>NC_081414.1:212854129-215339129 GCF_030272615.1 Cryptomeria japonica | reverse complement strand
CTTGCAAATGGTAGAATTGATTGGGATAATGAGATGCATGGTATCTTGTGGGAAGGCCTCTATGGTGAATTGTATGCATTCTTTTCGATGAATGGGATGTTGAGAATGCAGAGGTTCTCAGTTTGATGAGCAAGGATAGTATGAGGTGTGATCAACGTAGTGAAGTAGCACATCTGGATGGTAATGTTCATGTTCCTTGTTTGCATCGGTTGACTAGTAATGCCTCTCATTCTATGAATTTAAATGATAACAAGGTGAGTGCTGATAGGAATTGCAATGTTGAAAATGAGTGTTTTATTTTCCAAGTTCAGCATGATGATGTCCTTGCAAATGGTAGAATTGATTGGGATAATGAGATGCATGGTATCTTGTGGGAAGGCCTCTATGGTGAATTGTCTCATATTTTTACTTGTGTTAAAGTAGTGCATGTTTACAAAGTTCAGAATCAGACAAGAGGTAAGAACACTAGCTATTTCAGTAATGAGACAAAAGAGGTGGATTTTAAAAGCTATGCTCAGTTGTTACTGGAAAGTGCCTTTTTTGGATCATGGTATTAAGTGATGAGAATCAGATTTTTGACAGAGGTAAATACTAAAGATTGTTTGAGCAGCTTGTATTCAGTTTTAAGCATGTTTGTATCTATTGTATAGTCGCTTTGCTTCAGTTGTGTGGTTTTCAATAAAGTGCCCTGCTGTTTGGGTAGAATAAGGAAGCCCTGTTTTGAGAAGAGAAGAATTGACAGAAGAATGATCCATTTTTGGGTGGTCTGCTTAACCAAAGATATCTGGATTCTTGTGTTGATCTTGCAATCAACCATCCCCAGTTAGAGCCACTGTTGGGAGTATTTAAAACTGAGTCAAGCTTATAGGCCCATTTCAAAATTTTGCCCTACATTTCCAAATGATTAAAATAAGTCAGTTTGAATGGCCTAGTTAGCAAGGGGGTAAAATGGAGCCGGTTGATTTTCAGAGGGTAAGGCTCGGGATTCATGTCCCACACGTTTCATTTGGCCTATGCAGTGATGTGCAACTTTCAGAATTCAGTTTGGATAAGTTTACTAGGTACCCATTTCGAGGGGTGAGCTAAAAGTGCATTCTAGGCACAAGTGCAAATTTTATTAAGTAGCCTACTTTGGGTGTTTATATCTTTTTCCATGTTTATTATCATGAAGAATTTAAAAATGGATTGAATTTTATGCATAAATGTGAGTCAACATGCAAAATTTCAAGTCCTTATGAATCCGTTTGCTCAGTTTTCAAAGCTCAATCCGTTTGTAGTTTGTGATGTTTGCACAAGTGTAAAAATGTCCTGGTGAGCGTCATGTCAGAATGTTTGTTCCGGGCTAATTTTGGTATAAATGGTGAGCTACATTTCAAATTTCAAGGCTCTACCAATCCGTTTGATCAGTTTTCAAAAGAGCTCATTTTGCCATAAAATTCAGTTTTCCGCACTCCAGTGTTATATCAGTTAATGTAGCCATTTTGGTGAGCGCACCATTTGCATCCTGTCAGTCTGGTGATTGAACTGATAATTCAAAGATTTAATATGTACTTTAAGGTACCTATGTTTCAAATTTGAGGACCCACGGAGGTCGTTTGATATTTTTGAGAAAGGCATCATGTGTTGCCAGAACATTGACTTCATCAGGTCCGCAGTGTCGACAAAGCTAGTTGGCCGTTTTTGAAAATTAATATCTCTTCAATCGGGACTCGTCTTGAGAAACCATTTGGTAGATGTCATCCTTGTATATCAAAGTACACGCCTGTCAGATGGCGAGCTCCAGAAAGGTTTTTTGACCACATTGAAAATTACGTCTTCGCGATTAAATGCGAAAATTGTGGCGTAATTGCCTGAAAGTTGCGAAACTCAATTTAATGATCCGAAAATGATGCCGATCATTTCCAGAGGTTTGTTTTTTGTCCGTGAGATATTTTAGAGGTCAGTTGCATGAAAACAAAAATAAAATTTAGTCAGACCCACTCTGGGGCCCGACTTGACTTGTTGCTCCAGGCATCTTTTCAGGCAAAGTTTTAATTGTTATTTTAAAATCATATGATATATCATTCAAGGTTTAAAGTGAAAGCCAGATAGGAGAAGATTATGGACCCTAGCTTCTCACTAGACCATGAGTGGTGGTTCTTAGTCTTATTGTTTGGTAGCATGGTAAGGAAAGAAGAATTTCAACTTTCAAGGTGGTGTATGATATTAGCATTGTGGATTGGCATGGTTCTTAACTTTTCCAATTGGATTCATTCAAGCAACTACAAATCAACAACCAGGTTACATGTCCAAAATATAGAGACCACTTAAGTGAATCATTTATGATTTAAGAGTGAACCCGAGTCATCTTGCTGAACATTGGAAACTGCTAAAGCAGATTTAATGAAGAGCCCAGCCAATCCTCCCTATGCATGGAGTGGAGTCTTGAAGATGCAGGACCATTGAAAACTCCATGGCAAATGAAATTGCCAAGTTCTCTGTGTGGATGGTGGAGGACAGGATTTTAAAAGATCTTTTAAACAAGTTTTTTGCTGGCAGCAACATCCTCCATTTGCAAGCTCCCAGCCAAAACCCCCCACGTGTTAGCAACCACAAAAAAATTCCAAAACAAATGCAATTTGCAGCTAACTCACTCCTCTTGTGTAGTGATTGAAAGGTTTAACAACAAAACCCACTTCCTTGGCTAAATTTCCTTGCATGGAGTTTGGAGGGCAGTAGAAATACTTCCAAATCAAATGCAAACAGCAATTAATCCTATCCTCTTGCGTGGTTGTTTGGAGGCCATGTTAAAACAATCACATGTATTGAAACAACTGAGTCCTCCTGCATGGTATTTGTGGGAGGGCATCTGCGGTGTTAATAAACAAATGAAGCAAATGAGAGGGGCAGTGTTGAAGGAAGTATTGAAGAGTTAAGCTTTAAATACAAATGGAAATTTCTACAGTCTCCCCTCCCTCACGTGGTGTCTGGTGTATGAGTGTGGTGTTGTGAGAGGATAGAGTGTTCAAGAAAAAATGCAGTTTGCTGGGTGTAAAGCCACTTCCTCCCCATGTGAAGTCTCTGGTAGCAGCTACAACAGTTAAAGAATTTCTCAAACAAATGCAATGATCAACAAATCCATTATTTCGTCTCATGTGGCAGGGTAAAGGATTAAAACTCTTGCATCAGATGTTTCAAGCAAAAGAAAATGATAAAAATGCCATTATGTTGTAGAGAAAGCTTCAAAAATGCATTCCCAGGTATAATGCATTATCCCACATTCACTGTGGAGGGTAACTTTGTGGTATTTAAATGCAAAACCTTACTATAGTAATATGTCTAAGTCATAAAGGCTTTTGACAGATGGTGCCTATGGGCGCCCAAGGTGGGCCCACGCGCGAGCATGCATCTCAAGGCGACAGAGGAGATGATTGAGCAATGACCGGGTGGACCCCACGCAAGCACGCTTCCTGAGGCAGACAGGCAAAATTTTGCAAAGGAAGGCCGACTTAACGAATGAGCAAGTTCGAGATGGATCAATGGTGCGCGCTATTTCGCGAAAGGAAGATGCACGCGAGTTACACCCTATGAAATAGCAAAAGTGAATGAGAGTTGTCCACGTGTCATGATAGATGGTCATGTCAGTTCTGAAGATGGCATGGCGATGAAGTGGCATACAAGCAAGCATCCCAGTGGCAGTGACATGGCCGACAGGTGGCAAAAGATGAGGTGTCATCCCAGGTGGCGTCCGGTCAACCCCATCGACCAATCAGAGGCCGCCACATGGCAAGGCGTCAGAGCACAAATGGAGGCAAAAAATCAAAATTAAAATGAATAAATGATATAGTTCTGACTATATTAAAATTCGAAATATTTAAATGACTGAGCACAAATGGGAATTAATTCGCCCAGGGTCTAAATTTTGGCCAAAATATAAAGTATTATATATCACCGGAAAGCTCTCGGAGTGAGGAATCTGATTATAAGCTTAATTTTGACAAATGTGGGATATTTTGGAGGCAGTTTCCATGGGAACAAAATTTAGTTAGAGAGGAGACACTTGGCAATTCAGTTGCAGATTTGATTTTCTTCTCTCCTCTTTTTATTCCCAATTCTTCTCAGTTGTAAGGGTTCTAGAAATTTGGAAAAATGCTCCAGATTTGATGGCTTCCATTTTTTGAAGATCTTGACCCAAGTTTGTAAATGCTTCTGTTTGGTTTCAGGGTATAGAGATTGCAGTGCAATGTTGTAAATATGGTTTTAATTACAGGTCTTACTGGTGTTACGCATGAGTAATTTCCTACAAGATTGTCTCTATGATATGTTTTTTCATTATTATGAATTCAATCCTCAAGGAGGATGAAATTTGTCATCTCAAGGAGATTGTATGATTGTTTGTAGGCATTCTTCAATGAAGAGTTTAAATTCTATAGTCAGTCATAAATAATGAAATATGTATCCAGATCTGATGAATTTGTGAATGAATCAAATAGTGCATTAATATAAAGTATTGATGCATGAATATCTTGTTTAAGGAAAACAAACTTGCATCTATGATTCATATTTGTAGTTCTGTGAGTGACTCTGCTACCCAATGAACAAGACACTAGTCTTTGACAGATTTGGGAATGGTCTCAGATATACATTTTAAAAGACAAATCTATTTCCCTTTATGTTTAGGGGTTAATGTTCTATCCTTCTAAAGCTCTATTTCACCTATTATTTGTATAAGATCTAGCCCATCTGTACATGTTACCTAATTTGGTGAGCTTGTGGAATGGTTTGTCTGCTCATTGTTGATGCAGTCTTATGTTTGTTATTGTTGTATTCAATGCATCAAAAGGGTGTCCCCCCCTAGGTCTAGCAGAACCTAAAGTGCAGGAGGATCATTAGGATCCTATGTTATGTTGTCCCAGCCCTGAAGTGTTTCATTGATTGAGATTGGCTATCTCATAGATAGATTTACAGGTGTCTTAGGTTATCACTTTTGGTGACGAACAAAAATGGTGCCTCTGCTGGGGAGTTCATGGATCTGAATGTTTGATTGATGAGGTCAGAAGTTGAATGTATCCTTCGTTCTATCAATTTCATATCCAGCCAGTCCGTCCATTGTGTATGCACAGAGTGTGAAAGTGAATTTATGAGTTAGAAAGTGTTCCTTGTTCTGGATCTACAGAGTGATATGGGGTACATGTCATATTTTATGAAGGAGTAATAGCGAATGCATTGTTGAGAGTTGTAAGAAGTTCTTGCAGCTGTATGCAAATTTTTCCCCAATGTCATAATTGGGTGGCAACTCTAGTCTCTGTACCAGTGCTTGAAGGAAGATTGTATTACTGGTTGCTTTACTACATCATTACCGGTTGCTATTGACATCACTACCAATTTCTATTGACATCAATGACAACACTTCCAAACTTTTTCAATGCAATCTGTGCTATGCTCAAGGATACCATTGCTAAATAGGAACTAAGGACAATCATGAAATCCTTAACTATCTAAGCAATTCAAACATAAAACCAATGAAATAATGCAAGATCAAATAAAATAGGAATTATAAATCAATTCAAATAAAAGTCCCTATTTCAAGATTTGCATATTGCTTCCATTTCTCTTCTCCTCTTCGTTGTATGATGGCTCTCAGATATTGCGCTAGTAACCTACAAGTGACACAAAGATTCAAAGTTCATGATCCAAAGTCAAGATTGAGGAGGATTGGGTGCTCAATTTGTAGATAATTGGATGAGATTGATTGAAAGGTGGAACAAAATGATCAAGAGGTGTGAACTCAGGTGAGCTCAAATGCAAGTTGATAGTTGAACTGCTGATTGTAGGAATAAAACTCAATATATTGAATAGATTAATTGAGTCAACTGATTGATGAAAGAGTTAATTGAAGGAAGAAAAAGAATGATTGGAGGAAATAAAGAGGATGACACAGAGAGCCTAATTTAGAAAAAGCTAACTGAAAGATGGAAATAGAAGTTGAAGAGATAAATTATTTAATTAATTAATTGATTTAATTAATTAATTTAGCATGTGCTTGCATTTAGATTTAGATTATTAATTTAATCTTTGCATGAGATATTATTCAAATAATTGAATTTATTAATTCAATTTAGCATTTGAATATATTTAGAACTTGACTTTGATTTTCAATTTGATTTTTGAAATCATGCACATGCATTTGAAATATGGAAGAAATTAGAAGAATACGAAATTAAATGAAATTAGAATTTGAAGAACTAGAAGAATTAATTAGTTAATTAAATAATTAAAAAAACTTATTTAATTATGTTAGAAATGAACTTTAATTAAATAATAAAGATTATTTAAATTAAAGGAATTAAATCACAATTAACTAAATAATAAATATTTAATTAATATTTAGAAGAGGGTTGAATGATTAGATGATTGGAGATAGAAATTGAAAATTAATTTATTTAAATAATAAAGATTATTTAAATTGGGGAATTAATCAAAATTAATTAAATAATAAATATTTAATTGATATTTAGGAAATGATTAAATGATTAAATGATGAAAGAATAAGAAATAGAATAATTAATAAGATAATGAGGAAATATGAAATTAGAAGAAATAAATTAATTAAATTAATTAAATAATAAAGATTATTTAATCAATTAGAGGATCAATACATGATCAATGAGACATTTTTAGGTGTCTACACAATCTTCATGCAATGCCAACATTCTCACCCTTTGGCATTGATGGCAATACAAATATCAATATTGATTGATTGTCATGATTGAGAGTAAAATACATACACAAGTATAGGAATCTTAGTTTACATTTTCCAATCATACTCTATCCCTCAACTGCATCTCCATTTCATCAGTTGGTAACTGACTATCAATCATATACATTTCTTCTCCCCCTTTGACAACAATGCCAAAGTGAAGATAAACCATTCCATGCTTCATCGATCTCCAATTAGTTGCTCCCCCTATGGAGTAGCTCCACTCTTCACCAATCTATCTTCAAGATTTTCAATAGGCTTCGGGATTGATGGCTTCCCTATCTTCTTAATTGACTTCATGTAGGGGTACAGCCCCTAACTTACCTCTAAGATATTCAAATGTATCCTTAGGTAGAGGCTTAGTAAAAATATCTGCTAGTTGTTCTTTAGTGGAAGTATGCTCCAGTGTCACATCCTTGCTTTTAAATTTCTCTCTCAAGAA
Source organism: Cryptomeria japonica (assembly GCF_030272615.1). Taxonomy (NCBI): domain Eukaryota; kingdom Viridiplantae; phylum Streptophyta; class Pinopsida; order Cupressales; family Cupressaceae; genus Cryptomeria; species Cryptomeria japonica. Next base: position 215,331,948 of record NC_081414.1, on the reverse strand, counting down.
ATGATACTTCAGCTCTATATGCTTTGTCCTAGCATGCAACACCAGGTTCTTAGAAATATTTATAGCACTTGTGTTATCACAGAAAATTCTTACAGGTTCTGATATCTTCATGTTGAAACCTTCCAATATGTGTTTTATCTAGATTTCTTGGGTACAATTCATGTAAGCTGCAACATACTCAACTTATGTTGTTGATTGAGAGATACAACTCTATTTCTTGCTGCTCCAAGACACTAATCTACCTCATAGAAAAAATGCTCCTCCGATTGTAATCTTCCTATCATCAATATTGCCTACCCAATCTACATCGGTATAAACCTTTAAGTCAAAGTTTCCTGCATATGGATACCATAATTCATAATCTATAGTGCCTTTCAAGTATCTGAAAATTCTTTTGGTTGCAACCATGTGTAACTCCTTCGAGCTTTTCTGAAATCTGGCAACCAATCCTACTGCATGAGCAATGTTCGGTCTGTTTAGGACAACATAATGTAGCTTACCTATAATGGACCTATATTCCTTTTCACCAATTGATGCAGAATCATCTTCCTTTGACAATTTATAGCCTATAACCATTGGTATTCCAACTGGGTTATAGTCCCCCATTCCAAAAGTTCTTAACACTTCCTTCACATACTTGGATTGTGTGATTAAAATACCTTCCTTTATCTATTGGATTTGCAAACCTATGAATTTTTTTATCTCACCTACTAGTGACATCTCAAACTCATTCTTTATTTCATTAGCAAAATCATGACACATATCATCATTTCCTCCAAAAGTGATATCATCAACAAATACCTCAGTTACTAGTATTTTATCTCCTTCGGTCTTGAGATAAATATTACTATCTTCATTGGTTCTTTGAAAACCTATATTTACTAAGTGAGAGTGAAATATTTCATACCATGCTCTTGGTGCTTGTTTCAATCCCTAAAGTGCCTTATGTAACTTGCACACCATATCCTTTTCTTCAGTCAATGCAGAACCATCTGGTTGTTCTATATAGAATTCTTCTTCCAATATTCCATTTTAAAATGTTGATTTAACATCCATCTGATATACCTTAAATCCTCTATATGCTGCAAATGCAAGTAGAGTCCTTACTCCTTCCAATCTTTCTACTGGTGTAAATGTCTCACCATAATCCTCACTTTCCTCTTGTGTGTATCCTTTTCATACTAGTTTGGCTTTATTCCTAGCCACTACTCCATCTTCATTCAGTTTTTTTATGAATACCCACTTTGTACCTTTTACATTCTTGTTCTTCGGTCTGGGTACCAATGACCAAGTATTATTCTTCTCTATCTGGTCAAGTTCTTCTTCCATTGCTTTGATCCAGTTTTCATCTGCAAAGGCTTCTTTTTTAGTTCTAGGTTCAATGGTGGAAATCATACATGAGTTCTCTTACCCTTGTTCTAGTTAGCACACCTGCATTCCTATCTCCAATAATCTGATTAGGGCTATGATTGAGTCTGGCATACCTTGGAATACCATGATCTTGATTTTTAGGTTCTTCTTCTTCTTCACTTTCTTCATCTTCTGCTGGACCTTCCTATTCTGGTTGAACTGGGGCTTCTGTGTTTTGTTCTCCAACTTCTAGCTTTACCGGTTCCGGTTCCAAAAACAGTGTGTTAGGTTCTTCTTCTTCCTTCTCCTTGCTAGTTTCTTCTGATTTTTCAGGAAATTCATCAACTCGGACATTGTCACTTTCAATGATCTTCTTAATCTGGTTGTTATAGCACTTGTAAGCTTTGATCTTGGTGGAGTAACCGAGAAATATTCCTTCATCACTTTTGACATCAAACTTACCAGTATAATCACTTCTTTTAATAAAATATCTACTACCAAATATTTTGAAGTAACTGACATTAGGTGATCTACCATACTAGTATTCATAGGGTGTTTTGTCTTTACCTCTTTTAACCAATATCCGGTTCATTGTATAAATAGTTGTGTTGACAGCTTCTCTCCAAAATGTCTTAGCTACACCTCCTTGAATTAGCATAGTCCTAGCAGCTTCAACTACTAACTGGTTATTCCTTTCTACAATACCATTCTGTTGTGGTGTCCTTGATGCAGATAGTTGCCTATTGATTCCATTATTTTCACAGTATCTAGTGAATTCCTCTAAAGTAAATTCATCACCTTGATCAATTCTTAAGCATTTTATCTTCTTTCCACTTTCATTCTCAACCAAGGCTCTGAATGCCTTAAATTTATTGAAATCTTCTATCTTGTCTTTCAAGAATGTGACCCACATCATCCTTGAGCAGTCATCAATAAATATCATGAAGTATCGATCTCCTTGAATACTGGTAGTCCTCATTGGTCCACATAGGTCAGTATGAACCAAATCTAGCAAATGTTCAGCTGAGAAAGATTTGCTCTTGAAGGTTGAGGATGTAATTTTCCCTAACTGACATTCCTTGCACATAGCATTTACCAGTTTGTCCAACTATGGCAAACCTCTTACTGATTTTGACTTGCTGAGTCTCACAATGTTATCAAAATTCACATGGCAAAACCTCTTATGCTAAAGCCAACTATCTTCAACTTTTGCAATCAAACAACTCTTGATTTTAGAGTTTAAGTGAAAAAGATTACCTCTGGTTTGTTTTCCAGTTCCAATCAGTTCACCTTTGCTTCCAAAGACCTTGCAAACTCCATTCTTGAATTCTAATGGGTAACCTTTGTCATTGAGTTGAGAAACACTCAAAAGATTGTGTTTCAGACCTTCAACCTAGTAGACATCATCTGCACTACTCTTACCATTCAGGGAGATGGATCCTTTCCCTTTTACCATGCAGGGTGAGCTATTCCCAAATCTCACAACACCTCCATCAAATTCTTCCAATGTAAGAAACTTACTCCGGTCACCAGTCATGTGGTGTGAACAACCACTATCTATAATCATGTCATCTAAACTATCCAAGTGAGAGACCAATGCCTTCTGATCTAATATCTCTTCTTGGATAGCAACAAAGACAATGTCCTCATTAGCATCACCCTCTGATTCTTCATTTGTAATGCCTCCATCCATTGCAATGAGACAATTTATTTTTCCTTTTCCTTTGAACTTCCTATATTTCTCTCATTTTTCCTCATTATCTCCATTAGGACAGTTAGCAGCAATATGTCCTCTCCGGTTGCATGCAAAACATTTCAATGGTAATTTACCTCTATACTTACTAGTACCTCTGGGTAACCACTTGGCCAACAATGCTTCAAGTTCCATCAGACTGTCACCATCATCTACCTCTCTGCTAGATCTAGATTCATGACTGTAACTAGCTTCTCTACTTTTCCTTACCAATGGGGATGAGACTAAGGCTTTAAATGCAAACTGTGATCTTTGAACACTTCCATCAAAACCATTTAATTCAAAAGAAGTTAATTTACCAATGATACAGTTAAGAGTTACCTTTGTCTTGTCAATATTTCAGCTCTTGAATAGCTGCAACTCTGATAGCATAGACCGGTAGAAGGGTTCTCAACACCTTGCTAACCATAGTAGCATCCTCCACTATACCTCTAGCACTTTTGATTTCTCCAACAATCTCCTTGATTCTTTGACCATAATGTTGAATGTTTTCACCTTCAACCATTCTCATGTCATCAAATTTTTCTCTGAGACTCTCTTCCTTGGTAATCTTTACATGCTCATCACCGCCATAGATTTCTTCCAGTTTCTTCCAAACTTCATATGCAGTTTCCAATCCATGAACATCAACATACTCTGAATCAGACAAGGTACTGATGATGGTCTCCAATGCTTGGTTGTTCTCTTGTTACTCCTTCTTCTGATCATCTGTCAGAATTCCACTAGGCAAGTTGTACTTAGTAACAACCTGATCCCAATACTGACTTCCTAAGCTCTTGATGTAAATATTCATCCTATCACTCCAGATTCTGTAGTTATCTCTATTAAACTTCAGACTTTCTCTCTTCATCATTTTCTCCTAGATCTTTTCCTCAAGTTGTTAGGCTTATACTCAAGAGGACTTGGAATGCTCTGATACTAATTGATAATATGATGAAACTATAAAGATATAGTCAACTATTGAGAGGGGGAGTGAATCAGTAGATAGAAAATAAACTAAACTTTCACCAAACAAACTTTAAACTTTGAATCAACTCATAAACTATATCGGTTTAGACTCTTAGACAAATCTGCAACTACATTGTAAAACTTTACCGGTTGTCCTAATGCTCAGTGACATAATGCAACAGATCTTGAAACTTAAATACCATTTGACAAATCCTTAAATCAGTTCACTAATACCAGTAAAAACATGTTTCAGATCATTTCTGGTAATTCAAATATATCTATGTAGATTTACTAGTCATTCAAATCAACCATATCAAAAACACATCCACAAAATCATTCACCGCTTGACACAATGATTTTTCACATGGAAACCCAAATGGGAAAAACCATGGTGGGTATGAATACCCACAAGTATTTTGAACTCTTTTGAAGTTCACCTTGTTAGGAGCTAAGCTTTGTTAGAAGCTTATACAATAATTTCTTGTTAGGAACAGATCTAGTTAAGGACCAACTAGTTAAGGGATTGATTACAAATACCATGTTAAAGGCAATACCCTGTTAAAGGTAACCTTGGTGGAGGATTTCAAATCCAAGCTAATGGATCACTTGGTTAGAGGATTTCAACAACAAGTCTGTTAAAGCTTACTCGGTCAAGGGATTTTACTATTGTAATGGTTAGAGAACAACAGGTTCTTGATTGATCTAGAAATAACACTTCCTTGCTAATTCAGATCCTTTATCGCTCCTATCTGCCCTCACAACATTCTACAGAGACACCTCCTGGTTTGGCAACAATCACTTCCATACTTAACCAAATTCCCAACATGACATTGAATCAAATCATCGACCTTATAAGAAAATACATTAGGTCAGTAACACAACACAAACCCTACAAATCTCATAGAGATTATAAACACATTGGTTCAATATTGACCATTCGATTACATGCAATGAACATTACATTCTTCTAGGCATCTACAACCATTCCTGGATTACCGCACATTGAATCTATAATCACCATGCGTTTGTCACTTATACTATGCATTTAATCATTCCCAATATAAATGATTATCTCTTACATGCCAAATCTATTTCAAAACTCATCACATGCATCATGTTTACATGGCATCTTCATCACCGATCATCATTTGGTCATAGATCATCACAACCGATCTCCAAACTTCATCGGTTAGGGTTTTGCTTCTCAACTAGTTAGGGTTACCGGTTGATCTTCACTACATTAACACCTGTTTCTTTACTGCATCATTACTAGTTGGTATTGAAATCAATGACAACACTTCCAAACTTCTTCAATGCAATCTTCATGTAATGCCAATAGAATAAGCCAAAACATATCGGAGCATACCGGATCATCATGATCTAATCCAACCAAAAACCAAACAACCTACCAAGACTAGAAGGATATTGGTAAAACAACCAAAATTGCTAGTGTTGACATCAATTCAACACATAATCAATTCCTCCAAATGGCCAACAATCTCCGCCTTTGGTATTAATGGCAACACTAGATGTGAAAAACATCCAAGTGCCAAGAAATACCAAACAAATCTCCCACAAAAGAATATAGCAATAAAGTTTTGATCCATACTCTCCCTGTAAATGATATCACAATTAAGTTCTACAAATTTCTCCCCCTAATGTATATATCCCTTAAGTTTTTCACATGAATATCTCTCATTGACATCAATGCCAGAAATCTGACAAAAATATCAAAGCAAAAATAAAAAACCACTGGATCACAAGGCTAACTACTCCCCCTGATTAGTAGCATCCCCACATCAATTCAGAATGAATAATATCTCTGATAATTCATACCGGACTGATGCCAAATAGAATCAATCAGTTTTCTGTTAGAGGGGCAAAAACCCTAATTCATCTCAGAGGTACTCAAATGATTCTTTAGGCAAAGGTTTAGTGAAAATATCTACAATCTGCTCTTTAGTGTTCACATAAACTAGTCTAACCTCATTTTCTTCCACCTTCTCCTTCAAAAAGTTATACTTGATAGATATGTGCTTTGTCTTAGAGTGAAATACCAGATTCTTTGATATGTCTATAGTAGTAGAGTTATCACATTGAATAACTACCAGTCCAATGCAATGCACTTTAATGTCCTTCAACATTTGCTTCATCCATAGAACTTGTGTATAGTTAGTAGAAGCAGTAACATACTCAGCTTCAGCAGTAGATAAAGAAGTACATGGTTGTTTCTTGCTAATCCATGAAACCAATTTCTTTCCAAAAAAGAAAGCTCCACTAGAAGTACTTTTCTGGTCATCAACATCACCTGCCGAATCTGCATCTATATATGCACATAAAGTAAATTCATCATCCTTAGGGTACCACCAACCATATTTAGATGTACCTTGTAAGTATCTAAAAATTCTTTTCACCGCACTCTCATGATTTTCTCTAGGATCACTTTGATATCTTGATGCAATGAAAACAACATTCATTATGCCAAGCCTAGTCCGAGTCAAATATAGAGACCTCCAATCATAAAATTATATCTTGTAGGATTTACTAGTGTATATTCATCTTTCCTTGTCAATTTCTCACTGGTAACCATAGGAGTACTTGTTGGTTTAGAGTCTACCATAACAAATTTCTTCAACAATTCCCTAGCATACTTAGTTTGATAGATGAAAATACCTTTCTCAGTCTGAGTAATCTGCAAACCTAAGAAACCAATCATAGACATTTCAAATTCTTTCTCCATATTTTTAGAAAATTCCATGCAAAACTTATCTTCACCTCCAAAAATGATGTCATAAAAAAAAACCTCAATAATAAATATATCATCATCAGTTACTTTATAATATAGATTACTGTCAGCATTATCTTTAGTGAAATCAAGCTTAAAATGATATTTATCTAACCTTGCATACCAGGCTCTAGGTGCCTGTTTCAATCCATATAAGGCTTTCCTTAACCTACAAACCATGTTTTTATCATCTGGAAGTGAAAAACCATCAAGTTGCTCAATATAAACTTCCTAATCAAGATCACCATTTAAAAAGGCAAACTTAACATCCATCTGATAAACCTTGTAGTTTTTATGTGCAACATAGGCAAGAAATAATCTTACAGCTTCAATCTTAGCTACAAGTGCAAAATTTTCACCATAATCAATTCCTTCCTTTTGAGAATATCCTTTACAAACCAATCTAGCTTTATTCCTTACAAATTGTTCATCTTCATTTAATTTATTCCTAAATACCCATTTAGTTTCAATAACATTCTTATTTTTAGGCCGGGGAACTAAAGTCCATGTGTTATTCTTCTCTATCTAATCTAATTCTTCTTCCATAGCTTTCATCCAACATTCATCTTTGCATGCTTCAATTACTGATACCAGTTCAACTTGAGAAATTAAACATACCTCATTAGCTGCCAATCTCCTTCTTGTCATCACTCCATTGTTCTTATCCCCAATTATTTGATCTTCTTAGTGTAAATATTGTATTAATCATTCAGTAGCAGGGAGGTTGTGTGAAAGTGTGTGAAGGAGTGTGGTGCAAAGCAGATTTTACAGTGAGCTTAATTAGAACTGTACTCAGGTATATGGAGATGCTATTTTCACAGTTCATGTAATCCGGATTGTTTTCTGAATGCTTTTGTAAGTCAATGAGACTTCCTGTAAGGCAGTGAGCCTTCCCTAAAGATTGTAGCCTTTATGGGTTTCTTGTTTGAGCAATGAGCTCTAGGCAATGTGCTTGAATGCATGTGCATTCCCCATTGTAATATTTTATTTACTCCTAACAAGATATTATCTCATTGTGGGTAGGTTCCCACCATGGTTTTTTCCTTAACTGGGTTTTCCATGTCAAAAATATTGGTGTTATGTGTGTTATTGATGTGGTATTGTTTCATGCTTTAACTATTAATTATTAGATCTGATTTTGTGGTTTAAGTTGTAGTAAGTTTTTGTGCAAACTGATTCACCCCCCTCTCAATTTTCTACATTGTTTCCAACAGAACATAAGTGTTTAAGGAAATAAATTGATCAACTTTCACATATTTTAGAAAAGAACAATATTGATGTGTTTGATTCAGTTAAACATAGTTCATCAGAAGGATCATGTAAGGTCATAGACAAAAGTAAGGGGAAAGGAAAGGTTAAGACCCTAGTTTTTTTCTTCACAAACAAATTATCGGATCTTTGAATTGGATTCTTCACACCACATGGCTTCTTTAGAAGATGATTACACCTCTTTAGAGCCATGTTCTATACTTTACATAATAATGGGTTATCTCACCCATTGAAGTGCATGGGAGAGGTTTTGTTGATGTGGGTGAAGGAACATTTCAAGATGACCTTTGTGTTCCATCAATAAACTAATATCCCATTTGTTTATTAGATCACTCACACTAGCTCTGACAAGCGATTTGAGTTCATACTAGATATAGTGGTAATCAAAGAAATGCATAATGGGTCTACTATTATTGTGGGAAAAGTAGATCATTAATCCATAATACATCAGTTTTCTCATTTTATTCTTGACTCTCCTTTTATAGTCTTACTCATGCAAATAAGGTGAGTTATTTGTGGCATCAATAGTTTGGCCAATTGAACTACCATTACTTGCAACAACTCAGTCATAGGAGATGGTTGCCTTTTATTCAATTTTGTGATGGAGTTTGCCAAAAATGAATTCTTGGTAAGCATCTTGGAGAGAAGTATGATAAAGGAAAAGCATGGAGAGCTACACAACTATTGGAGTTGGTACACAGTGACTTGGCAAGACCATTTCCATAACCATGTTTTAGCAGGGCTAGATTATGTTGAGGTCTTTGAGAATTTTATAGATTTCAAAGATTTTGTAGAGAAATAATCTAGTAAGTCCATCAAAATTCTATGTATAGATAATGGGGGTGAATATGTTAACAATTAGTTTGAATAGTTTTGGGCTTCAAAAGGTATCAAATGCAACACATAGTTTCATACAGTCCTCAACATAATGTTGTTACAAAAAGAAAGAACAGGTCCTTGAAGGATATGTCCATTTGTTTGATTCACTACAAGTCTTTGGCACCTCAATATTGGGAAGAGGCCATAAACTATCCATGTTACATCTAGAACCAAGTTCCTCACAAATTTGTGAAGGGGATTGTTAGACAACTTAGATAACAAGAGGATAACTGAGAGGGGGGGGATGAATCAGTTGTCATCGGATTAAAGAACTTTAAGCATTTAAATCCTTATTACTGGAACACATAAACTTAATATCAGAATGCATAAACCAAATACTAGAATGACTGATAAAGCATTTAAACATAAACATAAATCATAGAACAATTACTATCCATCCATAACACATGACACCAAGATTTGTACGTGGAAAACCCGATAAAGGGAAAAACCATGGTGGGAAGCCTACCCACAGTTAGATAATACCTTTGTAGTAAGTATGTGATTACAATATGAGGGGATTGAACATACAAGAAGGCCAACAACCTAGAGCGCACTACTCATCACAAAAAGGAGCCTCATTGACTACGTAAATATCAGACTACAATCCGGAAAGAAGAGTGAACTGCAAGTATAATATCTCTTATGGCTGAGTATAGTTTTGGTTAAGCTCAATACCAGAGGCCTTAAACCTCTCTTATAAACCCAATTCGATCACCTATGATCAACCAAACCTTTTTCATTTGATTACAACATTATTCACACACAGATCATCCCATAACCTTGACCTATCAACCCATGATCTACAAAGAGATCTTACATTATATTTATACCAACCAAAGACCTAAACAATTAGATTGGCCACCTAAAAGATAATATAATAAATTCATAACATAAACCCATAATCCAATGATCAACCAAGTCATCTTAGGCCAAAAACAATGTAAACCAATCATTAAATCTTGTCGGTAACGCATCAGGAACATCCTCCAACACGTTACAAAAACTAGTCCATAACCTAGATAACACTGGACCCAAAATAGGTCACCATAAACCAAATCCAACCCCACCAATGAACTAGAACATGAACAAGATAAACAACAACATCTTGAAATCCATCTAGAAGACACACCAACACCACTTATCACATGCATCAAAATATCTTCAACAAAGCTCTATCGATAAAACCCTTAGGTGACCAAAATAATTATTAGAACAAATGATATCTCTTGAGTCATGAAATCCTGAACCAACTGATCGTGATACACATTTGAATAGCATGAATGACAGATCCAAACCAATTCCACAAACCAAAACATATTGGATCCTATCGGATCAATATCATAATCAACCACTCTACCGGAACCAATCGGAAACTGGTAAACAACCAAAATAACCGATTTTTCCATCAATGACAAAACATCAATGCAACACATAATCAATTCCAAATTGCCAACAATCTCCCCCTTTGGCATTGATGGCAACACTAGATATGAAAAAAATCCAAGTGACAAGAAATTCCAAATAGGTCTCCCCCAATGGAAGACAACGCACAATCTCCCACAAAATGATTTAGCAATGAAGTTATGAACCAAACTCCCTTTTGACTGATGTTCTGTTAAGCTCTATTTTTCACATTTATCTCTCCCCCTTTGACATCAATGCCAGGGATCTGGCATAAAACATCAAAGAAAAATCACAAATCCTTTGAAACATACAATTTACTACTCCCCCTGAGTAGTAGCACCACCACATCAATCCAAAATAAGTAATTAATATGATAATGCATACCAAACTAATGCCAATCAGCATCACTCAGGTCTCTATAAGAGGGACAAAAATCCCCAACCTGTCTTTGAAGTACTCAAATGATTCTTTAGGAAAAAGGTTTATTCAAAATGTCTGCAATCTGCTCTTTAGTGTTCACATAAACCAGTCTGACTTCATTTGCTTCCACCTTCTCCTTCAAAAATTTATACTTGATAGATATGTGCTTTGTCTTAGAATGAAATACTTGATTCTTTGATATATCAATATCAGCAGAGTTATCACAGTGAATAACTATCGGTTCATTACAATCCACCTTTATATCCTTCAACATTTGCTTCATCCATATAACTTGTGTACAATTAGTAGCAGCAACAACATACTCAACTTCAACAGTAGATAAAGAAGTGCATGACTGTTTCTTGCTAATCCATGAAACAAGTTTCTTTCCAAGAAAGAAAGCTCCACCGAATGTGCTCTTCCAGGCATCAACATCTCCAGCCCAATCTATATTTGTATATGCACATAAAGTAAATGTAACGTCGTAAATTGTATGCACTTGCTAAAGTAGTACAATTTCACACCTAGTTTAGCACCTGCCTTAGCGCATTTTGCATTTTGCATTGCATTTCCCCTTTAGCACTTAATTAATCAAATTAATTAGGTCTAAGGTTCTATTTCATCATCTTCCACATCATAAAGTCGGGCCCTTTTCATTAAAGTGTGCCCCTTTCATTTTATTCCTCCAATACATCATTTAACCAAAAACCCTAATTAGGTCCTATTTTGAACTTAGGGGCTTGATTTCGGGGGTCAAAACATCTCGAAATCACCTGTAACTTCGGGATTCTCTCTAAAATCATCATATCCGACGGCCCTGAAAATTTGGTGAAAAGTTGTCAGGACCGTGGCACCCGGAGTGCACACGATCCCAGACATTTTTCCTGAAATTTTAGGAGCGCAATCCAATCATAAAATAAAGCTTAACCCTAAGAAATTGGTGGGAGATTCAATCTCTAGGTTGGCCAAAAGTTGGAATTAAGACCTAGGGTTTCATACATAAGAGCTCTCTTTCTTCATTTGAAAGGATCTGAATTTTGGTTTCAGGAACCTCATATGCAGCAAAAGAGTAGATCTTTAGCTTCATTATATCATTTGCATTCATGCTTTAGATCACTTTGCATCTTGATTTGGAGCATTCACATTATCATTTACAAGCAATTAGGGTTTACTTTCTAGGTTGCTCTAGTTTTCTTACTTGCATTTTAGGATCTTGCACACACACAAGGTCTGCACACACATTACTTTTACAATACAACTTGGCTATTCGTGGAGGTGGAAATCACCAAAGTGGGGGTTTGACTAAGGCAAAACCCTATATAGCCGCCCAAAACACCTTTTTAGATATAAGTGCAGATTTCAGGATTCGGACGATGCCGCAAGTTGCAGATCTGGAAGAAGCAGACGAAGACCGAACCATACACCAAGTTTTAGAGCCGAAGACTAGGACAGGGGCGTGGGGTGCCCTGGTCCTGCCAGGACAGGGGCGCTGGGTGCCCTGGTCCCTGGGACAAAGGCACTGGGCGCCCTGGTCCCTCTGTCAGACAACAAGTTTTCGACAGTTCGGATAGCTGTCCAGGTTGTAAGACAGCAGTTTCAGGAGCAGTTTCAGGGGCAGAATCAGGATAGTGGCACCCGCGCCCCCGTCCCAAACATTTTCACTCAGATTTTGACTCCGGGTATGCATTTGCATTCTTGTCTTGTCTTTGTGTTTACAACTTTCCATAGTTTAAGTTCAATTCTGCAATCTTGTTATTAGTTCATACTTGCACTTTGGGGTTAGGGATTAAACTTGCATCATTTTATCTTTCAATTACAACAAAGGAATAGAAATCCTAATAGGTAGCTCATGGCTCTCTCTTTCACAAAAAGAAGTAGCCAGTTGTGTGATACCTCTAAGCTCTTTCGTATTCCACAATGTGTGTCAAAAGGTAAGATTAGGACATGTTAGCCTAGTCTCGCTTTTTCCCCTACAAATTTTGGTGAACCCGACGTGAATCTTATTATTGCTTTCTCTTGCATTGCATTTGTTAGATCTAGATCTAGATTTAGTGTGTTTCATTTTAGTTTCATTTTTAAAAAAAAAAGAAAAAAAAAAAAGGGAAAGGTGTGTTTCTTTGTTTCTTTGCATTGTATGTTTAAGTTTTATGCAATTGTTATTTCAAAATGTCAGATTTCTATTTACAATATGTTCATATCCATGATGATGTATGCAATTATGTTGATTATGAGTATAGCCAAGATGAATTAGATGAAGCTTTAGATGAGTTTTTGAACCCTAAAGATACCAAACCTTCATTTTACCAAAGACTCATAAACCTTGTTACTATGCCATTTCATGGTGATGAGAAAGATAAGTCGAATGGTTCCTCTCAAGGGTACATTCCTATCAACTCTTCCACTGAATCTAGTAACATGGTTGTTTTCAATGATCCCCTCTATGAAGAGATGTCTCCTTTTGAATCAAAAGATAAACCTTTTAATCGATATGATCATGCTTTGTTGGATGATGCTCTTGATGACTTTGTGGCTTTATCGAAATCTTTAAACAAGAACAAAACTTCTAAATTAGTTAACATGATAAACCTAAAAGAGCATAATAAGCCTCTCTTTGAAGTCCAAGGTGCTTATCCTTCTCCCACCTTTCAAGTTCCTAAATCACCTCTCCTTACTGTCCAAGGAGGGTATGTTCATGATTCCTTTTTTACTCTGAATAAATCTATCATCACTGTGCAAGGAAGAAAACCTATGAGTCCTTATAGTTACGCCAAGCAATTAACTAGAGAGAGTTATCATGCGGTTGCCCATACTTATCATACTAGAAATAATAGGCAGCCTAATCCTCCTCCTGTTACTCCAGTTTCTCTTCCTAATCCTCAACCAACTCTTCCGCAAGCTCCATGTATTTCACAAGTTCTTGGCAAGGAATATGATCTCATAGAACAACTTAAAGCTACCCCTGCTAAGATATCCCTTTGGGATTTGATCCAAACTTCTTCTACTTATCATGGAATGTTACAAGATGCCTTGAAAGATTTGAATGTTCCTCCACCTAATGCATCTAGTAATATAGTATCTTTAGTTAACTCTGTGATGAATCCTAAAGCTCAAATTGTGTTTACTCAAGACGAGTTGCCTACTAGTGAAATTCAACATCAATATGATCCCTTGATGATTGTGGTAATCATAAAAGACACTACTATAAGACGAGCATTGGTAGATAATGGCTCTGGCCTTAATGTGTGTAACATTAATCTATTGCATAAGATGAATGTGGATACATCCCTTATTGAGCCTGACTCTCGTCCCATTCGAGGCTTTGATAATGTGGCTAAGTCTTCATTAGGTATTATCACCTTACCCATCACGTTGGGACCTGTTACTTTGCCTACTTCTATCCATGTTATGTTGGGAAATATAACATACAACTTGTTATTAGGGAGACCTTGGATTCATAGTATGCAAGTTGTCCCCTCTACATTGTATAGACAAGTTAAATTTATCTATAACAATAAGACATATACCTTGATAGGTGATACTAAGTTCCAAGCTTGTTTGCAAACATCTACTTCCAAAGGGAGTTCTTCTAAGCCTTCCTCTTCTGGTGATGACTCTTTACCTATGGACGAATCATCACCCTCTGATAATCAAATTTCTTTGGATGAGCCTGAAGTTCCTGAAAAAGATTCTTCTCAACTTGAATCGACACATGAAAAGGCTCTTGATCCTAAAAAGGTTCTCGTAGAAGACGACTGGGGATCTCTTGATTTTAATCCCACCTTTGTAGGTGAGTATAGGGTCCCTTCTAGAGAGCTTAAAGTTGAAAAGAAGGAAGAGGCTAAAAATCAATCAATCTTACCTGAACCTATGAGCAATAATTTTGTGGCCGCCTCTCAAACTTCTTCTCCTCACACCTCTAATTCTGAAGGATTTGATTTTTTGTCTTATGAAAAACCACCTTCTCTTTCTGAAATGGCTGATCGTTATGGTCGTGGTTTTCATATTCTAGCTAAGCATGGGTATCATGGAAATGGTTGTCGTGCTCACGAACAAGGGATAAAGGTTCCTCTAGAGAATAATCTTTATGATGTGACCTTTGGACTTGGTTTTAATCCTTACAAGCGCACTAAAGCTTCTAAGAGACCATGTATTAGTGTTAATACTATTTCTACATCTCTACCAATGAGACACCCTGAGTATATTGATGGGGATCCTTCGTGTGCCTATGCTTTGGATGTCTTTCCTACCGATGATGCTTTAGCTGAGTTTTTAGGAGCATATGATACTCTCCCTCGTTATCATCACAATAGGGGACTTCCTTATTGTTTGAACACTAAAGCCTATTTTGGAAAAGAGATTGATAATGATGACATTGTAAAAGAATTCCCTCAGTTAAAGGATACTCCTCAACAAAGTAATCTTCTCACAAGTGACACCATTGATGTTAAGATGGATCCTAGCAATGAAGAAAAAGTTATTAGAATTGGAAAATGTTTGGATGAAGAAGAACAAAAACAATATGCAGATTTATTGCATGAATTCCCTGAGATCTTTGCTTGGACATATTCTGACATGCCTGGTATAGATCCTAAGATTGTTACTCATAATATTGTCTTAGTTCCCGATGCTAAGCCTGTGAAACAAAAGATTCAAAAAATGAATCCTAAGGTAGCTTTTCTTGTTAAGGCTGAGATTGAAAAATTATTGGAGGCTGGATTTATCCGCCCTATTGATTATTCCCCGTGGATTTTGAATATTGTCGCTGTGGCTAAATTAGATAATAAAATAAGAATGTGTACCGACTTTCGAGATTTAAA
The DNA here is from genome assembly GCF_030272615.1 of Cryptomeria japonica. NCBI lineage: Eukaryota > Viridiplantae > Streptophyta > Pinopsida > Cupressales > Cupressaceae > Cryptomeria > Cryptomeria japonica. Next base: position 215,316,320 of record NC_081414.1, on the reverse strand, counting down.
TAAGGCTTCTTTAAAAGATGATTTCCCTCTCCCAAACATTGACATGATAGTTGATTCTACAGCAGGACATGCTTTGTTATCCTTCATGGACGGTTTTTCAGGATACAATCAAATTTTCATTAATCCTCAAGATCAATTCAAAACTGCTTTCACCACTCCTTGGGGTACATTTTGTTGGGTGATGATGCCTTTTGGACTTAAAAATGCAGGCGCAACTTATCAACGAGCGATGACCCTTATCTTTCATGATTATATGCATAAGATTTTAGAAGATTATGTTGATGATGTTTTAGCCAAATCCATTCTCCGTATAGATCATATTAAGATCCTTCGTCAAATATTTGAAAGAATTCGTAAATATCACATGTGCTTGAATCCCCGAAAATGTGTTTTTGGTGTGGATAGTGGAAAACTATTAGGATTCATAGTTTCGCATCGTGGGATTGAGGTGGATACCAAGAAAATAGATGCTATTGTCAACATGCCACCTCCTAGAAATGTGTCTCAACTCAAAAGCTTACAAGGAAAGATTCAGGCTATTTGTAGGTTCGTATCTCAACTTGCGGATCATACTTTTCCTTTTACTCAACTTCTCAAAAAGAATATCACTTTTCAATGGAACGAAGATTGTCAGCAAGCATTTGAAGATTTAAAAGTATATTTGGCTAATCCTCCTATCCTTCAACCTGTCGAACCCTCTAAACCCTTCCTTCTTTATACAGCTGCTTCCTCTCATGCTCTCGCAGCATTATTGGCACAACATGATAAAGATGGTAAAGAGTGTCTGGTTTATTATATAAGTCAAACCTTACTCGATTATGAGACCCGATATTCTGCGATAGAAAGACAATGCTTGGCCTTGGTGTTTGCGACTTAGAAATTGAGACATTATCTTTTGAATTCAGAAGTCCACATCATGGTAAAGTTTGATCCTTTGAAGCATCTTTTCTCTAAAACTGATTTATCAGGACGCCTAGCTAAGTCGGTTATGATGTTAACTGAATTTGACCTTAAATTTGTTTCACAAAGAGCAATTAAAGGGCAAGCATTGACCAATCACTTAGTTGAGGCCCCTTCACCTTTCTCCTTCCCTAACCTTGAGTCTTTTCCTGACAACTTCATTCTGTGTACAAAGAAAGATGAAACTTGGGAGCTATACTTTGATGGCTCTAAGTGTCGTACGGGATCGGGGGCAGGTGTTGTTCTGATTTCTCCTACAAAGAAATCCATTCCCTTATCTTATCGTCTCAATTTCCTATGTACCAATAACATTGCTGAGTATGAGGCTCTTATAGCAAGAATAAAGGCATCCTTGGCTCTGAATGTAAAGCACATACATATTTATGGAGATTCTCAATTAATTATAAGACAAGTAACAGGACTGTATCAAGCAAGACAAGACAAACTATCACAATATAAAGACCTTGCTATCTCTTTGTTACAAAAATTCGATTCTTATACCATGGAACCTGTTCCTCGAAAAGATAATCAACATGCGGACACAATGGCATGTGTGTCTTCTCTTGTATCTTTAGAGGACCCTGTGGTTGATCTTAAATTTGTTATTCACAACCTTATTTCTCCAGCTATTGTAGATGATTCTAGCCTGGTGACATGTTGCGACTTTATAGACTCAAATGAATGGTATTCACATATCGTAAGATACTTGACCGATGGTACCTTTCCTAATTCCGCCAATAGAAAAACTAGGGCTAGAATCCGCAAGTTGTCTGCTAGATATATCATTCTTTCTAATGTTCTTTACCGAAGGGGTTATAACGGTCTTCTCCTTCGTTGTCTTAACAAATCAGAAATCCCTGTTGCTCTTGAAGAGGCACATTCAGGTGCCTGTGGGGGGCATTTTGGAGGCAAATCCTTGGTTCAAAGATTGCTTCGTATGGGATATTATTGGCAAACTATGTAGAAGGATTCTTTTTCATTTGTTAAGAAATGTCATCAATGTCAACAACACAATAATCTGATTCATGCTCCTGCCCAAGAACTTCGTTCTCAGGTAGCCTCTTGGCCTTTCTCTGCATGGGGGTTGGATCTCATCAGTAAAATCTCTCCTCCTTCATCTCAAGGACATACTTTCATTATAACCACAACAGATTACTTTAAAAAGTGGGTAGAAGCTGTTCCTCTTTGCTCTACTACTGCTGACGTGATTTGTCGATTTCTTCTAGAAAACATTATTTCTCGATTCGGGATACCTTCCACTATAATCTCAGATAATGGGACATCATTTAAGAACAAAGACGTGAAGAAATTCCTCGAGAAATATCATATCAAACATCGATTTTCTACACCATACTATCCTCAATCAAATGGTCAAGCTGAATCATCCAATAAAATAATTGAACAAATTCTTCGCAAAACCATGAATAAGCATGGTAAGGACTAGAGTACTCAGCTAATTTATGCTCTTTGGGCTTACCGAACGAGTGTATGAATTGCTACAGGAACTACCCCTTATAATCTTGTTTACGGTGTTGATGCTATTATGCCTTTAGAATTAGAGATTCCATCACTTAGAGTTTCTCTCAAAGGTATAGTAGATGATGACTCTTATAGAGAGCAGAGACTTCAACAACTTGAGATGCTTGATGAACAGCATATAAATGCTCTTGAGCATATTCAAGCATATCACAAAACTCTACAACGAAGCTATAATGATAAGGTTATTCAACGTTCCTTCTTAGTAGGTGACTTAGTTCTCTATGAGAATCAGTGCAATGTGAATGCCTTACTTGAGGAAAAGGGAAAATTTAGTCCTAATTGGCTTGGACCGTATATTGTTATTGAAGATTATGGATCAAGTTCTTACAAAATAGCAGATGTAGATGGTACGCCTCTTAAAGAACCTATAAACGCTATGCACTTGCGTAGATACTATGCTTAATTCCTCATTCCTTATCATTCATCTATTTCCTTTTCACTTCTTCAAAATTGGATAATATGTTAGCATATCTTTGTTAGAGCAATTAGAATTAAATGATATGTTGTTTAATCTATATTGCTTTGTTCTTGACAAGCGTGTTTCTTTACTCTCTAGTTTGTCTTGAATTCATTTATGTAAGTTGCAAAAGATTTACATTTTCATTATGTTGGCATATTATACAATGTCTTTATGTGTTAAGTTGAATTGTGTCATGTTGTGTTTAAGTTCAAATTAAATCACATTAGTTATATGATTCTTAGGCTTAACACATATTTCTTCCCTATCATCAATGTATTACTTGATCAAATATTTTAATTAAGTCACACATGTATCAATTTAATCATGGAGCATTGAAAAATCAATCACATGGAAATTAAATTCAGAACATACAGGTAAATCTACCAAATGTGTTAGCCTTAATCAAAGCAAAACATACATTGTTTTAGGCATTAGAGATAACATGTTTGAGACAAAGAGAAGCATGTGTATATATATATATATGTTACTCGTATGATACAAAAGTAGGTCACTATACAAAATGTGACCTATCCTACATCATGAGATCATCTCCTATCCCTAGGGCTAGTGGCTGGAGAGTGACGACTAGACGCTCCCTCCTGATCCGGTTGTGAAGGTGGACCCATAGGTGTATAGTGTGATATAGATCGTGAATGACTCCGAGAGGAACTCCTACGATCCCTATCCATAAGGATCACGCGATACGAGGTAGCCTTGGCCTGAGCTGCTGCTAGGTCACACTGTGCCTGCTGAAGGTTCTCTGATAGAACTCTCTCTCTCTCCCTCCATATTTCCACCTGTACTCGAAATGGGGAAAATAAGTCCTCATGCCGACCCACGTTCCCCTAAGGCCTATAAGCAACCTGTGAGGAACTAGGGATCTGTGCCCTCGTGGAAATATCTGTCACTGCTTGCTGGATCAAGGAGAGCCACTCCTGCACATTAGTTGTAGCAATAGAATAGATTTTGTATTAGTACCATTCTATATCATCAAAACATTAATCAATCAACATAAACCTACTATACCCAGATCTCCCTCGCGCCAGTAGGGATCGTGATATGGTAGCATCTGTGACTGGGAACTGCTAGGCTCCCCGTGCTCGAATGATCTGTGCACAATGGGTGCAGGTCTCCGTATCGCCTCGTGTTCCCCCTTTTTGAGGAATATGAGGAGGATCCAAGGCTATGGTATCATCTCCTGAATGGTGGGGAGCTGCATCTGATTCCTCCTCGTCATCTCTATCCTCCTCCTCCTCATCATCCTCCTCCTCATCTGCATCCTCACCTACATCCTCGTTCTCCTCATCATCATCTCTATCTGTGTCATCCTCCTCTCCTTCCTCCTCCTCCTCGGCACTAGGCTGATCTCCTATGGGTGGATCAGAATCTCCTGCCTCCTCATGACCCTCTCCCTCCTCTGGCTCCTCTGATCTGGATCCCGGATCCTCATCTCGGTCTCCATGTCTGCATGGACCTGGATGGCCTGTCGGGTGATCTGGTGGAAAGATAGGCCCTGGGTATGTCCTCACAAACCATGACAGATACCTGCGCTGTGCTCCGGGATCTGCGGCATAATCAGTGACCACATCCTGATCAGACCCCTCTATATCTGTGATCTCGATATCATCTATCGTAGGTCTCACTACTGCTCTGGGTCTGGGAAGGACTCGTGAGTGTCGAGTGTAGATGGGTACATCAGCTGGAACACACTACTCTAGCCCAAACTACCTCTGTACGTGGTCAAAGTAGAATGGGACTATGATATGTGGGTATCGTCCTCTTAGTAGGTGGTTCCTCTGTAAGCATGCTAGCTGCCTCTCCATCCCATCCCATCTGTGCATCCGTAGATATGGTCTCCATACTGTCACCTCAGCTGTCAATCTGTCAAATGTCACTCTCCAATGTAATAGATCCCCAAATCTCCACTCGCTGGTAAGTGGATAGGCAAACACCCTGGGTCGCTCGCTAGCCGCACTCATTGGATAGCCGACAGGCCTGGTGCATGTGAAGTACTCAAATATCCACACCTGCAGAAGTGTGCATGTCATCAAGCTACAACCCTGCCCAAAAACATACTCCTCGAGGTCGTGATAGAGATGTGCAAGCATACTCCGACCCCAGGCATATACTCTCCTATGTCTCTCCATAGCCCTAATGCACCATGTGAGACCCCCATGCATGTGCGTACCTCGCCCATTAGGGCAGATAGCTAGTGCAATGATGGCAATCATAAGACGTCTCATGAGGGGCACCTCTCTGATAGGATGTAAGAGCCAACTGACCATGATGCGACCTCTCATCTCACTCGGCATGACTCTCCCTATGCAGTATACCTGCTCCCTCTGATGGTCCTCTGCTGACCGATCGGTCGCGTATGTCACGGTAGCTCCTCTGATAGGTAGGTGAAGTATGTGGTACACATCCTCAAGTGTCATTGTCATCTCCCCTACTAGAAGCTGGAATGTACATGTGTCAGGATCCCATCGCTCCATAAGTGCCATCAGCATCGCAGGATGGAATCGAATGGTTGGCATGAGAATCACAGACCATAGACCTACTATAGATAATGTATCTCTCTCTGCCTGAGTCAACCGGGGAATCTGATCTTGCAGACTATGAAGAATCTGCCCCGCAATGTGCTCTCTCATGTACGGGAGACCCTGCGATACAAAAACATCAGTGTAATCAGTACTCAATCATCACAATCATCTATGCCAAAAATGAAAGCTGTCGAACATCGAAAGCTAACCCTAGCATCCCTCGCCAAGTCCTGATTGGGACCATGGTGCCCTTGAGGGACCATGGCACCCTGAGAGGACCATGGCGCCCTCCAGGGACCATGGCGCCCCACAGGGACCATGGCGCCTTTAAGGGACCATGGTGCCCTTCAGGGACCATGGCACCCTGATAGGACTAGGGCACCTTGGGTGGGACCCAGGGTCAGATTCCCGGGCCCGCATTCGATCACAAAAACTCAAAGTCAACAGAAATGTAGTCAAAGTTTAGTCAACTCACCTCGTCTAGTGGCTCATCATCGATCACAGCCTGTCGCATGATCTCTATCCTCGTAGGACGCTCCAGTCATCATGAAGGCATGATGATGGCTATGTGGGCTCCGCTACAATGAACAATACTCAGAAATCAACAAAGTGACAAATGCAATAGTCACTTTCAAGGTATATACTTTCATTCCTTTACCTTTACTTTCAAAACCCTAATTCTCCTCTATCACTCGTTTCATCATAACTTGAGTTTGGGAAATGCGATTTTCGAACCGCTTTTTGCGTAGGAATCGTATTTTTGTTCCCTTACTCCCTTGATGTTCCAAAATGTGCTCTGATGAAGCCTCTTTAGTGAACATCTATCATCAATAATCTCTCACACAATTTGTCGTCAGTAAACATGTTACCCTGTTTCACCTCCCTAATAAGCAAGCTGAAACAGGGGGGGCATATAGCTACTCGCAAATTTCATCACTTTCCTTAGTAAGCATTAGGTGATTTTGTGATCTAACATGTGTTTTGTAGGGTGTAGTTCCTAACTGTGTACTGCTGATATTGCTGGGGGCTTCTTTCGATGGACTTATGGATATATCCTTTTTCAAATAATGTTTACTTTCCTGTACTTTAGCTTGCATATGCACGTAGTACTCATATGACCGCTAAAGTGGGGGCTAAATGTAATGTCGTAAATTGTATGCACTTGCTAAAGCAGTACAATTTCACACCTAGTTTAGCACCCACCTCGGCGCATTTTGCATTTTGCATTGCATTTCCCCTTTAGCACTTAATTAATCAAATTAATTAGGTCTAAGGTTCTATTTCATCATCTTCCACATCATAAAGTCGAGCCCTTTTCATTAAAGTGTGCCCCTTTCATTTTATTCCTCCAATACATCATTTAACCAAAAACCCTAATTAGGTCCTATTTTGAACTTAGGGACTTGATTTCGGGGGTCAAAACATCTCGAAATCACCTGTAACTTCGGGATTCGCTCTAAAAACATCATATCCGACGGCCCTGAAAATTTGGTGAAAAGTTGTTGGGACCGTGGCACCCGGAGTGCACATGGTCCCAGACATTTTTCCTGAAATTTTAGGAGCGCAATCCAATCATAAAATAAAGCTTAACCCCAAGAAATTGGTGGGAGATTCAATCTCTAGGTCAGCCAAAAGTTGGAATTAAGACCTAGGGTTTCATACATAAGAGCTCTCTTTCTTCATTTGAAAGGATCCGAATTTTGGTTTCAGGAACCTCATATGCAGCAAAAGAGCAGATCTTTGAAGACTTGAGCAACATTCAACATTCATTCATCAAGCATTCATCAATTTCATTCATCCACTTAGGGCTTGGAAGACATTGAAGAGCAATAGGGGATCACCGACTAAAGATTGGCTTGTACCCCTCCCTTGGGGTTGGGTATGATTTCATGTTGTTTTCACGTCTTTGCATGAGCTTCATTATATCATTTTCATTCATGCTTTAGATCACTTTGCATCTTGATTTGGAGCATTCACATTATCATTTACAAGCAATTAGGGTTTACTTTCTAGGTTGCTCTAGTTTGCTTACTTGCATTTTAGGATCTTGCACACACACAAGGTCTGCACACACATTACTTTTACAATACAACTTGGCTATTCATGGAGGTGGAAATCACCAAAGTAGGGGTTTGACTAAGGCAAAACCCTATATAGCCACCCAAAACACCTTTTTAGATATAAGTGCAGATTTCAGGATTCAGACAACGCCGCAAGTTGCAGATCCGGAAGAAGCAGACGGAGATCGAACCATACACCAAGTTTCAGAGCCGAAGACCAGGATAGGGGCATGGGGTGCCCTGGTCCTACCAGGACAGGGGTGCTAGGTGCCCTGTTCCCTGGGACAAAGGCACTGGGCACCCTGGTCCCTCTGTCAGACAGCAAGTTTTCGGCAGTTCGGACAGCTTTCCAAGTTGTAAGACAGTAGTTTCAGGAGCAGTTTTAGGGGCAGAATCAGGATAGTGGCGCCCACACGCCCGTCTCGAACATTTTCACTTAGATTTTGACTCCGGGTACGCATTTGCATTCTTGTCTTGTCCTTGTGTTTACAACATTCCATAGTTTAAGTTCAATTCTGCAATCTTGTTATTAGTTCATACTTGCACTTTGGGGTTAGGGATTGAACTTGCATCATTTTATCTTTCAATTACAACAAAAGAATAGAAATCCTAATAGGTAGCCCGTGGCTCTCTCTTTCACAAAAAGAAGTAGCCAATTGTGTGATACCTCTAGGCTCTTTCGTATTCCACAATGTGTGTCAAAAGGTAGGATTAGGACATGTTAGCCTAGTCTCGCTTTTTCCCCTACACAGTAAAGTCATCATTTTTAGGATACCACAAACCATATTTAGTTGTTTCATGCAAATAATTTATAATCCTTTTCACCACACTCTCATGATTTTCTCTAGGATCACTCTGATATCTTGATGTAGCGTCCTAAAATTGCGACACTTGCAATTTCGACTACATTTCGGTCTTCACGATGGCGACGCAACACGCAACCTGAATGGAGACCCCAAAACTTGCTTGCGACATTGAAAACTGCATTTTTCAAGCACCCTGGCCTGAACCTCCTTGCACCCTGCTGTCCCGGGAGGTGGGACCAGAGCGCCCAGGGCCCTGGTCCCTCAGGACCAGGGCGCCCAGTGCCCTGGTCCCTGGGTCCTATTTTGGGCCCAGTCTCCTAAGGGGCTCGGGTCTTTTTGTTTGCAATTTGGAAATTACATTTCCTGGTCGGCCTAAGGTCGGGAAAATCAGTCTATCAGCCCTAAATGACAAGTATATAAACTACATTTTCCTCTTTCATTCGATATGATGGAAAAGGCGTGGAAACTATACTCAAGCATTCAAGCATTCAAGCATTCCTTCTAAGTCTCCATTCAAGGCTAAGTGTTGCATTCAAGACAAGGATTCAACCATTGAAGAGGAGATCACATATTACATGCTACATACAACATACAACATACAACATCTAAACCTTCGCACATAAGGATACAAACATCCTTAGAACAAGGTATTAGTACTTATTTTACAGTCATTTACATTTACAGCTCTTGCTCATTTCTTGGTTAATTCCAAAACCGGGGTTTGACCTAAAGGCAAACCCCTAATCCCTAACCCCCCAATCGTCTTCGCTTTTCTGTGTGTAGGTTGCAGGTACGCGGCTGAAATTGAAGATCTGGAATCCTTGTGCAGAGACGAACCGATCCCCCTTTGTTTGATGGATTTTTCGGAGGACCGTGGCGCTGGGCGCCACCGTCCCGACAACTTTTGCTCAAATTTGCAGGACAGCGCTGTATCGACATTTTACTGCTAATTCCAGGTCCGCAGCTTCATACTATATTCCTATCTCGGTTTATAAGCGAATCTTTGTCACTTTCTATGTATTCCTAGCTTAATTCTTCTATGCACATTCTTTACAAAAGAGGGTAGCCTTGCATTCTTAACCCTTGAAACACATTTAGCATCCAATCTTGCATTGCGTGGGATTGGATCTTGTGGGTTTCAACCCCTCTTTTGAATGTAAAGTCTCTCCCCTAAGTGAAAACCATCGAATCCTAGCGAACCTCCCTTCTCTCTCCTCGGAGTTGGAAGAGGGGAGAACAACTAGGGTTCGATCGCGATTTTCCGCTTTACATTTTGGTGAACCCAACGTGAACATCCTTTCTGATTTTTCATGCTTAGATCTGAAAAAATTGATTACATTTCCATGTTTGATCTTTTGCAAAATTTTAGAGGTGATTGCATAAAAACCCTAAAATTTCTTTTTAGTAATTAAACTTGTGAAATGCTTAGTTGTTAATGTTTGTTTCAGATCTGCCCTTCTATTACAAATTATCAATTCATATCTGTGCTTTAATTTTGAAAATTAAGTGGTTAAATGTCAAAACCCTAATTTTTGAAACCCTCTTAATTCAACCTTTGTCCGACAATTTGACCAATCAAAACATCTCCAAATCAGCTGTAACTTTGGATTCTGCAATAAAATCACAATATCCTTCATCCCTGAAAATTTGGAAAAAAGTTGCGAGGACTGTGTTGCACTCCGAGCACCATCGTCCCCGACATTTTTTCCAAAATTTCGGGAGCGAGATCTTGCTGTATTTTCCTGCTAAAATCCAGAATTTTGGCTGATTTTGTCAATTATAACACTTTCAAAATTACAGTCAAAGTTGGTCTTGCGATTGCTTGGTCTAAGGCTTCTAATCATTCAAAAATTGTTGAAATTGAAATTTTGTGTCAGAATTGTGTTCTTACTATCCTAAATCTGAAAATTGTGTTTGCATTCATTTGAAATTTCAGTGCTTTATTCAAATTCTTGCATTTTGTGACTTTTGAAATTAAGTGCTTAATTACAACAACTTTAATTTCCGCTTTCAAAATTGAATTTTGCGTGAAATTGAGTCAATTTTCAAATTTCAAAATTTGCATTGCTCTTGACATTCCCTCTAAAATCATAAAATTCAAAATTTCAGTTTCCCTCTCTTTTTCAAAATTCAAAATTTTGCATTTTTCGACAATCTTGATAGGGTTCAATTTTGAGATTGCAACTTTAATTTGGCCTATCTACAGATCGTAAAATCACTCAATTTTTTCAGATTAGCTTTAAAATCATCATACCTTTCATCCCTGCAAATTTCAAAAAAAGTTGCAAGGACCGTGTTGCACTCCGGGCGCCACGGTCCTGGACATTTTTTCTGAAATTTCGGGAGACTGTTGTGATTGCATTTAACAGCTTAAATCCAGAAGATTGGCTGATTTTACTGAAAATTGCTACCTCTAAATTCAAAATCTTCTCTCTCTTTCTAGTGCATGAGTTTTACAACAATAAGCCCTACTTACACTATTCCCGTTAGACGAAGCCGTAGAATTAAGTCTTTCCGAGGTTTAACTACCGAGGAGATGGAACCTAATTTGAATAGCCTTTTTAACGAGGACATGGGTAATTCCTCTAATCCTCCTAATGATGAAGAAGCTCTCCATGAGGTTTCTGTAGAACAACTTTCAAAATTGGATAACCAATTTGACAATTTTCGACAGTGGATGTCTCATGAATACTCTGATAGTCAAGCTCTTCCTTTAATTGAGGGTCTAAAACGTATGCTTCAAAGTGATAAGAATGGAATTGATATTTTGCGTGGTATTGCACACATTGTGGATTCAAATGTGATGCCTATGAAGAGTTGTGCCGAAACCTTAGGTTATACACAACCTCCTACTCAAGACAATCATTCTATTCCTTTGATGACTCCTATTGTTAGCATACCTACCTTTACATCAAACATCATGGCTACCTCTATACAAGACATTCCTCCTGTGATTACCAGTCATGGGGGCAATCCTCCTTCTTCAATTAACCCTCTTCCTTCATTCAATCCGACTTCTTCATTCATTCCTCCAATGAGTGTTCCTATTATATCTCCACAAATGAACATGACGCAAGGGGGCAATTCGTTTAACCAATCCATTCCTCCTTGTAGTGTTCCTCCTGTCCAATCATCTCCTATGACTAATTATCATAGAGTCCCACCACCTTACTCTTTACCTTCTTTCAATAACATAACACCTCCATCTCAATCTAACACATCCAATATGAATTCTTCGACTGAAGCGACCATTAACAATCTTGCACAGACTGTCTCTTCTTTACAGCAACAAATTGCCTCTATGAATCAATCTAAGTTTAGTGTGCCCACATTTGATGTTGCGAGCCCACTTTCTCTTGACATTGTTCGAGCTATCCCTCCTAAACATGTTGAAATCCCGCATTTGGAGCTTTATAATCGTAAAGGTGATCCTCTAACACATGTTAAGACTTTTCAAACAATATGTACTGATTTTGCTTATGACCAAAGGTTGCTTGCAAAACTGTTCACTAGAACATTAAGAGACAAAGCCCTACAATGGTATTGCTCGTTGCCTTCTTATTCTATTACTTCTTTCGAACAACTTGCAAATGCTTTCATTCAACAATTTCAAAACAATATAAGTCCTAAAGTTACTTTGATTGATTTAATGCATTGTAAACAAGGTGTTAAAGAAAAAGTGACTGATTTCATTGGTAGATATAAGCATTTGTATGCTCAAATTTCTTTTCCAGTGCCTGACAATGATATTCAAAGAATCTTTATTTCTAATTTACAAAAAGATATTCGAGACAAACTTCTGTTTTCTGAGTTTACTTCTTTCCAACAGTTGTGTGCCACTCTTCACAATTATCAACTGACTGTGAGTCAAATGGAACAATCACATCCTATGGCTCCGAGTGATAAGGGTGATAGCAGTCAACAACCATTTGGGAAGTTTAAACCGAACAGAGATTCCATCAAATTCAATGAAAACATCATCAACAACAATGTGAATGCAGCATCAGGTGTGCCTCCTATTTCTAAATTTTTCAAGAAAGAAAGAAAGTATACTCCTTTGAATGAATCATTGCATAGTATTATGAATAAGTTATTGGAACAAAATGTGCTTACTCTTCCTCCTATAAGACAAATTGATCCTGCAAAGATTACTTCACCTTATTTTGATAACAAAGCCTTTTGTCAATTTCATCGTTAGCCTGGTCATGACACTGAAAAATGTTTTTCTTTAAAGGGTAAAATTCAAGATTTGATTGATAATAATACTATTTCTATTTCTGGAGTGAATGATAAAGGCAACACATCTGTAGCTCCTCCTAACCAAAATCTTCAGATTTTCACTGATCCATTACCTTCTCATACCTCTAATGCAATTGAGGCTAATGATTGCTCTCTTTCATCTGATGGTCTTGTGTCTATGACCCCGAATGTGATTAACTTTGTAGAGCAGCAAGAAATCCCTGAAGAACCTTCCATCACATTTGATTCTAGTGAAACCATTAGGGCACCTGATGGTCCTTTATACATAGTTGCAAAAGTCAAGAATACACCTTGCCGTGGAGTGCTTATTGATCCTTCGTGCATGATTAATGTTATTACTGAAGAATTTATTTTTACTTTGCAATTGAATCAAGTGATCTATGACAAAATAGATGTGATTGTGAAATTATTTGATGCATTTTCTTCTCCCGCAATTGGTTCTATTACATTGCCTATTGAGGTCCATAACAAATCCCTTGATGTGAACTTTGCTATTATTCCTTCATCTGAACAATTTCGTGTGAAGCTTGGCTATCCTTGGCTGTCTTCCATGAAAGCTATTGCTTCTCCTATTCACAAGTGTTTGAAATTTCCCTATAATGGTGAAGTTGTTACTGTCAATCATAGTCTCTTTAAACCAGCTGAAAGAACTTCTAGCGTTGCTATTGATTACTTTTGGCCTAAACAATTCCAATCTCTTCCTCCGTGAAGTGATCATCTTTTCAAATCTTATCAAAAGTGGAAAACAGATATGATCTTATCTCTAAGTGAACCTAGAACACCTAAGCTTGACATTCCTATCATTCTTGAGAAGGAAGTTCTTCCTTTGAAAGATAAAACTAATGTCTTTCCTCAAGAAGATTCCCAACCCATCCCTATGGATGTGACTATGTCTATGCCTAATAAACCTTCTAAAAGTAGACCTATACCTCCTCATCATGATGGACTTGGTCTTCTCCCTAAACCAAATATTCTTCCTTTATATGGAGCAGTTCCTCCTCCTTCTTTTTATAGAGAGAAGAAACCTTCTTCTTCTCCTATTATCCAGCCTAAGAGACCACAACCTAAACACCCAAGTGCTAAGGATGAGAACATTCCTCCTCCTCAGTCTTCTCCACTTCCTACTAAGACTAGACGTAATCGTTCTGCACGTGAACGCCGACGAAAACGTCGTCTTAGGGCTCAAGCAGCCGCTTCTCCAAATTCACAATCTCCAAAAACACCTTCAACAAGCATTATTCCATTTTCTCCTCAGCCGGACATTGAGCCTAAATCTCCTAAACATAAGATGCATGATGATCTTGATCCTGTGCGAGTTAAAGATCCTATTTTTTTAAATCTTGATGACGATATAGATGAAAATGTTATGCATGATGAAAATGTTACTCCTCTTGCTTCTGATAGTGAATATGAACTTGTTGATGTTGATAACCATTTATCTAATGAATTTTCTAAAGCACTTATCCTAGCTCCTAGACAAGAACAATGTGGCTCGGAACATGAACATAGCCCTTGTTTGGATCTTGTGATAGCTCCATCTGCTGTGTTGGATGTTCCTCCTCTAGCGTGTTCCCTGCCTTCCCGAAACATTGATCAGCAAGATCGGGGGGTAGATGACGTGCTAGACTAGTTACATTAGCATAGCAGATTCTCTCCCCCTCTCTTTTGTTACTTCTTCTATATGTTATTCTCATTCTTCTATTTGTTGTCCTTAGTGTTGTCTACTTGAGGACGATGCAAAGCATTGAGATCTCTCGATCTCTCTCATGTTGACTCAAAAGACACATGTGTTCCCTTCTTCTAGGTGACCTTCCTTGATTGGGGAATGAAGAACAATTATGCATACATACATATGATATATATACATGAATTATCATACAGCATACTGACCCCAAGGAAAGTGAAGTCACCTCGTGCTTTATGTTTTGTGTCTATTATCCTTGGGTTTATCTCACACTTGGGGGCTAAATCCTTGCGATAACATGCTCCTTTCCTTTCTCATTCTTATATGTATCACTACGTTAAAACAATCACCCCTGGTGAGGCGTGTGCGATCGCTTTAACGTAGGGGGGCATACATCCCGTCCATATCTTTTCAAGATACTTGAGAATTTCTTGACAAATTTAGCCTTGCCTTGAAAATTTTTGATATCTTTCTTGCATGACTCATAGTGAGGGAACCTTACTACTGACAGTCATGGTTCTCCCTCGTGATCTTCCCTTTTACTTTGTCAATCGAAGTCGTAAGATCCTTAGTCCACTGGGGGCTTGGTGTATCTTGCCTCCTTGACGTGGTGAAAGTCTTTCAATATTGTTTCCTTGTACTTTACTGGAAGTATGAGCATACATACTCCTGCTAAAGTGGGGGCTAAATGTAGCGTCCTAAAATTGCGACACTTGCAATTTTGACTGCATTTCGGTCTTCACGATGGCGACGCAACACGCAACCTGAATGGAGACCCCAAAACTTGCTCGCGACACTGAAAACTGCATTTTTCAAGCACCCTGGCCTGAACCTCCTTGCACCCTGCTGTCCCGGGAGGTGGGACCAGAGCGCCCAGCGCCCTGGTCCCTGGGTCCTATTTTGGGCCCAGTCTCCTAAGGGGCTCGGGTCTTTTTGTTTGCAATTTGGAAATTACATTTCCTGGTCGGCCTAAGGTCGGGAAAATCAGTCTATCAGCCCTAAATGACAAGTATATAAACTACATTTTCCTCCTTCATTCGATATGATGGAAAAGGCGTGGAAACTATACTCAAGCATTCAAGCATTCAAGCATTCCTTCTAAGTCTCCATTCAAGGCTAAGTGTTGCATTCAAGACAAGGATTCAACCATTGAAGAGGAGATCACATATTACATGCTACATACAACATACAACATACAACATCTAAACCTTCGCACATAAGGATACAAACATCCTTAGAACAAGGTATTAGTACTTATTTTACAGTCATTTACATTTACAGCTCTTGCTCATTTCTTGGTTAATTCCAAAACCGGGGTTTGACCTAAAGGCAAACCCCTAATCCCTAACCCCCCAATCATCTTCGCTTTTCTGTGTGTAGGTTGCAGGTACGCGGCTGAAATTGAAGATCTGGAATCCTTGTGCAGAGACGAACCGATCCCCCTTCGTTTGACAGATTTTTCGGAGGACCGTGGCGCTGGGCGCCACCGTCCCAACAACTTTTGCTCAAATTTGCAGGACAGCGCCGTATCGACATTTTACTGCTAATTCCAGGTCCGCAGCTTCATACTATATTCCTATCTCGGTTTATAAGCGAATCTTTGTCACTTTCTATGTATTCCTAGCTTAATTCTTCTATGCACATTCTTTACAAAAGAGGGTAGCCTTGCTTTCTTAACCCTTGAAACACATTTAGCATCCAATCTTGCATTGCGTGGGATTGGATCTTGTGGGTTTCAACCCCTCTTTTGAATGTAAAGTCTCTCCCCTAAGTGAAAACCATCGAATCCTAGCGAACCTCCCTTCTCTCTCCTCGGAGTTGGAAGAGGGGAGAACAACTAGGGTTCGATCGTGATTTTCCGCTTTACACTTGATACAATACAAACTACATTCATTATATCTAGTCTAGTCTGAGTCAAATATAACAAACCACCAATCATAGATTTGTACCTAGTAGGATTTACCACTGTAGATGCATCTTTCTTTGTCAATTTCTCACTTGTAACCATAGGAGTACTAACCGGTTTACAATTTTCCATACAAAATTTCTTCAAGAACTCTCTAGCATACTTAGTTTGACAGATGAAAATACCTTTATCAGTTTGAGTAATCTGCAAACCTAAGAAAATCTCATCTCCCCAATCATAGACATCTCAAATTCATTCTTCATATTGTTAGAGAATTCCATACACAACTTATCTTCACCTCCAAAAATGATATCATCAACAAAGACCTCAATAGTCAATATATCATCATCAGTGATCTTATAATGTAAACTACTGTCAGCATAGCTTCAAAATATATTTATCTAGTCTTGCATACCAAGCTCTAGGGGCTTGCTTCAATCCATATAAAGCTTTCCTTAACCTGCAAAACATGTTTTTGTCATCTGAAAGTGAAAATCCATCAAGTTGCTCAATATAAACTTCCTCTTCAAGATCTTCAATTAGAAAATGCACACTTAACATCCATTTGATAAACCTTGTAATTCTTATGAGTAGCATAAGGAAGAAATAATCTCACAATTTCAATCCTAGCTACTGGTGCAAAGGTTTCATCATAATCAATTCCTTCCTTCTGAGAATATCCTTTACAAACTAATCTAGCTTTATTCCTTACAACTTGTCCATCCTCATTCAATTTATTCCTAAAAACCCATTTAGTTCCAATAACATTCTTATTTATAGGTCAGGGAACTAAAGTCCATGTGTTATTCTTTTCTATCTGATCTAATTCTTCTTTCATAGCTTTCATCCAATATTCATTTGTACAAGCTTCAATTACTGATGTTGGTTCAACTTGATAAATAAGACATACCTCATCAATCGCCAACCTTCTTCTTGTCATCACTCCTTTGCTTTTGTCTCCAATAATCCGATCTTCAGAATGATTGAATCTTACATACCTAGGAGTCTTTTGATTTTTTGTTCCTCTATCCTGATCTTCAGTTACTATTGAATTTTTTGATACTATCGGAGTAACTGGTTCATGATTTTTCTTCTAGTATAGGTGCTACTGGTTCAATTATGATCATTTCCACTTCTAGTTCTCTCTCATAAGTTCTGATTTGACTTCTATTCTTCTCATCCTCTATGACATTTATGCTCTCTGCAATTCTTTGCAATCTTTTGTTATAACATCTATATGATTTTCTTTCATTAGAATAACCAAGAAATATTCCTTCATCACATCTAGGATCAAACTTTCCAATGGAATAATCTCTTTTGATATAGCATTTACTACCAAAGATTATGAAATACTTAAATGTCGGTCTGTGACTAGACCATAACTCATAAGGTGTCTTACCGGTATCTCCTTTGATATGAACTCTGTTGAATGCGTATACTACCATGCTTATAGTTTCTCTCTAGTAGATGTGAGGCAGATTAGCTTCGATCATCATGGTTCTATTTGCATCCAAGATAGTTATGTTCTTTCTTTCCACAACTCCATTCTACTAAGGTGTCAAAGGTGCAGACAATTGTCTCCTTATCCCATTCTTCTCACAATAACTGTTAAATTTGTTGGCATTATGGATGAATTGATTATGTGTTGCATTGATGTTTTTTCATTGATGTCAACACTAGCTATTATGGTTGGTTACCAACAGACAGGTTCTGGTTACCAGTAGAAGATCTAGTGTTACTAGTAAAAGAGACTATCTGTTGGACACTTCCGACATGTTTGGATCAATAGAGTATGTTTGGTTTTATGTGTTATATTCTCCTCAAGAATGTTTTGTTCAGTTGGTATTGACTTAGTAATTAGATGCTACCATACACTCTTGCCAGTATTGGTTTAAGGTTTAACCGATAGATCTTTCACTGAGGAATCTTGATAGGATGCATAAGTGGTGTTGGTGCAGCTTCTAGATGGATTTCAGGATGTTGAAGATGTTCTTTGTTTGTGCTTCAACTGCTTGAAGATATTGCTTTGGCATGGTGGATCTAGAATAGGTCTGGTACCTATCTAGGTTATGGACCGATATTATATTAACATGTACTCTACACATTACGAAGATGTTTCAGGATGCTCTATGGATTGGTTATTGTTGTTTTGGTCTTAAGCCGACATGGCATATCACTGTAATATGGATTTATGTAATGATCTTATTATAATATCTTTTAGGTGGCTGACCTAATTGGTTTAGGCCTTAGGGTTGGTATAAAATGATGTAAGATCTCATTGTAATAAAGTGTGTCATGGTCTTGGAATGCAATATCATATGCAAAGGAGATTTGGTCGATCATAGGTGATCAAATTGGGATTAAGGAAGAGGTCATAGGCCTTTGGTATTTAGCTTAACCGGGACTATAATTAGGTATGGCAGATGCTATCACTAACAGTTCATTATTCTAGATTGTTGTCCATTTATCTTGAGATGGTTGTTGCCTCTTTGTAGTCAGTGAGACTCTTTTGTAATGAGCAATACACTCTAGGTAGTGTGCCTTCCTGCATGTGCAGGCCCCTCATTATATCACATACTTTTTGCAGAAGTATCATCTGACTGTGGGTAGGCTTCCCATCGTGGTTTTTCCCTTTTCGGGTTTTCCACGTACAAATCATGGTGTTATGTGGTATGGTTGCATTGTGTTGATTATCTATTTCATTGTTAAGTTTTATTGCTTATCGGTATTTGTTTCTACTTTACCGGTACTTAATCTGGTTAAAGGTTATTAAGTGGATTTAAATGATATAATCTATCAACAATTGATTCACCCCCCCCCTCTCAGTTGTTCACTGGCTATCCTAACAAAATTCATCGGATGTGAATTCTCCACCTTGATCTGACCTTAAGCATTTTATCTTCAATCTTGTCTCTGTCTCAACTTTAGCTTTAAAGATTTCAAACTTTGCAAATGCTTTAGACTTCTCCCTTAGAAAAGTAACCCACATCATTCTAGAATAATCATCAATGATTAGCATGAAATATCCATCACCCTAAAATATTTTGATTCTAGTAGGACCACACAAATCAGTATGAATAAGATCAAGAACATCATTAGATTTGTCTTGTATACTCTTAAAAGAAATCCTGAATTGCTTTCCCATTTGACATTCCTTACATACCGGATTATAGGGCTTTACAATCTTAGGTATATCTCTAACTGCCTTAGTAGAACTGATCTTCACAATGTCATAAAAATTCACATGACACAACCTCTTATGCCATAGCCAACTCTCATCGATTTGTGCAATCAAACATGTATTTTCACCGGATTTGAAATGAAAGATATTACCTTTAGTCTGTGTACCGGTTGCAATTTCCAAACTAGATCTATTGATAATCTTACATTTTCTATCCTTGAACTGTAACTAAAATCCCTTATCCACTAATTCTCCTACACTCAAAAGATTATACCTTAAACCTTCAACATAATAATGTTGGCATTTGATCATTTGGTCAACTAGTAATGTAATGTGTGTTTTCTTGATGCAATTGGTAAATTATGTTTGTTGTGCATAGAGATTAGATTGATGCATGATGACTATTCAACATGTTGTCATTGATGGCAACTATATTTTATTGTCATCTATATTATACAGTGCAACCGGTAAAGGTTAATTGGTAAATAGAGGCAATTCCATCAGAACTGGTAAAATGACTGACAAAGTCTCACACCAACAACAGGTACATGAAATCCATGAAGGATGAAGGAATGTGGTTTTGCAGCAATGTTGATGACTATCAGATGAAGATAATTTCATGACCACATGAGCAGATTTGATTAGATGATTGAGATTTGATCAACAAGGTAGAGATCAAGAAACACAGTTAACCAAAAGTGATGAAAATCACTTAGATCAGTAAAACGACACAAAATTGGATTTTTTATGTCGGTGGCCGACATAACTAAAGTGTACAATGCAAGAATATCTAGATGCATTGAACCTAGGGAATTGTAATAAGGTTCTAGCCAACCTTATGATAATTTTAATTGTGTGATGAGGTATGAAAGGATATATATACATGAGCTTGATAGTGTGATATGTGATGAGCGAATTTTGTATTTCTGATAGTGTGAAGATCAGAAGAGTTGAGAGATGAAGTCTTTGTGATATTGTAATGTTCTAAAGTGGATCTTATCAAAAACAAAAGGTGTTGTACTGCGATCATTTGTACTTGTTGTCTCCCTAGTAGTTGCAGCAAGAAAATCCTCTTAAAAGGTCACTCCTAATAGGGTGCAGTCAGATCCTAACAGTTTTGATCATTAAACCCTCTAACCAAGTGACACATTAGCTTGTGTTTTCAAATCCTAGTAACTTGGGTAGCTCCTAATAGGGCTGGTCCTCACAAGCCTTTTTGTATTTCTCTTAACCGGGCATAGACACTTCTAACAGGGTGTGCCCCTAACCGAGTGTTGTAGACCTTAACCAGTTAGATCTTTATACTATAGATAGTGAATCTTGTGGGTACTAACTCCCACCTTGGTTTTTCCCATTTGGGTTTTCCACATATAAACTCTTGTGTCATGTGGTTTATGCTTTATGTGGTGATTACATACTTGGTGTTATTTCTTACATGTCTATTGAGTTTTAAGTTGGTGAAATTGATATTCAGATTTGTATTATTTTTACTATCACTGATTCACCCCCCCTCTCAATGCCTTATAAGTTCATCAACTAGTATCAAAGCCTAACTTCCTTAAGGCTTAACTACTTGGAAGGGATCTCTAATCCTAAGGCAAATATGGGTGAAGGAATGAGCTATAAAGAGATGGCTAGAGAACTTGCTAAAACCAAGGATGAGCTAGAAACCCTAAGAGGCAAGTATAAGACATCATTAGCTAAAAGGAAGGAACCGACCGAATAATTATTGGAGATCTCTGACAACTGCTCTTTAGATGAACAAACATTGATACACTGGTTGAAGAAGTGAATTTGAATGGTAAGAAGACTAACTTGAGAAGAGATCTGGAAGCACTTACAATCCAGATGAGTGAGGAACTTGAAGCTAGAAGAAAGGCTGAGGATCAGATCCAAGATAAAGAGCATGGAATCTTTAAGATCAAGCAAGATAATGCAACTTTGCATGAACATTAGCATGAGGAGAAAAAAGAAAAAGAAGAATTACAGTCAGATCTTAAAATAGAAATGTCTCTTAGAGAGACCCTCATGAAAAGATTGAAGATATTACAAAGGAACTTGTTGAGGCCAATGAGAAGCTTGATAAATTCAATAAGAGATCCTCTATGCTAGGTGAACAAATCCAATCTCAGAGGATGAAAGGTGACACATCTGGGTTAGGATACAATACATCTAAGAAAGGTGAACCTTCCAGTAGAAAGAGCAACATGCATGAAGGTAGAAATGCTCCTAAGGCTCAGAAGCCTACTGGTAAGAAATCTTACAAACTTGTTTGCTTTAACTATCATAAACTAGGACATACTGCTAATGTTTTTAGAAGCAGATCTAATGCTAATATTGGTTACAAAGCTAATACTAGATATGTGCCTAGGAGATTTCAAGGTTATTGTTATACATGCAACATGTATGGGAATAGATCAGTTGAATGCAGATATGGAGAGAACAATCAAGCACATCACATGAACCCAAGACCTATTGGTGACTAGTAAAGGAATTTCACTGATCGGAGGAACACAAATTGGAAAAGACCCTATGTTAACCGGTCTAGTCCTTATGAGATGGAAAAGAGAGTCAATATGATTTGTTCAATCTGCAACAATTTTAGACATGTGGCAATGAACTATAGAAGAAGAACAGGTAGAGTCAACTCAGGACCTTGGAGAGCATCTGGAATGGCATGCTATCATTGCAACAAACCAAGACAAATTGCCAAGTTTTGTATAACACAGAAGAACCAACCGGTGAATCATCTTGTAGATTGGAAAGGAAAGTAGAAGGTTGATATTGAAGAAACCAGAGCTGAGATGAATAAGACCTAGAAGAAGAAGAGTGATGACAAACCATCTGAGGAATCAGATTCTTCACCTAATGTAGAGAATCCATCTCTAACAAACTAAGTTGCTTCTACAACTGGGGTGAGCTTATTGTCAAATCTTGAGTTGAACCCTTAGATGATGTACTATAAGTTAAATCTACATATTTTGATGCATTTTGATGTTTTAATGTGTTTTTGGATCATAACCGATAAATATCATTGAGTTTTTGCTACCGGTAATATGCTTTAAAAGTTTGCTAAGGCGTTTTAGGGTTTTATCGGTAAATGTATTTATTGCAGTAGTTAGAATGCAAATAAATAGAACTATTTGAATTTCATTTGGCACTTTGTATCTTGAGAACTCTTGGAAAAGTGAGAAGAGCAGAGATAAGTTTGTGCAAGCAACATTTAAACCATTTACCAACATTCTGAGGCGATCGAACTGAAGTTTGATTCAGTGATCGAGTAGTGAAAGTTTTTTACGGTTGGAAACCCTAGCACTGAAGCAAAAGAGGTATTTATCAGTGAATCTTACTCTTTGTTTCAAAGTTTTTCATATTGTGGTATGGATACTTTGCATCTAGTTGACGTGACTGAGAGGGAAAGACCTGAATACAAATGACATCCATACAAGTCAGAGGAAATTGACCTTGTCGGTGCCCTATCCAGTGTACCGAATGGTGTTTTTCATGTAGATGATGTAAGATCCTTTTATCACTAAAAACTTTAAGAATTGGGAGTTGCAGTTATTTATGAGCAATACAGATCTCTATGTAATGAACAGGGAAGATTGAAAAAACAATTCAGAAGTGTAGCCGATAAAGGTTTTCATCATGCGATCAATTTCATTGATGATTTTGATAACAAGTTTGTGAGATTTGTTTTGAGATGTATTCATGATCAGTTCATGTGGTTGGACAGACCTCACAAAACTACTAAGGAACCAATCCATGTTGTAACCAGCTTTTGCACAACCGGTGAAGTGCCATTGCTTAGGTCTATACCTAAGAATGATGTGAGAAGTTAACTAGATCTAAATGGGATAAAAGAGCCATGACCGTGAATGATATTGATGATCTTGTTGTTAAATTTGCATCTATGGTGATTGGCTATAGAATTTTCTATTCAAGCAGAATGAACAACATATCGACAGTAGCTATTCACATTGCCTACCAGATGATTAAGGAGGATGTTGATTATGATCTCTGTGAAGCAATGAGAAGCCAATTAGTGTCAAATTTAGAAGCTGTGAAGAAATACAAGAAGCTTAGATTCAAGTTTGGAAAGCTTATCATCGGCTTATTCTTTTATTTCCAAAAAAATTTCCCCAATATTGGTGATGTACAATGGATAACCAAGACACCTACCCTATTGTAGATGAAGAACAACATTAGGAGGCTAAAAAACAAGTTTGATGATATTTCATGGGGATATTTTAAGAAATTTTAGAAGGAAATGCATGCAAGGGAACACATACCGGAGGATGTAGTCAATCGGTATGAGGATTCTATTTGTTTTATGGTTGACATAGATACATGCTTGATGGAAGTTGTTATTCCTGGGACCACATGAATAATTCCCATGGGTTATAAAGTAGATAAAGATCTACATGTTGCTTATATTGATCATTTTTTAGCTCAACCAGTCTATACCACTACTAAGAGGTTTCAAACCTACAAGGAGAAACTACTAAAAGTGCATTCTGAATTATAGAAACTGGTGATTGCAAAGAAAATAAGAAAAGAGGTGTAGGCCTTTGCTGAGTAGGCTGGATTCACAAAAGAACAAATAGCTACAACAAGAGCCAAATATGAGGCTCAACAAGGTGGAACTTCCAGTGTACCAACCAGTACTGCACCGGTAAGACAAGAGCAGCCAAGGCAGTTGAGAAGAAGAAAGAAGAAGAAACTAAGGTGAAGCCTGCTAAATCCCAAAGAGGGAAACCCTCTAAAATACAATTCCGAAGGAAAGGTAAAATTGTTGAACCTCTTGTTCTACCTACCCAAACTGGAAAAAGAAAGAAGGAGAATGCTCACAAACCGGTGATAGATATAGAGGAAACAAAATCAAAAGAAGATAAGAAAGCACTAAGGGCAAGTGCTAAGAAGTAGATGACTACTCGAAAAGGTAAAGCAACTACAAAAATTGATCACTAGAATGATTAGAATTATTAAGGAGTATGGTATTTACAGAGGTTTAAACATACTGTTTACTCATTTGTCTAAAATTCAACGAAGTGAGATTGAAGATGCAGCCATCTTTAGTATGAACAAGTATAGCAGAGCACTCATTGAGATACAAGGGCAAATTCCAAACACTTTGTATAATATTATTGATGCAAGATGGCAAGCCACCATTAGACAGGATAAAGAATTTATTGATTACCCTCTTAAGCACTTGCAACCGGAAGCCAATGAGGAAGAAGTAGAAGATGCACAAGTAAATGCAAAATATTTTCTTAGATCCAAGAAAAGACTGACTAGAATGTTGATAGGTGATACTAAATCAGTCCAAAAGGATACTGAAATTTTGATAAAGAAATCTTTAGGTCTCATCCCTGAAGAAGAAGAAAAAGATGAAGAAGATGAGGATGATACACCTAATAAGTTAAAGGGAGAAGATTTTCCCGAGGGTGTTAAGCCTACATATTTAGAGTTGGATAATAAGTACTTGTCTGATGACCCTGTTGATACTAAGCCTATAGATATACCAGATGATGATGACACCGGTAGTGCAGTTAATAATGACACATATAATGTTGACAATACTAGAGATAATGTAAATGTAGTAGATATTGATGTACAAATGGATGATCCCTAAGAGAAAAAACAAGATGTAAATAATGAAGGTGAGAAGGAAACTAATAAGAGCTCAAGTGAGCAACCGGTGAATGCTCAATCTGTAGGAACACAAAATCCATCGGTAAATGCAACCATAGATACAAATGTAAATGATGCTCTCAATGACAACCAAAAGGATATGGCTGAGGAAAAGAAGGCAGAGGAAGCACCATATACTAAACAAAGTGTGGAAATGCAACCACCACCGGTAAAGGAACATCATGTTAAAATTCAACTACCACCGGTCACTACAAAAACACATAAGGAACAAATAGAGATAGGGATAAAGAAAATAGAGGAAGAAAAGATAGAGAAAAAGGAGAAGATAGATAATAAGAATCAAGAGAAGAAGAAGATAATCTGAGTTATTCTGAGTTAATGGAGATTGCTACTACTATGCAATCCCATGCACATAATAAGAGGTTGAAGGAACAACAAAGAGAAGCAGAGACTATAAGGACTGTTGCTGATATTTTGTCAAGTCTCCTACTAGAGACTGATATAGAACATTTGGCTACCCCTATTCCAAAGCTTGGATAGTTAGTTGTTGATGCCAGTGAATAACTGAAATCACTTGAAGAGGCAACTCATGCTTTAGCAAAAAAGATTACAAGAAGAAAAGGGGAGAACACTTTATTTTGGAAATTGACAAAGGTTAGGTTCCTTTAACAGTGAACAAATATCTTTTGATAACCGGAATAGAAATTGGAGGTAAAATTTTGGCCACTATATCTAAAGTATCATTATTTTGTTCTAAATTAAAGAAAAAGAGAGAAGATATAGGGAGGGAACTAGAAAGGATAAGTGAAGCATACATATCGGTACAAGACTCCACTTTGGATTTTGGTAAATCAGTTGATGCCTTACATCACATATTAAAAATTTATGATTTTGAATAGGTGAAGCGGATAAGATCCTTGAAGGAGCTAAAGAATCATCTAATTCTGAAAGTTGAAATTCTATAGAGAGCATACAAAGAGTCTGAAGCAATTTTGGCTAGCCCAGAGATGAGCACTGTTGATCCTATGGAAGAATTTGTTGCACAGATTTGACACATGTTGAAATCACTGAGACGCTATTAGAAACATGGGACAATGAGCAGTTAAAGTTTCATTTCAGTGATATTTTCTTGAGAATTGCATTGTAAAGACTTCAAAACTCTTATATTTGTCTATATATGCAGTTTTTACTGGCAATTTTGATGTAATGTATGTATTTTACTTCTTTATTTGGCATTGTTGTCAAAGGGGGAGTATAAATAGTTAAGAGTCTAGTCAAAATTTTGTATGAACTGTTAAGTGGAAGTAATGATTTCATTTTTGTAGTGGCATGAAATTGTTAAGGGGGAGTGTATGTCATGTAGTCACTTTTTGTGTTGCACACTTAGTTGACAAAAAAATTCCTAAGTGTTGCCATCAATGCCAAAGGGGGAGATTGTTGGCATTTAATCATTTGGTCAACCGGTAATGTAATGTGTGTTTTCTTGATGCAACCGGTATATGTATGTTGTGCATAGAGATTAGATTGATGTATGATGACTATTATGTATGTTGTCATTGATGGCAACTATATTTTCTTGTTATCTATATTATAAAGTGCAACCGGTAAAGGTTAACCAGTAAACAGAGACAATTCCATCAAAAATGGTAAAATGACTAACAGAGTCTCACACCAACAACCAGTACATGAAATCCATGAAGGCAGAAGGAATGTGGTTTTGCAAAAAATGTTGATGACTATCAGATGAAGATAACTTCATGACTGCATGAGCAGATTTGATCAAATGAATGAGATTTGATCAACAAGGCAGAGTTCAAGAAACACAGTTAACATGTAGTGATGAAAATCACTCAGATCGGTAAAACAACCCAGAATTGGATTTGTTATGTCGTTGGCTGACATAAGTAAAGCGTACAATGAAAGATTGTCTAGATGAATTGAACCTAGGGAATTTTAATAAGGTTCTAGTCGACCTTATGATAATTTTAATTGTGTGATGAGGTATGAAAGGATATATATACATGATCTTGATAGTGTGATATGTGATGAGCAAATTTTATATTTTTGATAGTGTGAAGATCAGAGGAGTTGAGAGATGAAGTCTTTGTGATGTTGTAATGTTTTGAAGCAGATCTTATTAGACACAAAAGGTGTTATATTGAGATCATTTGTACTTGTTGTCTCCCTAGTAGTTGCAACAAGAAAATCCTCTTACAAGGTCACTCCTAACACAATGCAGTCAGATCCTGACAGTTCTGATCATTAAATCCTATAACCAAGTGACACATTAGCTTGTGTTTTCAAATCCTAGTAACTTGGATAGCTCCTAACAGGGCTGGTCCTCACAGGCCTTTTTGTATTTCTCTTAACTGGGCATATTCACTTCTAACAAGGTGTGCCCCTAATCGAGTGTTGTAGACCTTAACCAGTCAGATCTCTATACTGCAAATAGTGGATCTTGTGGGTACTAACTCTCATCATGGTTTTTCCCATTTGGGTTTTCCATGTATAAACTCTTGTGTCATGTGGTTTATGCTTTATGTGGTGATTGCCTACTTGGTGTTATTTCTTACATATCTATTAAGTTTTAAGTTGGTGAAATTGATATTTAGATTTGTATTGTTTTTACTATAACCGATTCACCCCCCCCTCTTAGTGCCCTATAAGTTCATCAAATAAACATTATCAGTGTTATGCTTACCATCAACTAATATTGTTCCTTTTCCCTTGATCATGCATTCTTTGTCATCTCCAAATCTAACTAGACCACCATCAAATTCTTGCACAGGTAAGAAATTCCTTTTATCTCCAGTCACATGATGTGAACATCCACTATCAATTACCAATTCATCCTTGTCTTCAATTTTAGTAGCAAGGGCCTTCTTTTTGTTAGGACCTAGAGGCAACTGAGAGGGGGGGCGGGGGGGTGAATTGGTTGTCTATTAATTTCAACCCCAAAATAACTTAACCAAACTTAATGCATAATATCGGTAAACCAAACTTAATGCCAATAGATAGTTTAGTAGTTAATAAAAGTACCAGTAAAGTTTAATGCATGAAACAAAAGAAAAATAACATCCACAACACATAACACAGATATTTGTATGTGGAAACCCTATTAGGTAAAAACCACGGTGGGAAACCTTACCCACAATCAGATGATACTACTGCAGATAGTATGTGTGTACAAATGGGGTCTGCACATGCAGAAAGGCCAACTTCTTAGAGCTCACTGCTCAATCACAAAATGGGAGTCACACTAACTACAATTGAATGGTTAAATCCAATAACAATGTAATGCTCAAAATAGCATCTTCATATACTGGATTCAGTACCGGTTAAGCTCTGATTGTCTTCTTCATACCTTCCTTGAATCTTCAAATGATGTTTGCATGTATAGCTCTGCTTATATTCACATATACCTTATTACAATCCTTTCCACACCTTCTTCCAATATTTTATCTCACAAATGAGATCTTACATATATACCAAAACCTAAGACCAAATGTGTAGGTCAGCTCACTAAGAATATTACAATTAAATAAATTAAAAATGAATCAATATGTGATGCATCATGTTAGCTCAATGCATTTACAACAATAACCAATCAATAAAACATCTCCATAATGTGTCGCGCTAATCTAGAATAGATAACGCTTGTCGGTCCATAACCTAGACCTATTTGCCGGTACCAGCAAATATGCAAACTCGATTAGACCAATAACCAAATCACCAAAACCAAGTGTCCAAACAATTTCTTCAACATAACCAAGTAATATTTAGATGATAACAGATTATCCTCAGTGTCGGTGAACAATATAACCTACCAGTGAAACAAATACCAATGACTGTGCATGTCACTGAACATGTCGGTGAACATAACCAAAGATCTTCAGTGTTGACAAGTGTTGACATCAATGACAAAACCAATGCAACACATACATAATACCAACAATCTCCCCCTTTGGCATTGATGGAAACACAAGATGGAAAACCATCTAAGTGCCAAAGCAAAAATTCCAAAAACCAACAATCTCCCAAAGAGATCATTAACCAGAAATCAAAATATAGATACAGAGAGTAACAAACTCTCCCTAATGAATAATGTCTCCCCAAAAAATAATGTGTTTTTCCATAGATATCTCTCCCCCTTTGACATCAAATGCCAAAGCAATACAAAACCAAATACAATCAATTCATAGAACTTATAACCAAATTTGTTCAATCTACTCCCCCTGAGAAGTAGCTCCCCTTCATCAAAGCCAGAATAAGATTTCTTTGTTATTTCTGATGGTCTGATGCCATGCTCCAACTATCTAAGTTTCTATCGGTGAGGGTATAACTCCAAGCTTCTCTCTTAGATATTCAAAAGTTTCCTTAGGCAAAGGTTTAGTAAAGATATCTGCAATCTTCTTTTTAGTATTCACATAAACCAATTTCACTACTTTTGCTTCAACATTCTCTTTCAAAAAATTGAATTTGATAGAAACATGTTTAGTTCTAGAGTGAAATACCGAATTCTTTGATATATCAATTGCTGCCATATTATCAAAGTAAATGATTATAGGTTCTTTGCATTTTAACTTTATGTCCTCCAACATTTGTTTAATCCATAATACCTGTGTACAATTAGTTGCTGCTGTAACATATTATAATTTAGCTGTTGATAGTGATGTACACCTTTGTTTCTTCCTCAACCATGAAATTAGTTTGCTACCAAGAAAAAATGCTCCGCCGGTGGTGCTTTTTCTGTCATCTACATCTCCTGACCAATTTGCATCCGTGAATGCACATAAATCAAAATTTTCATCTTTAGGATACCATAAACCAAGATTTGTTGTGCCTTGTAGGTACTGAAAAATCCTTTTTACTATTGATTCATGATTTTCCTTAGGATTACTCTGAAATCTTGAAACAACACATACTGCATTCATAATATCAAGTCTTGTTTGTGTCAAATATAGTAAACCTCCAATCATAGATTTATATCTTGTCGGATTAACAGGTGTTGATTCATCCTTCAATGATAGTTTATTAGTTGTAGTCATAGGTGTACTTACCGGTTTAGAGTTTTCCATGCCAAATAACTTAAGTAATTCCTTCAAGTACTTTGATTGATTTATGAATATACCTTTATTAGTCTATGAAATCTGCAATCCTAAAAAGAATTTTATCTCCCCAATCATAGACATTTCAAATTCTTCCTGCATCTTATTAGAAAAGTTTTTACACAATCCTTCTTCTCCTCCAAAACTAATATCATCAATAAAAAATTCAATAACCAAGATGTCATCATTATTCACTTTGTAGTATAAGTTTCTATCAGCATTACCTTTGATGTAACCAAGCTTCAAAATATATTTTTCCAATCTAGCATACCAAGCTCTAGGAGCTTGCTTCAATCCATATAAAGCTTTTGTAAGGCCCTCCCCAACCAAGCTTTGATTAACTTAGTTGACCATGTTTGACCCTACTAATAAATGCTATAATTCAATAGGATGGGCTATGCTAGATAGATAGATTGGTCACAAAATTAATTGAACCAGGTTACAAAATCATTTTACCTTGAGGTGTACATTTTTATGCATTATGGATTTAGAACTTATAAGATTCCATGATTTGGATAACATTGATGTCTGTTGATGCTTCTGATAACTCAATGATGAGCGAAAAGTACCAAACTGGTACTAAGAGGGGGGGTGAATTAGTATAGGCAAAAATACAGTCCAAAATTGGTTTGACAGCAAACACTTCAAATGACTGGCAGACAGTGATACCGGTTTGAAACAGAGTGCAACTAGTAAAGCTAAGAATGTCTGAGTCAAGCATTAACTGGTTACTCACTTATCTTTTCACTCAACTCAAGACTACACTACCATTTCACCCTTATGCATAAATAGGAAATCTATCATCAGACCACAATAATAGCTAGTTCAACATGTTTTATTGACAAGCATAAAACACAAAACCATCATATGCTTGACATACAATAGCAAAGCATCACAAGATAAAAGCATCACACATGAAACACATATTTTTCATGTGGAAACCCAACTGGGAAAAACCACGGTGGGGATGAATACCCACAAGCTATTTTTGAACTCTTTAGAAGTTCGCTCTGTTAGAAGCCTTGTTCGGTTAGAGACATTACAATAGGTTCTGCTAGGAACCGATCTTGTTAGGGATCACCCGGTTAAGGGATGGCTACAATACCCAATTAAGGGTTAAACCCTGTTAAAGGTTACCTTGTTAGAGGATTTCAAGAACTCAATAGCTAAAGGATTCCAAACTCAGTAGCTTTGAATTACCCTATTAAAGGATTTTCAGCAAGCCGGTTAAGGCTACCCTATTAAGAGATTTTCCAGCTGTTGAGGTGGTTAGAGATCAACAGGTATTACAATGATCTAGTAACAACACTCAATGCCAATGCAGATCCGCTTAAGCTCCTCTTCACCTTCTACACTTACACTCTATAGGTATCACTTCTCTCCTTTTGGTCTGGCAAGAATCACGTATCCCTTCTCTTGGATACACACACACAAATTTTGCCAACAACCTCAGAAAGAGACACAACATCAACCTTATAGGAAAACAGATACGTTGGTAGCATAAAACCTAAACCCTAAACCTGTTAGGTTAAGGAATTCAAATGGTTCAATCCTGACCATTGAGCACAATGCATTAAATGCAACAGATCTTGATCCAAACTCAAGACATTCTCCATCGTCCATTTCCACCGATTTTATGGTGGCTGATAACCCATCACATGTTATCACCGTTTTACAGACTTTGCACATCCCAAGGTAGATAGGAACAATCTCCCTCATGCAAGATCCTTCATGCACACAGGCTTACGTGGCAACACAATCTGTTCTTCTTTACAATGCTAACTCATCACACAATATCATCGGTTGAGCCACACAGGCTTGAAGCACATCAACCGAAAACCCTAAAGTTGAGACTACCAATCGGTAGTCATACAATACTTCCATATGCTGGTTCCCATAACTATATGTCGGTTCATCATGAACAAGCACACCACTTCACTTTGCCACAAATGTCGGTTCACAGTGTTATACCAGTTCTCACATATGCTGGTTCACACCTCTTCAACATATTGACATCAATGACAACATACAATGTCATTATGTCCTCATACTGGTTCAAATAATGCCAACAATCTCCCCCTTTGGCATTGATGGCAATATACAAAGATATCTCTCTGCTTCAGATCTTCTCCCCCTTTGACAACAATGCCAAAGTGGAAGCACAAGCTTCCCTATTCCAATATGTTGCTCCCCCTGAGGAGTAGCATCCTTCAACACATCAATCCAAAATAAATTTGACTATGCAATACCTGACTGATGTGGAGCATATGCTTTTAGTTCACCTCCTGAAGGGGCAATACCCCTAATTCACCTCTTAAGTATGTAAATGTAGTCTTTGGGAGAGGCTTGGTGAATATGTCTGCTAACTGCTCCTTACTGGAAACATGCTCCAGTGCAATCTCTTTGTTCTGAACCTTTTCCCTCAAGAAATGATACTTAAGCTCAAAGTGCTTGGTTCTAGAATGTAAAACCGGATTATTGGAGATATTAATTGCACTAGTATTGTCACAAAATATACTTATCGGTTTAGATACAGGAACTTTGAAGCCATTCAATACATGCTTCATCCAAATTGTCTGAGTGCAGTTCATGAAAGCTGCAACATACTCTGCTTCCGTTGTAGACTGAGAGATACAACTCTGCTTTTTACTCATCCATGAGACTAGTCTACCACCAAGGAAGAATGTACCACCTGTTGTGCTCTTCTGGTCATCTACATTACTAGCCGAATCAGCATCTGTGAACACTTTCAGGTTAAAATCATTATTGTATGGATACCATAACCCATAGTCAATAGTTCCTTTCAGATACCTAAGAATCCACTTGACTACAACCAGGTGGGATTCTCTTGGACTTTTCTAGAATCTTGTAGTAATGCTAATTGCATGTGCAATATCCAGTCTGCTATGCACTACATAATGCAACTTACCAATCATTGATCGGTATTCCTTCTCATCAACCAATGCAGAGTCATCCTCTTTGGATAGTTTACAACTGGTCACCATCCATGTACCAACCGGTTTGCTATCTTCCATACCAAAGGTCTTCAACACCTCTTTGACATACTTGGACTAAGTGATAAAGATTCCATCCTTCATCTACTGGATCTGCAGTCCAATGAAGAACTTAATCTCCCCTATGAGTGACATCTCAAACTCTTTCTTCATCTCATCTGCAAATTCATGACTCATTTTGTCATCTCCACCAAAGATAATGTCATCAACAAATACCTCATAGATCATGATCTGATCTCCTTCATACTTCAAGTAGATATTGCTATCTTCACTTGTTCTCTCAAATCCAATCTTCACAAGATGGGAATGCAGGCATTCATACCATGCTCTAGGTGCTTGCTTTAGCTCATATAAGGCTTTATGTAGCCTACATACCATATCACTGTCTTCAGATAGGGCAAACCCATCTGGTTGCTCTATATACACCTCCTCTTTAAGTACACTATTTAGGAATGCAGATTTTACATCCATTTGATATACTTTGAAGCCTTTAAAAGCTACATATGCAAGAAGCATATGAACTCCTTACAATTTGGCTATAGGAGCAAAGGTTTCTCCATAGTCTTCTCCTTCTTCTTGGGCATATCCTTTGCACACCAGTCTGTCTTTGTTCCTAATCATTGTTCCATCCTCATTCAGCTTATTTCTGAAGACCCATTTGGTACCAATGACATTTTTGTGCTCCAGTTTGGGTACCAAGGACCATGTACAATTTTTCTCTATCTGGTCAAGTTCCTCTTCCATTGCCTTGATCTAGACTTCATCCTTATGTGCCTCTTTGAATGTTTTAGGCTCGAATTCAGAGATCATACATGAGTTTTCTCTGACTTTTCTTCTTGTAAGGATTCCTGCATCCTTATCTCCTATGATCTTCTTAGGATCATGATTCATCTTGACATATCAAGGAATGGTCTTGATAGATTCCTCTTTCTTTTCTTCTTCATCCTCATCTCCATCAATATCAGCATCTACATCTGCCAGTGTAGGAACACTGTTACTGGTACTTGGTTGACTAACAACCGGTTCCTAGAAGGTTGCAACCGGTTCATTTACCGCTTGCTCACTATCGATTTCCTTAGTTTTCTTAGAGGTTTCATCAACTCTTACATTGATGCTTTCCATAATTCTCTGAGTCCTATTGTTGAAGCACTTGAGAGCTTTGCTCTTGGTGGAATATCCTAAGAATATTCCCTCATCACATTTCACATCAAATTTGCTCTGGTGTTCACTCCTCTTGATGTTACATTTGCTACCAAAGACTCTAAAGTAGCTAACCATAGGTGTCTTACCGGTCCAATACTCATAAGGAGTTTTATCCTTACCTTTCTTGATGAGTACCCGGTTCATTGTGTAGACTGCAGTGCTCACCGCTTCTCTCCAAAAGGTGTGAGCTACCTTTCCTTGAATAAACATGGTTCTAGCTACTTTAACCACGGTCCGGTTATTCCTCTCTGCTAGGCCATTCTGTTGTGGAGTTCAGGGGGCAGACAATTGCCTCTTGATGCCATGTTCTTCACAGTACATGTTGAATTCACTAGAAGCGAATTTCCCTCCTTGATCAGTTCTCAGGCACTTGATCCTTTTACCGCTTTCCTTTTCTACTAATACTCTAAAAGCTTTAAACTTTACAAAGGCTTCAGACTTGTCTTTCAAGAATGTGACCCACATCATTCTTGAGTAGTCATCAGTGAGAATCATGAAGTACCTATCACCCTACACACTCCTAGTTTTCATAGGACGACACAAATCAGTATGCACAAGATCAAGCAAGTTGTCAGCAGTGAAAGATTTACCTTTAAAGGTTGGGGAAGACATTTTCCCCAATTGACACTCTCTACACAAGGTATTATCTAGTTTTCTTAGCACTAGCAACCCTCTAACTGCCTTGATCTTATTGGCCTTTACAATGTTATCAAAGTTTACATGGCAGAGTCTCCTATGCCATATCCAGCTATCATCAAATTTAGCCATAAGACATGTATTTATATTTTCATTTAGATGAAATAGGTTACCTTTGGTCTGCATGTCAGTGGCCACCAATTCACCATTCTTTCCTTTGATTTTGCAAACTCCATTCTTGAATTCCAGAGTGAGGCCACTGTCATTCAGCTGGGCAACACTCAGAAGGTTGTGTCTAAGACCATCAACCCAATACACATTGTTAGCACTACTCTTTCCATTCAGAGAGATGGACCCTTTGCCTTTGACAATGCATGGTGCATCATTGCCAAAGCAAACCACACCACCATCATACTCCTCCAAGGATAGAAACTTGCTCTGGTCACCAGTCATATGGTGAGAACAACCACTGTCAATGATCCACTCATTGGAATTATCAAACCGGGAGACAAGAGCCTTCTTGTCTGACACATCTTCCTTGACAGCAACAAACACAATATCTTCATTTTCTTCATCCTCTGATTCTTCATCTGTGACACCTTCATCATTTGCCACAAAACAGTTTCTCCGGTTTCCTCCTTTGAATTTCTTGAACCTTTCTGGTTTATCCTTGTTGTCGCCATTAGGATAGTTTACAACAATATGTCCTATCCAGTTGCAAGAAAAGCATTTCAAAGGTAGCTTACCTTTGTATTTTCCGGTTCCTTTAGTAAGTTTCCTGGCAAGGAGAGCTTCAAATGCTATCAAAATCTCCTCATCATCCATTTCTCTTCTTTGTCTTGGTTCACCACTAGTGCTAGCTTCTTTTCCTTTTCTGGATGGTATAGCAAAAGCTTTAAAAGCTGATTTAGTCTTTTGAACACCGCCATCAAAACTATTTAGCTCATAGGCTATCAACTTTTCTATGATGGAGTCCAAGGATACCTTAGTCTTGTCTATTGATCGCAACTCCTGAATAGCAGCAACCCTTATTGCATAGACCGAAAATAGGGATCTCAGGACTTTGCTTACCACATTGGAGTCTTCTATTTTACCACCTGCACTCTTGATATCTCCAACAATGGTTTTGATTCTTATTCCATACTGTTGAATGGTCTCACCTTCAACCATCCGCATATCTTCAAACTTCCCTCTTAGGATTTCTTCCTTAGCCTATTTTACATGCTCATCACCGCCATAGATATTTTCAAGAGTATCCCATACCTCTTTGGGATTTACCTTGTCCCGAACATCAATAAACTCAATGTCAGATAAACTATTAATTAGGGCTTCCATGACTTACCCATTTTCCTATATCTCTCTCTTTTGGTCATCAGTGAGAGTACCGGTAGGGGCAACATAGACATTCTCAACATAGCTCCAGTGTTGAGCACCCATGCTTCTGATGTATATCTTCATCATATCTTTCCATATACTAAAATTTTCCCTGTTAAACTTTGGACCTTCCCTCTTCATCATTTGACTGGGATCTTTCCCTCAAATGGTTAAGCTTATAACACAGAGGACCTAGAGGACGCTCTGATACCAATTGATAACTCAATGATGAGAAAATAGTACCAAACCGGTATTGAGAGGGGGGGGTGAATCAGTACAAGCAAAAATACAGTCCAAAACTGGTTTGACAACAAACACTTCAAATGACTGGCAGACAGTGATACCAGTTTGAAATAGAGTGCAACCGGTAAAGCTAAGAATGTCTGACTCAAGCATTAATCGGTTACTCACTTATCTTTTCACTCAACTCAAGACTACATTACCATTTCATCCTTATGCATAAACAAATAATCTATCATCATACCACAATAATAGCTAGTTCAACATGTTTTATTGACAGGCATAAAACACATAACCATCATATGCTTGACAGACAATAGCAAAGCATCACAAGATAAAAGCATCACACATGACACACATAATTTTCATGTGGAAACCCAACTAGGAAAAACCACGGTGGGGATGAATACCCACAAGTTGTTTTTGAACTCTTTAGAAGTCCACTCTGTTAGAAGCCTTATTCGGTTAGAGACATTACAATAGGTTCTACTAGGAACCGATCCTATTAGGGATCACCCGGTTAAGGGATGGCTACAATACTCGGTTAAGGGTTAAACCCTATTAAAGGTTACCTTGTTAGAGGATTTCAAGAACTCAATAGCTAAAGGATTTTGAACTCAGTAGCTTTGAATTACCCTATTAAAGGATCAAGGCCGCCATTTGAGACATAAAGGAAGAAGGGTTAAAAAGGAACTCTTGCAAATCTCAGATAGAAGCATTAACCTATCATAATGACTAGGTACCTTAAAGAATGTGGTTATGCTAGATTTCTTATTAAGAGCATTTATTAGACAATGTTGTAGCAATACAATGAAGCTAGAGTTGGATAACCCTGAAGGTAAGAACTAAGCTGATGAATGGCAATCCCCTTGATCAAAAAACCCTAGTGATACCATAAGTGAGTAAAATATGGAGAAAGGAGGCATGAACTTCTTGGGTGAAACCACATAATTACAATAAACCCTAAGTTCATCTGTGGTTATATAATTGGGGAAACAAGCAAGTAAAACCTCAACTAGCTCATTTACGGGAAGATAATCTTGGAGAAATTAAATAATGGAAGAGAGAGTAGAGTTGATTTGGGAATCGTGCAAAAAACCCCATTGAAGTGCAAGGATTGTAAAAGTATTAGGATCCTATAATCTAGGAATGTGTAACTAATATTTGTTCAGAAAACTAAGGAGAACAGTGCAACCCAATCATGGTTAGTCACTAGGTACAAGACAATATGTAACATAATTTAACTACTAGGCACAATCGAAGAAGTTTTGCATTATGGCACTCAAATGTAGAAGTATGCAAAAACATTAAGTATGGATGAAGCAACATGCGGATGGAAATGGCTTATGGAAAAATAGTATAACAACAATATAATACCAAAGTTTTAAAGGGAATTAGTTGGCAGTATAAAAGATTTTATGAGAACATTGATAAGGAGCCGAATTTTGTGGTTAGTCAAGGGAGAACTTGGAAAATTATGGGAGTCTTAAGACATTGGTAATTATTGGACACCTTTAAGTTATACCGTAATTAGGTAACAAAATATTATGAAGATAAGGTGTTTATTTTTATTTTTTTATTTTTTTCAGATTAAAGAGATCGAAGGTTGTGATATGCCGGAAATGGGCTAGTAAGTAAATATAAATAAGTAATATGGGACGAGATAACTTCCCTTTTACTAAATTTTTAATTAAAAGGATGGGTGTTGGTCACTTTTTGAGTACACACCCCCTTGATTTCATGGTTGCATAAGTGAAGTAGGAGAGAATAAGTCCACTCGCCAAGTTGTTTGAAATATGTCATGAAATGTGTGGGTAGGAATTGTTGTCAACCGTTATCGATCTTACTTGACAATAATTCCACCCCAAATGTGTTAGTAATTTGACAACAAGCTCCTACCGAATGAAGGAAAGTGAATGTTAGGGGTGAAAATATAAGGAGCTAGCATAAGGTGCTAAGAAAACAAATGATGTCCCTAGTAAAATTATATGATTACATTATACAAATCCTAGTGGTTCTAAGTAAACAAGTGTCAATTTTGTACCGAACTATCAACCGTGTGTGTAAGACATGGAAGTGTTGATACTCGAGCTACCACGTAACATTGAATCAAGGTTTAGCATATTAAGATAATTAATAGAAGCCATATTAAATTAAGTTATTAAGGAGGGATGTATTAACATGATGGAGGAAACTGGATTTTATTAAATAATTGATATTGAACCAAGTAACTATATAAATGTCTATTTAGTAGAAGATGATCTAATTAAGTACTACTAAACGCAACTGAAATGAAAGGGACCTTTGAGTGAAATTAGTATTGCCCTTATAAAATTTATTCGATCTGTTTGATAATAGGAGTTATCGTAATTGTTATGTTAGTAATTTTCTTAATCCTATCGCCTAGGAGTTTTATCGAGACCTAAGATTTCGTTGGATCAACTTGTTAAGCTTTAACCTCTAATTAAGCATAGATTGCGTATAATTAAGTATTCAAAAAAGATTAGTGCAAGAGGAATGGATGAAGAATGGTAGAGTTAGTGCAAGCACCTGTTATAATATAATTAAGGATGTTAATAACCCTAAATAGATAGTGGATTATATCAGAAAGTGTTGCTTGAAATAGTAAGCATGTGAAGGTTAAAATGGAACACAATTTATAAAAATGAATGCGATCTCTTGTGTATAAGAATTTATTTCATAAATCAATAAAGGATTATAAAGAATCTAAGAACCTTAAGAGTCTAACAATCACTTCCTAACACACTCAGGACATGTGATCTTGGGTGAGGTGTTGCGGTTACTCCCTAGGGTATGACCAGTATGGTCATCTTGTTTCGAGTTTTGATTGGTCAGTATTTTCAAACTTTCTTTGAAAAGTATATTGTGACCTAGGGGCTAGTACTTTCCTTTATTTATTTATTTATTTATTTATGAAGAGAGGACCACTAAATTTATGTTTCTTTTATTGGAACTATGGCACTTGCCATGTTTCTAGTTTTAATATCTTTCAATTGCCGACATTTTTTTTCTTTTGAAGGGACTTGGTAAAAGTAATTTTTATTTTGACCTTTTAAAGTGTCAAGTGGTCATTTTGATGGTTGATATAGCTAGCCCTAGTGATGTGATTTGTGTAATATCTATCATGTTTGTTGAACCACTGATAGTGTGTCAAGGGAGAATGTTGCAAGGAGTGAAATTAGGCACAAAGAATTAACAAAGAATATATTTTATTAAATTAAGATAAAGGAAGGAATATCCTCCTAAGTAAAATTAATTGCGAGTAATCTGCAAGAGAAAAATTTATAACAATAGTGTGACCTAGACCTAATGAATCGTGAAAGTGATGTTTGTCGACTGGTAAATTTGGCATGTGTATGGAGATGATTGCGTGGATGATACCTAAAATAAGTATTAATAATTTCCATCACTCCCTTAGAATGGGATTGTTATGTACCTTAATGTTTAGAAATTGCGAATAATGTACCCTATGAAACTTAAACCTTGGTGCCTAGAAATATAAACATTGTAATCCCTAGTGGTAGAAAACTACCCTATATAGGGGCGGATTTGAAGAACCTAAGTTTGATTATGCCTTGTTGCAAGAAATTATACACCTAGGATGATTTAACAAATATTTTATTAACACCCTAATGAGGTGCCTTAATGTAAAATAAGTAGATTCATTAAGAAAAAAAAACTGTGATGTCAATTCTCTTTAGAGGCAAGCATGGATGACAATTGCAGTGGGATAAACATGTTTTACATGAACCCTTAATAAGTATGACTCCTAGACATTAATAAGTAAACTATCATGTGTAACCTTGATTGTGGGAGTTGATGGTGTTATTGATATGATCTGGATGGCGCATTAATGTAAGTTG
Organism: Cryptomeria japonica; assembly: GCF_030272615.1. Lineage (NCBI taxonomy): Eukaryota > Viridiplantae > Streptophyta > Pinopsida > Cupressales > Cupressaceae > Cryptomeria > Cryptomeria japonica. The sequence goes on along the minus strand of NC_081414.1, from coordinate 215,275,810 downwards.
TTGAAAAGTAGAACTTTGTAAACACCTACCTGAGATCGAAGGGAAATGTAATAAAAATACTAAGAATTTGACCTTGTGAAGATAGTAAGTTAATTACAATAATAAGTTGATTTTGGTATTTCACCTTTCTAGTAGGCAAGATAAGATTTTGAGTAACTTATTGAAATTGTGGGAAAAGTTATGTCCCTACTTCGTAAATCTACTCATGCAACTTCCAGGAGTAAGTCAAACTCTAGGGGAGGAGGATGTAAGGCCCTCCCCAACCAAGCTTTGATTAACTTAGTTGACCATGTTTGACCCTACTAATAAATGCTATAATTCAATAGGATGGGCTATGTTAGACAAATAGATTGGTGAGAAAAGTAACTGAACCAGGTTACAGAATCATTTCACCTTGAGGTGTACATTTTTATGCATTATGGATTTAGAACTTATAAGATTCCATGATTTGGATAACATTGATGTAGGTTGATGCTTCATTTATATGCATTATGTTATAGAACTCTATATGATTCTAGAATAGGATAAATTTGAGATGATATATGTCATTATTGGATTTGCAGGACTTCACTATGATGATAGAAATAGGATGTATGTTTTATGTATGGATTAAAATTATGAGGATTATGATAACTGCTTATGTGGATTTATTTGGATGTAAGATGTATTGATTTGTTTAAATGTATATTGTATGCAGAGTGTTTGACGTGTATTCTTATTCATGTGTTCAAATGTTATATGAGGTTATTTGGAAGTACTAATGTGTAATTGAGATGTGTAGGAAAATTATCCATGTGACCATGGAAATATTATGGAGAACCAAACCTAGACCTATGTATGTTCGTAAAACCAGGGGTTGTCTATTTGGAGAGACAACACCCCATTTGTATCGTATTTTATTTGTGAAAGTGAATGTGGCATGTGTGTTAAATTGAATTTATTAAATTGTGTAAATCCAACAAGAGACAAAATTTCATGTGTAATTTTGTAAGAGTATTTTTTACTGTGTCACTTGACACATGTGTTGACTTGTCTTGATTTTTGAATTGTCTCTTGGAGGGAGTTGTTTTAACCATAGCTTTTTCAAATAATTTAATGTGGTTCTATATTTTCCTTGGGTAGAAAATCTTTGGGGTGGTCAACTTAGGTTTGACCCGAAAGTTAACTTTAGATGGGTTTAAAAGGGGTTAAATGGACTCATAGGGGTAGTTTAAAGGTGTTTCATAAAGCCCATAAGGTATACCTAAGGGTTAGGAGTAATTTTAGGCATGTGACAACTCCCATGTGGCTGTTTAGTCACCCTAAAAAGTGAGTTTTCTAAGATGTGCGAAAATTGAAAATAGAAGGCATCACCTAAGTTGTTAACTTTCCTTTTTGATGAGAGATCCTTTTGGACCTTTTTCTGAATTTTCCTTTTTTCAATTTTAAAAACCTGTGAGAACTCTCACTGAGGTCTTTTTAGGCAAGAATGGGAGATTTTGCGGGAAATCACCCACTCTCCATTTTTGGAGACAAGAATTTTTGAAAGAAAAAAATAGATTTGGTTTTAGGAATTTGGCTAAGTGTAGAGAAGCAAGGGATTGTGGATTTGGGCTGCTCATCCTCAACTTATCTAGCATACCTTTGGGTAGTTGAAGGTTGGTCAAATTTCTCTTGTATTATTTTGTATATTGCATGTTATGTTAAAAGGAATTGCTTGTATGGAAAAGGCTTGTTTCTTGTATTTTTCCCTATGAAAATTTAGTTTGTGTTCTACATTTTACTCTTGTGTATTTTCTGTGTTTTGAGAGTAACCAAGACCTCCTACTCTTGGGAGAGAGGATGGTCTTGTGGGTGGTAGAAGTTTGACAGCCCTCGAGTGAGAGGCTCTCGTTAAGAGAGTGATCTCAAGGGATTCCTATGTAACCCTTGCTGCATGGCTTGTTTATGTATTTTGGGGATCATAAGGAGGGAAATAAGGCATGAATGCCTTGGGGGGCATAAGGTTGTGGGGTTGTTATACTTATGATTTATCATTGTTTTCCATGAGGTGGCCTTGAGTTTTACTATACTTGTAGTCTCCTCAAGGTATTTGGTCCACTACCACCCGTGTATAGTAATCACATATGTGGTGTAGTGTAGCCCTGAGTTGGGAATGTGTTTGTGAAATGTTTTCCCTTGTTTATTTTGTTTGCATGTGTGTAACCTATCTAGGGCTTGGTTCTCCAAGCTTGGGGGTGGCTACTAGTTAGCCTAGGCTGGGAGGTGAGCACTCCATGGTCATAGCTTTTGATTTATTGTAGGTTGTTGGAAGAAAAGAATAGGACATGTAGATGAGGCTGGAGTTAATTGTTGCGGAAAATATTTGGAAATGTATTTATTATTTTCCTCATTTATTAGAAATGAGAGACCCTATTGTAAAGTGACGATAGTGTCTTTTAAATGCACTTTAAAGAAATGCAATATTTCATTATGATATACTGCAGAAATGAATTGAATATTCTAGATTTAGTTCTTAAAGTTTTGAAATAAATATTTGTTGAGTATATATTATTCTGAAAAGCAAGAAATTTATTTTGCTCCTTTAAGCTTAGGAAATAAAATAGGAAATTAATGAAATAGTTTAGCATGCATGTAGAAGGCTAGAAATAAAACAATTAGATCTGTTTATGGAAGTGCAGTTTTAGTTTATTTAAATCTGTCATTTTATTTATCTACGGAAATATAAGACCTAAAATATTATAGTCATCTCTAAAGATTCATTTTAATATTTTCTAGCTTAAATAAAAATATATTTTAATAGTTGTTGTACAAAATTATTTATTTTGGTCATTTACTTTATGCAGAAAATAAATCTAAGGTTAACATGGTACATCTATGATTTAGCAACAAGGTATTTTTGTTTTAAAAAAAAAAAAACATGGGTTTAATTCAGAATTTTGTTATCAATCTGTTTTAAAAGTTCAAAAAAAAATATATAAATTAAATGCATAGTAATGTTAGCTTTAATTTTTCCTTATGCATCAAATGCATATAAATATATACTTATACTTAAAATACATTTGTCTCTACAATATCTTTATATATATAAATATATATAAATATATAATTATATATATACAAATATATATATATATACTTATATATATAAATATATTCATATATATAAATACTTATATATATATATATATATTCATATATATAAATACTTATATATATATATATATACATATATATATACATATATATATATATATATATATTATATTTTATAAAAAAAATAAAATAAAGCAAAAAAATAAAAATAAACGATGCTTGGCTCGGGCCGAACCATTGTGCTAAACACAGTGGTCGGTGGAGCCGAACACTATGTTTAGCCCAGTGAACGACATCGGTCGGCGCCACTGTGGGTGTCCACAGTGGACGGTCCGAGGGCCGACACTGTGGGCAACCATAGTGGTCGCTGCCATTGTGGAAACTCACAGTGAGCGGCGTCATCCGGTTTTCGCTGCCTCGCCCTGCCCTCCTTTGAGCGCCCTGCCATGGCCGTCGCCCAAGAGTCCATCGGCCCTGCAAAATCCAAAGACAAAAATAAAATAAAATCCTAGTCGGTTAGGGCTAGGGTAATATGTGGAAAGATATTAAAGAATAATAAAAAAAAGGAAATGAGGGTCATATTTTATATTAAATAAAGGATTAGGGTTTGCATGTTTAAAAAAAGCACTCTTATATATATATATATAGGGTTATAAATATAAAGTTGGTAAAATTTGTAGAAGTTTACTTTGATTTATGAGTATGGTTATACGTACACACACACACACACACACACACACACACACACACATATATATGTAGATAGAGGTGTTTAAATTAAATATTTACGGAGTTTGAACTATTATAAACTTTATAATAAATTGGGTAAGATTATTTTGACTATGGGGAGATATTTAAACTCATAGGTAAATATTCATTGTGAAATTAATTTACCCTATGTCGGTTTAATTTAAGCACATTTTAATTATTGAAATATAATTTTTAGACATTATAAATAGAATGCTAGGTCTAATTTAATTCATTCCTTAAAACAAATTTTGATTTTAGGAGATTAATAATATCTTCGCGAAATATTTTAGAGAATTTTTATTAAGTTAATTTAGTGATTAAAATCATTGAGACAATAATAATTTCTTTGGAGAATTAATATTCTGCATTAATAATATTTATTTTTATCTACTTGTGTTAGTGGTTAAAATTAACTGCCACGTAGTTAAGACAAAACTTGCTAGTACATTTCATGTTGGCAAAATTTATATGTTTTAAGTTGTGATTTTAAAAAAAAAAATCCTGTTCGTACCCAAAATTTTGGGCATGACAACTTTCCTTAACCTGCAAACCATATCTTTGTCATCTGTCAAAGAAAATCCATCAGGTTGTTCAATGTAAACTTCCTCTTCAAGATCACCATTCAGAAATGCACATTTAACATCCATTTGATATACTTTATAGTTCTTGTGTGTTACAAAAGCTAAGAATAATCTGACTGCCTGAATTCTAGCTATCGGTGCAAAGGTTTCATTGTAATCATTTCCTTCTTTCTGTGAATATTTCTTACACACTAATCTTGCTTTGTTTCTGACTACCTTACCATCTTCATTAAGTTTATTTCTGAATACCCATTTAGTTCCAATTACATTTTTGTTTTTAGGCTGGGGAACCAATGTCCATGTGTTATTCTTTTCAATTTGTTCTAATTCATCTTCCATAGCCTTAATCCAATGTTTATCTTCACATGCTTCATTAATAGTTGCTGGTTCAATTTGAGAAATTAGACATACCTCTTCATTTTCCATTCTTCCTCTAGTCATAACACCTTGATACTTATTCCCAATTATCTGACTTTTAGAATGATTTAATCTTACATACCTGGGTGTATTCACTTGTTGTTCTTCAGTCACTGTGGAATTCTCAGATGATGCTGGTGTGATTGGATCAACATTTTGTACCGGTGTACTCATTGTAGGTTCATTTGTGATTATCTCAACTATTAGTTCAGAGTCCATATACCTTGAATTACCTCTAAACTGTTCATCAGTCTTCACTTTTTGCACTCTCAATGATTTTCTACAATCTATTGTTAAAACATCTATATGCCTTGCTCTTAGATGAGTAACTAAGAAATATTCCTTCATCACTTCTAGGATCAAATTTGTCAATATAATCATCTCTCTTAATATAACATTTTCTTCCAAATATTCTAAAATATTTAAGAGTAGCAGTATTACCAAATCATAGTTCATAAGGGATCTTACCGGTTTCACCTTTGATGTGAACTCTATTGAATGTATAAATAGTTATATTCACCACTTCTCTCCAATACACATGAGGTAGGTTCACTTCTAATATCATGCTTCTAGCTGTGCACATCCAAAATAGTTTTGTTCTTCCTTTCCACAACTCCATTTTGCTGGGGTGTCCGTGTTGGTATTTTGATATGGTTTTGTCATTGGTGTCAACACCTCCTAAACACTTATCAACTCTAGCACTTTGGAGAATCAACAACATTCATTAGCAAGCAAGTGACTCATGCACAATCACCGGTATCTATTACACCGGCAAGATATAATGATCACCGACACTTGGAATGATATGGAAAACACTTGGTTATGTCGAAGACATCGTGTGGACACTTTGTCTTGGAGTTCTATTTATTGGTATATTAGAATTTGCATATTTGTTGTTACCGGCAAGTAGGTCCAGGTTACACTGGCAGGTTTATCTTTTCCAGATCAGCATGGCACGCTATGGAGATGACTTATTATTGTTGTAAATGCATTAAGCCAACATATTGAATCGATTATTGCATCGAGTATTAATTGATATGTAAATTAATTTTATTGTAATATCTTGTAGAGCCGACCTACTAAAATTGGTCTTAGGGTATGGTATAAATGTAAGATCTTATTTGTAAGATCGAGTGTGGAATGTGAAAAAGGATTGTGTGAAGGTATATGCGAGAATAAGCAGAGCTATACATGCAGACATCATTTGAAGATTGAAGGAGGGTTTTTGTGAAGACAACCAGAACTACACCGGTACTAAATCCAACATATGAAGATGCTATTTTGAGCAGTACATTCTTATTGGATTTAACCATCCAATTGTAGTCAGTGTGACTCCCATTTTGTGATTGAGCAGTGAGCTCTAGGTGCTTGGACTTTCTGCATGTGTAGACCCCATTTGTATACACTTACTATCTGTAGTAGTATTATCTGATTGTGGGTAAGGTTTCCCACCATGGTTTTTCCCCTTACAGGGTTTCCATGTACAAATATTGGTGTTATATGTTGTGGATGACTTTGTCCTTTTGTTTCATGCATTAATCCTTACCGTTATTGCAATTAACTATTAAAACTATCTACTGGCATATTAGATTGGTTTACTGTTATTAAGCATTAAGTTGGTTAAGTTGTTTTTGGTTTGAATTTATTAGACAACTGATTCACCCCCCCCTCTCAGTTGTCTTCGGGACCTAACAATTGGTATCAGAGCCTAGTCCTCTTTTGCAGAAGTTTAACAGCTTGAGGAGATCCAATGTCTACTAACTATTTCAAGAAGGACAATCCTAAACTTGATGGAACCAACTATGGCATATGGAAGATCAGAATGGAGACACATTTAAATTGCATTGGAAAGGACATTTGGGATGTTACAAAGAATGGCTACACTACTCGAACTCAGAGTCAGTCCAATCCACCTAACTTGACTAAAGATGAAAAAAATGATTGCAAAGCAAGAGAATCGCTTTTGAGTGCATTATCTGATCAACAAATCATGGGACTATCAGATAGGTCTACTGCTAAAGCTATTTGGGATCATTTGGAAACACTGAATGAAGGAGATTCCACAGTAAAAATTGCAAAACTTGAAAGCTTCTAGGTCAGGTATGAACATTTGAAAATGGAAGAAGATGAAAGGATTTCTGCTTTTATGGAAAGAGTAAATGAGACTGTTTTGGGTATTAAATGTTGTGGAGGAACCTTAATGAGGATGAAATTGTTTCAAAAGTTTTAAGAGGATTGCCACCGGCATATAAAATGAAAGTCACTACTATAAATGAGTTAAGTGTTAGGATTCCCACAGATACTAAGAGGGGGAGGTGAATCAGTATCTGACTGGTAATAAGAGTTTCTTAACTTAAAACATGTAGAGCATATTAATACTGTGTACCAGTAAACATAAAGTAATGCAATAAACATAGATAAAAACAACCACATGAAAAACACACCATAACACAATATTTTAACAAGGAAACCCGGTGTGGGAAAAACCTCGGTGGTATTTGTGACCCACAATATCCACTTTCTGGCCAATAAGAGAATATTACTGCTACAAGAGGGGCCTGCACATGCTGGAAGGCCAAGTGCCTAGAGCTCACTGCTCAAATACAAAATAGGAAGTCTCACTGACTTACAAAATGGATTATATAAATCCAGTGTCTTGTACTACTTCACAATAGCATCTATAATGCCAGATCCAGTACCGGTTTCTTCTCTGCTTCTTACATAAACCCTTAACCTATATTTTCCATAATAGGTCTGCCTTATTTTGCCTAATTACATTCCTCAATCCTTACATAATTGTTCTACAATGATCTCTCTTATATAAGAGTCATTTTACAACTTGTCAAGTCGGCTTACAATGATTTTACAATAATAAACAAAATATATTAACAACAAAGTTCCTGTCGGCTTTTGTGCCGGTATGCTTCCTTTTACTGTTGGTGCTGGTGGTCAGTGTGCCAGTGTAGAATCTAACTTTGCTGGTGCCGGTGGATTGCCTTGCCGGTGTCATAGGATTGTAAGGTTGCCATCAATGACAAAACCTTCAATCACCTACAATGTCTTATTGGAGTGTGCATTTGCCAACAATCTCCCCCTTTGGCATTGATGGCAACACTCATGAGAAAATTCAAAAAGTGTAGTCCAAAAATATGTTACTAAAAATGTGTGAACTCCCCCTAAGCAGATGAGTCTTTAACTGATTATTTTCTCATACCACTACTCTACTCCCCCTTTGGCATCAATGACAAAGGTTGTCAAAGTGTCAATAGAGTATGGTTTCTTGTCTCAACCTTGTAACCAGGTGGTTGCAATTTGAAAAAGTTCTGCTAGAACCAAATTCAAGTTCTCAATGAACTTTTTGCTATCTTTTATTGTTGTCTCTGTTCTTTGAATTGTACTGGTGAGGTGTTACATTTTCTATGTTGGTGTTTTCTGTCCTTGTACTAATGCATCAGATATTTCTTTCCTTAAACATGCGAGGTAGTCCAACTTTGGACTTAATCTCCATTTCAGATCCTTAGCCTTACTTTTTATTTTCTCCTTTTCTCTTTCTAGCTTTAGTAATACATCAGTAACTAGGGATACACTGATTGGAAAACTTTCAGCTTTTGAAATTGAACAATTTGGTCTTGTTGCTACTATAAAGACAGATCTAGCCTTTAAAGCATCAACATCATCTGCACCATCATTTCATAAATCAGATTGGAAATCCTTTTATGCAAGAGAACTTGAAGAAAGCAAGAAAGAAAATGAAGAACTTGAAGAGCTTGAAGCACTATTTGCAAGGAAAATTCCTAAAGGTCCAGTTGGAAATAAGCATGAAGGTAAAGCACCCTTTAAATGTTTTAACTGCAATAATATTGGTCATATGGCTTCAAGATGCCCTGATAGACATGCTAGACTAAGAGAAGAAGCTAGAAGAACATACAAGCCTAACCCTGAATATCAGAGATATAGATTTAAGAAGAATAAAGACAAATCTTGTTACATTGCTAATGAAGGAGTGACTGATGATTCTGATGAGGATCCGATAGACAATGGATGGGTTTTTGTTGCTATAATAGAAGATCAACCAACACCTACTGCTCAACTGGTAGAACAGGCCTTGGCAGCTAAATTTGAAGTAAAGGATGAGCGGATCATTGATTCAGGATGCTCGCATCATATGACAGGAGACAAAGGTAAATTCTTGAACTTTCAAGAATACAATGGAGGCTTAGTAAGATTTGGAGATGAAAAATCTTGTCTGATCAAAGGTAAGGGTACAATATCTCTTGATGGTAAGCATAACACTAACAATGTTTACTATGTTGAAGGATTAAAGCATAATCTTTCGAGTGTTGGTCAATTAGTTGAGAAAGGATTTCAGTTACAATTCAATAATGGAAAATGAAAAATCATGAATAGAACTGGTTTGGGAATTGCAACCAGTAATCAGACTAGAGCTAATATCTTTCATTTGAATAATAGTGAAAATACATGCTTAATTGCACATATTGATAAAAGTTGGCTATGGCATAAGAGACTCTATCATGTAAACTTTGATTGCATCATGAAAATTAGTACTATTAAGGCAGTTAGAGATTTACCTAAAATTGTCAAACCTCACAATACAGTATGTAAGGAATGTCAATTTGGAAAACAAGTTAGAGCTAGTTTCAAAAGTATTCCAGAAAAATCCAATAATGCTCTTGATTTAATTCACACCGATTTATGTGGTCCATCTAGAACTAAAAGCTTACAAGGTGATAGATATTTCATGCTAATCATTGGTGACTATTCTAGAATGTGCTAGGTTACTTTTCTCAGAGAAAAATCAGAAGCACTTGGAAAGTTCAAACTGTTCAAAGCATTGGTAGAAAATGAAACCAGTAAGAAAATCAAATGTCTAAGATCAGATCAAGGAGGAGAATTTACATCTAAGGAATTTAATACATTCTGTGAAGTAAATGGAATCAGAAGGCAGCTATCAGCACCTCAGACACCACAATAGAATGGAGTTGTTGAAAGGAAAAATAGAACTATCTTGGATGCAGCAAGAAGTATGTTATCAGAAGCAAATCTACCACATGTATATTGGAGAGAGGCAGTCAGTACAACAGTCTATACATTCAACAAATTTCACATCAAATGTGAAACCGGTAAGACCCCTCATGAACTATGGTTTGGTATTACTCCTACTCTTACATATTTCAGAATTTTTAGAAGTAAATGTTATATCAGATGAGATTAGTATATTGACAAATTTGATCCTAGAAGTAATGAAGGAATATTTCTTGGTTATTCATCTAAGAGCAAGGCATATAGATGTTTTATAAAAAAAATTGTAGAAAATTGTTGAAAGTACAAACGTAAAAATTGATGAACAATTCAGAGGAACTTCAAGGTATATAGACTTTGAACTGACAACAGAAACCTTGAAAAATGAACCTACTTTGAATCCACCGGTACAAAATGAAGATCTAGTTACCCCGATATCATCTGAGAATTCCACAGTAACTGAGGAACAACAACAAACAAAGACACCCCAGTATGTAAGATTGAATCACTCTGAAGATTAGATAATTGGAAACAAATACAAAGGAGTTATGACAAGAGGAAGATTGACAAATGAAGAGGTATGTCTTATTTCTCAAATTGAACCATCATCTATTAATGAGGCATGTGAAGATAAATTCTAGATTAAAGCTATGGAAGAAGAATTAGAACAAATTGAGAAGAATAACACTTAGACATTAGTTCCCCAGCCTAAAGATAAAAATGTAATTGGAACCAAATGGGTATTTAGAAACAAACTTAATGAAGATGGTAAGGTTATCAGAAATAAAGAAAGACTAGTGTGTAAGGGATACTCTCAGAAAGAAGGAATTGATTACAATGAAACCTTTGCACCGGTAGCTAGAATTGAGGCAGTTAGATTATTTTTGGCTTTTGCAGCACATAAGAACTACAAAGTATATCAAATGGATATTAAATGTGAATTTTTGAATGGAGATCTTGAATAAGAAGTTTACATTGAACAACCTGATGGATTTTCTTTGATAGATAACAAAGATATGGTTTGCAGGTTAAGGAAAGCTTTGTATGGATTGAAGCAAGCTCAAAGAGCTTGGTATGAAAGATTGGATAAGTATCTTTTGAAGATTGGTTTTTCTAAAGGTAATGCAGATAGCAATTTATATTATAAAGTGACTAATGATGACATCTTGGTTATAGAAGTTTTTGATGATGATACAATCTTTGGAGGAGAAGATGGATTATGTAAAGACTTTTCTAATGAGATGCAGCAAGAATTTGAAATGTCTATGATTGGAGAAATAAAATTCTTTTTAGGATTGCAAATTTCACAAACTGATAAAGGTATATTCTTGAGTCAGTCCAAGTACTTAAAAGAGTTACTAAAGAAATTTGGAATGGAGAACTCTAAACTAGTAAGCACACCTATGATTACAAATGACAAATTATCTCTAAGGGATGAATCTACACCTATTAATCCAACTAGATGCAAATCTATAATAGGAGGTTTACTATATTTGACACAAACCACACCTAACATTATGAATGCAGTATGTATTGTTTCAAGATATCAGAGTAATCCTAGAGAAAATCATGAATCAATAGTAAAAAGGATTTTCCGGTACTTACAAGGCACTATAAATCTTGGATTATGGTATCCTAGAGATGAAAACTTTGAATTATGTGCATAAATAGATGCAAATTGGGCAGGAGATGTGGATGATAGAAAAAGAACCACCGGCGGTGCATTCTTTCTTCGAAACAGACTAGTTTCTTGGTTGAGTAAGAAACAAAGTTGTACATCTTTATCAATAGCAGAATCTGAATATGTTGCAGCAACAACTAACTATACACAGGTACTATGGCTTAAGCAAATGTTGAAAGACATAAAGGTAAAATGCAAGGAACCTATTACTATCTATTGTGATAACACTATAGCAATTGATATATCTAAGAATCCGATATTACATTCTAAAACCAAACATGTTTCTATCGAACTGAATTTTATAAGGGAAAATGTTGAAGCAAAGGAAATAAAACTGGTTTATGTAAATAATAAAGAGCAGATTGCAGATATCTTTACTAAACCTCTGCCTAAGGATACTTTTCAATATCTCAGAGACTAGCTTGGGGTCATACCCCCACTGGTAGAGACTTAGGAAGTTGATGATTGTCATCAACTGGCAAAATTAACAGACAAATCTTTTACTCTAGCTTTGATGGGAAGCTACTTCTCAGGGGGAGTAGTTGGTATACTAAATTGATTGGTATTTTGTATATGAACTTGGATTGGTAAGAACTTTGGCATTTGATGTCAAAGGGGGAGAGATTGGTATGGAAAAACACAAGGAAAACATATGTTTCTCCCAAGGGGAGAGATTGTTGTTTGGGAGAGATGATTACTCTCTGTATCCGAATTTTGATTTCCAGTCATGATCTCTTTTCGGAGATTGTTGGTTTTTGGTATTTCTATTTTGGCACTTTGATGGTTTTTCCATCTTGTGTTGCCATCAATTCCAAAGGGGGAGATTGTTGGTATTTTGATATGGTTTTGTCATTGATGTCAACACCTACTAAACACTTATCAACTTTGGCACTTTGGAGAATCAGCAACATTCACCGACAAGCAAGTGACTCATGCACAGTCACTGGTATCTGGTACACCAACAACATATAATGATCACCGGTACTTGGAATGATATGGAAAATACTTGATTATGTTGAAGACATCATGTGGACACTTTGTCTTGGATTTTTGTTTATTGGTATATTAGCATTTGCATATTTGATGTTACCGGCAAATAGGTCCAGGTTACACCAGCAGATTTATCTTTTCCAGATCAACATGGCACACTATGGAGATGACTTATTATTGTTGTAAATGCATTAATCCGACATATTGAATCAATTATTGCATCGGGTATTAATTGATATGTAAATTAATTTTATTGTAATATCTTGTAGAGCCAACCTACTAAAATTGGTCTTAGGGTATGATATAAATGTAAGATCTTATTTGTAAGATCAAGTGTGGAATGTGAAAAAGGATTGTGTGAAGGTATATGCAAGAATAAGTAGAGCTATACATGCAAACATCATTTGAATATTGAAGGAGGGTTTTTGTGAAGACAATCAGAACTACACTAGTACTAAATCTAGCATATGAAGATGCTATTTTGAGCAGTACATTCTTATTGGATTTAACCATCCAATTGTAGTCAGTGTGACTCCCATTTTGTGATTGAGCAGTGAGATCTAGGCGCTTAGCCTTTTTGCATGTGCAAACCCCATTTGTATACACTTACTATCTGCAGTAGTATCATCTGATTGTGGGTAAGGTTTCCCATCGTGGTTTTTCCCCTTACAGGGTTTCCACTTACAAATATTGGTGTTATGTGTTGTGGATGACTTTGTCCTTTTGTTTCATGCATTAATCCTTACCGGTATTGCAATTAACTATTAAAAATGTCGACCGACATATTAGATTGGTTTATCGGTATTAAGCATTAAGTTGTTTAAGTTATTTTTGGTTTGAATTTATTAGACAACTGATTCATCCCCCCCCCTCTCAGTTGTCTTTGGTACCTAACAGTCCGAGGTGCTGATAATTGTCTTCTGATTCCATTCACTTCACAGGATGTATTAAATTCCTTAGATATGAATTCACCTCCTTGATCTGATCTCAAACATTTGATTTTCTTACCAGTTTCATTCTCTACCATGACCTTGAATAGTTTGAATTTCCCAATAGGTTCTGATTTCTCCTTGAGAAAAGTAACCCAACACATTCTAGAATAATCATCAATAATTAGCTTAAAATATCTATCTCCTTGTAAACTTCTAGTTCTTGCTGGACCACATAAATCAGTATGAATTAAGTCAAGAACATTATTGGATTTTTCTAGAATACTCTTAAAAGTTTCTCTAACTTGTTTTCCAAATTGGCATTCCTTACATACCGGGTTGTGAGGTTTAACAATCTTAGGTAAATACCTTACTGTCTTAGTTGTACTGATTTTTACAATGCAATCAAAATTTACATGACAAAGTCTTTTATGCCATAACCAACTTTCATCAATATGTGCAATCAAACATGTCTTCTTATTGTTATTCAAATGAAAGATGTTACCTCTAGTCTGATTACCAGTTGCAATTTCTAAACCAGTTCTATTCATGATTTTGCATTTACCATTCTTGAATTGTAATTGAAATCCTTTTTCAACTAATTGACCAACACTCAAAAGATTAGTCTTTAAACCTTGAACATAATAAACATTATCAGTATTGTGCTTACCATCAAAAGATATAGTGCCTTTCCCTCTAATCAAACAAGCTTTGTCATCCCCAAATCTTACTAGACCTACATTGTATTCCTAAAAGGTTAGGAATTTACTCTTATCACCAGTCATATGATGTGAACATATGGAATCAATGATCCATTCATCCTTTTCTTCAATTTTAGCTATCAGAGCCTACTCTACTGGTTGAATAGTAGGTGTCGGTTGATCTTCTATTATTGCAACAAAAGCCCATCCATTGTTGGTTGGTTCCTCATCAGAATTATCAGTAACTCCTTCATCATCATAGTAACATGATTTGTCTCTATTCTTCTTAAATATGTATCTCTGATATTCAGGGTTAGGCTTATATGTTCTTTTAGCTTCTTCTTTCAATCTTTCATGTCTATCAGGACACCTAGATGCCATAAGACCAATTTTATTGCAGTTAAAACATTTAAATGGTGCTTTACCTTCATACTTACTTCCAACTGGACCTTTAGGAATTTTCCTTGCAAATAGTGCTTCAAGCTCTTCAAGTTCTTTATTCTCTCTTCTGATTTCTTCAAGTTTTCTAGCATAGAGTGCTTTCCAGTCAAATTTTTTATATGATGATGATGATGTTGCAGATGATGAAGCTTTGAAAGCCAAATCTATCTTAATTGTAGAAACAGGACCAAATTCCTCAAGTTCAAAAGTTGAAAGTTTTCCAACCAAAGTATCTCTAGATACTAATGCATTAGGCATTGTTCTCAATTCATTAATAGCAGTTACTTTCATTTTGTATGCCGGTGGCAATTTTCTTAAAACTTTAGAAACAATTTCATCTTCACTTAAGGATCCTCCACAACATTGTATACCCAAAATAATTTCATTGACTCTTTCCATAGAAGAAGAAATCCTTTCATCTTCTTCCATTTTTGGATTTTCATACCTGACCCGGAAGCATTCCAATTTTGCAATTTTGACAGTAGTATCACCTTCATTCAAAGTCTCCAATTTATCCCAAATAGATTTAGCAGTAGATCGGTCTAATAATCCCATGATTTCCTGATCTGACAATGCACTCAAAAGTGCTTCTCTTGCTTTGCAATCATTCTCCTAATCTTTAGCCAAGGTTGGTGGGTTAGGTTGACTCTGTGTAGGACCAACATAGCCATTCTTTGTAACATCTCATATGTCTCTTCCAATGCAATTCAAATGTATCTCCATTATGATCTTCCATATACCATAGTTAGTTCCATCAAGCTTCAGAATGTCCTTCCTGAAATAGTTAGTTGCCATAGAATCTCCTCAAGCTGTTAAACTTCTACAAAAAGAGTACTTAGTGTTGTTCACCAAAAGTGATAACCCAAGAGCACCTGCAAATCTTTCTATGAAATGGCCAATTTCAGTCTACAAAACACATCAGGGCTTGGACAACATAACATAGGACCCTAATTGATCCTCCTGCACTTCAGGTTCTACTAGACCTAGGGGGGGACACCCTTTTGATGCACTAAATACAACAATTACAGACACATAACTGCATCAACATTAAGTAGATAGATCATTTCACAAGCTCAAAATATTATGAAACATTACAGATTGGCTAGATCTATACAAACAATAGGATGAAACAGAGCTTGGAAAGAATGGAACACAAACACCCCTAAACATGAAGGGAAAATAGATTTATCTTTTAAAATGTTGTTCTGAAAGACATCCCCAAACTTGTAAGATCAGTGCCTTATCCAAGGGCAACAGAGTCACACATCAAACTATAAATGAAACCTTATACTGCAAATCCATCTTCATGATTAAATATTCATGCATTTAATACCTTGCATAAATGCATTACTCAGCTCACTCATAGAAAATATCAAATCCAGACACTATATTCCATTATTCATGATTTATTACAGAATTTAAATTCTTCCTTGAAGAATCCCTGCAAACAATCACAATTACCTCCTTGAGATAACAAATCTCATCCTCCTTGAGGATCTGATCTGAATATAATGAAAATACAAATCCAGAGACAACTTCTGTGTGAATTTGTGCATGCCTTACATACACAAGAACCTGTAGCTAAGAACACCTATAGCAAAGAATCGAACTCCATTACTGAAAGGATAACCCTTCTCTGTACAATTTGGAAGAATACTCAGAATTGGAAGCCATCAAATCTGGAGCATTTTCCAAATTTCTGGAACCCCTACAACTGAGAAGAATTCGGAATAAAAAGGAGGAGAGAAGAAAATCAAATCTGCAACTGAATTGCCAAGTGTCTCCTCTCTAACTGAATTTTGTTCCCGTGGAAACTTCTTCTAAAATATCCCACATTTGTCAAAATTAACCTCATAATCGGATTCCTCACTCCGAGAGCTTTCCGAAAACATATAACACTTTATACTTTGGCAAAAAATTGAGCCCTGGGCAAATTAATCCTCAACATGGACCCATCATTTAAATTTTTCGAATTTCCCTATAGTTTAAACTATATCATTTAATCATTTTAAATTTGATTTTTGCCTCCATTTGTGCTCTGACGCCTTGCCACGTGGCGGGATCTGATTGGTCGATGGGGTTGACCGGACGCCACCTGGGATGACACCTCATCTTTTGCCACTTGTCGGCCACGTCACCGCCACTGGGCTGCTTGCTTGTATGCCACGTCATCGCCACTGGGTGCCACCTCACCGGGACCCCCTGCTGGACCGCTGACTGTACCCGCCACCTGTGTGCCACATGGACGGCTCTCATTCACTTTCGCTATTTCACGAGGTTTAAACTACGTGCATCTCCCTTGGTGAAATAGCGCGAGCCGTTGATCTCTCTCGAACTTGCTCGCTCATTAACCCGGCCTTCATCTGCAAAATTTTGCCTGTTTGCCTCGAGAAGCGTGCCTACGTGGGGTCCACTTTCTCTTCGTCCAGTCAACTTCTCTATTGCCTCGAGAAGCGTGCTCACGCATGGGCCCGCCTTGGGCACCCATAGGCACCTTGTGTCAAAAGCCTTTATGGCTTAGACATTATAGTATAGTGCGTTTTTGCTTATAAATATCAAAAAATGCTCTCGCCCAGCCAATGTGGGATAATGCCTCATGCCTGGAACTGCAAGTTTTTGAAGATTTTCATGCCCAATCTGGCAATACCTTTGCTTTGGAGTTTTTAAACCTCAGACTAAATGCCTTCTTCATTTCTCCCACGCTAAACATCTGTAGAGAGGACATTGGCAACATTGGCAATTGATTTGCATAAAGATTTTAACTGTTTTTACTTACCCTTTTCCATTGCATTGGCTGAAGATTTCAATGTCTTTCCATTATTTAACAGCACAGAGGGAGGATGATTGGAGGGCACGTGAGGGAGGTTTTCATTGGTTTGGAATGTTCTGTGCCTTCCACAAAACACAACGCAGGAGGAAAAACATTCATTTATTGATCCAAATTGCCCCTTTCACCAATCACGTGGGAGGAGGAGCTGATTGCTGTTGTTTTGCATTTATTTTCAAAGCCCCAACGCAGCCTACTTACCATCCTCCATGTCACGCAGGGGGAAAAGAGGATAAGAGAACACAAAATGGAGGATACCATTTGCAACTTGGAGCATTTCTTTTGGATCTCCTTGCAGCACGTGAGAAGAGGGGAGAATGGCTTTGAACCAGCCAATTGCATTGCTTGAGTTTTATATGTTTTGCATACCACATGGAGGGGCAATATGGCTTCACACTGCCAGGCATGCATTTGCTGTTCCAAGTTTTTGCTGCTGTAGCTTCACATGGGGAAAGAAGTCTACTGTTTGTTGCATTTACTTCAAAGTTTATGCATCTCCAAACATGCCCTTGTGAGGGAGAGGATGGCTTTACACCAGCCAACATATTTGCTTTTGGTTTCTAAAGATTTAATTGAGCTGCTGTAGCTGCTCTTTCCTTTATCAAACTATCAAAGTCTCTTTGAATCTATCTTTGCTGCTCTTATTGTCTTCAATTGGATTATATCCATTATTGATTTTGTGACTAGATTGTTATGAGGCCTCTACCTTCTTACATGGCTATCTTCCTTTTCTCCTTGCAATACTCCATTTATTGGCATATTCTGAAAATCTTTTAATAAACAAAGTCACCAATAAAATCAATCCGCGGGCATGAGCCAGGTCGGGCCCCAAAGTGGGTCCGACTAAAAAATTTTTCGTTTTCACGCAACTGACCCCTGGAATGCTTCAGGAACCTCAAACACACCTCTGGAAATGATCGGCACCATTTTCGGATCAGAAAATTGCATTTTACATCCTTCAGGCAATTACGCCACAATTTTCGCATTTAATCGCGAAGACGTAATTTTCAATGTGGTCAAAACACCTTTCTGGAGCTCACCATCTGACAGGCATGTACTTTGATATACAAGGATGACATCTACCAAACGGTTTCTCAAGATGAGTCCCGAGCGAAGAGATATTAATTTTCGAAAACGGCCAACTGGCTTTGTCGACACTGCGGACCTGATGAAGTCAATGTTCTGGCAACACATGATGCCTTTCTCAAAAATATCAAACGACCTCTGTAGGCTCTCAAATTCAGAACATAGGTACCTTTAAGTACATATTAAATCTTTGAATTCTCAGTTCGATCACCCGACTGACAGGATGCAAACGACGCGCTCACCAAAACGGCTACATTAACTGATCTAACACTGAAAGTGCGGATAACTGAATTTGATGGCAAAATGAGTCCTTTTGAAAACCGATCAAACGGATTAATAAAAGCTTGAAATTTGAAATGTAGCTCACCATTTATACCAACATTAGCCCGGAACAAACATTTTGACATGACGCTTACCAGGACATTTTTACACTTGTGCAAACATCACAAACTACAAACGGATTGAGCTTTGAAAACTGAGCAAACGGATTGATAAGGACTTGAAATTTGAATCGTAGCTCACCATTTATACTGACATCAACCTGGAAGAAACACTTTGGCATGATTCTTACTGAGACAAGTTTTACAATTGTGCAAAACAGGGCTCCGACTAGCTGTCGAAACAGGGACTTGCCAAAACACACAAACTGCGAACGGATTTGGTTTTGAAAACTGAGCAAATGGATTCGTCAAGACCTGAAATTTTGCAGGGTAACTCAATTTATTCATATAATTGAATCCATTTTGAATTTCTCCATGACAATCAACAGGGCAAAAGATGTAATCGCTCAAAGAAGGCTACTCCATAAAATTTGCCTTTGTGCCTAAAATGCACTTCCAGCTCACCCCTCAAAATGGGTACCTCATAAACTTATCCAAATTGAATTCTGAAAGTTGCACATCACTAAATAGGCCAAATGAAAGGTGCGGGACATGAATCCCAAGCCTTACCCTCTGAAAATCAACCGGCTCCATTTTGCCCTCTCGCAAACTAGGCCATTCAAACTGACTTATTTAGGTACCTTTCTGACATACTGAGCAAAATTTTGAAATAGGCCTGTAAACTTGACGCAGTTTTAAATACTCCCAACACTTAGCTCTGATACCAATTGTTAGGACCCGGAGGCAACTGAGAGGGGGGGGGGGTGAATCGGTTGCCTATTAATTTCAACCCAAATATAACTTAACCAAACTTAATGCCGGTAGACAGTTAAGCAGTTAATAACAGTACCGGTAAAGTTTAATGCATGAAACAAAAGACAAGTAACATCCACAACACATAACACAAAACTTTTGTACGTGGAAACCCTGTAAGGGAAAAACCACGATGGGAAACCTTACCCACAATCAAAAGATACTACTGCAAATAGTATGTGTGTACAAATGGGGTCTGCACGTGCAGAAAGGCCAACTGCCTAGAGCTCACTGCTCAATCACAAAATGGGAGTCACACTGACTACAATTGGATGGTTAAATCCAATGATAATGTACTGCTCAAAATAGCAGCTTCATATGTTGGATTCAGTATTGGTTAAGCTCTGATTATCTTCTTCATACCTTCCTTGAATCTTCAAATGATGTCTATGTGTATAGCTCTGCTTATATTTGCATATACCTTATTACAATCTTTTCCACACCTTCTTCCTAAATTTTATCTCACAAATGAGATCTTACATATATACCAAAACCTAAGACCAAATGTGTAGGTCGGCTCACTAAGAATATTACAATTAAATCAATTACAAATGAATCAATATGTGATGCATCATGTCGGCTCAATGAATTGACAACAATAAGCAATCAATAAAACATCTCCATAATGTGTCGTGCTGATTTGGAATAGATAACACTTGTTGGTCCATAATCTAGACCTATTTGCCGATACCAGCAAATATGCAAACTCGATTAGACAAATAACCAAATCGCCAAAAGCAAGTGTCCAAACAATGTCTTCGACATAACCAAGTAATCTCCAGATGATAATAGATCGTCCTCAGTGTCGGTGAACAATATAACCTATTGGTGAACCAGATACCGGTGACTGTGCATAAGTCACTGAACATGTCGGTGAACATAACCAAAGATTTTTAGTGCCGATAAGTGTTCAAAGTGTTGACAAGTGTTGACATCAATGATAAAACCAATGCAACACATCCATAATACCAACACTTTTTAGGTACCGGATCATCTTCCTTGATAGCCAAAAATACCCATTCCTTTCCATTGCCAGATCCACTAGCTAAATCTTGTGTCGGTTCATCATCAGAATCAGTCACACCTTCCTCATTCACATAGTAGCATGATTTGTCTTTGTTTTTCTTATATTTATGCTTGTTCTAATAATCTTGGTTAGGCCTAAAAGATCTTCTAGCTCTTTCTTCAAATCTTGAATTCCTTTTAGGACATATAGATGCGAAATGACCTATCTTATTACATGCAAAGCATTTAAAAGGTGATTTTCCTTCATACTTCCTTCTTACCAGTCCTTTAGGTACTCTTCTAGCAAATAAGGCTTCAAGTTGCTCATGTTGGAAATTGACACTCATCGGATTCATTTTGTTGTCATTGATGGCAACAAGACTAGATGGAAGTCATATACCGGCAGACACTAACATTGGAGTATCCAGGATTATACCGGCACCAACACCGACATCAGTACTTGAAGGAAGCTGACATCAAGAAATATTTATTTAATAAATCATTTTGTAATTATTGTTGAGGCTGACATTGAATATCTTTTGTAAAGCCGACATAAGGCATATTGTTTGTAATGGGTATATAGGCCAGTCTGCTAGGTCATTTTGAATATGATATAGGATGTGACATAGGAGAATATAGTAGAACTGCATAATGCAAAGTATATATATGTAGATCATTTTTATGTGAGTGTTATATCATGCAATGATCTGTAGATAGTTTGGAAAACATTCTTGGAGGAGAATAGATACCGGTAGTAGTGTTCAGGGTTTATGAACCGATACAGAGCAGAGCTAGAACCAAAATTCTATTTGGCATAGCAGATGCATTTTTGAGTTCGATTTTGTTGTTTTATATTAGCAGAAGATTGTAATCAGTGAGACTCTTTAGTGATGAGCAATATGCTCTAGGTAGTGTACCTTCCTGCATGTGCAGGCCCCCATTATATGTAATATCCTGTCATATGGCTAGTGAACTAATATTGTGGGTCACAAATGCCACTGTGGTTTTTCCTCTTTAAGGTTTTCCATGTACAAATTTTGTGTGTTATGGTGTTCATTTATGTGGATGGTGTATTTGCTTCATGCTATATGTGTATTTGTTTACCAATTTATATGTGTATGGTATAAAAGGGTAAAATCTTGTGTTACCGGCAGAACACTAATTCACCCCCCCCCCCCCCCCTCAGTGTTCTTGGATCCCAACAGCTCAAACTCTTCATCTTATTTCTTCATATCCTCTAGTTCCTTCACATATAAAGATTTCCAATCACTCTTGCCAATAGATGATGTAGATGCATGAAATGAAGGTTTAGATTTAACAGCTCTAGAAGGTCCAAATTCCTCAAGCTCAAAAGAAGATAATTTCCCAACCAAGGTATCCCTATTGATAGAGGTGTTTTCCATAGTTATTAAATCATTAATTGCAGTAGCCTTCATCTTATAAGCCAGTGGGAAAGCTCTCATTACTTTAGAAACTATTTCATCTTCGCTCAGAGATCCACCACAACATTGAATTCCCAAAACAATCTCATTAACTCTCTCCATAAAAGTAGTAATCCTTTCATCTTCTTCCATCTTCATATTTTCATACCTCACCCAGTAACCATTAAGTTTAGCAATTTTAACTGTAGGATCACTTTCATTCAGAGTCTCCAATTTGTCCTATATAGCAATAATTTATTGATCAGAAAGTGCACACAAAAGGGCTTCTCTAGCTCTACAATCATTC
This sequence comes from Cryptomeria japonica, assembly GCF_030272615.1. Classification (NCBI taxonomy): domain Eukaryota; kingdom Viridiplantae; phylum Streptophyta; class Pinopsida; order Cupressales; family Cupressaceae; genus Cryptomeria; species Cryptomeria japonica. Next base: position 215,253,366 of record NC_081414.1, on the reverse strand, counting down.
TCAAGCTCTTTATCCAGACCAACCAAAGAAGGATTGCCAGATGTCAGATTAAATGATGTAACACCATTCTCAGTGATCTCCCAAATCTCCTTTCCAAGAAATCATAGATGAGTCACCATACAAATCTTCCATACCCTGTAATTTGTTACATCAAGTATAGGAATTTCTCTCCGAAAAAACAACAGTAGATGAACTAGATGAACTTGAACTGCTAGATACCATAGGATCTTCCTCAAGTGGTTAAGCTTCTACAGAGAGGACCAAGATTTGATACCAATTGTTAGATAGCTCAGATAACCAGAGGACAACTGAGAGGGGGGTTGAATCAGTTGTCACTAGATTATAGAACTTTAAGCATTTAAATCCTTATTACCGGAACACATAAACTTAATACTAGAATTCATAAACCAAATACTGGATTGACTGATAAAAAATTTAAACATAAACATAAATCACAGAACACTTACCATCCATCCATAACACATGACACCAAGATTTGTACGTGGAAAACCTGGTCAAGGGAAAAACCATGGTGGGAAGCCTACCCATAGTCAAATAAAACTTTTGTAGTATGTGATTACAATATGAGGGGCTTGCACATGCATAAAGGCTAACATCCTAGAGCGTACTTCTCATCACAAAAAGGAGCCTCACTGACTACATAAACATTGGACTACAATTCGGAAAGAAGAGTGAACTGCAAGTATAGCATCTCCTATGCCTAAGTACTGTTTCAGTTAAGGTCAATACCAGAGGCTTTAAAACTCTCTTACAAACCAAATTCGATCACCTATGATCAACCAAACCTTCTACATATGATTACAACAATATTCACACACAAATCATCCCACAACCTTGACCTATCAACCCATGATCTACAAAGAGATCTTACATCATATTTATACCAACCTCAGACCTAAACATTTAGGACAACCACCTAAAAGATAATACAATAAATTCATAACATAAACCCATAATACAATGATCAACCAAGTTGGATTAGGCTGGAAACAATGTAAACCAATCATTAAATCCCATCGGTAACGCATCAGGAACATCCTCCAACACGTTACAGAAATCGGTCCATAACCTAGATAACACCGAACCCAAAATAGGTCACCATAAACCAAATCCAACACCACCAATGAACTAGAACAAAAACAAGATAACCAATAGCATCTTGAAATCCATCTAGAATCCGCACCAACACCACTTATCATGTGCATCAAAAGATCTTCAACAAAGCTTTGCTGGTAAAACCCTTACCAGTGACCAAAAGGCTTACTAGAACAAATGATAGCTCCTGAGTCATCAAATCCCAAACCAACTAATCGTGATACACATCTGAATAGCATGAATGACAAATCCAAACCAATTCCACAAACCAAAGCATACTGGATCCTACAGGATCAATATCATAATCAACCATTCTACCATAGCCAATCAAAAATTGGTAAACAACCAAAACAACCGGTGTTGCCATCAATGACAAAACATCAATGCAATAGATAATAAATTCCAAATTTCCAATAGGGATAATGTATTTTCAAGATTAGATTGGTAAGAAACCCACAATTAAGCACTTTAGAGTGTTTGGTTCTCTTGCTTGGGCTCACATTCTAGCAGGAGAAACATAAGGCTATGGATTAGTAGAATAAGCCTTGCATATTTTTTGGGTATCCAAATGATGTCAAGGGGTACATTCTTCTCCATCCAACCACTCATGAGTTGGTCATTGATAAGAGTGTTTGTTTTGAGGAGAGTTCTTTCAATTCTAATCATACCACTTCTCCACCCACCATCATATTAGAGACATTACATCATTATGATCTAGTTATTTTGAATATTTTAACCCTCCTAATGTTGATGTGGAGTCTTCTTCCTCCACTTCAGATGGCAAAATTGATGATGAGGAATCATATTCCTCTCATAGTCATTATTTAGAGGTAAATGATTCTTCCCCCTAACTCTCCAACCTTATTTCTTCTTTGGACTCAATAAATATTTGAGTTAGGAGGTGATTGGTTGGGTGATCCATCAAATATAAGAAGCACAAGGTCATAATTTAATAGGCTTTAGATCTCTTCATTTCTTTATTTTTTCATCCATATTATTTTTGAGAAGATTCAAGTACTCGCTAGTGGGATGTTGCAATGCAAAAAGAGTTCAATTCCTTAGAAAGGAATCACACATGAGATTTATTCCGTGTTCCTAAAGGAAGAAAACTTATTCGATGCAAGTGGATTTGTTGAACAAAATTTGTAGTAAATGGGTCAACTGATAAGTATAAGTCTTACTTGGTAGCAAAATGATTCTCCCAAGTTCCTAGGATTGACTACTTTAAACTTTTGTACCAGTTGCTAAGATGAATTCCATTCAATTTGTCCTTGCTATAGTTGTAGCCCATCATTGGGAAGTTCATCAAATGGATTTGAAGAGTGCCTTTCTTCATGGTGACCTTCAAGAAGAAATCTACATGGAGAAACCATAGGAATTTGTTCAGGATCCTCTACTTGTGTGTTGACTTATAAAGTCTCTCGATGGCCTCAAACAAGCTCCTCAAGCTTGGTATACCAAGATGGACTTGTTCCTTTTGACAGTTGGTTTCACTTGATCCAATTTTGATTTGAACGTATACATTCTAAAGTAGGATGAAATTCTCACATTATAGTTCTCTATGTTGATGACTTGTTGATCATAGGGAGTCACTCATCCACCATCAAGGCTATGAAAAATGCTCTACATGATAGATTTTTTATGTCAAACTTGGTTCTTTTGAATTAATTTTTAGGGATTGATATCACTTAGTCATCTTCAAGTATCTTTCGTGGACAACCCAAGTATGCACTTGATATGCTCTCCAGATGTTTCATGGCTTACTGTAAGCCTACACTGACTCAATTTTTATCAAGGGTCAAACTTGAGGCTAAGTTATCTTCACTCTTGGTTGATGGCACTTTATATTGAAAACTTGTTTAGAGTGTCATCTACTTGACTCATACAATACCTAACATTTCATATGTTGTGGGCATGGTCTCTCAATTCATGCAAAAGCCACATGAGTTGCATTGGAAAGCAACTAAGAAGATCCTCCACTATATATATTTAGGTACTCATAATTATGGAATTTAGTATGTAGTAGGTGTGGATATTGACTTGTTGGCATATATAGATTCATATTGGGCAGGTTGTTCTCGGGATCATAAGTCTACTTTATGATATTTATTATCACTTGGTTCTAATCCAATTTGTTGGTCAAGTAAGAATAAATTTGCAATTTCTCTTTCATCAATAGAGGGTGAGTATCAAGGGGTAGTTTGTGCTACCACTAAGGCTATTTGGATTCAAAATATTCTAATTGAGTTTGGTATTCTAGTTAGAAAACCTACCATCATATTTTGTGATAATAAGAGTGATATACAGGTCTCAAGAAATCATGTTCATCACTAAAGGATGAAACACATTGAGATACATATTCACTACATTTGAGAGTTGATTCAGGAAGGCATCATTGATCTTAAGTATTTTTCTACATAGGAGTAGATTGTAGACATCTTCACCAAACCCTTCACCAAAAGCAAGTTTCAATATTTGCGATCTATTCTTGGGATGAGACAGGTGTCTACTTTAAGAGGGATTTCTTAGTTCTTCATTTTCCTCTCTCCATTTAGGAAAGGCTATTCTTCTTATTGTGGGGGGGGGGGGGGGGGGTTCTTCTCTTGGGGGGAATTTCTATGTACATGGGTACCTAACATGGCCTCATTTGTCAGGACCCATCTTTTCACCCACTTAACCTATGCTTAAGGGAGGATGTCAGTGTAGGGTTTTATTTTTCCTTATGTTAGGGGGTATTTATTTTCTTACACATATTAGTTAAGCTTGCTTAGGTTATTAGGCGTGGTTAATATGAGGACATGTGGTGAAATAATCTAGCTACATGTGTAACTCTCACCTACTCATAAGTAGATAAGTTACACACCCTCTTTTGGCTTGTTGTGTCACCTCACATAACTACTATTTTTTCATTTCTTAAGTGGGTTATAGGGTAGTTGGGTTTCTCACCCTCTTTTGGCTTTATGTTCCACCTTTATAACTTCTTTTTTTTCTCATGTAAGGAGGTTATTCCACATGTTTTTCCATTTACCAAGTAGGTAAAAAATCCCACTTTTTATGGGGAGTGGGAGTTAATTCTCCTTTTGGATGTATATGCTATTATTTTTCTACATAATAAACACTATACTCTCACCTTCACTAGTTTAGTGATAGCTCGATGAGAGTCTTCTCAAAATTCTCTTCTTTGTCCCTTTTTTCTCTCATTTTAGATTTCTCTTCATTCAACTATTTTGACCTTTGATCATCTATTTCTTGGAGTTGCATATGATCTATGACCAACATCAAATCCTAGCTCAATTCTCACTTCTCAAAGAATCTAGCAACCAATCCCTTTGTAATCGTATTGGTTTTGAGTTGAATTACTTAATTTAGAAAGAGTGTTTCCTTTCCATCAGTGACCTCAACAAAGTTGTTGAGATTAATCTCTTGATTCTCATATTCACTAGTACACTATATGAATATCAACAATTCTACATCATGGAAGGTCTACCAATGACATGTATTATTTGTCATTGCATGTCTTATTTTTACCTCAACCTTTGAAAATTCTGCAAGGGTGATATATGTTTGCCTCAAGGCAATATTAGCAAGAAAATATATCATCACATTTTTCACCTTTCAATCCATTTAATGGAGAATACATAAAAAAAAATTAACATGTCCCAAACTGCAAACCTATATTGCTTTAACCTCTTAATTTTTTATGAATACTTCTCCCTAACTTAACAGACTACTAATTCTGAATCACCAATTAGCCTCAACATATTCACAACACACTTGACAACATGATTCAACCCTATCAATAAGGCCTCATACCCTGCTACATTATTGATACATGGGAAATTTAACAAGAATATTTTTAAAGTCTTACCAGTTGGAGAAATAAATAACACTCCTGATCTTGATCCTTTGAGAATGATCCATCAAAATACAATTTCCATAAATTTTTCTAACCATAAACTTTGTTCAATTCGCTACTCAAAGGATCTAGGACTTCTTTCTTTTCCTCAGGAAGGTTCATAGTGAAATTGTCCATGTCGACGTCACACAAGCAAACATGCTCCTCTTCTTATTCAATGTCCTCAATGATGTTAGTGAACCTTTTTTCTCTATCCAATTTCAATTCTTTTCCATTACATGGAATCAATGCATATGAAAGATCCAAATACAAACTTCCTCCTGCTACTATAGTCCACTTTCTTGAAAGTAGCATACCATACCTATTGGAATATCAACAATAGTTATGTTTAATTTATTTTTAGGGAATGATGCCAATGCAAATTCCATATTTTTCATGATTCCAACCACTAGGACCTCTCCTCAGTCCATTGCAAAATATTTCCCATATGCATAAGTTACTTGCAACCCCAATTATTTCATCACATGAATGGATATCACATTAGTTGAAGATTCTAAATCTATCATGCACTTATTCAAAAATTTGTTATTCACTAATAATGACACATAAAATGGATCAATTGTGATGGACACTTTGTCAAATTTGTTCCTACATTAACTTCTAGGATTTCTTCAACTTGTTCATCATGCACTTGATTGACATGTTCTTTGGCCTCATTTTATTTGTCTCTAGCATTATCCTTCTCTATTACCAATTCATTTACAATAGAAATCAAAGATAGGACACTCTTTCTATCTTCGTCAATTTGCATCATCTCGAGCAAGGGAAATAACACCTTGATTTGAGACAATGTTTGCACCCTATCAAAAGCGACATAAGAAGGCAATATAGTGTTGTAAATCTTTTCAAATTTTATTATAGAGGACTTTTCCTTCTCATTTATCTTCTCTATAACCTTGATAAGCTTCTCCTTAGTATCTTCATTTTCGTTTTGCTTCACCTTCAAGTTTACCTTTGAATTATCACATTGGATTTTAGTAGCAATCCAACTTAATTCTTCTCTTCAAATATTTTGTCATGATTTTTTAATATTTTCTTCATTATTTGTTCTCCTAAAAAATAGGCTTCTAGGTTTACCTTGATCAATATTCATGGCTCTACTCCTCAACTATAATTATGCCTATCTTGATCCATTGCAATAGTTGTAAGAGACAAAATCTCCTCATCAGTAGGTCTTTTGAGGTTCACCCAGAGGAATCTCCTCATTATTTAAAACTACTTGTTGATGATATAATTATTGATTCTATCTGCATATAGAAGCATCAAACTTTTCATAGTCCTCCTCTGATGAGTTACATTCTTCTCCATCTATGTAAGAATTTGTTGACATCATGTTAATACCCTCACCTTGATCATAATGGTTCTCATTGCATTCATCACATTGTTTTTCTGATTTCTCTAAATATTGTGCTACAACACATTGACTTGAAGAATGAGGAAAGCTACAAGTAGAAAACCATGGTGTATTCTCTACCATATTAGCCCATGTTCTTTGCAAAGGATCAAGTATATCCTTGTTTGTGGAACTCTTCTAATTATTTGATACTAGTTTGTCATTATGCCAAGAATGGAAAATCATGCAATCTCATGGGCCTATCTTGCCTCAGAAAGTTTGGCCTATCATTTGTTAATTCTTTCTCATTCTTGGAAACCTTGTAGGTAAGATCCTTCAATGCATTCATCACTTTATCAAACTTGTCTTCATTCACTGGTTTCTTTTGTTGATGACCTTTAGGGTTCTGCAATATTTTTACATCATCTCTTTTACCTACCCATTCAGATACCTTTATATTGTTCTTAATATGTAATGCAGTCCTAAAAAAATATCTAATCATTTGTGTCTCTTTATCTCTTAACTAATAACCCATTTTTGAATAAAAATCATTTTGATACAAAACTAAATATAATGATTCAGTTGGTTGCATGTGATAAGGTAACTTATTCATCAACTTTGAGAACCTATCATTGAATTTAGTGAAAAACTTATTGTATCCCTTCTAAATATTAGTAAAGTCATTCAAATTGAATCTAGGATCAAAATTATCACCATACCTTTCCATGAATAATATCTTGAATTCATTAATTATTGAGATATTTGAATTAGGCAATCCCTTGTACCATTCTCTAGCATCTTTGGTGAGGGACTGCACAAAGAATTTCATCATTACATCCTCTTGGTCAATATCAAAATTGTCCATTAGGTTTATAAAAATATTTGGAATGATCCTCTCATTACAATGCATTATTCCCTATGAACTATGGCAATACATCCTGTTGGTTTCCAAATCATCAGATTCTGAGTTCAAGCAAAATTGCCACTAACTTATCAACAAAATCAGAATAAGACTTGGCCAATAAACAAAACTCAGTTGAAAACTGAGGTCTTCTACACTTTAGGCTCTACAAGATCTAGGTGGGTTCTCCTATACAGTGACTGAGGCATTTTCAACTATTTGGACTTATGATACTACAAAATAAAGTAGATTTCTCAATGAAAATATACCAAGAAAATGTAGATAAAAATTTGGTTATGGATCTAACCTTGGTTTATGCCATTCGTGTACACATTGAGATTGGTTCTAAACTAATAACTACTCCTAATTCATAAAAGTAAAGGTGTAAATATAAAAGGTGAAATAAGAATGATCCTGAACGAGTAGCATGACTAGTGCCTATTCGAAAGGGAATACAAAGTCAAATAGAAAACTCAATGATAACCAACATCATGTTATCAGCATTAATATGTTGGCATTATGTTGTCATTGATGTCAACCGGTATGGGATGATTATCGGTAGAAGAGATGTATGTGCAACACTGTTATGAAAGAGTATGATGTGATATCTTAGATATCACCTTGTGTTGCTGAACACCAGTAAAGATAAGGAAGATGACCTCAGAGGCCATCAGTACACAAGCTAGTGCCTGACTTGTGTGAAGAGGTGGAGAAGTGTTGTGAGCGGTTACTTGGGATGAAGATGCAGAATTCTATATGAATCACTTCAATACTGGAAGAGAATAATAAACCGGTATGTTGTGAGGTTGCAGAACAGCAGGACTCCCACTGAAAGAAGGTGCAATCATCTTGAGAAGAGTCAGAGGAAGTTTGAAGTGTTTGTCACCCTGACAAACTGATAGAGGAAGGAACATCCTTGATCAGGAAGAAAGGATGTGTAAATGTAAGTATAGGAATTTGATCTCTCTGAAAGAAGATAGGGGTCTTGTGAAGGTTAATGACATGATGTCATCAAGAGTGGTGACCGGTATATGAGTCCATCGGTTATATATGCAAGGTGTTGTTGTAGAAGATTTCCCATTTGTGGAAATGAGCATACTTAGGACTTACGAGTCTGAAGACCGGTTTGAGAGTTCCATCGACAACTCAAGATGAGAGAAGATATGACAAAGTAACTGGTAGAATGGTTGAGACCGAAAGGGTTAGCAAACCGACCGAAGTGAGGAACCGGTAAGGTGGTTGGTTGGTGATCCTACTTGGACCGACTTGAAGTGCCGAGCTGGCAGACAGTCGACATGGAGTCAACATGGAAAACCCACAATTGGATAAAGATAGAATGTACAACGATGGGGTTGTTGCAGGGGTTGGTCAGCTTTAATGAAAAGTCACTCAAATCACAAGACATGTTGCAAAAGGATTGTAGGGGTTTTAGGCTTGAGGACTGAAAGACAACTACAAGCTAGCTAAGAGATTGAGAAGATCAAGGTGATGAAGAAAATAGCCCGACAGATCTCTTTTGACTAACCAAAGGATTTGCTGAGAAGGTAAAAAGAAAATCACCGGGATTAAAGGGCATGATCGAGGAAACATGACTATGACAGAGATATGCATTCAGATGTTAGAAAGATCAGATCTTGCAAGATCTGATTGGATTTGGTATATCTCAAAGATGGTGAAGAAACCCTATCCACTTGAGTTTTGAATTGGTGTTTGACGAGAAATCTGGGCTATAAGTAAAAAGGCCTAAGAGATTGTTTGTTTCTGCTGAATAGAGAGAATATTGTATTATTGCAAAGTTATAGACTTCTGCAAGTAAAGACAAGATCAACCAAGTGCTGAACGAGCAAGAGAGGGAGAGTGAACCTGGTTGAATCTTTCAACTAGTTGGAGAGAAGAACCGGTAGTGACTACACCAGTAGAGTGTGAAACCAGTGATGTACAGAGAGTGAGGTGTAAATTCAATAGAATTGCAGCAGGTGCAGAGCAGGAATAAGAGTGAGTCGCTAGAAGAGAGAAGTACTTCACTGAAAAAGTAAGACATTTGATGAGGTTGTAAGATTCACTTGTAACATGATAATAACTTATGTATTTGAAGTTTGCATTATGAAGACTGAGTTATAGCTCGGTGCATGGGTTAGTGTTCCTTTGGGTTGTAGCCCATAAATCTATTAGGGGTTGTAGCTTCTTGGGTTGGTGCCCTAAAGTCAGGGGTTGTAGCTCCTTGGGTTGGTGCCCTAAACTATGTAATTGTGTTTTACTGTGAGGTTGGATTGGAGTAGTAGACTCCCTTAACATTGCTCACCAAGGTTTTTCCCACAATGGGTTTTCCTCGTATATACTAGTGTTATGTGATGTCTCCTTATGTGTGAGTGTGTATTTGAGTTAGTTTCAGTACTAACTGGTAAATCTGCTTTGTGCTTGATTCACAAACTTGTGTCACCCTCAAAGGAAAGCCAAAAGGAAAAGTTTTGAGAACCACCAATTCACCCCCTCCCCCTCTTAGTGGTGCATTGTGTCTAACAATTGGTATCAAAGCATAGGTTCCCAGTTAGAAGAGTGTTCTCCAACTTGGGTAGATTCTGGCCTAAGGACACAATGGTTTGTTTAGTATCTACTTCTGCTCCAGTATTTGATGGTTCAATTTTTTTTATTTGGAGTTGTAGAATGGAAGTCTTCTTATCCTCTTTAAGGTTCAATGTATGGATGCCAGTAGTTGATGGTCTCCCTAGAAAGATCAGTTTTCCTACTGGATGTTTAGAAGAAAGAAGAAACCAGTGCAATGAAGAAGCTATGTAGGCTATTTTTCAGTGCGCTCACCGGTGATGTCTCTTCACAGGTTGACAGGTGTAAGACAACAAAGAGATTATGGGAAATATTGAAGAAGCTCTATGGAAATGAACCCTCAACAGTAGATCCTACATTTGAAGAAGATATGAGAAATACATCTCGTATTTATCTGGATGAGGAAGACAGTGCTTCCAGCAGCCACTACTGTGAAGAAGATGGTGCTCAACTTCTGGTGGCCCAAGAATCTGAAAGTGGTTGGGAAACCACCTCTCCTCAAAAAGATAAGTTGAGCAGTGATGATGATGAAGAGGAAGACATGGCAGAAAGATCTAGCCATCAAGATCCTTTTGATAATGAGGAAAAAGAAGAAGTTGACCTTGAAGGAGAGCTTGTAAATACATTTGAAAAACTCAATAGAGTTAAAAGAGAATACAAGATATTCAAGAATTTTGCTATTGTGGAATAGAACCAGTTAGCCAAATGCCTTGAAGAGTTGGAGAAATGCATCTCAGAGCTAAAGACTCGGGCAAAAGACACCAAAGCATGTTGGTGCAAAGATCTAGCCTCTCAGCTAGAAATAGGAAACAAAAAACTTCAGTGGCTACTTGAAGAAAACAAAGAATAGACCTCTCTAATTAGGAGTGATCCTCTAAAAGAGATTGAACTAACCACAATCGGTGTGGACTTGCAGACAAAGGCGAAGATCAATGTTGCAAGAAGGTATTCTCATATAGATCCCACAGGTAAGGGGAATATGGGAGAAGAAACTCTCACTAGAAGTAGAAAGATGAGAAAACAGCAAAGGAGACCCTCCACCGGTAGAGGGAAAAGAAATTCTACCACCCACAGGGAGAGGCAAGTGTGGGAGAAGAAGAAGAGACCAAACAGAAGAGTTGCTCAAAATAGAAAACCTTGGGCCTCTTCTCAAAAAGGAAAAGATGGGGATGCAAAACCAGCAAGATCTTCTCATGCATTGCAATATAAACATGTAAGTCATATGCAATCATTTACTGGTTACTTCTTTACATCTAATGTTTATGGCCATAAGGTAAGGGAGTTTAGAATGAGATATAGAAAGGAAAAGATAGGATCTCATAGAAAACATGCTAATATGAAGAATGTATCCAGAAGAAGATACATGCATGTTCCTTCTCCCGGTTATGCAAAGATTGGTTGTCATAACTATAATGGATCTGGCCATAGAGAGCTTGAGCACAGGAAGAGGAACCTATAGTTACATAGAGGCCAACAAAATGGCAATGCTCTACAGAAATGTAAAAACAGAGCATATGGAAGGAAGAGATCTGCATGGAACCCGAGGAGATATGTCCCTGCAGGAGTAAGAGGTCTACCGGTTCCTATTGCTAGTCAAAGTAACATGAACAGGAGGAGATGGTCAAACCGGTATGATAGAAGATTCCCTAATCATGAGGTTGGGATGGATGTTGTGTGCTATTATAGCACCATTTCTGTTCGTGCTGAAGGATCAGAAAGAGAAAAGTCCCATCAGCAGAAGAAGGAAAAACTTGCTCCCCGGACTGAAAAGGGGAAGAAAAGTGAGACCAGGAAAATATGGAGGCAGAAGACCATGGATTGGCACTATGAATTAAATGCACAGGTGATATCTCCTAAGGCCTAAAGGAGATGCAAGATCTTAGGGGGAGTAGCACTTTGAATGTATCACTCATCCCCCCCTTGTGAAGAAAGCAATATGGAAGAACATGTTGTTGCCCGCATAAAGGAAGAAAATGTAAAGATAAGAGTGTGTAGGTGTCCCCTTGACTACACACCTACAAATCAGTGATGGATCACCACTGCATGATTCAATGATTAAAGGTCAACAATTGGTATCAAGTGTTAACTGGTATGTGCGGGATGTTATCAGATTGTATGCAAAATAGGTTATGTCTTAGGTGGTATTGGAAAAGACCTAAATGAAGTTGAAAATCGTTGCAATAACCCTGGTAGCAAGGATGTTGAGTTTATGTCTTAGGTGGTATTGGAAAAGACCTAAATGACATATGTTGGCCCCATGATTTTTCATATAGGCATGCATTCTTTTGGGCTAACCAGTTTGATTTCTGGCATGACGATAACATTGTCTGGCATTGTGTAGATCTAGGATCATGTCTCAAGCTAGGGTGGATATGATGGATTTGAAGGATCATCAGATGATCATATATGACAACTCAACCAGTACATTGTGAAGAATGGAGTTCTGGTATTGTACCGGACCAGAGATGAGAACCTAAGATGTATAACTCAAGAGGAGTTCAAATGCTCATCATGAAAAGTCTCATGATGAAGAGTTGGTTTGCTTGAACTGGTAAGAATGCTAACTACCCAAACTGAAGGAGATGGAATTTGCAAGGTGTTGCAGTTTGATCAGCAGGAGAACAATACTCACTGACATATCAACAATTGGTATCAGTCTTTCTTGACTTCGGACCCATATACTCAATCAGTGTCAGTTGATGGTTAAGTTCCCCATCTCAAGTACCGTGACTTGAGAAGATGTAACAGCTAGTGACTAGATAACAAGTGGTATCTAAGGAAGTGTTACATCCAATGAAGATAAAGGGGGAGAATGTATTATGTCAGTAACTAGGGGATACAAAGAGAAATAATATCTTGATAGTGCCCTTTGTCATTGTCTCAAAGGGGGAGAAGAATTCTGTAGTATGTCAGATACTACAAGTGTTGACATCAATGCCAAAGGGGGAGATTGTTGGCATTTTGTTGTCATTGATATCAACCGGTATGGGATGATTACTGGTAGAAGAGATGTATGTGCAACATTGTTATGAAGGAGTACAGGATGTGATATCTTGGATATCACCTTGTGTTGCTGAACACCGGTAAAGATAAGGAAGATGATCTCAGAGGCCATCAGTACACAAGCTAGTGCCTGACTTGTGTGAAGAGGTGGAGAAGTGTTGTGAGTGGTTACTTGGGATGAAGCGGGAGAATGTTATCTGAATCACTTCAATGCTAGAAGAGAAGAATAAACCGGTATGTTGTGAGGTCGCAGAACAACAAGACTCCCACCAAAAGAAGTTTTAGTCATCTTGAGAAGAGTCAGAGGAAGTCTGAAGTGTTTGTCACCCTCACAAACTGGTAGAGGAAGGAACATCCTTGATCAGGAAGAAATGATGTGTAAATGTAAGTATAGGAATATGATCTCTCTAAAATAAGATAGGGGTCTTGTGAAGGTTAATGACATGATGTCATCAAGAGTGGTAACCAGTATATGAGTCCATCGGTTATATATGAAAGGTATTGTTGCAGAAGATTTCCCATTTGTGGAAATGAGCATACTTAGGACTTACCAGTCTGGAGACCGGTTTGAGAGTTCTATCGTCAGCTCAGGATGAGAGCAGATATGACAAAGTAACCGGTAGAATGGTTGAGACCGAAAGGGTTAGCAAACCGGCCGAAGTGAGGAACCAATAAGGTGGTTGGTCGGTGATCCTACTTGGACCAACTTGAAGTGTCGAGCTAGCAAACAGTCAACATGGAGTCAACATGGAAAACCCACGATTGGGTAAAGATAGAATGTACAATGATGGGGTTGTTGCAGGGGTTGGTCAGCTTTAATGAAAAGTCACTCAAATCATGTGACATTTTGCAGAAGGATTGTAGGGGTTTGAGGCTTGAGGTTTGAAAGACAACTATGAACCAGCTAAGAGATTGAGAAGATCGAGGTGATGAAGGAAACAACCTGACAAACCTCTTGTAACTAACCAAAGGATTTGCTGAGAAGGTAAAAAGAAAATCACCAGGATTAAAGGGCGTGATCAAGGAAACATGACTATGGCGAAGATATGCATTCAGATGATAAAAAGATTAGATCTTGCAAGATCTGATTGGATTTGGTATGTCTCGAAGATGGTGAAGAAATGCTAACCACCTGAGTTTTGAATTGGCATTTGACGAGAAATCTAGGCTATAAGTAAAAAGGCCTAAGAGATTATTTGTTGCTGCTGAATAGAGAGAATATTGTATTATTGCAAAGTTGTAGACTTCTGCAAGTAAAGACAAGATCAACCGAGTGCTCAACGAGCAAGAGAGGGAGAGTGAACCTGGTTGAAGCTTTCAACCGGTTGGAGAGAAGAACTAGTAGTGACTACACTAGCAGAGTGTGAAACCAGTGATGTGCAGAGAGTGAGGTGTAAATCCGGCAAAGTTGCAGCAGGTGCAGAGCAGGAAGAAGATTGAGTCGGTAGAAGAGAGAAGTACTTCACCGATAGAGTAAAACATTTGATGAGGTTGCAAGATTCACTTGCAACATGATAATAACTTATGTATTTGAAGTTTGCATTATGAACACTGAGTTGTACCTCAGTGCAGGGGTTAGTGCTCCTTTGGGTTGTAGCCCATAAATCTGTTAGGGGTTGTAGCTCCTTGGGTTGGTGCCCTAAACTATGTGTTACCATGAGGTTGGATTGGAGTAGTAGACTCCAACAACATTGCTCACTGAGGTTTTCCCACATTGGGTTTTCCTCGTATATACTTGTGTTATGTGATGTCTCCTTGTGTGTGAGTGTGTATTTGAGTTAGTTTCTGTACTAACTGGTAAATCTGCTTTGTGCTTGATTCATAAACTTGTGTCACCCTCAAAGGAAAACCGAAAGGAAAAGTTTTGAGAACCACTGATTCACCCCCTCCCCCTCTCAGTGGTGCATTGTGTCTAACATAATACTCAATGTTAAACATATATGACTTGCATAAAATGTTTAAAATAAAAATGCATTCACACTCTCTTATGCAAATATTGTAGTGCTCAAGACAAAATTTAATTCATTTGCTTGAAATGAAACCCATCAAGAAAATACACATTCTCTATTAGAGAAGACAAGCTAAAAATTTGATTAACACTTGAACTTATACAATACAACACAAGAAATATGTGTCAAAAATGAATGTTCTCTTTATTGATTTTCAAGATGCGTTTGATACATTAATGATAAGGTGCTTAGTCCACTAAACTTGCAAAAGACTAACTGTCTATGTATTACTCTTAAGATTTTTTGGTACATACAAATAAAAAGATCTATAATCCCTATTCCTAGCCCTAAATTCCCTTTTATAACACAAGGAAGCCAAAAAAAGCTTCACGCCAGAGAAGACACATGTCAAAATCCTATTGGACTACAATCTTCCCTAAGGCTTTTGTCCTTGCATTTATGTGTGCAATCTTCTTTAAAGCATTAAATGAAGGAGGTTGAAAAGGCATCATCCTAGGAGCTGGGGATGCGGATTTACAAAAAGTGTCCTTACAATGGTACTTTTATATCTGCACTTGTCAGGGTCAAAAAAGTGCAGCTTGGCATTTGGTGGCAAGTGTCTTGGAGATAGGTTCTTGATGACTGAGTGTTCTCATCAATCTCCCAAAATGGACAACTTGCTCAAAATTTTTAGAAGAAACAAAAATGGAAAGACTTATACTAGTCTTCCTCTTCAGGCTGGTCCTCTTATGAATCCTTCGGCCACCCTTGACTCTTCTTGGATTTATTAAATTTTTATGTCATTGTGGCCACTCTAGCCATCTTAGCCATGTGGGATAACATTAGCCTTGAAATCTCCATGTTTAGTTATCCATCGCAACCTTTTATATTCTTCTTTATCCCCATAGGATAAGATTTCGTTGTTTATTCTTTGTTTTCTTATCCTGCCTTGTCTGGGAACACTCCTTTTATCATCATAGGATAAGACTTTACTATTTTGCTTCTATCGGCTTTTATTCTTCCTTATCCTGCATTATTAGGATTCCCAAAGATACTGAGAGGGGGGGTGAATCAGTATCTAACTGGTTAATGGATTTTCTAAACTTATTAAATAAATTGCATTCCAAAACAGTGTACTAGTAAACCAGAAATAATGCAGTAAATAAAATCAATAACCACAACATAGAAAGCACACCATAACACAATATTTTTAATGAGGAAACCCAGTGTGGGAAAAACCTCGGTGGGATTTGTGACCCATAATATTCACTTACTAGCCAATAAATGAATATTACTAGCCATAGAGGTTTGCACATGCAGGAAGGCTAACTGCCTAAATCTCACTGCTTAAATACAAAAGGGAAGTCTCGCTGACTTACAAAAATGGATTATGCAAATCCAATATCATGTACTGCTTCAATTCAGTATCTTCTATGCCAGGTTTAGTACCGGTTTAAGCTCATACAACTTCCATAAGCCTTATTCCACAATCTACCTTAATATTCACATTTGCCTATTACATTTCATATATCCTTACAAAAATGATTTACAATATCTCATACTTATATGAGTCCTACTACAATTCACCTTGTCATCTTTACAAAAATATTTTACAATTAAATACAAAATAAAATCTTGTTGGTTGGGGTGTCGGTAATCATCTTTGCCGGTGTTGGTGCCGGTGCCTGCCCATGCCATAGGATTGTAAGGTTGCCATCAATGACAATACCTTCAATCACCTACAATTTCTCATTGGAGTGTGCATTTTCCAACAATCTCCCCCTTTGGAATTGATGGCAACACTCATGAGAAAAAGCCAAAATTGTATCCAAAAAGTGTTGTCCAAAAATCTTACCAAAACTGTCTACTCCAAAATTGTCTTACCAAAACTGTGTGCTCCCTCTAAGAAGATGATCTCTTTTGTCATACATTAATTGTGTGCTCCTTACTCTTTTTCTCATCCTCTACTACCCTCCCTTTGGCATCAATGACAAAGGCTGTCATTCAATGTCAATTGAGTGTAGTTTCTATCGGGATCCCTATAACTAGTTGGTTACAATCTATAGATCCACCAATGCAAAATTTAGGCTGTTATAGAACCTCTCACTATCCTTTAGTGTTGCTTCTGTCCTTTGGATTTTACCAATGAGTATGTTCATTTTCTCTTCCAGTATCTTAAGTCCTAGAACAAGAGTCTCAGAAATCTCTTTTCTCAAAGAGATGAGGATATCTAGTTTAGGACCTAGTCTGCATTTCAGTTCCTTTGTCTTAAACTTTAATCTCTCCTTATCTTTTTCAAGTTTTTCAATTTTCTCTTCATAGCCGGTAATTTCCTATTCTACTACCGATATGGAGTCTGATGAACCTATTAAATTATCAACAATATTATTGATTTCCTTTTGTGCTTTGCTGATCTCTACATTTATATCCTCTATCAAAATGTTTGTCTTACATGTATCTCTGTACAATTTCTTGAAGACTAAAATTGTCTTTCCTAGTGCTAGTAATAATGTATCAATATGTTCCTTACTCCTCTTTACTGTCTCCTCGAAGAATATTTCCTTCTCTTTATTTATTTTCTCTCTGAAAGTCTCCTCATTGATCTGATCAATTGTTAGTAGGCTGCCGGTTATGTACTTAGACAATGTGTCTAATTGACTTAAAGAATCTTTGTTTTCTATGTTACACTTGGGTGCAATCATCTTCAAAATTGGTATGGTGTCATCAATTTCCTTATATGCAAGTGCATTGCAATCAATTATTTTCTTAATTGAATCAAGCAATACCTCTGTTACATTGATTGGCTAGAATTTTGTCAGTGAAGAACTAGATGATTGACCAACTGCCTTAACGATCTGTAATCCACTGGTGTGAGTAATCTCTTTACTTATGGTGACCTTTGGCAGGTCAGTTTGAGTCTGCATTTCTACTAGCAAGGGTTTAGGTTTCTCAGCTGATGCTGGTGGCACAGTCTCTGCATTAACCTTTACCTCATCCTTCTTCTCTTTTGATTTCTTAGTGTCTACCTTAGTCTGTTTCTTAGAGCTTTCCACTATCGATTTCTCTGATTGTGACTTTGGGTTTTCTACCTATTTCTCTGTGTTTACCTCTGAATTGTTTATAGCCAGTATCTCAACAAATTTTTCAGTGCTATCAGTTGTCGGTTGCTTGGTAGATACATCAGTATGTACACCAGTGGTATCTGCCTTTCCTGTATCCAGGAGGTTAGTTGACTATTCAGTTTGTTGCTCAGACCCAATTTCAATATTACGAATTGTGTCCTCAACATTTGTCTAAACTGTAATGTCTTCTACTGGTGGCTCAGTTGCCACATCTCTCTTCTCACTTGTCTCCTTATCAGCCACAATGTTGACTTCCTGTGTGTCAATATTCATTGTATACAAAACCTCAGAATCAAGATTTGTGTCCACATGTGTTGTCTCCATACTCTCAACATTATTTGTTACTGGTGGTGTATCAACAATTTGTGCTGGTGGAGTATCAAAAGGAGGTGGGGGTAAGTTATCTGTTATCTTTATGCTCGGAGGTCCACCTACCTTACCTTTACCTTTATCCTTTTCCTTATGATAAACTTTAAAAGTCTTTGGTCATTTAAGCTCTTCTTGTTTTTCCTTCTCAACAAAGAATATATCCCACTTGTCTGTTGTCTCTTCAGTGATCTCATTTACTCTACCTGCCATTAATGCTACATGCTGGTTACCGGTTGAAAAAACTATCCAGTTTGCCTCACTTATTAGTTCATCAATCTCTTCTATTGAATTCACTAGGTGAACTGCAAGTAGTTTTTCTATCTTCATCTTTTTATCTAGTTCAACAATTGCTACTCTTCTTGCTTCTAACCTTTTATACAAGTCATTGGGTAAATCATCTACAACCTCAATCAAAAATTTCTTGTAGGTATCCAAGTGTAGGATAACATTGTTTTCTATGCTTTCTTTTTCTTCATTTGAAAATATGTTATAAAACTTGCTAATGCTTGATAAGTTACCATCTTCAGTTATTTCATGTAGAAGATTGTCAAGTGGAGGGACAACTTGTTTTACCATTTTCTTCCTAGGTGTTATTTTCTTTGTTGGAGGCCTTACTGCATGTTGTTTCTGTCTAGTTCTCTTAGGTGTAGGAGTGGGTACCGGTGAAGGTTTTCTTTTTCTTACTACTCTTTTGAATTCAGAAGGTATTTCACTGTCAAAGGAGGTACCAACTGGTGAAAGATGTGTTTCCGGTTATAATCCTTCCAAGTCACTCTCCTTAATACTAGTTTTATTCAATATGTCTTCCTTAATTGCTTTTGCTTGTCTTGTTCCTTTTTTAACTATTTGTTCAGTTTTCTCTATTCTTTTCTGTGATTGAATTTTGCTTTCAATGGTTTCTGCATTTCCAAATACTTTTTCTATTGGTTCTTTAGGGGCTTCTAGAAGTGCATTTGTATAAGTCTCTATTATGTTTTCATTAGCCTCATATCCCATTTCTGTAACCCAAACTATCCTTGGAACCACTGCCTCCATCCAGATTTCATCTTTCTTTATGACAAAGCATATTTCCTTTTGATATTTATCAACTATAGCTTGAGATAGCCTTATCTTGGTTTTCATCCTAGCCTTTAGTGCCTGAAAATGTTCATTTATGTTCTTCTCCCTATCATCTCCCATGTTGTTTAGAATATCCAGAAGTTGTTTTCCTACCAGTATGTCAAATCCAAAATCCTTTCTACCAATACTGAGAACTTCCTTGGTGATATATATCAATAAGCATACAAGTAAGTTGCCAAATCTGAATGTCCCTTTCTTGTCCCCTTTGATTTTCTTCAGATTGTCTATTAGCTCATCTTTTAACCATTCACATATGTCAATCTTTGCATTGTTGTTTACCATGTCATAAGCACTTTTGATACATAAGCTAGAGACAGAGTTTAATCTGTTGGCATGCGCAACTTTGTATCCAAGAATCATACTAATGAGTTTTACATTGATATCCTTTACATCATTGACTCTCAAGGATCTCTTGTCAAAGGTTGCACTGGTTAGGGTCATTACAGTGTCATTTGGAACCTTTTTAGTTTTGTCAGGCCTGTTACCAATGGAAGGTAAGCCTGTCACTACCCTAACTGCCTCTTTTGTTATCTTGTGAATGGAATCCAACCAAAAGAGCTCCCCATGTACTTTTCTTAACACAATCCTTATAACATCCTTTGGAAAATCAGGGATACTAAGAATCTCCACAAAACCTAGGGTTTCAACTATCTTATGTTCCGGTTTCACATTTCCATTAACATCACAAATTATTATTCTATACATGTTCATTATCTCTTCAGCTCTTAGTTCTTCAATATGACAATGTATGTAAATTCTAGGATCCTCAGCACAAGCAACTCCTTTGGGTATTTTTGATAATGCTCCTAGGGTATCATCTTTCTTTTCAATTTTGGGAATAATTTTAAATATGGATCTAATGTGCTTAATCACTTCAATTATAGTAGGATTTGCAAAGAATTCAGGTGCAGAGGAGGAAGCCATTATATAAATACCTTAATCTGCCTTTTAGGTATGAATGCTTGAATGATTTGCTTCACTTCTCGTTGTGGATGCCTTCGCTCAGGATATTTGTGCTCTAAGGAAATTTGAATGCTTAGTGAATGAAAAAGAGCCAAAACACTTTCTTTATAATGTCATTTCCTTCAAATACCACATTAAATGCCTGCCAGTTAAGTGAAACTTAACACATCTGCTGGTAAAGAAGTAATTCAACTTCTCACCATCAACCGAGGGTAAATTAGTATGTTTTTTAATTTGTTGTCATACCCCCAAAAAGTTTCTTTTCAGCTAGATGAAGAATCTCCTGCCAGTGGAGTGATACTCTGTTTTACCAGTGAAGGAATAGCTTCATTAACATTCTGATCTGACTTTCTAATCCATTGTTTTGAGAATTTTTGTTTTACCTCTTCAACCTTCTCTTTGCCTTTCAAACTGGGTCCTTTGTTATTTGTCGGTGATGCCTTCTACAAAATTTTACAATATGTCCAATCTTGTTACAAGCATAACAAGTCACTTTTTTCTCTGAATAGCTTTTCCATATCCTATGCCGGTATGTGTTCTGCATTGATTAGATAAGTATCCAAATCTTCCACAAACATAACATCTTACATTCATTCTGAAATTTTCTGAATTATGACCAACTTTGTTGCATTTAGAACATTGACCGGTTGGTACAATGGTGTTCTAATAGTTTCTAGATCTACACTGATTTGATCTATGACCATACTTGTTATAGTTAAAGCATTTTCCATTGAATTTGTAGGCATTAGGTTGTCTTACCAGTTTACTATGATCATGATTGTTTGCAGTACCAGAGCTTTCACCAACTTCAAAGCCAAGGCCATTAGTATCTCCATTAGGTTTCTGATTTTTTAACATGTCATCAAGTTCCTCTGAACGTTTCTTGAATTTCTCTTTGTGTTGATTTGCAGTAGCCAACTCATTTTCTAAGAAATCTTTCTATCTCATGAATTCAGTTTTATCATGCTCCAAGTGAATTATATCTGTCTTCAACATATCATTTTCATGACCGAGTCTTAGATTTTCATTTCTAGCATCATTGATTCTCCTAGTCAAGTCATCTTCATTCTTCTTTCGGTCTTCAATGTCAACAAAACGTCATAGTCATATCTTGCATCTCATTCCTCAAGGCCATGTTTTCTTGCTTCATCTTGCTTACAAGATCATTAAGAGTTTCTTTTTCATCATCATCACTCTATATCTTCTCATGAAGTTCTCTTCTTTTGTTCCTAGCAATAGTGAGATTTTCCTGAAGTCCTTGAATGATTTCTTGTGCAACCTTCAAATCATCTTCAAGTTTCATATTCTTCAACTTTTCTGCATCATAATTTGAAAGAGTTGTATCCAATTGTTTTCTTAAGTTTTCCATTTGTAGTGGTGTCAGAATCTTCCTCAAGCTGTTAGGCTTTTGAAAATAGAGGACCAGGCTCTGATACCAATTGTTAGGATTCTCAAAGATACTAAGAGGGGGGGTGAATCAATATCTAACCAGTTAATGGATTTTTGGAACTTATTAAATGAATTGCATTCCAAAATAGTGTACCGGTAAACTAGAAATAATGCAATAAATAAGATCAATAACCACAACATAGAAATCACACCATAACACAATATTTTTAACGAGGAAAACCGGTGTGGGAAAAACCTCGGTGGGATTTGTGACCCACAATATTCACTTACTGACCAATAAATGAATATTACTTACAATAGGGGCCTGCACATGCAAGAAGGCCAACTGCCTAAAGCTCACTGCTTAAATACAAAAGGGAAGTCTCACTAACTTACAAAAATGGATTATGCAAATCCAATATCATGTACTGCTTTGGTTCAACATTTGCTATGCCAAGTTTAGTACCAGTTTAAGCTCATACAACTTCGATAAACCTTATTCCACAATCTGCCTTAATATTTGCATCTCCCTATTACATTTCATATATCCTTACACAAATGATTTACAAGATCTCATACTTATATGAGTCTTATTACAATTCTCCTTGTTGGCTTTACAAAAAGATTTTACAATTAAATACAAAATAAAATCCTGTCAGTTGGGGTGCCGGTAATCATCTTTGCCACTACCGCTGCTAGTGCCGGTGCCTGTACCGTTGCCTGCCAGTGTCATAGGATTGTAAGGTTTCCATCAATGACAATACCTTCAATCATCTACAATTTCTCATTGGAGTGTGCATTTGCCAACATGCATCACAATAGATGACCTTGTTTTCCTTCATGGGATAAGGATTTGGTCATGCACGCAAGGTTATTCCCTTATCCCATTCTCCTCACAACCTTTTGTCCCTTCGCTTCTTGAGAGTTCTTTCCCCTTATGCATCTATCCCCATGGGATAAGCTTTATGTCTCAATACTTTTTATCCCAAAACTTATTTTTTATCCCCGCAAGAACACATGGGATAAGAAATCTTCTTTCCTTTGTCTGCAACCTTATCTTGCGAGCCCTTTCGAACTAGCAAGAAATATCACGGGATAAGAATTTCTTTAGTCTCTTTTGATCGATCTTATCCTACGCTACTAATTTGCATATTGAAGAATGACACAGGATAAGCCTCTCCTTTTTCTCTAAACCATTTCTTATCTCGCAATGCATTTTAGGTATCCTAAAGATACTGTGGGATAAGCCTCTCTTTGATGCCTTTTGACTATCCTTATCTCGCACGACCAAATTGTATACTAAAGGATGGTGCAAGATAAGCATATGTGCTTGCTCCTCCCTTCATTGTTCCTTATCTTGTGCTTCTTATCATGAAGATACTGCAGGATAAGGATTTTTTTGCTTCTTTGAACTTTTTCTTATCATGTGGTTCCTTTTCCTTGCTTTAGATGTGTTGCATGATAACATTTCCCTTTGTGCGATGCCTTCAATTTTTCCTGCATGAGAAGGATCCTTAGTGATTTTACTCATGGGATAAAATTCACTCACACATCGTTATCATCTTCTTATCTCGCACAACTGGGATACTAAGGTTGACACTTTGAGTGAATAATTTTAAAATCACGTGAGAAATTATGATGGGTAAAGTGATCGTATGATGGGGCATTCCTATGGAAATTTATGAATAAACTTTAGTCATCAGCCAAATAATAAAACCCTTGAAAAACATATATTATAAGTAACCAGCCCGGTAGAGAGATCTAACAAGCGGGGCCGATAAAACTATGACAAAGAACCCTCCTGATCATGACTTAAGGAAAGGAAATCAGTAGACAAAGGTCAACTACAAAACATAATAGGGCCCCAGGAGAATAAAGAAATAACTTAGTGAGATAAAAACCCCATAGATTTACAAAGGAGACTTCACAAATGCATCAAATCTAGTCTAGGCAAGCAACAAACATGCATATGACATGTTTATAAGGTTGGAAAATGTACACTCCAATGAGAAAATGTAGGTGATTGAAGGTATTGTCATTGATGGCAGCCTTGCAATCATGTGATACCGGTAGGCAAACATAGGCACCAGCATCGACAGACTCTACACCGACACACAGAACACTGGCAGCAAAAAGGAAGAATACCGACACCCTGGCTGACATGAATTTTATGTATTTATACTTTGTAATTAATTGTAAAATATTTTGTAAGCCGACATGGTGGATTGTAATATGACTCACATATGTATGAGATCATTGTAGATCATTTTGTAGACAAGAGATAGGATGCGAAGTATGGAAAAGTAATAGCAGACCTAATATGTGAATTATTGGTTAAGGATTTATGTTGTAGAAGATCTTAAACCGGTACTGAATCAAGAATAGAAAATGTTGATCTGAAGTAGTACAAGACATTGGATTAGTATAATCCATTTTTGTAAGTCAATGTGACTTCTTTTGTAATTGAGCAGTGAGCTCTAGGCACTTGGCCTTCCTGCATGTGCAGGCCCCTATTGTAAGAGTAATACTCCCTTATTGGCCAGTAAGCGAATATTGTGGGTCACAAATCCACACCAAGGTTTTTCCCACACTGGGTTTCCTCATTAAAATACATTTTTATGGTGTGCTTCTCATGTTGTTGTTATTGTTCTTATTTACTGCATTATTTCTAGTTTATCGGTACTCAGTTTTAATATGCTTTTCATGTTTTAAATCAAGTAATTTGATATACTGGTTAGATATTGATTCACCCCCCCCCTCTTAGTATCTTTGGGAATCCTAACAATTTGTATCAGAGCCTGGTCCTCTATTTTCAAAAGCCTAATAGCTTGAGGAAGATCTTGTCACCGATAGAGATGGAAAACTTGAGAAAGCAATTGGAAACGGCTCTTACAGACTATGATGTAGAAAAAGTGAAGAATATCAAACTTGAGGATGATCTAAAAGCTGCTGAGGATATTATTCAAGAACTTCGAGAGAATTTTACTATTGCAAGGAACAAGAGGAGAGAACTTTGTGAAAATATGCAGAATGAGGAAAATGAAAAGGAAAATCTTAATAATTTGATAAACAAGCTAAGATAAGAAATCAGTACAACAAAGAATGAGATGTAGGATATGACTATGAGATTATGTAAAGAAAACAAAGATAGAAAGAAGAATGAAGAAGACTTGGTTAGAAGACTAAATAATGCTAGAAATGAAAACACAAGACTTAGTCATAAAAATGATATGTTGAAGACAGATCTAATGCACACACAAAATGATAGAACTGAACTCATGAGACAGAAAGGAACCTTGGAGAATGAACTGATTGCTGCAAATCAACACAAGGAGAAATTTAAGAAAAGTTCAGAAGAACTTGGTGACATGCTGAAGAATCAGAAACCTAATGGTGATACAAATGGACTTGGCTTTGAAGTTGGTAAAAGCTCTGATACTGCAAACAATCATGATCATAGTAAACCGGTAAGACAACCTACTGCTTCCAAATTTAATGGCAAATGCTTTAACTATAACAAATACGGTCATAGAGAAAATCAATGTAGATCTATAAATCATTAGAATACTAATACACCCACCGGTCAATGTTCTAAATGCAACAAAGTTGGTCATAATTCAAAAAATTACAGAATGAATGTAAGATGTTATATTTGTGGAAGATTTGGACACTTATCTAATCAATGCAGAACACATACTGACATAGGATCTGGGAAAGCTATTCAGAAGAACAATGTGACTTGTTGTGCCTGTAACAAAATTGGACATATTGCAAAATTTTTTAGAAGTAAGGCATCACTAGAAAATAACAAAGGTCCTAGTTTGAAAGGTAAAGAAAAGGTTGAAGAGGTAAAGAAAGAATTCTCAAAACAATGGATCAGAAAGTCAGATCAGAATGTTGATGGGAATACTCCTCCACTGGTAGAACAAAGTATCACTCCACTGGCAGGAGACTCTTCATCTAATTGAAGGAAAACCTTTTGGGGGTTTAGCAACAAAATGAAAAACATGCTATTATTCCCTCGGTTGATGATGAGAAGTTGAAATTACTTCTATACCGATAGATGAGTTCAGTTGTGACTTAACTGGCGAGAATTAAATGTGGTAGTTGGAGAAAATAACATTATAAAGCAAATGTTTTGGCTCCTTTTTTATTCACCGAGCATTCAAATCTTTGAGAGCACAAAAATTCCCAAGCGAAGGCATTCTAAGTGAAGAAGTGAAGCAATCCATCAAAGCATTCATCCCTAAGGTAGATTGAGGTATTTATAGCTATGGCATCTTCATCCACTCCTGAATTTATTGCAAACCCTACTGTTGTTGAGGTTATTAAGTGCCCTAGACCCGTTTTCAAACTTGTTCCCAAAATTGCAAAGAAAGATGATAGCATAGGTGCATTTTCTCAAATTCCTAAGGGAGTAGTATATGCTGAAGACCCTAGGATGTATATACATTGTCATATTGAGGAACTAGGTGATGATGAGATTAAGAATATGTATAAGACTATGATTTGTGATGAGTTTGGAAATGTCAAGCCGGAACACAAAAAAGTGGAAACCCTAGGTTTTACTAAAATTCTTAGTACCCCGGATTTTCCCAAGGATATCATAAAGATTGTGTTAAGTAGAGTACATGGTGAATTTTTCTAGCTAGATTCAATCCATAAAATCATAAAAGAAGCAGTAAAAGCTGTAACAGGGTTACCTTCTACCGGTAACAAACTTGACAAAACAAAGAAGGTCTCAAATGACACAATGATAAACCTAACCGGTGCAACATTTGATAAAAGATCTTTAAGGGTAAATGATGTAAAAGACATAAATGTCATATTTATTAGTATGATCTTAGGTTATAAGGTTACACATGCAAATAGGTTGAACTCAATTTCTAGCCTATGTATCAAAAGTGCCTATGATATGGTTAATGATAATGCAAGGATAGATGTATGTGAATGGCTCAAAAATGAGTTGATAGACAATCTAGGAAAGATTAAAAGAGATAAGAAAGGAACATTCAGATTTGGAAATTTGTTTGTTTGTCTGATATTGTACATAACAAAACAAGTGCCCAGTATTGGTGCAAGAGATTTTGGTTTTGATATTCCGATAGGAAAACAATTGTTGGATCTATTGAACAATATGGGAGAAAACTGAGAGAAAAACCTAAATGAACATTTTCAAGCATTGAAGACTCAAATAAAAACTAGAGTAAGAGTGTCACAAGCTATTGTGGATAAATATTAGAAGGAAATTTGTTTTGTGATCAAGAAAGATGAAATCTGGATGGAGGCAGTTGTCCCTAGAACTATCTGGGTAACTGAAATGGGTTATGAAACAGATGACAATATCATTGCAACCTATGCAAAAGCCCTCCTTGAAGCACCCAATGAACCTACTGAGGAAGTTTTTGGAAATGCTAAAACAATAGAAAGTGGAATTCATTCAAGGAAAAGGGTTAAGAAGGTTGAAGCAACCGTAAGGAAACGAACCCGACAGGCTAAAGAAATCAAGGAACATGTTTTGAGACAAACTGGTATAAGTGAAAGTGATTTGGAAGCACCTCAATCGGAAACTCATCTTTCACCGATTGGAACTTCTTCTGAGAGTGATATACCACCAGTATTTAAAAGGGTAAAAAGGAAAAGAAAACCCACACTGGCACCCTCTCCTACACCAAAAAGAACAAGACAAAAACAATAGGCAGTAAGGCCTCTAGCAAAGAAAATGACTCCTAAGAAGAAGAAGGTAAAACAAGATATTGCTCCAATAGACAAACTTCTTAGTGAAATTACAGAGGATGGTAAGCTAAAGAGCATCAACAAAATATACAATACACTATCAGCTGATGATAAGGAAAGCATAGAGAACAGTGTAATTTTACACTTAGATATATACAAGAAATTTTTGATGCAAATTGTTGATGAAATTCCAAATGATCTATATAGGAGACTTGAAGCTAGAAGGTTAGCCATCATTGAGCTGGACAAGAAAATTAAGATTGAAAAACTACTTGCAGTACATCCAGTCAACTCAATTGATAAAATTGATAAGCTTATCAGTGAAGCAAACTGAACAGTATTCTCTACTGCTCACCGACATGTAGCACTGATGGCAGGTAGAGTAAAGGAAGTCTCTGAGGAAACAATAGATGCATAGGATATATTCATTGTGGAAAAAGAAAACTAGGAAGAATTACTCAGACCAAAGACTATTAAAGTCTATCAAAAGGATAGAGATAAGGGGAAAGGTAAGGTAGGTGGACCTCCAAGCCTTAAAATAACTGACAATGTGCCCCCACCTCTTTCAGATACTCCACCGGTAGATACTACTGACAATCAACCAGCCACAGAGAGTATGAAGACTCCACTAGAAGATACAAATCTTGAGTCTGAAATTTTGTACACTATGAATGTAGACACCCAGGAAGTAAATGTTGTGGTTGATAGAGAAACCACTAAAGATAAGGAGAAATATGTGACTACTCAATCACTGGCTGTAGAAGTTGAGATAAGCATAGAAAAAACTACACAGGTAGAACAATCGACTGAGGATACCACTGAGAAACCAATAGAAACAACTAAAAAACCATCAGAAGAATCGGCAAAAAAGAGTTCAGAGGTACAAACTGAGACTACATCTGAGAAACCGGTAGTTGAAAACATAGAGAAACCCTCTGAGATACAGATAGAGAAACCAAAATAGGTACAGGTTGAAGCGTAGGTTTAGACAGAGATAGTGCCACCGGCCCAAACTGAAAGAAAACAACTTTGTTTGCGAAAATGCAAACACAGACTGACCTACCAGAGGTCGAATCAAGTAAGGTGATTACCACAACCAGTAGCATGGCTATTGTAAAGATGGTTGGACAAACATCTGATACTTCTATGGTAGAATTCAGACCTACAAATATAATAGAGGTCTTGTTGGATTCAATAAAGAAGATCATAGAATGTAATGCACAAGCCTATAAGGCTATTGATGATACAATTCCAATTCTTAAATTGATAGCACCAAAGTGCATTGTTGATAACAAGGATTCTTTAGGTCAACTAGACACATTGTCTAAGTTCATCAATGACAACATATTGATTGTTGATCAAATTAATGAGGATTCATTTAAGGAAAGAATGATTAAAGAAAAAGAGAAATTTTTTGAAGAAATTTTGAAGAAGAACAAGGAGAAAATGGATACCCTATTACTAGAACTTGGAGAAATAATTCTTGACTTCAAGAAACTGTACAGGGACACTTGTAAAACAAATGTCTTAATAGAAGACCTTGACAAGGAAGTCAACAAAGCACAATACAAGATTAACAATATTATTGATAATCTGATAGGATCATCGGATTCATTTTTGGAGATAGAAAAGAAGATAATATAGCAAGAAAATAAAATCAAGAAGTTAGAAAATGACAAACAAAAAAATAAAGGATAAAGCAAAGGACTTGAAATGCAGACTTTGTCCAAGACTAGAATACCTCATTTCTTTGAGAAAGGAAATATCTGAGGCTCTGGTTCCTGGACTGAAGACACCGGAAGAGCAAATGCACATACTCACCGGTACAGTGCAAATAACACAGCAGGCAATAAAAGACAACACAACATTCAGTAATGGTATAAATTTGATTTTGACAGATATCTTTCAGATTGTAACCCACCGGTTACAAGAATCTAGGTAGGACTCCACTAACAATGAATGACAACCTTTGTCATTCATGTCAAAGGGGGAGTAGTATGATGAGAAAATTGGTCAGAAGGAAGTAGAGATTATCTACTCAGGGGGAGCATATATTTTTGACATACATTTTTTGCAAATATCTTTTTTTTGGACTTCAGTTTTTGGATGCATTCTTGAATTTTTCTCATGAGTCTTGCCATCAATGCCAAAGGGGGATATTGTTGGCAAATGCATATTCCAATGAGAAATTATAGGTGATTGAAGGTATCGTCATTGATGGCAACCTTGCAATCATGTGATATCGGCAGGAAGACACAGGCACCGACACCGACAAACTCTACACCAGCACACAGAACACCGACAACAAAAAGGAAGAATACCGGTACCCTGGCCGACAAGAATTTTATGTATTTATACTTTGTAATTAATTGTAAAAAATTTTGTAAGCCAACATGGCAGATTGTAGTATGACTCATATATGTATGAGATCATTGTAGATCATTTTGTAGACAAGAGATAGGATGCAAAGTATGGAAAAGTAATAGCAGACCTAATATGTGAATTATTGGTTAAGGGTTTATGTTGTAGAAGAGCTTAAACCGGTATTGAATCTGGCATAGTAGATGCTAATCTGAAGCAGTACAAGACATTGGATTAGTATAATCCATTTTTGTAAGTTAGTGTGACTTCTTTTGTAATTGAACAGTGAGCTCTAGGCACTTGGCCTTCCTGCATGTGCAGGCCCCTATTGTAAGAGTAATATTCCCTTATTGGCCAGTAAGCGAATATTGTGGGTCACAAATCTCACCAAGGTTTTTCCCACACCGGGTTTCCTCGTTAAAATACTGTGTTATGGTGTGCTTCTCATGTTGTTGTTATTGTTCTTATTTACTGCATTATTTCTAGTTTACTGGTACTCAGTTTCAATATGCTTTTCATGTTTTAAATCAAGTAATTTGATATACTAGTTAGATACTGATTCACCCCCCCTCTCAGTATCTTTGGGAATCCTAACATATAAGGCACTTAACCTCTAAGAAGATTTCTAATGAAATTGTTGGCATTGTATTGTAATTGATGTCAACTGGTAAGCAAGCCAGTATAGCATGTTACTAGTATGAATGTCTACCAATATGCAAGATGGAGATCGATGTATGTTAGTGGAAGATTGTTGGCATGATGTTACCAGTATGCAGGCAAGTGTATCGGAAACCAGTAAATAGGTCCATCGGTAAGCAAGCTTGAGCAAGCGAAAAATTAAAGGGAAGACAAACAAGAAATGAAGAACACAAAT
This sequence comes from Cryptomeria japonica, assembly GCF_030272615.1. Lineage (NCBI taxonomy): Eukaryota > Viridiplantae > Streptophyta > Pinopsida > Cupressales > Cupressaceae > Cryptomeria > Cryptomeria japonica. Next base: position 215,222,653 of record NC_081414.1, on the reverse strand, counting down.
TGAGTGGTTGTCGGATCATAGAGATTGAAGAGATGAACATAGAACTCGAAACAGTCTGGGTTTTCATGACCTAACTGATATAATAGAGTACTACATGATACCGGTAGTGTGGTTTGTCAGTGACTGATAAGTGAATAGTGCATCGATGAGGTAGTTGTAGAGTTGGTCAATATTAAATGTTGACTATGAGAATCATGGATCGAGTGCAGAAGATTGCAGCTTGAAATAGATTGAACAGAAATAGCTAGATTGAAAAAAATCAAGGAAGATGAATAGGATTTTGTTTGCTAAGATCTAATTTTATATGATATAGAACATGGTTGATGAAGAAAACCCTAGGCACAAAAAATTGAAACTCAGTTTTTGGCAAGAAAGCTTGGATATAAATGTGCAAATCGAATATCAAAGTTGATGATGTTGGTTGAGAGTTAGATGTGAAGGTGAGCTTCTGCAAGGCAAGAGTGATCAATCTGAGTGTAAGAGAAAAATACTGAAGTATCTGAGTGTTGGAGAAGAACCAGTAAGATAGGTGAAATTGGTAAGGATTGAGGTTACCAATAAACTGTTACAGAACATAACAATCTACTAAACTGGCAATGTCTGAACCGATAAGACAACAATAATGAGACAAAGGAGAGTTAAACTGGTAGAGAGAATTTGTTGGAAGTGTTACAAAATTCATTTGTAACAAGGTGCAAATTATTGTATTGTTTTATCTCAATGTATTTTACTGAGTGGGTTCTCGGTACAGGGGTTGGTGCTCCTTGAGTTGGTGCTCATTTGGGTAGGTACCCATAAATTTCTAGGGGTTGGTGTTCCTTTGGTTAGGTGCCCATAAATTTCTAGAGGTTGATTCTCCTTGGGTTGGTTCCCTAAATTATTGTAATTAGATATTTTCATTGTAAGGCTGGATTGGAGCAATAGATCTCCAGTAGCATTTGTCACTGAGATTTTTCCCACATTGGGTTTTCCTCATATATCCTGTGTTATGTGATGTTCTTTTGTGGGTGAATAATTTTTATAGTTTTCTCTCTTAACTGGTTGCACATAGTTTTAAATTGTTTATTATCACCGATTCACCCCCCTCTCAGTGATATCTTGTGTTCTACAATTTAGTATCAGAGCCTTAGGTTCCCTATTTTTAAAAGCTTTCTCTAGCTTGGGTAGATTTGGTTTAAGAACACAATGGAAAGGAATGAATCCTCCTCCTCCAAAGCCCCCATGTTTGATGGAACAAACTATGCCTTCTAGAGCAGAAGAATGGAAATATGTATGTCCTCCTTAGGCTTTGATGTTTGGATGTCTATGAAGAATGGGTATACTATCCCTAATGCTCCTCCTACAGATCTAGATGCTAAGAAGGAATATGAAAATAATTCCAAGTCCAAGCATGCTATTCTTAGTGGAATGTTTGATAATAAGTTTGTTAAGGTTATACACTACTCATTTGCCAAAGAAACTTGGGATAAGTTGAATCAATTGTTTGAAGGAGATGTCAAGGTCAAGGAGGCTAAATTGCAAACACAAAGAGGTCATCTTGAAGGCCTAAAGATGAAAGATGAAGAAAAGATTGTTGATTACCTTCAAAGAGTTGATAAAATCATGAATACTATTAGAGGACTTGGAGAAGATATATCTGATGAAGTGATTGTCAAAAAGGCACTTAGATCACTCACATCTAAGTATGATACAAAAGTCTCTGCAATAGAAGAAGCCAAGGATCTGAAAAAATATTTCATGGATGAGATATTTGGGTCCCTAACCACTTATGAGATGAGAACAACCAGTGAAGAAACTTCAAAGAAAGAGGTCGCCTTCAATTCCATCAAAAAGGGCAAGGAAGAAATTTCTCATGAAGAAACTAGTGAAGACTCAGATACAGAGGTTGCAAATTTTGTAAGGAAGCTTAAAAGAGGATCCGGTAAGTACAAAGGAAAATTAACTTTCAAATGTTTCAACTATGGTAAAATAGGACACTTTTCTTCAATATGTCCCTATGGTGAGAATGGTGGAGATGACCAAAAGGGCATCAACATAACATTTGGCAAGGATAAAAGGAAGAAAGATTACCGACAAGAAAAAAAAGAGGCTACCGAGAGAATCATAGCATGTATACTTTGGAAGATGATGCTATAGATGAAGAAAGTGCCTCAGAAGAGGGTTGATGTGAGGATGAAAGAGAAATAAATCTCTTTATGGCACTAGATGAACCAGTTGATGAAGATAATGAAGATGAAGACATTGAAGTTGAAGTGGACTTAGAAGGTGAAATCATAAGTGCTCTTGAGGAATTGAATTAAACAAGAAGAGAAATTAAGAAGGTTAAGTATGTTGCTACTGAAGAACAAGACCATTTGAAGCAATCCTTGGATGAGACCAAGAAAACAATTTCTGATTTGAAACTCCAGTTGGAAGAGGCTAAGAGGATATGTGAAGTTACATCCTCCAACTTGTTAAAGAAAGAGAAGGAGCATTAGAATTTGAAAGAAGAAATTGTGAGGCTCAAAAAGGAGATTGAGAAGAGAAAAGATGAGTTGAAGATGACAAGTAAGTATGAGGGCAACACTAAAGCTTTGGACAAGATGTTGAGTAATTAAAAGCATTCAAAAGATACCGGAGGTAGAGGATTTGACGAAGGACAGAGTTCAAATCAACAGAAACACATCAGGTAAGGAGATACAATTTACCTCCTCTAGTGAAAGTAAAGAGAAGAAAACCTTTGTAGTTAGAAAAGATACTAGAAAGAAGACCTATGTTGAAGCTATAAGAAATCAACCTATGAACCAAAATACTCAGAACCAGAGGACTTGCACATCATACCAGAATGCTAAGCATAAAGGAAAGTTCAAGATTGATGAAGAGGGGTTCACTAAAGTAAATAGCATGAAAGGAAGACATCTGGTGAGACATAGGTTTGCCGATCCAAAGCAACAAGATTTGTATGTACCCAAATCCGATAGTTACTATTACCGGTGTAATAAATTTGGTTATAGAATTGCTTATTGTAGTTTGTTGTGTAGGCCCCCTACTAGTTTTGAAAGTAGAAATTTGTTTGCTACACTCCAGAAGATGAACGTTATGTGTTATCAATTTAATGGATTTTGTCATAAGATTTATGATTGTAGGAGAAGTCAATCGGTATCCTACAATAGATTTTTACATTCATCCTTCAATGTCAATGTGAAATGATGTCATTGTCAAAATTTTGGCCATATTGCAAAACATTGCAAACTTAGGACAACTAAGCAAAAGAAGTCAATATCAGATCAAAGACCTGAAGCAAAACCAGAGCAGAATATTTCAACTGACAAGAAGAAGGAAGCCAACCCGGTTTGGGTTGAGAAAGATAAGAATAAATCAGAGTCTAGTCTGATTGTGTAGACTGCCCTGCATATAGAAAGGAGAAATTTATAGGTTGTAGACAGTGGATGTTCCAACCACATGACCAGAGATAAAAAGAAGTTTATTAAGTTTGAAGATTGGAATGGAGTTTCAGTGAGATTTGGAGACAACTCTTCTATCAAAATAAAAGGAAAAGGAACCCTGAATATAGATGGAAAATTAAGAGCACATGATGTATATGTTGGCAAATGCACACTCCAATGAGACATTGTAGGTGATTGAAGGTTTTGTCATTGATGGCAATCTTACAATCCCATGACACCAGCAAGGCATTCCACCAGCACTAGCAAGATCAGACTCTACACTGGCACCGACAGTGAAAGGAAGCATACCAACACAGAGGCTAACAGGATTTTTGTTGTAATATATTTTGTTTATTATTGTAAAATCATTATAAGCCGACTTGGAAACATTGTAAAATGACTCATATATATAAGAGATCATTGTAGAAAATTTTATGTAAGAAAGAAGGAAGGCAATAAGGAAGACCTATTATGTGAATTATAGGTTAAGGGTTTATGTAAGAAGCAGAGTAGAAACCGGTGTTGGATCTGGCATTATAGATGCTATTTTGAAGGAGTACAAGACACTGGATTTATATAATCCATTTTGTAAGTTAGTGAGACTTCCTATTTTGTATTTGAGCAGTGAGCTCTAGGCACTTGGCCTTCCTACATGTGCAGACCCCTATTGTAGCAGTAATATTCTCTTATTGGCCAGTAAGTGAATATTGTGGGTCACAAATCCCACCAAGGTTTTTCCCACACTGGGTTTCCTCATTAAAATATTGTGTTATGGTGTGCTTTTCATGTGGTTGTTGTTATCTCTGTTTATTGCATTACTTTCTATTTACTAGTATATAGTATTAATATGTTCTGCATGTTTTAAGCTAAGAAATTGCTCTAACAAGTTAGATACTGATTCACCCCCCCTCTCAGTATCTGTGGGAATCCTAACAATTGGTATCAGAGCTTGGTCCTCTATTTTCATAAGCCTAACAGCTTGAGGAAGATCTTGACACTGGTAGAGATGGAAAACTTGATGAAGCAACTTGAAGTAGCTCTCTTAGACTATGATGGAGAAAAGTTGAAAAATATCAAACTTGAAGATGACCTAAAAGTAGCTCAGGATATTTTTCAAGCACTTCAATAAAATCTTACTATTGCAAGAAACAAGAGAAGAGAACTTTGTGAAAAGATGCAATTTGAGAATGATGAAAAGGAAACTCTTAATGATATGATAAACAAGCTGAAGCAAGAGAACATGACAACGAAGAATGAGATGCACAATATGACTATGAGATTTTGTAAGGAAATTGAAGATAGAAAGAAGAATGAAGAAGATTTAACTAGAAGACTAAGTGATGCTGCAAATGAAAACACAAGACTTAGCTATGAAAATGATTTGTTGAAGATAGATCTGATGAGCACACAAAATGACTCAAATGAAATGATGAGGCAGAAAGAAGTCTTAGAAAGAGAACTAGATACTGCAAATTAGCATAAAGAGAAATTCAAGAAAAGCTCAGAAGAACTTGGTAACTTGCTGAAGAATCAAAAACCTAAAGGTGACACTTGTGGAATTGTCTTTGAAGTTGGAGAAAGATCTGGTACTACAAACACACAGGATCATAGCAAACCGGTAAGACAACCTACTACTTATAAATTCAATGGCAAATTCTTTAACTGTAACAAGTATGGTCATAGAGAAAATCAATGTAGATCTAGAAGTAATCAAAATACCAATGCACCCACAGGTCAATGTTCAGAATGCAACAAAATTGGTCATAACTCTAAAAATTGCAGAATGCATGTAAGATGTTATGTTTGTAGAAGATTTGGACACTTATCTAATCAATGTAGAACACAAATTGGCATAGGTTATGGGAAGGCTATTCAGAAAAATAATGTGACTTGTTATGCTTGTAACAAGATTGGACATATTGCAAAATTTTGTAGAATTAAGGCACCACCGACAGACAACAAAGGTTCTAGTTTGAAAGGAAAAGAAAAAGTTGAAGAAGTTAAGCAAGAATTCTCAAAACAATGGATTAGAAAGTCAGACCTAAATAGTGTTGGGAATACTCCTCCACCAATAGAACCAAGAAACACTCCACCTATAAAATAGAGTAGCATTCCACTGGTAGGAGTCTCTTCATCTAATTGAAGAAAATTCTTTTGAGGGTTTAGCAATCAAATGTGAAATATGCTATTACTCCCTCGGTTGATGGTGAGAAGTAGAAATTACTTCTATATCGGCAAATAAAATTAAGTGACTACTTAAGCGACATGAATTAAATGAGGTAGTTGGCGAATTAACATTGTAAATTAGTGATTTTGGCTCCATTTTACTTCACTGAGCATTCAAACATTCGAAGAGCATGAAATTTCCAGAGCTAAGGCATTTTGAGCAAAGAGGCAAAGCATTTCAACAATCAAACTTTCCAAGGCAGAAAAAGGTATTTATAATCATGGCATCCTCTTCTGTACCTAAATTCATAGCAAACCCTACTATAGTCGAGGTAATCAAATGCCCTAGGCCCATATTTTAGCTAGTTCCCGAGATAGCTAAAAAGGATGATAATGTTGGTGCATTTTCCCAAATCCCCAAAGGAGTTGTTTTTGCAGAAGACCCTAAAATGTACATCCATTGCCACATAGAAGAATTAGGAGATGAAGAAATTAAGAACATGTACAAAACTATTATATGTGATGATTCTGGTAATGTGAAACCTGAACACAAAATCATTGAAACCCTAGGATTCACTGAAATCCTCAACATTCCGGATTTCCCTAAGGAAGTTATTAGGATAGTATTGAGCAGGGTACATGGTGCATTCTTTTGGCTAGATTTGGTTCATAAAATTACCAAGGAAGCTGTGAAAGTTGTAACAGGGTTACCTTCCACTGGTAACAGACCAGACAAGACAAATAAGGTCTCAAATGACTTGGTAATGAACCTAATAGGTGCAACATCCGACAAAAGGTCTTTAAGGGTGAATAATGTAACTGACATAAATGTGAGATTCATTAGCATGATTCTAGATTACAAAACAACTCATGCAAACAGACTTAACTCAGTTTCCAGCTTATGCATAAAAAGTGCTCATGATATGGTTATAGATAATGTGAAAATTGATGTATGTGAATGGTTAAAGGATGAACTTATTGACAATCTGGGAAAGATCAAGAAGGATAAGAAAGGGAAATTTAAGTTTGGCAATTTACTTGTATGTTTAATGCTACATTTAACAAAATAGGTGCCCGGTATAGGCAACAAGAACCTTGGATTTGACATACCAGTAGGGAAATAGTTATCTAACTTATTGAACAATATGGGTGAAAACAAAGAAAAGAATATCAAGGAGTATTTTCTAGCATTGAAGGCCCGGATGAAAAACAGAGTCAGACTGTCACAGGAAATTGTAAATAAATACAAGGATGAGATATGTTTTGTCATCAAGAAGGATGAGATCTGGATGGAAGCAGTTATCCCAAGAACAATTTGGGTTATTGAAATGGGTTATGAGACTGATGACCACATCATTGAAACATATGCAAAAGCCCTTCTGGAAGCACCCAAGGAACCTAAGGAAGAGGTATTCGGTAGTGTTGAAACCATTGAAAAATAGATCCAATCAAAGAAAAATATAAAGAAGGTTGAGGTAACAGTAAGAAAGGGATCCCGATAGGCAAAGGCTATAAAGGAAGATGTACTCAAGAAAACAGGCATCACTGAAGATGAGTTAGAAGCACTGCAACCTGAAACTCACCTTTCACCGGTAGCTACTTCTTTAGAGAGTGATATGCCTGCAACATTTAAAAGAGTTGTAAGGAAAAGGGAACCTTCATCGGTATCCACACCTTCACCTAGAAGAACCAGGAAAAAACAACAGACAGTGAGGCCCCCGATCAAGAAGACAACTCCTAAGAAGAAGAAGTTGACACCTAAGAAAAGGACTCAACAAAATATTACTCTGATTGACAGACTGTTGGATGAAATCACAAAAGAAGGAAAACTTAGAAACATCAACAAACTATATGACTCACTATCAGTTGATGATAAAGAAAAGGTTGAAAACAGTGTTATTTTACACTTGAATATCTACAAGAAGTTCTTGATGCAAGTTGTAGATGAACTACCAGATGAACTATTCAAGAGACTGGAAGCAAGAAGACAAGTTGTTGTAGATCTTGACAAGAAAATAAAAGTTGAAAAATTACGTGTTGTCTACCCAGTTAACTCTCCGAAAGAAATAGATGATCTAATTGCAGAGGCTAACCGGTCATTATTCTTTACTGCACACCAACATATTGCACTAATGGTTGGAAGAGTAAATGAGGTTGTAGAGGAAGCTCAAAATGCATGGGATATATTCCTTGTTGAGAAGGAAAAATAGGAAGAGTATAGAAACCCTAAACCAATCAAGGTATATCAGAAAGACAGGGATAAGGGAAAAGGAAATGTTGGTGGACCTCCAAGCATCAAAATAAGAGATAATTTATCCCCACTGCCTCTGGTTACTCCACCGGTAACAACAACTAAAGATCAACCAGCTGATGAGAGTATGGATGTATCGCAAGAGGATAAAAATCCTAATTCTGAGGTACTATACATAGTTGATGTTGATACTCAGAAAGTCAACATTATGATAGACAAGGACACAATCGGTAAGACAGATATGGCTAGTGAGCCACCGGTAAATAATGAAATGGATAACACCCAAGGAAAATTGACAGATGGTAACATAGAGCAACATGCTCCCTCTCAGCAACAGGATCATGTGGAAACAGTGCCACCAGCAACAGGAGAACAACAAAAACCTTTGCTTAAGGAAACAGAAACACAGACTGACCTACCAGAGGTCACTACAAGCAAGGATATTGCTCCCACTGGCGGAATTCAGAGTGTTGACCCTTCAACTGCAGGATTTAAATCAACAAATGTAACTGAAGTTCTTTTAGATTATATAAAGAAAATAATAGATTGTAGTTCACAGGCATATAAAGCTATAGATGACACAATTCCAATTTTGAAGATGATAGCTCTGAAATGCAATGTAGATAATAAGGATTCTTTGAGTCACCTTGACACTTTGTCTAAATATATTACTTACAACATAGTGATAGTTGAGCAAATAAAGGAAGAAGCATTCAAAGAGAGGTTAGAAAAAGAAAAAACAGAAATTCTTTGAGGAAGAAATAAAGAAGTGTACAAGGCAGTTTGACACACTTCTACCAGAACTATGCAGCACATTTAAGGAGTTCAAAACTTTGTACAAAGACACTTGTAAGACAAACTTTTTGACAGTTGACATAGACAAGAAAATGAGCAAGATATAGGAGGAAATTAATAAGCTAGCTGACAATTTTATTAATTCATCTGATTCATTATCAATTTTTGAGCAAAAGATAACAGGTTTTGAGGAAGAGTTACTAAAGCTAGAAAGAGAAAAGGAGAAAATAAAAAGTAAGGCTAAGGATCTGAAATGGAGATTAAGTCCAAAGTTGGACTACCTCGCATATTTAAGGAAAGAAATATCTGATGCATTAGTTCAAGGACAGAAAACACTGATAGAGAAAATGCAACACCTCACCGGTATAGTTCAAAGAACAGAGGCAGCAATAAAAGACAGTAAAAAGTTTCTTGAAAGCCTAAATTTGGTTTTGGTGGATCTTTTTCAAATTGTAACCACCCAGTTACAAGGTTGAGACAGGAAACCATACTCTATTGACACTCTAACAACCTTTGTCATTGATGCCAAAGGGGGAGTAGTGGTATGAGAAAATAATCAGCTAAAGACTCATCTGCTTAGGGGGAGTTCACACATTTTTGGTTCACACATTTTTGGTAACATATTTTTGGACTACACCTTTTTGAATTTTCTCATGAGTGTTGCCATCAATGCCAAAGGGGGAGATTGTTGGCAAATGCACACTCCAATGAGACATTGTAGGTGATTGAAGGTTTTGTCATTGATGACAATCTTACAATCCCATGACACCGGCAAGGCATTCCACTAGCACTAGCAAGATCAGACTCTACATCGGCACTCAAACCACCGGCACTGGTAGTGAAAGGAAGCATACTGGCACAGAGGCCGACATGATTTTTGTTGTAATATATTTTGTTTATTATTGTAAAATCATTATAAGCCGACTTGGCAACATTGTAAAATGACTCATATGTATAAGAGATCATTGTAGAACATTTTATGTAAGAAAGAAGGAAGGTAATAAGGTAGACCTATTATGCGAATTATAGGTTAAGGGTTTATGTAAGAAGCAGAGCAGAAACAGTACTGGATCTGGCATTATAGATGCTATTTTGAAGTAGTACAAGACACTGGATTTATATAATCCATTTTGTAAGTTAGTGAGACTTCCTATTTTGTATTTGAGTAGTGAGCTCTAGGCACTTTGCCTTCCTGCATGTGCAGGCCCCTATTGTAGTAGTAATATTCTCTTATTGGCTAGTAAGTGAATATTGTGGGTCACAAATCCCACCAAGGTTTTTCCCACACTGGGTTTCCTTGTTAAAATATTGTGTTATGGTGTGCTTTTCATGTGGTTGTTGTTATCTCTATTTATTGCATTACTTTTTGTTTATCGGTATACAATATTAATATGTTCTGCATGTTTTAAGTTAAGAAATTGCTCTAACCGGTTAGATACTGATTCACCCCCCCTCTCAGTATCTGTGGGAATCCTAATAGTATACTATGTAGAAGGACTGAAGCATAATCTTCTAAGTGTAAGTCAGATGGTGATAAAGGATACAAATTCACATTTGACTCTATCAATTGTTAGATAAGGAAGGAAAGTATTAGATAGACTGTTGTGGAAGGAAAAAGGACAGATGGAAATGTTTACAATATGAAAGAATTCTATGAGTCCCAATGTATTATGGGATAGGTAGATGAGAGCTAGCTATGGCATAGAAGATTGGGCCATATAAATTTTGATAATTTGGTCAAAGTAACCAAGAAAGGTTATGTGAGACATATACCACCAATTATCAAACCGACAAGTAGTTTTTGTGATGAATGTCTAAGAGGCAAGTAAACAAAGGTAACCTTCAAAATCAAAGAATATAATACCTCAAGGACCTTAGAACTTGTGCATACAGATCTTTGTGGTCCAACCAGGACAAGAGCTTTAGCCGGTGAAAGATACTTCATGTTGTTCATTGATGATTTCTCAAGAATGACATGGGTCACTTTCCTACATGATAAAATCACAAGCATATGAGAGGTTCAAAATCTTCCGGAAGATGGTTGAGAAGGAAAGCGAATGCAAGCTATGATGGACTTGAAAAGCACTAAGAGGGGGGTGAATCAGTGACACCAAAAATATAACTACTTCAAACACTAACCGGTAGATGAACTTAACAAAACTTTTAAACACAATGCATGCAAACCAAAATGATATAACAACATCCACAATAAGTAAAACATCCACCATAACACAAGTGTTTGTACATGGAAAACCCAAATAGGTAAAAACCACGGTGAGATGGAACTCACAAGTTAACTATCTGCAGTAATAGATAACTGATCGATTAAGGTCTACAAAGTGCTCTGCTAGGAGCGAATCTTGTTAGAGATCCCAAAACTTGATTAAAAGCTATACCCTATAAAAGGTAGTACTCTGTTAGGAGTAACCTCACTAGAGGATTTTCAAAATCCAAACTAATGGATCACCTTGTTAGAGGATTTGAACAATGAAGCTTGTTAGAGCTTACCCAATTAGGGGATTTTAATTCTGCCATAATTGTTAGAAGACAATAGGATTTGTCTGGTCTATCTAAGTAGCACAATACTTTCTTGATCAGATCCTTTTAAGCATATTCAACACTGCTTCTCAACATACTCTGCAACTTAATACTTTTTCCTTTGAACATAACATATCACTTTCTCTCTTGCAAAATAATTCATTGTGATGTCAATATAAAGACATTTAGATTTCATGTCAGCCTCAAGAAATCATAACACAATTTCCTAGGTGCAGTGTATCTAGTCAAGTGATCATAACTCATCACAAAAATACAACCAAACTTGTCGATGGTGATAACTCATCACACAATCGATGAATACCGATTGGAACACTTATTACCAGTTAGAGTTAAACCGCTTGTCCTTGATGCTTCTAAGATAGTCTCCGTTGGATCTTCATGTTAATGTTGAGACATGTATAACCAAGTGGTTATCTCCATGCATATGCCAGTTGTCACCAAATACCGGTTAGAAATAAACCTCTAGTATACCGGTTGTAGTATAAATAACTTGAAGTCATACCGGTAGACAATATAAACATATGTGTGTATGTGTTTCATTAATGACAACATATGATGAATTCATTACAATCATCATCAAGCCAACAATCTCCCCCTTTGGCATTGATGGCAATACTTAGAAAATTTTACAACAATAATGCTAAGTGGTGCTTATAAAAAAAAATTATACACATATACACATACTCCCCCTTACTACATACATCTTACAAAATTTTCAAAAAAACACATACATATTTCTACTCCCCCTTTGACAACAATGCCAAATTGAAAAGGAAATATATATATATATATATATATATATATATAATTTTTTTGTATCAAAGTGTTCAGCATATACAATAATTTGAAAAATTGAATCAAGATTCATGCATTAGCAATCCTCAAAAAAATTGCACTAAAATTCTTCTTCAACTGAGATAAAGCATGTTCCCATGTTTCCAGCAAATTCTTAGTGAACTCAAGTGTAGACATGATCTGATTATGAAATTCCTCCATGGAATCTAGTGAACAGGTTTTTCGGGTAGCTAAAATAGTTTCTACATGCGTGTAGGCTCTCTGTAGTATGTCCACTTGTGATGTGAGTTGACTCTTTAGTTATTTTAGTGATGGGAGTCTTTTTTCTTTCTCAAGATCATAGGTGTCTAACCTATCGTGCAAATCATCCAAATATTTGCTAAAAGCAAAAATAGAGTCTTGAAGTGGTACATATGTATTGCATATCTTCTCTAGTTCCTGCTCAGTTTCAGTATGCCTGCTATTGATATCAGTAAAAATAATAAAATATTAGAAGTAGATGCAAGATACTTCCTGCCTATTTCAATAGCTTGCCTTAATAAATCTTTATTAAGTGACAGATCTTTATTAAGTGATAGAGCTCATTTCCCAGTATCAATATCCTTCATAAGTTGTTCATCGCGCTTCTTCCTATAACTCTTATTAGCATATGTTTGGGATGCTTCTTCAAGTGATGTAATTTGGTCAAATGCAACAACAAATAATTGACCAAGTTTGCTAATGGGTGTTGTCAAGTTCCCTATAGTAGTTTCCGGTAGCAGATTTGTCAGAATATCTACTTCTTTCAGAATGGTTTCTACTTCTATCCTTTGTTCCTTAAGTCTTTTCTTGTGTTCTCTAGATTGCATGACATTTGCAATCTTCAACATTTCAGATGCACTCATATTATCAACATTTATAGGCCTTGAAATCCCTAATGAGTCATCTTCATCTTCATCATTCTGTTGTAAGACTAATGGTTTTTTCTGTTCAGAAGATGTTACCTTAACAATTTCTTTTTCTTGTTCTTTCTCCATTTCTTGCTCAAATGAATGAGTATAACCAATGTTTGCATCAGATTCCTTCTGAATATCATGTGAAACCAGTGGGGATTGGGGTTTCTTAGGTTGTTCTTTTTCTGGTGGATTTACCACTTCTTGTTGAGTTATCGGTTCCTCAACTAAAGTAACCTGTAAGACAATGATCACAGGTGGCTGCATATCAGGTGAAATGATGTCCTCAGTTAGATCAATTGTATCGTGAATATCATCAATATCATGGATAAGAGTTTCATCCTTCCTCTCATCAGCTTGTGATGAATACTAAGAGGGGGGGTGAATTAGTATGCCAAAAATCTTTGCACTAAAACACTTACACGGTCTAAAGATAAACCGGTAAAGCAGTTTGACAATCAAACCAGTTATCACACATACAAACCAAAATGCGAATAAAACATTCACCCACAAAAGCAATACAACCATAACACAAGATATTTGACGTGGAAACCCAACTGGGAAAAACCATGGTGAGATGGAACTCACAAGTCACTATTTGTAGAATAGAAATCAGACCGGTTAAGGTCAGATCGGTTAAGGTCTTACAATGTTCTTCACTAGAACAGATCCTATTAGGAATCTCAATCTCTGTTAGGAGATAAGTCCGATTAAATACTACCTTGTTAGAGGATTTTGGATTCACATGTGTGAACCAACTTGTTAGAGGATTTTACAAAGGCTTTGAGGCCTACCCGGTTAAGGGCTACAGACTTGTCAAAGATGTGAGTAATCAACAAGTGTTTGATCTATCTACTGGCACAAACTGCTTGGTTAGATCCAGTATTGCTCACAACTAATGCATTCTAGCATTACTTCAGTCTTCTCTATCTCTCTCAGTTACAACTCGATCTTCTCTGATAAGATCACTCTCCACTTCCACCTTAAACCCTAGCTCAACATAAACCCTATTCGCAACTTCTTCAACAACACAAAAACCCTAGACAAGATGCCCTTTTAAAGGAATCTGATTTCATGTCGATCCAATAGGATTACATTACAATTTCCTAGGTTCAGTGAATCTAGACATACTCAGTAACATGACACAAGAATCACCCGGTGAGGGTTAACTTCCGGTTGCCTTCAGAGTCTCCACCTAAGAGCTTTTTTCCGCTTCACGTTCCTTGGCTTCTTCAGCTTTCTTCTTTTCTGCTTCTCTTCTCTTCTCTTATTCCTTGTCTTCTTTTGCCTTTTTCTTCTCCTCTGCTCTCCTCTTCTGCACTTTCTTTTCTTCTTCTTCCCTCTTCTTCTTCTCTTCCTCTTCCTCTTTCTTCTTTTCTTCCTCTTCCTTCTTCTTTTCTTCCTCTTCCTTCTTCCTCTTCTCCTCTTCCTTCTTCTTCTTTTCTTCCTCTTCCTTCTTCTTCTTTTCTTGTTCTTCCTTCTTCTTCTTTTCTTCCATGTCCTCTTCTTCTTTCTCTTTTCTTTCTTCTTCTTTCTTCTTCTTCTCTTCATCTTTTCTTTTCTCCTCTTCCTCTTTCTTTTTCTCTTCTTCCTTGTTGTAATGCCCCACCAGGAAACCCCAAAGGGTTTAAGTTAAAAACACTCAAATAGAGTGTAAATATTTTTTTTTAATAATAATAATTAAGAGTATTACTGATTAGTTACAACATTAAGATAATTTGGAGTTATCTAAAACTTAGATAACACAACGGAAGGCTAAATGAAACTAAGGAGTTTCCCAACGCGATTACGTAACCTTACACTTAACTCATCTCAAGACAATTGACCCAATTAAGCTGGATATCTTAATTACATGTTAATACTTAAGTCATGTATATATATTATGTTTGATAAATTGACATCTTAGAATTTTAGGAAGCGTTCATTTATTTTGGGTGGATAGGAGGCCATCATGAAGTTATTTACTCAATGCACTTTAAAACCTAATTAAACTAAGAGGCCACCCATAAGGTTCAATGTGACTAATATCACGAAGTTCATTCATTTGGTTTTAAGATAACCACCCACATTTGAAATCTTTCTTAAATATTAAAAGTTTGGTTAATAAGATGAGATTCGTTCATTAAGGATTAAACTTCCATTAATAGAGTGAGGTCCCTTCATTTGAATTCAAGCTTAACCATCTAATGAGTCGTAGTTCTTTTATGGAGGATAAAATGCGAGTAACCATAGAATTCATTCATTGAAGTATTAATAATGCTAATAGATGGACTAAATTCATTAAGGTGAAAATGTATTAGGAACACATGAGTTCATCCTTTAAATTAAAATATAGTTAGCAAGATGATATTCATCATTACAGGATTAAAATATAAGTTCATAGTGACGTTCTCCCATTAGGATTAGAATATAACTATCTTATTGCATGTCACTCTCTTTAGTTAAATGAAGTTAATTTGAAAAGATACTTTTACTAAGATTAAGATATAAACAACTATATGAATACTTCTCTTTTTAGTTCAATTTAGCAATTATAAAGAGATTCTTTTATTAGGGTTATAATTATGGATAAATAGTTGAGTTCACCCAATTATCAAGTTAATTTGGTAAGTATTATTTGTTGAGATTAAAACGTGAAATAACTAAACAAATTCATCCAATATAACGAAATATAATTAACAAGGAGATACTCATTTACTAAGAATAAAAGGTAAATACCTATATGGTGTTCATCCTTTAGATTTCAACTTAGAAATTATAACATTAAATTCTAACTTTGTTTCCCTTTCACATTCGTTCAATTTACCAACTTATAATAGGCTAAAACAATAATGGTAACCTAGCGAGATTCTTTCCACCATTATTTCCTTTAATTAACATAAACCAAATTCCTTTCCATAATCATACTTACAATGTTTTATGAACCTGATTTCTACATTTATCAAGATGAATAATTTTATGTACTTTGATTAAGTTGCATTTAATTCCCATTATACACATACAAGATACAACCATACATGATAACTTAAAGTATGAAATAAAAGAGACAAGGCATCACATAACACGGATATGATCTTGGAGTTCACCCTTAAAGGGCTACATCTTCGGGTCTGCTCAACTGCAAGACCCCTCTGGCATTTAATATAGTTAGGAATACATAATTAATATGTCTTTTACATCTTTGCCACTTAGGCGAACACAACCAATATACAAATGACCACTTTGATCCAAAAATCCTAAATGATTTCCACATAGAGGCGGACCCAACTGAGCCTGCAAAAAGAAAGTACAAGGTCCATTGCCCAATGGTACTCTATTTAGAGACCTAAGACTTAAACAGGTGCCCCAATTTCAACAACGACAGGTTCCAAACATATACATCCAGGTTTGCCATCACTTTAACAAAGCAAATACAAAACTTAAACTTACAAACTTTCCAAATCGATACGTTATCAAACTTCCATTCATTCTACTAGCATATCGAAGAAATAATAACAAAATATACGAAGATAATTTAGATTCATATTCCATACACTCCTATACTTAGTTTTTTTTCATTTCTAAAATTTCCAGATGATCATAATCATTCAAATTGAAAGACAATACTTATTCCTAAAAAGAAAACTTCTTATTAAAATATATTATCTAATGTTAACAAAAGTGTTTTATTTGAAAGATCTTCAAATAAAGACATTATTTAACCTCATTTCCAAAAATTACTCCCCCATTAGAACTGGGTTCCAGATTTAAATGTTCATTAATATAAATTCACTAATCCAAGATTAATAAATTTTATTTAATCTACAAATTGAAAAAAAACATATGCAATCTTCATTATTTAATATATATATATATAGCAACTAAAATCTAAATCTATATGAATAGATTTTTCTACAATTATATGACAAGCTCCTTTTATTCATACCCCCATGGCATTTTCCCCTTTTTTTTTATTATTTTATAAATGTTAATATTACATATATATATATATTTTTAAAATATATAAAAAAAAACACAAAACATTTTTTTATTAATTTGGGAACCCTAACCTACGGGTCCCACCTCCCATCACGAGAGTGGGAGGAACCCACACGCAGGTCCATGCGGCCCACAGTGTGGACGCAAGTCCTGCAAAACCACACTGTGGTCGCAGGTTCCCTGCGGCCCACAGCGTGGACATAGGTCCCGTGAGCCACACTGTGGTCACAGGTCTCCCTACGGCCCACAGTGTGGACACGAGGTTCCCTGCGGCCCACGTTGTGGACGCAGGTCCCTGCGGGCCACATTGTGGTTGCAGGTTGAACTGCGGGCTGCGGCGGCGCTGCAGGGAGGGGTGGGTTGAGCTTTGGCTCCTCCCCCGAAACCCCAAATTTTTATTTTCTCTTTTTTTTTTGTTTATTTTTTTTTTGTATATACATTTTTTTATACAGTCTAGTTTCGACTTAAGCAATATTTTTTTTTAAATCACATAATAAAATAACTAAAATAACATAAAACCCCCATTAACCATTTATCACAGTCACAGCCATTCCTATTTTTTTTCTTTTTCCAGAATGTTATGGGTTTCAAAAAAAATAGAAGGGATTAGTGAATAACCACCCAATCCAACAATATTTGCAGTCCATTTTTCACACAAAGATCCAACAAAAGCCAAGCTTTACCATTTCTTTTACAATGAAATTTACTCATAGCCAACAATGGAAAATCTAAAAACCAGTATTGCAAGAAAGGAAAATACAAGACATTATGATCAAACTGATGAACAAAATCCTACCTCCAAACGCATTCCGGGCATGACTTGAAGGAGAGCTCCACCTGCAACTCCAAACATAGCTCCATTTTTCTCCCAAAATTCCCCCATCTCCATTTTCCAAAAAAAAATCCCAAAAAGAGAACCCCCCAAAAATATTTCAAAAACTAGGTTAAATGAGAAACCCCCTTTTTTTTTACCTAATTTTCAATTTCGAATTTAGGCATTTTTTTTTTTTAAATAAAAGAAAATCAAAATGGAAATCATTCCTTTCCACTATTCAATACATCTTATTCGCTTTTCTAATTAAAATTAAAATGTTTCTATTTCTTATTTAATTCTAATTTTAATTTCTCCATATTACTTTAGCCAACATTTATATTTTGAACTGTTAACAAGGGTAAGGTATTTAGGTTAATTTAAATTTCCAAAAATCAATCCTTTATACCATATCAACTTTACGAGTAAAAATAATAATTTCTTTTAAATAATAAAATTTACCCCTTTCTTTTCCAAAATGCGAAAATGATAAATTTATTTCTATTTCCGCATGACTTTAAATCTTTCCTTTCTAAAAACGCATAACTAATTGAATTTCATTATTTAAAATTAACTATTAAATTAACTCGCTACAACATAATAAAGTGACCCTTTTTAAATAAATGACTAATCTCATGAAGGAACCTATTTATTTTAATTCTTCAACTTTTAATGCGTAAATGAACACATCATTTCAATTTAGATGCTTAAGCTTGCTACAAATATAAATAAAGCGATCTCTTAAATTAACGATTAATCATATAAAAGAAAACTACCTATTTTAAATTTCCAAATTACAAATGCGTACATCCTCACATTAAATTGGATTAAATGCTTAGGATAACAAACTCCACTTACCCTGTGCAAGGCACGCAAATCAAGGAAGTCCACCAAATCGCATGAAACGCAACCCAATGAAAAGAAAGCCCCACGAACCACACACACGATGCTCACCTGACCATGGCTAAGGCAAGACGAGAGTTTTATGACCCCCAAATCTGAATTCTGAGGATGGAGAAGGTTTACTCAAACCTGCGAATCCCGAAGGAGATGAACCTCGCCATAGGCAGTGTTGTCCCTGCAATCTCCAGCACCCATGAATCACACAAGCATACATATACATATACATATTCAATGAAGGCGTTAGCTCAAGATTTATCACAAGAGTTAGGAAACAATTACATTTACACAAGAATCGATGCAAGAGCACAATAATAAGTATGCACAATTATTTATATTATCTAAACTACACATTGCATCACGGTTAACCTACCATTCAAGAATGCCACATAGGGAGTCAACCAAGGTCATATGGGTTTTACAAGTCCGACCAGGGTAGGGGCATTACATTCTCCCCCCCTAGGCTCCGACTTACTCCTGGAAGTTGCAAGGCTAAGTGGGAATCATACAACACGTATTAGCCCTAAAACTCAATTACAATTATCAATTTGCACAAATAAATATTTTATCAACAATTTAAAACATTATGTATAAATCCTCTACGAATGTCATTATCCATTAACATAATGCATCTAAAATCATACACTTCTTAAAATATCCTAGAATTTACACACAATCATAGTAGAGAAACGAGATTTTTTTTTTATTACACCAAATTAAAGCAATTAAAATATATAGACACAGTTATCATACCCATTTATCAAACATGACAAGAAAATATGCCCCCAAGGTCAATTTCTTTCACCAATTCATCTCTTTCGCAAAACTTTATCGCATAGAACTAGCTTCAAATATCAATTTCTACAACCAAGTTAACTTTCAACAAATAAGAGCAACGTAAGAACTCATTTGTTTACACTTTTCAGACATACAAGAACCTTTTCAATGACTATGCCCCATAACATAGTGACAAGTTAATACCATTTAATCCATGATAACACATAATATCCATTCACAAGACTGGTTTGCACAACACAAAAGTCCACATGTGAGCATGTCTAATGCTTGGTCAAAGGTAATATATACGATCCACACCTCTATGCCTGCTCTCAGAACAAATACATGATCAACAAATATCCAACATCTCACTCAAGGGCTTGATGGTGCTAGGGTACACCATAGCGGTGCTACCTTCCATACAAGTCCCTCGTGAATATCCCTTGTTGTGTAAGGTGTTTAGCCTCCAAGAGACAGTCCCCACTCATAGGTAGGTAGTGGATCCTAGCTGTCTCACAGCCTCACATACCTCCATCCTCAAGGTTCCCTATGTCTACTTCCTCATATATGCTCATCCAAGACCATCTCCTACGTTCTTGGAGAGGAATTCACATTGCAACACAAGACCAGCATACAAAAACAACAAGGATAAACCGGTTTAGCCACCCAAGTAAAAAAGAATAAAGATAATAATTGTCAATTCCAACAATAAGACAAGAAAATAATTTCTAGGTTTGCAACATCAAATCAAGTAAGATCAAGATTGCAAGATCATGGCTAAACTGTCAAGGTCAAAGTAAAATAAATTGCTGGCCCACAAGGAAATAAATAAATAAATAAAAGAAAATCATAAGTGCACATTACATCACTACGTGACTAGTAGCTAGCCACCAACGAGGAAGGAAGGAACAATCATCTAGCTATCCTAGTAGCTCATCATGTGGTGTGGCCAAGTCACACATCCGCATGACATGGCAGTGTGCACCTCGACATCACCCCACATCATGTCGTCACACGGCATGGCTCTACCCTATACCTATCTGTAGGCCGCATGGAAATGTCTACTACATTTGGCATCATGTCTCAGCATGGCATGGCAATACTCCAAGTAGACAGGGCATGCAATGGACATATCTCGCATGGCAGTGTACCTCGCAGATAAGGCACGCATCGGTCACACCCCGCATAGCAATGTTCCTCTCAGGATACTCGCCGTAAGCCAGAGGTATACATGGCTAAGGTCTACCCACAAGTCTACCAACACTAGTCAGTTGGCAACTTATGTAAGAAAAATAATACGCCTCTCATGAAGACAAGGCAATGGATGCTCCAATAAAATCCATCAATATGCTCAAGAATTGTCATCTATATGCTCAAAATAAAGGGTAGGAATTAGGCTAACACATGAACCTCATAAATCGGTTCATCACAAGGGGAAGTATTGAGTACACCTATGTTACAGTTTCATTACAAAACTATATTTTTCCTCAAAATAGGGAAGCTAAAGTCGCTTCGCGTCGACATTACTCATACGCTGTTCATACTATTCAAGGAATGGTGACTTCTACTACTCCCCCTTCACATACTGACTTATCAACAACCCGTGGGTTGGCACTCAGTAAGGAAACAAATAAGAAACATCACATAGATAGGTATGGTTTCCCATACTCATAAGCAAACATATTCCCCATGGTTGATTACTTCACCATCCCATGAGCACACATAGCAAGTACGGGTTTCTTACAATCACACACAGAATAGCACCATTACTGGTTAGTCACATTTACAGGGAGTACTTTACATTATGCTAACATATACTTAAGGGAAGTTTTAATTATGCTTTACACATGAATCACTAAATAAAGTTTACTCTAGATACACGTACTGAAATTCTCAACAATTCAAATTTACACAAGAATAACATCATTCTGATATCTTGCTCAATTTCCCCTAAGCATTTTCATTCACATTACTAACTATGCAATTTCTTTTTCCAAGGCGAAAAAAAAAAAACTTTCCCCTTTTCAATTAGAAGCCCAAGGCAACATACCATTTCATATGCGTTATAAGAATTCATTTAAATCACTGCATTCTAAATAGTATTTCAAAAACAACAATTCCTATATTTTAGACAAGAGGAGGAAGAGAGTTGGAAAATCAACTATTTCCTACGAATACACAAGAATTTCAAGGTCACACCATACTGCTCATATATAAGTCTATCATTTTAGTTGCACAGTTTTCATTTCGCTATCTTTTAGGAAGGTGCCAAAGCATCCTAACATGACATTTCTAATCATTATTGTTGCACTATAATGTTCTAGTTTTTCGAACCAGAATTCAAAACAACCAAATTTTCTTTTGTAATACAAGTCTTCTTGAGAACAATCACCATTCGTGATACGATACAATACAATAATACATCAAATCTAACATTGAAAATTCATAATATGACAAGGAGGTAAATGAAGAGCTATCTACTAGATTTTACACATTTAATGTATACAATTCAACAAGTCTTTCATTTACTCTTTCTTAAACACAATAAGACAATTATCTATATCCAAAGAAAGTTAAATGGTGCGTCTCTTAATAGGTCCTAAATCACACTAGTTGAATAAGCACATAAAACCATCTTTTGAGGAACACATTAATACACTCCTGAAGCTACTATAACATGTCATCTTTTGGTATTCCTTTCACAACAAGCAATTTTCACAAAATCAACTATGCGCATTTTAATGCACCTTAAGATGGAATTTAATTATATTACTCCTACCAAGCACATGGAAAACCCTTTAATGCAAGCATACCATTTTCTATCATTAACCAAAAATTAACTCCCAAACCAATCCCTTTCACAATCTAAAACACAAAATTTTTATGAGGCTCACACAAGGGCTCAAGAAATACCATCCTTTCTCTTGCAATAAGAAAACTTAAATAAGAGATAATTACCCATATCAAATCCTTTTAATTTACTAGAGAGAGAGAAGAAGAAGAGTCATAATCACTCAATGTACTACATAATAAGCATTAACATTTTCCATACTAGTCTTTCAAGTGGACAATCATTAAAATCGATCAATACCATAAACAAGCACATACCGTACTTTTAGATTCAAGATATTAACAACCAACCCAGATGGATTAGTCAAAAGAGTAAAACAAGTCAAGATCGAAGGTACATATGACTCCCTTTCAAAGTAAGAGAAATCATAGACCAAGACCTCAATAAGCAGACAAAACACCTATAATTATTTCCAAAACACCCACATCAATAAGGTGAAAACAAGGTGTGAACACACATGTTACACACAATGTAGTACCCCTACCGTAATCGATCTCTAACCTTGGTTTAATCTTGATTAGTTAATCGTAATATGATGTTACAATCAGATGTTTGATTTAACGCATAGCTATTGATGTGGTTCTCACACTAGTTGTATGCATATTTTCAGTGTTCCTATTTCGTGATGTTAGTATCGGACTAATGATTTCATTAAATTGTATATATGTATGCATGTATGATCTTTGGTTGCAGGAGATTTCAGGTACGAAGTCGCATGAGGGCGAGGTTCGTCGTCACCTGGATTGCAGGTTTGAGTACCCTTTTTTTTATCACTAGAGTCGGATTAGGTGGTCGTAAGACCCTAGTCGACCTTAGTCGTGCTCAAGGAGCATCGCCAGTCGTCGTCGGTAATCCCTCTTTTGTTTGGGTCTGCGAGTCGTCTGTTTGGTTGACCTTCTCGTTTTGCGTGCCTAGGTGTGATTGGTTAAATCGATTATTTAGTCCTTAGTAATTGTCTTGATTAAATATGCGTTGTGCATTGATGATTAATGGATTAAATTGATTGAGAATTCGTTATGCGATTTTCGTTGTTAATGAATTGCTCGTTTTAAATTGGGAGTAGATTCGATTTAATGTCTGATTTCGATTGTTAAATGCATTTTGTTTATGCTGTTGAAAGAGAAAGTCTGATATTTTATCGCAATAGATTAAATTTGTTTAAATGAGAAATCGTCTTGAATTGATAAAGCAAGTTAAATTGTTAATAATTAGAAAAGGATTAATTTTATGAATTATTTGTAAATAAAAGATTTTATTCCAAAAATAGAAATTGGGAGTCAACTCTTCCATATTACCCAAATTTGGGGAATTTGGAAGGGGGATGGACATTTTTTTGGAAAGGATTTTGGTGGGGGAATGAAAAATTGGAGGATTTGGGGAGCTGAGGACTGGGGGGGGGCTCTCCTTCAGCCATGCCAGGATTGCGTATGAAGGTAGGGTTTATCCAAATCGTTCTTCCTTGTGGTTGTAAAAAGGATTGCTTGTTGCCAAATTCAATCTTTGATTGTTTTCAGTTTCATATTGGATTTGGGAGTTTAAATCCATGTTTTAGCTGTGTTCTTCAAGAAATTGCATGGCTGTATAATTATGTTAAAAATGGGTTATCTTGCCACGTCTGGTTCTCTCTTTGATTAATAAAAATAAATTTATACATTTTCTTTGTGCTAGGCGTAGTTGTCGTGCTTAAACCCGTGCATTTTGTTTTATATATCGAACTGTGTTTTGGAGGGAAATGAAATCTTGGATTAATAATATCGAACTGTGTTTTAAAGAAATTTTATTAGTTCATTTTGAACTGTGTTTTAAGAAAGATTTATTCATTTATTCTTGAGCCGGGCGTTGCCTTTGTATCGGGACGTGTGTGTGTTTTTGTTGTAGCGGACTGCGTTTGGGGTTTGGAGGCGGGGAGCGGAGCTCCGCCCGCCCCCTCCCCTCTCTCCCGCTCGCCCTTCTCCTCCCCTTAGTCCCGTGCTCCTCCCCCGCCTTCCGTTGGTATAAGGGCCTCCGGCCGCGGCTCACTGCGGTGGCCGCAGGGCCGCGGTGGCCGCAGGGCGCCGCGGGCCTGCGGGCACCGCAGCGGCGCCGCCGCCTGGGCAATGCCCTGCGGCTAGGGTTAGGGCATAGCCCGCCCTCGCCGCTAGGGTTAAAAGGCATTTCTTTTTCATTTTTAAATGTAGTTTTTTTAAAAAAAAATGTAGTTGGTATTAAATGTTATTTTAAATGCGTTTTTTTTTTATGTTTTAAATTAGTTATAAAATGATTTTCTTTAAAATGTATTTTCTTCTATCATTCAAAAAGAAAACATATGATATTTTATATCATTTTAATGATAGTTATTTTAATGTTAGGATAATTAGAATTGTAAGTACGATTAAGGTATTATTGCTTAAAAACATAATAGAGAACAATCTGTTATTGGGAAATCGTTTTAATACGATGGAATTACTATTGTTGATGCTAAATGCTATATAAGAACATATCAGTTGAGTAATTGGAAATTAAGTGATATATTTATCGTGGGTGTTTGAATTTAAACGATATGCCTTGGAAGTGATTATCTCCATTTAGATTCTCTTTCTACATTTTTATTCTCGTAATCCGTATTATGTAACTGGAATTGAAATTTATAAATCTGTAGAGATTGATTTTAGACCAGTATGTCTATGATGCTTGTTGGAGATTAAATACCTTATTTTAGTTGATTAACGGTTGTCTGAGAATTAATAATATGAATTGGTTAAAACTCTTTATGGCTTAAATTGCCTGTTCAATGCTTGAACCTTAGGAGTTAGAAACCCAAGAACAACTTAACCCTTGATGAGATAGATAACTGTAATCTGATTTGGATCTTGTAGAAAACTTGATCGTCGTTTAATGATTAAATCAAATTGAGGAAATATTGTATTTTCTGATTATTGCCTTGCGAGTTTAATTTCTGTATTCGCCTTTAATTATGAAATGGCAAGATTGCTTTGTTTAAGTAGGACCCTGTCGTATGGATTGATTTGGTGTTCCTGTTTCAGTCTTCGAATTTTGAGTTGACTATGGATTGTGATGTTGACTTAGTTGGTTATATCCTCTTTGTGTGAGTCGAATGATGATTCATGGTTGACCTTAGTTGTCAGGTCTCTAGATTGAGTACCGTCAGTAAGTGTTCATCTTTGAGTCGTGTTTGACCTGATGATTGTATCTCCTTGAACTCCGTTCGTCTTACCATGTGTATTCCGTGGTTTGAGTTCGTCTGAGTTAGTCTAGTGTCGTATGGGAAAGTGGCTTTCGATTGGGGGCCGCGCCCAAAGTGGCTGCTGGATAACCCATCGAAAGTGAGTCTAATAAGTGATAACCTAAGTAGATTAGAAAATAATTTATAAATAAGATAATGTGCCTCACACATGGGACGAATGCTATCATAGATTCGGCATGCTGTGAGAAGGCCTGAAATGGAAAACCATCTTCCTTGTCTTCACGAGAGGATGTGTGGGTCCACATGAGGCTTGGATGGGCCGGAAGTTCGGATTAGGATGCCAGGGTTACCAGTGTATGGGCCGGGACCTATGAAGACTTGCCATGGTATCCATACCAGGTCGTGTGATGACACTTGTCCCTACGTTCGCTAGTGTGTTGTCGTTTTGTCCTGTTTTGAGTACCTTTGAGAGTCGTCCTTTTGGTCTCTACCCTTGTGAGTGTCGGTTTCAGGTTAGACCTTGGGTGGTGATGGCTCAGTTTTATGGATGTTCTCATGGACTCTTATGTTATTAGCTTTGATTATGTTCAGCTGGATCCTGTTCTTTGTAAGGATCGTTTATGTATTATTGACCGTTGTGGTCGTTGTATATTGCTTATGTATCGCCTTGATGGCTGGATGGTATAGTGTAACCTCTTGTACTCTTAACTTTATTATTTATCAGAGGGGGTCTTGCAGTTGCGCAGACCCGGAGATGTAGCCCTTTAGGGGTGAACTCCGAGATCATTATGGTGTTATGTGATGTATTCTCCCATGGTTCCTTTATTCAGCTTTTTCATGTATGTTTAGCTTATGTAAAATGGTTAAGTGGATAATTGGAATTAACTATAAATGCTTATGTTCAGCTCTATCTTGAATGCCATGTGGATCGAATGCATAATTGGTTGAGATGCGACTTATCGTAATGCATGTGTGAAATCATCCTTTGAAATGCAATGAATTGGGTTATGGAATAATGTATCTTAGAGTAATGAATTATTCTTAGTTGTTGTTAACGAATTTAGATATGCTTGGAAAGATCTCTTATGTTATGATGAAATCTTAGTGTATTAGAATGTTAGATGTTTGGGTTGCAATTTTAAATGAAAAGCTTGAATGAGAATTAGGAATGGATCTTAATGGATGAATCTTTATTGTGATTTATAATTCCATCCTTTGAAGAAATTATCCTGATTCTGAATTTCCTCGTTATAAGATATTTAGCTTATTGGATTAATGGTGTGAGTTAAATGAATTTTGAATTTAAGTAATCTCGTTGGGAAACTCTTTAGGAGATTGTCGTTAATGTCTTCCGCTATGTAATCTGAATCTTTGGTATCTTGTTGCATCTTATGTGTTGTAACTTTAAAAAAAAAAAAAAATTTGCACTCTATTCTTGTAATTTTGGCTTATCCCTTCAGGGTTTCCTGGCGGGGCATTACATTTGGTATCAGAGCCCATGTTGCAAACATTGGGATCTCTGGTGTCGCGTGTGCCCTCTATTGGTGTGAGGTGTATCGACCTTATGTGTATGCTTGTCCTCCTTTTGCATGTGAGTGATTGAGCAGATCGTGTTGGGTGTGTAACATGTGTGTTCGCACCTTGTTGTTGCCTTCTTGATGATGGTGTTTGAGTGTTGTACTCTTTAGACCAATCCATTTGGGTCGGTCCGTGCTTGTCTTGAATCTGA
The DNA here is from genome assembly GCF_030272615.1 of Cryptomeria japonica. NCBI lineage: Eukaryota > Viridiplantae > Streptophyta > Pinopsida > Cupressales > Cupressaceae > Cryptomeria > Cryptomeria japonica. The sequence goes on along the minus strand of NC_081414.1, from coordinate 215,195,500 downwards.
AAGTGCGAATTGTGTTTGTTGAAGATTATGACCTAGCTTAATGTTGTCCACTTGAAGGATTTGTATGGCAATTATTGTATGCTTACTTTGTAGAAAATTAAAATCATTAGGATATGTGTAATTATCTTTGATTCGAGTTTCTTGTTTGCAAGAGAAAAGGGTGTGATTTCTTGAACCCTTGAGTGAGCCTTATGTCGTTATGTTTTAGATTATTAAAAGGGCTATGGGTTTAAAATTTATTTTGGGTGATGGGAGAAAACTGTATGTGTATGTTTAAAGAATTCTCCATGTGTATGTTGTAGGAGTAGCATGATTAAATTCTACCTTAGTAAGGTGCATTCTTATGCGAATAGATGAATTATGTGAAACTGCTTGGTTTGTAGAAGTATTAAAAAGAGCATGTTATTGTAACTTCAAGAGAATATTAATGTGTTTTCTGAAAGATTGCCTTATGTGTTTCATTAAACCAGTTTGATTGAAGATTTATTTTATCAAATGCTCCATTGAACTCGCTTTTGGGTATATGTAATTACCTTAATGCGTTTAGAAAGTGTGAATGGAAAAAGCTTGTTTGATGTGCATGCATTAGTATGTTTATTTGGGTAATAGCTTCTTGCTTATCTTTGATCGTAATGTGATTTCTAATCGGTTGCAATTATGACATGTGTCTATATTGTATTTATTATTTAAATGAATGTTCTTAAGAGGTCTTGCATTATCGAAAAGGTTGCCTCTCTTGATCTCTATTTTGTCTGGAAAACTAGAACCTCTTGTTGCAACCATAATTATTGGGAATGTTTTGTTAGGCTGATTGTCATCCTTCTAAACGGTAGTGAAATGAAAACCGTGTAATTTAAGTGATAGGCTTATAGTCAGAAAATATATTATGCAGCGTGATCTTGATTGATCTTGTGTCTTTGTAAGAAATAGTTTGATTATCAAACTCTCTTTCCCTTCTCTTTGCCTAATCATAAGATTTTAGAAATGCTATTAAAGAATGCATTGATTTAAATAGAGTGTTTATAAAACATGTGAAATTGTATGTTGCTTTTGGCTTCATAGTGATAGATGAAAGTCTTAAGCTTTAGAGATGAATTTGCTTAGCTAGTAATTTAATTATGAATGCTTAGTGAGATTCGAGAAAGCTATAGGAATGATGTTATTTCCTTATGTAATTGTGAATTGTTAATGAATTCAGTACTTGTATCTAGCGTAAACTTGATCCAGTTAATTATGTAAAAAGCGTAATTGGAATCTTCCTTGTATAGATGTTAGCGTACTGAAAAGTACTCCTCGTAAATGTGACTAAACCAGTGCTGGTGTAATTGTGTGTATTGTAAGAAACCAGTGCTTATCTTATGTGCCCATGGATTGGTGAAGTAATCAACCGTGGAGGATATGTTGCTTATGAGTATGGGAAACCATACTGTTTATGTGATGTTGCTTATTTGTTTCCCTGCTGAGTACCAAACCTCGGGTTGTGGGTAACTCAGTATGTTAAGGGGTAGTATTCGAAGCGACCGTTCCTTGAATAGTATGGATTGGCGTACGAGTAATGTCGGCACGAAGCGACTTTAGCTTCTCTACTTCGAGGAATGATATAGTTGTACTACTAAACTGTATCAAGGTGTACTCAATACTTTCCCTTTGATGAACCTATTTACAGGTTTATGTGTGCCAGCCTATTCTCTTCCTTATTTGAGCATTTCGATGGTGATTCTTGTGTTCAGTGATGGTGCGATTTGGAGGATCCTTTGCCTTGTCTTCATGAAAGGTAGGTTTATTCACATGTGCTGCCAGTTAGTATGTGTTGGTGGGCATGTGGGTGGACCATAGTCATGTATACCTCTGACTTACGGCGATTATCCTTCTAGATACATCGCTATGCGGGATGTGGCTTGCGCGTGCTTTTTCCGCGAGGTGCACTACCATGCGGGATACGTCCATTGTGTGTTTTCTCCACTGGGGGTATTTCCATGCCACGTGACGACGTGATGCGGGGTGATGTCGAGGTGCACACCGCCATGCCATGTGGATAGTGTGACTATGTCGCACCACATGATGAGCTACTGCAATAGCTAGTCAGTTGTTCCTTCCTTCCTCATTGGTGGCTAGATGTTAGTCACATAGTGATGTTATGTGCAGTTGTGATATTCTCTATATTTCTTTGGGGATCAGCAATTTATTTTACTTTGACTTTGAAGGTTTAGCCACGATCTTGTGATCTTTTGCACTTTGATTTGGTGTTGCAATTCCGGATTATTTTCTTACCTTATTGTTGGAATTGATGATTTATTATCTTTACTCATCTGTACCTTGGTGGCTAAACTGGTCTATCATTATTGTTTTCGGATGCTGGTCTTGTGTCGAGATGTGAAATTCCTCTCCAAGGACGTATGATATGGAATTGGTAGAGTGTGTGCGAGGAAGTTGATATAGGGAACCGTGAGGATAGGGGGTATGTGAGGCTGTGACGCAGCTAGTACCCACTACCTACCTATGTGTGGTGACTATCTCTTGGAGGCTAACCACCTTGCACAACAAGGGATATTCACAAAGGTCTTGTATGGAAGGTAGCACCGCTAAGGTGTGCCTAGCACCATCGAGCCCTTGAGTGAGATATTGGATTTTTATGATCATATTGTTGTTCTGAGATCAGGCATAGAGATGCTGATCGTGCATGTTATCCTTGACCGAGCATTAGACATGCTCACATGTGGCCTTTTATGTTATGCATTCCAGTTATGTGGATGGTTATTATTTGTATCATGGAGTAAATTGTGTTAACTTGTCGCTATGTTATGGGGCATAGTCTTTGGAAAGGTTTTCTTATGCCTGGCAAGTGTAACAATTGAGTTATTTATGTTGCTCTTATTTCGTGAAAGTTAATATGGTTGTAGAAATTGATGTTTTGAGTTAGTTCTATTTGATAAAATTTTATGATAAAGATGAATTGGTAAAGGAAATTGATCTTATGGCATGTTTTTCTGTCATTTTTTATCGATGATTATGGTAATTGTTGGTTACCTCCTTGTAATGTTTCAATTTGGTGCAATGAAAGGAAGAAATTTCTTGTTTCTCTGCTATGATTGTGGATAATTCCTAGAATATTTTAAGGAACGTATGGTTTAGATGTATCTTGCCAATGGATAATGGCGTTTGTTAAGGATTTTGCAATAGCATTTCATTTATTTATGGAAAGATTTCTATGTGCAATTTGACCTTGTTGAATGAGTTTCAGGGCTGATGCGTACGACAGGTTCTCCATCTAGCCTTACGACTTCCAGGAGTAAGTCGGAACCTAGGGGGGGAGAATGTAGTACCCCTACCGTAATCGATCTCTAACCTTGGTTTAATCTTGATTAGTTAATCGTAATATGATGTTACAATCAGATGTTTGATTTAACGCATAGCTATTGATGTGGTTCTCACACTAGTTGTATGCAGATTTTCAGTGTTCCTATTTCGTGATGTTAGTATCGGACTAATGATTTCATTAAATTGTATATATGTATGCATGTATGATCTTTGGTTGCAGGAGATTTCAGGTACGAAGTCGCATGAGGGCGAGGTTCGTCGTCACCTGGATTGCAGGTTTGAGTACCCTTTTTTTTATCCCTAGAGTCGGATTAGGTGGTCGTAAGACCCTAGTCGACCTTAGTCGTGCTCAAGGAGCATCGCCAGTCGTCGTCGGTAATCCCTCTTTTGTTTGGGTCTGCGAGTCATCTGTTTGGTTGACCTTCTCATTTTACGTGCCTAGGTGTGATTGGTTAAATCGATTATTTAGTCCTTAGTAATTGTCTTGATTAAATATGCGTTGTGCATTGATGATTAATGGATTAAATTGATTGAGAATTCGTTATGCGATTTTTCGTTGTTAATGAATTGCTCGTTTTAAATTGGGAGTAGATTCGATTTAATGTCTGATTTCGATTGTTAAATGCATTTTGTTTATGCTGTTGAAAGAGAAAGTCTGATATTTTATCGCAATAGATTAAATTTGTTTAAATGAGAAATCGTCTTGAATTGATAAAGCAAGTTAAATTGTTAATAATTAGAAAAGGATTAATTTTATGAATTATTTGTAAATAAAAGATTTTATTCCAAAAATAGAAATTGGGAGTCAACTCTTCCATATTACCCAAATTTGGGGAATTTGGAAGGGGGATGGACATTTTTTTGGAAAGGATTTTGGTGGGGGAATGAAAAATTGGAGGATTTGGGGAGCTGAGGATTGGGGGGGGCTCTCCTTCAGCCATGCCAGGATTGCGTATGAAGGTAGGGTTTATCCAAATCGTTCTTCCTTGTGGTTGTAAAAAGGATTGCTTGTTGCCAAATTCAATCTTTGATTGTTTTCAGTTTCATATTGGATTTGGGAGTTTAAATCCATGTTTTAGCTGTGTTCTTCAAGAAATTGCATGGCTGTATCATTATGTTAAAAATGGGTTATCTTGCCACGTCTGGTTCTCTCTTTGATTAATAAAAATAAATTTATACATTTTCTTTGTGCTGGGCGTTTTGTGCTGGGCGTAGTTGTCGTGCTTAAACCCGTGCATTTTGTTTTATATATCGAACTGTGTTTTGGAGGGAAATGAAATCTTGGATTAATAATATCGAACTGTGTTTTAAAGAAATTTTATTAGTTCATTTCGAACTGTGTTTTAAGAAAGATTTATTCATTTATTCTTGAGCCGGGCGTTGCCTTTGTATCGGGACGTGTGTGTGTTTTTGTTGTAGCGGACTACATTTGGGGTTTGGAGGCGGGGAGCGGAGCTCCGCCCGCCCCCTCCCCTCTCTCCCGCTCGCCCTTCTCCTCCCCTTAGTCCCGTGCTCCTCCCCCGCCTTCCGTTGGTATAAGGGCCTCCGGCCGCGGCTCACTGCGGTGGCCGCAGGGCCGCAGTGGCCGCAGGGCGCCGCGGCCCTGCGGGCACCGCAGCGGCCCCGCCGCCTGGGCAATGCCCTGCGGCTAGGGTTAGGGCATAGCCAGCCCTCGCCGCTAGGGTTAAAAGGCATTTCTTTTTCATTTTTAAATGTAGTTTTTAAAAAAAAAAACGTAGTTGGTATTAAATGTTATTTTAAATGCGTTTTTTTTTTATGTTTTAAATTAGTTATAAAATGATTTTCTTTAAAATGTATTTTCTTCTATCATTCAAAAAGAAAACATATGATATTTTATATCATTTTAATGATAGTTATTTTAATGTTAGGATAATTAGAATTGTAAGTACGATTAAGGTATTATTGCTTAAAAACATAATAGAGAACAATCTGTTATTGGGAAATCGTTTTAATACGATGGACTTACTATTGTTGATGCTAAATGCTATATAAGAACATATCAGTTGAGTAATTCGAAAGTAAGTGATATATTTATCGTGGTTGTTTGAATTTAAACGATATGCCTTGGAAGTGATTATCTCCATTTAGATTCTCTTTCTACATTTTTATTCTCGTAATCCGTATTATGTAACTGGAATTGAAATTTATAAATCTGTAGAGATTGATTTTAGACCAGTATGTCTATGATGCTTGTTGGAGATTAAATACCTTATTTTAGTTGATTAACGGTTGTCTAAGAATTAATAATATGAATTGGTTAAAACTCTTTATGGCTTAAATTGCCTGTTCAATGCTTGAACCTTAGGAGTTAGAAACCCAAGAACAACTTAACCCTTGATGAGATAGATAACTGTAATCTGATTTGGATCTTGTAGAAAACTTGATCGTCGTTTAATGATTAAATCAAATTGAGGAAATATTGTATTTTCTGATTATTGCCATGCGAGTTTAATTTCTGTATTCGCCTTTAATTATGAAATGGCAAGATTGCTTTGTTTAAGTAGGACCCTGTCGTATGGATTGATTTGGTGTTCCTGTTTCAGTCTTCGAATTTTGAGTTGACTATGGATTGTGATGTTGACTTAGTTGGTTATATCCTCTTTGTGTGAGTCGAATGATGATTCATGGTTGACCTTAGTTGTCAGGTCTCTAGATTGAGTACCGTCAGTAAGTGTTCATCTTTGAGTCGTGTTTGACCTGATGATTGTATCTCTTTGAACTCCGTTCGTCTTACCATGTGTATTCCGTGGTTTGAGTTCGTCTGAGTTAGTCTAGTGTCGTATGGGAAAGTGGCTTTCGATTGGGGGCCGCGCCCAAAGTGGCTGCTGGATAACCCATCGAAAGTGAGTCTAATAAGTGATAACCTAAGTAGATTAGAAAATAATTTATAAATAAGATAATGTGCCTCACATATGGGACGAATGCTATCATTGATTCGGCATGCTGTGAGAAGGCCTGAAATGGCAAACCATCTTCCTTGTCTTCACGAGAGGATGTGTGGGTCCACATGTGGCTTGGATGGGCCGGAAGTTCGGATTAGGATGCCAGGGTTACCAGTGTATGGGCCGGGACCTATGAAGACTTGCCATGGTATCCATACCAGGTCGTGTGATGACACTTGTCCCTACGTTCGCTAGTGTGTTGTCGTTTTGTCCTGTTTTGAGTACCTTTGAGAGTCGTCCTTTTGGTCTCTGCCCTTGTGAGTGTCGGTTTCAGGTTAGACCTTGGGTGGTGATGGCTCAGTTTTATGGATGTTCTCATGGACTCTTATGTTATTAGCTTTGATTATGTTCAGCTGGATCCTGTTCTTTGTAAGGATCGTTTATGTATTATTGACCGTTGTGGTCGTTGTATATTGCTTATGTATCGCCTTGATGGCTGGATGGTATAGTGTAACCTCTTGTACTCTTAACTTTATTATTTATCAGAGGGGGTCTTGCAGTTGCGCAGACCCGGAGATGTAGCCCTTTAGGGGTGAACTCCGAGATCATTATGGTGTTATGTGATGTATTCTCCCATGGTTCCTTTATTCAGCTTTTTCATGTATGTTTAGCTTATGTAAAATGGTTAAGTGGATAATTGGAATTAACTATAAATGCTTATGTTCAGCTCTATCTTGAATTCCATGTGGATCGAATGCATAATTGGTTGAGATGCGACTTATCGTAATGCATGTGTGAAATCATCCTTTGAAATGCAATGAATTGGGTTATGGAATAATGTATCTTAGAGTAATGAATTATTCTCAGTTGTTGTTAACGAATTTAGATATGCTTGGAAAGATCTCTTATGTTATGATGAAATCTTAGTGTATTAGAATGTTAGATGTTTGGGTTGCAATTTTAAATGAAAAGCTTGAATGAGAATTAGGAATGGATCTTAATGGATGAATCTTTATTGTGATTTATAATTCCATCCTTTGAAGAAATTATCCTGATTCTGAATTTCCTCGTTATAAGATATTTAGCTTATTGGATTAATGGTGTGAGTTAAATGAATTTTGAATTTAAGTAATCTTGTTGGGAAACTCTTTAGGAGATTGTCGTTAATGTCTTCCGCTATGTAATCTGAATCTTTGGTATCTTGTTGCATCTTATGTGTTGTAACTTTTAAAAAAAAAAAAATTTTGCACTCTATTCTTGTAATTTTGGCTTATCCCTTCGGGGTTTTCTGGCGGGGCATTACACACAAGTAGGGGTTGTTAAATCACACCCTCACATCAAGGTGGACAAGCATACAACATAAGGTAGACACACACACACCAACGAAGGGCACAAGCAAAACCAGAGATCCCAGTGTTGCAACTTGGGCTCTGATACCAAGTGTAATGCCCCGCTAGGAAACCCCAAAGGGTTTAAGTTAAAAACACTCAAACAGAGTGTAAATATTTTTTTTTTATAATAATAATTAAGAGTATTACTGATTAGTTACAACATTAAGATAATTTGGAGTTATCTAAAACTTAGATAACACAATGGAAGGCTAAACAAACCTAAGGAGTTTCCGAACGCGATTACGTAACCTTACACTTAACTCATCTCGCGACAATCGACCCAATTAAGCTGGATATCTTAATTACATGTTAATACTTAAGTCATGTATATATATTATGTTCGATAAATTGACATCTTAGAATTTTAGGAAGCGTTCATTTATTTTGGGTGGATAGGAGGCCATCGTGAGGTTATTTACTCAATGCACTTTAAAACCTAATTAAACTAAGAGGCCACCCATAAGGTTCAATGCGACTAATATCACGAAGTTCATTCATTTGGTTTTAAGATAACTACCCACATTTGAAATCTTTCTTAAATATTAAAAGTTTGGTTAATAAGATGAGATTCGTTCATTAAGGATTAAACTTCCATTAATAGAGTGAGGTCCCTTCATTTGAATTCAAGCTTAACCATCTAATGAGTCGTAGTTCTTTTATGGAGGATAAAATGTGAGTAGCCATAGAATTCATTCATTGAAGTATTAATAATGCTAATAGATGGACTAAATTCATTAAGGTGAAAATGTATTAGGAACACATGAGTTCATCCTTTAAATTAAAATATAGTTAGCAAGATGATATTCATCATTACAGGATTAAAATATAAGTTCATAGTGATGTTCTCCCATTAGGATTAGAGTATAACTATCTTATTGCATGTCACTCTCTTTAGTTAAATGAAGTTAATTTGAAAAGATACCTTTACTAAGATTAAGATATAAACAACTATACGAATACTTCTCTTTTTAGTTCAATTTAGCAATTATAAAGAGATTCTTTTATTAGGGTTATAATTATGGATAAATAGTTGAGTTCACCCAATTATCAAGTTAATTTGGTAAGTATTATTTGTTGAGATTAAAATGTGAAATAACTGAACAAATTCATCCAATATAACGAAATATAATTAACAAGGAGATACTCATTTACTAAGAATAAAAGGTAAATACCTATATGGTGTTCATCCTTTAGATTTCAACTTAGAAATTATAACATTAAATTCTAACTTTGTTTCCCTTTCACATTTGTTCAATTTACCAACTTATAATAGGCTAAAACAATAATGGTAACCTAGTGAGATTCTTTCCACCATTATTTCCTTTAATTAACATAAACCAAATTCCTTTCCATAATCATACTTACAATGTTTTATGAACCTGATTTCTACATTTATCAAGATGAATAATTTTATGTACTTTGATTAAGTTGCATTTAATTCCCATTATACACATACAAGATACAACCATACATGATAACTTAAAGTATGAAATAAAAGAGACAAGGCATCACATAACATGGATATGATCTTGGAGTTCACCCTTAAAGGACTACATCTCCGGGTCTGCTCAACTGCAAGACCCCTCTGGCATTTAATATAGTTAGGAATACATAATTAATATGTCTTTTACATCTTTGCCACTTAGGCGAACACAACCAATATACAAATGACCACTTTGATCCAAAAATCCTAAATGATTTCCACATAGAGGCAGACCCAACTGAGCCTGCTAAAAGAAAGTACAAGGTCCATTGCCCAACGGTACTCTATTTAGAGACCTAAGACTTAAACAGGTGCCCCAATTTCAACAACGACAGGTTCCAAAAATATACATCCAGGTTTGCCATCACTTTAACAAAGCAAATACAAAACTTAAACTTACAAACTTTCCAAATCGATACGTTATCAAACTTCCATTCATTCTACTAGCATATCGAAGAAATAATAACAAAATATACGAAGATAATTTAGATTCATATTGCATACACTCCTATACTTAGTTTTTTTTCATTTCTAAAATTTTTGGATGATCATAATCATTCAAATCGAAAGACAATACTTATTCCTGGAAAGAAAACTTCTTATTAAAATATATTATGTAATGTTAACAAAAGTGTTTTATTTAAAAGATATTCAAATAAAGACATTATTTAACCTCATTTCCAAAAATTACTCCCCCATTAGAACTGGGTTCCAGATTTAAATGTTCATTAATATAAATTCACTAATCCAAGATTAATAAATTTTATTTAATCTACAAATTGAAAAAAAACATATGCAATCTTCATTATATATATATATATATATATATATATATAATATTTAGCAACTAAAATCTAAATCTATATGAATAGATTTTTCTACAATTATATGACAAGCTCCTTTTATTCATACCCCCATGCCATTTTCCCCTTTTTTTTTAATTATTTTATAAATGTTAATATTATATATATATATATATATTTAAATATATAAAAAAAAACATAAAACATTTTTTTATTAATTTGGGAACCCTAACCTATGGGTCCCACCTCCCATCACGGGAGTGGGAGGAACCCACACGCAGGTCCATGCGGCCCACAGTGTGGATGCAGGTCCTGCGAAACCACACTGTGGTCGCAGGTTCCCTGCGGCCCACAGCGTGGATGCAGGTCCCGCGAGCCACACTGTGGTCACAGGTCTCCCTGCAGCCCACAGTGTGGATGCGAGGTTCCCTGCGGCCCACGTTGTGGACGCAGGTCCCTGCGGGCCACATTGTGGTTGCAGGTTGAACTGCGGGCTGCGGCGGCGCCGCGGGGAGGGGTTGGTTGAGCTTTGGCTCCCCCCCCGAAACCCCAAATTTTTATTTTCTCTTTTTTTTTTGTTTATTTTTTTTTTTGTATATACATTTTTTTATACAGTCTAGTTTCGACTTAAGCAATTTTTTTAAAAAAATCACATAATAAAATAACTAAAATAACATAAAACCCCCATTAACCATTTATCACGGTCATAGCCATTCCTATTTTTTTTCTTTTTCCAGAATGTTATGGGTTTCAAAAAAAATAGAAGGGATTGGTGAATAACCACCCAATCCAACAATATTTGTAGTCCATTTTTCACACAAAGATCCAACAAAAGCCAAGCTTTACCATTTCTTTTACAATGAAATTTACTCATAGCCAACAATGGAAAATTTGAAAACCAGTATTGCAAGAAAGGAAAATACAAGACATTATGATCAAACTGATGAATAGAATCCTACCTCCAAACGCATTCCGGGCATGACTTGAAGGAGAGCTCCACCTGCAACTCCAAACAAAGCTCCATTTTTCTCCAAAAATTCCCCCATCTCCATTTTCCAAAAAAAAATCCCAAAAAGAGAACCCCCCAAAAATATTTCAAAAACAAGGTTAAATGAGAAACCCCCTTTTTTTTGACCTAATTTTCAATTTCGAATTTAGGCATTTTTTGTTTTTTTAATAAAAGAAAATCAAAATGGAAATCATTCCTTTCCACTATTCAATACATCTTATTCGCTTTTCTAATTAAAATTAAAATGTTTCTATTTCTTATTTAATTCTAATTTTAATTTCTCCATATTACTTTAGCCAACATTTATATTTTGAACTGTTAACAAGGGTAAGGTATTTTGGTTAATTTAAATTTCCAAAAATCAATCCTTTATACCATATCAACTTTATGAGTAAAAAGAATAATTTCTTTTAAATAATAAAATTTACCCCTTTCTTTTCCAAAATGCGAAAATGATAAATTTATTTCTATTTCCCCATGACTTTAAATCTTTCCGTTCTAAAAACGCATAACTAATTGAATTTCGTTATTTAAAATTAACTATTAAATTAACTCGCTACAACATAATAAAGCGACCCCTTTAAATAAATGACTAATCTCATGAAGGAACCTATTTATTTTAATTCTTCAACTTTTAATGCATAAATAAACACATCATTTCAATTTAGATGCTTAAGCTTGCTACAAATATAAATAAAGCGATGTCTTAAATTAACGATTAATCATATAAAAGAAAACTACCTATTTTAAATTTCCAAATTACAAATGCATACATCCTCACATTAAATTGGATTAAATGCTTAGGATAACAAACTCCACTTACCCTGCGCAAGGCACGCAAACTGAGGAAGTCCACCAAATCATATGACACGCAACCCAATGAAAAGAAAGCCCCATGAACCACACACACGATGCTCACCTGACCATGGCTAAGGCAAGACGAGAGTTTTATGACCCCCAAATCCAAATTCTGAGGATGGAGGAGGTTTACTCAAACTTGCGAATCCCAAAGGAGATGAACCTCGCCCTAGCCGGTGTTGTCCCTGCAATGTCCTGCACCCATGAATCACGCAAGCATACATATACATATACATATTCAATGAAGGCGTTAGCTCGAGATTTATCACAAGAGTTAGGAAACAATTACATTTACACAAGAATTGATGCAAGAGCACAATAATAAGTATGCACAATTATTTATATTCTCTAAACTACACATTACGTCATGGTTAACCTACCATTCAAGAATGCCACATAGGGAGTCAACCAAGGTCAAACGGGTTTTACAAGTCCGACCAGGGTAGGGGCATTACACTTGTCTTTTGCCACTTGCTATGTGTCCATAGCTTGTTCACCACCCTGATCGGCCTATTGCCCCTATTCAGTTCCCTCAGAAGGTATGTCCTGAGTGACATCTTCTATATCCAGGGCATCGACATCTATGGTGTCGATTGGTTCCTCCACCAGGTTTCCTTCCTCATCAAAAATTTCATCCGATTTGGAAATAACCGGTTCCTTTTCCGCTTGGAGGTTGGCCATTCGAGCTTTGTGTGAGCTAATAGCATGTGCCATGTGTTGATGTGTATCTTTTCTACATCATCAACTCTCCCTTCCAACAACCAGAGTCTTCTTCTCCTTGTGAAGAAGAGACCTTTATTTTGATCTAATACATCAAATAATTCTGAATTTGAGAGTTCAGGGAAGTAATGTGCAAAAACTTTCTCCCTAATCTCTTGTTCCTTTTCAATGGCAATGCTCCATTTGTTATCCAATGCTTTAAAAAATGAATCCAGTGTCTGAGATTTAATCTCTAATGGTGACCGGTCATTTTTACATAAATAAAGAATGATTTCCTGTAGTACTTCATCTTTTTCTTCACTATTGAAATCATCATAATAATCAATTAAATTATGAAGCAACTTTCTCCTAATATTCTTTACTATTCTTTGACAATGTGTCAAAGGTTTGTAAGAGGAGATATCTATATTTACTGGTGCGGATGTTGTCGGTTCAATCTTCTTCACCTTCTTGGTTTGTCTAGCCTTCTTTGGCTATTCATCAGACTCAGTGGAGTCCGGTTCATTTGCTTTAGTCTTCCTCTTTCTTTCAAAGACTTTTGCCGGTGTTACCTCTAGTTTCTTCTTTGTCGGTGACCACTTGGTCACTCTTGGAGTCTCAGTGGTAGCTGGTGCTGATGCCGCAAGCACTACCTTAGCTTTCTTGGCTGCCGGTTCTTTTCCCTTCTTCACCAATGGTTCTTCAACCGGTGCGATCCTCTCCAAGTAGGTTCTGGTTCACTTCGCCTTTGGATCAAGAGGCAAGGCAATAAGGGTTGAAGCATACCCTTCCAGCATGTCAAACATGACCTCATAGCCCATAGGCTCCACTTCCTCCATTCTAGGCTCAACAGCCTCCATTAGACATTTATCCACCTGAATAGTGAAACGGATGTCATCTTCATAGTTCTTCACTATGTCACCTGAGATTCGCATCCTCTGACTCATCTTTATTCTGAACTCATCAAAGTATTTGTTCAGTATCTCAAGGTAGCCGGTTCCAATGGCTTGCACACTTTCCTTTATCTGCTTGGTTACCGGTTGGTCAGGGGACCACTGGACATCTCCTACACCTGGAAAGTAGCCTTGGAAATAGAAAAACAACCCTACCAGTAGTTGTCCAAACTTAAATCTCAATGAATTGTCCTTTTTGATTGCCTTGAGATTTAATAGGAGTTGCCTTTGCATACCGGTGCATAAGTCAAATGATTTATCCTCTATAATCATCCGGTAAGTGGCATTTACCACTGCAACAGATACATGATTAATCCTGTTGGCTGAGAATGTTCTGCAGCCTATCACCATGTAGGCATATTTTACCAGTTCATCCTTGATAGGATTAACTGTCATACCTCGTGAATCACTTGTCGAACCGGTGAGCTTGGTCATTTCCGTTTTGCTTACTGTTCTCAGGGCTGACACTTCCCCTGTGTTGCAGAAACCGGTGACTGCATGAATTGCCTCAGGTGTGATATCATGCATTCTCTCCAGGTACATCTTGTCACCATGGACTCTACTCAAGATGATTCTGATGTGATCCTCTGTGAAATCTTCTAGAAAATACACCGCATTATGGAGTTTCTTCTTCTCTAAGATATTGAACTCCGATTTGATCCTTTTGTCCTTTCCACAAAATAGACCTAATTGAGTATGAATGGCTAAGGACCCTAGGTCTTCTATCTTGCAATCAATATAGTCTGAAATTCCTTCTTCGACTATGACTCCAGCTGGAACTTGTGACAAAGCATTATACTTGGACTTCCTCTGAATGAAATTTTCTGACTCAATGGATGTGCTTGAACTGGTATGAGATGTGGAAGCCATTGAAGAGTATTTCAAGAACATGAAAAATACCTTTCTAACGCAAAATTAGGGCTTCCTGATTCTGCTTTACTTCGTTCTCCGTTGGATGCCAAATCACCGCTTTGAGTTCTCCACTACCGCTTGCAAACTAGATTTGAATCTCTTTCAAAGCTATCCAATTTCTTGAAATCTAAGCTCAAATCGCCTTTTCTTCGCTCTGCACTTGAAAACTTTTCTTCGCTCAAAAAACAGATAGTTAGAAATGATTTGAAAATTGCATTTATACATATCTCTCACCTACCATCATTAATGCTCCTATATTAGGGCGTAAACCCTAATTTTCCTCTTTACCGTTTCCGATCTTCTACCAAGTGACAGGTGTAGCATACCAGTTAAGGTCTTTTACTGGTGTTAACTGGGGGTTTGAAAGCATTTTTCTGTTTGCTCCCCCTAAGCCTTTGAGGCTTAGTTTGCCGGTTCCGATATTTCCACACTGGGTGCAGAAACCGGTTCCTCCTTCAATAATACTTGTTCCAGCTTGTGCCGTTTGTTCTTTCACTGAACTCAATTTTACCTTCTTTTTTATCTGCTGGAGATGCCAACAAGTTATTGGCATAGCCAATCAATAAGTCATAGTTAACCTCATAACTCATATCTTCCATCTCTTCCTCTCTAGGCTCAATTGCCTCCATCAAACAAAAACCAGTAGTAACTATGAAATTAATGTCCTTGGAAAATTGTTTTACCACATCCTCAGGCAATCTTACTCTCATGCTCATCTTCTTCTGAAATTCATTGAAGTATTTGTTCATAGAGGTAGAGAAAGTATTCCTTCCAACCTTGATGTTGTTCTTGATCTAGGCGGATACCAATAGATCCTTAGACCATTCAAGATCTTTGATTCTCGGTAAGAAATTCTGAAAATAAAAGAATAGCCCGATCAATAACTATCCATATTTAGACTTTAGGCTGTTGTCCTTCTTGATAGATTGTAGATTTAAAAACAATTGGCTCCTTATGGCCTCATAGAGGTCATAATTTGCATTTTCCGCTATCATTCTGTAAGCAGTATGCACTACTATTGATGGAACACTATTCATTCTATTAGAGTAGAATACCTGGTAGCCTATGACCATATCTACTAATTTTACCATAGGGTTTCTAATATTGTTAACAAAGAAGGCACGACCATCAGAGGTTGAACCAGTTAGGGTTTTTACTGTATCTTTTAAAATGCGTCTCAACTGAGGTACTTCACCGGTTGAGTGAAAACCAGTTACGGCCTGAATGGATTCCTTGGTTATGGTATGAGTCCTCTCCAAGTACATGTTCTCCCCATGAACACTACTCAAGATAATTTGGATATGCTCTTCTTCAAAATCTTCAAGGAAGTAAGCTGCATTATGAAAACCTTTCTCAAAAACCCTAATATACTTTGTTTGAATTTTCCCATTTTCATCACAAAGTGATTTCAACTAAGAATATATTGATACTGGCCCTAAATCCTCAATTTTGCATTTAATGTAGCTAGAAAAATCTCCTTTTAAAATGACACCTCTAGGAACTTGTGACAAAGAATTATAAGACACAATCTTTTCTACTTTTACAACTTCCATAGGTTGTGACGTGATCATCAATTTCCCTACTGTCTTAGAAGATGATGTTATTCCACATAAACTAGATTATGAAGCAAGATTATCAATAAATACCTTATTTCACATGCTGCCTCATTTACCAGTTGTATGCCCAAGTGCACACCAATTCTATCTTTTCCAACCTTCAAATCAGCTTGATTACTCAAATCTCAATGTAACTTCGACTGAAATCAACTAATAATCTTTACTTAGCTCTGCAAATGCTCAAAATTCTTTCTCAAAAGAATTAGGGTAAAAATAAAAAAGTGAAAACTCACTTTTATTCTTTTTACCAACTCCAATAAATGCTCTCCCATTAGGGTTACAAACCCTAATTACACCACTTAAGGAAAAACCAGTTGATAACTAAATGACCAAAAGTTATCAAAATGTCATGCTTTGAAATTCTCTTACCACATATTCACTTCAAGGGGTTTGGAGGTGGATTTACCATTATGCTCCCCTTAGCCATATGAAAAGGCTTAATTCACCGGTGTAGGATTCTCTTCACTGGGTGAAGGAATAGCTTTTTCTCTGGGTGAATCATCACTCTTCTTCTTCCAAGTTTGATTCATTTCTTCTCTTGTTTCTTCAATATTGAACTTTTGCTTGCCTTTCTGATCTTCAGAAGAGTTGACCAGTTTGCTCTTCCTGGATCTACAAAATTTTGCCAAGTGTCCCAGTTTGTGACATTGATAGAAAGTTGTACCAGTTGATCTCCAAGGTCCTACATTACCTCTCCCAGTTATTCTTCTGCAATTCATAGCCACATGACCAAAGTTGTTACAGATGGTGCATATGACATTTATTACCTTTTCCATCTCAAATGGACTAAACCGGTTGTTGTAGGGTCTTTTCCAATTCATATTTCCATGGTTATCATAATTTCTCATCTAGATGCCATTTGATATTGGATGAATATGCGGTACATGATTATTTGCTCCATATTTGCATTCAACTGATCTATGTCCATAGATTTTGCATGTGAAGCAATGACCTTCAAATTTCTTGGACACATACCTAACATTAGTATTGTAGTTTGCATTTCTGTTAGGTTTGTATCTACAAACATTTGGAGAGTGACTAGGTTTATGGCAAACAAAACAAACAAGTTTAAAGACCTTCTTACCGGTAGGTTTCTTGACCTTAGGAGAAGATTTGTTCTTAAGAGTGTTGCTCTTTGTACTAGATGATTCTCCTTTCTCAGATGTGTTAAAACCAAATCTAGAGGTATCACCTTTCATCCTTTGTGATTTGATTTGTTCATCTAGCAAGGGAGAACTCTTGTTGAACTTTTCTAGTTTCTCATTTGCTTCGGTGAGCTAGCTGGTGAGATCTTCATTATGTTTTGATAGGCTCTCTCTCAAAGATGATGCTAGTTCAAGATCTAACTGTAAATTCCCTTTTTCTTCTCTTTCTGCAATCAAATGCTCATTCATAGTGACATTTTCCTGCTTGATCTTGGCAATCTCATGATCTCTTTCCTTGACAAGATCTTCAGCTATTCTTCTGGCTTCTAGTTCCTGACTCATGCGGGTACTCAAGCTTTCTAACTCTCTCCCTAGATTTAGTTTCTCATCGTTTAACTTTTCAACTTCCTCGGCTAAAGCATCAATATTTTCCTCATCTAAAGAACTATTATCAAATATTTCCAATAGTTGTTCAGTTAGCTCTCTCCTTTTGACTTGTGAAGCTTTTAGTTTGACTCTAAGGTTTTCAAGCTCATTTCTACTAGCTTCAAGCTCTCTAGCCATCTCAAAGTAGCTCATGTCCCCCATGGTGGGGCTCCCTTCTAAGTGATTGGGCTTCAAAGAAGTTAGGCTTTGATACCAATTGATGGACTTGAAAAGCACTGAGAGGGGGGTGAATTAGTGACACCAAAAATATAACTACTTCAAACACTAACTGGTAGATGAACTTAACAAAACTTTTAAACACAATGCATGCAATCCAAAATGATATAACAACATCCACCATAACACAAGTGTTTGTACGTGGAAAAACCAGGGTGAGATGGAACTCACAAGTTAACTATCTGTAGTAATAGATAACTGATCGATTAAGGTCTACAAAGTGCTCTACTAGGAGCAAATCTTGTTAGAGATCCCAAATCTTGATTAAAAGCTATACCCTATAAAAGGTAGTACCCTGTTAGGAGTAACCTCAGTAGAGGATTTCTGAATCCAAACTAATGGATCACCTTGTAAGAGGATTTGAACAATGAAGCTTGTTAGAGCTTACCCAGTTAGGGGATTTTAATTCTGTTGTAATTGTTAGAAGACAACATGATTTGTCTGATCTGTCTAAGTAGCACAATACTTGCTTGATCAGATCCTTTTAAGCATATTCAACACTGCTTCTCAACATACTCTGCAACTTAATACTTTTTCCTTTGAACATAACATATCACTTTCTCTCTTGCAAAATAATTCATTGTGATGTCAATATAAAGACATTTAGATTTCATGTCAGCCTCAAGAAATCATAACACAATTTCCTAGGTGCAGTGTATCTAGTCAAGTGATCATAACTCATCACAAAAATACAACCAAACTTGTCGATGGTGATAACTCATCACACAATCGATGAATACCGATTGGAACACTTATTACCAGTTAGAGTTAAACCGCTTGTCCTTGATGCTTCTAAGATAGTCTCTGTTGGATCTTCATGTTATTGTTGAGACATGTATAACCAAGTGGTTATCTCTATGCATATATTGGTTGTCACCAAATACCGATTAGAAATAAACATCTAGTATACCGATTGTAGTATAAACAACTTGAAGTCATACCGATAGACAATATAAACATATGTGTGTGTATGTTTTTTATCAATGACAACTATTTATGGTGAAAATGGATAACAATAATAATGATATTGAAAGGCTAAATGAATTCAACCACAAAACCCTAGCCTAACAACAACAAAGATCCACCATAACATATGAAGATTACCTAAGACAATGCAAATCAAATGAAATCACAAAGATTATACCATCACATGTCCAATAGGGTTTGTATCTCCATTCTACCTATCTCCATTGATCTTGCTTGATATATTTGCTCTTAGATTTTATGTGCACAAGAGCTCAACAAAGAATGGAATGTGGTTGCAAGTAGGATCGCCTATGTTCAGAAGCGTAGTGTAGTCAAGTAGTCAACGGGGGGTTTGCATAGATTGATTAGCATGATTGATTAGGATTGATAATGAAGGAAGCATCTCCTTATATAGAAGACACTATATGAAATGGAGGGATAAGATTGAGAGGTGTAAAAGGAGGTCGGCTATGATTAGAGGGTAGGTAAAAGAAATAATAAAATAATGAAAGGGGTAGGTAGTGTATGAATTAAGAGATGAATGACATGTGTCATGGGTAGAAAAGGTTAATGAATTAATTAAATAAATAAAGATTTATTTAATTAATAGAAGAAGTGGGATAATTAAATAAATAAGATATTTATTTAATTTAGGAAAAGGATAATTTAAATAAATAAATGTATTTATTTAAATGAGAAATAAGGCTAGAAGAGGATAAATGAATTAATTAAATAAATAAAGATTTATTTAATTAATAGAAGAATTAAGCTTAGATAATTAAATTTAATTAGGCTAGACAATTTTGGGTGTCTACATTTTGCCCCTCTTTGAGACAATGCGGCTTGTCGCGTTGTTTCAAAGAAGATAAGATGAACTGATACAGAGTTGGCCCAAGATGGGAATGATATGCCCCCTCGAGAGATTGGATGAAAATGTCTAGAAAGATCGCAGACAATCTCTCGGTAAGAAAGAATGGCTAGAATGGACTTACCAGATAAAGTGACAAAGTCACAGGATAACGAAGACTGACACAAGAGACTAGGGCTAGGGTAGTCTATAAGATAGACCATGAGGGGAAAACATCCTCATTGTCATCCACACATCCAAGAGATCAGGGTGCAGAGCGAGATAGAGCAGCAGTAGTCAGCAACGATGGCAATGGCTCACAGATTCTATCGCGTTCGTCGATTTCAGAGGCCAGCAGAGGCAGGAGAGCCAGTAAGTACCACAAAACCTCTTTGTACTTTGATGCATTTATTGTTGCCATTAATGCATGCTAGGTAGAGTAATAAATGCGCTTAGAATAGGGTCCAAAAAATGTCAAAAATGTGTAGGCGCGTCTGCATTGGTGTCAGGCGCGTTTATGAGGTCTAAAAGAGCGTTTATGTGATGAAAGCACGTTTGTGTCCAAAAATGTGAATTTGTGTCTTCTAGGTCAAATCGACAGTTCTGTGATGAACATACGCTGTCGATTGGATAAGTTGCTGAGAGGATACACTCAAGTAGGTCCTCTAGGGAAGACTAGGATAACAAATAGGGCTAGGATTGACAATTCTGTGATAGAACATACGTTGCCAATTAGGAAACTACTCAAGAGGATTCACTCAAGAAGAGGCCCTAGGATAGGATAGATCAAGGCACTTTGTGATGAACAGTGAGTACCAAGATATAGTACTTTGTGATGAACAGGGAGTACTAAAATATGAGCAGCACTTTGTGATGAATAGTGAGTGCAAATGTGAGCAGCACTTTGTGATGAACAGGGAGTGCCAAACACGTAGTACTTTATGATGAATAGGGAGTACCACTAGGATAGAAGCAACACTTTGTGATGAACAATGAGTGTCACTAGGACTGAGATGATTGATTTGTGTGACTGCAGGAGTATTTGCCTATGCTGGAGTCATGGGAGAGATTCCCATCGACTCAGAGGTTGCGACCTGAGTTGATAGCTGAGGACCGAGCTGCGATTGAGGCTATGGGATTGAGACATATTCTGTATGTGCCTGAGTTTTGGGCGAACATGGGATTGCTGATTGCACTAGCGGAGAGGTGGCACTCTGCGACTTGCACTTTTCATTTGCCGATGGGGGAGATGACAGTCACCCTGGAGGATGTATACAGGATTCTGCAGATACCGATCGATGGGGAGCTGATTCTGTACAATCGAGATGGAGACAGGGATTCCCTTAGACGAGTTTTCTAGGATCCAGGACTAGAGATGAGGGTGGGACATGTGGCATGGGATACCATGACATGGACATGATTAGCACTACCAACAGTGTTGGCAGGAGTTATCAGTGGGTTCCTCTATCTGGATAGGGCGACACGAGGGGTGGCTGCAAAGGACATAGGGGCCAGGAGATATGATCTTGGGGCGGGTCCTTCTAGGGCTCAGACTCTATCGAGGCCAGTCGGCTCTGAGGTCGGGAATTCATCATAGTCGTAGAGGGCTCCCTATGTATCAGTATTGTACCATTTTTGTATGATGATGTAGACACCTGCGGGTGATTGTAGCCATATGATTTTGACATCATTGTATCATGACACTTTATATATATATATGAGATGATTCATCTTTGCAGCAGCTATATGCATGTGTACCTATGTGATGAGATGTTTTTATGTGATGCTTATGATATGGATGCAAATATGTATATGATGCGATGCAATATATATTTGTTTGTTCTTTTATGTTTTATATGTGTATGCATGATGCAAATGTGAATGTATGTAATGTAGATGAATATGATAATGCAAATGTAAATTGTGCTAACAGGTGTTGTGTGCAGGATGTGATGCAGTTGTGATATCTATATGTATGTATGAAATGTTTATATGTGGTAATGCAGGTGCAACTACATGAAATACAAATGTTTTTGGTGTGTCATTATACTCAGTCATGTGATAGCAGGCTACGCGGATTCGAGAAAGATGATGGAAGTCAATCAAGAAAGGGGGATGGAAGATAGAAGATATGAAAGTGAAAGAGCTTCTTGTGCGTTATCATCATTGAGCTTTATTATGGCAAGCAGGTTATGACAATCAAGGCATATGTTTGACCCAGAAAGTCATTGTACCTATTTGCATGGAGATAAGACAGTCACAAACAAGGAATGCCCCAGTTCACACTAGACTCACAGTGTCCTCATATCCTTGGACAAGTCATAGTATTACTAAGAGACAATCCACAGATAGCAAATACAAATAGGTGACGATACCCCATCCTTGCCTTTCTAGTCAAAGACATCTTGGAGATAGAATCTCTAGTCAGAGACATCCTGAAAAAGCTAAAAGACATGTCACCAAAAGATAAAATCAAAAGAAAACCAAGACTCGACACCAACATCCACTGTAGTCCTCGAGTTAGTGTCTCTTGTCACTTGTATAAGTCTTATTTGATTGTGGTCACAATGTTTACTTTCACAGAAAGGATAGATAGCACTGAACCATATGTTGTCTGAGTCTGTTAAAAGATTTGATTTGTTGAAGCCCATTGTTGTTGTTGTGTCTCATCTGAAAATGACTGAATCCATGAAACTGATACTTTATTGCGAAGAAGATGAAACTTTATTGTGGATCTGTGATGCAAATGTTTCTTTATTGCAAATTGTGCACGGATAGACTGAAGGAAGCTGGAAGAAACTGTACTCCTCAAAACATGTGATGTTCTCAGTTCCACACCCATCACTAGACGTAGGATTTGCCTTAGCCATAGATAGGATCTGATTTATTACGGATGGAAAGGGAGGTGAAAAGGGAGGTTTATTATGAATGGCTAACCAATCTTAGGTAGATCAATAACAAGCCATGATGGGAATGTGTAAGTTTATTATGGATGAATTGGTCATGAGTGTGTGCAAAGTGAAGTGATGAAAGAGAATCCTGAAGGAGGGAGGAGCAATGTCTCTACACATGGTGCTGGTGACCCAGTTTTCACCATGGTACTTGCCCAGGGTGCCACTGAAGTGGTTTTCACCATTGGACGAAATGTTTTTCTTTACTTTTTTGATTTTTTTGATTTTTTTGTTGTCACAAGGCGCCTGTTTGCCAGGTTTTCACCAAGTAACGATTTTTATGTTTTATGATTTTTTTGTATTTTTTATTTTTTTGATTTTTTTTGTATTTTTTGAATTAGGATACTCTGAAGAGCTATGTGTAAAACCTGCGAAGGTGCATGCTATTGATAGGATCCTCCAAAGGTTCACCTTCTTTAGTTGAGAGCTGATATGCCCCAGATCCATATGCTGTTGTGATGATGTAAGGACCAAGCCAATTTGGTTTGAACTTGCCCTTCTTCTCTCTGTCTTGCTGATTTTTGGGGTTTTCTCTGAGAACCAAATCACCTACCTCAAATGTGCGAGGCTTGACCTTGTGATTGTAGCTGCATTGTTCCTTGACTGAATGATGTGTAGCTCGAGTGACTGTCTTCCTTGATAAAGGAACTGAGATAGAATTACTAGCGTGTGGACTACACAGGCCCATATGTGTGTCACCTAAAGAAGTTTGGGCATCCCTGATAACAAAGTCCTTCAAGGAAGCTCCATTAAAGGTCCATGATGTATCGCCAAAAGGGGATGGATGTGTGGAACAAGTGGATGAGTTATGAAGGCTTATGACTATGAAAAGAAGTGAAAGTAGGATAGCATGATGGAGACTTAGGATCAAAAAGTATGCTTTTTGACTTAAAATTGTAGAACTTTTGCCCCTAGTTATTTTGGTATTAGGGGATATCATCTCTTGCTCTTTTTCTTTCATAGGATTTTTATCCTTGACTTTGAT
Organism: Cryptomeria japonica; assembly: GCF_030272615.1. Taxonomy (NCBI): domain Eukaryota; kingdom Viridiplantae; phylum Streptophyta; class Pinopsida; order Cupressales; family Cupressaceae; genus Cryptomeria; species Cryptomeria japonica. Next base: position 215,171,998 of record NC_081414.1, on the reverse strand, counting down.
TTTTGCAAAGTCCAATAGCTTTTGATTTTGATTTGAACTAAAGGACTTCTCTTTATTTTTGACTTTTAGATTTTTCTTTTCAAAGCTTGATTTGTCATCCCTAATGAGTAAGGGCTTTTATAATTCTTGTTGATCCAAGTCTGGGAGTGGAGAGGAAATGGAATGAATGGATGATATGGTAAGGCTATGTGATTTTTCAAGAGGGCTGGCAATATGCTCAATAGATTCTTTGTTGGAACCACTCTTAGGACTATTGATATCAAGAGATGCTTGCACCACTATAGGAGATTTGCATTCAAACTTAGTAGCCACAACACTAAGTGGTTCACACCCAATTCCTTGGTCTTGCATATTGCTTGTAGATTGTTCCTGTCGACAAAATGTGTTAGGAGATAGTGGGAGTTGATCAACATGAAAGATATACTCACCACATCCTAGGTCTTTAATCTTGAACTTTTCTTTTAGCTCTGCTTGTTTTGATGTAGAAGCTTTCAAGGATTCCGGATCCACATATGCTGAAGAAGGAATAGCTTGTCGATTGACTGGGATTGTTATTTCTGATCTAGGTCATAGATTGTTGCAATATATGAATGGATTTGGATCCACTTTGACGGTCACTTCAACTCCATTGTGTGGAAACTTGATGCATCAATGATATGTATATGGGACTGCGCTCATTTCATGAATCCATGGGCGTCCCAAGAGTACATTGTATGTGAGATCAAGGTCAAGGACTTGACAAACCACATCTTTTGTAACTGGCCCAACTCTGAGAGGTAAGGTGACTATGCCTTTGGATGAACGCTCTTTGTCATCATATGCCTTGATGGTAATTTTGTTTGTAGCATTCACAGCTTTATCAGAATATCCCAATTATTTAATAGTGCTCAATGTACAAATATTTAGACTTGCTCCTCCATCTACCAGGACTCATTTTATTTGATGTTTTCATATGAAGGCTTCAATGTGTAAAGGTGCATTATGTGGCTGACTTACAGAGGTGTCATTGGCTTCTGTGAATGTAAGGGAGTGTGGAATGGAAAGGTATCCCACCATGGCTTGAAACTAGCCCATGTTCACATCAGTAGGAATAGCAGTGACTCTCAAGATTTTGTCAAGAATGGCTTTATGTGCGGGGGATATGCGTAAGAGCTCAAGGATGGAGATGAGTGCGGGTGTCTTCCCTAACTGTTCTACAAGATCATACTCAGGCTTGGTTGATGAGGAAGTGGTGTTTTTAGCTGGAGCACCTTGCAAAGTAACTTTACCTTGACAAGTTGTGACATTACATTCAAAGGTAGGTTCGGAAGAAGATCCAATTCCTTTTAGGACAATCTTGGGTCTTTGGGTAGAATTCTCAGGGTTTTTGTCCTTGATGATAATAGTAAAGACATAATTATCCATCGAAATGTGATTGATAGTTGAATCATAGTTATAAGATGCTTTGGTATAGTTGGTTTGGTCATCTGTGACTTTAGCTTTTCCTTTGTCATGTTTTGGGAATGGTTCCTTAAACATCTCATGTTCTTGATTGGATGAGTGCCCTTCAATCTCAATGTCACCCCTATCAATGAGATCTTGTATGATTTTCTTCAGTCGATGGCAATTTCCTGTCTTATGACCCTTGCTCTTATGAAATTCACAATATTCATCATCATTCCACCAATTTGGTTTAACCTTTGGTTCATATGAAGGAAAATCTGGAATAGTGATTACCTTGTTTGCCACTAGCTTTTTGAAAACTGACTCAAGTGGTTCTCCCAATGGAGTGTACTTCCTTCATGATTTTGAAGTTGTTTGAGTATTCACCTGATTTGATCTGGAAAAAATGAATTTGGGTTGCACTGTATTGGCATCAACAACACCATCATTGACTGTGTTCTTGTTTTTATTCCAAAATCTTGGCTCGTCTTTTCCTTTAAAGTCATCATTGTTTTCCTTGAATATCTTAATGACTCCTTGTTCAATTAGGACCTTTTCTGTCGCTAAACCTTTTTCAATGATGTCCTTGAAGGTGGACAAACAAGCTTTCCTTAAGTCATAACCAATCTCTTTGTTAACATTTTGGGTGAACATTTCTACCATTTGTTTTTGTGGAATTTCACAAGAGCATCTGCTGGCTAGATTCCTCCATCTTTGTAAAAGTGATGCAAAAGACTCTCCCTCTTTTTGCTTGGTGTTGCACAAAGTAGTGACTGATATGTCTGTCTCTATATTGTAGGAGAAATGTTGAATAAATGCCTTTGCTAAGTCACCCCATGACTTAATTCCAGGTGGAAGTTGGGAGAACCATTCCATAGCTTGATCACCTAAGCTTTGTGGGAATAATCTCATCAAATATGTCTCTTCTGAAGCTACCTCAATGCAAGCTGTGAAAAACTATCTTATGTGTGCCTTAGGATCCCCTTTTCCTCTATACTTATCAAAATTAGGCATCACAAAGTGTGTAGGAAATGGAGGCATTGGAATGCTCTTGTCAAATGGATAAGGACATATGTCTCTCATTGTGTATGTTGGCTTCGGTGTATTTATGTCCTCTATTTTCTTTTGTAAGTCCCTGATTTGTTGCTCCAAATTGTTCTTAGGTGGAGATCGACTTCTTGGACCATACCCTATGCTTGAGGCACCAATTGGAGGAGGAGCATGTTGCATATATGGATGATATTGATCATACACATGTTCATATGGAGGAGGTCTATAGTGATGTTGCATATATGGACCACTTGGTATAGATTAATATTGAGGAACGAAATATCTATTTTGTCCATGTATACCATAGTCTACAGGCATGTCATGTTCTAATGTGTTGCCCCCAAATTTGACACGGGGTTTCCTTGTGTCCAAATTTTGAGCATGCCTTTGAATATCCAATTGCTTTGGTGGTTGATCCTTAGCATTGATATGTGATTGAGCATATTTCTCTGCATAAGACTTCCATAATGGTCTATGAAGGTGAGTATCATATGCTTGACCATGTGTATGTGGGACCTCTAGTTTTTCAAACAAAGATGATGGTGATTCAGGCACAAGATGTGGTCTTCTATTGCCTCCACTATTAGGCCTCCTTTGATCCATGTTGGAGTGAGGTTGTTGCAAAGGTCGATTTTCCATTATTTGAGACATGTCAAAATCATGAGGTATCTTGGCTCCACTTTGTGCCATCATTTGTAAGAAGTATTGTCTATCCCTCCTCATTATTTCCTCAACCAATCGATTGAAATGGGGATCCATAATGGATTCTTCCACATCTGCTAAATGTACTAAAAAGGTTGTCCATATCATCATTGTGTGTATCATTGTTGTTTGTAGTGTCCATGTTCTCAACATTTGGAATGTTTCTATAGGCATCCATGTCAGGTAATGTAGTATGATTAGAATTGAAAAAGATATCATTGTCATACTCATAAGAACTCATGTTTGCGGACTCTTGAGCCTCTTTAGTTTCTCTCCTAGATTTTTGAAGGTGGGTTTCAACCATGAACTAGGTATTGACCGAGATGTGTGAGACTAGATGAACATGGAAAATGTATGGAAGACCAAGGGTTGGATGGAATGTAAATGAATCTCAAGTGTACTTCCAATGTCCAAAGTGTAAGACCAAGTATGTATGTAGTAGAGTAGGTGTGACTTCCAAAGAGAGGATAGTTTCTCTTGATGAGGTAAGTTGACCTTGACTCTAAGTAAGACCAAATGAGACCCAAAGGTGATAGACCTTGATGAGGGACCACTTAGCAAAATGTTGTTGTATGTAGTGTGTTGACAAAGTATGATGAGGATGAGCAAGTGACCTTTTGACTCAAGTTTAGACAAATGTAAATTTAATGCAAGATGTAAAGAAATGATGGACTTTGTGAGACCCAAAGACAAGTTGAATGCTAGATGAAAACTTGGAGAAACAACCTAGGAAGCTCAAGAATTCTGAAACTGATTGCTCTTGTTTGCTGGACTGTAAAATTTTTCCAATTTGTGAAGTTGTTGGTTGTGACCAAATCTAAATGTTTGACTATTTTTCGTGACAAGAGGACACAATGTTGATGAGGACTCAATGTTTGCAAGTGTTTAGACTCAAAATGACTCCAAAAAAAGTGTGTTGTTTGATGTAAAAATGTTTTGCATACACATGAAGACACAAAAGACACAATGTTTTGTTGTTTGGTCTTAAATGTTTTGAATGTTTAAAATAAGTCAAGCACAATTATTATGGCTGGCCAAGACAATAGTTGTTGATCCCACATGAGGTTTTACCCTCGAGGCTACGCTATTCAGAGCAAATACTTAGATGCTTGACCTCACTGGCTCCACCCTCGACACTCACTTCTCGGGTCAACCAAGCATCAATCCCCATGAAAACTCCCCATGGCAAACTTTGTATCTCTACTAAGAACCGTATGTGTGTGGGCCGCTACCAGAGGTCCGACCTCCTGCCCCAACAACTAGAAGGATTTTGGCTTCTAAAATAAAAAAGGTGCTAGTAAGGGCATCCGCTCATGTGGCCATACATGCGGCACTTTCAGCTCTGTAAATACAGAAGGCTCCCAGCCGGTAGGGGTTACGCCCTACAACTGATCAAATAAATTTGATCAAACGGGTTTATGGGGAGACATAGTGTCGGTATGAACTAATCAGCACACGTTATCCATAGTTTTCACCATGAATACAGTTATTTATAGTGGTTTGGAAGAAGATGTTTTTTCTTTTGCTACCACTTGGGTCGTTCTCTTCTCACTAGTAGTCCTAATGACCACACGGGAAGACAGGCCCTCTAAAGATTAAACAAAAAGAGCCTATTGCTCGAGACACAAAAGACAATGATTCAATTTTAGTGCACCAATTGAAGTGTTTGCTAGTCTATGAAAACAAGGCACACAATAAAAATCCAAAAACCCTTGCCAAGGACCTGCAACAAAGATTTATTAGTAGTTTGGATTGTTTCAAATGATCACCCCTTCCTACAAGCACACAGGTAAATTTTAGATCCAAAAGACTTTGTGAAATAGGGGCCTTCAACAATGTGTTTTGTTGACCAATTCAAAGATCTGATTCATCATAAAAAAAAAAAGACCACCTGTAAAATTTCAAGAGATTTCCAAAAATGTAAGAAAATCCAAAAAATTTGCTAATTTGCTCCAAGAATTAATTTTTTATGAAAAATCATAAAAAATTCATATAAAATGCAAAATCAATCCAAAAAATCTGAAATTTTTACTGGAGAGTCCTGATGGTCTTCTGCATAAAAAAATTTCTGAACAAATCCAAGCAGTTTGTGAGATATGAGTAAAGTAATGCAAAACCCTAATTTTCAAAGATCTAATTTTTAAGGAATGATTTTACATCAAATTTAAAATCACAAAGAACAGATCCTGTGTATAATTCTGAGAGATTTCCAAAAATGTAAGAAAATCCAAAAAATTCGCTAATTTGCTCTCAAAATTAATTTTTTATGAAAAATCATAAAAAATTCATATAAATTGAACAAGTGATCCAAAAAAATCTGAAATTTTTATTGAATCCTTCTAATACTTTTCCTGACCTGTACAAAAAATTTTATGCCAAAATTCGAAGCCGTTTGTGAGATCTGATCAAAATAAGGAAAAATCCTAATTTTTAAAGATCCAATTTTTAGGGAAATATTTTGCATCAAAATTAAAATCACAAAGAATAGATCCTGTTTATAATTCTGAGTGATTTCCAAAAATGAAAGAAAATCCAAAAAATTCTCTCATTTGCTCTCAAAATTAATTTTTTATGAAAAATCATAAAAACTTCATAGAAAATGAAAATGTACTCCAAAAATTCTGAATTTTGTATTAAGAGCTCCTGATACTTTCTTCAACCTACAAAAAAAATTTGGTACAAAATTTCCTAGCCATTTGTGAGATATGATCAAATCTCTCCAAGATCTTGATTTTGTGTCCAAAACCCTAGCTGCACAAGGTTATTCTCCAAATTGTTTTACAAAACAACAATATAGGGTTAGAAAAATCTGCAAAAAACATAGATCTAACAAAAATCCATGTCCAACCGGGTGTGCCAAAATGTTTATGGTGAAAATGGATAACAATAATAACGATATTGAAAGGCTAAATGAATTCAACCACAAAACCCTAGCCTAACAACAACAAAGATCCACCATAACATATGAAGATTACCTAAGACAATGCAAATCAAATGAAATCACAAAGATTATACCATCACATGTCCAATAGGGTTTGTATCTCCATTCTTCCTATCTCCATTGATCTTGCTTGATATATTTGCTCTCAGATTTTATGTGCACAAGAGCTCAACAAAGAACGGAATGTGGTTGCAAGTAGGATCGCCTATGTTCAAAAACGTAGTGTAGTCAAGTTGTCAACGGGGGGTTTGCATAGATTGATTAGCATGATTGATTAGGATTGATAATGAAGGAAGCATATCCCTATATAGAAGACACTATATGAAATGGAGGGATAAGATTGAGAGGTGTAAAAGGAGGTTGGCTATGATTAGAGGGTAGGTAAAAGAAATAATAAAATAATGAAAGGGGTAGGTAGTGTATGAATTAAGAGATGAATGACATGTGTCATGGGTAGAAAAGGTTAATGAATTAATTAAATAAATAAAGATTTATTTAATTAATAGAAGAAGTGGGATAATTAAATAAATAAGATATTTATTTAATTTAGGAAAAGGATAATTTAAATAAATAAATAAATTTATTTAAATGAGAAATAAGGCTAGAAGAGGATAAATGAATTAATTAAATAAATAAAGATTTATTTAATTAATAGAAGAATTAAACTTAGATAATTAAATAAATAAAATATTTATTTAATTAAACTGGACAATTTTGGGTGTCTACAACAACATATGATGAATTCATTACAATCATCATCAAGCCAACAAGTTGAAGTGTTTGAGATCTGACTGAGGTGGTGAGTTCACATCAAATGAGTTTGTAGACAACTATTAGAGACATGGAATCAGAAGACAATACTCATCCCCAAGAAAACCACAACAAAATGATGTTGTAGAAAGGAAAAACCGAATTGTCAAGGAGATGGCAAGAACTTTGTTGAATACCAGATATGTCTTGAAAGGAAGTAGTACATATTGTTGTATATACTTTGAACCAGGTTTAGCTAAGAACAAATAGCAGAATGACACCTTATGAATTGTGGTATGACCAGAAGCCATTAGTTAATTTTTTTAAGGTGTTTGGAAGTAAATTCTTCATCAAGAGAGATGAAGATGGAATAGGTGGTTTTGATTCCGGGAGTGATGAAGGTTTTTTATTAGGTTACTCTACACACAACAAGGCTTACAAATGTTACAATAAAAGACTGAGAAGAGTCATTGAGAGTGTGCATGTCAGAGTTAATGAATATTTCCACAAAGGAAGTCAAGCACAAGTAAACTAGTATGATGATTCATGTGATGAAGATGAAGTGCACTTAGAAAGTAAATTGGAAGAAGCTCCCAGGAAGGCCCCTAACAAATATGTGCAAAAAAATCACCTAGAAGAAAAGATTATAGGAAATAAAAATGATGGTGTTCTGATAAGAAGAAGACTTGCCCAAAATATTGAACAAGTGAATTTCTGCCTCATGACTGAAATGGAACCCAAAACATTTAATAAGGCCAACAAAAGTGAGAAATTGATGGATTCTATGGAAGAAGAGCTACAACAGATTGAAAAGAACAAGACTTGGGAATTAGTTCCTAGACGGGTAGATAAGAATGTCATTGGCACAAAATGGGTCTACTGGAACAAGATGAATGAAGAAGGTAAGATTGTTAAGCATAAGGAAATATTAGTGTGCAAAGGGCATTCTCAAGTAGAAGGAATAGACTTTGAAGAAAAAATTGTACCGGTTGCTAGACTTGAGGCTATCAGAATGTTCTTATCCTTCTCTGCCTACAAGGGATACAAGGTATATCAAGTGGACGTCAAATCTGCTTTCTTGAATCGTAATTTGGAAGAAGAAGTCTACATAGAACAACCAAAAGGTTTTTTGTTGCATGATGATGAAAATTTTGTGTGCTGGTTGAAGAAAGCATCGTACAGTTTGAAGCAGGCTCCAAAAGCATGGTATTCAAGGTTAGATAAATATCTTAAGGAGCAAGGTTTCAAAAAGGGAAGTGCAGATAGCAATCTGTACATTAAAGCAAATGGAAATCACGTGATCATTGTGGTTGTGTATGTGGATGACATAATATTTTGAGGCAACAAGGATACCTTGTGTAAAGAGTTTGTCGATCAGATACAGTCTCAGTTCGAGATGTCAATGCTTGTAGAGATGTCATACTTTCTTGGTTTACAGATTTCTCATCAAGGCAAAGGAATTTTTATCTCTCCAACCAAGTATGTAAGAGATATATTGAAGAAGTTTCAGATGGAAGACAATAAACCAGTAAGTACCCCCATGGTGACTGGATGCAAGTTGAGTAAGGTTGATGAGTCACCAGAAGTGGATTAGACCCTGTATAGATCCATGATAGGTAGTTGATTATATCTTACTATTAGATAGCTCAGATAACTAGAGGACAACAAAGAGGGGGGCTGAATCAGTTGTCAACAAGTTAAATGACTTTAAACACTTAAAACCTTTTACCAGAATACATGAACCAAATACTGGAATAGCAGTTATAGCAATTAATCATAAACAAAAATCGAAGAACATTTACAAACCATCCACAACACATAACACCAAGATTTGTACGTGGAAAACCCAATACAGCGAAAAACCATGGTGGGAAGCCTACCCACGGTCAAATGATACTTCTGCAGTATGTGATTAAAAAGAGAGGGGCTTGGACATGTAGGAAGGCCAACAACCTAGAGCACACTTCTCATCACAAAAGGAGCCTCACTGACTACAATAGAAATCCAGACTATAATACAGAAAGAAGAGTGAACTACAAAGATAAGATCTCCTATGCCTGAGTATAGTTCTGATTAAGCTCAATACCAGAGGTCTTAGACCTCTTACAAAAACCCAATCCAATCACCTATGATTGACAACCTATGCATATGATTACAACTTTATTCACACATAGATAATCCCATAACCATAATTCTATCCCATCTATGATCTACAAAGAGATCATATATATACCAACCTGGGACATAAACAATCAGGTCGGCCACCTAAAAGATAATACAATAAATTCATTACATAAACCCATAAATCAATGATAATCCAAGTTGTCTTGAGACCAAAACAACATAATCCAATCAATAAATCCAACCGGTAACGCATCGAGATCAACTACCAACACGTTACATAAAATAGACCATAACCTAGATAGCACCAGACCCAAAATAGGTCACCATAAGACAAATGCAATACCACCAATCAACAAGAACAAGAACAAGATAATCAACAACATCATGTGAATCATCTAGAAGTTGCACCAACACCACTTATCAAGTGCATCAAAAGATCTTGAACAAAGATCTGCTGGTAGAACCTTTACCGATAACCAAAAGACTTACTAGAATAAATAATAGCATTTGGATCAAGTCCCGGGCCAGTCAGATGATGAAACACATCAGGAACATATGAATGACCAATCCAAATCAATTACACAAGCCTGAGCATATCAGAGATGACCTCCAGATCAATATCATAAAACAACCATTTTACTAGAACCCGGTAGATAACCGATGTTGCCATCAATGACAAACGTCAATGCAACACATAATCAATTCCTCCAAATTTCCAACAATCTCCCCCATTGGCATTGATGGCAACATGAGATGTGAAAAACATCCAAGTGCCAAGAAGTGCCAAACAAGTCTCCCCCAAAGGAAGACAACCAACAATCTCCCACAAAATGATACATCAATCATAGACCTAAAACAAACTCCCCCTGAAACTAATATCCTTGTTAAGCTTTGATCTCTCACCTTTGACTGAATTTACTATTAATCTCTGTTTTTCACATGTATATCTCTCCCACTTTGACATCAATGCCAAAGATTTGACATAAACATCACAAAAAAATCATGAAACCTCTAAACCACACACCTGACTACTCCCCCAGAGTAGTAGCACCACCACATCAATCCAGAATGAATAGTAGCTCTAATAATGCATATCTAATTGATGTCAATCGGCATCACTCAAGTCTCTACCAGAGGGGAAAAAACTCCCAATCTGTCTCTGAAGTACTCAAATGATTCTTTGGGAAAAGGTTTAGTGAAAATATCTGCAATCTTCTCTTTAGTATTCACATAAACCAGTCTGACTTCATTTGCTTCCACCTTCTCCATCAAAAAGTTATACTTGATATAAATATGTTTTGTCTTAGAATGAAATACCGGATTCTTTGATATGTTAATAGTAGCAGAGTTATCACAGTGAATAACTACTGGTTCATTATAGTCTACCCTTATATCCTTCAACATTTGCTTCATCCATAGGACTTGTGTATAGTTAGTAGCATCAACAACATACTCAACTTCAATAGTAGATAAAGAAGTACATGCCTATTTCTTTCTGATCCATGAAACAAGTTTCTTTCCAAGAAAGAAAGCTCCATCGGATGTTCTCTTCCGATCATCAACATCTCTAGCCCAATCTGCATCTGTATATGCACATAGTGTAAAGTCAACATATTTAGGATACCATAAACTATACTTAGTTGTCCCTTGTAAATACCTAAAAATCCTTTTCACTACACTCTCATGATTCTCTCTAGGATCACTCTAAAATCTTGATACAATACAAACTACATTCATTATATCCGGTCTAGTCTGAGTCAAATATAACAAACCTCCAATCCTAGATTTATACCTTGTAGGATTTACCAGAGCTGATGCATCTTTCTTTGTCAATTTATCACTTATAACCATAGGAGTACCAACTGATTTAGAATTTTCCATACCAAATTTCTTTAATAGTTCTCTAGCATACTTAGTTTGATAGATGAAAATACCTTTATCAATCTAAGTAATCTACAAATCTAGTAAAAATCTCATCTCCCCAATCATAGACATTTCAAATTCATTCTTCATATTGTTAGAGAATTCCATACATAACTTATCTTCACCTCCAAAAATGATATCATAAACAAAGACCTCAATAATCAATGTGTCATCATCATTGATCTTATAATATAAGTTACTCTCAACATTACCTTTACTGAAACCAAGCTTCAAAAGATATTTTTCCAATCTTGCATACCAAGCTCTAAAAGCTTGTTTCAATTTATATAAAGCTTCTTTAACCCTCAAACCATGTTTTTGTTATCTAAAAGTGGAAATCCATCAGGATGCTCAATATAGACTTCCTCTTCAAGATCTCCATTCAGAAATGCACACTTAACATCCATCTGATAAACCTTGTAGTTCTTATGTGCAACATAATTAAGAAATAATCTCACGACTTCAATCCTAGCTACTAGAGAAAAAGTTTCATCATAATCAATTCTTTCCTTCTGAGAATAACCTTTACAAACCATTCTAGCCTTATTTCTCACAACTTGTCCATCTTAATTCAATTTATTCCTAGATACCCATTTAGTTCCAATAACATTCTTATTTTTAGGTTGGGGAACTAAAGTCCATGAATTATTCTTTTCTATCTGATCTAATTCCTCTTCCATAGTTTTCAACATTCATCTTTACATGCTTAAATTACTAATGTCGTTCAACTTGAGAAATTAAAAATACCTCATTAGCTTCCAACCTTCTTGTCATCACTCCTTTGTTCTTGTCTCCAATGATCTGATCTTTTGAATGATTCAGCCTTACATACTTAGGATTCTTTGGATTTTATGTTCCTCTGCTCTGATCTTCAGTTACTATTGAATTTTCTGATGTTGCTGGAGTAACTTGTTCAACATTTTGTTCCGGTGTAGGTGCTACCAGATCAGTTATGATCATTTCCACTTCCGGTTCTCTCTCATAAGTTCTGATTTGACCTTTGATCTGCTCATCTACCTTGACATTAGCACTTTCCACAATTCTCTATAAAAAAAATTTGAAACATCTATATGCTTTTCTTTCATTGGAATAACCAAGAAATATCCCTTCATCACATCTAGGATCAAAATTTCCAATGGAATCATCTCTTCTGATATAGCATTTACTACTAAACATTTTGAAATACTTAACTGTAGGTGTATGACCAAACCATAACTCATAAGGTGTCTTGCTGATGTCTTCTTTATATGAACTCTGTTGAATGTATACACCACCATGCTAATAACTTCTCTCCAATAGATATGAGGCAAATTATCTTCCATCATCATAGTTCTATCCTCATCCAAGATGGTTTTGTTCTTCCTTTCCACAACTCCATTCCGCTGAGTCTCTTGGGTGCAAACAACTATCTCCTTATACCATTCTTCTCACAATAACTGTTAATTTCACTGAATGTGAATTCACCACTCTGATCTGACCTTAATCATTTAATCTTCAATCATGTCTTTGTCTCAAGTTTATCTTTAAAGATTTTAAAATTTTCAAATGCTTCAAATTTCTCCCTTAGAAAAGTAACCCCCATCATTCTAGAATAGTCATCAATGATTAGCATAAAATATGTATCACCCTAAAAACTTCTAGTTCTAGCAGGACCACACAAATCAGTATGAATAAGATCAAGAATATCATTAGAATAGTCCCATATACCCTTAAAAGAAGTTCTGACTTACTTACCCATTTGACATTCATTGCATACCGGATTATAGGGCTTCACAATCTTAGGTATATCTCCAAAAACCTCAGTTGAACTGATTTTACAATGCAATCAAAATTTACATGACACAACCTCTTATACCATAGACAACTTTCATCAATATGTGCAATTAAATATGTCTTCTCACCGGAGTTCAAATGAAAGATGTTACCTTTAGTTTGAGTACCGGTTGTAATCTCCAATCCAAATCTGTTAATGATTTTGCATTTTCCATCCTTAAACTATAATTGAAAACCCTTATCCACCAATTGTCCTACACTCAAAAGATTGTGCCTTAAACCTTCAACCTAATAAACATTATCAGTATTATTCTTACCATCCTATGATATGGTTCCTCTTCCCGTGATCATGCATGCTTTGTCATCTCCAAATCTAACTAGACCACCTTCAAATTCTTGAAAAGATAGAAACTTCCTTTTATCTTAAGTCATATGATGTGAGCATCCACTGTCTATTACCTATTCATCCTTGTCTTCAACTTTAGCAACAAGGGCCTTCTCTTCAGGTACTAGAGCATCTTCCTTGATAGCTAAGAATACCCATTCCTTTCCTTTGCTGGAATCATTAGTTGATTCTTGCATCAGGTCATCATCAGAATCAGTCACACCTTCCTCATCCACATAGTTGCATGATTTGTCTTTGTTTTGTTGGACACAATATGCCACTAAGAGGGGGGGTGAATCAGTGGTTTCCAAAACTCTTTTACCTTTTTATCCTAAGAGAGATTGTCGATTACCAATCCTAATGCCAAGTTATCCTACCGGTAAGAGAAGGAAAGATATCATAAAACAAGCACACACAAATGCACATCACATGACATCGGTATATACAAGGAAAGCCCAAGATAAAAAAAACCTTAGTGAGAAATGATGTTGGAGTCTACTGCTCCAATCCAGCCTCACAATAAAACATCAGTTATAACATTTAGGGCACCAACCCAAGGAGAACCACTCCTAATTTAGGGCACCAACCCAAGGAGCAGCAACCCCTAATTTAGGGCACCAACCCAAGGAGCTCCAACCCCTACACTGAGCACCAACTCAGTGATCTATCATGAACATAATCAATTACAAAAGTAATAATCAGATTACAAGCAAATCTTGTAACCACTGCATACACTTTATCCTATCAGTTTCTCACCTCCTCTGCCTTACCGATTGACTCCTACTCTTCCTTATATATCTCTCTCTATCTCTCTGCTCACCTTCACTTGTTGTTGTTGACACACCGGTTCTACCTTAGTCTATTGGATGAATAGTTAGATCATATACCTATTGTTGGTTACTCTGCTCACCATTTTATCCTTTCTCTTCTCTCTACTTTCCAAATCTTTTCTCCCACACACACATATAGTTGCTTCCCTCTGCACTTCCTTGTAGCTATCTTAAACACCACCAGTTCCCACCTCTACAACTCACTTTATAGTTTACCGGTTACATTGATCTTGTCAGTTAAGTCACTGCTAAAACCTCTCATTGGTTTCACCTTTCTTGTTGGCTCTCTGCTTCAGATGCTTTGTTCCTTTACTCTTCTCAGACTTATCTATTTTTTTCTTTGTTCGGGGTCACTCTTCTCCCCAACCAGTATCAAATCACTTCAACCTAGAGTCTACATATTTATAGCCAAGTTTTCCCCCAGAATAGAAAATCAAACCTCGAGGCATATCAAATTAGATAGAATCATGCATCAGAGATGCCAACCTGCTCCATATCATCCATCACAACTAATCTTGTGGCTTCCAATACACATTTTCTATTTTTAGCAAACACACCCTTGTATATCGACTTGCTTCTGTCAATCACATTAAATGATCTCTTGGTTGCCTTCTCCAGGTTAGATCTACAACTAGATATTCTACCTTAGTCGTAGCATAACACAGATCTTCATTCTTCATTGATCCGCAAATCACTAAAACATATCTCATGATTTCCTCAGTCGACATTAATGTCGACCTACCACTAACTACCTCACCAACATGACACTTCACCGACCTGTGCATGCAAGACACTTCAACCCCACGTGGCATCTTTATTGGTATCCACCTCGGCTAAACCTTTGTGTTGGTTCTGATAGGATCACCGACCAATCACTTGACTGGTGTATGCTTCATACTACCAGTCCATCCTGCCTATCGGTTCTCTAACCCTGCCGGTACATCTCACCTTGCTGGTTAACCTTCTTATCTGCACTTCTCTTCATTAGGTGAGATCCTTTCACTTTTGCCTCTTTGATCTCTCACCAGTTGACCTAGTATATATACTATCTCTACTATAGATACCGGTAGATATGTTTACCGGTGGACAACTCTCTTTCTTGCACCCGATGATACCCTTGATGACACCATGCCATCAAATTCCAACTATTATGCACCTTTAGCAACACCTTTCTCCATCTATATACTAGCAACTCCATGTTTGTGATTGCAAACTCATTTGCATCCTTGTACATCTAACTGATTCTCATCTCAACTAGTTTTTCAAGGTGGCATAGTCATTTGTCTAAGTGACAAACCCATCACTCTTCATCTGTCCCGACAACTCATCATGCCTTCCCTATCAATCTAGTGCATATCTTTTGATTTCATGCACCCGAGGCATCTTTGTGATTCACCAGTAGATCCAGTGTGAGCAACTAGTCTCCTGCCTTCTACTGTTTTGTCTTATCTCATATGGATATGATGCATTCCATGCATGTAGTGAGGTAAGCCGAGTGTTAGCACTTACTAGTGGGAGTAGCTGGACTTGACATATTATTCTGACATTACACCAATATTACTTCCCTATTTGAGTAGGTGAAAATTCCCTACAATCCTCAGGCAACATTCCTTCTTTAGTCTTCTCTTCTTCCAAGAACAACATCATTTACCGGTGGGAGTCCTGCTAGATGGAATCATACTAGCATACTGGTGGCATGTTCACTTTGTAGTCTTACCGATCATCATCTTACCAATTAGTAGCAACATGTATATGAAAATGTTCATCCACTTGTTCACTAGATACCAATTTCTTCATACTCATTCATCAATTTGTATACTGGTGACTCTAGCTTGCATACTGGTTTCCCTCAACTACACAAACTGTCAGTTTGTTGGTAAACAAATTTGTCTTTCTTATCTAATTAGATTATAGCAGTGTGAAACACAAGAAAGTAGACAAAATCTTCTACCAATCAGTTGGAAAATCATTTAATTGATTAACCTCTGAATTTAGGTATAGCTCCCTCTAGTAAATATTCATTTGGCTCCAAATTACATACAATTAATGGAATGCTTTTCACCAAAAAGCACTTAAAGGCAATTGCATACATCAGTCAATAAAAAATGAATGCAAGTATTGATTCATATATAATCTTTTATATAAAGCCGACAGACTTCATACGATCACTAAAACAAAATGAAAAAGCTTTCAGAGATGAACTTAGCCAATAGTTTTCTGCACATATAGAAAGTATAACAACCCCTTACTCAAAATTGACTTACACAGAAATCAAATTTTGAAATCAAACACATAGATTTGAGACTAAAAGTAGCTGTTAAAAAGATTCACATTCATAGATGATCCTCAACTTCCTTCATACACAAAATGTATTTAGCTAGCTTTAAAGATAGGCTTTTTCAAAAACTTAGCGAACCCTTACAAAGTTACTACATCAGATACTTATAGGTCACCAGACCCAATAGTTTTTAACCAAAGTAAAATTAACTACTAAGAGTTAATGAAAATCAACCCTAACTGCAATAACTGAATTTTAAAGAAAATAACTAGGCTTGCTAGCAAACAACTACCAATAGCACTAGTCATGCAGTCTTCTCTGCTTCGATGTGATCGCTCAGGTTAGTGTCTTGAACAGACACCATCACCACCTTGGCCACGCTCTACTCTCGGTGTACTTTTGAAAACTCCTGAATTACCATCACATGTGGCAAACTGATATGAATAACCCTCTATTTCCAAAGCTCCTTCTTCCTCTTCACCATTTGCACTTTATCTCTGTGAGAGTCTAGATGATCGAGGCAAATGGTGAGAATTGATTCCACCTTAAAGATCCTTGTGAAATCTTCCATAGACAAAGATTTCTCCATCTTGATCTGTCTGATGTGGGTGCTGAACTAGTTAATCATCTCCATGGTGTCCTCCAGAGTTTCGTCGTCTTCCTTAAGTAGTTGGACATCCACACAATGTAAGTCCTTCTGCATGGTCGCTCTCAAGGCTGTTAATTCTCCATGTAGGCTGGCTGACTCATTATAACCCTGCTCAATAATCTGATTGTGCCACTCAATACTCTCCTTCCAAATGAACATGACATCTTCATTCAAACCTGACACTTGATTTTCAGCTAGAAAGTTCATTAGCCCATAACGTTGAATATCCTGCATCTGCTCTGAAATCACAGCCCATTTAGATTTGTCCTTCTGCCATGAGACCAAGTCAGAATCTAAGACTTTAGTAACCTCATTTGCATCCTTAAAGATCTGGACCAAGTCAGTTATGTAATTGGTTGCCTGGCACATGATTGTGGTGAACCATTCTGAGAAGACTTCAGCGATCATCCCGTTCCGTTGAACCTCATCCAGAAATTTTTGATTGCTAGGGCACTTTGGACTAAAAGGACCTGAATGTTGGAATAATGGCAACGAGCTCTTTTGCAAAGCATGAATATATTGAGCCATTTGTGTTAAACTTTGTTTCAACTCATCCTTGTCCCTCTCATCCTTCTAGGTACAGGAGATGATTCATTTGGTGGAAGTCTCCAAGTGCTTAACATCCATGGCTCTGGTTCCAATTCCCAAATCTATTCATTCAACAACATAATCTGCCTCAGAAGCTGTAGTAGCATCTTTGTTAGGCTTGGGTCTATCATTATCCGTAGTCCAATGCTTCGTATTTTCATCAAAGTCAATCATTGCCTCTATTTTTAACTTTTTGGGCTTTGTAGACCTTCCCAGACATTTACTTATGGCATCCTCCATTGATACTAAAATCAGAACTACATTCCTTTTCCTGGTGATAGAATCATTTAGCCATTTTGGTGCTAGGGTTAGCTCTTTTGAAGGCATGGATGGAAGCCCTGCTGAGGAGGGAGGCGTGGTATGGCCAATGTGAGACTGAATCTCAAGAGTTCCTAAGTCCTAAAAAATAGTGTCTATGTCAATTGAAAGCTTGTCCACTTCAGAAATAGGGGATGTCATCTTGCTTGATGTTTCCTCTAGATCTATATCAAGAATGAAGTGAGAAACTGGTGGTTTGAAACCCTTCTTAGATCTTGATCTGGTAACTCGACCAGCAATAGAAAGCTCAACCCCAATATTAAGTTTCTCTTCCTTAATCCTTCCTTGTGCTTTTCTTGCATCAGAAATGGGAATGTTAGACACAACATAAATTTTATTTGCAGTACTCTTCTTCCCATTTTTGCTTCTTGAGCTGGTGGCTCATTCTGGGTGAAAATGACAACTCCTAAGCCAATTATCTATTCTTTGGATTACACCCAAAGTGTGTGTCTGAATACTATCACTCATCTTCTTGTTCCAATCTATTTCTGGAAGAGGTTCATCATGAACCCGCTTCATAAACTCGTAGTCAAGTGTGTCCTCATCATAATCGGTGACATCTGAGGTATCCATGGGTAACTTCATATCATGAATTTGCTTCAAAGTTAGTCTTGACCAACTCCTTCTCCATACTTCAAACTCATCTCGGCAACCCTCCCAATAATCTTCCAACTGAGGAACATGTTGATCAGGTACTACTTTCTTTACATATTGAGCAATAAAACCCCTACTGTCAAAGCTATCCCTCTTTACAAAAGACTTCAAATGGAACTTTTGAATTCAAGTTCAAGGTTCAATGAATTAGAAACTGATCTACAGCTATAATGTCCTAAATCAATGGGAAAAATCCCGCTTGTGTCGGAATCCTCACCATAATCTTTGGAAACATAAGCAAGTGTTCTAGATACTTCAATCAATATGCAAGAGTCTAAGACGTACCTAGGAAGTCTAAAGGGTTCACCCTTAAATCCTCCAACTCTCAAATAAGTGAAATGGTTGAACTGTATGAAGAACCTGCCATATATGTTGACAAATTCAACTGCTTCCATGGACATTCTTCTATGCAAATTTACCTATAACTTAAAGGTCAGCCTTCCAACGAAAACATCATTCCAATGAAGATAATCATCAACATGCCCTTTCAAAGTTAAACTAGGATGATAATCATAGATCCTCATGCCTTGAACCCACTTTACATGTGACAACCCCAACCACTCTCTAACACAAGTAAGCATGTATAGCAGATAGGATGACATATAAAAATTGGACATTCCAAGATAATTACTCAGACCCTCATGCAATCTCTCTGCAATAATAGTTCCCCAATCAATGAACTGATTTCTATCCAGTGTAACCTAGATGAAGAGATACATCTAGTCTTCTGAGTAAAAAGAGTGAGAGTTACCCTTCACCCTGCTTAACAGTATGACTAAATCTTGGATTGCTGGAATTAAATGTTCACGAGTTAAAGGTCTCGGAAGCCTCGAGCCCCCTTTTTGGAATTTTACAAGCCAATTCCGAGCAATCACTGTTCTATAATATTACTTCTTCTCAGAGAAGATTCCATAAGATTTACCAATAGTCCAGTCTTCATAGGGTTCCTGGTGTGGAATGCCCATAGCTGCCATTACCGTCTATCTGTCAATAGACAACAAGACTTCACCATCATTTCTCCTTATACACCTATTACCCTTGTTGTAATGATTCATGCATTCTAAAACTAACTCTGGGTAGGGAGCAATAGTGGGGAAGGCGGTGACTTCTAATAATCTACTCTGAGCCACATCTTTCATCATGTCTGTGGTTGAATTCTTTACTCTCTACAGAAAAACCTCTAAATCTAGTTGAACCAGGGTTGTGTCACCCAACTCTGGTAAAGAGATGACTAGGGAAGACGAGCTCACTAATTTGGGTAAAATAGGCCTCATATTTTGATTTGTGATTTTCCCCAAATCAATTCCAGGCGAAGAAGGAAATTGGAAACAAAAACAAACAGCTAAAGAATACCCAGATCTTTTAAAACAAACTGTAGCAATTCAGAAAATTGTTGAACATACCTTCCTCTACTCTCTGTAACCCTCTAACGCTGCCTAATCTTCCCGCTCCGTGAACTCCTTCTCAAAATATTCTCATGAAAATAATAATTCTAATGAGACAACTACTCAGTTTTAAGCGGAGAAAATCTTACCCATCATTACTAAAGCTGCCTTTATTACTCCTTCTTCATCTGAAGTTACTTTGAAATGATTACACTGAGGTACGCCTTAACCATTAAGTCACTTCTCTTCTGACATAGCCGATCTTCACACATACTTGCCATAAATGGCAGATTTCAAATCATTAGAAAAAGAATATTCCTTCCCTCAGCTGTCGTCTATCGTGTTCTGAAAGTCCCAGCCAACACCACGTGGCAAGTCACACGTCTTCCAAAAAAAAACCTATACATAAAACTCAGAGCCTTATGCAACCATCACAAAAAGACATTGACAAGACGAATGTTGAACTTGAACTTTGAACCAAAAAAAGGTTCAAGTTTAAGGTTCAAAGAATGCAAAATGCCGACAAGACTAACAAAGCTTAAAGTTGCGCGGATAAGAAAGACACTTGAAACAACGCCCGTTGAACTTTCAACTTTGAACCAAAAAGGTTCAAGTTCAAGTTCAAGGTTCAAGTTCAACGCAGTGACACCTAACAAGGACCGAATGACAAGAGAAAAATTTAAGCAAGTTCTTGACCGATGAGCTAAACAAGCACGACTTCTTATAGGACGCATATGGAATGAAAATTGTATATATGCCCAATAGTGGCTCTACATGGGGACTGGGTGTCGTAAGATACCAAGCAATGAATCATAGAATCTCTGGTTTCGCAACATAACTGAGTAAGGAAGAACCTATAACAAAAAAAGACACACCTAAACTAGCACGACAATCAAATATGTACAAGCTAATAGGGGATGCCTGCTTACAATTTATACAATTTTAAATCCTTCCCATTATAAGATAGGGGAAGCTCAAAACCATCCTGATAAGCAAGTTTAAAAGAATTGGGCCCTTTTACTTCGTAAATCACATAAGGTCCCTTCCACAACAACTCAAATTTTCCATGAGCACCTTTCAGTTCTCTTCTTTTATCCCATAATAACACTAGATCCCCTTTCATGAACTTTTTGGGCCTTGCCTTCTGATCAAAAATCTTTTTAACCCTCATCTGATGTTCTGTGATCCTGTCAACCAGTTTTTCTCATTCTTCTTCAATTTTAGTTAAGTACATGATTTGTTTTTCAAGAGAGCTCTGGAAAAATGCATCTTCTATCACCGACTACAGTCTAGAAGCCACTAGTTCTAAAGGAAGAGAGATTTGCGCGCTAATACCATAAACTAGTTCAAATGGTGACATCCCTATGGCCCGTTTTGGTGAAGTTCGATCCACCCACAGTGCTTCACACAACTTCTTATGCCAATCCCTAAAATTTTCACTGACCAACTTCCTCATAATATTGATCAAGTTCTTGTTACTTGATTCCACTTGACTGTTACCCTACGGATAATAATCAGAAGCGTGTTCCAGAGAAATCCTGTGATCATAGCAAAATAAGCTTAGTTCTGATGAAGAAAAATTTGATGCATTATCTGTGACTATTTTCTAAGGAACTCCAAACCTGACAAGAATATTCTCTTTAAGGAATGTACACACAATTTATGAGGTAGTTTTTTTTACATGGATAGCTTTCACCCATTTAGTGAAATAATCCATCGCCGTTAATATGTGAGTGTGCCCCGCACTAGAACTATGATTCAAAGGGCTAATAAAATCTAGTCCCCACTGCTTAAATGGTTCTTCAATCACCACAGGTCTTAAAGGAAAGGTGGCCAACTGGGGTTTGCCAATAAATAACTTGCACTTCTCACATCTCACCACCCAAGCGTATGCATCCCGGAACATCCTTGGCCAATAATAACAATTTCTCAGGATTTTATATGTGGTAACCATAGAAGAAAAGTGACCCCCGCAGGCTTCATTATGGAAGGTTTTCAGTAGAGCTTCCTAGTGCGGCTTGTCCACACACCAGAGGAAAGTGCCATCTAACCCCTTTTTATACAATATGTTATTTGAGATAACATACTTTGCACCTTTCAACCTCAGATTTTGTTTTTCTCTAGGAGAAAGATAGTCTGGACAATCCCCATACGTAAGATAATACGCCACGTTAGTGAACCAGGAATCTTGATGATCAATGAACAAAGTTAAAGGTAAATTGTTGTCTTCTTTGGACTCATTTTCTACCATCAATCTACAGAGGCCTTGTCCTCTGACTAGGTTAGTGGGCTTAATATCTAAATTGAATTCCTATATCTTGGAAACCCAAGGTGCTCTATTATTGATGCCAACATCTTGTTGAGTTAAAACAGCCTTTACTACAGAATTGGGAACAAAAACAATCACATGCAAGTGAAGTATATAATACCTGAACTATTTTACAGCTTTAACCACCGCAAAAGCTTGCTTCTCTATCAGTGAATACTTCAACTCATGCTTCTTCAAGGGAACACTCATAAATGAAATCGACACTACCTTGTTATCTTCCCCTTTTTGAACCAAAATCTCAGAAATATTATGATCTGATGCATAGCAATAAATAATAAAATCTCTATTAAAGTATGGATTTACTAGGGTTGGTGCATGTGGAATTGCCTTCTTAATCTCTTCAAAAGCTTTTCTGCTAGCTTCATTCCACTTAAAGGCTACCTTCTCACTCATCATATTCACAATGAACTTGGTAGTTTCAGCAAAATCAGGAATAAAATGTCTTAAGAAGTTCACCTGTCCAAAGAAATACCTCACTCCATTCCTATTTGAGGGAAGACTAAGCTGTTCTATCGCCTTTACTCTCTATGGATCAACCTTTACTCCTTCCTGTGAGACAATGTGTCCCAAAAGTTTCCCCTTTGTGACACCAAAGACAGACTTTTTAGGATTTAGGGATACTCCACACTCTCTGCATCTCATTAGAACCTTCCTTAAGTCCTGCACATGATGTTTCCTTTTTTTGGAGAATACAGTTAAATCATCTAAATACACCACAATAATCTTATCCCTCAAATTTCCAAAAGAAAGATCCATTGCTCTTTGAAAAGTAGCTCCTGCGTTAATCAACCCAAAAGGCATCCTGTTATAAGCGAAGGTGCCCCACAGAGTTATAAAGGTTGTCTTGTGTTGATCTTGCTCTGCGACACTTATCTGATTATACCCAGAGAAACCGTCCAATATGGACATCATCTCTGACCTGGAAACAGTTTGTAAAATATGATCCATTGCAGGTAGGGGATAGTTATCCTTCAAACTCTCTTGATTTAAGTTTCTAAAATCAACACAGATTCAAATCTCACCATTTTTCTTCCAAATAGGAACTATGTTTGCAACCCAGGTAGAATGATGTATAGGATAAATAATTTGGGCCTTCAACATTTTATCAACTTCATGAAAAATCGCTTCTGCTACCTTAGGATTAAAGTTCCTCAACTTCTACCGGAATGGATTAACTCCTGGCTTCAAAGGAATTTGATGCTGAAACTTACCATCCCTAAAGTTCTTCAAATCATCATAACTCTGCACAAATACATCTTTAAACTCTACTCGTAAATCAATGAAGCTCTTTCTTTCCACTTCGGAACAACATTTACCCAAATTAACAAATTTAGGATCCTCAGTGGTACCAATGTTAATTTGCTCGTACTCTCTAGAGCTCTAAAAAAACAGGAGCATCCTTATCTCTTCGCTTAACATACCCATCTTTCCTTTCGAAGAGACATTCAAGAGAAACTAAACCCTTTGGAATTTTATTTCCCTTTAACTGCAACATCCCATCATGTGCTTCCTCTTGTGTATCTGGAGAAAACTCTTTACAACTCTCCACTGACCCTTCATAAAACAAGGATGTAAAAATGTCAGCACATTGCAGAAAGTTCTGAATCTATTTATCATTTTCAAACACCTGCCAGGATTCAAAATTATCTGGCACACTAGGTCTATAAACTAGTTCAACCCTATAAGTATCAGTTGTGAAATCCAGGTGTGGAACCGGCAAGGTTGCAGATACCGCCAAAGAATCTTCCTTCAAATTAAATTCCCTAGGAATGACTTCAATTGAAAAAGCATCAAAGGCTTCGATCTCATCCCAAATGCAATTTCTATAATGCCTCAATCTTTCATTTTTGATCACAAATAAGCCCCTCACCTGCTTAACAATAAGTTCTGCATCACCTTTCACTTTCAACATTTTGATTTGTAACCTCTTCACTTCAGCTAGACCTAATAGTAAGGCCTCATACTCGGCCGTATTATTTGTCTTTTGGAATTCTAACTTAAAAGCATAATGGATGCTTTCTCCGCGAGGAGATATCAAAATGACCCCAACACCTAATCCTGAAGATGAACAACTCCCATCAAATTCCATGAGCCAGAGTTCATTTAACCTATCTGCATCAAATAACGTATTCTCATCTTGAGGGTCAGTCGTTATCATGTAATTGCCAAAGCCATAATCTTGATACAAAATTTGAGCTTTTGGATCATCGGAGGGAAAAACCATGTACTTAGCTTTCATTTCAAGGTGCAAACGAACTCTCTGTTAAAAATATTCACATTCATAGATGATCCTCAACTTCCTTCATACACAAAATGTATTTAGCTAGCTTTAAAGATAGGATTTTTCAAAAACTTAGCGAACCCTTACAAAGTTATTACATCAGATACTTATAGGTCACCAAACCCAATAGTTTTTAACCAAAGTAAAATTAACTCCTAAGAGTTAATGAAAACCAACCCTAACTACAATAACCAAATTTTAAAGAAAATAACTAGGCTTGCTGGCAAACAACTGCCAGTAGTGCTAGTCATGCAGTCAGCTCTACTTCGATGTGATCGCTTGGGTTAGTGTCTTGAACAGACACCATCACCACCTTGGCCGCGCTCCACTCTCGGTGTACTTTTGAAAATTCCTGAATTACCGTCACATGTGGCAAACTGATATGAATAACCCTCTGTTTCCAAAGCTCCTTCTTCCTCTTCACCATTTGCACTTTATCTCTATGAGAGTCTAGATGATCAAGGCAAATGGTGAGCATTGATTCCACCTTAGAGATCCCTATGAAATCTTCCACAGACAAAGATTTCTCCGTCTTGATCTGTCTGATGTGGTTGTTGAACTGGTTAATCATCTCCATGGTGTCCTCTAGAGTTTCACCGTCTTCCTTAAGTAGTTGGACATCCAAACAACGTAAGTCCTTCTGCATGGTTTCTCTCAAGGCTATTAATTCTCCACATAGGCTAACTGACTCATTATAACCCTGCTCAATAATCTGATTGCACCACTTAATACTCTCCTTGCAAATGAACATGACATCTTCATTAAAACCTGACATTTGATTTTCAGCTAGAAAGTTCATTAGCCTGTAACATTGAATATCTCGCATCTTCTTTGAAATCACAGCCCATTTAGATTTGTCCTTCTGCCATGAGACCAAGTCGGAATCTAAGGCTTTAGTAACCTCATTTGTATGCTTAAAGATCTGGACCAATTCGGTTATGTAATTGGTTGCCTAGCACATGATTGTGGTGAGCCATTCTGAGAAGACTTCAGCGATCATCCTATTCCGTTGAACCTCATCCAAGAATTTTTGATTGCTAGGGGACTTTGGACTAAAAGGACCTGAATGTTAGGATAATGGCAATGGGCTATTCTGTAAAGTGTGGATATATTGAGCCATTTGTGTTAAACATTGTTTCAACTCAGCCTTGTCCCTCTCATCCTTCTAGGTACGGGAGATGATTTGTTTGGTGGAAGTCTCCAGGTGCTTAACATCCACGGCTCTGGTTCCGATTCCAAAATCTATTCATTCAACAACATAATCTGCCTCTAAAGCTGTAGTAGCATCTTTGTTAGGCTTAGGTCTAGCAATATCCGCAGTCCAATGCTTCGTATTTTCATCAAAGTCAATCATTGCCTCTATTTTTAACTTTTTGGGCTTTGTAGACCTTCCCAAACATTTACTTATGGTATCCTCCATTGATACTGAAATCGGAACTACATTCCTTTTTATGGTGATAGAATCATATAGCCATTTTGGTGCTAGGGTTAGCTCTTTTGAAGGCATGGATGGAAGCCTTGCTGAGGAGGGAGGCATGGTATGGCCAATGTGAGACTGAATCTTAGGAGTTCCTGAGTCCTGAAAAATAGTGTCGATGTCAATTGAAAGCTTGTCCGCTTCAGAAACAGGGGATGTCATCTTGCTCGATGTTTCCTCTGGATCCAAATAAAGAATGAAGTGAGAAACTGGCGGTTTGAAACCCTTCTTAGATCTCGATCTGGTAACTTGACTAGCAACAGAAAGCTCAACCCCAATATTAAGTTTCTCTTCTTTAATCCTTCCCTGTGCTTTTCCTGCATCAGAAAGAGGAATGTTAGACACAACATAAATTTTATTTGCAGTACTCTTCTTCCCATTTTTCCTTCTTGAGCTGGTGGCTCATTCTGGGTGGAAACGGTGACTCCTAAGCCAATTTTCTATTCTTCGGATTACACCCAAAGTGCGTGTATGAATACTATCTCTCATCTTCTTGTTCCAATCTATTTATAGAAGAGGTTCATCATGAACCCGCTTCATAACCTCAGAGTCAAGTGTGTCCTGTTTCATAAACTCAAAGTCAAGTGTGTCTCCATACTTCAAACTCATCCCGGCAACCCTCCCAATAATCTTCCAACTGAGGAACATGTTGATCAGGCACCGCTTTCTTTACATATTGAACAATACAACCCCCACTGTCAAAGTTATCCCTCTTTATAAAATATTTCAAATGGAACCTTTTGAATTTAAGTTCAAGGTTCAATGCATCAGAAACTGATCTACAGCTATAATGTCCTAAATCAATGGGAAAAATCCCGCTTGTGTCAGAATCCTCACCATAATCTTTGGCAACGTAAGCAAGTTGTCTAGATACTTCGATCAATATGCAAGAGTTTGAGATGTACCTAGGAAGTCTAAAGGGTTCACCCTTAAATCCTCCAACTCTCAAATAAGTGAAATGGCTGAACTGTATGAAGAAACTGCCATATATGTTGAGGAATTCAACTGCTTCTGCGGACATTCTTCTATGCAAATTTCCCTATAACTCAAAGATCAGCCTTCTAGCGAAAACATCATTCCAAAGAAGATAATCATCAACATGCCCTTTCAAAGTTAAAATAGGATGATAATCATAAATCCTCATGCCTTGAACCCACTCTACATGTGACAACCCTGACCACTCTCTAACATGGGCAAGCATGTATAGTAGATAGGATGACATATAAAAATTGGACATTCCAAGATAATTACTCAGACCCTCATGCAATCTCTCTGCAATAACAATTCCCCAATCAATGAACTGATTTCTATCCAGTGTAACCTGGATGAAGAAATGCATCTAGTCTTCCTAGTAAAAAGAGTGAGAGTTACCCTACACCCTGCTCAGCAGTATGACTAAATCTCGGATTGCTGGAATTAAATGTTCATAGGGTTCCTGGTGTGGAATGCCCATAGCTGCCATTACTATCTATTTTTCAATAGACAACAAGACTTCACCATCATTTCTCCTTATACACCTATTACCCTTGTCATAATGATTCATGCATTCTAAAACTAACTCTGGGCAGGGAGCAATAGTGGGGAAGGCGGCGACTTCTAATAATCCACTCTAAGCCACATCTTTCATCATGTCTGCGGTTGAATTCTTTACTCTCTACTGAAAAACCTCTAAATCTAGTTGAACCAGGGTTGTGTCACCCAACTTCGGTAAAGAGCTGACTAGGGAAGATGAGCTCACCAATTTGGGTAAAGCAGGCCTCATATTTTGATTCGTGTTTTTCCCCAAATCAATTCCAGGCAAAGAAGGAAATTGAAAACAAAAACAAATAGCTAAAGAATACCCAGATCTTTTAAAACAAACTGCAACAATTCAAAAAATTGTTGAACATACCTTCCTCTGCTCTCTGTAACCCTCTATCGCTGCCTAATCTTCCCGCTCCGTGAACTCCTTCTCAAAATCTTCTCATGAAAATAATAATTTTGATGAGACAACTACTCAGTTTTAAGCGGAGAAAATCTTACCCATCATTACTAAAGCTGCCATCATTACTCCTTGTTTGTGTGAAGTTACTTTGAAATTATTACGCTGAGGTACGCCTTAACCATTAAGTCACTTCTCTTCTGACATAGTTGATCTTCACACATAATTTCCATAAATGGCAGATTTCAAATCATTAGAAAAAGAATATTCCTTCCCTCAATGGCCTTCTATCGTGTTCTGAAGGTCCGGGCCAACACCATGTGGCAAGTCACACGTCTTCCAAAAAAAAACCCTAAACATAAAACTCAGAGCCTTACACAACCATCACAAAAAGACATTGACAAAATGAATGTTGAACTTGAACTTTGAACCAAAAAAAGGTTCAAGTTCAAGGTTCAAAGAATGCAAAATGCCGACAAGACTAACAAAGCTTAAAGTTGCGTGGATAAGAAAGACACTTGAAACAACGCCCGTTGAACTTTGAACCTTGAACCAAAAAGGTTCAAGTTCAACGCAATGGCACCTAACATGGATTGGATGACAAGAGCAAAATTTAAGAAAGTTCTTGATCAATGAACTAAACAAGCACGACTTCTTACAGGGACGCATATGGAATGAAAATTGTATATGGGCCCAACATAGTTGACATCCATGACAATAATACCAGTTGACATCAATGAAAATAATGCACATGCGTCTCCCATACCAGTTGCCATCATATACTAGTCAACATCAATGACAACACAATGCCAACAATCTCCCCCTTTGGCATTGATGTCAATACATGTAGTATCCAGTATACTACAAATTCTTTTTCCCCCTTTGACAACAATGAAAAAGGACACTGACATCCGGTAAACTATAGAGGGTTCTAGGCATTATGTCTCCCTCTTCCTATTGGTTGCTTCTCTATTTTTGACCACTATACTTTGCATCATCTCAAATAGTAGAGCTTGAGATGGAGGGTTCAGACACCAATTGACTACAATCTTATATACCAGTCTAATACCAATTTGCAAAAGCACCCAATTGTCGGCTAGACTACATCTTCTCCATCTGATTCAAACCCATGACCTAAGCAATTAGATAGCAACCTTGATAAATAGATAATTTGAATAGGCACTTTCCCAAAGTCACTAACATACCGGTACAACCATAGACACTTGTTATCCCCCTATTTCCAGCATGTCTAATACAAATCAAAAAATATGGCTGTGAACTCCACCTGAATCATAGATCTCAGGTCTTCATTGCCTATCAGGCCCTAAACCTGGGCTCTAATCTACACCTTATACTGGTTGAGTTGTGCATATGTGATCAACCAATGATCTTTGAGCTCCATTATATTCACCACAACTTATGACATGATCTTAAGTAAACACAATGCCATACTACATCATTATCATGCCAAAGAATCAAACCTGTTAGCCCATAATAATGTATGCACATAAGATCATCTACCGGACCAACACATGTAATTCAGGTCTTTGCCAATATCACCTAAGACATAATTCCCTTAATCCATGCATATCGTTCAATATCCATACCGGTAACATACTGCACATACCAGTTTTCTATACCAATACATCAACTCCACTGGGACACTTACCTCTAACTCCTGACTTCTTGTGTCAAGTGCCTCTGATTCCAATGGCAATTTGAATCATCCACTGACACACACGGAAGTAATCTTTCTCTCATCTGTGGATGTGTAGCCATGACAACAACTACAACACACTGCCATTTCATCTTCTTCCTTTTACCAGCAGCAACTTGTTCTTCCATTTATCCTTTTCCACTATAGGGGTGAATGATGTGATCAATAAATGACTCCCCCTAAGGTCCTGCATCTCTTTTAAGCCTAAGGAGATATAACCTATGCATTGAATGCACAATATCGGTTCATGGTTGCATCTTCTTGCTTCTTCCTCCATACCTACTTTGCCTCTCTCCTCTTACCATTTGTAGTCTTGGGAGTGGGTCTTACCTTCTTCTACTGATTGGTTCTTTCTCTACCTGATTCTACAACATGACCAGAGGCATTGTTGTAGAAGAAAATTTCATTCATACCAAGTAGTTGTCTTGAGGACCTTCTGTCAAACCGGTTTAAGTATCTTCTTTCGTTCATGTCATTGCGGCTAGCTACCAGTCTCCATGGATTCCTTGAACATGCAGGAGTATTTCTTCTTTTGTTCCATGCATTCCTTTGTTTCTCATATGCCTTGTAACTTCCTTTGTGTTTATTAGGATTGTTCCATCGGTTACCATTGGACAGTGAGTTCTTCTTCCTGCATTCATAATTTCTATGCCCAAATCTATTGCAATTATAGCATTTAATATTTTCATAACCGAGAGAGGGGATATGCATGTTTCTATTCTTTGAACCTTTGTGCCCTTCTGCCTGATTGTGTGGGGGAAAAAGCAAGACTAGGTTAATCATGCCCTAATCCTACCTTTTGACACACATTACGGAATACGAAAGAGCCTAGAGATATAGCACAATTGGCTACTTCTTTTTGTGAAAGAGAGAGCCACGGGATATCTATTAGGATTTCTATTCCCTTGTTGAAATTGTAAGATCAAGTAATGCAAGTTCAAACCCTAATCCCAAAATGCAAGTATGAACTAATAACAAGATTGCAGAATTGAGATTAAACAATGAACAGCTGTAAATACAAGGATGAAATAAGAATGCAGATGTGTACCCGGAGTCAAAATCGGACTGAAAATGTTCGGGATGGGGGCGTGGGCGCCACTGTCCTGAAAACTGCACCGGAAACTGTTGTTCTGCACTCTGGAACACTGTCAGAAAGCTGTCTGAAAACTATCTATCCGGAGGACCAGGGCGCCCAGCGCCTCTGTCCCAGGGCGCCCCTGTCCTGGCAGGACCAGGGCGCCCAGCGCCCCTATCCCAGTCTTCTGCTTTGCAATTTGATACAGAGTGCTGTCTCGACCTTCTCTCTCCGGATCTGTATCCCGCGGCGTCGTCTGAATCCCGAAACCTGCAATGATATCTGAAAAAGGGTGTATGGGCGGCTATATAGGGTTTTGCCTTAGTCAAACCCCTGCTTCGGTGATTTCCACCTCCACGAATAGCCAAGTTGTTTTGTAAAATGTATTGTGTGTGCAGACCTAGTGTGTGTGCAAGGTCCTAAAATGCAAGAAAGCAAACTAGAGCAACCTAGAAAGTAAACCCTAATTGCTTGTAAATGATAACATAAATGCTCTAAATCAAGATGCAAAGTGATCTAAAGCATGAATAAATGATGTATTGAAGCTTATGTAAAGACATGAAAACAACATGAAATCATACCCAACCCTCAAGGGAGGAGTACAAGCCAACCTTCAGACGGTAATCTCCTATTGTTCTTCAATGTCTTCCAAGCCCTAAATGGATGAATGAATTTGATAGATGCTTGATAGAGGGATGTTGTAAGATGTTGAAGTCTTCAAAGATCTGCTCTTTCGCTGCATATGAAGTTCCTAAAAACAAAAATCCGATCCCTTCAAATGAAGAAAGAGAGCTCTTATGTAGGAAACCCTAGATCGTAAATTCGTATTTTGGCTGACCTAGAGATTGAATATCCCACCAATTTCTTGGGGTTAAGCTTTATTTTATGATTGGATCACGCTCCTAAAATTTCGGGAAAAATGTCCGGGACCGTGTGCACTCCGGGTGCCACGGTCCCGACAACTTTTCACCAAATTTTCAGGGCCGTCAAATATGATGATTTTAGAGAGAATCCCGAAGTTACAGGTGATTTCGAGATGTTTTGACCCCCGAAATTAAGCCCCCAAGCTCAGAATAGGGCCTAATTAGGGTTTTTGATTAAGTGATGTATTGGAGGAATAAAATGAAAGGGGCACGCTTTAATGAAAGGGCCCAACTTTGTGATGTGGAAAATGGTGAAATAGAACCTTTAGACCTAATTAATTCGATTAATTAAGTGCTAAAGGGGAAATGCCATGCAAAGTGCAACTGCGCCAAGGCGGGTGCTAAACTAGGTGTTAAATTGTACTGCTTTAGCAAGTGTGTACAATTTATGACGTTACATTTAGCCCCCACTTTAGCGGTCATATGAGTACTACGTGCATATGCAAGCTAAAGTACAGAAAGTAAACATTATTTGAAAAAGGATATATCCATAAGTTGTCGGACGAAGCCCCCAGCGGCATCTGCAGTACACAGTTAGGAACCGCACCCTACAAAACACATGTTAGATCACAAAAATCACCTAATGCTTACTAAGGAAAGTGATGAAATTTGTGAGTAGTCGTATGCCCCCCCCTGTTTCGACTTGCTTATTAGGGAGGTGAAACAGGGTAGCATGTTTACTTACGACAAATTGTGTAAGAGAGTATTGATGAGGGACGTTCACTGAAAAGGCTTCATCAGAGCACTTTTTGGAACATCCCGAGAGTAGGGGAATTAAAATATGATTCCTACGCAACAAACGGTTCAAAAATCGCATCTCCCAAACTCAAGTTATGATGAAATGAGTGAAAGAGGAAAATTAGGGTTTTGAAAATAAAGGTACAGGAATGAACGTATATACCTTGAAAGAGACACTTGCATTTGTCACTTTGTTGATTCTGAGTACTGTTCATTGCAGCAGAGCCCACATAGCTATCATCATGCCTTCACGACGACCGGAGCGTCCCACGAGGGTTGAGATCCTGCGCCAGGCCGTGATTGACAACGAGCCACTGGACGAGGTGAGTTGACTGAACTTTGACTTTTGATTTTCTGCATTTTGACTTTTATGTGATCGTATGCGGGCCCTGAAGGCTGACCTGGGGCCCACCCAGGGTGCCATGGTCCCTGTGGGGCACCCTGGTCCCCCTAGGGTGCCATGGTCCCTGACAAGGGCGCCATGGTCCCCTCAGGGCGCCATGGTCCCTGACAAGACACTATGGACCCCAATCAGGGCTTGGCGAGGGGTTTCAGGACTAGCACACGATGTTCGATAGTTTGCATTAGCGATTTTGATGATCGAGTACTGATTACAGTTATGTTTTTGTGTTGCAGGGCCTTCCGTACATGAGAGAGCATACAGCGGGACATATTCTTCGCAGTTTACGAGATTAGATTCCGCGGCTTACTCAGTCAGAGAGAGACACACTGTCGATAGTAGGATTATGGTATGTGATCCTCATGCCAGCCATTCAGTTCCATCCTGCGATGCTGATGGCATTGATGGAGCGATGGGATCCTGACACATGCACATTTCATCTTCCAGTAGGGGAGCTGACGGTCACACTCGAGGATGTGTACCATATACTTCGTCTGCCTATCAGAGGAGCGACTGTTACATACGCGACTGATCGGTCAGTGGAGGATCATCAGAGAGAGCAGGTGTATTGCATAGGGAGAGTCATGCCGAGCGAAACGAGAGGTCGCATCATGGTCAGCTGGCTCTTACATCCTACAGGGGAGGTACCCCTTCTGAGACGCCTTATGATAGCCATCATAGCACTAGCCGTCTGCCCTAATGGGCGAGGGACACACATGCATGGGGGTCTCACATGGTGTATCAGAGCGATGGAGAGACACAGGAGAGTGTATGCTTGGGGTTGGAGTATGCTTGCGCATCTCTATCATGACCTTGAGGAGTATGTATTTGGACAGGGTTGTAGTTTGATGACATGCACACTTCCGCAGGTGTGGATTTTAGAGCACTTACCAACGAGTGGAGATTTGGAGATTTTTTATATTGGAGAGTGATTTTTGACAGACTGACAGCCAAGGTGACAGTGTGGAGACCTTACCTACGGATGCACAGATGGGATGGGATGGAGAGATAGTTAGCATGCCTACAGAGGAACTGCCTACTGCGGGGATGATATGCACACATCATAGTCCCTTTCTACTTCGATCGAGTACGGAGGCAGTTCGGGCTAGAGCAGTGCGTTCCAGCCGATGTGCCCATCTATACTTGACACTCGTGGGTCCTTCCCAAACCTAGAGCAGTAGCGAGACCGACGATAGATGACATTGAGACTATAGACTTAGAGGGATCTGATTAGGATGTAGTCACTGACTACTCTGCAGAGCCTGGAGCACAGCGCAGGTACATCTCATGGTTTATGAGATCATATCCAGGTCCTATCTTTCCACCAGATTATCCGACAGGCTATCCAGGCCCATGGAGACATGGAGACCAAGACGAGGACCAGGGATCCAGGTCAGAGGAGCTAGAGGAGGGAGAGGGTCATGAGGAGGCGGGAGATCCTGATCCACCTACAGGCGATCAGCCCAGTGCCGAGGAGGAGGAGGAGGATACAGATAGAGAGGAGGATGAGGGAGATGCAGGTGATGATGCAGATGAGGACAAGGATGAGGATGATGAGGAGGACGACGAGGAGGAGGATAGAGATGATGAGGAGGAGTCGGATGCAGCTCCCCACCATTCAGGAGATGATACCATAGCTCTGGATCCACCTCTTATTCCCCAACAGGGGGAACATGAGGCAATACAAAGACCTGGTCCTAGTACCGTCCAGCCCACACCCATCGTGCACAGATTATTCGAGTGAGGGGAGCCCAGTGGTGCCCAGGCACAGATGCTACCATATCATGATCCCTACTGGCGTGAGGGAGATCCAGGTATAGTATTTTTATATTGATTGATTAATGTTTTGATGATATAGAATGGTACTAACAAAAAATTTGTTCTACTACCACAACTAATGTACAGGAGTGGCGTTCCTTAATTCAGCAGGCAATGACAGACATTTCCATGATAGCACAGATCCCCAGTTCCTCATAGATTGCCTATAGGCCTCAGGGGAACGCAGGTCGGCATGAGGACTTATTTTCCCCATTCTGAGTACAGGCAGATATATGGAGGGAGAGAGAGAGAGTCCTATCAGAGGACCTCTAGCAGGCGCGGTAGAGAGAGAGAATCCTATCAAAGGACCTCCAGCAGGCGCGGCGAGATCTAGCAGCGGCTCAGGCTGAGGCTACCACCTATCGCGCGATCCTTATGGATAGGGATCGTAGGAGTTCCTCTCGGAGTCACTCACGGTTTGTATCGCGCTACACACCCATGGGTCCACCTTCACGGCCAGATCAAGAGGGAGCGTCCAGTCGACACTCTCCAGCCACTAGCCCTAGGGATAGGAGATGATTTTATGATGTAAAAGAGAGGTCACATTTTGGATATACAGTGACCTATATTTGTATACGACCCACACATATATATATGTATATATACATGCTTCTTTTTTGTCTCAAATGTGTTATCTTTAATGCTTAAAACAATGTATGTTTTGTTTTGATTAAATCTAATACATCTGGTGAATGTACATGTATGTCCAGAATTTAATTTCCATGTGATTGATTTCTCAATGCTCCATGATTAAATTGATACATGTGTGACTTAATTAAATATTTAATCAAGTACTACATTGATGATAGGGAAGAGATATGCATTAAGTCTAAGAATCATATAACTAATGTGATTTAATTTTGAATTTAAACACAACATGATACGATTCTACTTAACACATAAAGACACTGTATAATATGCTAGCATAATGAGAATGTAAATCTTTCACAATTTACATAAATGAATTCAAGACAAACCATAAAGTAAGAAGACATGCTTGTCAGGAACGAAGCAATATAGATTAAACAACATAACATTTAATTCTATTTTGCTTTAATTAAGAGACACTAACATATTATCCAATGTTGAAGAATTGAAAAGAAGATAGATGAAGAATGAAGAATTAAGCATAATATCTACGCAAGTGCATAGCATTGATAGGTTCTTTAAGAGGCGTACCATCTACATCCGCTATTTTGTAAACACCTGATCCATAATCCTCAATAACGATATATGGTCCAAGCCAATTAGGACTAAATTTTCCTTTTTCTGCAGGTAAGGCATTCACATTGCACTGATTCTCATAAAGGACTAAGTCACCTACTGAGAAGGAACGTTGAATGACCCTATCATTATAGCTTCGTTGGAGGGTTTTGTGATACGCTTGAATATGCTCAAGAGCGTTTATACATTGTTCATCAAGCATCTCAAGTTGTTGAAGTCGTTGTTCTCTATAAGAGTCATCATCTACTATACCTTTGAGAGAAACCCTAAGTGATGGAATCTCTAGCTCTAAAGGCATAATAGCGTCAGCACCATAAACAAGATTATAAGGAGTAGTTCCTGTGGCAATTCGTACACTTGTTCGGTAAGCCCAAAGAGCATAGATTAGCTGGTTACTCCAATCCTTACCATGCTTATTCACGGTTTTGCGAAGAATTTGTTCAATTATCTTATTGGATGATTCGGCTTGACCATTTGACTGAGGATAGTATGGTGTAGAAAATCGATGTTTGATATGATACTTCTCGAGGAATTTCTTCACGTCCTTGTTCTTAAATGATGTCCCATTATCTGAGATTATAGTAGAAGGTATCCCGAATCGAGAAATGATGTTTTCTAGAAGAAATTGACAAATCACTTTAGCAGTGGTAGAGCGAAGGGGAATAGCTTCTACCCACTTCGTAAAGTAATCTGTTGCGGTTATAATGAAGGTGTGTCCTTGAGATGAAGGAGGAGAGATTTTACCAATAAGATCCAAGCCCCATGCAGAAAAAGGCCAAGAAGCTACTTGAGAACGGAGTTCTTGGGCAGGAGCATGAATCCGATTATTGTGTTGTTGACATTGATGACATTTTTTAACAAATGAAAAGGAATCCTTCTGCATAGTTTTCCAATAGTATCCCATACGAAGCAATCTATGAACCAAGGATTTGCCCCCAAAATGCCCCCCACAAGCACCTGAATGTGCCTCTTCAAGAGCAACAGGGATTTTCGACTTGTTAAGACAACGAAGGAGAAGACCATCATAACCCCTTCGGTAAAGGACATTAGAAAGAATGATATACCTAGCAGACAGCTTACGGATTCTAGCCCTAGTGTTCCTATTAGCGGAATTAGGGAAGGTACCATCGGTCAAATATCTTACGATATGCGAGTACCATTCATCTGAGTCTATAAAATCACAACATGTTACTAAGCTAGAATCGTCTATAATAGCTGGAGAAATAAGGTTGTGAATAACAAATTTAAGATCAACCACAGGGTCCTTTAAAGATACAAGAGAAGCCACACATGCCATTGCATCCGCATGTCGATTATCTTTTCGAGGAACCGGTTCCATGGTATAAGAATCAAATTTCTGTAATAAAGAGATGGCAAGATCTTTATATTGTGATAATTTGTCTTGTTTTGCTTGATATATTCCTGTTACTTGTCTTATAATCAATTGCGAATCTCCATAGATATGTATGTGTTTTATGTTCAGAGCTAAGGCTGCTTTTATTCCCGCTATAAGAGCCTCATACTCAGCAATGTTATTAGTACACAGGAAATTTAGACGATAGGATAAGGGAATGGGTTTCTTTGTAGGAGAAATCAGAACAACACCTGCCCCCGATCCCGTACGACACTTAGAGCCATCAAAGTATAACTCCCAAGTTTCATCTTTCTCTATAGAAAGAATGAAGTCATCAGGAAAAGACTCAGGGTTAGGGAAGGAGAAAGGTGAAGGGGCCTCAACTAAGTGATCGGTCAACGCTTGTCCTTTAATTGCTCTTTGTGAAACAAATTTAAGGTCAAATTCAGTTAACATCATAACCCACTTAGCTAGACGTCCTGATAAATCAGTTTTAGAGAAAAGATGCTTCAAAGGATCAAACTTTACCATGACATGGACTTCTAAATTTAAAAGATAATGTCTCAATTTCTGAGTGGCAAATACCAAGGCCAAGCATTGTCTTTCTATCGCAGAATATCGGGTCTCATAATCGAGTAAGGTATGAACTATGTAATAAACCGGACATTCCTTACCATCTTTATCATGTTGTGCCAACAATGTTGCGAGAGCATGAGAGGAAGCAGCTGTATACAGAAGGAAGGGTTTAGAAGGTTCGGTAGGTTGAAGAATAGGAGGACTAGCCAAATACACTTTTAAATCTTCAAATGCTTGCTGACAATCCTCATTCCATTGAAAAGTGATATCCTTTTTAAGAAGTTGAGTAAAAGGAAAGGTACGATCCGCAAGCTGAGACACAAACCTACGAATAGCTTGAATCTTTCCTTGTAAGCTTTTAAGTTGAGACACATTTCTAGGAGGTGGCATGTTGACAATAGCATCTATTTTCTTAGTATCCACCTCAATCCCACGATGCGAAACTATGAACCCTAATAGTTTTCCACTATCCACACCAAAAACACATTTGCGGGGATTCAAGCGCATGTGATATTTACGAATTCTTTCAAAGATTTGACGAAGGATTTTAACATGATCCATGCGAAGAAAGGATTTGGCCAAAATATCATCAACATAATCCTCTAAAATCTTATGCATATAATCATGAAAGATAAGGGTCATCGCCCGTTGATAAGTTGCACCGGCGTTTTTAAGTCCAAAAGGCATCATTATCCAACAAAACGTACCCCAAGGAGTGGTGAAAGCAGTTTTGAATTGATCTTGAGGGTTAATAAAAATTTGATTGTAGCCTGAAAAACCATCCATGAAGGATAACAAGGCATGTCCTGCCGTAGAATCAACTATCATGTCAATGTTTGGAAGAGGGAAATCATCTTTTAAAGAAGCCTTATTTAGATCCCGAAAGTCAGTACACATTCTTATTTTGTTGTCTGGTTTTCTCAGCCTTAACAAGCAAAGCCACCTTAGGATTCATTTTTTGAATCTTTTGTTTCACGGGCTTAGCATCAGGAACTAAGACAATATTATGAGTAACAATCTTAGGATCTATACCAGGCATGTCAGAATATGCCCAAGCAAAGATCTCAGGGAATTCATGCAATAGTTCTTCATATTGTTTTTGTTCCTCTTCATCCAAACATTTCCCAATTTTAATGACTTTCTCTTTATTGCAAGGATCCATCTTAACATCAGTGGTGTCACTTATGAGAAGATTACTTTGTTGAGGAGTATCTTTTAACTGAGGGAATTCTTTCACAATCTCGTCATTATCAATCTCTTTTCCAAAATAGGCTTCAGTGTTCAAACAATAAGGGAGTCCCCTATTGTGATGATAACGAGGAAGAGTGTCATAGGCTCCCAAGAACTCAGCTAAAGCATCGTCGGTAGGGAAAACATCCAAAGCACAGGCACACGAAGGATCCCCATCAATATACTCAGGATGTTGTATTGATAAAGATGTAGAGATAGCATTAACACTAATGCATGGTCTTTTAGAAGCTTTAGTACGTCTACAGGGATTATAGCCAAGTCCAAAGGCATAATTGTGAAAATTAGTCTCTAGAGGAACTCTTATCCCTTGTTCATGAGCACCACAACCTTTTCCATGATACCCATGCTTAGCAAAAATGCGAAAACCACGACCATAACGATCAGCCATTTCAGGAAGAGAAGGTGGTTTTTCATAAGACAAAGAATCAAACTCTTCATAATTAGAGATGTGAGGAGAAGAAGTTTGAGAGGCGGCCACAAAATTATTACTCATAGATTCAGGTAAGGTTGATTGATTTTTAGTTTCTTCTTTCTTTTCTAATTTATGATTTTCAGCTTCTTCCTTCTTTTCAACTTTAATTTCTCTAGAAGGAACCTTATATTCACCCACAAAGGTAGGATTAAAATCAAGGGATCCCCAATCGTCATCTTCGAGGATCTTCCCAGGATCAAAATCCTTCTTATGTGTAGTTTCAAGTCGAGAAGAATCTTCTCCAAGAGCTCCAGACTCATCCAAAGAATTTTGATCATCGGAGAGCGAGGATTCACCGATAGGTATCTTATTTAAAGATTCATCACTAGATGAGGACGACTTAGAAGAACCCCCCTTAGAAGTGGATGTTTGCAAACAAGCTTGAAAATTAGTATCACCTATCAAGGTATATGTCTTATTGTTATAAATAAATTTAACTTGTCTATGCAATGTAGAAGGGATAGCTTGCATACTGTGAATCCAAGGTCTCCCCAGTAGCAAGTTGTACGTTAGATTTCCCGACATAACATGGATAGGTGTAGGCAAAGTAACAGGCCCCACTGTGATGGGTAAGGTGATAGTACCTAATGAAGTTTTAGCTACATTATCAAAGCCTCGAATAGGATGAGAGTCCGGTTCAATTAAGGATGTATCCACATTCATCTTATGCAAAAGATTAATGCTACACACATTAAGACCAGAGCCATTATCTACTAGTGTTCGCCTTATAGCCGTGTCTTTCATGATAACCACAATCATCAAGGGATCATATTGATGTTGGATTTCACTAGTAGGCAACTCATCTTGGGTAAACACAATTTGAGCTTTAGGATTCATCACAGAGTTAACCAAAGATGCTATATTACTAGATGTATTCGGTGGAGGAACATTCAAATCTTTCAAGGCATCTTGTAACATTCCAAGATGAGCGGAAGAAGTTTGAATCAAATCCCAAAGGGATATCTTAGCAGGGGTAGCTTTAAGTTGTTCTATGAGATCATATTCCTTTCCAAGAACTTGTGAAATACGTGGAGCTTGAGGAAGAATTGGTTGAGGATTAGGAAGGGAAACTGGGATAACAGGAGGAGGACTAGGTTGCCTATTATTTCTGGTATGATAAGTATGGGCAACCGCATGATAACTCTCTCTAGTTATTTGCTTGGCATAATTATAAGGACTTATAGGTTTTCTTCCTTGCACAGTGATGATTGGTTTATTCGGAGTACGAAAGGAATCATGATCA
Organism: Cryptomeria japonica; assembly: GCF_030272615.1. Classification (NCBI taxonomy): domain Eukaryota; kingdom Viridiplantae; phylum Streptophyta; class Pinopsida; order Cupressales; family Cupressaceae; genus Cryptomeria; species Cryptomeria japonica. The sequence goes on along the minus strand of NC_081414.1, from coordinate 215,131,427 downwards.
TACCCTCCTTGGACAGTAAGGAGAGGTGACTTAGAAACTTGAAAGGTGGGAGAAGGATAAGCTCCTTGGACTTCAAAGAGAGGCTTTTTATGCTCATTCAAGTTTATCATGTTAACTAATTTAGAAGTTTTGTTCTTGTTTAAAGATTTCGATAAAGCCACAAAGTCATCAAGAGCATCATCCAACAAAGCATGATCATATCTATTGAAAGGTTTATCTTTTGATTCAAAAGGAGACATCTCCTCATAGAGGGGATTGGTGAAAACAACCATGTTACCAGATCTAGTGGAAGAGTTGATAGGAATGTACCCTTGAGAGGACTCATTCAACTTATCTTTCTCATCACAACGAAATGGCATAGTAACAAGGTTTATGAGTTTTTGGTAAAATGAAGGTTTGGCATCTTTAGGGTTTAAAAACTCATCTAAAGCTTCATCTAATTTGTCTTGGCTATACTCATAATAATCATCGAAAGCATGAACATTTTGCAAATAAAAATCTGACATTTTGAAAAGATTACACAAAACTTAAACACCCAATGCAAAGAAACACACTTTTTTTTTTTTTTCCTTTTTTTTTCTTTTTAATGAAAATGAAATGAAAACACACTAAATCTAGATCTAGATCTAACAAATGCAATGCAAGAGGAAGCAATGATAAATTCACGTCAGGTTCACCAAAATGTGTGGGGGAAAAAGCGAGACTAGGTTAATCATGCCCTAATCCTACCTTTTGACACACATTACGGAATACGAAAGAGCCTAGAGATATCGCACAATTGGCTACTTCTTTTTGTGAAAGAGAGAGCCACAGGATATCTATTAGGATTTCTATTCCCTTGTTGAAATTTTAAGATCAAGTAATGCAAGTTCAAACCCTAATCCCAAAATGCAAGTATGAACTAATAACAAGATTGCAGAATTGAGATTAAACAATGAACAGCTATAAATACAAGGATGAAATAAGAATGCAGATGTGTACCCGGAGTCAAAATCGGACTAAAAATGTTCGGGACGGGGGTGCGGGTGCCACTATCCTGAAAACTGCACCGGAAACTGCTGTTCTGCACTCTGGAACACTGTTGGAAAGCTGTCTGAAAACTGTCTGTCCGGAGGACCAGGGTGCCCAGCGCCTCTGTCCCAAGGACCAGGGTGCCCAGCGCCCCTGTCCTGGTAGGACCAAGGCGCCCAGCGCCCCTATCCTGGCAGGACCAGGGCGCCCAGCGCCCCTGTCCCAGTCTTCTGCTCTGCAATTTGATACAGAGTGTTGTCTCAACCTTCTCTCTCAGGATCTGTATCCCGCGGCGTCGTCTGAATCCCGAAACCTGCAATGATATCTGAAAAAGGGTGTATGGGCGGCTATATAGGGTTTTGCCTTAGTCAAACCCCCGCTTCGGTGATTTCCACCTCCACGAATAGCCAAGTTGTTTTGTAAAATGTATTATGTGTGCAGACCTAGTGTGTGTGCAAGGTCCTAAAATGCAAGAAAGCAAACTAGAGCAACCTAGAAAGTAAACCCTAATTGCTTGTAAATGATAACGTAAATGCTCTAAATCAAGATGCAAAGTGATCTAAAGGATGAATAAATGATGTATTGAAGCTTATGTAAAGACATGAAAACAACATGAAATCATACCCAACCCTCAAGGGAGGAGTACAAGCCAATCTTCAGTCGGTAATCTCCTATTGTTCTTCAATGTCTTCCAAGCCCTAAATGGATGAATGAATTTGATAGATGCTTGATAGAGGGATGTTGTAAGATGTTGAAGTCTTCAAAGATCTTCTCTTTCGCTGCATATGAAGTTCCTGAAAACAAAAATCCGATCCCTTCAAATGAAGAAAGAGAGCTCTTATGTAGGAAACCCTAGATCGTAAATTCGTATTTTGGCCGACCTAGAGATTGAATATCCCGCCAATTTCTTGGGGTTAAGCTTTATTTTATGATTGGATCGCGCTCCTAAAATTTTGAGAAAAATGTCCGAGACCGTGTGCACTCCGGGCGCCACGGTCCGGACAACTTTTCACCAAATTTTCAGGGCCGTCAGATATGATGATTTTAGAGAGAATCCCGAAGTTACAGGTGATTTCGAGATGTTTTGACCCCCGAAATTAAGCCCCCAAGCTCAGAATAGGGCCTAATTAGGGTTTTTGATTAAGTGATGTATTGGAGGAATAAAATGAAAGGGGCACGCTTTAATGAAAGGGCCCAACTTTGTGATGTGGAAAATGGTGAAATAGAACCTTTAGACCTAATTAATTCGATTAATTAAGTGCTAAAGGGGAAATGCCATGCAAAGTGCAACTGCGCCAAGGCGGGTGCTAAACTAGGTGTTAAATTGTACTGCTTTAGCAAGTGCGTACAATTTATGACGTTACACTGATATCTATGGAAAACTATATTGTTTTGATTAATATGAAAAACATGTTTTAAGGACCCAAAAACTTTAACATAGGAGCATAAGATAGTTCATCAAAAAGCATCCAAACTAGCTTTGAAATAGCTTACAAAAAGACTGGCAAAAAGACAAGTAAACCGAATGAACAACTAAAGAAAGGAAAAACAAAGAGGAAAAACCAAAGAAAAGACAAAAAGACAAACATCAACTATAATACTTAAGAAGATCAACCACTTTATTGACCAGTTGGTCATAGTTTGCCGAAACAACTTTGAGTTCTTCCATATCCTTGTTTGACTTCTTCTCCTTCTTTTTTCCTCTGGTCCTCATTCTAGGTCCTTGCTCTTCTCCCATACCTTGAATGTCAGGTTCCAACTCCAAGGAATCCTTCTCGTTCTCTAGTTTGTTGATGAGAATTTTGGTATTGTTGGTCGAGGCCTTCAAAATTCTATAGCTTTGTTTAGCAATACTTTTGAGGCATTTTTCAATTTTGTTGAATTTGTTGTCAGTTTCCGCCATTCTCTGGTTCGTAGCATTGTCATTGGTTTTTATCTCTGTTAGGGCCTTCTCAATTTTCTCAAACCTAGGGTTGAAGGAATCTATGATCTCTTCGGCTCTAGCAACAGTTTTACTCAAATCCTCAACATATTTTGCCATTGATTTGCCTTCACCAATACTGATTGTCTCCAGAATTTGGACCCTGTGGCTCAACTTCTTATTATCCTCCACAATTTTCTTGTAACTGTTAATTAACCAATTGATGGTGTCCACAAAATCTTTCAAACCCTCAGTGGGAGGATTTTAAGGGGGGGTTTTCTCACCAAGATTGTCCTATTCATTTTTGGGGACATCACCACTAGTGATCTTATCGACATTTTTGGAGAAACTAGATTGTTTCTCCTAGATCCCTTTCTACATTCTTCTGCTCTATGATCATAACCATTACTTGCAAAGTAGTAACTAGAGAAGGAGGACTTATTACTTAAAAATTTATTTTTCCAAACATGAGGTGATCTTACCGATTTGGCATCTCCATTTCTGCTTCTCCAGGGATGGATCCTAGGTTGTGCATTCTTTGCATTTCTTCCATCTAGTCCCTTCTTCTTCCATACTTGTCTTGACTTGGAGGTAGTAGTATTTATTTGTCCTCTACCGATAGGTGGTCTTATAGACTGTCTTTTCAAGTTCTTGCTACCGGTGAAGCTATCTTCTCTCAGCTTCCCTTTTCCTTTTTCATCTTCATTATTAGTACCGGTCTTCTTCTTCATATCTTCACCGGTTGTTGTCAGATCAATCTTCTTCCTTGGGGCATTTCTAATAGTGAAAATTTGACCCTTGTCATTTCCATTTCAAGAGATGAAAAGAATGTCTCTGTTGGAGACATCCTTACTCGTGGAGCACTTACCAGTATCAAAACCTAATCCCCCAGTTTCCTTGGAATGTTTTTGTTTGCTCAACATTCTTTCCAAGGTAGCAGTGTTGCCACCATACTGGATCCTCACCTTGAGTTCATCTTGACACTTCTCAAGGTCTTCCTTGAGATTCTTCACTTCTCCTTTCAGCCTCTGACATTCTTTGTCCTTGACCTCTAGCTCTGATGCTAAATTTTCACATTTGCATTTCTTGGAATCCTGTAATGTCCCAAATTTTAGCCACTAGGCTAATAGGAGGTATAAGGTGGGATTAATTAAATTAATTTCTTATAAAGTCGTTAAAATAAATTGTTTATTAAAAGTGACTTTATATTTAATTAATTTAATTAAAAGTGACTAAAGTATAAAAATTAAAAAAAAGTCGCATATTAAAAATAAATGTATACCTACCCCCTTCTAGAAGGTGTCTCATGATGGGTTATGGAAAAGGTTAAATAGAAGAGGGTAAGAGAAGGAAAGTAGACTTGGATTTGGATTGAAGGATTAAAAGGGTTTTGTAGAACCTAAAGGGTGTCTGCAGACTCAGGATCTTTGGGAACGATAACTCCCATCGATCGCATAACTGAGAGAGTGAAAGATCTCTCAAAGAGTTACATAGGGGAGGTGACATTCCAGTCATCTCATTCGAGATAATTGAAGAATTAGATCAGTTTTTCAGGTGGATGTGCTCCAGATTTCATATTTTGGGAATCAACTAGTTGATGCATCTATTCTGGGCAAGACTACTTTGGCAATACCTTATTGGTGAGATATCAGGTGGTTATGCTTCATATTAGCTAGATTTTTATATTGAAGATGACATGAACAATGGTCAAGAACAGTGTCTTTTCTATAGTGGTCATGGACAGTGTCATCGCTATAGTGTCATGAACAGTAGCAGACCCACATTTTGACTCATATCTCTCCATTTGTGCAATGAACTTGCTTGATATGAATGCAGATTGGAGGAGACATCAAGGCAAATATATTACGATATTAATTGGGTGTTTTGGTGGCCATTCTAATTTACTTGGAGGGGCCAAATCTCTACAGGTATGCCACCCCCAAGTTCCTTCTATTTCTCCCTAAGATATTTGTTATTCCCTAAAGGATGCTAAAGGAGTGAGGCACTCTTTGTGGTGGGTGATTTGATCAGGTTAGCTACAAATTTGGAGATATTTGATGTTGTTACATGCAAAGGTTTTGAGGCATTTACCTACAAAAAACATGGTGGTATCTCTTGTGGTACGATTCAACATTTGGAAGGTCAATTGACCGCTATTATAGCTACCTTCATCATTGTTAAAAAATTAGGTTCTCATTTCCCATTTTACATTGCATTTTTAGTAGTTATAATAATTATATTAGTTTGATATCTTCAGATGGATCTAAAAATGTATGCATCTCAGTAATGAATGCATATGATGTAAATCGGCTAGTAAATTTGACTATTTGATTCAAGAATGAAAGATTAATATACTGTCCCTCTTATTTGTTACATACTAAATGTATGTCAAATTAACACTTGGTTGTGAGTGCATATGCACACATTGAAAATACATCTGTATGCATCTATACGTTGGCTAAAGGTCTTGAGTGTCATTTAAGAATTTAGATGAAAAATTATGTATTGTAGTGTTGATTTTTTAGCATGGGAAGCCATTTATAGTCATCTCAATAAGGATATATTAGACTAATTTAGTAGACCATCAAGCTGGAAGGCGGGCTGTGAAGTGTTTGACTATATTCCTTGTGTCTCATAAGCCCATTTTCAGATATACAAGACCAAGGGATATTACAGTGGTATTAGAGCTTGTATCCTACCATCCTATGATTGATGAGTGAGAGGGAGATAAGGTATTATAATAGGGAACAACGAAGGCAACTTTTTCATATTCTATAGGTTCTTGAAGGGGAAACCTTATCTAAAGCATGGAGAGAGAAATTCAAAGAAAAGATGGCCGAAGAAGGCAAAGATGCAAGAATGGAGTAGAAGTTTGGCACATTAATTGACATGATGTCAAAAATGCATGGTAGAATGAATCAACAAGCCGAAGAAAATAGAACAAATAACTCAAGTGAAGATAGTAGAAGTGGCAACCGCAATGAAGTGAATGTTAGAACCAGAGATAGAATAAGAGACAGACCTACTACCCAACATGATGCCTACACTAGAGGATCAACCTCTAGACCTCTATTTCCTACCTTCACTCCTCATGAAGAACAACATCAAGAAATTGCTGCTCCTTGTGTGTGTTGGGTGAATAATTTGTCACTAGCATACCAATGACAAAATATATGATTCACACACAGCTATGTTGAGAAATTAATCTCTCCTCTCATCAAGGGGAGGTTCCCTTTGAAAATTCTTCTCTGATTAATAATAAATTAAAATATGTGGGTTAGTGTTGGGCATATAACTCTCTTTTTTCAGATTTAATGTATTTTCCCCCCCACTTTGATACTTAAGGAAATAAATGAATTAATCCAACAAACTATACCAAGATTTTATAAGAAAGAAGCACAAAGTCTTTCTTGAATATAACACTAACTTAACTAATTATCACAATGGTAAGGAATTCAATCTTGCAGCTCAAAGTCTTCAAGTATAATTCCTTAATCCTTAAAACTACAAGAAATAGTAGCAATACAAAACCTACTACTAATCACTTAACAATAGAAAATTTCTCAAATATTCAAGGAACATAAAGTCTACTTTCACAATTCAAGAGCTCTTTTACCCACTTAACAATACCTCCTATATCAAGAAATTCAAGAACATATATAAGTCATGAACATAAGAACATCCACTCATATAAACATTTTTTGACACAACACAAAGTTTGGGATCAAATAAAACTGCTTTCTTTATTTGCTTGATCAAATCTTTACAACAAAAGCTCAAAGTCTTAGTTGAGGCAAAAATTTGGTAGAGTTTTGCTTAGCATAATAAAAGATAAAAATATACAAATGAGGGTCCCCCTTATACATAAAAAGAGTGGAGAAAAAAGTGGGCACAGTTGACTAATTCAACTGCACAGTCCCACTTGACTACAACTACAACAGAAAGAAAATATACAACTATGGGAAAAATTGCAGCATCTAACAATGCAATTACATGAAAAGAAAATGTCAAAAGGGACACTTTATTCATCTTTCTCCTCCTCATTTGATTTATGGAAATCTTTGAACTTAGTCAAGATGGCCTCCATCTCTTCTTGGTATGACTTTGGGGTAGAATTTGTGATCACACAAACACGGGAAATCGTATCTTCAGGCTCTACATATTTCTTTTTTCCTGTCCTTCAACATGGATGCGAGGACCTCAAAACTGACTTGGATCTCCAGTAACTTATCAAATGCACCAAGTGAGAAATCCTGTCTCGTGCAGTGATCCATTAAGGAAATAAATTATTATGTGATGGCATCACTAGTAATGAGATTTTGATTGTCATCATACAAATAACAAGGAAGGTCGGCAATTCTGGTAGAAATGAGATCAATCTCATCATCACCTTCATTCCTCTCTCGATATGGCTCTGCTATCATCAACCTTATTGTCTCTTTCTTCTGATACAATAGTGACAAGATTTGGATATATTTTTCCCTTGAAGGAACCACTTTATTTTTAATGAGGACGTCTATTCTGAAGTCCTCCATTTTGCTCCAAAGGATTGTACTCTTCTCAATATCTTCAATCTCCTAAGATAATGAAGTTTCGACACTTTGCATATGACTTTGGATCACTTCAAAATAGGTCAATAACCCAACTGTTGAACTTAGGAGATGAGACCCTTCTGACTTCAGCCATGCAATCCACTCATCCACCACTCAGCCCTTAGCTCCTACTTGATCAATTTTCTTAAGAGCTTTAGTGTCCATGGAGGATCCTATGGGCTCAACTTCTTGGGAGGATTGTGTAACTTTCAGAAGAACATTAGTCAATTGTTCACATTTCTGTTTTAATTCATTCTTCTCATCCCTCTCTTGGTAAGTTCTCCATAACAAAGAGTTAAAAGTTGTCTGAGATTCCATCTTAACACTCTCATGCATCTCCTCCCCAAGCTCCATGGTTTGCATGACATAATTCTTAGGTTGTATATAATCTTTATTCTTATTCGATGATGGTACCATGACCTCAACATACTTCCTTTTAGAAGTCGAGTCTACTAACACTCGAAAGACAATCTTCAACTTCTTTGTTCCTTTGGGTTTTGGAGGAACCAACTGCTCAAAATCAAACCCATCAGGAGAAATTACCTATTTCTTCCTCTTAGGTGCTACTACCTCCATCCAAGGTGGTAATTCTGGATTGGCGGGTGGAGTAGTAGCTTCCTGCTGAGTCTCACTTGGTATTTCAAGAGCAAACTGGCTTGAACTTGCAGTGGTTGTAGATGTTATTGATATCAATGTTTAAGTATCTAGTGATATACATGTTGATGTAGTAACAACTGCTGATGCTAACCCTTCTTCAGTTACGACCATAGAGGAGAGATTGGAAGGTGCAGTGGAAACAATTTGAGTACTAACCAGAGGTGAAATTTCCATTATGACCGTCATAGTAGAAACAATTTTAGTGCTTACCAAAGATGGAATTTCTGTTATGACCATCGTAGAAGGTAAAGTCATCATTTGTTGTTTTGCAAAAGCTTGCTTCATAGCTTCAGGAAACTCCAACATTAAAGATTCAAGGGTGGTTCATGGAATATCATCCTAAATAGAAAAGTTGGATAATGCAAAAAATTGTTGAGTAGTCTCTGACTGCATCATGTCCATGCCCAAGTCCTCATAATCAAATTCCTCTTCCTCTTGATCAGAATCAGAATCGATGGAATGGATAATCACCTCTGAATGAGTTGGTTCCTGTGAAGTGGTTGGGACATTAACTTCACCAAGATGTGATGTTTCTTCAACCTATGCTTCCTCTTGTTGAGGAATTTCACCTTCTTCTATCTCCTCTTTTTCAGTATCTCTAGTAGTCTGTTATTCTAGTTCCTTTGTGGTTGTCTCCTGCGCTGCTGAAGATGATTCACCTTTTTTGGACCCTTTAATTGTGAACTTGATTTTGGGTCCTTTCCCCTTAGATTGTGTTGTAGGGGCCGAGGATAGTGCTTGTGGATCTTCTTTTCCATTGGTTCTTGTTTTAGTTGTAGTTGTCTTACCAACTGGGCCATCACTATTATCGTCATCTCCAGAACTAGGAGGAATTTGTTTCATTCTAAGATTCTTTTTTAACAACCATGCATTGGTATTTGCCAAAATGGGATAAATTCTTTGAGTGATAGACTTACTCTCCTTTTTTTATCATTGTACTGGTGGAAGAGGAGAGTCGACAATCTTCTTTTCATAATAGGCTGGGTCTATTATGTGTCTTCCATGGTCATTGGGATCTTTGCCAAATCTAAATTTTCAATCTTCTCCAAGGTAAGATGACTGAAATCCATTCTTCTTATGTCTTCCTCATCTTGGAAATCCGCCCACACATCCTCAAACCTAAAAACATGGGTGTAGTTCATTTTGAGCTTATTCTTCATGCCACGAAAATCAAAATTACTTTGTGTTTCGAATCTTCTCATAGTGTTCCATTGCATCTCTTCCTCCATGTTCTTGGCCTTGGGGTTAGTTAAAACTGAGTACCTGCCAATAGATTCTGGGAACTTCAACCCGGTCTTATGTGCTTGTGATTTCTTTTCATGCACATAGATTAGTTGCTGACACAACTCCATGAGAATGATCTTATCAGAAGGATAGTAAAATGAAGGGTTCACCTGAGAAACATCCGATCCGAATGTAAGTTAATGTTGCAAACTGAAGAAAAACACATCCAAAATGAGGCACCATGTTATATGCAGCCTCTGATAATCTTTTCTTCTGTAGGCTTTTATCAAACATGTACTTCCACACAACAAAGAAGGCATCATTTACTCTTCTAAAATGGCTACCTTGATTCATGATCATGAGTTGATCATAGTATTCCCAGACAGGCACTGATCTCCTATCACCTTTAGTAGATAAACCTGGATATTGCCTCATAGAAGCAGTTGCATAAACCAGGTAAGAAATCATATAAAATTTTAATGTCACTTTGACTTCTTTCAACTGTGCGCAGAGTGCATCACTGATTTGCTCACCCCAATCAATCCTAGCAGCCCCTTTCCTGATCATATTTATTTAATAACACATCCAACTTTGAAAGTAATGAGAGTCCTTTAAACCCTTCACTCTTGCCAACATGGTGACCATATCATTGTACTCCTCATTGAAGTCACTTCTATGGAAATACTTAGGCCATTGCATGGTGGTAGAATTTCTAGCAGCAAAGAGGTACATAATATTGATCACTTTCTTGCATTTGACCTCATTTTTCTCATAGTAATCCCGAGCACTTTCTTGAGAAATGTCGGCTACTTCCTCGACTGAAGAACCTTTGAAAACATTGTTGAAGAAAACACTATCCAAAGCCATGATCACATTTTGATTAGCATCCCTAACCTATCTTGTATTTGGATCGAGGTGATCCACTACCTGTAGTGCCCCTACCCTAGTCAACTTTGCAAAACCGGTTTGACATTGGTTGATTTCCTATGTGGCCCTCTTGAATGGTTGATTTACCGTGATGTAATGTTGTAGATTAGATAATACGAATATTGTGCATACCTGTTATTGTGCTTTCGCTTTGATTCTTGTGTAAGTTTAATTGTTTCCCTAATTCTTGTTATAAATCTCGAGCTAACGCCTTCATTGAATATGTATATATATGTATGCTTGCGTGACTCATGGTTGCAAGAGATTGCAGATACAATACCACCTAGGTGCGAGGTTCATCTCCATCGGGATTCGCAGGGTTGAGTATACATTTTTCATCCTTAAGATTTGGATTAGGTGGTCGTTAAACCCTCGTCTTGCCTTAGCCATGATCAAGTGAGCGTCGTGTGTGGCCCGTCGATTTCCTTTTCGTATGGATTTGTGTGTCATGTGATTGGTTGACTTTCTTGGTTTGTGTGCCTTGTGTGTGGTAAAATGGAGTACTTTATCCTAAGTATTTAATTTGATTTAATGTGTTCATATACGCATTAGTAATTGAGAAATCAAAATAAATAGGTTTCTTTTAGGTGATTAATCATTAATTAAAAGGATCGTTATATTTATGGTTGTAGCAAGTTTAAGTATTTAATTTAATTTAATATGTTCATTTACGCATTAGTAATTGAGGAATTAAAATAAATAAATTTCTTTTATGTGAATAATTATTAATTAAAAAAGATTGCTTTATTTATGTTTGTCACGAGTTTAATTTAATGGTTAATTTTAAATAACGAATTCAATTAGTTTCTGTGTTTTAAAAATGAAAGATTTAAAGTTATTTGAAATAGAGATAATTCAACCTCTTTTGTATTTTGGAAAAAAAAGGCTAATTTTACTCATTTAAGAGAATCAATTTTTATTAGAAAAGCAAGTTTAATTTATAAGTATATTTGATATAGTGTGAAAGATTGATTTTGGGAATTAATTTAATCAAAATATATTATCCTTGCCAATATTGTGAAATATAAATGTTAGCTTAGTAATATTGAGAAAATTAAAATTAAAGAGAAGCATTTTAATTTTAATTAGAAAAGCAAGTTAGATTATTCGAATAGTTGAAAAGAATGATAATTTCCATTTTTTATTTAAAAAGTGTTTAAATTCAAAATTTGAAAATTAGGTCAAGGATTTTCATTCTTTTAACCTAGGTTGAAAAATATTTTGGGGTTGTTGAATTTTTGGGAAAAAAAAAAAAAACATTTTGGATGGAGAAATTGGAGATTTTGGATGAAGGATTTCTACAGCTGTAGGTTGGGGGCTCTTCTTCAAAATCTTGCCAGGAATGCTAAAGGAGGTAGGATTCATGTTTACCTTTTTATTTCATTGTTAAATCAAATATGGTGTTTGGTTGTTCTTCATGAAATGCTGGTTTTAAAAAAGAAGAAGCCATGAATGTCCTTAGATTTGAGTTTCAGCTTTAAAAAAAATGGGTATGTATTGTTTTGTATTGTGGAAAAATTGTTAAATTAGTTTTGTATTGTGGAAAAGATTGTAAATTTTAGTTGCTTGGAAATGAAAATGCTTGTTTAAAAATGGTTGAATCCATTTTCTGTGTGTTTCAGAGAATTTCTGAGTCTTCTTTTTTATTTGGGGCTTTTAGTTTACTTGTATTTTATTTGGGGGTTTTAGTTTACTTGTATTTTATTTGGGGATTTCTAGTATTTTCTTTTCTTTTTCTTTTTTTTTTTTAAAAGGGATATGTTTATGCTAGTCTTTTCCTATTTTGGAAAATACCCCCATTTTGTTCTCATAAAATTTTTGAGTATTGCCAAAATATATATGTGTGTGTGTGTGTGTGTGTGTGTGTGTGTAAATATATACATTACTGCTGGTCTGTGTACCCACCAGCTCGAGTTTTAGTTTTATTTGTTTTTGAAATGTTATTAAAACTTAAAAAAAAAAGATATATATATATATATATATATATATATATATATATATATATATATATATATAACTGCTAGTCTGTGTACCCAGCACCTGAGGTTTTAGTTTTATTTGTTTATGAAATGTTATTAAAACTATATATATACATTAATGTTGGTCTGTGTACCCAGCAGCTGAGGTTTTAGTTTTATTTGTTTTTGAAATGTTATTAGAACTATATATATATATATATATATATATATATATATATATATATATATATATATATATATATATATTATTGTTGGTCTGTGTACCTAGCAGCTGGGGTTTTAGTTTTATTTGTTTTTGAAATGTTATTAAAACTCAAAAAAAAGAAATATATATACATTACAACTGGTCTCTGTACCCAGCAGCTGGGGTTTTGGTTTTATTTGTTTTTGAAATGTTATTAAAGCTCAAAAAAAGAAATATATATATATATATATATATATATATATATATATATATATATATATATATATATATATATATATTACTGCTGGCCTGTGTACCTAGCAACTAGGGTTTTAGTTTAATTAATTATTTATTATTAATAATATATATTTATTAATGAAGATTAATATATATATATAATAATTAATATTTGATTGGATTATTGTGTATTATTAATTATTAATTGTGTATATTTTATTAATCATGGGTTAATAAATATATATTAATTAATATTTAATTTTGGTATCAGTATTAATGGGAAAGTATCTTTTTCCCAAAAAGATAGAATATTATTTTGATCGGAAAATTGTTGAAGTAAAATATATTTATTATTTGATAATTTTTAAATAATATTTTATCCAGGAACATATTATAGAGAAATTGAAAAGTAAAAATAAAATGAATGAGATATTTATCATTGGATATTTTGAAAACGTAGCTCATTTAGAAAACTTGATCGACATTTAAATGTTTAAATCAACATGAGAAAAGATTATATTTTCCAGTTATTGCTTGTGCAAGGTTTAATTTTTGTTTTCGCTTTTGTTTAAAGTAATGGCAAGTTCCTTGATATGTTTGTTTGGACCCTTTCGTCTGGTTGTTTTGAGTTTGGCCATAATTGGTAAAGTCCCTAGGTTAGAGTACTGCCAGACAAGAGACCTTTGTAGTTCTCTAAATATGCTCAGTTGGATCTGTTTCTATGTAGGGATCTTTTAGGATTTATTGACTGAAGTGGTCATTTGTATATTGTTGTGCTTGCCTAAAAGGGCAGGAATGTAAATGACATGAACCCTATGTAGCTATAACTTAATTAATTACCAGAGGGGTGTTGCAGTTGAGCAGACCCAGAGATGTAGCCCTCTAGAGGTGAACTCCGAGATCATTTCTGTGTTATGTGATGTTTTTGTCTCTCATGTTTCATGGATAGTGCTAGCATGTATGGATGATAATTGGATAGAATATATAAGTGGGCTAGATGAGAATTATCTTAATGCATGTATGTGATAGTTCTGATACTTAATATGATTAGTACAAATGCCAAGCTAACAATATGAGAGGGGGGGGGGGGGTGAATCATTCAAACTTAATCTTCAATAAAAACAACAGATTCAACCTTGGTAACCTTATCAGAAAAATAGTAATGCATGCAGACCCATAAATAGATAAGATCGCAAACATATAACACCAGATTTAACGTGGAAACCCAAATAGGAAAAAACCACTGTGGGATTTCGGACCCACTAAGAAATATACTCTTCTAGAGTATGCTCGGTTAAAAGCAAATCCTATTAGAGATTACAAACACATTGCTAGATGTGACCCGGTTAAGGGATTTCCCTCAGATCTGTTAGGATCTTCACTTTGTTAGAAGTGACCTTGTTAAAGGATTTCAAACACTCAATAAGAATGTCACCTTGCTAGAGGATTTTACAAATAAGACTGTTAAGTCCACTCGGTTAAGAGATTTTCTGCTACTTCTCAAAATAACAGCAATAAAATATGTCTGCAACTTCACATCTAAAAATGTTGAAGCAGATTCTCATTTGCTCAATACAATCAATTCATAGGACTTATTTTGTCCCTCTGCTAGGCTCTATACTTTGTTATCAAAACAGGTATTCAAGCTTCTGTGCTCGGTAATCACTATGTAGCATCCCTGTGCATACACTTGCCCACATACATTGTTTATCAATAGTTTCCTATTTATAAACAATCTTCCAACTGCTTAATCTCCTTGATCGCATTTCCCATGATCAATCATAGCCATCAGATCTTCAATCTTGTCTAGGTTCAATGTATCCTTCGATCTGAAAACATTTTACCTCGCCTTGGAACTTGCATATTCACCTTGGAACTTTTGTTAGGGTATTGCAGTTCAATCTGAGCTGTAGATCTTCCTACCGATCTTTCTTTACCATAGATTCTTTAACAATCTTCATACATGTCTTACCAATCATTTAATCCGCTCTAGCTCATCAGCTTCCTTCATTAAATATCACATGTAAACATTTAATGCATTCTGTTATAGCTCGGTTGTAACTCGGTAAATACTAAACTTCACTCGGTAGACATTCTGCCTTCATTAACTGATAGCGATAACCTTAGGGTTTACTGACTAGGTTCCTTGCTCGGTAACATAGTATAGTATTAACCTTTCAAACAATAGCATATGTAGGATATCAAAACAATCTAAACATCATGATCTCATCATTGTCTAACTCGGTAATAGTTGCCCATTGAATAACTTATCCCCTTATTCATCATATTCTTTCTGTGTCTTTTACCGACAACTTTATACTCATCATATCATACTTCTTAAGATATGGCAACATCATACTGAATTAGAAAATCAATTTCTTGACATCAATGACAAAATAATAATATTAAGATAGTAATCATCCTTAATTAGTTATATCCATAGTCATCAACAACTTCTCAATATCCTTATTAAAATGCCAACAATCTCTCATTGTAATTGGAATGCCAACCTTCTTATTGTCTGTTATAATGCCAATAGTATGTAGTCATACTTTAAATGCAGTAAATGGATCATGAAGGAATGCAATCAATTTCAGTTAATGATGATACAATTAAGTATGCATGAAAGAACTCATTAGTTATGATGAAATTATAGTACATTTTGGAACAAGATGCATGGCATGGGTTAATGTAAACTTGAACGCAATGAATGGTTTAAAAGTTATTGGATGAACTCGTCATATCATCTAAATTATAATTCTAATGGATGAACTTCATGTTGTTATCTACATTTTAATCTTAATAAATGAACTTCATCATAATAGCTATAAATGAACTAAAATGGGTGAACTCATTTAGTTATTTATATTTTAATCTTAATAAATAATCTTCATCATATTTAACTTATTTTAACTATAATGGGTGAACTCATTTAGCTATCTATATTTTAACCCTAATGGATGAACTTCATTATGTTATTTACATTTTATCCTTAATAAATGATCTTCATCTTATTAACTATATTTTAACTATAATGGATGAACTCGTTTGTTTATTTACATTTTAACCTTAATAAATGAACTCCATCTTATTAGCTATATTTTAACTAAAATGGATGAACTCATCAAGATAACTATATTTTAACCTTAATGGATGAATTCATATGTTATCTATGCTTTAACTTCAAAGGGGTAGATATCCTCATGTTAGTCTCATCTTCAACCATAATAGATGAACACTTCCTAATTTCTATAATGTTGATTCACTAAACAAATTATACCCATGTTTCAAGTAATAACATGTAATTAAGATATCCTGCTTAATTGGATCAAATGTCGCGAGTTGAGTTAGGTGTTAAGTTACGTAATCACGTTGGGAAACTCCTTAGGTTCGTTTAATCTTCCGCTATGTTATCTAAGCACTAGATAACTCCAATGTATCTTAATGTTGTGTCTTATTATAAATTTAAAAAAATATTTACACTCCATTGGAGTGTTTTAGCTTTATCCCTTCGAGATTTCCTAGCGAGGCGTTACACTTGGTATTAGAGCCCATGTTGCAACACTGGGATCTCTGGTTTCATTTGTGCCCTTAGTTGGTGTGTGGTGTATCGACCTTAAGTTCATGCTTGTCCTCCTCTTTGTATGCGTGTGATTGAGTAGACCTTGACTTGTGTGTAACATGTGTGTTCACACTTTGTTTTCACCTTCTTGATGTGGGTGCTTTGGAGTGATTGTATGTGCTTTGTTTACTAATTAATGTCTTTGTCTACGATTACTCATATTCTGGAAGAGAGTCGTGTGTACCTTCATTCTTGATTTGTTTTACTCTTTTGACTAGCCCCTCTGAGTTGGTTGGTGTTGTCTTGAATCTAAGAGTACAAAATGTGCTTGTTATGGTGATGATCTGTCTTAGTGTTGTCCACTTGAAGGAATAGTATGGAAAATATTAAATGCTTATTATGTAGTAAATTGAATGATTATGACCCTTACTCCTCTCTCTCTCTAAAGATTAGAATGTTTTTATATGGGTAATTATCTCTTATTTGATTTCTCTTATTGCAAGAGAAAGGTTGCGATTTCTTGAGCCCTTGTGTGAGCCTTATAACACTTACGTGTTTTTAGATTCTAAAAGGGCTTTGGTTTGAAGGTTAATATTGGCTATTGAGAAAAATTGTATTTTTACATTAAATAATTCTCCATGTGTCTCATAGGATTAACATAATTAAATTCAATCTTAAGTAATGTGCATTAATATGTGAATTGTTGTTATGTGAAAATTACTTTGTTTGTAAAAGAAGTACCAAAAGAGAACATGTTATAGTAGCTTTGATAGTGTATTTATGTGTTCCATGAAAGATTGTTTTATGTGCTTCTTCAAACCAATTTGATTGAGGACCTATTTTTAAGCAATGCTCCTTTGAACTTGCCTTTGGATATAGATAATTGCCTTATTGTGTTTAGAAAGTGCGAATGAAAGACTTGTTTGATGTGTATGCATTAATGTGTATTATTTAGTTGATAGCTCCTCATTTACCTTCTTGTCATACTTTTATTTTCAAGATAGATTGCAAATTTTGATATGTTTTTGTATTAAATTAAGAATAGCGAGTGCTCTCAAGAGGTCTTGTATTACCGAAAGATTATCTGACTTGATTTCTCATTCTAAAAACTAGAACATTCTATTGCAACCATAATAATTGGAAATGTCATGTTAGGTTGTTTTGGCATCCTCCTAAAAAGATAGCGAAATGAAAACCGTGCAACTAAAATGATAGACTTTATCTAAGCATATAGTGTAACCTTGTGGATCTTATGTATTCATAGGAAATAGTTTAATTTTCAAACTCTCTTTCCCCTTCTCCTTGCCTAAGATCATAAGATTTTTAGAAATGCTACTAAGAATGCAGTGATCTAACAAGAATTTTTATAACGCATGTGAAATTGTATGTTGCTTTTGGCTTCTAATTGAAAGAGGAAAGTTTTCCCTTTGGAAAAGAAAATTGCATAGTTAGTAATGTGAATGCAAATGCTTAGTAGAATTTGAGAAAGATATCGGAATGACATTATTTCCTTGTGTAAATTTGAATTGCTAAGTGTAATACCCTAAAATTGGTCATCTAAACTATGGGCCCCTAATCTCGACAACATCACCAAGGTCCTAACCAAAGGCACTTAAATTAATCTTGAGCACATTATTAATTCTTTAATTATCAAAAATCACATGGAAAATCAACTACTCAATATTAATTAAATATTTATTTAATTAATCAAATCATTTCCAAGAATATCATTTTGATCAATTATCCCATTTTAATTTATTAAATATCCTTGCATATTTAATTAATTAATAAATCTGCCATTCGATCATGCAAAAAGGATTAATTTATTAAAAAGAGTTGAATTGAAAATAAAACAAAAAAAGAATTGAATTGAGAGAGAAATCAAACTTGAGATATTATTTCTTTTTCTAAATTTAGAACTTGAAATCAAAAAAACAATTTAATTGAATTATTGAATTATTCTCTAAAATTGGAACTTAAAGCTTTTCAAAAATAGAAAAAGAAGTTCAGTTGCATTGAAAAGACCTTTTTCTTGAATAAATTAAAGAATTATCTATTTTTATCAGATATGCATGGAATTAATTTATTATTATTTTCCAATGCAACTTGGACTTCTAATTTGAATGCATTTCAATTAAACTATAATTGGAATCTATCTCAAGGTTAACTGAACATGATTTCTCAATTATTCCAATTAATCCTAAATTGAGCTTTTTCTCTTGTGATTCTCTATAAATTTAGTCTTCAGCGCTCATTCCAATTCATCCTAGAGATTTTTGAGAACACGCTTGGAGATTATTATCACACTAATTTTGCTCTGGAGTCATTGAAAATTATTGTGCTTTTTTAGATTATTTGCATCCATTTTACATTCATTATTGCTTGCATCTATTGTTGTTTGATTTGGTTATTATTGCTTGAATTATTCATCCATCTTGCATCCATATAGCTTAATATCATATAGATTAAATCCTTCATCTTGGTGTAGTCTAGTCACTGGTAATGCTTATAAAAAATCTAAGAGTAATCTTATACTCGCATCTTTTAGAAGGCAATTAGTCGCTTTGCTATGGTTTATTTCTTATTGAATATTGATTACTAACCATGCATATAATGACTTAATTGAAGTGTTGTGCTTGCAGCTACAGGTTCACTTTTTCACACACACATCTCTGGCGCCCACTGTGGCCCCCGAAGACTATTTTTTTTCGGCCTCCAATACTGACCACTTTTTTTTGCTATTTTCCAGGTTTCAGAATTTTTAGTTTTTTTTCGTCCGTACCTCTCGTACGACAATTTTTACAGACTGAAACGACAAATTGTAGGTGTCGCACAAATTGCAAATATCCTATCATATGAGTAGATCCTCTGTCGTACGAGCAGATACTCTGTCGTATGAGCTGACATCATCAGCAATTTTATTTCATATAATACTGAATCCTGTCTCGTACAAATCAAGTTCCTATCGTAGGATTCTGTATTTTCTGGTAAAAGAGAAAAATTTCATATTTTTTTCATTTCTGATTGATTATTCTGATGACTGACCTTGACTGTTTATCTGTCTATCTCAGAGTTTTCTTACAACCTAACTAGTTTTTGCAGAACACTTGTCGAAGAATATGCTTGTCGCACAAAGATAATATGACTACTGATTCGTTGTCTTTGCAGGTTGCCTAAAGGAGAATCGACTAAACATCGTGTATTCTTTAAATTCATTTTTAGGAACCTAACTTGCTATCTGGTTAAAGAACAAATCTGTCTTTTGTGCTTTTAGAAGATTCTGAGAGGTAGGAGAGTATGCTCTTGTCTTTTTCTAGACAATCACAAATCCAGACCCTTGAAGCTTTTTCTTTGTTTGAGATTTGTACATCTTTAGCAGACCTGCCCTCCCAAGGGGTTGAAAAACTCTTAAATTTGTTATGGTCGGTGTGAGGGGAATGACCTAAGTGGGAACGGCTAGATGCCAAGTACTCCAACCCACTATAAAATAAACGTGATTTGATGAAAATCAAGTCAACGACAGTGCTCGGGAATAGGTCTCCTCCGTACCTTAGGGTATATTAAACTTTGGTTTTCAAGGTTGGGAGACCTCTTAATTGAGTTTATACCTCGATGCGCTAAACGGATCCCTGACTAAATCCAATTTAAAATTAGAAGCTACCTGATTCATCTCCGAAAGGGGGATAATCTTTGTGCAAGAGAGATAGTAACTCTCCCAAAATACTTGTCATTTCGTGCCCCCATTAGCATTTGGAGTCGGATAATACAGCGTTGAGATTCCATTGCATGAGATTCAGCGGCTATATTCTGATTAGCTATTGGGTGTGTACTTGAGTCTACAAGCAAAGGTTTTCTTTCCTCACCAAATTCCTTAGGGTTTGCATGTTGTGATTAGAGTCACTATACATACTACTTGTTTTCTATGTTTTCATCCCTGAAACAAAAATTGAAATACCAAAAATCAATGAAGACTAGAAACAACTCAGTGAGTCGAAACTCTGTCTGTGTCAAAAACTAGTCCATTTTAAGTCAAAACTCTATCCGTGTCAGAAACTAGTCCATCCTAAGTCAAAACTTTGTCCGTGTCAGAAACTAGTCCATTTTAAGTTGAACTCTGTCTGAATCAGAAACTAGTTTAGCCTAGCAGAAAATCAGTCCATCTCAGAATTGGTCATACTTAGTTATCATACTCAGCAATCGGAGAAACTCAAAATTTCTAGGCTCTATCCTGTGAACAGTCATATGAGTCTGATAATTCATCGTCCTATATCACATCCTGTGTCGGATGAGTTTTTTGGTCTGTCGTCCTAGACCCAATTCTGTGTCGTACGAATCATTTTATTCTGTCGTCTAGCTCTGTATCTTGTGTCGTATGAAACATAACTGCTCTAAGTCTTTTGTCATCCTACACATGCCCATTTATCATATGGTACAAGGCAGTAACTCATACGAAATAGAACTATTGTTGTCCTGTAGCTGCTAAATTGTCGTTCGGTCCAAAAAATCCTGTCGTACAAGTCTCTAGTTTTGTCAAAACAGAACAGTCAAACTTGCCTAGAAATAGCTTACAGCAAACATAATATTGGTTATCATTTTCCTGAGCATAAACAGATCAAGATAGTGTACCTCTGCCATTTGCGTTGCATGATTTGGTCGATCACCTTTCAGCTAGTTCAATCAACTACCTATCAAATTTTAGTCACTTAGATAATGTCTTATACAGGATAGATCATTCCTGAAACCAGACTGAATCTTACACTACGCTTAGAATCAACTTAGATAATGTCTTAGACAGGATAGATCATTCCTGAAATCAGACAAAATCTCAGTTGTTTCTCCTAAACAATACTCTAAACAAAACAACTAGCTCTGAAATTGATCTTGACCTTTGCATCACAAACAACTCTAGGTCACACAAATCCATAAAGATGCCTATTCAAACCAGGAGTTCTCATTAGAAACAAGCCAAAGGCAAAGAACGAACCTTCACCTATCAAGATAATCCATTCTATGTGAAGGATCCACTCACTGACATACCGTCATCATTAGGCGGACCAATTTTTGATGAACCGAAATCTCCCACTGTACATGAGACAGAAGACAATGATGGAAACAAAAATGACCATAATATTCCAAAAAATCATAATGACTCCTCATCATCAAGTGAGATTGATGAAGATGATGAACCTCTAGAGAAAGAAATCCTTGACTATCAGAAAGACAAAGACTTTAGAAAAATGATGAAAACTATCATGACCCGAGAAAAGGAAGACTATTTCTTAGAACTAGCAAAACAAGGTGCCAAACTTCCTATTGGATATGATGTTTAGACACTTGTTACTAAAAGGGAAGACTCACCTATAATCATGGTACACAAATAGTTACTAGCTTTGCGGATGGAGCTCACAGAGCTAAAGAATAAGGACAAATCCCTGAAACAATATTCTCTGGAAACAATATGTCCCTTTCCATTTGACAAAAATCTACACATTCCTCCATTTCCTTCACGAGTGGAAATCTCAAAATTTGACAAATATGACGGTACCTCAGATCCTCAAGATCATGTTAGGGAATTTAGTGTTGCTTGTATGGAATTCATGCACGATCAAACGTACCTCATGCGTCTCTTCCCAAGGAGTTTAGGGGGTCAAGCAATGGAATGGTTCTCAAGTCTACCCAAAGGAATAAAAACATTCGAAGAACTAATCCAACTATTTTTACAACAATACTCAGACAACATTCAATATCCTGTGACTATGATCGATCTTTGTAATACTCAACTGAAAACAGGGGAATCTCTTCTTATTTTTCTCCAACGCTGGAGGAGGATGTTCTCTAGGTACCCAAGACCTATTCCAGACTCTGAGAAAATGGATATATTTATCAATAACTTGGTCCCCGAACTGAAATATAGTGTACAAATGCAAGTACACCCATCATTTAACAAAATGGTAGATAATGCCATTCGAATGGAAGATGTGCTCATAAAGAAGGGGGATATTACACCTTGGAAAGAAACACAAATAGGATCTAGCTCCAAAGAGAAGAACAAGTATTGAAAATTTGCCAAAGACAACAAGAAGAATGTTGTTAATGATGGGGTAGTAGACACTGTCAAAACCAACTCAAAATCCACAATATTCAAACTGGCTAGTGGTACACAAGCACTTAAGGCTGCTAAGATTGCAGCAGAGAATCCACCAAAGAAAACAAAGGAATGGTTCAAAGAAAAGCCTTGGCTTTCCAAACCTAAGTGTGATTTTGCTCCTCTTGAAGAATCATATGAATCCGCTTTCAAAACTCTATTGGCAAACAACTTGATAACACTACCAGATAACTCCAGACCATATGATCCAGATGTCAAACCAAGATGGTGGAGAGAAAATGAATACTGTGACTTCCATCAGAATAAGGGTCATAACATAAACAATTGCATGAAGCTAAAACATGAGATTCAAGATCTCATAGACACTGGTAAAGTTGTTGTTGGGAATCATCCAACCAATGTTGATCATAAAGCATTTAAAGACCCTTTTCCTGCTTACGAACAAGGTGATTCCTCAAAGACCAAAGGAGGTGCCAAGGTAAATTATACTTATGCCAACCAAGACAATGTTATCAACATGATTGAACCTTCACACTCCGAATATTGCAATGTGATTATAGTTCAAGATAAACCAAATGAATCACGATATGCAAAAGCTTTGACTAGATCTCAAAAGAAAGTTACCCTCCAAGGAGCTAGTTCTTCCAACCCGGCTCAAGAAACATCAAATCCAACAGCCTTGCCAAACAAACAAAAGGAATCAACCTTGGATAAATTTAAAAGATTAACCTCATCATCATCCTCTGGATATAGCGTGGTTGAACAGTTAAAAAAGACAAATGCTCAAATTTCAATTTTTGAATTGCTACAGCTCTCATCTGCTCACAAGGAAATCCTAGACAAAGCATTGCTCAATACCAACGTTCCAAAAGATTTAGACATTGATCAGTTTCAGTCTATGGTGGGTCATCTGATTTCACTTCACTATTTGACCTTCTCTAAAGAAGATGACAATTCATTAAATCATCCACATAACCAGCCATTGCATATTGAGGCCATGATCCACAAACATAGAGTTAAATGTGTTTTGATAGATGGAGGCGTGGGGTTGAATATTTGTACTTATCATCTGCTTACATAACTAGGATTCTCTGAAAATGTCATTGACCCAAGCAAGAAAATAACAATTAAAGCCTATGATGAAGAAGAGAGGACCTCCAAAGGTCTAGTATCATTACCAATCAGAGTGGGACCGGTAGAGAGAGATGTCCTTTTCCAGGTTCTCGATATTCCATTGTCATACAATATATTACTGGGCAGGCCATAGATTCATGAAATGAAGGCAGTACTGTCAACATATCACCAATGCTTAAAGTTTCCTTATAACGGAGCTGAAGTCAGTATTCTTGCTAATACAAATGTCATCTATAATGCATTGACAAAAGGTGCAGATACTTTTGTGCCTCATAATAGGGCAGCCTCTCCAAATGAAGATTCTGAAACATTGATGAAAGGCTTAGAAAAGAGATTGAAGATTACAGATACCGGCATGGATGGCTACAAGATAGAACCAATACTATCATTAGTTTCTCTCCCTCTATCACCAAAGCAGTTAGGCAAGCCATCAAAGGCTATGAGGACACAAACTTTGGCTTTGAATACTATATATGATGGTCTCTTCATATAGTCTTCTACCTCCTTGGTGGATGAAATAGAAGAGGATGTTGTGCTTAACTGGCTCTTTAAGGAAGATAGTCCAAATGAGGAGGTACGACATTGTGAGATTTCCTCAAACCAATATGGTCGTGGTTACAAAATGATTCAGCACATGGGATACTTAGGTACTGGTCCTTTGGGCAAACAAAAAGAAGTTATTACTGAACCAATTTAGCTACAAACCAAATCCACACATGATAAGGCTAGATTGGGATACAATTCGAAAAAGACATCAGACCAAAAACATGTTTCTAAGTCTAAAGGCTCAAAAAAGATATTGCCTTTAACATTACATGAAGCGGACACTAAACAAACAAAAGTAGAGTGTAGAAAAGAGAAAGAGGAATCAACAGTCAAGAAAGAAGAAATAGTTAGCGCTCAAGCTTTGACAGTGTCAGCTACGATAATACAAGAAGTTGAGGTTCTTGAGGATATAAGAGATGAAGTCGTAAGAATCAGAGAGTTGTTTGCACCATTAAAAGTTCCAGTCACATATACTGGTAGGCAATAAGTAGATGATTCAGAGACTGATTCAAACAAGTATGAATGGGGTCCTGACTATCTTTCAGACACATCCGCTACAGAAACTCCAGAAGAATCTAGTGGTGTCATAGATGATACTCAAGAGCTAATGCACATAAAACTAGAGAGGGAAATACAAGAAATTAGACAAAAGAGGCAAGCAAATTATGAAAAAGCATTGAAAGAAGGAACAATACTAGAAAGCTTCTCATCTATGTGTCCTTATCCTAAAATAGAACAAATCAGTTATAGCACTACACAGGAAGAGTTAGAAACTATAGAACAAGAACCAGTCATCAGTCCAGAAGAAGCTGAATGGAGTAGATGACAAAAAATCATAGAAACAATGAGATCATGTCAATAGGTGTGTTAGATACAAATGATAAATGAACCACAATATGAAGGAACTTGTAGCATTAAAGATGTTAGTATTGATACCATACATATGCTTACTAAATCACCTGAAAGAGACTTGGAAACTTCATCCGATGACTCTGATGACTCTAATGACAGTCCTGTTCATGATGATACCCACTCAGCCTCAAATTCTGAATCATCTGATACAAACAATGAAAAGTTGCCTACTAGTCTTATTGCTGTTAAACCACGATATGACGTTCAGTCCAGCATAGTAAACAATGTTACAAGTATGTCTATTGGATTAGATCAATTAAATATTAACGTGAATTTTAATAATCATGATTTCACTCTTCCTGGTCTCGAGACACTTACGCAAGGTATCATTCTGGAACTCAACTTTTCGATCTGCAGTTGTGATAACAATACTGTGAATGCTCTTGAACCTATCCAAAATTTGTCCTTAGTACATCCCAAATTGATTGACTGTACTTTACAGAATCAACCCATGGATATACCTACTTTTGCCAATGACTATACATTATCCTATTATCTCAATGCAGTCGAACCTATGAACTCTTCCACTAGTGAACGGAGCGAAAATATGACTGAAGAGGATATCAAGTATCTTAGTCGCAAAAACAAGAAAAATAAAAATAAAAGATCTGATGGTGAAAACCACATTGTGGTGGTGTCAGAATCTAAAAAAGAGAAAATAAAGGATGTACCTAAAGGTGAAAACCTCTTTGAGGTGCTTGAAGGTGAGATACTTGGTATACTGCCCAGTCATTTCCAGGAGAGGTCTTCCATATTGATCGAGCCAACTCAACCAGTGAATATCGGGAATCAAGAGACACCACAAATTATTCACGTAGCTCAATCACTATCAGCAGAGGAATTGAAGGATTTCATTTAGCTATTCTTAGAGAAGAAAATAAACTTTGCATGGAAGTACTCTGATATGCCAGGCTTGGATCTTGATCTCATTATGCACCATCTCTCAATCACACCAGGAGTAAAACTAGTTAAACAAAAACTCTATAAGATGCACCCGCATGTCGCACTATTGGTTAAAGTTGAACTAGAGAAACTACTCAAAGATGGATTTATCAGAGCAATAGATTATGCTGAATGGATTTCCAACATAGTACCTATGTCGAAGGCAGATAAATCTATCAGAGTTTGTACAAATTTTAGAGATCTCAACAAAGAATGTCCGAAAGACAACTTTCCATTGCCAAATATTGATATGATAGTCAACATGATAGCTGGGTATGAGATGTACTCACTAATGGATAGATTTTCTGGCTACAATCAGATTAAAATCACTCTTGGAGATCAAGAAAAGACAACTTTCACCTATGCATGGGGAACCTTTTGCTGGAACGTTATGCCATTTGGGTCAAAGAATGCAGGGGCGACCTATCAAAGAGGAGTTACAACTATCTTTCATGACATGATGCATAAGAATATGGAAGATTATGTTGATGACACCTTAGTGAAGACTATGAAAAGATCAATGCATATTCAAGAGTTAGGTCCTATACTTGATAGAATGGAAAAGTTCAAGCTCTGATTAAATCCAAAGAAGTGTGCATTTGGAGTGACATCTGATAAACTACTTGGCTACATCATTTCAAAGAAGGGCATCAAGGTTGATCCTGAGAAGGTCCAAGCTATAATGGAAATGCCGCCTCCAAAGAATATGAGTCAAATGAGAAGTCTACAGGGACATCTCCAATACATTAGAAGATTCATTTCTCAACTAGTAGACAAGGCTCAACCTTTTACAAAAGTATTGAGAAAATGAATAATATACAACTGGGATCAGCAGTGTGAACAACATCTTCAGCAGATAAAAGAGTACCTATCTAATCCACCGATATTGATGCCACCTATTCAGGGTAAGCCACTAATCTTATATATATTAGCAACTAATTCATCACTGGGGGCACTTCTGGTGCAACAGGATGACAACAAAAAAGAACGAGCTATTTATTAGATCAACAGGAGATTGGTGTCTTATGAAATGAGCTATAGTATAATAGAAAAAGCATGCTTGGAATTAGTCTTTGCATCATAGAAACTGAGGCACTATATGTTAGCACATTCAGTCAAGTTGGTGGCCAAAATTGATCCACTCAAGTATCTTCTTAATAAAGCAACTCTCATTGGAAGATTGGCAAAGTGGGTAATGATCCTTATAGAGTTTGACATTGAATATGTGGAACGCAAAGCCATAAAAAGACAGGTAATTGCTGATGAACTTGCTGAAGCTCCACTTGAGGATACTCAACCACTACACATTGAGTTCCCAGATGAATCAATAATGTATCTTATTCAACAACCCTGGAAGATGTTCTTCGATGTTTCCTTTACTCAAAATGGTTCAGGTGTTGGCATACTATTCATTACTCCTCGGAAGTATTCAATTCAAAAGTCTTATAAGATTCTATTCCCTTGCACAAACAACATTGTAGAATATGAAGCTTTGGTGAATGGAATAAAACTAGCCATTGAATGGAAGGTTATTGAATTACATATCTATGGAGATTCTTAGCTAGTCATCAATCAGATCAATGATACATATCAAACTCGAGATGAAAAATTGATGCCTTACAAGAGGATGGTAGACGATATCAAGAAGTACTTTGCTTTTGTATCATTCCAACAAATTCCTAGATAAGAGAACAGGGCAGCAGATGCTATGGCTACCTTGGCATCTATACCTGAGCTACAGGAGTCCAATTTTCGCTTTGATTTCTTGGTGGAAGAGTTATATTACCCTGCTTATGATTCTCCTGAGACCCAAATAGTTTGTTCTATTATTGGACATGACTCATCCCGATACAGCCACATCTATTCCTATCTATGTGATCAAATTATCCTTGAAAACCTTACTCGTAACGAGAAAAGAAACTTAACTCAAAATGCTTCGTGGTATGTTATCATAGCTAACGATTTATTTAGATGAGGTTTGGATGGTACTTTGCTTAGATGTCTAGAAACTGAAGAATCTAAACATGCATTATCGGAAGTTCATGAAGGTATTTGTGGATCTCATTCGAATGGTTTTACTTTAGCTCAGAAACTATTACGGGCTGGCTACTACTGGCCAGATATGGAAAAAGATGCCATAAAATTTTCTAAGACTTGTGAGAAATGTCAGCTTCATGGAAATCTCATACATGCCCCAACAAGGGACCTCATACCATTATAACACACTGGCCTTTTCAGCAATAGGCCTTTGATCTCATTGGTCAGATATATCCGACTTCATCCAACGGACATAAATTCATCATAACTGCCACTGAGTTTTTCACCAAGTGGGTAGAGATAGTTCCGCTCACCAAGGCAACTGATAAACAAGTCGCCTTATTCATCCTAAACTATATAATTTGCAGGTATGGGATACCTACGTCCATTGCGATTGATAATGGAGGACAATTCAAGAATAAAGATCTAGATGAACTTTGTGAGAAATTCAAAATAAAGCAACACTAGTCATCAGTATATTACCCTCAAGGTAATGGACAAGCTGAGGCGTCTAACAAAACCCTATTGACTATCTTGCATAGAACAGTGAACAAGTCTGGGAAGGATTGGCATCTACAGCTCAATCCTACACTATGGGCTTACAGAACCAGTATCAAAACACCTACTGGGGCTACACCTTTTTCTTTGGTGTACGGGTCCGAAGCAGTATTACCTATTGAAGTAGAAATACCATCTCTAAGAGTTTCGTTGCAAGGTCTTGTTACTGATGAAGATCATAGAATATCTAGATTGCAAGAACTTGAATTGCTGGATGAGCGTCGGCAAGTGGCGTTTGATCATCTCAAAGTGTATTAGAAGAGAATGTCCAGAGGGTATAACAAGAAAGTTTGACAAAGAGAATTTCAAGTTGGTGACCTAGTTCTGAGAGAAAATCCAAAAAATCAACAATTTCGTGACAATAAAGGGAAATTTGAACCCAACTGGCTGGGTCCCTACATTGTTACTGCAGTATTTGGCTCTGGTGCCTATCAACTCTCAAAATTGGAAGGAGAACAACTTTGTGAATTGATTAACACCATCCACTTGAAGAAATTCTTCGCTTAGCACTCTCTGCTCCAGCAAACTTGTACAGTTGGAAAAAGTCCTGAAAAAAATCCTAAAAATCAGAAAAAGTCCTGAAGAAATCCAAAAAAAAAAGAAAAAGAGAGAAATTGCCCTGGTGAAAACCTGGTAAACAGGCACCTTGGTAAAAAAAAATGAATCTCTGCCAAGCAGGTAAAAACCTGGCAAATAGGTGCCTCTCGTACTCAATCGCTCCATCTATCAACACAACATTGGCATTTCCCGCTTTCAAGCATCTTTTGCTTTCTCTTGTACATATTTTCAGTCACTTTTGTGACATCTTGGTTCATTGGAACCCTCATGACTTGAAATTGATCAACGTCCTAGTCTTAGGTTACTCGACAGAGCACATTACATATCCTAAGCAGTGTCAACCAAGTCATTATTTCGTCAGTGAAACCTAGTCGTCCACTCCGAGTCAGTTACTTGTCTCCTAACTACTACAGAGTTTTTATCACTGAGTTCACAAGCAAAACAACCTAACGGAAAACAATTACTAAATAGTTTGAGCTATGAATGCAAATTTTCTTTGTATGCTGTCTTTTATATTGATTTTCAATTATTGTCCCTCTGAGTAACTCGAGGAAGTCTATTGTGACTAAGAGAAACGAGGATTGGGGGCATAAAATTTTCTTTGTTTTCTGCTTGTAGGAATGATTCTGATGATCTGGAAACATATAAATTAGCTGGGGGTCTATGATAAGAGCCTTCACATTAAGGTGAAATCGTCTCACATACCTCGACTCCACTTACTTGTATGCTACAGGGAGGTCCATATAATTTCTTTGTTTGTTTTAAGGGAATTTCTTTATGATGCAATTCAGGTCCCTATGAAATCTGTCCAAGGATATGAACGAAAAAAGGGTCATTGTGGACAAGATAATTAATATTGCACATTGAAAAAGAAAGGAACTCTAATCTGCCTGTTGTGTTTGTTATGCTCAGTGATGAATCTTAAGTATTTTAAATCCAGTGACTAGGATTAGGTTGCATTTAGCATATCATTTTGCATTTCATTTTGCATTTTTGTGAATCTAGAGTGATTTTGATATAGTAATAATCTCTTTATCTTCTAAATGAGAGCTGAAAGCATCATCATTTCTTATGCTAAGTGGTCTTTTTATCATTATTTCTTCGATCGAGTACTTGTGTTTTGAGATGTTTAGCTGCACACATAACATTTCATATAGATTCATTCATTTCATTTCATTATTATTCATTTACACTAATCTTATTGCATAGAAAAATGAAAAAATTGCATTACTCATTACTCATTACTCATTTTCATTCATTCATTTATTTGCATATAAAAAGGAAACCAAAACATAGACATCCATATTCATTTGCATTACATACATTCATGCTGAAATAAATGCATACATATAGAATAAAGCATATAGAAACATCTCATAGTCGATCAACACAAGTACAATGAAGTCAAATCATATCTCGTATATATATAATGTCAAGTATAAGGGTACAAAATGATGTCCAATGATATATACAAACTCCCATTGGAGAAGAATCATATCAGCTACAAAAAAATGGGCGTGTCTACAAAAAATATCCCAGCTACAAAAAGAATCATCTAGTTGGCACCCTCTCCCTCATCGCCTAGTGGAGGAGGAGGAGCCCGATGCTTGAGATCCTAGTGTGGTGTTCATGCTCCCTCTGATCTAGCCATATACTGTGAATAGGGTTGCACCTATTGTGCAATAGGAACTATGACACTATATGCCGCCACATAATATGCAACCCTACTGCTCTGGAGAAGCACCTCTTATCGAAGAGACTCTATCTCTGCTCTCAACTCGGCTCTCAATGCTATGATATGGTGATCACGCTTGGCCCTAACCTCGACCAGCTATCGGTCTCGCTCCACTAGCTGAGTCTAAGCCACTGTCAACTATGACTACAGCTTTGCAAGGCGTGCTCTCATCGACCGTCCTGTGTCAGCCCCCTACTCTCTCGTAGGCTCTCCGCCACCATCTCCACCACCATCTCCACCTGTGGCTCCACCCTGCTCATCCTGCCGCTGCTGGACCTGCCTCGGAGCTACTTGCTCCTCCTCTCCGCCACCCAACCTCATGCCTACTCTCCCAAGAGATCCACCCTCACCCCTCTGCTATCCAAGATCAGCTCGCACTCCACTGCTGCTAGCACCAGGATCACCACCAGCCCATTGAGGAGCATCTGGTCTCTATGCCTGTCCCTGCCTATGGCCCTGTCTTTGGCCCTATTCCTGTGCCGGTGTGGGGGAGTCATCCTCCACATCCTCAATATGAGGAGCATGCTCTCCTGGATCTATAAATCAAGGGAATGGATGTTGCTAAAAGTAATCCCTGTACTGGGGCAATACCCCCGCACCTACTATATCATCCAGGTAATCCCACCTCAGATGGTGTAAACCTGTCAGCTCCTCCATCGCTAAAGCATAGGATAGCCTAGGTGACCATCCTTGTCTCTCCTCATCAACGTATCGAGCATATGATGTATACTCCTGAGAGATACCCTAAGGCCGGCCATACTACCTCATCACTCATGAAATGATGAATCTCTCCACAACAGTTTGTGACCTCCCAATCAGTGGGCGTGTACCAAAAAGATCTCTCCGAACCACCTGCCAGTCATCCTATGACTCCAACCCCTTGTATGGTCTCCATATGACAACTATCAGATCATCGAGCTGTCATTGCCAGAAGTCTGTCTTGCCCAGATGGGGCTGCGTAATATATCCAACATACCTGTAAATAATCGGCTGCCCTAGCTCTTTGCTATTATCAACTATTGACCGACAAATGGGAAGGTGCTCCCAAGCCCATACTTGTAAAATGTACACCCCTGTAGCCATGTTCCGCCCATCTTTGTAGACAATCTCATGCTTCTCCTGATATATGTGGGCCAACAAACAAGAGCCTCAGCCAAGTCTCTGAGGGGTCTCTATCAACCTCTCCAACATACGACACCATCCACTCTGAAAACCTTGTTGCCCTCTGTCTGGCATCAAGAAGCAACCAATGAAACCTGCTAGGACACATGCCAGTGGATACTCCTCACTATACCTACCCATCAATATATCCCAACTCATAGAATGAGTCAAGATATCGGGATCCCTGAAAATGTTCCTAAGAGCCTGTAGTCCAGGTAACAATGTAGTATCATAATCCACCTTATCCCCAGCAAAAGGGATACAAAGGATCCTGTACACATCCTAGGGAGTGATAGTCAACTCCCCAACTAGCAAATGAAAGGTATTATGCTCTGAATGAAACCACTCTACCAATGCTGTGAGCATCCCGTGGTTCACACGGATGTCAGGTAATCTCATCAGGTGAGTTAAGCCACACATATCAACATGAGCCTGCTCAACCTCAAACAAATCACGAACCAAAGCCATAGTGGGAGGATATACACATCTGAAGAGCACAGGAGGTAAGCACACCTGCCAAAAAAAAAAAACCAACAATGATCATCAGAAAACATTCCAAATGAACCTACAAGATAAGTTAAACATCACACAAATCCAACTAAGTCAAATGCAAAAGAAAAATTTCATGTTTACACTTTCAAAAATGATCACTATTTTCCGAACAACAAAACATAGTCAAACAACATCTCGTACGAGTCAGGAATGGCTCTCGTACGAGTAAACAACCTCGAACAACAAAATGGTCTTTTAATAGACCTGTCGTACGAAACGAGGGTGAATCCCGTACGTCAAATCTAATGGCTTCAAATGATAAAAGACAATTTGCCAGTTTCTCATACGAGACAGGATCTTGTCTCGCATGATAAACCACGACACCTAACCTAAAACCCGTGAAAAACGTGAAAAATAAACAAAAAAATTCAAAATTGGAAACATAAAGAGGCTAAAGATCAATCACTTACCACTGGCACGTAGTTTCAGGGTTGATTGTGACGTCTCTTGTGCTCAAATCGATGTTGATGAGTAGGGACCACCATTTTTCTTCACAGAAGGTTTTTTGAATTTTCAAACTTGGAGGGTTAAAATGAATTGAAAATGACACTTTCGTCCTATATATAGCCTAAAACCTAATTTTTCAACTTGCTCTGATGGTTATGAAAATTGTACCCTTAGCTAATGTTCCTGCTTTGATTCCATTTTTGGGATCGAAATCAAAATTCGAGATCATCTTGCTAGTCAATTTCACAATTTTGACCACTTAGCGCGTTTTTCATCAAATGCTCATTCTTTCTTCAAATTGCGCTCAATTTCAATGCTGAACCTTAATTCAATTTCATTTTACACATCAACATTACAATCAAATCTACACTTAATTTCTTATCAATCATCGATAGAATTTTAATCAATCCCTCACTATCTTTCGATTTCGCTCTCGAGGGGGCATACTCACGACCTTATGACTTCACATCTCACAAGTTGATAAATTTTTCAAATCTTTATCCAAAGTCGAGCAAAATCTTTCCAATTAAAGAAAAAAATCCTTATTGCTAATGGGCAACTCAACTTCATCACTTCACATCAAGTTGAGATCTATCGATCATCTAAATCAAATCAATCGCTAGGAGCATATCAGTTTCATCACTTCAAATCAAGCTGATATTTGTCTTTCATATGAATTAATCTCTTAACATTAATCAGTTTCATCGCTTCAAATCAAACTGATTATTTGTTTAAACTCAATCAAAAGTTTAAAGGGTTTCTTTGATCACACTAAATCTAAGCAGGTGTTCAATATTCGTTTCTTGATCAAGCTGAACGGTTTATTCTTCGCTCATCGTGTCTTGATCAATCAAGTTCAAGATTGATTTTTTTTTTATCATCACTCACTGCATCTAAGATCAATCAAGTTCTAGATCAATAAGATCCGCTTCTTGATCAATCAAGTCAAGTTCGATATCTTTGTTTTCTATCGTTTCTTAGTTCAATCAAGTTCGGGATCGGTATCACTTTAATTAGACTTCATTCAACTTTGTCGCTTCAAATCAAGCTAAACACCTTGCTTTTCATCTAATTCGTGATCAATCAAGTTCAGAACTGGCATCTCCTAGACATCACACATTCTTTGAATCAAAGCGTTGCTCGCACATTAATTCAAAGAGGGGCAAATGTCATACCCTAAAATTGGTCATCTAAACCATGGGCCCCTAATCTCGACAACATCACCAAGGTCCTAACCAAAGACAATTAAATTAATCTTGAGCACATTGTTAATTCTTTAATTATCAAAAATCACATGGCAAATCAACTACTCAATATCAAATCATTTCCAAGAATATCATTTTGATCAATTATCCCATTTTAATTTATTAAATATCCTTGCATATTTAATTAATTAATAAATTTGCCATTCAATCATACAAAAAGGATTAATTTATTACAAAGAGTTGAATTGAAAAAAAAACAAAAAAAGAATTGAATTGAGAGAGAAATCAAACTTGAGATATTATTTCTTTTTCTAAATTTAGAACTTGAAATCAGAAAAGCAATTTAATTGAATTATTGAATTATTCTCTAAAATTGAAACTTAAAGCTTTTCAAAAACAGAAAAAGAAGTTCAGTTGCATTGAAAAGACCTTTTTCTTGAATAAATTAAAGAATTATCTATTTTTATCAGATATGCATGGAATTAATTTATTATTATTTTCCAATGCAACTTGGACTTCTAATTTGAATGCATTTCAATTAAACTATAATTGGAATCTATCTCAAGGTTAACTGAACATGATTTCTCAATTATTTCAATTAATCCTAAGTTGAGCTTTTTCTCTTGTGATTCTCTATAAATTCAGTCTTCAGCTCTTATTCCAATTCACCCCAGAGATTTTTGAGAACACGCTTGGAGATTATTATCACGCTAATTTCGCTCTAGAGTCATTGAAAATGATTGTGCCTTTTTAGATTATTTGCATCCATTTTACATTCATTATTGCTTGCATCCATTGTTGCTTGAATTGGTTATTATTGCTTGAATTATTCACCCATCTTGCATCCATATAGCTTAATATCATATAGATTAAATCCTTCATCTTAGTGTAGTCTAGTCACTGGTATTGCTTATAAAAAATCTGAGAGCAATCTTATACTCGCATCTTTTAGAAGGCAATTAGTCGCTTTGCTATGGTTTATTTTTTATTGATTATTGATTACTAACCATGCATATAATGACTTAATTGAAGTGTTGTGCTTGCAGCTACAGGTTCACTTTTTCACACACACACACACACAAAATTTTAGTATGTGTATCTAGAGTAAACTTTATTTAGTGATTCATGTGGAAAGCATAGGTAAAACCCTTCTTAAGTAGATGATAACGTATTGAAGATTACCCCCGTAAATGTGACTAAACCAGTAATGGTGCTATACCTTGTGTGTTGTAAGAAACCCGTGCTTGCTATGTGTGCCCATGGGATGGTGAAGTAATCAACCATGGGGGATATGTTTGCTTATGAGTATGGGAAACCATACTATTTATGTGATGTTGCATATTTGTTCCCTTACTAAGTGCCAACCCATGGATTGTTGATAAGTCAGTATGTGAAGGGGTAGTATTAGAAGTCACCTTTCCTTGAATAGTATGGAACAACATACGAGTAATGTCGACGTGAAGCGACTTTAGCTTCCTTATTTCAAGAAAAAATATAGTTATATAATGAAACTGTATTATAGGTGTACTCAATACTTTCCCTTGTGATGAACCGATTTATGAGGTTCATGTGTGCCAGCCTAATTCCTATCCTTTATTTTGAGGATATAGATGATAGTTCTTGAGCATAATGATGGATTTTATTGGAGCATCTTTTGCCTTGTCTTCATGAGAGGCATGTTATTTTTCACATGAGCTGCCAATTGACTAGTGTTGGTAGACTTGTGGGTAGACCTTAGCCATGTATACCTCTGGCTTATGGTGAGTATCCTGAGAGGTACGTCGCTATACGGGGTGTGACCTATGCGTGCCCTTTTCCACAAGGTACATTTCCATGCGGGATATGTCCATTGCGTGCCCTTTCTTCTTGGAGTATTGCCATGTCGTGCTGAGACACAATGCGGGATGTAGTAGACATTGCCATGTGGCCTACTAACAGGTTTAGAGTAGAGCCATGCTGCGTGACGACGTGATGCAGGGTGATGTCGAGGTGCACACCGCCATGCCATGCGGATGTGTGACTAGGCCACACCACATGATGAGCTAATGCGATAGCTAGATGATTGTTCTTTCCTTCCTCGTTGGTGGCTAGCTACTAGTTACATAGTGATGTAATGTGCACTTATGATTTTTCTTTTATTATTTATTTATTTATTTGTTTCCTTGTGGGTCAGCAATTTATTTTACTTTGACCTTGAAGGTTTAGCCATGATCTTGCAATCTTTTTCTTACTTGATTTGATGTTGCAATTCCGGAATTATTTTCTTGTCTTACTGTTGGAATTGACGATTATTATCTTTATTCTTCTGTACTTTGGTGGCTAAACTAGTTTATCCTTATTGTTTTCGTATGCTGGTCTTGTGTTGGAATATGAATTCCTCTCCAAGAATGTAGGAGATGGTCTTGGTTGAGTGTATACGAGGAAGTAGACGTAGGGAACCTTGAGGATGGGGGTATGTGAGGTTGTGAGACAGCTAGGACCCACTACCTACCTATGAGTGGTGACTATCTCTTGGAGGCTAAACACCTTACGCAACAAGGGATGTTCACGAGGGTCTTGTATGGAAGGTAGCATCGCTAGGTGTACCCTAGCACCATCAAGCCCTTGAGTGAGATGTTGGATATTTATGATCATGTAATTTGTTCTGAGATCAGGCATAGAGATGCTGATCGTGCATGTTATCTTTGACCGAGCATTAGACATGCTCACATGTGGCCTTTTGTGTTGTTCAATCCAGTTATGTGGATGGGTATTATGTGTAGTCATGGATTAAATGGTGTTAACTTGTCACTATGTTATGGCACATAGTCATTGGAAAAGTTCTTATATGCCTGGAAAGTGTAAACAATTGAGTTATTTATGTTGCTCTTATTCATTGAAAGTTAACTTGGTTGTAGAAATTTATATTTGAAGCTAGTTCTATGTGATAAAGTTTTGTAAAAAGATGTAATGGTAAAAGAGATTGATCATGATAGCATGTTTTCTTGACCTGCTTAGTAGAATGAGTATGGTAATTGATGCTTACCTCTTTTAATGCTTTGATGGGTGTAATGAAAGGAAGAAAATTCTCATTGTTCTGCTATGATTGTGGATAATTCCTAGAATATTTTAAAGAAGGTTAAGGCTTTAGAGGTATCTTGCCTATGGATAAGAACATTCTTAGAGGTTTTAGCAATAATGTTTCATTTATTTATAGAAAGATTCATATGTGCAAATTTATTATTGTTGAATGAGTTTCAGGGCTAATATGTGTTGCATGTTTTCCGTCTAGCCTTGCGACTTCCAGGAGTAAGTCGGAGCCTAGGGGGGGAGAATGTAGTGCCCCTACCCTAGTCAGCTTTGCAAAACCGATTTGACATTGGTTGATTTCCTATGTGGCCCTCTTGAATGGTTGATCTACCATGATGTAATGTTGTAGATTAGATAATACGAATATTGTGCATACCTATTATTGTGCTTTCGCTTCGATTCTTGTGTAAGTTTAATTGTTTCCCTAATTCTTGTTATAAATCTCGAGCTAATGCCTTCATTGATTATGTATATATATGTATACTTGCGTGACTCATGGTTGCAGGAGATTGTAGGTACAATGCCACCTAGGTGCGAGGTTCGTCTCCATCAGGATTCAAAGGGTTGAGTATACCTTTTTCATCCTTAGGATTTGGATTAGGTGGTCGTAAAAACCTCATCTTGCCTTAGCCATTATCAAGTGAGCGTCGTATGTGGTCTGTCGGTTTCCTTTTCATATGGGTTT
The DNA here is from genome assembly GCF_030272615.1 of Cryptomeria japonica. Lineage (NCBI taxonomy): Eukaryota > Viridiplantae > Streptophyta > Pinopsida > Cupressales > Cupressaceae > Cryptomeria > Cryptomeria japonica. The sequence goes on along the minus strand of NC_081414.1, from coordinate 215,093,486 downwards.
ACATGTCGTGTGATTGGTTGGCTTTCTTGGTTTGTGTGCCTTGCGTGTGGTAAAATGGAGTACTTTATCCTAAGTATTTAATTTGATTTAATGTGTTCATTTACGCATTAGTAATTGAGAAATCAAAATAAATAGGTTTCTTTTAGGTGATTAATCATTAATTAAAAAGGATTGCTATATTTATGGTTGTAGCAAGTTTAAGTATTTAATTTAATTTAATGTATTCATTTATGCATTAGTAATTGAGGAATTAAAATAAATAAGTTTATTTTATGTGAATAATGATTAATTAAAAAAGATTGCTTTATTTATGTTTGTCACGAGTTTAATTTAATGGTTAGTTTTAAATAACAAATTTAATTAATTTATGCATTTTAAAAAGGAAAGATTTAAAGTTATTTGAAATAGAGATAATTCAACCTCTTTTGCATTTTGGAAAAGAAAGGTTAATTTTACTCATTTAAGAGAATCAATTTTTATTAGAAAAGCAAGTTTAATTTATAATTATATTTGATATAGTGTGAAAGATTGATTTTGAGAATTAATTTAATCAAAATATATTATCCTTGTCAATATTGTGAAAGATAAATATTAGTTTAGTAATATTGAGAAAATTAAAATTAAATGAGAGAGAAGCATTTTAATTTTAATTAGAAAAGCAAGTAAGATTATTTGAATAGTTGAAAAGAATGATAATTTCCATTTTTTTATTTAAAAAATGTTTAAATTCGAAATTTGAAAATTAGGTCAAGGATTTTCATTCTTTTAACCTAGGTTGAAAAATATTTTGGATGGAGAAATTGAGGATTTTGGAGGAAGGATTTCTACACCTGCAGGTTGGGGGCTCTTCAAAATCTTGCCAAAAATACTAAAGGAGGTAGGATTCATGTTTACCTTTTTATTTCGTTGTTAAATCAAATATGGTGTTTGGTTGTTCTTCATGAAATGCTGGTTTTAAAAAAAAAAAAGTCATGAATGTCCTCAGATTTGAGTTTCAGCTTTAAAAAAAATGGGTATGCATTGTTTTGTATTGTGGAAAAATGGTTAAATTAGTTTTGTATTGTGAAAAAGATTGTAAATTTTAGTTGCCTGGAAATGAAAATGCTTGTTTGAAAATGGCTGAATCTATTTTCCGTGTGTCTTAGAGGATTTCTGAGTCTTGTTTTTTATTTCGGGGTTTTAGTTTACTTGAATTTTATTTGGGGATTTCTGGTATTTTTTTTTATTTTTTATTTTTAAAAGGGATATGTTTATGCTAGTCTTTTGCTATTCTGGAAAATACCCCCATTTTGTTCTCAGAAAATTTCTGAATATTGCCAACAAAAAAAAGAAATATATATGTATATATATATATATAAATATATACATTACTGCTGGTCTGTGTACCCACCAGCTGAGGTTTTAGTTTTATTTGTTTTTGAAATGTTATTAAAACTCAAAAAAAGAAATATATATATATACATTACTGCTGGTCTGTGTACCCAACACCTAAGGTTTTAGTTTTATTTGTTTTTAAAATGTTATTAAAACTCAAAAAAAAAGATATATATATATATATATATATATATATATTACTGCTGGTCTGTGTGACCAACAGCTGGGGTTTTAGTTTTATTTGTTTTTGAAATGTTATTAAAACTCAAAAAAATTAAAAAATATATGTATATATATATATATAAATATATACATTACTGCTGGTCTGTGTACCTAGCAGTTGGGGTTTTAGTTTTGTTTGTTTTTGAAATGTTATTAAAACTCAAAAAAAAAGAAATATATATATTAAAAAATATATATACATTACTGCTGGTCTGTGTACCCAGTAGTTGGGGTTTTAGTTTAATTAATTATTAATTATTAATAATATATATTTATTAATGAAGATTAATATATATATTAATTAATAATTAATTTGAAATTCGAGGACTATTAAATTATTATTAATATATATTTTATTAATGAAGATATATATATATATATATATATATATATATATATATATATAATAATTAATATTTGATTGGATTATTGTGTATTATTAATTATTAATTGTGTATATTTTATCAATCATGGGTTAATAAATATATATTAATTAATATTTAATTTTGGTATCAGTATTAATGGGAAAGTATCTTTTTGGGAAAAAGATAGAATATTATTTTGATCGGAAAATTGTTGAAGTAAAATATATTTATTAATTGATAATTTTTAAATAATATTTTATCTAGGAACACATTATAGAGAAATTGAAAAGTAAAAATAAAATGAATGAGATATTTATCATTGGATATTTTGAAAATGTAGCTCATTTAGAAAACTTGATCGACATTAAAATGTTTAAATCAACATGAGAAAAGATTGTATTTTCTGGTTATTGCTTGTGCAAGGTTTAATTTTTGTTTTCGCTTTTGTTTAAAGTAATGGCAAGTTCCTTGATATGCTTGTTTGGACCCTTTCGTCTGGTTGTTTTGAGTTTGGCCATAATTGGTCAAGTCCCCAGGTTAGAGTACCGCCAGACAAGAGACCTTTGTAGTTCTCTAAATATGCTCAGTTGGATCCATTTCTATGTAGGGATCTTTTAGGATTTATTGACCGAAATGGTGGTTTGTATATTGTTGTGCTTGCCTAAAAGGGTAGGAATGTAAATGATGTGAACCCTATGTAACTATAACTTAATTAATTACCAGAGGGGTCTTGCAATTGAGCAGACTCAGAGATGTAGCCCTCTAGGGGTGAACTCCGAGATCATTTTTGTGTTATGTGATGTTTTTGTCTCTCATGTTTCATGGATAGTGCTAGCATGTATGGATGATAATTGGATAGAATATATAAGTGGGTTAGATGAGAATTATCATAATGCATGTATGTAGTCGTACTTTAAATGCAATAAATGGATCATGAAGGAATGTAATCAATTTCAGTTAATGATGATATAATTAAGTATGCATGAAAGAACTCATTAGTTATGATGAAATTATAGTACATTTTGGAACAAGATGCATGGCATGTGTTAATGTAAACTTGAATGCAACGAATGGTTTAAAAGTTATTGGATGAACTCATCATATCACTTAAATTATAATTCTAATGGATGAACTTCATGTTGTTATCTACATTTTAATCTTAATAAATGAACTTCATCATAATAGCTATAAATGAACTAAAATGGGTGAACTCATTTAGTTATTTATATTTTAATCTTGATAAATAATCTTCATCATATTTAACTTATTTTAACTATAATGGGTGAACTCATTTAGCTATCTATATTTTAACCCTAATGGATGAACTTCATTATGTTATTTACATTTTATCCTTAATAAATGATCTTCATCTTATTAACTATATTTTAACTATAATGGATGAACTCATTTGTTTATTTACATTTTAACCTTAATAAATGAACTCCATCTTATTAGCTATATTTTAACTAAATTGGATGAACTCATCAAGATAACTATATTTTAACCTTAATGGATGAATTCATATGTTATCTATGCTTTAACTTCAAAGGGGTAGATATCCTCATGTTAGCCTCATCTTCAAACATAATAGATGAACACTTCCTAATTTCTATAATGTTGATTCACTGAACAAATTATACCCATGTTTCAAGCAATAACATTTAATTAAGATATCCTGCTTAATTGGATCAAATGTCGCAAGTTGAGTTAGGTGTTAAGTTACGTAATCACGTTGGGAAACTCCTTAGGTTCGTTTAATCTTTCGCTATGTTATCTAAGCGTTAGATAACTCCAATGTATCTTAATGTTGTGCATTATTATAAAAAAATATATATATTTACACTCCATTGGAGTGTTTTAGCTTTATTCCTTCGGGGTTTCCTAGCGGGGCATTACACTACCACAAGTACAAAATCCTGATCATGAGCTACAACTGGGAAGGAAGCATATTTATGCAACTCAGATTTTATCAAGTTTGTTACGCGGGAAGGAGCTTTCTCAACTCAATCAATAAACTCCTACATACTGACATGTCCAATTTCTGTATCTTTGATCTCCTTGATGTTTGAACCTACTAAACTTTCTGGGTACAAATTCAAGTACTTATCATACTTGTACTTCATCTTCTTTGTTGATGTTTTACCTGGTGAAGATTCCAACTGACTCGAAAAGGCTCTGATTTGTCATGAGAGGGCCTTGATATTTGCAAATGGCTGCATTCAACACTGAGGATTAGCTTCTTTGATAATTATCATCATCAATAAAACCAAATTTTATCAATCAGATCGAAAAATCAGACTCAGAACAGGCTTGGGAGCAAAACTGTCAAAAATGGTAGGTCGGGGAAAAAAGTCTGATCTGCACCTTAGGAGTCAAAATTTACACATTGGAATTTAAAGTCCGATGTGCAAAGATAAAACATATTTACTTGCATATCGGAGTTTAAAGTCTGATGTGCAAATTTGGGAAAAAAAAATCATTAGCACATCGGACTTTAAAGTCCGATGTGCAGATGTAAATTATTCGGAAGACCAACACATTAGAATTTAAAGTCCGATGTGTTGGGGAAGGGCAACCGATTGACATGTTGGGTTTTAAATCCTGACATGTCAATCAGATAATCTCCTCTCGCATATCAGACTTTAAAGTCCGATATGTGAGGTTTACCCTCCTTCATATCGAACTTTAAAATCTGATATGTGGAGAGTTATCTCCGTATATCAACCTGCATGTCAGGTTTTAATACCCAACATGCAGGCGAGGGGAGAGAAAATAGATCAAAGGGGCAATCAAACAATAAAATCCGATTGCCCTCAACCTGAAAAGAAGGTTTAAGAGCAATTAGATTTTAATGTCCGATTACCCTTTGACAACAACAATAAACAACAACAAAAACAAAAGCCTTCAAACCAAAAAATGAAAGGAAAAGAAAAAACTATAAAACAAACAAAAACCCTACTTGAATCCATGTGGCCAAAGAAAATCAAGTGACTGGCGATGAATCGAAGTTGAATTCACGAGGAGAGGAACAGGAGGGCACACGCAGAGGAGAAAACTCAAAACCATATGAAGAAATAACCTCAAAAGATTAATAAATAACCCCCAAAAATAGCAATAAATGCACTTATTAAAGTTAATTGTGCATTGCATGTTGGACTTTAAAGTCTGACATGCATGACTAAAACCCTTGCAAGTCGGACTTTAAAGTCCGACATGCAACTTTTGACAAATGAACCTGCAGATCGGACTTTAAAGTCTGAATTGCAGGGGAGCGATTACCTGCAGGTCAGACTTTAAAGTCCGATCTGCAGGGGAAAACCAAACCTTTGCACATTTGATGTGCAATTCCCTTTGGAAAGAAGGAACCCTGCAGTTTGGACTTTAAAGTCTAAACTGCAGGAAAAACTGCAAATCTTACAAACTTAGAAAACAATAAAAATGAAAAGCACAAAGCTAAATGAGATAACCGACTGAGTTGATCAAGCTCTCCCGAAAGTCATAAGTATGAAACATACCAGTTTCATAGTGTTGCCTCATGATTTTGGTTGTGCTAAAATCAAGGACAACAGTGTGGATGAGGTGCGACAGGCATATCTAGAGTACACTAATTTACCCCCTGACTTGAGAGAGATGTGGTCCTTTGATCAATTTATGAATCAGAGGGGTAGAAGAAGTGGTGGAGGGAATGACTACAACACTCTGACATGGAATGAATATCTATATTCTCTTGGGAAGATCACCATGCCTTACTATGATGGGAGCAACAAATGCACAACAAGGTCATGGGTGTAGAAACTTGATAATTATTTGTCATTGTGTCCTATGCCCAAAGAGGATGCTATTAGATTCACCACCTTACACTTAGAGGGTGTTTCCCATGAGTGGTGGTATCATGGATTGATCACACTTGGACATATACATATCACTACCTATGCAAAGTTCATGAAAAGATTGATAGAAAGGTTTGATCACAAGGATCCAGACATGTACTTCAGAGATCTAGCATAGTTGAAGCAGGTGGGTAACTTGGAGACATACATTGGAGAGTTTTAGAGATTGTTATTTATGGTGCCTAGCATTAGTGAAAGGAGGTTGGTTGTCTTATTCATGGAAGAACTTATAGAGCCACTCAAAGGCTAGTTGAAAGCCTTTCATCTGCCTACACTTCAGGAAGCCATGAAGAAAGCATAGAGCATGGAGTTTGTGGCACCTAGGAGAAAGAGTTTTCATAAGGAAACTCCTCCTACTAGTAGTCAAGAGAGCCCTCAACAAATTGCTGATAAGAAGAAGAAACCAGTAGCAATGGTGGATGAGGAGACACGAGAGGAGCTAAGGAAGAGGAAACATTTTTTTTGGTGCAAGGAACCCTATACTAGAGAGCATGATTGTCTCTTGAGGTTGAAGGGAAGGGCAAATTATGCTATGTGGGTACACTATGATGATCATAACTTTGAAAATTCATGAGATGATCAGGATGAGAATGTTGTTGGCAAATGCACACTATAGACACTTAAAAATAATTATTTTAATTATTTTTTAATTCCTCACATAATTAATTAATTAATTATGTTAATTAAAATTCTTCTCAATATTAATTAAATATAATTAATATTGTCACTATAGCATATGATTGATTTATTTAATAAATCAATCCTTTTTTTTATTCTTCTAAAAATCAAATCCTCACAAATCTTCCTCTTAGCTAATTAATTTCAATTAATTAGTTAACCTACATGATTCCTACAAATCATCTTCTTAATTCATCATTAACCTAATAAATTATTCTAGAAACTCCCTAAACTCACTTAACATTATTCTTTTAGTCAAATTCTCCTACAAATATAAATCCCACCTAACATTTCCTCTAATTCCCCTCCTAATGAGTCGTTAATGGCTAATCATCATGATTAGCCACAAAGTCAACTCTTTGTCCTTTCATCCAGCCACTAGCTTTAAATGCTCTTTTTCTAGATGAATGTAAGATTTTCGAAATCTCACATTCCTCTAGGCATTTCTCTCTCCCAAGGAATTTTTGATTCCTTTTTATTCTTCTAATCCCCATAATATCCGTTTTTGGAGAATTTTTAATTCCTCCAATGCATCTTGTAGACTGTGGAGATACGAAATGCCTTTAAGGCATATTTCTCGGTCTCCACACCCTCTCTTGGACCTTATGTGACCTCACAAGTAAATCTTAGCCCTTCATCTCGAATTCATCCTAGCCATCCGTTTTCCTCTCCTCTTCCTATAAAATAGGGTTCCATCCCTTCATTCAAAACATCTTGAAATTCAGTAAGCTTATGCTGCCCTTTTGAGCCCAAGAAATCATCTTGGCAACTTGATCATCTCATCCTTATCATTTGTGCACAATATTGGAGAGCCATCCACATCTAGCAATCAAAGGAGCACATCAAGTGGAGCATTATCAAGGGGTGCCTTCACTTCATCAAGCTCAATCCAAAGGAGAAGGTAAAATAGCAAGGTGAAATGGTCTTTTTATGATATTTTAGCATTTTGCATGTTTATTTCGTTATGTTTTGATCAGTTTATCTTTCAAAACTATTTTTCCCTCTTCATTTTGGCACGCCCGGTGGGACTCACATCCTTGAGAACTAATGTTATTATTTTTTTTTAAAGGTTTTTGTGAGTTGTGAGACGCAGGTTCCAGAATAGTGTGACTGCAGAAAAAATAAAATAATATATATATATATATATATATATATATATATATCTTTTTCGCAGGTTCCAGAATCGTGGCTTTGCATTTCTGCATGATAGCTCCTTATTCTGTTCTGTTTCTTTCTTTTTTTTCTGTTTCTGTTGCAACACGACAACTCTGTTATCTGATTTGTTATTTGATTTGTTGTCTGTTCTATTTTAGTATAATCTATGTGAAAGTAGGAGAGTATGCTCTTGTCTATATAGTCAATCATAAATCCAGACTTTTCACTTTTCTATTCTGTTTAGCACAACTGTATGCTCTGACCGCAGGAAAGTGTGAAAATAGGAGAGTATGCTCTTGTCTATCTAGACAATCAGAAATCTGGACCTTTGACACTTTTCTATCTGTGTAGTGCTAGTGTCTGCTTTGTTAATCTGTCTGAAAATTTTAGGCGCTAACTGTAGTCTACATTTAATTTATTTATTTTCTGTTATCTGCTCTATTTAAATATAATCTATCCGCCTGCAGGAAAGTGTGAAAGTAGGAGAGTATGCTCTTGTCTATCTAGACAATCAGAAATCCGGACCTTTGACATTTTTATTTTATTCTGTTTAGTGCGACAATTTGCTCTATTAAATCTAGGGTTTCTGTTTTTTTCTATTTTTTCGCCATATCTTCTTTATCTTGACTCCATTTCCCTTCAAACTTCACCATATTCTCTACATTGCCATTTTCCACATTTTCTTCCTTGGAGGTCTTATCTCAAAAATCCACTTTTTGAAGCCCAAAATCCCATATTTCTCTATTTTTAGGGTTTGCCATAACTTCTTCCCTTTTCATCCAATCACCTCCAAATTTTTCCCATATTATCCATCTTCAACTTTTGCTTCTTTATCCCTCTTGGACAAATTTTCCCATTCCTTCATCTCTCCTCCAAAATCCCCATTTTTTCGCTTGCATATCCCTTAGAAAGTGGTAAAAACCTAGTCAAACCCCATTTATCCATCAAAGCTTTCTTCAAATCCACATTTGTCATTAGTAAAAAAGTTTTTATTCATGTTTTTCTATTTATTCCCAAAAAATTAAAAAAAATTAATATTTTTGTCATTTTGTTGATTTTTTTGCAGGATGCTTGTTGAAGACTATTTTTCCAAACTACTAATCAAGTTGTTTTGCAGGACGCTTTTTGAAGACTCCATTTTTCAAACTATTAATCAAGTGGTTTTGCAAGTTGCCTAGCTGATTCAACCAAATATTGTGCATGTATTTAAATTAGGCACCTAGATATTAATTAAAATGGAATGAACCATTGTCTTATGTGTCTTTAAGAAAAGCGTAAAGGTAGGAAAGTATGCTCTCGTCTTACTAGACGATCAGAAATCCAAACCCTCCAACCTTTTCTTGTTTGATTGTGTGTTTATCTCTAGCGGGCCTGCCCTCCCAACTTGCTCTTTGAGAAGGTAAGAGAGGAACAACCCAAGTGAGTACACCCGGACTTGGGGTTCCCAACTCACTATAATAAATAGGCCATTGACTACGAAAGGGTTAATGGTTGGGGCTATATGAGAGTTCACTCTCACATTGGGTGCTTAGTAGGATCCTAGAGATCTCAATCATGCTTGCGTGACTACTAAGTTATTAGTGCTTTGTTGGGCTATAGGCCTCAATTGCGCTTGCGCAGCTTCGAAGGGTAGCTCCTAACGGGAAGACTTACTAAACAATTTGTTCATAGTGGCCAAAAAACCCTCTAGTCATTGGTGCAGGAGGTCGGACCTCTTAAGCGGCCCATATTCTTACGGCCCTTAGTAGAGACACAAAGTTCGCCATGAGGAGTTTTCATGGGAATTGATGCTTGGCTGCCTCGAGAAGTGAGTGTCGTGGAGGGGAGCTAGTGGGGTCAAGCATCTAAGTGTCTACTTTGGGTAAGCATAGATGGGAAACCAATTGGAATTCAATGACTATTGTCCTTGCCAGCCTTAAGAATGTTGTATATGAGCATGAGTGTCTTTGAGATAATATGCATTTAATCATTGTGTTTGCTTTGTTTGATACATACTTTCCAAGAGTAGACTAAAAACACATCACTATCCCCAAAAAAAACTTTGCAAAAATATTTGTCAAGACACAAACAAATAGTCCAAGTTATTACCCACACCAAGTTCAAAATTGCGTCAAAACTCCGTCCATCCCATTTTTCATAAGCCTAAGAGAGAAGCTAAGAGTTTATCCTCTACGTCAACATTCAAGTTTGTCCTTTGAAACACCTACTATCATCCAAATCAGGGTGGTCATATCCCTTCATACAACTTGCCATTTAAATAGATCCTTCATGTTCATGCCAAAGACAACCTAGTCATCAAGTTTTCTTCTAAACCATCACTACCATACCTTCTTCATCAATCATCCTCAAATTTCTTAAGTCCTTTCATCCTCAAATTTCTTAAGTCCTTTCATCACAAATTTCTTAAGTCCTTTCATCACAAATTTCTTAATTCTTTTCATCCTCAAATTTCTTAAGTCCTTTCATCACAAATTTCTCAAGTTCTTTCATCCACAAATTTCTTAAGTCCTTTCATCCTCAAATTTCTTAAGTCCTTTCATCACAAATTTCTTAAGTCCTTTCATCACAAATTTCTTAATTCTTTTCATCCTCAAATTTCTTAAGTCCTTTCATCACAAATTTCTTAATTCTTTTCATCCTCAAATTTCTTAAGTCCTTTCATCACAAATTTCTTAAGTCCTTTCATCACAAATTTCTTAAGTCCTTTCATTCTCAAATTTCTTAAGTCCTTTCATCACAAGTTTCTAAAATCCTTCCATCACAAATTTTCTAAGTCATTTCATCACATTTTTCCTAAGTCTTTTCATCACAAATATCGTGTATGGTTGCAACTCGATCCCAAAAGAAAAAGATGGCTGATCAACAATATGGCATGCCAGACATTGGTGTCCTATATGAAGATCCCACACAAGATCATACACAAAGTGGGCAACCAAGCGATCAAGATCAAAGCCAAAATCTTGACATGGTTAACCAAGATGAACTTTGTCCGGAAGTGCAAACTTTCCTAGCAGATTCTTATAACCAAGAGATGATAGAAAAGTTTATTAAACACAATCTTACTGCACTTCTAAAAACTCTTCTTGAACATGGAGCTCAACTTCCACCTAAATTTAATAGATCCGCTCTCATCCAACAACCACAAGGAGACCTCGCTCCCACACAAAGTGTTGCACCTACTATTCAAACTCAATAAATTGCAGCCCCATCAATCATCCAAGCCCAATCAATGCCACCCGCGACACCTCCCACCACGATCTCCATCCCGCCTTCTTCCTCCTTACCATCCATACCACTATCAAATCCAATCTCATCCATTCTCCAACAAACTTCTATACCACCTCCTTCTATTCAACCACATATTTCTATTCCACAAACTTCCCTTTCTCCCAACAATGTCGCAAATTTTATCCAGACCGCATTCAATCCCGTCACAACAGTTGGCGGATCGCAACCAACTATCACACGAACCCCAGCAACATCGGTCATCACATCCCACATTCCCACTTCCTCATCATATCAATATATTGGTGGTGGTGCACCTTCTTTAGTTCATCCAATTCTTGGGGCAGATACAATTCATCAATATCAAAGTCCACAACAAGACCTCATCAAGGAAATTCAAGACATGAAGAATATCATCAAAAACATGAAAGAAAAGACTAATAAAAGGAAATCTTACTCATTCGAAGAGTTTTTCCCTTGTCCTTATGACCCATCTATATCAGTTGCACCGTATCCCCCGGGATTTGAAATCCCTAAATTCACCAAGTATGAAGGCAATGGTGACCATGTCCGCGAATTCCACATCTTATGCCAAGAAGTCTCCTATAGTGACCTTTATCTTCATAGAGTCTTTCCCAAGAGTCTCACGGGAGACACCCTAGCATGGTTCTCATCTTTACCACGAGGTTCCATTGTCTCTTTTCCAGACTTGGCAGAAAAATTTGTGGCCCACTATGCATACAACATGGGTAATGATGTTTCTATGATGGACCTATGTAATACAAAACAAAGGCCTGGAGAAACCTTCGCCAATTTCCTACAAAGATGGCGACATCTTATCAAAAAATTCCAGTGGGACATGCCAAAACAACATCAAATTGAACTATTTCAAAAGAACTTGGTGCCTGAACTTTCAAGACCTTTAATATCTCAATGTATCAAATCCTTCCAAAAATTGACTGATAAGGGCCTCGCCCTCGAACGTGTCTTGTTGGAGGAAGGAAACTTGAAACATTACTAGAAGTCATCACAAAGTTCTTCCTCTTATCATAACGACAAGCTAAAATTCTAGGCTAAAAATAAAAACATGGTCAATGATGGTGTAACTGATGTGAAGCGGGTCCAAACTGTGGCCACTCCCCCAAAATCCACCAACAATATTCATCAATTCAACAATCAAAATAATTCAAATCAATCTCAAAAACCTCACAACAATGTTTCAATCCAAGGACGACCACCCCGATCGAATAACAGGACTCCAAGAGATTTCACTCCTCTTGCTGAGCCTATTGAAGTGGTGTTTCAAAAACTTGTCCAAGCAGGTATAGTGGTTTTTCCAATCACTCACCCGTTTGATCCCAATCAACCTAAACCAAGATGGTATAATGAAAATGAGTATTGTGAATACCATCGTATCAAGGGACATAATACACGAAAGTGTATGAAACTGAACATCTACATACAAGATCTCATTGATAGAGGTGAGATTGAGGTAGCAAATGCAAAACTTGGTAATAACAATGACAAACTCAAAATGTACCAAGAACCCTTCCCAAAGCATGATAAAGGAAAAGGCTCATCATCTAACGTAATGGATTATGACTATGCTAATCACGTAACCAGTTTTGATTTTTTAGTAAGTCGCATTGAACCTGCAGACAATCATGTCAATGTCATAACCATCCAAGGAGTTAATCCTCCTTCTTCCCAAAGCAAACCAAAACTGGCTAGAATAGTCATTCAATGTGCCATGCCTTCCACCTCCCATTTCCAGAATGACTATAATGCAACTACACGCTGAGGAAGAGTCACCATCCAAGGAGTTCCTCCCCCACCAAACCCTCCACCCATGTCTTCCACCCGCCGATATGACCTCCTTGATCAACTTGGGAAGACACCCGCGCAGATCTCCATTTTGGAACTTCTCAAGACTTTTCCAGTCCATAAAGAAATTTTGGAACAAGCCCTTCTCCAATCATGCGTTCCTGATAACATCAATGCCACCCAATTTCAAACCCTCATTGGAAACCTTGTTGCCCAGCAACACATTGTATTTAACTCCAAAGATGCTCCCGCAGATGAGGACCATAACAAACCTTTGCACATCGAAGCTCTCATCCACAAGCACAAGGTCAAACGTATCTTGATAGATGGTGGATTTGGGATTAATCTGTGTACATACAAATTGATAAAACAATTGGGACTTTTTGAGGATCTGATAGACACATCAGGAAGGATCACAATAAAGGCATATGATGATGCAGAAAGAATTTCAAAGGGCGTGATTACCTTACCCCTTCAAGTGAGCCCCATTACAATTGAAACCCCTTGCCAAGTACTAGATCTTGATCTCCCCTACAACATTATCCTCGGGAGGCCATGGATTCATTCCTTGCAGGCCATACCCTCCACCTATCACCAATGCATCAAATTCCCCTATAATGGAAGAGTGATCACTATCAAAGGTGATCCCCAACCTTTTCAATATTGCAAACTATTAGAGGGGAAGCATCCGTATCATTGCCCACTAAATAGACCTTCGCCAACGCTTCCATCTAACACATCAAATGTTGCCTCCACATCATCCCAACCAAATAATCAAATCAAGATCTTGGATAATGGCTGTGGAGAATACAAATTGGAGGATGTCTTATTAATAGGAAACCTCCCTCTCTCTCCTAAGTCATTTGGCAAACCAAAAGAGCTAAAAAAGGACCCGAAAGCAGTCATGCAATGCCAAAGCACCACCTTCCAGCAATGGGGCCCACTTGATAATGAGAACCTCAAAGCAGATATCTCTTCATGGCTATACTGGGAAGAGGACGATGATCCAACAAGAATATCCAAAGAAATGTATCCAAAAGCATTTGCCATAGTTGAAAAAATGGGTTACAAAGGACACGGTCTAGGACCAGAGGAGAAAGGAAGAAGAGCGCCCATAAATCCTATCTCCTATAGATACAACAGAGGCTTAGGGTACACCCCGGTGCCTAAGATTACTATCACTGGTGCCCCTTCTAGTCCTTCTTTGGATATCGAAAGCACCGACGAAGAGGAATTCCATGAAATGCCTTATGAATACAAGAAATATACCTTCTTCGATGCTTACATCAATACCATCACCCCCGTAACCCCTCCCACTTCACATGAGCTACATCTTGTCCATCCTGAACTCATTGACTGGGGCCAACGAGACAAACCCAATTTAGATATCTGCATCGACGATAATGCTCTCATTGCTCTCCTAACAATGCAAAATATGGAAGACGGTAATAGAATTGAGGGTATTCAACTACACGAAAAGGGATACTTTGGTAGTCAAGTCAATGCCCTTATCCACAAAAAAGATAATAAAAGAAAAAGATATGATTTCCTAGGTGAAAACCTCCCTGAGGCACCTTTGGATGAACAAGAAATAAAAACAAAGGGCATATCTGAAAGTGAAAACTTGGAAAAGGCACTTGATGATGAGGGATTTGACCTCCCTACCATTGGTTACCTTCCACAGGACAAATCAAATTTGTTGATAGAAGAAACATACAACATCAACATGGGCACTGAAGTCATTCCAAAAAATGTGCTCATTGCCAAATCCCTCACCGAAATCGAGAAACAAGACTTCATCAACTTCCTTACAGAGGTTAAAATCAATTTTGCATGGTCCTATTCCGATATGCCAGGGTTGGATCCTGCCTTGGTGGTTCACAATCTCGCCGTCCGCCCTGATGCAAAACCTGTAAAACAAAAAATCCTCAAAATGCACCCGCATATTGCTCTCTTGGTCAAGGCAGAACTATAAAAGTTGTTAGACGTAGAATTTATCAAACCCATAGACTACGTTGAATGGGTCTCCAACATTGTGCCTATCGGCAAGCCTGCTGGGGGCATCCGCATTTGCACAGATTTCCGAGATCTAAATATAGCTTGTCCTAAAGACGATTGCCCACTCCCAAACATAGATATGATTGTGGATCTTACAACAGGACATGAAATGCTATTGCTAATGGATGGGTTTTCTGGATACAACCAAATCAGGATAGCAGATGAGGATCAGCATAAAACCACATTCAGAACACCATGGGGTACTTTTTGGTTACCGGGTCATGCCTTTTGGCCTTAAAAATGCTGGAGCTACATATCAATGGGCAATGACAACAATTTCTCATGACCTCTTGCACAAAATTATGGAGGACTATGTGGATGATCTGCTAGGCAAATCCAAGACAAGACAAGAGCACATCCCTATTCTAAAATAGATCTTCGAAAGATTGGAAAAATACAAGCTGCGCCTAAATCCTAAAAAGTGTGTGTTTGGCGTCACATCGGGAAAACTACTAGGATTCATTGTTTCCCGCAGAGGCATTGAGGTTGATCTCGCAAAAGTAAAAGCTATTATGGAAATGCCTCCACCAAAAACTCTCAGACAACTACGCAGTCTCCAGGGAAAACTCCAGTCTGTCAGGCATTTCATTTCACAGCTAGCTGACAAGTGCCATCCATTTGCACATTTGTTACGTAAAGACACAAAATTCAAATGGGATTGCCTCTGTCAAAAGGCCTTTGAAAAATTAAAAGAATATCTAGCATCACCTCCAGTTTTGATGCCACCTACCCCTGGAAAACCCCTCATTTTGTACATATGTGCTACTACAGTGGCATTGGGGGCATTGCTAGCGCAAATAGATGATCAAGGGAAGGAACACGCCATTTACTACATCAGTCGGATGCTAGTAGGATATGAACTCAACTACACCCCATTGAAAGAGAATGTTTGGCATTAGTACTCAGCACACAGAAGCTACGACACTATATGCTAAACAATAAGACAAAATTAATTGCTAAAATTGATCCACTTAAATATCTCCTGTCAAAAGCTGACTTCATTGGCAGAACGACTAAATGGGTCATGCTCTTAAGCGAGTTTGACATTGAATATGTGGACAGAAAGGCAATCAAGGGACAAGTCATTGCAAATCAACTGGCTGAAGCTCCACTTCCAAGCGACCATCCTCTTCTCACAGAATTACCAGATGAGTTCATTATGACTGTTACCACATCCTCTACATGGAAATTGTATTTTGATGGCTCCTACACTCAAAATGGATCGGGGGCAGGAATATTATTGGTCACACCTCAAGGAGATGGCATCCCCAAATCATACAAGATAGCCTTTGCATGTACTAATAACATAGCAGAATACGAGGCCCTCATCACAGGTTTACGCTTGGCTATCCATTGGAAAATAAAGGAATTACAAGTCTATGGTGATTCCCAGCTCGTCATAAAACAGGTCAATGATGAATACCAGACAAAAGATGATAAACTCCTTCCCTACCGTACCATGGTTGAAGATCTTAAGCAACATTTCATGGCAATCAAGTTTGATCAAATCCCACAAACAAACAATAGGGCTGCAGATGTAATGGCCACCATTGTCTCCCTCCTTCAAATGCCAGCATATAGTTAGAAGTGCGAGTTCTTGGTCGAGCAATTATTTATACTGGCATACGACCTACCAGAATCTGAAATGGTGTGTGTTCTCATTGATCCAGAGTCCCCTTGGTACCAAGAAACCTTCGCTTTCCTCAAAGACAACACCATTCCCCCACATCTCACCAAAACCCAACAACAAACTTTCATCCGCCGATGTGCCCGTTACACCATCCTTGCAGACACCTTGTTCAGAAGGCATTTTGATGGTTCCCTCCTAAGGTGTTTAGATAAACAAGAAGCCAAATGGGCATTATGCGAAGTACATGAGGGCATCTGTGGGGCACACTCAAGTGGACTCACATTGGCTAAAAAACTTTTGAGAACAGGATACTATTGGCCTAAAATGGAAGAAGATGCATACAACTATGTGAAGAAATGCATCCCTTGCCAGCAACATGGTGACAAGATTCATGCACTGTCACAAGAATTGCAGCCATTCATTACACCATGGCCCTTCTCGTAGTGGGGGCTCGATCTCATTGGGAAAATCCACCCTTCATCTTCCAATAGACATAAATTCATTATCACCGCCACCGAATACTTCACCAAGTGGGTAGAGGCTATCCCTCTTACTTTCACCACCGGCAAGCAAATATCCAAATTCATCTTGAACTACCTAATCTGTCGATATGGCATCCCAAAAGTTATCATCACAGATAATGGTAAACAATTTAAAAACCAGTATGTCAAAGAACTCTACCAAAAATTCAACATCCAACACCACTTCTCCACTCCATATTATCCCCAAGGCAATGGCCAAGTTGAGGCTTCTAATAAAACCCTAATAAAAATCCTCAAAAAGACAGTCAATGAAGTGGGCCGTGATTGGCACCTCCAAATCCATCCTGCATTGTGGGCCTACCGCACCTCCATCCGCACCCCCACAGGCACCACTCCTTATTCCCTAGTATTTGGTTCTGAAGCTATCCTTCCCCTTGAGATCGAGATCCCCTCTCTAAGGGTATCGCTGCAAAACATCCTACCAGAGGAAGAATACAGAATTGCCCGCTTACAAGAGCTAGAATTGTTAGATGAAAGGCGCCTCAAGGCCTTGAATCATCTCTGGGTATATCAAAACCATCTGTGCATGAGTTATCATAAAAAAGTTAGAACCCGAGAATTCCAAGTTGGTGATCTTGTCCTCATGGAGAATCAGAAAAATCTACAAGAACGAGAAAAGAAAGGCAAGTTCGAGCCTAACTGGCTTGGACCATATGTAATCACAGTGAAATATGGATCAGGAGCTTATTAGTTGGCTACTCTTGAAGGCAATCCTTTGGATGATCCGATGAATATCATGCACCTCAAAAGGTTTTATGCTTAGTCCTCAGAAAGTCTTAAATTGTCAAAAAAAAAAAAAAATGAAAAAAAAAAAGATCCTGAAAAAATTGTCACTTTGGTGCAAACCTGGCAAACAGGCACCTTATGATACAAAAAATTAAAAAAAAAAAAGAAGAAAAAAATCAGAAAAAAGAAAGAAAAACAATTCGTGGCGCTATGGGCAAGTATCTTGGTGAAAACCTCTGTGTGGGTGCCAAGGTAAATAACTGGATCCACTGTCTATCAGGTTGATACTACAAATCATCTGCCATCCAGCCCACCCATGCACAACATTCCTTCTTTTCCGCCTCCCAATAAAACATGCGTATGATGATGAGTCTTCGCCTAAGTCATGAACAAGAAATGTCCCAGTGAAACTGAGCTTTCATGCCTCTGTATAAGCTTCAAGAAGTCTTGAGAAACAATCCCAAGTCCATCCTAGTTCTACTCTTGGCAAGAGGTATCATTTGGTTGCAAGGAAGAGACTTGTTAGATTTTGTTAGATTTTTTTCATATAGGCTTGCATCTTTTTCCCTATAAATGCCACTATTTACGACTGTCTAGGTTCTTCCATATTCAGGTATGTTATGATAGGTGCATACTGGGGCATATTTCATAGTATGGCATGTTTTGGATCCTTCTTGTATAAACCGGTGACCTGGTACTAGTGTTTATCAACACTTACCTTCTCGTATACAAGAGGTATCGGTGTGTTTGAGGGTTTCCTTGCACAAACCCACAACTTTGTATTAGTGTTTCTTAACACTTGCATTGTTGTGTGCAAGAAATTCCCGTTTGTCTACAGAGTCAGTCCACGCCCTGGGTTTCTCATGGCATCCTGATTTCTATAAGCAGTGGTGCAAGTCACTCAGGGTAACATCAAACTAGGTTGGCTCTCCACATTTGTTGTACACAAAATCTCACCATCATTCCATCAAATCTGAAACTCAATAATCCCAGGGAGTTCTCAATTGCCCCCATTTTCCTCTGCGGTCTCGCATCTCTTATTCTTCTTTCCAAATACCTCACAACTACATATATCTTCCTCATTTATCCCTTCCACCCTAATTTTTCTTCCTCTATTTTCTTTTTTTTTCCTCACATAATCAATTCTGATTCTAATCATGTCTTATACAGGATGAATCCTTCCTGAAACCAGATGTTGTGATCTGATCATGTCTTATATAGGATGAATCCTTCCTGAAACCAGACGTTGTGATCGATCATGTCTTATACAGGATGTATCTTTCCTGAAACCAGACGTTGTGATCTGATCATGTCTTATACAGGATGAATCCTTCCTGAAACCAGACGTTGTGATCTGATCATGTCTTATACAGGATGAATCCTTCCTGAAACCAGACGAGCTGATCATGTCTTATACAGGATGAATCCTTCCTGAAACCAGACGCTCTGATCATGTCTTATATAGGATGAATCCTTCCTGAAACCAGACATTCGTTGTGATCGATCATGTCTTATACAGGATGAATCCTTCCTGAAACCAGATGTTGTGATCAATCATATCTTATACAGGATGAATCCTTCCTGAAACCAGATGCTCTTATCATGTCTTATATAGGATGAATCCTTTCTGAAACCAGACGTTGTGATCAATCATGTCTTATATAGGATGAATCCTTCCTGAAACTAGACACTTTGATCATCTTTGTCTTATACAAGATGAATTCTTCTTGAAACTAGACTGAATCTAGATCTTATCAATTGAATCAAATCAAATCTATCGGGATATCAATTTCGCAAAACTCCAAAGATCAAATACCTCAATTGATCTCCCAAGGGGGCATCACCATACCGTAATCTATAAATCAAGAGCCGGGGCATCCTATCTGTTGTTCACCAAAAGTGATAACCCAAGACACCTGTAAATCTATCTATGAGATAGCCAATCTCAATCAATGAAACACCTCAGGGCTTGGACAACATAACATAGGATCCTAATGATCCTCCTGCACTTCAGGTTCTGCTAGACCTAGGAGGGGACACCCTTTTGATACATTAAATACAACAATTACAGACACATAACTGCATCAACACTAAGCAGATAAATCATTTCACAAGCTCAACAGGTTAAGAAACATTACAAATTGGCTAGATCTGTACAAACAGTAGGATGAAACAGAGCTTGGAAAGAATGGAACACAAACACCCCTAAACATGAAGGGAAATTAGATTTGTCGTTTAAAATATATATCTGAAAACATCCCCAAACTTGCAAGACCAGTGCCTTGTTCATTGGGCAACAGAGTCACAGACATAACTCCAAATATGACTCATAGATGCAAGCTTATTTTCCTTAAACAAAATATTCATGCACCAATACCTTATATTAGTGCACTATTTGATTCATTCACAAATTTATCAGATCTAGATACACATTTCATCATTCATGACTGACTATAGAATTTAGAACCTTCCTTGAAGGATACCTATAAACAGTCACACAATTTTCTTAAAATTGACAAATCTTCATCCTCCTTGAGGATTCAATTTATGATAATGAAATGCATACTTAGAGACAATATTGTGAGGAATTTACTCATGCCTGACACAAGCAAGACCTGCAACTAAAACCACATATACAACAATACACTGCAATCTCTGTACCCTGAAACCAAACAGAAGCATTTACAAATCTGTTTCATGATATTCAGAAAGTGGAAGCCATCAAATCTGGAGCATTTTCCAAATTTCTGGAACCCTTACAACTGAGAAGAACGAGGAATAAGAAGGAGAGGGAAGAGAATCAAATCTACAACTGAAAATTGCCAAGTGTCTCCCCTCTAACTGAATTTTGTTCCCGTGGATACTGCTTCCAAAATATCCCACATTTGTCAAAATTAACCTCATAATCGGATTCCTCACTCCGAGAGCTTTCCGAAAACATATAACACTTTATACTTGGGCCAAAAATTGAGCCCTGGGCAAATTAATCCTCAACATGGACCCATCATTTAAATTTTTCGAATTTCTCTATAGTTTAAACTATATCATTTATTCATTTAAAATTTGATTTTTGCCTCCATATGTGCTCTGACGCCTTGCCACGTGGCGGGGTCTAATGGGCTGATGGGGTCTACTGGGTGCCACCTGGGATGACACCTCATCTTTTGCCACTTGTCAGCCACGTCATCGCCACTGGGCTGCTTGCTTGTATGCCACGTCATTGCCACTGGGTGCCACCTCACCGGGACCCGCCACCTGTGTGCCACATGGACGGCTCTCGTTCACTTTCGCTATTTCACGGGGTTTAAACTATGTGCATCTCCCTTCGCGAAATAGCGTGAGCCATTGATCTCTCTCGAACTTGCTCGCTCGTTAACCCGGCTTTCGTCTGCAAAATTTTGCTTGTTTGCCTCGGGAAGCGTGTCTGCGTGGGGTCCACTTGGTCTTCATCCAGTCAACTCCTCCATCACCTTGGGAAGCATGCTCACGTGTGGGCCCGCCTTGGGCGCCCATGGGCACCTTGTGTCAAAAGCCTTTATGGCTTAGACATTATAGATGGGTTTGTTTTTGCTTATAAACATTATAAAATTCCCTTCCACAGTCAATGTGGGATATTGCTATTATGCCTGGGACTGCGTTTTTAAAGCTTTTCTTGAGAGTTTTAATGGCGCCTCATGGATTTGCTTGAAACCTTCAATGCCTCTTTTCACCGCCACATAGAGGATGCCAACAAAGAACGATGGGGAGTGGGCTTTACAACAGCCAAGTGTATTTGCTTCAAGTTTTTGCTGTTTGCATTTTGCCTAAGAATGCATTTTTTGAAGCAATTTCTAAGAATTTTTCATGGCTGCTAGTTTCGTTTGCTGCAATCTCCTTGGAGTTTTAATTCCTTCTACCTATACAACTCACCCACCACGTGGACTTTGCAATTTGGAGTTTTGCATAAATCTGAAAACCAATAAATTTATGCCAAAACCATGCTCCACATGAAAGAGGGGTTTACGATTTTATACCAGCCAATTGCATTTGTTTGGGAGTTTCATTGTCTTTTACCTCAGATCCACGCAGGGATGAGGATTACTTTTGGCAATATAATCTATCACTGGCATTCATTTGCCAAAAAGTTTCTAAATGCTGCTCTTTGGCCATCCACGTGAGAGATTAATTCTGAGTTGCATTTGCCATTTGTTGAGAAGTTAAAACTGCACTTTTACCTGTCACATTGCAAATCTACATTAATTTAAAGTTTTAATGGGCTTATTGATTTGCATTTGTTGAAAACTTTTCCAAAGCCACGTAGGGGAGGAGATTTTGGCTGGAACTACACCTATAGCTTGCATTTACTGGAATTAACAAAACCTTCACAACTCCACAGGCCCATACACCTTGGATTTTGCTTTGAACCAGCCATTTACATTTGCATGGATTTTTGTTTTGGCACCTAGCAATTTGTTGCTGTTTTAATATGTTTGAAAGTTTACAAATCCCTTTTCAAACACCACTTCTAATTCCATGCATGGAGGAGTTGTGCTGGCAATTACTAGAAGTTTAATTGGTTCCAGCCAAACACATTGCTCAGAGAAGATTATTGGTATAACACCTGTCAGACTGCATTCCTCATGAACTCCTTAATACTTAAATCATATAACATATGATTAAAAAAAAAAAAATTTAAACATTGCCTGAAAAGATGCATGAAGTGGCAAGCCAGGTCGGGCCCCAAAGTGGTCCGACTAAAAAAAATTTCGTTTTCAATCTACTGGCCTCTGGAATATCTTAGGAACCTCAAACATACCTCTGGAATCGATCGGCACCATTTTCGGATCATAAAATTGCATTTTGCAACTTTCAGGCAATTACGCAACAATTTTCGCATTTAATCGCGAAGACGTAATTTTCAATGTGGTCAAAACACCTTTCTGGAGCTCGCCATCTAACAGGCGTGTACTTTCATATACAAGGATGACATCTACCAAACGGTTTCTCAAGACGAGTGCCGAGCGAAGAGATATTAATTTCCGAAAACAGCCAACTAGCTTTGTCGACACTGCGGACCTGATGAAGTCAATGTTCTGGCAACACATGATGCCTTTCTCAAAAATATCAAACGACCTCCGTGGGCTCTCAAATTCGGAACATAGGTACCTTTAAGTAAATATTAAATCTTTGAATTCTCAGTTCGATCACCAAACTGACAGGATGCAAACAGCGCACTCACCAAAACGGCTACATTAACTGATCTAACACTGGAAGTGCGGATAACTGAATTTGATGGCAAAATGAGTCCTTTTGAAAACCGATCAAACGGATTGATAAAAGCTTGAAATTTGAAATGTAGCTCACCATTTATACCAACATTATCCCGGGACAAACATTTTGACATGATGCTCACCAGGACATTTTTACACTTGTGCAAACATCACAAACTACAAACAGATTGAGCTTTGAAAACTGAGCAAACGGATTCATAAGGACTTGAAATTTGAAACGTAGCTCACCGTTTATACTGACATCAACCTGGAAGAAACACTTTGGCATGATGCTTACTGAGGCAAGTTTTACAATTGTGCAAAACAGGGCTCCGACTAGCTGTCGAAACAGGGACTTGCCAAAACACACAAACTGCAAACGGATTCGTTTTTGAAAACTGGGCAAATGGATTCATCAAGACCTGAAATTTTGTAGGGTGACTCACATTAATGCATACAATTGAATCCATTTTGAATTTTTTCATGATGGTCAACAGGGCAAAAGATGTAATCGCTCAAAGAAAGCTACTCCATAAAATCTGCATTTGTGCCTAAAATGCACTTCCAGCTCACCCCTCAAAATGGTTGCCTCGTAAACTTATCCAAATTGAATTTTGAAAGTTGCACATCACTGAATAGGCCAAATGAAAGGTGTAGTACATGAATCCCGAGCCTTACCCTCTGAAAATCAACCAGCTCCATTTTACCCTCTCGCAAACTAGGCCCTTCAAACTGACTCGTTTAGGTATGCAGAGCAAATTTTTGGATTGGGCCTCTAAACTTGACTCAATTTTAATCAGTCCCAACACTATCAAACCAATATCAACATCAAAACAAGATTATTCTTTGAATCAATGTGTCATCACACCTTGCTTCAAAGAGGGGCAAAATGTAGACACTTAAAAATAATTATTTTAATTATTTTTTAATTCCTCACATATTTAATTAATTAATTATGTTAATTAAAATTCTTCTCAATATTAATTAAATATAATTAATATTGTCACTATAGCATATGATTGATTTATTTAATAAATCAATCCCTTTCTTTATTCTTCTAAAAAATCAAATCCTCACAAATCTTCCTCTTAGCTAATTAATTTCAATTAATTAGTTAACCTACATGATTCCTACAAATCATCTTCTTAATTCATCATTAACCTAATAAATTCTTCTAGAAACTCCCTAAACTCACTTAACATTATTCTTTTAGTCAAATTCTCCTACAAATATAAATCCCACCTAACATTTCCTCTAATTCCCGTCCTAATGAGTCGTTAATGGCTAATCATCATGATTAGCCACAAAGTCAACTCTGTCCTTTCATCCAGCCACTAGCTTTAAATGCTCCTTTTCTAGATGAATGTAAGATTTTCGAAATCTCACATTCCTCTAGGCATTTCCCTCTCCCAAGGAATTTTTAATTCCTTTTTATTCTTCTAATCCCCATAATATCCATTTTTGGAGAATTTTTAATTCCTCCAATGCATCTTGTAGACTGTGGAGATACGAAATGCCTTTAAGGCACATTTCTTGGTCTCCACACCCTCTCTTGGACCTTGTGTGACCTCACAAGTAAATCTTAGCCCTTCATCTCGAATTCATCCTAGCCATCCGTTTTCCTCTCCTCTTCCTATAAAATAGGGTTCCATCCCTTCATACAAAACATCTTGAAATTCAGTAAGCTTATGTTGCCCTTTTGAGCCCAAGAAATCATCTTGGCAACTTGATCATCTCATCCTTATCATTCATCCTTATCATTTGTGCACAATATTGGAGAGCCATCCACATCCAGCAATCAAAGGAGCACATCAAGTGGAGCATTATCAAGGGGCGCCTTCACTTCATCAAGCTCAATCCGAAGGAGAAGGTAAAATAACAAGGTGAAATGGTCTTTTTATGATATTTTAGCATTTTGCATGTTTATTTCATTATGTTTTGATCAGTTTACCTTTCAAAACTATTTTTCCCTCTTCACACACTCTAATTAGAAATTGTAGGTGATTGAAGGTTTTGTCATTCATGGCAACCTTGCAATCATATGACACCGGAAAGACAAAGATACCAGCATTGGCACCGACAGAATCTACACTGGCATACAGAACACCAGCAGTGAAAGGAAGGATACCGACACCTTGGCCGACTTCAATTTTGTTTAAAATGTATTTTGTAATTAATTGTAAAATCATTGTAAGCAAACATGGTGAGTTGTAATATGACTCATATATGTATGAGATCATTTTGTAATAGGAAGTGTGTGAAATAGGATGGAAAATAAGTAGACCTAATATGCGAAATATTGGTTAAGGGTTTATGTTGTAGCAGAGCTTAAATCGGTACTGAATTTGGCATAGCAGATGTTGATCTGAAGTAGTACAAGACATTGGATTAGTATAACCCATTTTTGTAAGTGAATGTGACTTCTTTTGTAATTGAGCAGTGAGCTTTAGGCACTTGGCCTTCCTACATGTGCAAGCCCCTATTGTAAGAGTAATGTTCCCTTATTGGTCAGTAAGTGAATATTGTGGGTCACAAATCCCACTGAGGTTTTTCCCACACCGGGTTTCCTGATTAAACTATTGTGTTATGGTGTGCTTCTCATGTTTTTGTTATTATTCTTAGTTACTACATTATTTCTGATTCACCGGTACACAGTTTTAATATGCTTTTCATGTTTTAAGTCAAGTAAATTTATATACCAGCTAGATACTAATTCATCCCCCCCTCTCAGTATCTTTGAGAATCCTAACAAATGTTTCTATGGAGCTTGAGACAGATGGAAACCTATCTCCTCTGTTAGATACTTGATCAGTCCCTAAGACACTGAGAGGGGGGGTGAATCAGTGTCTAACCAATAAATGAAATATTTAAACTTGTTTGCAACTTTACAACCCAAATTAATGTACCAGTAAACAAGAAATAAAGCAATAAAGAGAAATAATAGTATAACCATCAATGCACACCATAACATAGGATATTTTGGCGAGGAAACTCGTTAGGGGAAAAACCTCGGTGGGATTTGTGACCCACAATATTTACTCACTGGCCAATATGAATAAATATTACTGATACAATAGGGGCCTGCACATGCAGGAAGGCCAACAACCTAGAGCTCACTACTCAATTACAAAAGGATTCACACTGACTACAAAATTGGATGATTAAATCCAATGACAATGTACTACTCAAAATAGCATCTACAATGCTTGATTCAGTACCGGTTTATGCTCTATTAAATACCTCTGCCATAAACCTTTCTTTGCTCTGCTCTGCTCTTATTCGCTCATCAAAATTATTACATCAAAATGCATATACAAATATTCGCTCTCATATTCCACTTGCATTAATTACTTATACATATTTTGTATACCTATCACACTTTTTCACATACCTAAGTCACTTACAAAATGACCTATAAGATCTCATACATATATGAGTCTTTACAATACATCATATCGGCTATAAAATATAATTACAATACAAAACAATATAATTTCCATGTCGGCTGGGGTGCTGGTAAGATCTTCTGTTTGTGTAGACTGGGTGTCGATGAGAATAATCTTGTTGTTCCTGCCGGTGCCGATAGATGATGTTTGTTGCCAGTGTAAGTTGTGAGTCATATTACCAGTTGGTTGCCATCAATGACAACATCAACTATTCTCATCTAAGTGTAGAATTCCAACAATGTCCCCCTTTGGCATTGATGGCAACACTCATGAGAAAAATTCAAAAACTGATATCCAAAAATAGGAATGCTCCCCCTAAGCAAATGATATCTTCTGTATATTTTTCTCCATACTACTACTCCCCCACTCCCCCTTTGACATCAATGACAAAGGATGTAAAAAAGAATCAAAGAATTTAAAATTCTACCTCATAGACTGTATCTGGTTATGTACAATTTGAAATATATCTGCCAAAATCAGATTAAGACTCTGCATGAATTTGGTGCTATCAAAGATAATGGTTTCAGTCTGCTAGATCATACCGGTCAGATAATGCATCTATTGCTCCAGTGATCTTTCTCCTTGAATTGTTGCTTTAGATAGCTCAATTTTTTGAGTTATAAGGTTTTCCAATCTAGGACCAAGTTTGTTTTTCAGCTCATGTGCTTTCATTCTTATCCTTTCTTTTTCTTTTTCTAGTTTCTCAATCTTTTCCTCAAAAACTGTCATTTCTTGATCAAAAACTGATGTAAGTTCTGAAGAACCTATCATATTGTCTGCTATATCATCAATCTATTTTTGTGTTTTCTTTATCTCTTCCTCAATGTCTTCTGTCAGGTTGTGAGGCTTGCATGCTTCCTTATACAATTCTTTATATTCCAAAATAGTGGAATTAAGTACCGGTAATAAGGAATCAATGTGCTTAGTACAATCCTTGATAGTCTTATCAAAGAATTCATTTTTCTCCTTGTTCACCCTTTCCTTAATAGTCTCCTCATTAATCTTATCCATAGTTAGAATATTTGAAGCAATGAATTTGGACAATGTGTCCAATTTACCTAAAGATCCATCAATATGATCTATCTTACAAGACGGTGCAATCATTTTCAATATAGGTAATGTTGTTGGCATTTTGATGATGTTTAGTTGAGATTGTCATTAATGGACACACACTTATTTGTTATATGAGTTATTCTCAACCAGTACTATGTGATGTATTGTTCAAACTAGTATTGTATGCCATTATATGCATAGTCTTTGTTTGTTGAAGACCATTGGTGTTTGCAGAAGGAGCTTACCAGTCAAAGCATGACCAACGACCTCAAGCAGTATGAGGACCCCAAGCGGAAACCAATCTTTTTAAGATCGGAACACTTTGTTCCAATTTACGAGTCTTTGTTTGTAAACTGGTAATCGATATGTTGTGTTTTGTTAATTGGCAAACTTGTAAAGTGTGATGAGTTATCATCCACCGACACCGATGCGATGATTTTGTGTCATGTTACAAATTGTGTCTAGATGCACTGTACCTAGGAAATTGTAGTCTAATCTCATTGGACCGACATGAAATCAAATTCCTATATGAGGACATCATGTCTAGGGTTTTATATGTGTGTGAAGTGTTGCATAAGAAGACTAGGTCTTTGCAAGAAGGTATCTTGTGATAGAGATTGAACATGCAAATGACAGATGACTAAAGTAATGCTGCAATGCATTAACAGAGAGATATCAAGGATCTAACTAAGCATTTTGTGATACTTTCTAAATCACTTACTTGTTGATTACTAATCTCTTTGACAAGTCAGAAACTCTTAATCGGGTAGGCTCAGTTAAGCCTGTTCTAAATCCTCTAACAAGGTGGTTCATAGTTGTGGATCTGAAATCCTTTAACAGGGTGGTATTTAATAGGACTTATCTCCTAAAAGAGACTAGGATTCCTAATAGAATCTGTTTTGGTAAAGAACATTGTAAGGCCTTAACAAGTCTGGTTGCTATTTTGTAGATATTAGACTTGTGAGTTTTACTCACCGTGGTTTTTCCCATTTGGGTTTCCACATCAAAATATCTTGTGTTATGGTGATTGTGTTATTGTGGGTGAAGTCTTTATTTGCTATTTGGCTTGTTTGAGTATTAGCTGGTTTACTGTTGAAAGGGCTATACCAGTCTGCAGTAAAACTACTTAAGTGTTTGGTAAGATTGTTGGGTATACTAATTCACCCCCCCTCTTAGTATTCATCAATTGGTATTAGAGAAAACCTTTCTTTAAGTCTAACCACTTGAAAGGAGATATGGGGGAATATAGCATGAGGGAACTCACTCACCGTCTGGCTAACCTTGAGAGAGCCTATGATGAACTTAAGGTCAATTATAAAGCCTCTTGAGCCAAAACAAGAGAACTTGCTGAGCAAATGTTGGAGATTACTGAAAACAACTCTTCTGATGAAGCAGACATGGATGCCCTAGTCAAAGAAGTGGAGAAACTGAATGAGTCCAAAACTAATTTGAGGAGGGAGCTGGAAGGATTGACCATTAGGATGAGTCAGGAACTAGAAAACTAAAGAAAAGTTCAGGATCTAGTGAAGGACAAGGAGAATGAGATCTTTAAGTTGAAACAAGAAATTGGTACCATTACCACTTATCTACAAGAGGGTAAGGAAGAGAAAGAATAAATGCAAGCAAAACTCAATGCAACCATTTCTCAGAATGAAACCCTAATGAAGACCAATGAAGCTCTTTCCAAAGAACTTGTTGAGATGAAGGAGATACTTGCAAAGTTCAACCAGAGTGCTGCAAAGTTGGACCAAAATCTGGAATCAATGAAACCATCAAAGGATACAACTGGACTTGGTTTCTCTGCTTGTGAGGAAGGTGAATCCTCTGGAACCAGGATTGATGCACCAAAAGAGCAACAGGTACCTGAGAACAACAACAAAAGAAAAAGTAAGTCATAGTTCAAACCTGTATGCTTTAACTATCATAAGGAAGGACGTACTACCAATGTATGTAGGAGCAAGACTTATAGTAATTTGTCTTACATACAAAACAATGTGTATGACCATAAGAGATTTAATGGTCATTGTTATGCATGCAATAAGTTTGGGCATAGATCCTTTGAGTGCAGATTGGTTATGAACAACTTTGGAGGTTATGCATCAAGATCAAAAGGAGTTGTCCAAGAACCTCTTATGAACTGGAACCCAAACTGGTATAGAACCTATGACCACATGTCAAATGGTTATGGAGCGACAAATGGTTGGAGAGAAACCTGTGTGATCTATCATGGTAGTGGTCACACTACTACAACATGTAGGAGAAAGAATGGAAAGGTGAACACTGGACCATGGAGAGCACCTAGTATGGTATTCTATCATTGTCATAAACCAGGACATCTTGCCAAAGCATGCAGACTGAGACAAAATCCATCGAAAGACAAACTGGTCAACCCAGAAGGTAAAGGAAAGGTTTGTGTTGAAACCATTCAGGCTGATATGGATAAAATTTGGAAAAAGAAATCTAAAGAGAAGCCACAAAATGTACCAGTTTCCGCACCCACTATGGAGACCCCTGAATCGGCAAATTGAGCTTCAAAAAGCTTAAGGGGGAACATATCGGTAACAATGTTTTGAACCCCTAGAGTATATTGGTAAAATCCTTTTATCGGTATTGGTTACCTGTCGACTGATAGAGAAAATAAAGTGGTAAAAGGTAAAATTAGGGTTTGTACCCTAACTGTGATGCATTTATTATGGTAGGTAGGAACATGTATAAAGGTGATTCTTGTAGTCATTTTTACTTACCTATTTTTGAAGAAGCATTTTTCTAACTTGAGTAGAGCAACAAAAGTGATCAATCTTGCATTCGAAGAAGAAATCTTGTGCAAGAATCAAAAGTCATTTCAAGTTATCCAGAGTGGAGGTTAGAGTGGTAAAGAAAGCTTTTGGAGAAGTGTGTTGTGCTCGACATCGGTGAACCCTAGATTGGAGCAAAAAGGTATTTTTCGTCGAATCACTCTTATCATTCAAAATTATTTAGACATGGCTTCTACATCCAAAGTCTCTTCTAGTTTTTCCACACCTGAGATGTCATCCAAATCTCTTAGGAAGAAGTTGAAATACAATGCCCTATCTCAAATTCCCACCGGAGTCATTGTCAAAGGGGATGTTTCTGGTTACATTGATTGCAAACTAGAAGACCTAGGGTCTCTAGTGATTCACTCCCAGTTGAGTTTGTTCTATGGAAAAGATAAGAAGATTAAACCTGAGTACAACGTGATCGAGAAGAAGAAATTCCACAATGTAGTATATTTTCTTGAAGAATTTATAGGAAGATCATATAAGAATTATTCTTAGTAGGGTTCATGGTGACAAGATGTATCTTGGGCAAACCCATGATATCACATTGGAGGCAATCCATGTCGTGACCAGTTTCTGCAATAGTGGAGAAGTCCTTGTTCTTTGTAAGAACACAAAAGCCAAAGTGATAGAGCTCACCGGTTCTGTGAGCGACAAGAGGGCAATGACTGTCAACACCATAAGAGATGACTTGGTGAATTATGCGTGCATGGTGATTGGGTATAGAGTATTTTATGCTAGCAAAATGAACTTTGTCCCTACCGCTGTGGTGCATGCTGCTTATCGGATGATCAAGGATGATGCAGAATACGACTTGTGTACCTATATGCAAAAACAACTCATGGAGAATTTGAAATCCATCAAAGAAGACAAGACACTAAGGTTCAAATTCAGTCAACTACTTGTTGGGTTGTTTTTTTACTTTCAAGGGTATTTTTTGGGAGTTGGTGATGTTCAATGGTCAAGTGACCTACCGGTTACTAGACAAATCAAGGAGAGTTTGCAAGCAGTGGGATCTACCTATCCGGAGATTCTGAACAAGTATTTTAATGAGTTCAGATTGAAGATGAACCAGAGAACAAGGCTATCAGGTGACCTAGTAAAGAAGTATGAAGATGATATCTATTTCACGATCAAAGTGGATCATTGCATAATGGAAGCGGTTGAGCCAAGAGAAGATGAAGTTGAGCCTATGGGCTATGAAGTGGTGAACAATATACTCATTGGGTATGCCTCTACCCTACTTGTTTCATCACTTGATCCAAAGAAGAAGAGGACCGATACCTACTATGAGAGGGTTAATCCTACTGTAGTACCAAAGTAGAAGAAGAGGAAAGTTGTGCCATCAACATCGACACCAGTTACATCTGATGTCAGTCCAAAAGTGACCAAGAGGTCACCGGCCAAGAAGAAACCGGAGGCTATTCTGTCGAAGGTATTTGAGAGGAAGAGGAAGACCAAGAACGAAGCATAGGATTCAATAGACACTGAATCGGAAGATGAAATAAAGAAGGTGAGGAAATCGAGTAAGAAGACCAAGCCAACCGGTAATGTACCTACAACCTCTACACCGGTAAATATACACGTTGCTTCTTACAAGCCTATACAATATTATCAAAGGATTATGAAGAATATTAGAAGGAAAATTCTTGATGATCTTAATGATACTGGAAAGCAGGAGGTAGAGAAAGAACTGATCAAGTATTTATGTGATAATGATCAATCTCCAATTGATATCAAACCTATTGTTTCTAATTATTTGTATAATTCTTTTGATTATAAATGACACATTTCCATTGAAAAGGAGCAAACAATTAGGGAGCAAATTTTTGCTCAATATTTCCCAGGTGCTTCCAATTCTAAATTATTTGAGCTTCTTAATCAGTACAAAGGCATCTTTTTCATGAGAAGAGAAGACTTTGGTTACTTGGAGGTAAAATCTCTGAAGTAGAAAAAGACAGTCATCTGCATGCTAAAGAAGTTGTCAAGATGCAGAAGGTATCTGAAGCAAATCAATAGGCTGAGAAAGAGCTTGACCTATCAAAATCCAAACTGGATGAAACCGTCAATGATCAGGGAGAAAGAATAACTGAGCAAAATGACCCTATCGATGTGGATGCATTAGATGGTGAAGGTGCTAAACCAGAGGTAGCTGAGAAGGAGAAAGTAGAGAAAGAGAAAGTGGAAAAAGAGAAAGCTAAAAAAGAGAAAGCTGAAAAAGAGAAAGTGGAGAAAGAGAAAGCGAAGAAAGAGAAAGCGAAAAAAGAGAAAGCTGAAAAAGAGAAAGCGGAGAAAGAGAAAGCGGAGAAAGAGAAAGTGGAGAAGGATAAAATGGAGAAGGAGAAAGAGGAGAAGGAGAAAGCAAAGAAGGAGAAAATGGAGAAGGAGAAAGAGGAGAAGGAGAAAGTGGAGAAGGAGAAGGCAGAGAAGGAGAAACTAGAGAAGGAGAAAGAGGAAAAAGAGAAGGCTGACAAGGAGGATAAGGATAAAGAAGAGAAGGAGAAGAAGAGACAAGAGGAGATCAAAGAAAAGAAAGGTGGACAAACTTCTAAGACTTTCAAGGCAACCGTAGTTCAAGCCAAATAGGTTGATCCCACAGGTCACAGTGAATTGACTCTTGCCTGTCTCACCAAATCTGTAGATGAAAATGAGCTACTGAGAAGTATTCAACTTGCTCAAGAAAGATTGGAGGAACTAAGAAGGAAGAAAGAAAAATATGTTATTCAACTTGTTGTTGACACTCTTTCAACCTTATTCCTCAATACTGATCTTTTCGGTACCAATTCCTCATTGGCCCAGTTGAAACTTCTATGCACAGTAGTGGGTGATCAAGTGCAATCATTGGAAGATGCTGCCCAGGCTACTATAGAGAAAAAGAATGCAAAGGCACTAAAAATTGCATTGGTGAAGCAATTTAATGAAGATAGAGCCAAGCTGATCCATCAGAGAGATGATATCAGTCTGGCAATGGCTGAAGGACATAAACTTTTGAGCAAAATCTGCCAGCCTGATCTATTCTGTGATGATGCTCTAAAGAAGAAAGGTCAACTTCAATCAGAGTTAAAGCAGTATATAGAGAACTTCAAAGTGCCATATGATTCCTACATAGTGTATGGGCAGACTGTGTAGACTCATAGACAATAGATTGCCAGGATTGATTCAGAGATATGCAAGCGGACTCAAGATCTATAGAAACTTCAATTGCTTTTGTTACCTAAGTTGCAGATTCTTCAGAAGTGATTTCTGAACATGGACACCATTATTTTCACTCAGGAATTGAGCACTATTGATGCCAAGGAGGAGTTTGTATTCCAGATGAAGACTCAAAGTGAAATTACTGCCTCACTCCTAGATACTTGGTCTACAGACATGAAGGAATTTTTGAAAAACTTTAAATTCATTTTTGAAAAGTTTTACTCATTATTGTCATAAACATATATCCGTTTTTATGTTATGCAATATGTTTTTGGTAAATCTCTGTGGCATGTTTGCATTACTTTGTCATTGTTGGCAAAGGGGGAGTGGTATTGTGAATTTGTTATGCAAATGGAAGTAGTACATGCTTGTAATTTTGGCAAAGGGAGTAGTGTATATGCTTAGGGGGAGTAATTTGATTATGGCATCATTTTTTGTTTTGTAAGCACTTAGATGTCAAATTTTCCTAAGTGTTTCCATCAATTCCAAAGGGGGAGATTGTTGGCATTTTGAAGATGTTTAGTTGTGATTGTCATTGATGGACACACACTTATTTATTATATGAGTTATTCTCAACCGGTACTATGTGATGTGTTCAAACCAGTATTGTATGCCATTGTATGCATAGTCTTTGTTTGTTGAAGACTATCGATGTTTGCAGAAGGAGCTTACTGGTCAAAGAATGACCGAGGACCTCAAGCAGTACGAGGACTTCAAGCAGTACAAGGACCCCAAGCGGTAGCCAATCTTTTTAAGATCGGAACACTATGTTCCAGTTTACCAATCTTTGTTTGTAAACCAGTAATCAGTATGTTGTGTTTTGTTAACCGATAAACTTGTAAAGTGTGATGAGTTATCATCCACTGACATCAACGTGGCGATTTTGTGTCATGTTACAAATTGTTTCTAGATGCACTGTACCTAGGAAATTATAGTCTAATCTCATTGGACCGACATGAAATCACATTCCTATATGAGGACATCATGTCTAGGGTTTTATATGTGTGTGAAGTATTACGTAAGAAGATTAGGTCTTTGCAAGAAGGTATCTTGTGATAGAGATTGAACGTGCAAAGGAAAAAAGATTGAAGTAATGCTGCAATGCATTAACAGAGAGCTATCAAGGATCTAACTAAGAATTTTGTGCTACTTTCTAGATCACTTACTTGTTGATTACTAATCTCTTCGACAAGTCAGAAACCCTTAACCAGGTAGGCTCAATTAAGCATGTTCTAAATCCTCTAACAAGGTGGTTCACAGTTGTGGATTTGAAATCCTTTAACAGGGTAGTCTTTAACAGGACTTATCTCCTAATAGAGATCAGGATTCCTAACAAGATCTGTTCTGGTGAAGAACATTGTAAGGTCTTAACCGGTCTGACATTAACTAGTCTCGTTGCTATTATGTAGATAGTAGACTTGCGAGTTTTAATCATCGTGGTTTTTCCCATTTGGGTTTCCACATCAAAATATCTTGTGTTATGGTGATTGTGTTATTGTGGGTGAATGCTTTATTTTCTATTTGGCTTGTTTGTGTATTAACTAGTTTACTGTTGAAAGGGCTATACCAGTCTGCAGTAAAACTACTTAAGTGTTTGGTAAGATTGTTGGGTATACTAATTCACCCCCCCCCCCTCTTAGTATTCATCAAATGTATCATCAATGGCCTTAAATGCTAAGGTGTTGCAATTTGTGATCCTCTTTATTGAATCCAAAAGTACATCAGTCACATTTGTAGGCCTGTAATCCATGGTGGAAGTGCTAGGTTCAGCAATAACTTTCTTTTCTTACGATACTTGTCCAATTGCCTTAACCACCTATTCCTTGTTTCTATCATTGACCTCTTATTTATTCATTGTTTCTGATTTTTGCTCACTCTTTGTTTCAATTTTGTTTTCATTCTTACTGTCATCCTTACTCTTTGTCTTGCTGACTATCGGTTAAGCTATACTCTATTTAGGTCATTTCTCTGTCAGTTTCTCTACCTTCTATTGATTGTTAATATTTGTAGGTTCAGTTGTGCTTTTACCTTTGCTTCTGCTTGTGCTTCTATCAGTTTCTCTATGTTAGGCTGAGTAGCATCAGGGATGGTATCAAGTTTCTCAACTTTTGTTAGTATCTCAATATTCTTAGACTCAATAGTGTTGACCGGTGACTCAGAGATCTCAATATTTGTAGCTTTAGTTTCCTTAACCTCTATGGTTTCTTTGTCCATGACAATGTTGAAGTCTTGTGTGTCCACATTCATGGTAAAAAGAACTTCAGATTCCAGATTAGTGTCATCTCTTGTTAATTCCTCTGCCTTCTCTTCTAGTTGACTATTAGTTTGTATCGGTGCCTCTATAGTTATTTGTGGGGTGTCATGTGCCGATGGAGGAAGGTTATCCTTGACCGTTATATTAGGTACACTACCAATTTTACCTTTACCTTTATACTTCTAATATACCTTTGCAAAAGACACATCCATTTTCTGTCTATCCTTTTCTTCTTTCTTCTCTCTTTCCAAAAAGAATATGTCCTATTTGTCTATTGTTTCATCTACAATTTCCTTTACTCGGCCTGCCATAAGGCTAAGCTACCGGTGACCACTTACAAAAACTGACCGGTTGACTTCTGCAATCAATTCATCAATCTCCTATTAGGAATTGATAGGGTGAACCGCCAACAATGCTTCAACTTTTAATTTCTTATCCAATTCCATAATTGACATTCTTTTAGCCTCTAACCTTAAATACAAATAATTTGGTAGATCTTCTACAACCTCAATGAGAACTTTCTTGTAGATATCAAGGTATAAGATAATGCTTTCCTCTATAGTGTTTTTATCTGCATCCTTAAAAGAATGATAAAGTTTATTTGCATTGCTAAGGTTACCTTCTTGTGTGATTATCAACTCTTCCGGTGTAAGAGTATCTGGTGCCTTAGGTTCTAATTTCTTCTTAGGAGTTACCTTCTTCTTGGGACCACTAGGCTCTCTTACAACCTATTGCTTCTTTCTTTGTGTCCTTGACTTCTTTGGAGATGGGGTAGGTGCCGGTGAAGGTTTTCTTTTCTTCCTTTCAACTCTTTTAAATTTAGCTGCTTTATCACTTTTTGTCTTAGAAGAAGTAACAATTGAGGAAACATGAGCTATCAGTGTCTACTCTGATTGACTTTCTTTGATACTAGAAGCAATACCGCCAAGACTCATTAAACCTTCTGTAACTTCTTTTACCATTTTAGAAGCATCTTTCATGAATTTGTCTCTTTTCTTTCTTTCCTTCATCATGGCTACATCACTTTAAATTGTTTCAGCACTACCAAATATTTTCTCCAATGGTTTTGGTGGAGCATCTAGGAGTATTTTTGCATATGATTCCAATATGTGAGAGTCCACCTCATATACCATTTCAGTAATCCATACTATTCTAGGTCTAACTGCTTCCATCCAAATTTCATCTCTCTTTCTCTTTATTTCATTCTGGTTTGGAAATTCTTGAAGTAGTCTTTAACCAACTCATCACTGTTATCTCCCATACTAGTGATTGCCTCCTTTATCTATTTTCCAACATAAATATCATAGGCAAAATCCTTATGACCTATGTCGGAGATCTCCTTTGAAAAGTAAAGCATTAAACATACTAACAGATTTCTAAACTTGAATGTTCCTTTCTTGTCACCTTTTATCTTATCCAAATTTTCTAGCAATTCATCCTTCAACCATTCACAAATATCAATCTTTGCATTGTTTACAATCATCTCATGTGCACTGTGAATGCATGAACTAGACACAAAATTCAATCTATTTGTGCGACCAACTTTATATCCAATTATCATGCTAGCAAATTTAACATTTTTATCCTTTATGTCATTAACCCTAAGTGACCGGTTGTCATATGTAGCTCCGGTTAAGCTCATAACTTCCTTGTTAGGTATTTTATTCTTCTCATCAGGTCTAGAAATAGTGGAGAGTAAACCAATAAAAACTTTGATAGCTTCCTTGGTAATCTTGAATATCGAGTTCAACCACATAAATTCTCCATGAATGCTGCTAAGGACATAGCGGATGGCTTCATCTGAGAATTCTGGCATATGAAGGATGTCTATGAAACCTAAATCCTCAACTCCCTTATGTTTTGGTTTCACTATCCCATCCTTGTCATTAATTACATTCATGTACATGTTCATCAAATCTTTAGATCTTAGACTTTCTATGTTGCAATGTATGTATGCCCTAGGGTCTTCAGTGAATGCAACTCCCTTTGGGATTTTGGAAAATGCACCGATAGACTCATCCTATTTTTCTATCTTGGGAATGATCTTAAAAATGGGTCTAGGTTGCTTAATGTTTTCCACAATGGTAGGGTTTGCTATGAATTCGGGAACATAAGATGAAAATGCCATTGTGAAAGATAAATACCTCTTAACTGTGAAATCCTTGAATGCCTTGAAAAAGACCTTTTTTGCTTTGCCTTTAGAATGCCTTTACTCAATTTTTCTCTCTTTGAATGCTTGGATGCTTGGTGAATTAAAATGAGAGGTTACAATGCCTTTATAACCAAAATTTGACTTACAACCACGATAAATGCTCGTCGGTGAAGTGAAAAACTCCACATATCTGCCGATAAAGAAGAAATATAACTTCTTACCATCAACCGAGGGTAAATGCATGGTTTTCAATTTGTTGCCTTAACCCTAAGGATTATTCCTTAGTTGGATGAAAAATCTCCTGTCGGTGTAGTGACAGATTCATCACCTCTCTGATCTCTCTTCCTAATCCATTTTTTTGAAAATTCTTTCTTGATTTCAATCACCTTCTCTTTGCGTTTGTTATTAGATCCTTTATTATTCACCATTATAGTCTTGCTTCTACAAAATTT
The DNA here is from genome assembly GCF_030272615.1 of Cryptomeria japonica. NCBI lineage: Eukaryota > Viridiplantae > Streptophyta > Pinopsida > Cupressales > Cupressaceae > Cryptomeria > Cryptomeria japonica. The sequence goes on along the minus strand of NC_081414.1, from coordinate 215,055,198 downwards.
TGCAATATGCCCAATCTTGTTACATGCATAACAAGTTACATTGTTTCTCTAAATAGCCTTTCCAGAACCTTGACTAGTTGGGGTTCTACATTAATTAGATAAATGTCCAAATCTACCACAAACATAGCATTTCACATTCATTTTGCATTTGTCTAAGTTATGACCATTTATATTGCATTTGGAACATTGACCGATGGGTAAGTTTGTATTCTGATTATTCCTAAATCTTCAATTATTTTCTCTATGACCAAATTTGTTGCAATTAAAACATTTCCCATTAAATTTATAAGTATTAGGTTGCCTTATCGGTTTGATATGATCATGGTTGTTTGCAGTCCCTGAGCTTTCTTCATGTTCAAATCCAAGCCCAATTGTTCTCCATCAGGTTTCTAACTTCTCAGCATATCATCAAGATTGTCTGAACTTTTCTTGAATTTGTCTTTGTATTCATTTGTAGTGATCAAATCACTTTCCAAAGTGCTAACTTGTCTCAGAAGTTCCTCTTTGTCATGTTGCATGTGAATTAAATCAGTTTTGAGCATATCATTTTCATAACTAAGCCTTTGAGATTCATCTGATCTTTCATTTAGTCTTCTGGCCAAATCTTCCTCATTCCTCTTTCTATCTTCAATATCCTTGCATAGTCTCATGGTTAAATCTTGTATCTCATTCTTCATGTTACTGTTTTCTTGTCTCAATTTGTTTGCAATATCTCTAAGAGTTTCTTTTTCTTCATCATCTTGATTTTGCAATTGCACATGTAATTCTTTTCTCTTATTCTTTGCTATAACCAGGTTATCTTGAAGTGCTTCAATAAATTCCCGAGTAGTTCTGAGTCAATCTTGAAGTTCTTTGATATTTACTCATTGGCCAATATGAATAAATATTATTGATACAATAGGGGCCTGCACATGCAGGAAGGCCAACAACCTAGAGCTCATTACTCAATCACAAAAAGCAGTCACACTGACTACAAAATTGGATTATTAAATCCAATGACAATGTACTGCTCAAAATAGCATCTACAATGCTTGATTCAGTACCGGTTTAATCTCTATCAAATACCTCTGCCATAAACCTTTCTTCACTCTTCTCTTCTATTATTCACTCGTCAAAATTATTACATCAAAATGCATATACAGATATTCGTTGTCTTATTCGACTTGCATTAATTACCTATACATTTTTCGTATACCTATCACACTTTTTCACATACCTATGTCACTTACAAAATGACCTATAAGAACTCATACATATATGAGTCTTTACAATACATCATGTCGGCTAAAAAATATAATTTCCATGTTGGTTGGGGTGCCGGTAAGATCTTCTATTGGTGTAGACTTGGTGTCGGTGAGAATAATCTTGTTCTGCCTGCCGGTGTTGGTAGATGATGTTTGTTGTCAGTGTAAGTTGTGAACCATATTACCAGTTGGTTTCCATCATTGAAAAAATCAACTATTCTCATCTGAGTGTAGAATGCCAACATCCTCTAGTCGTCTTTGTCGATGAACAAGGAGAGATTACCTTTTGATTTAGAGGGTCAATTAATAGGCAGCATTGTATAGCTTTGCTTGATATAGGAGCTACGCAAAATTTCATTGATAAGGGATTTGTAGCTCGATGCAGAATGCAGGTAGAGGATTTCAAGGGATTCAGAGTTAGAGTTGCAGATGGATATACTCTAATGTGTACCATAAGGTTATGTGGACTCACCTTATTGATAAATGACTATGAACTACATGCTGATTTTTATGTAGTCAACATGGGAGAAGTGGATGTGGTATTTGGAATGAAATGGCTCCAAGACATTGAAGAATTTACCCTCAATGTTCCTAAGCTATAAATGAAGTTCAAATCAAATAATAGGGATTATGTATTGAGGGGAATTGTTGATGGCAGTTTGCACTCTATTTCTGTTTTTAGGGAGGACAACAAGAAGGATGAGCAACTGATTGTGGAGGAAGGGCTTATGTTAGTGGATAATCCTTTGTTTGAGGTTGATGCTACTTGGATGATGGGAAATACACTCTATGATTTGGATCATCCTGATAGTGATGATTGTGCTTCAAAGATTCATACAGGTTTCATGGAAGATAATTCATAGGTGTACATAATGAGGGGTCCTCATAGTTACACATTTGATCCACACGTCGATAATTTGCTTCAGAGATATATTTTGGGGGTACATGAGAAGAATGATGGCTTCTCTCTAGTTGATTTTAAGGGCAAGAGGGATCCACTACATGATTTCGTTGATCCTTATGAGATCCATTCTATTGCAGGGTATGATTTGATTATGTGGATTCAGTTGATGGTGCAAGAGATGTGTAGTGATCACAAGGACATTACTCAGTATTTCATTTGGGATCTAGGAGGTGATATTCTTTAGAATGTTGAGATTGAGCAGTGGAGATTGCTTGGGGTCAAGTAATTTTAGGAGGGGTGGATTGTGTTGGTGTAAAATTATTCATCTTGGATATTATTACACCTTACTTAAGTTTACTTAGGTACATGCATTTCATAGTAGTTTGGGTATGAGACACTTGGGTGTTTGTGCCACATTGGGATAGTGTGTGTAGGAGAATTTCCACCTTTTATGGTGTTGATCTTCTTACTACTTTATCATATCCACTTATTGTGGAGTGATAATTCCACCTTCGGTGGGTGATCCACCTCATGTGGAGTATTTGATTGTTTCTCCTCCCTACCACACCTATTTCCTACCAACTCTTGTTTCTTATTGAGCCACATGTCATGTTTGTGCGCTCACATATCCATATAGCCTTGCCTATATAAGAAGGCTCATCTACATTGTACGAGAAATCATAGAACACTTGAATAGTGATATCTCACTCATCCAGACTCCTTTTTTTGAGCAATTTTTTTTTTCAGGGTAGAATTTTTTTGATCAGTAGAGAGGTGCAGAAGTTTTCTATTTTTTGGATACAGGTTTTTCTGAAATCGTGAAATCTCAATTTTTTCACCTTTGGAGGCTTCATTTGGGCTCATATGGACTCCATTTCAGGTGCCGTTTTTTTTAAAGTGCATAATTTTTTGTCTGCTTTCATAATCTGCCATTAGTTTGTAGTGATTTTGAGTGGATATTGTACTTTCAGTATTTAGTCATTTTTGGCCTATTTGGTACTTGTATTTTTCTTGGATCTCAGTTTAGATCACTAGCAGTATTTGTTGAAATCTTTTATATCTCATTTTGAGAAGTTGTAAAGTTGAAATTAGAAGTCCACTTTGCCATTATTTGCAAGTGCCAACATGATCTTTTTATGGGGGGTTAGTTATTCATTTATATCTCTTGGTGAAATTCCATTCGGAGGCATCTTCATCTGTAGTATTCTACAGGGCTTCTTTGTTGGTGACATCATTTTCATGTTTCCAGATTTGCACTATCATGTTGTATGCTCTTGCATGAGCAATGTTGTACTTGCACTATCATAAAGTGCCACACCTCTTTGTATCTTGTCATTGTTGACTATTTGATGTAATCCTCCTGTACACGTAGATTAGGAATATCTTGTGTGACTTGGTGCATGGCTCCAGTTGAGACTTAGATTATACACATTTGTGCATGGCTCCCGTGACACTTGGATTTTACCTATATTTCTGCCATTTACGAGTATCCAGATGATGCTCAAAGCAGGTTGTCTCCATGCCTGATCTTCTTTTTGTTGCAGCGAGTGATTCATCATCATTGACTTGGTACCTGGTTTTGTCACACTTTGACATTATTGGTGCAACATTGGTTGTCTTTCTTCCTTATGGGGAGGTATTTTGGTCATCATCATTGGACCATCTTTGCAAGAGATTCCACATTCAGGGGGGGCTTCATGGTCTCTCTTCTCTCTTATGGGGGGGACATATTTTTTGTTCTTCTCATTCATCATTGAGAGAATTGTGTGCTTTCATCATCTCTCTTTTGGGGGAAATTTTTTTCCCATTGGGTTTTTCTCTCTTTCTCTGTTTATGGGAGATTGCATTTACATTTTTTCATGGGTACCTAACATGGCCTAGTAGCCGGGACCCATCTTGCATTGCTTAGTTGCATTGTAGAATTTAGTGCATTCCCCTAAGTTGCACTTAAGGGGGGGTGTTGGTGTAAATAATTATTCATCTTGGATATTATTACACCTTACTTAAGTTTACTTAGGTACATGCATTTCATAGTAGTTTGGGTATGAGACACTTGGGTGTTTGTGCCACATTGGGATAGTGTGTGTAGGAGATTTTCCACCTTTTATGGTGTTGATCTTGTTACTACTTTATCATATCCACTTATTGTGGAGTGATAATTCCACCTTCGGTGGGTGATCCATCTCATGTGGAATATTTTATTGTTTCTCCTACCTACCGTACCTATTTCCTACCTACCCTTGTTTCTTATTGAGCCACATGTCATGTTTGTGTGCTCACATATCCATATAGCCTTGCATATATAGGTAGGCTCATCTACATTGTACAGGCAATCACAAAACACTTGATGATCTAGTTGATCAGTATTTTCATCTTGATAAAATATAGTTTATTCCTATCATCTATTTTGTTCTCTCTTATTTGTGCTTTCCATTGCCTTTAGATCTTGGCAAAATCTCACAGATTGTAATGTCCCCAATTTTAGCTGCTAGGATAATAGGAGGTATAAGGAGGGATTAATTAAATTAATTTCTTATAAAGTCATTAAAATAAATTATTTATTGAAAAATGACTTTATATTTAATTAATTTAATCAAAAGTGACTAAAGTATAATTTTTTTTTAAAAAGTCACTTATTAAAAATAAATAAAGTATACCTACCCCCTTCTAGAAGGTCTCTCATGACGGGTTATGGAAAAGGTTAAATAGAAGAGGGTAAGAGAAGGAAAGCATACTTGGATTTGGATTTAAGGATTAAAAGGGTTTTGTAGAACCTAAAGGGTGTATGGAGACTTAGGATCTTTGGGAACGATAACTCCCATCGATCGCATAACTGAGAGAGTGAAATATCTCTCGAGGAGTTACACAAGGGAGATGACATTCCAGTCATCTCATTTGAGCTAATTGAAGAACATATCAGTTTTCAGGTGGATGTGCTCCAGACTTCATATTTTGGGAATCACCTAGTTGATGCATCTATTTTGGGAAAGACTACTTTGGCAATACCTTATTGGCAAGATATCAGGTGGTTATACTTCAGATTAGCTGGATTTTCAGATTGAAGATGGCATGAATAGTGGTCGTGAATAGTATCATCGCTACAATGTCGTGAATAGTAGTAGACCTACATTTTGACTCATATCTCTCCATTTGTGCAATGAAATTGCTTGATAATGAATGTGGATTGAAGGAGACACCGAGGCAATTCCATTAAGGTATTAATTGGGTGTTTTGGTGGCCATTCTAATTTACTTGGAGGGGATGAATTTCTATAGGTCCTCCACCTCCAAGTTCCTTCTATTTCTCCCTAAGACATTTTCTATTTCCCAAAGGATGCCGAAGGAGTGAGGCAATCTCTATGGTGGGTGATCTGATCAGGTTAGCACCAAATTTGGAGATATTTGATGTTTTACATGCGAGGGTTCTGAGGCATTTGCCTACAACAAACATGTCGGTATCTCTTGTGGTACAATTCAACATTTGGAAGGTCTATTGGTTGTTGTTATAGTTACCTTCATCATTGTTCAAACATTAGGTTCTCATTGCCCATTTTGCATTGCATTTTCAATAGTTATAATAATTATATGAGTTTGATGTCTTCAGATGGATCTGAGAATGTATTTGTCTCAGTAATGAATGCATATGTTATAAATCGGTTAGTAAAGTTGACTATTTGATTCAAGAATGAAAGATTAATAAATTGTCCCTCTTATTTGATACATGCTAAATGTATATCAAATTAACACTTGGTTGTGAGTGTATATGCACACATTGAAAATGCATCTCTATGCATCTATACATTGGATAAAGGTCTTGAGTGTCATTTAAGCATTTAGATGAAAAATTATGCATTGTAGTGTTGATTTTTCCGCATGGGAAGCCATTTATAGTCATCTCAATAAGGATAAGTGATTTAGGAGACCAGCAAGCTAGAAGGCAGACCATGAAGTGTTTGATGATATTCCTTCTGTGTCATAAGCACATCTTTAGATATACAAGACCAAGAGATATTACAAATCCAAAATAGATCTGGATTCTACATTCATCTTCTTAGCATCATCCACTTGTGCTTTCAGATTAGAAATAACTAACTCTAACTCTTGAAGACTATTGACCAACCAGTTTTGTTCCACAATAGAAGCATTCTTAAACATATTGTATTCCTTTCTTACTTTGCTAAGTTCTTCAAGCGTACTTACAAGTTCACCTTCAAGATCTATTGCAACTTCATCTTCTTCTTCATCTTCTTTATCATTGCCAAACACATCTTTATGGTGAGATCTATCTTCCTTTTCACCTTCTGATGTGTGCTTCTCACTTTCTATCTCTTGGGCTATTAAGAGATGAGTTTCTTATTCATCATTGCTATAGCTGCTGACAAATCTTGTTTTTTTATCTGCACAATCATCCTTCTTGCTTTCACAAGATGAGCTTGCAGTTGTAGGCTCATTTCCATAGATCTTTTTCAATCTGTTCCACAAAATTTTTGTGGATTTGCACTTATCTACCTGGTGAGGAAACATCACTCATAAGTGCACTAAATATAGCCTTCATGGCTTTAGCATTGCACCTTGGATCTTATTTTTGCTTCATGACTCGTGGGAGGACTGACTAGACTAGGGAGATCATTTACAACTGGCATCCAAACATCAAACCCTAGGGATGACAAGTAGACTTCCATTCTACGACTCCATATGGAATAATTTTATCCATCAAATACCAAAGCTTTGATTGACACTAAATAGACCTTTATGTCCTACTGACCAGAATCTACTCAAGCTAGAGAAAGCTTGTTTAACCGGGAACCTAGGCTCTGATACCAGTTGTTGGACATACCTTGAATATTTGGTCCATGTCGATCCAATGAATATCTTTTGATTTTGTGCACTCGAGGGATCTTCGTGATTCACCGGTATATCTAGTGTGAGCCACCAATCTCTTGCCTTTTACTTTTTTATCTTATCTCATATGGATATGATGCATTCTATGCATGCAATGACGTAAGCCAAGTGTTAGTACTTACTGGTGGGAGTAGCTAGACTTGACATATGCTTCCAGCATTGCACCAATATTGCTTCTATGTTTGAGCAGGTGCAACTTCCCTCCAATCCTCAGGCAACATTCCTTCTTTAGTATTCTCTTCTTCCAGGGACAACATCATTTATCAGGGGAGTCCTGCTAGATGACATCATACTAGCACATCAGTGGCCTGTTCACTCTGTAGTCTTACCGATCATCATCTTACTGGTTAGTACCAACATGTATACTAACATGTTCATCCACTTGTTCACTAGATAATGTTTTCTTCATACCCATTCATCAACTTGTATACTGGTGACTCTACCTTGCATACTGGTTGGCCTCAACTGCACATACTGTCAGTTGACATCCAGGACATTAATACCAATTGACATTAATGATAATAATGCACATACATCTCCTATATCGGTTGCCATCCTATACCAATTGACATCAATGACAACACAATGCCAACATGTTTCTCATGTACTTATGCTTGTTCTGATATTCATGGTTAGGCATAAAAGATCTTCTATCTCTTTCTTCATATCTTGAATTCTTCTCAGGACATCTAGATGCAAAATAACCTATCTTATTACATGCAAGCATTTGAAAGGTGATTTTTCTTCATACTTACTCCCTGCAGGACCTTTAGGTACTCTTCTAGAAAATAAGGCTCTAAGTTGCTCAAATTCTTCATCTCATCTAGTTCCTTTTCATATAAAACTTTCCAATCATTCTTGCTGGTTGATGATGTAGATGCATGAAAAGTAGGTTCAGTCTTTGCAATTCTAGAAGGTCCAAATTCCTCAAGCTCAAAAGCAGATAACTTCCCAACCAGAATGTCTCTATTAACATAGTATTAGACATAGTTCTCGGCTCATTAATTGCAGTAGCCTTCATCTTGTTAGTTGGTGGCAAAGATATCAATACTTTGGAAACAATATCATCTTCGCTCAAAGATCCACCACAACATTGAATTCCCATGACAATTTAATTTACTCTTTCCATAAAGGCAGTAATCCTTTCATCTTCCTCCATTTTCAGGTTCTCATATCTCACCTGGTAACCATCAAGCTTAGCAATTTTAATAGTAGGGTCACCTTCATTTAGAGTCTCCAACTTATCCCATATAGCCTTTGTAGATGATTTGTCAATTAATCCCATTATTTGTTGATCTAAAAGGGCACACAAAAGGACTTCTCTATATCTACAATCATTTTCAATGTCCTTATCCAAGTTTTTCAGAGGAAGATTGCCAGATGCCAGATCATGAGGAGTATAACCTTTCTCAATGTCTTCCCAAATCTCTTTCCCAAGAAATCTCAGATGAGTCTCCATCTAAATCTTCCAGACTCTATAATTTGCTCCATCAAGCCTAGGAATTTCTCTCGAGAAAATAGTTGTAGATGAATTTGAACTATTAGATGCCATAGGATCTTCCTCAAGCAATTAAGCTTCTGCAGAGAGGATCGGGCTCTGGTACCAATTGTTAGATAGCTTAGATAATCAGAGGACAACTGAGAGGGGGGGTGAATCAGTTGTCAACAAGTTAAATGACTTTAAACACTTAAAACATTTTACCGGAATACATGAACCAAATACCGAAATAGCAGATATAGCAATTATGTTGGTATTTTGGTATGGTTTTGTCATTGATGTCAACACCTACTAACAATTATCAACTCTGGCACTTTGGAGAATCAACAACACTCACTAGCAAACAAATGACTTATGAACAGTCACCGGTACCTGGTATACCGGAAGGATATAATGATCACCGTAACTTGGAATAGAATGGAAATCACATGGTTATGTCGAAGACATCGTTTGGACACTTTGTCTTGAAGGTTTGTTAATTGGCATATTCGTATTTGCATATTTGTTGTTACTGAAAAATAGGTCCAGGATATACACCAGCAGGTTTATCTTTTCCAAATCAGCATGGCACGCTATGGAGATGACTTATTATTGTTGTAAATGCATTAAGCCGACATGTTGAATCGGTTATTGCATCGGATATTGTATTGTTTGTAAAATGATTTTATTGTAATATCTTGTAGATCTGACCTACTAAAATTGGTCTTAGGTTATGATATAAATGTAAGATCTTATTTGTAAGATCAAATGTGGAATGGGAAAAAAGATTGTGTAAAGGTATATGCGAGAATAAGCAGAGCTATACACACAGACATCATTTGAAGATTGAAGAAGGGTTTTTGTAAAGACATTAGAACTATACCGGTACTGAATCCAACATAGAAAGATACTAACTTAAATAGTACATTCTTATTGGATTTAACCATCCAATTGTAGTCAGTGTGACTCCCATTTGTGATTGAGTAGTGAGCTTTAGGTGCTTGGCCTTTCTGGATGTGCAGACTCCATTTGTATACACTTACTATCTATAGTAGTATCATCTGATTGTGGGTAAGGTTTCCCACCATGGTTTTTCCCCTTACAGGGTTTCCACGTACAAATATTGGTGTTATGTGTTGTGGATGAATTTGTCTTTTTGTTTCATGCATTAATCCTTATCGGTATTGCAATTAACTGTTAAAACTATCTACTGACATATTAGACTGGTTTACCGATATCAAGCATTAAGTTGGTTAGGTTGTTTTTGGTTTGAATATATTAGACAACTGATTCACCCCCCCCTCTCAGTTGTCTCTAGGACCTAAAAATTGGTATCAGAGCTTAGTCCTCTTTTTGCAGAAGTTTAACAACTTGAGGAGATCCAATGTCTACTAACTATTTCAGGAAGGACAATCCTAAAATTGATGGAACCAACTATGGCATATGGAAGATCAGAATGGAGACACATTTAAATTGCATTGGAAAGGACATCTGGATGTTACAAAGAATGGCTATACTGCTCCCACTCCTAGTCAGCCTAATCCACCTAACTTGGGTAAAGATGAGGAAAATGATTGCAAAGCAAGAGAAGCACTTTTGAGCATCTTATCAGATCAACAAATCATGGGATTATTAGATAGGTCTACTGCTAAAGCTATTTGGGATCATTTGGAAACACTGAATGAAGGAGATTCCATAGTCAATATTGCAAAACTTGAAAGCTTCCGAGTTAGGTATGAATATCTGAAAATGGAAGAAGATGAAAGGATTTCTACTTTTATGGAAAGAGTTAATGAAATTGTTTTAGGTATTAAATGTTGTGGAGGAACTTTAAGTGAAGATGAAATTGTTTCAAAAGTTTTAAGAGGATTGCCACCAACATATAAAATGAAAGTTAGTGCTATAAATGAGTTAAGAACAATGCCTAATACATTAGTAACTAGAGATACATTGATTGGAAAACTTTCAGCTTTTGAAATTGAGGAATTTTGTCCTGTTGCTATTATAAAGACAGATTTAGCTTGTAAAGCATCAACATCATCTACATCATCATTTGATAAATCTAATTGAAAAGCCTTTTATGCAAGAGAACTTGAAGAAAGCAGGAAAGAAAATGAAGAGCTTGAAGAACTTGAAGCACTATTTGCAAGTAAAATGCCAAAAGGTCCAGTTGGATGTAAGTATGAAGGTAAAGCACCCTTTAATTGTTTTAACTATAATAAGATTGGTCATATGGCTTCAAGATGCCCTGATAGACATGCTAGACTAAGAGAAGAAGCTAGAAGAACATACAAGCCTAACCCTGAATATCAAAGATACAGATTTGAGAAGAATAAAGACAAATCTTGTTACATTGCTAATGAAGGAGTGACTAATGATTCTGATGAGGATCTGACAGATAATGGATGGGTTTTTGTTGCTATAACAGAAGATCAACCAACACCTACTGCTCAATCGGTAGAATAGATCTTGGCAGCTAAAGTTGAAGTAAAGGATGAGTGGATCATTGATTCAGGATGCTCACATCATATGACTAGTGATAAAAATAAATTCCTAACTTTTCAGGAGTATAATGGAGGTCTTGTAAGATTTAGAGATGATAAAGCTTGTTTGATCAAAGGTAAGGGCACAATATCTCTTGATGGTAAGAATAATACTGACAATGTCTACTATGTTTAAGGTTTAAAGCATAATCTTTTGAGTGTTGGTCAATTAGTTGAGAAAGGATTTCAATTACAATTCAAAAATGGAAAATGCAAAATCATGAATAGAACTGGTTTGGAAATTGCTACTGGTAATCAAACTAGAGGTAATATCTTTCATTAGAATAATAGTGAAAAGACATGCTTGATTGCACATATTGATGAAAGTTGGCTATGGCATAAGAGACTCTATCATGTAAATTTTGATTGTATGGTGAAAATCAGTACTACTAAGGCAGTTAGAGATTTACCTAAAATTGTCAAACCTCACAATACAATATGTAAGGAATGTCAATTTGAAAAACAAGTTAGAGTTACCTTCAAAAGTATTCCAAAAAAATCTAATAATGCTCTTGACTTAATTCATACTAAACCCACCGGTACACAATGAACCTACACTAAACCCACCAGTACAGAATGAAGATCTAGTTACCTCGGTATCATTTGAAAATTCCACTGTAACTGATGAACATCAGCAAACCATGACACCCCGGTATGTAAGGCTGAATCATTTTGAAGATCAAATAATTGGAAACAAGTATAAAGGAGTTATGACAAGAGGATGATTGGCAAATGAAGAGGTATGTCTTATTTCTCAGAACCATCATCTGTTAATGAGGCATGTGAAGATGAATATTGGATTAAAGCTATGGAAGAAGAATTAGAACAAATTGAGAAGAATAACACTTGGACATTAGTTCCCCAACCTAAAGATAAAAATGTGATTGGAACCAAATGGGTATTTAGAAACAAATTTAATGAAGATGGCAAGGTAATCAGAAATAAAGAAAGACTAGTGTGTAAGGGATATTCTCAGAAAGAAGGAATTGATTACAATGGGACCTTTGCACTGGTAGCTAGAATTGAGGCAGTCAGATTATTTTTGGCCTTTGCAGCACACAAGAACTACAAAGTATATCAAATGGATATTAAATGTGCATTTCTGAATGGAGATCTTGAAGAAGAAGTTTACATTGAACAACTTGATGGATTTTCTTTGACAGAAAACAAAGATATGGTTTGCAGGTTAAGGAAAGCTTTGTATGGGTTGAAGCAAGCTCCAAGAGCTTGGTATGCAAGATTGGATAAGTATCTTTTGAAGATTGGTTTTTCTAAAGGTAATGTAGACAACAATTTATATTATAAAGTGAATAATGATGACATCTTGGTTATAGAAGTTTTTATTGATGATATAATCTTTGGAGGAAAAAATGGATTATGTAAAGACTTTTCTATTGAAATGCAACAAGAATTTGAAATGTCTATGATTGGAGAAATAAAATTCTTTTTAGGATTGCAGATTTCTCAGACTGATAAAGGTATATTCCTGAGTCAATCCAAGTACTTAAAAGAATTACTAAAGAAATTTGGGATGGAGAACTCTAAACCGGTAAGTACACCTATGACTACAAATGACAAATTATCACTGAGGGATGAATCTACACCTGCTAATCCAACTAGGTACAAATCTATGATAGGAGGTTTACTGTATTTGACACAAAGCAGACCTGATATTATGAATGTAGTATGTATTGTTTCAAGATTTCAGAGTAATCCTAGAGAAAATCATGAATCGACAGTAAAAAGGATTTTTTGGTACTTACAAGGCACTACAGATCTTGGACTATGGTATCCTAGAGATGAGAACTTTGAATTATGTACATATACAGATGCAAATTGGGTAGGAGATTTGGATGATAGAAAAAGCACCACCGGTGGAGCATTTTTTCTTGGAAACAGAGTGATTTCTTGGTTGAGTAAGAAACAAAGTTGTACATCTTTATCAACAACAGAATTAGAATATGTTGTAGTAGCAACTAATTGTACACAGGTACTATGGCTTAAGCAAATGTTGAAGGACATAAAGGTAAAATGCAAGGAACCTATTACTATTTATTGTGATAACACTACCGCAATTGATATATCTAAGAATCCGGTATTACATTCTAAAACAAAACATGTTTCTATCAAACTGAATTTTCTAAGGGAACATGTTGAAGCAAAAGAGATAAAACTAGTTTATGTGAATACTAAAGAGTAGATTGTGGATATTTTCACTAAACCTCTGCCTAAGGAGGCTTTTGAATATCTCAGAGATCAGCTTGGGGTCATACCCTCACCGGTAGAGACTTAGGAAGTTGATGATTGTCATCAACCGACATAATTAATAGAGAAATCTTGTATTCTAGCTTTTGATGAGGAAGCTACTTTTCAGGGGGAGTAGTTGGTATACTAAATTGATTGGTATGGAAAAACACAAGGAAACACATGTTACTCTCAGGGGGAGATATTGATACTTTGGGAGAGATTGTTACTCTCTATATCTAGATTTTGATTTCTGGTTATTGGGAGATTGTTGGCTTTTGGTATTTGGCATTTCTGTTTTGGCACTTTGATGGTTTTTCCATCTTGTGTTGCCATCAATGCCAAAGGGGAAGATTGTTGGTATTTTGGTATGGTTTTGTCATTGATGTCAACACCTACTAACAATTATCAACTCTGGCACTTTGGAGAATCAACAACATTCACCGACAAACAAATGACTTATGAATAGTCACTGGTATTTGGTACACCGACAGGATATAATGATCACCGACACTTGGAATGGAATGGAAATCACATGGTTATGTCGAAGACATCATTTGGACACTTTGTCTTGAAGGTTTGTTAATTGGCATATTCGTATTTGCATATTTGTTGTTACTGACAAATAGGTCCTGGATATACACCGGTAGGTTTATCTTTTGCACATCAGCATGGCACGCTATGGAGATGACTTATTATTGTTGTAAATGCATTAAGCTGACATGTTGAATCAGTTATTGTATCGGATATTGTATTGTTTGTAAAATAATTTTATTGTAATATCTTGTAGAGCTGACCTACTAAAATTGGTCTTAGGTTATGATATAAATGTAAGATCATATTTGTAAGATCAAATGTGGAATGCGAAAAAGGATTGTGTAAAGGTATATGTGAGAATAAGTAGAGCTATACACGCAGACATTATTTGAAGATTGAAGAAGGGTTTTTGTAAAGACATCAGAACTATACCGGTACTGAATCCAACGTAGAAAGATGCTAACTTAAGTAGTACATTCTTATTGGATTTAACCATCCAATTGTAGTCAGTGTGACTCCCATTTGTGATTGAGCAGTGAGCTCTAGGTGCTTGGCCTTTCTGCATGTGCAGACCCCATTTGTATACACTTACTATCTGCAATAGTATCATTTGATTGTGTGTAAGGTTTCCCACCGTGGTTTTTCCCCTTACAGGGTTTCCACGTACAAATATTGGTGTTATGTGTTGTGGATGACTTTGTCTTTTTGTTTCATGCATTAATCCTTATCGGTATTGCAATTAACTATTAAAATTGTCTATCGACATATTAGACTGGTTTATCGGTATCAAGCATTAAGTTGGTTAAGTTGTTTTTTATTTGAATTTATTAGACAATGGATTTACCCCCCCCTCTCAGTTGTCTTCGGGACCTAAAAAATTAAGCATAGACAGAAACCAAAGAAAATTTACCAACCATCCACAACACATAACACCAAGATTTGTATGTGGAAAACCCAGTAAAGGGAAAAACCATGGTGGGAATCCTATCCATAATCAGATGATACTTTTGTAATAAGTATGTGATTATAAAGAGAGGGCCCACACATGCAGGAAGGCCAACAACCTAGAGCACATTTCTCATCACAAAAGAAGCCTCACTAACTATAATAGAAATCTAGACTGCAATCTGGAAAGAAGAATGAACTGCAAAGATAACATCTCCTATGCTTGAGTATAGTTGCAGTTAAGCTCAATACCAGAGGTCTTAGACCAATTACACAAACCCAATCCGATTACCTATGATCGACAACCTCTGCATATAATTACAGCTTTATTCACACACAAATAATCCCATAACCATAATTCCATCTCATCTATGATCTAGAAAGAAATCATATATATACCAACTTGGGACCTAAACAATTAGGTCGGCCACCTAAAAGATAATACAATAAATTCATTATGTAAACCCATAAACCAATGATAATCCAAGTTGGCTTGAGACCAAAACAACATAATCCAATCGATAAAGCTAATCGGTAACATATCAAGATCAACTACCAACATGTTACATAAACAAGACCATAACCTAGATAGCACCAAACCCAAAATAGGTCGCCATATGACAAATGCAATACTCAATAGGAACAAGAACAAGATAATCAACATCATCTCGTGAATCATCTAGAAGCCGCACCAACACCACTTATCAAGTGCATCAAAAGATCTTCAACAAAGCTCTGTTGGTAGAACCCTTACCAGTAACCAAAAAACTTACTAGAATAAATAATAGCATTCAGATCATCAAGTCCCAAACCAGTCAGACGATGAAACGCATCAGGAACAAATGAATGACCAATCCAAACAAATTCCACAATCTTGAGCATACCAGAGATGATCTCCAGATCAATGTCATAAACCAACCATTCTACCAGAACCCGATAGATAAAAAGTGTTGCCATCAATGACAAACTTCAATGCAACATATAATCAATTCCTCCAAATTGCCAATACTTACTACTCCAAGACCGGATATAGTACAGGTAGTATGTATGGTGGCAAGATTTTAAGTTGCACCCAAACAGTCACATGTGAATGCAGCTAGAAGAATATTTGGATACCTACAAGGGACTCTCAGTTATGGCCTATGGTATCCAAAGTAAGGAAATTTCACCTTACAGGCCCACACTGATGCCGATTGGGGAGGCTATGTTGATGATCAGAAGAGTACAAGTGGTGGAGAATTATTTTTAGGTAACCAGTTAGTCTCATGACACAACAACAAGCAGGATTTAGTCTCCCTATCTACTATTGAGGCAAAACATATTGTTGTTGCTACATGTTGTTCTCAAGTGTTGTGGATGAAGAAGACTCTCAAAAACATTCAAGTAGAAATGTTTGACCCTATTTCTATCTGGTGTGATAACTCTAGTGTAATCAACATTTCAAAGAATCTAGTTATGCACTCAAGGACAAATCACATTGCAATCAAATACCATTTTCTCAGGGAAAAGGGTGCTGAGTAGGAAGTAAAGGTGGAATATGTCCCTTCAGGTGAAAAAGTGGTTGATATCTTCACAAAACCACTACCAAAAAACACATTTGAGTATCTATGCCACAAGTTAGGAGTCATTTCACCTACTTCATGCACTTAAATGTGTATAGAGAAATGTGGTTAAGGGGGAGGTCATAGTCATATTTTTTTATCTCTTAGACCATGAGATACATACAAGGGGAGAGTACACATCACCAGTTGGTTTTTGATTTCATAGTTGTGTCACTTGTGTATTCAATTCACCGGCTGGCAGAATTTTTGGTACCAAAAGAGGAAATCAAGTTTTTATGCTTCAATATCAGCAGGCTTGGGATTTTGGAAAGTTGTCTATTCAATTTGTCTATCTACCAAAGTCACAATTTGCTTTCTCGGGAGAGTAAATTCACTAGGGGAGAATGTGCTCATAAGCCCAAATTTGTGGTTATTTTTTAGTGTCTATTCAGTTTGTACTTAATAAAAATCATAAATTGGACCGTCGGGTGAAAGGGAAAGTAGTCTGGCCTACTAGGAGATAGAGTGTAGTTGTTCAAGAATTGCCTACAAAGGAGGAGAAATTAGGAAATTTCCCTGACCCTTTGTCATTATTGTCAAATGGGGAGAAAAATCCAAAACTTATGAGCCTGCATTGGGGGGAGAAATGAACTAGTTGAGGAAATGCATGATGTGTTGTAGAGTGTGTTGACATCAATGCCAAAGGGAGAGATTGTTGGCATTGTATTGTCATTGATGTTAACCGATAAGCAAGTCGATATAGCATGTTACCAATATAAATGTCTACCGGTATGCAAGATGGAGATCATTGTATGTTAGTGGAAAATTGTTGGCATGATGTTACCCGTATGCAGGCAGGTGTATTGTCTTGACCGGTAAATAGGTCCACCGTTAAGATAGCTTGAGCAAGCGACAAATTAAAGGGAAGACAAACAAGAACTAAAGAAAACAAATTGAGTGGTTGTCGGATCATAGATATTGAAAAGATGAACACAGAACCAGAAATGGTTTGGGTTTTCATGACCTAACTGGCATAATAGAGTATTGCATGATATCAAGGTTAATTAGTTAGTGTATACCGGTAGTGTGATTTGTCGATGACCAAGTTTGAACTGACATAATCAAATGAGTTGGATGCCAAAAGAGATAACACGTGGACTCCAAGTGGCAAACATGCAATGGTAAGTGAATAGTGCATCAGCGAGGTAGTTGTAGAGTTGGTCGATATTAAAAGTCGACCGCAAGAATCACGGATCGAGTGCAGAATATTACAGCTCAAAACAGATTGAACGAAAATAGCTGGGTCGACAAAAATCAAGGCAGATGAATAGGATTCAGTTTGCTAAACATAGTAAATGTGCATTGGAAGGATCAAAATTGTGGTGATGGTTGATTTGTTGTAGGTTATTAATCCCAGAGAAAATATCAAATTTGATCTGATACAGAACATGGTCAGTGAAGAAAACCCTAGGCATGAAAAGTTTTAAATTCAGTTTTTGGCAAGAATGCTTGGATATAAGTGTGTAGATTGAAGATCAAAGTTGATGATGCTGGTTGAGAGTTTAATGCAAAGGTGAGATTCTGTAAGGTGAGGGTTATTAGTTTGAGTGTAAGAGAAAAATACTGAAGTGACTGAGTGTTGGAGAAGAACCAGTAAGATAGGTGAAACCGGCAAGGGTTGAGGTTACTGGTAAACTGTTACATAACGTAATAGTCTACTAAACCGACAGTGTCTGAACCGATAAGACAACAACAGTGAGATAGAGGAGAGTTAAACTAGTAGAGAAATTTTTGGAAGTGTCACAAAATTCATTTGTAACAAGGTGCAAATTATTGTATTGTGTTTATCTTATTATATTTCATTGAGTGGGTGCTCGGTGGAGGGGTTGGTACTCCTTGAGTTGGTGCTCAAAATAGTCTAGGGGATGGTGCTCCTTTGGGTAGGTGCCCATAAATTTCTAGGGGTTGGTGCTCCTTTGGGTAGGTGCCCATAAATTTCTAGGGGTTGGTGCTCCTTGGGTTGGTGCCCTAAATCATTGTAATCAGATATTTTCATTGTGAGGCTGGATTGGAGCAGTAGATCTCTAGCAACATTTCTCACTGAGGTTTTTCCCACATTGGTTTTTTCTCATATATGTTGTGTTACGTGATGTACTTTTGTGGTTGAATGCTTTTTATAGTTTTCTCTCTCAACCAGTTGCACACACAATTTGAAATTGTTTATTATCACTGATTCACCCCCCTCTCAGTGATATCTTGTGTTCTACAGAAACTTCACTGGTGCAAAAATATGAGCTCTGTTGGCATTATGTGGACCGGTATGAGGACATAATAAAATTGTATGTTGTCATTGATGTCAATATGTTGAAGAGGTGAGAACCGGCATATGTGAGAATCGATATACACTGTGAACCAGCATTTGTGCCAAAGTGAAGCGGTATGTTTGTTCAAGGTGAACCGGCATATGGTTATGGGAATCGGCACATGGATGCATTGTATGACTACTGGTTGGTAGTCTCAACTTCAAGGATTTTGGTTGAAGTGCTTCAAGCCTGTGTGGCTCAACTGGTGACTTTGTGTGATGAGTTTGCATGGTAATGAAGAACAGATCATGTTGCCATGTAAGCCTTGTGCGCATGAAGGATCTTGCATGAAGGAGATTATTCCTATCTACCTCGGGAATGTGCGAAGTCTATAAAACAGTGATAATGTGTGATGGGTTATCAGCCGCCATGAAATCGGTGTAAATGGATGATGGAGAAGGTCTTGAGATTGGATCAAGAACTATTGCATTTAATGCAGTGTGTTCAACGGTTAGGATTGAACCATTTGAATTCCTTAACCTAACAGGTTTAGGGTCTAGGGTTTATGCTACTGACCTATCTATTTTCTTATAAGGTCTATGTTGTGTCTCTTTCTGAGGTTGTTGGCAAAAGTTGTGTGTGTGTATCCAAGAGAAGGGATACGTGATTCTTGCCAAAACAAAAGGAGAGAAGTGATACCTACAGAGTGTAAGTGCAGAAGGTGAAGAGGAGCTTAAGTGGATCTGCATTGGCATTGAGTGCTGTTACCAGATCATTGTAATGCCTATTGATCTCTAACCACTTCAATAGTTGAGAAATCCCTTAACAGGGTAGCTTTAACAGGCTTGTTGAAAATCCTTTAACAGGGTGACTCAAAACCATTGAGTTCTTGAAATCCTCTAACAAGGTAACCTTTAATAGGGTTTAACCCTTAACCAGGTATTCTAGCCATCCCTTAACTGGGTGATCCCTAACAGGATCGGTTCCTAACAGAACCTATTGTATCAGTCTTTAACCGGACAAGGCTCCTAATAGAGCAAACTTCTAAAGAGTTCAAAAACAAGCTTGTGGGTATTCATCCCCACCGTGGTTTTTCCCTGTTGGGTTTCCATGTGAAAAATATGTGTGTTATGTGTGATGTCTTCTTCATGTGATGCTTTGTCTTTTATGTCAAGTGGTGAATCTTGTTGATCTAGTTGCTCATATGTATATCTTTGATGGTAGATTACCTGTTCATGCATTAGGGTGAAAAGGAAATGAAGTGTTAGATTGTATGAGAAGATAAGTGTTAGCCGGTTTATGTCTGTCTTAGTTATTCTGGGTTTTGTTGGTTGTACTCTGTTTGAGGACCAGTGTCACTATTTGTTTGTCAATGCATAGTGTTTGTAGACAAACTGGTTCAAGAGTGTGTTTTTGCCTATACTGATTCACCCCCCCCCACCTCTCAGTACCGGTTGGGTACTACTCATTCATCATTATGTTATCAAGCTCACCAAATGAGCTACAAAGGCCTACTCTAAAAGGTGATTCTGAATGCAATCTATAATAAATTTTGAGCCTAGGTCTTCAAAATTAGACAAATTTTTTGAAGTCCCAATAGTCACTCTAGCTCGGGGATGCATGCCCCTTGTAAGCATGGAAAGATCCCAGATCTCTGGGGAGCTGACCAGGTGACTACTCCATTGGGCACATAGTCAAAAAAGATCTTCTCTACCCCAAACTATTGTGGCTTGAGCATCAAACCACATGTGATGGCCCAAGGCCACCTGAAAAGATCAGCCACTACTTACCTGGTTTTCCTTTGACTATATGAAGGCCAATCTGAGGACATAGCTAGAATGCCACTGATCAAACATGTTGGCATCTCTTATCCAACCACCAAATTGAAAACTATCATTGCACTCACTGTCATAAACATCTTAAATTTGTGCAATGACTAAAAATTCTGATTATTGTGTGACATAAGTGCATTATGCTCATTGAAAAATACACTGGCATGCTTCTCATAACACACATCATGACTCAAACCATTGTCACACTTTATGGAAATATCACCGAGCTGAAAATGAATAAACTCTTGCACAAACATGTAGATAGTATCATTTAAAAAAAATTCATCACAAGTTTGCATGTCAAACTAAAATTAATCAAGAGCATGCTCTTACAAACCTGGTGATGAAGTGACTAAAGAGACTAAAGCAATTTTAAGAAATTTTTTGATATGATGTTAATCCGGCACATGATGATACTCAATCGAAGGAGAAATAATAGGATACATCCATTCCAGAAGTGCATGCAGTTGTTCTAGATGTGCATAAAGATCAAACAACTGAGAAATCCACTCTGACAGTGCAGTCAAAATAAAAAACCACAGTTGTAGATGATCCTAATATTGCTAAGGTTGATAACTCCGGTGAAGCTAAACAAGAACCTCAGGCAATTGATATTGATTTTTAGAGAGCGGCTAAGGATATTGGTAAAGTTGATGTGGAGAAACATGAAGATGCTATAAAATTTGCAAGTGTAGAGGTGACAGAAAAGGAGAAAGGTCAAGAGAAGGACGATTAGGCTCTGGTGATAGTGGAAAGAAACTGTATCAGATAAGGGTAAAGAGGTTGTCATTGATTCTGAAGATTTGACTCCAAGACCCATTGACCTTAGTTCTTTATCTCCTATTCAAGCATTGAAGCTTGTAACTCTTGCACAAGAAAAAGCCAATGAGGACCTACTCAAGTCCCACGCAAAAGATAAAAAGTTGATAACTTTGGTAGCGGATGTATTAGAGAAATTTTTTCCATCCTTTAAACCAGATACAACCGATAATCTTGCCGGTAAGCTTAGAGGTATATTGAGTGCTATAGAATCTCATTTTTTGTCTTTGGAGAAGGCAGTTGATGCTAGAGTTTTGAGTCAATTTAATGCTCTAAGATTGAAGAAATTTTTGAAGATGATTGAGGGAAATAGAGTAAGTTTGATAACTGCTATGAAAAACATTCAAGATGCATTAGATGAAGGCGGCCACATTTACAAGTCATGCCTAATTTTCCTGAAGTTTACCATTGACATTGACAAGAAAATAAGAGAATGTGAAGGTCAACTTGCTAGTGTTTCTTAGTCTTATGCACCCCAATCAGTTCCGGCTAGCAATTTTAAAGGTCAAGTTTGTTAGGATAACTGGTGAACAACTAAGAGGGGGGGGGGGGCTGAATTAGTTGTTAATAGATTATATTAATCAAACCACTTTATAACCTTTAACCAGAGCACATAAACATTAGATTCCAGAATAACAGAAACAGATATTGGTAAGAAATAAAACTTAAGAATGAAACAGAGAATTAACACAATGCAACCATACCACATAACACCATGATTTGTACGCAGAAAACTTGGTAAAGGGAAAAACCATGGTGGGAATCCTACCCACAGTCAGATGATACTTTTGCAGAAAGTATGTGATATAATGAGGGGCCTGCACATGTAGGAAGGCACACTGCCTAGAGTGTACTGCTCATTACAAAAGAGTCTCACTAACTACAGAGAGGTTATAACCACCTCAAGATAATTGGACAACAATCCATAAGAATGAACTACTAGAGATAGCATCTACCATTCCTGATTACAGTCTTGGTTAAGCTCAATATCGGAGGCCTTTGACCTCTTACTTAAACCCAATTCGATCACCTATGATTGACCAAATCTCCTTCACATATGATATCACATTCCACGACCATGACACTTATTTCATTTCCATTCAATACCATTCCATGATCTAAAATGAGATCTTACATCAATTTATACAAACCCTAAGGCCTAAACCAATTAGGTCAGCCACCTAAAAGATATTACAATAAGATCATTACATACATCCATATTACAATGATATACCATGTCGGCTCTAGACCAAAACAATAATAACCAATCCATAAAACATCCTGGTAACATGTACAGAACATGTTAACATGATAACAATTCATAACCTAGATAGGTGCCAGACCTAATTTGGGTCCACCACACCAAAGCGATGTCTTTAATCAGTTGACACATGATCAAGGATCACCTTCTCCATCCCAAATTCCATCTAGAAGCCGCACCAACACCACTTAGCATTCTGTCAAGGTTTCTCAGTGAAAGCTCTGCCAGTTAAACCTTAAACCCTTACCGGTAACACAAGATCTTTTACTGGTAACCAAAACCTGTCTGCTAGTAGCCAACCATAACAAATAGTGTTGACATCAATGACAAAACATCAATTAACACATAATCAATTCATCCATATTGCCAACAATCTCCCCCTTTGGAATTGATGGCAACACTAGATGTGAAAAACATCTAAGTACCAAGAAATGCCAAACAAGTCTCCCCCTATGGAAGACAACCAACAATCTCCTGAATATTAATAACTCTCCCCCTATGAATAATATCTCTGTAAAATTCTGAATTTTATTTTTCACATCACTATCTCTCCCCCTTTGACATCAATGCCAAAAATATGACAAAAATATCAAAGCAAGAATATAAGCCTCTGAATCTCAAAGCTGACTACTCCCCCTGAGTAATAGCACCACTCAGTAGTGTCAGAATGAATAATATCTCTGATAATGCATGCCAGATTGATGTCAAACCACATCAATCAAGTCTCTGCCAGAGGGGTAGAAACCCCTAACCTATCTCTCAAATACTCAAATGATTCCTTAGAGAGTGGTTTTGTGAATATATATGAAATCTACTCTTTAGTGTACACATAAACCAATTTGACTTCCTTTTCTTACACCTTGTTCTTTAGAAAGTTATATTTTATTGATATGTGCTTAGTATTAGAGTGAAATAATAGATTCTTAGGCATGTGAATAGCTGTAGAGTTATCACAATAGATAACTATCGGTTCACTACAATTTACCCTAATATCCTTCAACATTGGCTTCATCCACAAGACTTGAGTGCATTTAGTTGCTGCTGCAACATATTCAACTTTTGTAGTAGATAAAGAAATGTATGATTGTTTTTTGCTGATCCATGAAACCAATTTCTTACAAAGAAAGAAATCTCCACCAGAAGTGTTCTTCCTATCATCAGTATCTCCTGCCCAATCTGAATTTGTATATGCACATAAAGTGAAGTTATCACCTCTAGCATACCATAAACCATATTCTGTTGTTCCTTGCAAATACCGGAATATCCTCTTTACTGTACATTCATGATTTTGTTTAGGATTACTTTGATATCTTGAAACAATACTTACTACATTCATAATATCTGGTCTAGTCTGAGTTAGATATAACAAGCCACCAATCATAGACTTATACTTTGTCGGATTTATCGGTGTTGATGTATCTTTGATAGATAATTTCTCACTTATCACCATAGGAGTACTTACTGGTTTGGAATTATCCATACCAAACTTCTTCAACAATTCCCTCAGATACTTAGTTTGACAGATAAATATGCCTTTGTCAGTTTGAGTAATCTACAAACCTAAGAAAAATCGCATCTCACCAATCACGGACATTTGAAATTCATTCTTCATATTATTAGAGAATTCCATGCACAATTTATCTTCACCTCCAAAAAATAATATCATCAACAAATACTTCAATAATCAGAATATCATCATCAGTGATCTTATAATATAAATTACTGTCATCACTGCCTTTAGTAAAACCAAGCTTCAAAAGATATTTATCCAATCTTGCATACCAAGCTCTAGGAGCTTGTTTTAATCCATATAAAGCTTTCCTTAATTTGCAAACCATATCTTTATCATCTGTCAGTGAAAAACCATCAAGCTTCTCAATGTATACCTCTTCCTCCAGTTCACCATTCAAAAATGCACATTTAACATCCATTTGATAGACCTTATAGTTCTTATAAGCTGCATAGGCAAGAAATAGTCTAATAGCTTCAATTCTAGCTATAGGTGAAAATGTCTCACCATAATCAATTCCTTCCATTTGAGAATATCCTTTACAAACCAATCTAGCCTTGTTTCTTACAAATTGACCATCCTCATTTATTTTATTCCTAAGAACCCATTTAATTCCAATAACATTCTTAATTTTAGGTCGGGGAACTAAATTTCAAGTCTCATTCCTCTCTATCTAATCTAATTCATCTTCCATAGCCTTTAACCAATGTTTATATTTACAAGCTTCAATAACAAATGCTGGTTCAATTTGAGAAATAAGACATACCTCTTCATTTTCCAATCTTCTTCTTCTCATAACTCCCTTGTTCCTATCTCCAATGATTTGATCTTCAGAATGATTTAACCTTACATACCTTGGTGTCTTTTGAACTTCAGGTTCACTGTTCTGATCATCAGTCACAGTTTAATTTTCTGATTGTTTCGTTGTAACCATCTTAGTGTCCTATACCGGTTGAGGAATTGTCAATTCAGTTATGATCATTTCCACTATCGGTTCCCTATCATATGATATAGATTGATTTATGTATTGCTCATCCACTTTCACATTTGCGATCTCCACAATTTTTTGCAATCTTTTGTTATAACATCTATATGCTTTGCTTTGAATTGAATATCTGAGAAATATCCCTTCATCACATCTAGGATCAAACTTCCCAATTGAATCATCTCTTTTGATATAACATTTATTTCCAAATTTTTTTAAATATTTAACAGTAGGTGTATGTCCAAATCATAATTCATAAGGGGTCTTACCAGTTTCACCTTTGATGTGAACTCTATTGAATGTGTAGACTGTTGTACTCACTGCTTCTCTCCAGTAGATGTGAGGCAATTTGGCTTCCATCATCATAGTTCTTTTTGCATCCAAAATGGTTCTATTCTTTCTTTCCACTACTCCATTCTGCTGGGGAGTCTTAGGTATAGATAACTATCTCCTAATCCCATTTGTCTCATAATTGTGGGTGTGAAAAGTGGACTAAGAATCTGTATCTGCAAGACACAACACTTCAATTAAGTCATTATATGCATGGTTAGAAAGATATAATCAATGAATAATAAAACCATAACACATCGACTCATTGCCTTCTAAAAGATGCGAGTATACGATTGCTCTCAGATTATTAGCAACACCAGTGACTAGACTACACCAAGACGAAGGATTTTATCTATATGAGCATGATATTAGCTAGATGGATGCAAGATTAATCTAACAATATTTTTGCAATATTAAACTAAATGATTTAATCAATATGAAATA
Organism: Cryptomeria japonica; assembly: GCF_030272615.1. NCBI lineage: Eukaryota > Viridiplantae > Streptophyta > Pinopsida > Cupressales > Cupressaceae > Cryptomeria > Cryptomeria japonica. The sequence goes on along the minus strand of NC_081414.1, from coordinate 215,029,378 downwards.
ATTAATATGCAATATATCAATGAGTCTAGAGCAAAAACAATATAATAACAATATATTCTCCAGCCTCTCTTTGAATGAGGGATGAGCCTGAATTTATAGAAAATTCATAAAGAAACCAACGGTTGAGATCAAATGATGATGAGCGGTCAAGATTTTCCAAGAGGAAGCACAATCAAGGTGAATTGATGTGATTGGATGCTTTTCTCAGTTTTAAAGGAAATTGAACTAAAATTAAGATTAAATCAAGAAAAAACTGATTTAAAAGAAATTGAACTAAAATTAAGATTAAAATCAGGAAAAAATTGATTTATTCTCTATTTCATTCAATTTTGATATTTAATTGTTTTAATTGCTTTCTTTGAGATTATCTATCAATTTTTAATTTGTTTTTTCAAGATTATCTCCAATTGATTTCTTTTCTCAAATTTTAATTTTTTTTGTCAATTAATTCCTTTTTTGATTTATTTCCATTTTTGAAGATTTGTGCTCAATTGATTTATTTAATTGAATTAATTCCTCTTTCTTGATTTGTTTCCTTTTTTGAAGATTTATGGCAATTTGATTTATTTAATTAAATATGCTAGGATATTTAATTAAAATAAATAAGATAATTGTTTAAAATGATTTACTTGGAATGATTTAATTAATATTGAGTGATTGATTTTGCCATGTGACATTTGATGATTAAAGAATTAATTGTGTGCTCAAGATTTATTTAATTGCCTTTGGTTAGGACCTTGGTGACATTGACAAGATTAGGGACCCATGGTTTAGATGACCATTTTTAGGGTATTACATTTGCCCGTCTTTGAATTAATGTGCGAGCAGCATGTTGGTTCAAAGAAAATTTGATGTCTAGGAGATGTCAGTTCTGAACTTAATTGATCACGAACTACATAAAAAAATGAGGTGTTTAATTTGATTCGAAGCGACAAAGCTGAATAAAGTCTGATTAACGTGATACCGTTCTAGAACTTGATTGAACTTGGGAATGATAGAAAACAAAAGATACCGAACTTAAACTTGATTGATCAAGAAGTGGATCTTACTGATCTAGAATTTGATTGAACTTAGATACAGTGAGTGATGATAAAAATCGATCTTGAACTTGATTGATCAAGATACGATGAAGATAAATTGTTCAGCTTGATCAAGAAACGAATAAAACGTAACACTTGTTTAGATTTAGCATGATCAAAGATACTCTTTAAACCCTTGATTGAGTTTAAACAAAAAATTAGCTTGATGAAAAGTGATGGAACTGATTAACGTAAAGAGATCGATTCAGATAAAAGACAAATATCAGCTTGATATGAAGCGATGAGATCTTATTTGATTTTCTTTAGTTGAAAATATTTTTGCTCGACTTTCGATGAAGATTTGAAAATTTTCTCGACATTTGAAGATGTGAGGTCATAAGGTCATGAGTATGCCCCCTTGGGAGCAAAATCGAAAGATAGCAAGGGTACATGATGATAGGCAATTTTTTAGCGATGATAAGTTGTTTGAGCACAAATTGATTCAGAGGAATTTTTGAAAATTTTGTGTTGAAATTGAGTGCAAAGTTGACTTGCAAAAATTAAATTGAGATTCAACGTTGATTTGTGAGAAATTGAGCGCAATTAGAAGAGAGAATGAGCTTTTGATGAAAAGAGCGCTAAGTGGTCCAAATTTCAAAATTGACTAGCAAAATGATCTCGATTTTCGATTTCGATCCCGAAAATGGACTCAGGATAGCCGATTTACAAGCTCGTGATTTGATTTCATCATACTTATGTTGATTGGTTATGAGATGTTGTTCTATATGCTTTATTCTATATGTATGCATTTCCTTTCAATATAGATGAATGAATGTGAATGAGTATTGGTGTCTATTTTTCTTTCTTTTCATATGCAAATAAATGATGTGAATGAGTAATGCAATTTTTTTCATTTTTCTATGCAATAAGATGAATGCAAATGAATGATAATGAATGATGCAATGTTTTTATTTTCCTATGCAATAAGATGGATGTAAATGAATGATAATGAATGCATTAATTTATATGCAATGCTCATGTATGCAGCTAACATCTCAAAACACAAGTACTCGATTGGAGAAATGATGAAAAGAGACCACTTAGCGAAGAAATGATGACGCTCCTGACTCTCGTTCAAAAGATAAAGAGATCATTGTTATTATACCAAAATCACTCCAAATTCACAAAATGCAGAATGAAATGCAAAATGAGATGCAAAATGAAATGCAATCCTAAACCTAGTCACTGGATTTGAACAGATTAATTTTCATCATTGAGCGTTTTACAATTATAGCAGGCAGAGTAGAGTTCATTTCTTTTCATGTGCAATATTAATTATCTTGTCCGCAATGACCTTTTTTTTTCTCGTTCATATCCTTGGACAGATTACACATGGACGTGGATTGCACAATGAAGAAATTCCCTCAAAACAAACAAAGAAATGATGGGAACCTCCCTGTAGCATTCAAATAAGCGGAGTCAAGGTATGTGAGGCGATTCCACCTTGATGTGAAGGCTCTTATCACAGACACCCAGCTAATTTAGATGTTTCTAGATTATTGGGATCATTCCTTCAAGCAGCAAACAAGAAAATATTATGCCCCCAATCCTTGCTCCGCTTAGTCAAGATAGACTTCCTTGAGTTACTCAGAGGGATAATAATCAAAAACCAATATAAAAGATAGCACACAAATAAAATTTTCATGCATATCTCAAACAGTTTAGTGATTGTTTTCCATTATGTTGGTTTGCTTGTTTACTCAGTGATAAAACTCTTTAGTAGTCAGGAGACAGGTAATTGACTCGGAGTGGACGACCAAGTTTCACTGACATAAGGTTGACTTGGTTGACACTGCTTAGGACATGTAATGTGCTCTGTCGATTACCCTAAGACTATGACAATGATCAGTTTCAAGCCATGAGGGTTCCAATGAACTAGGATGTCACAAAAGTGACTGAAATATGTACAAGCGAAAGCAAAGATGCATGCAAGCGAGAATGCCAACGTTGCGTTGATAGATGGAGTGCTTGAGTACAAGAGGCGCCTGTTTGCCAAGTTTTCACCTGCTTTGCAGAGATTCCTTTTTTTTTATTTATTTTTACCAAGGTGCCTATTTACCAGGTTTTCACCAAGGCATTTTCTCTCTCTTTTTTCCTTTTTTTCTTCTGTTTTTCCAATTTTATTTTTTTTTAATTTTTTTCAAGACTTTTTATGATTTCTTCAAGACTTTTTATGATTTTTATGAATTTCTTCAGGACATTTTATGATTTTTATGAATTTCTTCAGGACATTTTAGGATTTTTATGATTTTTTCAAGACCTTTTTTGATTTTTATGATTTTTTCAAGATATTTTATGATTTTTAGGATTTTTTCAAATGTTTGCCCCTAGTGTCTAGCAAGGAAAAAGGGATTTTGAGTACATGAATGGTTAAGAAAATGATGGTAGACGCTTTCAAGGACTATCTCACAACATTAATCCAAGCATAGGATCCAGATATAGCAATGTAAAGCAAGGATATAGCGCAGTGAAGCAAGGATATAGTGTAACGAATCCATATGGTCCAAAGAAGTGGTCATGTCAAGAGGTTTGTGGAAAACATGTTTTTGCATTTTGTCCATAGTGTTGATCAAGATCAAGGAATAGATTTGGATAGGAGGCAGATAGGATAATCAAGATCAAAGGTGGTAATGAAGGATGTAAGCGAGCAATGGATAGGAGCTAAAGGGTTTGGATCAAGTGCAATATATAGGACATACAAAACATGTAAAGATCCTTAACCTTATCAAGATCAAAGGTGGAAAACAGATATGAATGTAGATAGAGTGAATGAGGGATAATGGAGGATGAAGGATAATGGAGGAAGATGGATAATAGATGGATGTACATGGATGGAACTTGCCCCCAGTGTAAAGTGCAAAAGGATAATGGATTACGCATGATGCCTGTTTGCCAGGTTTTCATCATGGTACTTGCCCAAGGCGCCACAAGAAGTGGTTTTCACACAAGGACGAATTCATTTCTCTTCTTTTCTTTTCACTTTTTTTCATCATTTTTTTCTTTTGGAAGATAATGGAGGCAAGAGAGGAGATGGAAGAAGGACCCCAATGTCTCACTACTTTGGATGGTACCTTTAGAATATGAGTTGCAATAGACCATGGCTATGAAGGTATGCTCAAAGATGTTGGTAGGATAATGAAATGAAACTAGGGCAAGGACTTATGCAAAGGATTGGATAAGAGGGATGGAAGGGTGAAAAAGAGGTGTTGGATAATGGATGGGATGTTGGAAGAATTGTGTATCGATAGATGGAAATGCTGGAAAGATCAACATTGGCACACGCCTTGAGGGATGGTGGACATATGGAGGAGAAGTGAATCAAAATTTTTGAGATTTGGATGGAGGAAAGGTTACATATTTTGGGGCATAAGAACCCAAAATGGATGAAGGAGGCGATGGAGGAATAGACTCGGAAGGTTTGGATGGAGGAATAACAATTTTGGATGCCAATTTTGATTTTTCTTTAGACTGTTGTGCTTCAAGCAGCCACGTAGGGATCCACATGGTTTTTGATTTTTCATGCTTTTGTAGTTCCTTAGAGTGCATTGCTTGTACAAGTGCCTTAGGAACCCATATAACTTTTCACTTTTCTTCTTTCTTTGTTGGCCTTTGTGGCATTTTGTATTTTTTTTTCCTTTTTGGATCATATTTTTCTTTGTTTTGACATGTCAATTAGATGGGACATGTTGATCCTTGAATGCATGTGGATTGCTTGACTTATGACTTTTATGCTTGGCATCCAAATTGCTTGGAGGGAGATGCATGGATAGATAGGAATGATATGGAGGTCTTTTAGATGGATGGAAGGTACTCGAAGACGGGTGCCTTTGTTGATCCCGCATAAGGGATGGAGGGATATAGGGACCTAGAATGGATGGAAGTGATGATGGAGAAATGTAGGATTTATGAGAGATACCAACATCTTGAGAAATTTCCCTAAGGCCATGACCTTTAACGTTTTCTTTAATAGCAGGGGGTTCTAATATACCTCGTTCATGAATTTCTAACCCTTTTCTTTGATAATGCATGCTTTGAAAGATCTTTTTAACAAAGGGTTTCTTCTTACTTTTGATGCTAGAGGCAAGTTCATTTTGAGGTGGAGGTGTCTTGCAAGGAATAATTGGATCGTGAGAGGGATTTATAGGCATGATGGATCCTTGAGCTGAACATGGAAGGTTATGACAAGGAGATGAAGGGATACTTTGATCTTGACATGGAAGAGGACCATTGGATAGAGTAGGAAGGATGTTTGACTCTTCATTTTGAATAGGACCATTTGAAAAGGTGGAAGAGGCATCATGCTCTTGCTTAGGAAGGATGCTTTGTTCTTGAGATGGAAGGGGATCATCTTGGAAGAAATGGAAAGGTATAATGGGATCATCATGGGATTCTAGTGAAATAGGATCTTTTTCAATCATTAGATGGGATTGGGGAGTTTTGGTGTCTTGATCTTGATTTATGATAAGACTTATTTCTTCATTTTTTAGATTATCGTCTTGACATGGAGTCACTTCTAAGGAAGGGGTAGGATTGTACATAGGCATAGGGGATTCTTGGAACGTCTTCATATTTTGGCATGATGGGGAAGCATTTTGGAAAGGGCCTTCCGGAGTGGGTATGATTGGAATTGGAGTGTATGATGGCATAGGATCTGGGATTTTTAAATCTTTAGAGGAACTTGTATCAATATTTCCATTGACTTGGATTACCATAGGAGATAGCCCTTGAAGGTCAACATGAGAAGTTTCATTGTTTGAAGGAGATGGTATGAATTGTTGCTGAGAAGTCTTAGGAGATGAAGGCATCATGGAAGGGATGGAGGCTACATATGGAGCCTTGCTAGACATAGGTTCATGATTTTGATCATGCTTAGAAATAGTTCCTTTTTTTTCTTTAGGTGAGTCATTAGGATCTTCAATTTCAATGACACCATTATCAATGAGATCTTGAATCTTATGTTTTAATTCTATGCAATGCAAAGTCTTATGTTCATTTTGTCTATGATATGCACAATACTTACTCATAAATTCCCATCCCCATGTGGTATTTTTAGGCAATATGATAAGATTGTTCTTAATAAGCTCTTCCAAAGCGGACTCAATAGATTGCCCCAAAGGTGTAAGCTGCCTATCTAGGGAATAGATGTCTTTTTATCTTGGTGAAGGTGTCTTGTGAGCTTGTTTGAGATTTGGATTTTGATTGTCAATCATTTGTTGGTATTTGGTTGACAAATCACATAATCATTTTAGCACTTCTTGAAGTTTCTCACACTTGATATCATACATTTGTTTTTCAAATGGAGTCATTGATCTATTTTGTTGGATTTCCATGTCATATATTTTTTTCTTTATATCTTGAAGCGTTTGAGCATAGGCAGCCATGGGAATTGGAGCTAAGGTATCCATGAGATTCTTACTTTTTTCAAAAAAATTAGAAGAGCTTTTGGTTTGAACAGGCATTTTTAACCGACAGGACCGAGAGCGAGATGTGTTACAGAAGCCAAGATCAAATTGTAGCTAGTAGTTCATTTAACATAGTGATTGAGAGAAGTAACTTAAGATCTGGTCTAGTTTCAGGAATGATCTATCCTATGTAAGACGTTATCCAAGTTGACTTAGGTTTGATAAAATGTTTGTTTGAACTAGCTTAAAGATGATCGACAAAATCGTGCAATGCAACGACAGAGGTACACTATCAAGGTTGTTTATGCTCAAGAGGATGGTAACCAATTTTAGGCTCGTTGTAGACTGTTTAGACAATTTTGACAATTTTAACTGATAAGATCAGGAATTCATATGACAGAGGATTGGACAGAGACGAGATTCTGACAGACAGAGTTTCAATGACTGACGACTACCATTTTTTTGATAAGGATTGATGTTTCGATGACTGACAAAGACCAGTTTGGACATGGATAGAGTTTATCACTGAATTGTTTGATATTGTTTCATTTGTTTTCTCCAGTTTTAGTATTTCAGTTTTAGTTTTAGGGATGAAAACATAGAAAACACGCAAGATATATAATAATTCAATCACAGCACGCTAACCCTATGGAAGTTGGCTTAGAGAAGAAAACCTTTGCTTTCTGACTTAGGTACACACCCAATAGCTAATCAGAATATGGCCATTGAGTCTCACACAATGGATTCTCAACGTCGTATTAGCCAACTCCAAATGCTAATGGGGGCACGATATGGCAAGTGTCTTGGGAGAGTTACTATCTCTCTTGCACAAAGATTATCAACCTTTCAGAGGTGAATCGGGTAGCTTTTATCTTATAGTTCTTAGTCAAGAATTCCGTTTGAAATTACCCCTTGAATTCATGCAAGCATGATTGAGGCCTATAGCCCAACAAGGTACCGAAACAAGATGTAGTCACGTAAACGTGATTGAGACCGCGAGGCCCTACAAAATGCTCGATATGAGAGATCTCAAAGAGAAAACTCAAATAATCCCATCCTCTGAGACTTTAATCACCAGAGGCCTATTTATTACAGTGAGTTGGAATGCTCAAGTCTAGCTGTACTCACTTGGGTCGTTCTCATAGGGTGATTACTTTTTCCCACTGTGACAAGCCCGCTAAAGGTACACAAATCTCAAAACTTAGAAAAAAGCTTCGAGGGTCTAGATTTCTGATTGTCTATAAAAGACAAGAGCATACTCTCCTACCTCTTAGATTTTTCTGAAAACACGAAAGACAGATTTTTTCTTTAACTAGATAGCAATTTAAGTGCCTAAGAAAATACTAAATGAATACACAATGTTTAGTCGATTCTCCTTAGGCAACTTGCAAAATCAATATGTCAGTAGTCATTTTCTTCTTGATTCTTTGGCAAGCATATGTTTGATTGATAGATTCTTTGACAAGCATCCTACAAACATTAAAAGCCCAAAATTAGTTGTCAAAATAACATAAAAAAAAATCATCAAAAGAAAATTCTATCATGTAAACTGAAATTAAACTAATCTAACAAGAATTTCCATTTTATGACTATCCTAGTTATGACAATTTTTGATAGTACTGCCCTCTGTTGTTTATAACTTTTGAACCAAAAATAATTTGGAAAATCACTTCAGTGGAAATGTGGAACACTTGGTTTTACAAAATATATTAACATTTGGGTTAGATCCAATGGTTAAATAAAAATTTATTCCCTTTGAACCGAGACCATTTTTTACTGTCTCAGAAGAATAAGTAAAATGAGAGTCTTGCACTCTGTCAATCATAACTTTCAAACCCAAAATATTTAGGAAAATATGTTTATTTAACCTGTACAAAACTTTGTTTTCAACAACATATCAAAAATTGGTTGAGATCCAACGGTTCAATAAAAAGTTATTCTCTTCAAACCGAGACCATTTTTGACTGTCATAGAAGAATGAATAAAATAACAGTCCTGCACTCTGTCAATCATAACTTTCAAACCCAAACGTTTTAGGAAAATCCCTTTAGTAAATATTTAGACAACTTGATTTTCAACAACATATAAAAAATTGGTTAAGATCCAATGGTTCAATAAAAATTTATGCTCTCCAAACCGAGACCATTTTTGACTGTCATAGAAGAACAATAAAAAAGAAAGATTTTTATTTGCAAATTTAACACATGTTTATTAGTTATAAAAACCAAATATTAAATTTCTCCAAGAAACATTATAAATCTTGTAGTTGTGGGTTCGAGCCCCATGGTGGGTGCCATAAATGTGGGTGTGAAAAGTGGACTAAGAATCTATATCTGCAAGACACAACACTTCAGTTAAGTCATTACATGCATGGTTAGAAAGATATAATCAATGAATAATAAAACCATAACAAATCAACCCATTGCCTTCTAAAAGATGTGAGTATAAGATTGCTCTCAAATTATTAGCAATACTAGTGACTAGACTATACCAAGACGAAGGATTTTATCTATATGAGCATGATATTAGCTAGATGGATGCAAGATTAATCTAACAATATTTTTGCAATATTAAACTAAATGATTTAATCAATATGAAATAATTAATATGCAATATATCAATGAGTCTAGAGCACAAATAATATAATAACAATATATTCTCCAGCCTCTCTTTGAATGAGAGATGAGCCTAAATTTATAGAAAATTCAAAAAGAAACCAACGGTTGAGATCAAATGATGATGAGCGGTCAAGATTTTCCAAGAGGAAGCACAATCCAGGTGAATTCATGTGATTGGATGCTTTTCTCAGTTTTAAAGGAAATTGAACTAAAATTAAGATTAAATCAAGAAAAAACTGATTTAAAGGAAATTGAACTAAAATTAAGATTAAAATCAGGAAAAAAATGATTTATTCTCTATTTCATTCAATTTTGATATTTAATTGTTTTAATTGCTTTCTTTGAGATTATCTATCAATTTTTAATTTGTTTTTTCAAGATTATCTCCAATTGATTGCTTTTCTCAAATTTTAATTATTTTTTGTCAATTAATTCCTTTTTTGATTTATTTCCATTTTTGAAGATTTGTACTCAATTGATTTATTTAATTGAATTAATTCCTCTTTCTTGATTTGTTTCCTTTTTTGAAGATTTATGGCAATTTGATTTATTTAATTAAATATGCTAGGATATTTAATTAAAATAAATAAGATGATTGTTTAAAATGATTTACTTGGAATGATTTAATTAATTAAATAAATATTTAATTAATATTGAGTGATTGATTTTGCCATGTGACATTTGATGATTAAAGAATTAATTGTGTGCTCAAGATTTATTTAATTGCCTTTGGTTAGGACCTTGGTGACGTTGTCGAGATTAGGGACCCATGGTTTAGATGACCATTTTTAGGGTATTACAATAATAACTATTAAATTCATGAGAAGTGAACTCACCGCCTTGATTTGATCTTAGACATTTGATTTTCAATACAGTTTCTGTTTCCACCTTTGCTTTAAAGATCTTGAATTTCTTAAAGGCTTCAGACTTCTCCCTAACAAAAGTCACCCACATCATTCTAGAATAGTCATCAATTATCAACATGAAATACCTATCACCTTGAAAACTTCTATTCCTTGCTAGACCACATAAGTCAGTGTGAATCAAATCAAGTACATCATTAGATTTACCATGTATTCTCTTAAAATAATTTCTAACTTGCTTTCCCAATTGACATTCCTTACAGACCGGATTATGAGGCTTCATAAGCTTAGGTATATCTCTAACTACCATTGTTGAACTGATCTTAACAATACAATCAAAATTAACATGACACAACCTCTTATGCCATAACCAACTCTCATCATTATGAGCAATCAAACATGTCTTATTACCAGTGTTCAAGTGAAAGATATTACCTCCAGTCTGAGTACCAGTTGCAATCTCTAAACTAGTTTTGTTAATGATTTGTATTTTCTATCTTTAAACTGAAGTTGGAAACCCTTGTCCACCAATTGACCAACACTTAAAATATTATGCTTTAAACCTTCTACATAGTAGACATTATCAATATTATGCTTTCCATCCAAAGAAATAATACCTCTACCTTTGATCATACATGCTTTATCATCTCCAAATCTGACTTGACCGCCATTGTATTCTTGTAGGGACAAAAATTTTCTTTTATCTCCAGTCATATGATGTGAGCATCCACTATCAATTACCCATTCATCCTTGTCTTCAACTTTTGTTGCCAGGGTCTTTTCTTCATTCATGATATTCAGTTCTGGTTCATCTTCCTTTAAAGCATAGAACACCCATTCCTTTCCATTGTTGGATCCACTAGCAGAGTCTATTGCCGGTTCATCCTCAGAGTCATCACTTACTCCTTCCTCATCCACTATGTAGCATTGTTTACTTTTCTTGAATCTATATCTGTTCTAATTAGGCTTAAATGATTTCTTAACTCTTTCTTCAAAGTTTGCATTCCTTTCAGGACGTCTAGATGTAAAATGACCAACCTTTTTACATGCAAAACATTTAAAAGGTGCCTTTCCTTCATACTTACTTCTTGTTGGTCCTTTAGGCACTCTGCTAGTAAATAAGGCTTCAAGTTGCTCAAATTCTTCATCCTCTTTCCTCATATATTCCAATTCTTTTTCATATAAGGCTTTCCAATCACTTTTGTCAATAGATGATGATGCATGAAAAGCAGGTTCAAACTTTACAACTCCAGAAGGTCCAAATTCTTCAAGCTCAAAAGTAGATAATTTTCCAATCAGAATGTCTCTGTTAAATGAAGTGTTTGCCATTGTTCTCAATTCATTAATTACAGTTGCCTTCATCTTGTAAGTCAGTGGGAGGGCTCTCAAGACTTTGGAAACTATTTCATCTTCTCTCAGAGATCCTCCACAACATTGAATTCCCATGACAATCTCATTTACTCTTTCCATAAATGTAGCAATTCTTTCATTATCTTCCATCTTCAATTTTTCATACCTTACCTGGTAACCATCAAGTTTAGTAATTTTGACAGTAGGATCACCTTCATTCAGAGTTTGCAATTTATCCCACATAACCTTTTCTGATGATTTATCAATTAATCCCATGATTTCTTGATCAGGAAGTGCACACAAGAGGGATTCTCTAGCTTTGCAATCATTTTCAATATTCTTATCCAAGTCTACAAGAGCAGGATTTCCAGATGTTGGATTATAAGGTGTATATCCTTTCTCAATGATCTCCCAAATATACTTCCCAAGACATCTAAGATGACTCTCCATTCTGATTTTCCATAGCCCATAATTTGTTCCATCAAGCTTAGGGATTTCTCTTCTGAAAATAGTTGCTGGTGGATTTGAAGTATTATCTACCATAGGATCTACCTCAAGCGATTAAGCTTCTGCAAAAGAGGACCAAATCTCTAATACCAATTGTTAGGATAACCAATGAACAAATGAGAGGGGGAGGTGAATCAGTTGTTAATAGATTATATTAATCAAACTACTTTATAACCTTTAACTAGAGCACATAAACATTGGATACCAGAATAGAAGAAACAGATACCGGTAAGCAATAAAACTTAAGAATGAAATAGAGAATTAACACAATGCAACCATACCACATAACACCATGATTTGTATGTGGAAAAATTGGTAAAGGGAAAAACCATGGTGGGAAGCCTACCCACAGTCAGATGATACTTCTGCAGAAAGTATGTGATACAATGAGGGGCAGAAGGCACACTGCCTAGAGCATGCTGCTCATTACAAAAGAGTCTCACTGACTACAGAGAGGTTATAACCACCTCAAGATAATTGGGCAACAATCTAGAAGAATGAACTGCCAGAGATAGCATCTACCATGCTTGATTACAGTCCTGGTTAAGCTCAACACCAGAGGCCTTTAACCTCTTACTTAAACCCAATTTGATCACCTATGATAGACCAAATCTCCTTCACATATTATATTGCATTCCATGACCACGACACTTATTTCATTCCCATTCAATACCATTCCATGATCTAAAATGAGATCTTACATCAATTTATACAAACCCCAAGGCCTAAACCAATTAGGTCAGCCACCTACAAGATATTACAATAAGATCATTACATACATCCATATTACAGTGATATGCCATGTCGGCTTTAGACCAAAACAATAATAACCAATCCATAAAATATCCCAGTAACGTGTAGAGAACAAGTTAACATGATACTGGTCCATAACCTAGATAGGTACCAGACCTAATCTGGGTCCACCATGCCAAAGCGACATCGTCAATTAGTTGAGGCACTATCAAGGATCACCTTCTCCATCCTGAATTTCATCTAGAAGCTGCACCAACACTACTTAGCATTCTATCAAGGTTTCTCAGTGAAAGCTCTGCCAGTTAAACCTTAAACCCTTACCGGTAACACAAGATCTTTTATCGGTAACCAAAACCTGTCTGCCAATAACCAACCATAACAGATAGTGTTGACGTTAATGACAAAAAATCAATGCAACACATAATCAATTCATCCATATTTCCAATAGAGTTATGAGTATATTGGATAAGATTAAGAGTTTAAATTATGAGAAGGATAAAATTTTGTCCTAAGTGGGACAAGTAAGAAGTATTATCACTCCTCGAGATAGACACATTGATGAGCAGTATGCAAGATGCAAAGGATGCTCTAAATATGAGTGTTTTGATAGATAGAAGAGGACTAGAGATGCACGCATAATTTTTTAGTGGGATGATCAGTATTTTGGAGAGTCTGAAGAAGGTTTAGGATAACCACTTGCTGAGCCTAAAAATAATTTTTGCAGATATTTTCAAATTTTTGTAAGTCACTGTATATATCCTTGTATATAAATTTTAGCAAATTCCTATCTTTGGCATTGTTGTCAAAGGGAGAGAGAACATAGTGAAAAATGGTGCAAATCTTCAGGAGGAGCTTATTGAGCTTGTTGAGCCTTCTTGAGTTTTGAAGTTTTGCAACTTTGAGTGTACAGTTTATTTTTTCACAGTGTTGCCATCAATACCAAAGGGGGAGATTGTTGGCAAGAGACATTGTTCTGGTGAATATTGGTACATGAGAAATGATTAGGGGTTATCATTGATGACAAATCAGTCCAAAAATCATATCCAGTACATGTAGATTTCATTTACCATAAGTTGCATTGTTCATGAGGCATAAGTTTAGGAGGTGGAATACAGTAACCAGTGCAGAGTATGAGTTCAGTATGCATATCTTGATTTTGGTTGTGTAATTTTGGTTACAGTTATAGAGGCAGATGATTCAAGGTTCAAGGAAAATTTATTCTTTAATCATGATATCTACTGTTGATTCATGAGCGAGATTGAAGGACTAGTATCCTATAATTCAGGAAGAACAAAGCCATTTTGGTGTAACGTGTGGTGCGGAAAACTTGGGATGATTTTGGTGATTGGTTTCGTATTCGAGGAGATTGGGCCAACTTATGGGAAGCCTATTTTCATTTTTTTTTGGTCCACATATGGTTTTGTGAGTGGATTGAGCCGACTTAAGGTTACACATTTCATTTTGTTGTTGGTATATGATGAAACAGTGATAATGTATGTTGTCATTGATGTCAATAAGTGAACAGGTATGTGGTACCCAAGAAGGTGAATCGATATGAACCAGTATGAAGACTAGAAGTGGCTATAGTCAATTGGGATGGAGTGAACTAGTGTCGAGGTTCACAGTTTGACTATCGGTTGGTAATCTCAATTTAGCTCTAGGGTTTTGGGTTTGGCTTGTGCGGTGCAATCGATGATGTCCTGTGATGAGTTAGTTAAGAACAAGGATAAGGATAAAGATGCCACATCAACTATGTGCACATGAAGGATTTCTTTGAGGATCTTGCGCATGAAGATTGAATGCATTGAATGTCTACCTCGGGAATGTGCGTTTTTCTTAGAGGTATGAGAAAAGCACGTGATAGGTTACTTTTTTTAGTTGCAATTAAGATTTGACGATGCAGAATGACTTGAGATATTTCTCAGATTGTTCTATTCTATGGAAAGCATTTTAACAGTCAGGATTGGACCACTTGTAATTGTAAAACTAAAATTCTTAGGGTTTAGGGTTTATGCTAACTGACCTAATTTTTGTTGTCTATAAGGTCGATGATGTTTGTTATTTTTTGTTGTTGGCAAAAGTTGTGTTTGTGTCCGCATGTAGAGATACTTTCCAAACCAAGGTGTGGAATCTACAGAGTGTGATTGCAGAGGAGAGGAACTGAAAAGGATCCACCTTAGCAAGTAGTGTTGTTATCAAATCAGGGCTTTACCTATTGACTTCTAACCATTTCAACAGAAGGAAAATCCCTTGATCGGGTAGCTTTAATAAGCTTGTTACAAATCCTCTAATGAGGTGACTCAAGTTGATTGATTTCTTTAAATCCTCTAGCAAGGTAACCTTTAACAAGGTTTATAGCCATCCCTTAACCGGGTGATCCCTAACAGGATTGGTTCCTAACAGAACCTTATTGTAAAGTCTTTAACCAGACTAGGCTCCTAACAAAGCGGATTTCAAAAGAGTTCAAAAACAAGCTTGTCGGTATTCATCCCCACCGTGGTTTTTCCCATTTGGGTTTCCATGTGAAAAATTTGTGTGTCATGGGCTATGTATTTTTCATGAGATGATTGAGTAGCTTTTTTTCTGTTGTATATGCCTGCAGAGCTAATGATTGTGATATTGCTAACGCAACTCATGCATGTTCAAACTGGTAAAATAGCTATCTAGATTTGAAAAGTGTTGTATGCTATTTGATGTACTTTTGTTTTACCAGTTTTGTTGTTTGAAGAATTTCAGTTTAACTAGTATTGCTATGGTTAAGTACAATGGTATAAATAATCGGTTATTTGTGTTCAAAGAGTGTTAAAATATTAAAGCAATTTTTTTTTGTACTGATTCAGCCCCCCCCCTCTCAGTAGTGATTAGAGTATCAGTTGTTCATCATTATTCATCAGTTGGTATCAGAGCGCCTCCAGGTCCTTGGTGCTATAAGCTTAACCACTTGAGGCAAAAGATCCTACTTTAATGATGAAGAGGGAAGGTCCTAAGTTCAATAGGGACAACTTCAAAATATGGAAGGACAGAATGAAGATTTATATCAAGAGTTTGGGTGCTCAACACTGGAGCTATGTTGAGAATGCCTATTTAATCCCTACTGGCACTCTGACCGATGGTCAGAAAAGAGAGATTCAAGAAAATGGGCAAGTCATAGAAGCCCTTATTAGCAGCATGTTCGACATTGAGTTCATTGATGTACAAGATAAGGACAGTCCTAAGGATGTTTGGGACACATTGGAAACCATTTATGGTGGTGATGAGCATGTCAAGAAGGTTAAGGAAGAAAGCCTTAGAGGAAAATTTGAAGACATGAGGATGGTTGAAGGAGAGACCATTCAATAATATGGCATAAGGATCAAGACTATGGTTGGATATATCAAGAGCACTAGTGGAACAATTGATGATGCCACCATTGTCAGCAAAGTTCTGAGATCATTGTTACCAGTCTATGCAATCAGGGTTGCCACTATTCAGGAGCTAAGGTCTATCGACAAAACCAAGGTATCTTTAGACTCTATTATTGCAAAGTTGACTGCATATGAATTGAATAGCTATGATGGTAGTGTTAAGAATATAGAGTCATCCTTTAGAGCGTTTGTTTCTTCTGCACCAACTAGAAAAGGAAAAGAGGTCAGCACCAGTTATGAATCCAGGCCAAGCAGAGATATGGACAATGAGGAGATTCTGATGGAGTTTGAAGCTCTTCTTGCCAAGAGACTTCCAAAAGGCATCAGAAAATATAGAGGTAAGCTTCCTCTAAAATGTTTTTCCTGTAATAAGATAGGACATATAGCTATTAACTATCCTAACAATGATAATAAGGATAAACCAGAAAGGTTTAGAAAGTATAAAGGAAGAGATAGGAGAAATTGTCTTGTTGCAGTGGATGAAGGTGTTATCGATAAAGAATTTGAGGATGAAGAGAATGAGGACATAGTGTTTTTAGTTGTAAATGAAGAGGTGTCTGATCAGAAAGCCCTTGTCTCTCGCATTGACAACTATAATGAGTGGATCATTGATAGCGGGTGTTCTCACCACATGACTGGTGACCGGAGAAAGTTTCTAACTTTGGAAGAATATGATGGAGGTGTTGTCCGGTTTGGCAATGCCGCACCTTTCATGGTGAAAGGAAAAGGATCCATCTCACTAAATGGAAAGAGTAGTGCGGATGACATCTACTGGGTAGAAGGCCTTAAGAACAACCTTTTGAGTGTTCCTTAGCTGAATGACAAAGGACTTATTCTGGAGTTCAAAGGTGGGGTCTGTAAAATAATTAGAAAGAGTGGTGAACTTATTTCCATTGGTAAGCAGACCAAAGGAAACTTGTTTCAGATGAATGCCAAGATTAGTCAGTGCTTGATGGCGAAATTTGATGATTGTTGGATATGGCATAGGAGATTCTGTCATATGAATTTTGATAATATTGTTAAAGCTATTAAGATCAAGGTAGTAAGAGGATTGCCTTTGCTGAAAAAACTAGAGAATGCTTTATGCAGAGAATGTCAGCTTGGGAAGATGTCTTCCTCAACATTCAAAGGTAAGTCTTTTTCAACAGATAACTTACTTGATCTAGTGCACACCGATCTGTGTAGTCTGATGAAAACAAGAAGTATTTAGGGAGATCGGTATTTCATGATCCTTACTGATGACTTCTCAAGAATGATGTGGGTCACATTCTTGAAAGACAAGTCTGAGGTATTTGGAAAGTTCAAAGCCTTTAGAGAATTGGTGGAGAAGTAAAGCAACAGAAAAATAAAATGCCTAAGAACCGATCAGGTAGGTGAATTTACTTCTGATAAATTCAATAGGTATTGTGAAGAGAATGACATCAAGAGGAAGTTGTCTACCCCAAGGACACCACAACATAATGGCATAGCGAAAAGGAATAACAGGATTGTAGTTGAAGCGGAAAGGACTATACTCATCCAAGGAAATGTAACTCACACATTTTGGAGAGAAGCAGTGAGCACTATAGTCTATACTATGAACTGGGTACTCATCAAGAAAGGTAAAGAAAAAACCACCTATGAGTACTGGAATGGGAGAACTCCTAATGTGAGTTATTTTAAACTATTTGGTAGTAAGTGCTATATCAAGAGAGGTGAGCGTCTGAGCAAGTTTGATGCTAAATGTGATGAAGGAATATTTCTAAGATATTCCACTAAAAGAAAAAGTCTCAAATGCTACAACAGGACTCAGAAAATTGTTGAGAGTATCAATGTCAGGGTTGATGAATCCCCTGAGGAGTCTGAGGAAACTAGTGGCAAGCAAGCGGAAGATGAACCGGGTGTAGCCTTCTGGGAACTAGTTAAGAAGGAAACAATTTGCAAACACCAGAAAGACCTCAGTGTTCCTATACTGGTAGAATCTATAGTAGGTGAAGAAGAAGATGAAGTGGAAGAAGAAGAGGAAAAGCAAGCGGAACCAACTAGGGTCATTCCTAGGTATGTGAAACTACATCTTGATCCAAAGCAGATCATAGGAGACAAAGATGCAGGGATACTCACAAGGAGAAAGGTGAAAGCAAACTCTTGCATGATTTCAGAGTTTGAGCCTAAGACCACTAGAGAAGCACTTACCGATGAAGACTGGATAAAGGCAATGGAAGAGGAGCTGGACCAGATAAAAAAGAATGAAACATGGTCCTTGGTACCTAGACCGAAACACAAGAATGTCATAGGTACCAAATGGGTCTTCAGGAAGAAGCTGAATGAAGAAGGCACAGTGGTAAGGAACAAGGCAAGACTTGTATGCAAGGGATATGCTCAGGAAGAGGGAGAAGACTATGAAGAAACCTTTTCCCTAGTGGCGAGACTGGAAGGTGTCCAAATTCTACTTGCATTTGCAACATTCAAGGGATTCAAGGTACACTAGATGGATGTGAAGTCTAAAATCTTGAATGGAATCTTAGAAGAAGAACTGTATATTGAGCAACTAGATGGGTTTTCTTTGTTAGAAGATAGTAACATTGTGTGTAGATTACACAAGGCCCTGTATGGATTGAAACAAGCACCAAGGGCATGGTATGAATGGTTACACTCTCACCTTGTGAAGATATGATTTTAGAGAACAAGTGAGGACAACAACATCTACTTGAAATCTAAAGGTGATCAGATACTGATCTATGAAGTATTTGTAGATGACATAATCTTCGAAGGAGATAATGAAATGAGTCATGCATTTGTAGATGAAATGAAGAAAGAGTTTGAGATGTCTATGATTGGAGAGATAAATTTCTTCATTGGTCTATAGATTCAACAGATGAAGGAGGGTATCTTCATTACCCAGTCCAAGTATATCAAAGAGGTATTGAATACCTTTGGCATGGAGGAGAGCAAACTGGTTGGAACACCGATGGTGACCAACTGCAAACTGACAAAGGAGGATGATATAGTGTTGGTGGATGAGAAGGAGTATCGGTCGATGATCGGTAAGCTACACTATGTGGTACACATGAAACCGGATATTGCTCATGCAGTGGGCATAGTGGCTCATTTCCAGAAGAGTCCAAGAGAATTCCACTTGGTAGCAGTAAAGAGGATTCTTAGATATCTGAAAGGGATAGTTGATTATGGACCATGGTATCCATATAATGGCAACTTTGATCTCAAAGTGTTTACCAATGCAGATTGGGTAGGTAATGTGGATGACCAAAAGAGTAAAAGCTGGTGGAGCGTTCTTCCTTGGTGGGAGACTCATCTCATGGACAAGTAAGAAGCAAAGCTATATTTCCCAGTCTACAGCTGAAGTGAAGTATATGGAAACATTTATGAACTGTACTTAGGCAATCTGGATGAAGCATGTACTAGATGGCTTTAAAGTAACTATATCTGAACCGGTGACTATTTTCTGTGATAATACTAGTGCAATCAATATTTCCAAAAATCCGGTATTGCATGCTAGGATCAAGCATATTGAGCTCAAGTATCATTTCTTGAGAGAAAAGGTTCAAAATAAAGAGGTTGTATTAGAACATGTTTCCAGTAAGGAGTAGCTACCAGAAATATTCACTAAGCCCTTACCGAAGACTACATTTACCTATTTGAGAGGTGAATTAGGGGTTCTACCCCTTCATGAAGTAAACTAAAGTTGTGTGCTCTATATCAGTCAGGTACTACCATGTCAGATCTTACAGGATTGATGTGTTGAAGGATTCTAATCCATAAGGGGAGCAGCATAGTAGAGATTGGAAGCTTGTGCCTCCACTTTGGCCTTGTTGTCAAAGGGGGAGAAGATATCTGATGATGTATGGGGGAGAAGATATATTGTTTGGACAGAAGATATTGAGAATACACACTGATCAATCCAGGTAATGGTCATCCTTTAAGTTGCACATGTATAGTGTCAACCGATGTATACATTTTTAACTGAGCAATGATTCACTAAGTATTGCCATCAATGCCAAAGGGGGAGATTGTTGGCATATGATGAAGAAGTGACAATGTATGTTGTCATTGATGTCAATAAGTGAACAAGTATGTGGTACCAAAGTAGGTGAACCAGTATGAACCAGTATGAAGATTGGAAGCACGACTATAGTCAACCGGGATGGAGTGAACTAGTGTTGGGGTTCATAGTTTGACTATCGGTTGGTAGTCTCAGTTCAGCTCTAGGGTTTCCGGTTTGGCTTGTGCGGTGCAACCGATGATGTCCTGTGATGAGTTAGTTAAGAACAAGGATAAGGATCAAGATGCCATGTTAGCTATGTGCACGTGAAGGATTTCTTTGAGGATCTTGTGCGTGAAGATCGAATGCATTGAATGTCTACCTTGAGAATGTGCATTTTTCATAGAGGTATGAGAAAAGTGCGTGATGGGTTACTATTTTTCAGTTACGATGAAGATTGGATGATGCAGAATGACTTGAGATATTTCTCAGATTGTTCTATTCTATGCAAAGCATTTTAACGATTAGGATTGTACCACTTGTAATTGTAAACCTAAAATGCTTAGGGTTTAGGGTTTATGCTAACCAACCTAATTGTTGTTGTCTATAACGTCGATGATGTTTGTTATTGTTTTTTATTGGAAAAAGTTGTGTTTGTGTCTACATGTAGAGATACTTGCCAAACGAGGGTGTGGAATATGTAGAGTGTGATTGCAGAGGAGAGGAACTGAAAAGGATCTGCCTTAGCAAGTAGTGTTGTTATCAGATTGGAGCTTTTCCTGTTGACTTCTAAAAATTTCAATAGAAGGAAAATCCCTTGATCGGGTAGCTTTAACAAGCTTGTTACAAATCCTCTAACCAAGTGACTCAAGTTCATTGAGTTCTTTAAATCCTCTAGCGAGGTAACCTTTGACAGGGTTTCAACATTTAACAGGGTTTATAGCCATCCCTTAACCGGGTGATCCCTAATAGGATTGGTTCCTAGCAAAACCTTATTGTAAAGGCTTTAGCCGGACTGGGCTCCTAACAGAGCGGACTTCAAAAGAGTTCAAAAACAAGCTTGTGGGTATTCATCCCCACCGTGGTTTTTCCCATTTGGGTTTCCACGTGAAAAATTTGTGTGTCATGGGCTGTGTATTTTTCATGAGATGATTGAGTAGCTTTTGTTCTATTGTATATGCATGCAGAGCTAATGGTTGTGATATTGCTAACGGAACTCATGCATGTTCAAACTAGTAAAATAGCTATCTAGATTTGAAAAGTGTTGTATTCTATTTGATGTACTTTTGTTTTATTGGTTTAGTTGTCTGAAGCATTTATGTTTAACTGGTATTGCTATGGTTAAGTACAATGGTATAGATAACCGGTTATCTGTGTTCACAGAGTGTTAAAATATTAAAGCAAGTTTTATCTGTACTGATTCACCCCCCCTCTCAGTATCGGTTAGCATATTAGTTGTTCATCATTATTCATCAGTTGTGTGTTTGCAGCATCATAAAATTGTGACCCTTGCAATTTTTGACCACTTTTGGGTCTTTGCATTAGCAAACAAATCCCAAACCCTGATCAAAGACCCAAAACATGCTCAAGAAATGAATAACTTGTATTTTTTCATTATACTGCACTTCCTTTTGTTGTTGCCTGTCCTAAATCAAGGTAGGACAGGGGCGTGGTGCCCCTATCCCTCTAGGATAGGGTTGTGGCACCCCTGTCCTCTGGATAGGGTATATCGCCTTTGTCCTAGCCTTTGATCCCCCCTTGCATTGAGCTTGTCAATTGTTGAGCGGGAAAATTTTGTCTATGTCAGCCTAAGATGAGAAATTCCCTAAATACCCCTAATTGGCAAGTATATAAGGAGTGCTTCCTCTCCTATTTGTATAAGTAAAGTTGATGATAAAGTTGATCATAAGGTGAAATCAAGTGCAAGCATTCATTCAAGAATTGAGCATTTCAAGTCTCCTTTCAAGGCTAGGTGTTGCATTCAAGACAAGGATTCAACCATTGAAGAGGAGATTTCTATCAACATTCAAGACATCCTATTTCACACATCCATTAAAGAAAATTCATCTACAAAGGTATCAACATTCAATTACATCCCCTTCTTGAGATGGATTTACTTCAAACATTTCCTTTCATTTACTTGTAGTATTTTACAACCACTTGGTTAATACCAAAACAAGGTTTGAATTGAAGGAAAATCCCCAATCCCAACAACATTGCAGGTTTAGGCTTCATTTTTCAGAGATGTAAAAACCCTTTTTGATGCGTGGATTTTTCGGAGGACCATGTATAACTTACACACTGTCCCTACAACTTTTTCTTAGATTTACAAGGAAGCTTCATCTCGACATTCTACTACTAATTCCAGATGCAGAGCTTCATCCTGCATCTCTATCTCAAGATTTAATTGTTTCTTTGTCATTTTTGCACTTAGTCTTAATTTTCTTAATTCAACTACTCTATTACAAAAGAGGGTCAATTTATTTTCCGAATACCTTCCAAATTTACTGTAATTCACTTAGTATTCTATCTCTTACCATTGGGGATTGGATCTAGTGAATTCAACCCCTCTTTTGAATGTAATTTGTGAAAAATTGAAGGGAATCCTTTGTGAAACTTTCATCCCTCTTTTGATGGGAGTAAATCTTTCCACTTGATCTCCCCTCATCATTTTTCACCATATTACAGTGTTATGTAGTTTTTGAAAGCCGACATGGTAATTGATCTATTTTGGTGGTGTTGATATATAAGACTGATTTGGTTGAGCATTTTGGAAGATGATATGAGTTTGAGAATTGTGTATGAGCGAATGTGCAAAGTGTGGTGAATGTGATTGAATATTTTGATGCTTTGGTATATGACAGAGAAGGAAAACAAAGCAGAGAGGCAAATCAGTTGCAGAAGGCTAATTGAGCTTAACCAGAACTACTATTTGGCATTAGTAGATGCTATTCTTTAGTTCATTCATTATTGTAATCAATTGTAATCACCTGTAAGGTAGTGAGCCTTCCTCCAGGTCGTAGCCCTTTTTTAATTGAGTAGTGAGCTCTAGAAAGTGTGCCTGAATGCAAGTGCATTCCCCTTATATAATATTATCATACTTCTATCCATAATATAATAATATTGTGGGTTCAAATCCCACTATGGTTTTTCCCTTTCTGAGTTTCCACATAAAATCCTAGTGTTATGGTTTTGTGGTTGATTGGTTTATGTTTCTGAACTTTACTTTCATTCTTATTCATTTGGTGGTTTAATAATTAGTTTAATAAGTTTGAAAATAGCAGGACACTGATTCACCCCCCTCCCCTTAGTGTTCATTGATTCCAAAAAGATGTGGAAGTTGAAGATGGAAGATCTTCTAACAGATCAAGATCCATGGGATGTTGTTGATGTGAATGTCTCAAGACCTACATATCCTACTACAATTGCTCAGGTATGATGTCATCGACTGAAAAGCCAAGGGTCTAATCAAATTGTGTCTAGTAGAATCTATTCTAATCAATGTCCATGGAGAGAACACTGCAAAGAAGTTATGGACTAAGCTTGGTGAAATCTATTGAGCGAAATCCTTATTGAATCAGATTTTCTTGAGGAAGAAATTATATTCCTTGAAGATGGAAGAGGGTGGAACTGGATGAATTGTAGAAAACCTAGAAGCATTTAATATGTTTGTGGCTCAATTAGTATATGTTGGTGTTAAGATGGACGAAGGGGAGAAATGTCAGATCTTGCTTTGTTCTTTGCTTGATTCATGAGATTATCTTGTTATGGCTATTAGTAGAACTTATGTTGCTCTGAAGTCTGAAAATATGGTGGGTTCCCTAATTAGTGAAGATGCGAAGGAAGGTATTCATTAGTTTGAAGGAAGCCCTAACTGTTTGAGGAAGACTTAAGGAAAAAGGCAACAAGAATGAGAAGTGCAATAAGTCCAAATCCAAAGGGAGATCCAAATCTCCTAGAAAGTCCAAAGTCATATGCTATAATTGCGGTAAACTAGGTCACATCCATAAGGATGACAAAGAAGAAACGTAGAAGAAAAAGAAAAAGTTTGATTTTGATTCTGAGTCCTAGAAAGAAGATGGTGATGCGTTCATTGTAGCTTTGGCTATTCATGTAGGTAATGATGCATGGTTAATTGACTCAAGTGCATCTTTTCATATGACTTCCAATAAAGATTGGCTTTCTGAATATGAAGAATTTAATGGAGGTAAGGTGTACTTGGGTCATGATTCACACTTAGACATTGTTGGTTGAGGTAAAGTTAGAATTAGGTTTCCTGATGGTAGAATAAAAAGGATTTGCAATGTGTTGCATATCCCTGGATTAAAACCAAAATTATCTATGAGCAACATTATAGATGTGGGTGTGGACGTAGTCTTTTCTAATGCAGGATGCAAGATGATTAAGGGCTCTATGGTGATTTCTATAGGTGTCAGGTTCGACACTTTGTATAAGCTAGAGGCATACATATTGTAATAGCAAGTTTGTAAAAAGAAAATCTGTGGATACTTCATCAGAAGACCCTAGGGTTTCACCTTCAATGGATGCACATGGATTTTGGGTACCTAAGGGTTCTCTTTCTTCTGAAGAAAAATTACCTATAGAGAAGACTATGTTATGGCACTAGAGACTTGGCCACATTGGAGAAAAGGGTCTAAGAACCCTGAAAAATAAAAACCTTGTTGAAGGTTTGAATGATTGCAATCTTGAATTCAATTTCTATGAGCATTGCATTTATGGAAAACAAAATCGCATTCAGTTTTACTCAGGTTTTCATAAATCTTGAGGTGTTTTGGATCTTATTCATTCTAATGTGTTTGGTCTTGTAGATGTTACTTCAATTGGAAAATCCACATATTATGTTTCATTTATTGATGATTTTACTAGAAGGACATGGGTATACTTTCTAAAGAGTAAATCTAAAGTTTTCAATCGTTTCAAAGAATTTAAAGAAATGGTTGAGTTGTAGGCTAGAAAGAAAACTTAATTTTTGAGGACTGATAATGGTGGTGAATTTTTCTCTAATGATTTTGATAGATTCTATAAATACTGTGGTATTAACAAATAGAAGACAACTCTATATTATCCATAGCAAAATGGGGTTACAGAAAGAATGAATAGGACATTGATGGAGAAGGCTAGGAGTATGCTAAGTGGTGCTGGTCTAGAACAAAAATTTTGGGTTGAAGTTGTTGCCACTACTTGCTACTTGATTAACAGGTCTCCTACATCAGCTCTTGTTGATAAAATGCCTATGGAAGCATGGTGAAGTCACAAGACTTCATTGAGACATCTTAGATTTTTTGGTTGTGAGGTATATGCACATGTGTCAAAGGAGAAGCAAACAAAGTTGGAGAACAAGGTTGTGAAATGTATCTTCTTTGATTACAATTATAATGTGAAAGGATAAAAGCTTTGGGACCTTTTTGTACAAAAGGTAATTCATAGTAGGAGTGTTATTTTTAGAGAAATTAAGTCTCCTATTACATTGCAACCAAAACAAACTAAGCAGGAAGATGTGATTCAATTCTCTTCTACACTTGAAAGAGTTGAATCGAGACCCCTAGATAGGCAAGAAGTTGAGGAGATCTCATCTAGATCTGAATCTTCAGAAGAGGAGAAAGAACCTCCAACTCATCTTGTTTGAAGGTCTATAAGACATAGACAACCACCTGAAAGTTTACACCTAATGATTGGAGATGTATTTTTGCTTTGAATATTAATTTGGATGAGCCTAGATTTGTAGAAGAGGCACTAGGTATGAATGATGTAGAATCTTGGAAGATTGCTATGCAAGAAGAAATGGTAGCTTTGAAAAAGAATGGTACATGGGATCTTGTACCATTGCCTAAAGGATGGAAACCTATTGGTCGTAAATGGGTGTTCAAGACATAGATTGGTTTAGATGGAAGCATTGAAAAGTATAAAGAAAGGTTGGTTGCAAAAGGCGACTCTTAGGTTGAGGATTTTGATTATGGTGAGATATTTTCTCCTATGGAAAAAATGACATCCATTAGATTTTTTCTTTCTATTGATGTTTCTTATGATTTAGAGGTTGAGAAAATGGATGTGAAAATAGCTTTACTTCATGGTTATTTGGAGGAAGATATTTATATGACACAACTAGAGCATTTGTTAATTCTATGAGGATTCAGTTAATGCTGAGAGGGGGGTGAATCAATATTAACACCAATTTGAAAATTTAAAACTAAATCAAACTTACAATAAATTCAACTTCATTTACCACATATGGCAACTCATTAAAACGTACCGGTAACCACTGATAAATCTCTAATAAATTGCTATAACCAGTGTATCAGAAATAATGAATAACTAAAGATAATCAATAACATCACATGAAAATCATTCCACACATGCACCATATTTTTGACGTGGAAACCCAAATAGGGAAAAAACCACAGTGGGAGTTAGTACCCACAAATATTTGTACTTTTGAAGTATGCCCTATTAGGAGTAGACCCTGTTAGGAGTCACCTGATTAATGGATTTGGACGTCCAGCCTTGTTAAGAGCTTAATGACCTATTAGGATCAACCTTGTGAGAGAATTTACCACTCTTTTTGAGAGCTACCCTATTAGGGGATTTACAAGATTAAGACCTGTCAAGACCTACCTGGTTAAGGGATTTAATCTGTTGTAACTATTAGGAAACAACAATGAAAAAATGATCTGTTACTTGTACTTCTTAGCTTGCTAAATTAGATCTAGTTATGCTCCACTATCTGCTACTCAAAGGCATATCTCACTCTTCTCTAGTACGGCTTCATACTCTTCTCTAAGACCACCGACACACTGAACATCAACTATGTCAACGTAAATAATGCTTTTCACTAGGTCAGACACTAAACCCTAAATTACATCATGAATTACAACACAGATCATCAAAGATCACATAGGATCAACATCCAAATCATTACAGCAAATTAAAATACAACATCAACTGTTGGTTGATCGTAACTCATCACAAAAATCTTGATCTGTAACAAAGTCAATGCCTTAAAACATTCTTCTAAGCATTTCGTTGTTTCCCAAGAAATTCTTCCATAAATTGTGCCAAAACAACAAACAAATTATTCACACAGGTTGTGTTGTGTTACCACCAGCATGTAGACAATGTTGATCACCACCATACCAAAAATCATTACTGGTTTGATGATTTCTTCATTGGTTCTAAAACCCTACTAAAACCTTGGCAAAACTTCATCAGAAATTAGAAACATGTCTTCTGGTAGTCATCACAAGATGTGGTTTTGGTTAGATACTCATTTCCATTATACAAGATTACATTCAAAGCCACAAATCACCAAGCATCACCAATCACCCGTTTCAAGTAAAATATCTTTGCATTTACTGGTTAAAGTCCTATTTCAGTCTTCTATATATTGCCGGTAAACTGTGTCTCTGGTAGACTAAATTATTTAGATGACAAACCAAACATCAGGAAATATTAGTTAACATCATTTAACATTAATTGCCATCAATGAAAATACAAATAACTAATCAAGTCATCTAATCACAAAATGTCAATCTCTTCATCACAAATAGTCTTCTATCCTCTACTGGTTCAATCATCAGTCTTCAACTACATCACCTCATCTGCATCAGTTATGCCAATCATGCCAAATTTCTCCCTCTTTGGCATTGATGGCAACACTAATCGGATATACCAATCAGATTGCAATACCATTAATTTTTATCATCTGCAACTTGTTGTTAGTATCATATCAACTATCAGTCTCTTCCTTTTGTCTTCTCCCCCTAAACCAATACTTCTCCAACTTCTCTGATCCTTTTCTTCTCCCAAATTTGATCTTGTTCTTCTCCCAAATTTGATCTTGTTCTTCTTCCAAATCTCTGATCTTGTTCTTCTCCCAAATCTGATCTTTTTCTTCTCCCCCTTTGACAGCAATGCCAAAGGTGTATGTGCATCACCAATCTTCTTTAATGTTACTTCTGTCATCATCATCTTTGCTAACCAAATCAGAACATTATATAAAATCATTATATCAGAGCATTGAATCAAATATTTATATCTAATCTACTCCCCCTACGGAGTAGCCTGCACCTCATAAATCCTTAGTGAAGAACAAACATTAGATCCGTAGGATTGATGCACCTCCATCATTCTAGTTCTTCCAATGTAGGGGTTTAACCCCTAGTTTACCTCTAAGAAACTCAAAGGTAGTCTTCAGTAAGGGCTTAGTAAAGATATCTAACTATCTGATCTTTACTCCTCACATATTCCATCTTCACCTATTTTTCTTGAACTCTTTCCCTTAGAAAATGATACTTCAATTCAATGTGCTTGGTTCTAGCATGAAGTACAGGATTATTAGAAATATTTATTGCACTTGTATTATCACAATAGATAGTCACTGGTTCAAGCATATCTATTTTGAATCCTTCTAGCATATGTCTCATCCATATTACCTATATGAAATTCATGGATGCATCAATATACTCTGCTTCAGCTATAGATTGAGAAACACATGTTTGTTTCTTGCTTGTCCATGCCACTAATCTTCCACCAAGAAGAAAAGCTCCACCGGTTGTGCGGTTTTGGTCATCCGCATTACCTGCCCAATCTGCATTAGTAAAGACATCCAAAGTAAAATCTCCTTTATAGGGATACCATAAACCATAGTCTACTATACCTTTGAGATACCAAAAAATTCTCTTCACTGCCACCAAATGTGTCTACTTAGGTTCTTTCTGAAATATAGAAACTAATCCAACAACATGAGCAATTTTCCTCCTACTATGAACAACATAGTGCAACTTACCAATCGTAGACTTGTACTATTTTTCATAAACAACAAGGGAATCATCTAGTTTGGACAACTTGTAGCCTGTCACCATCGGTGTTCCTACCGATTTGCAGTCTTCCATGCTGAAAGTATTCAACACCTCTTTGACATACTTGCTCTAACAAATAAAGATACCACCATCCAGTTGCTGAACCTGTAACCCAATAAAGAACTTTATTTCACCGATTAGAGACATTTCAAATTCCTTTTTCATTACATCAGCAAAATCCATACACATATCATCATTTCCACCAAAATTTATGTCATCTACAAACACTTCTGCTATCAATATCTTGTCTCCATCAGTCTTCAAATAGATGTTGATGTCCTCACTGGTAATCCAATTTTGATCAGATGTGCATGTAATCTCTCATACCATGCTCTTGGTGCCTTCTTTAAACCATATAGTGCTTTATGCAATTTGGATACCATGTCTTTATCATTAGACAGAGAAAGTCCATTGGGTTGTTCAATGTAGACTTCTTCTTCTAGAATCCCATTCAGAAAGGCTGATTTGACATCCATTTGATAAACTTTGAACCCCTTATATGCAACAAATGCTAGCAGCATTCTCACTCCTAATCTAGCAACCGGTGCAAAGGTCTTGCCATAATACTCACCTTCTTCTTGTGCATACCCTTTGTAGACTAATCTCGCCTTGTTTCTTACAATTTTTCCTTCTGCATCCAACTTATTCCTAAAGACCCATTTTGTTCCAATTACATTCTTATCCTCTGGTCTAGGAATAAGTGACCATGTCTAATTCTTCTCAATTTGATCTAATCATTCATTCATTACATTAACCCAATCATCATCTTTTAGTGCTTGTTTTACTGTTTTGGGTTCTATTGTAGATATCAAGCAGGAGTTTTCTCTGATTTTCCTCCTTGTTTGCACAACTGCATTCTTATCACCAATTATTTTCTCTTGTGAATGGTTAATCTAACATACCTAAGAAATACTAATACTGGTTTTGCATCTTCTTCTTTTTGTTCTTCATTTTATTCATTGATGTCATCACTTACCAGTTGAGCACGTAATTTTTGATTTGTCGGTTCTTCATTATTTTGTGCTTCTGATTCAATAATCACAAATTTCTCATCATCTTTCTCAGGCTCAAATCTATTCGCACCTTCTAAATTTCTAGAGAGATCATCTACCTTCATATTAGCACTTTCAATAATATTCTTAGTTCTCTTATTATAACATTTATATGCCTTACTTCTAGTAGAGTAACTAAGAAAGATTCCCTCATCATATTTTGCATCAAATTTCTTAGTGTGATTATCTTTCTTAATAAAACATTCACTCCCAAAATTTTTGAAATAACTTACACAAGGTTTTTTTCCATACCATAGCTCATAGGGTGTCTTGTTGTTACCTCTTTTTACTAGTACCCAGTTTAAAGTATATACAACAGTGCTGACTACTTCTCTCTAAAACATTTTAGATACATTACCCTGTAAAAACATTGTTCTAGCAGCTTCAAATATTGTTATGTTCATCCTTTCTGCTATGTCATTTTGTTATGGTATCCTTGGAGCTAACATCTATCTCTTGATACCCCGTTCATCACAATACTTAAAAAATTCATTAGATGTGAGTTCTCCTCACCGATCTGATCTTAAACACTTCAAGTTCTTATGGTATTCATTCTCAACCAAAGCTTTAAATGATTTAAATTTACTAAATGCTTCTGATTTATCCTTCAAAAATGTCACCCACATCATTTTAGAATAGTCATCGGTGAAAAGAATGAAATACCTATCATCGTAATACCTCTTTGTTCTCATAGGGCCACAGAGTTCAGTATGTACCAAATCTAAAATATTCTTAGAATTAAAATTCTTGCTCTTGAAAGAAATAGAGGTCATCTTACCAATTTGATAATCTTTGCTTATCACACTATCTAGTTTAACAAGTTGGGGTAATCCTCTTATAACACTTGACTTGCTTATCTTAACCAAATTATCAAAATTAACATGACAACATCTTTTATGCGACAACTAACTTGTTGGCATGTTTGGCATAACTGATGAGGTTGAGATGATGATGGATGACTGTATCGGTAGAGGAAAGATGACATGATCAGTTATTTGTGTTGTCATTGATGACAACTAGGGTCAACTAATGTTTCATGATGTTTAGAGTTTATTTTCAATGATTGACTTGTTGGCTAAGTGATTTGGTCTATCGGAGTTAGAGTTTGATAGTTTGATAGGGTTTACCAGCAAGACTAACAATTAGGACCTTAACCGGTCGAGCAGATAAGTTTTGATGGAATCGGGTGATTGGCGATATTTGGTGACATGGTTTGATACATAAGATTTTATGATGGATTTGAGTATGTAACCGGAACCGCATCCTATGATGGTTTCTAAAAGGCATGTTTCTAATTTCTAATGAAGTTTTGCTAGGGTTTAAGAAGGGTTTAAGGACCGGTAAAGGATTCTCTTAACGGATAATAATTTTGGGTTTGGTAGTGATCTACATCAAGTTCACGTGTTGATGATAATGTGGCACAAAATGAGTGATGTGTTTGTAAGATGTTTTGGCACATTTGGAGAACGAATTTCTTGGGAATGTGAAAAGTGCTTAGTGGAATGTGGTAAGGGTTTGACTTTGTACCAGATCAACTTGATGTGATGATTTATGATCATTCAACAACTGATATTGATTTATAATTGATTGTAATGATCCCTATAATGATTTGTAATGAGTTGTAAATATTTGTGATGATATGTGTAGTAAGTCTTAGGGTTTTGATGCCAACCTAGTTGTAAAAGTTATTTATGTCAATAAGGTTGATGTTTTGAAGTGTCAGTGATTTTGAGAAGTGTGTGAAGCCAAACCATTGTGTGTGAGTGCTAGGTCCCGAAGACAACTGAGAGGGGGGGGTTGAATTAGTTGTCTAATAAATTCAAACCAAAAACTATTTAACCAACTTAATGTTTAATACCAGTAAACCAGTTAAGTATGCCGGTAGATAGTGTTAATAGTAAATTGCTATACCGGTAAGGATTAATGCATGAAACATAAACATAAAGTCATCCACAACACATAACACCAATATTTGTACGTGGAAACCCTGTAAGGGGAAAAACCATGGTGGGAAACCTTACCCACAATCAGATGATACTATTGCAGATAGTAAGTGTACATAATGGGGTCTGCACATGCAGAAAGGCCAACAGCCTAGAGCTCACTGCTCAATCACAAAATGGGAGTCACACTAACTAGAGTTGGATGGTTAAATCCAATAAGAATGTACTGCACAAAATAACATCTTCATATGCTGGATTCAGTACCGGTGTAATGTTGATATGCTTCTGCAAAAACCTAACTTCACCTTCAAATGATGTCTTTGTGTATACCTCTACTTAATCTCTCATATACCTTCACACAACTCTTTTTCGCATTCCACATTTGATCTTACAAATAAGATCTTACATTTATACCATAACCTAAGACCAATTTTAGTAGGTCGACTCTACAAGATATTACAATAAAATCATTTTACAAAAAATATAATATCCAATGCAATAACCGATTGAACATGTCGGCTTAATGTATTTACAACAATAATAAATCATCTTCATAGCATGCCATGCTGATCTGGAAAAGATAAACCTACCGGTGTAACCCTAGATAACCTGGACCTATTTGCCGGTAAAAGCAAATATGCAAATATGAATATACCAATGATTAATTCTTCAAAACAAAGTGTCCACATGATGTCTTAGACATTACCAAGTGTCTTCCATATCATTCCAAGTATTGGTGAACATTATATCTTGCCAGTGAACCATATACCAGTAACTGTGCAATAGTTACTTGCTTGCCGGTGAATGTTGCTAGATCTCCAAAGTGCTAGTTTTCAGTAGGTGTTGACATCAATGACAAAACCATACCAAAATACCAACAATCTCCCCCTTTGGCATTGATGGCAACACAAGATGGAAAAACCATCAAAGTGCCAAAACAGAAATGCCAAATACCAAAAACAATCAATCTCCCTTAAACAACAATTTCTCCCCCTGGGAACAACATGTGTTTATCCAAAGATTTATTTTTCAATACCAATCTCTCCTCAAAAGATAATGTGTTTTTCCATAGATATCTCTCCCCCTTTGACATCAAATGCCAAAGCTACAAAATTCAAGTTCATACAAAATACCAATCAATTCAATATACCAACTACTTCCCTTGAGAAGTAGCTTCCTCATCAAAGACCAGAGTAAAAGATTTGTCTTTTAATTCTGTCGGTTGATGATAATCATCAACTGTCTAAGTCTCTACCAGTGGTGGTATGACTCCAAGTTGATCTCTGAGATATTCAAAATTCTCCTTAAGCAAAGGTTTTGTGAAAATATCTGCAAGTTGTTCTTTAGTATTCACATAAACCAGTTTTATCTCCTTTTCTTCAACTTTTTCCCTTAGAAAATTCAGTTTGATAGAAACATGTTTTGTTTTAGAATGTAATACCGGATTCTTAGATATATCAATTGCTGCAGTGTTATCACATTATATAGTAATAGGTTCCTTGCATTTTACCTTTATGTCTTTCAACATTTGCGTAAGCCATAGTACCTGTGTACAGTTAGTTGCTGCTACAACATATTATGATTCTACTATTGATAAAGATGTACAACTCTGTTTCTTACTCAACCAAGAAACTAATATCTTTCCAAGAAAGAATACTCCTCTAGTGGTGCTTTTTCTATCATCCACATCTCCTGCCCAATTTGCATCTGTGTATGCACATAGGTCAAAATTTTCATCTCTAGGATACAATAATCCAAGATTTGTTGTGCCTTGTAAGTACCGGAAAATCCTTTTTACTGGTGATTCATGATTTTGTATAGGATTACTTTGAAATCTAGAAACAATACATCCTGCATTCATAATATCAGGCCTGGTTTGTGTCAAATACAGTAAACCTCCTATCATAAATTTGTATCTAGTTGGATTAACAGGTGTAGATTCATCCCTTTGAGATAATTTGTCATTTGTAGTCATAGGTGTGCTTACCGGTTTAGAGTTCTCCATCCCAAATTTCTTTAGTAATTCTTTCAAGTACTTGGATTGACTCAAAAATATACCTTTATCGGTCTGTGAAATTTGCAAACCTAAAAAGAATTTTATTTCTCCAATCATAGACATTTCAAATTCTTGCTGCATTTTAATAGAAAATTCCTTACATAATCCATCTTCTCCTCCAAATATTATATCGTCAACAAATACTTCAATAATCAAGATGTCATCATTAGTTATTTTGTAATATAAATTGCTATCTACATTTCCTTTAGTAAAACCAATCTTCAAAAGATACTTATCCAACCTTGCATACCAAGCTCTTAGGGCTTGTTTCAATCCATACAAAGCTTTTCTTAACCAGCAAACCATATCATTGTCATCTGTCAAAGAAAATCCATCAGGTTGCTCAATATATACTTCCTCTTCAAGATCTCCATTCAAAAATGCACATTTAATATTCATTTGATAAACTTTGTAGTCCTTGTGAGCTGCAAAAGCCAAGAATAATCTAACTGCCTCAATTTTGGCTACCGGTGCAAAGGTTTCATTGTAATCAAATCCTTCTTTTTGAGAATATCCCTTACATACTAGTCTTGCTTTATTTCTTATAGCCTTACTATCTTCATTAAGTTTGTTTCTAAATACCCATTTGGTTCCAATTACATTTTTATCTTTAGGTCGGGGAACTAATGTCCAAGTATTATTTTTCTCAATTTGTCCTAATTCTTCTTCCATAGCTTTAATCCAAAATTTATCTTCACATGCCTCATTGATAGATGATGGTTCAATTTGAGAAATAAGACATACCTCTTCATTTTCCAATCTTCCTCTTGTCATAACTCCTTTAAATTTGTTTCCAATTATCTGATCTTCAGAATGATTCAATCTTACATACCGGGGTGTCTTAGTTTGTTGTTGTTCTTCAATTATTGTGGAATCCTCTGATGATACCGGGGTAACTGGATCTTCATTTTGTACTGGTGGATTTAGTGTAGGTTCATTTGTCACAATTTCTGATGTCGGTTCAGAGTCTATATACCTTGAAGTTCCTCTGAATTGTTCATCAATCTTTACATTTGTACTCTCAACAATTTTCTGCAATCTCTTATTAAAACATCTATATGCTTTGCTCTTAGATGAATAACCAAGAAATATTCCTTCATCACTTCTAGGATCAAATTTGCCAATATACTAATCTCTTCTAATATAACATTTATTTCCAAAAATTCTGAAATACTTAAGAGTAGGAGTATTACCATACCATAGTTCATGAGGGGTCTTACCGGTTTCACTTTTGATGTGAACTTTGTTGAATGTATAGACAGCAATGCTAACTGCTTCTCTCCAATACACATGTGGTAGATTTGCTTCAGATAACATACTTCTTGCTGCATCCAAGATAGTTCTATTTTTCCTTTCAACAACTCCATTCTGTTGTGGTGTCCGAGGTGCTGATAACTGTCTTTTGATTCCATTCACTTCACAAAATGTATTAAAGTCCTTAGATGTGAATTCTCCTCCTTGGTCTAATCTTAAACATTTGATTTTCTTACCGGTTTCATTCTCAACCATTGCTTTGAACAGTTTGAACTTTCCAAGTGCTTCTGATTTTTCTCTGAGAAAAGTAACCCAACACATTCTAGAATAATCATCAATAATTAGCATGAAATATCTATCACCTTGTAAGCTTTTAGTTCTGGCTGGACCACATAAATCAGTGTGAATTAAATCAAGAGCATTATTGGATTTTTCTAGAATACTTTTGAAACTAGCTCTAACTTGTTTTCCAAATTGACATTCCTTACTTGTATTCTGAGCTTTTACAATTTTAGGTAGATCTCTAACTGCCTTAGAAGTACTGATTTTTACCATGCAATCAAAGTTTACATGACATAGTCTCTTATGCCATAACCAAGTTTCATCTATATGTGCAATCAAGCATGCCTTTTCACTGTTATTCAAATGAAAGATATTACCTCTAGTCTGATTGCTAGTTGCAATTTCCAAACCAGTTCTATTCATGATTTTGCATTTTCCATTTTTAAATTGTAACTGAAATCCCTTCTCATAAAAGATTATGCTTTAATCCTTCAACATAGTAGACATTGTTAGTGTTATGCTTACCATCAAGAGATATTGAACCCTTACCTTTGATTGAACAGGCTTTGTCATCTCCAAATCTTACTAAACCTCCATTGTATTCTTGAAAGTTCAAGAATTTACCTTTGTCTCCTATCATATGATGTGAGCATCCTGAGTCAATGATCCATTCATCCTTTGCTTCAACTTTGGCTGCTAGGGCTTGTTCTACCTGTTGAGCAGTAGGTGCCGGTTGATCTTCTGTTATAGCAACAAAAACCCATCCATTGTCTATTGGATCCTCATCAGAATCATCAGCAATGTAACAAGATTTGTCTTTGTTCTTCTTAAATCTATATCTCTGATATTTAGGATTAGGCTTGTATGGTCTTCTAGCTTCTTCTCTTAGTCTAGAATGTCTATCAGGGCATCTCGAAGCCATATGACCAATCTTATTGCAATTAAAACATTTAAAGGGTGCTTTACCTTCATACTTACTTCCAATTGGACCTTTTGGCATTTTTCTTGCAAATAGTGCTTCAAGTTCTTAAAGCTCTTCATTCTCCTTCCTGGTTTCTTCAAGTTCTTTTGCATAAAAGGCTTTCCAGTCTAATTTGTCAAATGATGGAGCAGATGATGTTGATGCTTTAAAGGCCAAATCTGTCTTTATAGTAGCAACAGGACCAAATTCCCCAATTTCAAAGGCTGAAAGTTTTCCAATCAATGTATCCCTAGTTACTAATGTATTAGGCATTATTCTTAACTCATTTATAGCAGTAACCTTCATTTTATATGCCGGTGGCAAACCTCTTAAGATTTTTGAAACAATTTCATCCTCACTCAAGGTTCCTCCACAACATTTAATATCCAAAATAATTTCATTTACTCTTTCCATAAAAGTAGAAATCCTTTCATCTTCTTCCATTTTCAGATGTTCATACCTGACTTGGAAGCTTTCAAGTTTTGCAATTTTGACTATGGAATCTCCTTCATTCAGTGTTTCCAAATGATCCCAAATAGCTTTAGCAGTAGACCTATCTGATAATCCCATGATTTGTTGATCTGATAATGCACTCAAAAGTGCTTCTCTTGCTTTGCAATCATTCTCTTCATCTTTAGCTAAGGTAGTTGGAGCAGTCTGACCAACTACAACAGCAGTATAACCATTCTTTGTAACTTCCCAGATGTCTTTACCGATGCAGTTCAGATGTGTCTCCTTCCTGATCTTCCATATCCCATAGTTGGTTCCATCAAGTTTAGGACTGTCCTTCCTGAAATAATTAGTAGACATTGGATCTCCTCAAGTTGTTAAACTTCTGCAAAAGAGGACTAAGCTCTGATACCAATTGTTAGGTCCCGGAGACAACTGAGAGGGGGGGAGGGTGAATCAGTTGTCTAATAAATTCAAACCAAAAACTGTTTAACCAACTTAATGCTTAATATCGGCAAACCAGTTAAGTATGCCGGTAGACAGTGTTAATAGTAAATTGCTATACCGGTAAGGATTAATGCATGAAACATAAACATAAAGTCATCCACAAAACATAACACCAATATTTGTACGTGGAAACCCTATAAGGGGAAAAACCACAGTGGGAAACCTTACCCACAATCAGATGATACTACTGCAGATAGTAAGTGTACATAATGGGGTCTGCACATGCAGAAAGGCCAATAGCCTAGAGCTCACTACTCAATCACAAAATGAGAGTCACACTGACTACAGTTGGATGGTTAAATCCAATAAGAATGTACTACACAAAATAGCATCTTCATATGCTGGTTTCAGGTACCGGTGTAATGCTGATATGCTTCTACAAAAACCTAACTTCACCTTCAAATGATGTCTTCATGTATAGCTCTGCTTAATCTCGCATATACCTTCACACAACTCTTTTTCGCATTCCACATTTGATCTTACAAATAAGATCTTACATTTATACCATAACCTAAGACCAATTTTAGTAGGTCGGCTCTACAAGATATTACAATAAAATCATTTTACAAACAATATAATATCTGATGCAATAACTAATTGAACATGTCAGCTTAATGCATTTACAACAATAATAAATCATCTTCATATCGTGCCATGCTGATCTGGAAAAGATAAACCTGTCGGTGTAACCCTAGATAACTTGGACCTATTTGCCGGTAAAAGCAAATATGCAAATATGAATATACCAATGATTAATTCTTCAAAACAAATTGTCCACACGATGTCTTTGACATTACCAAGTGTCTTCCATATCATTCCAAGTGCCGATGAACATTATATCCTGCCAGTGAACCATATACCAGGAACTATGCAATAGTTGCTTGCTGGTGAATGTTGCTGGATCTCCAAAGTGCTAGTTTTCAGTAGGTGTTGACATCAATGACAAAACCATACCAAAATACCAATAGTGAGAAGATCTACTAGTGAGATGTAGACTTAGAACTTAACTGGATCTAATCAAGAAAGCGGTTGAGTGCTATATACAGATCATTCACTATTGCTCTCTAACAATTACAACAGCTAAAATCCCTTAACTGGGTAGATCCTAAGAGGCCTCATATTGTAAAATCCCCTAACAGGGTGACTCAATATCTAAGTTCTAAATCCTCTTACGAGGTTGATCCTAACAAATCAAATCTTCTAACAGGGCTGAGGTAAATCCCTTAACCGGGTGACTCCTAACAGGGTCTGCTCCTAATAGGGCATCATTGTAAACTTCTAATCGGGCTTGGCTCCTAACAGGGCGCATTCTGAAAGAGTGCAAAATATTTGAGGGTACCAATTCCCACTGTGGTTTTTCCCTATTTGGGTTGCCACGTGAAAATCATGGTGTTCATGCGTGGAATGATTTTCTTGTGATGTTCATGTTCTATTTCTGATAATTGGTTAAGACAGTTTATGTTTATTTATCAGAGATCTTAAATTGGTTACCGGTATTGATGATTATATGATTGATGAAGCATTTTGATCAGTAAATAAGTTGGTAATAGTGTTTCTTGATCTGATATTGAATTGATGGCTAATCTGATTCATAAGTTTGCATGATTTGATAAGGAAATTTGTTATGAAAAATTGGTTTAAGTGTTGAATACTTTCGAATCTGATATAAGTTTGTTTTGGAGTTGAAAGTTTTAGTTTTTGTTAATACTGATTTACCCCCCTCTTAGTATTAATTGAAGCCTCTAGGATTAACAATTGGTATCAGAGCATTGGTCCTCTATGTGCAAAAAGCCTAACATCTTGAGGGAAAGATTATGTGAAAGATGATGAAGGAGGGTCCCAAGTTTACCAAGGACAACTATCGGATATGGAGTGATCAAATGAAGATCTACATTAAAGGAATGGGTTTACAATAGTGGAATCATGTGATAGCCAAGTATGTTGCTCCTACTACTAGTCCCTTGACACCGGATGAGCTCAAAGATGTCAGAGGTAAGATTGAAGATGATACTATTGTTAGCAAAATGCTTAGAACTTTTTTACTGCAATATTCTATCAGAGTGTCTGCTATTCAAGAACTGAGATCCATTTCAAAAAATAAAGTTACTTTTGATTCTCTAATTGGAAAGTTAACTACATTTGAACTTAATAGTTTTGATAATAGTATTTCCAAACCTTCTAAATCTTCCTTTAAGGCTTCTGTAACTAGTTCATCGGCAAGGAAAGGAAAAGATGTTTGTCATAATCATGACTGCAAATCTAGTCATGGTGGTAGCAGAGGTGATGGTGATGATGAAGATCATGGAACTTGAGGCATTACTGGCTAGAAGATTCCCTAGAGGAATAGGTAAATTACCCTTGAAGTGTTTCTCTTGTAGTAAGATTGGACACATAGCTACTAACTTCCCTAACACTGTCAAGAAAGATAAGTTTAGGAGATTCAAAGGAAAAATCAAGAAACATTGTTATGTTGTAGTGGATGAAGGTGTGACCGATGATGAATCAGAAGAAGATGACAATGAGGAGATAGCATTTGTTGCTGTGAAGGAGGATCTGACTAATGAGAAGGCTTTGGTGTCTCACAAGGATAACAACGATGAATGGATAATAGATAGTGGTTGCTCACACCACAAGATCGGTGACAAAAGTAAGTTCTTATCCCTTGAAAAGTTTGATGGATATGTTATGAGATTTGGTAATAACTCTCCCTACATGGTTAAAGGTAAAGGATCAATTTAATTAAATGGGAAGAGTAATGCAGATGATGTCTTTTGGGTTGAAGGACTAAAACATAACCTCTTGAGTGCTGGACAACTTAATGATAAGGGATACCTACTTGAATTCA
Organism: Cryptomeria japonica; assembly: GCF_030272615.1. Taxonomy (NCBI): domain Eukaryota; kingdom Viridiplantae; phylum Streptophyta; class Pinopsida; order Cupressales; family Cupressaceae; genus Cryptomeria; species Cryptomeria japonica. Next base: position 214,989,197 of record NC_081414.1, on the reverse strand, counting down.
AAAGTGGAGTGTGCAGGATTCTTCAAAATAATGGAGAACTGATTGCTACTAGGAATAAGACTAGAGGTAATCTATTTCATCTGAATACTAATGTAAATGATTATTTGGTGGCAAAGATTGAAGATAGCTGGTTGTGGCACAAGATATTTTGTCATGTCAATTTTGACAATTTGATTAAAGTTAGTAAGTCAAGTATTGTTAGAGGTTTGCCCCGGCTTGTGAAACCAGACAATGTGTTATGCAAGGATTGTCAGATGGGTAAGATGACCTCTGTATCCTTTAAGAGTAAGTCTTTCTCTTCAGATAATACTCTTGATTTGGTTCTGTAGCATCCTAAAATTGTGACACTTGCAATTTCAACTGCATTTGGGTCTTCACGATGGCGGCGCAATGTTGAACCTGAATGGAGACCCCGAAACTTGTTTACAACATCAAAACTGCATATTTCTGCACCTTGGCCTGATCCTTCCTTGCACCCTGTTGTCCCGGGAGGTGGGACCATGGCGCCCAGTGCCCTGGTCCTTCAGGACCATGGTGCCCAGTACCCTGGTCCTTCAGGACCATGGCGCCTAGCGCCCTGGTCCCTTAGGGCCATGGCGCCCAGCACCCTGGTCCCTGGCCCTATTTTGAGCCCGATCTCTTGTTGGGCATCGCGTCTTTAAGTTTGCAATTCGGAAAACAATGTTCCTATGTAGGCCTAAGGTCGGAAAAATTAGTCTCTCAACTCTAATTGACAAGTATATAAACTACTTTTCCTCTCCTAGAAAGGGAGGAAGGAAAGGAGCAAGAGCAAGACGCAGAAGCGATATTCAAACATTCAAACATTCAAGCATTCAAGCATTCCTTCAAGCAATTGAGCATTTTAAGTCTCCATTCAAGGCTAAGTGTTGCATTCAAGACAAGGATTCAACCATTGAAGAGGAGATCACTTACAACATACAACATACAACATCATTACACCTTCACATGTAAGAATACAAACATTCTTACAACAAGGTATCAGTACTTGTTTACATTACAAACATTTACATTTACAACATTCTCATTTCTTGGTTAATTCCAAAACTGGGGTTTGACCTAAAGGCAAACCCCTAATCCCTAACCCCCCAATCATCCTCTCTTTTCTGTGTGTAGGTTGCAAGTACGCGGCTGTAATTGAAGATTTGTAATCCTTGTGTAGAGATGAACATATCCCCCTTTGTTTCGCGGATTTTTTGGAGGACCGTGTGTACTCCGGGCGCCATCGTCCCATCGACTTTCACTCAAATTTGCAGAACAGCATCGTCTCGACATTTTACTGCTAATTTCAGGTCCATAGCTTCATCCTGTGTCCCTATCTCCATTTATAAGCGAATCTTTCTTACTTTACATGCATTCCCAATTCAATCTTTCTATCTACATTCTTTACAAAAGAGGGTATCCTTGATGTCTTAACCCTTGAAACTCATTTAGAATCCAGTCTTGCATTGTGTGGGATTGGATCTTGTGGGTTTCAACCCCTCTTTTGAATGTAAAGTCTTCTCTAAGTGAAAACTGTCAACCTTAGTGACCCTCCTTTCTCTCTCCTTGGAGTGGGGGGGGGAACACCTAGGGTTCGATTTTTCCGCTTTACATTTTGGTGAACCCGACGTGAACATCCTAATTCTGATTATTCATGGTTAGATCTGAAAAATTTTGCTTCCTTAATTACATTTCCATGTTTGATCTTTTGCAAATTTTAGAGGTTAATTGCATAAAAACCCTAAATTTTCTTTTTAGTAATTGAGCTTGTGAAATGTTTAATTATTAATGCTTGTTTTAGATCTACCCTTCTATTGCAAATTGTCAAATCATATTTGTGCTTTAATTCTAAAAATTAAGTGGTTAAGTGTCAAAACCCTAATTTTTAAAACTCTCTTGATTCAACCTTTGACAGATGATTTCACTGATCAAAACACCTCCAAATCGGCTGTAACTTTGGATTCCGCAACAAAATCATAATATCTCTCATCCCTGAAAATTTGGAAAAAAGTTGCGAGAACCGTGTGCACCCCGAGCGCCATTGTCCCCAACATTTTTTCTGAAATTTTGGGAGCTAGATCTTACTGTATTTTTCTGCTAAAATCCAGAATTTTGGCTGATTTCATCAATTCTAACACTTTCAAAATTAAAGTCAAAGTTGGTCTAGTGATTGCTTGGATTAAGGCTTATAATCATTCAAAAATTGTTGAAATTGCAATTTGTGTTAAAATTGTATTTCTTATTGTCCTAGATCTGAAAAGTGTGTTGGCATTCATTCAAAATTTCAGTGTTTTATTCAAATTCTTGCAGTTTGTGACTTTTGAAATTAAGTGTTTAATTGTAACAACCTTGATTTCCACTTTCAAAATTGAATTTTGCATGAAATCGAGTCAACTTTTAAATTTCAAAGCTTGCATTGCTTTCAGTATTCCCTCTAAAATCATAAAATTCAAAATTTTAGTTTCCCTCTCTCTTTCAAAATTCAAATTTTGCATTTTTCAACAATCTGGGTAGGGTTCAATTTTGAGATTGCAACTTTAATTTGGCTTATCTACAGATCGTAAAATCACTCAATTTTTTCAGATTAGCTTTAAAATCATCATAACTTTCATCTCTGAAAATTTCGAAAAAAGTTGCGAGGACCGTGTGCACTCCGTTCGCCACGGTCCCCGACATTTTTTCCGAAATTTCGGGAGATTGTCCTGATTGTATTTAACAGTTTAAATCCAGGAGATTGGCTGATTTTATTGAAATTTGTGACCTCTAAAATTCAAAATCTTCTCTCTCTTTAGTGCATGAGTTTTACAACAATAAGCCCTGCTTACACTATTCCCGTTAGACAAAGCCTTAGAATTAAATCCTTCCAAGGTATAATTACTGAGGAGATGGAACCTAATTTGAATGGCCTTTTTAACAAGGACATGGGTAATTCCTCTAATCCTCTTAATGATGAAGAAGCTCTCCATGAGGTTCCTGTAGAACAACTTTTGAAATTGGATAACCAATTTGATGATTTTCAGCAATGGATGTCTCAAGAATACCCCGATAGTCAAGCTCTTTCATTAATTGAGGGTCTAAAACATATGGTTCAAAGTGATAAGAATGGAATTGATATTTTACGTAGTATTGCACACATTGTGGATTCGAATGTGATGCCTACGAAGAGTTGTGCCGAAACTTTGGGTTATACACAACCTCCTACTCAAGTTAATCATTCTATTCCTTTGAAAACTCCTATTGCTAGTATACCTACTTTTACATCAAACATAATGACTACTTCAATACAAGACATTCCACCTATGATCACCAGTCATGGGGGAAATCCTTCCTCTTCAATCAACCCTCTTCCTTCATTCAATCCAACTTCTTCACTCATTCCTTCAATGAGTGTTCCTGTTTCATCTCCACAAATGAACATGATGCAAGGGGGCAATTCGTTTAACTATTCCATTCCTCCTTGTAGTGTTCCTCCTTTCCAATCATCTCCTATGACTAACTATCATAGTGTCCCACCACCTTACTCTCAATCAATACCTTCTTTCAATAACATAATACCTCCATCACAATCTAACACGTCTAATATAAACTCTTCGACTGAAGCGACCATTAACAATCTTGCACAAACTGTCTCTTCTTTACAGCAACAAATTGCCTCTATGAATCAATCTAAGTTTAGTGTGCCCACATTTGATGTTGCGAGCCCACTTTCTCTTGACATTGTTCGAGCTATCCCCCCTAAACATGTTGAAATCCCGCAATTGGAGCTTTATAATGGTAAGGGTGATCCTCTAACACATGTTAAGACCTTTCAAACAATATGTACCGATTTTGCTCATGACCAAAGGTTGCTTGCAAAACTGTTTAGTAGAACATTAAGAGATAAGGCTCTACAATGGTATTTCTCATTGCCTTCCTATTCTATTACTTCTTTCCAACAACTTGCAAATTCTTTTATTCAACAATTTCGAAACAATATAAGTCCTAAAGTTACTTTGATTGATTTAATGCATTGTAAACAAGGTGTTAAAGAGAAAGTGACTGATTTCATTGGTAGATATAAGAATTTGTATGCTCAAATTTCTTTTCCAGTACCTGACAATGATATTCAAAGAATCTTTATTTCTAATTTACAAAAAGATATTAGAGAAAAACTTCTATTTTCTGAGTTTACTTCTTTCCAACAGTTGTGCGCAACTCTTCACAATTATCAACTGACTGTGAGTCAAATGGAAAAAGAAAATCCTATGGCTCCGAGTGATAAGGGTGATAGTAGTCAACAACCATTTGGGAAGTTTAAACCGAACAGAGAGTCCATTAAGTTAAATGAAAACATCAACAACAACAATGTGAATGCAGCATCAGGTGTGCCTCCTATTTCTAAGTTTTTCAAGAAAGAAAGAAAGTTTACTCCTTTGAATGAATCATTGCATAGTATTATGAATAAGTTATTGGAACAGAATGTGCTTACTCTTCCTCCTATAAGGCAAATAGATTCTACAAAGATTAATTCACCCTATTTTGATAGCAAATCTTTTTGTCAATTTCATCGTCAACCTAGGCATGATACTGAAAAATGTTTTGCTTTGAAGGGTAAAATTCAAGATTTGATTGATAATAATACTATCTTTGTTTCTGGTGTGAATGATAAAGGCAACACATCTGTAGCTCCTCCTAACCAAAATCTTAAGATTTTCACTGATCCATTACCTTCTCATACCTCTAATGTGATTGAGACTAATGATTCCTCTTTCTCACCTGATAGTCTTGTGTCTATGACTCTGAATGTGATTAACTTTGTGGAACAACAGAAAATCCCTAAAGAATCTTCCATCACATTTGATTCCAGTGAAACTATCAGGGAACCTGATGGTCCTTTATATATAGTTGCAAAAGTCAAGAATACACCTTGCCATGGTGTGCTTATTGATCCTTCTTGCATGGTTAATGTCATTACTGAAGAATTTCTTTTTACTTTGCAATTGAATCAAGTGATCTATGACAAAACAAATGTGGTTGTGAAATTATTTGATGCATTTTCTTCTCCTGTAGTTGGTTCTATTACATTACCTATTGAGGTCCATAACAAATCCCTTGATGTCAACTTTGCTATTATTCCATCATCTGAACAATTTTGTGTGAAGCTAGGCTATCCTTGGCTATCTTCCATGAAAGCTATTGCTTCTCCTATTCACAAGTGTTTGAAATTTCCCCATAATGGTGAAATTGTTACTGTCAATCATAGTCTCTTTAAACCAGCTGAAAGAACTTCTAGCGTTCCTATTGATTATTTTTGGCCTAAACAATTCCAATCTCTTCCACCGTGAAGTGATTATCTTTTCAAATCTCATCAAAAGTGGAAAAAAGATATGATCCTATCTCTAAGTGAACCTAGAATACCCAAACTTGATATTCCTATCGTTCTTGAGAAGGAAGTTCTTCCTTTGAAGGATAAAACTAATGTCTTTCCTCAAGAAGATTCCCAACCCATCCCTGTGGATGTGACTACGTCTATGTCTAATAGACTTTCTAAAGGTAAACCTATACCTCCTCGTCATGATGGACTTGGTCTCCTTCCTAAACTAGATTTTCCTCCTTTATATGGAGTAGTTCCTCCTCCTTCCTCTTATAGAGAGAAGAGACCTTCCTCTTCTCCTATTATTCAACCTAAGAGACCACAACCTAAACACCCAAGTGATAAGGATGAGAACATTCCTCCTCCTCAATATTCTCAACTTCCCACTAAGACTAGATGAAATTGTTCTGCACGTGAACGCCGACGAAAGCATCGTCTTAGAGCTCAGGCAGCTGCTTCTCAAACTTTGCAATCCCCAAAAACACCTTCAGCTAGTATTATTCCATTTTCTCCTCAGCCAAAAATTGAGCCAAAATCTCCTAAACATAAGATGCATGATGGTTTTGATCCTGTGCGAGTTAAAGATCCTATTTTTATAAATCTTGATGATGATATAGATGAAAATGTTATTCATGATGAAAATGTTACTCCTCTTTCCTCTAATAGTGAATATGAATATGTTGATGTTGATAACCATTTATCTAACGCATTTTCTAAAGCACTTATCCTAGCTCCTAGACAAGAACAACGTGGGTTGGAACATGAACATAGCCCTTGTTTGGATCTTGTGATAGCTCCATCTGCTGTGTTGGATGTTCCTCCTCTAGCATGTTTCCTGCCTTCCCGAAATATTGATCAGCAAGATTGGGGGGTAGATGACGTGCTAGACTAGTTCATTAGCATAGCAGACTCTCTCCTCTCTCTCTTGATCTCTTTTGTTACTTCTTCTATGTGTTACTCTCATTCTTCTATTTGTTGTCCTTAGTGTTGTTTACTTGAGGACGATGCAAAGCATTGAGATCTCTTTTGGTCTCTCTCATGTTGACTCAAAAGACACATGTGTTCCCTTCTTCTAGGTGACCTTCCTTGATTGGGGAATGAAGAACAATTATGCATATGATATACATGAATTATCATACAGCATACTGACCCCAAGGAAAGTGAAGTCACCTCGTGCTTTGTGTTTTGTGTCTATTATCCTTGGGCTTATCTCACACTTGGGGGCTAAATCCTTGTGATAACATGCTCCTTTCCCTTCTCATTTCTTATATGTATCACTACCTTAAAGCAATCACCCCCGATGAGGCGTGTGCGATCGCTTTAACGTAGGGGGGGCATACACCCTGTTCATATCTCTTCAAGATACTTGAAAATCTCTTGGCAAACTTATCTTTGCCTTGAAAATTTTTGGTATTTTTCTTGCATGACTCATAGTGAGGGAACCTTACTACTGACAGTCATGGTTCTCCCTCGTGATCTTCCCTTTTACTTTGTCAATCAAAGTCGTAAGATCCTTAGTCCACTAGGGGCTTGGTGTATCTTGCCTCCTTGACGTGGTGAAAGTCTTTCAATGTTGCTTCCTTGTACTTTACCGGAAGTATGGGCGTACGCTTATACTTCCGCTAAAGTGGGGGCTAAATGTAGCGTCCTAAAATTGTGACACTTGCAATTTCGACTGCATTTGGGTCTTCACGATGGCGGTGCAACATTGAACCTGAATGGAGACCCCAAAACTTGTTTACAACATCAAAACTGCATATTTCTGCACCTTGGCCTTATCCTTCCTTGCACCCTGTTGTCCTGAGAGGTGGGACCATGGTGCCTAGCACCTTGGTCCTTTAGGACCATGGCGCCTAGCACCCTGGTCCCTCAGGGCCATGGCGCCTAGCGCCCTGGTCCCTGGCCCTATTTTGGGCCCGGTCTCTTGTTGGGCATCGGGTCTTTTAGTTTGCAATTCGGAAAACAATGTTCCTATGTCGGCCTAAGGTCGGAAAAATCAGTCTCTCAACTCTAATTGACAAGTATATAAACTAATTTTCCTCTCCTAGAAAGGGAGGAAGGAAAGGAGTAAGAGCAAGACGTGGAAGCGATATTCAAACATTCAAACATTCAAGCATTCAAGCATTCCTTCAAGCAATTGAGCATTTTAAGTCTCCATTCAAGGCTAAGTGTTGCATTCAAGACAAGGATTCAACCATTGAAGAGGAGATCACTTACAACATACAACATACAACATCATTACACCTTCGCATGTAAGAATACAAACATTCTTACAACAAGGTATCAGTACTTGTTTACATTACAAACATTTACATTTACAACATTCTCATTTCTTGGTTAATTCCAAAGCTGGGGTTTGACCTAAAGGCAAACCCCTAATCCCTAACCCCCCAATCATCCTCTCTTTTCTGTGTGTAGGTTGCAGGTACGCGGCTGTAATTGAAGATCTGGAATCCTTGTGCAGAGACGAATAGATCCCCCTTTGTTTCACGGATTTTTCAGAGGACCGTGTGCACTCCGGGCGCCATTGTCCCATCAACTTTCGCTCAAATTTGCAGAACAGCATCGTCTCAACATTTTACTGCTAATTTCAGGTCCATATCTTCATCCTGTGTCCCTATCTCCATTTATAAGTGAATCTTTCTTACTTTACATGCATTCCTAGTTCAATCTTTCTATCTACATTCTTTACAAAAGAGGGTATCCTTGATGTCTTAACCCTTGAAACTCATTTAGAATCCAATCTTGCGTTGTGTGGGATTGGATCTTGTGGGTTTCAACCCCTCTTTTGAATGTAAAGTCTTCCCTAAGTGAAAACCGTCAACCCTAGTGACCCTCCTTTCTCTCTCCTTGGAGTGGGGGGGGGGAACACCTAGGGTTCGATTTTTCCGCTTTACAGGTTCATACTGATTTTTGTAGTCCTAAGAGGACTAAGAGCTATTTTGGTGATAAGTATTTTATGATCTTTGCTGATGATTATTCCAAAATTATGTGGGTAAATTTTTTGAGAGAAAAGTCTGAGGCATTCAGTAAGTTTAAAGCATTTAAATTTCTTATTGAGAAAGATACCGGGAATAATCTAAAATGTTTGAGATCTAACCAGGGAGGTAAATTTACTTCTGATGGGTTTGTGAAGTTTTGTGATGAATAGGGAATTAAGAGGCAGATGTCAACTCCTAGAACTCCACAAGGGAATGGGATATCAGAGAGAATGAATAGGACAGTTGTTGAAGCTGCTAGAACCATGATAATTGAAGGTAAAGTACCAAAGATGTTTTGGAGAGAAGCAATCAACACTTTTGTCTATACTTTGAATCGGGTATTTGTCAAAAAAGGTAATAACAAAACACCTTATAAATTATGGCATGGAAAGACTCCTAGTGTAAGTTATTTCAAATTTTTTAGGAGTAAATGTTATATTAAGAGAGATGATTACACTAAAAATTTTGATGCTAAGTTTGATGAAGGCATTTTTCTTGGTTACTCTACAAAGAGTAAGGCATTTAAATGTTATAACAAGAGAACTAAGAAGATCATTGAGAGTGCTAATGTGAAGATAGATGAACTCCTTGAGAAATCTAAAGAGACCAATAGATCTAAACTTGAGAAAGATGAAGAAAGACTTGTGTTCATAGAACTGGAAGTGCAGAAGACTGATTAGTGAAATGTTGCAGAAATAGGTGCTCAACCAGTAAAGGAAGAGAGAGATGAAGAAGATGAAGAACATGAAGCAGGAAGCACAACACCGAAACTGGTTATTCCAAGGTATGTCAGGTTAAATCACTTAGAAGAACAAATAATTGGAGGTAAACATGCTGGAGTACAAACAAGGAGGAAAATTAGAGAAAATTCTTGTCTGATTTCTATTATTGAGATGAAAACAGTAAGAGAGGCATTAAAGGATGATGACTGGATTAGTGAAATGAATGAGGAGTTGGATCAGATAGAGAAGAACAAGACATGGACACTTGTTCCTAGACCGGAAGACAAGAAAGTGATTGGAACCAAATGGGTTTTTAGAAACAAGTTAAATGAAGAAGGCAAGGTTGTGAGAAATAAAGCAAGTTTGGTTTGCGAAGGATATGCACAAGAAGAAGGAGAAGATTATGGTGAAACCTTTGCACCTATGCTGAGATTGGAAGGAGTAAGAATGCTACTTATTTATCCTACATTTAAAGGATTTAAAGTCTATCAGATGGATGTTAAATCATCTTTTCTCAATGGCATCCTTGAAGAAGAAGTATACATAGAACACCAGACGGATTTTCTTTGTCTGAAGACAAAGATATTGTTTGTAAACTACATAAGGCACTATATGGATTGAAGCAAGCACCAAGAGCATGGTTTGAAAGGTTGCATGCACACCTGATCAAGATAGGATTCCAACGTACCAGTGAGGACATTAACATATATCTAAAGACTGGTGGAGAGAAAGTATTGATAGCTGAAGTATTTGTGGATGACATTATCTTTGGTGGTAATGATGACCCATGCATGGATTTTGCCAAGGAGATGAAAAAGGAATTTGAGATGTCTCTTATTGGTGAAATTAAATTATTCATTGGGTTACAAGTCCAACAATTGGATGGTGGGATTTTTATCTGTTTGAGTAAGTATGTAAAAAGAGGTGTTGAAAACATTTGGCATGGAGGATTTTAAATCGGTTGGTACTCCAATTGTGACAGGCTGCAAGTTGTCTAAGCAAGATGACTCACCATCTGTGGATGAGAAAGAATACAGGTCTATGATTAGAAAATTGCATTATGTCATTCATAGCAGACTAGATATTGCACATATTGTTGGATTGGTTGCTATATTTTAAAAGAATCCCAAGGACACTCACTTGGTAGCGGTGAAAAAGATATTCTGGTACTTGAAAGGCATAGTAGATTATGGTTTATGGTATCCTTATAAAGGGAATTTTTCTTTGAATGCATTTACTGATGTAGATTGGGTAGGCAATGTAGATGACTGGAAAAGCACTACCGGTGGAGCTTTTCTTCTTGGAGGTAGATTGGTTGCCTGGACAAGTAAGAAGAAAACTTGTGTTTCTCAATCAACAAGAGAGGCAGAGTATGTTGTAGCATCAATGAATTGCATGCAGGCAATCTAGATGAGACATGTGCTTGAAGGATTCAGATTTGATATGTCTGAACCGATAACTATTTACTGTGATAATACTAGTGCAATCAATATTTCAAAAAATCCCATGTTACATGCAAGAACAAAGCACATAGAATTGAAATATCATTTTCTAAGGAAAAGAGTATAGGAAAAACAAGTTCGCATGGAGTATGTGACAAGCAAAGAGAAGCTAGCAGACATTTTCACAAAACCATTGCTGAAGACAACCTTTGAGTAACTCAGAGGTAAATTAGGGGTCAAACCCCTACTCAAAAAAAACTAGAATGCAGGATGCATCAATCTAGTGGGCTTCATGACTATTTTCCACTTTGAATTAATGAGATGCAGGCTACTCCACAGGGCGAGCAACTTCAATGAGTTTGCAGACATACTAAAGAAAGCAGCTGCAACAAACTTGATGATTTGTGATGCTTATGCACTTTTGGTATTTTTGTCAAAGGGGGAGAAGAAATATGATTAGTCAAGAGAAGACATATGATCAGGAGGAGAAGATAGAGTGTAACCAGCAGATGAGGTGCAACAAAGTAGAGGAGAGTTGTAGAGAAGGTCCAGAACAAAGCAGAACAATATGAGTTGAGTAAGTTGATATTTAGTGTTGCCATCAATGCCAAAGGGGGAGATTGTTGGCATGTTTGGCATAACTTATGAGGTTGAGATGATGATGGATGACTATATAGGTAGAGGAAAGATGACATAATCAGTTATTTGTGTTGTCATTGATGGCAACCAGGGTCAACTAATATTTAATGATTTTTACAGTTGGTTTTCAATGATTGACTTGTTGGCTAAGTGATTTGGTCTACCGGAGTTAGAGTTTGACAGGGTTTACCAGCAAGACTGGCAATTAGGACCTTATCGATAAAGAAGATAAGTTTTGATGGAATCGGGTGATTGACGATGTTTGGTGACTTGTAGTTTGATACATAAGATTTTATGATGGATTTGAGTATGTAACCGAAACCACATCCTTTGATGATTTGTAGAAGGCATGTTTTGAATTTCTAATGAAGTTTTCCTAGGGTTTAAGAAGGATTTAAGGACCGGTAAAGAATTCTCTTAATCAGTAATGATTTTTGGTTTGGTGGTGATCTACATCAAGTTTGCATGTTGATGATAACGCGACACAAATCACGTGATGTGTTTGAGAGATGTTTTGGTGCGTTTGGATAACAAATTTCTTGGGAATATGCAAAGTGTTTAGCAAAATGTGCTAAGGGTTTGGCTTTGTACCATATCAACTTGTTGTGATGATTTATGATCATTCAATGACCAATATTGATTTGTAATTGATTGTAATGATCCTTATGATGATTTTTAATGAGATGTAAATATTTGTGATGATCTATGTGGTAAGTCTTAGGTTTTTGATGTCGACCTAGTTGTAAAAGCTATTTATGTCGATAAGGTTGACATTTTGAAGTGTTGGTAATTTTGAGAAGTGTGTGAAGCCGAACCAGTGTGTGTGAGAAGAATTTCTAGTGAGATACAAACTTAGAACTTAATTGGATCTGATCAAGTAAGTAGTTGAGTGCTATACATAGATCATTCAATGTTGTTCTCTAACAATTATAGCAACTAAAATCCCTTAACCGGGTAGGTCCTAACAAACCTCATATTGTAAAATCCCCTAACAGGATGACTCAATATCTGAGTTCTAAATCCTCTTGTGAGGTTGATCCTAACAGATCAAAGCTTCTAATAGGGCTGAGGTAAATCCCTTAACCGGGTGACTCCTAACAGGGTTTTCTCCTAATAGGGCATCATTTTAAGCTTCTAACCGGGCTTGGCTCTTAACAGGGCACATTCCGAAAGAGTACAAAATATTTGTGGGTACCAACTCCCACCATGGTTTTTCCCTATTTGGGTTTCCACATGAAAATTATGGTGTTCATGTATGAAATTATTTTCTTGTGATGTTCATGTTTTATTTCTAATAAGGGGTTAAGAGAGTTTATGTTTATTTATCAGAGATCTTAAAGTGGTTACTAGTATTGATCATTATATGATTGATGAAACATTATGATCAGTAAACAAGTTGGTAATAGTGTTTGTTGATCTAATATTGAATTGATGGCTAATCTGATTCATAAGTTTGCATGATCTGATAAGGAAATATGTTATGAAAAATTGGTTTAAGTGTTGAATACTTTCAGATCTGAGATAAGTCTTTTTTGGTGTTAAAAGTTTCAGTTTTTATTAATACTAATTCACCCCCCTCTCAGTATTAACCGGATCCTCTAGGATTGACACAAATGTCTTCCATTCTTGCAACCAGACAATTATTAACATTACTATTGAAATGAAATAAGTTACCTCTAGTTTGCTTCCTAGTAGCAACCAGTTCACTATTACCTCCAAGAATTATGCAGACTCCACTTTTAAACTCAAGAAAATAACCTTTATCATTGAACTGATCAACACTTAAAAGATTATGCTTTAGACCATCAACTCAAAACATATCATCAACATTACTCTTCCCATATAGAGAAATTGAACCTTTGCCTTTCACCATGCAGGGAGAATTATTTCCAAAACTAATAACACCTCCATCAAATTCATCAAGGGTTATGAACTTACTTTTGTCTTTGGTCATGTGGTGTGAAAAACCACTGTCTATAGTCCATTCATCACTATTCTCCATATGAGATACCAGTGCCTTTTCATTTGACAGTTCCTCCTTCATGGATACAAACACAATTTCCTCATTGTCATCTTCATCTATAGACTCCTCATCGGTCAGACCTTCATCTACTGCAACATAACATTTCTTTTTGCCCTTTCCTTTATATTTTCTAAATTTCTCTTTCTTGTCAGCATTAGGACAATTAGCAGCAATATGACCGATTATACTACAAGAAAAACACTTCAAATGTAGCTTTCCTTTATACTTACTGGTGCCTCTTGGAAATGTTTTTGCTAGCAGTGCCTGAAGTTCCATCACATGATCTTCATTGTTTTCATTTCCCTGGTTATTTCCATGACTTGACCTGCAATAATGATTTTGACATATATTTTTTCCTTTTCTAGTAGATGAACTGGTAATAGAAGCTTTAAAGGCAGATTCAATAGATTTTGTCACACTATTGTCAAAACTATTCAACTCAAAAGTTGTAATTTTACCAATCAATGAATCGATAGTTGTGTTATCTTTTGAAATAGATCTAAGTTCTTGGATTGCAGATACTCTTATAGCATACTGAGGTTGAAGAGTTCTAAGCATTTTACTTACTATTGCATCATCATCTATTTTACCTCCAGCACTCTTTATGCCACCAACAAATTCTTTGATTCTCTGACCATACTGTGCAATATTCTCTCCTTCAAGAATTCTCATGTCATCAAACTTTCCTCTCAATCTTTCCTCTTTGGCTCTTTGTACTACTCATCTCCTTCATAGATTATATCTAACTTTTCCCAAACCTCACCTGAAGTTGAACCAATCCTTGAACATCAATATATTTAGAATTAGATAAAGTACTTACAATAGCTTCTAAGGCTTGCCTATTCTCTTTCTTCTCTTTGAGTTCATCCGATGTCAAGGGAGTAGTAGTAGGGGAAACATATTTTGTTTCAACTTGCTTCCAATATTGTGCACCAAGGCCTTTGATGTAGATCTTCAATCTATGTTTCCAGATCTTGTAGTTATCCTTGTTGAAATTAGGACCCTCTTTCTTCATCATCTTGACTTCCTCAGAATCTTTCCCTCAAGCGGTTAGGCTTTTTGCACACAGAGGACCAAAGCTCTGATACCAATTGTTAATTATATGAGGATCCAGTTAATATTGAGAGGGGGGTGAATCAGTATTAACACCAATTTCAAACTTTAAAACTAAATCAAACTTACAACAAATTCAACTTCATTTACCACATATGCCAACTCATTAAACAATACCAGTAACCACTGATAAATCTCTGATAAATTGTTATAACCGATGTATGAGAAATAATGATTAAACTAAAGATAATCAATAACATCACATGAAAATCATTCCACACATGAACACCATATTTTTGACGTGGAAACCCAAATAGGGAAAAAACCACGGTGGGAGTTAGTACCCACAAATATTTCTACTCTTTTGAAGTATGCAATGTAAGGAGCTTAGTCCTGTTAAGAGCTTACAATACACCCTATTAGGAGCAGACCTTGTTAGGAGTCACCCGATTAAGGGATTTGGATGTGCATCTCGGTTAGGATCTTAATGACCTACTAGGATCAACCTAATGAGAGGATTTACCACTCTTTTTGAGAGCTACCCTGTTAGGGGATTTACAAGATTAAGGCCTATTAGGACCTACCCGGTTAAGGGATTTAATCTATTGCAACTGTTAGGAAACAATAGTGAAAAAGCGATATGTTACTTTCACTTCTCATCTTGCTAAATCAGATCCAGTTATGCTCCACTATCTGCAACTAACAAGAAGATCTCACTCTTCTCTAGTACAACTTCACACTCTTCTCTAAAACCACCGACACACTGAACATCAACTATGACAACATAAATAATATTTTCCACTAGGTCGGCCACTAAACCCTAAACTACATCATGAATTACAACACAGATCATCAAAGATCATATCTGATCAACATCTAGATCATTACAATAAATTAAAATGCAACATCAACCATTGGTTGATCGCAACTCATCACAAAAATCTCAATCTGTAACAAAGTCAAAGCCTTAAAATATTCTTCTAAGTGTTTCGCCATTTCCCAAGAAATTCTTCCATAGATCGTGCCAAAATAGAAAACAAATCATTCATGTGGGTTGTTTCGTGTTACCACCAACATGTAGACTTGATGTCCATCACTGCCATACCAAAAATCATTATCGGTTTGGTGATTTCTTCACCGGTTCTAAAACCTTGGCAAAACTTCATTAAAAATTAGAAACATGTCTTCCAGCAGTCATCACAAGATGCGGTTTTGATCAGATACTCATTTCTGTTATACAAGCTTACATTCCAATCCACAAATCACCAATCATCACCAATCACTCGTTTCAAGTAAAACATCTCTGCATTTACCAGTTAAAGTCCTATTTCACAGTCTTTCGTATATTGTCGGTAAACCCTATCTTCGGTAGAATAAACCACTTAGATGACAAACCAAACATCAGGAAACATCAATTAACATCATTTAACATAAGTTGCCATCAATGACAACACAAATAACTAATCAAGTCATCTAATCACAAAATCTTAATCTTTTCATCACAAATAGTCTTCTATCCTCTACTGGTTTAGTCACTAGTCTTTAACTACATCATGTCATCTGCATTAGTTATGCCAATCATGCCAACATCACTATGTGGTGAGAGGTGAAAGTAATTTGGTCTATAAATTAAAGAAATATTTGTATGGCCTCAAATAGAGTCCTAGGATGTGATACCAGAAATTTGATACATATGTCTTAATACTTATGTGTTAAGTTTGGGATTTGAACTTTCTAAATCAGATCATTGTATTTATTATTAATCTTATGGTGATCATTTCTTGTACATTACATTTTATGTTGACAATATGTTATTCATTGATAAAGGGAAAGGTATGATTTCAAAACTAAAGTCTCAGTTTGCTGCTAAATTTGAAATGAAAGATCTTGGTGCAGCAAAACACATTCTTGGGATGGAAATTAGATAGAGTGAACAGAAAGATATGGCTAGGCTAGAGTAAGTATGTGAATTCAGTATTACAGAGGTTTAAAATGTAGGATTGTAGACCATTGTGTGTTCCTTTTATAGTTGGAATTAAATTATCTATTTCAGATTGTCCTACATCCCCATCGGAGATGGAAGATATGAGCAAAGTGCCTTACCAAAGTGCAATTAGAAGTTTGATGTATGCTATGGTTTGTACTAGACCAAACATTGCCAAAGCAATGGGAGTTATTTCTAGATATATGTCTAATCTTGGTAGAGTTCATTGGGATGTAGTCAAAAGAGCCTTCAGATATTTCAAGGGTACCTTAGAGTATTCTTTGTGTTATCATTGTAATTTGGTTGGAGACGATATTTCCCTTGATATTCATGGTTATGTGGATTCAGATTGGTTAGGTGATATTGATAGCAGAAGATCCATCAATGCTTATGTGTTTACTTTATTTGGTGGTGCAATTAGTTGGATGAGTAAGTGAAAAGTTGTGGTTTATTTGTACACTACATAAGAAGAGTATATGGAAGCTATTCATTCTTGTAAAGAATCCATTTTTCTTAAGAGACTTTGTTCAAATATTGGAATAAAACAAGGTGCAGTGACAATTTATTGTGACAATCATAGCGCAATTTGCCTAGATAAGAACCTGACATTTCATGCTTGGACCAAGCATGATGTTTAGTATCATATTGTCAGAGATATGGTCAAGGATGGTAGAGAGAAGTTGGTTAAGGTAGAAACATTGATGAATGTTGTAGATTCTTTAACCAAGGTTGTGAGCACAGAGAAGTTTAGATGGTGTTCGAAGTCTATGGGCCTCATGGCCCCTAGCAATTAATTTATTGTGTTGATGTACTCCCTTTGCTCTTAAAAGGTTTTAGAAAAGTGGGAGTTTTGTTGGGAAAATGGTGTCTCAACCTTGCATCTACATGAGGTTACTATTTATAGTAATTTTTCATTTCAGCACGAAATGGTGCGAAATTATCCCCAAAGCTTTTGGTTGGCTAGATAAGAACTCCGGTAAAGTTTCATCACAAGATCATAGCTAGTTTTAAAGATATTAAAGTTTCTGTTTTGGAGGAGTCTAATGAAAGGTTTAAATTTAATTTTGAGAAATTTAGAGGCCCTGAAATTCCCTAAAAAAGTGGGTGTAAATGACATATCTATTTATGAGGCAATAGAGCACTTCGCAGGCTTTCCGATGCTTTAAACGATTCGTCAATAGGACACACGGTTCACAAGTTATGGCCTTCAGAAGTTTGTACTCCTAAAATAGGAAATATAAATTGCATCAGAGACATAAATGAGCTGTAAAAGGGATGGACATATGTTGATGTGTGTTTTGATACGTCATAAGGTATCTAGAAGGGAGATAAGGTTGGCTCTACTTTATTGGGTGGTTTTAGCCCATGGTTTTGTAATACCTTTTGAGGGTTTCTTGTATTATATCTCCTATATATGGGGTGCATGAGATAGAGGTTGTGTGTAAGAGGGTTATGGCTATTGAGTTACCTCTAAATCTCTGATTAGTTGTACTCTTGTGAAAAATTTTCTCTGCAAATATATTGTAACTTGTTATTGATTGCTGAATAATATATTAGACGGCTTTTGAAGTGTGGGTTTTTTAAATCCCGAAAGGGTTTTCTCCACGTAAATCACTATGTTATGGTATTCATGTTATTTTGTCTATTTTTGTTAAGTTTCTGTAACTGTTGTAATGATCTATAAAAGTTTTTGCATTACCCTCCTCTCAAGGTTAGTGTAGGAAGTTGTTTTGTTACATAACTTCCTTGCACTATGAATAAACAAGCTGTTTTAAATGAATTTAGGTCAACATGTAATCGCCACCATCATAATCTATTGCCTTTCTTAATGCCATTACAACTAATATTTTAAGTTATAAGAAAAATAATAGAATATTAATTTCTCTCAACCACCTTAATGGATGTTCAATTACTATATTCTAAGTTGCTTTGATATTTGACATTAGTACATCCAAATTGTAATTAAATATCATATTATTATAAGATGGACATAGTTGTGAATGGATTGACCTCATATTTTTGGAAGTGTTATTCATGTGTTAATATAGGGAAATGGTATGGTAGATTTGAGTGGAGGATATAATAGTGGTGATTATGGAAGTAATAGTGCTAGAGATGGGTTGTATTCTAAAAACTATGGGAGGAAAACTAGAAGTAATGAGGGGAGGAGTGTAGCCATGTTGTAAGCACTCTAGAGATAGTAATAGTAGCACTCTAGAGATAGTAATAGTGACACCATTAGCAAGATTCATTAAGGATCCATGGTCATGTAAAATCTTAGTGTGACAATGACATCCTAAACTAATATATTTATCAAATCTTGTTCCATATCTTATTGAGCTACATTTCAACCATGATCTCATAATATTTTTGGTCAGCCAAGATAGTCTCAACACATTGATCATTAAAGATATTGTTGTTATTAGAAGAGGTAGTTATATTAGTTTTTAAGTGAATACATAATGAAAGATTAAAATCTCAAGTATCTCACGTTATAAACAATAATATGAAAAAGGGAAATCAATCTAAGATTAAAAAAGAGGAGAAAATTAATGGTATATCAAATTTAAAAGTAAGTGAGAAACATGAACCATAAACGTAATGTAAGGGTGGGTAGAGTCAAGGTGTAAGGATACAAATACACACAAAATCCTAAAACACCAACACATAAATGAAGCACAAGGGTGAAAAAAAAGATTCAATTTGAAAATAAGATTTAAAATAAAAAATACTAAATCTAAAAACCCTAATGATTATGAAAAATAACTTTATGAAAAAACTATGTCATATAAAAGTGATGAAGTTCACCAAAAATTTAAAAAACTTTATGAAAAAACTATGTCATATAAAAGTAATGAAGTTCACCAAAAATTTAAAAGAAATAAACATCCCCTAAACTTAATCTAGGTTTTAATCTAATTGAATGAAAACAAATAAGCATTAAATTAACCTAGATTAATTACTTATACTTATATGGGCTAGTGCAGTTATGAACTAATGTTATAGGATTGAAAGTAAATGCAAAGAAGAAATGTTGGTTTAACGACTAAATAATGAATTTTTTTAATGACAATGTTTCAGAAATTATTCCCCTCTCTCAAAGTAGTGCTTTAGAAATTGAATCTAAATTTGTTTTATACATACATTTGATCATGTGTAATGTCTACCTCTGCTTTATGATTTGCCTTAGTTTGGTCTAATTTACTTCTTCTAATATCTAGAATTATTAAGAAATATCTTGGGGATTGACATAATGTTGCTAGGGAACAAGTATTAGTATTAGGTAAACCCCCAAAGAATTTAGACAAGATATTAAAGATAGCTAGTCATAGTTGTACAAATGCTCATACAAATAAATATGCAAAGCTAGATTCATTTTTAATGTATTAAGTCTAAGCATTATGTTTATTAGGATCAAAGAGGATGAAAAAATGTGAGAGAATCAAATAATCCTAAAATAGATGCAAATAAGTGTTTTTTAAATACAAGCACGTAGCATGAAATCATATAAACGTGTGTTTTGTCAAGCTCACAATTGCCAGTAGAATAGACCTAAGTTAATCAAATTATGAATTTGAATTTTAAAATTTTGAGAGTTAGGTTTGCAACTAAGAGATCAACCCTACACTTAAAGAAATGACCAAAGTTATTGAAATGGATGTATCATGATAAGTCAATATGTTAAAATAGATCAACACATGAACCTAATTAATGTGTTTTGAATACATGTATCATAGACAAATGTATTAGAGCAGTCGAATAAAATATAGAAAAAAAATTAAATAAATAAAGATTAAGGAAATGAATTCCATCTCACACAAGAATATATTAAAACATTATAAAAAAACACAAAACTACATTAAAAATAAGAGGGAATGCAAATTTCAGTATTACATATGTATATATACGCTCGTAACTTAAAACAAGTACCGTAAGTAGGTTCAACATCTACCAACGTTATTCCTTTTCATATTTTTGAAAAATTATACACATTCCCGAAGCCGATTTTATCAGTCACATCTGACGAGACAGTATGTTACTCAATAATCTGGTGTAATTTCAGTGAGTTTCCTATCCTTCTCATGATCATTTTCTTACTGTGAACAGCGGCGAAGAGAGAGTCCCCTTCCAATATTTCTTGTTATTTCCTCATTACCTCTCTCACTGTCTTCATCTTCTTCTTTCATGTCAAAACTTTTAGATTTTGTGTAGACTCCCATACCCCATGATTGAGGTGATCCTCGAGGCTCTTCTTGGATTTCATAAAGTGGTGTATTAATCCTCTGAGGACAAAAGTCTTCTGCTCCATTAATGGCAGGATTAGAAGGTTGGCAATAGAAATGCCCATGTTGTATAGCAGGTAATGCAGCGTAGAGACCTTGGCCCCTTGTAGATGCATGTTCTGGATGAACCCAAATGCCTCCCACCACTACTAAGTGAGGAGGAACTTGAGGTTGAGCTAAGGTGGATACAGAAGGAGGACTCAGCCTTCTGGTATGCAGCCTATATTTCTGTATATTAAATAATGAACACATGAATCATAGAACTCACACTTTGCATCTCAAAAGAAAAAGTAGTGAAAGATGCCTTAAAGGGATTAGATTAGACCTGCAAATGACTTTTGACTTCGTCATTGGTAAGCCCATCTACTTTCATTAATTCTCTGATTTGCTTTGGAGTGGCTGTGCATTCCAACAAGTTTCAATCATGACAACCAAGAATTTGATATGAGTATTACTAAGATAATCTATGAATCTACTCAAAAGAAGTCATGAAAGAATGAAAAGAAAAAGTTAAGCTGACCCTGTGAGCCACCCAAGTGTTGAAGAGCATCAACAAATTTTCGATGGAGCTCTTGAGACCAACATCTTCTGGGCTTTCTCTGACATTCAGTGGCTGTTGTGTTGGAGTTGGTGTTGGCCCCATCAGATGTCTTTGAAACACTACCATCTTGGGCTTCAAAAGTTTTCTTGAATCCATTATCATCTTCACCATTTCTATTCTTCAAGCTAACTACCATTTTACAGCTGGGTATTGCATGGCTGTCAACCTCATCTGCACCACATGATTGATCAGGGTGTGGATATCTAGGGTTTTCATTCTGTTCTCTTGAGAATGGCGAAAATGCTCCACCGGCTCTATGTAAAGCAAAGCTTTGTTGTGGATGTGAATCCTGCTGCTTCAAACTATTCTGTAGAGCAACCAAAAAGACTAATATCACAATGTCATTTGGGAAAGTTGGAAACTGAAAATCATAAAACCCATCCTTATGAAATGATAGTGATTGCTGACCTGCTTAGCTTCATAGTTGTGGCTCCATAATGGAGTTGAGATCATCCACTTGGGCATATCATTTGATGTATATGCAGTTTCTCCCTTCACCTCAATTCCCTCATATTTATTCCCTACAGATTCTTCACAGCTAGGTTTTTTTACAGGAATGAATTCTTGGAGTACAGATTTTTGTTCCTCATCTATGGGGTGCTTAAACTTCTCACAGTTTCCCAGCTGCTGTTCTGAAGCCTCAATAGCTGAGGATTTTCACCACCAGAAACAAGAATGCTTAATTTTTTGTGGGAAAGAGTTCTGATGTGCAAATTCCTCATCAGGAGATCAAATAAACTGGTAATTAAGAAGGAATCAATCAATCACTTACCATCATCAAGCAGTTGCATAGAATGAGGAAGTTCTCGTTTAAAAGCTTCAATTTTATGACGCTCCATTTGCAGTCCTCGCAGATACTTTTGAAGTTGCTGGGTCTCATCTCCAAAGACAGTGTGTGATCTTTTTGCAGATGGCCTGCATTCCAATGTTAATTCACAGGGAGAGATCTCTTGTTGGGTTATCTCCATCTCATCCCAAAGCAAACCCTACAAGAAAATAAATATCAGAAATCACTGGGCTCCTACAGCAGAATCAAAATCAAACCCAAGGACAAAAACCCCAAATCTTCAAAAGCACATCCTCTCAGAGGTAATCATTAATGGTTATGGCAATCCAATATTTGTTCCTATGGGAATGTATAAGGTGTGCTTAGATTATTGTCTTTGGGACTCTCTATGAACCCCACAAGAAAAAAGCGGATTACTTCTTCTTGAATAAAGCTTTATTTTATCTTTTTCCTCCTGGACTGTAAGGGATCTACCTTTGAAGTGCTTAGAATATCACACCACTTCAACATTATTTTACCATATCAAACAAACTTCAACTTTCAATTGTGCTTTTCAGTTTCAAATCTACCCCAGGAATATATCACACAAAAGAATCCATTGTTTCTGAGCTATCCAATATTGACAGCTATTCTAAAGCTTAATTAATTGAAAGAAAAAGGTAAGAACGCAATTACTTCAAAGGAAAAGATAATGGTGCAACTTGTCACACAACAGTAGAAGGCCAATTAAAGCAAACATAGAGAAACCCAATTAACACTTCATTCAAGAGAAGATTACAAAGTAAAAAGTGGTGGGTTTGTAAATACAATCATCTAACCATGTCTTGTTTTTATCAGAGGAGAATCAGACCCAGCTCAGACTCTCATTACTTTATCATCTTTCTTCCGAACTCCAAAGCTTTCACATGAGAAAGATCTTCATCAATTATTCTTTACTTTCCCAAAATTAGAGAAAATGATGACAAGTTGATTCATCTTGGTAGAATCGTACTCTGCACCTTCACTAATGAGCAAGGCAAGAACATTCTGACCAACTAAAAAAAGACCATATTCAACAAGGGCCACCGATTCCAATTCCTTCAAAAGTTCCCTAGTCTAATAATTCTTATTCTCCCTTAGTACGGCCTCTGTAATAACCCACCCAAAGTACCACATATTAGAAATTCACTCTCTACACATTAATCTCGTGAAACTTTTCCAACTGAGATTTCTTTGGTAACCACAAACCCAAAAACTGACTCAAACCACACATTAAAAACCATTTTTATTTTTTGGTCGGATAAACATTCTATTAAATTTGTTTGGGATTAGAATCTGACCTCATCTTCTATGGTGTGGGGGCTTATGCACATTGGAAGAATCAAACTCTTTTTGAACCAAGCATTTCCACCATTAAACCAATCACCACTCCACTTAAAAACATATTTTCCTCCACTACCCAACAAATTCTTCATTTCAAACCTTTAAACCATATCATCATGGTCCTAAGTTTCAATTGTTTTGGAATCCAACACGAGTACTTATCATAATCTGATTCCTATGGTGCAAACTATCATTCAAACCCAAATTTGAAGTTTATCAGCTGTAATTATCATGGTCTAGCATTTGGGGGTGCACTTGCACGTCATATGTTGTGGGTGGATGTGGATGCTGATTCCTGCACCGAAAAAGTTGTGAGTTGATGAAAGCAACGTCTACGGGTAGCAAGAATTGCAAAGGACGATGGCATCCTGATCGTCCTTCACCGATTCGCCGCAAAAAGAATTGGACTTCTTCCATTTGGGATGTATTCCACTCTTTCCAAATTCTTATTTAATAGGTTATCCTTTTCAATATAAAGGTCGAATATACAGGAGGTTGCGTCCCTAACATTCTTAGGGTTAGCAGCTTTGGAGTAATCGAGACGGCTTTTGGGACGTCAGATGCCCGCAGCGTCTTTTTCCTCTTCTACGTAATGGAGCCATGAGGTGTCATAGGATTTACATTTTTTTACTTATTTAAGGCTTTTTTTCTTAAATCCTTAATGGGCTTTTACTTGGCTTCAATTGATTTTTCAACTTTTATATATTGATGTTTTGTCCTACTTCAGTGTTGACATTTGACTAGTGCCCATATGGTTAAATTTTGATTCAGTCCTAAATGTGGAAAATGAATAAAATTTGAGTCTCAATATTATAATTGAGAATATTAAATTTGATTAAGTTATAATTTTTTATCCAGTGTTTTTGTTATATAGTAAATTAGAATTTTATAATATTAGATTGAGTTTATTATGGGTCATGTTGTTTCATTATATAAGATGAGGATACTTGTCACAATATAATCTAATGTAAACCCAGGGTTTGACTTAGGGCTTCTTTCTTCTTTTCATATGAATTGGTCATTTGTTGAAATCATTCATACAATCTATTGAATCAATACAATTCTCAGGTTGTTGACAAAATCTATCTTGATTGATCTCTCTTTTTGATACGTATTTTTTTACAAGTGATTTCTAGGAGTTGTAAGGTTCAATCATCAATTCCAACATAGTATCCAAACACCAAATCTTTGAGCTTCGATTCAAATTTTGAGGGATATAGATTTGAAAACAATTTAGTGCATCTTGGAGAAAAACAAACTTCACCATTACATCCTGAATAGCCAAAAATATAAAGATCGATTGTCGTTTCTAAGTAAAAATTTAAGTAGTTGATTTTTGGGCAAGATTTTTTAGGCACATTTTTCAAGGAAAAGTCTCATATTGTTGTATGGAATCCATATGTTCATCTTATGAAACTATATATCATGCAGCCATGGTTTCCATTTCTATTGCAACTCTATGAATTTTGCCAATGTAATTGTTTAATTTTTTAACTATCAATGTAATTTAAATTGGTCGCTAACGTAATTTGTCAATTCTTGTACATTGGTTGATTCCTATGCAAGTGTTGACATCATTTATTTTATTCATGCAAAATATTTCACAAATTATTCCTTGGAGCTCCCACCATCCATAACTCATCTGCCACTCACACATTGCCCCTCTACCAATGCAACACTGCCCAGTTGCTTTGCCCATACCAACCTCGACCACAATCATGTGTGTATATAGGGGCTAGGCCCTAGCCACCCAACACCCAATTCTAAGCCCCTTCGTCTATGATTGGACCATAAGGGAAAATTGGAATTTTTTTGGTAAATTAGGTATAACTTAAGTGTCTAATCTCCATCTCTTGTAAATCATATATTATTGGAAAGTTGGTTTTAATTTTGATTCAGTGTAACTTAATTGATGTTTCTATATTTATCTATTGGTGTCTTTTATAGGCCTATAAAATTAGATCACCCAAAGGCTCATAACTTTCACTACAATCTGTATGTCATGATTCTCGTGACATCAAAAATTTAGTGCAACCCTCTTCATAGATAGAAAACCTATTGTTCTAGAATATTTACCAGGTACCTATTAGCTTCATCAAAACTCATTTTTTTCTATTTTAGTTATTTTCTTGGAAAACATGTAAATTAGGTCAATTTTGGGGGAACAATAGGGTTTTCTTGCATTTTGAGGGTCTTTATAATTAAAAAAAATTATGTACTTTTGCAATCAAATCATCATCGATTCAACCCATATCTCTCCAATAGGTAGAAGAAAATGGAGATACATATAAAAAATAAGGGTTGTGCAAAGTGACCATGCGTACAAAACTTGTGCCTACATGAGTTGTATTGATGCAGGAGCATCCTCGGTTCACAACAATCTTGCATAAACCAAAAACATTTTCTTTTTGTTTTGTTTTATGTTTGCAGTTTCAGTTTTCCTTTCTGTGTGTCCCGGTTTTGGCTCACCGGATCCTGTGGAGTTGGATTCTACTTGAAGACTTGATCATATTTCTTTCTTTCAAACCGCATCTCTTTTGGATCACTTTCCGACAAGATATCGCTACTGGTTTTCATGACAGTTTCTTGTCACAGATTCCTTTGTTACCGATTGCCTGAGACCTATTCTAGTGATCTACCGAAACCCATTCCGAAGCTTGTGGAGCCTTGGATGTTGATTGTGATGTTTCTTGGCATGTGGCCGACCTTCTACGTTTCACCCTTTGGATTTTTTCGAAGGAATCTCTTGGCGGAGGCCAACCTTGTTCATTTTGCAAGTTAGGTCTTGTTCTTTGCGTTTTGATCCCTTTTGGGCCGACTGGATCCTTTGGATTGATATATATATTTGTAATCATTCTTTAGAATGTAATCAATCAGAGAATTAAGAAGTATCAGATAGCTAGACTATGCCTAGAAGATAGATCTTTCGTTTCAAGGTCCCGGTGTGACCTATTCTACCAGGCCTGTGTGTCGGTATGTTGTAATCCGGTTGTTACCGGTTGGATGTAATCAAATTTCATGCAATAAAACTATATGTTCTACATTGCTTCCATCATATCTGTTTGTTTTCGTTGTGTTTACTCTTGTTGGCCGGTTTGGATTGATCTCCTTGAGGTCCCTCCTCACTGGTGACTGCTTCATGTATAGAAGAGAAAAATAGTTCAATAGGTGTGATGAGGATTTTGATACATTATGCATGTTCGTGTCTCCTATTTCATGTTGAATCTTGCACTACATCTAATCAGATTTTGATGAACAATTATTATTATTTTTAAGAAAGATATCTTGAAGGGATTTTAGTTGGAGAATGAGATCATGGGTTTGAATCCTACAAATTTGGATAGAATCCAATACTTCTTCACCAAAATCACGTATCTTAGATTATAGCTATCATAATGTGGTACTGAGAAACATAACTCCTAGTTGATTCTTTCCATCCTTTCCAAGCTTGGTATGACTATTAAGTATTTATTTCTATTATGCCAATAGAGATGCACTTGGTACTAGATTCACTATGCATTCACTTGATGATTTTTCTAAATGACTCATCAAGGAGCAAAAAAAGTTGGTAAAAATGGTCTCTTTCAAGTCTTCCAAATCACGTTCTTATTTCAACACCAAGTATCAAAGACCAGAAGATTTTTAAATGGAAAAGACGAGAAACATAAACACAAGGATTACAAGAACAATGAGCAAGAAAAGGAATCACGTTCATAAGATACCTTTGATTCTTCTTCTTCTAAGGGGGACTCATCTAAGACTTTGATCGACAAAAATATGTATTTTGCAAAAATTTAGGACATGATGATCATCAGTGTTATACAAAGCATATTAATAAGATAAAATTGATAAATCAATGATGAACCACTAGTACCAAACCGGTACTGAGAGGGGGGGGGTGAATTAATACAAACACAATCTGCAGTCCAAAACCGGTTTGATAGCAAATACTCCAAATGACTGGCAAACAGGAATACCTTTTCAACACAGACTGCAACCGGTAAAGCCAAGAGTGTCTAAAACACGCATTGACCAGTTGAACACTTAACTTTTCATTTAACTCAAAACAACACTACCATTTCACCCTCATGCATGAACAAGTAAACTATCCTCTGATCGTCACAACAGTTAGTTCAGTATGCTTTATAGAGAGGCATAAAACACAAAACCATCATATGCTCAATAGGTAGTAACAAAGCATCACAAGATAAAAGCATCACACATAACACACATATTTTTCACGTGGAAACCCAACTAGGAAAAACCACAGTGGGGATGAATACCCACAAGTTGCTTTTGAACTCTTCTGAAGTCTGCTCTAGTAGGAGCCTTGTCCGGTTAAAGACATTACAATAGGTTCTGCTAGGAACCGATCCTGTTAGGGATCACCCGGTTAAGGGATAGCAATAATACCTGGTTAAGGGTTAAACCCGGTAGGGTCACCTTGTTAGAGGATTTCAAGAACTTGATAGCTAAAGGATCTCCAGAGCTCTATAGCTTCTCAGAACTCATTAACCTCGAGTTACCCGGTTAAGGGATTTGAATCAAGCCTGTTAAGACCACCCTATTAGGGGATTTTGCAACAGGCTAGTTAAGGCTACCCTGTTAGGGGATTTTACAACTGTTGAATTGGTTAGAGATCAACAGGAATTACAATGATCTGTTAACAACACTCAATCTTAATGCAGATCCATTTTGGCTCCTCTTCACCTTCTACACATTCACTTTGCAGGTATCTCTTTTCTCCTTTGGTTTGGCAAGAATCACGTATCACTTCCTTAGGATACACACACACAACTTTTTCCAACAAGCTTAGAAGGAAACACAACATCGACCTTATAGGAAACATACAGGTCAGTAGCAAAAACCCTAAACCCTAAACCTGTTAGGTTAAGCAATTCAAGCAGTTTGATCCTGACTGTTGAATCATACTGCATTAAATGCAACAATCTTGAATCAATCTCAAGAAATTCTCCATCGTCCATTATCCACCGATTTCATGGCGGTTGATAACCCATCACACATTATCACCGTTTGACAGACTTCGCTCATTCCCGAGGTAGATAGGAATAGTCATCTTTATGCAAGATCCTTCACGTGCACAGAGCTTACGTGGCAACACGATCTATCCTCCATTATATTGTTAACTCATCACACGAATATCACCGATTGAGTCACACAGACTTGAGGTAATCCAACTGGAAATCCTGAAGTGGAAGCTACCTACCAACCAGTAGTCATACAATGCTTCCATGTGCCGGTTCCTATAACTACATGTCGGTTCACCTTGAACAAATATACTGCTTCACTTTGGCATATAAACCGGTTCATACATATGTCGGTTCCTCTCTCTTTTCACCTATCATATGTGCCGGTTCACACCATGTCTCATATTGACATCAATGACAACATACAATATCATTATGTCTTCATGCCGGTTCACATAATGCCAACAATCTCCCCCTTTGGCATTGATGGCAATATACAAAGATATCTTCTTTGCTTCACATCTTCTCCCATTTGTTGTAGATATCTTTTCGCTTCACTCCTTCTCCCCCTTTGACAACAATGCCAAAGTGGAGGTACAAGCATCTCTGTTTCATCATGTTGCTCCCCCTGAGGAGTAGCATCCTTCAACACATCAATCAACCAAAAATTTGTCTTTCCAGTACCTGACTAATGTGGAACAATTACTTTTAGTTCACCTCCTGAAGGGGCAATATCCCTAATTCACCTCTCAAATGCACAAATGTTGTCTTTGGGAGAGGCTTGGTGAATATGTCTGCTAACTGCTCCTTACTAGACACATGCTCTAGTGCAATCTCTTTATTCTGAACCTTTTCCCTCAAGAAATGATACTTAAGCACAAAATGTTTGGTTCTAGAATGTAAAACCAGATTCTTTGATATATTGATAGCACTTGTGTTATCACAGAATATACTTACCGGTTCAAATACAGGGATCTTGAAGCCTTCCAGTACATGCTTCATCCAGATTGTCTGAGTGCAGTTCATGAAAGCTGCAACATACTCTGCTTCCGCTATAGACTAAGAGATACAACTCTGCTTTTTACTCATCCATGAGACCAGTCTTCCACCGAAAAAGAATGCACCACTGGTTGTGCTTTTCCAGTCATCCACATTACCTGCCCAATCAGCATCAGTGAACACTTTCAGATTGAAATCATTGTTGTATGGGTACCACAATCCATAGTCAACTGTTCCCTTCAGATACCTAAGAATCCGCTTGACTGCAATCAAGTGGGATTCTCTTGGACTCTTTTGGAACCTTGCAGTAATGCCAACTGCATGTGCAATATCTGGTCTACTATGTACTACATAATGCAACTTACCAATCATTGATCAGTATTCCTTCTCATCAACTAGTGCGGAATCATCTTCTTTTGTCAATTTGCAACCGGTCACCATCGGTGTACCAACCGGTTTGCTATCTTCCATGCCAAAGGTCTTCAGTACCTCTTTGACATATTTGGACTAAGTGATAAAGATTCCATCTTCCATCTGTTGGATCTGCAGTCCAATGAAGAACTTAATCTCCCCTATGAGTGACATCTCAAACTCTTTCTTCATCTCATCAACAAACTCATGACTCATCTTGTCATCTCCTCCAAAGATAATGTCATCAACAAAAACCTCACAGATCAGGATCTGATCTCCTTCAGACTTCAAGTAGATATTGCTATCTTCACTTGTTCTCTCAAATCCAATCTTCATAAGATGGGAATGTAGGAGCTCATACCATGCCCTAGGTGCTTGTTTTAGACCATATAATGCTTTATGTAGCCTGCACACCATATCACTGTCTTCAAATAGGGAAAACCCATCTGGTTGCTCTATATATACCTCCTCTTCAAGTACACCATTTAGGAATGCAGATTTTACATCCATTTGATATACTTTGAACCTCTTAAAAGCTGCATATGCAAGAAGCATACAAACTCCTTCCAATCTACCTACAAGAGCAAAGGTTTCTCCATAGTCTTCTCCTTCTTCTTGAGCATATCCTTTGCATACCAATCTAGCTTTATTCCTAATCACTGTGCCATCCTCATTCAACTTGTTTCTGAACACCCATTTGGTGCCAATGACATTTTTATGCTTAGGTCTAGGTACCAAGGACCATGTACGATTTTTCTCTATCTGATCAAGTTCCTCTTCCATTGCCTTGATCCAGTCTTCATCTTTATGAGCCTCTTTGAATGATTTAGGCTCAAATTCAGAGATCATACATGAGTTTTCTCTGATCTTTCTTCTTGTAAGGATTCTTGCATCCTTATCACCTATGATCTACTTAGGATCATGATTCAACTTGACATACTGAGAAATGGTCTTAATTGGTTCTTCTTGCTTTTCTTCTTCATCCTCATCTTCATCAGTATCAACATTCACCGGTTTAGGGACACTGTTACTGGTACTTGGCTGGCTAACAACCAGTTCCCAGAAGGTTGCAACCGGTTCATTTATAGCTTTCTCACTACTGGTTTCCTCAGTTTTCCCAGGGGATTCATCAACTCTTACATTGATACTTTCCATAATTCTCTTAGTCCTGTTGTTGTAGCACTTGAAAGCTTTACTCTTGGTGGAATATCCTAGAAATATTCCCTCATCACATTTAGCTTCAAATTTGCCCTGATGTTCACTCCTCTTGATGTAACATTTGCTACCAAATACCTTAAAGTAGCTAACCACAGGTGTCTTACCGGTCCAATACTCATAAGGAGTTTTGTCCTTACCCTTTTTGATGAGTACCCGGTTCATAGTGTAGATTGCAGTGCTCACCGCTTCTATCCAAAAGGTGTGAGCTACCTTTCCTTGAATCAACATGGTTCTAGCTGCTTCAACCATAGTCCAGTTATTCCTCTCTGCTAGGCCATTTTGCTATGGAGTTTGGGGGGCAGACAGTTGTCTCTTGATGCCAAATTCTTCACAATACTTGTTGAATTCACTGGAAGTGAATTCCCCTCCTTGATCAGTTCTGAGACATTTGATCCTTTTACCGCTTTCCTTCTCCACTAATGCTCTGAAAGCTTTGAATTTCCCAAAAGCTTCAGACTTGTCTTTCAAGAATGTGACCCACATCATTCTTGAGCAGTCATCAGTGAGGATCATGAAGTACCTATCACCCTACACACTTCTAGTTTTCATAGGACCACACAAATCAGTATGTACAAGATCAAGCAAGTTGTCAGCAGTGAAAGATTTACCTTTAAAAGTTGAGGAAGACATTTTCCCCAATTGACATTCTCTACACAAGGTATTATCCGGTTTGTTTAGCACCAGCAACCCTCTAGCTGCCTTGATCTTACTATCCTTTACAATATTATCAAAGTTTATATGACAGAGTCTCCTATGCCATATCCAACTATCATCAAGCTTAGCCATAAGACAGGTACTTACATTTGTATTCAACTGAAATAAGTTACCTTTGGTCTGCATGTCGGTGGCCACCAATTTACCATCTTTTCCTTTGATTCTACAAACTCCATTCTTGAATTGCAGAGTGAGGCCACTGTCATTTAGCTGGGCAACACTTAGAAGGTTGTGTCTGAGACCATCAACCCAGTACACATTGTCAACACTAATCTTTCCATTCAAAGAGATGGATCCTCTGCCTTTGACCATGCATGGTGCATCATTGCCAAAGAAGACCACACCACCATCATACTCTTCTAAGGATAGAAACTTGCTCCGGTCACCAGTCATATGGTGAGAACAACCACTGTCAATGATCCACTCATTTGAATTATCAAACCAGGAGACAAGAGCCTTCTTGTCTACCACATCTTCCTTTACAACAACAAACACAATGTCTTCATTCTCTTCATCTTCTGATTCCTCATTTGTGACACCTTCATCAACTGCAACAAAACAGTTTCTCCGGTTTCCTCCTTTGAATTTCTTGAACCTTTCCGGTTTATCCTTGTTGTTGCTATTAGGACAGTTCATAGCAATATGTCATATCCAGTTACAGGAAAAACATTTCAAAGGGAGCTTACCTTTGTATTTACCAATTCCTTTTGGAAATTTCCTGGCAAGAAGAGCTTCAAATTCCATCAGAAACTCTTCATCATTCATTTCTTTGTTCTGATTAGGTTCCCCACTAGTGCTAGCCTCTTTTCCTTTTTTAGATGGTATAGCAGAGGCTCTAAATGCTAATTTTGTCTTTTGAACACTGTCATCAAAACTATTCAGCTCATAGGCTATCAACTTGGCTATGATGGAGTCCAAGGACACCTTAGACTTGTCTATTGATCTCAGCTCCTGAATAGCAGCAACCCTTATTGCATAGACCGGCAACAGGGATCTCAGGACTTTACTTACCACAGTGGAATCTTCTATTTTGCCACCTGCACTCTTGATTTCTCCAACAACCGTTTTGATTCTTATTCCATACTGTTGAATGGTCTCTCCTTCAACCATCCGCATGTCTTCAAACTTCCTTCTCAGGCTTTCTTCCTTAGCCTATTTTACATGCTCACCACCACCATAGATATTTTCAAGAGCATCCCATACCTCTTTGGGATTTGCCTTATCTTGAACATCAATAAATTCAATGTCAGATAGACTACTGATGAGGGCTTCCATGACTTGCCCATTTTCTTGTATCTCTCTCTTTTGGTCATCGATGAGAGTACTGGTAGGAACAACATATACATTTTCAACATAACTCCAATGTTGAACACCCATGATTTTGATGAATATCTTCATCTTGTCTTTCCATATACCAAAGTTTTCCCTGTTAAACTTTGGACCTTCCCTCTTCATCATTTAACTAGGATCTTTTCCTCAAGTAGTTAAGCTTACAACATAGAGGACCTGGAGGTGCTCTGATACCAATTGATAACTCAATGATGAACCACTGGTACCAAACCAGTACTGAGAGGGGGGGGTGAATCAGTACAAACACAATCTGCAGTCCAAAACCAGTTTGATAGCAAATACTCCAAATGACTTGCAAACGGGAATACCTTTTCAACACAGACTGCAACCGGTAAAGCCAAGAGTGTCTAAAACATGCATTGACCGGTTGAACACTTAGCTTTTCATTTAACTCAAAACAACACTACCATTTCACCCTCATGCATGAACAGGTAAACTATCCTCTGATCATCACAATAGTTAGTTCAGTATGCTTTATAGACAGGCATAAAACATAGAACCATCATATGCTCAACAGGTAGTAACAAAGCATCACAAGATAAAAGCATCACACATAACACACATATTTTTCACGTGGAAACCCAATTGGGAAAAACCATGGTGGGGATGAATACCCACAAGTTTCTTTTGAACTCTTTTGAAGTCCGCTCTGTTAGGAGCCTTGTCCGGTTAAAGACATTACAATAGGTTCTGCTAGGAACCGATCATGTTAGGGATCACCCGATTAAGGGATAGCAATAATACTCGGTTAAGGGTTAAACCCGGTAGGGTCACCTTGTTAGAGGATTTCAAGAACTCAATAGCTAAAGGATCTCTAGAGCTCTATAGCTTCTCAGAACTCATTAACCTCGAGTTACCCGGTTAAGGGATTTGAATCAAGCCTATTAAGACCACCCTATTAGGGGATTTTGCAACAAGCCAGTTAAGGCTACCCTGTTAGGGGATTTTACAACTATTGAAGTGGTTAGAGATCAACAGGAATTACAATGATCTATTAACAGTACTCAATGCTAATGCAGATCCATTTCGGCTCCTCTTCACCTTCTGCACATTCACTTTGCAGGTATCTCTTCTCTCCTTTGGTCTGGCAAGAATCACGTATCACTTCCTTAGGATACACACACACAACTTTTGCCAACAACCTTAGAAAGAAACACAACATTGACCTTATAGGAAACATACAGGTCGGTAGCAAAAACCCTAAACCCTAAACCTGTTAAGTTAAGCAATTCAAGAAGTTCGATCCTGATCGTTGAATCATACTGCATTAAATGCAACAATCTTGAATCAATCTCAAGACATTCTCCATCATCCATTATCCACCGATTTCATGGTGGCTGATAACCCATCACCCGTTATCACTGTTTGACAGACTTTGCTCATTCTCGAGGTAGATAGGAATAGTCATCTTTATGCAAGATCCTTCACGCACACAGAGCTTACGTGGCAACACGATCTATCCTCCATTATACTATTAACTCATCACACAAAGATCACCAATTGAGTCATACAGACTTGAGGTAATCCAACTGGAAATCCTGAAGTGGAAGCTACCTACCAACCGGTAGTCATACAATGCTTCCATGTGCCGGTTCCCATAACTACATGCCGGTTCACCTTGAACAAATATACCGCTTCACTTTGGCATATAAACTGGTTCATACATATGCCGGTTCCTCTCTCTTTTCACCTATCACATGTGCCGGTTCACACCATGTCTCATATTGACATCAATGACAACATACAATATCATTATGTCTTCATGCCGGTTCACATAATGCCAACAAAAATACCTTTAACTTAAGAATAATATTTAGTTTCCTTCATCTAGTACATCATCTTCTTCCACTTCAACATCCACACAATCAAGGTCATCCATCATGACACATGTAGTGGATAAGATGAAAAATCATGCACTCTTCGCATCGACAAATCCTTACTCCAACCAATGACTTCTTAATCCAAGAGCCTCACATCATATGGAGCTTTATCTTTGATTCTCCTCATATGAACCTTGCACATTACCATACATATTGATGAGTAATAATTCACTTGTATTAGCATTAATGAGAAAGGATCAATATATGTTCATGATGGAACACTTCATGATGTACCTTTGTTCCCTCATTATCCTCCAATTTGATTTACATATATCAAATTGCACATAGTGGGGCAAGGAAGATAGTCCAGTTCACACCCAATCCACTACTTATCAAAGATATTTATAGTAGAGAGTTTTTTGTAGTTGGGATAGTTGATCATGCCTCTTGATTTTATGTCTTCTCAAATTTTTCTTCAAATGAGCCTAGAGTTTCATTTACTAGTTTACACTTTCATGCATCTAGAATGGATTGTATATCTAAGAATAATCTTAGTAACATGAACCTATGTGTGCTCCCATCATCCACCTTGATTCATGAGACTTGTGTTGAGTTTCCACCTGCATATTCATATATCAATTTGATTTAGTAGTATGGTATTTTTCTTCTACTTCTAACCTTGTGGGATTACTTCTTGCAAGATATTATAGAGTTGTTTGTTGAGTCACAAATTGTAGATATTGGGGACATAATTGACGATATTCATTTCCTTTTTATGATAGCCACAACCCACATGTTTGTTAGAAATACTTGTCTTAAGTTGTCATTGATGTCAAACCCGGTGATCCAGATTGGTCTGGATGTGTTGCTGAATAGTGGAAGATAGGTATGTATGATTTGATGTAGAATAGTGGAAGATAGGTATATATGTTCAGATGGCAGTTTTTAGATATTTTTGATGTATTGCAAACATGTTTATTGCTCTAGAAATATGTATTGTCAGTATGAAGATAAATTTATCTTGATGAGAGAGATTTGGTGTTGGTTGTGGCAAATGGTTTCATGCTCTGGTCATTCATGCAGTCTAACAAAATTCAATTAACTTATCTCAGAAGTGCAGTCCTCCGCATTTGTGTTTTGATGCAGTTGTGGAAGTGCAATTTTTTATATGGGTGTTGTCGTTGGTTGAGATTTTTGTATTCATGGTTTTGGTGCTCAGAAAATTATGCCCTAAATGTTGTCCTTTAGATGTACACATTCAGTTATGTAGTGTTGAGAAAATCTTTGTGCTCTGGTTTCTTCATTTCTGATGTTAAGTTGTTGATGATTATTTGTTCATGTATTTAACCTCATAGTATTGAGTTGGATCATGTTGATGTGCTCTGGACTTGTGCTCTTCGCCTGGTTCAGGTAACCCCAGATGCTCTATCTTTTCTTCTGGTGATTGTGGTGCTTGGATAATTTTGAATTATGTTTGGCCAACCTTAAGAGATTATGTTATTATTTAGCTTTGGTGATTGTAACGTGTGAATTGATCGTTGAAGATATCATTTGGGAAAATATTGTTAAGGCTGACTTATTGTATATTCTTATTATTACACTCATATATATTATAATCGAACATTATGCTGGCAAAAGACACTATTTCGGTGATGTTCCAATGGAGATTGATGATGTTAGGTGCATGGATATTACTTAGGGTTTGTTAGTGATGGCACCTCAACCTTGTAATCCTATCTGGTATATGGAGATTAGAATTACCGAAAGTCTTAAGTAAGTTTGGTTATTCATGAGCATATGTCTGGTCGGTGGAACACATTGTATGAATTTGATAAGCAAAATTCATTTCTAGTGATGCAGTTTTTGTTGTGGTGATAGAGATAGTTGACTAGATAAGTGAGGCAACTTTTCATGCAATTCTAGCCTCTGGTGCTGATTCTAGAGCAAGTTTCTTGGTCTGGTTATCTGGTATTGCAGGAAGAACAAGATTATGCTTATATTTGATGGTGTAGCGTATTGTCTGGATAATTGAGGTGATTCTGGTGGATGTTGATGAGTTCAAGGTGATTGGGCCAACCTATGGGAATCTTTTGATTACATGTTTTAGGTTCGATATAAGGATTTGAACTGGTTTGAGCCGACATGAGCCTACACATTT
Organism: Cryptomeria japonica; assembly: GCF_030272615.1. NCBI lineage: Eukaryota > Viridiplantae > Streptophyta > Pinopsida > Cupressales > Cupressaceae > Cryptomeria > Cryptomeria japonica. Next base: position 214,952,309 of record NC_081414.1, on the reverse strand, counting down.
CATATTTTGTAGTTTTGAGAAGCTGACTAGTTGGAAATTTATTTTGGTAGTGTAGATATATAAGACCAACTTGGATGAACATTTTTGGCATGGGAAGGATGTGAGATAGTGTTTGGAAGTGACTGAGTGTAGTTTCATGTGTGCATCTTATATTTTCATGATCCAGTATATGGTAGTTGAGCTAAACAGAGCAGTTTCTTAGTGTAGTGACAACAGAACAATTGGAGCCTAACCAGAACCATAGTTTGGCATAGTTAGATGTCATTCTTTAGTTAACTTATCATTGTAATCATTTTGTAATAGCTTGTAAGGCGGTGTGCCTTCCTTCGAGGTTGCAACCATGTTTTGTAATTGAGTGGTGAGCTCTAGGCAGTGTGCCTGAATGCAACTGCATTCCAACTCTTGTAATATTGTTTTACTACTAGCCATAGTATAATAATATTGTGGGTACTCAATCCCACCATTTTTTTTCCCTTTCCAGTTTTCCTTTTAAAAATTCCAGTGTTATGGTTGAGTGGTTATTTGCATTGTATTTTTGCATTATAGTTACTATTCTCTGCATCTGGTGGTTAAAGAATTAATACAATAAATTTGTAAATTTTGGAATACTGATTCACCCCCCCTCTTAGTGTTCATTGATTCCAACAATTGGTATCAGAAATTTGTGCCTCGGAAGAAGCCTAACAACTTGAGGAAGATCCAAAAGATTGAATCAATGGACTCTAGTTTGCAAAAACAACTTAGTGTGGCACTTGAATATCTTGATGCAACGATGAAGGAAAGGAGTAGTCTGAAAAGAAATCTAAATGCAGTTGAAGACTTCATTAAGACATTGAAAGATCAATTGAACACTTCTAGAGAAAAAAGAAAGGAGCTAGTGGATAATTTGTAGGAGAAAGAAGAACAAAGTGTTGACAATCAAACTTTACAAGATAAGACAGATGAATGTGAGAAGTTGGCCAGAGAGAATGCAATTTTGAAGAATGAGATGCACTCTATTGTCATGAAGCTAACTAAGGAGAGACCAGAAGAAGAGTGAAGAAATATTGACTCAATCATTGAAGGAAAGATCTAATGAATGTTACAGATTGACATATGAGAATGATCAGTTGAAGCTTGAATTGGTGCAAACAAAGAATGATGGACAAGAACTTGAAAGACAAATCATAATTCTAAGAGATGAGTTGACTACTGCTAATGAATACAAAGAAAATTTCAAAGCAAGTTCAACTCGGTTGGATGAGATGTTAGAAAGTAAGAAACATGGAAAAGACATGTGAGGACTTGGATTTGAGAAAGGAGAATCCGCTGATTCTAGTCAGAGCAATCATCAACAAAAGAACAAAAAACCTCTGGTAAGATAGCCTAATGCCTATAAATTCAATGGTAAATGTTTTGTTTGTGGTAAATTTGGTCATATGGAAAATCAATGCAAAAAGAGGATGAATAATGGGATGATGAATAATATGAACAATGGTCCTACCTTTACTGATCAATGTTTCAAATGCAACAATTTTAGACATAAGTCAAATATGTGCAGAATGATGATCAATATTTAGAATAAGAGATATTATGCTTCTGAAATGTTTGGAAATATCTCTAACCAATGTAGGATGAGACAAAATCAAATGAACTTTAGGCCTATGCAAAGGAATATTCTATGCCATGCATGTAACAAAGTAGGTCATTTTCAAGATATTGCAAAAGCAAGACTGCACCGGTGAACAAGAAAAATCAAGATGAGAAAGGCAAAGCAAAGGTAGATGAAATTAGAGATCAACATAAGAAGATGTGGGTGAAAAAGGAAGATTCAAATTGGAAAAATGACTCCACACCTAAATCCGGTGATGGAACCTCATCTGGTAACTAGGGATTTTTTGCCTTAGGGAGAAGATTACCATGCAAATCTTTGGAACCCCCTTGAGAAGATCTATAAGTGGTTGAGGATGGTTGCAGATGATGGAGATTAGGTATGCAGAAGATATCCGAAAGATTTATGGTGGTCTAGTAATCTGGTGAATGAATTGGTGAAAAATAGTGTAACTAGAAGAGCATTTATTACAACTTGAAAGTTAGGTTAAAAAGGGCATTTCAATCATTCATTTTTTGCACTACGAATGAAGACTAAGAGAAGAAGACCAAGGCAAACAAGTTTGAGCTAATATAATTGAGCTTGAAGTGATCATTCAGATATTTTTTGTGTTTGGTTGAGATTGAAAAAGGTATTTATCCGTTTGTGAGAAATCTTTTGATACCCTAAATTAGACATGGCATCTGCATCTGGCATTATGACCCCTCTAGTTGTGGAAATTTCAGAGAGAGCCCAACCTGTATTCAAGAGACATCATTTTAAATCTATTGAAGATGATCTGAAAGGCATATTTTCTTCAACCCGATATGGTGTTCTTCATAATGAAGATATTAGGGCTTATATCCATTGTAGCCTCAAAGAACAAGGTAATTAAGATATGTTAACACTCTACAATAAGCATCTATTGGATAGTTTGGGAAATGTGAAGCTGGAATTCAAGGTACTTTAGGATAAGGGTTTCACACAATTTATTCACTTTTTGGTACTGGATGAGACAAAGTGGTTTTGGTAAGTTCTGAGTAGAATTCACGATTAGTTTATGTGTCTAGATCAACCTTACAAGATAGCCAAGCAAGTCATTGAAGCACTTACCTATTTGAAAGCAACCAGTGAAGTCCCCAAATTAAGGAAAATTTAAAATACAATGCTAACAAAGATTACTAGATCTCAATTTGACAGTCGGTCAATGACTATTAATAATATTATCAAGCATGAAATTATATTTTCCTCAATGGTGATTGGATACAAATTATATCAATCGAGCAAGCCAAATTTTGTCTCTGGTACAACCTGATGGCATTATACACTCAGATGAGAATGGTAGATGTTGTCATTGATGGCAACTAGGTTCAACTAAGTGGCAAACAAGGTTAAACAAGGTTTCACAGGTTCAACTGGCAATAGACTTCACCTATCGGCACCGGCAGATGCAACAAGGTTTATTCACATCGGCATCCAGTTTACATAGGCAACAGATCATACTGGCATCCAAAGTCGACTTGGCAATAATATTGTTTATGTAGTGTAAATTGTAATTGTATAGCCGACAAGATGTATTGTAAAGACTCATATATGTATGTGATCTTGTAGGTCATTTTGTGAGGATTTGTATGTGAAGTAGGTAATGAAATGTGTGTATGTAGGTGATATATGTAATAGGATAGAAATATGATACCAGATAGTTGTATATGCACTTTGATGTATTTATTTTGAGAGTGAATAAGAAGCAGAGCAGAGTGAGGACTATTCTATGAAAGAAGAATCATTTAGTAGCAAGGTTTTAGCAGAGGTATAAGACAAAGCTTAAACCGATACTGAATCTAGCATTGCAGATGCTATTTTGAAGCAGTGCATTATTATTGGATTTAACCATCCATTTGTGTAGTCGGTGGGACTCCATTTTGTGTTGAGCAGTGAGCTCTAGGTAGTTGGCCTTCCTACATGTACAGGCCCCTATTATACTGAGTAATATTTTTCCATATTGGCCAGTGAGTAAATATTGTGGGTCACAAATCCCACTGAGGTTTTTCCCCTACCGGGTTTTCTCGCCAAAAATATTTGTGTTATGGTGTGCATTGATGTTGATTCTTTTGTTTCTCTTTACTGCATTAATATTTGCTTACCAGTATATTAATTTTAGTTATTAAGTTGCAAATAAGTTTAAATATTTCATCAATTGGTTAGACACTGATTCACCCCCCCCTCCCCCCCCTCTCAGTGTCTTTGGGATTAACCAAATATCAAACAATTGGTATTAGAGCCTAGTCCTCTATTTATAGAAGTCTAACAGCTTGAGGAAGATTATGAAATCTATACCGATGAAAATCTTGAGACAACAGTTGGAAGGAGCTCTTGAAGATTTTGATGCAAAAAAATTAAAGAATATCAAACTGGAAGATGAACTCGGAACTACTCAGGAATTCATCAAAGCACTTCGAGAAAACCTGGCCAGGGCATAGAACAAGAGAAAATAATTACATGAGAAACTGCAAAAACAAGATGATGAAGAAAAATAAACTCTCTAAGATATTGCAGAGAAATTGAGACAAGAGAACAGTAACATGAAGAATGAGATGCAATATTTAACCATGAGACTATGTAAGGATATTGAAGATAGAAAGAAGAATGAGGAAGATTTGGCCAGAAGACTTAATGAAAGATCAAATGAATCTCTAAGGCTTAGTTATGAAAATGATATGCCTAAAACATATTTGATCAAATGCAACATGACAAAGAGGAACTTATGAGACAAGTTAGCACTCTAGAAAGTGAGCTGGTCGCTGCAAATGAATACAAAGACAAATTCAAAAAGAGTTCAGACAAGCTTGATGATATGTTGAAAAGTCAAAAACCTGATGGAGAAATAGTTGGACTTGGATTTGAACATGGAGAAAGTTCCAGAACTGCAAACAATCATGATCACAACAAACCGGTAAGGCAACCTAATGCTTATAAATTCATTGAGAAATATTTTAATTAAAATAAATTTGGTCATAGAGAAAATCAGCACAGAATTAGGAATAATCAGAATACAAACTCATCTACCTGTCAATGTTCCAAATGCAATAAACATGTTCATAACTCAGACAATGGCAGAATGAATATAAAATGCTATGTTCATGGTAGACTTGGACATCTATCTAATCAATGCAGAACTCAAACCGGTCAAGGTTATGGAAAAGCTATTCAAAGAAACAATGTAACCTATTATGCATGTAACAAGATTCGACATATTGCAAGATTTTGTAGAAGCAAGAATGTATCGACAAACAACAAAGGATACACAATGCATTCCTGGGTGATATGTATCATGAACTGAAGGGTACAAAGGCCAAATGGATTTCAGATGATGCACAGACCTTGATTAAGAAGTTCGGTAGTTTTTACATCTAGTTCCCACGCTTTTGCTATATACGGGTAGGAGGCTTTGAAGAGGAACCCTTCAAGCTTCCGCACTTCTGTTCTGATTGTTTTGTTCTAGTAGAAGTATGCATACAACTAACCTCTGTGGTCAAGAAGGTATAGCCTAAGGACAAGTGGGAAGGTCATTTTCCAATACAATTGGGATGTTGTCTTGCAATTCAATGTCTGATGCACTAAGTATAGGAGCAGACCTTAGAAATTTTAATTTCTCTCTGTATTCTGAAAGAAAAGAGTTTGACAATAAGGGATTTTCTTGGAGCCTTGGCTTAATGCCTTATCTTCCCATGCCATAGTTAGAAGATTTCTGGGAAGACTGTTCAGATGAACTTGAAGTCTTCAAAAGGGAAAACATGAGATTGGTGTTGGAACAGGTTATCTCTTTGCAAATAAGGTTAGACATTAAAGCGCTTGAAGAGGATTATCTTGAACTGTTTGAACCAGTGTATTTAGCCCATGCATAGACTAAAATGCCCCCAATTAATTAGGATGAGGAGGAAAATGATGATATACAATTGAGAACTGAACGAGTTCTGGAAAGAACTGTGGCATGGGTGGCTAAAAAGAAAGCAATGAAGCCAGGCGCCAAGTCCCTTTCTGCAAGAAATATATCTTCACCAAAACGTCCTTCTAACAGTGCTCCTATTTGTGCAGGTAAGGAAATCAAGTCGGCTCAGCCTAGACGTAGGTCTAGCCCAACTCTGGATTTTAGTACCCGTCGGCATACTCGATCGCGTAGTGTCACCCAGAGGAAGATGGACCAAGTCAAGGATATGGGAGTAAAAGATGTCGTGCTTGAGGCTCAGATCTTTGAAATTGAAGATTTGGATGGTGAAGTAGCCTGTGCTCTGGACTCCCAAACAGTGACTGTGGCTATGACGCCACCACTAAAAATGATTGAAGGAACTACTCATTCCGCTGCGACTCCTAAATGGTTAACAACCTCAGTGAACAAGAAAAGGAGATTTCTTCCTGTGACCCTTTCAATTCAGGAAATGGTTGCTAAGTACTCCGACAAGAATCCAAAGCCAAAGCGGTTCAAGACCACCACTCACTTGAACAATGACAAAGAAACTGGTAAATGCACGATGAAAATTGCCTCTTACAAACCAAAAGATGAGAACAAAGATGCCGGTTCTGATGATTTTGAAATCACAAAAGTAGAGTTGGGAAAGATGAGCAGGGATACAGATAACCATTTTTTCCAAGTGTCAGCGAAGAAAATGCTTACCCGGTCAAAGAAGGATGGACGGGAGAAAAGAGAACTTAAAAGACACATAAGTGTTTTGGCTCAGTTCATCGATAGTATTGGTTGCCTTGGAGTAATTCCAATATCCCATGCCACTGAGAATTTTGACCCAACTTCTCCAGAAAACAAGAAGTTGATGAACCAAGTTCAACGGGCTAAGAGCATCACTGAAGCAGTTGAGAAGTGGATTGAACAAGTAATCAAAGATGGTGAAAAATACATTATTGACTCCTGGAAGTTGTGTGATGAAGTACAGAGCCTGATTTCTGAAATCCAAAACCAGCTTGTACCTTGGGAGAAAGAAGAGCACAAATGGCAAAATGTCCTGCCTCTGTTTACCAAAATCGAAGAGTATGGGGCTACCAGGTTTCTAACAGAACATTCAATTAAGCTGGTAGCTGATGAATGCCAACTTTTCGTGCTGAAGAAAACTATCATGTGGCGGGTGCTTACCTTTCAGTCGGTAATTACGGATACAAGAACCTCTGTCTATGAACTCCAAGATTTGTAAAGAAGTATAGTCAAGGATAATAAAGTGGTTAATCTCGATCATGACTGGGAGTTAGGAATCTGCGGGTCAAGCACACAAGAAGCAATCAAATCTTTCTGGTTGAACATGGAGAAGATCAGAGTCAAGAGTAGTTTCACACCGGAGAATATAACCAAGGTGGCTAGGATCGAATCTATTGTTTTCATTGGGAACAATCAACTGCCGAAGCACTCAGAGAAGATGGTGCAACACAAGTGGAATAAAGAAGTGGCAAAGGCAAAACTCAATGCAATGAAAGTCCCAGGGCAATCGATGATCCAGGAACTCATAGCTGCTCATGATGCCCACGAAGACGGAGAAGATGATAATGATGGAATATGACATAATGCATCCACTTAGGGCTAGTTTTCTTTATTTTTAAAACATTTCTTATAGTTATGCAAAAACTTCAGGACAACTGTCACAAAATACTTTCTGTTGGTTTCGTAACTATTTTATCGGGGAGTGGTCGAGTTTTTCTTGGAGACCTCCCCCGTTTAGACTATAAATTAAGTAAAACAGATGGTAGAAGGGTTAGATTTTAGTAACTAATCTTGTGAACTTCGACTAAAGTTTTTGTTTTGGTATTTTTTGTTCTTAATCAAAGGAAGAATCAGATGATTGAGATCTGTTTTGGAAAAGATTGGCAGATGTATTTTTGTGCCTTTGTTGCATAAGGATATATATATGAAATATGATCATATTGTTTTTGGGGAGAAGAAAGATCTGTGTATTTTGAATCCGAATAGATAACATGTCTTTGCATATGTTCATCTGATCAAGTAATAGTAATTGATCATTTCATTGCAGTATTTCATTATTCCTCTGATGTTCTTTCCTTTGAATGTGTTGTTTACTCTAGAAAAGATTCATGATTGAGGGCGGATTTATTTTCCTTGAATCTATTCATCTTTTATTGGTTTAGGTGGAAGAAGTATATTGAACTTTGTTTCAGTTGCTGTAGTTATATGTTTTTGAAAATTAAGGAAATAGCTTTCATTGTTTATGAGACATGAGAAAAGTTGCAGCCTTTCATCCAAGAATGAAATAGGCGGCCTTACACGCTTTTTGGTTAAAAGCTTTCATTCAGATATAAATAAAAATAAAACATATTTCATGAAAAACCAGGATAGGGAGCTGTACCTATGCAAAAATTCAGAGGGAAGTGATTTGAACAACACTTACCCAATTGTTCAGTGAATCATTTGTTCTCAGAATAAGGTAACAGAGTTTAAGATTAATCATTTGAAAACAAAGAGCAAATCTATTCACTAACAGATTTTTGGCGACTCTGTTGGGGAGTGAAACGAAGAGAAAACTAATTTTTCTATAGACTAGTATGTTGTAGACGTAACAAAAGTGAACTCAAATTGGCAAAATTGCTCTGAGTTCAGGAAGCCTGTTGAGATTGAGTATTGTTTGAAATAGTTTAGTTTTTCATATGAGTAATCACCCTGGATTCTCATCCATATACTAGAGCACAAAGAAGAGAAGGATTGATTGATAATTGTTTTGAAGAATTGCAAAATCTGTAATTTGCCCCAAGTTTTACTCCTAGAAGGCCGGCCAAAAGCAGACCTTCATCTCCTATCAGAGTTACCCCTATATCTTCTTCTTCCCCTTGGCAAGCACTAACACTTACTGGAATTCAAGCCCCTCCCCTTGTGACCATTCATCCAGTGTTCATTATGGCTCAACCTTGGGGTGCAGCTGTTGGACCTCTTGCTCTCGCAGCCCATAATCCACTACCAAAAGGAGCAAAAGGTGTTTTACCCAAATATAAAGGTGACGGGAAAGTTTCAGTTGAAGAGCATTTGAACTCTTTTAATGTAGCAACTGGAATCCTAGCAGTTCAATATGAGGACGTGGCTGTTAGGCTTTTTGTCCAAACCCTCACCGAAGGGGTGGCATAATGGTTTAGCCAACTGCAAGCAAGATCCATAACTGACTGGCAAATGATGAAAACTGCTTTTGAAAAAAGATTCCAAAGCACTAATGATGAACACACGTTACTGGCTCAACTCACACAGATGAAGAAGGAAATTCATGAGCTGATGAGGGATTATGTAGCAAGATATAATAAGATTATTCACAAAATTCCTCAAGCCAAGAGACCAACTGCAGATAATTAGTGATGTTTCTTTGTAAATTCCATGCCACCTGACGTAGGATTTCACCTTAGAAGAAGTAGACCAACGGACCTAGACACTGCACAAAATGAGGCTATACAACTTGAAGATGATCTGATAATAGCTGGCAAATGGAGGAAAGATGTACAAATTTCTCAGGGACAATCTCAGGCTTCTACGTCATCTACCGATCCGGTTGTTCAGCGGCTTGTCAATGATATGATTGCTTTAAAGAGGTAGATACCTAAGCCTGGAAACTCTTATCCACAACCTTATCAGGATATAAGCAGGAGAACTTCAAATCAATATAACTATGGATGACCATTGCAACTTCCTGTAGTTCCACAAAGATTACAGATAGAGGCACCTCCTGACAAAGGTGTCATGTGTTCATTTCATCTTACTATTGATCATGATGGAGTTTCGTGTCCTGATATGATAAGACACATTCAGATGCAAAACACAAAGGATGAATTAGGAGAGTTCACCGAAGCAGAAAGACTTCAAGAGGTACCTGGCGACTCTGGAACATTCTACCTCGAATATGAGTCAAATTCAGAAAAAGGTAGTAACATTTTGGTGACTCTTGAAGGTTCTTCATGTGCGATTATAATAATGAATCAATGAACCTCCCAGCCTTCTTCCTTTGTGTACCCTTCTGGAAGCAATTTCAAAGGCAAAGATCTCCTAGGTAATAGTTTTTCAAAGATTCATGAGGTTAAGATTTTGCAAAGGAATCATGAAGATCATAAGAGCTCTTCTTCTTCTTCCTCCTTTGATATCATCAAGTTCTTCAGGGCCTCTACCATTCAAATTCCTACCATTGAGTATTTAAAGCTTAACCTAAAAGAGTTGGATAAACTGGTCAAATACGTTAAAGGAGATTCCTTTTCGGAGTCTCAAGTACATGGATGTATGGAAAATGGTGATTTATCTACTGTAGAGGGGTCTTCATCTATTCCTTGCTCATCAGCTAATCTAGCAGATCCCTGTGCTTTTCATGATACAAAGTCTGGGCATGAGGTTGAGATTCCGAAACCTGAACCTTTCTATATTTCCCTTCTCCTGAATGGCCAGAAGTTAAGTAATTGCATAATTGATTTAGGGGCTTCAGACAATATAATGCCTTCTCCTATGGCTAAATCTCTAGGTTTGACCCTCACTAAAACGTTTGGGAGATGATTTTCAATGGATGGAAAACAGGTTCCTCTTATTGGTCAGGTAAAGGACGTCCAGGCAGTGCTAGTAGCATGCCCAAACAAAAGAGTAAGATTAACTATACTAGTTGCTAATATTCTGGGGAGTTATGGAATGCTTCTGAGTAGGATGTTTTGCAAAGATCTTGGAGGCAAAATCAAAATGGACTGGTCTGAAGCCGTTATTCCCCTTGGAAATCAAAAAATTAAGTTTGAACCTGAGCCCAAAAATAAGTATACTATTTTTCCCTCAGATAACCCCAAAGCCCAGATTCTGTTTCAAGAGTGTGAGTTTGGAAACTATCTTGTTCTTGCACCTGGTGAAAAGAAAATGGACAAGGCAACTGATGAATTTGATGGACTATGGCAGATGGAATTTGATGGAAGTTGCGCTAACTCCGGTTCTGGAGCAGGGGTGGTTTTGTTGTCACCAACTGGTAATATTTTCCCCTTTTCCTTCAAGTTGGATTTTAAGAACACTAATAATACTGCTGAATATGAGGCACTCTTATTGGGATTAAGTGAGGCTAAATGTAAAGGAATTAAGTTGCTTAAAGTCAAAGGTGATGCAGAGTTAATCGTTAGGCAGGTGAGGAATGTCTATAAGGTTAAGAATGATAGGTTGAGGCATTACAGGAATAGAGTTTGGGATGAGTTAGAATTCTTTTATGCCTTCTCGATTGAAGCAATTCCGAGGGAGCAAAATAGTAGGGCAGATTCATTGGCCGTGTCAGCCTCACTTTTATTACCACATCCGGATTTTAAAGATAACTCATATAGGATTGAAATGATCTATAGGCCCAATGTTCCTGATAATGTAGATCATTGGCAGGTTTTTGATGCAGATGCACAGATCAAAGATTTCCTAGAATGTGCTCAATCATTCTCTCAATCATATTTTGAAGGCTCTGAGAATGTTTGCAAAGAGTTTAGTCTAGACCCAGAGGTAGATCCTACAAATAGCTTTATTCAGCTCAAAGGTAACAAAATTCCAAAGAGGTTAGTGACATTGGAGAGATTTTTCACCAGAGATGATGAATTCATAGGTAACAAAGTTCCCAAGGATGACGAGAAAGGAAATTGTGAGAAAAAAAATTTGGGAGATGAAGCTAATCCAAAAGAAGTGACAATCGGTAGGTGTTGTTCTACAGAGGAAAAGAGAGCACTTGGTACACTGCTTAAGGAATACATTGATGTTTTTGCTTGGTCTTATGACGACCTGAAGGAGTTTAGAAATGGACATTTTCAACATCAGATTCCACTGAAGCCAGGCGCCTCTCCTTTTAGGCAAAAATTGAGGAATTTTAACCCCATTATGGTGGATGTAATTTCTAAGGAAGTTGAAAAAATGCTTAAAGCCCGAATCATATATCCAATCCACCATTCCACCTAGGTAGCTAACATTGTGCCCGTAAGAAAGAAAAATGGGGAAATTCGTATCTGTGTTGATTTTTGGAATTTGAATCAAGCAAGCCTGAAGGACAACTACACCTTACCAAATATGGATCATATTTTACAGACAGTGTCCGGGTCAGAGATGATGTCGATGTTGGATGATTTTTTTGGTTACAACCAGATTACTGCAGCAGAACATGAGCAGCACAAGACAACATTCATCACTCCATGGGGAACATTCGGATACAACTGCATGCCTTTTGGTTTAATAAATGTCGGAGCCACTTTTCAAAGGGCTATGGATTCCTCTTTCAAGGATTTCCTAAATAGAATAATTGTAGTTTATCTAGATGACCTCACGGTGTTTTCAAAAAAAAGGACAGATCATTTTCGGGATTTGAGTGCAGTATTGCAGCATTGCTGTGAGCATGGGATTTCTTTGAATCCTAAGAAATCAGTTTTTTGTGTCACAGAGGGAAAATTGTTAGGACACATTGTCTCAAAAGAGGGAGTCAAGATTGATCCCGAGAGGGTTAAAGCAATTCAACGTCTCAGTTTACCCTCTAGCCGGACTGGAGTAAGATCGTTCTTTGGTCAAGTGAATTTCTTAAGAAGATTTGTTCCAAAGTTTGCTAAGACCACAAAACACATTGTTGGCTTGCTAAGTGAGCAACATCCTTTTAAGTGGACTGAAGAGGCCAAAAATGCTTTTGAGAAAATTAAGGGATCATTTGCAAATGCGCCCACTCTTGTTAATACAGATTTCACGAAGGACTTCATTTTGTATTGTTATGCATCAGACCATACTATGTCTGGGATTCTGTTGCAGTTGGATGAAAATGGGGCTGAAATGTCCATAGCGTTCATGAGTACTCCGCTCAAGAAGCATGAGCTCAAGTATTCACCTATGGAGAAGCATGCGTATGCTATTGTAAAAGCCATGAAACAGTTTCGATACTATATCCTGCATTCTCACTCTATAGTTTTTGTTCCAGATTTGGTCGTAAAGAGCATTTTGACTCAGCAGGAGGTTGGACTAAATAAGAGAGCAACATGGGTGATGAAAATCTAGGAGTATGACTTAGATATTTGCCCTACAAAGAAAATTAAAGGACAGGGCTTATGCAGGTTGATAGCGGAAAATGAGGTGGAAACTGAAGCAGAGTTACCATTAACTCTTTTTGTCAGATTGCAGGATACTTGATTCTTTAATGTGGCCTACTATTTAACTTATGGTAGTTGCCCAAATCATCTGTCGGCTAAAGAACAAAGGAATTTAAAATTAAAAGCTGCAAAGTATGTAATTTGGCGGGATGTTTTATACAAAAAGGGTTTAGATGGAACATATCTAAGGTGTGTAGATAAACCTCAACAGCAAAAGCTCCTGGAAGCCTATCATGGAGAGATTTGTGGGGGACACTTCTCATCATCTGTTACTACTTTCAAAATTCTGAGAAATTGTTTTTATTGGCCCAACATGTTTCGGGATGCCTATATTCATGTGAAAGAATGTGAAAAATGTCAATTGTTTTCTAGAAAGCCACATTTAGCAGCACTGCCTCTAAGGCCTGTAGTGATAGATGAACCATTCACGCAGTGGGGCATTGATTTCATAGGCCCAATAAACCCTCATTCCAGTGCGGGTCACATGTATATTTTGATAGCAACCAACTACTTTACTAAATGGGTAGAGGCTATTCCCACCAAAAAGGCAAATTCAGAGATTGTGTGTAATTTTCTCAAGGATTACATCCTAGTTCATTTTGGGGTACCCCAGAAAATCATGACAGATAATGCATCATATTTCTCCTCTGAAGAGTTGACTTTGTTTTTCTATGATCATCAGATTTCCCTCTCACATTCTTCTAATTATTTCCCATAGGGCAATGGTTTGGCTGAATCTAGCAATAAGAATTTGATAGCCATCATGAAAAAGTTAGTTGATGAGAGTGCTTGGAATTGGCATAAGAAGATATATGAGGCTTTATGGGCAGATAAAACCACACCCAAGAGGGCCATTGGAATGGCACCTTTTGAACTTGTGTATGGCGTAGGAGCGAAACTTTCTTTGCCGTTGGAGTTATCAACAACCAAGCTGCAAACAGTAGTGGAAGATTCCTTCTTTCAAAATGCTTTGGAGAAAAGAATCATGTATCTGACAAAGTTAGAAGAAGAGAGAGAATTGTTGGTGGATAGGATTTCAGAACATCAGAGCCGAGTAAAGAGGATTTTTGACATGCGAGCTCGACCAAGAGGTTTCCTAGTAGGAGATGAGGTGCTGCTATGGGATAAAAGGAGAGAGTCCAAAGGTGCTCACGACAAGTTTGATTCATTGTGGAAGGGCCCTTTCAGAATTTGCGAAGGAGTAGGACAAAATGCATTCATACTTAGCTATGCTGATGGAACGATCATGCCTTATACCTACAATGGGCAAGATCTCAAGCTCTATAAATTGTAAATCCTGTGTTTCAGTTGCTTGTACATAGTAGTCTAGGCGTTTTTGGTTGTGCCCCTAATCCTTTCTCCTTTGTTTTATGTTCTGCGAAACCGGAGTCTATGAGTTCTTTGCATTTTCCTTTGAAAAATACAATCCCCAGTCAGAGCCAATGTTACTACATCATTTATTCCTCATGGCAAGAGTGGGTTATCTTTTCCTTTTTATGTTGGAGTCTTAGTTCATGCCATATTACCTTGGTTCAAGTCCTTAATGCGTCCTCAAATCCTTTTTTATAGTCATTTAAGTCAGGTTCAGACAATTGATTGAACTCCTTGAACACGTCGAACCATTCTGAATTGGGTTCGAGAGGTTCATTTAGGTTCAATAGGTTCCAAGGTGTTCAGAAAAAGTTTTTCGTACTAACATTTTCTCTAAGTGTTTTGCAGTAGCTCTTTAATAAAGTTTTTCCTATTCAGTGATATAACATTTGTGTTGAACTTATTGAACTGAGTTCAAAGGGTTCAAATATGTTCAACGTATTTAACACAGCAAGTGGTCAATAGTTTGACATGGCATACATCTTGAACTACTTGAACACTCAAGAAGTAGGTTCAAGATGTTCATCTGGGTTCAATGTTGGTGGGTCCTGTGGTTTCTAATGTTTTGGGAAATGCATTCATTGCTAAATACAAAGAGGCAGAACCATATCTTAAAGTGATGTCATTCTTTGGATTTTTCGAAGTAAGTGAACGTTTCAGGAACTGGCAGTTTCTTAAAGCACACCGCCATGCATTTAATGCATGCGTGCGAGGGTCTAATCTACCAACTTGCAGCGTCCAAACTGAAATTGCGAAATCATTGCATTTAATGTGTCTGTTTCATTACCTTTCTTAATAAGGTATGAAAATCATTTGTGTTCTGCATTTTCTACTTGCTGCTAGACTTTTGTTTATGTTATCCCTAGATAGGATTCTTTCTTGCTGCTAGCCATCATCTGATTATGCAACTGTGAAGGTGAGTCTTTCCTTATTTTCTCTAGTGTTTTCCCTTGCATTTTCTCTCATACAGAAGGTTTCACTTCAATCAAATTTAGGTTTCTTGTTTTGAAGTCATGAAGTCCACTCTGCATTTGTTTGGAAATGCCTTTAGCTTGGCGTCCATAGAAGCCATAGTTAGTGATACTGACCTGAAAGGAGAGAACCTAGAAGATTTGAAAGAAAGGGTGTTCAAGGGTGTTGATAAGTCTTTTTGTATAGAGATTTTAAGTAGTGGATTTTTCGAAGCCACAGTCTTTCCTCCAGCAATTCCTTGTCCAGAGTTGGTTCGGGAGTGTATTGCTAGATATGACCCTGTATCTGAAACTATTAAGAGAGATAATGGCAAAACCCTTCTTGCCATTAACCGTGAGGTGATTGCTTCAGTTTTCAAGATACCAGATTACTAGTTTTCTAATTTCTCTCCTGCCCAGTCAATCAGTGAGTTCAATGCAGATAGAGCCGGACACCGAAATAATGTGGGGAAATTCTGGTTGAAGGTCCCTTAGAGAGGTGGTTCTAGGTTACCTAAAAATCCTAACAAGAACCACATGTTGCCACATATCCATGATGTGATGCTTCTATTGCATTGAGCCAGAGGTTCTGTCGAAGCTTATATCTTTGATGATTGGATATATTGCTATGTGCAATTAGTTCTGGAAGGAAAACAATATTTGGATTGGGCAGAGTTAATTACTGATTCAATGAGAGAGCAGTTGAGTCTAGCCAAGCAGTTTCAACAAAACTTCTTCATGTCCTCATATCTCTTGTATTGTCTAGCTTGTGTTAAGGAGTTAATGGGTGTACCAAAGCAACTCATTGAGGAAGATGTTTCGGTGTATGAGTTCTATCCTATGCTGCAAAAAGACAATGCCCTACAAGATTTTAGAAGGATACACAATGCATTCCTGGGTGATATGTGTCATGAACTAAAGGGTACAAAGGCCAAATGGATTTCAGATGATGCATAGACCTTGATTAAGAAGTTCAGTAGTTTTTACATCCAGTTCCCACACTTTTGCTATATATGGGTAGGAGGCTTTGAAGAGGAACCCTTCAAGCTTCCGCACTACTATTCTGATTGTTTTGTTCTAGCAGAAGTATGCAGACAACTGACCTCTGTGGTCAAGAAGGCACAGCCTAAGGACAAGTGGGAAGGTCATTTTCCAATACAATTGGGAGTGTTGTCTTGTAATTCAATGTCTGATGTACTAAGTATAGGAGCAGACCTTAGAAATTTTAATTTCTCTCTGTATTCTGAAAGAAAAGGGTTTGACAATAAGGGATTTTCTTAGAGCCTTGGCTTAATGCCTTATCTTCCCACGCCATAGTTAGAATATTTCTGGGAAGACTATTCAGATGAACTTGAAGTCTTCAAAAGGGAAAACATGAGATTGGTGTTGGAATAGGTTATCTCTTTGCAAATAAGGTTAGACATTAAAGGGCTTGAAGAGGATTATCTTGAACTGTTTGAACCAGTGTATTTAGCCCATGCATAGACTGAAATGCCCCCAATTAATTAGGATGAGGAGGAAAATGATGATATACATTTGAGAACTGAATGAGTTCTGGAAAGAACCATGGCATGGGTGGCTAAAAAGAAAGCAATGAAGCCAGGCACCAAGTCCCTTTCTGCAAGAAATATATCTTCACCAAAACGTCCTTCTAACAGTGCTCCTATTTGTGCAGGTAAGGAAATCAAGTTGGCTCAGCCTAGACGCAGGTCTAGCCCAACTCTGGATTTTAGTACCTATCGGCATACTCGATCGTGTAGTGTCACCCAGAGGAAGATGGACCAAGTCAAGGATATGGAAGTAAAAGATGTCATGCTTGAGGCTCAGATCTTTGAAATTGAAGATTTGGATGGTGAAGTTGCCTGTGCTCTGGACTCCCAAATGGTGACTATGGCTATGATGCCACCACTAGAAATGATTGAAGGAACTACTCATTCCACTGCGACTCCTAAATGGTTAACAACCTTAGTGAACAAGAAAAGGAGCTTTCTTCCTGTGACCCTTTCAATTCAGGAAATGGTTGCTAAGTACTCCAAGAAGAATCCAAAGCCAAAGAGGTTCAAGACCACCACTCACCTGAACAATGACAAAGAAACTGGTAAATGCACAGCAAAAATTGCCTCTTACAAACCAAAAGATGAGAACAAAGATGTCAGTTCTGATGATTTTGAAATCACAAAAGTAGAGTTGGGAAAGATGAGCAGGGATACAGATAACCATTTTTTCCAAGTGTTAGCGAAGAAAATGCTTACCCGGTCAGAGAAGGATGGATGGGAGAAAAGAGAACTTAAAAGACACATAAGTGTTTTGGCTTAGTTCATCGATAGTATTGGTTGCCTTGGAGCAATTCCAATATCCCATGCCACTAAGAATTTTGACCCAACTTCTTCGAAAAACAAGAAGTTGATGAACCAAGTTCAACGGGCTAAGAGCATCGCTGAAGCGGTTGAGAAGTGGATTGAACAAGTAATCAAAGATGGTGAAAAATACATTACCGACTCCCAGAAGTTGTGTGATGAAGTAGAGAGCATGATTTCTGAAATCCAAAACCAGCTTGTACCGTGGGAGAAAGAAGAGCACAAATGGCAAAATGTCCTACCTCTGTTTACCAAAATCAAAGAGTATGGGGCTACCAGGTTTTTGACAGAACATTCAATTAAGCTGGTAGCTGATGAATGCCAACTTTTCGTGCTGAAGAAAACTATCATGTAGCAGGTGCTTACCTTTCAGTCGGTAATTACAGATGCAAGAACCTCTGTCTATGAACTCCAGGATTTGCAAAGCAGTATAGTCAAGGATAATAAAGTGGTTAATCCCAATCATGACTAGGAGTTAGGAATCTGTGGGTCAAGCACACAGGAAGCAATCAAATCTTTCCTTTTTAACATGGAGAAGATCAGAGTCAAGAGTAGTTTCAAGCCGGAGGATATAACCAAGGTGGCTAGGATCGAATCTATGGTTTTCATTAGGAACGATCAACTATCGAAGCACTCAGAGAAGATGGTGCAACACAAGTGGAATAAAGAAGTGGCAAAGGCGAAACTCAATGCAATGAAAGTCCCAAGCCAATCAATGATCCAGGAACTCATAGTTGCTCATGACGCCCGCGAAGACGGAGAAGATGATAATGATGGAATATGACATAATGCATCCACTTAGGGCTAGTTTTCTTTATTTTTAAAACATTTCTTATAGTTATGCAAAAACTTTGGGACAACTATCCCAAAATACTTTCTGTTGGTTTCATAACTATTTTATCGAGGAGTGGTCAAGTTTTCAGGGAGACTTTCCCCATTTAGACTATAAATTAAGTAAAACAGATGGTAGAAGGGTTAGATTTTAGTAACTAATCTTGTGAACTTCGACTGAAGTTTTTGTTTTGGTATTTTTTGTTCTTAATCAAAGGAAGAATCAGATGATTGAGATCTGTTTTGGAAAAGATTGACAGATGTATTTTTGTGCCTTTGTTGCATAAGGATATATATATGAAATCTGATCATATTGTTTTTGGGGAGAAGAAAGATCTGTGTATTTTGAATCCGAATAGATAACATATCTTTGCATATGTTCATCCGATCAAGTAACAGTAATTGATCATTTCATTATAGTATTTCATTATTCCTCAGATGTTCTTCCCTTTGAATGTGTTGTTTACTCTAGAAAAGACTCATGATTGAGGGCGGATTTATTTTCCTTGAATCTGTTCATCTTTTATTGGTTTAGGTGGAAGAAGTATATTGAACTTTGTTTCAGTTGTTGTAGTTATATGTTTTTGAAAATTAAGGAAATAGCTTTCATTGTTTATTATACATGAGAAAAGTTGCAGCCTTTCATCCAAGAATGAAATAGGCGGCTTACACGCTTTCTGGTTAAAAGATTTCATTCAGATATAAATAAAAATAAAACACATTTCATGAAAAACCAGGATAGGGAGCTATACCTATGCAAAAATTCAGAGGGAAGTGATTTGAACAACACTTACCCAACTGTTCAGTGAATCATTTGTCCTCAGAATAAGGTAATAGAGTTTAAGATTAATAATTTGAAAACAAAGAGAAAATTTGTTCACTAACAGTAAGGCAACTAATTGAAGATCATGCATTTTACCTTCAGATGGTGGTTAGAAGTCACAATTCTTCTTTATCGGCAGATATGTTAAGTATTCACTTAACCGCTGAAGCATTTAATGCGTTTGTAAGTTATCTTTTTGGTTATAAAGCACTGAAGCCCCTCATTTCGACTTATCAAATAATTCAAGCATTAGAAGAGTGCAAAATTTGAGCACTAGAGAAGCGAAGCAGTAGGGATTTTTTAGGGCATCCAAGGTTTTCAGTTAAAAGGTATCTATCTTATGACATGGCTTCTTCATATTCCATTCCTGAATTCATTACAAACCCTAATATTGTGGAAAATATCAAGCGTCCTAGACCAATCTTTAAGATCATCCCTAAGATAGATAAGTTGGATGACTCCATTGGTTCATTTTCAAAAATCCCGAAGGGAGTTACATTTGCTGAAGACCCTAGGGCATACATTCATTGTAACATTGAAGATTTAGGGTCCAAGGATTTAAAGAACATGTTCATGAATTTTATCTTTGACAAACAAGGTGTAGTCAAACCGGAACACAAGATTGTGGAATATTTAGGGTTCATTGACATCCTCTTCACATTCCTAAATTTTTAGATGAGATTGTCTGTTATGTTCTTAGCAGAGTTCATAGTGAATTTTTATGGCTAGACTCAGTTTTCAAAATCACTAAGGAAGCAATTAAGGTTGTTACTAGTTTATCTTCTACCGACACTAGGCCTGAGAAGAAAAAGAAAATTCCAAACAAAGAGATTATGAACTTAACTAGCACAACATCAGATAATAGTTCACTTAGGGTTAGTGATATAACTGAAACAATGTCAAATGTGCTAGTATGGTTATTGGATATAAGGTGGCACATACTAATAGGCTAAATTTTGTTTCCAATCTATGCATTCATAGTGCCTATTAGATGATAATGAACAATGCTAAAATTGATCTGTGTGAATGGTTGAAAGATGAACTTATAGAAAATCTGGATAAGATCAAAGGTGACAAGAAAGGAAATTTCAAATTTGACAATTTACTTATATGTTTAATGCTATATTTCTCAAAAGTGATTCCCGATATAGGCCACAAAGACTTTGCCTATGATATTTTTGTTGGAAAATAGATAAAGGAGGCAATTACTAGCATGGGTTCAGATGGTGACAAGCATGTAAAAGAGTACTTCAAAGATTTTCAAGCTAAAATGAGACAAAGGAAAAGAATCCCTCAAAGAATTGTTGATAAATATGACAAATAGATATGCTTTGTAATTAAAAGAGATGAAGTATGGATGGAGGAAGTTCGACCTAGAACTGTCTAGATAACTGAGATGGTATATGAAGTTGATTCAAACATTCTAGAATCTTATGCCAAGATACTCCTAGATGCTTCACCGGAACTGACATAAAAGATCTTTGGCACTACAGAGACTATAGAGAGTGATGTTACTATTCAGAAGCAGAGGAAGAAAAGAGAAAAAATAATAAAAGATGCTTCGAAGTTTGTTGAAGTTTCTAAAAATGGATTGTTGAAACTTGATCTGATGAGAGGTGTTGCTGAATAAGAAAGAAAATTAGAACAACAATCGGTAACACATATTTCTCTTGTGGCTACCTCATTTGACTCTAACAATGACAAGGCTGCAGAATTCAAAAGGGTAGAAAGGAAGAAAAGAAAACCCTCACTAGCACCTGCTCCATCACCAAAGAAAACAAGGACACTAAGAAAGAAACAATAGGCTGTAAGAGAGCCCAGTAGTCCAAAGAAGAAATTTGCATAGAAGAAACCAGAACAAAAGGTATCTGATACTTTTTTACCAGCAGAACTTATCAATGAAATAACTGAGGATGGCAATCTTGGAAATGTTAGTAATTTATATCATTCTTTCAAATATTCTGATAAGGATACCATTGAGGAGAGTATAATTTTGTACTTAGATATATATAAGAAGGTTCTTGTTGAAGTTATAGATGTTCTTCCAAATGATTTATATCTGAGACTTGAAGCCAAAAGAATGTCTATTATGGAATTAGATAAGAAACTGAAGGTTGAGGCACTACTAGTGGTTCATCCTATTAAGTCTAAGAAAGAAATTGATGATTTGATATCTGAAGCTAACAGGACTATTTTTGCAAGTGGTCACCGACAAGTAAGCCTCATGGTCGGAAGATTAAAAGAGATGGCCGATGAAACAACGGATAAGTGGGATATATTCTTTGTTGAGAAGGAGAAAAGGGAAGAAAATGAAAGATAGAAAGTTGACAAATCCTTCACTAAGGTATATCAGAAAATAGATAAGGGTAAGAATAAGGTTGGCAATGTTCCTAATTTCACAATAAAAGATAACTTACCCCCACTATCACAGGACACCCCACCGGCAGTAGCAGAGGCACCGACAGAAATGCAAAATTAGCTTGAAGAGAAGTCAGCGGAAGTGAAAGTAGACGATGTTGATCCTGAGTCAAACATTTTGTTCACAATGAATGTTGACACTTGGGACATCAATATTGTATTGGATAAAGAAATTGCTGAGGAAAAGAAACCTGAATCTACAAATGTTGAGAAATTTGAATCACAGGTAAAGGTAGTTGACACTCAACAAAATGTTGAGATATCGGCATAAAAAGAACAAGAACAAAATGAATCTGAATTGGCAGAGAATAAGAATGAGAATAAAAGTAAGGATGAAAATAAGGAACTGGTTAAAGTGGCTGAATAGGTATCTGGAGAAGAGAAGAAAATTATTGCAGAACCTAGCACTTCTCCCAATACTTCCACTGTGGATTTCAGACCGACAAACGTCACTGATGTACTATTGGATTCAATAAAGAAGATTGCACCGACATTTAAGGATATTGATGAATCTCTACCAATTTTGCAAATAATTGCACCGACATGCAAGGTAGATCACATTGTTGGCTCAATAAGAAAAGTAGACACACTATCCAAATTCATTTCTTCTAACATTCAGTCAGTAGATAAAATAAATGAGGAAACTTATTCTGAAAATATTTAATAAGGAAAAGGAAGATTTCTATGACAAAACAATAAAGGATTGTACAGGACAGATTGATTCATTGCTACTGGCATTGAACTCCAGGTCATTTTGGAATACAAGGAATTGTACCGGGAAGCCTATAAACCTCATCATTTAACAAAAGACATTGATGAACAGATAAAGAAAAATCAGAAAGAGATTGATGACATTGCAGATAACATGATTGGTTCTTTGGAATTAACATCAATTTTGGATCAGGAAATGGCTATTTATGAAGAGAAAATTGAAAAACTGGAAAGTAATAAAGCAAGGTTGAAGACTAAACTTGGTCCTAGATTGGGCAATCTACTAAGACACCGAAATGAACTATCCAAGGCAACAATTCAAGGAGATAGATCACTACAGAAACAGATGCATTATCTCACTAGGATGATCAGGTAGACAGAGACAATAATTTCTAACAGTACAAAGTTTTTGCAGAGTCTTAAATTGGTTTTGGTGGATATTTTTCAGATTGTACATAACCGGCTTTAGAGATCTAGGTAAATTTTTGAATTTTTGATAACTTTGACATCCTTTTTCATTGATGTCAAAGGGGGAGTGGTATAATGAGAAAAATTTACAGAGTAAGGCATGGTGACAAGTGAACAGAAGGAGATCATTTGTTCATGGGGAGCAATTTCAGTTTTTTATTTTTCTCATGAGTGTTGCCATCAATGCCAAAGGGGGAGATTGTTGGCATCATAAACTTAGATGAGAATGGTATATGTTGTCATTGATGGCAACTAGGCTCAACTAAGTGGAAAACAAGGTTAAACAAGGTTTCACAAGTTCAATCGGCAATAGACTTCACCTACCGACACCGATAGATACAACAAGATTTATTCACACCAACATCTAGTTTACATAGGCAACAGATCATACCGGCATCCAAAGCTGACTTGGCAATAATATTGTTTATCTAATATAAATTGTAATTGTATAGCCGACATGATGTATTGTAAAGACTCATAAATGTATGAGATCTTGTAGGTCATTTTGTGAGGAGTTGTATGCGAAGTAGATAATGAAATGTGTGTATGTAAGCGATATATTAATAGGATAGAAATATGATACTGGATAGTTGTATATGCACTTTGATGTATTTATTTTGAGAGCGAATAAGAAGCAGAGAAGAGTGGGGACTATTCTATGAAAGCAGAATAATTTTCCAACAAGGTTTTGGCAGAGGTATCAGACAGAGCTTAAACTGGTACTGAATACAGCATTGCAGATACTATTTTGAAGTAGTACATTGTTATTGGATTTAACCATCTATTTGTGTAGTCAGTGGGACTCTATTTTGTGTTGAGCAGTGAGCTCTAGGCAGTTGGCCTTCCTGCATGTGCAAGCCCCTATTGTATTTAGTAATATTTATTCATATTGGCTAGTGAGTAAATATTGTGGGTCACAAATCCCACCGAGGTTTTTCTTGCCAAAAATATCTGTGTTATGGTGTGCATTGATGTTGATTCTTTTGTTTCTCTTTATTGCATTATTATTTTCTTACCGGTATATTAATTTCAGTTATAAAGTTGCAAACAAGTTTAAATCTTTCATCAACCAGTTAGACACTGATTCACCCCCCCTCTTAGTGTCTTTAGGATTAATCAAATATCTAACACAACCATCTTTGCAGCTTATGAAATGTTAAAGGAAGAAAAAAGGTATGATCTTTGTATAGTACTCCTGAATGAGTTAACGAGCAACTTGAAGAAAATAAAACAAGATAAGAAACATGTCTTCAAGTTTGGATCTCTAATTGTTTGTCTTGCACTTTATTTCATCAGTGAGATCCCCATAATTGGTAAAGTCCAATGGGCTTATGATAAACCAGTAGCCATGCAAATCAAAGAAGGATTGATAGATTTGGGTGACAATGTGATGAAAAAATCAACTTTAAGGAGCTATTTTAAAACTTTCCAAGCCACTGTGAAAAACAAAGAGAGAATCCCTAAAGAGATAGTGGAGAAGTATGAGAAAACTATCTATTTTATGGTTGACAAGGATTAGTGTCATATGGAAGCAGTTGATCCAAAAACTATAGGATCATGCAAATGGGGTATGAGGTGGATGCGGTCACACTTGATGCATATGCTCAAAACCTATTAAGTCAACCAGTGGACCGGAAAGAAGAGAGATTTGGCACTTTTCAGGAGAAGGATCTGGACTTGCATAAGAAGTTTACTAGCCTCAAAAGAAAAAGGAAAGTTAGAAAGGAAGTTGAAAATATTTCTAAACAAATGGGCATAATCCAAGAGGCAGTGCAGAGAGCCAAAGAGAAAGATATACTGAAGGAGGAAGATGTGGTGAAGCCACAAGCTAAACTAGTCCCTACTCCTCCCAAGCAATCCAAGGATAAGCCAAGCAACTATGCACCTACCTTTGGAGTGTAGAAGTCAGCACCTCAACTTAAGCCACATGTTGCTATTTTGGTATGGTTTTGTCATTGATGTCAACACCTGCTAAATACACCTACTTTGGAGATCTAGCAACATTCACTGGCAATCAGTAAACTATTCAAACAGTCACTGATATATGGTTAACCGGCAAGATATAATGTTCATCGGTACCTGCAATGACATAGAAGACACTTGGTAATGTCGAAGACATCATGTGGACACTTTTCTTTGAAGTAATAATCATTGGTATATTCTTATTTGCATATTTGCCTTTACCGGCAAATAGGTCCAAGTTATCTAGGGTTACACCGACAGGTTTATCTTTTCTAGATCAGCATGGCACGCTATGGAAATGATTTATTATTTTTGTAAATGCATTAAGCCGACATGTTCAATCGGTTATTGCATCGGATATTGTATTATTTTTAAAATGTTTTATTGTAATATCTTGTAGAGCCGACCTACTAAAATTGGTCATAGGGTATGGTATAAATGTAAGATCTTATTTGTAAGATCAAATGTGGAATGTGAAACAGATTTAAGGAAGGATATATGCGAGATCAAGCAGAGATATACATGAAGACATCATTTCAAGGTGAAGTTAGGTTTTTGTAGAAGCATATCAGCATTACACCGCTACTGAATCCAGCATATGAAGATGCTATTTTGTGCAGTACATTCTCATTGGATTTAACCATCCAATTATAGTCAGTGTGACTCCCATTTGTGTTTGAGCAGTGAGCTCTAGGCTGTTGGCCTTTCTGCATCTGCAGACCCCACTTTGTACACTTACTATCTACAGTAGCATCATCTAATTATGGGTAAGGTTTCCCACCATTGTTTTTCCCCTTACAGGGTTTCCACGTACAAATATTTGTGTCATGTGTTGTGGTTGACTTTGTGCTTATGTTTCATGCATTAATTCTTACCGGTATAACATTTCCTATTAACACTGTTTATCGGCACACTTAACTGTCTTACTGGTATTAAGCATTAAGTTGGTTAATAAGATTTTGGTTTGAATTTACTAGACAACTGATTCACCCCCCCCCTCTCAGTTGTCCTCGGGACCTACAATTGGTATCAGAGCCTAGTCCTCTTTTTTTGCAGAAGTTTAACAACTTGAGGAGATCCAATGTCTACTAATTATTTCAGAAAGGATAGTCCTAAACTTGATGGAACCAACTATGGAATATGGAAAATCAGAATGGAGACACATCTGAATTGCATTGGTAAAGACATCTGGGAAGTTACTAAGATTGGTTATACTGTTGCTGTAGCGGGTCAAACTGCTCCTATTACTTTAGCTAAAGAAGAAGAAAATGATTGCAAAGCAAGAGAAGCACTTTTGAGTGCATTATCAGATCAACAAATCATGGGATTATCAGATAGATCCACTGCAAAAGCTATTTGGGATCATTTGGAAACACTGAATGAAGGGGATTCCACAGTCAAAATTGCAAAACTTGAAAGCTTCCGAGTCAGGTATGAACATCTGAAAATGGAAGAAGATGAAATAATTTCTTCTTTTATGGAAAGAGTAAATCAAATTGTTTTAGGTATCAAATGTTGTGGAGGAACCTTGAGTGAAGATGAGATTGTTTCAAAAATCTTAAGAGGTTTGCCACCAGCATATAAAATGAAGGTTACTACTATTAATGAGTTGAGAACAATGCCTAATACATCAGTAACTAGGGATACATTGATTGGAAAACTTTCAGCTTTTGAAATTGAGGAATTTGGTCCTGTTGCTACTATAAAAACTGATTTGGCCTTCAAAGCATAGACATCATCTGCTCCATCTTTTGACAAATCAAACTGGAGAGCCTTTTATGCAAGTGAACTTGAAGAAACCAGGAAGGAGAATGAAGAGCTTGAAGAACTTGAAGCACTATTTGCAATAAAAATGCCAAAAGGTCCAATTGGAAGTAAGTATGAAGGTAAAGCACCCTTTAAATGTTTCAACTGCAATAAGATTGGTCATATGGCTTCAAGATGCCCTGATAGACATGCTAGACTAAGAGAAGAAGCTAGAAGGACATACAAACCTAATCCTGAATATCAGAGATACAAATTTAAGAAAAACAAAGATAAATCTTGTTACATTGCTGATGAAGGTGTGACTGATGATTCTGATGAGGATCCAACAGACAATGGATGGGTCTTTGTTGCTATAACAGAAGATCAACTAGTACCTATTGCTCAACCGATAGAACAAGCCCTAGCAGCTAAAGTGGAATCAAAGGATGAATGGATTATTGACTCAGGATGCTCACATCATATGACTAGAGACAAAGGTAAATTCTTGAACTTTCAAGAATACAATGGAGGTTTAGTAAGATTCGGAGATGACAAAGCCTGTTCAATCAAAGGTAAGGGTTCAATATCTCTTGATGGTAAAAATAACATTGACAATGTTTAATATGTTGAAGGATTAAAACATAATCTTTTAAGTGTTGGTCAATTAGATGAGAAAGGTTTTCAGTTACAATTTAAAAATGGAAAATGCAAAATCATGAATAGAACTGGTTTGGAAATTCCAACCGGTAATCAGACTAGAGGTAATATCTTTCATTTGAATAACAGTGAAAAGGCATGCTTAATTGCACATATAGATGAAAGTTGGCTATGGCATAAAAGACTATGTCATGTAAATTTTGATTGCATGGTAAAAATCAGTACTTCTAAGGCAGTTAGAGATCTACCCAAAATTATGAAACCTCAGAATACAATTTGCAAGGAATGTCAATTTGGAAAGCAAGTTAGAGCTAGTTTCAAAAGTATTCCAGAAAAATCCAATAATGCTCTTGATTTAATTCACACTGATTTATGTGGTCTGGCTAGAACTAAAAGCTTGCAAGGTGATAGATATTTCATGCTAATTATTGATGATTATTCTAGAATGTGTTGGGTTACTTTTCTCAGGGAAAAATCAAAAGCACTTGGGAAGTTTAAACTATTCAAAGCAATGGTTGAAAATGAAACCGGTAAGAAAATTAAATGTTTAAGATCAGATCAAGGAGGAGAATTCACATCCAGAGATTTTAATACATTCTGTGAAGTAAATGGAATCAAAAGACAGTTATCAGCACCTCGGACACCACAATAGAATGGATTTGTTGAAAGGAAAAATAGAACTATTTTGGATGCAGAAAGAAGTATGTTATCTGAATCAAATCTACCACATGTGTACTGGAGAGAGGCAGTAAGCACTATTGTCTATATATTCAACAATGTTCACATCAAAGGTGAAACCGGTAAGACCCCTCATGAACTATGGTTTGATAATACTCCTACTCTTAAGTATTTCAGAATTTTTGGAAGTAAATGTTATATTAGAAGAGATGAGTATATTGGCAAGTTTGATACTAGAAGTGATGAAGGAAAATTTCTTGGTTATTCATCTAAGAGTAAAGCTTATAGATGGTTTAATAAAAGATTACAGAAAATTGTTGAAAGTACAAATGTAAAGATTGATGAACAATTCAGAGGAACTTCAAGGTATATAGACTCTGAATCGGTAACAGAAATTATGACAAATGAACCAATAGTAAATCCACCGGTACAGAATGATGATCTAGTTACTCTGGTATCATCAGAGGATTCCACGGTAATTGAAGAACAACAACTGACTAAGACACCCTGGTATGTAAGACTGAATCATTCTGAAGATCAGATAATTGGAAGCAAATTTAAAGGAGTCATGACAAGAGGAAGATTGGCAAATGAAGAGGTATGTCTTATTTCTCAAATTGAACCATTATCTATCAATGAGGCATGTGAAGATAAATTTTGGATTAAAGCTATGGAAGAAGAATTAGGACAAATTGAGAAAAATAATACTTGGACATTAGTTCCCCGGCCTAAAAATAAAAAAGTAATTGGAACCAAATGGGTATTTAGAAACAAACTTAATGAAGATGGTAAGGTTGTTAGGAATAAAGCAAGACTAGTGTGTAAGGGATATTCTCAGAAAGAAGGAGTTGATTACAATGAAACCTTTGCACCGGTAGCTAGAATTGAGGCAGTTATATTATTCTTGGCTTTTGCAGCTCACAAGGATTACAAAGTTTATCAAATGGATATTAAATGTACATTTTTGAATGGAGATCTTGAAGAGGAAGTTTATATTGAACAACCTGATGGATTTTCTTTGACAGATAATAATGATATAGTTTGCAGATTAAGAAAAGCTCTGTATGGACTAAAACAAGCTCCAAGAGCCTAGTATGCAAGATTGGATAAGTATCTTTTAAAAATTGGTTTTACTAAAGGAAATGTAGATAGCAATTTATATTACAAAGTAACTAATGATGACATCTTGATTATGGAAGTATTTGTTGATGATATAATCTTCGGAGGAGAAGATGGATTATGCAAAGAATTTTCTCTTAAAATGCAGCATGAATTTGAAATGTCTATGATTGGAGAAATAAAATTCTTTTTAGGATTGCAGATTTTACAAACTGATAAAGGCATATTTTTGAGTCAATCTAAGTACTTGAAAGAGCTGCTCAAGAAATTTGGGATGGAGAACTCTAAACCTGTAAGCACACCCATGACTACAAATGACAAATTATCTCAAAGGGATGAATCTACACATAATAATCCAACTAGATACAAATCTATGATAGGAGGTTTACTGTATTTGACACAAACCAAACCTGATATTATGAATGCAGTATGTATAGTTTCTAGATTTCAGAGTAATCCCAGGGAAAATCATGAATCAGCAGTAAAAAAGATTTTCCGGTACTTACAAGGCACAATAAATTTTGGATTATGGTATCCTAAAGATGAAAATTTTGATCTATATGCATACACAGATGCAAATTGGGTAGGAGATGTGGATGATAGAAAGAGTACCACTGGAGGAGCATTATTTCTTGGAAAGAGATTAGTTTCTTGGTTAAGTAAGAAACAGAGTTGTACATCTTTATCAATAGCAGAATCAGAATATGTTGTAGCAGCAACAAACTGTACACAGGTACTTTGGCTTAAGCAAATGTTGAAAGACATAAAGGTAAAATGCAAGGAACCTATTACTATATATTGTGATAAAACTGCAGCAATTGATATATCTAAGAATCCAATATTACATTCCAAAACAAAACATGTTTCTATCAAACTGCATTTTCTAAGGGAAAAAGTTGAAGAAAAGGAAATAAAACTGGTTTATGTGAATACTAAAGAACAACTTGTAGATATTTTTACAAAACCTTTGCCTAAGGAAACTTTTGAGTATCTTAGAGATCAGCTCGGAGTCTTACCTCCATCGGTAGAGACTTAGATAGTTGATGATTGTCATCAATTGGGAGAATTAAATGGACAAATCTTTTATTCTGGTATTTGATGAGGAAGCTACTTCTTAGGGGAAGTAGTTGGTATATTGAATTGGTTGGTATTTTGTATGAACTTGACCTTTTTGTGACTTTGGCATTTGATGTCAAAGGGGGAGAGATATATGGAAAAACGCATTATCTTTTTGAGGAGAGATTGGTATTGAAAATAAATCTTTGAATAAACACATATTACTCCCAGGAGGAAAAATTGGTTTTTGTACTTGGCATTTCTATTTTGGCACTTTGATGGTTTTTCCATCTTGTGTTGCCATCAATGCCAAAGGGGGAGATTGTTGGTATTTTGGTATGGTTTTGTCATTGATGTCAACACCTACTAAATACACCTACTTTGGAGATATAGCAACATTCACTGGCAATCAGTAAACTATTCAAACAGTCATTGATATATGGTTAACCGGCAGGATATAATGTTCACCAGTACCTGCAATGACATAGAAGACACTTGGTAATGTCGAAGACATCATGTGGACACTTTTCTTTGAAGTAATAATCATTGGTATATTCTTATTTGCATATTTTCTTTTACCGGCAAATAGGTCCAGGTTATCTAGGGTTACACAGATAGGTTTATCTTTTCCAGATCAGCATGGCACACTATGGAAATGATTTATTATTGTTGTAAATGCATTAAGCCAACATGTTCAATCAGTTATTGCATCGGATTATGTATTATTTGTAAAATGTTTTATTGTAATATCTTGTAGAGCCGACCTACTAAAATTGGTCTTAGGGTATGGTATAAATGTAAGATCTTATTTGTAAGATCAAATGTGGAATGCGAAAAAATATTTAAGGAAGGATATATGCGAGCTCAAGTAGAGATATACATGAAGACATCATTTGAAGGTGAAGTTAGGTTTTTGCAGAAGCATATCAGCATTACACCGGTACTGAATCCAGCATATGAAGATGTTATTTTGTGCAGTACATTCTCATTGGATTTAACCATCCAACTATAGTCAGTGTGACTCCCATTTGTGTTTGAGCAGTGAGCTCTAGGCTGTTGGCCTTTCTGCATGTGCAGACCCCTCTTTGTACACTTACTATCTACAGTAGTATCATCTGATTGTGGGTAAGGTTTCCCACTGTGGTTTTTCCCCTTACAGGGTTTCCACGTACAAATATTTGTGTCATGTGTTGTGGTTGACTTTGTGCTTATGTTTCATGCATTAATTCTTACCAGTATAGCATTTCCTGTTAACACTGTTTACCAACACACTTAACTGTCTTACCGGTATTAAGCATTAAGTTGGTTAATAAGATTTTGGTTTGAATTTATTAGACAACTGATTCTCCCCCCCCCCCTCTTAGTTGTCCCCGGGACCTGCACCACAATCAACATCAACTGGTGGAGTTGAAAAGAGAAAGAAAGAGAAATCTACAAGGAAGTATGTTGTAGCTGAGGAGGAAACTGAATCAGATGAAGAAGTTAGAGAAGTGAATAAATCTATCACTTTTGCTATAGTTGTCAGGAAACCTGTATCTGGTGTTGCTCCATTAGTAAAGAAAGATAAAACACGAGGAGGACCATCTAGAAAATCAAGGGAATGCAAGAAGAAATCTGAGATAGATGAAGCCCTCAAGTCGGGTAAGATAGAAGGTTCTTACACTATCATACCTCCATTATAGTAGATTATAGATACAATAGTTAATGAAGGAAATTTGTCAAACCTTTATGTATATTATGAGCATTGTATATATTGAGAAAGTTCAAAGATCTATTGAAGAGACAATTGTACATTATATGAATTCTCTTAGTAAAGCATTGATTGAAGTGTCATCCTTGATTCCAAAAGAGTTGTATGATATCTGGGATTCCTAGAGACATAGACCCAGTATAGAAGATGAAATATTAAAAGAACTTACATTAGTTAAGTTGTGTCCTAAAATAACAAGAGAAGAAATAACTAAGATTTTGGGACTTGCAAAGGAAAACTTTCGGAGCAAGCATAAAGTAAATAAAACAATGTTCAGAAGAGTAGATGAAGTAGTAAAAGATACAGTGGATATTATGAAGAGAATTTTGAAAGAAAATAACAATTAGGTTATTCCAAAGAAGGATGACTCCCAACCTGAAAGATAGTGAAGAAAAGATACTTCTCCTCCGGTGGTTCATGTATAGACAAAATTTTCTTAGGATTAGCCATCTGTACAGATTGACTCGGTTGAACAAGAAGCTCCATATGATGTCACTGATGAACATGCAATTTATAACTCCGATGATGCTATGCAAGATCCTCTAGAGATTGAAATCATTTCTGAAATGATAGCTGAGGAGTTAGGTGAAGGAGGTAAGGGTGATAGAGATGGTAATAATGGTGAAGAGGATGTAAATACAGAAGAAGTTGTGAAGGAGAAGGGTGATGAGAAAACTAATGAGGCTTGGCGATAACCATGACCAGAGCCACTATTCTTGACAAAGGAAAACAAATTGTAGTCAAGGATGATTTTTCTCATGTTTTGGTAGACTTAAGTACCTGTCTCCTCTTCAAGCACTGAAATTAGCCACCCTCACACAGATCAAGGCAAGGACTTACTAAAGTCTGCATCTGAGGAAAAAGAGGTTATATCTCTTGCTACTATAGTTTTAGAGAAAAGTTTCCCTAACGTAAGCAGATTTCTAGTGACACACCCTTCAGTAAGCTTAAGGATATGTTAAGTAAAGCTGAATCATATTTTGTATCATTAGAGAAAGAAACCGATATAAAGGTTTGAGCAAGTTCAATGAAATGAGGCTTCAAACATTTTTGAAAACAATTGAATTTGATAGGGCAGTTTTGAAATCCATGGTAAAGAGTGTAGAAGATGCTTTAGTTGAAGGTGGTAACATCTTCAAGTCATGTCTCTTTTTGCCTAAGTTTTCTGCAGACACTGACAAGAAGATAAGAGATCTTGAAGGGCACTTAGCCAGTATAGCAAAATCATTTGCCCCACATTCATTTTTTCCCAGTAGTCTTGAAGCCTAGATAATGGATCTCACTGATAAAATAAAGGGCCTAAACAAGGAAAAGGAATAGATGATAAGCAGAGTGGGAGAATTGAGAAGTTTAATCACTCCCCAGACGGACACTTTACTTGGTGCTCAACAGGATTCAGTGACTACTTTGGGTAAAGATGTTTCGATAGACCTTAAGGGTGTGGAATTTCATGCATACATGTTCAGTGCCTTAATAAATGTTTTCGATTGTTTCTTGAGAGGATGGAATGAGTACTTGAAATCCTTGAAGGTGACTTATGTGAATATTTTTGAATTCTTGTAAATTATTGCATACATTCTTTTGTACATAAGTTTTGGTGGATTCCTACCTTTTCCATTGATTTCAAAGGGGGAGAGAGAGGAGTGAAAAATGGTGCACATCCTTAGGGGGTCTCAATTGAGTTTTTCAATTGAGCGTACAGATTGATTGTAGTTTTGGATCCTTGGAACACTTGTTATTTTTCACAATGTTGCCATCAATACCAAAGGGGGAGATTGTTGGCAAAAGTCACTATTCCGGTGATGTTCCAATGGATATTGATGATGTTAGGTGCATGGAGATTACTTAGGGGTTGTCATTGATGGAAACTCAGTCTAGTAATCCTATCCTATATATGGAGATTAGGATTACCGGAAGTCTTAAGTTTGTTTGGTTATTCATGAGCATAAGTCTGGTCGGTGGAACATAGTGTATGAATCTGGTAAGCATTATTCATTTCCAATGATGTAGTTTTGGTTACGGTGATCGAGATAGTTGATTGGATATGTGAGAAATATTTTCATGCAATTATATCCTTTGATGCTAATTCTAGAGAAAGTTTCTTGGTCTAGTATCCGGTATTGTAGGAAGAACATGATTATCCTTATGTTTGATGGTGTAGCATATGGTCCAGATTATTGAGGTGATTCTGGTGGATTTTGATGAGTTCAAGGTGAATGGGCTTACCTATGGGAAGCTTGTGATTACATGTTTTAGGTCTAGTATAAGGATTTGAAATGGTTTGAGCCGACATGAGCCTACACGTTTCATATTTTACAGTTTTGAGAAGTCGACTAGTTGGAGATTTATTTTGGTGGTGTGGATATATAAGACCAACTTGGATGAACATTTTTGGCATGTTAAGGATGTGAGATAGTCTTTGGAAGCGATTGAGCACATTTTCACATGCACATCTTATGTTTTCATGATCTGGTACATGGTGGCAGAGCAGAACATGGCAGTTTCTTAGTATAGTGACAACAAATCAATCAGGGCCTAACTAGAACTGTATTTTGGCATAGTTAGATGCTATTCTTCAGTTCACTTATCATTGTAATCATTTTTTAATAGCATGTAAGGCAATGTGACTTTCTCCAGGGTTGCAGCCCTATTTTGTAATTGAGTAGTGAGCTCTAGGTAGTGTGCCTGAATGCAAGTGCATTCCAACTCTTGTAATATTGTTTTACTACTGGCCATAGTATAATAATATTGTGGGTACTCAATCCCACCATGGTTTTTCCCATTTCGGGTTTCCATGTAAAAATTTTGGTGTTATGGTTGAGTGATTATTTGCATTGTATTTCTACATTATAGTTATTGTTCTTTGCATCCGATGGTTAAAGAATCAGTACAATAAATTTGTAAATTCTGGAACACTGATTCAACCCCACCCCCTCTCACTATTCATTGATTCCAACACATTATGCTTAAGGTAAGGGTGTGTGAAATAAAATGTACATGGTATGAGGTGAATGTGAATGAGAGAGAAATGTATGATATGGATGAATTGTGATGAAGTAAGTTAAGAGTAAGGTGGCAAGTGATAAAGTGAAGAAGTTGATGCTGACTGAGTAAAAGAGAAAGACATATCTAGTGCGATAGTGTTTTGGAGCAGGTAGATAGTGGAATGTTTTGAAGAGTTTCTTAATAAGGTCTACTGCAAATCATTGTTGTGTTGTTTGAGCTTAATTTGAACTGATTCCATGCATATGTAGATGCAAATTTCTTAGTTCATTTCTTTTCTTTCTTGCAGTGAGCCTTTCTGACGATGAGCTATTGTAATCTAGGAAGTGAACCCTCTGACAATGAGCTTCTTTTGTAATCCCATATAACTAGTTATATTATCTTGAGATTTAACCCTCTCTATGGTTTCTCCCATTTGGGTTTTCCACATAGAAAAATTTGGTGTCTCTCTTATGGTTGTGTATGTTGTGTATTTTGCTTCTATTGCATATTTCATTTCTTACTAAGGCTATCTAAATAAGTTTCATATTATCAGAGTGATTTGTTTTATTTGGGAATACTAATTCACCCTGCCTCTCAATATTCTAATATGTTCAACAATTTGGTATCACAGCTTTGGTCCCTAGTTGCTAGCTTAAATGCTTGAGGGAGATCTTGATTTGAACATATATGGCTCCTATGGATATGGATGGTGAATATTATTTGGATGAAGAATTGAAAACAACCCTTAAAGTCCTAGAGAGTGTAGAATCTAAGAATGAAGACTTGAAGGAGAATGTTAAGATAGAAAATGATTGTGTGCAAAAGCTGAGAAATCAGTTCTGGAAGTTCAAAGCAAGGCATCAGGAAATCAACAAGGAATTGAAGCAAGTGAATGAGACTATTGTGAATATGAAGTTGTAGGTTGAAGAAATTAGGAAGGTGGAAGAAAGATTGAAGGACATAATCAATCTGAAGCCTGAAGAAAATGGGAAGCTAGAACATGAGTTATGTAAGCTGAAGTCAGAAGCTAAAGTCAATGAAAGTAGTGCATTATTGGACAAATAATTATCCATGCAAAAATATCACAAGGGTAAGGAAGGATTGGGTTTTCTTAGTGAATTATAGAATGGCAAAAGTAAACAAATAGGAAAGATAGAATATTAGAAGAAACATGGAGATTCAAACAAAGTTCGAAATCCTAAACCCGCTATAAATAAACCTTTGGTTCAACAACCTAATGCTCAAAGGTACTTATCATTTAATGGCTATTGTTTTCAATGAAATTATTTTGGACATAAAACTATAGATTGCAGTCGCAATGTGAATTAGAATATTCAATGCTTACATGTGGAAGTGTTGGACATAAGGCTAATAATTGCAACAATCAAATCTTGAATATAAAATATAAACAATTTGTAAATCAAGTAAATGGATCACTTAAGAATAATCCCTTTCAAGGTTATTGTCACATACGTTATTAATTTGGTCACAAAGATAATCAGTGCAGATCTAGAGCAAATTCGGTGAATTCAGGACAAATAAATGTAAATGTTACAAGTGCTACAAGTATGGATATTTTGCTAACAAATGTAGGAATGTGAATTCTCTGGTAAAATCTAATAAAATTAAGAAGAAGAATTATATGGTTTGGAGAAATAAAGAGACAATTGAGTTTTCTACACTTGAGTCTAGTGTTGGTACTTCTTGCTCCAAAAATTGATTTGGTAGCTTCGACATAGGGGGAGCTTAAGAGATAAATCTATTTTACCGCCTTGAGTGAAAGAGATGCATGTGGTGGATTATGTTGTTAATATAGATGTTATATATGCTCCAATGGATTGCATATGTAGAAGTGTAAAAATTCAGATGATGTCACTATGATAAGATAGTTTTTGGCTGTGAAACCCTAAGCACACTGATCAAGGTAAATATATAATTTTTGAGTCAGTTTTGCATCATACGTTGAAGAATTTGAAGAGAAGAGCAATTGGAGAGAAGAAGGAGATTCAAAGCAAAGTTTGCATAAAAGTTATTTATCACATCTTTTCTCTATGGATTCAAAGAAATCGGTTGCAAGATGTCACGAATTGTATTTTTAATAAAGTGCATTTTAAAGATTTAATGTGATTTTTATTTATGCATTGAAATTAAAATAGATTAGATCATTCATAATCTAGTGTGAGGAAATATAGTATGCTCTTTACTCCTGCAATTGATATGAAATTCGACATTTAAAATTCTTTTGGGTTTGTTAATACTGATAAACTTTTGAGTGCAAGTAATGCAGGATGAGGTGAAGGAGGTCGAAGGCGAGAACACGAATAAGTTAGAATTGTTTTTAACTAAATGACATCGATGGAAAAAGGGAATCTCACACACCACATTTGCATATAGATTTATCTTTGCATTTATGAATGAAATATTATGTTAAATTCGACCATATAGAATCAAAAATTTATTAATGATTGAATTATATAGCAATTCCATGATTTTATTTGTTTTGTGTGAAATTATCAAAGTATGTTTGGTTTTCATAATTTCATTTTAGTCGTACGAATTAGGACTCTATACAAACTTGTATATTCAAAAGTGAATATAGTTCTGATTTATATTGAATATTTTAGTATGATTAATTAGTCGTTAAATAAATTGAACTATATGACTTAGTATGTAAAATGATTAAACATTGAATGGTAGCCAACTTGAATGTATCGATTACACATATACATATATATATTTAGGTGAAATTATAAATTTAATCAATACGAAAACTATCATAAGCTATAAAATGATTATTCATCAAACATATTATAAATATAAGCATATATTAAATTATGAATATATGATATGAACATTAAATGTTTAAGTTTAATATTTACATAAAGTCGCATGTTAAATTATAAAGGTGACGGGTTAGTGTTATTTTGAAAAGCGACTATGTCGCATGAACTAAGGAAGACTGATTAGACTCTAGTCGATAAATGCATATCAACTAAACATGGAGTTAAAAACAATGACTATTATGAGTCGATTTACATGGCTTAAAACAAAGATATTATTAAAACATACAAGATAAAGGTTTAAATGCATGAATTAGAAGATTTTAACATGGAACTTACCATGCAAAAGACATAAGACCATAGTTAACAAAAACCAACGACTAAATGCAGAAAACGGAGGATTCTAACGTGAAACATAGCATGCAACGTCTTAAAACTAAAGTTATAAATAAACATAGGAATGTAGAGACCTTGGGTAGACCTAGCAGCATGGGCATTAGTCTCACCATGATAGAAGACAAGTCTCATATGCCAACCACTTCACATGAGCGATAAATCTGCTAACACATGATAACTACAACATTCCTTCTCCATTTCCACGCAGCACATATTGAAAAAACTTAGTTTTACTTCCTCCATCCCACGCAGCACATGTTAAAACTATAGTTTTACCTCCCCATTCCACGCAGCAAGGAAAAAATGATTGTAGTGGTGGCATAAACAAAGCAAAACGTGTGAAGAACTAGTAGAAATAACAAGAAAAGCGTTGAATGCAATCAAGTAAGAGTTTGTTACATCTTTCCAACTCTCCATACGATCGATAAAGACTGCACAATAATAGTAGAAATATGACAAAAGATGCCATCTCTCCTAGACATGGAAGAGTAAGAGGAGATGAAGGTAAAAGACTTCTAAACCTTTCCAATCACCGAGCCCTTAATAAAGGAGTAAACGTAGGGAAAAAGTAAATAAATAGAGATGGAGGATGAGAGGAAAAGACATTCATTCAATCATTTTCTCAAGCAAAGAAGGGCGATAAACTCTTGAAGGGAAGGATAGATTAGAAGAGAGGAGAAGATAATTTGATATTATCGAAAGAGAGAAATAGAATAGAGATAGATTTGATAGGAATAGCTTTTAGAGAGACTTGCAAAGAAGGCGAGGAACTATTGGAAAAAACAACATCAAGGCCATAGAAATCGGATCAAGTTTTCAAAAGGTCAGAATTCCTTTGTTTATGGTTGTTATTTGTTATGATTTGGTATAAGAATGCATAGAATTAGAAGCTTTAGCTATTAGGTATGCTTATACAAATTTGTTTCATATGTCATTATCCTATTTGAAATGCATTGTAAATCATTTTAGAATAGAAGAAAAGAATATAGAGAAAAGATGTTAACTAATTGTTAATAACGTATTTTGTCCGAAATAATTAGTTCTAATTCTATTTTAAGAATGTGTTTGCGTACTTTTGGTTATATATGGGATTAAATTCATACATGTATAACACCTTGTTTTGCATGTACCTTATTTAGTCGAAAGATTGATTTTAAGATGATTGCTTATGAAAGTTTATCATTTTCCAAAGTATGAAAGATTGCCTTTGATAGATATATTAGACAAGTAATGATTAGTAAAGAAAATGATATCTCTATTTTTGTTTTAAAAGAAAGATTGTATTCTCAATGGAATTTGTGTTTGAGGGAACCAAGCTAAGGTTAAGATTGAGTTAGAAAATTACCTTTTGGGATGGGTGCTGAATGTGGATGTTTTTAGGGAGAATAGTTGCTTTTTCCAACTATTATTTTGTTGTGCATGGCATATACTCGGTCGAGTTATTGTTTGAATTATCCATAGAAAATGATGGAAATTCCTTATTTATGCTCTCTACCACATCCTAGTATGATAGCGAATGCTTGTTTCTTAGAATGAAGTATAAAAATGAAAATGCATATATTATCTAGGCATGCACCAGATTCCCTCTTGCTTTCGAATTCTTTGGTTAAACCAATTCGTGTAGGGTCAGGTATTCTTGATTGACCAAGAATTTCGGGGAAGCGTAAGCTTCAAGGTTGGGCAGAAAAAACACCTGATTCTTGTTCTCATCTGCGTTCAAAGGATAGAAGGAAGCGACTCAGACTAAAGATCGATGGATGCATCTTCTTGTATATTCTTAAGGCAATTTGGAAGCCTAAGTAGGAAATAAGAACTTCTAAGTATGAAATTGTATTATTCATTTGCATTATAATGATATATCTATGAATGTTTTTATATCCATATTTGATGTTTGCTTATATCTTGTATAAAATATGCTTAGAGATTGAAATTTAAGTTTATTTATGAATAAAGAGTAGTTTAGGTTTATATCCTAGATTGACGTCTTTACATTTTGGTATCAGAGCCTAGGGTTTATAACACTAGGACCTATATGAGTCACTACGTTAAGATAAATTTGAAGATTAATAGTTTTATATTTAAACATTACAGAAATGGTGCGTACCAAGCAAACAACCCGGAAATCCGTAGTTGGGTATGCCCATTACCTGAGGGTCAAGAAGGATCCTCCATCTCCTGTCAAGCCGTTTTTGGATGACGCCCCTTTTGAATTGAAATCAGTCCCAGAAGAAAGTGTTGTAATACCTTTTGAGAAGAATATTCCTATAAAAGACAAAGAGCCTGAGTTAGAATACTCACCTATAAGGCCAATAGTGATCAGTTCTAAAGAATCCGAGGAGTATACTCCTCTAAGTGATGATGAATCTGAGGGCTATACCCCTCTGAGTGAGACTAAATCAGAAGGATACACCCCTTTAAGTCCTAATGAGTCAGAAGAATCCACTCCCTTGACTCCTCCCAATGAGTGATGTAACGTGTTACAACACTTCTATAAAAATGTCTTTCCTTCTTTTACCAAATAAATATGTATTCCCTTCTATTATCAAATAAAGATGTATTCTCTTCTATTATCAAATAAAGATGTCTTCTATTGTATTTTGAGTTAAAAATTGTTTATTTCTTAATGATATCTATATATATTTTGAACCTAACTTGTGTTATAAATTTGAATGAACTAGATTGAAAATTATTTGATACTGCTATATTATAAATTTATATTGTTTCCCTATAATATTTAATAAGAGTATTAAATCTTTGTAGTTGTAATATAAGGCTAGATATTAGGGAGCATGATAGAAGTTACGAAAAATGTAACATTTCATATATGTTTCTTTTTCGCTAAGAATTATCAACATCTCCCTGATGCAGAATTGTTAAAAATGGCCTCAAGAACCACAAGGGTAGGGTCAAGTAATGGAAATGAAAGGTTAGATCAAATTCTTGACCTACTCGATCAGCAAAGTGTAAGGATGAATGATCTCAAACAAGAGGTTCGAAGGGTCAGAGAAGTCCGACATGAAGCCCCAAGGGTTGATGAGCAACCCGACAACCAAGCCAGAATAGAAGAAGAGCTGGCAAAGGATTTGAAAAGGATAGCCTCACCAAAGTTTGATGGAAAAACAATTGGCGATGGTGCAGAGGCATGGGTAATTGAAATGGAGAAATATTTTGGTCTCTGCAACATGTCAAATGAAACCAAGGTAGTTTGGGCTGCTTATCAGTTGTCTGGTGAAGTTGCTACTTGGTGGGACAATGAAAAGTTAGAAAGAAAACTGCAACCAAGAGAGATCACTTGGGAATTGTTTTTACAATCCTTCAGGAAAAGGTGGCTTCCACAGTTATTCTTCGACAAGAAGATGACAAAATTTCAAAACCTTACTCAAGGTAGTATGTCGGCAACACAATACTCGGAGAAATTTACTAATCTCCTTAAGTATGTTCCGCAATACCAGATGGATGAAAGATTCTGTATTCGGAAGTTTATTTTGGGTTTAAGAACCCATATAGGAGCGGAGGTGGATATCCATAATCCATTAACTATGGTGGAGGTATTTGAAAAGGCGATTAAGCAAGAGTAGAAGTTATAGTAGTTGGGGAACCTCCGAAAGAATGAGAACAACTGACCAAATTTTGGGAATAGAAATTTCCAAAGGAACCACAATGGCAACAATCGGCAGATAAGAAATCTTAAGAGGGGACCCAACACCCAAGAAAAAGGAAGAGCAAATCAGGATGGAAATAAGAAAGCAAACAATAACACCAATGCTCAAAAGAATATGGACAGAGGAAGGTCAGGTGGCCATCCTGGTCCTAGGGATGGGTGTTATAATTGTGGAGGGAGTCATTACGCCTCCAATTGTCCACAACGTACCCCAGCACAGAGAGGAGCATATCAGCAAGGAGCCCCTCAACATCAGATTCACATTGTTGTCGACAATCATTAAGCTGATTTCCAAGCCGCACCTATCCAGATTACGGGTAAGCTCTTTGGACAAACAGTTTCTATTTTAATAGATACGGGAGCTATTGAATGTTTTATTGATCCACAAGCAGTTTCTAGAATATTTGTTAAACCTGGTTATATTTCAAATTCATGGATGGTTCAGTATGGAAATCGAGCAAAAAAGAGGGTAGATACTTGTCTATTTTGCAATGAATTAGAACTTCCTAGTTTCCAAACCCAAGTTAACCTTTATGTTGCACCACTAGTATCATATGATGTGATCTTAGGTATTAGTTGGTTGATTGAACATAAAGCCATAGTGAACTATGAAGATAAGGTCATTAGTTGCATGGATGATTTTGGGAATTCCGTTGAAATTTTTGGCTCTCAAAATCCTCTTGAATTGAGATACATTTCGGCAATGCAACTCAAGAAGGCCCAAAGAAAAGGATGTTCCATCATTGCCGTCATGGTTAATGATTTGAATAATGTAGAGAAAAGTCCTACAGATTATCCTATCCTTGCAGAATTTCTAGATGTCTTTCCAGAAGATCTTACCAAGTTACCACCTAAGAGAGAGTTCGATTTTTCTATAGAACTCTTACTTGGAATGGAGTTGCAATCTAAGGCTCCATATAGAATGACAAAAATAGAACTATATGAGCTTAAGGCTCAATGGAAAGAATTGCTTAGGCAAGGTTTTATTAGACCAAGCGTATCCCCGTGGGGTGCACCAGTGATGTTTGTAAAGAAGAAGGATGGTACTTTGAGGTTATGCATTGACTATAGGATGTTGAACAAAGTAACCATCAAAAACAGATATCCACTACCAAGGATAGATGAATTATTTGATCAAATGAAAGGTGCATCTATATTCTCCAAGATTGATCTTCGATTCGGATATCATCAGTTAAGGATTAAAGATGAAGACATTCCTAAGACTACATTCCGAACAAGGTATGGGCACTATGAATTCATAGTTGTACCATTTGGTTTAACTAATGCCCCAATAGCATTCATGAACCTCATGAACAGTATTTTCAGAGAATACTTGGATGACTTTGTTTTAATCTTCATTGATGACATATTGATCTATTCTAAGAATAAAGAAGAACATAAGAAGCACCTGAGGATAGTTTTGCAATGATTGAGAGATCATAAACTTTATGGGAAATTCTCTAAGTGTGCCTTCTTTTAGGAAAAGGTGCAATACTTAGGTCATGTCATATCCGCCAAAGGAATTTCAGTTGATCCTGCAAAGATAGAAGCAATAGTAGATTGGCCAACACCCTAGAATGTTTTAGAAGTTTGAAGTTTTATGGGACTTGCTGGATATTATAGAAAATATGTGGAAGGGTTTTCTAGGATAGTGACACCAGATACCTCACTTCAGAAAAAGGAAAAAAGGTTTGAAAGGACTGAGAAGTGTGAAGAATCATTTCAACTCCTAAAGTAGAAATTGACAACGGCACCAGTATTAACAATACCAGATCCCAACGGACATTTTGTAGTAATTACAGATGCCTCGGGTGAAGGTGTGGGAGAAGTGTTGATGCAAGAAGGAAAGGTGGTTGCATATGAATCATGAAAGCTAAAGCAATATGAGATGAATTATGCTCCGCATGATTTAGAACTACTAGCTATTGTGCATGCATTACAAATGTGGAGGCATTACCTTTTAGGGAAGCCTTTTGAGCTTAAAATAGATCATTTAGGATTGAAGTATATTTTTACACAACCTAACCTAAATGCAAGACAGAGAAGGTGGCTTGAATTTCTAAGTGAGTATGACTTTGGTATTGAATATATCCAAGGGAAGGAAAATAGAGTAGCTGATGCTCTCAGCAGAAGAAGACACCTATCTGCAATGGTTACAACAAGGACAAATTTGAAGCAACAAGTGTTGTAGAATCTTTCTGAAGATGAACATTATTTAAGAGTTAAACAAGCCTTGGAAAGAGACTCTTCAGAGCATCACTATGATGGATATGAGATAGAACCAGAGGGTATTTTGAGATACCAAGGAAGGATGTACATACCAGAAGGGGGAGAGTTGAGGAAGTTGATATTACATGAGATGCACAATACACCTTATTCAGGACACCCTGGAATAACAAAGATGGTATCTGATTTGAAAACATTGTATTTTTGGCCTAAACTCAGGAAAGAAGTGGTTGAGTATGTAGCACAATGTCTGGAATGTCAAAGAGTAAAAGATGAACATGTTCATCCAGTGGGACTTCTATTCCAACATGTTATACTAGAATACAAGTGGCAGGTAATCAGTATGGATTTCATCCAAGGATTATCGATGAGTAAGAATAAGCATGACACTATCTTAGTAGTGGTGGACAAGTTGACTAAAGTTTCACATTTCATACATGGTAACCTAAAAGATGGATCATTTGTTCTTGCCAAGAAATTTGTGCAAGAAATTTTTCGGTTACATGGAGTTCCAGAAACTATAATATCTGATAGGGATACCAGGATGACTTCCAGATTTTGGACAACATTGAATGCAGCATTGGAAACAAGGCTAAATTTTAGCTTAGCATATCATCCTCAAACTGACGGCCAAATAGAAAGGGTTAATTAGGTAGTGGAGGATCTTTTGAGAATGGATTGCATGGATCAGCAGTACAAATGGGAGGAGTACTTGCCCTTAGTTGAATTTGCTTATAACAACTCCTTTCATGCATCATTAGGTATGGCACCTTTTGAAGCACTCTATGGGTGAAAATGTTGCACACCTATCAGCTGGGATAGACTAGAGGATAGGATCATTATTGGTCCAGATTTACTCAAGGAAATGGATGAGCATATGGTGTTGATTAAGAGTAGA
Source organism: Cryptomeria japonica (assembly GCF_030272615.1). Classification (NCBI taxonomy): domain Eukaryota; kingdom Viridiplantae; phylum Streptophyta; class Pinopsida; order Cupressales; family Cupressaceae; genus Cryptomeria; species Cryptomeria japonica. The sequence continues at coordinate 214,907,793 of NC_081414.1, read as the reverse complement.
TTGAAGGAAGCAACTGACCGATAGAAGAGTTATGCAGATTGAAATAGAACTTTTAGACAATTCACTATAGGAGATAAAGTCTTTTTGAGAGTCAAACCTCATAAGAGCTCTATCTCATTTGGAAAATCATCAAAATTGGCTCCAAGATATGTGGGACCCTTTGATGTACTAGAGGTTATTAATCTAGTTGTTTATAGATTATCTTTACCCCCTACTCTAGCTCGAATCCATAATGTGTTTCATGTGTCTTTACTGAAACCTTACAATGCTGATGCATCTCATATTCTTGATTGCCAATCCTTACAGGTTCAGGGTCCAGGGGTGGTGCTAGTGGAGCCCATTCGAATCCTAGATCAGCATAGTGTGAAGCTACGTAGAAGAGATTTCACTCAGTATAAGGTTCAGTGGGACCAATATTTTGAGGATAGTGCTACATGGGAGGATGCTGAGATGATTGACCATCATTTTCCTCATTTGCTTTCTTAGGAAATAACTGCTATTTAATTTTGGATATTTTGAAACAATTATTTAAATTTAATGATGTAAACTTGGATAGCCTATGTGCTCTTGGTATTATTATTTGAATTTGAGTTATGATTGACATTTTACGAGATATTATTGTTTTGTGATTATTGATGAGTGGCAAGACATCGAGATGATGTCTCTTCCAAGAGGGGAAGGATGTCATGAATCGTATTTTTAATAAAGTGCATTTTAAAGATTTAATGTGTTTTTTATTTATGCATTGAAATTAAAATAGATTAGATCATTCATAATCTAGTGTGAGGAAATATAGTATGCTTTTTACTCCTACAATTGATATGAAATTCGACATTTAATATTCTTTTGGGTTTGTCAATACTGATAAACTTTTGAGTGCAAGTAATGCAGGATGAGGTGAAGGAGGTCGAAGGCGAGAACACAAATTAGGTAGAATTGTTTTTAACTAAATGACTTCGATGGAAAAAGGGAATCTCACACACCACATTTTCATATACATTTATCTTTGCATTTATGAATGAAATATTATGTTAAACTCGACCATATAGAATCAAAAATTTATTAATGATTGAATTATATAGCGATTCCATGATTTCATTTGCTTTGTGTGAAATTATCAAAGTATGTTTGGTTTTCGGAATTTCATTTTAGTCGTACGAATTAGGACTCTATACAAACTTGTATATTCAAAAGTGAATATAGTTCATGATTTATATTAAATATTTTAGTATGATTAATTAGTCGTTAAATAAATTGAATTATATGACTTAGTATGTAAAATGATTAAACATTGAATGGTAGACAACTTGAATGTATTGATTACACATATACGTATATATATTTAGGTGAAATTGTAAATTAAATCAATACAAAAACTATCGTAAGCTATAAAACGATTATTCATCAAACATATTATAAATATAAGCATATATTAAATTATGAATATATAATATGAACATTAAATGTTTAAGTTTAATATTTACATAAAGTCGCATGTCAAATTATAAAGGTGATGGGTTAGTGTTATTTTGAAAAGCGACTATGTCGCATGAACTAAGGAAGACCGATTAGACTCTAGTCGATAAATGCATATCAACTAAACATGGAGTTAAAAACAATGACTATTATGAGTCGATTTACATGGCTTAAAACAAAGATATTATTAAAACATAGAAGATAAAGGTTTTAATGCATGAATTAGAAGATTTTAACGTGGAACTTACCATGCAAAAGACATAAGACCATAGTTAATAAAAACCAGCGACTAAATGCAGAAAATAGAGGATTCTAACGTGAAACATAGCATGCAACGTCTTAAAACTAAAGTTATAAATAAACATAGACTAGTGGCATCCTAAACATAGGAACGTAGAGACCTTGGATAGACCTGGCAGCATGGGCATTAGTCTCGCCATGATAGAAGACAAGTCTCATATGCCAACCACTTCACATGAGTGATAAATCTGCTAAAGCATGATAACTACAGCTTTCCTTCTCCATTTCCATGCAGCACATGTTGAAAAAACTCAGTTTTACTTCCTCCATCCCACGCAGCACATGTTAAAACTATAGTTTTACCTCCCCATTCCACGCAACAAGGAAAAAAGGACTGTAGTGGTGGTATAAACAAAGCAAAACGTGTGAAGAACTGGCAGAAATAACAAGAAAAGCATTGAATGCAATCAAGTAAGAGTTTGTTACATCTTTCCAACTCTCCATTCGACCGATAAAGACTGCACAATAATAGTAGAAATATGACAAAAGATGCCATCTCTCCGAGACGTGGAAGAGTAAGAGGAGATGCAGGTAAAAGACTTCTAAACCTTTGCAATCACCGAGCCCTTAATAAAGGAGTAAACGTAGGGAAAAAGTAAATAAATAGAGATGGATGACGAGAGGAAAAGACATTCATTCAATCATTTTCTCAAGCAGAGAAGGGCGATAAACTCTTGAAGGGAAGGATAGATTAGACGAGAGGAGAAGATAATTTGATATTATCAAAAGAGAGAAATAGAATAGAGATAGATTTGATAGGAATAGCTTTCAGAGAGACTTGCGAAGAAGGTGAGGAACTATTAGATGAAAGAACGTCAAGGCCGTACAAATCGGATCAAGTTTTCAAAAGGTCAGAATTCCTTTGTTTATGGTTGTTATTTGTTATGATTTGGTATAAGAATGCACAGAATTAGAAGCTTTAGATATTAGGTATGTTTATCCAAATTTGTTTCATATGTCATTATCCTATTTGAAATGCATTGTAAATCATTTTAGAATAGAAGAAAAGAATATAGAGAAAAGATGTTAACTAATTGTTAATAACGTATTTTGTCTGAAATAATTAGTTCTAATTCTATTTTAAGAATGTGTTTGCGTACTTTTGGTTATATATGAGATTAAATTCATACATGTATAACACCTTCTTTTGCATGTACCTTATTTAGTCGAAAGATTGATTTTAAGATTATTGCTTATGAAAGTTTATCATTTTCCAAAGTATGAAAGATTGCCTTCGATAGATATATTAAACAAGTAATGATTAGTAAAGAAAATGATATCTCTATTTTTGTTTTAAAAGAAAGATTGTATTCTCAATGGAATTTGTGTTTGAGGGAACCAAGCTAGGGTTAAGCTTGAGTTAGAAAATTACCTTTCGGGATGGGTGCTGAATGTGGATGTTTTTAGGGAGAATAGTTGCTTTTTCCAACTATTATTTTGTTGTGCATGGCATATACTCGGTCGAGTTATTGTTTGAATTATCCGTAGAAAATGATGGAAATTCCTTATTTATGCTCTCTACCACATCCTAGTATGATAGCGAATGCTTGTTTCTTAGAATGAAGTATAAAAAAGAAAATGCATATATTATCTAGGCATGCACCAGATTCCCTCTTGCTTTCAAATTCTTTGGTTAAACCAATTCGTGCAGGGTCGGGTATTCTTGATTGATCAAGAATTCTGGGGAAGTGTAAGCTTCAAGGTTGGGCGGAAAAAGTGCCTAATTCTTGTTCTTGTCTGGATTCAAAGGACAGAAGGAAGCGACTCAGACTAAAGATCGACGGATGCATCATCTTGTATATTCTTAAGGCAATTTGGAAGCCTAAGTAGGAAATAAGAACTTCTAAGTATGAAATTGTATTATTCATTTGCATTATAATGATATATCTATGAATGTTTTTATATCCATATTCGATGTTTGCTTATATCTTGTATAAAATATGCTTAGTGATTGAAATTTAAGTTTATTTATGAATAAAGAGTAGTTTAGGTTTAGATCCTAGATTGACGTCTTTACACAAGAAATTCTAGCAGTAAGAGTGTTCAGAAAATTGAAAAAGTGCAATTAGAAGAATTATACAATCATGAGAAAATTGTAAATTTGGGAAATTCTTTGTCAAGTGAAAGATTGCAGCAAATTGGAGATTTAGGGCATAAAGGCTTGGATGTTTGGAGTGAATTTCCATGCTTTGCAAATGAAGACATGATTAAATCTTTTTTAAATGTATCCAGGGTGATTATATGATGTTGGACAAAACTTATCATATTTCAAAGAAAGATACACTTGTAGTTTCTGGTCTATGTGACAATAGACCCCTTCCGGTGAATAAATCAATCAAGAACAAAGAAGTTGAAACCCTAACCGACATCATAGGTGATCAACAGGCATTAATAATTGATACTATCATCAAACCTGTTATAAGGTATGTTGCATATGTAATTTCTTATAAATTATACTTCAAAAATAGAGATGGATCTACTTCGGTAATTGTAGTGTATATTGCTCATCAAATGGTTAAAGAAGGTTACAACTTTTATTTATATGAGTTGTTGTGGGCACAATTAGTAGAAAATATTAAGATGACAAAATATCAAGCATATTCATTCTAGTTTGGTTCTTTGATTGTGTGTTTGATGCTTTATTTCACAAAATATCTACCCTTGAAGGAGAATGTAGTATGGAAATCGAATGTCTCTATTGAAAAGATTTTTTTTAGATATCTAGCTTGTTTGGATGATAAAAATCAGGCATGTGAGAATCACTTTATAAACCTTTAGAAGAATCTAATCTCTAGCCTGGTTCCTATCAGTATCAGTGCTCTTGAGGAGAGTCCCTCCTCTAGCAGTAGAAGTTCAAAAACAAGAATTGTTCTATCTTCTCCAGAACATAAGAAAAAGATAAAAGGTGAAGAAGAAAAAGAGATTATTTCCTTGGATGATCTGAAACCAACTATAGTGGCTAAGGGAAAATTGGCTTTGGTTGGAGAAAGTAAAGAGGAAGATGACCCTTGTAGTGTTGAGAACATTTTGAGTATACTTAAGGAAGCTAATGGATTAAAGAAGACTAGAAATTTAGGGTTTGAGCAGCCCTCCTATGATTAGGATCAGATTGAAGAATTTTTGGTTGACCACTTAGTTCGAAACAATATTGCTCTTGGTGATCTTTCAGGCATCTTGTCAGATGTTCTTTGTGAAGTGCTTGAAGATCATTTAAAGAAGCCTCTTGAGGCAGTACCTATTGCAAAGGATGAAGTTCTGGATGATATGAAAAAGAAATGTGCATATGCTCTTGAAAGAGATTATCAAAATACATTAAGAACATGAGAGATTATGTTGCAAAAGCAAGCATTGTGTACAAATATTGTTTCCAGTGGCCAGCAACTATTGAAAATTTTAAAGATAAGATTGATTCTATTTAATCTAAGTTGAATTCCATGGGAAAATCATTTGACATTTTCAGTGATGCAAATGGTGAACAAAGGAAGAAAATCAATCCTCTGCAATCACATCTTATATTCTATTAAAGGCAGAAATAAGATGTGGTGAATGTTTTCTTAAAAGTAAAAGAGATTGTTGAGGCTAGGTTAGAACATCTTTCTGGTCTCCTTATTGAAGCTGACAAGTGTGTGCAGAACCTTATTGTTCTTGGTTATTTATCAGAAGTAGTTGATGAAATAACAAAAAATGATACTTCGAGTCTGAGTCTACATTTGGTGATGAACTCTTGGAAGAGTTTCTTTCCACAATTGAAGGAGAAGTTTAAGAAAATCTTTCAGAAGCATAAGTGAAGCATTCTTTCTTTTGCAGTACAAATCTTTTTGGTAACCTATTTCTATTGTTACCCTTTGTCCTTGATGTCAAAGTGGGGGAAATATTGAGTATTGGGGAGTAACATTGAGTTTTGAGTTTTGGAATCTTGGAGAAACAAGGAAGCATTATCTAAAGGGGAGTTATGACGAGTTTTTTATTTAAATTTTTTGCCATCAATGACAAAGGGGGGGATCATTAGAAATAATTATCTTAATTTGTCATTGATGTCAAACCCAATGATCCGAATTGGTTTGGATGTGTTGTAGAATAGTGGAAGATAGGTATGTATGTTACAGATGGCAATTTTTAGATGTTGTTGATGTATTGTAGACATGTTTATTTCTCCATAAATATGTATTGTCAGTATAAGGATACATTTATCGCGATGAGAGAGATTTTGTGTTGGTTGTGGCAATTTGTATCATGCCCCGGTCATTCATGCAATCTAACAAAATTTAGTTAACCTATCTCAAAAGTGTATTCCTCCGCATTTGTGTTTTGATGCAGTTGTGGAAGTGCAATTTTTGATATGGTTGTTGTCATCAATTGAGATTGTTGTATTTATGGTTTTGGTGCTCTATATGTCATGCTTCTGATGTTATGCTTCAGATGTGTGTTCAGTTATGCACAATGTTGAGAAAATCTTCATGCTCCAGTTTCCTCTGATTTCTTGATTTCTTATGTTAAATTGTTGATGATTAGGTGTTGATGTCTTTAACCTTGTAGTGCTAAGTTGGATTGTGTTTATGCACTCTAGAATTATGTTCTTGGTTTGGTCCGATTAACCTCGAATGCTTTATCTTTTGGTCTAGTGATTGAAGCGTTTGCATAATTTTGAATTATGTTTGGCTGACCTTAAGAGATTATGTTATTATTTAGCTCTGGTGATTGTAGCATGTGAATTGACCATTGAAGATATCATTTGGGAGAATCTATGTTAATGCTAACTTATTATATATTCTTATTGTTACACCCATATATGTATGCATGATCACATTATTCTTAAGATAAGGGTGTGTGAAATGAAATGTATGGTATGAGGTGAATGTGAATGAGAGAGAAATGTATGGTATGGATGAATTGCAATGAAGTAAGTGAAGAGTAAGGTGGCAAGTGATAAAGCGAAGAAGTTGATGTTGACTGAGTAAAAGAGAAAAAAAGATCTATTTATATTCTTGAGAGTTAACCCTCTCTGTGGTTTTTCCCATTGGGTTTCCCATGTATTAAAATCTACTATCTCTCTTATGGTTGTGTATGTTGTGCATTTTTATTCTATTGCATATTTCATTTTTTGTTGAGGGTATCTAAATAAGTTTCAGATTATCAGAGTTCTTTATTTTATTTGGGAATACCGATTCACCCCCCCACCCCCCCACCCCCCCTCTCAGTATTTTGGTTTGTTCATCAATTTCATCTCTTCATCCTTGCCTTTGGAGGTTTCTCTTCAAGTATATTCATAGTTGTTTGGTCTTTCTTCACATGATTTGACTTATTTTCACAAAAAAATGTGAACCCTTAAAAGTGTTTTTTGAGGCACTCATCAAGACACCTCATCTCTTGAGGGAGTCTCTTCTTATATCTTTTGAAAGGGATTCCAAAATTGCATGCTTATTTTGGATCATCTTAAGTGCTCTACTTTGATAATTCATTTTTAGTAGAGCATCTTATTCCTAATGGGGAGATTCATTTTCTCTTTTTTTGTCTCCTATGGGGGGATCTTGATTGTACTTATGTGAATGAAGTTGTACTTGGAGGACATGATTCTTACAATTTTTTGTCAGATGTATGGATTTGTTTATTTTTTCTCTTTTTGAGATAACTTTTTCCCATTAGGTTTTCTTATTTCATCCAATTATGAGAGATTTCATTATTTGTACATGGGTAACTGACAATGCCTTGTAGTTAGGACCTATTCATGCATTCATCATTATATTCTTTATTATTTTTTATCTTATCCCTAAGTTTATCTTAAGAGGGGGTGTTGGAGTATAAATTCAATCACCTAATAATTAATCATCATTAATTAATTATTAGGAGTCGTTAACTTTATTTACTTGATCCAAAATTAGGAATCTTTTTTATATTATTACTAGATTGAGTTGATTATAGATCACATCATGTCATTGCATAAGATGAGGACATATTTCACCATTTAATCTAGTACCCACCTAGGGTTTATTTCTCCTTTCAATAATTATTTATCATTCATTCATTTAAGCTATTAGATCAATAAATCCTTAGGTTATTGAGAAATATATCTTGTTGTTTGCAGGGTATTTTTGGAAGCTATAGGGTTCATGTTGGCATAAGACACTATTCCAGTGATGCTCTGATGAAGATTAATGATATATAGCGCATGAGATTTCTTAGGAGTTTTTCGTTGATGGCAACTCATCCTATTGATCTTATTAAGTATGGAGTTTGGGATATCTAGATGTGTTCAGTAAGTTTTGGTATAAGTCTATCGATGATACTCAGTGTACAGTCTCATGAGAATTTCTCATTTCTGTGCTGGTATTTTGGTATGGTTTTGTCATTGATGTCAACACCTGCTAAATACACCTACTTTGGTGATTCAACAACATTCACCGGCAAACAGTAAACTGTGCAAATAGTTACCGGTATATGGTTAACCAACAGGATATAATGTTCACCGGTACCTGCAATGACATGGAAGACACTTGGTAATGTCGAAGACATCATGTGGACACTTTACTTTGAAGTAATAATCATTGGTATATTCTCATTTGCATATTTGCTTTTACCAACAAATAGGTCCAGGTTATCTAGGGTTACACCGACAGGTTTATCTTTTCCAGATCAGCATGGCACGCTATGGAGATGATTTATTATTGTTGTAAATGCATTAAGCTGACATGTTCAATCAGTTATTGCATCGGATATTGTATTGTTTGTAAAATGTTTTTATTGTAATATCTTGTAGAGCCGACCTACTAAAATTGGTCTTAGGGTATGGTATAAATGTAAGATCTTATTTGTAAGATCAAGTGTGGAATGCAAAAAAGATTCAAGGAAGGATATATGCGAGATCAAGCAGGGATATACATGAAGACATCATTTGAAGGTGAAGTTAGGTTTTTGTAGAAGCATATCAGCATTACACCGGTACTGAATCTAGCATATGAAGATGCTATTTTGTGCAGTACATTCTCATTGGATTTAACCATCCAACTATAGTCAGTGTGACTCCCATTTGTGATTGAACAGTGAGCTCTAGGCTGTTGGCCTTTCTGCATGTGCAAACCCCTCTTTGTACACTTACTATCTGTAGTAGTATCATCTGATTGTGGGTAAGGTTTCCCACTGTGGTTTTTCCCCTTACAAGGTTTCCACGTATAAAATATTGGTGTCATGTGTTGTGGATGACTTTATGTTTATGTTTCATGCATTAATTCTTACCGATATAGCAATTTTCTGTTAACACTGTTTACTGGCATACTTAACTGTCTTACTGGTATTAAGCATTAAGTTGGTTAATAAGATTTTGGTTTGAATTTATTAGACAACTGATTCACCCCCCCCCCTCTCTCAGTTTTCTCTGGGACCTACAATTGGTATCAGAGCCTAGTCCTCTTTTTGCAGAAGTTTAACAACTTGAGGAGATCCAATGTCTACTAATTATTTCAAAAAGGATAGTCCTAAACTTGATGGAACCAACTATGGGATATGGAAAATCAGAATGGAGACACATCTGAATTGCATTGGTAAAGACATCTGGGAAGTTACTAAGAATGGTTATACTGCTGTTGTAGTTGGTCAGACTGCTCCCATTGCTTTAGCTAAAGATGAAGAAAATGATTGCAAAGCGAGAGAAGCACTTTTGAGCGCATTATCATATCAACAAATCATGGGATTATCAGATAGATCCACTGCAAAAGCTATTTGGGATCATTTGGAAACACTAAATGAAGGGGATTCCACAGTCAAAATTGCAAAACTTGAAAGCTTCCGAGTCAGGTATGAACATCTAAAAATGGAAGAAGATGAAAGGATTTCTGCCTTTATGGAAAGAGTAAATGAAATAGTTTTGGGTATCAAATGTTGTGGAGGAACCTTGAGTGAAGATGACATTGTTTCAAAAATCTTAAGAGGTTTGCCACCAGCATATAAAATGAAGGTTGCTGCTATTAATGAGTTGAGAACAATGCCTAATACATCAGTAACTAGGGATACATTGATTGGAAAACTTTCAGCTTTTGAAATTGAGGAATTTGGTCCTGTTGCTACTATAAAAACTGATTTGGCCTTCAAAGCATCAACATCATCTGCTCCATCTCTTGACAAATCAGACTGGAAAGCCTTTTATGCAAGAGAACTTGAAGAAACCATGAAGGAGAATGAAGAGCTTGAAGAACTTGAAACACTATTTGCAAGAAAAATGCCAAAAGGTCCAATTGGAAGTAAGTATGAAGGTAAAGCACCCTTTAAATGTTTCAATTGCAATAAGATTGGTCATATGGCTTCAAGATGCCCTGATAGACATGCTAGACTAAGAGAAGAAGCTAGAAGGACATACAAACCTAATCCTGAATATCAAAGATACAGATTTAAGAAAAACAAAGATAAATCTTGTTACATTGCTGATGAAGGTGTGACTGATGACTCTTATGAGGATCCAGCAGACAATGGATGGGTCTTTGTTGCTATAATAGAAGATCAACCGGTACCTATTGCTCAACCGGTAGAACAAGCCCTCGTAGCTAAAGTTGACTCAAAGGATGAATGGATTATTGACTCAGGACGCTCACATCATATGACTGGAGACAAAGGTAAATTCTTGAACTTTCAAGAATACAATGGAGGTTTAGTAAGATTCAGAGATGACAAAGCCTGTTCAATCAAAGGTAAGGGTTCAATATCTCTTCATGGTAAACATAACACTGACAATGTCTACTATGTTGAAGGATTAAAACATAATCTTTTAAGTGTTGGTCAATTAGTTGAGAAAGGTTTTCAGTTACAATTTAAAAATGGAAAATGCAAAATCATGAATAGAACTGGTTTGGAAATTGCAACCGGTAATCAGACTAGAGGTAGTATCTTTCATTTGAATAACACTGAAAAGACATGCTTAATTGCACATATAGATGAAAGTTGGCTATGGCATAAAAGACTATGTCATGTAAATTTTGATTGCATGGTAAAAATCAGTACTTCTAAGGAAGTTAGAGATCTACCTAAAATTGTGAAACCTCAGAATACAATTTGCAAGGAATGTCAATTTGGAAAACAAGTTAGAGCTAGTTTCAAAAGTATTCCAGAAAAATCCAATAATGCTCTTGATTTAATTCACACTGATTTATGTGGTCCAGCTAGAACTAAAAGTTTACAAGGTGATAGATATTTCATGCTAATTATTGATGATTATTCTAGAATGTGTTGGGTTACTTTTCTCAGAGAAAAACCAGAAGCACTTGGGAAGTTCAAGCTATTCAAAGCAATGGTTGAAAATGAAACCGATAAGAAAATTAAATGTTTAAGATCATATCAAGGAGGAGAATTCACATCTAGAGATTTTAATACATTCTATGAAGTAAATGGAATCAAAAGACAGTTATCAGCACCTCGAACACCACAACAAAATGGAGTTGTTGAAAGGAAAAACAGAACTATTTTGGATGCAGCAAGAAGTATGTTATCAGAAGAAAATCTACGACATGTGTACTGGAGAGAGGTAGTAAGCACTGTTGTCTATACATTCAACAAAGTTCACATCAAAGGTGAAACTGGTAAGACCCCTCATGAACTATGGTTTGGTAATACTCCTACTCTTAAGTATTTCAGAATTTTTGGAAGTAAATGTTATATTAGAAGAGATGAGTATATTGGCAAGTTTGATCCTAGAAGTGATGAAGGAATATTTCTTGGTTATTCATCTAAGAGTAAAGCTTATAGATGTTTTACTAAAGATTACAGAAAATTGTTGAAAGTACAAATGTAAAGATTGATGAACAATTCAGAGGAACTTAAAGGTATATACACTTTGAACCGGTAACATAAATTATGACAAATGAACCAACAGTAAATCCACCGGTACAGAATGATGATCCAGTTACTTCGGTATCATCAGAGGATTCCACAGTAATTGAAGAACAACAACAAACTAAGACACCCCAGTCTGTAAGACTGAATCATTCCGAAGATCACATAATTGGAAGCAAATTTAAAGGAGTCATGACTAGAGGAAGATTGGCTAATGAAGAGGTATGTCTTATTTCTCAAATTGAACCATTATCTATTAATTAGGCATGTGAAGATAAATTTTGGATTAAAGCTATGGAAGAAGAATTAGGACAAATTGAGAAAAATAATACTTGGACATTAGTTCCCCGGCCTGAAAATAAAAATGTAATTGGAACCAAATGGGTATTTAGAAACAAACTCAATGAAGATGGTAAGGTTGTCAGAAATAAAGCAAGACTAGTGTGTAAGGGATATTCTCAGAAAGAAGGAGTTGATTACAATGAAACCTTTGCACCGGTAGCCAGAATTGAGGCAGTTAGATTATTCTTGGCCTTTGTAGCTCACAAGGATTACAAAGTTTATCAAATGGATATTAAATGTGTATTTTTGAATGGAGATCTTGAAGAGGAAGTCTATATTGAACAACCTAATGGATTTTCTTTGACAGATGACAATGATATGGTTTCCAAATTAAGAAAAGCTCTGTATGGATTAAAACAAGCCCCAAGAGCTAGGTATGCAAGATTGGATAAGTATCTTTTAAAGATTGGTTTTACAAAAGGAAATGCAAATAGCAATTTATATTACAAAGTAACTAATGATGACATCTTGATTATGGAAGTATTTGTTGATGATATAATCTTTGAAGGAGAAGATGGATTATGCAAAGAATTTTCTCTTGAAATGCAGCATGAATTTGAAATGTCTATGATTGGAGAAATAAAATTCTTTTTAGGATTGCAGATTTTACAGACTGATAAAGGCATATTTTTGAGTCAATCTAAGTACTTGAAAGAACTACTGAAGAAATTTGGGATGGAGAACTCTAAACCGGAAAGCACACCTATGTCTACAAATGGCAAATTATCTCAAAGGGATGAATCTACATTTGTTAATCCAACTAGATACAAATCTATGATAGAAGGTTTACTGTATTTGACACAAACCAGACCTGATATTATGAATGCAGTATGTATAGTTTCTAGATTTCAGAGTAATCCTAGGGAAAATCATGAATCAGCAGTAAAAAGGATTTTCCGGTACTTACAAGGCACAACAAATCTTGGATTATGGTATCCTAAAGATGAAAATTTTGATCTATATGCATACACAGATGGAAATTGGGCAGGAGATGTGGATGATAGAAAAAGCACCATAGGAGGAGCATTCTTTCTTGGAAAGAGATTAGTTTCTTGGTTAAGTAAGAAATAGAGTTGTACATCTTTACCAACAGCAGAATTAGAATATGTTGCAGTAGCAACAAACTGTACACAGGTACTTTGGCTTAAGCAAATGTTGAAAGACATAAAGGTAAAATGCAAGGAACCTATTACTATATATTGTGATAACTCTGTAGCAATTGATATATCTAAGAATCCAATATTACATTCTAAAACAAAACATGTTTCTATCAAACTAAATTTTCTAAGGGAAAAAGTTGAAGAAAAGGAGATAAAACTAGTTTATGTGAATACTAAAGAACAGCTTGCAAATATTTTCACAAAACCTTTGCCTAAGGAAACTTTTGAGTATCTCAGAGATCAGCTCAGAGTCTTACCTCCACCGGTAGAGACTTGGACAGTTGATGATTGTCATCAACCGACAGAATTAAATGGACAAATCTTTTATTCTGGTATTTGATGAGGAAGCTACTTCTCAGGGGGAGTAGTTGGTGTATTGAATTGGTTGTATTTTGTATGAACTTGACTTTTTGTGACTTTGGCATTCGATGTCAAAGGGAGAGAGATATATGGAAAAACATTAGGGAGAGATGTATGAAAAATGCATTATCTTTTTGAGGAGAGATTGGTATGAGAGTTTGGTATAAACACATATTACTCCCAGGGGGAGAAAAGGAGATTATTGGTTTTTGTACTTGGCATTTCTATTTTGGCACTTTGATGGTTTTTCCATCTTGTGTTTCCATCAATGACAAAGGGGGAGATTGTTGGTATTTTGGTATGGTTTTGTCATTGATGTCAACACCTGCTAAATACACCTACTTTGGAGATTCAACAACATTCACCAGCAAACAGTAAACTGTGCAAACAGTTACGGGTATATGGTTAACCGGTAGGATATAATGTTCACGGGTACCTACAATGACATGGAAGACACTTGGTAATGTCGAAGACATCATGTGGACACTTTACTTTGATGTAATAATCATTGGTATATTCTCATTTGCATATTTGCTTTTACCGGCAAATAGGTCCAGGTTATCTAGGGTTACACCAACAGGTTGATCTTTTCCAGATTAGCATGGCATGCTATGGAGATGATTTATTATTGTTGTAAATGAATTAAGTTGACATGTTCAATCGGTTATTGCATCGGATATTGTATTGTTTGTAAAATGTTTTTATTGTAATATCTTGTAGAGTCGACCAACTAAAATTGGTCTTAGGGTATGGTATAAATGTAAGATCTTATTTTTAAGATCAAGTGTGGAATGCGAAAAGATGCTATTTTGTGCAGTACATTCTCATTGGATTTAACAATCCAACTGTAGTCAGTGTGACTCCCATTTTTGATTGAGCAGTGAGCTCTAGGCTGTTGGCCTTTCTGCATGTGCAGACCCCTCTTTGTACACTTACTATCTGTAGTAGTATCATCTGATTGTGGGTAAGGTTTCCCATCGTGGTTTTTCCCCTTACAGGGTTTCCACATACAAATATTTGTGTCATGTGTTGTGGATGACTTTATGTTTATGTTTCATGCATTAGTTCTTACCAGTATAGCAATTTTCTGTTAACACTGTTTACCGGCATACTTAACTGTCTTACCGGTATTAAGCATTAAGTTGGTTAATAAGATTTTGGTTTGAATTTATTAGACAATTGATTCAACCCCCCCCCCCTCTTAGTTGTCTCCGGGACCTACATTCTGGTGATATGTTTTTGGTTTCAGTAATCAGAATTAAGTTGATTGAGTATGAGAAGAATATTATCACACAATCCTATCCTTTGTTGTTTATTCTTATGCTTAATAGAAGGTTTGGTATCTAGTAGAGAAGTATAATATGGTTATCTACATTATTGGTGGTGTAATGTGTGGACCGAATTCTTTGAGTTGATTACAATGGTTGTTGGTAAGTTTGAGGTAATTGGAATGACTTATGGGAAGTGTGTGATCATATGTTTTGGATCTGGAATATTGTCTTGTGAATATTTGAGCCGTTTTGAAGCTACATATTTCTTTTATTGATATTTTGGGAAGTTGTCTTGTAGGAGATCAATTTGGTTAGTGCGCATATATAAGATTGACTTGGTTAATGTTTTTGGGTGGTGATATGATATGGGAGATGATTTTGGTAGCAATTGAGAATAGTTTCACATGTGCACCTTAAGTTTTGTTGATCTCGTAATTAATAGTAGAGAAGAACTAAGCATTTTATCAGAACAACACAACAAATTTGTTGATGGGTGTTTTGACACACTCACCAACAGTCAGGTAGTTTATGTGAACACTCACCACCTCTCCTAAAAAGCAGTAATTTTTGGGAAACTAATTACTCCAAAATATCTATAGCCGGGTATTGACAGTGATGGCCAACTCAATGGTTGATGCAATTGTACCTGTAAAGGGGCCTATTGGTTGAAACAACTTCCAATAAATTAACTTTTTAATTTTTGTATTTTATGATTTATATTCTATTTCAAAATAAACAACAAAAGATAGATCAGGGGTACAAGAAAAGAACAATGAAACCAATATAATAACAACTTAATGAACTATGCAATTAGCACCCTTCAATCTAAATATCATCAATATCATTCAAACCAACATTTAATAATGGACCTCCAATAAACATGCAAAGTCATGCAACCTCACAAATCCATGAAAATGAATATCACCACAATATTGTTCTATCACATCAATTCTCATACACCACTTACGTGTGCAATATGATTCATAAAGAAATAAAACATAAGATTAAAACAAGTTGTTGATTTTAAATAATAGACATAACCAGATTGCAAAGAACAAATTCATAGCACATACACATCGATCAGGCAATCTATAAGCTGCTTCTTGTATTAACTCCAAAGAATGTATCATAACATCTACTCAAACTCATAAAATTTGCATAATTTCTAATTGGGCCTCAAATCATCAATGCAGACCCTTACAATGAAACAACTTCTCCAATTTATAGAGTTTCTTGTCCTACTTTCTAGGAAATAAAGCTATCTAAATTAAGCACTAAAAAAGTAAGGAGTCGCAGTTGGCATGCAAGTCTCTACCTTGAACTCTAGTTAACTACTACGAAAATGAGACTGGGTGAGCATTATGAAAATGGTGTTGCATGAGCCAACACTTCATAATCATGCAAAAATTTCTCAATAATTAAGGTACATGATGGAGCAGAAGTTGAAGTCCCAGTACTAGTGACATACAAAATTCTTCAAAAAATATCATGCTATCATTAGCAACTATATGTTTATCTTTTAATTCTTTTTATAGCTCTTGTAGTTGCTAATGAAGCATGCAACTACCTCAACATGAGCATCAGTAACATGTTTGATTCTGAACTAGAACTTCTTCAAAATCTCCTCTTCATTCTTACTTGTATCCTCTAACTTCTCTATTATCCCTGCAACCTGTTGACATTGAGTCACCAAGTATGTATATATGTCCATTAACTCAACACTAAACTCAACAGAAATTATAAAATAACAGGCTACATATGAGTCCCACTCACAGAGTACATCGTCCTCCTCCAAATGTCCAACACTACAAATACCGAGTCCAAAAATACCTAACAACTTTTCTACAAACTTTTCATATTTCCTTATCGAACCCAGGAGAGGAAGATAGATATATGTTATGCCCTTTTCATATGGTTGAAGTATCTGAATATTTAATTCTAAAATGTATATAAAAGAATGCAAATTACCAATACTATCTCCTCCCTAGAGATCATCCTCCATTATGATATCTTCCCCAAGATTCAAAATTTTATTCAATATCTCATATCATTTAGTAAAAATGTTGAGCTTTCACTCCCACTATTGAGGACATGAAGCCAAATATCCTCCTATTTGTAAGGCTTTCTTATATACCTCCATAGTATTATGCTAAAACAATCTAATTTTAGAAGCATTATTTTGTGCCCATATTTTTCTATTGCAACCACCTTTTTCACTTTCAATGAGTGTTCTCACGTCACCTTCTAGAAGCGATGAAGTTGAAGGAAAATTATCATCTACACATACATCCAGTGGCTTACCCATTTCTACAAGCAGCTGCTTATATTGTTCCAATTGTGCTTTAACTTCTTTCAGAGAATTGTGTTCTTTCTCCATCTTTCTCCTTACTGCACTAGTGGCAAACTACAAAGTATCTAACTCTCCCCACTTGGTTTGTTTACCCAATCTAACTTGTGAAACTTGGTATCTCAGGGAGCTTTTTCCTTTAACTTATATAGGAGATTCAATATTAGTAATCACCTCACTAGGAGTGACTCTAGACAAATGATGTATGGTATTTGCCTTCTTTGTTTTCCTTGGCTCTTCAATGATTTCTTGTTGCAAGGTTATTTTTGGCAATACTACTTTCTTCTTCTTCTCAAAGATTTGGCTTAACCACTGTGGTGTGTCTTCATCTTTATAACCTTCATGTGCTACAGTCTCCACAATCACCTTGCATGCCTTTCATAATTGCTCTTCTCCTTCATCTCTTTCTTTCTCTTGTTTATTACCTTTATCCTCTTCTTCTTGCTTAGGAATTTGAACATCTTGGGTTGAAGTAACCTGTTGATCTTGGTTTGTTTGGAGAGAAATATCAATATTTAACTATTGTTGTTTATGCAATTCTCCTAACCTATCACTCACTTCTCCTTCAAACCCTTTATCAGCTTTATCTGTTTCTTTCAATCCTCCTTAAATTGTTATTTCCTATAACAAATTTTTTTGGTCCTTAGGAGTTAAAACCAATCTTTCATCATGTTCATCCTTAGGCTCATCTTGTTCTCTCTCTCCTTTAGTTGGTTGCTTCTCTGGTTGATTCTTCTCATCCATATCCATGGGATCCACTTGTTCTTATTTAGGCACCTGTGAGTGTTTCCCAAGTCAAACATATTTCCTTCTTTTATTTTTCTCAATGTTCTTTCATGCTAATTGTATAATCGATTGTTCATCTTCGTGATTAGAATCAGACTCAATATTATGAATGGTCACCTTTTCAATAGTAGGAGTTATTACTTGTATTAATGGGGGTTATGTTACTAATGTTGTAAAAAAGTATCAGTCACTATAGACACCGATGCTATTATAGGAATTGTAGTAGTTGATGATGTGAAAATAGGAGCTTGTGTTGTTGTAGTAGGTGGAGGTTTATTTGATGTTGTTGTTGTTGTTTTAGGAGGAGTTGAGTTGATGTATATGTTCCTTCATCAGGGTTTCCTTGCTCATCTTTCTCCATGGCACCTTCTCCTAGTTTTTTCCCAATAGCAACCCTAATGGGATGTATTTCCATAAGTGGCATAGCTCCTAATCCCTCCCTTATTCCAAAATTTGTTGCTTTCTTCAACAACTCAACTTTTTGCATCTATTTCTTGACTTGTTCCATAAGCTCCTCCATGGTTAGCATAGGTCCAACAGCTTCATGGAGTTCTATGGATGTGTTCTTTCTATAACCATACCTCATTCTTTGGGCATATTCCTTGTGTACCTTTCACTGAGGATTATTAGTGGCCAATTCTTTCTATTTTCCTTTTGAAGCACTAGGCCTAATCCTCAGACTCAGCCATTGTTTAGTTATTTTTATAACATTTTGAGTTACTCAATCTATATTTACTTCTTCTTGTCCTGACCATCTTATTAGGGAAAGGGGCTTCTTGCCAATCCCCTGCTCTTTATATATTTGCTCTAATAAATCACCATCATCCCTCAATTCTTTAGGGAGATTTGTCTCTATTTCAAAATCTCTTATTTGCGGTACTATGAGCCAAGAATAATTCTTCTCCCTAACTTCAAAACCATCCTAAAGGTTTGCCTAGAAGTCTTACAACTTAGGTTTATGTCCATCATAACCTTTTGGCATCATTTTCTTTAATTTACCATATGGATCATAATATTCTTGAGCATAATTAGATTATTTTAAATGCAAGTCCTATAAGTCTTGCTCAGCTACCTTAGCCACTTGAATTTTGAACAAGAAAAATAACCAATTGTTATAGAGAAATAAACACCTATTTTATGTTTTGAAGATAGAAATGATTGCAATCCAACCATCTGCTTGACATACTCTTAAAGTATCACCCGGTCATTACAATATCTGGGCTGCAGCATGGGATTTCCTATAAAGCCACTAACCTTGATATATGTAGAATGTTAATTCTTAAGGAATCAAAATCCCCATTCACTTATTACTGCCATTGCCTCTGGGCTTATTCTATAACCTTCATCACCTATGAGCTTTATGATAACAGGGAAGAGGAAGGTATCATTTATCCTCTTAAAATGCGCTTTTGCATTGCTCATAGGGAGTTGAGTATAATACTCCCATACCTTCTTCTTCCCTTCTTCATCCCCGAGTTGGCCTTCTGTTTGTAGCCCTAGAAACTTGCCTACCCAAGCAACTACCCAGATAACATAAGAAGTAAAGAAGAAATTCTTCGTTTTAAGCACATTAATCAATTGATTATGTATGTTATCTGATAATATCTAGGCCCAATCATAATATTATTTCCCAATCAAAATAATAGTCATATACATAAACATCCAAGGGTGAAAATGTCGGCAATCTGGTTTACCGAAGACCTTTCTCAACATGATTATCAGGTCCCACTTTGGCTCCTTGAAATCAGCTCTTAAAATATCAGTTACCTTTAGATATGGCTCTCTCTCTCTTCTTCAAGCCAATGCTCATTCATATGTCTCTTACAGGAAGCGGTATCCCTATCCTAGACCTCTACAACCTCCTCCTCAGTAGTCAACAACACTTCATCACTGGAAGGAATACAAAACATAAAACCTAGCATGTGTGCTGATAAATCTATCATTGTTATGCCTTTATCATCTATACATTTCCGGGTGTCTGCATTATAGAATTGTGCAATAGTCATAATAAATTTTGGGGCTTGTACAGATTGTGGAAATTTTTTTGCCTCCACTAACCTTGACCTCTTGATCCTCCAATAAGGAGAATCCAACCTTGGCTTGTCCAAATGTATTCTAATATCTTCCAGTTCAATATGCCCTACTTTGATATCAATCACCCATTTAATCTAATCTTCTAATTTAGAAGAATATGCCTGGCCTTGGTAATGGTACTTCATCATTACAGGTATCTTGTCTAGATCTTTAACCTTCTTGCTAGAGGTTGGGTCCATTTAATTACTCTAACCTTCAAGAAAGAACCAAAAATTATCTCATCATATTGTCAAAACATCAATTATATCACCCACTTTGAGACTCCGGGGTTCTGGGGTTCCGAGGTGGAAAACTCCTTCAAAAACAACTAACTTCGGAACTCCAGGGTTCTGAGATTAGGATAAGCTAAAACAACAAAGCCTAGAACTCTAGGGTAAGATAAAACAATAGAGCCCAGAACTTCAGGGTTCTGGGGTGGACTAGTTAGAATGGTTCGGGACTTTGGGGTGCCCAGTTGAATATCGACAAAGATGGTCAAGAATTTCAAGATTTCGGGGTTCCGAGTTGAAAACGTGGCCTAAGGGGAAAAGAACTTCAAAACTTTGGGGTTCCGGGTTTCCGAGGTTGGGGGTAGGGCAAAATAAAAGAACAAACTTGGAATCCCGAGCCTAGGGAACGCGACAAAACAAAAACACGCAAAATGAAAAAAGAGAAAGAAAAAATAAAAGAAAAAGGAAATCTAAACTAGAAAAAACTAGAAAATCTAAACAAGAAAACACAAAATAGAAGAAATCCACCAACCTGGTGGAAGAAAATGCGTGAAACCAAGCAACATGAAGGCACGAACTCGAGAGGTCAGAGATGAAGACTGGAAAGCTTGAATGCACAAATGAACTTTAAAAAGTTTATTTTCCCTATTTATACCCCCCTTATAATTCATTTGTACAACTGCCTTAAACACAACCTCGAGAGTCCGCGGTTCTAGACTTCCAAGATTATAGACAAAAGAAACACAAACACACCTTGAGACTCCGAGGTTCCAAGGTTTTGGGGTGTTTCTCAACATCAAATAGGGCACTTCAAGATTTTGGAACTCCGGGGTCTCGTAGTGAAACACAAAACAACTTCAGGATTCTAGGGACTCGGAGTTCCAAAGTTCACAAATAATTAGGCAACAAAACATGAAGAACTTGGAATTTTGGGATTCTGAGATTCTGAGGCTTCAACAAAAAAGAACAAGGCTGGACCTCGAGATCCCAGGGTTCTAGAATTTTGATTCTAGACAAAAGACAAGAAACAAAGAGCCCACCTCGGAACTTCGAGGTTCCAAGGTGGGACTCGAAACAAAGAAAAGAACACCTCGGGACTCTGGGGTTCTGGGGCTCTAAGGTGCAAAATGCAAAAATTAAGAAAAATGAAAAAGAGAGGGGACCCATATTTTTAAGACAAGGAAACTAATGGGGTTAGGTATGCAAGGCATAACAAATGATGGCTATCTGGGAAAAATGACTCTAGGCATTTTAGAACTTCAGAATCTTTGGTGTAGCCTGATGCCTAAGGCTACTATCATTCAAAATAATGTATAAGAGCAAAAAGATGAGTGAACTAATGAACAAACAAACAAATCTAGAACTAAACAAGATTAACTCTTAAGTGTGTGCGCATGATTTGTTGCTCCATCGTTCTCAATAATGAAGATAAACAAAGGAAATTGGGCCCAAGCTATGTAGGTGAAGTCAATCAACATGTTTCGTGCAAGGTCATCCTGGGCATAGCTCTGTTGCTAGCCAAGTGTCCATAGCCTCAACAGAGATACCTCTCACTCCCATGAAGCAACACTCCACTTCCAGCTAGGTGTCCATAGCCCCGGTGGAGATTACTTGAAACGCCCAAGTTTAGTTGCTGCAAATAAGTTATTTCTTTTTCTCTTTCTTTATTCTCTTTTCTTTTTTTTTTAGATCATTTTTCACATCATAGAATATAGAATATAGAAGGATTATTTCTTCGTAACCTTTAATCAACTTTCAAACAGTGAAGTCTGATTACTGGGTTGGGAGCCATGGTGGACAACATGAAACATCCCAACTTTTGATTTTTCACTTGGAAACAAGTTCATCTGATATCTTACAAAATTTTCTGGTGTAACTTAGTGTGATGGTAGTGCTAAGTATTTAGGTTAGCCTTTTTCAACTGAGAGTCAAGAACTCAAATCATAATTAAACCATTATATATCACCTTGGATGAATGTAGGCAAAAATTTCAAGATTAACCAAACAATAATGAAGTTGTAAAGATCAAAGAGTCGAAGTCTCTCAAAATTTTCCAACTTGTTATGCAAAGAACACTTGTCTTTTAGAATCCTTGAGAATAAAGATGTGTCTTGATGCAACAGAACAAAATGAACCAAACAAGACAAACGAACCGAAGAAAACAAAAAAGAAACAAACACGCAATAAAAGAAAAACCATGCAACCAACTCATAAACTCAAACAAACTACAATGCAAAATAAAATGACTAAACTACTATAGTAAAAAAGATCCATCTCCACCAAAGTTTAGTCAAAATAATGCTTGAGGAACTGACCATTGATGGGCAGTGGTACAATTTCTCAAGTCAAGGAGCTCAACCTAAAAGAGTTTTCTCCTAATATTTCAACAATCTGATAAGGACCTAACCACAACCTCTCAAACTTATGATGATCGCCCTTCTTCTCCTTGGCCTTGTCCCATAACAGAACTAAGTCAAAGATCTGGAAGTCTTTCACCTTGGCTCTTTTATCAAACCATCACTTAAGAACCACTTGATGCTTAGCAAAGTGTTGCAGGGTATTCATCCTTCTCTCATCAAGTTTCAATAAATTTAGGAGGCGAACTTTTACCTAGTCCTCAATTTCAAGTTCTTTCATTAGCTAGAGGACAAGTATCTATAAATTAATTGGGAAAATAGGGTTTTGGCCATAAACAAGATAGTATGGAGAAGTCCCTAGGGCCACTTTAACTCTAGTACAATCAGCCCATAGGGCGTATCTCAATTGATTGTGCCAATCCCTAGGGTTCTTCTCTGGTAGCTTCTTAATAACATCTAAAATATTCTTATTTGTGGATTCAGCTACTCCATTACCTTGTGGATAGTAATTAGATGAAAATTTCAAGATTACCTTGTACTCATATGACCATTTCATTAATTGTGCTGAAGTAAAAGCGGGGTCATTATCACATACCAGAGAAAATGGCATACCAAACTTGGTGACGAGATACTCATCAATGAATTTAAGAATGACTTTTGTAGTGGCATTCCTACATGCTATGGTCTCCATCCATCAGGTACAACAATTCATTGTTATGAGAATGAACTTGTGTCCTACGGATGAATTAGGATTAATAACACTGACAAAATCTAATGCCCATTGGGCAAATGGTCTTACCTCAAACACTGGTTGGAGAGGCATGGCAGGATTCCTTTCTCTGGAAGCTACAGTTTGACAGATATGGCAATGTCTAACATGTTCATGAGTATATTTTTAAAATGCTAGGCCAATAATAGCCTGCTTTTTGTTAGGTTGATACTAGGAGTAAACTGAGAGGGAGGGGGGTGAATTAGTTTACTAATAATAACAACAATCAACTCAATTATAAACCTTAAACCGGAGCACAACTCAATGAAGAATGTAACATGAAAGCACAACACACATAACACCAATATTTTGACATGGAAAACATGGAAATTGAAAAACCATGGTGGGAAACCCTACCCACAATAAGATAAATACTTTCCAGTAGTATTATGAATGATTACAATGGGGTCTACACATGCAAAAAGGCCTGTTCAGCTTAGAGTGCACATCTCATCACAAAGGGAAGTCTCACTAACATAAAATCATCAGACTACAATTCAGAATACAATGAACTGTGAAAGTGGCATCTACAAATGGCTGATAAAGTTCCAGTTAAGCACTGATGTCTGCCCTGCAACACAAAACCTTTCCAATCTTCTTCTGAATGATATGACTTGTTCTCTCATGAAGCAATCTCTAATAATGCAGACTTAACCAACCATAACCATCTCATTTGAATTACATCAATAAGTTACCTATAAATACAGATCTTCAACCTTATTGACAAGGTCAGCTAAACCTTATACCCATAAACCCATAATTACAAAAATCACATCACACAATATCAGTAGACTAATATTATGATATACATTATATAGAATGGACCTAAATCAAATAACCAAATAATTAAATCCATCGAGAATTGCACCAAGACCAAAATCCAACATGCTTCACTTGTTGGTAGAAACCCTCAGTGAAAGTTTAACCAGATCCAATATAGGACAACCTTAACATCACGACATCCAATACAAAGTTATGAAACACTCAGGATATGATCAAGAAGCATCAATAGCATGATAGAAACCGATTCCATAAGCGGGACCCAAAATCCACAAATGAGGTCATCAAATAATGCATACCGGTAAAGCTAACCAGGAATGCTAGAAGCCCGTAAAGCCAAGAACAAACCGGTAAAGGCACAAGCTAACTGGTAACCAGATAAAAAGCAAATAACCATCAAAAGAGAATCCAAAACCGATTCTAGAGATCTGATCATACTGGATCAGAAACACAGCCAAAGCCAAGATGATCACCAAGACTAACCGGGATAGTATCCAATCGGGATACAGTGTTGAAATCAATGACAACACTTAACCATATCAAGCATATTGCCAACAATCTCCCCCTTTGGCATTGATGGCAACAATGAATGTGAAAAACACCCAAGTGCCAAGGAATGCCAACAAAATCCCAAAAGATGAACATGAATACCTCTCCCCAAGAGATCTAATAGTTTTTCACATGAGTACCTCTCTCCCCCTTTGACATCAATGACAAAGGACTGATACCATACCAAAAATACTGAACCAAATAGCTGACTACTCCCCCTGAGTAGTAGCACCAAATTCATCAACTCGGATCAGAAAAGTGTGTTTGATAAGTTCATCGGATTGATGCATCTTTGCATCTCTAAGTCTCTTCTAGAGGGCTAGTAACCCCCAACTGATCTCTGAGGTATTCAAAAGTGTCTTTAGGTAATGGTTTAGTTAGAATATTTATAATTTGTTCCTTAGTAGACACATAAACCAATCTGACTTCCCTTGCTTCAACCTTTTCCTTCAAGAAATTATACCTTATTGAAATGTGTTTTGATTGTTAATGTGAGGATCCAGTTATTACTGAGAGGGGGGTGAATTAGTAATAACAATAAACTGAATTTTTTTACCATCTACAAATACTTCTCAAAAATAGTTCATAACCAGTACCGGTAACTACTCAATCAATCACTTAAAGAATATTTACCAAACTACTCATTCATGTGTTCATCAACATGTAAGAAATGTAATGATATCAAATCCACACATAAACAAATCAACCACCATATGAACACTAATATTTTTCATGTGGAAAACCAAATAGGAAAAACCACGATGGGAATTGGTACCCACAAAATTTGCACTCTTTTGAAATATGCTTTGTTAAAGGCCTAGCCTGATTAGGAGCTTTACAATAATGCTCGATTAAGAGAAGACCCTGTTAGGAGTCACCTGGTGAAGGGATTTTAACCTCAACCCTGTTAGGAGCTCTACCCTATTAGGAGTAACCTTTCTAAAGGATTTAAACTCAAGTTTATGAGCCACCCTGTGAAGGGATTTACAATATCAGGGCTGTTAGGACCTACCCGGTTAAGGGATTTTAATATTGTTGTAAGAACAACAGGTAAATGACCTTATCATGACACTCTCTTCTTGCTAGTATATATCCATTTCAGCTCCAATCTACTTCATACATGCAGACATCTCAATCGGTTTCAACACACTCTCCTTCTCTGATCACCAACACAATAAACCTTCTCAAACTTGACCTAAATACACTTTACAATTAGGTCGGTTACATAACCCTAACTTACAATCAATTTACATCATAGATCATATCATATCATTACAAATCATTACAGTTCATCATACAAATCATTACAACAAATTTCAAGACAATTGCAGTTGTTGAATGATCATAACACATCACCACACATCGATCTGATAAGTTGTCAAACTCTTATCACATTCTGCTAAGCATTTTGTTGTTCCCCAATAAATTTGCTCCTTGGTCACGCTCAAACAACATCTTATCCATTCACACAAATTTTGACATGTCACCACTAAGATAAGATCATGAAAAGATTCACCGCTAAACCATTAAACATCATAGGTCAAAGATCTTGTCACCAGTTCAAAAACCCTACACTGAATATACAACAGTCAATTACAAACATGAATCTCGGTTGTCCAAACATGATGCGGTATATGTCATAGACTCGTTATAATGTCATAAGCATATATTCCAAACTGCAACACCTAACTCAACATAGATCTCTATCGCAACCATCTCCTTCGTTGCTCCTACTTACCGATTGACTGCTACTTAGTAGTTTTTTTGTCCAACCCAATCCATTATTGGTTAGGCTATACTGGTAGACTTAGATAACTTAGATGACATATCAAACATGAAAAAATATGGTTGTCATTAATGACAACACAAATAACTGATCATAAAGAATCATATCACAATTATATCATCAACAATAGTCCATCAATGCATCATCACCAACCGTCCATCAATCTCCTCATATCAACATCATCCTTTATCGGTATATCATCATCTCTATCTTTTATGCTAGCATGCTAACATTCTCTCCCTTTGGTATTGATGGAAAAACTAAAAGAATGCAACACCAAAATAATCAACTGATGACAAATACTAGGAACTCATCATGCCATGATGTATTGATCTGTGCTTTACTTGATCTTCTCCTCCTTTTCATTACTTCTCCCTGTCATTATTCTTCTCCCCCTTTGACAACAATGCCAAGGGTGCAAAGGTATCTTATGTCTTCATTTCTACTACTACTATATCCATCATCTTTGTGTGCCTCATCTTAGTTTCTGCCCCTAAGGATTACCCCACTTCTCATCAATCCATAGTGAAAGATATTCAGGAAATCCACTTGATTGATGCATCACTAGCATCCTAGTTGGTCTTGTGTAGGGGTATAACCCCTAGCTTGCCTCTGAGATATCACTTTCTTTTCCTGCACTCTTTCTCTCAGAAAGTGATACTTCAATTCAATATGTTTAGTCCTAGCATGTAGTATCAGTTTCTTTAAAATGTTTATAGAACTAGTGTTATCACAATGTATGATCACTAGTTCTTTCATATACTACTTGAATCCTTCCAAGACATGTCTCATCCATATAGCTTGTGTATAATTCATGGATGCAGCCACATACTCTACTTCTGCTATAGACTAAGATATGCAACTTTATTTCTTATTGGTCCAAGATTCTAGTCTACCGCCTAGAAAGAATGCTCCACCTATTGGGATTTTCTGATCATCCATAATCAATTGTCCCTTTAAGATATATGAATATTCTCTTCATTGTTGTCATATGTGTCTCCTTAGGGCTCTTCTAAAATCTTGTTACTAAACCAACTGCATGGGCAATACTCGGTCTACTATGAACAACATAATGAAGTTTCCCAATCATGGATTTTTATTCCTTCTCATCCATTCAGGGTGAATCATCTTCTTTTGACAATCTGCAACTTGTAACCATAGGTGTTCCAACCAGTTTACAGTCTTCCATTCCAAAGGTTCTTAACACTTCATTCACATACTTAGATTGACTGATAAAAATTCCACCTTCCAGCTATTGGACCTACAAACCAATGAATTTTTTTATCTTACCTATCAGAGACATCTCAAACTCTTCCTTCATCTCATCTACAAAAGTCATGCACATATCATCATTTCCTCCAAATATGATGTCATCAACAAATATTTCTGCAATCAACATCTTGTCTCCTTCAGTCTTCAAATAAATATTGTTGTCCTCACTATTTCTCTGAAATCCTATCTTTATCAGATGTGCATGAGTCTTTCATAACGTACCCTTTGTGCTTGCTTTACTCCATATAATGCTTTATGCAGTTTGCATACCATATCCTTATCTTCTGATAATGCAAACCCATTCGGTTGTTCAATATACACCTCTTCTTCAAGAATACCATTCAAAAATGTTGACTTTATATCCATTTGGTAAACTTTGAAACCTTTAAATGTTGCAAATGCAAGTAGCATCATAACTCCTTAAATCCTAGCAAATGATGAAAAGGTCTCTCCATAATCTTCACCTTCTTCTTGTGCATACCCTTTGCAAACTATTCTTTCCTTGTTTGTAACAACTTCTCCTTCTTCATTCAGTTTGTTTCTAAATACCCACTTTGTACCAATCACATTTTTATCATCAGGTCTAGGAACAAGTGACCAAGTGTTATTTTTCTCAATATAATCAAAGCTCTTCATTAATTTCCTTTAACCAATCATCATCCTTAAGAACTTCTCTCATTGCCTTCGGTTCAACTGTGGAAATCAGATAAGAGCTTTCTCTAATTTTTCTTCTAGTTTGCACTCCAGCATTCTTATCACCTATTATCTGATCTTCAGAATGATTTAACCTTACATACCTAGGTATAACCTGTTCTGGCGTAGTAACCTCTTCTTGTTCTTTATCTTCTTCATCTTCTACTGGTTGAGCATCTTCCTTTGCATTATTCTACTCAACATCTTTCTACACTTCTAGTTTAATAATCACAAGTTTTTGTTCATCATCTACTAGATCAGATTTGCTGGTATCATCAAGTTTATCAAAGAACTCATCAAATTTTACATTCACACTCTCCACAATCTTCTTTGTCCTTTTGTTAAAACACTTGAAAGTTTTTCTATTAGTAGATTAGCCAAGGAATGTTCCTTCATCACTTTTAGGGTCAAATTTTCCAGTATATTCATCTCTCTTTATAAAACATCTGTTACCAAAGACTTTGAAATAACTAACATTAGGATTTTTACCATACCATAACTCATAGGGTGTCTTGTCATTACCTTTCTTCACCTGTACTGGTTCAATGTGTATACTGTAGTGCTAACTGCTTCTCTCCAGAACATCTTAGGTACTTCTCCCTATATCAACATAGTCCTTGTTGCTTCAACAATACTTATGTTTCTCCTTTCTGCAATTCCATTATGTTGTGGTGTCCTTGGAGTAGATAATTACCTCTTTATTCCATTTTCATCACAATATCTCACAAACTCATCTAATATAAACTCTCCACCCCGATCAGATCTCAGACACTTAAGATTCTTACCAGTTTCCTTTTCTACCAAGGCCTTGAATGCCTTGAACTTTCTGAAAGTTTCTGACTTTTCCTTTAGAAAAGTAACCCACATCATCCTTGAAAAATCATCAGTAAATAGCATGAAATACTTGTCACTATAAAAACTTCTAGTCCTCATAGGACCACATAAGTCAGTTTGCACCAAATCTAGAATATGCTCAAAAGAAAAATATTTACTCTTAAAAGAAGATGTAGTCATCTTACCCAACTGACATTCTTTATGCATCACATTATCTGGTTTAACAAGTTGTGGCATACCTCTCACCATACTAGACTTGCTGACCTTAACCACATTATCAAAGTTCATATGACAAAACCTTCTATGCCATAACCAACTATCTTCAACCTTAGAAACCAAACAACTGTTTACACTAGCATTCAGATGGAATAGGTTACCTTTAGTTTGTTTACCAGTAGCAATTAATTCTCCTTTGTATCCTAAGATCCTGCACACTCCATTCTTAAACTCAAGATGATAACCTTTGTCATTCAACTAACCAACACTCAACAAGTTATGTTTTAAACCTTCAACCCAATATACATCATAAGCATTACTTTTACCATTCAAAGAGATAGAACCTTTGCCTTTTACCATGAAAGGTGAATTGTTCCCAAATCTTACTACACCACCATCAAATTATTCAAGAGAAATAAACTTGTTCAAGTATCACCGGTCATGTGGTGTGAGCAACCACTGTCAATAATCCATTCATCACTATTATCAATGTGAGACACTAAAGCCTTCTTATCAGACAGATCTTCCTTAACAACTACAAAAACAATCTCCTCATTGTCTTCATCCTTAGATTCCTCATTAGTTACACCTTCATCAACTGCAACATAGCACTATTTCTTTCCTTTTCCCTTATATTTTCTAAACTTTTCCTTTTGATCACTAATAGGACAGTTTGCAGCTATATGTCCTATCTTGTTACAAGAGAAACACTTAAGAGGAAGCTTGCCTGTGTACTTACTAGTTCCTCTAGGAAGTCCTTTTTTCTAATAGAGCTTCAAATTCCATCATATTATCTTCATCATCCACATCAGCTTTTCTGCTGCCATGATGACTTGACCTGCATTCATGACTATGAAAAACATCTTTCCCTTTTCTCACCAGTACACTAGATACAGATTCTTTGAAAGAAGATTTTGTCTTAGGTACACTGTTATCAAAACTATTCAACTCAAAAGCAGTGAGCTTACCAATCAAAGAATCAACAGTAACCTTATCATTACTGACTGACCTCAACTCTTGAATAGAAGACACTCTAATGGCATAGGTAGGCAATAGGGTTCTAAGCATTTTACTCACCACAATGCCTTGTTCTATAGTACCACCAACACTTTTGATTCCATCGACAACTTATTTTATCCTCTATCCATACTGAGTGATATTTTCTCCTTCCATCATTCTCATATCATCAAACTTTACTCTAAGGCTCTCTTCTTTAGCTTTTTGAACATGCTTATCACCACCATAGATTAATTATAACTTCTCCCAAACTTCAAAAGCAGTTTCTAAACCATGGACATCAATATATTCAATATCAGAAAGTGTACTTACAATGGCTTCCAATTCTTGAATGTTTTCCTATTGCTCCTTAAGTTGATCTACAGTCAGAGGACCGGTAAAGGGTACATATTTAGTAATAACATGCTTCCAAAACTAAGCACCCATACATTTGATGTAAATATTCATTTTATCATTCCATATTTTGTAGTTCTCCTTAGTGAATTTTGGACCCTCCTTCATCATCTTCGGATCTTTTCCTCAAGCAGTTAAGCTTCTGCACAAAGTGGACCTAGTGCTTTGATACCAATTGTTATTATGAGGATCTAGTTATTACTGAGAGGGGGGGTGAATTAGTAATAAAAATAAACTGAAATATTTTACCAATCTACAAATACTTCTCAAAAATAGTTCATAACTAGTATCGGTAACTACTCAATCAATGAATTAAAGCAGATTTACCAAACTACTCATTCATGTGTTCATCAACATGTAATCAATGTAATGATATCAAAGGCACACATAAAAAAATTAACCACCATATCAATACTGAAATTTTTCATGTGGAAACCCAAATGGGAAAAACCATGGTGGGAATTGGTACCCACAAAATTTGCACTTTTTCAGAATGTGCCTTGTTAAAGGCCTAGCCCAGTTAGGAGCTTTACAATAATGCCCAGTTAAGAGAAGACCCTATTAGGAGTCACCTGGTGAAGGGATTTTAACTTCGGCCCTATTAGGAGCTCTACCCTGTTAGGAGTAACCTTGCTAAAGGATTTAAACTCAAGTTAATGAGCCACCCGATGAAGGGATTTACAATATCAAGCCTATTAGGACCTACCCAGTTAAGAGATTTTGATACTATTGTAACTGTTAGGGAACAACAGGTAAATAACCTAATCACATCACTCTCTTCTTGCTAGTATAGATCCATTTCAGCTCCAATATAATTCACGCATGCAAACATCTCAATCTGGTTTGGCACACTCTCCTTCTCTGATCACCAACACAATAAACCTTCTCAAACTTGAACTAAATACACTTTACAATTATTTAGGTTACATAACCCTAACTTAAACTGAATTTACATTATACATCATATCAAATCATTACAAATCATTACAGTTCATCATATAGATCATTACAACAAATTTCAAGCCAATTACAGTCATTGAATTTGTAGGTCCCGGGGACAACTGAGAGGGGGGGGGTGAATCAGTTGTCTAATAAATTCAAACCAAAATCTTATTAACCAACTTATTGCTTAATACCGGTAAGATAGTTAATTGTGTCGGTAAACAATGTTAACAGGAAATGTTGTACCGGTAAGAATTAATGCGTGAAACATAAGCACAAAGTCAACCACAACACATGACACAAATATTTGTACGTGGAAACCCTGTAAGGGGAAAAACCATAGTGGGAAACCTTACCCACAATTAGATGATACAACTGCAGATAGTAAGTG
This sequence comes from Cryptomeria japonica, assembly GCF_030272615.1. Classification (NCBI taxonomy): domain Eukaryota; kingdom Viridiplantae; phylum Streptophyta; class Pinopsida; order Cupressales; family Cupressaceae; genus Cryptomeria; species Cryptomeria japonica. Next base: position 214,875,636 of record NC_081414.1, on the reverse strand, counting down.
TACAAAGAGGGGTCTGCACATGCAGAAAGGCCAATAGCCTAGAGCTCACTTCTCAAACACAAATGGGAGTCACACTGACTACAGTTGGATGGTTAAATCCAATGAGAATGTACTGCACAAAATAGCATCTTCATATGCTGGATTCAGTACCGGTGTAATGCTGATATGCTTTTCCAAAAACCTAACTTCACTTTCAAATGATGTCTTCGTGTATATCTCTTCTTGATCTCGCATATACCCTTCCTTAAATCTTTTTCGCATTCCACATTTGATCTTACAAATAAGATCTTACATTTATACCATACCCTAAGACCAATTTTAGTAGGTCGGCTCTACAAGATATTACAATAAAACATTTTACAAATAATACAATATCCGATGCAATAACTGATTGAACATGTCAGCTTAATGCATTTACGACAATAATAAATCATCTCCATAGCATGCCATGCTGATCTAGAAAAGATAAACCTGCTGGTGTAACCCTAGATAACTTGGACCTATTTGCCGATAAAAGCAAATATGCAAATAAGAATATACCAATGATATTACTTCAAGGAAAAGTGTCCACATGATGTCTTCGACATTACCAAGTGTCTTCCATGTCATTGCATGTACCGGTGAACATTATATTCTGCCGGTTAACCATATACCGGTGATTGTTGAAGGATTTTACTGATTGTCGGTGAATGTTGCTGGATCTCTAAAGTAGGTGTGTTAGTAGGTGTTGACATCAATGACAAAACCATACCAAAATACCAACAGAATTATCATAACACATCACCGCACATTGATCCGATAAGTTGTCAAACCCTTATCACATTCTACTAAGCACTTCATTGTTTCCCAAGAAATTCGCTCCTTGATCATGCTCAAATAACATCTTCTCCATTCACATAGATTTTGACACATCACCACTAAGATAATATCATGTAAAGATTCATCACCAAACCATAAAACATCACCAGTTAAAGATCTTGTCACTGGTTCAAAAACCCTACACTGAATATACAACACTCAATTACAAACATGACTTTCGGCTCTCCAAACATGATGAGGTACCTGTCATAGACTCATTATAATGTCATAAGCATACATTCCAAACCATAACACCTAACTCAACACGGATCTCAACCGCAACCATCTCCTTCGATGTTCCTGCTTACTGGTTGACTGCTACTTAGCATTTTTTCTATCCAACTTAATCCATTACTGATTAGGCTATGCTGGTAGACTTAGATAACTTAGATGACATACCAAACATAAAAAAACATGGTTGGCATTAATGACAACACAAATAACTGATCATAAAGCATCATATCACAATTATATCATCACCAATAGTCCATCAATATATCATCACCAACCGTCCATCAATCTCCTCATATCAAGATCATCCTTTATCGGTACATCATCATCTCTATCAGTTATGCCAACATACCAACATTGATTTGGAAGAAAATACCAGATTCTTTGACATATCAATAGCAACAGTATTACCACAGTGAATAACAATAGGCTCATCATCACTCACCCTTATATCCTTTAACATATGTTTCATCCATAAAATATGAGTATAGTTGGTAGCAGCTACAACATATTCCACTTCAGCAATAGACAATGAAGTTCATGATTGTTTCTTACTAAGCCATGAAACCAAATTCTTCCCAAGAAAGAATGCACCAGTAGTGCTCTTTCGATCATCCACATCTCCTACCCAATAAGAATTTGTATATGCATATAATGTGAAGTCATCATCCTTTGGATACCATAGCCCAAAGTTTGTTTTACCTACCAAATATTTGAATATTCTCTTGACAGCAATATCATGAGTTTCTCTAGGATCTGACTAAAATCTAGAAGCAATACAAACAACATTCATTATATCAGGTCTAGACTGAGTTAGGCAAAACAAACCTCCAATCATTGATTTATATCTTCTTCGATTCACTTTAGGTGAATCACTATCCTTTGACAATATGCAATCGATTATCATAGGAGTACCGACAAGTTTAGAATTCTCAAGTCCAAATTTCTTAAGTAACTCCTTCACATACTTAGTTTGACAAATGAAAATACCTTTATCAGTCTGACTAATATGCAAACCTAAGAAAAATTTCATCTCACCAATCATAGACATTTCAAACTCATTCATATCATCAACAAATTTCATGCACAAACCTTCTTCTCCTCCAAAAATGATATCATGCACAAAGACTTCAATAATCAATTTCATCATGCTCAATTTTATAATATAAGTTACTGTCAGCATTACCTTTACTAAAACCAAGTTTTGAAAGATACTTATCCAATCTAGCATACCATTCTCTAGGAGCCTGTTTCAATCCATATAAAGCTTTCTTTAGCCTGCAAACCATGTCATTGTCTTCTAATAAATAAAATCCATCAGGTTTCTCAATGTAAACTTCTTCTTCAAGATCTCCATTCAGAAATGCACATTTAACATCTATTTAATATACTTTGTATTTCTTGTGTGCAACACAAGCAAGAAAAAGTCGTGCCGCTTCAATTCTAGCAACGGAAGCATAAGTCTATCCATAATCAACACCTTCTTCTGAGAATAGCCTTTGCAAACCAATCTAGCCTTGTTCCTTACCACTTTACCTTCCTCATTCAGTTTATTCCTAAAAACTCATTTAGTTCCAATAATGTTCTTGTCTTTAGGTCTAGGTACAAGTTTCCATGTCTTATTCTTTTCCATATGCTCTAATTCTTCTTCCATTGCTTTTATCCAATTTTCATCCGTACTTGCCTCAATGAAATATTCCAGTTCAATTTGAGGAATTAAACATACCTCTTCAGCGGCTAACCTTCTTGTTGGAATCCAAGAACACTGAGAGGGGGGGTGAATCAGTGTTCTACTAGTAAATAAAAATTTAATTCCTTTAGATACTTTTCCAATTAACAATTGGTAATCATATAAACAAGATATAATGAAGAACACAACAACCACAAAGATCAACACAATAACACAACAAATTTATATGTGGAAAACCTCAAAGAGGAAAAACCACAGTGGGATTTGTGACCCACAATATCTATCCACTAGTTAAATGAATAAATATTATATATTAGGGGCCTATACATGCAGGAAGGCATACTTCCTAGAGCGTAATTCTCATCACAAAGGAGCCTCACTGACTACAGATACAAAATATTGAATTACAAACAAAAATCTGAACTCTGAATATGCATCTGATATGCTAGATGAGTTCCGGTATAATAATTGTTTGTACCAGTTAACACTATCTCCTTCCTTCATCAGTATCAATTATCTTCCCAATCCTCTTGACAAATAACCAAGACCAACTACAAATCATTACATTCACATTCTGTCGATCAAGATCTCACGCATATAATATCACATTACCTATCTCACCTATATATCCAAAAATGACCTAACCAAACTGACTTATATACCCTTTACATACATGAATGCCTTATGTCGGCTTACAATCATATTACAAAGTATTTACATGTTTTCCTAGAAATCAATATAAACATTAATCTTTTTGATCGTTACGTCTTGACCTATTACCAAATCATTCTTCTATGTCAGCTTCCACATACCGGTTCCTAGTTTGTCGATTACCCTTGCCTATCAATTTCCTTCAATGTCGGATGTCAATCCTAGAATACCGGTGGATACCGGATAAGTATCCAACCCAAAATGATGTGTGTTGCCATCAATGAAAGCACCATGATCCCGGATGAGTGTCAATTGCCAACAATCTCCCCCTTTGGCATTGATGGCAACGCTCATGTGAAAATGATTCACTGAACTGTTGTTCCAGTTCCTGTCCACAAACTTCCCAAAAACTGAACTCAAAAAGTTGCTCCCCTTGAGCTATACATTACTTCTTATGTAAAATCCTCCCCAAAAGATATTTTTCACATGCTACACCTCTCCCCCTTTGACAACAATGCCAAAGCCGGGGAAAATAACAAGAAATGAATAAAATTTTGTACAAAAGAATGGAATCAAAATTGTGATTACCGGGTCTATATGTGATCTAATATATCAAGGTAAGCACTCTTCAAAAATACCAAGTGTCCCATCTGGTTTCAATGTTCCCAAAATTGATACAAACCCATTAAGAACATATGAATGTGATTCTTCTTCTGTTAATGTGTCCAGTGTGGGCTTACTCATTTGTTCCAAACATTCCCTTTTGTGAAGAAATAAAGTGTTAAGCCAGGGACTGACCAAACTTCTCAATTCTCTGGCCCACCAGATTAACCTATTCTTATCCTTCTCCAAAGCTAAAATTTTTGATTCTAAAAGAAAAATTTGACCATCAAAATTGCTAGTCAATGACTGAGTACCGTCAAAATTGTTTACCACCTGCTCAATCCTATCCTTAGCTGCCTTTATTTTATCTTCAAGGTATACTGTTAATTTTGTAGTGTTAGTGCAAGACCAATAAATATTGTTGTATTGATGAAGGGCTTCATCAATCCTTATCAATTCTTCTATCAGTATTGCCTTATTAGATGTGATCATATTATCATAAGTCACCTTCCTAGCTACATTATACCTCTCCACCAATTGCTGGTTTGACACTTGTTGTAGATTTTTGTACTCCTTGGCAATGTGTTCTATCAAACCCTTTAGCTTGTCGGAAGGGATAGCTACCTGACTGATCTTGTATTCTGGTGCAAGCTCCTATAGGATTGGAATAGCTTGTTCAATAGCTTGTTTATCCTCTGATCCTTCCTTCATAAGCTTCTGTTCTGCAACAAACACTAACTCAGAAACTCAATTGCTCAATATTCTTCTTCTCAAAATGACTAAAATCCACTTGACCAAATGTGTCAAGTGTCAACAATGAGGGAACAACAACCGGTGATGGTGCCAGTACCCTAGCTTCAATCTCTTCTACTCCTTTCTCCTTTTCCTTTGCTTCCTTCTTTTATTTTCTTCGTGTTCCTTCTCCTTGGCATCGGTGACTTCACCACTAGGTACAGTTATTTCTTCTGCTTCTACCTCATGAATCTCAATTGTATCTACATCAATAATCGGAGGAAAATTGTCCTCAATATTATCTTCTAGTTTATTTTCCTCTATATCCTATACATTTGTAACTGTCGGAGGAATATCCAAAATTGGTGGATCTTCACCTAATATGCCTTTACCCTTAGCATCAACTGGGATGTCTAGAATGTCATACTTAGGAGGAACTTCCAGTGATGTGAAGAATTCTAGATTATCAATAAAGAATTTTTGCCATGCCTCTTGAGTCTCTTTAACTATTTCATTCACTCTTCCCACCATTAAGCTAACATTTTTGTGCCTACTTTGGAAAATTGTTTTATTTGCAAATTCAAGGCACTTTTGCATCTCCTCTTTAGTAATTGCACCACAAATAGTTAACAGTTCCTGAATCTTAATTTTCCTATCTTCCTCAAGTGCAGATAGTCTTCTAGCATCTAATTTATTATACAACTCTGTCGGTATTTGCTTTTATATCTCTATTAAGGCTTTCTTATATATATCTAAGTATAACAAAACTGCTTCCTCAGTTTAATTTTTCTCAACATCATCCATATGTACATAATAATATTGTATATTACTCAAAATTCCATCCTTAGTGATTAGATCAATCAATTTATCTATAGATAAAGGAGGGATAACTCTTATACTTTTACCAGATTCAAGAGCCTTATCCAATTCATATTTCTTCTCTTTCCCAGATGGTGGAGGAGCATCATTTGCCGATATCTTCTTCTCTGGGGGGCTTCCTCTTCATCAAAGATTGTTTGTGGGCTCCCAGAGGGGTGACCTTGGTTTTCTGTTGCTTTCCTTCCTCAGGCTTCTTCCTTTGGATTCTCATGTAAATTTTGGGAATCTTAGAGGGTTCTTCTTCAATTTCAGATCTAGAAGCAACTAGGGCAATAAAGTTTTTCAATTTCTTCCTTTTCATCACCCTTTGCTGGTTGCTGCTATCGGTGAGGCTTGAACTGCTGTCAAACAAGATGACCCTTCTAGTCCAATAATTTTCTTGATTTCACTGGACATCTTCTTGACAACATGTCCTACCTTCTTTATTTGGCTTTCCCTCTTCTTCTGATTGAACCCTATTTGGACTTCAATTTCCTTTTGCTTAGCAGTGCCAAAAGTATTTTCCTTTTCATCTACAGGGGCTGTTGGCATTATGTGAACCGGCATGAGCCTCATGTAAATTGGCATGAAGACATAATGATATTGTATGTTGTCATTGATGTCAATATGAGACATAGTGTGAACCGACACATGAGATAAGTGAAGAAAGAGATACCGACATATGTGTGAACTGGTATATGCCAAAGTGAAGCAGCACATTTGTTCAAAGTGAACTGGCATGTAGTTATGGGAACCGGCACATGGAAGCATTGTATGACTACCGGTTGGTAAGGCAGCTTCCACTTCGGGGTTTCCGGTTGGAGTATCTCAAGTCTGTGTGACTCAATCGGTGATCTTTGTGTGATGAGTTAGCAGTATGATGGAGGACAGATCATGTTGCCACATAAGATCTGTGCGCGTGAAGGATCTTGCATGAAGAAGACTATTCCTATCTACCTCGAGAATGTGCGAAGTTTGTCAAATGGTGATAACGTGTGATGGGTTATCAGCCGCCATGAAAACAGTGGATAATGGACGATGGAGAATGTCTTGAGATCGACTCAAGACTGGTGCATTTAATGTAGTATGTTTTAACGGTCAAGATCGAACCATTTGAATTGCTCAACCTAATAGGTTTAGGGTTTAAGGTTTTTGCTACCAACTTGTATGTTCCCTATAAGATCGGTGTTAGGTTTCTGTCTGAAGTTGTTGGCAAAAGTTGTGAGTGTGTATTCAACAAAAGTGATACAAGATTCTTCCCAGACCATAGGAGAGAAGAGATACCTGCAAAGTGTATGTGCAAAAGGAAAAGAGGAGCCTAAATAGATCTGTATTAGTATTAAGTACTGTTAACAGATCATTGTAATACCTGTTGATCTCTAACCACTTCAACAGTTGCAAAATCCCCTAATAGGGTAGCCTTAACTGGCTTGATTCAAAATCCAGGTTAAATCGGGTGGTCTTAACCGGCTTGCTATAAATCCCTTAACCGGGTAACTCGAAGCTAATGAGTTCTGAGAAGCTAGAGAAGCTTAGGAGATCCTTTCAGCTATTGAGTTCTTAAAATCCTCTAACAAGGTGACCCTACCAGGTTTAACCCTTAACCGGGTATCCCTTAACCGGGTGATCCCTAACAAGATCAGTTCCTACCAGAACCTATTGTAATGTTCTTAACCGGACAAGGCTCCTAACAGAGTGGACTTCTAAAGAGTTCAAAAAGTAGCTTGTGGGTATTCATCCCCACTGTGGTTTTTCCCAGTTGGGTTTCCACGTGAAAAATATGTGTGTCATGTGAAATGCTTTTGTCTTGTGATGCTTTGTTTTATCTGTTATGCACATGAAGTTTCTATGTTTTATGCCTGTCTATAAAACATATTGAACTCACTGTTGTAAAGATTTGATGGTTAAGTCTACTAGTTCATGCATGAGAATATTATGATAATGTGGTATTGAGCTAAGAGAAAAGCTTAGTGAGTGACCGATTCATGACTGATTGAGCTATACTGGATGCTACCAGTTGCACTCTGTTTTACCGATATCTCTGTTTATCAGTCATTGAGAGTGTTTGTTGTCAAACCGGTTTTGGACTGTATTTGTGCTTGTACTGATTCACCCCCCCTCTCAGTACTGGTTTGGTACTAGTGGTTCATCATTGAGTTATCAGGGGCATCTATAAGAATCTTAGCATATAATTCCAAGATCTATGCATCAACTTCATAACCCATCTCAGTTACCCATACTGTTCTAGGTTGAACAACTTCCATGAGAGTTTCATTCTTCTTAACCATAAAGCAAATTTCAATAGAGTACTTATCTATAATGTGTTTTGGTACTCTTTCCCTTTGTTTCATTGCCTTCTAAAAAGCCTTGAAATATCTCCATAAGGTGGATTATCTGTCATGTCCTATGTTTCTTAAGGCATCCTTGATTTGTTTCCCTACCAGAATGTCAAAGGCCCATTGCCTTTTTTTAGATCCTTAGGTCTCATTGAGAAAGAATAGCATTAGACAAACAACAAGATTTCCTTACTGGAATACACCCTTCTTCTCACCCTTGATTTTCCCAAGATTCAAAATTAATTCGTCACACATCCACTGGCAAAAATCATATTTTTCACTTTCCTTGATCGTCTTATGTGCACAGTATATACAAGAACTAGAAACATAGTTCAACCGATTAGATTGAGTTACCTTATACCCAATAGCCATGCTGGCAAATTGTACATCCTTATCTTTGATTGTGCTAATCCCCATAGACCAATTATTGAATGTAGCACTGGTTAGCTTGGTGACTTCATTGTTAGAGATTTTCTTCTTATCCAGTCTCTGACCAACCTGGGGTAAACCAGTAATTTCCCGAATGGAATCCTTAGTTATTTTATGAGGCTGATCTAACCACATAAACTCACCATGAGAACAACTCAACACATACCGGATGATTTCATCATTCAATTTAGGCATCTCCAAAATGTCTGTAAAGCCTTGATCCTTCAAATGTCTGAATTCTAGTTTGATTACACCATTATTATCCAACAATATTGTCGTATGCATAGTCTTTATCTTGAATGAGTCTAATTACTCCAAAGTGCAATGAATGTATGCTCTAACATCCTCAACATAAAGAACGTCATCGAGAACCCAATAAAATGCACCGACTGAATCATCAACCTTCGCAATCTGAGGATATTTCTTAAATACCGGACGTCAATGATTCTTGATATCAACCACAATAGGAGTAGCAACATTTGTTGGAGTGGGAGCAGATCCAAAAGCCATTACAGTTTTGAAAAAGGATAGCTTGAAAACCAAGAAATACCTTAGAATCTTCGTCGGTGAAAAGCTCTTGAAAATTTTCTCTGAATGCATTGGAATTTGCCTAGAAATGCTCAGGATCACTTTGAATCGCCTTGTTTTTCCTTCAACTCGCTCTGACTCGCTCTGAATGCTTGGTGGTGAAAAATGAGTGACTATTTGCCTTTTAACTTGTGGAACCCTAATTCCTTATTGACATAAATGTTTGGTGGCATATCATACCGGATCCAAGATCCATCATATGTGCATTAGTGAGCCTTCTGACTGACTTCTCTAATGTCTAAAATAGGTTTTCAGACCATAACCGGGGGTCATGTAGGATTGGTCATTGATTTGCCTCCCCCTAAGGCCAATGCCTTAGTTATCGGACGAGTTTCCTGTCGGTGCAGGAACATTCTACTTTGTCGGTTGAGTAACAGAGGTATTTGCTTCAGCCAGTTGATCCTAAGACTTTCTAATCCACTTCTTATGCTCCTTTCAGATATCATCAACCTTTTGTTTTCCCTTGTCATCATTTTCTTCTGGTAGGTTCTTGCTTCTACAAAATTTAAAAATATGTCCTACTTTGTTTCATGCATAAAAAGGTGACATTGTTCTTTTGAATTGCCTTGTTGTAACCTTGATCATTTCTCTACCTACATTGATTAGCCATATGCCCAAAATTTCCACATCCATGACATTTCTTATTCATTCTACAATCTGTTGTCCTATGACCATATTTGTTGCAATTAAAATACTGACTGGTACCTAAATTATTATTCTGATTGACCCTATTTCTTCATTGACTTTCCATATGAATAAAATTATTGCAAACAAAACATCTACCATTAAATTTATGTGCATTGGGTTGTCCTACCAGTGACTTGTAATTTTGGTTAACTGGTAGATTCTCCCTATTGTTCTTCTGACCGGATGTATCATCCTAATTTGTAGTATCAAAGCTTTCTCCATAATCAAATCCAAGTCCTCTAGTGTCTCCATTGCACCTTTGATCCTTCAATAATTCATCAAGCTTTGCAGAACTAGCCTTGAACTTGTCTTTGTACTCATTTATAGAATCCAGATCACTTCTTAGGACTATCATCATTCTTTCCAACTCTTTCTCATTGTTTTGAGATTGCACCAATTTAGTTCTCAACATATCATTCTCATGTGCCAACCTAATGCATTTTTTAGATCTATCTTTTAGAGATTTGGCAAGATTTTCTTCATTCTTCTTCTGGTCTTCAATATCCTTGAACATCCTCATGGTTAGGCCTTGCATTTCATTCTTCATCACACCATTTTCTTGACTCAACTTCTGGCATAGTTCCTTTAGAGCATTCTTTTCTTCATCATCCTAATTTTGTAAGAGTTCTTTCCTTTTGGCTTGTGCAGATGACAACCTCTCTTGCAGAGTAAGGATGAATTCCTTTGCAAATCTCAACTCATCTTTTGTAGAATTCAACTCATCTTGCAGCTTCATGTTCTTCAATCTTTTAGCATAAAAGTCTTCAAGTGTTGCTTCAAGTTCTTTCTCCAAACTCATCTCTATAGATTCTAGATTCAGGATCTTCCTCAAGATTTTAGAATTATTCTGAGGAACTAGGTTTTGATACCAATTGTTGGAATCCAAGAACACTGAGAGGGGGGGTGAATTAGTGTTCTACCAATAAATAAAAATTTAATTCCTTTAGATACTTTTCCAATTAACAACCGATAAGCATATAAACAAGATATAATGAAGAACACAACATATTTATACATGCAAAACCTCAAAGAGGAAAAACCATGGTGGGATTTGTGACCCATAATATCTATCCACTGGCCAAATGAATAAATATTACATATAAGGGACTTGCACATGCAGGAAGGCACACTGCCTAGAGTGTACTTCTCATCACAAAGGAGCTTCACTGACTACAGATACAAAATACTGAATTACAAACAAAAATATGAACTCTGAATGTGCATCTGATATGCTGGATGAGTTTCAGTTTAAGCACTATTTGTATAGGTTAACATTGACTCCTTCCTTCACCGGTATCAATTCACTTCCCAATCCTCCTGACAAATAACCAAGACCAACTATAGACCATTACATTCGCATTCTATCGATCAAGATCTCACATGTAATGCCCCACCAGGAACCCTAAAGGAAAACACACAACTAAGCAACTAAAGGGTGAAATATTTTTTTTTTTAAAGATCAAGTGCATTAATTATAACCATTACACATCTAATAACACAACAGAAGTCTAACACATGATTTCCTAAGGGTTACCAATGAAGATTAATTTGCAAATTATATTAACACCATGGTTAATCCAATTGTCCATTTAATTAGGTAAATTAAATGCTTATGATTAAAACTACACATACATCTAAATTCCAAAATGAAAGAATCAAAGTATTCCATGCCTTCAATTTATCCATAAATCATTTATACATAAGATCAAAGCAACTAAATTTAACATACATCCTACTGACATAATTATTACAATATCCATAAATACATGGCTTCCAAAAATACCACAGAATCCAAAAGTTACAATATCAAGGTTACATAAAAGTTTGATACAATGACCACGAATATGAGCTGGTACATGAACCATGAACCAAGAACACCAGCGAAGCCTTTCCTTGCCTGAAGATACAATCTAGAACATCTGATGGGAAGTGGCACTACCACCCGACCATGTGATCCTGAAATGGAACCACCCCACCGTGCTAGGAGATAGTAGAAAACCCTCAAGCAAGCAAAATAAGACAAGTACGAAAGAACTACATGACTCTGCAAACATCCATGTGACTCAACTCACAAACACTAGTGACTCTAAGGAGAGAGTGTCATCGCATAGCTTGATGGTTACCATGGTAGGCCTCCTAGGTCCTGACTCTCTGTCCTGGTAACCTCTCCCAGCTTTCAGCTCCAACTAAGTCTCATGCAGACCCTAACAATCATTTCGTGAAGACAAGGTGGTAAGTTTGCCATTCCAGGCCTTCTCGTAACATTATGAGCCCTGTACAAGCACTACACCTATGCACGAGGTACATTATCTTAATTAATATTTATTTCACTCCCCCCCAATATATTATTAGGTTATCACTTTTTAACTAACTTTCAACGGGTTATCCTGTCATCCACTTCGGGCACGGCCCCCACTCGAAAGTCACTCTCTCTCATAGGACACTAACAGGAAAGGTCTCTCTACGAGAACTCTATGACGAAACAAACAAACATAACTAATCCTGACAAACCACAGGTGAAGGATACACAATCACTAACCCAGAATTGACCATTTGGACAAAACACACAATGGTTCACATCAAGAAGGTTTTACAACAACACCTGACCAAGGAGATATAACAACATATGACATTATGACAACTCAACCAGAATTGCAATGAAATTAAGCTTGACTGCAAATACCATTTACACAAGATCCTAATACATACAATCTTTTCTTAAAACAACCAAAAGCATAAATAACTTGCAATTAAAGATTTTCCAAAAAATAAGAAAATACAACTATATTAATACAAAGAAATCAATTTGTCATTTGTCCAATAAGGTTAAATCAATCACATAAAAATTAACCCCCTAATTATATGCTCATGATTAATTTATAATTAAATCCGATTAGCTTATACCAATAATCTAAATTAAATTCCAAATTAAATATATATATAATAATATAATAAAATTACATAAATATATATACTCATCGAATATAATATCATATAATTATATCACATTAAAAATATATCATAAAATGAAGATTTAATTTTACAATAACTTTTATTTCCAAAATAACATAATAAAACCACAATACTATATATATAAATATAAATATAAATATATAATATTATTTTATTTTATTTTATTTTAATTATTATTATTTTTTTAATTTATATATATATATATATGAAATTCCAATAACCTAAAAAAACATTAAATTTTATTTCCAATAAAATTTATTTCCAAAGAATCTAATTAATACAAATTTTCTCCAAAATACTAAAATAAAACAATTTCTCCATAACTTTTTTTTTTTTTTTTCAATAAAAGTGAATTATTCCACTAAACTTTTTTATTAATATTTTTAATCTTTTACACAAGATTCAAAGAACATACCAGAGGAAAGAACCCTGGGAAGAAAACCTCCAATCACAACTCATAAAATAAACCTATAGTATCTAATGGATCAATTTATACACCCCGCCCAAAACCACATACAAAATGCAGTCACAACACATATAATATCAGTTTTTCATAGAGCCCATATGACAATTTGCCAAAAAACCCATCGGATAATTTTTAAATGTAGACTCCATAGCTGCTATCAATGGAAGAAGACAAAATTTTCCAAAGCCCTGTGCCAAATCCCATGAGCCAAAAACCTTCCTGCCAAAAATGAAAGTATCAAAAAACCTTTGGAAAAACACTATTATATCAAATACCATGACCTCGAACTCTTCTCCAGACAACGAACATGAATACTTGAAATGAAAGGGGAAAGCATGAATAATTATCATCATAAAAGTTTACATTGACGTTACTCAAGAAAATCATATGACTATTGTTGCAAACCTTCCCATACCCTAGAAGGAATTTCCTCAAAACCCACCTCTCGCTGATTAGCATTGCTATCAATGGCTAAATTTGCCAAATAATTTGCAATCTTATTAACTTCTCTGTAACAATGGGATACCAAGAAAGATTCAAACAATTCTAATTTTTGTAAAATGGGATCAAGTATATACTGAAAATTTCAACAATTTGATTTCTTTTTCATAACACATTGAATAATCACCATAGAATCACCTTCAATTATTAAGTCCTTAATTCCCAAAGAGATTGCCATATCCAATCCAAAAGACAAAGCATGAAATTCCGCATAATAGTTAGTTTTAAAACCAATAGCATGACACTTAGCTCGAATAAAATTTGCATTGTGATCATAAATTACCATGCCTACCCCAGCCGACCCAGGGTTACCATGAGAGGCCCCATCAAAATTCAGTTTAAAGTGCCCCTGCAGAGGAGGTTTCCATCTAGCAGAGCATCTCTTACCTATTGCATCATTCTTTTTTAAAATTGAACCATGAGAGGGTAAAACTGACAGCAGCTTCCAAACTCTAGGAACTCTACTATCCTAGTGCGAAAAAGAAGTAAGATTTTCCAAATTCTTATAAATAAATGACAAAGCAACCTCAGAGATTGAAGACTCAATTTTCAATAGAACCTCAGACACAGGAGACCTTGTTTTTTTAAATATCTCGTTGTTTCTCTCTAGCCAAACATTCCAAATCACAATAGATGGAGATATGATCCAAAGGCATGCATAAAAAGATGAGGCAAACGTAAAGGGCCAAGATCTAAAATGGGAAATGAGATCCTTACCAATAACAAAGGATATATTTAACTTCTCAAACAACCACTGCCAACATTCATAAGCATAATCACAATGTAGGAACAGGTGTGAAGAAGATTCCACATTTTTGTTACAAAGGACACAAGGGAAAACAACAGTAATACCAAGCCTGTCTAGTCTCATACTTGTAAGGACTCTATCCTGAATTGCCGACCAAGCAAAGGCTCCAACTTTGGGAAGACAAGTCGAATGCCAAAACAACTTATAAGGCCAAGAAGATAAATCTTTAGCAACCATAAGAAAGTTGTAACCATCTTTAACAGTGTACTTACCAGAAATATTCTTTGTCCAAATAAGTTCATCCTCAGAATCAGAAAGAAATACAATTCTTTCCCCCAAAATCTTTTCAAAATCTAATTTCATGCTTTGATCAACATTTAAGAAATCAATCGACTTCCATCTAGCTAGCTTAAGGGGTCCACTAGTCACAATTTCAAAATAATCTGCTACAAAAACACCCCAAAGGGAGGAAAGAATAGTGATCAGAGGAGACCAGTCCCTAATATTCACCAAAGGTGTGTGTCCATTCCGTACTTCATCCCATAATCTGACCTTTCTACCATTATGAACAATCCATGAGAGATGAGGCAAAATAACTGATCTACATTTACAAAGGAAATTCCAAATAGCAGAACTCGAAGGCAAATTTGAGACTTAAAAAATGTACTCTCATGGTCCATTATTTAAATATTTGGCAAACATAATCTATGCCCATAAGGAGCTAGGCTTTTCATATAATTTCCAAACCAACTTAGCACCTAAGGCTAAATTCTGATTCTCTAGACTCTGAATTCCTGTTCCCCCAAGTTCCTTAGGCAAACATACCTTATCCCATGCAAATAAAGGGAGTTTCTTCTTGCCATCTTTATTATTGTTCCAAAGAAAATCTCTAAGAGTATCTTGTAAACTAACAATGGCTGCTTTTGGAGACTTCAAAATAGACATGAGATATATGGGAACAACATTCAAAACAGACTTGATGAGAACAATTTTACCCGCCAAAGTTAACCATCTATGATTCCATGAGAGAATTCTTTTAGAAATGACAGAAATAATCTTATCCCAAAAACCAATCTTATCATGTTTAACAAAGAAAGGAATCCCAAGGTAAGTACATGGAAGATTTCCAGTCTCAAATCCCCAAAAGGATTGCAACCTATGCTGAACCAATTGTGATGTATTAAGGAAAAAAATCTTTGATTTATCACCATTCACTTTCTGACCAGAAAATGATGCATAATTTTGTATTATTCCTTTAATCACTTTTGCCTCAACTAACAAAGAATGTCCAAATAATAGAGTATCATCTGCAAAGAGACAATGAGAAATACTTTGGGGAATATTATGAATCCTTATAACTTTCCAAAGGCCCCCCACTTTAGCAGCCCTAATAGCCCAACTAAAGGTTTCAGCTAAGAGAATAAACAAAAAGGGAGAAAGGGGATCTCCCTATCTCAAACCCCTAGAGGAAGTGAAAAAACCACAAGGAGAACCATTAATTAAAACTGAGAATCTTGCAGAAGAAATACATGCACGAATCCATTTGGCCTAGTCCTTGGAAAAACCTAACTTCTCAAGAACAACACATAAAGCCCCCCACCCTACTCTATCATAAGCCTTCATCATGTCTAGTTTAAGTATCATGGCTGGGGTTCTTTGGGTCGAAATAGAATGCAGCACCTCATGTGCTACAATTGCACCCTATGTCGTCTCCCTTTCGGGAACAAAACCACCTTGCTCCAATGAAATGATCCTAGGTAGAATTTTTGCCAACCTAAGGGAAATTGCCTTCGTAAATATCTTATACAAAGTGTTACATAAAGAAATGGGGCGGAAGTCAGCAAAAGTCTTAGTATCCTCTTTTTTAGGAATAATTGCAATCATTGTAGTATTAAGATCTTTTAAAATGGACCTATTTCTCCTAGATTCCTCGAGAGCCAATAAAACATCATTTCCCATAAAATCCCAACATTTCTGAAAAAATAAAGGAGTAAAACCATCTGGTCCTGAGGCTTTATCCAGATTTATGGCAAAGACAACACTCTTAACTTCTTCTAAGGAAAAGGGAGACATCAACATCTTATTGTCTTCCAAAGATGCTAAAGGAGGAATATTAGATATAATATCATTGTAGAGATATCCATTTTCCGAAGATAATAATGACTTAAAAAACCTAACTGCCTCTAAAGCAATGTCCTCTGACTCTATCAATAAATTCCCATTCTGACACTAAATACAAGATATCATATTCTTACATCTTTTAATCTTAGTTGAAGAATGAAAAAAATTTGTGTTCCTGTCACCATCTGAAAGCCATAACTCTCTAGATTTCTGTCTCCAATAGATTTCCTCTCTAGCTATCACCTCCTCAAGCTATAATTTTAGTGACTTCAATTCATCAAAAACTTGTGGCACCATACCATGTTGAAGCACATGAGTATTAAAACAATCAATCGTATCTTGAATCCTTTGTTTCTCCTGAAAAATGTTCTTAAAATGCGAGATATTCCATTCCCTAATATTCAATTTCAAATAACTTAACTTCTTAGCAATCTGAAACATACGAGACCCAGAACAAAAAGCAGCAGAATTCTACCATTTCATAAGCAGAGGCAAAAAGGAAGAATCCCTAAACCACATGGGCTCAAATTTAAATGGAGACTTAAAAGAAGCCCTATCCTCAATAACTAAAAGGGAAATTGGAAAATGATCAGAACCTAAGACCGGTAGAATAGAGGAAAAGAATTCAAAATCTAAATCAATCCAATTCTCATATAACAAAAATTGATGTAATCTCTCAACAATCTGAGAAAAATCCCTTCTCATGTTTGTCCATGTGAAAACCCCATTCTGAGACTTACAATCAAAAAGGCTCATATCAGAAATGAAATCCCCAAAGTCGTCCATAATCCTTTTATTAGGGAAAACACCTCCTCTTTTCTCATCTAAATCAGTGATAGCATTAAAATCACCCCCGAAGATAATAAAGGAACCATGTTTTAAGGGAGAAGAAATCCTCTTTAATTCACCCCATAACTTACTCTTCCCTTGAATTCTTGACGGAGCATAAATGTTAAAAAGCCAAAATTTAACCTTTGAAATCTTTCTTATAACTAAAGCCAACATCCAATTTGTAGCAGATGCCACTAACTATACCTCAATATTATAATTATTCCAAAGCAGTGCCAAACCTCTTGAAGCACCACAAGCTAGAGAAGAAAGAAAATTCAACCTTCTCCAAGATGAAAAAACCAAATCAGCAGACTCCTTTGACAACTTTGTTTCTTGCAACATAAAATTATCACACTTAATTAAGTCCATTTGGGACTTCATTAAGCGTCTCTTGTTAGGGGCATTTAAGCCCCTAACATTCCAAGAAATAATTCTCATTGTCCTCGAGGGGATGCCGAAGCTCCCCTCTTCCCAATAATCAGAGAATTTTTGCTTTCCCCAAAGCAACCTTGCAAATTACGTTTCACAGCCCCTGATCTTGTCACAGGTGGACTAGTCATGAATCTTTTTCTCCTCTTTCTTTTTACACTTACATGAGTTAGGCATGTTTTCATAGGCCTGCCAAGAGAGACCAAATGCCCCCCTTGCCCACCAGCAGGAGAAAGGGACAAAGTCTTTTGAATTCCAGCATCAATTTCCATTTGAGTCTTAAGATTATTTGGAGGCCTACCTCTCCTAGGAGAAACCATCGATGGTGAAAAAACTGGAGTTGTTTGGACAATTGGTAAACTCTTGCATGACTTTGGAGAAGCCAGGATAAATAGATTATCTTCAAAACCCAACTCTATTGTAGCCAAAACCGCAAAAGGATTAGCAGATGCAGAAATTGGAAGAGTCGAGTTTATACCCCCCAAATCATTCTCAATTGAACAAACAACTCTATCAGTAATACCCTCATCCATTTGATGTGCACGATTGTTAAAAATATCATGTACTTGCTAAACCAGATTCTCATCTGGCATAATAACAGGGACAACCTCTGACGGATTACTATTCCCTAAGGAAGATTCATTAGCCATATTAATTTCAACATTCAGAGGGGAATTATTAGACACCAAATTCTTAATTTCCTGAACTAAAGAAGCATCATTAGGAAAACCTATGGCAAGTACCTGTTTAATAGTTTCCATATCAACCACTGCATTTTTATCAAAATTCACATTATTTGAAGAATCCAAAACCTCCTTTTGAGTGCATGAAGACAAATTGTCATCCTTACCCTTTGTGTGATTATTTGGCATCTTAGGGCAATCTATCATCAATGGGTGATCTACTCCATTCATCGGGGGATTACCATCCACTATACCCCCATTATTAGAAAATGTCTTCAATAAAGACGAAAGTGAGACTGAACCCGAAGTGTGATCATTTGGTTTCCCAGAACTACGACACAATGGACTATTTTCAAGATTAATGTGACCTGTTTCTACCAATTTATGTGAAGAGACATTTCCACATCCTTCAATCGAAGGTCCCACCGACAAACTATCTTTATTAAGGGATTTAGGGACAGAGTCAACAACCTGCTGGTTTTTCTTAAAATCCATAAGTAAAGGAGCAAACATTGTTAGGGTTAATAAGAACACAAATTTTTACCAGAACCTTCCCCTCCACAAAGTCCATTTTAGATGTTAAAAAAGTTCCAATAGTATTTCCAATTTTCTCAAGAACATCTAGATCCATAAATTTAAAAGGAATTTTAGGTAAACCAAACCAGAAAGGAATAAGTTTCGAACTAGACCAAGAAGGAACAAAAAAAGGTTTCCAAGCCGCAATTGAAATTAAATGTTTTCCAAACCAATGATGTGAAGTTCTTAATACCTCATCTCTAAAAGAAGGAGAATCAAAGACAATAATAAAAGCATTTGCAGACAATAATTGAAAATAATGCATATCCCCCATCTTTTCTGCAATTTATGATAAAGCTTTAACAAAGTAATTTGATAACCCCAAATTTCCCCAGAAATAGCATTCGTATGCAAACAATTCGCTTTCTTATCGACATAAGAACCTAAAAGATCGATACAAGGGATAGGAGCCCAAACCTACGATGAAGAAACCTCGGGCAGAATAGGATCAGAAGGAATCTTACTTACCTTTTCTGGACTAGCTTCCTTGATGTTCACATTTACCTTATTTCCCACCTGCTGTGAAGAAATAGAAACCCTAGTTGCAGTCTCCTTATTTGCCAGGCCAACAACCCTAGCAAACGTTCGCTAATTGCCTAGATCCAAAGACCATTTCCTCGAAAATCCCTTGAATTGCTTCTCAGAATTCCCATGATTCACACCATTATTAAAACACCCTTGAGTGAATCTCCTTCCATTGTTATTCTACCTCCATGCCACACTACGTCTATTCCCAAAGAAGCCTTGAAAGTATTTTGAAGTTGACTAAAAAACCTTATTATTTCCGCTCCGATTTACCTGTATCACCATGTCCTTCCATCTACCTTTTGTGTAGATCCACTACGGAACATGAGGCAGGTCTTCCCAGCCCACATCCACCTATGAACCCAAATGTCAAATATCAGCCATGTCCGATCACTGTATTATCCGATCACTGTATTATGCTGATTTGAAGTTACCCGAACTATAGCAATGACAATGCAAGCAAACTTTTACTAACAATGAACCTCAAGATGATTGGCAGGTGTTGTCCTTTGCTGTTGTCACAAACAAGTCTGAGTATGACAAAGTTATCTACTACTAACAGTTTGAAAACCTCCTCCCAAATGCCGATCTCCAAACCAAATGACAACGTCTTCACTAATCAGTTGTAGATCAATCACCGGATAGGCAAGGCTATTTGCAAATGTTGTGGAGGCCCTACGTGGCTAATTTGAACAATACTACCCCTGGTATGTAGTTATCTGGTCTGAGGTGGCCCATTGATCAAAATGCTACATTTGTTGACCGATACCAATCCACCCAGTCTGATCACTGCCCCTAGTATGAATGACGTTGTGTTGTAATCGGTTCCCTACTATAGAGGTTACTAGCTAGGACAGATCTAGGGTTTAATGGCTGCCTGCTATAGACATCACTAGCTAGGGCAGATCTAGGAGTTAATGGCTTCCTACTATAGACATTACCAGCTAGGGTAGATCTAGGGTTTAGTAGTTGCCACTTCGATGTGAGAGTTCTTGCATGTTCCCTTTCAAATTGGAGGAGCTCCTGGCATAATTCTGAGTAGAACCTTTTGAATTTTCCTAAATGAGGAGTAGCAGTAAATCAACTAGTCACAAGGTCTACTATCTGGTCGCCTGCCCAGAGTCTTTCTCTCCCCCATCGATGAGCAATGTTTGGAGTAGATCTATGTCTATGCGTTGTCCTTGGAAACAAGGGTTGTCACGGTGCTCCCTTTCTCGTTCGCCACTTCCTCGTCGCTAATTTTAAAACACAAACCTCAAACACTTTTTTATACACCCAAAAAGAACTTTGCAGAAAATGATGATTAGGAAATTTGGCAAAATCTAGCCGTCAAGCTTCAACTGCGATGATAAAAAGCTGGATCAATCTCCTTGGTATAGTTTTTCGGTTTCTCCGAGCTTCTTCATATCTGCTGCCGAAAGAATGTTGAACATAAGTGGATTGCCAGATTTTTGAATGAAAAATGTTAGGCACTTCTCATCATACTTCTTAAATGTAAATTTTGTACCAGTAAAAGGCGGTGATGCAGAGATCTTGTGCCTAGCTCTCCAATTCACCCTTACTCACCCCAACTCCTCAACTCACCCTTCTACTCAAGCTCCTCCAAGGTAACTTGTCAGGGTACACTCCTTAGACCTCCAAGGCCTAAAATATATTGGCTTTCCTCCTAGGTATAGCTTCTTGAGGTTTCTTTTCAGTTTTGACCCAAATCTCTGATTTTGAGATGGTCTCCTACTAGTTTCCCAAAACTCCAGCTAGGCTCCAAAGACCTCCGCCAAGGATCTTCACTCTAACCATGTTTAAAGTTTGTGGTTATGTTTTTCAGGTATTTTCAAGATCATTTTATTCATTATAAATGTCTGCACCTTCCTCCCAAGCCCTAGGCTTTCAACTTGCTTCTACCGACTGCTATTAGGCCTAAATGACTAGCCCTTCTAGGACTAATTTTTGGTCTTTTCCCTGAAAATTTCCTTACAACCCCTAGATATTTTTACATACTTAGATACCCATTTGGAACTTTAACAATATCACAAATTTTCCCATCTGGGTTTGTCATACAACTAGGGTAACTCAAAATGACCTATTTTTAGGGGTTTAGGGCTTCCAGGCAGTTTTGGAAGATGTGCTCCAAACTCTTCACCAGTCAAAATATAAAACCAGAAAAATCTTGGATAATTTTGGTACACCCATAGAACTTCCTAAAACACTATGGGTTTCTAAGGTATCAGTTCTCCATGGCTCTGAAAATGAGCAATCTCTGCTGCCCCCACACACTAGCTACAAGCTTGTGTGTTGTTCATCTCACCCATTCTCCTCCTTATGGCTTGAAAAAACACAAAATGCCTACTCTAAAACTATTTACAAAGCCTACCCAAGCCATCCAATGGATTAAAAATTGTTCCATTCATGGATGCTCAGGTAAAATGCATTTTTACAATCAAAACCCCAAATTTCAAGGGTTTGTGAGCAACTATTACAAAAACAACGATAACTTTTGATTCAAAGCACTTCAGACCTTCATATTATACTTGTTGGAAAGGTAAAAAAAAATTATAACTTCCTATGCTACTATGAGAACCATGCCAAACCATACAGGTCATAAAAAATCAGAAATTCAAAGCAAAAATAGTCCAAATGTGAGAAAAAGCATAGGAAACCCTTGGCAAATGAATTGAATGCAAACCAAAAGTTGATTAACCTCATATTGGAGATTTTTAGAAGGTTTTATACACAATTTCAAGTTGGTTCCAACCAACTTCCAATGCCATTTCCTTCATGGACAACTTTTGCCTAAAAATGCAAAAGTTGTCATGACAATTTTGACAACTTTTACCTATGAGTGCAAAAAAACACTCCAAGGCTCTCAAGGCCTTAAAAATCACTCAAATGGAATCCTACAATGGATTTAAACCATTTCCAAACATTCTAGCAAGTTTCTAGGCATCCACCTGGTACAAACCAAAAAATTGACATTTTGACAATATTTCAAGATAATGACAATTTTGGATCCTGAGCACAATAAAAGTGTGGAAAACCAAAATATGGCTTCAAAAAGAATCATAGGGCTTATTCCACCTTATTAGAACATAAAATAACTTTAAATCACACAAAAACTCTAAAATGCAAGAAAAGACAACTTTGAGCTAGGTGTCGTGCACCATACTCCCCTGGGGCAAGGAACTCAAGTCCCTTGAGTTATCAGGTCTACTAGTTGCACTCCATGATGAATTATGTCAGCTTCTGACATCCACATAGCCTCTGAATCAGGTAGACCTTCCCACTTCACAAGATAATGTTTGTAGATGCCCTTTCTTTTCTTTTTGATCACCTTGGTATCCAAGATGCTTTCCAACTGAACTGGTTGACTAACTGGTAAATCCTTCACCCAATCCTCTTCAGATTGCAATGTGGTATCCATCTGAGAGGTCTAAGATTTTCCTTTATAGGGATACAAGTCACAAACATTGAAAATAGGAGATATGGCCAAAGAAGGAGGTAGTTCAACCTCATAGGCATTTTGGCCAAACTTATGCACAATCTTGAGTGGCCCAATCTTCTTCATCATCAACTTGGTTGGCTGTCCTTTTGGAAGTCTTTCCTTTCTGAGATAAGCCAAAACTAAGTCTCCAACCTTAAATTGCAAGTTCCTCCTTGATTGATCAGCTTGTTTCTTATATTTTTCTGATTTTTGTTGCAAGGACTGCCATACTTTGTCATGAATTTCCTTAATACCTTCAGCAAAACTCTCTCCTTGAGCACTCTTGTGGGTCATTGTATTGATATCACTAAGTTCTAAGACACCTCTAGGATGCATTCCATAAACAATTTCAAAAGGACTTCTACCTGTGCTTCGGTTGACTGAATCATTGTATGCATACTCTGCTTGGCTGATCACCAAGTCCCAAGTCTGACCATGCTGCTTAGTGAGACACCTTAGAAGATTACCCAAGGACCTATTGACCACCTCAATCTGACCATTTGATTGTGGATGGTAGGCAGATGAAAATGAGAGTCTAGTACCCAACTTCTTCCATAAGGTTCTCCAGAAGTGACTCAAAAACTTAACATCCCTATCACTCACAATGCTAACTGGAAGTCCATGGATTCTTACTATTTCTTTGAAGAAAAGACCTGCAATATAGGTGGCATCATTGGTACTCTTACAAGGGATGAAATGAGCCATTTTGCTGAACCTATCTACCACCACATAAACACTATCAAATCCTCTTGGTGTTCTTGGTAAACCCAACACAAAGTCCATGCTCAAACATTCCCAAGGCCTTAGGGGTATGACTAAGGGCTGATATAAACCTGCATTACTTGCTGATCCTTTTTCTCTTTGACATATGGCACATTATTCAACAAATCTCCTTACTTCTGATTGCAACTTGGGCCAATAGTAGAACTGACTAACCTACTCCATTGTTTTATCATTGCCAAAATGACCTCCTAGACCCCCTTGATGTTTCTCTTGAATTGGGGTATACAAAGGAGATGTCCTTTAAACAAAAAACCTTCCTATATCATATACTCTGAGTAGGAAACATGAGAAGTGTTAGAAAAATTAGAACATGTAGCATATATATTAGCAAAATCTTTGTCTTCTTTGTAGAGGTCTCTCAACTCCTCCAGCCCCACACTGTGCAATTTAATCTATTGTATGGTCATGACTCTCCTACCGAGTGCATCAACAACTTTATTTGAGGTGCCCTTCTTATGCTTTATAGTGAAGGTGTAAGATTGTAGGTATTCTACCCACTTGAGGTGCTTCTGATTTAACTTCTCTTGTCCATTGAGAAAACTAAGGGCATGGTTATTAGTATAGATCACAAACTCTTTGGTAAAAAAGTAATGACACCACTTCTTCAAGGCTTGCACCATGGCATACAACTCCAAGTCTTACACAAAGTACTTTTGTTTTTCTTCATTCAACTTTTCAGAGAAAAAGGCTATGGGAAGACCCTCTTGACTCAAAACAGCCCCTATTGCTCTTTGACTATCATCACACTCAACTGTAAATAACTGATTGAAATCAAGTAACCTAAGGGTAGGTAACTCGGGGATCTTCTTTTTCAACAACTCAAATTCCTTTTGGGCCTCCTCTGTCCACCTAAACTGACACTTGACTCCCCCTTTGATAGGATTGAGCACAGGAGCACACACATGACTAAAGTTTCTTACAAACTTCCTATAAAAGGATGCTAACCCATGAAAGCTCCTAACATCACTAATATTCTTAGGTGTAGGCCAACTAAGGATTGCCTCAACCTTACTAGGATCTATTTTTAGACAACCTTGTGAAATGACAAAACCAAGATATACAAGTTTAGTCTTGAGAAACTCACACTTTTCAAGGTTGATTTTGAGTTCTGCATTTTTCAGCTTCTTCAAGACCATCTCCACATCCTTGAGATGTTCTTCTTTGGACCTGCTAAATATTAGAATATCATCAAGATATACAATCACAAATTTACCTATGAACTCAGCCAAAACTTCATTCATGAGCCTTTGAAAGGTGCTAGGTGCATTGGTAAGGCCAAATGGCATGACCAACCACTCATAGAGGCCGGCATTGGTCCTAAAGGTTGTCTTCCATTCATCCCTTGGTCTGATTCTTATCTGATGATAACCTGATTTTAAATCCACCTTTGTGAAGTAGCTTGCACCCTGAAGATTGTCCAACAAGTCTTCTATCCTTGGCATAGGGAACTGGTATCTTATAGTGATCTTATTGATTTCTCTGGAATCTGTACACATTCTCCATTTTCCCCCTTTCTTGGGTGCTAAGACAGTAGGTACAGCACATGGACTCAAACTTTTTTTATGAATCCTTTGTCTAAGAGCTCCTGCACTTGTTTGGCAATTTCTTCATTTTGACTAGGTGTCATTTTGTAGGTAGCCTTGTTAGGCAGACTTGCCCCTGGAATCAGATCTATTTGGTGATTTACATCCCTCATTGGTGGCAAAGAATTAGGTAGATCTTCTCCTATTACTTCTGCATATTGTTTGAGTAGACCCTTCACCTCTTGTGGCACTTCTTCCATTGGACCTGCCTTACCTTCTTCACTAGGTTTGAGAACAATAGCATATCCTTGATCTCCTTCTTGTTTCATCACCTTAAGAAACTCTTTCCCACTCATCATCATCACACTTGATCCCAATTTTGTTTCCTCTTTTGCATTAGGTAATGGATCCATTTGATACCTCTTACCATTCTTGATAATGATATAGCTATTCTTTTCTCCATCATGTTGAGCCTTTACATCAAATTGCCATGGACTCCCCAACAGCAAATGGCAAGCATCCATAGGTAATATATCACATAAAATCTTGTCCTTATACTCACCAATCTCATAGTCTACCCATGCTTGCTCATCAACTAAGACATGTTGGCCCCGGTTGAGCCATGACACCTTGTAGGGAGTGAGATGTGGTAGCCTTTTTAACTTGAGTTTATCCACCATTTCAGTTGAAACTATATTCTCAGTTGAACCTGAGTCTACAATCACTTTGCAAATCTTTCCTTGAGACTTACAAGTTGTTCTAAACAAACTCTTCCTTTGCGGTGGCTCTTGAGCTTGAGGAATCTTCAACAAAGACCTTCTTAGCATTAAACTTTCACCATCTATCACTGGGCCTGCCTTGCTGAGAGGGGAAGACACACTTTGATTGTCTTCTTCCTGCACTAATTGTGTTCTTCTCTCACCCATGTATGAGTTTGAAGAGCTGGTTTCTTTCTCCGGACACCTTCCCATTGTGTGGCCAAACTTGATTACAATTGTAACATCTACCAGTGAAAACTGAATTTCCTCTTCCTATGCTTCCAAATCTGCCCCTAGAATTGTTTCTTCCTCTGAAGGATACTCTAAATGCTCCCCTTGAAGAGTCTCCACCACCTTCTTGCCTTGAGTTTTCTTCATTCCTTGATGTTTTTTGTCCTCTATTAAAAGTGCCCCTTCCTCTAAAGGATCTGCCACCTCTAAACTTTTGATTTTGTTCACTCCTCCTCTTGATTTTGTCTTCTGCCCTTAATGCTAACTGAAAACACTTATGAACGGTATCAGGAGTAAGGATACTGATTTCATCTTGTATATTTTGTCTCAATCCATTCATGTATCTAGCCAATTTCTCTACCTCATTCTCATGCTTCTTAGCTCTGAGGCTTAGTTTATGGAATTCCTTCGTGTAAGCATTGACATCTAGCTCCCTTTGTTTCAGATTTTGCAGTCTCTTATGAATTTGAACTTCATAATCTCCTGGAAGGAATTGTGCCTTAAGTCTGATCTTCATACGCTCCCATGAAGTTATCTTCTTTTTGCCTTCTTGTATCCTTTCTTCTTGCATCATATTCCACCAAACTAATGTTGATCCTCTCATTCTTGATTTGGCCACATTAACTCTTTTCTCTTCTACTACCTCTTTATAATCAAAATGATTATTGAGATCTTCTATCCAATCTAGCAACTCTTCTCCATTCAGGTTTCCTCCATATGTGGGTAATCCATCCAGACTGTCCTTAGAAATGGATTTGACTGCATCTAGGAATAACTTTTGGTCTTGAGGCATAGCTACTACTACTGGTTCCTCTCCATCTTCCACTTCTTCATCAATCTCATCACCCCATTCTATCTTAATCTTTCCCTTCTCCTTCTTTGCCTCTCTCATTCCTCTGCTTCCTTCTGTATCCTTCAATCCTTCTATCATCTCTGCCACCATCTATCGGATGGCTTCTGGAGTCATTGCCTTTGGAGGAATTGAACTTTCTTTTGATTCTTCACAATCTAACATACACCAAATCTTTCAAAGAATGGCTCTGATACCACTCTGATTAGAGATCTTGTGCCTAGCTCTCCAATTCACCCTTACTCACCCCAACTCCTTAACTCACCCTTCTACTCAAGTTCCTCCAAGGTAACTTGCCAGGGTACACTCCTTAGACCTCCAAGGCCTAAAATATATTGGCTTTCCTCCTAGGTATAGCCTCTTGAGGTTTCTTGTTGGTTTTGACCCAAATCTCTGATTTTGAGATGGTCTCCTACTAGTTTCCCAAAACTCCAGCTAGGCTCCAAAGACCTCCGCCAAGGATCTTCACTCTAACCATGTTTAAAGTTTGTGGTTATTTTTTTTAGGTATTTTCAAGGTCATTTTATTCATTATAAAGGTCTGCACATTCCTCCCAAGCCCTAGGCTTTCAACTTGCTTCTACCGGCTGCTATTAGGCCTAAATGACTAGCCCTTCTGGGACTGTTTTTTGGTATTTTCCTCGAAACTTTCCTAACAACCCCTAGATATTTTTACATACTCAGATACCCATTTGGAATTTTAACAATATCACAAATTTTCCCATCTGGGTTTGTCGTACAACTAGGGTAACTCAAAATGACCTATTTTTAGGGGTTTAGGGCTTCTAGGCAGTTTTGGAAGACGTGCTCCAAACTCTTCATCAGTTGAAATATAAAACCATAAAAATCTTGGATAATTTTGGTACACCCATAGACCTTCCTAAAACACTATGGGTTGCTAAGGTATCAGTTCTCCATGGCTCTGAAAATGAGCAATCTTTGCTGCCCCCACACACTAGCTACAAGCTTGTGTGTTGTTCATCTCACCCATTCTCCTTCTTGTGGCCTGAAAAAACACAAAACACTATAAAACTATTTAAAGAGCCTACCCAAGCCATCCAATGGATTGAAACTTGTGCCATTCATAGATGCTCAGGTAAAATGCATTTTTACAATCAAAACCTTAAATTTCAAGGGTTTGTGAGCAACTATTACAAAAATAGTGATAACTTTTGATTCAAAGCACTTCAGACCTTCATATTATACTTGTTGGAAAGGTAAAAAAAATTTATAACTTCCTATGCTACTATGAGTACCGTACCAAACCATACAGGTCATAAAAAATCAGAAATTCAAAGCAAAAACAATCCAAATGTGAGAAAAAGCATAGGAAACCCTTGGCAAATGAATTGAATGCAAACCAAAAGTTGATTAACCTCATATTGGAGATGTTTATAAGGTTTTATACACAATTTAAATTTGGTTCCAGCCAACTTCCAATGCCATTTCCTTCATGGACAACTTTTGCCTAAAAATGCAAAAGTTGTCATGACAATTTTGACAACTTTTACCTATGAGTGCAAAAACACACTCCAAGGCTCTCAAGGCCTTAAAAATAACTCAAATGGCATCCTAAAATGGATTAAAACCATTTCCAAACATTCTAGCAAGTTTCCAGGCATCCACCTGGTACAAACCAAAAAATTGACATTTTGACAATATTTCAGGATAATGACAATTTTGGATCCTGAGCACAACAAAAGTGTGGAAAACCAAACTATGGCTTCAAAAAGCATCATAGGGCTTATTCCACCTTATTACAACATAAAATAAATTGAAATCACACAAAAACTCTAAAATGCAAGAAAAGACAACTTTGAGCTAGGTGCCCTGCACCAGGCGACCTTTGCTTATTTGGTCTGGGTTAAGAACGCAAATCGCCTAGGTTTAGTAGGGTATCTATTATCTGCAATGCTCTCCTTTGTCATAAGTTCTGAGGCATCTAAATCAGAAAGATATAGAACAGAGTTTTTTTGTGTAAGTGCTTTTTATTTTTGTGGTTAGGGTATCTGGTAGGTTGCAATACCCCAAATCCTCCCAAATCTTGCTATTTTCCATGCACAACAAAAATCTTGGCGAAATTTACCATAATAACTTTTTCCAATTTTCTTAAAATTTAATCTACAAACACCTAGGAAATAACTTATTTCCATAAACTAGAAATTAACTTCAAGAATGGGCTTTAGCCAAGAACAAGAAATAATCAGACAAGATTTTAAATTTGACAAACATCTTAACACACACATCATTTAGAAAGATAGAAGAAATAGAAATATTTTCTTAAAACAACAATCAAAAGAAGCCACCCAACCTGGTATAGCTTCCTAGAAGAAATCTGTAGAAGAGCCCTAATTTTTTCAGCAAGCTTCCAAATAAATTTCTTCACCTAAATCCCTTACTTGTTTCCTGTGTGTCCCTAAAATAAAGACCTATTCCCCTTTTAAACTAAAATTCTAGGTTGAATATCTTTTTCTCCAAAAACCTAAATTTAGTAATAAAAGCAATTTTATTTTCTTTTCTAATTTCGTAACAAATGATAAGTTAACATGCAATAATTAAAAATATTTTTTCTTTATTTTCTTTTCTCATGCAATTAATTTTCCAAATAAAGAAATTAAAGCAATACTATAAATCTAATTAATTTTTTTATTCATTTATTCTTTTATTTATTTAAAATTCTAGGAAACAATAAATGCAACTAATCTAATTTATTTTTCCACTAAAATTTAAATAAAATATATTTCTAATATCATGCAACTTGCAACTTAATTTAATAACTTCTTTTTAATTAACTAAATTTATAATCTCAATGCATAAAATACATAATTCCCAAGAATGCCAATTATGAGATAAATCCATAAATTTAATTAATTAATTAAAACCACTAAACACACAAACTGAACAAATCTCAAGCAAATACTCATAAAAAGATCAAACGATAAAATACGAAGGCCGAACTAACTGACTGGACGACCAACTGACGACACTCACACGAGTGTAAATGAGTAAAATAGGGTCAGCTACTATCTCCTCCACTTCCATCAGAAAATATAAGGCACACTCAGACCTGTGAAGCCAGGTGGAGATGATATCTCGTACCTACCTGGTACTTGTACCTGCAATATCTTGCATCACTGAACCACACATGCATATATACAATATAGAAAACATGGCATACACATCGACGAAGGAGAATCGTGATGTTCCCTGTCTCACCAAAATGAGTGAAGGAAAATCATCCCCTTGCATCCAACACACTTGCAGACACACAACATAAAATTTCACATTGCATAGATAAAGTAAAGTGTTAGTACATAGCAATAATCCATAAAATACTATAAATCACAAGTACTGAAATACTGCAAATAAATTATGCATCTCATATCCAGATAAAGCATGAAATAATGTCATATAAGTCTGAATCACACATCATGGTAATGTATCCACTGAAAACAAACAATAATAAAATATGAGTCTAATGAGTTCAAACGAGAAAGGGTACTACATATTTGGTCCTGGTTGATCTAGGTTACGGACCGGATTAATGAAATGTGTGAATTGGACCTCTCGATGTGTTTTCGGGATGTCTTATGTGTTGAATATTGTTTTTTTGGTCTGAGGCCAACATATTTTGTAATTTTGTAATTGGTTTATTGTCTGGTGGCCGACGTGATTATTTATGGTCGAGGGTTTGTATATATATGATGTAAGATCTATTTGTAGATTATCATGATTATGGTCAAAGGTATGTAATGTGTGAATAATGCAATATCATTTAGGTAGAGGATTTGGTCGATCATTGAAGATCGAATTGGGTTTATGTAAGAGGATTTAGTCCTCCGGTATTGAGCTTAACCAGAACTGTACTGAAGCATAGGAGATGCTATCTTTGTAGTTCATTCATTTTTCCAGATTGTATTCTGGATTTCTATGTAGTCAGTGAGACTCCTTTTGTGATGAGTAGTGTGCTCTAGGCTGTTGGCCTTCCTGCAAGTGAAGGCCCCTCAATTGTAATTCACATACTTACTACAGAAGTATTATCTGACTCTGGGTAGGCTTCCCACCGTTGTTTTTCCCTTTAAATAATCTTTCACTTATTTGAACTATCTAACAACTGGTATCAGAGCTTTGGTCCTCTCTGCAGAAAGCTTAATTTCTTGAGGAAGATCCTATGGTGACTAATAGTTCAATTTCATCCAGTTCATGTGGGGCTATTTTTCAAAGAGATATTCCTAGGCTTGATGGAACAAATTACATAGTATGGAAGATTCAGATGGAAACTCATCTAAGATGTCTTGGCAAGGAGATTTGGGAGATTACACAAAATGGTGTTACACCTTATAATCCAGAATCTGGCAATCCTCCTTCGGAAAACATGGATAAGGATCTTGAGAATGATTGTAGAACAAGAGAAGCCCTCTTGTTTGCACTTTCTGATCAGCAAATAATGTGATTAACTGACAAATCATCTAGAAAGGCTATATGGGATAAGCTGGAGACTCTCAATGAAGGTGACCCTATAGTGAAGATTTCTAAACTTGATGGTTACTGGGTGAGATATGAAAACCTGAAGATGGAAGAAGATGAAAGGATTACTGCATTCATGGAAATGGTAAATGAGATTGTTATGGGGATTCAATGTTGTGGTGGAACTCAAAGTGAAGATGAAATTATTTATAAATTCCTCAGAGCCCTACCACCAGCTTAAAAGATGAAGGCTACTAGTATTAATGAGTTGAGAATAATGGCTAATACATCTTTCAACAGAGATACTTTGGTTGGGAAATTATCTGCTTTTGAGCTTAAAGAATTTGGACCTTCTGGAGTTGTGAAGACTGAACCTACTTTTCATGCATCTACATCTGCAATTGGTAAGCAAGATTAGAAGGCTTTATATGCAAAGGAATTGGATGATATGAAGAGAGAAGATGACGATTTTGAGCAACTTGAAGCACTATTTGCTAGAAGAGTACCTAAAGGATCGGTGAGAAGTAAATGTGAAGGAAAAGCACCTTTTAAATGTTTTGCATGTAATAAGATTGGTCATTTTGCATCTATATGTTCTGAAAGGAATTCAAGATTTGGAGAAAGAGTTAGAAGATCTTTTAAGCCTAACCCTAGATATTAGAACAAGTATAAGTATAGGAAAAATAGAGAAAAATCATGCTACATAGCGGATGAGGAAGGTATTACTGACTCTGATGATGAATCAGCAAAAGAATTTGCTAGTGGTTTCGACAATGGAAAGGAATGGGTGTTCTTGGCTATCAAGGAAGATGTTCTGGTACTAGAAGAGAATATACCTGAAGAAAAGGCACTTCCTGCTAAAATTGAAGACAAGGATGAATGGGTAGTTGAAAATGGATGTTCACATCATATGACTGGAGATAAAGGGAAGTTTTTATCTTTGCAAGAATTTGATGGCGATTTGGTTAGATTTGGAGATGATAAAGCATATATGATCAAAGGAAAAGGAACTATATCATTGGATGGTAAGAACAATATTGACAATGTTTATTTTGTTCAAGGTTTAAGGCATAATATTTTGAGTGTAGGACAATTGGTGGATAAGGGATTTCAATTACAGTTCAAAGATGGAAAATGCAAAATCATTTACAACTCTAGTTTGGAGATTGCAACCGGTACACAGACAAAACGTAATATATTTCATTTCAATTCCGATGAGAAGACATGTTTGATTGCACAAATTGATGAGAGTTGGCTATGGCATAAGAGACTGTGTCATGTGAAATTTTGATTGCATTGCAAAGACCAGTTCAACTAAGGTAGTTAGAGATATACCTAGTATTGTGAAGCCCTATAATCCGGTATGTAAAGAATATCAAATGGGAAAACAGGTCATAACCTCTTTTAGGAGTATACAAGATAAATCTAATGATGTTCTTGATCATATTCATACTGATTTGTGTGGCCCTTCAAGAGTTAAATTTTTTCAAGGTGATAGATATTTCATGCTAATCATTGATGATTATTCTAGAATGATGTGGGTTACATTTCTAAGGGAGAAATCTGAGGTTTTTGAAAAGTTTAAAATCTTTAAAGCTAAAGTGGAAACTGAGACAGGATTGAAGATTAAATTTTTGAGTTCAGATCATGGTGGAGAATTCACATCCAGTGAGTTTAATAACTTTTGTGAGAAGCATGGTATAAGGAGACAATTTTTTGCTCCTCGGACACCTCAACAGAATGGAGTTGTGGAAAGGAAGAACAAAACTATCTTGGATGTTTCTAGAACAATGATGATGGAAGCTAGTCTACCTCATATCTACTGGAGAGAAGCAGTGAGCACAACATTTTATACATTCAATAGAGTACATATTAAAAGAGAAACCGGTAAGACACCTTATGAATTATGGTTTGGAAATACACCTATAGTTAACTATTTCATAATCTTTGGTAGTAAATGTTATATCAGGAGAGATGATATTATTGGAAAATTTGATCCTAGATGTGATGAAGGCATATTTTCTGGTTATTCTAATGAAAGAAAAACATATAGATGTTATAATAAGAGATTGCAGAGAATTATGGAGAGTGCTAATGTCAAGGTGGATGAGTTGAATAGAGGTCAAATCAGAGTTTATGAGAAGGAACCGGCGGTGGAAATGATTATATCTGAACTGGTAGCACCTTTACTAGAACATAATGTTGAACCAATTACTCCAATAGTATCAAAAAATTCAACAGTAAATGAAGAATCGGGAAGAGGAACAAAGAGTCAGAGGATTCCTAGGTATGTGAGATTGGATCATTAAGATCATATCATTGGGGAAAAGAATAATGGAATGATGACAAGAAGAAGACTGACAACTAATAAGGTATGTTTAATTTCTCAAGTTGAACCGGTATTAGTAATTGAAGCATGTAAAGATGAATATTGGTTGAAATCTATGGAAGAAGAATTAGATCAGATTGAGAAGAATAACACATGGACTTTGGTTCCTCGGCCTAAAAATAAGAATGTTATTGGAACTAAATGGGTTTTTAGGAAGAAATTGAATGAGGATGGTCAAGTTGTAAGGAATAAGGCTAGATTGGTTTGTAAAGGATATTCTCAGAAGGATGGAATTGATTATGGAGAGACTTTTGCACCTGTAGCTAGGATTGAAGTTGTAAGATTATTTCTTGCCTATGTTGCCCATAAGAACTACAAGGTTTATCAGATGGATATTAAGTGTGCATTTTTGAATGGGGATCTTGATGAGGAAGTTTATATTGAGCAACCTGATGGTTTTTCACTATCATATGATAGAAACATGGTTTGCAGGTTAAAGAAAGCTTTATATGGATTGAAACAAGTACCTAGAGCTTGGAATGCAAGGTTGGATAAATATCTTTTGAAGCTTGGTTTTACTAAGGGTAATGATGGTAGTAGTTTATATTATAAGATCACTGATGATGATATACTGATTATTGAAGTATTTTTTGATGACATTATTTTAGGAGGTGAAGATAAGTTCTGTATGGAATTTTCTTAGAATATGGAGAAAGAATTTGAAATGTCTATAATTGGGGAAATAAAAAAAATTCTTAGGTTTGTAGATTACTCAGAAAGACAAAGGTATTTTTATCTGTCAAACTAAGTACGCTAGGGAATTGTTGAAGAAATTTGGTATGGAAGATTCTAAACCAGTAAGTACTCCTATGGTTACAAGTGAGAAATTAACAAGGAAATATGTTTTTGCACCAGTAAATCCTACAAGATACAAATCTATCATTGGAGGCCTAACATAATGAATGGTGTTTGTATTGTATCTAGATTTCAAAGTGATCCAAGACAAAATTATGAGAGTGCTATGAAAAGTATTTTTAGATACTTGCAAGGTACATCAGAATATGATTTGTGGTGCACTAAGGATGATGACTTTACTTTATACATGTGCATATACAGATGCACATTGGGCTGGAGATGTTGATGACCGGAGAAGTACTTCTGGTAGAGCTTTCTTTCTTGGAAAGAAGTTGGTTTCATGGATCAGCAAGAAACAGTCATGTACTTCTTTTTCTACTATTGAAGCTGAGTATGTTGTTGGTGCTACTAACTGTACACAAGTTTTATGGATGAAGAAAATGTTTAAGGATATCAAAGTGCATTGCACTAGACCGGTATTTATTCACTATGATAACTCTGTTGCTATTGACATATAATATAATTTGGTATTTCATTCTAAGACAAAACACATATCTATCAAGTATAACTTTTTGAAGGAGAAGGTGGAAGAAAATGAAGTTAGATTGGTTTATGTAAACACTAAAGAGCAGATTGCAGATATTTTCACTAAACCTTTGCCTAAAGAACCATTTGAGTGCCTCAAAGACAAGTTAGGGGTTTCTGCCCCTCTAGTAGAGAACTGATTGATGCTTTTTGGCATTAGTCCGGTATGCATTATCAGAGATATTTTTTATTTCGTCATTGATGTGGGGATGCTACTACTCAGGGGGAGTAGTTTGCTTTATGTTTCAGTGGTTTATGCTTTTTCTTTGATATTTTTGTCAGATTTCTGGCATTGATGTCAAAGGGGGAGAGATATTGATGTGAAAAAGAAAAAAGGGAGTTGTATACATTAGAGGGAGAGATATATGTGTAATTCAAAGCTTTACATAGATATCATTCATAGGGGGAGTTTTGGTCTTTGTTTCAGAATTTCATTGTTATATCTTTATGTGGGAGATTGTTAATTGTCTTCCATTGGGGGAGACTTATTTGGCATTTCTTGGTACTTAGATGTTTTTCACATCTAATGTTGCCATCAATGCTAAAGGGGGAGACTGATGGCCATTTGGAGGAATTGATTATGTGTTGCATTGATATTTTGTCATTGATGTCAACACTAGCTGTTTTGGATGCTTTACCGACACCCTTCCATTCCCGGTAGGATGAGTAGTTTCTGGTTGGTTTAGATCTAGCATGATCTGGTATGCTTCGATATAGTTTGGTTCTGGAATTGACTCATTCATCATAATAATTTTCATTATTAGTAAGTTAGTTTTGGTTTGGTGTTCGGATGCTATCCTGTTTGCTTGGGATCTTGACTTGTGGTACCGGTGAGGGTTTCACTGGTAGAGATTTGATGATATGCATAAGTGGTGTTGGTGTAGCTTCTAGTGGAGATTCAGGATGTTGTTTGTGATCATGTTTGAGACTTGGCAGATGGAGATCATTGCTTTAGCATGTGGACCTATATTTGGTCCCAGTTAATCTAGGTTATCTACTAGCTTAATGAAACATGTGGATTGAACCTCTAGATGTATTTCTGGGATGTCTTATGTGTTGAGTATTGTTTGTTTGGTCTAAGGCTGACATGTTTTGTAATTATGTAATTGGTTTATTGTCTAGTGGTTGACCTAATTGTTTATGGTCGAGGGCTTGTATATATATGATGTAAGATATCTTTATAGATCATCATGGTTATGGTCAAAAGGATGTAATGTGCGAATAATGTAATATCATTCAGGTAGAGGATTTGGTCAATCATTGGAGATCGAATTGGGTTTATGTAAGAGGATTTAGTCCTTCAGTATTGAGCTTAACTGAAACTATACATAGGCATATGAGATTCTTGTGGGATGCAAAATTTATTCTTCTATTAACAAAGTAAAGTCAATTAGAAACCAGGGAAATCACGAATCCCTATCCTAATTAGAATTTAACAAACAAACAATGAAATGATGCAAGATCAAATAAAATAGGAATTATAAATCAATTCAAATAAAACTCCCTATTCCAAGATTTGCATATTGCTTCCATTGCCCTTCTCCTCTTCGTGGTATGATGGCTCTCAGATATTGCGTTGGTAACCTGCAAGTGACACAAAGATTCAAAGTTCGTGATTCTGGATGATTGTGAGGATTGAATGCTCAATTTATAGAAAATTGGAGAAGATTGATTGAAAGGTGGAACAGATTGATCAAGAGGTGGAAATCAGGTGAGCTCAAATGAAAATTGATAGTTGAACTACTGATTGTAGGAGTGAAACTCAATAGATTGAATAGATTAATTGAGTCAACTGATTGAGAAAAAGCTGATTGAGGGAAGAAAAAGAATGATTGGTGGAAAATAAAGAAGATGACAAAGAAAGCTTAATTTAGAAAAAGCTAACTGAAAGATAGAATTAGAGATTGGAGAGATAAATTATTTAATTAATTAATTTAGCATGTGCTTGCATTTAGATTTAGATTATTAATTTAATCTCTGCATGAGATATTATTCAAATAATTGAATTTATTAATTCAATTTAACATTTGAATATATTTAGAACTTGACTTTGATTTTTAATTTGGTTTTTGAAATCATGCACATGTAATTGAATTTGGAAGAAATTAGAAGAATATGAAATTAAATGAAATTAGAATTTGGGGATTTGGAAATGGAAGAATTAATTAGCTAATTAAATAATTTAAAGAAACTATTTAATTATTAAGAAATAGAATTTAATTAAATAATAAAGATTATTTAAGTTAAAGCATTAAAATCACAATTAATTAAATAATAAATATTTAATTAATATTTAGAAGAGGGTTGAATGATTAGTTGATTAGAGATAGAAATTGAGAATTAATTTATTTAAATAATAAAGATTATTTAAATTGAGGAATTAATCAGAATTAATTAAATAATAAATATTTAATTAATATTTAGAAAATGATTAAAATGATTAAATGGTGATAGGATAAGAAA
The DNA here is from genome assembly GCF_030272615.1 of Cryptomeria japonica. Classification (NCBI taxonomy): domain Eukaryota; kingdom Viridiplantae; phylum Streptophyta; class Pinopsida; order Cupressales; family Cupressaceae; genus Cryptomeria; species Cryptomeria japonica. Next base: position 214,837,799 of record NC_081414.1, on the reverse strand, counting down.
ATAGAATAATTAGTAAGATGATGAGGAAATATGAAATTAGAAGAATAAGATCAATTAACTTAATTAAATAATAAAGATCATTTAATCAATTAGAGGAATAATTAGTACATGATCAACGAGACATTTTTAGGTGTCTACATTTGCCCCTCTTTGAGACAAAGTCATAACGATGTTGTTTCAAAGAAAATGAAAAATTCTACCCCGGTATGCCTCGGTGATACTTAGGGTGTAATGCCCCCTCAAGAGATTGTTTGTGCATTAAAGACATGAATGATCTTTCGAAAAAAAGAAGAATAGATGAAAGATAGAAGAATAGTTAGTTGATTAGAGATAGAGATAAGTGATGTGAAGACTATATTGAGATAGAATATGAGAGAATGAATGTTAGAATGAAATAGAACAATGTTAGATGATAGAAAATGATTAAGAAAGAGACGATGAGAGAAGAATGTTTAGAAAGAATATATGATTTAGAGAGAAGATGGGAAATCAATAGACTATCAAGAAACAGATGAGATGAGAATGAAATTGAATGAATCATGAACCTGTGTCACATATTTTATTGCATCAATATACATTCATCACTGAGCCTTATTATTGAACAATGAAGCTTAGCACATCAGGGTATAAGGAACCAAGATGTAAAGATATCTCATTGTAGAAACAAACACGTAGCAGACAAGCAGCAAACAAAGAAAAAGATAATGCCCATCATGGCTCCTCTAGTCACTTGTGGACATCCTTGAGTAGCATAGGAACAATATCTGTCTCCAAATGATAAAAAATAAAGACTGACCCAGACAAAATTCAGCAGCTATACTGACCTTGTGCCTTCGTTCTCAATTGCTTGATGTGATGGTTGATAATGTCTGATCTCAGAAAGTTGCGGACCACGTTTAAGACTGACCTGTCTAATTTTGAGTGTATCCTCTTCTGTTTAAGACAAGATAATGATCACGTTGATATGGATATGATACGATTCATAAGACAATTTGATCAGTTGATTGCAGATGTTTGACTAGATAGTCGTATCTTTTGTCAACTTCATGCGAAGTGTTTGTTGGATATCTGCTAGGGTATTTGTTTCTCACAAGACATTTTATTGCAAGTGTTTTGATTGATTGAATTTCGATTTTTAGTTCTTTTCCAAGAGCTTTTTTGATGTTTTTGGATTTTGTAGGTAGATTTTTGAATGTTTTTGTTTGATTTTCTCAGGATTGTATTCCAATGTTTTTGGTTGATTTTTTTCAGGACATTATATGGATGTTTTTGAATTTTGAGTTTTTCATTGTTTTTGGATTTTGAGTTTTTCAATGTTTTTTGGATTTTTTCAGAACTTTATCTAATTTTTTGGATTTTTTCAGGACTTTATCTAATGTTTTTGGATTTTTTTAGGACTTTATATGTTTTTTTGGATTTTTCAGGACTTTATATGTTTTTTTGGATTTTTTCAAGACTTTATCTAATTTTTTGGATTTTTTCAGGACTTTATCTGATGTTTTTGGATTTTTTTAGTTATGCCCCCAGTGTGCAGACTTGTAAGACATGATGATCTGCAAAATGTATGTGGAGACAAATGAATTTTTGACATGACCTATGTGAATGCAATATGCAGGATGAAGATGCACTTCCTATTCGAACAAGGTTGACTATCTTTGTATTTAGCATTTGTAATACACCGATTGAAAATGAAGGTGCAAAACATTTCATAGATAAGCGGTCAATCGATCTCTAAGGTCCTTCAGAACATTCATCTCAACACACTTAGTGACTAGGTTTTACAAATGGAGATGCGGAAAACTTCCCCGTTGGTTCTTGAAACTTTGATCTTCTTTTGCCCATGTGTGTGTAGATGAGTTAATTCCCACTCTTGTGTTCACTAAAGATCCTTAGCATCCTATACAACTAGCTACATGGATTATTCTAACTTCAAAAGCATCCCAAATAGAGCCTCATTGCCAGCAAGCCTTGAGAGCTCCAATGAGGTTATAGACTGTAATTTCTCAAATATTGCTCCATTGCCAGTAGGTGTTCATAGCCCTGATGGAGTTACTTGCATATTCCCATAGTTAGGCTTTTTTTATTGCATTTTTTATACATGATATTTCAGTTATATATCATTGCTCTTTTTGCCTTGAGATGGATATTTGGCATAGCTCTTTTTCTTTTTTTTATTTTCTTGCCTTGACTTGTAAGTAATGAAACCTACTTGGGTGTGACAATTACAGTGGCGCTGAAGTAGAATTTCAGATTTTTCACTAGTCATATGATCAACTAGGTGTCTAGAATGAATTAGAGATCTTCTTAATGTGTGAGATATAGCAATTGATAGATTTTAGGTTAACAAGTTCTCAAATAGTGAAATCACTACCCAACCATAAGTAAACCATCGTCACAGGGTAATGTTGAGAATGAATGACCTTAGGAACTCAAAGACTTCATGTCCAAATATCTAAGAAAGGAGATGACCCTTGTTTCTCTTGAATGCATAACGAATGATAAACTTGGACAATTGCCTTGTTTTATTGGTGCTGCTATATGAAAATGTAGAAACTTTGAGAATGTGATGCATTTGAAAAAGAAACTATATGTGATGTAGATGTTTTAAATGATATGATATGCAATGTGGAAAGTAAAACCTAAACTACACAGCCCTTTAGGTATAATATTTGTGTAGGTAGTTCATTGGTCTTTGTTTAAAGAGTCGGATAAAGATGTCTTTTCCGATAGGATATAAGGACTCGGCTGGGTGCACATGCTTGACATCTCCAATATTGATTTTATTAGTTTTTGGATTTTGTGGATCATCAAAGGGAAATCCATCCCTGGAACCCATGAATTCAGCTATAGCCTTATGATTTTCAATGCAATCCAATTGTGGTAGATTCTCTTGCCCCCGGTCTTTCAAGTGCAGGTGTATGAGACAAATTGGTTTCGAAGTTATGACATGAGCGAGTGTTATGCTTGTTTTTGTCCCTACATTAGCATTTGATGATAGCTCAGATATAATTGTTGACAAGTTTCTCTGTGTAGTATGATATGGATTGGTGATTTCATTGATAAGGGGTTCATGAACAACTTGTGTTGAGGGATTGAGATCATGAGGAGAAATGACAAGTTTATTTGAGAGGGAATCTTGTGAAGAACATGGAGGATTATGACATGGAGATGAAGGGATGGAGGTATCTTGATCAAGATTTGGAGAAACAATGGGCTCTTGTTTAGGACATGAAGGTAAAGGTATGCTTTGATCTTGTCTTGGAAGGAGATTATTAGGAAGGATAGAAGGGATGTCTTGATCTTGTTTAGGAGGTGGATGTTGAATGGGACTTGAAAGGACACTTTGTTCTTGAGATGGAAGGGTGTCACTATGAATGGAATAGAAAAGAGCGAGGAGATCATCATAAGATTCTTGGTCAGTGGGATCTTGATCAAAAATTGGGTAGGATGGAAGTGGTTGTTCTTGATCTGTATTTGTTTCACGACTCATTTCTTCTAATTTTGGATCATCCTCTTGACACGCGGAATGCATGGGAGATTCTTGGAATTTTTCAACATTTTGGCGTGATGAAGAAGGATTCTGAATGAGATTCTCTGAATCATGACTTGGATTAGATTGGTTTTGTACGATGGATAGCCCTTGAAAGGTTGTGCTATTAGATAGAGATGGCATGGATTGGATAGATATGGTTGATTTAGGATTTGTTTGAAAGGGTTTTGATTTTGGTTGAAAGGATTTTGGGTGAAAGAGGTTTGATTTTGGTTGAATGAATTTTGATTTGGACTGTCCACATCATGTCAGGTTCACCAAAATGTGGGATGCAAAATTCATTCTTCTATTAAAAAAGTAAAGTCAATTAGAAACCAGGGAAATCACAAATCCCTATCCTATTAGAATTTAACAAACAAACAATGAAATGATGCAAGATCAAATAAAATAGGAATTATAAATCAATTCAAATAAAACTCCCTATTCCAAGATTTGCATATTGCTTCCATTTCTCTTCTCCTCTTCATGGTATGATGGCTCTCAGATATTGTGCTGGTAACGTACAAGTGACACAAAGATTCAAAGTTTGTGATTCCGAGTGATTGTGAGGATTGAATGCTCAATTTATAGAAAATTGGAGAAGATTGATTGAAAGGTGGAATAGATTGATCAAGAGGTGGAACTCAGGTGAGCTCAAATGAAAATTGATAGTTGAGCTGCTGATTGTAGGAATGAAACTCAATAGATTGAATAGATTAATTGAGTCAACTGATTGAGGGAAGAAAAAGAATGATTGGTGGAAAATAAAGAAGATGACAAAGAAAGCTTAATTTAGAAAGAGCTAACTGAAAGATATAAATAGAGATTGGAGAGATAAATGATTTAATTAATTGATTGATTTAATTAATTAATTTAGCATGTGCTTGCATTTAGATTTAGATTATTAATTTAATCTTTGCATGAGATAATATTCAAATAATTGAATTTATTAATTCAATTTAACATTTGAATATATTTAGAACTTGACTTTGATTTTCAATTTGGTTTTTGAAATCATGCATATGTAATTGAATTTAGAAGAAATTAGAAGAATATGAAATTAAATGAAATTAGAATTTGGGGATTTGGAAATGGAAGAATTAATTAGCTAATTAAATAATTTAAAGAAACTATTTAATTATTTAGAAATGGAATTTAATTAAATAATAAAGATTATTTAAGTTAAAGGATTAAAATCATAATTAATTAAATAATAAATATTTAATTAATATTTAGAAGAGGGTTGAATGATTAGTTGATTAGAGATAGAAATTGAGAATTAATTTAATTAAATAATAAAAATTATTTAAATTGAGGAATTAATCAGAATTAATTAAATAATAAATATTCAATTAATATTTAGAAAATGATTAAAATGATTAAATGATGATAGGATAAGAAAATAGAATAATTAGTAAGATGATGAGGAAATATGAAATTAGAAGAATAAGATCAATTAACTTAATTAAATAATAAAGATCATTTAATCAATTAGAGGAATAATTAGTACATGATCAATGAGACATTTTTAGGTGTCTACAATTCTATCTTTGCAGTTCAATCATTCTTTCGGATTGTAGTCTAGATTTCTATGTAGTCAATGAGACTCCTTTTGTGATGAGTTGTGTGCTCTAGGTTGTTGGCCTTCCTGCAAGTGTGGGCCCCTCAATTGTCATTCACATACTTACTGTAGAAGTATTATGTGACTATGGGTGGGCTTCCCACCATGGTTTTTCCCTTTATCGGGTTTTCCACGTATAAATCTTGGTGTCATGTGGATGGTATTTATTCTCTGGTTATTGTTTATGCTTAATTGGTTTAACTTCTATTCCGGTATTTGGTTTAAAGCATTCTGGTATTAATGTTTTGGGTTCCGATATTAAGGTTTTAATTGGTAAATGTTCTAGTAATCTGTGACAACTGATTCACCCCACCCCCACCCCCTCCCCTTTCAGTTGTCTTCCAGTTATTTGAACTATCTAACACTTATCCCTTGAAGAACTTGATGGAGGTGTTGTAACGTTGTGTTATAACTCTCCTTGCATGGTTAAAGCTAAATGGTCTATCTCATTAAATGGAAAGAGTAATGTTGATGATGTCTTTTGGATAGATGGATTAAAACATAACATTTTGAGTGTTGGAAAACTTAATGATACGGGATATCTACTTGAATTAAAAAGTGGAGTGTCTAGGATTCTTGGAAATAATGGAGAATTGATTGCTACTAGAAAGCAGACAAGAGGTAATCTTTTTCATTTGAATACTAATGTGAATAATTGTCTGGTGGCAAAGATTGAAGATAGTTGGTTGTGGCACAAGAGATTTTGTCATGTGAATTTTGATAATCTGATAAAGGTTAGTAAATCTAGTATTGTGAGAGGTTTGCCCCAGCTTGTGAAAATGGACAATGTGTTATGCAAGGATTGTCAAATGGGTAAGATGACCTCTGTATATTTTAAGAGTAAGCCTTTCTCTTTAAAGAATATTCTTGATTTGGTTCATATTGATCTTTGTGGTCCTATGAGGACTAAGAGATATTATGGTGATAAGTATTTTATGATCTTTACTGATAATTTTTCCAAGATGATGTGGGTAACTTTTCTAAGAGAAAAGTCTGAGGTATTCAGTAAATTTAAAGCATTTAAAGCTTTAGTTGAGAAAGATATCAAGAAGAAATTGAAATGCTTGAGATCTGACCAGGGAGGTGAATTTACTTCTGATGAGTTTGTGAAGTTCTGTGATGAACAAGGAATTAAGAGGCAAATGTCAGCTCCTAGAACTCCACAACAAAATGGGATAGAAGAGAGAATGAATAGAATAATTGTTGAAGCTACTAGAACCATGTTGATTCAAGGTGAAGTATCAAAGATGTTTTGGAGAGAAGCAATTAGTACTACTATTTATACCTTGAACTAAGTACTTGTCAAGAAAGGTAACAACAAAACACCTTATGAATTGTGGCATGAAAAAATTCCTAATGTAAGTTATTTCAAAAATTTTGGGAGAATGTTTTATTAAGAGAGATGATTACACTAAAAAGGTTGATGCTAAGTGTCATGAAGGTATTTTTCTTGGTTACTCTACAAAGAGTAAGACATTTAAATGTTATAACAAGAGAACTAAGATCGTTGAGAGTGCAAATGTGAAGGTAGATGAACTCTCTGAGAAATCTAGTGAGACCAACAGATCTAAACCTAAGAATGATGAAGAAAAACTTGTGTTTATAGAACCAGAAGTGCAAAAGAATGTTGAGCAGGAAAATGTAGAAATAGGTGCTCAACGGGTAAATGAAGAAAGCAGTGAAGAAGTTGAAGAAAATGAAGCAAAAGGAACAACACAAGAACTAGTAATACCAAGATATGTTAGATTGAACCATTCTGAAGACCAAATAATTGGAGATAAGAATGCTGGTGTACAAACAAGAAGGAAATTTAGAGAAAATTCTTGTTTGATTTCAACTATTGAGCCTAAGACAGTGAGACAGGCATTGAAGGATGATGATTGGATTAATGTAATGAATGAGAAATTTGATTAGATAGAGAAAAAAAAAACATGGACACTTGTCCCTAGATTAGAAGACAAGAATGTAATTGGTAGTAAATGGGTCTTTAGAAACAAGTGGAATGAAGAAGGAAAGGTTGTTATGCAAAGGCTATGCACATGAAGAAGGAGAAGATTATGGTGAAACCTTTGCACCAGTGGTGAGATTGGAAGGAGTAATAATGTTACTTGATTATGTTGCTTATAAAGGATTTAAATTTTACCAGATGGATATTAAATCAACTTTTCTTAATGGCATCCTTGAGGAAGAAGTGTACATAGAACAACTGGATGGATTTTCTTTGTCTGAGGATAAATATATGGTTTGCAAATTACATAAGGCATTGTATGGATTCAAACAAGCACTGAGAGAATGGTATGAAATATTTCATGCACACTTGATCAAGATAGGATTCCAGCGTACTAGCGAGGACAATAACATATATCTTAAGACTAATGGAGAAAAAATGCTGATAGCTGAAGTATTTGTGGATGATATCATTTTTGGTGGTGATGATGATTTATGTATGGCTTTTGCTGAGGAGATGAAGAAATAATTTGAAATGTCTCTTATCGATGAGATTAAATTTTTCATTGGGTTGCAGGTCCAACAATTGGATGATGGAATATTTATCTGTCAGAGTAATATGTTAAGGAGGTGTTGAAAACATTTGGCATGTAGGATTGTAAAATGGTTGGTACTCTAATGGTGACTGCTTGCAAATTATCTAAACAAGATGACTCACCATCTATTGATGAGAAGGAATACAGGTCAATGATTGGTAAATTGCATTATGTTGTTCAAAGCAAGCCTGATATTGCACATGCTATTAGACTGGTTGCTAGATTTCAAAAGGATCCCAAGGAGACTCACTTGGTAGCGGTGAAAAGGATATTTTGGTACTTGAAAGGAACAATAGATTATTGTTTATGGTATCCTTATAAAGGTGATTTCTCTTTGAATGTGTTTATTGATGTAGATTGGGCAGACAATGTTGATGATCAGAAAAGCACTACCGGTGGAGCTTTTCTTTTTGGAGGTAGATTGGTTTCTTGGACAAGTAAGAAGCAAACTTGTGTTTCTTAGTCAACTGTAGAGGTAGAGTATGTTGCAGCATCAATGAATTGCTCACAGGCAATCTGGATGAGACGTGTGCTTGAAGGATTCAAATTTGATATGTCTAAACCGGTAACTATTTACTATGACAATAAAAGTGCAATTAATATTTCTAAAAATCCCATGTTACATGCAAGAACAAAGCACATAGAATTGAAATATCATTTTCTAAGGGAGAGAATACAAGAAAAACAACCCAGAATGGAGTATGTGACAAGCAAAGAGTATCTAGCAGACATTTTCACTAAACCATTACTGAAGACAACCTTTGAGTACCTCAGGGGTAAATTAGGGGTCAGACCCCTATACCAAAAGAACTAGGATTTAGGTGATTCATAAATCCATTGGACTTATTAACTATTTTTCACTATGGATTGATGAGATGCAGGCTACTCCGCAGGAGGAGCAACTTAGATATGGTTAGCAAAGATAATGGCAGGAGCAGATTTGAAGACCGGTGATGCATATTCACATTTGGCATTGCTATCAAAGGGGGAAAATGCATATGATTGGGGAGAAGTAATATAACCAGGAGAAGAAAAATATCAAAAAGGGGGAGAAGAAATGAAGATGAATTAGAACCGACAAATGAGATACAATAGAGAAGAGTTGTAGAGAAGTTCCAGATCAGAGCAGAGCAATATGAGTTAAGAATGTTTGGTGTTTTTGTTGGTATTTCCATCAATGCCAAAGGGGGAGAATGTTGGCATGATTGGCATAATTGATGCAGATGGAGAATGATGACTAAATCGGTAGAATATTATTGATGGCATTGTGATGAAAAGATTGAGATTGCATGATTGGATGACTTTGATTAGTTATTTGTATTTTCATTGATGGCAACTAGTTTTTATGATTACTAATGCTTAGGTATGTTGTATTTTGTCATCTAAGTATTTTTGGTCTACCAGAAAGAGCTTATTGGTAAAGAATCAGGGAACTGGGAATTAGGACCTTAACCAATAAACAAGGAAATATTTTGATTGTAGCTAATGATTGTTGATGATTGAGGCTTTGTGGTTTGGAATGTAAGTTTGTATCATTGTAACATGTATCTGACTAAAACCGCATCATGTTGTGACAACCGGAAGTTATGTTTATAATTTTTGTTGAGTTTTTACTAGGGTTTAAGAAGGGTTTAAGGACCAGTAAAGAATTCTCTTAACCGGTGATGATTTTTGGTTTGGCAGTGATCTACATCAAGTTCAAATGTTGAAGATGATGTGGCACAACCCATGTAAAAAATTGAATTGTAATTTTGGTGCATTTGAAGATGGAATTTCTTGAGAATCAAGGAAGCGCTTGGAAGAATATTTTGTGGATTAACAACCTATCAGATCAACTTGCTGTGACGACTTATGATCATTCTACAGTTGATATTGTCTTGTAAAATATTATAATGATCTACATGATGATCTGATATGATCTATGATGATATGTATTGTAAAATCTTCATGTGTCTAGGGTTTAGCTGCCGACCTAGTTGTAAAGTTATTTATGTCAGTATTGTTGATGTTTGTTGGGTCGGTTGGTTGTATTTAGAAGAGTGTGAAGACAAACTAGGATGTTAGAAGATCTGCCAGAGTGTTGTAGACTAAGATTATAATTGGATCTGATCAAGCAAGGAGTTAAGTGCAAAAACCCAGATCATTCACTGTTGTTCCCTAACAGTTGCAACAGATAAAATCCCTTAACCGGGTAGGTCCTGACAGGTCTTATATTGTAAATCCCCTAATAGGGTGACTCATCATCTGAGTTCTAAATCATTTTGCAAGGTTGATCATAACAGGTCAAAGCTCCTAATAGGGCCGAGGTAAATCCCTTAACTAGGTGACTCCTAACAGGGCATCATTGTAAGCTTGTAATTGGGATTGGCTCCTAACAGGGTGCATTCCGAAAGAGTGCACAATTCTTATGGGTATCAATTCCCACCATGGTTTTTCCCTATTTGGGTTTCCACGTGAAAATCATGGTGTTCATGTGGTGAATGTTTTTGATGTGTTGTTATGTTTTACTTTCAAGTTATGCATGGTTAGTGAACACTTAATGAGCAACATTGATATATTAGTTTAAGCATATGTTTATCAACAGATACCGGTATTGATAAACAAGTTTATTGATGGTTAAAGTTTGATTTGGTGAAATTTTTATAAGTCTAAGTTTCTTATTTGAAATTGTTGTTAATACTGACTCACCCCCCTCTTAGTATTAACTAGATTCTCTAAGATTAACATAATTCTCTTACCATCCAATGATATTGTTCCTTTATCTTTGATCTTGCATGCCTTGTTATCTCCAAATCTGACCAATCCGCCATCAAATTCTTGCACTGATAGAAACTTTCTCTTATCACCAATCACGTGATGTGAGCATCCACTATCTATAACCCATTCATCCTTTTCTTCAATTTTAGCAGCCAAGGCCTTTTCCTTAGTATGTGTTGCTTCAATGATAGATTTTGAAGAATCATCCTTGATAGCAATAAATACCAAAATCATCATCACCAGCATAATAACATGATTTATCCTTATTCCTTTTGAATTAAGGTATGCTCTGATATTCAGGGTTAGGCTTATAATTCCTCACAAATCTTTCATGATTCCTAGCATCTCTTTCAGGACATCTAGAAGCAAAGTGACCAGTCTTATTGCATGAAAAACATTCAAAAGGGACTTTTCCTTCATACTTACTTTCAACTAGTCTGTAAGGGATTCTTCTAGTAATTAGGGCTTCCAACTCTTCAAGCTCTCTTTCTTCTCTCTTAATTTCCTCCATATCCTTAGCATATATCTCTTTCCAATCTATCTTCTATTCACTGGAGGTAGATGCTTTAAATGCAGTCTTAGTTTTAGCAACACTCTGATCTCCAAGTTCTTCAAGTTCAAAAGCAGTCAATTTCCCAAGTAATGTATCTCTAGTCACAGGGGTACTTGACATTGTTCAGAGTTCATTGATAGTAGTAGCCTTCATCTTATAAGCCAAAGGTAGAACTCTTAGAATTTTTGACACTATCTCATCTTCACTGATAGATCGGCCACAACATTTGATACCCATGATAATCTCATTGACTCTATCCATGAAAGAGCTTATCTTCTCATCCTCTTTCATCTTCAAAATTTCATATCTTATAGAGAAACCTTCAAGTTTAGCAATATTCACTACCTAATCACCTTCATAAAGAGTTTCAAGCTTCAACTATATCTACTTAGCATTCTCTAGTTCTATGACATTCAGTAGCTTTTCATCAGATAGGGTGTTCAACTAAGCTTCTTTTTCTCTTACATCATTTTCAGCTCTCTTCTATTCATCAGCAGGTGCCAGTGTACCAGAGTTAGGATCATGAGGTATATATCCTCTCTCTACTATCTCCCAAACTTTTGTTCCAAGACATCTGAGATGAATCTTCATCTTTTCCTTCCATATCTTGTAATTTGTACCATCAAATTTGGGACTCTCCTTTTGATAAGGATTGACTGTAGAACTAGATATTTATGCCATCGGATCTCCTCAAGTGTTTAAGCTTCTGCAAAGGGGACCTTTCTTTGATACCAATTGTTAGAATGGGCTGATACTAGGAGTAAACTGAGAGGGGGGTGAATTAGTTTACTAACAATAACAACAATCAATTAAGGTATAAACCTTAAACCAAAGCACAACTCAATGAAGAATATAACATGAAAGCAGAACACACATAACACTAATATTTTGATGTGGAAAACCCAGAAAGGGAAAAACCACAATGGGAAACCCTACCCACAATCAAATAAATACTCTGCAGTAGTATTATGAATGATTACAAATGGTGTATGCACATGCAGAAAGTCCAACAACCAAGAGCACACTTCTCATCACAAAGGGAAGTCTCATTGACTTACAAAATCATCGGACTACAATCCAGAATACAATGAACTGTGAAAGTAGCATATACAAATGCTTGTTACAATTCTGGTTAAGCACTGATGTCTTCCCTACAATACAAAACCTTTCCAACCATCCTTCTGAATGATATGACTTGTTCACTCATGAACCAATCTCTAATAATGTAGACTTATCCAACCATAACCATCATATGTGAATTACATCAAAAAGTCACCTATAAATAGTAATTCTTTCTATATAGTGTGGAATCTTTGATCATGTAATTAGCACTTTTGAGCCTTAAAGCTCATCTTGGTGTTGCAGTCAACCCCTTAGTACATTTTTTATTTAGCAAGATAAAAACTAAAGAAATGTATCATGGGTCCTGAGTGAATGACTGTAATGTGTATTATTGGCATTGGATTTGAGGGGCATCAGTTGCCATAGCTTGAGATAGACCCTGGCTTCTAACTAACCTCATTGGTTGCATTTCTAGATTAAATTATTATATAATGGCCATCCACTTCCCTTGGCGTTCTCCTAGCTCTGATGGCATAAGCAGTGACTTAATTTCTCTATCAGGTACAATCACATATATCTTGCTCCTCAAGATATAATGTCTAAATTTCTTAACTTCTCTTACCAAAGTGAAATCATGTTCCTCAAGAGTAGAATATCGCACCTCAACATTCTTAAAAGGGTATCTCATAAATGCAATCGGTTTTTCATCTCTTGCTTGCCTCTGTGTCATAACAACGACAACAGAATGCAATGAGGCAAAAAAAATATATGTAAAATGGTAGAGTATAATCAAGACTAGTCGGTATAGGAGCTTCAACAATGGACTTCTTGATTTGGGAAAAGGCCTCTCTTGCTTCAAAATTCCATTCAATCTTAGCATCCTTCTTCCTCATTTTGTTTAGTGGTCCTACTATCTCTAAAAATCTAGTGATGAATTTCCTGACAAAATTGATATTCCTAAAGAAAGATCTCATTTCTTTTTTACTCCTAGGCATCTACAATTTCAACAATACTTCCACTCGATCTGGGTTGATGGATATTCCTCTTTCAGAGATTACATGACTGAGGAGCTTCCCTTCAACAACCCTAAACATACACTTTTTGGGATTAAGAGATATCCCATACCTTCGACATCTTTCTAGAACTTTGTAGAGGTGGTCTAGGTGATCTCCCCTAACTTTGGAGAATATAGTAAGGTCATCCATATATATGATAATGCATTTACAAATCAATTCTTTGAAGGTTGTGTCCATCACTCTCTGAAATGTTGCTTTGGTATTAATCAACCCAAATGGCATCCTACGGTATGCATAAGTCCCCTACTTTCTAGTAAATGTTGTTTTCATGAGGTCTTCATGGTTCACCAAAACTTGGTTATATCCAAAATAACCATCAAGGAATGACATCATTTGTGAACCATTAACAATCTCTGCTACCTCATCCAGGGAAGTTAGTGGATAACTATCTTTTTCCGATGCCTTATTGAGGTTACGAAAATCAACACAGAGTCAAATCTCCCTATTTTTTTTCCTTACCGACACTAAGTTGGCAACCCAAGTGGAGTGGCGTACTGGGAAAATAATCCTAGCAGCAAGCAACTTTTGAACTTCTTGAAAAATCAAGGGCTCTATCAATGAATTGACCGGTCGTTGCTTCTACCTAAATGGCTTCATATTGGGTTTCAAAGGTATAACATATGTGATAATGGATATATCAAATGTTTTCAGATCCTCATATCCCCATGCTATAACATCAATGTATTCCTTTAATATTTGTATAATTCTCTCCCTTTAAGTGGGAGTGCAAATCTTCCCAATATAGACTATCTTCTCTTGACCCTCTTGACCAATATTGTGTGGTTCATATTTTCCAGCATCTGAATCCATGGTCAATCTTTATTTTATCATAGGATCAGAGTCAAAAAGTCATTCTAGAGTGACCATACCTTTGGGAATGACATTTCTAGGTAAATTGACAATTTCTTCATCACAATCTTCATCAACGGCATCTGATCTATCCTCTTCATCAATAATTTGTTCCTCTAAAGAACTATAATTAGCAAGGAAAGCTAGAATGTGTCTATCATCCTCAAAGATTTGGAAATGCTTGATGTTGTTGGGCATAACGGGTGTGGAGACTAGCTCTACGAAAAATATTTTCAAAGGAGACTGACTCATTGGTTCTAGTGTACTTGTTGCTACAGCTAATGCATCTTATATTTTATTTCCTTTACTAGGAACTAACTAGATATTAAAAGAATCGAAGTCTTCAATCAATCCCCATACCCGGTTACTATATGTTGTTATCCTTTTGTCATGAGATGCATACTGACTTCTTACTTTCTTAACCACCAATTCAGAATCTCCTTGTACTCTTAAGCATTTAGCCCCCTTTTTATGGGCGATGATGATTCCCTTGACTAAGGCTTCATATCTAGTAATATTGTTAGTACAAGGGAATTGGAGTCGATAGGAGGCTAGAAAGGTCTTCCCTTTGGGAATGGTTAATTCAACTCCTGCTCCACTACCTTGTTTGGATCAAGACCCATCAAACTTTAGAAACTAGATTTCGTCCTTCAATTTCTTTACATTCTTCGGCTTAGGTTCAATGATCAATGGACGAAGGTTAGTCTTTAAAAGTGGTTGTTGTTTTTTGAGGTAGATATCTTCTAATATCTAAGGTTGTTCATTTACATGCTCTTGGAGTACTTTGACCATATTGGGAGTGAACTGCTCTACTTGAAACTGCACAAGAGATTGAGTCTCTTCATTCCCCTGCTTAGGTGGATTCTCCTCATTCTCCTACTTGACTATCTCAACTATAAGCATCTTTGATGATATGATGATTCAATAAGGATCCAGACAACTACTAAGAGGGGGGGTGAATCAGTAGATAGAAAACTGACTAAACTTTCACCAAACTCAAAAAGAATCTCTGAACTAACTGGTTCAAACACTGAACTACAAACTGCAATAGCACTGTCAAGTATACCAGTTGATAGGCATAACAAAATAACAGTATAACAGATCTAAAACTCCCAAACCATTTAAACCAATACATCAAAATACTTTACTAGCGTAAGTTAAAGCACTTTTCAGATTTTTGTCAGTCATCTTAATATAACTAAGTGGATTTAATAGTTAAGCAAATTAACCATATCAAACATAACCACAAAAACCATTCACCACTTGACATAATGATTTTTGACATGGAAACCCAAATGGGAAAAACCACGGTGGGGATGAATACCCACAAGTATTTTGAACTCTTCTGAAGTTTTCCCTGTTAGGAGCCAAGCTTATTAAAGCTTTACAAAATGTCCTGTTAGGAACAAATTCTGTTAGGGACCACCTGGTTAAGGGATTGACTATAATGCCCTATTAGAAGCAATACCCTGTTAGGAGTAACCTCGATAGAGGATTTGAAATCCAAGATAATGAATCACCTAGTCAGAGGATTTACATAGGAATAAGCCTATTAAAGCTTACCCAGTTAAGGGATTTAACTGTTGTAATTGTTACAGAACAACAAGGGTTTCCTAATCTGGTAAATAGCACTACTTTGTTTGATAACATCCTTTTCATGCTCCTATCTGCCTTCACACATACTGCATATACTCCTTCTAGTTCGGCAATCAATCAAATTGATACTTAACCAAAATTGCCAACACTACAACAAAATAACTCATCGACCTTATAAGAAAAACAACAGGTCGATAACACATCACAAACCTAAGATCTCCTAGAGATTACAAACTAATTGGTTCAAGTATCACTGTCAGATTACATAACAATCATTTCACATTGTACAAAACAACCTCAACCGCTCCTTGATCACCACTTCATCGAATCCTATAACTCATCACACGGTTTCCACTTCATGCAATGTACTCTCTCATTCCCAAGATAAAACAGTTATCTCTATGAACTAAAACAACTTTGAAACTCATCACATGCATCATGCATACATGGCATGATCATCTCCGATGACTTTTTGATCATAAATCAACACAACCGATTCATAAAGCTCCATCGGTTAGGGTTTGGCACATCAACAGTTAGGGTTACTTGTTGATCTCACTGCTTCTAAAGAATACTAGTTCCCTTCACTTACTCAACTACCAGTTGCATAACAACTTCCATTATTGGTTGCAATTGATATCAATGACAACACAATAGGTCATCAATGCAATCTTCAATCAAATTCCAACAATCTTCCCCTTTGGCATTGATGGCAATACAAATATCAATACCCTTTGATTGTGATGATTGAGAGTAATGCACATACATGGGTATAGGAATCCTGGTTTAGATTTTTCCATGTACTCTCCTTCAATTGAGTCTCCATGTCTTTAGTTGGTAACTGGCTACAGTTCTTCTCTCTATCAATCATATAATTCTTCTCCCCCATAATCATATAGTTCTTCTCTCCCATAATCATATAGTTATTCTCCCCCTTTGACAATAATGCCAAAGTGAAATTAAAACATGCAGTGTCACACTTCACTATTTTGCATCAAGTTGCTCCCCCTGTGGAGTAGATCCACTCTACACCAATCTTGCCTCAAGATTCTTCAATTAGCTCTAGGATTGACGTCTTCCACATCTTCTCAATTGACCTCATGTAGGGGCACAACTCCTAGCTGACCTCTAAGATACTCAAAAGTGGTCTTAGGCAGAGGTTTAGTAAACATATCTGCTAGCTTCTCCTTAGTAGATACATGCTCCAATAACACATCTTTACTCTGCACTTTCTCCCTCAAGAAATGATATTTCATCTCAATATGCTTGGTTCTAGCATGCAACACCGAGTTCTTTGAAATATTTATTGCATTGGTGTTATCACAAAAAAACTTTATCGGTTTTGTGATCTTCAACTTGAATCCTTCCAGAATGTGTTTCATTTAGATTGCCTAGGTACAATTCATATATGCTGCAACATATTCAGCTTCAATAGTGGACTGTGATATACAACTCTACTTCTTTCTACTCCAAGATATAAGCCTTCCTCCAAGAAATAATGCACCACTGGTTGTTCTCTTCCTGTCATCAACATTTCCTACCCAGTTTGCATCTATATAAACTTTCAAATCAAAGTTACCTACATATGGATACCATAATCCATAATCAATAGTAACTTTCAAATATATGAATATCCTGTTAGTTGCAATCATCTGTGTCTCCTTTTGGTTCTTCTAAAATATGGCAACTAATCCAACTGCATGAGCAATATCTGGTCTGGTGTGAACAACATAATGTGGTTCCCTATCATAGATCTATACTCTTTTTCATCAATGGATGTGACATCATCCTCCTTAGATAGTTTACAACCTGTAACCGTTGGTGTCCCAACTAGTTTATAGTCTCGCATTCCAAATGTCTTCAATACTTCTTTCACATATTTGGACTGTGTGATAAAGATACCACTCTTCATCTATTGAATTTTCAAACCTATGAAGAATTTTATCCCTCCTATCGAAGACATTTCAAATTCACTTTTCATCTCATTTGCAAAGTCATCACTCATATTGTCATTGCCTCCAAAAATGATATCATCAACAAACACTTCACTAACCTGTATCTTATCTCCTTCAGTCTTCAAATATATATTGTTGTCTTCACTAGTTCTCTAAAAAACCTATCTTCATCAGGTGTGAATGTAGTCTTTCATACCATTCTCTTGGTGCTTTCTTCAAACCATATAGTACCTTGTGTATTTTACACACCATATCCTTTGCATCAGTCAAAGCATAACCATCAGGTTGTTCAATGTAGACTTCCTCTTCCAGTATTCCATTTAGAAATGTTGACTACACATCCATCTAATATACTTTGAATCCCCTATATGCTGCAAATGCAAGTAGAGTCCTAACACCTTCCAATCTAGCAACTAGTGCAAATGTCTCGCCATAGTCTTCTCCTTCTTTCTGTGCATAACCTTTGCATACCAATCTTTCATTGTTTCTGACTACTACTCCATCTTCATTTAGTTTATTCATGAATACCCATTTAGTACCTATCACATTTTTATTCACAAGTCTGGGTAGTAGGGTCCATGTATTGGTCTTCTCAATCTGGTCAATCTCCTCATCCATAGCCTTGATCCAGTGATCCTCTCCAAAGGCTTCCTTAGTAGTTCTAGGCTCAATAGTGGAGATCACACAAGAATTCTCTCTAATTCTTCTTTTGGTTAACACACTAGCATCTTTATCTCCAATAATCTAGTCAGGATTAGGATTGAGTCTCACATACCTTGGAATAACATGATCATTATCTTTAGGTTCATCTTCCTCATTATCATCATCTTCTGCAGAATCTACCTATTCTAGTTGAACTAGTACTACAACATTCACTTCACCAACTTTTGGCTTCACCGGTTCTGGTTCCAAAATCAGAATGTAAGGTCATCTTCCTTCTTCTCCTCACTAGTTTCTCCTGAAACTTTAGGACACTCATCCTCTCAGACATCAACACTTTCAATTATTCTCTTTGTTTGGTTGTTGTAACATTTGTAGGCTTTACTCTTAGAGTAACCAATAAATATGCCTTCATCACTCTTAGCATCAAACTTACCAACATAGTCACCTCTCTTGATAAAACATGTACTGCCAAAAGTCTTAAAATAACTGACATTAGGTGATCTACCATACCAGTATTCATAAGGAGTTTTATCCTTACCTCTCTTTGCCAATATTCGGTTCATAGTGTATACAGTTGTGCTGATAGCTTCTCTCCATAAAGTTTTTGCTACACCTCCTTTTATTAGCATCATTCTAGCAGCTTCAACAACTGACCGGTTGTTCCTCTCTACAATACCATTCTGCTATGGTGTCCTAGGTGCATAAAGTTGCCTCTTAATTCCATTGTCTTCACAATATCTAGTGAATTCCTCTGAAGTAAATTCACCTCCTTGATTAGTTCTCAGACACTTTATCTTCTTACCACTTTCCTTTTCAGCTAAGGCCCCAAATGCCTTAAACTTACTAAATGCTTCTTTTTTGTCCTTCAAGAATGTGACCCACATCATTCTTGAGAAATCATCAGTGAAGATCATAAAATATCTATCACCTTGAATAATTTTAGTCCTTATTGGTCCACAAAGGTCTGTATGAACCAAATTTAACAAATGTTCTGCTGAGAAAGATTTGCTCTTAAAAGTTGAGGATGCCATCTTCCCTAACTGACATTCCTTACACATAGCATTCACCGGTTTGTCCAACTAAGGTAAACCTCTTATTGACTTGGAATTACTAACTTTGACAATGTTATCAAAATTTATATGACAAAATCTCTGATGCCAAAGCCAACTATCATCTACTTTAGCAATTAAATAGTTGTTGACTTTAGGATTTAGGTGAAATAGGTTACCTTTTATCTGCTTGCCAGTTGCAATCAGTTCACCTTTGCTCCCATAGATTTTGCACATTCCATTCTTAAATTCCAATGGATAACCTCTATCATTGAGTTGAGCTACACTCAAAAGATTGTGCTTTAATCCTTCAACCCAATAGACATCATCTGCAGTGCTCTTTCCATTAATAGAAATGGTTCCCTTTCCTTTTACCATGCAGGGTGAGTCATTTCCAAATCTCACAACTCCTCCATCAAATTCCTTCATAGTAATAAATTTACTCCAGTCACTGATCATGTGGTGTGAACAACCACTGTCTATGATCCAATCATCAAAACTATCCATGCAAGAAAATAATGCCTTCTAATCAGATGTCTCCTCTTTAATAGCAACAAAGACAATGTCTTCATTAGCATCTCCCTCAGATTTCTCATCTGTGATTCCACCATCAACTACAATGAGGCAATCTCTTTTGCCTTTTCCTTTATACATCTTGTACTTCTCATACTTATGCTAATTGTCACCATTAGGACACTTAGTAGCAATATGTCCAATCTGGTTACATGCAAAACACTTCAAAGGTAATTTACCTCTATACTTACCGATACCTCTGGGTAACTCCTTGGCCAACAATGCTTCAAGCTCGATCAGACTATCTTCATCATCAACTTCTCTGCTAGATCTAGATTCATAACTGTGACTGGATTCTCTACTTTTCCTCATAGGTGGGTTAGAAAATGAAGCACTAAATGCAGATTCAGATTTCTGAGCACTACCATCATAACCATTTTATTCAAATGTAGTATGCTTACCAATGATGGGGTCAAGAGTTACCTTTGTTTTATCAATAGACTTTAGCTCCTGAATGGCTGCAAGTTGGATAGCATAGACTGGTAGAAGGGTTCTCAACACCTTACTAACCATTGTGGTATCCTCCACCTTACCACCACCACTCTTGATCTCACCGACTATCTCCTTGATCCTCTGACCATATTGTTGAATATTTTCAGCTTCAACCATCCGCATGTCATCAAACTTACCTCTCAGACCCTCTTCTTTGGCAATCTTCACATGCTCATTACTGCTATAGATATCCTCAAGTTTCTTCCACACATCATAAGTAGTCTCTAGACCATGGACATCAACATACTCTGAATCAGACAAAGAACTGATAATGGCCTCCAATGCTTAATTATTCTCTTGTTTCTCTTTCTTTTGATCATCAGACACATTCCCACTAGGCAAGGTATATTTGGTAATAACATGTTACCAATATTGACTTCCTAGACTCTTGATATAGATTTTAATCCTATCACTCCATATTCTGTAATTTTCCCTATTAAACTTTGGACCTTCTTTCTTCATCATGTTCTTCTAGATCTTTACCTCAAGTTGTTAGGCTTAGAGACTAGAGGACCTGAAATTCTCTAATACCAATTGATGATATGATGAATCAATAAGGATCCAGATAGCTACTGAGAGGGGGGCTGAATCAGTAGATAGAAAACTGACTAAACTTGTTGGCATTCTATACTCTAATGAGAACATGATTCTACATGTTCACCAACAATGCAAACATCATCTACTAGCACTGGCAGGCACAACAAGTTCATTCATCGACATCTAGTTTACACCGGCAATAAAGCATACAAGCACTCAGGTCGACATAAGACAAGTTTTGTTTATATGAATTATATTGTAATGTAATTAATTATCTGTAAGCCGACATGATGTATTATAAAGACTCATATATGTATGAGATCTTATAGGTCATTTTGATATGATAATAATGATGCGAAAATATATAAATTAGAAGAAAGGCGATTATGTAATAGATCATAGAAGATAGGTTATGTGACCAAATATCATTTGCCAGCAAGGTTTTTGGTTAAGGTTTCTGACTAAGCTTAAACCAGTACTGAATCAAGAATTGCAGATGTTATTTTGAGCAGTACATTGTCTTGGATTTAATTATCCATTTTGTAGTCAGTGAGACTCTTTTATTGAGCAGTGAGCTCTAGGTTGTTGGCCTTCCTGCATGTGCAGGAACCTATTGTAAGTAATATTTATTCATATTGGCCAGTGAGTAAATATTGTGGGTCACAAATCCCACCATGGTTTTTCCATTACCGGGTTTCCTCGCTAAAACATCTTGTGTTATGGTGTGCATTTATATTGTCTCTATTATTTCTCTTTGTTGCATTATTACTTGTTTACCGGTACATTAATTTGGGTTGCAAAGTTATAAATAAGTTTAAATATTCCATTAACCGGTTAGACACTGATTTAACCCCCCCTCTTAGTGTATTTGGGACTGTCATTGCATCTAACAATTGGTATCAGAGCTTGGTCCTCTATTTGCAAAAGCCTAACAACTTGAGGAAGATTTTGAAACCAGTGTTGATAGAGAGTTTGAGAAAACAGTTGGAAGGAGATCTTGAAGATTTTGATGTATAAAAATTGAAGAATATTAAACTTGAAGATGATCTAAGGATTGCCCAGGAATTCATTAAAGGAATTTAGGAGAACCTGGTTATAGAACAAAACAAGAGGAAGGAACTTCATGAGCAAATGCAAAAGCATGATGATAAAAAGGAAACTCTTAGAGATATTGCAGAGAAGTTGAGGCAAGAGAACATTAACATGAAGAATGAAATGCAAAATTTAACCATGAGGCTATGTAAGGATATTGAAGATAGGAAGAAGAATGAAGAAGACTTGACTAGGAGACTTAATGATGGAGAAAATGAAAATCTGAGACTTTGTCATGAGAATGATATGCTAAAGATGAATCTGATTCACATGCAACATGATAAAGAGGAGCTTATGAGACAAGTTGGCATTGTTTAAAATGAGTTGATCACTGCAAATGAACACAAAGACAAATCCAAGAAAAGTTCATAAAGGCTTAATGACAAGATGAAAAGATAGAAACCTGATGGAGATACAATTGGACTTGGATTTGAACATGGAGAAAGTTTTGGGACTACAAATAATCAAGATCACAACAAACCGGTAAGACAACCTATTGCTTATAAATTTAATGGGAAATGTTTTAATTGCAACAAATTTTGTCATAGAGCAAATTAGTGCAGATTTAGAAATAATCAGAATACAAATTTACCCACTGATCAATGTTCCAAATGCAATAAATTTGGTCATAACTCAGAAAATTGCAGAATGAATGTAAGATTTTATGTTTGTGGTAGATTTGGAAATTTATCTAATCAATGCAGAACACTAACTGGTCAAGGATATGGAAAGACAATTCAGAGGAATAATGTAACTTGTTATGCATGTAACAAGATTGGACATATTGCAAAATTTTGTAGAAGAAAAACTATACCGGAGAACAATAAAGGATCTAATGAGAAGGGAAAAGAAAAAGTAAATGAAATAAAGAAAGAATTTTCAAAATAATGGAATAAGAAGAGAGATCAGAGAGTTGATGAATCTGTCTCTGCACCGGTAGAATAGAATAACCCTCCACCAGTAGAAGATTCTTCATCTAACTAAGGAATAATCCTTAGGGGGTATGGCAACAAATTGAAAATCATGCATTCTACCCTTGGTTGATGGTGAGAAGTTATATATCTTCTTTACCGGCATATATGTTAAGACTTCACTTAACCGACAAGCATTTAATGGAGTTGTTGAAGAAAATTTTGGTTATAAAATAATGGATAACTCTCATTTCAATCCACCAAGCATCCAAGAATTTGAAGAGAGCGTGAATTAAGAAGAGGCATTTTAAAGGCGAAGCAACAAAGATTTTTCAGGCATTCAAGTATTTCACAAGTTAAAAGGTATTTATCTTTCGAAGTGGCATCTTCATCTTCTACACTTGAATTCATTGCAAACCCTGCTATGGTAGAAAACATTAAGAGCCCTAGACCCATGTTCAAAATCATTCCTGAGATTGCTAAGAAAGATGATTCCATCGGAGCCTTTTCTAAGATTCTGAAGGGAGTTGCTTTTGTCGAAGACCTGAGGATTTATATTCACTACAACATAGAGAATTTAGGGTCTGGAGATGTGAAAAACATGTACAAATATGTTATGACTGATGAACAAGGTTTAGTCAAGTCGGAGCATAAGATTGTTGAGGATTTAGGATTTGTTGAAATTCTAAACATTCCTAAATTTATAGATAAGATAGTTCATCTTGTACTGAGAAGAGTTCATGGGGAGTTTATGTGGCTAGAGTCTATTTTTAAAATTACTAAGGAAGCAATCAAGGCAGTTACTGGTTTACCTTCAACCGGTACTAGGCCTGACAAAAAGAAGAAGATACCAAACAAGGGTGTTATGGACCTAACCAGAGCTACATTTGACAACAAATCTCTTAGGGTTAGTGACATCACTGATGCACATGTGAAATATGTGAGCATGGTATTTGGATACAGAGTTACTCATGCAAATAGGTTAAATTATGTTTCTGGCTTGTGTATACATAGTGAATATGAAATGGTTAAGAACAATGCTAAAATTGACATCTGTGAGTGGCTTAAGGATGAACTGCTAGACAACTTGAAAAAGATTAAGGGTGATAAGAAGGTAACATTCCATTTTGGGAATCTACTTGTGTTTTTAATGCTTTACTTCACAAAGGAGATACTTGGAATTGGTCACAAGGAATTTGCATATGACATCCCTGTTGGTAGACAAATCATGGAAGCTATTATTGACATTGGTGCTAATAGTGATAACATTGTAGCAGACTATTTGAAAAACTTTTAAATAAAGATGAAGGCTAGAGAAAGGACACCGCAGAGTATTGTGGATAAGTATGACAAGCAAACATGTTTTGTAATCAAAAGAGATGAAACATGGATGGAAGTCATTACTCCTAGAACCATTTGGATAACAGTGATGGGATATGAAGTTGATCTGAATATTTTTTAGGCTTATGCTAAGACACTTCCTTATGCACCAAGGGAACCCTCTGAAGAAATTTTTGGCAGTGCTGACACTATTGAGAGTGTTGTTTTGATGCAAAAGAAGAGAAAAAGAAGAGAAAAATTCATCAAATATGCATCCAAAATGGCTAAAGAAGTTAAGGAAAATGTGATGAACTTAAGTGGTATTTCTACTAGTGCACTAGAAGGACTAGAACCGGTAGCTCATGTTTCACCAATTGTCACTTCTTCTGATACAGACAGTGGTAAGGCAGAAAAGTTCAAAAGAGTTGAAAGGAATAAGGGGAAACCTTCATCGGTACCTTCTCCTTCTCATAAAAGGACAAGAACATTAAGGAAGAAGAAACAGGCTGTGAGAGAGCCCAAGAAGAAATTAACTCCAAAGAAGAGACAACAACCTAAGGCATCGGACACCCTTACACCGAAGGAACTGGTAAATGAAATTATACAAGAAGGTAATCTTTGTAATGTGAATAAACTTTATCATTCATTCAAGGATTCTGATAAGGACACAATAGAGGAAAGCATTATTTTGCATCTTGACATCTACAAATAAAGTTTTGATTTAGGTTGTAGATGATCTACCTAATGACTTATGCATAAGATTAGAGGCTAAAAGGATGTCAGTTATAGAATTGGATAAAAAGTTAAAGGTTGAAGCATTGTTGGTTGTTCACCCTGTTAATTCCGAGGAGATTGATGAACTGATTGTTGAAGCCAACCGATCAATTTTTATGAGTGGTCACTGGAAGGTTAGTCTAATGGATGGGAGAGTGAAAGAAATAGCAGATGAAATGGCTGACAAATGGGACATATTTTTTGTTGAAAAAGAAAAGAAAGAAGAAAGGGATAAACAAAAAATGGACATCTTTTACAAAGGTATATCAAAAGGATAAAGGTAAAAGTAAAATTGGTAGTGTACTTATTATAAAGCTCATAGATAACCTTTCTCCACTGGTACAAGACACCCCACCAATAACTCTAGGGACACAGGTACATACAGATAGTCAACTGGATAAGAAGGGTAAAGAAATAACACATGATGATACTAATCTGGATTTTGAAATTCTCTTTACTATGAATTTAGATATGAAAGATGTTAATATTGTTATGGATAAAGAGACTGCAGAGGTTGAGATAGTTGATGCTACGAATGTTGATATCTCTGAGTCACCAATTAACACTGCTGACTCTTAGAACATTGAAATACCGGCAGAAGCTAAGAAGCCTAACATTGAGAAACTAGTAGAAGCAGAGGTACATACATAGAGTGAGAAACTGACATATAAAGAGGTAATAAATGATGGAAACAAGGAAGAAATTGTTAAGGCAATTGGTCAAGTATCTATGGAAAAGAAAGTTATTGCAGAACCAAGCACATCCAATACAGATTTCAGACCTACAAATGTAACAAATGTTCTTTTGGATTCAATTAAGAGGATCACAGATTGCAATGCCTTAGCATACAAGGCCATTGATGATACATTGCCAATTTTGAAAATGATTGCACCAACATGTACGTTAGATCATATTGATGGTTCTTTGGGTAAATTAGATGCATTGTCCAAATTTATTGCTTCAAATGTTCTAATTGTAGATAAGATCAATGAAGAAACCATTAAGGAAATGGTGAATAAATAAAAAGGTGAATTCTTTGAGAATACTATCAAGGACTATACTAAGCATATTGATTCCTTATTATTGGTACTTAATTCCATAATTTTGGAATACAAAGAATTATATAAGGAAGCCTGCAAGCCTCACCACCTAACTAAAGACATTGATGAGAAGATTAAGAAAACACAAAAGAAGATAGATGACATAGCAGATAATATGATAGGTTCTTCAGACCTTACCTCAGTTTTTGAACAAGAAATGGCAGTTTTTGAGGAAAAGATAGAGAAACTGGAGCAAACAAAAGCAAGGATAAGGTTGAAGGCCTGAGAGCTGGAAAAAACAAACTTGGTCCAAGACTGGACAGTCTTATAACTCAAGGGGTTGAGCTATCTAAAGCATCAAATCAAGGAGACCAATCACCGGAGCAACAGATGCATTATCTGACCAACATGATCCAATAGACCGAAACCATTATTTCTGAGAGTAATAAATTCATGCAGAGCTTGAATCTAATATTGGTAGATATCTTTCAAATTGTAAACAACTGGTTACAGGATATAAGGTATAATTTTGTATTCTTTGACTCTTTTTGACATCCTTTGTCATTGATGCCAAATGGGGAGTAGTATGGAGGAAAATGCATAGAAGAAATCACTTTCTCAGGGGAAGCACACTCTTTTTGGGGATCATTTTTTGGATTTTTCTCATGAGTGTTGCCATCAATGCCAAAGGGGGAGATTGTTGGCATTCTACACTCTAATGAGAATGGTTGATTTTTTCATTGATGTCAACCAACCGGTAACAGGATTCTACAGGTTCATCGGCAATGCAGACATCATCTACTAGCACCGATAGGCACAACAAGTTCATTCATCGGCATCTAGTTTACACCGACAATAAAGCATACCGACACTCACGCTGACATAAGACAAGTTTTGTTTATATAAATTGTATCGTAATGTAATTAATTATATGTAAGCTGACATGATGTATTGTAAAGACTCATATATGTATGAGATCTTATAGGTCATTTTGATATGATAATAATGATGAGAAAATATACAGATTAGAAGAAAGGCGATTATGTAATAGATCATATAATATAAGTTATGTGACAAAATATCATTCACCGGAAAGGTTTTTGGTTAACGTTTCTGACTGAGCTTAAACCAGTACTAAATCAAGCATTGCATATGCTATTTTGAGTAGTACATTGTCTTGGATTTAATTATCCATTTTGTAGTCAGTGCGACTCTTTTATTGAGCAGTGAGCTCTAGGTTGTTGGCCTTCCTGCATGTGCAGGCCCCTATTGTAAGTAATATTTATTCATATTGGCCAGTGAGTAAATATTGTGGGTCACAAATCCCACCAAGGTTTTTCCCTTACCGAGTTTCCTCGCCAAAATATCTTGTGTCATGGTGTGCATTTATGTTGTATCTATTATTTCTCTTTGCTACATTATTACTTGTTTACCGGTACATTAATTTGGGTTGCAAAGTTATAAATATGTTCAAATATTCCATTAACCGGTTAGACATTGATTCACCCCCCCCCCCCCTCTCAGTGTCTTTGGGACTGTCATTGCATCTAACAAAAATTTCACCAAACTCAAAAAGAATCTCTGAACTAACTAGTTCAAACACTGAACTACAAACTGCAATAGCACTGTCAAGTATACCGGTTGACTGGCATAACAAAATAATAGTATAGTAGATCTGAAACTCCCAAACCATTTAAACCAATACATCAAAATACTTTACTATCATAAGTAAAAGCACTTTTCAGATTTTTGTCAGTCATCTATATATAACTAAGTGGATTTAATAGTTAAGCAAATTAACCATATCAAACATAACCACAAAAACCATTCACCACTTGACACAATGATTTTTGACATGGAAACCCAAATGGGAAAAATCACGGTGGGGATGAATGCCCACAAGTATTTTTAACTCTTCTGAATTTTTCCCTGGTAGGAGCCAAGCCTGTTAAAGCTTTACAAAATGTCATGTTAGGAACAAATCTTGTTAGGGACCACCCGATTAAGGGATTGACTATAATGCCTTGTTAAAAGCAATACCCTATTAGGAGTAGCCTCAATAGAGGATTTGAAATCCAAGCTAATGGATCACCTGGTTAGAGGATTTAGATAGCACTAAGCCTATAAAATCTTACCCAATTAAGGGATTTAACTATTGTAATTGTTAGAGAACAACAAGGGCTTGTTGATGTGTAAATAGCACTACTTTGCTTGATCAAATCCTTTTCATGCTCCTATTTGCCTTCACACATACTGTAGATACTCCTTCTGGTTCGGCAATCAATCACACTAACACTTAACCAAAATTGTCAACACTACAACAAAACAACTCATCGACCAAAAAAGAAAAACAACAGGTCGTTAACACATCACAAACCTAAGATCTCATAGAGATTACAAACAAATCGGTTCAAGTATGACCATCAAATTACATAGTAATCATTGCACATTGTACAAGACAACCTCAACCATTCCTTGATCACCGCTTCATCGAATCCTGTAACTCATCACATAGTTTGCACTTCATGTAATTTACTCACTCGTTCCTAAGATAAAATAGTTATCTCTGTGCACCAAAATAACTTTCAAACTCATCACATACATCATTTATACGTGGAATGATCATCTCTGATCACCGTTTGATCATAAATCAACACAACCGATTCATCAAGCTTCATCAGTTAGGGTTACCAATTGATCTCACTGTTTCTAAATTAATGTCGGTTCCCTTCACTTACTCAACTACCGGTTGCATAACAACTTCCATTACCGGTTGCAATTGACATCAATGACAACACAATAGGTCATCAATGCAATCTTCAATCAAATGCCAACAATCTCCTCTTTATATTGCTTTAGTTGGGGTGCTTCTATTGTAGCATTCTCTGTTTGGAGAATTACTCTCTCATGGTTTGGCACTTCAATTTCTTCAACTTTGGCATCATAATCAGTATATTCACAAGGGACTTGACTCATTCATTTTGTAACTTCATTTTGTCAAGGGATACATGATATCTCTGAGTGTTCTTGATGATGTATCCTACACCATTGCGGGAGCAATTAATCCCGTACCTTAACGTCATCTCCTAACAGGAACATCCCTTATTTCATCCCTACAATTAAATACTTAATCCTCCCCATATGCTCTACCACATCAACCTGGTGGGACTAGGGAACTATAGGTGCAGAGAAGGCGAGAATTTCATTCAATCTATAAACTCCTGAACTCACTTCAACATATGCCACCTCATTGGGATCCCCATAATCTTCGACCAATTTCTTCAACTTGGGTTCACTGTCAATTCAGATCTGGTTACTTACACCCTTCCATGGAAGCCATAAGTACGTAAAACAAGTTGAAAAGTATCCTCCCAAAGTAACAAGATATGCATGGATCAACACCCAACTAGATATACACATATTTCAACTTCCCAATCACAATCACCTTGTTCTGGTCTAGTTGTACCACCTTGTTGTTTGCATGCATTGGGTTGAGACCAAGCTTCTGACATATAGAATAAGGCATTACATTTCCAGAAGTGCTCGAATCTACCAAAAAATTATGTAAATTATTTCCATGTATCTTTAAGCTGAGTAGAAATGGTGGGTTTTATATGGAATCATTACTGATATTAGCATTAACTTCATTCAAGTCAACCATCTTAACCTCACTGTTTTGAGATTCCAATTGTTCCAATTTCTTAAGGAGAGCGTTCTTCTATTTGGGACAACATCTCAATATTTCCATTAATGGCATATTTGTTACAATCCTCTCCATCTCCTTAGTAACGTCGAAAGATCCTTTTATAACATATTCTTAGCATTGGCCTTGTCTAGGGTGTGTTCCTTGAGAAGCTTGAGGAGGGGGAGGATTGTTACTTGCATTTGCATCAGTAGGTACAAATCTACCCTTTGGGGGTAGCAGTTCTTGATGAATAATGATGAACAACAAATACCCCAACCGGTACTGAGAGGGGGGGTGTGAATCAGTACAAGTAAAAACTCTTAAAAACTTATCTAGCTAAAGCAAAACCAACAGGTTATCACCATTACTAAACTTAACCATGGCGATACCAGTTAAACACAGTAAGATACTAGACACCATAAACTTATAGGTCTGAATACTTCAAATACGATCAATTATGCAACATCAACTTCACCCATAAATGTATGCATGTGGTATACTAAAAATAGCATAACCTATTAACCCTGCATGCATAATCCTTCAACCAAATACTTCATAAACATCACATGAAAAATGCATTAAACATAACACACATATTTTTCACGTGGAAACCCAAATGGGAAAAACCATGGTGGGGATGAATACCCACAAGCTTGTTTTGAACTCTTTTGAAGCTCGCCCTGTTAGGAGCCTAGTCCGGTTAAAGACTTTACAACAAGGTTCTGCTAGGAATCGATCTTGTTACAGATCACCCAATTAAGGGATGGCTATATACCCTATTAAAGGTTACCTCACTAGAGGATTTAAAGAGCTCAATGATCTTGAGTCACCTGGTTACAGGTTTTACAATAATCCTGTTAAAGCTACCCGGTAAAGGGATTTTCCATCTGTTGAAATGATTAGAAGACAACAGGAAAAACTATGATCCGATAATAGCACTACATGCCAAGGCAGATCCTTTTCATATCCTCTACTCTGCAATCACACTCTACAGTTTCCCTCTTACTGGTCTGGCAAGTATCAAGTATCTCTTCACTCGAATACATACACACAACATTTTCCAACAACTTTTCAATAACAAACATCATTGACCTTATAGACAATAGATAGGTTGGTAACATAAACCCTAAACCCTAAGATGATTAGGTTTACAACATAGGCGGTCCAATCCTGACCATCCAAACATATTGCATAGAGTATTATAATTTCAAATAGATCACAAGACAATCTGCATCGTTCATTCATCACCGCTCATGGTAATTAGTAACCCATCATGCTTTCTTCTCATACCATTAAGAAGAATGATCTTTCTCAAGGTAGACTTCAAACACGGTTGATCTTCTCATATAAGATCCTCAAGAAAATCCTTCATGTGCACAAAGCTGACGTGGCACCTCGATCTCATTCACATCTCTTAGTTAACTCATCACAGAGTATCATCGGTTATATTGCACAAGCTAGATCGCCAAACCGATAACCATAGAGTTGAGACTACCAACCAGTAGTCACACTAAGTGAAACCCTGACACCGGTTCACTACATCTCTTCATGCTTCTTCATACCAGTTCACCAACTTTATCAACATCAATGACAACATACATTATCATGATATCAACAATCTTCCCATATGCCAACAATATCCAACAATTATTTCAATGATGCATTGCCTTGACTTCTGAGGTTGTAATTGTTCCTAGTTTGAAAGGCTTGTGCATCATAAATGCATGGTTCACCTTCAGCTACTGCTTGAAACTCCTTGTAGAGGAATCTGTCAACCAACATTGTTGTATTAACCTTTTTTGGTTCCTCATTAGAGAACCCTTTTGGTTGAGAGTCGGCTTGAGAAATCCTAATCATTTTCTTGAACTGGGTGCAATTGACCTCCAAATGTGATGTTGTATTGTGAAACCTACACCAATTAGTTAGTAAATTCATATCTTCTAGGTTAACACTTTGTATATTATTAGGGTTGTCTCTTGCGTCAAGATGGTCACAATTTACCCCACCGTTGTTTGGACCCATGTTCCATTGTCTATTGTATGGCTTGGAGTTATACCTTTGATTTTGATTCTGATTATTATAACCTCGCTGATTATTATATGCTTGGGATTGGTTGTACCCTCCTGGAGGGTTCATCTTCAGTTGACTAAGATCTGAAGTAACTTATGAAATCATCTTCTTTAATGCTTCTACTTCAGCGGATATGTGTGACCCTTGACTTTCAGGCATCATATTTGGGGCTTGGTTTGTTGTGTGAGGATTACAAAACTATTGACTTGTCCCATGTATTTGACTAGCGTACTGTGTTTGGATAGGAGCAGCATTGGTATTGTTCTACCAAGTTAAAGCTTGAGCAACAAACTGTTGACTAGCTTGAGGTTGAGGTGCATAAACTGGTATTGGGTTCATTGTTGGGGCTCCTATTGGTAAGGGTGATGGTACCTCGGGGAGTTGGTTATAATTTCTTTGATTCACTCCTATGGGCAAGTTGTATCCAATTCCCTCAGGTGTTTGATTCAATTTTTGATTCATGTTGATTGCCAACACATAAACTTTTGCCAAGGTATTCCTTTGATCTTCAGGCACACTCTTCTTGATAAACATCACACTCCATGAGTCAATGGCTCTCAAATATGAATCAATTGCTACATTTGTTGCTACTTGATAAGGAGTCTATAACCTTTTGTATGCCCTTTGAAAGTTGGTATTTAAATTTGTCAAAGGTTCGTTAGGTGACTTCTTAAGGGAGGGAAACTGATGATACAATGTTCTAGGATCAACATACACTTGAAATTGATCAATAAAATCTTTCTCTAAAACATCCCAACCATTAATGGAATTTTTTGGTAGAGTCAAATACTAATTATACGTGTTCTCCCCAAGTGAATATGGGAAGAGTCTACATACCACGTCTTGATGTTCGATGTTGTTATGAACCACTACATCCTTAAATGCTTCAATATGCTCATATGTAGTCCTAGGTCCCCCAAAGTAGAGCTTACTACATAATTTGTATGGGTTCCTAGGTAGCTCGTGTATCCCTCTAGGTATATTTCCCAATGGAATGTGATCTTGGTTGAAGTAAGCCATTGCAGGTGGTGATGGTGGACGTTGAGTTATGAAAGGTGCAGTGATGGGTTGAGGACTAGGGATTAGCTAGTCTTCTACATTGAGTTTTGATTATTGAGCTGGTGAGGTTGTTGAAGGATATCCCTTAGCTTTGTTTTTCTTCTTCCTAGCTGTAGGTCCTAACTCTACTAAGTCTGATGGGGAAGAGTTACTCCTAAGAACTTTGTGAAACCCCTCCAGAGAGAAAGATGATATATGATCCATCTTAGTATCTCAATTTCTTGGTTGTGGAGGAGGTGGTTGGGGGTTTCTTTTTGCAAGAAGTTTCATTTGTGCCTCTACTTCTATGCGTATACCTCTTTGCCTTTCGTTGTCAAGGAATTGTCGTGCTCGCAACCAATCACTATGATTCCTTCTACTATCCCAAGCAAGAGTGTATAGCTGGGAAATGATGTCGTCTTATTCATAATTGAGGTTGGGTTGTGTGAATGGTAAAATTCCATCTCCTGGGAGTACCATGTTAGGCCATAGTGCGACCATGCAATTAAAAGTTGAGGGGATTTGTGTTTTAGGCCCTCCTTCTAGCGCCAATTTTTGTTGACAGGTGTTTTGACACACTCACCAATAGTCAGGTAGTTTATGTGAACACTCACCACCTCTCCTGAAAAACAATAAGTTTTGGGAAACTAATTACTCCAAGGTCTCTATAGTCAGGTCTCAACGGTGATGGACAACTTAATGGTTGATGTGATTGTATCTATCAAGGGGCCTACTAGTTGAAACAACTTCCAATAACTTAACTCTTTTTTTTTGTATTTTATGATTTAGATTCTCTTTCAAAATAAATAGCAAAAGATAGATCAAGGGTACCAGAAAATAACAATAAAACCAATACGATAATAAATTAATGAACTATGCAAGTAGCACCTTGCAATCTAAATATCATCAATATCATTCAAACCAACATTTAATAATGGACCTCCAATAAACATGAAAAGTCATGCAACCTCACAAATCCATGGAAATGAATATCACCATAATATTATTCTATCACATTAGTTCTCATACACCACTTATGTGTGCAATATGATTCATAAAGCAATAAAATATAAGATCAAAACAAGTTGTTGATTTTAAATAATAGACATAACCAGATTGCAAAGAACAAATTCATAGCACATACACATCAATCTACTTTCTAAGAAATAAATCTATCTAAATTAAGCACTAAAAAAGCAAGGAGTCGCAGTTGACATGCAAGTCTTTGGCTTGAACTCCAATTAACTACTATGAAATTGTGACTGGGTGAGCATTATGAAAACGGTGTTGCATGAGCTAACACTTCGTAATCATGCAAAAATTGCTCAATAATTAAGGTACATGCTGGAGCAGTAGTTGAAGTCCCAGTACTAGTGACATGCAAAATTATTAAAAATATACTATGCTATCATTAGCAATTGTATGTTTATCTTTTACTTCATTTTGTAGATCTTGTAGATGCTAATGAAGAATGCAACTACCTCAGCAGGAGGATCAACAACATGTTTGATTCTAAACTTGAACTTCTTCAAAATCTCCTCTGCATTCTTACTTTTATCCTCTAACTTCTTTATTATCCCTGTAGCCTATTGACATTGAGTCACCAAGTATGTATATTTGTCCATTAACTCAACACTAAACTCAATAGAAATTGTAAAATAACGGGCTACATATGAGTCCCACTGACAGAGTACATTGTCCTCCTCCAAATGTCCAGCACTACAAATACCAAGTCCAAAAATACCTAACAAATTTTCTACAAACTTTTCATATTTCCTTATCGAACCCAGGAGAGGAAGATGAGTATCTGTTATGCCCTTTTCGTACTGTTGAAGCATCTCAATCTTTAACTCTAAAATGTATATAAAAGACTACAAATTCTCAATACTATCTCCTCCCAAGAGACCTTCCTCCATTATGATATCTTCCCCAAGATTCATAATTTTATTCAATATCTCATATAATTTAGTAAAAATGTTGAGCTTTCACTCCCACTGTTGAGAACATAAAGCCAAAGCTCCTCCTATCTGCGAAGCTTTCTTATGTACCTCCAAAGTATTCTGCAAAAACAATATAATTTTAGAAGCATTATTTTGCGCCCAATTTTTTGTTGTTGCAACCACCTTTCTCACTTCAATGACTGTTCTCATGTCACCTTCCGGAAGTGATTAAGTTGAAGGAAAACTATCATCTACACATACATCCAGTGGCTTGCCCATTTCTACAAGTAGTTGCTTATATTGTTCCAACTGTGCTTTAACTTCTGCCTGAGAACTATGTTCATTCTCCATCTTACTCCTTACTACACTAGTGGCTATCTAACTCTGCCCACTTGGTCTGTTTACCCAGTCTAACTTGTGAAACTTGGTATCTCAGGGAGCTTTCTCCTTCAACTTGTATAGGAGCTGCAATATTAGCAATCACCTCACCAGAACCGGCTCTAGACAAATGATGTATTGTCTTTGTCTTCTTTGTTTTCCTTGGCTCTTCATTGATTGCTTGCTGTAAGGTGATTTTTGGCAATACTAATTTCTTCTTCTTCTCAAAGGTGAAGCTTAACCTCTGTGGTGTGTCTTCATCCTTATCACCTTCATGTGCTACGATCTCTGCAGTCACCTTGTGTACCTTTCGTAATCTCTTATCCTTCATCTTTCTCTTCCTCTTGATTATTACCTTTATCCTCTTCTTCTTGCTTAGAAATTTGAACATCTTGGGTTGATGTAACCTGTTGAGCTTGGTTTGTTTGGAGAGAAATATCAATATTCAATTGTTGCTATTTATGCAATACTCCTAACCTATCACTCACTTCTCCTTCAAACCCTTTTTCAGCTTTATCTGTTTCTTTCAATCCTCCTTCAGCTACTATTTCCTTTAACAAATTTTCTTGGTCCTCGGGAGTTAAAACCAATCTTTCATCATGTTCATCCTCAAGCTCATCTTGTTCTCTCTCTCTCCTTCAATTAGCTGCTTCTCTGGTTGATTCTACTCATCCACATCCATGGGATCCACTTGTTCTTGTTCAGGCACCTATGAGTGTTTCCCAAGTCGAACAAATTTCCTTTTTTTCTTTTTCTTAATTTTCTTTCATGCCAATTGTATAATCAGTTGTTCATATTCCTGATCAGAATAGGACTCAATATTATGAATGGTCACCTTTTCAATAGTAGGAGTTATTACTTGTATTAATGGGGGTGACATTATTGATGTTGTAGAAAAAGTATCAGTCACTGTAGACATCGACATTGTTACAACAATTTTAGTACTTGATGATGTGAAAATAGGAGCTTGTGTTGTTGCAGTAGGTGGAGGTTGAGTTGATGTTCTTGTTGTGTCAGGAGGAGGTTGAGTTGATGTAGATGTTCCTTCATTAGGCTTTCCTTGCTCATCTTTCTCCATGTTTCCTTCTTCTGGTGTTTTCCGAATAGGAACCCTAATGGGATGTATTTCCATAAGAGGCACAACTCCTAATCCCTCCCTTATTCCAAAATCTGCTACTTTATTCAACAACTCAGCTTTTTTCATCTATTTCTTGACTTGTTCCATAAGCTCCTCAATGGTTGGCATAGGTTCAGCAACTTCATCGGGTTCCGTGGATGTGTTCTTTCTAGAACCCGACCTCATTCTTTGGGCATATTCCCTGTGTACCTTTGACTAGGGATTATCAGTGGCTGAATCTTTTTGTTTTCCTTTTGAAGCACTAGGCCTAATCCTCAAACTCAGTCATTGTTTAGTTCTTTTTATAATATTTTGAGTTACTGAATCTATATTTACTTCTTCTTGTCCTAACCATCTTATTGGGGAAAGGGGCTTCTTATCAATCGCCTTCTCTTTATATATTTGGTCTAATAACTCACGATCATCCCTCAATTCTTTAGGGAGATTTGTCTCTATTTCAAAATCTCTTATTTATGATACTTTGAGCCAAGAATAATTCTTCTCCCTAACTTCAAAATTGTCCTGAAGGTTTACCCAGAAGTGTTCCAACTTAGGTTTATGTCCATCATAAGCTTTTGGCATCATTTGCTTTAATTTACCATATGGATCATAATATTCTCAAGCATAATTAAATTCTTTCAAATGCAAGTCCTATAACTCTTGCTCATCTTCCTTAGCCACTTGAATTTTTGAACAAGAAAAATAACCAATTGTTATAGAGAAATAAACACCTATTTTATGATTTGAAGATAGAAATGATTGCAATCCAACCATCTGCCTGACATACTCTTAAAGTATCACCCGGTCATTACAATATCTGGGCTGCAGCATGGGATTTCCTATAAAGCCACTAACCTTGATATATGTATAACATTAATTCTTGAGGAATCAACATCCCCATTCGCTTATTACTGCCATTGCCTCTAGGCTTATTCTATAACCTTCATCACCTATGAGCTTTATGATAACAGGGAAGAGGAAGGTATCATTTATCCTCTTAAAATGCACTTTTGCATTGCTTAGAGGGAGTTGAGTATAATACTCCCATACCTTCTTCTTCCCTTCTTCATCCCTGAGTTGGCCTTTTATTTGTAGCCTTGGAAACTTGCCTGCTCAAGAAGCTACCCATATAACATAAGAAGTAAAGAAGAACTTCTTCATTTTATGTTTTGAAGATAGATATGATTGCAATCTAGCCATCTGCCTGACAAACTTTAAAAGTATCACCTGGTCATTACAATACATGGGCAGCAACATGGGATTTCCTATAAAGCCACTAACCCTGATATATGTAGAACATGGGATTTCCTATAAAGCCACTAACCCTAATATATGTATAACATTGATTCTAGAGGAACCACCATCCCCTTTCCCTTATTACTGACATTGCCTCTGGGCTTATTCTATAACCTTAATCACCTGTGAGATTTATGATAATAGGGAAGAGGAAGGCATCATTTATCCTCTTACAATGTTCTTTTGCATTGCTCAGAGGGAGTTGAGTATAATACTCTCATACCTTCTTCTTCCCTGCTTCATCCCTGAGTTGGCCTTTTATTTGTAGCCTTCGAAACTTGCCTGCTCGAGAAGCTACCCATATAACATAAGAAGTAAAGAAGAACTTCTTCATTTTAAGCACATTAATCAATTGATTATGTATGTTATCTAATAATATATGGGCCCAATCATAATATTGTTTCCCAATCAAAATAGTATTCATATACTGAAACATCCAAGGGTGAAAATATCGGCAATCGGATTTACCGAATACCTTGCTCAACATGATTATCAAGTCCCGTTGTGGCTCCTTAAAATCAGCTCTTAAAATATCACTTGCCTTTAGACTTGTCTTTCTCTCTTCTTCGAGCCAATGTTCATTCATATGTCTCTCATAGGAAGCGTGATCCCTATCCAAGACCTCTGTAGCCTCCTCCTTAGTAGTCAACACCACTTCATCACTGGAAGGAATAGAAAACACAAAACCTAGCATGTATGTTTATAAATCTATCACTATTCTGCCTTTATCATCTATGCATTTCCTGGTGTCTACATTATAGAATTATACAATAGTCATAATAAATTCTTGGGCTTGTATAGATTGTAGAAAAATTGTTGCCTCCACTAGCCCTAACACCTTGATCCTCCTATAAGGAGAATCCAACCTTGGCTTGTCCAATTGTGTTCTAATATCTTCCAGTTCAATATGTCCTACTTTGTTATCAATCACCTAGTTGATATGGTCTTCCAATTTATAAACATACGTCTTGCCTTGGTAATGGTACTTCATCGTTAGAGGTAGCTTATCTAGATCTTTAACCTTCTTGCTGGAGGTTGGGTCCATTTAATTACTCTAACCTGCAAGAAACAACCAAAAATTATCTCATCATATTGTCAAAACATCAATTATATCACCCACTTTGGGACTCTGGGGTTCTGAGGTGGAAAAATCCTTCAAAAACAACTAACTTCAGAACTCCGAGATTGTGTGGTTCTGAGGCTAGGATAAGATAAAACAACAAATCCTGAAACTCCGAGGTTCCGGGGTAAGATAAAACAACAAAGCCCGAAACTTCGGGGTTCTAAAGTCCCTCGGTTCCCACTTGAATATCAACAAAGAAGGTCTGGAACTCTGGGGTCCCGGGGTTCCGAGTTGAAAAATTGGCCTAAGGGGAAAAGAACTTTGAAACTTTGGGGTTCTGAGGTTGGGGGTTGGGCAAAACAAAAGGACCTCAGGATTTCAGAACCTGGAATAAGGAGCCCAAGGCATGCGACAAAATTAAAAACAAGCAAAATGAAAAATGAGAAAGAAAAAAGAAAAGAAAAAGGAAATCTAAACTAGAAAAAAATAGAAAAT
Organism: Cryptomeria japonica; assembly: GCF_030272615.1. Lineage (NCBI taxonomy): Eukaryota > Viridiplantae > Streptophyta > Pinopsida > Cupressales > Cupressaceae > Cryptomeria > Cryptomeria japonica. Next base: position 214,798,725 of record NC_081414.1, on the reverse strand, counting down.
GTAAACAAGAAAACACAAAATGGAATAAATCCACCAACCTGGCAGAAGAAAACACGCAAAACCAATTAACATAGAGGCATGAACTCGGGAGGTCAAAGGTGAACACTGGAAAGCTTCAATGCACAAATGAACTTAAAAAAGTTCATTTTCCCTATTTATACCCCCCTTATAAGCCATCTATACAACCGCCTTAAACACGACCTCAGGAGTCCAGGGTTCCAAACTTCTGAGATGATAGACAAAAGAAACACGAACACACCTCGGGACTCTAATGTTCCAAGGTGCTTCTCAACATCAAACAGGGCACTTCGAGATTCTAGAACTTAGGGGTCCCAAGGTGAAACACAAAACAAATTCGAGATTCTGGGGACTTAGAGTTCCGAAGTTCACAAACAATTAGGTGACAAAACACAAAGAACTCGAAATTCCAAGATTCCTAGGCTTCAACAAAAAAGAACAATGTCGGACCTCACGATCCCGAGGTTCTGGAATTCTGAGTCTAGACAAAAGACAAGAAACAAAGAGCCCACCTCAGAACTCTGGGTTTCTAGGGTGGGACTCGAAACAAAGAAAAGAGCACTTCAAGACTTTGTGGTTCTAGGGTTTCGAGGTTAAAAAGGAAAAAACTAAGAAAAACAAAACTACAAAAAGCAAAAGAGAGGGGACCCATATTTTCAAGACAAGGAAACTGATGGGGTTAGGTATGCAAGGCATAACAAGATCACTTAATACAAAACCATAACTATTATTTGGCATAATTAGATGCTCTTCTTCAATTCATTACTCATTGTAATCATGTTGTATTAGCCTGTAAGGTAGTCAGCCTTCCTCCGGGTTGTAGCCTTTTTGTAATTGAGCAGTGAGCTCTAGGAAGTGTGCTTGAATGCATGTGCACTCCAAATTTTTTAATATTGTTCTACTACTAGCCATAGAATAATAATATTATGGGTACTCAATCCAACTATGGTTTTTCCCTTTTTGGGCTTCCACGTAAAACTACTGGTGTTATGGTTATGTTCTTGTTTGCTTTGTGTTTCTGCATTTTAGGTTATTGCTTGTGCATCCGGTGGATAAAGAATCAAATTAACAAATTTGTAAATATCATAACAATGATTCACTCCCCTTCGTAGTGTTCATTGATTCCAACAATTGGTATCAAATCTTAGTTCCTCTGAGGAAGCCTAAAATCTTGAGGAAGATCTAGAAGACTGAATCAATGGACTCTGACTTGTAGAGACAACTTAGTGTGGCACTTGAAGATCTTGATGTAGCAATGAAGGAAAATACTAGCTTGAAAAGAAATCTGAATGCAGCTGAAGACTTCATTAAAACCTTTAAAGATCAATTGAACACTTCTTGGGAAAAGAGAAAGGAGGTGATGGACAAGCTGAAGGAGAAAGAAGAACAAAGTGTTGACAATCAAATTCTACGAGATAAGATAGATGAATGTGAAAAGCTGGCCAGGGCGAATGAAGTTTTGAAGAATGAGATGCAATCTATTGTCATGAAGCTGACTAAGAAAATTGAAGACCAAAAGAAGAATGAAGAAGATTGAATCAATCCTTGAAGAAAAGATCAAATGAATGTAGCAGAATAACCTATGAGAATGACCAGTTGAAGCTTGAGTTCATGCAAACAAAGAATAATGGGCAAGAACTTGAAAGACAAATCATAATTCTGAGAGATGAGTTGACTACTGCTAATGAATACAAAGAGAAGTTCAAAGCTAGTTCAGCCCAATTGGATGAGGTGTTGGAAATTCAGAGACATGGAAAAGACATGCGAGGACTTAGATATGAGAAAGAAGAATCCTTTGATTCCAGACAGAGCAATGCAAAATCTAATCATCAACAAAATAAGAAACTTTTGGTAAGACAACCTAATGCCTATAAATATAATGGTAAATGTTTTACTTGCAATATATTTGGTCATATGGAAAATCAATACAAAAGTGGGATGAATAATGGGATGATGAATAATGTTGTGAATAAGGGCCCTACCTTTATCGGTCAATGTTTCAAATGCAACAATTTTGAACATAAATCAAATATGTGTAGAATGATGATCAATTTCCAGAATAAGAGATGTTTTGTATGTGGGATGTTTGGACATATATCTAACCAATGCAGGATGAGATAAAATCAAATGAATTATAGGACAATGCAAAGAAATGTCTGCCATGCATGCAACAAACTAGGTCATAATTTAAAATATTACAAAAGTAGGAACAATGGTTTGGTGAAGAAGAATAAATCTGATGAAAAACAAAAAGAAAAGGTAGATGAAATTAGAGGTCAACATAAGAAGATGTCAGTAAATAAAGAAGATTAAAATATGCAGAATGGCTCCACACCTAAATCCGATGATGGAACCTCATCCGGTAACTAGGGATTTTTGGCCTTAGGGGAATTTTTTCATGCAAATCCATAGAATCCCCTCTTAGGAGATCTATAACTCGATCTAGAAGGTTGTGGAAGATCTAGATTAAGCATGTAGATAACATCTAAAAGATTTGTGACAGTGGTCCTACCACTATTCTCCTTATTGTTCCTTGTTAGGACCCAAAGGCAACTGAGAAGGGGGGGGTGAATCAGTTGTCTATTAATTTCAACCCAAATATAACTTAACCAAACTTAGTGCATAATACCGATAAACCAAACTTAATGTCGGTAGACAGTTTAATAGTTAATAACAGTACCGGTAAAGTTTAATCCATGAAACAGAAAGACAAATAACATCCACAACACATAACACATATATTTGTACGTAGAAACCCTGTAAGGGGAAAAACCACGGTGGGAAACCTTACCCACAATCAGATGATACTACTGCAGATAGTATGTGTGTACAAATGGGGTCTGCACATGCAGAAAGGCCAATTGCCTAGAGCTCACTGCTCAATCACAAAATGGGAGTCACACTGACTACAATTGGATGGTTAAATCCAATGATAATGTATTGCTCAAAATAGCATCTTCATATGTTGGATTCAGAACCAGTTAAGCTTTGATTTTCTTTTTCATACCTTCCTTGAATCTTCAAATGATGTCTCCATGTATAGCTCTGCTTATATTCGCATATACCTTATTGCAATCCTTTCCACACCTTCTTATTTACTTAATCTCATAAATGAGATCTTACATATATACCAAAACCTAAGACCAAATGTGTAGGTCGGCTCACTAATAATATTACAATTAAATCAATTACAAATGAATCAATATGTGATGCATCATGTTGGCTCAATGCACTCACAATAATAACCAATCAATAAAACATCTCTGTAACATGTCGTCCTGATCTGGAATAGATAACGCTTGTTGGTCCATAACCTAGACCTATTTGCTAGTAACAACAAATATGCAAACTCGATTAGACCAATAACCAAATCACCAAAACCAAGTTTCCAAACAATGTCTTTGACATAACCAAGTAATCTCCAGATGATAACAGATCATCCCCAATGTTAGTGAACAATATAACCTGCCAGTGAACCAGATACCGATGACTATGCATAAGTCATTGAACATGCTGGTGAACATAACCAAAGATCTTTAGTGCTAATAAGTGTCACAAGTGTTGACATCAATGACAAAACCAATGCAACACATCCATAATACCAATATTCCTATGGGTCAGCCCCCTTGTTTTTTGGCTGCTTCTAATATCAAAAACATCTAGAAGATTTGTGACATTTTGGTAATCTGGTGAATGAAACAATGAAAAATAGTGCAACCAAAAGCCTTCAAAGTTGAGCATTTATTGCCACAAAAAATTAGGTTTTCAAAGGTGAAAAGGGCATTTAAAAATTTCATTATTCCCAATGTGTTCGGGAGGAAAGAGTGGAGCAATAGAGTGAAAGAGATTTGATAGTGAAAATCGAGCTTGAATTGATCATTCGGCAATTCCTTGCACCCGATTGTGAATCAAGAGGTAATTATTTGTTCATGAGTTATCTTCTTGTAATGGGTGTAAAAAGGTGATGAGAGGAAGATCAAATGGAAATATTTTCTCTCCTCAAGAAAAGGATTGAAAGTTTCACAAAGTATTTCCTTCAAATTCTCGAACACATTACATTTAAAAGAGGGGTGGGAAATTCACTAGATCCAATCTCAATCAAAGGAGATTGAATTCTAAATGAATTGACAACGAATTTAGAGAGTGATATTAACCCCTCTTTCAGAATGTATAAGTTGAATTATGTGGTTTAAGACTAAGTGTAAAAGTGACAAAGAAATGATTATAACTCGAGATAGAAATCTGGGATGAAGTTGTGTACTTGGAATTAGAAGTAAAAGGCCGAGACGAAGCTCCCCTACAAATTTGGGTGAAAGTTGTCGGGACCTGTTGAAAGTGTACTCAATCCTCCAAAAAACCCACACACCAATAGGGTTTTTTCATCTCTAAAAACAAAGTCCAAATCTACAAATATAGTTGTGCACTTGCAACCTACACATAGAAAAGAGAAGAAATATTGTTGGGATTGGGGGTTTGCCTTCAAGTCAAACCCTGGTTTTGGAATTAACCAAATGATGAAAAGTACTTGCAATTAAATGAAAGTAAATGATTGAAGTGAATTAACCTCAAGAGGGGATGCAATTCAAATGTTGATAGAGTTGTTTGAAAGGATATGTAGAATTGAATGTCAAAAGAGATCTCCACTTCAATGGTTTAATCCTTTGAATGCAACACCTAGCCTTGAAAGGAGACTTGAGATGCTCAATGGATACTTGAATGGAAAATTGAATGCTTGAACTTATTCAAACCTATATAAAATAGGAGGGGAAAATGTGTCTTATATATTCGTCAATTAGGGTTATTTGACTGATTTTTCATCTTAGGCCGACATAGGGAAACTTTTCCTGCTTCAAAATTGATAAGACGAATGAAAATTTTAAGTGGAGGGGGCACAAAATAGGGAAAGGACAGGGGTGCCACACTCCTATCCTTCCCTAATCCAAGATAGGAAGCAGCAAAGGAAGTGCAAGATGTGAGGAAATGCACATTCTGGGAGGTGTGAGCATGTCTCGGGCCTCCAATCAGGCTTAGAGATTTGTTTGCCAATGTGAAGACCCAAATGCGGTCTAAAATTTCAAGGTCGCAATTTTATGATGCTACATTTAGCCCCCACTTTAGCAGGAGTATAAGCGTATGCCAATACTACTGGTAAAGTACAAGGAAACAAGATTGAAAGACTATCACTATGTCAAGGAGGCAAGATACAGCAAGCCCTTAGTGGACTAAGGATATTACAACCTCGATTGAAAAAGTAAAAGGGAAGATCAAGAGAGAAGAAATATGACTGTAAGTAGCAAAGTTCCCCTCACTATGAGTCATGAAAATCAAGGATACCAAAAATTACAAAGCAAAACCAAGTTTGCTAAGTAACTTTGAGTATCAAGAAGGAAAATATGAGCAGAGTGTATGCCCCCACATTAAAGTGATCTGATGCAGGAGCAACCCCAATTCACAGCAATCTTGCATCAACCAAAAACATTTTCCTTTCTATTTTGTTTGCAGTTTCAGTTTTCCCTTCTATGTGTCCCGGTTTTGGCTCACCGGTTCCTCTGGAGTTGGATTCTACTTGAAGACTTGATCATCTTTCTTGCTTTCAGAATGCATCCCATTTGGATCACTTTTTGGGAAGATATTGTTACCAGTTTCCATTACAGTTTCTTGTTACCGGTTGTTCCTTTATTACTGGTTGCCTGAGACCTATTCTAGTGATCTACCAGAACCAATTCCGAAGCTTGCAGACCCTTGAGCGTTGATTTCGATGTTCCTTGACATGTGGTTGACCTTCTTTGTTTCATCCTTTGGATTTTCCAAAGGAATCTCTTGGCAGAGGCCAACCTTGTTCATTTTGCATGTTAGGTCTTGTTCTTCAGGTTTTGATCTCTTTTGGGTTGACTGGATCCTTTGGATCAGTATATATATTTAATCATGCTTTAGAATATAATCAATTAGAATCAATCAGAGTATTAGATAGATAGACTATGCCTAGAAGATAGATCTTTCGATTCAAGGTCCTAGTTGTGACCTATTCTACTAGGCTTGTGTGTCAGTATGTTGTAACCAAGTTGTTACCGGTTGGATGTAATCAAATTTCATGCAATAAAACTATCTTTTATGCATTGCCTCCATCATATATGTGTGTTTCTATTGTGTTTACTCTTGTTGACTAGTCCAGATTGATCTCTTTGAGGTCCCTCCTCACTAGTGACTTCTTCAAGTGGTATTAGAGTGAATTTTCATTCCAGAGGTTTCGTGTCCTAAATTTTTTGTTGTAGGGTGGCAGATTGCGAATCTGACCTGCAATTGCAGAGGAATAACATGAATCAATAGCATGATGAGGAACTAGGAATGGTAGAGCGTGTGAGAATGTAGACCCTTCTATGATGGAGATGTTGCAAGGAATAGTAGTCCGGTTAGAAGCTGTGGAGACAACCCAGAGAAGAGGCCGACATATTGAAGATGTAAGCGAAGATGAAGGAGAAGAAGCCTCGACAGAACAAGTGAACCTACCAACAGTTGATCTAGATGAAGATAGGTTTTTAAGGGTTTTGAGTAGGGTGAACACTAAACCTTATTTTACCCCACCGAAATATGATGGGAAGTTAGATTTGGATGAATTGATGGATTGGATCTTGGAGATGGAGAAGTATTTTGATTTTTAAAACACTACATAAGAGAGGAAGGTGAAATATGCTTGTACCCAATTGAAATATCATGCATCTCTTTGTGGGAGCATTTGCAAGTTAATAAACAAAGAAGAGGTAAAGAAAAGATTAAGACATGGGATCAGATGATTGCTAAGTTGAAATCAAAGTTTGTCCCAGCAAATCATCAAGTGGATTTGTTCCAAAAATTGCGGAACCTAAGACAAAAGGAATCTAGTGTGAAGGAGTACACTAAAGAATTTTACAAATTGAACATCAGATCCGGACATGTTGATGATAAAGTTGAACAAATTGCAAGATATTTGAACAGATTACGAATGTCTATATAAGATGAAATCAGTATGATAAAATTGGAGAGTGTTGAAGAGGCTTACCAATGTGCATTAAAGGTTGAAGAGAAATTGAACAAAAGACATGAGCAGAGACATAGAGGTAGAGGTGGAAGGTTTACCAGAGGAAGATTTCAAGGAGGAAGAGGATATATTGGAGGAAGAGGAATCAGTATAGATCATAACAAGGACAAGGAAGTGAGAAAAGAAGTTAATTCATACCAGAAGGATGATAGAAATTTCTACCGGATGGTTACCGGAATGAGAACTTTGGAAGACAAGACAAGAGGACATTCAGAGGAACCCTCTTTAAGTGTGGAGGAGAAGGACACCATGCATTCGAATGTAAGAAGATAGAGGCTATCGGAAGAGAAGCAGTGGTGGAAGAAAACCCCATCGGATTAGACAATAAACCAAAAGATGGAGAACTACTGATAATGAGGAGAGTTTTGTGTCATACCGAAGGAGATGAAGAACCCTTGCAGAGGAAGAATATGTTCAAGACCAGATGTAAGGTATCCGATAAGTGTTGTAAAGTTGTTATTGATAGTGGTAGTTTAGATAATCTTGTTTCAGAATAGATGGTGAATAAGTTGAAATTGGAGAGATTGAAACACCCTAAGCCTTATTAGATAGCATGGATTCAGGATGAACATAAGTTGTTAGTAAGTGAACAGTGTTTGGTAAAATTGAAAATTGGGAATTATCATGATGAAGTTTTGTGTGATATTATGCCTATGGATATTTGTCATCTTTTATTGGGAAGACCTTGGCAGTTTGATAGATAGACAGTACATGATGGGAGGAAGAATACATACACTATTGTGGCCAATGGGATGTAGCAAACCTTGTTACCTTTGGAGGAACCTTTGAAGAATGAAGTTTTTACAGATGCCAGAATCTATTTAGTAGATGGAAGGAAATTCATGGATGGACTAAGACATGAGAATGTGTATTTTGCCTTAATTTCTAAGAAGACTGAGAGACCAGAACCAGAAGGAGAGCGCCCGGAAGAGATAAGAGATTTGCTGATAGAATATGAGGACATCATTTTAGATAATGTACTTGATGGACTGCCACCTATTAGAAGTATTTTTCATTGCATGGACTTTGTTCCCGGAGCTAGTTTACCTAACAAAGTTGCACACCGGTTGACACTGACAGAGAATGAAGAATTGGATAGACAAGTGTAGGAGTTGCTGAAGAAGGGTTTGATCAAGGAGATTCTGAGCCCTTGTGTAGTACCAGTAGTATTAGCACCTAAGAAGAATGGAGAATGGGGAATGTGTACTGATTCAAGAGCAATAAACAAGATCATAGTGAAATACCAGTTTCCTTTGCCTAGGATGGATGACATAATAGACTATTTGAGTGGAGCAAAATAATTTATAAAGATAGATTTGAAGAGTGGATATCATCATATCAAGATCAGAGAAGGTGATGAGTGCAAGACAGTGTTTAAGACAAATGAAGGAGTATATGAATGGTTGGTGATGCCTTTTGGATTGACTAATGCACTGAGCACTTTCATGAGGTTGATGAATGAGGTATTATAGAAATTTTTGGGTAATAAGTTTGTTATTGTGTATTTGGATGACATTCTAATTTTTAGTAGAACAAAAGAGGAGCAGTTGGTGCACTTAAGACAAGTTTTACAAAGGTTGAGAGAAGAAAAGTTGTTGATCAATATCAAGAAGTGTACTTTCATGAAGGATGAGCTAGTCTATTTAGGATTTATGATATCGAAGGATGGTTTGAACATGGACCCTGAGAAAGTGAAATCCATTGTTGAGTGGCCTACATCGAAAAGCATTGAAGAGGTAAGATCATTTCATGGATTGGCTAGTTTTTACCAGAAGTTTATCAGAAATTTCAGTTCAATTTGTAACCCTATGACTAAGACCATGAGAGGAGATCAGAAGGAATTCAAGTGGACCACTAGAGCAAACAAAAGTTTTGAATTGTTAAAGAGGAAAGTGACTGAGCAACATGTGTTAGCTTTACTAGATTTCAACAAGGTATTTCAAGTGGATTGTGATGCAAGTGGAACAATAATAGGAGCTTTTTTGAGTCAAGAAGGGAGAGCAGTAGCCTATTTCAATGAGAAATTGAATGATTCCCAGAAGATATATTCATTGTATGATCAAGAATTTTATGCCATAGTTCAAGCCTTGAAGAAATAGAGACAATACTTGTTGCCTAAGGAGTTTGTGTTGTATATAGATCATCAATCTTTGTAGTATTTGAACAGTCAGAGTAAGTTGAATTAGAGACATATGAGGGGTGGAATTCTTGCAAAGTTACACCTTTATTTTGAAAAATAAAAGTGGAAAATATAACAAATTTGTTGATGCATTGAGTAGGAGAAGGAATTTGATGACAAAAATGAGAGTGACAGTATTAGGTTTTGAAGATTTGAAGACCTTGTATGATGAAGACCCAGATTTTGCAAAACCTTGGAAAGCATGTAGAGAATTGGTTATGGTTGATAGGAGAAAATAGTTGGATTATTTCATTCAGGATGGGAAGTTATTCAGGGGAGTTCAGTTGTGCATACCTAAGAGTTCCATGAGAGAGAACCTAATAAAAGAGAAACGTAGTGGAGGTTTAGCTAGACATTTTGGCATTGACAAAATAGTTGCATTGGTGAGTGAGTAGTACTTCTGGCCCTAGATTCATAAGGATGTTAAGAGATATGTGCAGAGTTCTAGAGTTTTTCAACTTGCAAAAGGTAGTAGTTAGAATGTGGGATTGTATAAACCTTTGATAGTACCGGTAAGACCTTCGGAGGATATAAGCATGGATTTTGTACTTGATTTCCTAAGACATTGAGAGGGAATGATTCTATATTTGTGGTAGTGGATAGATTTTCAAAGATGGATCATTTAATACCTTGTAAGAATACATCAGATGCATTACATCTAGCAGACCTATTTTTCAAGGAAGTGGTGAGATTACATGGATTACCTAAGAGCATAGTTTCAGACGGAGACACTAAGTTTGTTGGCTATTTTTGGACAACACTTTGGAAGAAGATGAAGATAGATTTGAAGTTTGGTTCTAATTTTCATCCACAGACTGATGGATAGACAAAATTTGTTAACCGGAGCTTGGGAAACTTGTTGATATGTTTAGTGGGAGATAAAACTGGAAATTGGGATTTGATCCTTGCACAAGCAGAGTTTGCCTACAACAATTCAATGAATAGAAGTATTGGAAAAACACCTTCTGAGATTGTTATCGGAGTGAATCTGAGATGAATAGCATAATTGAGAGACATTAGCAGTGAAGACCGAAAGAGTTCAAAAGCAGAAGATTTTGCAGATCACATGGCACCATTGCATATTTAGGTTACACAACATTTGGAAGACATGAACAACAAATATAAAGAGAAGGTAGATGAGAAGAGGAGACATAAGGAATTTGAAGTTGGTGATGAAGTGATGGCATATTTGAGAAATGAGAGATTCTTGGTTGGAACTTATTGTTTTCATTCAAATTGCACTCGTAATGCACAAGCTGAAAGCTCAAGAAACTTGGTGACACATGGGATAATTCTCAGGCCTGTGGGTTGCCTATAGTGAGAATTAACCTCCGGATGAAGGGTTGGTTCCCTGTGAATAACTCTAAATATTTACTAAGAAAAGGGATAGGAAAACTAAAAATGAAAATAGAATGACTTACAAATGCTAAACCAAGGTGAAGCATCAATAAGATATCTGAAAATGATAGAGATACACTCCTAAACACACCAATCTACACAAATAGACTTCTAGTTCATAGCACATAAATATTTCATGCAAAGGATTTAAACTTCAAGAAATTGAAAAGAAAGAGAACTTTCACAATCAACCAAATGAACCAATTTATCACAATGCACAACTTGTGACTTATAAATGAGACAGAAAATTTAAAGGTTATTTAAACAATAACACAGTAAACTAACTCTCAATCATGAATAAGAAAATGAACTGTAAAGACATAAGGCATAAGCTGATAATTTTTTATTCAAAATTCTGTCATAAAACTGCATATGAGCTACAAGAATGCATTCTCTACTAAAACCAGCAAGAGAATGATCAAGAACTAGTGAAGAAAGATAAAAAAAATTTACTTTATACAAAAAACCTTCCAAAAGGTAGAGGAAAGATAACTCCAGAATGACTGAAGATGAACTCCCACTGAAAATATCTCTTTTGAAAACTGATCCTCGTGTAAAAATAAAAGCCACCAAAATAGGCTCAAAATCATGAGAAAAACTCATGCAATTCAGTTCAAACTCTTAGTCAACTAAAGGTTGACCCATATGGCGCTCAAAAATCAATCCTTATTACCTCAAGATCACGAGAAAGAATCATGCAGACTTTCTCTCAAGCTCAAATCGGACCTCAAACTACCTAATGGCTTCTCTTCTTATTTTGCATGGATCCCTGGATGCTACCTTGCCTGCCACCACTTTCGGCTTCTGACTATGACTAGCATTGCTTTCTTCATCAAGTCATCAGATTAGCACTGAAACACTTATTCTGATGGCCGATGAAAGCACTCCCAACTAAATGCTTCCTTAGTGGGCCCTCGGCATGGCCTCAAAAAATTTATTCTGATGGTCAATGAAAGTTCCATCCTCAGTCGTTGGGTTGCGATGGAAATCCTAATGAGCAATTTCCCACTGTGACTTGGTGAGTACCATCAGATCTTCTATGATTTCCATTGATCAACTATGATCTGCATGCTTTATTTCTTCCTTTGAAATGCTTCCTTAGCGGGCCCCACTACTTGGTCGCCCAGTCGTGAAAGCCCTTGCCACGTGTTACAATCTGACTTTTCCATGGCCACCATCTCACCTTAGACTGGATCCACCATTGGACTTATCCTTTCTTTGTTGCTAATCCGCGATATGTAACTGTCGATCATCTTCGCATAGCAAATCAGCAACAGTCGTTGGATCGGCTCCAACCTGCTTTCTCTTTATCTCCTTAGCTGTCTGTGCCATCTGTCAGCCTTTGTTTCTCTCATGGGTCCACCTAATCGCCATTTGGACCTGCCACTGGCCTTGAGCCCGCCTTGGCTCTTCTTCTACGCTCTTCCATGTGGCACATCTTGATTCACCTATGAGCCCACCTAGACGACCACCTCAACTGCCATGTTGCCAGTCGCTATGTCATAGGGAATAACTATCGAGCGTCTTCATTTCATGGTATAGCGATAGCGGTTAATTTGCCCTCAAACTTCTTGATCTTTAACACCTTAGCCGCTCACCTTTTCCGCACATGCTTTATCGCCAAGTCGCGGAGATAACTCACAAGCTTCTTTCTATAGAGGTATTGCAAACGTCGTTAGATCTTTCGCATCACTATTGATATTTCTTGATCTGCATGCCCATTAACCCTAGTTGATCTACTCTCTTGTGTCGCATGTCAATATGTGTCACCCTCTGATTGGCTCCAGAGATCTGCCTGGGCACCACTTGTCTGTCGGGTCTGCCACACGTCTTGTTTTGTCAGATATCATTCTTTCGGCCAAACTACTCCCTCGGTGAGTCATTTACAAGTCTCATCAAACCTGCAGTTTCATCGATGCCTTTATCTTATCGGTGGGACCAGTTCTAATTTCTTTGATATACCCTATGTTGATGGAACTGAGCCTTTGGTGAAACCTTTTCGAGACTCATTGCGGCCAAGGTTTGCTCGATGTCAATGGAACTGAGCTTTCAGTGAAACCTTTTCAGGACTCATCGCGGCCAAGGTCTGCTCAATCAGTCACCCATCCATGCCATGTCACCAACCACTAGACCACCACCTGTCCTTGGTCTTATACTCTTTTCTCTACCACGTCATCAGTCACCAAGTTGCAATGATATCTGACGACCATCTAGCCATCGTGACATAGCGATAGCCATTGGATCACCATGATCTACATCTGATCTTCCTTACTTGCTCGCTCTTTAGTCTCTTCTTGTCAGCTGGTCACAAAATTAGGACGCCTTGAGATGCGCACGCATGTGGGGTCCACTAGGCAATGAGCCACTTCTTGTCAAAAGCATGTAAGCTTTGACACTATAGTTATATGTGACTTTAGTTTTAATACAAAAATTCTCCTCCCTGCGACCAATGTGAGATAAATGTTCATCATGCCTGGTGACTGAAAACGCTTGGAATTTTCTTTGGCCTTTTAAAACCTTCTTTGGTGCCCAAGTAAAAACTTTACATAGGTCGATTACATTTGCTCTGAGTTTCTTTTGGCCTTTCATCAGCTACGTAGGGAATTCAGCAATACACTTGCCAACATGAATTTGCTTGAAGGTTTTAATAGGCCATGCTATTTCACCTGCAATGGAGAATAAATGTCTCTGTGATTTATCGCATGCTAAGCTCAACCCTCATGGGAGCCACATTTTAACCCACATGTTGTCTTACTTTCTTGTATCTGCACATGAAGCAAACAAGTTAGACAGAAAGAGTGCATTTTTGATTTCTCGTTCATGATTTGACCTTTTCAAAATGAATGAATGCAAGGCTTCATGAGGTCTCCAATTTGGCATATGCAAAATTTGGTAACACTTATAATTGCAGATGAAGAAGTTTGGACCCTATAAGATTTTGAGAAAGTTCAGTTTTGGAAATGCATATGAAGTGGAGCTACCGAATAGTCTAAGTATTTCACCTATATTCAACATTGCAGATCTTCATGAGTACCATGAACCATAATTCAGTGAGGGCAGTGTTGCAAATCTTGAGAAACAATTGTCCTGGAAGGAACCAGATCAGATTGAAGAGATTTAGGATAGTAGGATTGGGCATAGCACCTGAAATAGTCAGTACAAAGAATATCTTGTGAAGTGGAAGAGCACACCAATTGAAGACTCATCTTGGATTTCTAAGGCAGAGGTAGACCGCCTTGGATTCCCTCTAACCCCAGCAAAGTGAGAGGCTCACTTTTCATTAATTCTGGATGTATGATGCAGGAGCATCCCTAGTTCACAATAATATTGCATCAACCAAAAGCATTTTCCTTTTTGTTTTTTTTGCACTTTCAGATTTCCTTTCTGTGTGTCTTGGTTTTGGCTCATTGGAACTTATGGAGTTGGATTCTACTTGAATACTTGATCATCTTTCTTTCTTTCAGACCACATCTCATTTGGATCACTTTTCGGCAAGATATCACTATCGGTTTCCATGACAGTTTCTTGTAACCAGTTGTTCCTTTGTTACCAACTGCCTAAGACCTATTATGGTGATCTACTAGAACCCATTCTGAAGCTTGCAGAGCCTTGGGTGTTAATTTTGATGTTCCTTGGTGTTTGGCCAACCTTCTTCATTTCATCCTTTGGATTTTCTGGAGGAATCTCTTAGCAGAGGCCGACCTTGTTTATTTTGCACGTTAGGTCTTGTTCTTCGGGTTTTGATCCCTTTTGGGCTGATTGGATCCTTTGGATCGGTATATATATTTAATCATGCTTTAGAATGTAATCAATTAGAATCAATCAGAGTATCAGATAGATAGACTATGCCTAGAAGATAGATCTTTCGATTCAAGGTCCTGGTTGTGATCTATTCTACCAAGCCTGTGTGTTGGTATGTTGTAACCCGATTGTTACCGATTGGATGTAATCAAATTTCATGCAATAAAACTATCTATTTTTCATTGCCTCCATCATATATGTGTGTTTCTGTTGTGTTTACTCTTGTTGATCAATTCGGATTGATCTCTTAGAGGTCCCTCCTTGCCAGTGACTGCTTCACAATCATGCATGCCTTTGTTGGCATATACACACTCCAATGAGACGTTGTATGTGATTCAAGGATTTGTCATTGATGGCAAACTTACAATCCTATGGCACCAGCAAGGCATTACACCGACAAGGCATTACACCGGCAAGATAGTTCACCGGCATCAATAGATCACACTCTACATTGGCACTCAGACCACCAGCACCGGCACAAAGAAAGGAAGCATACCAGCACAGAGGCCAACAGGATTTTTGTTATATTATATTTTGTTTATTATTGTAAAAACCTTGTAAGCTGACTTGGCAAGTTGTAAAATGACTCTTATATATAAAAGAGATCATTGTAGACATTTTGTAAGGGATGTAAGCAAAAAAGGAAGATATTAGACAGACCTATTATGTGAAATATAGGTTAAATGTTTTATGTAAAGAACAGAGTAGAAACCGGTACTGGATCAGGCATTATAGATGCTATTGTAAAGTAGTACAAGATATTGGATTTGAATAATCCACATTGTAAGTCAGTGAGACTTCCCATTGAGTAGTGAGCTCTAGGCAATTGGCCTTCCTGCATGTGCAAGCCCCCCTTTTGTAAGTAATATTCTCTTATTGGCCAGTAAGTGGATATTGTGGGTCATAAATCCCATTGAGGTTTTTCCCACACCGGTTTTCCTCGTTAAATCCCTGTGTCATGGTGTGCTTTTCATGTGGATGTTTTTAATTATGTTTATTACATTATTTCTTGCATACTGGTACATTGTTATAATATGTTCTATGTGTTTTAAATTGAGAAATTCTAAATACCAGTTAGATACTGATTCACCCCCCCCCCCCCCCTCTCAGTATCTGTGAGATCCCCAAAAATTGGTATCAGAGCCTGGTCCTCTATTTTCAAAAGCCTAATAGCTTGAGGAAGATCTTGACACCGATAGATATGGAAAATCTGATGAAGCAACTTCAAGAAGCTCTCTTAGACTATGATACAAAAAAAATGAAAAATATCAAACTAGAAGATGATCTAAAAGAAGCTCAGGATATCATTCAGGCACTTTAAGAGAACCTTACTATTGCAAGAAATAAGCGAAGAGAACTTTGTGAAAAGATGCAAAATGAGAATGATGAAAAGGAATCACTTAATGATATGTTAAGTAAGCTGAAACTGGAGAACATAACTACAAAGAATGAGATGCAGGATATGACTATGAGATTTTGTAAAGAGATTGAAGATAGGAAGAAGAATGAAGAAGAATTGACCAGAAGACTAAGTGATGCAGCAAATGAGAACACAAGACTTAGCTATGAAAATGATTTATTAAAGACAAATCTGATGCACACTCAAAATGACTCAAATGAACTGATGAAATAGAAAGAAGTCTTAGAAAGAGAACTAGAAACTGCATATCAACATAAAGAAAAATTCAAGAAAAGCTCAAAGGAACTTGGTAACTTACTGAAGAATCAAAAACCTAAAGGTGACACTTCTGAAATTGGCTTTGAATTTGGTGAAAGCTCTGGTACTGCAAACACACAGGATCACATGAAACTGGTAAGGCAACCTAATGCTTATAAATTCAATGGAAAATGTTTTAACTGTAATAAGTATGGTCATAGAGAAAATGAATGTAGATCTAGAAATTATCAGAATATTGACACACCCACCGGTCCATGTTCAAAATGCAACAAAGTTGGTCACAATTCTGAAAATTGCAAAATGAATGTGAGATGTTATGTTTGTGGAAGATTTGGACATTTATCTAATCAATGCAGAACACAAACCGGCATAGGTTATGGGAAAGCTATTTAGAAGAATAATGTGACTTTTTATGCATGTAACAAGATTGAGCATATTGCAAAATTCTATAGAAGTAAAGGATCACCGGCAGACAACAAAAGTTCTAGCTTGAAAGGTAAAGAAAAAGTTGAAGAGGTTAAGAAAGAATTCTCAAAACAATGGATTAGAAAAGCTGATCTAAATGTTGGGAATACTCCTCCACCGGTAGAACCAATCAATGCTTCACCGGCAAGACAAAATGATACTTCACTGGCAGGATAGAGTGATGCTCCACCAACAAGAAGTTCTTTATCAAATTGAATAAAGTTTCCTTGAGGGCTTGGCAATCTAATGACACATGTGCTATTATTCCCTCGGTTAGAGATGAGAAGTTGGAAATTACTTCATTACTGGTAGACAATGTTAAGTGAATACTTAACCGACATGCATTTAATGTGGTAGATGGCAAATTAACACTATAAATTTGTGGTTTTGGCTCCATTTTTTTTCACCGTGATTTCAAACATTCATAGAGCACAAAATTTGCAGAGCTAAGGAATTTCAAGAAAAGAGGTGAAGCACTTCAAGTAATCAATCCATCCAAGACAGAAAAATGTATTTATCATCATGGCATCCACCTCTGCACTTGAATATATAGCAAACCCTACTGTAGTCGAGGTCATAAAATGCCCTAGGCCCGTATTTCAACTAGTTCCCGAAGTAGCAAAGAAAGATGACAATATAGGTGCTTTCTCACAAATACCAAAAGGAGTTGTTTATGCTGAAGACCCCAGAATTTACATTCACTACAACATAGAGGAATTGGGAGATGAAAAGATCAAAACTATGTATAAAACTGTCATATGTGATAATTCTGGAAATGTGAAACCGGAACATAAAATCATTGAAACCCTAGGATTTACTAAAATCCTCTGCATTCTTGAATTTCTCAAGGATGTGATTAGGATAGTCTTAAGTAGGGTACATGGTGAATTTTTCTGGTTAGATGCAATTCACAAAATCACCAAGGAAGCTGTGAAAGCAGTCATAGGGTTACCGACCACCGGTAAAAGGCCAAACAAAACTAAGAAGGTCTCCAATGACCTAGTTACTAAGCTAACGGGTGCTACATCTGATAAAAGGTCCCTAAGAGTCAATGATGTAACCGACATCAATGTAAGGTTTATCAACATGATATTAGGGTATAAGGCAACTCATGCAAATAGACTCAATTCAATTTCAAGTTTATGCATTAAAAGTGCTTATGGCATGATCATAGATAATGTAAAGATTGATATATGTGAGTGGTTGAAGGATGAGTTAATTGACAACCTAGGCAAGATTAAGAAGGATAAGAAAGGAACTTTTAGGTTTGGAAATCTACTAGTATGTTTGATGCTACATATAATCAAACAAGTTCTCAGTATAGGCTACAAAGAACTTGGATTTGATATACCAATAGGTAAACAGCTAATAGAACTATTCAACAATATGGGAGAAGAGAAGGAAAACAATATCCATGATTTCTTTCAAGCACTTAAGGCCAAAATGAAGAAGAGAATTAGATTATCACAAAAGATTGTTGACAAATATAAGGATGAAATATGTTTTGTAATCAAAAAGGATGAAATATGGATGGAAACAGTCATTCCAAGAACAATTTAGGTAACAAAGATGGGCTATGAGACAGATGATCATATAATTGAGACTTATGCTAAAGCACTTTTGGAAGCACCAAACGAACCAAAGGAAGAAGTATTTGGTAGTGCTAAGACTATAGAAAAAGAAATACAATCTAAGAAGAGAGTGAAAAAGGTTGAGGTAGTTGTGAGAAGAGGCTCTAGACAGGCAAAGGCTATTAAAGAAGATGTGTTAAAACAAACTGGTATCACTGAGGATGAGCTAGGAACTCTACAGCCTGAGACTCATCTATAACCAGTAGGCACTTCTTCGGAGAGTGACATGCCTATAGCTTTCAAAAGAGTTGTAAGGAAAAGAGATCCCTCACTAGCAACCACACCCTCACCTAGGAGGACAAGACACAAACAACAAGCAGTGAGATCACCGGTTAAGAAGACTACACCAAAGAAGAAACTGACACCTAAGAAGAAGAAGAGAACAAAACAAAACCTAGCTCCTCTTGACATACTATTGAATGAAATTATAGAGGAAGGGAAACTAAAGAATATAGAGAAATTGTATGACACTTTGACTGCAGATGAAAAAGAACAAGTAGAAAACAGTGTTATATTGCATATGGACATGTATAAGAAATTTTTGATGGAAGTTGTAGATGAAGTACCAGATGAACTGTTCAAAAGACTAGAAGCAAGGAGACAAGTAGTAATAGAACTTGACAAGAAAATCAAGATAGAAAAGCTACTTGTTGTGTACCCAGTGAACTCACCTACAGAAATTGATGATTTAATTACTGAAGCCAACTAGTCAGTATTCTCTACTGCACACTGACACATTGCATTAATGGTTGGAAGAGTTAATGAGGTGACTAAAGAAATAGAAAATGGATGGGATATATTCCTAGTTGAAAAAGAAAAACAGGAAGAATATAGGAACCCCAAACCAATAAAGTTATATCAGAAAGAAAGAGACAAAGGAAAAGGAAAGGTCTGAGTATTAAAGTAAAAGACAACTTACCCCCACCATCTTTTACATCACCGGTAACAACAACTACAGAAGATCAACCAACAGTTGAAAGTATGGATGTAGAGGATGTCAATCCTAATCCTGAAGTCTTATACACAGTAGATGTTGATACACAAAAGATCAACATTGTGGTAGACAAAGATACAACTGGTAAGACTGAAATGGCTAGTGAGCCACCGATAGCTGAGCAAGCTATTACAACACAAGAGAAACCGGTAGATGACAAAGAACAACAGGCAGAAGATCAAACAAAGATAGTGCAACAAGAAGAGAAACAACAACAGGAACAGGCTCCAAAACAGAAACAGGAACAAGTTCATGAGGAAACAGTGCCACCGACAACTGGAGAAGTACACAAACCATTGCTTAAAGAAATGCAAACACAAACAGACCTACCAGAGGTCACAACAAGCTTGGTTACTTCTTCCACTGGTGGAATTCAGAATGTTCATTCCTCCTCAGCAGGCCACAAACCAACAAATATAACTAAAGTACTTTTGGATTCAATCAAAAGGATAATAGATTGTAGTTCACAAGCTTACAAAGCTATAGATGACACAATCCCAATTTTGAAGGTAATTGCTCCTAACTGTAATATAGACAATAAATATTCTTTAGGACAACTTGATACTTTGTGTAAATATATCACAAAGAACATTGAGAAAATAAAGGAAGAGACATTAAAGGACAAAGTAGAAATTGAAAAGCAAAAATTCTTTGAAGATCAGATAAAGAAGTGTACTAGGGAATTTGACACACTTCTACCAGAATTGTGTAACTTATTAAAGGAATACAAAACTTTGTACAAAGACACTTGGAAAACAAACTTTTTGACAGTAGACATAGATAAGAAAATAAGCAAGGTATAGAATGAAATCAATAAACTTGCTGATAATTTTGTTAACTCACCTGATACATTATCAGTTTTTTAGCAAAGGATAACAAATTTTGAGGAAGAGTTACTTAAATTAGAAAGAGAAAAGGAGAGAATAGTGAATAAGGCAAAGCATCTGAGATTAAAACTGAGTCCAAGATTGGACTATCTAGCATCATTGTGGAAGGAAATATCTAAGGCACTAATACAGGGACAGAAAACACCGGCAGAGCATATGCAACACCTCACCGGTACAGTTAAAAGAACAAAGACAACAATAAGAGACAGTGAAAATTTTATGGAGAGTATAAACTTGATTTTGGCGGATCTATTTCAAATTGTAACCAACTAGTTACAAGGTTGAAACTACAAACTCTACTAACATCTTGACAACCTTTGTCATTGATGCCAAAGGGGGAGTAGTGGTATGAGAAAATTCAATATCACAAGAATCATATGCTCAGGGGGAGCACACATTTTTGGTAACATTTTTGGATACACTTTTGAAATTTCTCATGAGTGTTGCCATCAATGCCAAAGGGGGAGATTGTTGGCATATGCACACTCCAATGAGACATTGTATGTGATTGAAGGTTTTGTCATTGATGGCAACCTTACAATCCTATGGCACCAGCAAGGCATTACACCGGCAAGGCATTACACCGGCAAGATAGTTCACTGGCACTCAGACCACCGACACTGGCACAGAGAAAGGAAGCATACCGGCATAGAGGTCGACAGGATTTTTGTTATATTATATTTTGTTTATTATTGTAAAAACCTTGTAAGCTGACTTGGCAAGTTGTAAAATGACTCTTATATATAAAAGAGATCATTGTAGACATTTTGTAAGGGATGTAAGCGAAAAAGGAAGATATTAGGCAGACCTATTATGTGAAATATAGGTTAAATGTTTTATGTAAAGAACAGAGCAGAAACCGGTACTGGATCAGGCATTATAGATGCTATTGTAAAGCAGTACAAGATATTGGATTTGTATAATCCACATTGTAAGTCAATAGACTTCCCATTGAGAAGTGAGCTCTAGGAAATTGGCCTTCCTGCATGTGCAGGCCCCCCTTTTGTAAGTAATATTCTCTTATTGGCCAATAAGTGGATATTGTGGGTCACAAATCCCACTGAGGTTTTTCCCACACTGGGTTTCCCCGTTAAATCCTTGTGTCATGGTGTGCTTTTCATGTGGATGTTTTTAATTTTGTTTATTACATTATTTCTTGCATACCGGTACACTGTTATAATATGTTCTGCATGTTTTAAGCTGAGAAATTATAAATACCGATTAGATACTGATTCACCCCCCCCCCCCCCTCTCAATATCTATGAGATTCCTAACAGCCTTATCGGGAGCGATTGCTTTAAGGTAGGATACACTCAAGAGAGAAAGAGAGAGGGCACATTATCGTAAGGATTTAGCCTCCAATCAAGGAATAAACCCAAGGATAATGAGTACAAAACATAAATTACGAGGATTTTTTGCTTTCCTCGAGGTCAGTATAGTCGTCATTCCCTAAAGAAAGGAAACTACCTTGGAAGAAAGGGAATACAGGTGTCTTTTGATTCAACATGAAAGAGACCAAAAGAGATCTCAATGCTTTTCATCATCCTCAAGTAGACATTACTAGGAAATATAGAAGAACAAAGATACACATAGAAGAATGATCATAAAAAAGCAAGAAAAGAGAGAGAGGTAGAGGATCTACAGTGCTAATGTAGCAAGTCTAGCATGACATATATCTCCTAATCTTGTTGATCACTCTTTCAGGAAGGTGGGAAACAAGCCAGAGGAGTGACATCGAGCATAACAAATGGAGCTATCACAAGATCCAAACAAAGACTATTCTCATGTGCTAAGTCACTTTGTTCGATTCTAGGAGCTAGGATTAAGGCTTTTGAAAATTCTGCAGATAAATGTTTGTCAACATCAACATATTCATATTCACTATCAGAATTATTAGGAGTTGTATTTCCATCATGAATAGCATTTTCACCTATTTGTTCATCAAAATTTATAGAAAGAGGAGCTCGCACGTGAATATAAGTAAAACCATCACATGTTTTTTGTAACTTATGATTCGGAGATGTAGGTTCAACATCTTGCTTAGGAGAAAAGGGAATCATGTCAACTATTGGAGTTTTGGGAGATTGAATATTTTGAGGAACAACTTCACGAGCTTGAGCATGATGCTTTCATTGGTATTATCTCACACAATGATTCTGTCAAGTCTTAGTAGAAGACTAAGAATTTTTAGGTCCCGGAGACAACTAAGAGAGGGGGGGGGGGGTGATTCAGTTGTCTAATAAATTCAAACCAAAACTAATTAACCATTTAATGGTTAATACCGGTAAACCAGTTAAGTATACCGAGACAGTGTTAATAGTAAATCGCTATACCAGTAAGGATTAATGCATGAAACATAAACATAAAGTCATCCACAACACATGACACCAATATTTGTACGTGGAAACCTCGTAAGGGGAAAAACCACGGTGGGAAACCTTACCCACAATCAGATGATACTACTGCAGATAGTAAGTGTACAAAAAGGGTTTGGACATGCAGAAAGGCCAACAGCCTAGAGCTCACTGCTCAATCACAAATGGGAGTCACACTGACTACAGTTGGATGGTTAAATCCAATAAGAATGTACTGCACAAAATAGCATCTTCATATGCTAGATTCAGTACCAGTGTAATGCTGATATGCTTCTACAAAAACCTAACTTTACCTTCAAATGATGTCTTTGTGTATGCCTCTGCTTGATCTTGCATATACCTTCACTTAAATCTTTTTCGCATTCCACACTTGATCTTACAAATAAGATCTTACATTTATACCATACTGTAAGACCAATTTTAGTAGGTCGGCTCTACAAGATATTACAATAAAAACATTTTACAAATAATATAATATCTGATGCAATAAGCGATTAAACATGTCGGCTTAATGCATTTACAAGAATAATAAATCATCTCCATAGTGTGCCATGCTGATTTGGAAAAGATAAACCTACCGGTGTAACCCTAGATAACCTGGACCTATTTGTCGGTAAAAGCAAATATGCAAATATGAATATACCAATGATTATTACTTCAAAATAAAGTGTCCACACGATGTCTTCGACATTACCAAGTGTCTTCCATGTCATTCCAGGTACCAGTGAACAATATATCCTATCGGTGAATCATATACCAGTAACTGTTGCACAGATTACTGCTTGCCGGTGAATGTTGCTGGATCTCCAAAGTAGGTGTATTTAGTAGGTGTTGACATCAATGACAAAACCATACCAAAATACCAACAATCTCCCCCTTTGGCATTGATGGCAACACAAGATGGAAAAACCATCATAGTGCCAAAACAGAAATGTCAAATACAAAAACCAATAATCTCCAATACCAATATTTCATACCAATTTCTCCTTAAATGTGTTTTTCAAAATCTCTCCCCTAAAATCTCTTTTTCTTACCAAAAAGATAATGTGTTTTTCCATAGATATCTCTCCCCCTTTGACATCAAATGCCAAAGTCACAAAAAGTCAAGTTCATACAAAATACCAACCTATTCAATATACTAACTACTCCCCCTAAGAAGTAGCTTCCTCATCAAAATACCGGAATAAAAGATTTGTCCATTTAATTCTATCGGTTGATGACAATCATCAACTGTCTAAGTTTCTACCAGTGGTGGTATGACTGCAATCTGATCTCTGAGATACTCAAAAGTTTGCTTAGGCAAAGGTTTTGTGAAAATATCTACAGGTTGTTCTTTAGTATTCACATAAACTAGTTTTATCTCTTTTTCTTCAACTTTTTCCCTTAGAAAATTCAATTTGATAGAAACATGTTTTGTTTTAGAATGTAATACCGGATTTTTAGATATATCAATTGCTGCAGTGTTATCACAGTATATAGTAATAGGTTCCTTGCATTTTACCTTTATGTCTTTCAACATTTGCTTAAGCCAAAGTACCTGTGTACAGTTTGTTGTTGCTGCAACAAATTCTGATTCTGCTGTTGATAAAGATGTACAACTCTATTTCTTACTCAACCAAGAAACTAATCTCTTTCCAAGAAAGAATGCTCCTCTAGTGGTGCTTTTTCTATCATCCACATCTCCTCCCCAATTTGCATCTATATATGCACATAGATCAAAATTTTCATCTTTAGGATACCATAATCCAAGATTTGTTGTGCCTTGTAAGTACCGGAAAATCCTTTTCACTGCTGATTCATGATTTTTCTTAGGATTACTCTGAAATCTAGAAACAATACATACTACATTCATAATATCAGGCCTGGTTTGTGTCAAATACAGTAGACCTCCTATCATAGATTTGTATCTAGTTGGATTAACAGGTGTAGATTCATCCTTTTGAGATAATTTGTCATTTGTAGTCATAGGTGTGCTTACTGGTTTAGAATTCTCCATCCCAAATTTCTTAAGTAGTTCTTTCAAGTACTTAGATTGACTCAAAAATATACCTTTATCAGTCTGTACAATCTGCAATCCTAAAAAGAATTTTATTTCTCCAATCATAGACATTTCAAATTCTTGCTGCATTTCAAGAGAAAATTCTTTACATAATCCTTCTTCTCCTCCAAAGATTATATCATCAACAAATACTTCAATAATCAAGATGTCATCATTAGTTACTTTGTAATATAAATTTCTATCCGCATTTCCTTTGGTAAAACCAATCTTTAAAAGATACTTATCCAATCTTGCATACCAAGCTCTTGGGGCTTGTTTCAATCCATATAGAGCTTTTCTTAACCTGCAAACCATATCATTGTCATCTGTCAAAGAAAATCCATCAGGTTGTTCAATATAAACTTCCTCTTCAAGATCTCCATTCAAAAATGCACATTTAATATCCATTTGATAAACTTTGTAATCCTTGTGAGCTGCAAAAGCCAAGAATAATCTAACTGCCTCAATTCTGGCTACCGGTGCAAAGGTTTCATTGTAATCAACACCTTCTTTCTGAGAATATCCCTTACACACTAGTCTTGCTTTATTTCTGACAACCTTACCATCTTCATTAAGTTTGTTTCTAAATACCCATTTGGTTCCAATTACATTTTTATCTTTAGGCTGGGGAACTAATCTCCAAGTATTATTTTTCTCAATTTGTCCTAATTCTTCTTCCATAGCTTTAATCCAAAATTTATCTTCACATGCCTCATTGATAGATGATGGTTCAATTTGAGAAATAAGACATACCTCTTTATTTGCCAATCTTCCTCTTGTCATAACTCCTTTAAATTTGTTTCCAATTATCTGATCTTCAGAATGATTCAGTCTTACATACCGGGGTGTCTTAGTTTGTTGTTGTTCTTCAATTACTGTGGAATCCTCTGATGATACCAAGGTAACTGGATCTTCATTTTGTACTGGTGGATTCAGTGTAGGTTCATTTGTCATAACTTCTGTTTCCGGTTCAGAGTTTATATACCTTGAAGTTCCTCTGAATTGTTCATCAATCTTTACATTTGTACTCTCAACAATATTTTGCAATCTTTTATTAAAACATCTATATGCCTTGCTCTTAGATGAATAACCAAGAAATATTCCTTCATCACTTCTAGGATCAAATTTTCCAATATACTCATCTCTTCTAATATAACATTTACTTCCAAAAATTCTGAAATACTTAAGAGTGGGAATATTACCAAACCATATTTCATGAGGGGTCTTACCGATTTCACCTTTGATGTGAACTTTGTTGAATGTATAGACAACAGTGCTTACTGCCTCTCTCTAGTACACATGTGGTAGATTTGCTTCTGATAACATACTTCTTGCTGCATCCAAGATAGTTTTGTTTTTCCTTTCAACAACTCCATTCTGCTGTGGTGTCTGAGGTGTTGATAACTGTCTTTTGATTCCATTCACTTCACAGAATGTATTAAAGTCCTTAGATCTGAATTCTCTTCCTTGATCTGATCTTAAACATTTGATTTTCTTACTGGTTTCATTTTCAACCATTGCTTTGAATAGTTTGAACTTGCCAAGTGCTTCTGATTTTTCTCTGAGAAAAGTAACCCAACACATTCTAGAATAATCATCAATAATTAGCATGAAATATCTATCACCTTGTAAGCTTTTAGTTCTAGCTGGACCACATAAATCAGTGTGAATTTAATCAAGAGCATTATTGGATTTTTCTGGAATACTTTTGAAACTAGCTCTAACTTGTTTTCCAAATTGACATTCCTTGCAAATTGTATTCTGAGGTTTCACAATTTTAGGTAGATCTCTAACTACCTTAGAAGTATTGATTTTTACCATACAATCAAAATTTACATGACATAGTCTCTTATGCCATAACCAACTTTCATCTATATGTGCAATTAAGCATGCCTTTTCACTGTTATTCAAATGAAAGATATTACCTCTAGTCTGATTACTGGTTGCAATTTCCAAACTAGTTCTATTCATGATTTTTCATTTTCCATTTTTGAATTGTAACTGAAAACCTATCTCAACTAATTGACCAACACTTAAAAGATTAGGTTTTAATCCTTCAACATAGTAGACGTTGCCAGTGTTATGTTTGCCATCAAGAGATATTGAACCCTTACCTTTGATTGAACAGGCTTTGTCATCTCCAAATCTTACTAAACCTCCATTGTATTCTTGAAAGTTCAAGAATTTACCTTTGTCTCCAGTCATATGATGTGAGCATCCTGAGTCAATAATCCATTCATCCTTTGATTCAACTTTAGCTGCTAGGGCTTGTTCTACCGGTTGAGCAATAGGTGCCAGTTGATTTTCTATTATAGCAACAAAAACCCATCCATTGTCTACTGGATCCTCATCAGAATCATCAGTCACACCTTCATTAGCAATGTAACAAGATTTATCTTTGTTCTTCTTAAATCTGTATCTCTGATATTCAGGATTAGGCTTGTATGTTATTCTAGCTTCTTCTCTTAGTCTAGCATGTCTATCAGGGCATCTTGAAGCCATATGACCAATCTTATTACAGTTAAAACATTTAAAGGGTGCTTTACCTTCATACTTACTTCCAATTGGACCTTTTGGCATTTTCCTTGCAAAAAGTGCTTCAAGTTCTTCAAGTTCTTCATTCTCCTTTCTGGTTTCTTCAAGTTCTCTTGCATAAAAGGCTCTCCAGTCTAATTTGTCAAATGATGGAGTAGATGATGTTGATGCTTTAAAGGCCAAATCAGTCTTTATAGTAGCAACAGGACCAAATTCCTCAATTTCAAAAGCTGAAATTTTTCCAATCAATGTATCCCTAGTTACTGATGTATTAGGCATTGTTCTCAACTCATTTATAGTAGTAACCTTCATTTTATATGTCGGTGGCAAACCTCTTAAGATTTTTGAAACAATCTCATCCTCACTCAAGGTTCCTCCACAACATTTGATACCCAAAACAATTTCATTTACTCTTTCCATAAAAGCAGAAATCCTTTCATCTTCTTCCATTTTCAGATGTTCATACCTGACTCGGAAGCTTTAAAGTTTTGCAATTTTGACTGTGGAATCTCCTTCATTCAGTGTTTCCAAATGATCCCAAATAGCTTTAGTAGTAGACCTATATAATAATCCCATGATTTGTTGATCTGATAATGCACTCAAGGGTGCTTCTCTTGCTTTGCAATCATTTTCTTCATCTTTGGCTAAGGTGGTTGGAGCAGTCTGACTAGCTACAACAGCAGTATAACCATTCTTAGTAAATTCCTAGATGTCTTTACCGATGCAATTCAGATGTGTCTCCATTCTAATCTTCCATATCCCATAGTTGGTTCCATCAAGTTTAGGACTATCCTTCCTGAAATAATTAGTAGACATTGGATCTCGTCAAGTTGTTAAACTTCTGCAAAAAGAGGACAAAGCTCGGATACCATTTGTTAGGTCTCGGAGACAACTAAGAGGGGTGGGGGTGAATAAATTGTCAAATAAATTCAAACCAAAACTAATTAACCATTTAATTCTTAATGTCGGTAAACCAGTTAAGTATACCGGTAGACAGTGTTAACAGTAAATCACTATACTGGTAAGGATTAATGCATGAAACATAAACATAAAGTCATCCACAACACATGACACCAATATTTGTACGTGTAAACCTTGTAAGGGGAAAAACCATGGTGGGAAACCTTACCCACAATCAGATGATACTACTATAGATAGTAAGTGTACAAAAAGGGTCTGCACATGCAGAAAGGCCAACAGCCTAGAGCTCACTACTCAATCACAAATGGGAGTCACACTGACTACAGTTGGATGGTTAAATCCAATAAGAATGTATTGCACAAAATAGCATCTTCATATGCTGGATTCAGTACCGGTGTAATGCTGATATGCTTCTACAAAAACCTAACTTTACCTTCAAATGATGTCTTCGTGTATGCCTCTGCTTGATCTCGCATATATCTTCACTTAAATCTTTTTCGCATTCCACACTTGATCTTACAAATAAGATCTTACATTTATACCATACCGTAAGACCAATTTTACTAGGTCGGCTCTACAAGATATTACAATAAAAACATTTTACAAATAATATAATATCTAATGCAATAAGCGATTAAACATGTCGGCTTAATGCATTTACAAGAATAATAAATCATCTCCATAGCATGCCATGTTGATCTAGAAAAGATAAACCTACCGGTGTAACCCTAGATAACCTGGACCTATTTGTCGGTAAAAGCAAATATGCAAATATGAATATACCAATGATTATTACTTCAAAATAAAGTGTCCACATGATGTCTTCAACATTTTCAAGTGTCTTCCATGTCATTCCAGGTACCGGTGAACAATATATCCTGCCGGTGAATCATATACCAATAACTGTTGCACAGATTACTGCTTGCTGGTGAATGTTGTTGGATGTCCAAAGTAGGTGTATTCAGTAGGTGTTGACATCAATGACAAAACCATACCAAAATACCAACAAGAAGAAGGAGGAATATTATAATTGTTGGTAGCTAGAGGTTTAGGTTGAAAAAGAGGAGAGGCAAGTCTCTTCTCTTTATAAGAGCAAGGAGGTGGAACTGCACCATATAAAGGGGGAATGTTTGGTGTAGGAAGGAGACTTGGTCCATCATGTGGAGGAGGTACAGGTGTAACCTTAGGAGGAATATTATTGTTCTTCTTAGGAGAAGGTATAGGTTGAGAATCTTTCTTAGGAGGAAGATTAGTTCTATCCATGAAGGGAAGAACTTCATCTTCAAGAATGATGGGAATATCAAGTTTTGGAGTTTGAGGTTGGCTTAAGGATAAGATCATGTCTTTCTTCCACTTTTGATAATATTGAAAGAGAGCATCACTTCTTGGTGGAAGAGATTGAAATTATTGATGCAAAATTAATTAATAGGAACACCTGGGCTTCTTTCGGTTGGTCGAAATAAGCTATGGTTAATAGTTATGATTTCTCCATTGTGGGGAAATTTTGAAAACCTATGAATTGGAGAATAAAAATCCTTCATGGAAGATAGCCAAGGGTAGCCCAACTTCACTCTGAATTGTTCAGATGAAGGAATGATAAAAAAATTGACATCCATAGATTTAATGTGAACCTCAATAGGAAGTGTGATATAATGAATGGTAGGACAATAAAATCCATCAAATAACTTAACAACCATATTAGTGTTATCATAGATTGGTTTATGCAAATGTAAAGTATAAAGATATTCTTCAGTGATAACATTAACCATGTGACAGGGATCGATAAGCACACCATGACAAGGTATTTCCTAAATCTTCACAACTATGAATAGAGGTCCATCAGGTGCTTTAATGGTCTCACTATGGTCAAATGTGATACATAGATCCTTAGGTTTTCCTTGTTTCTCTACCATATTCACCAAATTTTGAACCGTGGTAGTCACATCAGAAGAAGAGAAAGAAGTATGTTCAGTATCGATCATGTTAGAGGTATGAGAAGGTAAAGGATCAGTAAAAATCTTAAGATTTTGATTAGGAGGAGCTACTGCTTTGATTCCCTTATCATTCACAACTACCACAAATATAGTATTATTATCAATCAAGTCTTGAATCTTACTTTTTAATGCAAAACATTTCTTAGTATCATAACCAGGTTGACGATGAAATTGACAAAAAGAATTATTATCAAAGTAAGATGAGACTAACTTAGAAGGGTCAATTGGTTTTATTGGAGGAAGTTTGATAACATTTATTTGTAACAACTAAGACATAATGCTATGTAAAGATTCATTCAAAGGAGTAAATTATCTTTCACTTTTGAAAAATTTAGAAGTAAGAGGCACAACTGTTGTACCATTCACATTGTTGTTGTTGATGGTGTCATTGAATTTGACGAAGCCTTTTCTTGGTTTGAACTTCACAAATGGTTGTTGAGCACTGTCAACCTTATCACTCAGAGCCATAGGAGTGGATTTCTCCAGTTGACTCACAGTCAGTTGATAATTGTGAAGTGTTGCACACAAGTGCAGAAAGGAGAAGTTTATCTCTAATATTTGTTGTAGATTAGAAATGAAAATTCTTTGAATATCATTATCAGGCACTAGAAAAGAAATTTGAGAACACAAATGCTTATATCTACCAATGAAATCAATCACTTTTTCTTTAACATCTTGTTTACAATGCATTAAATCAATCAAAGTAACTTTAGGACCTATGTTATTTTGAAATTGTTGAATAAAAGTATTTGCTAATTGTTGAAAAGAAGTAACAAAATAGGAAGGCAAAGAGAAATATAATTGTAAAGCCTTATCTCTTAATGTTCTAGTAAACAACTTGGCAAGCAATCTTTGATTATAAGAAAAGTCAGTACACAAAGTTTGGAATGTCTTGACACGTGTTGAAGGATCACCTTTTCCATTATAGAGTTCCAATTGAGGGACTTCAACATGTTTAGGAGGGACAACTCTAACAATATCAAGAGAAAGTGGGCTCACAACGTCAAATGTGGGCACATTAAACTTGGATTTACTCATAGAAGCAATTTGTTGTTGCAATGATGAGACAACTTCAGCAAGGTTATTAATGGTTATTTCGGTTGAAGAATTTATGTTAGACATGTTTGATTGAGAAGGTGGTGTGATGTTGTTGAAAGAAGGCATTGATTGAGAATAAGGTGGTGGATCACTATGGTAATTAGGCATAGGAGATGATTGAGTAGGAAATGGGACACTAAAAGGAGGAATAGAATGATAGGATGAACTGCCCCTTTGAGACATTTATTGGGTGAGAGACAAG
The DNA here is from genome assembly GCF_030272615.1 of Cryptomeria japonica. Taxonomy (NCBI): domain Eukaryota; kingdom Viridiplantae; phylum Streptophyta; class Pinopsida; order Cupressales; family Cupressaceae; genus Cryptomeria; species Cryptomeria japonica. The sequence continues at coordinate 214,767,436 of NC_081414.1, read as the reverse complement.
AGGAATACTTATTGAAGGCATAGGTAAGGATGAAGGATTGGTTGAAAAAGAGGGATTGCCCCCATGACTAATGGTTGTAGGTATGACATTTTGACTCGATGTAGCCATAATGTTTGAAGTGAAAATAGGAATGCTAGCCATTGGAGTGGTCAAAGGAATAGAATGATTGATTTGTGTAGAAGGTTGTGAATAGCCTAAGTTCTCAGCACAACTCTTTATATGCATGACATTAGAATCAGCAATATGAGCAATGCCATGCAATATATCAATTCCATTCTTATCACTTTGAATCATGTGCTTTAGACCTTAAATTAATGGAAGAGCTTCACTATTAGGGTATTCTTGGGACATCCATTGTTGAAATTTGTCAAATTGATTATCCAATTTTGAAAGTTGATCTATGGAAACTCTAGTCAAAGCTTCTTCCTCATTATTGGAATCATCAATTAGGTAAACAAAGATGTTATTAGGATGGGAACAATTAGCATTATCCTCATTGAAAACATCACCCAAATGAGGCTCCATCTCCTTGGTAATTAAACCTTGGGAAGTCTTAATTCTATTGCTTCGTCTAACAGGGATAGTATAGGTAGGGTTGATAGTGGTGAAACTCGTGCACTAGAGGGAAGTGTTGGATTTTGAATTTGAATTTTGAATTTTAGGAACAAAGTTTTGCAAAATTGAATAATACAAAATTCAAGAAAATTATGATTACAAAATTTGAACTTTGTTGATACAAGAAGAATTTTTTTTTAAATTAGGGCCAATGGGATACCACTTAATTTTAAAATTAATATTGATAAAATCGGGGCAAATTATAATTAACCACTTAATTTCAAATTTTTCCTTGAAAGTGGTGATGTTGAAATTGGTAAGTATTTTTTATTTTAGAGGGATCAAAATTTGAGAAAATCAACCAATTTTCTGGATTTAAGCAATTAAATACAATCATAATAGTCTCCTGAAATTTTAAGAAAAAAGCCAGGGGCCATGTTGAAGTTGCACACGGTCCTCCCAAGTTTTTTCGAAAATTTTAAGGGATGAAAGTTACGATGATTTTAAAGATAACCCCAAAAAATTGGTTAATTTTATGAATTTTAGATAGATCTCAAAATAGGACCCTAATGGATAGGGCCACCTTCAATAATGTTTAGAAAATTCAAATTGATTGAAATTTGCACAAAATCCAAATAAATTTGAAAATTAGGGTTTTGACAATCAACCACTTAATTTTGTAAATTTGATTTTCAATTTGAACAAGACAATGAAGAAATTGAATTTTACAAGCAATGCAATTTTTTAGATTTAAAACAATCGATAGCAATTTTTTTGCAAAAAACAAGTTCAATTTCAATTTTTGAAAACTAGGGTTTTGACCACCAAGTTTTGTAAGTTTGCAAGAAAACTTGTAAATGAAAAATTTGCAATAATTTATAATGTCCAGCATGTAAGACATTGGGTTCACCAAAATGTAATGGGTTTAAAAAGGCAATGAGAGGAGATCAAATGGAAAGCTTTTTCTCTCCTCAAGAAAAGGAGTGAAAGTTTCACAAAGGATTTCCTTCAACTTCTCACACACATTACATTTAATAGAGGGGGGGAAATTCACTAGATCCAATCTCAATAGAAGGAGATTGAATGCTAAATGAATTGACAATGAATTTAGAGAGTGATATTAACCCCTCTTTTAGAATTTATTAGTTGAATTATGCAGTTTAAGACTAAATGTAAAAGCGACAAAGAAATGATTATAACTCGAGATAGAAATGTGAGATGAAGCTATGCACCTAGAATTAGTATTAAAAGGCCGAGATGAAGCTCCCCTACAAATTTGGGCAAAATTTGTTGGGACCATGTTGAAAATATACTCGATCCTCCAAAACATTCGCGTGCTGAAAAGGGTTTTTTCGTCTCTAAAAACGAAGTCCGAATTTGCAAATACAGTTGCACACCTGCAACCTACACATAGAAAAGAGAGGAAATGTTGTTGGGATTAGGGGTTTGCCTTTAGGTCAAACCCTAGTTTTGAAATTAACCAAATGATGAAAATTACTTGCAAGTAAATGAAAGTAAATGACTGAAGTAGAATTAACCTCAAGAGAGGATGCAATTGAAATGTTGATAGAGTTGTTTGAAAGGATATGTAGAATTGAATGTAAAAAGAGATCTCTACTTCAATGGTTGAATCCTTAACTTGAATGCAACACCTAGCCTTGAAAGGATACTTGAGATGCTCAATGGATACTTGAATGGAAACTTGAATGCTTGAATGCTTGAATGCTTGAACTTATTCAAACCTATATCAAATAGGAGGGGAAAATGTGTCTTATATATTCATCAATTAGGGTTATTTGACTTATTTTTCATCTTAGGTTGACATAGGGAAACTTTTTCCACTTCAAAATTAATAATCCCAATGTAAAGTTTAAGTGGAGGGGGCCTAAAATAGGGCAAGGATAGGGGTGCCATGCCCATGTCCTGTCCTAATCTAGGACAGGAAGAAACAAAAGGAAGTGCAAGATGCGAGGAAATGCAAGTTTCATGAGGTGTGAGCATGTCTTGGGTCTCCAATCAGGCTTAGGGATTTGTTCGCCAATGTGAAGACCCAAATGCGGTCAAAAATTGCAAGGTCACAATTTTATGACGCTACACTTCTTAAACCCTAAATTCATCATGGCATCTGTGTCTAGTATTTCTACACCTCTGGTAGTTGAAATTTATAATAGAGAAAGGCCCATTTTCAAAAGGCATTCTTTCAGATGTATTGAAGATGATCTAGAAGGAGCATTTTCCTCACTTTTGTATGACGTTCTTTATAATGAAGATATTAGGGAATACATTCACTGTGATATTGAAGAACTTGGCAATGCAGACATGCTTACACTCTATAACAAGCATATGGTAGCTAGTCTGGGAAATGTAAAGCCCAAATACAAGATTCTTCACAACAAGGGTTGCACAAAGTTTATCTATTTTCTAGTATTTGACAAAGCGAAATAGGTTCAGTACATTCTGAGAAGGGTTCATGATGAGTTCATATGGCTAGAGAAACCATATAAGATTACAAATAAATTCATTCAAGAAGTCACATGCTTGAGTGGATCCAGTGAGATTCTGAGTCTGAAGAAAGTACAAAATACTACTGTGATAGCTATTACTGATTTCCAATATGACAACTGGTCAATGACAATCAGCAACATTGTTGAGCATTATGTAAGATTCACCTCAATGGTAGTGGGATAAAAGATATATCAATCAAGAAGGCAAAACTCGGTCTCCAATACTATCATATTCACTACATATCAGATGCTCAACGAGGTTAAAAGGTGTGATATTTGTTCAATACTTCTAAGTGAATTGTTGAGAAACTTGAAGAAAATTAAGCAAGACAAGCAACATACCTTCAACTTTGGATCCTTAATTGTGTGCTTAGCTTTCTATTTTTTGAATGAGATCCCTAGAATTGGTAAATTCCAATGGGCTTATGACAAACCAGTGGCTATGGAAATTAAATAAGGATTGTTGAGTATTGGTGACTTTTGGCAATCGACACTCATTTGGTGACTTTGTGTAGTTGTGTATTGGTCTAGGATTGTCATTCATGGAAACTCTTCTTGGTGATTTGATCCGACGATTATGATTCATCATATCTGAAAGCAAGAGTTAACCTCTAGATAGTTAACTAGTAAAACAACACTATTTCGGTAATGTTTTGGTCTGGAATGACTTCCAATGATTGCGGTGATTTTGGTGGTTGATCTCATGTTTTTGGTGAATGGGAAGATTTTTAGGAAGCATATAATTACACTCTTTGGTCTAGTGCTATGTTTTGTTTGAGATTGAAGCCGACTTGGAGCTACACGTTACACTTCTTGAAGTCGACTTGGAGGACATTACTTTTATGTTAAGACCGGATATATAAGATTGATTTGTTGATTGGTTTTCGATATAATACTATTGTGGTGATCCATTCTGGTGTGATTGAGCATAGTTTCATGTGCACATTTGGTTTGTAGATAATCCACTAGCTGACTAAGACAGAAACAAAGTATTTACAAAGTGAGGACATTTAGAGATCTAGTTCTTAACCAGAACTCATTTTTGCATTGTTAGATACTATCTCAGAGTTCATTATAGTATTTTTTCATTGTAATCAAATTGTAAGTCAGTGAGACTTCTCTGAAGGTTGTAGCATTCTGGGTCATTGTAATTGAGCAGTGAGCTCTAGGCAGTGAGTCTGAATGTAAGTGCATTCCCCATCTATGTAATATTTATGTACTCTTGGCCATAGTATATGAATATTGTGGGTTCCAGCCCCATCATGGTTTTTCTCTTTCTGGATTTTCATGCAAAATTTTTGGTGTTGTGGGTCTGTGGATTATTTATTGCATGTTTATGTTCATTTCTGTTATGCATTGCTAATCAATGGATAAAGAATAAGATTGTGGATTTGATTTCCAACAGATCACTAATTCACTCCCCCTCTCAGTGATCTCTAATTCTAAAAATTGGTATCAGAGCCTAGTTCCTCTAAGGAAGCTTAACCACTTGAGGAAGATCTAGGAGATTGATTCTATGGATTTTGGTTTTTAGAGACAACTCAATGTGGCACTTGAGGATCTTGATCTAGTTAGAAATGAGATCTGTACCCTGAAGAAGAACTTGAATGTTTCTAATGAATTCATTAGTGAGATGAAGGATCAAGCAAGTGTCTATAGAGAGAAGAGGAAGGAATTTATGGACAAGTTCAAGGAGAAAGAAGATTAGATCATGGAATATTAGGACAAAGCTGATGAAGTTAACAAGCTTGAGAGAGAAAATGTTGCTTTGAAGAATGAGATGCAATTCATTGTGATGATGTTGACTAAGGAGATTGAGGACCGGAAGAAGAATGAAGAGAATCTGGCACAATCATTGAAGGAAAGAGATTATGAATTCTTTAGGCTTACCTATGGGAATGATCAGTTAAGGCTTGATTTGACACAATCAAGGAATAATGGTGAAGAGCTTGAAAGACAGATTGCTACCCTGAGGGATGAACTTGCTACTGCCAATGAATACAAAGACAAATTTCATTCCAGTTCAACAAGGCTTGATGAGATGCTAGAAAGTTAGAGACATGGAAAGGATATGCGAGGCCTAGGATTTGAGAAAGGTGAATCCTCCGGATTCGGACAAGGCAATGAAAAACCTGATCAGAAGAAGAGAAAGAATCCTCTGGTGAGACAACCTAATGCTCATAAATTCAATCTTAGATGTTTTACTTGCAATAAATTTGGTCATATGGCAAGTCACTGCAGAAGTAAGATGAATAATGGAATGATGAATAATAACAATATGATGAATAATGTTCCTATCTTTACTGGTCAGTGTTTCATATGCAATAACTTTGGACACAAGTCAAATATGTGTAGAGCAGTAATAAATAACTTTTAGAACAAAAGATGTCATGCTTGTGGAATGTTTGGACATATCTCTAATCAGTGCAGGACAAGACCAAATCAGATGAACTTCATACCTATGAAGAATAATGTTGTTTCCAGAGCATGCAATAAAACTAGTCACATTCCAAAGTACTACAGAATCAAAAATAGTGCTTTGGTAGACAAGAATAAATCAGATGAAAAAGGAAAAGCAAAGGTAGATGAGATCAAAGATCAGCATAAGAATATGTGGGTAAAGAAGGATGAATCTAAGGTAGATGGTGGATCTGTACCTAAATCCGGTGCAAAATCTTCATATGGTAAGTAGGGCTTTTGGCCTTAGGGGGAGGAAAATTCATGCAAATCTTGCAGTACCCCTTGATGAGATCTATAGTCAATGGATTACAGATGATAGGAATTGAATTTCAGTTGATATCTAGGATTCAAATGGCTAAGTTTGGCATCCAGTAGTTAAACAGGGCATCCAGTTGGATATCTGAAGTGCATTTATTTCAAAGTGAAATTAGGGTTTGCAAAGTTAAAAGGGAAAATATGAGAGCTATTATTCACTTTGCGAATAGTGTTTTCAAGCTGCAGATCCAGGCAATCAGTGAGCTAAAAGCAATTTGACAAGTGATCTAGGGTGTTCGATAGTCAGTTGAGGTATTTTTCAAAGATCATTTCTAAGTCTAGTTTTTTGAAAATTTGAAATGGCATCCTTGTCTTCCATTTCTACTCCACTGATTATTGAGGTCAAGGATAGACACCATCTTGTGTTTAAGAAGCACCCTTAAAAATCCATGGAGCTCGATTGGGTTGGAGCATTCTCTTTCATTCCACATGGATTTTTGCATATAGATGATGTATGGGCATATATTCATTGTGAAATCAAAGAAACCGACACTGAGGATAACTTGGACCTATATACCAACAGCACCATGGATGAAATCGACAACCCCAAGCCAAAATTTGTGCAGTTGCAAAGGAAGGTTTTCACTCAATTTGTGTGAAATTTTTGTCATTTGATGAAAAAGAATGGGTGAGGTATGTATTGAGTAAAATTCATGCAAAATTTATATGGCTAGACCAACCCTATAAAATCACTACAGAAGCAATTAGGGCAGTAACTTGTTTGAATCAAACTGGTTACAAGTCAGGGCTACGCAAAGTCACAAACCCTACTGTCAATAAGTTAACTAGTGTAGATTTTGATGGGCGCTCAATGAAGATCGGCACAATCAAGGAAGATGTTGTTAAGTTTGTTGCAATGGTAATTGGTTATAAGGTATATCAATCTAACTGATTGAATTTTGTATTTGGCACTGCCCTTCATGTGGCCTATCAGATTGTTAAGAAAGATGCTCATTATGATTTGTTTGGTGTTATGTTGGAGGAATTGAAGATAAATTTGAAGAAAATCAAGCAAGATAAAAAGCACGTCTTCAAATTTGGTTCCTTGGTTATCTGTCTGGCACTTTACTCCATAAATCAAATCCCCAGAACCGATAGAGTGTAGTCGGCTTTTGACAGACCGGTGGCCCAACAAATAAAGAAAGGTCTTGACAGACTTGGCAACATAGACAATCAAAATGCTACATTGTGGTCATTCTTCAAGACCTTTCAAGACAAGATGAAATAGAGAGATAGAATCCCCAAGGAAATTGTGAATAAATATGAGGGGACTATTTGCTTCATGGTAAATAAAGATGAATGTCTCATGGAAGCAGTTCAACCCTGGATGGTGTGGGTAATGATTATGGGCTATGAGGTTGATGCAGGGACTTTGGATGCTTACATACAACATCTACTTAATGCTCTAGTAGATTCTAAATAAGAAAGGTTTAGAACTTGCAAGGAAAAATCAATGGAATTGCACACCAAGTTCACCGAACCGGCTAGGAAAAGAAAAGTTGCTAAGATAGTAGAAGAAATTCTTGTTTAGGAAGGTCACCCTCAAGAGAAATTCAAGGTTGCAAGAGATGCAAGGGATGCATTTGAAAAAGAGAAGAAACAAAAGACTGCACCTGCTCCAGTCAAGGTGAAGGTGACAAGGTCTTCTCTGGCTCTGGTGAAGACACCTCCTGCTAAATCAGAGCCCTCTTGTTCATCTGCAAAGGGGAAAGGTGTATTGAGGTAAAAAAGAAACCCCAAAGAGAGTATGTGGTTGTTTCTCCAATGCAATCTGAAACTGAGTCAAATGTAGACATTCCCAAGGTGCCAAAGAAAGGATAGTTTGCAAGAGTAATCTAGAAACCTCAATCTGGTGTAGAGAATAAAGGGTTGAAGGAGAAGAAGGAAAAGTCTAATGTTGTACTGGAAAGTAAGCCTAAGCGAGGAAACAAGATTAAATCCGACTTTGATGAGGCAATCGAATCTGGTAAGATGAAGAACACCCAAATAGAGTATCACATTATTCCTCCTAAGTCTACTCAAGAATTAATAGATAAAAATTATTAAATATGGAAATATGAAGAACATTTATGTATATTATGAAAATATGGATGATAAGAATAAGAGGTAGATTGAGGAAGTTGTAATTTTGTACATGAATGTATTTAGTTAAGCATTGATTAAATTAGAAAAATATCTTCCAAAAGATTTGTACAGTTTAATTGATGCTAGAAGAAAAATTGATAGTCAAATGGATAGAGAAATAAAGGAGAATGAACTAGTTAATCAGTGCACTAGTATAACTATTGAGTAAATTGATAGACTAATTTTGTTAGCAAATAAAAAAGAATTCAGGAGCAAGCACAGAGTCAATAGTCTGATGGTTGGCCGAGTTGGAGAAATAAGGAGAGAAACCAGTGCAATCTGGAAGAAGTTTCTCACTGAGAACCGGCTAGTAGAAACTGTTGCACAAGATGAAGCCACTCACTCAGAAAATCCTCCAGTAAATGATGTAAATGAGGAGGAGGACACTCAGGATGTCGCGGAGTAACAAGTTTTGGATTTTGTTAAGGCTAAGCCTATTGAGGTGAATGATAAATCAACTGAGGTAGAGGATGGTGCACCAAGTGGTGACACCAGTGCACAGGAGACACCCAAAGATGACAAAATTGGACAGGTTGAGGCTGAGAAAAAGGAAGAAGAAAAACAAGAGTAACTAGATAAAGGGAATGGTAAGGTAACAAAAACTCCAATTCTCATGGAAAATGACACATATAAAATTCAATCCAAGGGAGCTTTCCACAGTTCAATATCAATTTTGACAAACCATTCAATCAGATGTCTCTGACAGAAAGGATGATTTTTGTTGTTTCTCTCCAAGCACAAGCAAGTTAGGAGTTAGCGGAATCTAAATTAGAAGAGAAGAGACTTATCAAGAAATTAGTTAAAGTTTTGGAATAAGTGGTACCAGAACTACAACTTGATGCTAATTCTAGTTCATTTGGTAAGCTCTAGAACTTAATAGATCACATATCTACTCAGTTTGAGTCTTTGGCCAAGGCATCAGCCCAATAGGCTATGGAGAAATTTAAAGATGCCAAAGTTCAAACATTTTTGCAAATGATCAACAATGATAAGGCCCAGCTTGAAAATCAATTAAAACTAATTGATGAGGCCTTAACAGAAGGTGGTAAAATTTATGTCTTGTCTAGTTTTGAAATAAATTACTACTGACATAGACAAGAAAATAGATAATTGTAGAGGATAGTTAGCTCAGATTTCTCATAATTATGATCCTATGACTAACTTAACCAACAGTATTGAAGGCCAAATTTTGACTATTATGGAGCAGATTAGGAATTTTGAGAAGTAGGAGAGAATGGTTAGGCAGATGGGTGAACTCCGAAACCTAATTGGTCCTCATTTAGACACCTTAGTGTATCATAAGATGGACTACATTCAAAACATGTCTCAGTGAACTCCAACTAAGATTGCAACTATAGAATTTTATGCTTATGTTTTAAATTGTTTTGTTTCAATTTTGGAGAAGTTGCGGACAGGTTGGAACACCTATCTTGGGTTCCTTAAGATGGCATATGCAGATATACTCAAGCATTTATAGATTTGATCATCTGGTGTGTGTGTGTGTATGTACAGAATATTTTTTTGCACACCCTATCTTTGGCATTGTTGTCAAAGGGGGAGAGATGAGGTGAAAAATGTATGGACTGATTATGTATAGAGTGTACAGTTCAGTGATGCAAATTTTTAGGTTATTGATCTAAGGGGGAGCCTTAGAATTCTTTATTCTTGATCCGGTGTATAGGTTTCATAGGTTTTTACAATTATTCATTTTTCATAGGTGTTGCCATCAATGCCAAAGGGGGAGATTGTTGGCAATTGACACTCATCCGGTGACTTTCGATAGTTTCTTATTGGTGTAGGGTTTTCATTGATGGCAAATCTTCTTGGTGATTCGATCTAACGATCCTGATTCATTGTTTTCGAAAGTAGGAGTTAACTGGTAAAACAAGGCTATCTCTGTAATATTTTGGTCCGGAATGACTTTCGATGATTGCAGTGATTTTGGTGGTTGATCTTATGTTTTTGGTGAATGAGAATATCCTTAGGAAGTGTGTGATTATACTCTTTTGGTCCAATGCTATGTTTTGTTCAAGATTGAAGCTGAATTGGAGCTACATGTTATACTTCTTGAAGCTGACTTGGAGGAGATTACTATTATGTTAAGAATGGATATATAAGATTGACTTGGCGATTGGTTTTTGGTGTAACACTATTGTGGTGATCCCTTTTGGTGCAATTGAGCATAGTTTCACGTGTGCATTTGGTTTACAGATAATCTAGTAGCTGATTGAGACATAAACAGAGTATTTGCAAAGCGAGGATAGTCAGAGATCTAGTGCTTAATTGGTACTCATTTTTGCATTGTCAAATTCTATCTCAGAGTTCATTTTACATTATTTTCTCATTGTAATCAAATTGTAAGTCAGTGAGACTTCAATGAAGGTTGTATCCTTCTGGGTCATTGTAATTGAGTAGTGAGCTCTAGGCAGTGAGCTTGAATGCCAGTTTATTCCCCATCTATGCAATATTTATGTACTCCTGGCCATAGTATATGAATATTGTGGGTTCCAGCCCCATCATGGTTTTTTACCTTTCTGGGTTTCCACGTAAAAATTATGGTGTTGTGGATCTGTGGATTATCTATTGCATGTTTATGATCTTTTTTGTTATGCATTGGTAACCAGTGGGTAAAGAATAAGATTAAGGATTTGATTTCCGGTAGATCACTGATTCACTCCCCCCTCTCAGTGATCTCTGATTCTAACAATGACAATGTGATGATGATATATTCCTTATGCGGATATTTCAAAAATTTCCAAGCCACCATGAAAAAAAAAGAGAGAATTCCCAAAGAGATAGTGGATAAGTATGAGAAGACTATTTATTTCATGGTTGACAAGGATCAATGTCATATGGATTCAGTTGAGCCAAGAACTGCATGGATCATGCCCATGGGGTATGAGGTAGATGCAGTCACACTTGATGCATATGCTCAACACCTGTTAATTCAACTGGTGGATCAGAAGGAAGAAAGGTTTGGAGCTTTCTAAGAGAAGGACCTAGATCTTCTCCAGAAGTTCACTGGGTCCACAAGAAAAAGAAAGGTGATAAAAGAGGTTGAGGAACTTAATGAGCAAATGGGTATTACCAAAGAAGAAGTGCAGAATGAAAGAGAGAAAAACATTCTGAAGGAGGAAGATGTGGTGAAGCCACAAGTTAAAATGGCTCCTCCCAAGTAGTCTAGGGCAAAGCCCAACAAATCTACACCTATTCCCGGTGTACAGAAGTTGGTACCTCCACCCAATCCTAAACCAACAACATCTATCGATGGAGCTTAAAATGGGAAGAAGGAGAAACATTCAAGGAAATATGTTGCTGTAGAAGAGGAAACAAAGTCAGATGAAGAGGTGAGGGAAGTAAAGAAGACTACCACCTATGCAAGGGTAGTCTAAAAGCCTACATCCGGTGATGCTCCTCCTACCAAGAAAGCTAAGTCACAAGGAGAGCCATCCAAAAGGACAAGAGAGGGCAAGAAGAAATCTGAGATAGATCAAGCTCTTAAGTCCAGTAAGATTGAAGGCCCATATGAAATTGTGCCTCCTATGACTTTGCAACAATTAATTGATGAGATTTTGAAAGATGGAAATTTGAAAAATGTTTATGGATATTATGAGAATTTTGAGGATAAAGATCAGCAAGCTGTTGAAGAGGCAATTGTAGAATATATGGATAAATTTAGTAAGGTTTTGATAGAATTATCATATATGATCCCCATGGGATTGTATGATATTTTGGATTCAAGGAGACATACAACTTCACTTGAGGATGAGAGGATAAAAGAATATGTGCTAGTAAATCTATCTTCTATTATTTCTGCAGATCAATTTACTTAGTTACTGAAACTTGCCCAGGATAGATTCCAAAGAAAGAGAAGGGAAGAGAATGAGGTGATAAAGGAAACTGAAACAATTTTGGGATAGCTTTTGATTGATCAGAGAGTTGATGTGAATCTGGAAGACTCTTCTCAAGAAAAATATATTCTAGAAGAACAAGCAGTAGTCTTCGAGCCTAAGGATACTCCATCTATCCCAAATGTGCCTACAAATATTCCCAATTGATAACAAGATCAGTAATCTATAGATCCGGTTGGACAGGAATCTCTAGTTGATGCCTCTAATAATCAAGCAGTTGATAACTTCAATGAAGATACTAAGGATCCTCCAGAGATTGAGATCTTAGCAGAGGAGCTAGGTGAAGCTAGAAAGGGTGAGGGAGATGGTGAGAGAGGTAAAGAGGATGTAAATATTGAAGAAGCTATGAAGGAGAAGGGTGAAGAGAAAACTGTTGTGCCTCCGGTAACCATGACAAAAGCCATTGTTCCTGATAAAGGAAAGCAAATTTCAGTTGAGGATGATCTTTCTCATGGTCCAATAGACTTAAGTACTATTATGCCTTGCATACCTAGCCCCATTATTTTTCTTGTCTTGAAAATATGGGTCCCCTCTCTTTTGCTTTTTAGTTTTGTTTTTCTTAGTTTTTTCCTTAACACCCCAGAACCCCAAAGTCTTGAAGTGTTCTTTGCCTAGTTTTGAAGTCCTACCCTGGAAACCCAGAGTTTTGAGGTAGACTTTTGTTTCTTGTTTTGGTTAAGACCCCAGAACCCTAGAGTTCTGAGGTCTTGTCATGTTCTTTTTTGTTGTTGAAGCCTCGAAATCTTGAGGTCTTAGAACTCTGAGTTCTTCATGTTTTGTCAGTTTTTGTTGTGAAATTCAGTATTCCCCAACCCCAATGTCCTGAAGTTGTTTTGTGTTCTTACCTCGAAACCCCGAAACCCCAGAGTCCTGAGGTGTCTTGCTTGTTTTTTTGTCCTCACCCCAAAACCACAAAGTTCTGAGGCATGTTCTTGTCTTTTTTTCCATACCTCAGAAGTCTGGAACCCTGGAGTTCTGAGGTCTATTAGTGGTTTTCTTGTTTTGTTTTTTTTACCTCGAAAGTTTGGAACCTCGGGCTCCCGAGGTGAGTTTTGGTTTTCTTATTTTTCAGCTCGGAAGTTCGGAACCTCGAACTCTTGAGCTCGTGTTTAAGGCGGTCGTACAGATGAAATATTGGGGGGTATAAATATAGGAAATGAATCTTTTTTAGCTCATTTGTGCATTCAATTTTTCTAGCCTCCTAGCTTTGCCTCCCAACTTCGCACCTCCGCATTTCCAAATCTTTGTGGGTTTTCTTCCGCTAGGTTGGTAGATTTTTCTTCCCCTTTGTGTTTTATTGTTTAGATTCTTTTATCTTTTTAGCATAGATTTTTTTGTGTTTCTTCATTTCTTTTTTTTCATTTCTCATTTTTCGTGTCAATGTTTGTGTGCCCTAGGTTCAAGATTTCGAGTCCCAAGAATCCCAAAGTTGTGTGTTTTGTTTGTCCAAAGTCTTGGAACCCTAGAGTTTTGAGCTCTATGGTAGTCATCCTAACTTTGAAACCCCGGAACCCTGGAGTTTTGAGGTTGATCCCTTTTCAGTCCGCTTTCATCTCGGAACCCCAGAGTTTCAAAGTTATTGATCCTTTGCGGCCATGTTTTCCACCCCAGAACCCTGAATCCCCGAAGTTTCAGACCATCTTTTGGGCCTTCACTTAAACTACCTCGAGAATTCGGAAACCCATATTCCTGAATGAGCTCAACCTAACTAGTCCACCCCAGAACCCCGGAGTTCTGAACTCCATTGTTTTGTCCACCCTAGAACCCTAAAGTTTCGGGCCATGTTGTTTTAGCTCATTCTGACTTCGGAACCCTGGAACCCTGGAGTTCCGAGGTTAGCTATTTTTAAAGGAGTTACTCACCCCGGAACCCTGGAACTCCGGAGTCCCGAAGTGGGTGATATTACTGGTTTTTTTTATTATGCGATAGGATAATTTGTGGTTCTTTCTTGCAAATCAGAGAAATTAGATGGACCCAACCTCAAGAAAGAAAGGCAAGGAATTGGATAGACTCCCCACAACCATGAAATACCATTATCAAGGGGAGGTTTATGCTTCCAAGTTGGATGATCAGATTAAATGGGTGACTAGCACTAAGGTGGGCCACATTGAACTGGAGGACATTATAACAGAGTTGGATAGGCCAAGGTTGGAGGCCCCTTTAAGGAGAATTAAGAGATCAGGGCTAGTAGAGGCTACCATTTTTCCACAATCTATTCAAGCATCAGAATTTATCATGACCATTGCACAATTCTATAACGCAGACACTAGGAAGTGCACAGATGATCAAGATAGAATTGTAATAGATTTGTCAATAGATATGTTAGGGTTTGTATTTGGCATTCCTTCAAGGGATGAAGTGCTGCTAAGTACTGAGGAGGAAGCTAAAGAGGTGTGGAATAAGGATACTGCCTCTTGTAAAAGACACATGAATTAAAATTGGCTTAAAGAGGAGAGGAAGATAGGATTGAAGGCCAATGACATTCTAAGGGTCGATTTCAAGGAGCCACAATGTGACCTAATCATTATGTTGAGAATGGCCTTCGGTAAGATAAATTGCCAACATTTCCACCCTTGGATGTTCCAATTGATGATAACTATTCTGATTGGGAAATGATACTTTGATTGGGCCCAAATATTCTCAAATAACATACATAAGCAATTGGTTGATGTGCATAGAATGAAGAAATTCTTCTTCACCTCGTATGTTACCTGGGTAGCTACCCGAGCAGGAAAATTTCTAGGGTTGTAAACAGAGGGCCAGTTTGGAGATGAAGAAGGACATAAGAAGGTGTGGGAGTATTACACTCAACTCCCTCTAAGAAACGCAAAGATGCATTTCAAAAGAATAAATGATGCCTTCCTTTTCTCTGTTATAATAAAACTCACAGGTGATATAGGGTACATAATAAGCCCGGAAGCAATGGCAATAATCATGGAATGGGCATGTTGGTTCATTCAAAACCAACGTTCTACATACATCAGGGTTAGTGGATTCATGGGGAACCCCATGTTGCTCCCCAGATACTCTAATGATCAAATAATACGCTTAGAATATGTCAAGCAGATGCTTGGGCTACAATCTTTGTTATCTTCAAAACATAAGACAAGTGTTGATTTTTTTGTTTCGAATGGTTATTTTTCTTGTTCCAAAATTCAAGTAGTTAAGTTGGTTGAGTAGGAGTTGCAAGATTTATGTTTAAAGGAGTTTAATTATGCTCAGGAATATTATGACCCATATAGAAAACTAAAGAAAATAATTCCAAAAGTATATGATGGGCATAAACAAAGGTTGGAGGATTTTTGGGCTAGCCTCCAAGACAGTTTTGAAGTCAGAGAGAAAAACTATTCCAAGCTCTCTATTCCACAAATAAGGAATTTTGAAATAGAAACTAATGTCCCTAAATAATTGAGGGATGGCAAAGAATTATTAGATCCAACATGAAAGAAATAGATAAAGATGATAAAGAGTTTGAAGAAGAAGTAAGTTACAGGTTAGGAGAATTGCACAAACAACAACAATTGAATATTGATGCTGCTCTCTGAACCAGCCAAGTTCAACCGGGTACTTCAACCCAAGATATTCGAATCCTGGAGCAAGAAGAAGAGGAGAAGGATGAATTAGAAGAGGAGTTAAAGGTACACATGGTGATTGCGGACATCGTACCACATGCAGGTGATAAAGACAAGGATATGTCGCAATGGTTAAATTTCACCTTCAAAAAGAAAAAGAAAGTGGTATTGCCAAAGGTAACCTTACAACAAGCAATCACTGAAGAACCGAGGAAGATGAAGAAGGTCAAGATCATACATCATTTTTCTAAAACTAGTTATGGTGAAGTGATTGTTGATGTTGCAGTTCCTACACAAGTTGAAGGCTAGAGCTCCTCCAAATACCAAGTTTCACAGGTAAATTGGGTAAGCAGAGAAAATGGGGAGAGTTGGATACATTAGAGCTTGCTACAAGTGTGGTGAGGAGCATGATAGAAAAGGAACACATCTCCCACTCGAAGGTCAAGACATAGCTAGAATAGTATAAGCAGTTGCTAGTGGAGATGAGAAAGCCCCTGGGTGCATGAGTCAATGATAGTCTACCTTCAACCTCATCACTCCCAGAGGGAGATGTGAAAATACTTGTTGAACTAAGGAAAGTGGAAGCCACTGCAAAAGAATGGGCTCAAACAAATTCTTCTAAGATTAGATTATTTTTATAGAATACCATGAAAGAATATAAGAAGAGTATGAAGGTTGGAGGAACTTTAGCTTCATGTTCTCAGCAGTGGGAGAAGAAGCTCAACATTTTTGGTAAACAGTATCAAGTTTTGAATAAGGTTTTGAATCTCGGGGAAGATGTTATAGTGAGAGAAGACCTCTTAGGCGGAGATAGTTGTGAAAATTTGCAATCCTGTATGTACATTTTTGGAGTTGAAGATTGAAATGCTTCAACAGTATGGGAGAAAAATAATGGATGCCCAGTCTCCTCTTCTAAGTGTAATAGAGAAGTATGAGAAGTTTGTAGAGAAGTTGTTAGGAATTTTTGGGCTTGGTATTACTGCTATCGGACACATGGAGGAAGACAATGTACTCCATCAATGGGACTCATATGAGGCACATTATTTTGCAGCTCTTGCTCAGTTTGATGTTGGGTTAATGGACAGATATACATATTTGATAACTCAGTATCAACAGGCCTCAGAAATAATGGAAAAGTTGGAAAATAGAAGGAAGAATGCAAATGAGATTTTGAAGAAGTATAAGTTTAGAATCAAACATGTTGTTGATCCTCCTGCTGAGATAGTTGCATGTGTCATTAGCAATTATAAAAGATATAAAAAGAAGTGAAGGATAAACAGACGGTTGCTAATGATAGCATAACATGATTTTTTGAAGAATTTTGCATGACACCAGAACTGGGACTTCAACTACTGCTTCAACATGTGCACTGATTATTGAACAAGTTTCGCATGATTACAAAATGTTGGCCCATGCAACCCTGTTTTTGTAATCCTCACCCAGTCA
This sequence comes from Cryptomeria japonica, assembly GCF_030272615.1. Classification (NCBI taxonomy): domain Eukaryota; kingdom Viridiplantae; phylum Streptophyta; class Pinopsida; order Cupressales; family Cupressaceae; genus Cryptomeria; species Cryptomeria japonica. The sequence continues at coordinate 214,750,549 of NC_081414.1, read as the reverse complement.
CAATATTGTAATAAGTTAATTGGAATTCAAGGAAGATACTTGCATGTCAATTACGACTCCTTTCATTTTTAGTGCTTAATTTAGATAGGTTTATTTCCTAGAAAGTAGGACAAGAAACACTATAAATTGGAGATTTTGATTCATTGTAAGGGTCCACAAATTGATGATTTGAGGCCCAATTAGATATTCTTTTAGAGATTTTATGCTGATTTTATGAGTTTGAGTAGATGTTATAATACATTCTTTGGAGTTAATACAAGAAGCAACTTATAGATTTCTTGATCTATGCGTATGTGCTATGAATTTATTCTTTGCAATTTGGTAATGTCTATTGTTCGAAATCAGCAACTTATTTTGGTCTTATGTTTTATTTCTTTATGAATCATATTGCACACGTAAATGGTGTATGAGAATTAATGTGAAAGGATATTATTGTGGTGGTATTTGTTTCCATGAATTTGTGAGGTTGCATGACTTTGCATGTTTATTGGAGGTCCATTATTCAATGCTGGCTTGAATGATATTGATGATATTTGTTGGTATTATGGATGACTTTGTCATGTGTTGCATTGGTTTTGTCAATCATGTCAACACTTGTCTTCTTGGAGGTTTACATTATGGTTCACCGATATGGTTAGTGGCTTATGCATAGTCATTGGTATATGTTCACTAGCAGATTATATTGTTCAAGGATAGCGATGATAACTTGGAGATCATTTGGTTATGTCGAAGACATGGATTGGAAGTTTGGTTTTGGTGTTTTTCTTATTGGCCTAATCGGGTTGACAGATTTGCCTTTACCGGCAGATAAGTCTAGGTTATGGACCGGTACTCCAGATCAACACAACACATCATGGAGATTGTTTATTGATTGGTTATTATGGTAAATGTATTGAACTGACATGTTGTATCACATCAAGACTCATTTGTAATTTATTTAATTGTAATATCTTTAGTGAGCCGACCTATTCATTTGGTCTTAGGTTTTGTATATATGATTGTAAAATCTTATTGAAGATCATGGTCATGTCATGAGTGAGTGTGGATATTGAAGAGCGAAAATAAGAAGATCCTTGTGTGAATCATGTAGACATTATTCAAAGGTTGAAGGAAGGTTATGAAGGTGTTTTGACACTCATGTTCAGAGCTTAACCGGTACTGCATCCAACATTTTAGATGCTATTTTGAGCAGTACATTATCATTGGATTTAACCATCCAATTGTGTAGCCAGTGTGACTCCTATTTTGTGATTGAGCAATGAGCTCTAGGAAGTTGGCCTTTCTGCATGTGCAAACCCCATTTGTATACACATACTATCTGCAGTAGTATCATCTGATTGTGGGTAAGGTTTCCCACTGTGGTTTTTCCCTTACCGAGTTTCCACATTAAAATCTCTGTGTTATGTGTTGTGGATGTTGTTTCTCTTTATTTTTCATGCATTAAGTTAAACTGGTACTGCTATATCTGTTAATCTGTTTTAACGACACTTAAGTTTTGTTTACCAGCATTAAGGTTAAACTGGAATAGCTTGCATTTGGATTACAATTTATTAACAATTGGTTCACAACTGATTCACCCACCCTCTCAGTTGTCCTTCCTAGGACCTAACAATTGGTATTAGAGTGAAGTCCTCTTTTTGCAGAAGCCTAACATCTTGAGGAGATCCTATGGCAACAAATATTTTTCAGGAAGGATAGTCTGAAGCTTGATGGAACTAACTATGGCATATGGAAGATCAGAATGGAAACACATCTGAACTGCATTGGAAGAGATATATGGGATGTTACAAAAAATGGCTATGTTGCTCCTATTCTGAATCAAGCTCATCAACCAACATTGGCTAAGGGCATGGACAATGATTGCAAAGCAAGAGAAACACTTTTGAGCACATTATCATATTAGCAAATTATGGGATTATCAAACCGATCTAATGCTAAAGCTATATGGGATAAACTGGAGACACTGAATGAAGGAGATACCACTGTCAAAATTGCAAAACTGGAATGTTACCAGGTCAGGTATGAGAACTTGAAAATGGAAGAAGATGAAAGAATTTTTGCATTTATGGAAAGAGTTAATGAAATTGTTTTAGGAATACAATGTTGTCGAGGATCTTTAAGTGAAGATGAAATTGCATCTAAATTTTTAAGAGCATTTCCATCGGCTTACAAAATAAAAGTAACTACTATTAATGAAATGAGAACAATGCCTAATACTTCAGTTTCTATAGATACTTTGGTTGGAAAACTTTCAACATTTGAACTTGAGGAATTTGGTCTTGTTGCTACTATAAAGACTGATTTAGCTTTCAAAGCACCACCATCATCATCAACATCATCATCATTTGACAAAACTGATTGGAAAGCACTTTATGCAAAAGAACTTGAAGATATGAGGAGAGAAAATGAAGAACTTGAAGCACTATTTGCAAGGAAAATGCCTAAAGGTCCAGCAGGAAGTAAGTATGAAGGTAAAGCACCTTTCAAATGTTTTAATTGCAATAAAGTTGGTCACATGGCATCTAGATGTCCTGATAGACATGCGAGATTAAGGGAGGAAGAAAAAAGATCATATAAACCTAACCCTGAATATCAGAGCTATAGATTCAAGAAAAACAGAGATAAGTCATGTTACTATGCAGATGAAGGTGTTACAGATGACTCAAATTAAGATCTAACAGATAATGGATGGGCTTTTGTTGCAATAAAGGAAGAACAACTGGCACCTATTGTCAAACTGGTAGAGCAAGCACTGGCAGAAAAAATTGAAGAAAAAGATGAATGGATTATAGATTCTGGATGCTCACATCATATGACTGGTGATAAAAGAAAATTCTTATCTTTTCAAGAAATTCATGGAGGTATAGAAAGGTTTGGAGATGATAAAGCTTGTTTAATCAAAGGAAAAGGCGCTATATCTTTGGATGGTAAGAACAATACTGACAATGTTTATTATGTAGAAGGTTTAAAGCATAATCTTTTGAGTGTTGGTCAGTTAGTGGAAAAAGAATTTTAGTTATAGTTCAAGAATGGGAAATACAAAATCATAAACAAAACTGTATTGGAGATTGCAACTGGGAATCAAACTAAAGGTAATATCTTTCACTTGAATACCAAGTGATAAAACATGTTTGATTGTACACATTGATGAAAGTTGGTTATGGCATAAAAGAATCTGTCATGTGAATTTTGATTGCATTGTAAAGATCAGTTCAACTAAGGTAGTAAGGGATTTACCTAAGATTGTGAAACCTCATAATCCGGTATGTAAGGAATGTCAATGGGAAAGCAAGTTAAAACAACATTTAAGAGCATTACTGAGAAATCAAATAATATTCTTGATTTAATTCATACTGATTTGTGTAGTCCTGCAAGAACAAGAAGTCTACAAGGAGATAGATACTTTATGCTAATAATTGATGATTATTCTAGAATGTGTTGGGTTACTTTTCTCAAGGAGAAATTAGAAGCTTTTGGAAGATTCAAGATATTCAAGGCAATGGTAGAGAATGAAATTGGCAAGAAAATCAAATGTTTGAGATCAGATCAAGGAGGAGAATTTACATCTAGGGAATTTAATGCATTCTGTGAAGTGAATGGAATCAAAAGACAACTATCAACACCCCGGACACCCCAATAGAATGGAGTTGTGGAAAGGAAGATCAAAACTATTCTAGATGCAGCAAGAACAATGTTAATGGAAGCAAATCTACCTCATGTATACTAGAGAGAAGCAGTTAATACATTGGTTTATACTTTCAACAGAGTTCACATCAAAATTGAAACCGGTAAGACCCCTTATGAACTATGGTTTGGTCATATTCCTACTCTTAAATACTTCAGAATATTTGGAAGCAAATGTTATATTAGAAGAGATGGGTATATTGGCAAGTTTGATCCTAGAAGTGATGAAGGAATATTTCTTGGTTATTCATCTAAAATCAAGGCATATAGATGTTATAATAAAAGATTACAAAAAATCATTGAGAGTACTAATATAAAGATAGATGAACACTTTAGAGGAGATTCAAAATCTATGGAATCGACATTTGAAATGATTATAAATGAACCGGCACAGACTCCACTAGTACAGAATGAAGACCCAGTCACACCGGCATCATCAGAAAACTCAACGGTGACTGAAGAACAACAACCTGTGAATGTTAATCAGAACAAACCCAAGTATGTAAGATTGAATCATTCAAAGAATCAGATAATTGGAAATAAGAATCAAGGTGTTATGACTAGAGGAAGACTAGAAAATGAAGAGGTATGTTTAATTTTCTCAAATTGAACCAAGATCTGTTATTGAAGCATGTAAGGATGAACATTGGATAAAAGGAATGGAAGATGAATTAGAACAAATTGAAAATAATAATACTTGGACATTGGTTCCCCGACCTAAAGACAAAAATGTAATTGGAACTAAATGGGTATATAGGAATAAACTTAATGAAGATGGAGAAGTAATCAGAAACAAAGCAAGATTAGTTTGTAAAGGTTATTCATAGAAAGAAGGAATTGATTATAATGAAACCTTTGCACTGGTAGCCAGAATTGAGGTAGTCAGACTATTTCTTGCATTTGCAGCTTATAAGAACTATAAAGTCTATCAAATGGATGTAAAATGCACATTTTTTAATGGAGATATTGAGGAGGGAGTTTACATTGAACATCCTGATGGATTTACTTTGACAGATAATAAGGATATGGTTTGCAAGTTAAGGAAATCTTTATATGGATTGAAGCAAGCTCCCAGAGCTTGGTATGCTAGATTGGATAAATATATTTTGAAGCTTGGTTACACAAAAGGTAATGCTGACAACAATTTGTATTACAAGGTTACCAATGATGAAATTTTGGTTATTGAAGTCTTTGTAGATGATATCTGTAGACACCTAAAAATGGTCAACGCTTGCGGAGTCGTACTTTAACATTTGTGCATTGCCTTATTTTAGGGTTTTTGCGTCGCATTAACATTTCCTCTATGTTGTGTACTTGGTCTTTATCATTTGCGAGCATCGAGTCCTCCTTCTACATTCTTCATTTATCTCTCTCTCGAATTTGGTCTTGTCGACAACAATCTTCAGTCATGATTTTGGTCGATCTTTGTCCTTGTCAATCTCGTCATTTTGCGATCAATTTGTCATCAATCATCGTCTTTCTCAATCGTGTCGATTTGGATCAATTAGTCATTGTCCCTTGTCAATTGGCACATTTATCAATCAAATCACTTATCAGTATGAATCATTTATCAATTCAAAATCATGATCGAATTGACATCAAATCAATCTTACATCAAGACCTAATTGTTGTCCTTGCATTTCTAATTTATCTTCTAGGGTTTCATGATTTATTCATTTAACCTTGTTTGTCATTTTCTCTCCATTTTTAGGATAAATGATTTATTTATTTATCCTAAGTCTTCTTGTCACAATTAAATGTTTATTTAATTGGCTAATTAATTCCTCCTATTTTTGTAAATTAATTAATGAATGAGAAATTATTAATTAATTTACCTAATTTTCATCAATTTCCTAATTTCCAAGTCATTATTTCCAACTTAATTTTCTAATTTCTCCTAAATTCCTAAATGTCTATTTCTATTTCAAATTCTTGTCATAAATCCTTGCATAGCAATTTGTCATACACTTGTCATAATTTTGCTATTCTTGATTTGAATTTCTATTCGAATCACTTTCATGCTAATTTGATCTTTTCTCCAATTTGTCTATAAATTGGATGAATTTCTTCAATCAAGGCCCCTGATCCCCAACTAATCACTTTGTCGAATCAATCACGCTTTGAGTACTCTTGCGCTAATTGTCAATCTTGCTTTCACATTAGGTTTATGCACTTGAAGGTGAGATCCACAAATAAAAGCTATTTGAAGAAGAAAGGAGGATAATGGAGCCATATGAAGGAGATATTCATATCTGCATTTGGTTTGCTTAGCTTTTAATCTTGAATGTTTTGCTTTCATGTCTTTATTGAGTGTGTTTAGGATTGATCATTGCATTTGAGCTTTCGTGATTGAGCTAGATTATTATTTTGATTTGCTTGTGATGATTTCCGATTTCCTAGCTACAATATCATTTTTGGAGGTGAAGATGGATTGTGTAAGGACTTTGCTAATCAGATGCAAAAAGAGTTTGAAATGTCTATGATTGGAGAGATAAAATTCTTTTTAGGTTTGCAGATTTCACAAACTGATAAAGGTATATTCATATGTCAAACAAAGTACTTGAAGGAACTTTTGAAGAAATTTGGTATGGAAAATTACAAGCCGGTAAGTACTCCTATGACTACAACTGATAAATTGACATTGAAGGATGATTCAACTCCTATTAATCCAACAAGGTACACATCTATGATTGGAGTTTTACTATATTTGACACAAAAAAAACCTGATATAATGAATGTAGTATGTATTGTTTCAAGATTTCCAAGCAATCCTAAGGAAAATCATGAATCAGCAGTAAAAAGGATTTTTTGGTACCTACAAGGCACAACAAATCTTGGTTTATGGTATCCAAAAGATGAAAATTTTGATTTATGTGCATACATCGATGCAAATTGGGCAAGTGATGTAGATGATAGAAATAGTACCACTGGCAGTGCATTATTTCTTAGCAGTAGATTGATTTCATGGATAAGTAAGAAGCAGACTTGTACATCATTATCAACAGCAGAATCAGAATATGTTGCAGCAGCAACTAATTGTACTCAGGTATTATGGATCAAGCAAATGTTGAAGGATATAAAGGTAAAATGCAAAGAACCAATAATCATTTATTGTGATAATTCAACAACAATTGATATATCAAAGAATCTGGTATTTCACTCTAAGACAAAGCATGTTTCTATTAAGTATAATTTTCTGAAAGAGAATGTTGAAGCAAATGAAGTGAAATTGGTTTATGTGAATACTAAAGAGAAAATTGCAGATATCTTTACAAAGCCTTTGCCTAAGGAAACATTTGAATATCTCAGAGAGAAGCTTGGGGTAATTTCCCCACTAGCAGAGACTTAGATGTTGAAGATTGGCATCAAACCAACAGGAACTCATAGAAAAAATACTTTTCCCGCTTTGATGGAGGAGAGCTACTTCTCAGGGGGAGTAGTTGGCAGAATGTTAAGTTTTGAATTCTTAATTGTTTTGGCATTTGATGTCAAAGGGGGAGAGATATCTATGAAAAACATTGTTCCTTTGGGGAGAGATTATTCATTGAGGGAGAGATATACTCTTTGGATATATGTATTTTGGTTTTGGTTTCTGTTTCTTTTACAAAACTTTGTATTAATCTATCTTTGGGAGATTGATTGGTTTACTGGTTTTGGCATTGTGTTTTTTGGTACTTAGATGTTTTTCCATCTAGTGTTGCCATCAATGTCAAAGGGGGAGATTTTTGGTATTATGGATGAATTTGTCATGTGTTGCATTGGTTTTGTCATTGATGTCAACACTTGTCTTCTTGGAGTTTTACATTATGGTTCATTGGTATGGTTAGTGGCTTATGCACAATCACCGGTATATGTTCACTAGCAGGTTATATTGTTCACTAGTAGCAATGATAACTTGGAGATCATTTGGTTATGTCGAAGACATAGATTGGAAGTTTGGTTTTGGTGTTTTTCTTATTGGTTTAATTGGGTTGACAGATTTGCCTTTATCAGCAGATAAGTCTAGGTTATGGACCGGTACTCCAAATCAGCATGGCACGTCATAGAGATTGTATATTAATTGGTTATTATGGTAATTGTATTGAGCCGACATGTTGTATCACATCAAGACTCATTTGTAATTGATTTAATTGTAATATCTTTAGTGAGCCAACCTATTCATTTGGTCTTAGGTTTTGTATATATGATTATAAGATATTATTGGAGATCGTGGTCATGTCATGAGTGAGTGTGGATATTGAAGAGCGAAAATAGGAAGATCCGTGTGCAAATCATGCAGACATTATTTGAAGGTTGAAGGAAGGTTATGAAGGTGTTTTGACACTCATGTTCAGAGCTTAACCGGTACTGAATCCAACATTTTAGATGCTATTTTGAGCAGTACATTATCATTGGATTTAACCATCCAATTGTGTAGCCAGTGTGACTCCTATTTTGTGATTGAGTAGCGAGCTCTAGGAAGTTGGCCTTTCTGCATGTGCAGACCCCATTTGTATACACATACTATCTGCAGTAGTATCATCTGATTGTGGGTAAGGTTTCCCACCATGGTTTTTCCCTTACTGGGTTTCCATGTCAAAATCTTTGTGTTATGTGTTGTGGATGTTGTTTCTCTTTATGTTTCATGCATTGAGTTAAATCAGTACTACTATATCTGTTAATCTATTTTACCGACACTTAAGTTTGGTTTATCGGCATTAAGGTTAAATTGGAATAACTTGCATTTGGATTACAATTTATTAAAAATTTGTTCACAACTGATTCACCCCCCCTCAATTGTCCTTCCCGGGACCTAACAATTTTCGGATTGCAGGGTGCTAATTGAGTAGTTCATTAAGTGGTTATTGTATTGGTTTCATTATTATTTTCTTGTTTCCCTGATCTATCTTTTGCAGTTTATTTTGAAAGAGATCTAAATCATAAAATACCAAAAAAAAGTTAAGTTATTGGAAATTATTGGGATTTGTTTCAACTACCAGGCCCCTTGACAGGTACAACCTCATCAACCATTGATTTTCCCATCACTGTCGAGACCCGACTATAGAGACCTTGGAGTAGTTAGTTTCTCGAAACTTATTACTTTTCAGGAGAGGTGGTGAGTGTTCTCATAAACTAGTTGACTGTTGGTGAGTGTGTCAAAACACCTATCAACAAGTACCCTATCCCCTCTTCAAGCACTAAAATTGGCCATCCTTGCGCAAATCAAGGCAATTGAGGACTTACTCAAGTCTGCTTCAAAATAGAAAGAGGTGATATATTTGGCAACTACAGTTTTGGAGAAAGTTTTGCCTAACCTTAAGTAGATTTCCAATGATTCACCCTCCGGTAAGCTTAAGGATATGTTAAACAAAGTTGAATCCGATTTTGTATCATTAGAGAAAGTTGCAGATATAAAGGTTTTGCATAAGTTCAATGAGATGAGGCTTCAAACCTATTTGAAAACAATTGAAGCTGATAGGGAAGTTTTGAAGTTTACAGTGAAAAGTGTAGAAGATGCGTTAGGTGAAGGGGACAAAATATTCATATCATGTCTCTTTTTGCCCAAGTTTAGTGCAGATATTGATAAGAAAATAAGAGATCTTGAAGGGAAACTAGCTAGTATTGGTCATTCATTTGCCCCTCATTCAGTTTTTCCAAGTTCCCTTTAAGCTCAAATAATGGATCTTATTGACAAAATAAAGAGATTGAATTTAAAAAAGAACAAACGTTAAGCACAGTGGGAGAACTAAAAAGTCTTATCACTCCTTGGATGGACACCTTACTTGGAGCCCAATAGGATGCAGTCAATGCTTTAGGTAAACCGATGCCATCTGATCTCAAAGGCATTGAAGATCATGCATACATGTTTAGTGCTTTGATTAATGTTTTAGATTGTTTCCTGAGAGGATGGAATGACTACTTGAAATCCTTGAAGGTCACTTATGCAGATTTTTTTTAAATCATGTAAATTATTGCATTTATTTGTACATCAGTTTTGGCGGATTCCTACCATTTTCCATTGATGTCAAAGGTGGAGAGAGTTGGGAGAGAGCAGCGAAAAATGATGCTTATTCTTAGGGGGAGTCAGTTGAGTGTACAAATTTTAGATTGTCGGATTGTTTGCAGTTCTTGGAGTTTTGGAATACTTCTCATTTTTCACAGTGTTGCCATCAATGCCAAAGGGGGAGATTGTTGGCATAAGACACTATTCTAGTGATGCTCTAGTGAAGATTGATAATATCTAGCGCATGAGATTTCTTAGGAGTTGTCATTGATGGCAACTCGGTCTATTGATTTTATCTGGTATGGAGTTTGGGATATCCAGATGTCTTGAGTAAGTTTTGGTATAAGTCTGTCGGTGATACTTAGTGTACAGTCTTGTGAGCATTTCTCATTTCCAGTGATATGTTTATCATTTTAGTAATCAGATTTAAGTTTATTGAGTATGAGAAGTAGATTATCACACAATCATATCCTCTGGTGTTGATTCTTATTCTTATTCGAAGGTTTGATATTCGGTAGAGTATTATAATAGGGTTATCTATATTATTGGTGATGTAATGTGTGGACCGGATTCTTTGAGGTGATTCCAGTGGTTGTTGGTAAGTTCAAGGTAATTGGACTGACTTATGGGAAGTGTGTGATCATATGTTTTGAATCTAGAATATGGTCTTGTGAAGATTTGAGTCGTCTTGAAGTTGCACGTTTCATATTTTGATATTTTGGGAAGCTGACTTGTGGAAGATCAATTTTGTTAGTGCGCATCTATAAGATTGACTTGGTTAATGATTTTGGGTGATGATATGATATGAAAGATGATTTTGGGAGCGATTGAGCATAGTTTCATAGGCACACCTTAAGTTTTGTTGACCGGTGATCAGTAGCAGAGCAAAACCGAACAATTTATCAGAATAACACATTGGATCACTTTGTGCATAACCAAAACTGTTATTTGGCATAGTCAGATGCTTTTCTTCAGTTCATTACTCATTGTAAGTATTTTGTATTAGCCTGTAAGGTAGTGAGCCTTCCTCCGGATTGTAGCCCTTTTGTAATTGAGAAATGAGCTCTGGGCAATGTGCCTGAATGCAAGTGCATTCCAACTTTTGTAATATTGTTCTACTACTGGCCATAGTATAATAATATTGTGGGTACTCAATCCCACTGTGGTTTTTCCCTTTCCGGGTTTCCATGTAAAAATATTGGTGTTATGGTTATGTGCTTGTTTGCTTTCTACTTTTGCATTTCAGTTTCTTACTTGTGCATCTAATGGTTAAAGAATCAAATTAACAAATTTGTAAATACTGGAACACTGATTCACTCCCCAACCTCTTAGTGTTCATTGAATCCAACAGTTCAATCATCAACTCCAACACTTACATTTTTTAAACATAGATGTAGGATAATGTGATACTATAATTTAATAGCTTTTATATAAATAATTGTCAAATATATGACTATATGTTTTTAACTACAAATAGTCAACCAAATTTATTATGGTTATATATTTAAATTCAAATGACTTTTGGTTAATTTTATTTCAAATAACATAATAAATTTATTTTATTACATAAGATAACCCTATCCATAGGATGTAATTGATCATTATTTGAATCAAGTTTTGAACACCAATACTAAGTTGATTACTTTTGCTACCTCCTTTTTCAAAAATATGTTTATTATGCTCTTTTTATATGTGTAATATGATAGTAAGTGGTTTTTCTAACTCCTAGGTACAAATATATAAACATAATTGACTTAAGATATAGTGCATGTGATTTGACAAGATCATGTTGAATGCATAAACTCATCATTTCACATTATATATCTACCTGATATGATGATAAAACAATATACCTTAATTGGTCAAAATTCATGTTTTCAAGCTCAAATTCAAAATACACAATAAAATTATAATAGTCTAGAGTGTTATGAAAAATGGTACGTAGCTATCAATTCTTATTGTCTAATATTCTATGGCTAACAAGAGAATTTCTAGCACTTTTTTCATTTTATCCTAGCATTTAGGTTTCTTGAAATTGGATTTATTACTTCATTGGGTCTTTTATGCTTGAGCCCCCTTGTTTGGCATATTTTTCTTCTTAGTGATTGGCCTGGAATTGTTTTTAAGTTCACCCAAATGTGGTAATGATCTTAGAGTGAAAATTAATTTTTAGTATTTGGAAATATAACAACCTATTGTATTTAATAATTGTTTAGTTGATATGCATTAATCTTTTCCTGCTAAGGCTATGATCTTTTCTAATACTCCTATACATTTAGGGGTAAGAAAATAGAGTTTCACTTAAAGTGGCAAACTTTCAAGTACTTTGGGATCATTGGAGTCATATCCTATTTATGATTGATATAGTTCTATCAAATTTCCCTTCTAGCAAGGGTCATTCCTCTCCTTGTGGACATAGTCAAAATGCTCATGGTAGACTTGACTCTAAATCACATGCTTCCCAAACCCCTATAAGAAGATTCAAGGATTATTTTTCTTATGGGTGATCTCAACCATCTTGGTTGCCTTTGATCTCTTTTGACCCATGTTATTAAGGTGTCTCTAGATAGTTAGATACTGAAAATTTTCCGTTATTTATAGATTATGTGACTAACAAAGAAGAAATTGAAGATGATGTAACCAATGGCCAAGATCTTGTCCTCCATAGTCAAAATGGTCCTAAAGAAATTCAAATGATTATGATCCTCTACCACTTGTTAATGCTTTATTTCTTGTTTCGTAATGATTTTAATTCTCTTTAATTTATTATTTATTAACTTTTTGATATGATGAGATAATTCTAGCAACCTGGTCCAATGACCCAACCACACCTTGCCTTAGTGATACTTTTTTTTGAGTTTTGGGATATAGAGAAAGCAAGTTGAGCGAAATCATCAGTTTTCTTCTTCCATATTCGATTCATTTCTTCTCTGGTTTCTTCAATATTGACCTTTTGCTTGCCTTTTTGATCTTTAGAAGGATTGACTAGTTTTCTCTTTGTGGATCTACAAAATTTTGCCAAGTGTCCTGGTTTATGACAAAGATAGCAGGCCATTCCAGATGATCTCCAAGTTCCTCAATTACCTCTCCCAGTTATTCTTCTGCAATTCATAGCCACATGACCAAATTTGTTATAGATGGTACAAATGACATTTGTTGCCTTTTCCATCTCAAATGGACTAAACCGGTTGTCATAGGGACTTTGCCAGTTCATGTTAACCCGGTTATCATAGTTTCTCATCCAGTTGCCATTTGGTCTTGGATGAATATGCGGTACAAGATTATTTTCTCCATATCTACATTCAACTGATCTATGTCCATACATTTTGCATATGAAGCAATGACCTTGAAATTTCTTGAATACATACCTAGCATTTGTATTGTAGCTTGGATTTCCATGAGGTTTGTTTCTAAAAACATTTGCAGTGTGACTAGGTTTATGGAAAACAAAACAAACAGGTTTAAAGACCTTCTTACCGGTAGGTTTTTTGGCCTTAGGAGTAGATTTGTTCTTATGAGTGTTTCGCTTGGTACCGGAGGATTCTCCTTTTTCAGATGTGTGAAAACCAAGTCTAGAGGTATCACCATTCATCCTTTGTGATTGAATTTTCTCTTCAAGCAAGGTAGAACTTCTGTTGAACTTTTCCAATTTCCCATTTGCTTCAGTGAGCTATTTGGTGAGATCTTCATTATGTTTTGACAGGTTCTCTCTCAAAGATGATGCTAATTCAAGATCTAGTTGTAACTTCTCTTTTTCTTCTCTTTCTGCATTCAAATGTTCATGAAAAGTAGCATTATCTCGCTTGATCTTGGCAATCTCATGATCTCTTTCCTTGATGAGATCTTTAGCAGTTCTCTTGGCTTTCAGTTCCTGACTCATGTGGATAGTAAAACCTTCTAGCTCTCTCCTCAGATTTAGATTTTCACTGTTTAGTTTTTCAACTTCCTCAGCTAAAGCATCAATATTGGCCTCATCTAAAGAACTATTATCAGATATTTCTAACAGTTGTCCAGTTAGCTCTCTTCTTTTGACTTGAGAAGCTTTCAGTTTAACCCTTAGGGTTTCAAGCTCATTCTTACTAGCCTCAAGCTCTCTAGCCATCTCAAAGTAGCTCATATCCCCCATGGTAGCTTTAAGGTTTCCTTCCAAGCAATTAGGCTTTAAAGAAGTTAGGCTCTAATACCAATTGATGGACTTGTAAAGCACTGAGAGGTGGGGGGGGTGAATTAGTGACACCAAAAACAAAACTACTTTAAACACTGACTGGTAGAAATACTTAATAAGTTTGTTAAACAATATGCATGCAATCCAAAATGATATAATAGCATCCACAATAAGTATAACATCTACCATAACATAGGTGTTTATACATGGAAAACCCAAATAGGTAAAGCAATTGATGGACTTGTAAAGCACTGAGAGGTGGGGGGGGTGAATGATATAATACCAATTGATGGACTTGTAAAGCACTGAGAGGTGGGGGGGGTGAATTAGTGACACCAAAAACAAAACTACTTTAAACACTGACTGGTAGAAATACTTAATAAGTTTGTTAAACAATATGCATGCAATCCAAAATGATATAATAGCATCCACAATAAGTATAACATCTACCATAACATAGGTGTTTATACATGGAAAACCCAAATAGGTAAAAACCACGGTGAGATGGGACTCACATGTTAACTATCTGCAGTAATAGATAACTGATTGGTTAAGGTCTACAAAGTGCTCTACTAGGAGCGAACCTTGTTAAAGATCAAAAAGCTTAGTTAAAAGCTATACCCTGTAAAAGGGAGTACCATGTAAGGAGTAACCTCGGTGGAGGATTTCTGAATCCAAACTAATGGATCACCTGGTTAGAGGATTTGTACAATGAATCTTGTTAGAGCTTGCCCGGTTAGGGGATTTGACTGTTGCAGTGATTAGAAAACAACAGGCAGTGTGATCTAGTAGTAGCACAACTTGCTTGGAAAGATTCTCTTATGTGCACTCAACACTTATTTACCATCATACTCTGCAACTTAATACTTCTACCTTTGCACATAACATATCTTCCTCGCTCATACAAAATAATTCATTGTGATGTCAATATATAGACATTTAGATTTCATGTCGTTCTCTAGAAATCATATCACAATTACCTAGGTGCAGTGTATCTGGTCAAACAATCATAACGCATCACAAAAATACCACTACAAATTGTCGGTAAGGATAACTGATCATGACTAGTGATAACTCATCACATAATCAATGAATACCAATTGGAACAATCAATACCGGTTGGAGTTAAACAAATAAACCGTTTATCCTTTGATGCTCCTTTGATAATCTCCATTGGATCTTCATGTTGATGCCGAGTTAAGTATAATCATTGGTTGTCTCCATGCATATACCGGTTGTCACCATGTACCAGTTAGATATAAACCTCTAGTATACCGGTTGTAATATAAACAACTTTGAAGTCACATAGGTAGACAATATGAACATGTGCGTTTATGTGTTTCATCAATGACAACATATGTTGAAGTTTAATCATTACAATCATCATCAAGCCAACATACTCAATCCCACCATGGCTTTTCCCTTTCCGGGTTTTCACGTAAAAATATTGGCGTTATGGTTATGTGCTTGTTTGCTTTGTGTTTCTGCATTTCAGTTTCTTACTTGTGCATCCGATGGTTAAAGAATCAAATTAACAAATTTGTAAATACCGGAACACTGATTCACCCCCCCACCTCTTAGTGTTCATTGATTCCAACAGTTCAATCATCAATTCCAACACTTACATGTTTTAAACATAGATGTAGGATAATGTGATACTATAATTTAATAGCTTTTATATAAATAATTGTCAAATCTATGACTATATGTTTTTAACTACAAATAGTTAACCAAATTTATTATGGTTATATATTTAAATTCAAATGACTTTTGGTTAATTTTATTTCAAATAACATAATAAATTTATTTTATTACATAAGATAACCCTATCCATAGGAAGTAATTGATCATTATTTGAATCAAGTTTTGAACACCAAAACTAAGTTGAGTACTTTTGCTACAACTTTTTTCAAAAATATGTTTATTATGTTCTTTTTATATGTGTAATATGATAGTAAGTGTTTTTTCTAACTCTTAGGTACAAATGTATAAACATAATTGCCTTAAAATATAGTGCATGTGATATTGACAAGATCATGTTGAATGCATAAACTCATCATTTCACATTATATATCTACGTGATATGATGATAAAACAACATACCTTAATTGGTCAAAATTCATGTTTTCACGCTCAAATTCAAAATACACAATAAAATTATAATAGTCTAGAGTGTTATGAAAAATGGGACGTAACTATCAATTCTTATTGTCTAATAATCTATGGCCAACAAGAGAATTTCTAGCACCTTTTTCATTTTATCCTAGCATTTAGGTTTCTTGAAATTGGATTTATTACTTCATTAGGTCTTTTATGCTTGAGCCCCCTTGTTTGGCATATTTTTCTTCTTAGTGATTGGCCTGGAATTCTTTTTAAGTTCACCCAAATGTGGTAATGATCTTAGAGTGAAAATTAATTTTTAGTATTTGGAAATATAACAACCTGTTGTATTTAATAATTGTTTAGTTGATATGCATTAATCTTTTCCTACTAAGGCTATGATCTTTTCTAATACTCCTATACATTTAGGGGCAAGAAAATAGAGTTTCACTTAAAGTGGCACACTTTCAAGTACTTTGGGATCATTGGAGTCATATCCTATTTATGATTGATATAGTTCTATCGAATTTCCCTTCTAGCAAGGGTCATTCCTCTCCTTGTGGACATAGTCAAAATGCTCAGGGTAGACTTGGCTCTCAATCACATGCTTCCCAAACCCCTTTAAGAAGAGTCAAGGATTAGTTTTCTTATGGGTGATCTCAACCATCTTGGTTGCCTTCGATCTCTTTTCACCCATGTGATTAAGGTGTTTCTAGAAAGTTAGATACTGAAAATTTTCCGTTATTTATAGATTATGTGACTAACAAAGAAGAAATTGAAGATGATGTAACCAATGGCCAAGATCTTGTCCTCCATAGTCAAAATGATCCTAAAGAAATTCAAATGATTATGATCCTCTGCCACTTGTTAAAGCTTTATCTCTTGCTTCGTAATGATTTTAATTCTCTTTAATTTTATTATTTATTAATTTTTTTATATGATGAGATAATTCTAACAACTTGGTCCAACGACCCAACCACACCTTACCTCAGTCTTACTTTTTTTTGAGTTTTGAGATATAGAGAAAGTAAGTTGAGCCGAGAATACCTCGATGGATGACTGAGAGAACTCAAACAACCCAATTGTTGGATAAACCCAACCGATAAGAATTGAATTTTTTCCAACCATCCTTTTTAATATATATAATATACACCTTTATTTAAAATAATATAAAACACTTATTAAAAAAGGTAAAATGGTAAAGACAAAGGAGGTTGTGAGTTCTAGGCGTTTCTTTCCTCTAATGTTTAATCAATGCATTTTATGTCGGTAATAAACGCTAGATATATGCGTCATGTCATGAACGACAACTGCCTATCATTGCGCTGTCTTTACGATGTTTATTTTAACTGACCTAACTTATGAACCAGATTCTAAAGCATACGATTACCATTTCTTTGTCTTCATCATCTTTTAAAATATCGGAAACTTATCCTCTTGCAAATTGGGGACCATAAAACTCATTTTCTAGAGTGAACACTTTAAAATTAATCAAGATTCTTTCATTTCATCATATTCTTTATTTTGTTTGTGTACACTTTATTTTTTATGTTTTCTTGCTGTTTTGTATGGATATGATAAATGTATACTTCTTGCATTTAATTTGTTAACATTCTATCATTTTCATATATTAAATTATTTATTTGATTATAGAGCTTGTTCATTTACAAGATTTAAGGTTTTAATTATATATTTTTAATAAAATAATCTATATGGTTTAATCATTTAGTTAGAAATGAAAAAATTATTATTGTCAAGATCAACAATCTTAGAATATAATTGTTACTCATCAGCTTGTGTATGAGAGGTTCTATGTTGTATGTCTAGACTCATATTTAAGGCATCATCTTAGAAGGAGACGTACACATTAAGACAAAACATTCTCATTTAGCACATCAATCAAACTTTTATTGATCACAACTTCTGAATATCTTGCATTATTTATTCTCTCTACTTCAATCTTATTAAATCAACCTCAAATAGCAAATAGCAAGCTAGCGAAAGTGCATTTTAGCACCAACAATTCATAAACATACGTGAATATATTTTGAATATCTTAAAGGTGAAATTCAATAATAAAGTGAACAAAACCAAGAAAAAATTCACTTAAATACTAGACCAAGTGAAGGAAAATTATCCCAATTCGAGATTGTGGGGAGGAAAAATATCACTAGACAAGACCAAATAAGTGACTAGTTGGGACTCAATTTGACCATACAAAATTTTGCTTGAGTGTCAACCCCCTTGCATTTGGCCTCATCTTTTCCCATCATATATAATTAACTTGAAAAATCTTCAAGTGAGTTTTTCCTTAGTATGAATGCCTGTGTTGTTCCTCATCATCCCCCATGTTCCTATCATATGTTGAAAGTTGTCAAAATTTAAAAGAATTATAAGTATGAGGTGTATTTTTAATCATTTTATGCAATTTTATAGAGTTTTAGAGTTTTAGTGGACTAGTATATTTCTTTTGATTACATTGTTGAGCACATAATACCACTGAGAGGGGGGTGAATCAGTGGTTCCTAAGCTTTTCTTTTGTCTGATCTAACTTCAGAATATCAGTTATTCACTTAACCACTAAACAGTCATACCGGTAATACAAGAGAGAAAGCCAAAGAGATCATTCACACACAAGTAACTCACAACACCAGATTTACGAGGAAAACCCAATATGGGAAAAACCTCGGTGAGAAAAGCTGCTGGAGACTACTGCTCCAATCCAACCTCATAGGTAAAACACTGACTTACAAATATTTTGGGCACCAACCCAAGGAGCACCAACCCCTGTCTTTTAGGGCACCAACCCAAGGAGCGCCAACCCCTGCACCAAGCTTCAACTTGGCAATGTATATTGAAATACTATTAGAATACAATTAAGGCTTCTTGTTGCAAATGAATTCTGCAACTCTTTGATCAAATAACTCTCTATCGATTGATAGTCTTTTCTCCTCCACTAAAGCTTACACTGTTGGTTGTGAGATTGTTGTCTTTGTTTGTCAACCTATGTTATCTTTCTCTCCCTATCTTACATAGTCTCTCAACACACTAGATCACACTAGGATGGTGTCTGCTCTGCCACACCTTACCGGTTAGGCTCAACTACAAGACTATAGATCTGCCAATAAAATCCTCTCAACGGTGTGCTTGCTCATGCACACTGCAACTTTCTTAGAATTATTTCTAGGGCTCACAATCCTTTTCTTTTCTTACTCTCTCTACACTTCTCCTATTTCCCAGCATAAAAAAAAAAACTTCTGTTTTGAGCTCTCATTTCTTATATGGTGATTTCCCGCCAGAACGCAATTCAAAAACTTGAGCGATAAAGGTTTCCTCTTTTCGACACAATCTCCATGAGATCCAATCCTACCTATCTCAGATTGATCACCTGTCCTTGAAGAACGCACCTGCACACGGTTTCCATTATCCAATGCACATTTTTTTCTGGAAAATAGCAATCTCGGATCAGATCTTCTATCATGAAGTCAGTCGACACATAAAGTGCTTCAGAAGTTTCCTTTTCAAGAACATCCTGAATTGGATTTCATTTGCCTTGATTCAAGCGCCAACTGCTCCCTGATCTTCCTCTGTCATTCCTTCTTCCTCGAGCCGCAGTCAGTTAGATGCAATCCCGTGATTTGTGGCTCCTTCATTAATGGCGATTATCAGTTTCATCGACCCTGCCGATGAGGCTTCACCAACCACAACACAATTGCCACCTCTGCTCCACATGATATCACAAGGATCAAGACATGGCCCACCAACACACAATCGGTCTGGAAAACACATACCAGTACATCTCTTTGCCAATAGAGTTTTCTCCTTCTGTTAATCGGTAGAGCACCCTATACTAGTAGTACATCTTCACTTCTGGTGGTGTGAGACAACTTTAACATTCTGCCTCTTCATCATAAACAAGCAACCATCCTTCAGACCGGTTTGTACTTTACCGGTAGACCTTCATTCTTTATGCTCGCCCTTATGTGAATCTCCATCATGTTGGTTGACGTCAATGACAACTTAGTGCCAAAATGCCAATAATCTCCCCCTTTGGCATTGATGTCAACTTCTCATGATTCACTTCATACTGGTACATTTCTCCCTCTTTGACACAATGACAAAGGGTAATATGCACTCCCCCTTTTATTCATACCAAACTCCCCCTTTGACCACTATCAGCTCCCCCTGAGCCACAAAAACCTGCCTAGGCAGATGACACAACTCCCAACTTGTGTCAGAGGTACTCAAAAGTGCTCACCGGTAATGGTTTGGTTAAAATGTCTGCTACTTGTTCACCAATAGGAACATAATCCATCCTTACCTCCTATCCTTCAACCTTCTCTCTGAGAAAATGATATTCGATAGCAATGTGCTTTGTTCTGGAATGCATGACAGGATTCTTTGCTATGTTAATTGCACTCGAATTGTCACACCGAATGAGAATAGGATCAATGATGTCCACCTGTATATCTTTGAGAGTCTGCTTCATCCAAAGCACCTGAGAGCAAAATGTAGCTGCAACAATGTACTCAGCTTCAATAGTAGATAGAGAGACTGAGTTCTGCTTCTTGCTATGCCAAGAGACCAACCGGTCACCAAGAAAGAATGCACCACCACTTGTGCTCTTTCTATCATCAATGCATCCTGCCCAATTAGCATCAGTGTATGCTTCCAAGATAAAATCTCCTTGTTTAGGATACCACAAACCATAGCTGAGTGTTCCTTGTAGGTACCTAAAAATTCTACCAACAACATTCATGTGTGATTGCTTTGGGGTAGCTTGGAATCTGGCCACCATGCACACTACTTGAACTATATCTGGTCTTGAAGCAGTTAGATACAGTAGACTGCCTATCATGGATCTGTATAGAGTCTGATCTACCACCGGTGATTCATCATTCTTGCTCAATTTGTTGTTGGTCACCATGGGGTACTTACCGGCTTACAATCTTCCAGTTGGAATTTCTTCAACATCTTCTTTGCATACTTGATTTGAGATATAAAGATTCCTTTATCTTGCTGTAATATCTACAAGCCAAGGAAGTAAGTCAATTCACCAGGCATTGGTATCTCAAATTTTGACTGCATTTGATCAGCAAATTCTTTGCAGAGGGTATCCTTGTTGCCTCCAAAGATGATGTCATCTACATACACAACCACAATAATCATGTGATTTCCATCTTTCTTTATGTATAGATTGTTGTCAGCACTTCCCTTTTTGAATCTCTACTCCTTCAGATACTGATCTAATATTGAGTACCATGCTCTAGGAGCTTGCTTTAGACCATACAAAACCTTCTTTAACTGACACAAATGTCTCATCATCATGTAGTAGAAACCCCTCTGGTTGCTCCATGTATACTTCTTCCAAATTTCCATTTAGAAAAGCAGATTTTACATCCATTTGGTATACTTTATAGCCCTTGTAGGCAGAGTAAGCTAGAAACATTCTAATTGCTTCTAATCTAGCCATCGGTGCAAATGTTTCTTTAAAGTCAATCCCCTCTACTTGAGAGTATCCTTTGCATACTAGTCTAGCCTTGTGCCTTACAATCTTACCTTCTTCATTCATCTTGTTCCGGTAGACCCATTTTGTGCCAATGATATTCTTGTCTTTCGGTCTAGGAACTAATTCCCAAGTCTTATTCTTCTCAATCTGGTGCAGTTCTTCTTCCATAGCGTCCATCCATTCTTGTCTCTTATTTTCTTCAATGAACGTTTTGGGTTCAACTTCAGTCATG
Organism: Cryptomeria japonica; assembly: GCF_030272615.1. Classification (NCBI taxonomy): domain Eukaryota; kingdom Viridiplantae; phylum Streptophyta; class Pinopsida; order Cupressales; family Cupressaceae; genus Cryptomeria; species Cryptomeria japonica. The sequence goes on along the minus strand of NC_081414.1, from coordinate 214,728,876 downwards.
AGGCATAGGTTGACTTGTTCATCATTCCGAGCAAGTCTTCTTCTAGTCTGCACACCATCACTCACATTTCCCAAAATTTGCTCTTCCGGGTGATTTGACTGTACATACTGGTTGGGGACCTTCTTGGATGCTACCTTTTGTTCAGTATCTGATTGAACTTCATCATGTTCATCATACTAGTTAACCTGTGGTTGACATCCTTTGTGCATATCTTCATCAACTTATACATGCACACTCTCAACGATTCTTCTTAGTCTTTTATTGTAGCATTTGTAGGCTTTGCTGTTAGATGAGTAACCAAGGAAGATTCCTTCATCACTCCTATAGTCAAATATTCCTAGACCATCCATATCTTTCTTGATAAAGAACTTGCTTCCAAATACTTTGAAGTATTTGACTGATGGCTTCCGGTCATACCATAACTCATAAGGTGTCATTTTTCTGTTTGTTCTTAATTGAATCTGGTTCAAAGTGTATGCAGCAGTATGAACAACTTCTTTCCAATAAGTGTTCGGTCGACTAGCCTCATTTAACATGGTTCTGGCCATCTCCTTGACTATCATGTTCTTCCTTTCTACCACACCATTTTACTGTGGTGTTCTAGTAGCAGAGTATTGCCTTTTAATTCCATGTTTTTCACAATAATCTTCAAATTCATTTGATGTGAACTCTCCACCCCTGTCTGACCTTAGGCATTTTAATCTGTACCCACTTTCCTTTTCCACCATCTTCTAAAAGATCTTGAATCTTTCAAATGCTAGTGATTTATCTTGCTATGTCATCCTTGAGTAGTCATCAATGAAGAGCATAAAGTATCTTTCACCGGCAAGTGCTCTTGTTCGAGTTGGACCACATAGATCTATATGCACAATTTCAAGTGGTCTTGAGGTGTTGTGCTCCTTTGTCCTGAAACTCACTTTTGTTTGCTTACCTTTTACACATTCATCACATAATGTGTTTACCGGTTTGATGATGGGTGGAATATTCCTCACACACCCCTTTTTGCTTACTGCAACTAAGTTATCAAAATTTATGTGACCTAATCTTCTATGCCATAGCCAACTTTCATCTACTTGTCCTAACATACATTGGGACTCATAGCATTCCTTCAGATTATAAACATTTCCATTAGTTCTCTTTCCTTCTACCACAACTTTACCGGTACTGTCTTTCTTTATCTGGCAATCGGTTGAGTCAAAGGTGAATTTGTAACCTTTGTCACACATCTGACTCACACTCAACAGATTATGCTTGAGGCCTTCCACATAATATACATCATGTGCCATCAGTTTTCCATCAATGTTTAGAGTTCCTTTTCCCTTTATTTTGATGGAGGAATTGTCTCTAAACCTTACTAATCCACCATTCCAAACTTCAAGTTTAATGAATTTCTTTTTGTCACCAATCATATGGTTTGAACAACCACTATCTACCACCCATAGATTTTTCCTTTCAGCATGCAAAGTAGTCTGCACTATGAGACTTGATTATGCCTTTTCCTTTTCTTTCTCAACCCAAACTGGTTTGATTTCCTTCTTCTTGTCAGCTACTCTATTCAGCTCAGGTTCAGTTACCAGCTCTTGATCTGGATTTGCCTTCATTTGCTTGATCTTCTTGTTTTTGCATAATTTTTCTATGTGTCCAAATTCTTGACAGTTATAGCATTTTAAATTTTCATTAAAGGGGACATCCTTAAAATTATTGTAGGGTACTGGTTTGTTCTTCCTACAATCAAAACTCTTATGACCATATCCATTGCATTGATAGTAGACAACATTCATATCCTGGAGTGCATTAAATGAATTTCTACTTTCATAATTCATAGAAGGCTTATTGTTTAACCTACAATCAGCTATTATGTGCCCAAATTTATTACACTGGTAATAGTAACCATGAAAGTTTGAAACATACCAGTTAGGCTGTCTTGGTCCTGAATGGAACTGCCTCATTGGGTGTCTTCCCTTCATGTTGTTAAATCTGGTGAATCCTTCACGATCAATTCTAGAATTCCTCCTTGGGCCTGCATATTGGTGCAAGAAATATGGTCTTTGGTTCATTTCTTCATACCGGTTTGAGTGACGATTTCCAACAGCATCTGCATATGTCTTTTTGTTAGTATCCTTGCCTACAGTGAATGTCTTCTTTCCTTCACCTTCAATTGAAGAGGTGAACATTCTTTCTTTGTCAGATTTATCTTTGTGGGTTGAACTTTGACCTTCTTCAAAACCTAAACCACCAGTGTCTTTGGATTGTTTTTGTTTGCTCAACATCTTATCTAAGGCCTCAATGTTGCCTTCATACTTGCTTTTTATTTTTATTTCTTCCTTGCTTTCTTCAAGATCCTTTCTGAGATTTATTGTTTCTACTTCCAGCTCTTGATGCTCCTTTTCTTTCTTTGTTAGATCAAAGACTGTATCTTCACTAATCCTCTTAGTTTCTTCCAGCTACAGTTTCAAGTTAGATATGACTTGACCGGACTCTTTCAGAGATTGCTTCAAAAGATCTTGTTCATCTATTACAACAAGCTTAACCCTCTTGAGTTCTCTTCTTGTTTTTCTCAATTCTTCAAGCGCGCTAATAAGTTCACTCTCCAAATCCACTTCAGCCTCAATATCCTCTTATTCCTCATCTTCATCAGTCGGTCTATCAAGTGCCATGAAAAGATTGACTTTTCTATCATTCTCATGGTCATCATCTTCCGATGCATTTTCATCATCTGTTGTTTCATCCTCAATGATATATAGGTTGTTTAGGTTCTGATAGCCTCTCCTTCTTTTCTGGTAGTCATTCCTTTCTCTGTCTTTTCCGACAGATCTTCTGAATTCTCTTGAATCATCTCCACCAGTTTCTTTGTGAGGACAATTTGCAGTGAAGTGTCCTACTTTCCCATAGTTGAAGCATTTAAGTGGTAGCTTTCCTTTGTACCGGTCAGATCCTCTTTTGAGCTTCCTGACAAAGTTTTCTACTTCTGCATCAGAGACTTCACTGGATTATTTATGAGTAACCGCTTCTTTGCCCTTTTTAGTGACGTTGAATGCTGCTTCTTTCCTTGCAGAAGTATCACTAGTTGTTCTCATCTTATAGGCAGTCAGAGAGCCAAATAGCTCATCCATTGTAAAAGTCTTCAGATCCTTGGCTTCTTCTATGGATGACACCTTAGTATCATATTTGGGAGTGAGAGATCTAGCCATCTTCTTAACAAGAATCTCATTTGCAATCTCTTCTCCAAGCCCTCTAATGGTATTCATAGTTTCATCAAATCTGTGAAGATAGTCTACAATCTTTTCATCATCTTTCATTTTGATGCTTTCAAGTTGGCCCCTTAGTGTTTGCAGCTTGGCTTCTTTGACTTTTGCATCTCCCTCAAACAACCTTTGTAATTTATCCCATGTCTCCTTTGCTGAAATATAGTGCATGACTTTGACAAATTCATTATCGGACAATCCACTCAAGATAGCATGTTTTGCCTTTGCATTATTCTCATACTCCTTTTTTGCATCTAGATTAGAGGGAGGAGCATTAGGAACGACATACCCATTCTTGACCGACATCCACACATAAAAACCAAGAGATGAAATATAGGTCTCCATTGTTCTGCTCTAGAAGGCATAGTTGGATCCATTAAACATGGGGGCTTTTGAGGAAGTAGACTCACTTCTTGCCATTATGCTCAAATTCCATAATCTACCCAAGGTTTAAAGATAACCAAGAACCTATTCTCCGATACCAATTGTTGAGTACAAAATATCAGTAAGAGGGGGGTGAATCAGTGGTTCCTAAGCTTTTCTTTTGTCTGATCTAACTTTTGAATATCAGTTATTCACTTAACCATTAGACACTCATACTGGTAATACAAGAGAGACAACCAAAGAGATCATTCAGACACAAGTAACTCACAACATCGGATTTATGAGGAAAACCCAATATGGGAAAACCTCGGTGAGAAAAGCTGCTAGAGACTACTACTCCAATCCAGCATCACAGGTAAAACACCGACTTAAAAAAATTTTGGGCACCAACCCAATGAGCACCAACCCCTATCTTTTAGGTCACCAACCCAAGGAGCACCAACCCCTACACCAAGCTTCAACTTGGAAATGTATATTGAAATACTATTAGAATATAATTAAGGCTTCTTGTTGCAAATGAATTCTGCAACTCTTTGATCAAATAACTCTCTATCGGTTGACAGTCTTTTCTCCTCCACTAAAACGTACACTGTAGGTTATGAGATTGGTGTCTTTGTTTCTCAACCTTTGTTATCTTTCTCTCCCTCTCACACACAGTCTCTCAACACACTGGATCACACTAGGATAATGCCTCCTCTACCACACCTTACCAGTTAGGCTCAAATTCAAGACTATAGATTTGTCGGTAGAATCCTCTCACCGGTGTTCTTGCTCACACACACTGCAACTTTATTAGAATTATATCTAAGGCTCACAATCCTTTTCTTTTCTTACTCTCTCTACACTTCTCCTATTTCCCAACATCAAAAAAAAAAACTTCTATTTTGAGCTCTCATTTCTTATATGGTGATTTCTTGCTAGAATGCAATTCAAAAACTTGAGCGGTCAAGGTTTCCTGTTTTCAACACAGTCTTCATGATATCCAATCCTACCTATCTCGGATTGATCACCTGTCCTTGAAGAATGCACCTACACACTGTTTCCATTATCCAATGCATGTTTTTTCTAGAAAATAGCAATCTCGAATCAGATCTTCTGTCATGAAGTCAGTCGATACATAAAGTGCTTCAGAAGTTTCCTTTTCAAGAACATCCTGAATCAAATTTCCTTTGCCTTGATTCAAGTGCCAATTGCTCCTTGATCTTCCTCGGTCATTCCTTCTTCCTCGAGCCGCAGTCAGTCAGATGCAATCCCATGATTTGTGGCTCCTTCATTAATGGCTATTATGAGTTTCATCGACCCTGTCGATGAGGCTTCACCAACCACAACACACTTGCCACCTCTGATCCACGTGGCATCACAACAATCAAGACATGGCCCACCAACACATAGTTGGTTTGGCAAACACATACCGGTACATCTCTTTGCCGGTAGAGTTTTCTCCTTCTGTTAACTGGTAGAGCACCCTATACCAATAGTACATCTTCACTTCCAGTGGTGTGAGACAACTTTAACATCCTACCTTCATCATAAACAAGCAACCATCCTTCAGACCGGTTTGTACTTTATCGGTGGACCTTCATTATTTATGCTCACCCTTATGTGAATCCCCATCATACCGGTTGACATCAATGGCAACTTAGTGCCAAAATGCCAACAATCTTACATCTTGTCCTAACTACCAATCCTAATTAGAAGCTTTGTAAGTCCATCAAGCCCTTTCATTCCTTCATTCTCCTTTGTTTCATCTATTAATAGGATTTCAATGGATGTTTATAATTCAATTTCTTTTTCCTAATCTCTTGACCTCTTTTCCTTTTTATATCCCCACATTCTCCCATTCCCTTATTTATATTCTTATTTCCTTTATTTGTGGACTTGTAGAGGTTTGTTGAACATCCAAAGTTATTTTATGTCATTTATTTATCCTAACCTCATGTCCCTTTTTGCATCCCCGCTTTCTCTTGTTCTCAACTTCTAGTCAAGTTGATGTTATTTTTAGACTTGTGGGTATTTTTGGACCTCTTACCATTCCCTTCTTCCTTGTAGCCTCTAACCATTCCCTACTCTTGATCCTCTCAACCATTGCTTCCTTCCTTATTTCTCGCTTACAAAATTCTAGAGTTTTTATGATCTTTTTTTCCTTCATCTCATTCACTTCCCTTCTTAGTTTCTCATGTTTTTCCCACATCCTTTCCAACTCCTCTTAATAAAATATGTTCCACCTTTAGAAATCCATACATTTTATTTCTCAAACATTACCCAATGTTCCTTATAGTTTCCTTTTATAAAAATTTATTGCACTTTCAAACATCAAGACTTTCTCCAATTCTACCTCTACTTTTGACTATCGATTCTTCATTGTTTCCCACAAACATTTCTAATAATTTTTTCTCCCATTTTCTCTTATCAAGTGAGTTATTTTATACTATGAGGTGTGTTATGCCCATCATATTTTCTAACAAATCTTGGGGACCTCTTTTTCATCATTCATGTCTTTGATCTAGTTAGTACTTCATATTTGCCCCCGAGTTTCCTCCCTTTGTAGTTTCATAATTTCTTAAGGGTTATAGGAATTCTCAAATATTGAGTACCCCTTTTAGTTCCTATTAGGCCACAAGTCCCACTAGGAGCCTCTAACTTGGTTCAAATTTTTAGTTCCTCTCCTCAACTCAATCTCTACTAGTCTTTGTATTTTTCCTCTTAGGCTCCCCATTGGAGGTTGGCAAATCTTGATTCAAACTTGAAACTTGGTTGCAAGTTATTTCTCCCTCTCAAGGTGCATGACCTATCCTCTTCTCACCCACCTCATCTATGAATTTATTATGTGTGATCATCCATGCTTATTTGTGGTTTTATAATCTATTCTCCTTGTCATTTCTTCCTTACTTTACAATTTTTAGCCCTTTGTTTCCTCCGCATGCTACCATGATCTTGCTAGCAATGTTTTCTAGTTTCCTTAGCCTCTCATTATGTATTCAAAGATCGTGTGTGTGGGCCAAATTTCATCTCTTTCTCAATATTATTTTTTGTGAGCTCCCAAGTATCCGATCTATGAGATAGGCCTTTATATTTTCTTGTTCTCTTCCTCTTCTCTTCTTTTATAATTTATTTTCCCATTAGCCTTAGATTTAGTGTTAATTTGATTTCTCTTTCCTTCACTAAAACCCTAGTTCTGGCCCATTCTTTAGTGACCAACCTAGAGCTAAGGTTTCATTTTCTTATTCACATTTTAGTCTATATTATAGTTAAATATAGGAATTTTTATTTATTTTAGGGCTAGTTTAGTATGACTTTGTTTGGAAAATTTGATATTTTCAACCTATTTCCCAAACAAAGCCGCACTAAACTAACTCATGACTTGAAATCCACTAGCTTCATAGAACAAGTTCTAGGTTTTGGTTTCAACTTTACTCTTAGACCTACTACAATATGGGAAACACTAGAATATTTTGTTGAAAATATCTAACTTCCTAAACCTTTAGAGGAAAATTAGGTAGGTTTTCTAGGATTAATAAAATCCCTTTTAAAACTTAACACACTTGAGGGACTAGTTAAAGGAGACAACACTTAAATTTTAAAATTTATTAAGTTCTCTTTGATCTATGCAAAATGACTAATAAGGAAACTAAGGATTTGGATAATTGTCCATGCTATAATTGTTGGCAAGAGACACTGTATCTATAGAGATTTGTGCTTGAAGATTGTTTCGAGGTTGTCATTGATGGCAACTCAGATCAGATATCACATCCGGTATATGCATATTTGTTCTACCTGAAGTTTGATATTCATTTATGCTTAAGTCTAGAAGGTGAAATACAGTATGCGACAGAGTATAAGTACATTGTTCAGATCTCCATTTTGGTTGCATAGTTGTGGTTGTGGTGAAAGAGTTAGTTGATTGGATGTTCGAGACAACTTGATTCGCAATCCTGGCCTCCGATATTGATTCTCATGCAATATTGAAAATCCGATATCTGATAATTCAAGAAGAACAGGGTTATTTTGGTGTAGCATGTGGTGCAGAATATTTGGGATGATTTTAGTGATTGGTTTTGAGTTTGAGGTGGTCAAGATGACATGTGTGAATCTTATTATCAATTTATTTAGGTCCGCATATGGATTGGTAATCAGATTGAATTGATTTATGGTTACATATTTCATGTTGCATGTTATGTAGTTTCTTTTGAGATGACATGGAAATTGATTTAATTTGTTGGTGCACGGATATGTAAGACTGATTCATTTGAGCATTTTGACATGTGATGTAATGATATGTGAGTGTGCAAAGATTAAATGAGAGATTTGTGAACTTTTGTATGTGTGTTGAAATTTTTTGTGCTCTGGTATATGATAGAGCAACATAACATAGTAGAGAGATAGAATAGTGGAAGAATACCTTTTGCGCCTAACCGGAACTATATTTTGGAATATGTGGATGCTACTTATCAGTTCAGACATTCTTGTCATCATTTGTAATCACTTTTAAGGAAGTGATCCTTCCTCCGGGTTGTAGCCCTCTTTTGTAATTGAGCAGTGAGCCCTAGGCAGTGTGCCTGAATGCACATGCATTCCCCTCTTGTAATATTATTTTACTCTCAATCACAGTATTATAATATTGTGGGTTCCAATCACACCGTGGTTTTTCCCTTTTAAGGTTTTCACGTAAAAAAAAATTGGTGTTATGGTTTTGTGCTCGTTTGCATTTAGTTTCTACACTTTGCTTTTATTCATCTATATTTGGTGGTTCAAGAATCAGTTTAAGAAAGTTGTTAATTGGATAACACTGATTCACCCCCCCCTCTCAGTCTTTATTGATTCCAACAATAATAAAATACAAGTTCAAAGGATTCATCAAGGTCTCCAAAATTGCCTCTATAAGGAAACTAAGGGCTTCAATAAGATAATATTTGGGGATGACACTACTACTAGGTCTCTAATCATAGCTAACTTTAGGTTGGCACACATTGCTAGATTATCAACTACCCTTCATTGCCCAAAAATTTTCCTAGCTTGTGCAATCCAATATAATCCTAATACTAGGACCTCAAGAGATTGAGATGGCAACATTGTGCTCAACATAACTTTAGAATTTATTGCACATGTATTCTATTGATCCTTCAAGGTTGTGATAATGAATTTAATAGAGGAACAAGACCAAAAATCCTTTATGGAAAAGGGAGAGCATAATGTGAAACATCTCAATAATTCTTAGCTAACAAAGTTGAATGCCACTAAGATAAAATTTCAAGATGAAATTAGTGACATTATTGCCCTAATAAGAAAAGTAATGGGAAATCTTGAATCCCAAGTACATCACACATGGATTTAATAGGCTATCTATGTCATTCCGAAAGATACTAAATATTTTATCTAATCCCAACTTGTCAATGATAACCTTCATAATTATCTAACTAATGTCCATGCCAAAATAAGATGTTCTATATGACCTCTTGTCTAATTGCTAGCAATATAGGCCAAATTTATCAAATTAACAAAAAAACAAAATATTAGGTGAAGCAAAAGAGGAGAAAAAAGTCTAGAAGCATTATATTGAGCTCAAACTCAAAGGGGCTCAAAATCACTTCAAGGGTTGATGGTGCTATCATTTACCCTATTATTATCAAGTTGTCAAGAGATGATTCTATTAGAAAATCAAATCTAGCAAAATAATGGGTATCTAGACAGGGACATTAGTTCATCCAGTTCCCCGAGTCTAGAACCACATAAATTTTTTTAACTTTTTAAGATCTCATTTCTTAATGTTAAGGTTTTGTGGTCATAAGGTGATATTGATAGAATTTTTTATTTTTTTGGATATCCACAATAATTTCATAAATAAGTATTGTAGCGTCGTAAATTGTACGCACTTGCTAGGGTGGTACAATTTCACACCTAGTTTAGCACCCGCCTTGGAGCATCTTGCATTTTGCATTGCATTTCCCCTTTAGCACTTAATTAATCAAATTAATTAGGTCTAGGGTTCTATTTTATCATCTCCCATATCATAAAGTTGGGCCCTTTTCATTAAAGTGTGCCCCTTTCATTTTATTCTTCCAATACATCATTTAATCAAAAACCCTAATTAGGCCCTATTCTGATCTTGGGGGCTTGATTTCGGGGGTCAAAACATCTCGAAATCACCTGTAACTTTGGGATTCGCTCTAAAATCATCATATCCGACGGCCCTAAAAATTTGGTGAAAAGTTGTCGGGACCATGGCGCCTGGCGTGCACACGGTCCCGGACATTTTTCCCAAAATTTTAGGACCGCGATCCAATCATAAAATAAAGCTTAACCCCAAGAAATTGGCGGGAGATTCAATCTCTAGGTCGGCCAAAAGTTGGAATTAAGACCTAGGGTTTCATATATAAGAGCTCTCTTTCTTCATTTGAAAGGATCGGATTTTGTTTTCAGGGACCTTCTATGCAGTGAAAGAGCAGATCTTTGAAGACTTCAAGAACATTCAACATCCATCCATCAAGCATTTATCAAATCCATTCATCCATTTAGGGCTTGGAAGACATTGAAGAACAATAGGAGATTACCGACTGAAGATTGGCTTGTACCTCTCCCTTGGGGGTTGGGTATGATTTCATGTTGTTTTCATGTCTTTGCATAAGCTTCAATATATCATTTATCCATGCTTTAGATCACTTTGCATCTTGATTTAGAGCATTTACATTATCATTTACAAGCAATTAGGGTTTACTTTCTAGGTTGCTCTAGTTTGCTTACTTGCATTTTAGGATCTTGCACACACACAAGGTCCGCACACACACTACTTTTACAATACAACTTGGCTATTCGTGGAGGTGGAAATCACCAAAGCGGGGGTTTGACTAAGACAAAACCCTATATAGCCGCCCAAAGCACCTTTTCAGATATAAGTGTAGATTTCGGGATTCAGACAACGCCGCAAGTTGCAGATCCAAAAGAAGCAGACGAAGACGGGACCACACATCAAGTTTCAGAGTAGAAGACCAGGACAGGGGCGTGGGGTGCCCTGGTCCTGCCAGGATAGGGGCGCTAGGCGCCCTGGTCCCTGGGATAGGGGCGCTGGGCACCCTGGTCCTCCTAACAGACAGCAATCTTTAGCAATTCGGACAGTTTTCCAGAGTGCAAAACAGCAGTTCCAGGCGCAGTTTCAGGTGCAGAATCAGGACAGTGGCGCCCGTGCCCCCGTCCTAAACATTTCCACTCAGATTTTGACTCCGGGTACGCATTTTCATTCTTGTCTTATCTTTGTACTTACAGCTTCCCATAGTTTAAGTTCAATTCTGCAATCTTGTTATTAGTTCATACTTGCACTTTGGGGTTAGGGATTGAACTTGCATCATTTTATCTTTCAATTACAACAAAGGAATAGAAACCCTAATAGGTAGCCCATGGCTCTCTCTTTCACAAAAAGAAGTAGCCAATTGTGTGATACCTCTAGGCTCTTTCGTATTCCACAAGTGTGTGGTTGAAAGTGAGATTAGGGCATGTTTGCTTAGTGTCACTTTTTCTCGCACACATTTTGGTGAACCCGACGTGAACTTATTATTGCTTTCTCTTGCATTACATTTGTTAGATCTAAATCTAGATTTAGCGTGTTTCATTTAAGTTTCATTTTCAAAAAAAAAAAAGAAAAAAAAAAAAAGAAGGAAAGGAAAGAGTGTGTTTTGTTTCTTTGCATTGTGTGCAATTTTTATTTTAAAAAGATTTTTATTTGCAAGATGTTCATATTTGTGATAATTATGAGTTAGATGAAGCTTTAGATGAGTTTTTGAAACCTAAAGATACCAAACCTTCATTTTACCAAAAACTCATAAACATTGTTACTATGCCATTTCGTTGTGATGAGAAAGATAAGTCGAATGATTCCTCTCAAGGGTAGATTCCTATCAACTCTTCCACTAAATATAGTAACATGGTTGTTTTCAATGATCCCCTCTATGAAGAGATATCTCCTTTTGAATCAAAAGATAAACCTTTTTATGATCATGCTTTGTTGGATGATGCCCTTGATGACTTTGTGGCTCCTAAAAAACGCTCCCTTCATGAGGATCCTTTTGTGCAAGAAGATGACATTATCCCTACATTTCCTAGTGATGGCATCCCCTTTTCCAACAAAATTCCCACTAGAGATGATGAATTAATGATAAATGCTTACCCTTCTCCTAAAGTTTGTCTTACCCATAAGCATCCCTTAGAGAAAGAAGATGAAATAATAAGCAATTTCCTTAATTCTCTCTCCCCTAAAGATCATATTGAACATATTTTGAGGAAAGAGGATGAGTTTAACACATCTATTGAAGCTCTCCCTCCTAAGGATGAGGAATTAATAAACAATGTTATCTCCTCTCCTGAAATTGACAATACTTCAAGCATTTCTTTCAACCACTTCACTATTTGGGATGAACCATTAGAAGAAGGTGTAGATTATTCTCTACCCTGTGAGAGAACCCTAGCCAAAGGGGATGAAATCAAGATTAAAAACTCCCTTGATAGTTTCTCACCTTCCTTGAATCTCAATTATTCTGCCTCTGAAAATAAAGCATCTCCCTCTCCTCAACTTGGTTCTACTCATAAGGATACCCTAGTTCAAAGCAAGATGGTTAACATCTCTTTCAAAGATCTCCCTCTCAAAAGTGAGACTTTAGAGAGTAATGTTGATCCTTCTCTTAGAGAGTTTATTCCCCATGTAGATCCTTTGATGATAGAGGATGATATGACCTTTCCTAGTATTACTTTTCCTACTAGAACATCAATGCCTACCCCTTGTCTCTCTCCTAAAATTGATTTAATCAGTGACAAGATTTTAGTGCAAGAGAAGACTATCAATAATTCTTCCAACACTTTTGTTCATTCCTCTAAACCATCCTTAATCAATTTGATACATGTGAATGAAACACCTAATAAACCTCTCTTCACTGTCCAAGGTGCTTGTCCTTCTCAAAATTCTCAACCTTTAAATAAGCCTATCTTAGTGGTTCAAGGCGGTTATGCTAATGATTCTTTTTGCACTCCTAAGAAACCTATTATTACTGTGCAAGGAGGTTATTCTACTAAGAGCCCTTATGAGTATGCTAAGCAAATGACTAGAGAGAGTTATCATGCGGTTGCCCATACTTATAATACTAGAAATAATAGGCAGCCTAATCTTCCTCCTGTTACTCCAGTGTCTCTTCCTAATCCTCAACCAATTCTTCGGCAAGCTCCACGGATTTCACAAGTTCTTGGTAAGGAATATGATCTCATAGAACAACTTAAAGCTACCCCTGCTAAGATATCCCTTTGGGATTTGATCCAAACTTCTTCCGCTCATCATGGAATGTTACAAGATGCCTTGAAAGATTTGAATGTTCCTCCACCTAATACATCTAGTAATATAGTGTCTTTGGTTAACTCTGTGATGAATCCTAAAGCTCAAATTGTGTTTACTCAAGATGAGTTGCCTACTAGTGAAATTCAACATCAATATGATCCCTTGATGATTGTGGTTATCATAAATGACACTGCTATAAGACGAACACTGGTATATAATGGCTCTGGCCTTAATGTGTGTAGCATTAATCTATTGCATAAGATGAATGTGGATACATCCCTTATTGAGCCTGACTCTCGTCCCATTCGAGGCTTTGATAATGTGGCTAAGTCTTCATTAGGTATCATCACCTTACCCATCACAGTGGGACCTGTTACTTTGCCTACTCCTATCCATGTTATGTCAGGAAATATAACATACAACTTGTTATTAGGGAGACCTTGGATTCACAGTATGCAAGTTGTCCCCTCTACATTGCATAGACAAGTTAAATTTATTTATAACAATAAGACATATACCTTGATAGGTGATACTAATTCTCAAGCTTGTTTGCAAACATCTACTTCCAAAGGGAATTCTTCTAAGCCTTCCTCTTCTAGTGATGACTCGTTAAACAAGATACCTATGGATGAATCATTACCCTCTGATAATCAAAATTCTTTGGATGAGTCTGAAGTTCCTGAAGAAGATTCTTCTCAACTTGAATCTACACATGAAAAGGCTTTTGATCCTGAGAAGGTTCTCGCAGAAGATGATTGGGGATCTCTTGATTTCAATCCCACCTTTGTAGGTGAGTATAGGGTTCCTCCTAGAGAGCTTAAAGTTAAAAAGAAGGAAGAAACTAGAGATCAATCAGTCTTACCTGAACCTATGAGCAATAATTTTGTGGCTGCTTCTCAAACTTCTTCTCCTCACACCTCTAATTCTGAAGAATTTGATTCTTTGCTTTATGAAAAACCACCTTTTCTTTCTGAAATGGCTAATCGTTATGGTCGTGGTTTCCATATTTTGGCTAAGAGTGGCTATAGTGGAAATGGTTGTGGCGCAAATGAACAAGGAATTAAAGTTCCTTTAGAACATAACATGCATGAATATTCATTTGGACTTGGATATAATCTTTCTAAGCCCACCAAAGCATCTAAAAGACCATCTCTCAATGTGAATGCTATATTTAGTAGTGATGATGATCTCACTTCAACTAAATCATCTTCTACTTCTATCAGCTCTCATTCCCCTCATAAGGAAATCTTGGCGATGAACAAATCTCTTTATGAATCCCCTCAAATTTCTAAATCCACTTATGAATCTTTATCTCCTATTCATCATAAAGTCCTTTCCTCCAGGGATAAGGCTCTAATAAATTACACTCATCCCTCTTCTAAGATTTCTTGTGACTTTTCTTCTTCAATTTTTATCATTTTATACATGTTTTTGATCTCACTTATAGTTGAGCATTTAGCATGTCATATTCAAATACCTCATTCAATCTATCATGTCTTTAAATAACATTAATGGCTATTATGTTGCTCATCATTATGTGACATTGGTAGCTCATTTACTAGGGGCTCATTGTCATTCATGATGGTACAACTTCAAGTGCAATCATATTTTTGAAGCAACATAATAGCCTAATTTTTCTATGTTATCTCTTGTTCCTATGGGGTAATAGTGTGGAAATATTGATCATCTTTTCTTTAGAATCCTCTTTTCCTAGATATGGGAGAAGATGTGTATTCTCTTTCTTATCCTACCCACTTCTTGTGAGGAGCATTTTACATACACTAATGTCTTGCTTGCATGAACTCATGTGAGTATGTAGTACATTTTTCTTATGTCTAAATCTCTCCCTAGAAGATTGTGTCAGTCCTTCTCATTGTCCTTATCCTTGGGAGGCAATGATCTTTCCTTATTTTTATCTAAGGATCCACTTTTTCCTATTTCGTGGATGGTGTGAACTTTATTACTTGATGTTATTCCTTGTACGCATTTGTTGTTGTTTGTTCAAGGATTCTCTCTTACAAGAGGTGTAAGTCCTTGACTACAACCTCTCTTGTACTTGGTAAAATACATCCATAATGAATTCACTCTCCCAATTGGGTTAAAAAGAGTGTCATCCTTCATTAAGAATCACTTTCACCTCGCAAAAGGAGGAAGTATTGCATTCTTATTCTCTTCTTTGTCTTATTCTAGAAGATGTTATATTTGTCTAAGACAATTCCTCTTGGGGATAGGTGTCTTTTGTACAAAGATTTCTTCTCCTCTAAGGATCTCCTTTACACATACTACAAGATATCCCTTTTCAACTATCTTATCCTTGCTTAAAACTCTCTTGCTTGGATCTATGACATTGTTGCATTTTTTGGGGTATCTTCTTTTGTGATGAAGGTAGGTATCCTTGTTCTACTTTTCTTATGACATAAACATTACACTTTTTTGAGCAATGGGTCATTCTCGGAACCAGAGCACAGACTCTTAGAGCGAGATGTCTCCATTTTTCTTTTATGCAAGGTGATTATTCTCGGAACTAGAGCACAGACTCTTAGAGCGAGATGTCACACTTTTGTACTATACATATACAGGTTGTAGCATACTCTGGCATAGACTCCTATGAGGTGCTTCTAACCTCCCTTACACACACATGCACGAGGTTGAGTGGAACTAGCGGCATAAGGCTAGACTTTCTCACTCTCCTCCCTTACATGGATCACCTAGACAGACTCTAGGGGCTAGTTTTCCATGTCCTTTTTCCCATGGATCAGCTAGACAAGATCTAGGGGCGAGAAGTCCATGTTTTCTCTCTCACTATTCTTTTCATGGATCACCAATGTGTGTATTCATGCTTTTTTCCTTTCTTTTCTTCTCTTTGCATTTTGTTTCCATTTACATCCTTCATCTTGTGTTAGAGAACTCTCAAATCCTCACACTCTTTGTTGTGTTGGAATTGAGATTTAGTCCTCTTTCTTACAAAATGATTCTCCATTAATTTTTGATCTCATATCAAATATTCTTGTGAGCATTTGTCATCAATATTCTTTAACAATTCGAAGTGCTAAACATGATACCCTGTTTCAACTCACTAAAATTAGCAAGCCGAAATAGGGGGGGCATATAGCTACCCTCGAATTTTCATCACCTTCCTTAGTAAGCATTAGGTGATTTTGTGATCTAATGTGTGTTTTGTAGGGTGCGATTCCTAACTGTGTACTACAGATGTCGCTGGGGGCTTCGTCCGACAACTTATGGATATATCCTTTTTCAAATAATGTTTACTTTTCTGTACTTTAGCTTGCATATGCACGTAGTGTTCATATGACCGCTAAAGTGGGGGCTAAATGTAGCGTCGTAAATTGTACGCACTTGCTAGGGTGGTACAATTTCACACCTAGTTTAGCACCCGCCTTGGCGCATCTTGCATTTTGCATTGCATTTCCCCTTTAGCACTTAATTAATCAAATTAATTAGGTCTAGGGTTCTATTTTATCATCTCCCATATCATAAAGTTGGGCCCTTTTCATTAAAGTGTGCCCCTTTCATTTTATTCTTCCAATACATCATTTAATCAAAAACCCTAATTAGGCCCTATTCTGAGCTTGGGGGCTTGATTTCGGGGGTCAAAACATCTCAAAATCACCTTTAACTTTGGGATTCGCTCTAAAATCATCATATCCGACGGCCCTGAAAATTTGGTGAAAAGTTGTCGGGACCATGGCGCCTGGCGTGCACACGGTCCCGGACATTTTTCCCAAAATTTTAGGACCGCGATCCAATCATAAAATAAAGCTTAACCCCAAGAAATTGGCGGGAGATTCAATCTCTAGGTCGGCCAAAAGTTGGAATTAAGACCTAGGGTTTCATATATAAGAGCTCTCTTTCTTCATTTGAAAGGATCAGATTTTGTTTTCAGGGACCTTCTATGCAGTGAAAGAGCAGATCTTTGAAGACTTCAAGAACATTCAACATCCATCCATCAAGCATTTATCAAATCCATTCATCCATTTAGGGCTTGGAAGACATTGAAGAACAATAGGAGATTACCGACTGAAGATTGGCTTGTGCCTCTCCCTTGGGGGTTGGGTATGATTTCATGTTGTTTTCATGTCTTTGCATAAGCTTCAATATATCATTTATCCATGCTTTAGATCACTTTGCATCTTGATTTAGAGCATTTACATTATCATTTACAAGCAATTAGGGTTTACTTTCTAGGTTGCTCTAGTTTGCTTACTTGCATTTTAGGATCTTGCACACACACAAGGTCTGCACACACACTACTTTTACAATACAACTTGGCTATTCGTGGAGGTGGAAATCACCAAAGCGGGGGGTTGACTAAGGCAAAACCCTATATAGCCGCCCAAAACACCTTTTCAGATATAAGTGCAGATTTCAGGATTCAGACGACGCCGTAAGTTGCAGAGCCGAAAGAAGCAGACGAAGACGGGACCACACACCAAGTTTCAGAGCAAAAGACCAGGACAGGGGCGTGGGGCGCCCTGGTCCTGCCAGGACAGGGGTGCTAGGCGCCCTGGTCCATGGGACAGGGGCGCTGGGCGCCCTGGTCCTCCTGACAGACAGCAATCTTTAGCAGTTCAGACAATTTTCCAAAGTGCAAAACAGCAGTTCCAGGCACAGTTTCAGGTGCAGAATCAGGACAGTGGCGCCCGTGCCCCCATCCTAAACATTTCCACTCAGATTTTGACTCCGGGTACACATTTGAATTCTTGTCTTATCTTTGTACTTACAGCTTCCCATAGTTTAAGTTCAATTCTGCAATCTTGTTATTAGTTCATACTTGCACTTTGGGGTTAGGGATTGAACTTGCATCATTTTATCTTTCAATTACAAAAAAGGAATAGAAACCCTAATAGGTAGCCCGTGGCTCTCTCTTTCACAAAAATAAGTAGCCAATTGTGTGATACCTCTAGGCTCTTTCGTATTCCACAAGTGTGTGGTTGAAAGTGAGATTAGGGCATGTTTGCTTAGTGTCACTTTTTCTCCCACACAAGTATAATCCAAGGGTCTAGTACCCATTTTCTTTGGGCCATTATTCTTTCTTGAATATAGTTTGTGCCAAAGAATTTGAGGGGGGGGGGGGGTGCTTTTTTTTATAATCTAAACATTTATTACAAACAAGATGGGTTGGCCTAGATTGTATAACAAAAAGAATTTGAGTATGAACACAAACACAATTCTACCATGGAGGAATTCTAGGCATACTATCATAATGAATTTGATTTTAGAAAGAGAGAGTTTTGTTCTATTAGCACTAAAGTAGATAAAGGACATTGGTATTGGAGGAGACATCCTAGATAGGATAAGTGATGATGGAAATATTCCAAACATGTTCTATGACTGGTGCAGGAGCACCTACGACTTAGGCTCATAGTCCTTCCACAATTTTGTCTTGTACTGACCTTAGCCAAGTCAGGTTCCTAATCAGGACTCTGGGAGGTTCCAAGGTGTGTGGGTGATGTTTGTTTTTGAGTCAAGTGTAGGCCTAGTTGAGTAGGTTTTCTTCCTAGGTTTGCACTTTGTGAGTAGGTGATAGTTTGAGTAGTTGAAATGGCCTTATTGATGGTCAAAATTGGCATAACTTGGTGTGATCATTAGAGAGGTTTAGAATGGTCTTAGGAATTCTTATAAAGTCACGAGTAATGACTTGTAATAGGTTGTTTAGGTTGGCAAAGCAAAATGTGGAAAGTTGTCATGACAACTTTTGTCCTAAAGGAGCTTAGCAGTGAGTTAGGGATAGCACAATGCCCTAGAATGACTCCACACATGGGGAAGACTATTTAAACCTCCTCTTTCATGGTTACCAAGGTTGGAAGTTTGTTTTGTATGATTGACAATCTGAAACTACTCATTTTCAGACTGTTATCACTATTTTTGGCTTATTTTGCTTAAAATGTGAATAAAAATGGATTGAATCCATTGATCCAGTTTTGGATTATAGTTATTTGGTGTGTTCTAGTTTCATTTGATTCATTTTATTCTTTTTAGTTAGTGTGTGTTAGTACTTTCTTTGTTTTGTTTCCAATCAGCCAGTTCTGGCTTGTAAATATCAATTTCTTGTAAAATGGTTGCCCCATAAAATCCCTTTGTGCTACCATCATGGCCTATTGGGACATGGAAGGAAACCCATTATATATTTTAAATATGTAGGGAGGAGTTATATAAATGGAGATTAATATGGCTACCACCTTGTTCTAGGCGAGTCCAGGAGCAACCCGACTAGAGAAGACAAGGTGAAAATTGAGTGCATAGTGCAGAGGTGATTAC
Source organism: Cryptomeria japonica (assembly GCF_030272615.1). Classification (NCBI taxonomy): domain Eukaryota; kingdom Viridiplantae; phylum Streptophyta; class Pinopsida; order Cupressales; family Cupressaceae; genus Cryptomeria; species Cryptomeria japonica. The sequence goes on along the minus strand of NC_081414.1, from coordinate 214,709,658 downwards.
CAAACATTGGCCAATCCATTTGGGACAATTCATGAGGTCCATACAGAGTTTTAGTAGCAAGGAGAAACCTTGACAAGTCATCTATATGCCCATTTCTCAAACTTGACCTGTCATTGCCGGTTAAAGGCCTAGAAACCCTACCAAACCCTCATTTTTGGGTTAGGACATTGTACGACGAGTTGGAAGACCAAAACCAACAAAATCTCTTAGGGTTTGGTGAGTGTTTGAAGAAAAATAAACCTTGTTGCAGGGTCTTTTGGACTGATTCCCTCAAAACCCTTGAAAACCAGATTTTGGAGGCCTAATAGGGGCTCATTCCTTGTGGCCCTATTTCTAGGCAAATTGGTGAAATCAATAAGGAAGATAGTGAAAGAAAACTCACAAAATGGGACAAATTGACTTATTTAATGGTAAATGCCACCTCCACACCTCTGCAATGACTCACAACAGTATGGGGGTGAAATCAACAAGTTGTTGCCAAATTAGCAAGATTGAGCATATGAGAAACACTTTAAAATGGTAGGGTTCTTGGTCAAAACACTTGTTGCAAACACCTATAGATTGGCAGAGAGAAAGTCCTAGAGGAGATTAAGAAGGACTTAGAGGTCTTGAAGCATAGCTAGACCTGGTGAGGTTGGTGGAATTGAGCAACACCAACTAGGTGAAGTGTGAGCAAGCTAGGTAGACCCTATCAATGACATTCAAAACATATATAGCATGCCTCTCCCACTAATCAACTTGGCTACCATGGAGGAAAATATTTTGTATTATTAATAAAAAAATGAAAAACTATACTCCAGGATGGATACATTTTTATAAGGGGTAGAAATGGAAATGTAAATAGAAGAAGAGAGAAGAAAAAAGTGATCCTCCATTGGTATTAAAAAATATTGAGGTGTGTCTTACACATAAAATATTGTAAAAGGTAGAAAAATTCTTTGAAAAGTCTAAGAAGACCACATAGGAGGCACATGATAGGGTTATGTTAGGATATTGGGTAGATCCATTACAACGATCACATCTAACCCAACCTAAAGTATTTATTCTTACACAATCCTTACACACATGCCAATCAAAATGTTAGGAAATAGTGTCTCAACCTTGTAATTATAATATATTAATAGATTGATCATTAGGTATTGGTAGGTGGGGTACCCCCTATTGGTTCCCAAATCAACAAATTGTAAAACCTTAAGAGTATGTCAAATTCTCTGATTAGGTTCAACAATAGATTTAGCCAATGAACAATAATTAACGAGGATGGTTAATGTCTTTTGTACTTTAGGCTCTACAAAACCTTGATGGGTATACCATTATTAATATCATCAATGATTTGCTTACAATGAATATATAAATATATATATATATAAATATATATATATATATATATATATATATAGAGAGAGAGAGAGAGAGAGAGAGAGAGAGAGAATTTATTAATTTGTATGAGGAACCAAATGATCGATGCATTTCTCCACAGAGAAACAGAGTCATATTTGTGAATGATATGTATTTCCACTACTGGTAAAAATTCTAATTATCTTGGCACTTTAATGCTTATGCTTTGCATAAATGTGCAAGTAGCTCAGTTGTCAGGTTCTTTTTAATCCAATTGATTCTTTCATGTTATCGTGATATGTTTAAATGAATTTAATTATTGCTCGAAGAAACTAATTAAAGAAATCACACAGAGACATGAACTTACCTCGAGAAAAACTAGTTACATTCATGATATGCTAATTCATGGAAAATGAAAGGAAAACAAGTTGGAGACAAGCAAACAATATTATCCAGTTAGCACAACAAAATAATTGAAATCGGAGATTTAATACCAAATTTTCTACATCTTCTCTATTGCCACTTTGAAAAATTTCCCTTGTAGTCTAAATCTTTGTTCCCCTAAAATTATCTCTCCCTCTAACCCCTAACCTTTGTCTTAGTTTCCTTCTTATAGAGAATGAAGGAAGCAACAAGCTACTAACTGTTACATTTCAAAAATTGTTTGGATATCCCATCGCAAATATGAAAAGTCATATGTGTTCATCTAATTAAAATAGTCATTTTCTTTTTCTATTACAACATAATTAAAGTCACTTAATGGCGTGAAAAGAAGACAATAAACAAGTTTTAAAAATGACTAAGAAATGGTAAACAAGGATGATAGCTCACTATACTCATTCTACAAATAGACAGTCATGGCTAGAATAAACCTGACAAGGTTCTCTTTTATATGGAGCATACCATCTCATGTTTACCAATGGGTCATTCTGGAAGTACAATGTTGATACTATGATAACAAGAACATAAAAATTATGGAGCCAAAGTCAATAGGGCTATTCATCAAAGGGGCCAAATATTTCTACTCTCATAGAAATATAATGTAGTCATTTGGCCATTTGTACTCCTAGATTTGTGCTACATTTTCCAGATGATCTTCTCATCCTTTGACTATCATTCCTTGAACCTCTATGATGAATCTAAAATAACTTGCATCAAGAACAATTATCATGTCTAGGAAGAGATTGAAGCGCTGAACACTTGTATCCCTTTATTCTTTCAGATGAGAAATAATATTGGGAATCATATGAATATACTTCCCTCTCCATTGTTCAAAATCCTTGGTTTGATTATCTTATCCGAGCACCTCTAGAATGGATTAGTGTTTGAATGTGTGAAATGATTCAACCTTCAGTTTGATTCTCTACTCCTCAAATATATATTTATTTTCGTCAATAACCACCTTCACCATTTTCTCAATGGGCCTTAGAGTTGTTGGAGCATTTGGATCTCTCTGTAAAATCTTGCATAGAGTAATCAAAGTGTAGTGGACAAGTTTCCATCTTTTAAATAGTGGATCCAAGATAGGTGCATGTTCTTTCAATATTTGTAATTCCTACAAATTTGTATAGCTTGCATGCATCTCCTCTATATTGTTTATTACTAACTTAACCCTATGTTCCAAGATTTTTTAAACATAACCAAAACCTGCTTGTTGTCCTCTTTTTGAGTGACTACATTCAATTTTTTAAAATGTTGAATTTTCTTTTCCAAATTCCTCTTCAAAGTATCATCTTGTTCAATAGTGGTTGTACTATCACCAAGTGTCTGAGTCATATGTTGGAAGAAAAATATCTCCTTTCCTTGAGATGGAACTACTCCTTAAAGTTGTTTCTTCAATTTCACATTCTCCATGAACAATGTATTTATTTCTTCATTCATGTCCACTTGAACCTGTTCATATTCAACTAATTTCTACTCCATACTCTTCACAACAGCTTGAGTGAATATTGTTTAGTGCATTGTCATTGTAGTAGCCTCCAAGGATGAAGTATCTTTGAGTTTTTTTACCATGGCAGACCCTCTTGCTTCTCGAACAACGTCCAACAACTTTGGCTTTCCTGTATTCTTGTATTTTACCTATAAAGACAAAGTTTCAATTTTAGGGTTATACCAAGTGCCACTGAATCCTTGTTCTAAATCAAACTTTGTAACAAACAATGGATCCTCTTGGTGTCTAACTTGATCAAGAATTTTTTTTTTTTGCATTGTCATGCCTAGGATGATTAACATATCACTTTTCAAAACCATTTCCCTAGCTTCCTCAAGAGTGACATATACTTCATCTATTCTTAATTCTCTAAATGTTTGGACTACAATTTCATCATGCCAGAATGCATATGCCCTATCTTGTTCATTTGGACCCTTTCTTCATACCTTCTCATTTTTATTTTTATTAGAAAATCCTTAAACTCAAGAGCCTTGATGAAATCATCATCCTCCATAAACCTGAGAGAGGCTATAACCCTCTTATCTTCATGTGGCTCATGTTCCTCTTAGGTTTACAAACCCATTTTAACTGCAAGTTTATGAGCTTTTGTCTCTATCCTAGCTAGTGACTTTGGTGGCTGATTTGTTTCCCCACCATCCTTCATCTCCCTTAGCACACTAGCAACCTCCTTTGTGTCCAGTGCTTCTTCTATCATATCATATGGTACAAGGAGATCGGTATTATCAACCCTTTTCCTTTTGGAGGCCGATTATTCAGGTGGTGGGCTAGGTGAGGATTGTTGTACTGAAATTGCATCTGGGGGAGGCTCAATAATCATAACTCCTTTTGGTCTTCTAAACTAGGGCTTGGTTAGTTTGGGTGATTGTCCTCCTATGTCAACAACTGATTTACCATATATTTTTTCAAAATTATTCAACATCATCATACTCTAAAGAGGATTCTCTTCTTCTACATAAAATCCAAGAAAATTTGGGCCCCTTTTCCTTTATTCTTCTTCACGCTTCTCATGAATGTTCCATTTTCTCTTTCTTTAAAACACCTTAGGCATTGTGAGACAATTTTTGATGACTTATTCATCATATTAGACTTCATGTGGAATTTCCTACTTGTTTAATCCTATTCTTCTCACATTAATCATATGATCCTTAGGTTCGAAGACCCTTTCTATTCATGATCTTAAAGAATACATTCCTTTCAGATAATTTTGTGCTTCTTCTATAGTGTTTGAGCCAATTGAAAAAATTACAAATTCAATCACACATGGCAAAAATGTGCGCTTCTTCATTCTCTTTGTGACATATTTTTTCATCCACATCATTTTCCACATGAACTCCAAGAAAGCTACCCTTGAAGAAACAAATTTTAGCAGATGATGGGGGGCTTGAGGGTATCCATAAACCTTGATGAGTGTGCAATCTTCCATAAAAAACCCAATCACCAAACTTGTGTCTATGTCCCTATTTTGGTTTCAATGCTAATGGACTCAATATCTCCATTACCCATTGGGGAAGCCTTGGTAAAACATGATTCAGAGTAGCCATAATGGTGATTGACAAGTCTTCATGGAAGATGACATAATCTTTATTTTTTCACAACCTATCCCATATATGTAACACCATTTTTGGATTGACAACCTATTCCCTTGGTTATCAAACATTCCCAAATTTATCCCCCATCTCAATCTATTTCTATTTTGATACAAGATTAAATGACAAAACAAAGAATAATGCTTGAACTCAAAAATACCTTTTCCTTCCTTCACTTTGATCTGTTGTTCATGTATCGGCCTTTCAATTTATGAAAAAAATTCAAATTCCAAGTTCACTTCTGAATTTTGTATTCTCATGGCCATCATCATTAGAACCACAAGAATTTTTTCTCCTACATCAATCCTAAGGCCTTGGCATACGGCAAAGTATGTTCTTTTAAAGTATACCTAAAAATCATTCACTAAAAATGGATCACTGTCCACAATTGCCACTATTTTTTTGTTCAAGCCCCTTCTCCTGTATAGTGGAAGCTCATCCCTCTGATATGCATTCCTTAATCCCTTATAATCTTTTTCTAATTTATCCAATTTAAACTTGGTGAGGGCTTTTTTATTCAACATAAAATATTTGGCAATGCCTGATTTAGTTACCTCCACCATAGGGGACCCGCTATACATCCTAATTATCCTTGTGATGGGGTGATAGTGTTGGGATAACACTCTAATATTCTCACTATCCATAAAAATATTAGGTACTATCAATTTAGCTAGGTCTAAGGTCTAGTGATTTGACATGAGGACCTTTCTATTTCTTTTATCATAAAAATACCAAAATAAGTCCCAACTAGGAACTGAAATTGTAGCATCCCTACATCCATGTGCCTCATCCCTAAAAAGTTTTTTAGGACCTCTATCATTTGATTTTAGTAACACATCTAACAAACACTGTTGCAAAGGTTTTTTCTTAGGGGTTTAAGATATTCCCTTTTGCTTGGATGACTCTTCTTTATGAAGTATAAAATTTTCACACTCAAACCAGCTCTAAATCAAAATCAAGTATGCAAATGACTCTTTCCACTTCACAAGAACAAGCTACTTAATTATTTTGGGACCTTGGATTGATGTTGAATTCCTTTCACTGGCTGTACAAAGCTCCAATTTTAAATTTCCTTGAGTGCAGAGTGGCAAAAAAAAAGACTACAACTAAGTTTTTATGCACTTATGTAGGCTATCATTTCACCATTTATGCATGCTTGTGCCAAGGAGGCTGGCCTCCAAATTTGAATCTTTATCTTGAGTTTTTATAATTAGAATTAATTACCACCCTATGTAATTGTCCCTTGTTTGTTCTTTCAGGTCATTGTTGTGTCATAACTTGTATGCTAACCCCTTCTTTCATTCTTGTGGTTTAGCAGTGACCCCAAATGTCCGTACTACTCTACCACAATCATTCTACCAATCTCACCTTTTCTCCTTGCGGGGCTACAGTAACTATGGATACATTAACCACCTTAGCACAATCCTCCCTCAAACAATTTTTACATTATTCATGGCTTAGCGGGCTTACCACCCCCTTGTGATATTTTTGTAAGCCTCCTTCCTCCCAATAGTAGGCCAACAGTAAGCTCAAGTGTTTGCATGACATTATTACAACCATCCCCTTGGCAATTTTACATTTTCTTGCATGACAACTGAGTTTGATTTGAGTGAGAATTTTATTCTCATTGCTACCCCACAAAATAATTTTACTTGTGCCTTGTGAGTACTATAGATTGGTGGCTTTACCACTCTACCACAAGGCTCCTTGAGCCTTAAATACTGATTTATGTGGGACCACATTGTAGCCTTTATTTAGAAGTTATAAATCACCACCACCCCACCAATAATTATTGGAATCAATTAACAACTCTTGTCAGAATACAAGGAAGGTAATAAAGCTATGACATAAGCAAAGTTTTTTAAAGTTCAATGAAGTTTAAAAACTTGAACTAAAGGCATGAGGACTTTTTGGCCTTGGGAAGACAAAGATGTACATAAATCTAGGGTTTAGTTTTTAAGGCTTTATAGACCAAGACAACTTACACAAAATTTTGAAAGGCTCCAACAATGGCTCTAGTTGGGGATGAATGATTGTTAGGTCATTACAAAGATCTAGAAACAAACCTTTGAGATGCAAACCAAGAATAAACAAAACATCTTAAAATACACACACTGATACAAATGAAACCAAAATTAGAAAGGGACAACCTAATCTACAGTGCATGGAAATAATCTTCTTTTCAAGAGAAGAAGTGTTCTAAAAATTATCCATGCACTGGAAATTATTGATTCTCACCCACCATATTCTATAAGTAATGTAAATCTTCCCCACACTTGTTGATGATAACAAATGGGCCTAACCATAGAGCTTCAAACTTGCCATGTTTTCCCTTTGTTAGAATATTATCATTGATGTCATTGATGTTTTTGGATCTAGCAACATTAGTCTAACACATTCCAACATAAGAGTCACATGCAGCACATTTTGGCACAAGCTTCATATAGCCTAGTACTATTAATGGTTCATAAATCACATAAGGCTTCAGGATCATGGTGTATACCTCTCCAGATGACTAAATCCAAACATTCTAGTGTTGATGCGTGATTATAGATTTGTTATGGGTCCAGTAACAAGGTACTATTTTTTCTTGATGCAGCACGGTGTTTTTGGTCGAGTCCTATCCGGAATCATCAACAGTTTAGATATTTTGTATTTTTGGAGATTATCCTTTACTCCAGTTAAATATGACTTTATGAAGACATGTTTAGTATATAATGCATTTATTGAGTAGTGTTTAGACAGATGATCTTTTTAATCATATGATATGGTGTATAATATATATGATCAAACAATGGATGTGAAAGTGATTATGTACAATGATTGTAATATAGATTATGTGCTTAATTGGAGTTGTATCTCATGCATAAATAAGATGCAACATAATAGTTCATTTTTGTACTATTGGTTGTAAGACATCATAATTTGGATAGAGAGTCCATCTGATAGTGAGCCACCTATTTTTGTAACCAATTACATATTACTGAGAGTTAACCCTCTTCGTGGTTTTTCCCATCTTGGGTTTTCCACATATAAATCTATGTGTTATGTGGTGTACTCTATTGTCTACTATCTTGTTAAATATTTATCTAAGTAATGTTATGTGGTTGGTTGTTTAAAAATTTTAATAAGTTCAAGGGAATATTGATTCACACCTCCCCTTTCAATATTTTGGGTGTTCACCAATTGGTATTAGAGCTTGGTCCTTTAGAAGAGTTTAACCATTCAAAGGAGATCTGAAAAGTTGAACTTGTGAATATTAGTGAAGAACATATAAATTCTAATGCAGTCAAGCCAAGGAGATTCAATGAAGGACAACCCAACCTTGCAGCTTAAAACATAAACCATACAAAGAATACCGGTAACCCATAGAAAGGTGCCAGAAATAATAGAAAGAACAATCGGTAACAACACAAAACACATAACCGGTAAACAATGTAAATGTATCTTATTAAAATTTGGAAAATTATACATGTCACATGCTGGATCACCATCCAGGATACAAACAATGCTTATAATACAATTACAAGTCTATCGGTTCTATCCTAATTCAGACCTCAACCTTCTGGCCTCAGTCCTATCAGATCAAAATCTCGTCGGTTCTACATCTTTGCTTAATCTCAAAGCTCTGTCTTCAATCTTCTAACTTCTTTGTTGTCTTCAAATGACTCACAAGCTTCCATTTATACCATCTGTGAATAATTACAACTCAATCAAGTCAACCCAAAGACCAACCAGTTCATGAAATGTGCAACAGTAACATGTCAGATCAAATCACTAAGAACAATCTCCAAATCATAAAATGATGCACCGACTTTTGGGAATACCGGCCAAGGCCAAAAGAAACATCTCCAATGATCCACAAGTCACAGAGATCAACCGCAACCAAAAATCATCTTCGCTCAACATACAACCAAGCTAACTGGTAAGAACACACCAACCAGGATAATACTGGAATCCACATCTCACCAGAAAAAAAGCCAAATGCTATGAAACTCGAACAAGATAAAGACAACGAACACAAGGGAATAAATCCAAAACAACAATGCTAAAAACTGAAACATGAATAAATGTCATGCTCTCAAGCAATTCCATTGAAAACTTCCCAACCGGTAAGAACTAGACTGGTGCTCCTGCATTAGACTCTCGGGGTTAATTAAAAAGTGAGTCCCATCGCTTGATCTAGTTCGATGATCGGTTAGGAGGTACTTGCAACTACCTTAGGGGATTCAGCAATCTAACCTCAACTTCTGGTTGCCTCTCCATGGCAATCTACTGGTACAAACTACAACCTGCCTCAATCGACGATCTGTTCAAGTCTCCACCCACTATCTGCCTCAAGTTCAATCTCTAGGATCGACAGTCTACCTACAAACCTTACTCTACCTCATGTTTGGTGATCTAAACAAGTCCATAGGTTGCCTCAATCTTCTTTCCAACCAACTAGTGCACAAACTAGCTCTGATACCATTTGACGTAGTCAAAGCAGGGAAATCCAATGAAGGATAGCCCAACCTTGCATCTTAAAAGATAAACCATGCAAAGCATACCAGTAGCAAGGTGCCAGAAATAGGAGGAAGAACAACTGGTAACAACACAAAACACATAACTGGTAAACAATGTGAATGAATCTTATTACAATTTGGAAAATTATACATGACACATGCTGGTGTTAGGCCCAATATGGAAAGCTAATGTACTAAGAGGGGAGGGGTGAATCAGTACTTCAAATCTTTTTATCAACAATAACTTTACTGTTATGCATAAACCAAAAACTGTTGTAACATAACATAAAGCTAAAACAAATAAATAACAATCATACATGATTCACTCCATGACACATATATTTTGGTTACGCAGAAACTCTTGGTTAGAGAGAAAAATTGCGGTGGGGATGGCACCCACAACTTCACTACTACAATAATAAAGAGTGCTTGGTTAGAGCTACATGTTCAGCTATTTCTAATAGCTTACCTTGTTAGGAGTATCAAGATCTGTTAGATCTACCTTGCTAAAGGATTTTACAACACTTAAACTAAATGTTGCACCTGGTTAGAGGCTTTACAATTTATAGACTTAGTTAGAGTCTTTTAACCTGTTAAAGGTTTCTCTTACAACTTCAAATATTTCAATAAAATCTTTACAAATATCTGCAACTTTACATCTGGAATGTTATAGCAGATTCTATGTACTCAAAATAAGATTACCTTGCTTATAGCATACCTCGGTAACCCATAAAGTAACTCGGTAAACCCTTTTGTTTACTCTGTTCTTTGATTGTTCTCTGAAATCCTTCTCAGTGACCTCTGTGTCTCTGTAACAGTCATAACACTTAGTGCTTCCTTATGTATCATACATGTCTTGCTTCATACACCTCTGTATATCTCTATCTATCACCCTTTTATCCTTAATCCATGCTGTATAAATAGATCTCTTATGTTGGTGATTTGATTCATTGCTTCGATCTTACAAACATGATTTATCGAATGAATAACTATATAAAATATTTCATTGGTTGGATGACCTCAAAATCATACACAATCTTTAAGTGCAATTTCCAATGTGATAACGGTTCTATGTTCCTCGATCTTGTAACACGTTTTCCCATGTGTGTCTAGATTCAATCAATCTGGTAACATGTTTCACTCGATGTATATCAACTTGGTGTATCATTATTTCTGCTCGGTAGACATGGAATGATACTCGATAGACAACTCGATGCATACTGGGCTCTGTGACTACTTTCTTCTATGACCGACTGTTCTATGCATACCGACTGAATATTTTGGTAGTAGTAACCGACTAGAGTATATAGAATGACTTTGAATATAAAACTAATGGAAACTTGATAAATAGTAATAGCTGGATCACCATACAGGATACAAACAATTCTTACAATGCAATTACAAGTCTACCGGTTCTATCCTAATCCAGACCTCAGCCTTCTGACCTCAGTCCTATCGAATCATAATCTCGCCAGTTCTACATCTTCACTCAATCTTAAAGCTCTATCTTCAATCTTCTAACTTCTCTGTTGTCTTCAAATGATTCACAAGCTTCCATTTATACCATCTGCAAATAATTACAACTGAATCAAGTCAGCCCGAAGACCAACCGGTTCATGAAACATACAACAGTAACATGTTGGCTCAAATCACTAAGAACAATATCCAAATCATAAAATGATGCACTGACTTTTGGGAATACCAGCCAAGGCCCAAAGAAACATCTCCAATGATCTGCAAGTCACAGAGATCAACCGCAACTCGAAATCATCTTTGCTCAACATACAGCCAAGCTAACCGATAAGAACACACAACCAGGACAATACCAGAATCTGCATCTCACCAAAAACAAAGCCAAATGCTATGAAACTCGAACAAGATAAAGACCATGAACACAAGGGAATAAACCCAAAACTACAATGCTAAACACTCAAACATGAAGAAATTCCACGCTCTCAAGCAATGCCACCGAAAACAACCCAACCAGTAAGAACTAGACCGATGCTCCTACATCAAATTCACTTGAGGGTCTTGAGGTAGTTGAAAATGAAAATAAAGAATTGAAAGAAAATGTCCAGCTAGCAAATAAATGCATTGAAAAACTGAGAGAACAATTCCAGAAATTTAAGTTGAGACATAATGAGTTTAGTGAAGAGCTCAAGAAAGAAAACAACACTATTGTAGATCTAAAAACCAAAAGTGAAGATGATGAGAAAACCGAGGAGTACTTAAACCAAATGGTGAAATGAAAATTAGAGGAATGTAAGAAGCTAGAACAAGAAGTCACAAACTTGAAATCAAATTTGGAAAAATCAAAGAAACAAGAAGACAAAATTAAGGTAAGTTTGGGTAAGCTAGATCAGATGTTAATTGTGCAAAGATATTTGGAAATCAAAAGTGATCTAGGATTTGAGACAGGAGAAATCTCACAAAGAAAATTTGGAAATGAAGAATGACCTTCTCCGGAAAAAGAAGCCGAGTCTAGCAAGTCAACGAAAGATGACAAAGTTTAGTCACCGGTCAAGCAACAAATAAGTAAAAAAAAGTTTTCTTTCAATAGACGTATTCTTAATTGTAATAAATTAGGTCATAGATCATTTGAATGTAGAAATAAAATAATTCAAAATGTTAGGACTTTCTTTGGTAGATGTTATACTTGTAACAACTATGGTCATAAAGCTAGTGAATGCAGAAATTATGCCATAGTAGATCAGAATAGATATAGACAATTTGTAGGATCCTAAAAGGGTTATTGCCACTAACAACATCTCTATCCAATAAACTATAAAAGCAATCCAATCATTCTTTGGACAAATAAATTTTACTAGAGGATTTGTTTCTAATTTTGCTAAGATTGTGAAGCTGATTGCTAGAATGTTGAGGAAAGGAGCTAAGTTAGATTGGATGGTTGAAGCACTTGATTCATTTATGGCTATTAAGAAGGAAATCAAAAAATCCCTTGTATTGAAATCACCATAATTTACTAAGTCTTTTCATATTTTCTCATTGCATCTTTCCATACCATTTTTGTTGTTATGTTAAAAAAGAACGGAGAGGGGTATGAGCAACCAAATATCTTCAGGAAACTATTCACATATTGAAATATGATACTAAAAAAAAGTAGGCTTATGCACTTTTAAAGGAAGTCAAAATATTTAGACCATACCTGGTGGGAGCACAAGTGATTGCTTATGTATCAAATGCAGTTGTAAAAGATGTCTTTACACAAATCGAGGTCACCGATAGAAAGTGCAGATGGATAAGTGGGATTCAAGAATTCAATATTGACATCCAAATTACCAAATTAGTGAGAGGGTGGGGATTGAAAAAATTAATGACTAAATCCAACTTAGAAGCTACCTAGGTTAATCAAGTTGACATAAAAGAAGATAAGGTGTGTAGTATCCAGATGACTCCCTAGGATATAGTGTATTTTCTCACACATATGAAATGTCCTGAAGATTTAAATGATAATAATAAAAGGACTCTGAAGCTTCAATCATCCAAATATGTGATTATAAAAGGATTATTGTTTTGAAAATATAAGGATTGTCTCCTATTATTATTCGTAGACGAAGGACAAGTAGAGAAAACTTTGAAAGAGATGCATGGAGGTGTCTGCAAAGGTCATTTTTCAGCCAAAACCACTGCACATAGGATAATAAGGCTAAGATATTATTGGCCTAAGCTCTTTGATGATGCTAAAAAATATGTATGGACATGGGAGGCATGTCAAAAGTTTTCTGGTAAACTAAAATATAAAGGAGATTTGCCTCTAAGACCTTTATAGATTGAAGCACCCTTTTATGAATGGGGTATTGACTTCATAGGAGATATATTAGAAAAATCAAGTGGAGGACATTGATGGATCCTTGTGTCTATACATTAATTTACCAAATGGATTGAAGAAATACCAACTAAATAGGCTACTAGCAAAGTTGTCATCAATTTCCTATTAGAGAATATTATCACTAGATTTGGAGTTCCCGTCAGGTTAATTATGGATAATGGAATGTGTTTTAGGTCTAATGAATTTAAGGAAATTTGTAATTCCTATAGTATTATAATTTCATATGCCTCACCATATAACCATCAAGGAAATGGATAAGAAGAATCAAGTAACAAGAGTATTATGAAGATAATCAAAAGGATACTTGACAAAAACAAATGAGCCTAGGATTCAAAGTTGAGATTAGCATTGTGGGTTGATAGAATAACTATAAAAAAGGCTACTAGAAAGTCTCCTTTTGAGCTAGTTTATGGAACTCAAGATAGAATGCCAATGCATAACCTTGTACCAGTTTACAAGTTTATTTAAGAAGAATATTTAGATGTTCTTGAGCCCTTGGAAGAGAGAATGAAATAATTGCCTGAATTTGATGAGATTAGGTGATAGGCACAAAAACATAAGGAGCCAAAATAAATCCAAGGATATAAAGCTTCAGGTTGATGGCCTAGTCCTTATGTGGAATACAAGGAGCCAAAATAAGGGTGTTGAACACCTAGAATACTGATAGGGGAGGGGTGAATCAATATTCACTTGAACGTATTAAGACTTTTAAACAACCAATCACATAACATTACTTAGATAAACAATTAACTAGATAGAAGAAAATAGAGTGCACCACATAACACAAAAATTTATACGTGGAAAACCCAAGATGGGAAAAACTGATGGACTTGTAAAGCACTAAGAGGGGGGTGTGAATCAGTGACACCAAAAATAGTACTACTTTAAACATTTACTGGTAGATAAACTTAACAAGTTTGCTAAACAATATGCATGCAATAAAAAATGATATAACAACATCCACAATAAGTAAAACATCCACCATAACACAAGTGTTTATATGTGGAAAACCCAAATAGGTAAAAACCACGGTGAGATGCGACTCACAAGTTAACTATCTGCAGTAATAGATAACTGACTGGTTAGGGTCTACAAATGCTCTACTAGGAGTGAATCCTGTTAAAGATACAAAAGCTTAGTTAAAAGCTATACCCTATAAAAGGTAGTACCCTGTAAGGAGTAACCTCGGTGGAGGATTTCTAAATCCAATCTAATGGATCACCCAGTTAGAGGATTTGAACAATGAAGCTTGTTAGAGCTTACCCGGTTAGGGGATTTGACTGTTGCAGTGATTAGAAAACAACATGTGATGTGATCTAGTGATAGCACAAATTGCTTGTATAGATCCTCTTCTGTGCACTTAACTCCTCTTTACCAGCATACTCTGTGACTTAACACTTTTGCCTTTACACATAGCATATCACTTTCTCTCATACAAAATAATTCATTGTGATGTCAAGATATAGACATTTTAGATTTCATGTCGACCTCTAGAAATCATAACACAATTACCTAGGTGTAGTGTATCTGGTCAAGTGATCATACTCATCACAAAAATACCGCCAAATCTTGTTGGTGAGGATAACTCATCACAACTTGTGATAGCTTATCACATAATCAGTGAATGCTGGTTGGAACAATCAATACTGGTTGGATTTAAACATATAAACCGTTATCCTTGATGCTCCTATGATAATCTCCACTAAATCTCCATGTTGTTGCTGAGTTATGTTGATCCACTGGTTGTCTCCTATACATATATCGATTGTCACCAAGTACCGGTTAGAAATAAACCTCTAGTATACTGGTTGTAGTATAAGAAACTTTGAAGTTACACCAGTAGACAATATGAATATATGTGTGTGTATGTGTTTCATCAATGACAACATATGATGAATTCATTACAATCATCATCAAGCCAACAATCTCCCCCTTTGGCATTGATGGCAACACTTAGAAAATTTTACAAAATTTTTTATAGTAATACTGTTAAGTGTGCTTTAAAAAAAAAAAAAAAAAAAAACATATACACATACTCCCCCTTACTACATACATCATACAAAATTTTCAAAAAGACACATACATATTTATACTCCCCCTTTGACAACAATGCCAAATTGAAAAGCAAAATACATATATATATATATAGAAAAGTTTGTATTAACATATTTTATATATACAAAAACTTGAAAAACTGAATCAAGATTCATGCATTCGCAAGTCTCATGAAAATAACATTAAAGTTCATCTTCAACTATGATAGGGCATGTTTCCATGTTTCCAGCACGTTCTTAGTGTACTCAAGTGTAAACATAATCTGTGTATGGAACTCTTCCATGGAATCAAGTGTACAGGTTTCTGGAGTAGCTAAAATAGCTCTTGCATTCTTGTAGGCTCTCTGCAATATGTCCACTTGGGATGTGAGTAGATTATTCAATTCCTTCAGTGACCAAAGTCTTTTTGCTTTCTCAAGATCATAGCTATCCAACCTATTGTGCAAATCATCCACAGATTTGCTAAAAGAAAAAATAGGGTCTTCAAGTGGTACATATGTGTACACCTAAAAATGTCTCATTGATCATGTACTAATTATTCCTCTAATTGATTAAATAATTCTTTAATTCTTTAATTAAGTTAATTAATCTTATTCTTCTAATTTCATATTTCCTCATAATCTTACTAATTATTCTATTTTCTATTTCTATCATCATTTAATCATTTTAATCATTTTCTAATGTTAATTAAATATTTATTATTTAATTAATTGTGATTTAATTCCTTTAATTTAAATAATCTTCATTATTTAAATAAATTAATTTTCAATTTCTATCTCTAATCATCTAATCATTCAACCCTCTTCTACATATTAATTAAATATTTATTATTTAATTAATTGTGATTTAATTCCTTTAAATTAAATAATCTTTATTATTTAATTAAATTCCATTTCTACATAATTAAATAGTTTCTTTAAATTATTTAATTAACTAATTGATAATTCTAGTTCTCCAAATTCTAATTTTATTTAATTTCTCATTTCTTCTAATTTCTTCTAAATTCAAATACATGTGCGTGATTTCAAAAATCAAATTGAAAATTAAAGTCAAGTTCTAAATATATTCAAATGCTAAATTGAATTAATAAATTCAATATTTGAATAATATCTCATGCAAAGATTAAATTAATAATCTAAATCTAAATGCAAGCACATGCTAAATTAATTAATTCAATCAATTAATTAATTAAGTCATTTATCTCTTCAACTTCTATTTCCATCTTTTAGTTAGTTTTTTCTAAATTAAGCTCTCTGTGTCGTCCTCTTTATTTCCACCAATCATTGTTTTTCTTCCTTTAGTCAACTTTTTCACAATTAGTTGACTCAATTAATCTATTCAATCTATTAAGTTTCACTCCTACAATCAACAGTTCAACTATCAAGTTGCATTTGAGCTCACTTGAGTTCCACCTCTTGATCAATTTGTTCCACCTTTCAATCAATCTCATCCAATTTTCTATAAATTGAGCATCCAATCTCCATTTTCAATCCTCCTCAATCTTTACTCTGAATCACGAACTTTGAATCTTTGTGTCACTTGCAGATTACCAACGCAATATCTGAGAGCCATCATACCATGAAGAGGAGAAGAGAAATGGAAGCAATATGCAAATCTTGGAATAGGGAGTTTTATTTGAATTGATTTATAATTCCTATTTTATTTGATCTTGCATCATTTCATTGTTAGTTTATTAAATTCTTTGATTAGAAGGGATTTGTGATTTCCCTGGTTTCTAATTGACTTTGTTTTGTTAATAGTAGAATGAATTTCACATGCGCACATTTTGGTGAACCTGACGTGAACTAACAACAGTTTAACCTTTTTATGCGTTCTGTGTGATTTTTGCAGATTGTACAGATTATTCATTTTTTTTCAGGTTGCACGAATTTTGAGAAAAGATTTTCCATCATGCAATCAAGCTTACATCGTCACACAATCGCATAGAAAAAATTACACATTCGACCCTTCGGGGTCACGCATTTTCTCTGACATGGTCACGCAATTGCCCTGTCCAGATCACGCAATCGCACTTTGAGTGTCATGCATCTGCAGGGTTAATTGTTGTTTTATTTTTCTTCTATCTATTATTTCTTCTGTATAATTTTGTCTTAAATTTGGTTAATCCGGGATCAAAAATACTTGTTTACTTTAGGATTTGATTAACATGGTTTATGGCAAGAAAAGTTTAGTTCAAGATTTCAGGTGCAAGAAGGACGAAACAACAAAGGAGAGAAGCCAAATGGTATCAAAAAGTTCTCCAAGCAGAAAAATTGATACAGGATTCGAAAGAACAACTGGCCTTAGACAGATATAATAGCCTAGTTCTTTCTTATACAATTAAATATGATCTAATCAATATTGAATGGATGATGAGGGATTTGGCTAGGGCTTCACAATTGGTTTCGCAGGTTCCTGATCAAGTTTAGTTTTCATGTATTTTTCTAATTTTTGTTGTTGTCTGCATTCTGTCATGCAATTGACCTGTTAGTGCTATGCAATCGAGCAGATAACGTCATGCATTCGCTCTGTCAGATTCACGCATTTTCTCAGTAAGTATCACGTAATCGCTCAAGTAGTATTATGCAATCGCCTCTGTCAAAGTTTTGAATTTTTGTTTTCTGTAGGTTTATTTTGCTACTAATCTTTTGTTTACAGCCTGTGGCGGATTCACAAAGAGGATTAGATTAGTAATTTTACATGCACATCTCACACTTCAATTTTTAGTGCTTAAAATCAACAACAGTTAAAATTGACATGCATGGATAATCTCACACTTCGTTGTTGGTGCTTAAAATGAACATGGGCTAAAATTGACATGCATGCATCTTACACTTGGTTTAAAATTGACATGCACATGCGGATCTAACACCTAAATTTGGGCTATAAAAGGAATGTGAATCAGGCTGCATTAGATTAAATCATTTTTTATTTTTCTTAAGGAAAAATAACTTTTCATTGTGTCTGGGGTGGACCTACTATTGCACTAACTGACTTTCTACCTACCATCGGGCCCATTGGAGAAAGAAGGAAGGTGACAATGACATCCAAATTTTCTTTTTGTTCTACATAGTGAGGGGTCTTTGATTGGGGATTTCATCACCCCACAAAGGTACTTCGAATTGGGATGTGTTGGGGATATCATCTCTCCCAGCATACTCTCGAGTGGGTTTTTCAAGCCGCTATATAAATATACTGGTCAGGAGGCTAGATTGTTGAGTGAATTCGACGTATGTGGGGGCCTTCCCTGCACCGATAAGCTCAACTAAAGCCTTAAGTGTCTTGCTCTGAGAATCCATTGTTGGATCGGGATCCCTCGAAACCTAATACTAAGAACCAAATTAGTTGCCAAAAATCCTACATTCAGTGGTTCCGGGAGTGCGGATCATACCCCATAGATACCCTTCATGTACCTTACACTATGATATAGGAATCCCTTGGCTAAAATATCTTCGGATCTTTGGGGTAAGAGAGACTGGCATGCCTGAGAAGTGTGTGTCATGGAGTGGAGCCAGTGCTGCCAGACTCTCTATGTGTTCATTTTGTTTCGGTATTTTATTGTAAGGGCCTCATTGAATGGAGTCCAATATCTAGCCTAAGATTGTATTCCATGCTTTTTTATGTATCATTGTGATAGACTAGTATTGAGTCAGTCCCTTGGGCTATTTCAGGCCCTATCCCACGTATCTCTGAATTTTTTGAGATTGTATGAAAATTGAGTCAATCAGCTATACATACCTACCAACCATTGTTCTCAGACTTGGAAAACTGCAAAACATTGTCCTACACATGAAGTTACCAAAAACAAAGTCCATTTTGAAACTGATTTTCAAAACATCCTTACATACTTGTGACCATAGTCTTTTGCGTAGTCCCATTTACGTCCTCATTATCGACCATAGTCTTTTGCATAAGTCCCGTTTACCTCCTCATTATCGACCATAGTCTTTTGCATAAATTCCCATTTTACATCTTCATTATCGTCCATAGTATTTTGCATAAGTCCCATTTACATCCTCATTATCATCCTAAGTCTTTTGCATTATCAACCATATTAGTTGCATAGTCCACCATTTATCATATACATCTTCACCTAGACCTCATATACATCTAAGTCTATTATCAGTTATAGGTTCATAGCATGTGCCTTCATGGGTCTCCCAAGTGATGGTTTGCTCCCCTTCGAGCAACCTAATCTAGTTCCAAACGATGGTCAATGAGAAATCATTGATGGTCTAGCTAACTTAGCTTGGGATTTAAGGAGAAGCACACCCTAATATATGGGAGTCATACACGAGATAGATATTGAGTCTAGGATTGCCCATACAATTGATAGAGAGATTGAGGCCTAACAACTTCATCAACAAATGGAAAGACTTTCATTAGAGAAAGCTAGAAAAGCTAAAAAGATCTCACATCAAAATCCTCAATATAGCGTCTAGTATAGTATTGCATACCTCATATTTATGTCTACTGTCTAGTGTTAGGTCATCATCTCACATAGAACCATCATCATATAGGAAATTTTAGATGCCCATCACAAGGTCCTAGAAAGCAAAAGGAATAATGGACTCGAACAACACACAGTCTATAAACCCTACTTGGAACATGGACATGTCAACAGGTCAACACTCAGGTACATAGATAATGTCCACCATAAACGAATTACAACAACATCTGACAAAGGAAGAAATTAAGTCCGCACAGCAAGACTCACATGTCCTCATGATCCTAGATGCACTTATACATAGTGATAGGGACAAGTATCTTTCGCTGTTAATACAAAATGGGGCAAAATTACCTGAGGATTTTGATGTCACAAAGATTTTACCACCAAGAAAAAATTTAGGTCAAGATAACAGTCAAACACCACCCTTGATGCAAATACAAGCAATGACCTCTAGTCTTCCTCAAAACATACATCTCCCAACAAATGCCAATACAAATGCAAACTTTCAAACAAGCATGTCATCTTCAGTGATCAATGCTAGTATAACATCACAGAACATACCGATAATGTCAAGTGTCTCAGTACCTATTCAAATGCAAGCAACAAGTGTAACCCAACCTCCAGTTTCCTATTCTATGGGATCCACATATGGTTATCAAAATGCAAATCTAGGTATTACCAATACAACAGGTACAACTCAACCAAACATGGGCTCACATATCACCTATTTCACAGTACCCACTAGAACACACAACACACAAGGTTATAATCTTGGTACCTTTCAACAACCTCCTAGTTATGTAGCCATGAATCCTTTTGTGGGACATACACACACACAAGGTATACCTTTGACATCAACAAATATTTTGAGACAACAAGTAAAAAGTTTGCAACAATAGATGATGACCATGCAAATTGGTAATGATAAAAAGAGCTACACAATGCAGGACTTACGTCCTTATCCATTTGATCACACATTATACATACCACCTTTCCCACAATATTTTAAAACACCAAAATTTGATAGATATCGAGGGAAGGGTGATCTTAGAGATCATATCAGAGAATTTTTTACAGCATGTATAGAAGTTGCCTCAGAAGATACTTACCTAATGAGACTATTCCCTAAAAGTCTAGGAAGTCCGACTTTAGAGTGGTTTTCACATCTACCACCAACCATCACGTCATGGGGGGAATTAGCTGAACAATTTATTGCAAACTTCTCACACAATATTGACACCCTAGTTACTTTGATGGATTTATGTGCCACTAGGCAATACAAGAATGAAACATTTACATCCTTCATACAACGATGGAGGGCTCTCTACATGAGATGCAAGACAGTTATCCCAGAAACAGAGCAAGTGGATATGTTTACTGAAAATTTGATTCCTAAGATAAAATATCCAATACAAATGCAGTGTCTTACCACATTCAAACAAATCACAGAAAAGGCTCTCAAATGTGAGAAGGGCTTGGTAGAACAAGGTCTTATTAAGTATGGAAATACCAACAACAATGACAAATCTAAGTTTTGGTCAAAAAACAAAAATGTGACCAATGATGGTATTGTAGACGCTAGAACAATAAACAAAACTCAACCCATTTTATCATTGGGAACGAGTTAGTCAACAAATCCACATACTGGGAATAACACAACCTCAACCAATGTAAATGCTACGCAAAATACAAACACAAGATACCCCAGGGTAAACACTCCAAGAAGAAATTACACACCTTTATGAGAACCTATTGAGTCAGCGCTCAAAAAGTTAATACAGACAAACATGATCACTCTACCTGAAGTAAGAGTATATGAACCAGGTCCTTTCAAACCCACATGGTGGAATGACAATTATTTCTACAATTATCATAGGACTAAAGGTCACAAAATGACAAGTTGCTACAAGTTGAAAAACTAGGTCCAAGATATGATAGACCAAGGGGATATCACAATTGATATGGATTAGATCTCAACAAACATGAATCATACAATTTTTAAAGATCCATTTTTTAAGCATGACAAGGGAAAAGCTACCATATCAGGTACCCAAGGCAACACGGCTAACTACACAAAAGTATCATATGACTACACTATTCATGCCATTAGCTCGGGAGAGACAACAAACGATGATTCATAAGAAACACCTGATCAGGAGGACCAATATCAAGACACTCATAAAGATAACAACCAAATTTGAATCTTTGTCTCCAAGAATGGGGGCAGGATCAACCATCTCACTCAAATTGGTTTGAAGATGAACTCATCGAACATATTATGAATGTTAAACATACACATTGGGACTATGAAGAAGGATTTAATATAAATCTAGATAAGATAGCCTATGATACAAATGATACAATTGCTACAATCATAATTAATCCTAGAGACAGAGATTGTGCAGTGGTTACTCGTAGGTCAAAGGTAACCTTGCAAGGGATACCACAAAATCAACCACCAGCAGTAGGGACTTACAATGTAGTTGAGCAACTTAAGAAAACTCTGACACATATATCCTTATTCGAACTACTGCATATTTCACCTAATCATAGAGCTATACTGGACAAAGAACTTCAAGATTCAGTAGTGGACAAAGATATAGATGAACGTGCCTTCCAGTCTATGGTAGGAAATCTGGCACAAGGTACACATATTGCATTTACAGAACAAGATATTCCTAGTGATAAATTTCTCCATAATGACCCACTACATCTAGAAGCTTACATTCACAAGAAAAGAATCAAAAGAGTACTTATAGATGGGGGAGCTGGTCTGAACATTTGTACCTTAAAGTTGGTCAAAGCACTAGGATATTCTGAACTTCACATTGATTCTTCCAAAAGGGTAAACATCAAGGCTTACGATGATGAAGAACGTCCATCTAAAGGCATTATAACATTACCTATACAAATAGGACCAATAACGATAGAGATCACTTTTCAAGTCTTGGACAGAGAGCTAGGATATAACATGTTATTGGGCCGCCCATGGATCCACACCATGCAAGCAGTACCATCCACATTTCATCAGTGTGTCAAATTCCCATACAATGGTATTGAAATCACCATAAAGGGTGATCCAAATCTATTTCAACATTGTAATTATCTAAAAGACAGTGTCGATAATCAGGTACCTATCAATCGGGCTGCAACTCTCACTACATAGTTGGAAACATTAAAGATCACAGAAACACAAAAAGATATGCCTACGACATCCTCCTTACAAATAAAGGATATGGGTTGTGGAGAGTACTCTATTGCAAATACTTTAAATGTGAAACAGTTGTCTCTTTCTCCTAAGTGCTTTGGGAAACCTCACACTACAGTACAAAAGAAAGACAAAGGAAAATAAATTGTCAGATACTCAGACTCATGCTCTTTCATTAGATGGGGAGACTTAGAGGAAGAATCCTTGAACGAAGATGTTAACTATTGGATATATAGAGAAGAAGATCATATGACAACACCTAGAATACACACAGATCAGTATGGCAATGGATTCAAAATACTCCAAAGACATGGATATGATGGTACCACAGGCTTGGTGTTACAAAAGCAAGCAAGACTAGAACCTGTTGTTCCTAATGATAATCCAGGAAATCAAGGATTAGGATACAAGCATGTACAACATATCACACAAGCCAGATAGCATACCCTTGATATACTAAATCAACCAAGCAAACCATCAGATTACATATCACAAAGGAATTTGTCTACATAGGCTCTTCCATCTTCAACTCAAACAAGCAATCAGGTACCTACATCACCAAGCACAAAATCAGATGGGGAAGACATGAGACAACTCTTACAAGAACCTACTGCGGAGTTACAAAATGATGCATTTATTGACACAACAGTACAAGCTAATGTGGAAATAGATGCAGGATTACCCCCACCACCTGATTCCCACCCATGGTTATTGTCACTACTTTTACCACAAGAAGCAACTCATGCTCAACCTAACAAAACAGATGAAGAAAAATTGCAAAGGCTTATACCTGGCTTAAGAAGGGTCACTAATGCACAAAGAAGACCAGTCAATCTACAACAGAATCAGGGACAGGAACAAGAAGAAATAAGTGATGATAGCTCATATGATGAAACATATATTGACAGTGAGACAAATTCTCATGACTACAAATTCTTATCACTCCATGATTCTACCCCACCAGACAGTGTAATATCAAACAACCAAGTCTTCATGTTATCTACTACAAAAGGGAATACTGATTGACCCCTAGTACATTCACATTTTATTGATTGGGGGAAAGAAGGAAAACCAACGCTAGATTGGTTTGAAAATGACGAAGCGATTTTAGAATTTCTAGGAGTCAGAGAAGGATTTCCGCAAGGTGGTCATAAAGAAGGGTTTTCTATAGACCTAAATAGAATGACATACTTTGGAGAAGAAAGTACTTCTCAAATAGAAGATAAGGATCAAACTACCCCTAATGACTTGGGGAATCTTCCTATGGAAAGAGAAAGTTCAGCATTACTTACAAAGGAAACAAAAGAAGTAAATATAGTAGAAGGGGAAGTTGTACATAACATCCATTTGGCAAAATCACTGAGCAAAGAAGAAAAAGATAGATTCATTCATTTTTTCAAACAAAGACCTATCAACTTTGCTTGGTCCTACTCAAAAATGCTAGGATTAGATTCTGAATTAGTGTTGCATCACTTACCATTGATACGAGGAGTTAAACCTTACAAGCAAAAATTGAGAAAAATGCATCCAAGTATCACATTACTGGTTAAAATAGAATTACAAAAGTTGCTAGATGTAGGTTTTATCAGACCTATTGACTACACAAAATGGATATCAAACCTAGTACCTGTGACTAAGCCCACAGGAGGCATCAGAATTTGTACAAATTTTTGAGATCTAAATAAAGCTTGCCCTAAGGATGACTTCCCGCTACCCAATATCAACATGATAGTTGACCTCACAACTGGAAATGAGATGTTATCATTAACGGATGGTTTTTCAGGATACAACCAAATTAAAATTGCACCAGAAGATCAACATAAAATGACCTTTACATGCCCATGGGGAACATACTACTGGAATGTGATGCCATTTGGTCTTAAAAATGCTGGGGCAACATACCAGAGAGCCATGACAACATTATTTCATGATATGATCCATAACATAATGGAAGATTATGTGGATGACATATTGGCTAAATCACAAACCAGAGAAAGTCACCTTCCAGTTCTTACATAGATATTTGATTAGTTGGACCAGTATAATGTCAGATTAAATCTAAAGAAATGTGTGTTTGGTGTAACAGTAGGTAAACTATTAGGGTTTATAGTATCAAATAGAGGAATTGAAATAGACCCTGCCAAGGTCAAGGCAATCATTGATATGCAACCTCCATCAACACTTAAACAACTCAGAGGGTTACAAGGAAGATTGCAATCTATAAGGAGATTCATAGCACAGCTAGCAGATAAGTGTCACCCATTCCAACATTTACTCAGGAAAGGAGTTACTTTTAAATGGACAGAACAATGCTAGGAAGCTTTCCAAGCTCTAAAAGATTATCTTTTGAACACACCAGTGTTAATATCTCCTACTCTAGGACAACCTCTATTATTATGCATATCAGCAATGAACTCAGCTCTGGGAGCTCTATTGGCACAACATGACAAAAATGGAAAAGAAAGAGCCATTTATTATATAAGTAGGACTCTGATCAGCTATGAGCTTAATTATACCCCCATAGAGAGAGCATGCTTAGTAGTAATCTTTGCATCCCAAAAGCTCAGACACTATTGAGTCATAAGGTACAACTCATTGCATAGTTTGACCCACTCAAATACCTATTGAGCATAGCAACATTGACCAGGCGATTGGCCAAGTGGGTTATGATCTTGAGCGAGTTTGATATAGAATACATAGACATAAAAGCTATCAAAGGACAAATCACAGTAGATCAATTAGCAGAGGCTCCTATACAAGACAATCACCCATTGCTAATAGACTTTCCAGATGAATCCATGTTTACACTAACTACCTCAGTAATGTGGAAGTTATATTTTGATGGATCATATACAAATCACGGATCTGGAGTAGGTATTCTCTTCATTACTCCTCAAGGGGATGTTATACCTAAGTCATTTAGGATCAATTTCCCATGCACCAACAATATGGCAGAATATGAAGCTCTCCTCATAGGGCTTCGTACAGCTATACAATGGAAAATACAAGAGTTAAAGGTTTATGGTGATTCGCAGTTGATTGTAAACCAGGTCAATGATGATTACAATACGAAGGATGACAAACTCATGCCTTATAAGAAGTTGGTCGAAGATTACAAGGAGCACTTTAGCAAAATTACCTTTGAACAAATCCCAAGAATACAAAACAAGGCAACAGATGCAATGGAAACCATAGGATCTCTTCTGAATATGCCTGCTAATGAAACTCAGTTTGAGTTTATCATAGAAGAGTTAGTGCTACCTGCATATGAGACCCCCCTAGCAGACTATGTATGTGCCATTGTGGGTCCAGAATCACCTTGGTACAATGAAATATATACATATTTGCATACCTAATACATGTCACCAGATCTGTTCAGAAATCAAAAGAAGACCTTTATTCGTTAGGCATCTAGATACACCATTATAGCTGATACTCTGTATAGAAAGGGTTTCGATGGAACTCTTCTCCGATGTCTGGATGAGAATGAAGCACACCTTTCTTTAAAAGAAGTCCATGAAGGAATCTGTGGGGCTCACCAAAGAGGTCCACCATTATCAAAGAAACTGCTGAGAGCGGGGTATTACTGGCCAACCATGGAAAAAGATGCTTACAAGTATGTACAAAAGTGTAAACAATGCCAAATGCATGGAGACCTTATTCATGCACCAACACAAGATCTTCAACCCATCACATCACCGTGGCCATTTTCACAATTGGGATTAGATCTAGGTAAAATCAACCCTACTTCTTCCAATGGGCACAAGTTTATCTTGACAGCCACCAAATACTTTACAAAATGGGTTGAGGTGATTCCTTTAACATACACCACTGGAAAGTAGATAGAAAATTTCATGCTCAGCTACATTATATGTAGATACAAAATTCCAATGTGCTTTGTTATAGATAACGTGCGTCCATTTAAAAACCAGGAAGTAAAAGAGTTGTGTGACAAATTCCACATACAACAGAGATTTTCCACGCCATATTATCCACAATGTAATGGACAAGTAGAGGCTACAAATAAAACAATATTTAAAATTCTTAAGAAAGTAGTCACTGACACAGGATGGGACTGGCATCTCCAGTTAAATCCCACTCTTTGGGCCTATAGAATAGGAGTACGCACACCTACAGGAGCAACACCATATTCCTTGGTCTATGGTACAGAAGCGATACTCCCCATTGAAATAGAAATACCATCTCTAAGAGTATCCTAATAGAACATTATATTAGAAGAAGACTACAGGGTAGAAAGGTTGCAAGAACTAGAGACCCTTGATGAAAAATGACAAACAACATTCAATCATTTACAAGGATATCAAAACAGACTGAGATGAAGTTACAATAAGAGGGTCCACCCACGAACCTTTCAAGTGGGAGATCTAGTACTTAAAGAGAATCAAAGGAACTTAGCAGAATGAGAAAGGCTAGGGAAATTAGAACCTAATTGGCTAGGTCCTTTCATAATAACAAGGGTCATAGGTAATGGAGCCTATAATTTGGCTACCATGGAGGGAGATCTAATCTCTAACCCTATGAATAGCATGCACCTTAAGCGATATTATACCTAAGGGATGTGTAGTTTAGGTTTTGCTTTCCGCATTGCATATCATATCATTTAAAACACTGCATAACATGTAGTTTCCTTTTTAGATGCATTGCATTCTTAAAGTTTTGCATTCTTATATAGAAGCATCAAATAAAACAAGACAATTGTTCAAGTTTATCATTCGTTTGCATCTAAAGAAAAAAAGGGTCATCGCCTTTCTTAGATATTCGGACATGAAGTCTTTGAGGTTCTAAAGTCATTCATTTTCAACATTACTCTGTGATGATGCTTTACTTATGGTTGGGTAGTGATTTCACTATTTGAGACTTGTCAACCCAAAATCTATCAATTGCTATATCTCACATATTAACAAGATCTTTGATTCATTCTAGACAGCTAGTTGATCAAATGACTAGTGAAAAATCTGAAATTCTACTTTAGCGCCGCTGTAATTGTCACACCCAAGTAGGTTTCATTACTTACAAGTCAAGGCAAGAAAATAAAAATAAAAAGAGCTATGCCAAATATCCATCTAAAGGAAAAAAGAGCAATGATATATAACTGAAATATCATGTATACAAATGCGATAAAAAATCTTGACTATGGGAACATGCAAGTAACTCCTTCAGGGCTATGAATGCCTACTAGCAATGGAGCAATATTTGAGAAATTATAGTCTATAACCTTGTCAGAGCTCTCAAGGCTTGCTAGCAGCGAGGCTCTATTCGAGATGCTTTTGAAGTTAGAATAATCCATGTAGCTAGTCGTATAGGATGCTAAGGATCTTTAGTGAACACAAGAGCGGGAATTAACTCATCTGCACACACATGGGCAAAAGAAGATCAAAGTTTCAAGAACCAGTGGGGAAGTTTTCCGCGTCTCCATTTGTAAATCCAAGTCACTAAGTGTGTTGAGATGACTATTCTCAGGGACCTTAGAGATCGATTGACCGCTTGTCTATGAAATGTTTTGCACCTTCATTTCAATTGGTGTATTCAAATGAAAAAACAAATACAGTCAACCTTGTTTGAATAGGAAATGTAACTTCATCTTGCACGTTGCATTCACATAGGTCATGTCAAAAATTCATTTGTCTCCACGTACATTTTATAGATCATCATGTCATACAGGTCTGCACACTGGGGGCATAACTGAAAAAAATCCAAAAAATCAAATAAAGTCCTGAAAAAATCCAAAAAATCAGATAAAGTCCTGAAAAAATCCACAAAAAATGAAAACCACAAAATCCTTAAAAAAATTGAAAAACCTTAAAATCTAAAAACATCCATATAATGTGCTGAAAAAATATACCAAAAACATTGGAATATAATCTTGAGAAAATCAAACAAAAACATTAAAAAATCTACCTACATAATCCAAAAACATTGAAAAAGCTCTTGGAAAAGAACTAAAAATCGAAAATCAATCAATCAAAACACTTGCAATAAGATGTCTTGTGAGAAACAAATACCCTAGTAGATATCCAACAAAAACTTCGCACAAAGTTAACAAAGGATACGACTATCCAATCAAACGTTTGTAATCAATTGATCAAACTGTCTTATCAATCATATCATATCCATATCAATGTGATCATTATCTTGTCTTAAATAGAAGAGGATACACTCGAAATCAGACAGGTCAGTCTTAAATGAGGTCCACAACTTTATGAGATCAGACATTATCAACCATCACATCAAACAACTGAGAACGAAGGCACAAGGTCAGTATAGCTGCTGAATTTTGTCCGGGTCAGTCTTTATGTTTTTATCATTTGGTGACAGATATTGTTCCTATGCTACTCAAGGATGTCCACAAGTGACTAGAGGAGCTATGATGGGCATTATTTTTTTTCTTTTTATGTTGCTTGTCTGCTACGTGTTTGTTTCTTCAATGAGATATCTTTGCATTTTGGTTCCTTATACCCTGATGTGCTAAAGCTTCATTGTTCAATAATAAGGCTCACTGATGAATATATATTGATGCAATAAATATGTGGCACAGGTTCGTCATTCATTCAATTTCATTCTCATCTTCATCTCATTTTGTTTGTTGATTCTTTTCTCATCATCTCTTTCTTAATCATTTTCTATCATCTAACATTGTTCTATTTCATTCTTTCATCAATCTATTCTCTCATATTTTATCTCAATGTCATCTTCACATCACCAATCTCTATCTCTAATCAACTAACCATTCTTCTATGTTTTGTCTCATATTCTTTTTTTTTCGAGAGATCATTCATGTCTTTAAACAATCTCTCGAGGGGGCATTACACCCTAAGTATCACCGGGGCATATTGGGGCAGAATTTTTTTCGTTTTCTTTGAAACAATATCATTCTGACTTTGTCTCAAAGAGGGGCAAATGTAGACACTTAAAAATGTCTCATTGATCATGTACTAATTATTCCTCTAATTGATTAAATAATTCTTTAATTCTTTAATTAAGTTAATTAATCTTATTCTTCTAATTTCATATTTCCTCATAATCTTACTAATTATTCTATTTTCTATTTCTATCATCATTTAATCATTTTAATCATTTTCTAATGTTAATTAAATATTTATTATTTAATTAATTGTGATTTAATTCCTTTAATTTAAATAATCTTCATTATTTAAATAAATTAATTTTTAATTTCTATCTCTAATCATCTAATCATTCAACCCTCTTCTAAATATTAATTATTTAATTAATTGTGATTTAATTCCTTTAAATTAAATAATCTTTATTATTTAATTAAATTCCATTTCTACATAATTAAATAGTTTCTTTAAATTATTTAATTAACTAATTGATTCTTCTAGTTCTCCAAATTCTAATTTCATTTAATTTCTCATTTCTTCTAATTTCTTCCAAATTCAAATACATGTGCATGATTTCAAAAATCAAATTGAAAATTAAAGTCAAGTTCTAAATATATTCAAATGCTAAATTGAATTAATAAATTCAATATTTGAATAATATCTCATGCAAAGATTAAATTAATAATCTAAATCTAAATGCAAGCACATGCTAAATTAATTAATTAAATCATTTATCTCTTTAACTTCTATTTCCATCTTTCAGTTAGTTTTTTCTAAATTAAGCTCTCTGTGTCATCCTCTTTATTTCCACCAATCATTCTTTTTCTTCCTTCAGTCAGCTTTTTCTCAATCAATTGACTCAATTAATCTATTCAATCTATTGAGTTTCACTCCTACAATCAACAGTTCAACTATCAAGTTGCATTTGAGCTCACCTGAGTTCCACCTCTTGATCAATTTGTTCCACCTTTCAGTCAATCTCATCTAATTTTCTATAAATTGAGCATCCAATCTCCATTTTCAATCCTCCTCAATCTTTACTCTGAATCACGAACTTTGAATCTTTGTGTCACTTGCAGGTTACCAATGCAATATCTGAGAGCCATCATACCATGAAGAAGAGAAGATCAATGGAAGCAATATGCAAATCTTGGAATAGGGAGTTTTATTTGAATTGATCTATAATTCCTATTTTATTTGATCTTGCATTATTTCATTGTTAGTTTGTTAAATTCTTTGATTAGAAGGGATTCATGATTTCCCTGGTTTCTAATTGACTTTGCTTTGTTAATAGTAGAATGAATTTCGCATGCGCACAATATGCATTGCATATCTTTTCTAGCTCTTGCTCTGTTTCAGTTTGCCTTTTATTGATATCAGAATAAAATAATGAAACATTAGAAGTAGAAGAAAGATATTTGCCTCTTGTTTCAATAGCTTTACTTAACAAATCTTTATTCATAGATAGAGCAAGTTTCCTTGTATCAATTGCTTTCATAAGCTTCTCTCCATGCCTCTTCCTATAACTCTTCTCAGGATAAGTTTGTGTTGCTTCTTCAAGTGACTTAATTTGATCAGACGCATCAACAACCAATTGACCAAGTTTGCTAATAAGGGTTGTTAGATGTCCTGTAGAAGTTTTTGGTAGTAGACTAGATAAACTATCTACTGCATTCTGAATTGTTTCAGCTTCCATTCTTTTCTCTTTGAGTCTCTTGTTGTGAGCTCTAGATTGCATGAAAGTTGCAATCTTCATCATTTTAGATGCACTCATATTATCAACAATTATAGGCCTTGATATTCCTAATGATTCATCATCATCTTCATCATACTGTTGTATGACTAATGCTTTTGCCAGTTCAGAAGATGTTACCTTAACAATTTCTTTCTCTTATCCTTTCTCCATTTCTTGTTCAGAAGTCTATGTTTCAAAATTTTCATTAGATTCCTTTTGAATGTTCTATGAAACCGATGGGGATTGGGGTTTCTCAGTTTGTTCCTTTGCAAGTGGAACATCCACTCTTGGTTGAGTTGTCAGTTTCTCAATTGAAGTAACTTGTAAAATAGTGATTTCAGGTGGCTGCATATCTAGTACAATGATGTCTCTAGATAGATCAATTATATCCTGAATATCATCAACAAATTGGATGATACTATCATCCTTCTTCTTGATAGGATAGACCACATCAACTTGCACAATTTCTTCTTCATCCACTTCAGGTCTATCAATAGTATCTTGTTCATCCTTAGAAGAATGTATAAGATCTTCTGAGTGTTTGATACTATGAGCAATCTGATGAGTCCCAGTCTCAACAGTTTGCACTTTTCCATTGAATCATTGATCAACTTCAATCTTCTTGATTTGTAAGGAAAATGAACTTTATACTTATCAACCAACTCATTCAACTCATCCTTTGACAATTCAGGAAAATATTGTATAAATACATCATCTATGATTCCTTTTTCTTTCTTTATAGCTTCCTCCCATTTATTCAAAAGAATAGTATACAAGGAATTAGATATATCATTTTCAAGATCATGTGGTTATTGTAATGACACAAATGATTGATTACCCATTGAATGATTTGCTCCTTTTCTTCTTCAGTGAAAGAATCAAAATGTTCTTTGACATTGTCAAATTTGTTTCTCCCTAATGTTTTCATTGTCCTCTCAAAGGTAGTCTCAGGCTTGTAAGTTGAAATATCAAAAGGCATAGTTGCCTTTGGCACTTCCTTCATTTTCTTTGCTACTCTATTGGTAGCTTTCATCTTCTTGGGTTCTTCCTCAGTGTCAGTGCCTTTAGACTCTGCTTGGCGAATTAGTTTTCGTCATCTTTTCCTAGATGCATTCTCCTTCTTTGCATAAACTTTTGGTGCTGGTTCCTTTTTGGTTTGGATACTTCATGTCACTCTTGTATTTTTCAACACTAGAGGTGCTTGCTCAGCCTTATTTTTCTTACCTTTACCACTCATGGTAGGAAAAATACTAGTTCTGACTTGTGCAGTCTGATCTTCAACAAAATTCAAATTTGCCTTCTTTTTATCCTTTGGAAATGCTAATGGGTTATTAGCATAACCAATCAGTAATTCATAGTTGACCTCGTAACTCATATCTTTCATTTCTTCTTCTCTAGGCTCAATTGCCTCTATTAAACAGAAATCAATGGTAACTGTGAAAACCTTAGCAAAATGTTTTACCACATCCTCAAGCAATCTTAATCTCATGTTGATTTTCTTCTGAAACTCATTGAAGTATTTGTTCATTACAATAGAAAAGGTGTTCTTCACAACCTTGATACTGTTCTTAATCTGGGCAGATGCCGGCAGATCCTTAGACCATTCAAGATCACCTATTCCCGATAGGAAATTCTGGAAATAAAAGAATAGATCAATCAATAACTGTCAAAATTTAAACTTTAGACTGTTGTCCTTCTTGATAGACTGAAGATTTAACATTAATTGGCTCCTTATGGCCTCACATAGGTCATAATTAGCATTTTTAGTTATCATCTTGTAAGCAGTATGCACCACTGCTGATGGAACACTATTTAATCTGCTAGAGTAGAATACCCGGTAGCCTATAACCATAGCTGCCATCTTTACTGCTGGGTCCCTGATGTTATTGACAGAAAAAGAACGCTTATCAGATGTTGATCCACTTAGAGTGTATACTGTCTCTTTTGAAATACACCTCAGCACAGGTACTTCACCGGCTAAGTAAAAAATAGTTACAACTTGAATAGCTTCCTTGTTTATAGTATGATTCCTTTCTAAATACACGTTTTCTCCATGAAATTGACTCGAAATAATTTGGATATGCTCTTCTTCAAAATATTCAAGAAAGTAAGTTGCATTATGAAAACCTTTTTCATAAGCCCTAATGTATTTTTTTTGAATCTTCTCATTCTCATCGCAAAGGGATTTTAACTGAGAACATATTGACAATGATCCCAAATCCTCAATCTTGTAGTCAATGTAGCTGGACAAATCTCCTTTCACTACAACACCACTAGGAACTTGTGATAAATCATTATAAGACACAATTTGTTCTGCTTCAACAAATTCCATAGGTTCGGATGTAATCATTAATCTCTCTACTGGTTTAGAAGACAATGCCATTCTAGATAAACTAGATTCAAAGAAAGATTTTTCAAAGAAATACCTTATTTCACGCATGCTGCCTCTTTAACTGGTTGAATGCTCAAGTGCACACCAATTTAGTCTTCTCCAACCTTCAAATCTGCTTGATTACTCAAATCACAATGTAGCTTTGACAAATATTAGCCAACAATCTTTTCTCAGCTCTGCAAGCGCTCAAAAATTCTTTCTCGAATGCGTTAGGGTAAAAATAACAAAGTGAAAACTCGCTTTTATCCTTTTTACCTACTGCATTAAATTCTCGCCCGTTAGGGTTACAAACCCTAATTACACTGCTTAATGATACATAGATGTAAAACCGATTGACAAACCCTAATTACACTGCTTAATGATACATAGATATAAAACTGATTGATAACCGATTGACAAAAAGTTATCCAAATTTCATGCATACAAATTCTCTTACCACTCATTCATTTTCAGGGGTCCGAAGGTGGATTTACCGTTAAGGCTTAATTCACTGGTGCAAGATTCTCCACATTTGGTGAAGGAATAGTTTCTTCTCCGGGTGAGTCATCACTCTTCTTCTTCTTCCATATTCAATTCATTTGATCTCTATTTTCTTCAACATTAACTTTCTATTTTCCTCTTTGATCTTTAGAATGGTTGACCGGTTTTCTCTTTCTGGATCTACAAAATTTTGCCAAGTGTCCCGGTTTGTGACAATGATAGCAAGCCATACCAGATAATTTCCAAGGTCCTGCATTACCTCTCTCAATTCTTCTTCTACAATTCATAGCCACATGACCAAAGTTGATACAGATGGTGCAAATGACATTTGTTACCTTTTCCATTTCAAATGGACTAAATTGGTTTCCGTAGGGTCTTTGCCAGTTCATGTTGACCCGATTGTCAAAATTTCTTATCCAGTTTCCATTTGATCTTGAATGCATATGTGGTACATGATTATTCGCTCATATCTGCATTCAACTTATCTATATCCATACATTCTACATATGAAGCAATGACCTTCAAATTTCTTGGACACATACCTAGCATTAGTATTGTAGCTTGCATTTCTATTAGGCTTATCTCTACAAACATTTGCAGTGTGACCAGGTTTATGTCAAATAAAATGAACAGGTTTAAAGACCTTTTTATCGATAGGCTTTTTGGCCTTAGGAGCATATTTATTCTTAAGAGTGTTGCTCTTGGTACCGAAGGATTCACCTTTTTCAAATGTGTGAAAACCAAGTCTAGAGGTATCACCATTCATCCTTTGTGATTGAATTGTTCTTCCAGCAAGATAGAGCTTCTGTTGAACTTCTCCAATTTCCCATTTGCTTTAGTGAGCTGTCTGGTGAAATCTTCATTATGTTTTGATAGGTTCTCTCTCAGAGATGATGCTAATTCAAGATATAGCTGTAGGTTCTCTTTTTCCTCTCTTTCTGCATTCAAATGCTCATGCAAGGTAGCATTCTCTCCCTTTATCTTGTCAATCTCATGATTTCTTTCTTTTGTGAGATCTTCAGCAGTTCTCTTGGCTTTCAGTTCCTGACTCATCCGAATAGTAAGACCTTCTAACTATCTCCTCAGATTTAGCTTTTCACTGTTTAGTTTTTCAACTTCCTTAGCTAAAGCATCAATATTGGCCTCATTTGAAGAACTATTATTAGACATTTCTAACAGTTATTCAGTTAGCTCTCTTATTTTGACTTGAGAAGCTTTCAGTTTGATCCTTAGGGTTTCAAGCTCATTCCTACTAGCCTCAAGCTCTCTAGTCATCTCAAAGTAGCTCATATCCCCCATGATAGCTTTAGGGTTTTCTTCCAAGTGAATAGGCTTTAAGGAAGCTAGGCTATGATACCAATTGATGGACTTGTAAATAACTGAGAGGGGGGGTGAATCAGTGACACCAAAAATAATACTACTTTAAACACTGACAGGTAGATAAACTTAACAAGTTTGTTAAACAACATGCATGCAATAAAAAATGATATAAAAACATCCAAAATAAGTAAAAAATCCACCATAGCACAAGTGTTTATACGTGGAAAACCCAAATAGGTAAAAACTGTGGTGAGATGGGATTCACAAGTTAACTATCTGCAGTAATAGATAACTAACTGGTTAGGGTCTACAAATGCTCTGCTAGGAGCGAATCTGGTTAAATATCCCAAAGCTTAGTTAGAAGATATACCCTATAAGGAGTAACCTCAGTGGAGGATTTCTAGATCCAAACTAATGGATCACCCGATTAGAGGATTTGAACAATGAAGCTTGTTAGAGCTTACCCGATTAGGGGATTTAACTGTTGCAATGATTAGAAAACAATAGGTAATGTGATCTAGTGATAGCACAAATTGCTTGTATAGATCCTCTTCTGGCACTTAACTCCTCTTTACCAACATACTCTATGAATTAACACTTCTTCCTTTACACATAGCATATCACTTTCACTCATACAAAATAATACATTGTGATGTCAATATATAGATATTTTAGATTTCATGTCGGCCTCTAGAAATCATAACACAATTACGTAGGTACAGTGTATCTGGTCAAGTGATCATAACTCATCACAAAAATACCACCAAATCTTGTCAGTGAGGATAACTTATCACATAATCAATGAATACAGGTTGGAACAATCAATACCGATTGGAGTTAAACATATAAACCATTATCCTTGACGCTCCTATGATAATCTTCGCTAGATCTCCATGTTGTTGCTGAGTTATGTCGATCCACTGGTTGTCTCCTATACATATATCGGTTGTCACCAAGTACTGGTTAGAAATAAACCTCTAGTATACCGACTATAGTATAATATGAATATGAATATGTGTGTGTATGTGTTTCATCAATGACAACATATGATGAATTCATTACAATCATCATCAAGCCAACAAAAACCACAGAGAGGGTTAACTCTTAGTAATATGTAATCAATTATAGTAATACAAAAATAGGTGACTCATTGTTAGATGGATTCACTGTCCAAAGTATGATGGCTTACACCCAATAGTACAAAAATGAACCATTATGTTGCATCTATTTTATGCATGAGATACAATTCCAATTAAGCACATAATTTATATTACAATCACTGTACAAAATCACTTTCACATCCATTGTCTGATCACATATACTATATACCATTTCATATGATCAGAAAGATCATCTGTCTAACACAATTCTCACTAACTGCATTATATACTAAACATGTCTTCATAAAGTAGGCTTTAACTAGAGTAAAGGATAGGCTCCAAAAAATACTTGACATGCCATACTATACTAATTATGTTATATTAAAGAAGTCGCCCAATAACACAAAAAGACTTCATAACTTGAAATACAAAATATTTAAACCACCGATAATTCTAGATAGGACCAGACCAAAAATATAATGCTACATTAACCAAGAAAAACAAAGTACCTTACTATCAGACCCATAACAAAGTTGCAATCAAACATCAACACCAGAATGTTTGGATGTAGTCATCTAGAGAGGTATACACCATGATATCGAAGCCTTATGTGGTTTTTGGACCATTAATTGTACCAGACTATATGAAGCTTATGCCATAATGTGTTGCATGTGATTCTTATATTAGAATATGCCAGATCAATATTGTCAAATCCAAAAACATCAATAAAATCAATGACAATATGTTGACAATCTCCCCCTTTGTCATTGATGGAAACATTGTATAT
The DNA here is from genome assembly GCF_030272615.1 of Cryptomeria japonica. Taxonomy (NCBI): domain Eukaryota; kingdom Viridiplantae; phylum Streptophyta; class Pinopsida; order Cupressales; family Cupressaceae; genus Cryptomeria; species Cryptomeria japonica. The sequence continues at coordinate 214,672,042 of NC_081414.1, read as the reverse complement.
AAAAGTACAAAAAGAAAAAAATATATGTCCAACCTTTGTATTCACTCCTCTATACAAATTTTACAATTTCATGTATTTACTCTCCCTTTGTCATGAATGGAAAAGGGTGTGGACACTGATTATACAAACAAAAGGAAGAGAAACTCCCCCTAAGAAAAATAACCATAAAAGAGGTTAACCAGAAGATTCTTTAATCTTGTGAATGTGTGCAAATCAAATACCTTCATTTCTAGTCTATTGTTGAATGACATATTTGAGAAGAGCAGACTGAACCTAGAGAGATACAAGTGTATTTTCAACATCTTCAATGGAATGGGGTTCGAAGAAGGTAAATTGTTGTACTTTAGAGAGGGCACAATTAATCAGAGAGATGAAATCATTGCACATGTCACTTAGCTATCCAAGAGGGATGATGATGTTGTCCCTCTACTACTAAAGCTCGAAGTATCTTTTGTGAAAATGTTCAATGACTGTCCTTCTAGACCTAGAGAGGTCCCGAGCTAGCTGAAATGAGAGAAAAGCCTCTTCAATTTTTGACTCAATTGTGTCAATCTCATTCTGAATACTCTTGGTAGTAGCTAGCCATTGTATATTGTAAAGATAAATTGAATTGCCAATAGAGAGACAAGATTGACCTTGCACAATAAGTTGATATAGGTCTCCATTTGCTGTTGCACATTTATTTTGCAAATTAGATAGCAATTTTATCTTTTTAGCCTCCTTTTCATGACCTATCTGAGATTCCAGACTGGAGGAGTAACTTTTGAGTGATTTTACCAAGCTTTTTCATTTATCCAGACTGGAGGAGGATGGGTCAACTAAACTACTAGGAATAACACTTTGAAGAGATGATATCACATCCTCAATTACTCTATTCCTCTCTTTCAATTCATAAAATACATCCTTCTTAGTTGAAGCCATAATGGCTTTACCAATCTGAAACTCCTGAAAGGAATCAATCTCATTGAGATCAAAAAGCAATGTGGAGGTGATAGGTTGGAATGATAGTGAAGTGGCAAGCAAATTTTCTAGTGTGCTGGAGTTAGAGATGGCTTCCACCCTTTCAGTGGTGTTAGCCAGTGTGGCACATTCTCTAGATGAAACCTTTTCTTCTACTTCCCTCTCTTCCACTTCCTTCTTGTTCTCTTTATCCTCTTTCTCTTTTGAGATATTGATGGGAACATTCAAATCTATAGTGTCATCAGGTGCATTTGCTGAAGAATTTTCTTTCACCATAATGATATCAAGCATAGTATTCTCAGATACAATATCATTAGAAATAACCTTTTCAATAACAATGTTGTCAATGACATCTTTAGCAAATATATTTTCCAGGTCTTCAATAACCAGTAAAATTCCATATTCGTTCACAATGGATTTCACATATTCTAGTGTTTTTGTTTTCAATGTATCTATTATTGGACATTGCTGCTACTAGGATATGTTGTTGTCATTGATGTCAACATATTCCTGTGATTTATTGCTATGGTGCTTGCAGATTGGTTTATTGTGATTTTGGTTTGGTGTATGGAATATTTATATTATCATTATATTCTTTTATATTGGTTTTGGTGATCCAAGAAGTTTAATTGATCATATCATATGATCCGGTTTGCGGTTTGTTTTTCTTATCAGTGCTTTGCAGAGTTCAGTATTTCCTCCAGTATTCTGTTGTGATCAGATCTTGAGATGTCTTTGGGAGATTGTTTGGGATGGTCTTGTGTATCTTCATTTCAGATGGTTCATGATTTGGTGCTCCGCAAGTTATCTTTCTTCATGACAGTTGTTGTTGTTTGAGTGTTCTGGAGTTTCAGATGTTGACAGATGAAGATTTGATAAGTGGTGTTGGTGCAATTGTCTCTTATGACTCTAACATTCTTGCTGGTGTTTCCTAATTGTGCCCTATTTGTTTTGATGATCTGCATTGATTGTTGTGCGAGCTCTTGGTGATTTTTTTGAATTGGTGATGTTATTCGTGTTATGCGGTTTACTTCGTGGTGTAGGTTGCTGTTGGTTTTTGCATGTTTTCCAATGGTGTTGCATATTTAGAGATTTGATTTAGGTCCATTTTATGTCATGTATATTATTATATTGGTCTGGTGGTTGATCTTTTTTACCCTGTGATATGATTTTGTAATTATGAGTTGAGGGTTTAGCTGACCTTGTTATCAAGGTTGATGAATTGTATAAATAGGTGATATTGTCATGTAATTTAGGTATCAAGGTTGTGTCTACATTATCAGAGAGTGGTGTATGTGCGAACAAGAATTCATCTTTTGGTGTAGTGTATTGAGAAGAGATTGATGTTCTAGAGTAGACAATTGTGCTTAACCAAAACTATCATCAGGCATTTGCAAATGCTATTATTGTAGTTCATTCCTTATGGATTATAGTATGAATCTTGTTGTAAGTTAGTGAGACTTCCTTGAGGGTTGTAGCCTTCTGGGTCATTATCTTTTGAGTTGTGATCTCTAGGAAGTGTTCTTGGATGCATCTGCATTTCCCATTGTAATATTTACACATATTATTGCAAAGTATCATCGTATTGTGGGTAGGTTCCCATCGCGGTTTTTCCCTTAACTGGGTTTTCCATGTCAAAATCTTGGTGTTGTGTTGTCAATTTTCTTATCTTTGTTACTGTTGCAGTTTATTTGATCTATATTTGTGATTAAGTTTGTTGATTCGATGAAAAATTATTCACTCCCCCCCCACTCTTAGTTTTCCTTCATTATTGTTGCTAACAATTGGTATCAAAGATAGATCCTTTGGAAAAATCTTAATCGCTTAAGGAGATCCAAGATGGAAACTAGAACTAGTGGTGTTATCTTTAAGAAGAAGACTCTGATATATGTAAGATTGAATCATTCTGAAAATTATATTATTCAAGATAAAAATAAAGGTGTGATGTCTAGAAGAAGGCTAGTTGTTGAAGAAGTATGTTTGATTTCTAAAATTGAAACTAAAGATGTTGTTGAGGCTTGTAAAGATGAAAATTAGATGAGAGCTATGGAAGAAGAATTAGATCAGATTGAAAAGAATAACACATGGGAGCTTGTGCCTAGACCTAAAAATAAGAATGTTATAGGTACTAAACGGGTATTCAGGAATAATTTGAATGAAGCCAGTGAAGTTTTTAGGAATAAAGCAAGATTGGTATCAGCAAAGGATATTCACAGAAAGAAGGAATTGATCATAAGGGGACTTTTTCTCTAGTAGCTATACTTGAAGTTGTTAGACTGTGGCTTGCATATGCTGCCTATAAAGATTTCAAAGTGTATCAAATGGAAGTCAAGTCATCTTTCCTGAATGGTGATATTGAGGAAGAAGTCTACATTTAGTAACCTGATGGATTTTCATTATCAGATGATGAAGACATGGTATGTGAACTGAAGAAAGCTCTTTATGGATTGAAACAAGCCCCTAGAGCCTAGTATGATAGGCTGGATAAGTACTTGTTGAAACTAGGATTTAATTAAGGGACTGTTGATAGTAATCTATATTTTAAGATTGAGAAAATAACATCTTAATTGTTGAAGTCTTTGTTGATGATATTATCTTTGGAGGAGATGATGACTTGAGTATGAAGTTTGTCGATGATATGCAGAAATAATTTGAGATGTCTATGATAGGAGAGATGACTTTTTTCTTAGGTTTGCAGATTTCATAGACTGAAAAAGGTATTTTTCTATCTCAAACTAAAAATGTGAAGGAATTTTTGAAGAAGTTTGCGTTAGATGACTCCAAACCAGATGGAACTCCTATGGTGACTAGCTGCAAATTGTCTAAGAGTGATGAATCTTTGAAAGCTAATCAGAGTTTGTATAGATCTATGGTTGGTGTACTACTATATGTTACTCAGACTAGGTCGAACATTATGCATGTTGTATGCATGGCTGCTAGATATCAAGCTGATCTGAAAGAAAGTCATGTCACTGTTGTAAAGAGAATATTTAGATACTTGAAGGGAATTATGGATTTTGGTTTGTAGTATCCGAAGAATGATGATTTCATGTTATGTGCTTACACTGATGCTGATTGGGCTGGTGATGTTGATGAACAAAAGAGTACCTCTGATAGTACTTTCTTTTTGGGTAAGAAATTGGTTTCATGGGCTAGTACGAAACAAGATTCAATATCCTTATCTACGGCTGAAGTTGAGTTCTTGTTGCTATTGGTAGCTGCACTCAGGTAGTTTGGATGAAGAAAATGTTGAAGGATATTAGAGTTATCTATGATGAGCCTATTGTCATATACTATGATAATTCAAGTGCTATTAATATGTCAAAGAATCTGATGAAACATTCAAAGACTAAACATGTGTCAATCAAATATCATTACTTGAGAGAAAAAATCAGTTAAGAAGAAGTGAAGATGGAATATATGTCTACAAAGGAACAGATTGCTGATATTTTCACTAAGCCTTTGCCTACAGATACATTTGTCTACTTGAGAGACAAGTTAGGAGTATCCACCCCTCCTAATGAGAACTAGATGTATTGAGTTACATTAATGTGATGGAATTCACAGTCTTATTTCTTTTATCCGAATTGATGAGTTGGTGTTGCTCCTCTAGTGGAGTAGTCTATTGGATTGGTTATATGTTTTATGGGTGAGGGTTTGGTTTTCTATCTTTGGCATTGCTATCAAAGGGGGAGAGAAGCATGTGAAAAACTGTTTTATCTTCTTGATCATAGGGGGAGTCTGATGGAGATGCTTTTCTTTCTTTGCATTGATTGTTTTACTCATTCATATGTTGTCATCAATGCCAAAGGGGGATATTGTTGGACATTGCTACTATTAGGATATGTTGTTGTCATTGATGTCAACATATTCCTGTGATTTATTGCTCTGGTGCTTGCAGATTGGTTTATACTGATTTTGGTTTGGTGTATGGAATATTTATAGTATCATTATATTCTTTTGTATTTGTTTTGGTGATTCGGAAAGCTTAATTGATCATATCATATGATCCAGTTTGCATTTTATTTTATGATTAGTGCTTTGCAAATTTTAGTATTTCCTCTGGTATATTCTAGTGTGATCATACCTTGAGCCGAGTCTTTAGGAAATTGTTTGGAATGGTCTTGTGTATCTTCCTTTTAGATGGTTCATGATTTGGTTCTCTACAAGTTATCTTTATTCATGATAGTTGTTGCTATTTGAGTGTTCTTGAGTTTTAGGCGTTGACAGATGAAGATTTGATAAGTGGTGTTGGTGTAGCTATCTCTAATGATTCTTGTTAATCCTATGAGGATCCGGTTAATAATGAGAGGGGGGGTGAATCAGTATTAAGACCAATTGAAACTTTAACTCAAAAACAAACTTATTTCAGATCTAAGATATCTCAACTTCTATAATCAGATCTAATAAACTCTTTATCAGATTTGCTTAACACATTAATCAAATCATTTACCAATACTTTCACCACCAAAGTAATCATATAAAGTTGATCAATTACCAACTCATAAAACTTATCAATAAGATCAAATATTTTCTCAAACAACTTCTTATCAGTACCGATAACCTCTGATAAACTTCTGATAAAACATCATAACCGATGTCTCAGAAATAATGCATGAAATATAAACAAGAACATCACATGAAAAACATTCCACACATGAACATCATAAGTTTTTTGATGTAGAAACCCAAATAGGGAAAAAACCACGATGGGATTTGGCACCCACAAATATTTCTACTCTTTTGAAGTATGCCCTATTAGGAGCTTACAATATGCTCGGTTAAGAGAAGACCCTGTTAGGAGTCACCCGTTAGGGGATTTGCCTTGCCACCCGATTAGGAGCTTGATGATCTATTAGGATCAACCTCGTGAGAGGATTTAACACTCTTTTGAGAGCTGCCCTGTTAGGGGACTTAATTGTTTAAGGCCTATTAGAACCTACCCGGTCAAGGGATTTAACCTGATGCAACTGTTAGGGAACAATAGTAAGAAAATGATCTCTTTACTTGCACTTCTCTACTTGATTGATCAGATCCATTTATACACAACACTCTGCAACTCTTAGGAAGATCTTACACTTCACTTCGATGACTTAACACATTCTCTATGATCACTATCACAATAAACATCAACTAGGTCGGCCACAAAACCTAATTACATCATGAATTTACAATTAGATCACAAAAGATCATCATAGATCGCTATCCAGATCATTACAAAAAACTTAAATGCAATATCAACTGTTAGTTGATCACAACTCATCATGGAAATCAAATCTGTATCCTCAAAACACTCTACTAAGAGTTTCGCTGATTCCCAAGAAAATATTCCTTGAATCGCACCAAAATAGCTATTAAATATTTCATGCGGGTTGTGCCATGTTACCAACTTCAAGTAGACTCGTTGTCGATCACCATCATATCAAAAATCATTACTGGTTTGATGATTTCTTCACTGGTCCTTAAAACCTACTAAAACCTTAGCAAAATTTCATCAAAAATTGAAACATGCCTTCCGATAATCATCACAAGTTCTGATTCCAGTCATATACATCTTTCCACGATATAAGTTCACCATCCAAATCGCAAATCACCAATCATCGCAAATCGACTGATCCAATCAAAATAATTCTGCTTTATCGGTTAAAGTCCTATTTCACAGACTTTAGCTTACTGTCGATAAACCATGTCTTCTGGTAAACCAAACCACTTAGATGACAAAACAAAACATCAGGAACATCAATTGATAGCAATGATAACACAAATAACTAATCATGCCATCTATTCATAGAATATCAACCTCTTCATCATAAATAGACTTCTATCCTTTACTGGTGTAGTCATCCAACTTCAACTGCATCACCTGATCTACATCAATTATGCCAAATGTCAACAATCTCCCCCTTTGGCATTGATGGCAACACTAATCAGATATACAATCAGAATAACATCGTCATCTGCAACTTACTTTCCGATATCACATCTCTATCAGTTCTCCTTTTGTCATCTCCTCCATAACCAATGCTTCACTCAATCTAATCTTTCAACTTCTCACATGTCTACCAAATTTTATTTCTATTCATTTCTTCTCTCCCTTTGAAAACAATTCCAAATATGTAAATGCATCACTTGTCTTCAATTCTGTTGCTACCTCTTTCATCATCTCTACTACATAAATCAGAAAAACTATAACTGAACATTAAATCAGAATTTTACATCAGACTTGGTCCGCAAAGGAGTAGCATGTTCCTTCATCAATCCTTAGTGAAAAATAAACATGAAATCCACAGGATTGATGGATCTCCATCATTTTAGTTCTTCCAGTGTAGGGGAATTTCAATTCGGATATTGAGAAGGTTGTTGATGATTATGGATATAACTGATTAAGGATGTTTACTGTCTTAATATTATTATTTTGTCATTGATGTCAAGAAATTGATTTTCTAATTGAGTATGATGTTGTCATATCTTAAGAAGTATGATTTGATGAGTATAAAGATGTCGGTAAAAGACACAGAAAGAATGTGATGAATAAGGGGAGAAATAAGTTATTCAATGGGCAACTATTACCGAGTTAGACAATGATGAGATCATGATGTTTAGATTGTTTTGATATCCTAGATATGTTGTTGATTGTAATGTTAATACTATACTATGTTACTGAGCAAAGAACCTAGTCAGTAAACCCTAAGGAACCTAGTCGGTAAACCCTAAGGTTATCGCTATCAGTTAATGAAGGTAGAAGGTCTACCGAGTGAAGTTTAGTATTTACCGAGTTGCAACCAAGCTGTAAAAGAATGCATTAAATGATTAAAAGCGTTATTTAATGAAGGAAGCTGATGAGCTAGAATTGATTAAATGATTGGTATGCGTGCATGAAGTTTGTTAAAGAATCCATGGCAATGGAAGATCGGCAGAAAGATCTACAGCTCAGATTGAACCGCAATACCCTAGCACAAGTTCCAAGAAATGTATGCAAGTTCCAAGATGAGGTAAAACATTTTTAGATCGAAGGATACATTGAACCTGGTCAAGTTTGAAGATCTGATGGCTATGATTGATCATGGGATATGTGATCAAGGAGATTCAGCGGTTAGAAAATTGTTTATAAATAAGGAACTATTGATAAACAATGTATGTGGGCAAGTGTAAGCACAGGGATGCTACATAGTGATTACCGAGCACAGAAGCTTGAAGACCTATTGATTAACAAAGTATAGAGCCCAGCAGAGGGACAAGATAAGTCCTATGACTAGATTGTATTGAGCAAATAAGAATCTGCTATAGTATTTTTGATGTGAAGTTGCAGATATATTTTATTACTATTATTTTGTAAAGTGACAGAAAATCTCTTAACCGAGTAGACTTAACAGTCTTATTTGTAAAACCCTCTAGCAAGGTGACATTCTAAATGAGTGTTTGAAATCCTTTGATAAGGTCACTTCTAACAAAGTGAAGATCCTAATAGATCTAAGGAAAATCCCTTAACCGGGTCACATCTAGCAATGTGTTTGTAATCTTTAACAAGATTTTCTTTTAACTGAACATACTCTAGAAGAGTATATTTCTTGGTGGGTCCGAAATCCCACAATGGTTTTTCCCTATTTGGGTTTCCACGTTAAATCTGGTGTTATGAGTGTTGTTATGATTATGTGTTCTTAAGGTTGCATGTTTTACAGTTTTGATTACATATATGTGTTTAAGCTACCGAGGTTGAATCTATTGATTTTATGGAAGATTAAGTTTATATGATTCACCCCCCCCCCCCCCCCCGCCCCCCACTCTCATCTTCTTAGCTTGGCATCTGTACTTAACAATTAGTATCAGAACTATCAATTGGTATCAGAGCATTGGACTCTGGAAGAAAAAGTTTAAAGGTACTTGAGGAAAAGATCCAAAGATGTATAAGAGGGATGCACCGAAGCTGAACAAGTCAAGCTTCTCTACATGGCAAAAAAGGATGAAGTTGCACCTATCAGGAGTTGGAGAATATGCTGTATATTATCTGGAGAATGATTTCATTACACCTAGCACCTATCCATTGACAATGGAAGAGATAAAGGCAAAGCAAGAACATATTCAAACAATGATTGAAATAACATCTGCATTGACAGACTTAGAGTTTAATGATCTAGAAGGCTGCAATGATGCCAAGGCAATGTGGGACAAGCTCATATCTATGTATGGCGGTGATGAACATTTTCAAAGAGAAAAAGTGGATAGTCTAAGAGGACAACTTGAATCTATGAGGATGAATGAAGGTGAGAACATAACCCAGTATAGTACAAGACTAAAGGAGATTGTCAATCAAATCAAAGGAGCAGGAGGAACCATTGAAGAAAAGGATGTCACAAGTAAGTTATTGAGAACCCTTCTACCTGCTTATGCAATTCGAGTCTCTGCAATCAATGAATTTAGGTCTGTACCCAATATGCCAGTTTCTTTGGATGCTACTATTGGTAAGCTACATGCATTTGAGTTAAGTAACTTTGATAACAGTGGGTCTTCGGTAAATAAAGTTGAATCTACATTCAGTTCTTTTCATCTTGGTGAATCTAATGATTACAATGATAGAATGAGTAAGTATTTTGAAGGGAATCATAGTGGAGCAAGTGAAAGATTTCATAAGAACATGGAAGAAGTACACAAACTGTATGAGGAAATCAGAAAGCAAGAAGAGTTTGAAGCACTATTAGCCAGAAGGTTACCGAGAGGCAAAGGTAAGTATAAAGGAAAACTACCTTTAAAATATTTCAATTGTGATAAAATAGGACATATGGCTTCTAACTGTCTTGACAAAGATTCTACTGAAAAGAGAGACTACTAAGATGACAGACAAAAAAATAATCATTATAGAGGATACCGAGACTTTAGAAGAAGAGATAGAAAGTCATGCCTAATAGCCGATGAGGAATCAAATGATAATAAATCAGATGAAACTGATATAGAGGAAGTAGTTTATGTGGCTATCAAAGATGGATCAGATGAAGAAAGGTATGAAGAAAAATCCCTAATATCTCATATAAATACTAATGATTCTTTGATCATAGATAGTGGATGCTCACATCACATGACAGGTGATAAACTCAAGTTTGTTAAATTAGAATATTATGATGGAGGTTATGTAAGATTTGGTAATGATGCACCATGCCCGGTAAAAAGTAAAGGATCCATAACACTTCTTGAAAATGTTAAATGTAATGATGTTTATTGGGTTGAAGGTTTGAAATATAATTTGTTGAGTGTAGCACAACTAAACAACACAGGTTACCGAATAGAATTTCAGAAAGGAATTGTCAAAGTTCATGACAAGCACGGAAAGTTAGCTGCTACTGGGACTCAAACAAAAGGTAACACATTTCACCTTGACTCAACTCAGAATAATTGTCTTTATGCAAAGATAGATGATACATGGTTATGGCATAAAAGGTTTTGTCATGTAAATTTTGATAATCTAATCAAAATAAGTAAGAAGCACCGAGTAAGAGGTCTACCGAGTTTGGAAAAACCTGAGAATGCTATGTGCCAAGGATGCCAGATGGGTAAGATGACAAGATCAAGCTTTACAAGTAAGTCCTACACTTCTAAGGGAATTTTAGATCTTGTGCACACTGATCTTTGTGGTCCTATGAAAGTTCAAAGTTATTATGGTGATAAATATTTCATATTATTTGTGGATGATTATTCAAGGATGATGTCAATTATGTTTTTAAAAGAAAAATCAGAAGTTTTTCAAATGTTTAAATGGTACAAGGCAAGAGTTGAAAATGAATCAGGAAGACAACTGAAATGTCTTAGATCAGATAGAGGAGGAGAGTTTACCTCTAATGAGTTCAACTTATTCTGCAATGATCATGGTATAAAAAGACAAGTCTCTGCACCAAGAACTCCACAACAAAATGGGATAGCTGAAAGAAGGAACAAATCTATTGTGGATTGTGCCAGAACCCCGATGATTGAAAATAAAGTGCCACAAACATTTTGGAGAGAAGCAATAAGCACAATAGTTTACACCCTGAACCGAGTACAACTGAAGAAAGGAACTTTGATGTGAGGCCCCACCCTGACTCAGTCTGACATTTCAGTGCTTTTTATGATGAGACTATTATGGATGCTTTATTTTTTTATGCATTATGGATTTAGAACTTATATGATTCCATGATTTGGATAACATTGCTATATGTTGATGCTTTATTTATATGCTTTATGATATAGAACACTACATGATTTTTGAATAGGATGAATTTGTGGTGATAAATGTCGTTATTGAATTTGCAGGACTTTACTATGATGATAGAAATATGATGTATGTTTATGTGTGGATCAAAATTATGAGAATTAGGATGAATTGCTTATGTGAAATTGCTTGGATATAAGATGTATTAAATTGTTCAGATGTAAATTGTATGCAAGTGATGATGTGTATTATTATTCTTGTGATTTATATTATATGAGGTTACTTGAAGCTACTAATGTGTAAATTGAGATGCATAGGAAGTTATCCATGTGACCATGGAAATATTACGGAGAACCAAGCCTAGACCTATGTATGTTCGTAAAGCCAGGGTTTGTCTATTTGGAGAGACAACACCCCGTTTGTGTTGTATTTTATTCGTAACAATAAATGATGCATGTGTGTTAAGTGTTATTTAATTGATTTATGTAAAATCCACAAGAGACACGATTTCATGTATAAATTTGTAAAAGTATTTTCTTTGTGTCACTTGACACGTGTGGATTTATGTTTGAATTTTTAAAATTGTCTCTTGGTGGGAATTGTTTAACTATAGCTTTTTCAATTAATGTAATGTGATGTCATAAATGCCTTGGGAAAAGAATCTTTGGGATGGTCAACATAAGTTTGACCCGAAAATAAACTTTAGAGGGGTAAAAAAAAGGTTAAATGGACACCTACGGGTAGTTTAATAGGGTTTCCTAAAGCCCATAAGGTATACCTAGGGGTTAGGGGTAATTTTAGGCAAATTTCTACTCCCATGTGACCTTTTAGACACCTTAAAAAGTGACTATTCTAAGTTGTGCGAAAATTGAACTAGAAGACTTGAACCAAGTTGAAAACCTTCCTTTTCGAATGAGAGTTCCCTTTCCCATTTTACCTTACCTTCCTTTTTAGTTTTTAGAAACTTGTGAGAACTCTCACAATGGGCTTCTTAAGCAAAAATTAGAAAATTTGTGGGTAATCACCCACTCTCCATTTTTGGAGACAAAAGAATATTGAAAAGAATAAGCTAGATTTTTGGATTGAGAATTTTGCTAAGGGAAGAACCGTGGAATTGGGCTGCTCATCCTCAACAAAACTAGCATACCTTTGGGCAGATTAAGGTTGGTTGTATCTTTTTTATAATGGATTTCTTATTGCATGTGTTTTTGAAAGTAATGTTTGTGTAAAAGACTAGTTTCTGTGCATGTTCTCTTGGAAATTTATTTGGTATTTTGTGTTTATACATTGTATGTGTTTTTGGGAGTCATCAAGACCTCTTACTCTTGGGAGAGAGGTGGATCTTGTGGGTGGTAGAAGTGACAGCCCTCGAGTGAGAGACTCTCGTTATGAGAGCGATCACAAGGGATTTTATGTGACCCTTGCTGCATGGCGGTCATAAGGAGGGAAATAAGGCATGAATGCCTTGGGGGCATAAGGAATAAGGGGTTGCTATACTTGATGTATTTGGTTTACCATGAGGTGGCTACATGTTTTTCCATACTTGCAGTTCTCCTCAGGGTACTTGGTCCACTACCACCCTTGAAAAGGACATCACCAATGTGTGGTGCAGTGTAGCCCGGGTTGGGAGTGTGTTTGAGTTTGTGTGTATTCTATCTTTTGTGTTTGCATGTTTGTTACCTATCTAGGGCTTGGTTCTCCGAGCTCGGGGGTGGCTACCAGTTAGCCTAGGCTGGGAGGTGAGCACTCCATGGTCATAATTTTGATTTATTTGCAGGAAACTTGCTTGGAAGTAAAAGAAAAGGGACAAGCTAGAAGTTGTTGTTTCATTCTTGATTTGCAGAAAAGAGAATAAGAGAAGAGACGCTATATTCAGTTGCATATTTGCACACCAGAGTTGCATGCTGTATTTATTGAAAAGAATGTATTATTTATTTAAAAAAAAAATTCCTAGAAAAGAAAGACTAAATGGGTGTTTTACCACTTGTATTATTGAAATATTGTATTCATAATATGTCCTAAAGAAATTCTTCATTTCACTAAGTTATTATGGAAAGGCTGAAATGTTTATTTTTGGGTTGGGTTACCTATAGTTATTGGAACAACAATTGTTGCATTTCATGTTACTCTCAAAATAAAAGTTCAAATGTTTCTTTATGCATAATGAAATAATGGAAAGAACTGTAAAAGCAAGCTTGTATGATTGTAGAAGAAAAATAAGTATTTTACCTCTATCAATTTAATGCCCAAATGCATATTAAGGTTAAATAGATTTAACATGCAAATCTCTATAGCTAATTTAAATGCTTTTTAGATTAATAAAGTAGCAGGTTTTATTTATTTAAATCTTTTTTTTTTTTTTTCCAGATTTATCTGCAGTAAATAAAGTCTATAGTTACCATATAGATTTATGTTAATAATTCTTTAAACTTATAAAGTTGCTGTTAGGATTATTGAAATCTGTTAACTAATTAAATCGCAGAAAATAAACCTATGATTAAATAGTTATCTCAGATTTTTAGCAAAAGGAATTTATTTATTTAAAAAAAAATAAAATAATAATAATAATAATAATACAGTGGCTAAATCTAATTATTTTAGAATAATCTGTTAAGAAGGTAAAAAAATAATAATTGTATATAATGCATAGTAGAGATAATCTTAAAATTTAATATGCATTCGAAATATAGACATATAAATAAATATATACATAAGCATGTATATATATATAATTTATATTTGTATTAAAAATACTTTTTTTTTTGTTTTTACGTGTATTTGTGATTATATATATATATATAATAAATAAAATAAAAACAAATTAAAATTTTTTTTTGTAGGGCTCGGCTCTTGCGATCTTCCCCACAGGGCAGCCCCTTCGCTCAGTGGGTGCGGGCTCCCCAGTGGCGGCCGCAGCCACCACTATGGGCCGCAACCCATAGTGGAAGGCCTCGGCCTCCACTGTGGGCATCAACCCACAGCGACGACGTCGCCGTCCCTGTGGGGAGCAGGCCACGACCCCCGCCACTCTCCCAAACCCGCCTCCATCTCTCCTTGCCGTGATGCCCTGCACACATCCACCATGGCCACTTCCATGAGCTCGCCCTACAACAAAAAAAAAGAGAACAAAAAAATATAAAACCCTAGCCCGAGTAGGGCTAGGGTAGTTAAGAGGAAAATAAAGATAATAAAAAAAGAGAGTTAGACTTATAATATGTATATAGGATAGGGTTTGCATGGAGGTGTAGTAAATTTGGAAACTAATATATATATATATATATATATATATATATATATATATATATATATATATATATATATATATATATATATATATATATATATATATATATGTTTTTTTAAAGAAAAATCATATAGAGAATGAATATCTGTGAAGATAAGGCAACTTTTAAAATTAAATAGTTTATTAAGTGTTTTTTTTTTTTATATATATGTGTTTTTTTTTAGGTCAAGAGGACAAATATTGTTTTTAATTAAACTTTGGGAATTTTATAAGAATAATGCTAGAATTAAATTATTTTACTTGGATATAGGTTTATGGAATTATTCTTTATGGGACATGTGTCATTTTTAATTGATCTTTTATGTTGGAATAATGATATATTTGTCATTAGTGAATAACACTTAGTGAAAACACTTATTCGATTTTGAATGCTTACCGAGCTCATCACTCAGTCCACAGCCTATACCGAGCATTCGGTAAAGCTCACCGATTAAATAGTTCAAACCGAGCAGTAAGACTATTACCGAGCATATGAGACAAACAACAGTAACCGAGAAGTCAGTTCTTACCGAGTTACCAGTGGTTACCGAGTGACACTATATCTACCGAGTCACCACAGCTACCGAGTTCCAAGCTACACTTCGGGACTAGTATGGACCGAGCTTCTACCCTTACCGAGAGCATGACGATGCCGAGTACTGTAGTGGACGCCGTGTATCAGAAGATCACCGAGCCAGCTTGAGGAACCGAGTATCTACCGACTCAGTAATATTTTGTTCACCTATGTAAGGCCGACTTAAGAATGAGTTTATGTTATTAATTTGTATGAGGCCGACTTTATGAAATGTAAATGTAATTATGGACGGTATATATATGTGATGTATTATACCATCTGTAATCCGTAATGTGAAAAATGTAAGATGTATGAATATGCGAAATTACAAAGAGCAGAGCAGAAACTGCATTAAGGCAGCAGACTAGAACATTTTCGCAGAGTCAGTAAAGGAGCAGAATCGACATATCTATCTCAGAAGGAGATCAATACTCAAAAGATCTTATCAACAATAAAGTTGTAAGTCAAGATCTACTGTTTCATTCTAACAGTTGAATCAGTTTGTAAATTCTTTTACCGGGTAGACTTAACAGTCTTTTGTAAATCTCTTAACTGAGTGCATACTTCATTGTATGTTTGTAAATCCTCTAACAAGGTGGACCTAGCAGTCCAAATTTGCTTCTAACAGGACAGATCATCAGAAGTGATCATTGTAAGCCTTAACCGGCCAACTTTTACTGCAGTACCAAAGTTTTGTGGGTACCATCCCCACCCCAGTTTTACTTTCTATTTGGAAGGTTTCTGGGTCACCAAATCTTTGTGTTAAGTGTTGTGAATGATTATACTTTCATGCATACAGTAGATTAAATGAATGAATGGTTTAATATATGCAAGTACAGAAATGAATTAAAAGTTTTAAGTGTTACTGATTCACCCCTCCCCTCTCAGTAACTTGGTTAGTCCTGAATATTTTCAACAATTGGTATCAGAGCATTGTGGTTCTCAGAGTAAAAGTTTGACAGCTTGAGAAAAGATCAAGACAATGGAGATATTCAGACTTGACAAAGCTATTGAGAATGAAAAGATAGATCTGGAAATGGCCATTGCTCAACTCAAAGAAGCAAGAGAACATCTTTCCCAATCCCTAAAAAGAAGAAAGGAACTAGCAAAAGAAATAAATGATCATGAGTATGTTGAAACAAAAATTGAAGATCTCTTTCCTACAAGTAGTTCAAATGAAGTAGATGAAGCAAACAATGCAATCAAAGAACTTCTAGAAAAAAATGGATTACTGCAAAAAGAAGTAAGGATGCTAAGAAGAGAACAGGAAATTCAGTCTGCAAGATTTTGTGAAATCCTAGAACAAAGGAATAAAATGCAAAATGAAATAGAAGGAAGAAACAATGAAATTGTACAGCATGAAGATCTCACCGAGCAACTCTCCAATGCAAATGAAGAGATCAGAATTCTCAAAGAACAGAATGAAAGTTTGAAAAATGAGCTAGATATTCAAAAGCAAGCAAATGAAAGGATGATGAAAACTCAAACAGACTTGGATCAATCAAATGAGCAAAATCTTCACAAACAAAAGGATAAAGCTGGTCTTGGTTACAATGAAGAAGGTGAATCTTCCGAGCAAGGTAGCCGAAGAAATCAAAGACCTACATGCAATTACTGTGGTAAGACAGGTCACACATCAAACAAATGTTGGAGCAATGGAAAGACAAGATTCAAAGGCAAATGCTACAACTGTAATCAGCATGGTCACAAGGCTAGTGAATGCAAGGAAAAACCAAAATTTGAAGGCAAATGTCACAAATGCAAGAAACAAGGTCACAAGGCATCAGAATGTAGAACAAAGACATTCACTCCAGCAGAACAAATTGTCAAAGCAATATTTGGTTGGGATTACAACACCTGGTGCAGATGTCATTATTGTGGAGAATATGGACACATTGGGTTAAATTGTACAAGGCATCATCTAAGGAAGAAAGATACAACCATAAGATGTTATACATGCACTGAACTCGGACATATAGCCAAGAACTGCATGAACACAAAGAAGGTTGAAGATGAAAAGAAAGCTAAAGCTGACAACATTCGGAAACAGATGAGACAGCAGTGGGTTCCTAAATCTACCGAGCAGGATAATTCAAGCAATGGTCCTGTCACTCAAGAATTGGGTGACCCCACCATTACAAATTAGATCCATTAAAGAAGATAAGGAACTGCATTTTCAAAGCCTTACCATAAGCAGTTCCAAAAATACAAAAGCACAATCGATGGAATCAGTATTTCCGATACATACAGAAAAGTCACTTACCGAGTTGAATATTACCGAGCATGGTAAAACTGCAGACCTTACCGAGTTAGGTCAGAAATAAGAACACCGAGTTAGGTCAGTCTTACCGAGCAATCGCTAAAGTCATTAAGTCATCTCACCTACCCACTTATCAAGCATTAATGACAGAATTTTAATAAAAAGGGCAAAATCGACTTCATTCTTCACCGCGTTATTCAGCATTCGAAGAGCTTAGGTTTTCAAAGTGCTTAAGGAGATTTAAGACGAATTTGCAGCGAAGGATCTAAAAAGAACTCGTTCCATTCAGCAATGACTTCCACTAGCACCACCAGCAGGAGCAAGGCGAAGAAGACTTCCAATATGTTAGTGAAAGGAGTTAAATGGACAGCGCCGAACTTCAAACTCGTTCCAGCGATCACAGAATCACTCGACCCAAGTGGAGCACAGTCCAGAATTCCTTCCAAGGTACTTCTTATCAATGACATTCGTACTCATTTCAAATGCACTATTCAGGAGTTAGGGACTTTAGAAATGGACAATGCCCTAAGTCAGCTATGTGTTGACAAAACCCTAAAACCCGAGCATAGACATTTGGAAATCAAAGGCTTGACCCATATCCCACACCTACCAAGAAACTTTCAAGTAAAATGGATTAGGTATGTATTGAGCCGTGTACATGATGGGAAACTTTGGTTAGATCAACCTATCTTAATAACAAAGAAGATGATTCATAGAATCACAGGATTACCGATGTAAGACAGAGCAAAATCCACCAAAACCCTAGGTCGGGACGAACTGCAGGAGTTAACTCAAGCCGAGTGGGATGGCAGAGGAATGAAAATTAACAATGTATCTGATGTTGAACTTAAATTTGGTATTATTATCATTGCATATAAGCTGTATAGTTCCAGTAGGCTAAATAGTGTGGCATGTGAGGCGGTAGACCTTGCCTACAAGGTAGTAAAGAAGAACATGGATTTTGACCTAGCAGAGGTTTTACTAACACAATTCAACAAGAACATGGACAGTATAAGGACATCAAAGAATAATCCATGCAAATTTGGTTCTTTGTTGATTTGTATATTTTTCTATGTACAAAACTTTTTCCCTTCTAAAGGCACGGTAGTATGGAGGAAGGATACTCCAATTTTGTATCAGATAAATGAGTTTATAGCAGAAATAGGTCAGAATTTTGAGACAGTAATGGATAATTATTTTGAAGAATTTAAGGACAAAATGAACAACAGATTCAAGATTCCTCCTAAGTTGGTAAAAGATTACAAGGATGATATATGCTTCATAGTAGACTGTGATAAAGTTTACATCCAGGCAGCCATACCCCGAGTGGCATGGGTAAAACCATTACCCTATGAAATTAACATAGATGAAGCAAGGGATATAATAGAAGCCCTGATAAATGAGCCAGCCATTCCCAACACCCCTGCATTTGGCACTTATGATGAGGCCAAAGCCAGAATTGAGCTTGAAAACAAGCTTCCAAAGGCCACCACCAGTACCAAGAGGAAGGCAGCTAAAACAGAGGAATCAGAAGAGGAATCAGAGGAGGAAACAGAAACATCAAAGAAGAAAGGCAAAGTAGTAATCACAAAGCCCAAACCTAAAACTGCAGTGTTCACAAGGAAAACCAGAAAAGGGCAGAAAGAAAGTGAAATTCTATTCAGGAGACCCCCTCCTACCTTCGAAGAAAAATTGAAGGAGTTGGAACAAGGATCTGGCATGGCTAACTTCAAGGCACTGAGGTATGAAAACAGATCAGATGCAGAAAAGATGCAGATCGAGGAGCTTTTACTGAATAAAATGGGAAAATGGAAATATACCCCAGATGATATCAACTCTCAAATTCCAAATGAGCTTCTAGTCAGGATTAGACCAAGATGGACTTCAGCAGTGCAAACTGTAAAAGACATTTATGCACAAACCTTGAAACAGTTGTTACCAAACCTGACATATAAAGAAGTAAAAGAGGCATTAAAGAAGAATGAACACCAAATGACACTTAGGTTTCATACCTTCTTAGTTCTCTCCAAGCAGATAGAAGCAATAGTAAATAATGCCACAATTGTGTGGAAAAGGATATATAATCTGCCAATGCCATCTGACCCCACGGTAACAACTGAGGGTGAAAAAGAAGAGGATGAAGAGGATGAAGAGGAGAAGGAAGAAGAAGAAGCAGCTGAGGAAGAAGGAGACACGGTAATCATAAGTGAAGAAGAAGAAGGTGACACGGTGATAATAGGTGATGAAGAAGATGATCCTGAATAGGTAGCAGCAAAAGTCATTGCATCTCTTCCTCACTCACCGCAGAAAGGCATTGCATCATCAGCTTCAGCCAGCAGGATTGTGAGCACAGTAGCTACATCTATTGCTCAATCCTTGCCAATCACCTCTCAGCTCCAGACTCCAATAGTTACCTCATCCACCGAGCTGCAGAGCATGTCATTATCTACCGGGATGCAGAGTGTTGCTTCTACCGAGCAACAAGTGATTTCTTCAGTCACCGAGATCACAACTTCTCCTGCTGCATGTATAGTAAGTTTTGCAACCTCTCCAGTTTTGACACATTCTTTTGCACCTATCAGCACTTCTGCATGTACATCAATTTTGGAAACAGTCAGTACATCCATGAGTCTTCCTATTCCAGTTATAACAGCTAGTCCAACCTTATCAACCATTGTAACTACATCAAAAGATAAGGAAGTAAGCACAGAAGTAATACAAAAGACACCTTTAAAACTTCTGCTTACCGACAAGGCTATAGAGGAAGATATAGATCTGGATAAAGAGATTGTCATACCACAAATAGACCTCAATACTGCATCAATTGATGAAATGAGATTGATCAGCCAGATGTTAGAACAGAAAGCAAAACAAAAACAATTAATAAGTGAGAGAGACAGGGAATTCAACATCATAAATGGTGCAAAGACCATTCTCACAGATGCCTTAGGCATAAATGTTGATCCCTCTCAACACATTTTGCTACAACTCGAAGAGGCTGTGAATAGATTCAATGAGGACTCATCAGGAGAAGAGAAACTGATAGAAAGAACCGAGAAGAAATTTGATAACAAGGTGCTTGAGCACATTGCTCAGCAGATAGCAATAAAACAAGTAGAATTGACCACTATTTTGGCCAAGTTAGAAAATTCTTTCAATAATGTAACTTCATTCTTTGCAAAGTTATGTGATGACAAGGAACAAACTGAGATAGAACACATGTCTGATATCTGAATTTGAACCAAGAATAGTGAAAGAGGCATTTAACAGTGAAGATTAGATAAATGCTATGACAGAAGAGATTGATTAAATCAAGAAGAATGACACATGGACACTGGTCCCAAGACCGAAGGACAAAAATGTAATCGGTACAAAGTGGATTTTCAGAAACAAGCTGAATGAAAAAGGTGAGGTCATTCGAAATAAAGCAAGACTAGTTTGCAAAGGATATGCTCAAGAAGAAGGAATTGATTATGGTGAGACTTTTGCACCTATGGCTAGACTTGAAGGAGTAAGAACATTGTTGGCATACGCTGCTTACAAAAATTTCAATGTATATCAAATGGATGTCAAATCTGCATTTCTGAATGGTATATTAGAAGAAGTTTTTATTGAACAACTTGAAGGATTTGTTGAAGGAGAGAATAAAGATCAGGTATGTAAATTGAACAAAGCTTTATATGGTCTGAAACAAGCACCTAGAGAATGGTATGAAAGATTGCACTCTTATTTAATCAAGATTGGTTTTATAAGGACAGGTGAAAACAACAATATGTACATGAAGAATGATGAAAATGGAATACTGATCTCAGCCATATTTGTTGATGACATTATATTTTGTGGGAATGATTCTCTATGCAAAAACTTTAGAAATGAAATGAGCAAAGAATTTGAGATATCATTAATCAGTGATATAAAGTATTTTATAGGTTTACAGATACTACAAATGAAAGATGAGATTTTCATTACTCAATCCAAGTACATAAAGGAAATCTTCAAGAAATTTGGAATGGAGGACTCAAAACCAGTAAGTACTCCTATGACCACCAACTGTAAATTATCAAAGAATTATGAATTTGCATCTATTGATGAGACACTTTACCAATCCATGATTGGAAAGCTACAATATGTTGTTCACGGCAGGCCAGACATAGCACATGTAGTAGGTATAGTTGCAAGATTTTCTGCAGATCCCAAGGAAACACACATGACAACAATCAAGAGAATTTTTAGATACTTGAAAGGTACTGAGGATTATGGCTTAGTATATCAAAAAGGAAATGACTTTGATTTAAAATTTTATACTGATGTTGATTGGGCAGGCAACATTGATGACAAAAAAAGCACAAGTGGAGGAGCTTTCTTTTTAGGAGAAAGACTAGTGAGTTGGCTTAGCAAGAAACAAGGATGTGTTTCACAGTCAACAACAGAAGCTGAATATGTTGTTGTAGCATTGAATTGTACCAATATAGCATGGATCAAACAACTGTTGGAAGGTATAAATGAGAAAGTTACCGAGCCAGTAACTATATTTTGTGACAATACTAGTGCCATTAACATTTCAAAGAATCTTTTTATGCACTCTAAGACAAAGCACATCTCTATCAAATATCATTATCTTAGAGAAGAAGCTCAAGAGAAGAAAGCGGTGTTGGAGTATGTTAGCACAAAGGAACAAATAGCAGATATCTTCACAAAGCCATTGCCAAGGGACACTTTTGAGTATCTCAGAAGCAAGTTAGGGGTCCTACCCCTATCTTCTACTCACTGACAGAGTTCGGTGAAAGCATCAATTTGATGAATCTATAGAATATTATGTGTGGATTGATGCTTATTTACACACTTTAGGTGTGTAGAAAACAAATACAGGGAACAGGAATTGAAGACATAATGCTTTGACTGAGACTGAGTTGACACATAACAACAAGGAATTCACTTCTCAGCGGAAGAAATCATGTTTTAGCTTTTTTACTTTTTGGCATTGTTGTCAAAGGGGGAGAAGTCTGATGACAGGGGGAGAGCATTTCAGAATCAATTAGGTCAAATCAATTGGTTTTGCCATCAATGCCAAAGGGGGAGATTGCTGGCATTTCAATTAGGATATTGAGAAGGTTGTTGATGATTATGGATATAACTGATTAAGGATGTTTACTATCTTAATATTATTATTTTGTCATTGATGTCAAGAAATTGATTTTCTAATTCAGTATGATGTTGCCATATCTTAAGACGTATGATTTGATGAGTATAAAGATGTCGGTAGAAGACATAGAAAGAATGTGATGAATAAGGGGATAAATAAGTTATTCAATGGGCAACTATTACCAAGTTAGATAATGATGAGATCGTGATGTTTAGATTGTTTTGATATCCTAGATATGTTGTTGATTGTAAGGTTAATACTATATTATGTTACCGAGCAAAGAACCTAGTCGATAAACCCTAAGGTTATCGCTATCGGTTAATGAAGGCGGAAGGTCTACAGAGTGAAGTTTAGTATTTACCGAGTTGCAACCGAGCTATAATAGAATGCATTAAATGATTAAAAGAATTATTTAATGAAGGAAGTTGATGAGCTGGAATTGATTAAATGATTGGTATGTTGTGCATGAAGTTTATTAAAAAATCCATGGCAATGGAAGATCGACAGAAAGATCTACAACTCAGATTGAACCACTGTACCCTAGCACAAGTTCCAAGAAATGTATGCAAGTTCCAAGACGAGGTAAAACATTTTCATATCGAAGGATACATTGAACCTGGTCAAGTTTGAAGATCTGATGGCTATGATTGATCATGGGATATGTGATCAAGGAGATTCAGTGGTTAACAAATTGTTTATAAATAAGGAACTGTTGATAAACAATGTATGCAGACAAGTGTAAGCACAGGGATGCTACATAGTGATTACCGAGCACAGAAGCTTGAAGACCTGTTGATTAATAGAGTATAGAGCCCAGCAGAGGGACAAGATAAGTCCTATGACTAGATTGTATTGAGCAAATAAGAATCCGCTTTAGCATTTTTGATGTGAAGTTGCAGATATATTTAATTACTGTTATTTTGTAAAGTGATAGAAAATCTCTTAACCGAGTGGACTTAACAATCTTATTTGTAAAACCCTCTAGCAAGGTGACATTCTAAATGAGTGTTTGAAATCCTTTGACAAGGTCACTTCTAACAAAGTGAAGATCCTAACAGATCTGAGGGAAATCCCTTAACCGGGTGACATCTAGCAATATGTTTGTAATCTTTAACAAGATTTGCTTTTAACCAAGCATACTCTAGAAGAGTATATTTCTTAGTGGGTCCGAAATCCCATAGTGGTTTTTCCCTATTTGGGTTTCCATGTTAAATCTGGTGTTATGAGTGTTGTTATGATTATGTGTTCTTAAAGTTGCATGTTTTACAATTTTGATTACATATATCTGTTTAAGCGACCGAGGTTGAATCTATTGATTTTATGGAAGATTAAGTTTATATAATTCACCCCCCCCTCTCATCTTGTTAGCTTGGCATCTGTACTTAACAATTAGTATCAGAACTATCAGTCTAACCCCTAGTTTACCTCTAAGAAACTCAAAGGTAGCCTTCGGCAAGGGCTTAGTAAATATATCAGCTAACTGATCTTTACTCTTTACATATTCCATCTTCACCTCCTTATCTTGAACTTTTTCCCTTATGAAGCGATACTTCAATTCAATGTGCTTGGTTCTAGCATGAAGTACAGGATTCTTAGAAATGTTGATTGCACTTTTATTATCATAATAGATAGTCACCAGTTCTGACATATCTATCTTGAATCCTTTGAGCACATGTCTCATCCATATTGCCTATGTGCAATTCATGGACACAACTACATACTCAGCTTCAGCTATAGATTGAGAAACACAAGCTTGTTTCTTGCTCGTCCATGCCACTAATCTTCCTCCAAGTAAAAAAGTTCCACCAGTTATGCTTTTCCAATCATCCACATTACCTACCCAATCAACATCAGTAAAGACATCTAAAGTAAAATTACCTTTATAGGGATACCATAAACTATAGTCTATTGTGCCTTTGAGATACTAAAAAATTCTCTTCACAGCCACCATGTGACTCTCTTTAGACTCTTTTTGAAATCCAGCCACTAATCCAACAACATCAGCAATGTTCGGTCTACTATGGACAATATAGTGTAGCTTGCCAATCATAGATTTGTACTCTTTTTCACTAACAACAGGGGAATCATCTTCCTTTGACAACTTGCAACTAGTCACCATCGATGTCCCTACCAGTTTGCAGTCTTCCATGCCGAAAGTCTTCACCACCTCTTTGATATACTCGGTCTGACAAATTAAGATACCATCATCCAATTGTTGAACCTGTAAGCCAATAAAGAACTTAATTTTACCGATTAGAGACATTTCAAATTCCTTTTTCATTATATCAGCAAAGTCCATACACATATCATCATTGCCACCAAAAATTATGTCATCAACAAACACATCTTCTATCAACATCTTGTCTCCATCAGTCTTCAAATAAATGTTGATGTCCTCACTAGTATGTTGGAATCCAATCTTGATCAAATGTGGATGTAATATCCCATACCATGCTTTTGGTGCCTTCTTAAGACCACACAAAGCTTTGTGCAATTTACGCACCATTTCTTTATCATTGGTCAAGGAAAATCCATCTAGTTGTTTAATGTATACTTCTTCTTCTAGAATCTCATTTAGAAAGGTTTACTTGACATCCATTTGGTAGACTTTGAATCCCTTAAATGAATCAAATGCTAACAGCATCCTTACACCTTCTAACCTAGCAACAAGTGCAAATGTTTCACCATAATCCTCTCCATCCTCTTGAGCATACCCTTTACAGACTAACCTTGCCTTGTTTCTTACAATCCTTCCTTCTTCATCCAATTTATTCCTAAAGACCCATTTTGTTCCAATTACATTTTTATCCTCCAGTCTAGGAACAAGTGACCATGTCTGATTCTTCTCAATTTGGTCTAATTCTTCATTCATTTCCTTACCCCAATCATCATCCTTTAGTGCTTCTTTAACTATCTTGGGTTCAATTGTAGATATCAAACATGAATTCTCTCTGATCTTTCTCTTGGTTTGCACACCTGCATTCTTATCACCAATTATTTTCTTTTGTGAATGATTCAATCTGACATATCTAGGTATTGCATGTGTCAGTTTTGCATCTTCTTCATCAGGTTCTTCATCTTCTTCCTCACTGTCATTGCTTACTAGTTGAGCACCTAGTTTAGCATTTGTCAGTTCTTGATTATGCTTTGCTTCCAGTTCAATGATCACAAACTTTTCCTCATTATCATCCTTTTTAGGTTCAGATAAACTTTTACATTAGCACTTTCGACAATTTTCTTAGTTCTCTTATTGTAACATTTATATGCTTTACTCTTAGAAGAGTAACCAAGAAAAATTCCCTCATCAGATTTTACATCAAACTTCTCAGTGTAGTTATCTCTCTTGATAAAACATTGACTTCCAAAGATTTTAAAATAACTAACACAAGGAGTTTTTCCATACCATAGGTCATAGGGTGTCTTTTTGTTACCTCTTTTTACCAGTACCCAGATTAAAGTGTATACAATAGTACTGACCGTTTCTCTCCAAAATATTTTGGATACATTACCCTATAATAACATGGTTCTTGCACCTTCCACTATTTTTATGTTCATCCTTTTTGCTATGTCATTATGTTGTGGTGTCCTTGGAGCAGACATTTGTCTCTTTATACCCTGTTCATCACAATACTTAACAAATTCATCAAATGTGAATTCACCTCCTCGGTCTGATCTTAAACACTTCAAGTTCTTATCAATTTCCTTCTCAACCTGAGCTTTAAATGATTTAAATTTGTTAAATTCTTTTGATTTCTCTCTCAAAAATGTTACCCATATCATTTTAGAATAGTCATTGGTGAAGATCATGAAATACCTATCACCATAATAACTCTTTGTTTTCATGGGGCCACAAAGATTAGTATGTATCGAATCTAAAACATTCTCAGAAATACCTTTCTTTCTCTTGAAAGAAATAGAGGTCATCTTACCGATTTGACAATCTTTGCATATCACACTATTTGGTTTGACAAGTTGGGGTAATCCTCTTACAACACTTGACTTGCTTATCTGAATCAAATTATCAAAATTAACATGAAAACATCTTTTATGCCACAACCAGTTGTCTTCCATTCTTGCAACAAGATAATTATTAACATTACTATTCAAATAGAATGAGTTAACTCTAATTTGCTTCCCACTAGCAATCAGTTTACCATTACCTCCAAGAATTCTGCACACTCCTCTCTTAAACTTAAGCAAATAACCTTTATCGTTGAGCTGATCAACACTTAAAAGATTATGCTTAAGACCATCAACCCAAAATACATCATCAACATTACTCTTTCCATTTAAAGAGATTGAACCTTTACTTTTCACCATGCAAGGAGAGTTGTTTCCAAATCTAAAACACCTCCATCAAATTCATTAAGGGTTATGAACTTACTTTTGTCTCCGGTCATGTGGTGTGAGAAGCGAATGTCTATAATCCATTCATCACTATTCTCCATATGAGATACTAGTGCCTTTTTATCAGACAACTCCTCCTTCATAGCTACAAACACAATTTCTTCATTGTCATCTTCTTCTTTCGACTCCTCATTGTTCACACCTTCATCTACTACAACATAAAAATGTTTCTTGCCCTTTCCTTTGAATCTTCTAAAATTTTCTTTCTTATCAGTGTTTGGGTAGTTAGAAACAATATGACCAATTTTATTACAAGAGAAACACTTCAAAGGTAGCTTTCCTTTATACTTACCAGTGCCTCTTGGAAATCTCTTTGCTAACAATTCCTCAAGTTCCATCACTTGATCTTCATTGTCAACATTTCCTCGGTTGCTTCCATGACTTGTCCTGCACTCATGATTTTGACATATATCTTTCCCTTTTCTAGCAGATGAACTAGTAACAGAAGCTTTAAAGATAGATTCAGTAGATTTTGTCACACTATTGTCAAAACTATTTAACTCAAAAGTTGTAAGCTTACCAATCAATGAATCAACAGTTACCTTATCCTTTGAAATAGATCTAAGTTCTTGGATTGCTGATACTCTTATAGCATACCGAGGTTGAAGAGTTCTAAGAATTTTATTTACTATTGTATCATCTTCTATTTTCCCTCCAACACTCTTAATGCCGCCAACAACTTCTTTGACTCTCTGATCATACTGTCCAATATTCTCTCCTTCAAACATTCTCATGTCATCAAATTTTCCTCTCAAGCCTTCCTCTTTGGCTCTTTGAACATTCTCATATCCTCCATAGATTGTCTCTAACTTTTCCCAAACCTCACCTACAGTTTCCAATCCTTGAACATCAATATATTCTGAATCAGATAAAGTACTTACAATAGCTTCTAGGGCTTGCATGTTATCTTGTTGTTCTCTAAGTTCATCTGATGTCAAGGGAGTAGTGGTAGGTGTAATACCCTAAAAATGGTCATCTAAACCATGGGCCCCTAATCTCAACAACTTCACCAAGGTCCTAACCAAAGGCAATTAAAAAAATCTTGAGCACACAATTAATTTCTAAAATCATCAATGTCACATGGCAAAATTAATCACTCAATATTAATTAAATATTTATTTAATTAATTGATCATTCCAAGTAAATCATTTTTAAACAATTATCTTATTTATTTTAATTAAATATCCTAGCATATTTAATTAAATAGATCAATTTTCCATTAAATCATCAAAAAGAGGAATTAATTTGAAAAATAAATTAAAATTGCCACAAATCTTCAAAAAAGGAAACAAATCAAGAAAGAGGAATTGGAAATTATGAGCACAAATCTTCAAAACAAGAAACAAATAAAAAAAGGAATTAATTGACCAAAAAAGAATTAAAAATTTGAGAAAAGAAATCAATTGGAGATAATCTTGAAAACCAAATTAAAAATTGATAAATAATCTAAGAGAAAGCAATTAAAACAACTAAATATTAAAATTGAATGAAATAGAGAATAAATCAGTTTTTTCTAGATTTTATCTTAATTTTAGTTCAATTTCCTTTAAAACTGAGAAAAGTATCCAATCACATCAATTCACCTGGATTGTGCTTCCTCTTGGAAAATCTTGACCGCTCATCATCATTTGATCTCAGCCATTGGTTTCTTTATGAATTTTCTATAAATTCAGGCTCTCATCTCTCATTCAAGAATCCTGGAGAATATATTGTTATTATGTTGTTTTTTGCTCTAGGTTCATTGAGAATTTACATTGAGATATTGCATATTAGTTATTTCATATTGCTTAAATCATTTAGCTTACATATTCATATATTGCTTAAGTCATGTTAGATTAGTCTTACATATCTAGCTTAAATCTTGCATCCATTTAGCTCATACTCATGCTCATATAAATTTAAAAATCCTTCATTTAGGTGTTGTTTAGTCACTGGATAGCTTAGCAATCTGAGAGAAATCTAAACTCGCATCTACTAGAAGGCAATGGGTTGCTATGTAATGGTTTATTATTCATTGATTATTGATTTACTAACCATGCATCTAATGGATTAATTGAAGTGTTGTGTATTACAGATATAGGTCCACTTTTCACACACACATTTTTGGCACCCACCGTGGGGCAGAAGACTACTTTTTCAGCCTCAAAATTACTTTTTTTTTAATCCTGCAGGTTTTGTCCATACAATCTCTGTGAAATATCGTACGAGTGGTATTACTGCATAGTACAACATTATGTCGAAGCCTTTTATTTTTCGTACGAATCAGAAAATGGTGTCATACGACATGATGTTTTGATTATCTGATTTTATCTTGTGTCGTCCTATGCTTAGTTATAACTCGTACGATAAAAGCCTTTTGTCATTTCACTTTATGATAATTGTCATACGATGCTATATTCTGTTGGGTTAAAACAAGTTTCACTTTTTAGGTTTTCTGTCCAAATTTTGATTACGGTAACGCTAACCCTAAATCATCTTTTGTCTGCCTGATATTTTCACAGCCTAACCAGTTTCTTGCAAAACGCTTGTCAAAGAATTTATCAATCACACATACGCCTGTCAAAGAATAAAAATAACATGACTACTGATACGTTGTTTTTGCAGGTTGCCTAAAGAAAATCAACCAAACATTGTGTATTCTTTAAATTCATTTTTTAGGTACCTAACTTGCTATTTGGTTAAAGAACCAATCTGTATTTCATGTTTTAAGTAAATTCCAAGAGGTAGGAGAGTATGCTCTTGTCTTTTTAGAAAATAGAAATCCAGACCCTTGAGGCATTTTTCTTTGTTTGAGATTTGTACATCTTTAGTAGGCCTGCCCTCCCGAGGAGCTTAAAAAATCTTAAAGCCGTTATGGCTGGTGTGAGGGGAATGACCTAAGTGGGAACGACTAAACGCCTACTCCAACCCACTATAAAATAAACGTGATTTGATGAAAATCAAGTCAACGATAGTGCTCGGGAATAGCTCTCCTCAGTACCTTTGGGTATATTGAACCTTTGTTTTCAAGGTTGGGAGACCTCTTAATTGAGTTTATACCTCAACGCACCGAACAAACCCCTTACTAGATCAAATTAAAACTAGAAGCTACTTGATTCACCTCTAAAAGGTTGATAATCTTTGTGCAAGAGAGATAGTAATCTCCCAAGACACTTGCCATATCATGCCCTCATTAGCATTTGGAGTCAGCTAATACGATGTTGAGAATCCATTGCATGAGACTCAATGACCATATTCTGATTAGCTATTGGGTGTGTACCTAAGTCAACAAGCAAAGGTTTTCTTCTCTAAGACAACTTCCATAGGGTTTTCATGCTATGATTGGAGTTACTATTCATACTACGTGTTTTCTGTGTTTTCATCCCTCAAACTAAAACTGGAATACCAAAATTGGAGAAAACAAGAAACAACTCAGTGATCAAAAACTCTATCTGTGTCAGAACTAGTCTACCCTAGGTCGAAATTCTGTCTGAAATTAGTCTAACTTGGTCAAAAATCATTCCATCTCAGAATTGGTCATACTCAGTTGTCATACTCAGCTATTGAAAAACTCAGAATTTGTGTCTATCCTATTAACAGTCATACGAATCTGATCATTTATCGTCTTGCACCATATCCTATGTCGTACGAGTCTGATTATTTGTCATCTAAGCTCAATCCTCTGTCGTACGAAACCTAGTAGTCTATCATCTGAAGCTAAATCCTGTGTCGTACGATACATAATTAACTGAATCTTTTGTCATCCTAGACATACCCATCTGTCGTACGGTACTAGGCAGCAACTCGTACGAAACAAAACTGTTGTTGTCCTGGAACTATTAAATTGTCATCTGACTCAGTAAATCCTATCGTATGAATCTCTGATTTTGTCAGTACAAAACAATCAAACCTGCCCAGATTAGTCTATAGCGAGCATAAAATTAGTCATCATCCCCCTAGCCATAAACAACCTTGATAGTGTACCCCTGTCGTTGCGTTGCACGATCTTGTCGATCATCTTTAAGCTAGTTCAAACAACATCTTATCAAAACCTAAGTTAACTTAGATAACATCTTACACAGGATAGATCATTCCTGAAACTAGACCAGATCTTAGTAACTTCTCCTAATCACTACGTTAAACGAATAACTAGCTACAATTTAATCTTGACTTCTGCAACACATCTAGCTCTCGGTCCCGTCAGTTGCAAATGCCTGTTCAAACTAGAAGTTCTCACAGCAAAACAGACAAAGAAAAGAAACACTCTTTTCATCAAATGACAATCCATTCTTTATAGAAAACCTCTTTCCAAATAAACTCTCCTTGTCACAAATACTAGTTTACGATCTACCAATCTTTGGTTGGCCCCTATCTCCCACCATGTCTAGAGAAAGGCAAGAAAGACAAGCTAGTAAATGAGACACTCATGACAACTTCAGCAATCATGCCACTGACAATGAGTCCTCATCAACTGAATCTGAAATCCTTGAACCTCCTGAGGTTGAAATACATAGATGTCAAAATGATAAAGAGTTCTGAAAAATGATGAAGGTCATCATGGCTAGAGAAAAAGAAGACTATTTCCTAGAACTAGCAAAGAAAGGCGCCAAACTTCCTACTGGTTATAATGTGGAGGCCCTCGTCACTAAAGAGTAAGAGACACCATTAGGAATGCTAAACAAACAAATGCAAGCATTACGAACTGAGGTCACAGAACTGAAAAACAAAGATAAATCACCAAAACAATATTCTATGGACACAATATGCCCATTCCCATTTGACAAAAACCTTTACATGCCTCCATTTCCCTCAAAAGTAGAAATGCCTAAGTTTGACAAATATGATGGGAATACAGACCCTCAAGATCATATTAGAGAATTTTGTGCTTTATGTATGGAGTTCATGCACGACCAAATGTATCTCATGCGCTTTTTCCCAAGAAGTTTAGGGGGGCAAGCTATGGAATGGTTCTCAAGTCTACCTATGGGAATAAAAACTTTTGAAGAATTAATCCAACTATTTCTACAACAATACTCCTATAACAGTCATCACCTAGTCACTATGATAGAGCTTTGCAATACCAAACAAAAGACATGAGAACCCTTTCTCACTTTTCTCCAATGATGGAGAAAGATGTTCTCTAGATATTAACGAAATTCCAGATCTTGAGAAGATGGATATCTTTGTCAATAACTTAATCCCTGAATTAAAATACAGTGTCCAGATGCAAGTACATCCTTCATTCAACAAAATGGTAGATAATGCCCTCAGAATGGAAGATGTGCTTATAAAAAAGGGAGATATATCACTTTGGAAAGAAACATCGCAAGGTTCTAGTTCTAAAGAAAAGAGCAAATACTGGAAATATGGAAAAGATAACAACAGAAACATTGTTAATGATAGAGTGGTAGATACTGTCAAAGAAAAAACAAAATCCACAATATTTAACTTGGCTAGTGGCATGCAAGCACTTAAGGCAGCTGAAACTATAGTAGAAAATCCTCCGAAGAAAGTAAGAGAATGGTTTAAAGAAAAGACTTGGCTTTCAAAACCTAAGCATGATTTTACTCCTCTAGATGAATCATATGAATCAAATTTTAAAACTTTATTGGCAAATAATCTGATAACATTACCAGACAATTCTAGACCATATGACCCAGAAATTAAACCCAAATGGTGGAGAGAAAATGAATATTGTGACTACCATTGGAACAAGGGACACAACATAAACAACTGCATGAAACTCTGACATGAAATCCAAGATCTCATTGACACTGGTAAGATCATTGTTGGAAATTATGTGACTAATGTTGATCATAAGGCCTTTAAAGATCCCTTACCGACTTATGAACAAGGAGATTCCTCAAAAGCCAAGGGAGGAGCTAGAGTCAATTATACCTACACTAACAATGATAACATGATCAACATGATTGAATCTTCCCAACCTGAATATTGCAATGTGATCATAATCCAGGATAAACAAAATCAAGCACAAACTGCTAATGCTATGACTCGCGCTCAAAAGAAGGTTACTCTCCAAGGAGCTAGTTCCTCAACTTTCGATCAAGCAACATCAAACCTACTAATCCCTCCAAATAGACAAAAAGACACAATCATGGCCAAATCAAAACAACTGGCTTCATCATCTTCTCCTGGTTATAGTATTGTCAAACAATTGAAGAGAACTAATTATCGGATCTCCATTTTGAAACTGATTAAGATCTCTTCTGCTCATAGAGAGATCCTGGACAAGGATTTGCTCACCACTAGTGTCCCTAAAAATTTAGACGTGGATCAGTTTGAATCTATGGTGGGCCACTTGACTTCGCCTCATTACCTCACTTTCTCTAAAGAAGATGATAACTCATTGAGTCACCCACATAACCAACCATTACACATCGAAGCTATGATCCATAAACATAGAGTTAAATGTGTTTTGATAGATGGAGGCTATGGGTTGAATATTTGTACCTACAATTTCCTCACACAACTAGGGTTTTCTGAAAATGTTATTGATCCAACAAAGAAAATAACAATCAAGGCTTATAATGAAGAAGAAAAAACCTCTAAGGGTCTGGTACTATTACCAATCAAGGTAGGACCTGTAGAAAGAGATGTCATTTTTCAGGTCCTTGATCTTCATATTTCACACAACATCTTACTGGGCAGACCATCGATTCATGAAATGAAAGCAGTACCATCTATGTATCATCAGTTCTTGAAATTTCCTTATAATGGAGTTGAAGTCAGTATTCCTGCCGATACAAGCTATACCTGCAATGCATTAACGCAGAGTGATGATGCTTTTGTTCCTCATAATAGAGCAACCTCTATAGCTGAAAGTTCAGAATCTTTGCTGAAAGATTTAGAAAAGAAATTGAAAATCACAAACACTGGCATAGATGGCTACCAGATAGAGCCTATACTCTTACTAATGTCTCTTCCTCCATCACCAAGAGAGTCGGGAAAACCATCAAAGGTTATGAAGCCACAAACTTCAACTCCAAAATTCATTTATAATGGTCTCTTTATACAGTCCTCTACTTCTCTTTCAGATGAAATAGAAGAGGATGATGTTCTCAAATCGCTTTTTAAAGAAGATAGTGCAAACAAAGAAATATGACATTGTGAGATTTCCCCGACACAATATGGTCTAGGCTATAAGATGCTTCAACGCATGGGATTTTCAGGTACCAATCCTATAGGCAAGTGTTAAGAAGGTATTGTTGAACCTATTCAGTTACAAACTAAGTCTGCCAATGATAAAGCTGGACTGGGATATGATCCAAGAAAGTCATCAGATCAGAAGCACACGTCCCACCATCAACTTAAGTGGAATAAAAAGGTACTACCTTTAACAACACAAGAAATTAATGCTCAACAAACTTAGGAAGAGTGC
The DNA here is from genome assembly GCF_030272615.1 of Cryptomeria japonica. NCBI lineage: Eukaryota > Viridiplantae > Streptophyta > Pinopsida > Cupressales > Cupressaceae > Cryptomeria > Cryptomeria japonica. The sequence continues at coordinate 214,637,860 of NC_081414.1, read as the reverse complement.
AATGATGAACAAAAAGGCCAACCCAGAGAGAGGAAACATATGGTAATCAAGTTCCAATTATATCAGCTATAATACCATAGGAAGTAGAAGTCCCAGAGGATATGAGAGACGAAGTATACAGAATCAAAGAATTGTTCGCACCACTGGACAATCCGGTAACATAAACTAGCAGACAACAAGTAGATGATTCAGAAATTGATTCAAATGAGTATGAATGGGGTCCAAACCACCTCTCAGATACATCTTCTACAGAAACCCTTGAAGAATCCAGTGATATCACAGATGATGCACAAGATTTGATATGCCTAAAAATACAAAAGGAAATAGAAGAAATCAAACTAAAAAGACAAGAAGACTATGAACAACAGTTGAAGGAAGAAAGGACACAAGAAATTCCTTCACCTACTAACTCTCCCTCTAATGAGAAGACAGGGATTAACAGAACCTGAAACTACAAAAGAAGAATTAGAAGCTTAAAAAATAGAACCAGTCATCAGTCTAGAGGAATCTGAATGGAACAGATGACAGGGATTAACAGAACCATCAAGGTTATGTCCACAAGTGTGTCAAATACAAGTGATCAATGAACCAAATCACGAAGGAACTTGCAACATCAAAGATGTAGGTATTGATACTATATATACTTTTACTAAGCTACTTGAAGATGAGTCAGAAACTTCATCTTATGATTCTGATAACTCAGACAGGAGCTCAATTTATAACAACAACTATTCAACAACACATTATGACTACTCTATCATGAATGTTGAGATGTTGTCTGCTGACCCTGTTACTGTCACACCACGGTATGTAATCTAGTCCGAAGTAGGTGATGATGCTAGGAGTAGGTCGGTTGGGTTAGGTCCAATACATACTAACATAAATTTTGATAATCGTGTTGTAACTCTTCTTGGTCTTGAGACACATATGCAAGGTAGTCTTCTGGAACTAGACTGGTTGGTCCGAAGCCATGATGATAGTACCGTGAATTCCCTTGAGCCTATTCAAACCTTATCCTTAATACATCCTGAACTGATTGATTGTACTCTTTATAACCAACCCTTGAATATACCCACCTTCGCCAATGACTACACACTAGCCTGCTATCTTAATGCAGTGGAACCAATGAACTCTTCCACCAGGGAGAAAAGCGAGAAAATGACTAGAACAAACATCAAGTCTCTTAGTCATAAATATAAAAAAATAAAAATAATAGATCTGATGGCGAAAACCATGTTATGGTGGTGTCAGAATCAAAAATAGTAAAAATAAAGGACGTACCTAAGGGTGAAAACCTCTCTGAGGTGCCTAAAGGTGAGATACTTGATATACTACCAAGTCATTTCCAGGAGAGGTCTTCTATATTGATCGAGCCAACTCAGCTAGTGAACATTGGGAGTCAAGAAACACCGCATATCATTCATTTAGCTCAATCACTATTAGTAGAAGAGTTAAAAGATTTCAGCAACCTTTTTTTAGAAATGATCTAATTTGTATGGACATACTCAGATATGCCAGCACTAGATCCTGATCTCATCATGCATCATCTCTCTATTACGCTAGGAGTTAAACCAGTCAAGCAAAAACTCTGTAAGATGCATCCTCATGTGGCATTGCTAGTCAAGGTTGAACTAGAAAAATTGCTAAAAGATGGATTTATCAGAGCTATAGACTACACATAATGGATATCAAACATAGTACCTATATCAAAGGCAAACAAATCTATTAGAGTTTGCATAGACTTCAGGGATCTCAACAAAGCATGTCTGAAAGATGATTTTCCATTGCCCAACATTGACATGATAGTAGATATGACTGCTGGATATGAGATGTATTCATTAATGGATGAATTCTCTGGTTACAATCAGATCAAGATAGCGCCTAAAGATCAAGAAAAGACAGCTTTCACGTGTGCATGGGGAACCTTCTGCTGGAATGTTATGCCGTTTGGGCTAAAGAACATAGGAGCAACTTACCAAAGAGCAGTAACCACTATCTTCCATGATATGATGCATAAAAATATGGAAGATTATGTTGATGACACCCTAGTAAAAACCATGAAGAGATCTATGCATATTCAAGAACTAGGCCTCATACTAGATAGAATGGAAATAATCAAGCTCTGATTAAATCCTAAAAAAGTGTGCACTTGGAGTAACATTAGGAAAATTGCTTGGTTACATAATTTCAAAAAAAGGAATTGAGGTTGACCCTGAAAAGGTCCAAGCTATAATGGAAATGCATCCACCCAAGAATATCAGTCAAATGAGAAGTTTACAGGGTCGTCTCAGTTAATAAGGCGCTTTATATCTCAGCTAGCAGAAAAAGCTCAACCCTTCACAAAGGTATTAAGGAAAGGAGTTCAATGGAACTGGGATAAAGATTGTGAACAACATTTAAAACAAATCAAAGATTATCTTTCTAATCCACCCATATTAATGTCACTGATTCAAGGTAAGCCATTGATTCTATACATATCAGTTACAAATACTTCACTAGGAGCACTCCTGGCACAACAAGATGAAAATAAAAAAGAGAGAGCTATATATTATATCAGCAAAACATTGGTGCCTTATGAAATGAACTACACTATAATAGAGAAAGCATGTTTGGAATTGGTCCTTGCATCACAAAAATTAAGGCACTATATGTTAGCACACTCTATTAAGCTGGTAGCCAAGATTGATCTACTCAAATATCTTCTCAGTAAAGCAACACTTACAGGAAGACTGGCCAAATGGGTCATGGTTCTTATGGAATTTGATATTGAATATGTGGAACGTAAAGCCATCAAAGGACAGGTTATTGCAGACCAACTTGCTGATTCTCCACTTGAAGACAGTCAACCTCTGCATATAGAATTCTCGGATGAATCAATCATGCACCTTACTCAATAATCATGGAAGATGTTCTTTGATGGGTCTTTCACTCAACATGGTTCTGGTGCAGGAATAATTTTATTACTCCCCAAAAATATTCAATCCCAAAAGCTTACAAGATTCTCTTCCCTTGCACAAACAACATTGCAAAATATGAAGCTTTGGTAAATGGGATCAAGCTGGCCATCGAGTGGAAGATTGTTGAATTACACATCTATGGAGATTCTCAACTCATTATCAACCAAATTAATGATCTATATCAGACAAGAGATGAGAAAATGATGCCTTATAAGAGAATGGTGGATGATCTTAAGAAATACTTTACCTTTGTATCATTTCAGCAGATCCCCAGATCAGTAAATAGAGCAGCGGATGCAATGGCCACTTTGGCATCTATACCACAGCTATAGGAATCTAATTTTTTCTTTGAATTCCTAGTGGAAGAGTTACATTATCCTGCCTATGATTCTTTCGAGTCCCAGATGGTCTGTTCTATTATTGGACATGACTCATCTCATTATAGCCACATTTATTCTTACATGCGTGACCAAGTTGTCCCTGCTAATCTTTCCTGAAATGAAAAAGGGAACCTAATCCGAAATGCGCCACAACACGTCATCATTGCTAATGACCTATTTAGGCGAGGTTTAGATAATACTTTTCTTAGATGTCTAGAAACTGAGTAGTCCCAACACGCATTATCCGAGGTTCATGAAGGTGTTTGTGGATCCCATTCATACGGTCTAACTTTAGCATGAAAACTACTAAGGGCTGGCTACTACTGGCCAGACATGGAGAAAGAAGCTATAAAATTTGTTAAAACCTGTGGAAAGTGTCAACTACATGGGTACCTTATCCATGCTCCAGTAAGGGATCTCATACCCTTGTGACACACTGGCTCTTTCAACAGTGGGCGTTTGATCTAATTGGCCAAATATATCCTGCATCATCTAACATACATAAATTTATTATCACTACCACTGAGTACTTCACTAAGTGGGTAGAAGCAGTTCCGCTCATCAAAGCAATAGGTAAATAAGTAGCTCTATTTATTCTTAACTATATCATCTGTAGGTATGGTATACCTTCATCTATTATAACTGACAATTGAGGATAGTTCAAGAACAAAGATCTAAATGAACTCTGTGAAAAAATCAAAATAAAACAACACTGGTCATCTGCATACTATCCTCAAGGTAATGGACAAGCCGAAGCATCTAACAAGAATCTGTTGACTATCTTACATAGGACAGTCAATAAATCTAGAAAGGATTGGCATCTACAGCTCAATCCTGCCCTATGATCTTATAGAACAAGTGTCAGAACACCTACTGGGGCTACACCTTTTTCTTTGGTGTATGGGTCCAAAGCGGTATTACCTATTTAGGTGGAACTACCATCTCTAAGAGTTTCTTTGTAAGGTCTTGTTACTAATGAATACTATAGAATATCTAGGTTGCAAGAGCTCAAATTGCTGGATCAGAATTGACAACTGGCATTTGATCATCTCAGAGTGTATCAAAAGAGAATGTCCAGAGGATATAACAAGAAGTTTCAACAAAGAAAATTTCAGGTTGGTGACCTAGTTCTAAGAGAAAATCCTAAAAATCAACAGTTTTGAGACAACAAAGGGAAGTTTGAACCCAACTAGCTGGGTTCCTATATCGTTACTGCAGCTTTTGGCTCTAGTGCCTATCAACTCTCAACATCGGAAGGAGAACAACTCTGTTAACCGATCAACACCATCCATCTGAAGAAATTATTCACCTAAATATTCTCTGCTCTAGTAGCCTATACAACTAAAAAGTCCTGAAAAAAATCCTAAAAACTCTTGAAAAAATCCTAAAATCAGAAATAGTCTTGAAGAAATCCTAAAAATTGGAAAAAGTCCTGAAGAAATTCAAAAAAAAAAGAAAAGAAAAAAAGAAAAAAAAGGGAAAAAGAGAGAAAATGCCTTGGTGAAAACCTGGTAAACAAGAACCTTGGTAAAAAAAAAAGGAATCTTTGCCAAGCAGGTAAAAACCTGGCAAATAGGCACCTCTTATAATCAAGCGCTCCATCTATCAATGCAATGTTGGCATTCCCGCTTTCATGCAATTCTCTGATTTCACTTGTACATATGTTTCAGTCACTTTTGTGAAATCCTAGTTCGTTGGTACCCTCATGGCTTGAAACTGATTAATGTCCTAGTCTTAGGTTAATCGACTAAGCAATTTACATGTCCTAAGCAATATCCAACAAGTCATCTTTATGTCAGTGATACCCGATCGTCCACTCCAAGTCAGTCACCTATCTCCTGACTACTGAAGAGTTTTATCACTGAGTACACAACCAAAACAAGACTACTGAAAACAATCACTAAATTATTTGAGATATGCATGAAATTTTCTTTGTGTGTTGTCTTTTACATTGGCTTTCGCTTATTATTCCCTCTGAGTAACTTGAGGAAGTCTATCTTGACTAAGAGGAGAAAGGATTGGGGGCATAATATTTTCTTTGTTTTCTACTTGTAGGAATGATTCCGATGATCTGAAAACATCTAATTAGTTGGGTGTCTGTGATAAGTGTCTTCACATTAAGGTGAAATCGCCACACATACCTCAACTCCGCTTATTTGAATGCTACAGGGAGGTTCCCATAATTTCTTTGTCTATTTTGAGGGAATTTCTTTATCATGCAATCCAAGTCCCTGCGAAATCTATCCAAGGATATGAATGAAAAAAGGGTCATTGTGGACAAGATAATTAATATTGCACATGAAAAGAAAGGAACTCTAATCTACCTGCTGTGGTTGTAAAACGCTCAATGATGAAAATTAAGCTTTTCAAAATCCAGTGACTAGGTTTAGGATTGCATCTCATTTTGCATTTCATTCTACATCTTGTGAATTTAGAGTGATTTCGGTGTGGTAACAATGATCTCTTTAACTTCTGAATGAGGGTTTGAAGCTTCATCATTTCTTAGCTAAGTGGTCTCTTTTTCATCATCATTTCTTCGATCGAGTACTTGTGTATTGAGATGTTAGCTGCATACATGAGCATCTTCTATAGACCCATACATTTCATTTTATACTTATTTGCATTCATATTATTGCATGAAGAAAAATAAACATTTGCATTACTAGTTACTCATTCTCATCATTTATTTGCATCATCATTTATTTGCATTAAAAAAAATAAAAAATACACATCCATATTTCATTTGCATTCATTCATCTATATTGAAAAGATATGCATACATATAGAATAAAGCATATAGAACAACATCTCATAATCAATCAACACAAGTACGATGAAATCAAATCAAGAACTCGTAAATCGCCTGTCCTGAGTCCATTTTTGGGATCAAAATTGAAATCTGACGTCAATTCTCTCATTGAAATTTCATGACGTTGACCACTTAGCGCTTTCATCAACTTCTCATTCTCTTTTTCAATTTGCGTTCAATTTCTCATTAATCAACGCTAAATCTCAATTTAATTCTCACATTAACTCTTATTTTAATCTTCAACATTAATCTTTGTGCTCAAATAACTTATAATCACTCAAAAAAATTGCTTAAAATCACTGCACAACCCTTGCCATCTTTCGATTTTGCTCCCGAGGGGGTATGCTCATGACCTTATGACCTTACATCTTCAAATGTCGAGAAAATTTTTAAATCTTTGTTACAAGTCGAGCAACTAAGCTTCATCGAATCAATCGCTAGGGGCATACCAGTTTTATCGCTTCATATCAAGCTGATATTGTCTTTGTCTGAATCAGTCTCTTAATGTTAATCAGTTTCATCACTTTTCATCAAGCTGATTATTTGTTTAAACTCAATCAAGGGTTTAAAGAGTATCTTCGATCACACTCAATCTAAGCAGATGTTTAGTTTCATCACATCAAATCAAGCTGGACAGTTTATCTTCGCTCATCGTGTCTTGATCAATCAAGTTCAAGATCAATTTTATCTTCACTCATTGTGTCTAATTCAATCAAGTTCTAGATCAGTAAGATCCATTTCTTGATCAATCAAGTTCAAGTTTGGTATCTTTGCTCTCTATCATTCCTAGTTCAATCAAGTTCGGGATCGGTATCGCTTTAATCAACTATGTTCAACTTCATCGCTTCAAATCAAGCTAAACACCTCACTCTTCATCTAGTTCGTGATCAATCAAGTCCAGAACTGGTATCTCCTAGACATCAACTATTCTTTGAACCAATGTGCTGCTCGCACATTAATTCAAAGAGGGGCAAATGTAATACCCTAAAAAGGGTCATCTAAACCACAAGCCCCTAATCTCGACAACGTCACCAAGGTCCTAACCAAAGGCAATTAAATAAATCTTGAGCACACAATTAATTTTTAAAATCATCAATGTCACATGGAAAAATTAATCACTCAATATTAATTAAATATTTATTTAATTAATTGATCATTCCAAGTAAATCATTTTTAAACAATTATCTTATTTATTTTAATTAAATATCCTAGCATATTTAATTAAATAAATCAATTTGCCATTAAATCATCAAAAAGAGGAATTAATTTGAAAAATAAATAAAAATTGCCACAAATCTTCAAAAAAGGAAGCAAATAAAAAAAGGAATTAATTGACCAAAAAAGAATTAAAAATTTGAGAAAAGAAATCAATTGGAGATAATCTTGAAAAACAAATTAAAAATTGATAAATAATCTAAGAGAAAGCAATTAAAACAATTAAATATTAAAATTGAATGAAATAGAGAATAAATCAATTTTTTCCAGATTTTATCTTAATTTTAGTTCAATTTCCTTTAAAATTGAGAACAACATCCAATCACATCAATTCACCTAGATTGTGTTTCCTCTTGGAAAATCTTGACCGCTCATCATCATTTGATCTCAGCCGTTGGTTTCTTTATGAATTTTCTATAAATTTAGGCTCCCATCTCTCATTCAAGATTCCTGGAGAATATATTGTTATTATGTTGTTTTTTGCTCTAGGTTCATTGATAATTTGCATTGAGATATTGCATATTAGTTATTTCATATTGCTTAAATCATTTAGCTTACATTTGGATATCTAGCTTAAATCTTGCATCCATTTATCTCATATTCATGCTCATATAGATTTAAAAATCCTTCATTTAGGTGTTGTCTAGTAATTGGATACCTTAGCAATATGAGAGCAATCTAAACTTGCATCTACTAGAAGGCAATGGGTCACTTTGTAATGGTTTATTATTCATTGATTATTGATTTACTAACCATGCATCTAATGACTTAATTGAAGTGTTGTGTATTACAGATACATGTCCACTTTTCACACACACAGTAGGAGCAAAATATTTTGTTTCAACTTGCTTCCAATATTGTGCACCATGACCTTTTGTGTAGATCTTCATTTTTTCTTTCTAGATCTTGTAGTTATCCTTGTTGAACTTGGGACCCTCTTTCTCCATCATCTTGAATTCCTCAGAATCGTTTCCTCAAGCGGTTAGGCTTTCTACACATAGAGGACCAAAGCTCTGATACCAATTGTTAATCCTTTGAGGATCCAGTTAATACTGAGAGGGGGGTTGAATCAGTATTAAGACCAATTGAAACTTTAACTCAAAATAAAACTTATTTTAGATATGAGATATCTCAACTTCTGTAATCAGATCTAATAACCTCTTTATCAGATTTGCTTAACACATTAATCAAATCATTTACCAATACTATCACCACCAAACTAATCATATAAACTTGATCAATTACCAACTCATTAACCTTATCAATAAGATCAAATACTTTCTCAAACAACTTCTTATCAGTACCTGTAACCTCTGATAAACTTTTGATAAAACATCATAACCGGTGTCTCATAAATAATACATGAAATATAAACAAGAATATCATAAGTTTTTGACATGGAAACCCAAATAGGGAAAAAACCAGAGTGGGAGTTGGTACCCAAAAATATTTTTACTCTTTTGAATTACACCCTGTTAGGAGCTTATCCCTGTTAGGAGCTTACAATACATTTGGTTAAGAGAAGACCCTGTTAGGAGTCACCTGGTTAGGGGATTTTCCTTGCAGCCTGATTAGGAGCCTAATGATCTGTTAGGATCAACCTCGTGAGAGGATTTAACACTCTTTTGAGAGCTGCCCTGTTAGGGGACTTAAATGTTAAGGCCTGCTAGAATCTACCCGGTCAAGGGATTTAACTTGTTGCAACTATTAGGGAACAACAGTAAGAAAATGATCTGTTTACTTGCACTTCTCTTCTTGCTTGATCGGATCCAATTATACAAAAAACTCTGCAACTCTCAGGCAGATCTCACACTTCACTTGGATGGCTTATCACATTCTCTAAGACCACTGACACAATAAATATCAACTGTGTCAACCTAAATAACCATCTCAACTAGATCAGACACAAAACCTAATTACATCATGAATTTGCAATTAGATCACAAAAGGTCATCATAGATCGCTATCCAGATCATTACAACAAATTACAATGCAATATCAACCATTATTTTATCATAGCTCATCACGAAAATTTGATCTGTATCCTCAAAAGACTCTACTAAACGTTTCATTGATTCCCAAGAAAATCTTCCTTGAATCATGCCAAAATAGCTATTAAATCTTTCACACAGGTTGTGTCATGTTACCAACTTCAAGTAGACTCGCTGTCGATCACTGTCATAACATAAATCATTACCAGTTTGATGATTTCTTCACTGGTCCTTAAACCCAACTAAAACCTTAGCAAAACTTCATCAGAAATTAAAACATGCCTTCTGGTAATCATCACAAGTTTTGGTTGTAGTCATATACATCTTTCCATGATATAAGTTCACCATCCAAACTGTAAATCACCAATCATCGCTAATCGACCGATCCAATCAAAAAAATTCTGCTTTACCAGTTAAAGTCCTATTTCATAGACTTTAGCGTACTGCCAGTAAACCCTGTCTTCCGGTAAACCAAATCACTTAAATGACAAAACAAAACATTAGTTGCTAGCAATGACAACCCAAATAACTGATCATGTCATCTATTCATAGAATCTCAATCTCTTCATCACAAATAGACTTCTATCCTTTACCGGTGCAGTCATCCAACTTTAACTGCATCACCTAATCTACATCAGTTATGCCAAATGCCAACAATTCTAACATGCTTGTCAGTGTTTCCTAATTGTGTCCTATTTGTTTTGATGATCTGCATTGATCATTGTGCAAGCTCTTGGTGATTTTTTTGAACCGATGATATTCTTCGTGTTATGTGGTTTACTTGGTGGTGTAGCGTGTTGTGGTTGGTTTTGGCTTGATTTTTGATGGTGTTGCATATTTGGAGATTTGATTTAGGTCCATGTTATGTCATGTATATCATTATATTGGTCTGGTGGTTGATCTTTGTATCATGTGATGTAATTTTTGAATTGTGAGTTGAGGGTTTAGCCGACCTTATTATCAAGGTTGATGAATTGTATAAATAGGTGACATTGTCATGTAATTTAGGTATTGAGGTTGTCTTTGCATTATCAGAGAGTGGTGTATGTGCGAACAAGAATTCATCTTTTGGTGTAGTGTATTGAGCATAGATTGGTGTTGCATAATAGACAATTATGCTTAACCAAAACTATCATCAAGCATTTCCAAATGCTATTATTGCATTTCATTCCTTCCAGATTGTAGTTTGAATCTTGTTGTAAGTTAGTGAGACTTCCCTGAGGGTTGTAGCCTTCCAGTCATTATCTTTTGAGTAGTGAGCTCTAGGCAGTGTGCGTAGATGTATGTGCATTTCCCATTGGAATATTTACACATACTACTATAGAGTATCATCTTATTTTGGGTAGGTTCCCACCATGGTTTTTCCCTTAATTGAGTTTTCCACATCACAATCTTGGTGTTGTGTGTTGTGTTGTCAATTTGCCTATCTTTGTTATTGTTGCAGTTTATTTGATCTCTATTTTTGATTAAGTTTGTTTATCTGGTGAAAATTGATTCAACCCCCCTCTTATTTTTCCTTCGTTATTGTTTATATCTATATCTTGTGACCTTTCCATAAGAGCATCTAGTCATTGTGAGACTAAATCTAGAATCCCTTTGTATTAGATTCTTCTTCCGATGCATCTTCTTCAGATTCAACTTCAATAACTTTCCTGTTGCCCCTCATGGCCTTCTTGGAAGAGGATGGAGAAGGATTTTCCTTCTTCCTCTTGACAAAGTTTTCAACTTCTTTCCTTGGAGATCCTTTCTCTTGCATCGAAGCACTAGAAGATGTAACAATCTTGTCAAAACTCTTGAATTGCTCCACTTCCTTACCAGTAAGGCCAAATTGTTTCAAACATTTATTAATGGTTTTCTGAACATTTTTCTTCCTTGCCTTCTTGGTTTGCTCCATATGAACTTTCATTGATTTTTCTTTTGTTGTCCCAAACCTTTCTTTGGTCTCATCTACTAGACTTTCCAACAAGACTTTTGCAAGTCCTTCTAATCTTTCTTTAGATTCTTCATATCCCGAAGTTTGAATCCATTGATTTCTAAGAACTATGGCTTCCATAGTGCATTTGTCTATTGAAATCATGAATGTGATATTGTCTTCATACTTTTGCACGAAGGATCTAGGGATTCTCTACTTATTGTGCATTTTGAGCTAAAATACTACGAAGTAGCCAGTGAATGCCTCTTCTTGTTCAGAGAAATCTATAAACCTTCTCAATCGATTTGCAATTTAATGAGCTACCAGAGTGCCTTCTTTCCATACTACATTTGCACATCTAGGAATCTCTTGCAAGAAATAAAATAGGATATATAGAGCCAGTGACCTATACTTGAATGGACTCTTTTTCACCTTGCACTACTTCAAGCTGTCTAGAAACAGCTGCTTTAGAATTTCACATAGATCAAAATCTACACCTTTCTCAACCATTTCATATGCCATATTGACTGTAATAGCTGAGATTGATTTTTCTCAATTGGTATAGTAGATCTTGTTGCCTATCATCATTGAAGCATAGCATATGACAAGTTTTGTGATAGTTTCAACCCTATGGGAATGACCATCGTGTGTGGCCCTGGTCAACCTCTCAACTTGTTCTTCTCTGATCTCAACTTGTTCTTCTCCGATTTCAGTGCCAAAATATAACCTATATCACATAGACTAGTAATCACCTTCATTACATCCTTGGTAATCTAGAATGGTTCATTGAGGCATAGGAATTCATCGTGAAATTTCCTCATAGCAATTCTGACCGATTTGTCATTAGAACATAAATTGGGAAGTGGTTCCACACTTGGATTCTTTTTCACCTAGGGTTTTGTATTTTGGTTTTATTTCAAAATCATTCCCAATCAACTTGTCGGTCCATAAATTTTCCATCTTTCCATGGTCGAATTCATCCAACTTCACATGAATATATGCCCTGACATCTTCTAACAAAATAACTCCAAAAGGAATGCTTAGAAATGCACCCATCATATCATTTTCATGAGACTTGTTTGGATACTTCTTGAATGATGGTTGTTCCCGAGTGCTGATATCAACAACTATAGGGGTAGCCATGGATAAGAATGTTGAAAATAACATTGCAAAAAAATATCTCTTGTCACTTTGCTAGGAAACCCTAACTCTTGCTTTGTTTTCTCTACTCCAGATCTCTATCACTTTTGAGTGAGAAAAAAAACTTGGCAAGTTTCCTTTAATTCCTTTTCAACCCACTTGCATGCATTAAATGCAATAAGAAATAAGATTAACTTTTTATGATTTTCTATTTTGTTTGAGTTCACAATCTTTCCGAACCTCAACATTTGACCAAAAATGTATATTTTCCACTGGAGTCCTCATCATAATACTCATATCTTCCTTCTATTACTACAACCTTACGCCCTTTGGCAGGGGATGGATTTTTTTGTGATTTAACTCCCCTCCTTTGATACTCAGCTATAAGACCCAGTGTCTGTACAAAAGCTGGGTGCAGCCTCAACTTCCTTTTTTATCCAAATTTTCTTCATTTTTGCCTTTATATCTTCTTTGTTGTTCCACTTGGCAAGAAGTTTTTTGATGATATGTAGAATGAGTTTGAGATGTCCATGATTGGTGAGATGAAATTATTTCTGGGATTGCAAATTACTTAGTTGGATAAAGGTATTTACATATCTCAATATAAGTATGTGAAGGAATTATTGAAGATGTTTGGTTTGGATGATGCAAAACCCGTTGGTACACCTATGGTGATTGGATGTAAGATGACTAAGGATGATGACTCTTCAAAAGTAAATCAGACTAGATACAGATCTATGATTGGTGGAATGTTGTATTTAACTCAAACTAGGCCAGATATAATGAATGTTGTATGTCTTATTGCTAGATTTCAAGCTGATCCTAAGGAATCTCATGTTGTTGTTGTTAAAATAATTTTTAGATATTTGAAAGGGACAATTGATTTTGATTTTTGGTATCCTAAAGACAATGACTTTAATTTTAGTACTTTTACAAATGCTGATTGGATAGGTGATATTGAAGATAGAAAGAGTACTAGTGGTGGTGTATTTTTCTTGGGAAAGATATTGGTTTCATGGATGAGTAAGAAGCAGAATGCCATTTCATCGTCTAATGGAGAAGTTGAATACATTGTTGCTGCTAGCAAATGTACTTAGATAGTTTGGATGAAGCTAATGTTAAAGGATATCAAAGTTATTTTCTATAAGACTACTTCTATATATTGTGATAATTCAAGTGCTATCAATATTTCTAAGAATCCGATGTTGCATTTCAAGACTAAACATATATCAATCAAGTTTCATTTCTTGAGAGAGAAGGTGTGTCTACAAAGGAACAGGTTGTAGATATCTTCACAAAGCCTTTTCCTAAAGATACATATGAGTATCTCAAAGAAAAGCTAGAGGTGATTGTCCCTCCTAATGAGAACTAAGATGCATGGATTTGCATCAGTCCGGTGGACTTCACATAGAAAGCTTGTGATCTGGATTGATGACTGATGTTGCTACTTAGGGGGAGTAATCAAGTATGGTAGTTCAATTGTTTAGTTTTGTAAGTTTGGTTTAAGGGGGAGAGATTATCTGGTATGGGTGAGAGATTAATTTTTTGCATATGTTCCTTTTGTATTGATGTCAAAGGGGGAGAGGCTCATGTGAAAAACTCTATGTGGGAGAGAGCTATGTTGAGTTGTATGTATAATCTCAGGGGGGGATTGTTAGTTGTTGATTTCTTTCTTTGCATTGATTGTTTTTCACATTCATATGTTTCCATAAATGCCAAAGGGGGAGATTACTGGATATTGATTAAGAAGTTTGCTAGAATAATGTTTTGTCATTGATGTCAACATATTCCTTTGTGAATTCCAATGTTGCAATCAGATTAAATAAGTTGGTTTGGTTAGTGTGTTGCAAATGAGTTGTTGTGATTTAATGGGTTTTGAGAAGAGTATCTACAAGTGATTCAATGAAAGTTTCAGAGGTCCATATAATAATTTGATTATGTTATGAGATCTGGGCAAGTGCAAGGTAATGAGTCACAAATTCGCGGAAGTCCGCGCATTGGAAAATGCGCTCTTATAAACGGGGGCCCGTTTTCAAAAAACGGGGGCCCGTTTGTGCTTCGGGCTCCCGAGCCGAAAGGTAACGGGGGCCCGTTTTGTTTAAAAACGGGCCCCCGTTTTTCTATAAAACGGGGGCCCGCTTTTAAACAAAACGGGGGCCCGTTTTTTAGAAACGGGGGCCCGTTTTTAAAAACGGGGGCCCGTTTCTAAAAACGGGCCCCCGTTTTAAAAAACGGGGGCCCGTTTCTAAAAACGGGCCCCCGTTTTGTTTAAAAGCGGGCCCCCGTTTCTAAATGGCATTTTTCCTTTTTTTCCACAATCCGCCCTTGTTTGAAAACGGGGGCCCGTTTTGTGGAAGTTGATTCCACAACCCGCCACTTGGCTCGGGATTAGGCCCGGGATAGGCCTGGGATGGCCACACCTGAGACATGGACCTGCAAATTCAAATCTCCATGAATGAAAGCACAAATATGAACTTCAGAAATAGTTTACACGCCTCTAATTAGAGAATTTTTATACGAAATTAAAACCCATTTCAGATTATACTGTCTAGATTCTAAATATGTAAATTTATTTAAAAATTGATTATTTTAACTATTTTTCATTTAATTTATACTAAATCGGGTCCATAAATTTGAAATATTAACTAATTTTGTTAATTTAATAACTTTTTTATTTTAAAGAATTTTGGAAAAAAAATTATATGTCATCAATCTACACAAAATTCTTTTGTATTTAAAAAAAAAAAAAATCAAAAAATGTTAAGTTTACATCAAATTATGTGGGTCGTACACGTCAAATTTTTAAAAAGATAATTACGGCAATTAAAAAATTAATTAAAAAAAAAATATTAGAAAAAAAAATACAAAAAAATATGCTCATCAATCTTCAGTGTGTTACAAACCATTTCCCAAAACGGTTTGAGAAAATAATTTTAATTGTGTCAAAAAGTGTGGGTCGTACACATGCATGGTATGGTTCTGAAACAGGCATTTTTAAAACATAGTTTTCAGAACTCCATTTAAAAAGTTATTTTTTATTATGTGGGTATTAAAATAAATTATATATTTGGAAACTACACTCAGAGGGCTATCTTTTACATTCCTGACTTTTTCCAAGATTCAATCTCTAAGTGTTTCAAAATTTAAGCTCAAATGAGACAAAATCTGAAAATCAGGGAAAACACTTCCACTTTTTGGCCAAAAAGTGGACTCATCTTCTTGCACTGACCCATCTAGTATTGTGGTTAGTTTTCAATTTGTGTTATTTGGTGTTCTAGATTGTGCTCCACATTGATCTGGAATTGCAGTATCTTGGTTTGTAGACTTGGAAGTGTTTGGGACATTGTGATGTATCCTCAATTCAGATGGTTCATGATTTCAAAGTCTTCAAGTGAATCTTTCAGTTTATCAGTTACTTGAGTTAGTGTTCTTGAGCTTCGGTATAATAATGATGAAGATTCTAGTAGTAGTTATATTGTGATTGTTTTTGTGGTGATTCACATTTCTTGTGGATGTTTCTAGATCATTTCCTTTTTGTGTTGATGGTTTTCATTGATCATTGTGCATGTTATTGATCATTTTCTTGATCCAGTGGTGTTCTTCATGTTATGTGACATTCATGATGATTGTAGCATGTTGCAGATGATCAAGGCATAATTCTTATTGGTGTTGCGTGTTTGAGGAGTTGATTTGGGTCCAAACTATGTCTGAGCCGACATTGTTTTGGTTTAAATGTATTGTTGTAGCATGTGAGGTTATATTTTTGTAATTTACATTGAGGGTTGAGCCGACCTTGAAATATAGGTTGATGAATTGTATAAATACATGTACTATTCATTTGTGAGATGTATCTACATGGTATATGTGAGTGTGTGATCAAATAAGTGTGCGAGCAAGTGTTTTGATCTTTCAAAAGTGTGAAGAGAGTGTGGAAAAGAAGATCAAACTATGCTTAACCGAAACTATAACTAGGCATGAGTAGATTTTATTTCATCAGTTCATGATTCTTTGGATGTAATTTGAATGTTTTTGTAAGGCAATGAGCCTTCCCAAGGATTGTAGCCTTGCTTGTTTTGTGATTTGAGCAGTGAGCTCTAGGCAGTGTGTCTGAATGCATGTGCATTCTCCATTGTAATATTTCACTTACTCTTAACAAGGCATTATTTTATAGTGGGTAGGTTCCCACCATGGTTTTTCTCTTAAGCGGGTTTTCCACGTCAAAAATATTGGTGTTATGTGTGTTATTTATGTGGTGTTGATTTGTGTTTTCATTGTTAATTATCAGATCTGAATTTAAGTTTAAGTTGTACACAGTTTGTGAGAAAACTGATTCAACCCCCCCCCCCTCTCAATTTCATGCATTGTTGCCAACAAACATTCCCAAAATTAACCCCTACCTCCAACTATTTCTATTTTGATACAAGATTAAATGGCAAAACAAATAACAATGCTTGAACACAAAAATATTGGTGCAGGAGTACCCAAAGACACAAATGAAGCCTAAAAGAGTCTAATATCACCCATGAGGTGAAAATGATCATATGTAATAGGTTGATAGGTTTGTGAGTTAATAAGACCCAAATTGATGTAAGGAATTGTCATGGTTGCATTTTATAAGCCACCATGGATAAATGACCATGTGGGTTAGTAGGAGTTTAGGTATGAGTTAGGTAAATAAATATTGGTCTTAGAAACATCAGAACAAATCCTTGGAATAGGTAACTAATCCTCCAACGGTTCCAAAGTTTCAAAAGTGGTTGGAAACTATTAGGGAGGCTATATTATGCCCACTTGGATTGATTCCAAGGCTATTGTTGGTGTTGTTTTTGAAGTTGTTGAAATTGATGATAATTTGGAGTTTGGAGCAATACAAAATACTTGGAGTTTTCTGAAATAATGTGTGTTTGTTGTTCATTTGTGACCAGTACGGATTGGTGGATGCCTGAAACCAATTATATGAGTTAGGGAATTCTCTTACCTTTCATTTGAATTAAGTTTGAGGTCTTGTAACAATCAATTTGTAGAGATCTATCCAAAACTAACCGGACTGGTCACAAACCCTACCGACACCTAGGGTTTCACTGTAAAGATGCCCTTAATCTGACATTTTCACTAGAGGACCAAACAACCTATGGGAAAATGTTAGAGGGTCCATTTTATCATAATATTTTTGGTGTTGGTTTGCAGGGAGGCTCCAAGCCCGAAGAGATTGAATTGACCCTTGGTGGGCATCTCTATGTGACCGCCTAAACAGTAGAACTGAAAATTACTTGCAATAGACAAAGAAGATGGGATCAAGTCCCAAAACCTTGGATTTGGTGGTTTGAATCCTTACCCCACCTTGGAAAAGTATTGGTTTAATCAAGGGACTAATACAAGGGGTACTTTCTTTGTAAATTAGGCCTAACTGGCTTAATTAGGTCTTGAAGAACAGTAAGGGTATAGACCTTTCAACTTGGAGTTAGGGTCTAAGCCTTTGGGGAATTGTGTAACTTGATAAAGGGTATCTAAATATTCCCTTTTTTGTCTTGTCCTTTGTAATTTTATTAAGTTGTGTGTGGAGAACTCAACCGATAGGGCTACTAGACAAATAAGACAGTTGTGAGACACGTATCCCCTAACACATTTGATAGTCAGATCTTATTGGTGTTTTGTGTTGGTTGGACCACCAATAGACATTATCCAATAAGTTTTCATCTCAACGGTACCAAAAGCTCATCTACCATTCACACAAGGGTAGAGTGTCTTCATCCTACCGGTATCAAAAGGTATTGAACCGGTATGGACTCGGTCACACAAATTGTTGAGTTAGTTGAGTACTTGGTAGGTGTGTTGTTTACACCTTAAAAAAACAAAAGAAATTGTTTTGGACATAGTAGTTGTGGGTGAGAGAAGTTTTTCACCTAGTTTTTTTCCTGGCTCTACATAATACTGGTATCCGAGCATGAGTTGGATCACTTGGGGAAAGTGATTTGTGGTGTATGTCCATGGAAGGAAGTGAGGGAGAGGCTAGCAACATGCCTCCTAAGAGTATGTCTCAAGATGCCATCAAGAATTTGTTTGAAGAGATGTTTGAAAACAGAGTGATGGAGTTAGAGAAGGCCAAAGGAAAAGGAAAGGAGGGTGAATGTGACTCTGATGAAGAAGAAGAGACCCCAAGGTAGGAAGATGAGTTACCTATAGATCAAAGAGAATTTATTGAGGTCCTAAAGTCCATTGGTAGATAATCCTCATCAGGTAAAGATGGCATACCTATCTTTAGTAGGAAAATGAATGCATAAGAAGTGATGGATTGGTTGGAGGCATTGAACAACCATTTTGAATGCAAGGAGACCCCTTAGAATAAGAAGGTTATCTTTGCTAAGTCCAAGATGAAAGGAGTTGCACTCACTTGGTGGAATTACCTCCAAGGAAAGAGGGTGAAGGAAGGTAGAGGTATGATAACCTCATGGGATAGAATGTTGGAAAAAGTGAAGGTGCAATTCATCCCAGTAGACTATAAAGTTCAAGTCTACAAGAAGTTGCAAGGTTTGAGGCAAAAAGACCCTGATGTGAGTACATATACCAAGGAGTTCCATAGGTTGAGTCTAAGGACCAAACACCATGAGGAGGAACCAGAGAAAGTGGCAAGATATCTTAGTGGATTGAAATATAGTATCCAAGATGAGATCAACATACTAGCACTAGAGACAATTAACATGTGCTTTCAACTGGCACTAAGAGTAGAGGAGAAGTTAAGGAGAAATAATGATCAGAATAATAGAGGTAGAAGGGACAAAAACTTCAGAGCTAGAGGCCCTATGAATGGTAGATGACAGAGTCCTAGGCCACAAGGAGAGGCTAATCAAGAAAGTTAGCATGGAGATGGTAACACAAGAGGGGGTTTCAGAGGAAGAAGATCCAATCATAGAGGTAGATTTGGTGGAAGAATCTCAAAGCCTTTCAGATGCTAGAACTGTAATCAAGTAGGTCATACCACAACTAAGTTCCCTGAGAAGACCGGATCAAGCTCCCAAGGAGAGAGTAGAATACATTTGGTTCAAGACACTGATTGTCAGAGTGTTAATTCACCCGATTCCTATGGACTTCCAGAGAGAGGAGAGGCCTTGATGATGAGGAGAACACTATTGAAGGTACCAAGCCATACTAAACCTCCACAAAGGAAGACACTCTTCTAGACCATATGCAAAGTAGGAGGCAAGGTATGTAAGGTTGTAATATATTCATGTTCAACTAAAAATTTAGTATCCTTAGAAATGGTAGAGAAACTAAAATTGTGAAGAATTCCTCATCCATTTCCATATAAAGTTTCTTGGCTTACTAAAGGAAATCAAACCTTGCTAGAAGAGAAATCATGGGTTGAATTTCAGATAGGAGCATACAAAGACAAAATTATGTTTGATATTGTTGAGATGGGTGCATGTCATCTTCTTTTTGGGAGGAAATGACAATATGACCTCAAAACCCATCATGATGGACTTAAGAACACCTACTCCATCACCAAAGATGAAAAGGTGATTGAATTGATACCCCTGCTTGATAATAGTGAGGATCAGAAGAAGAAGGAGGCAAGATTCCCAAAAATCAAAACATTCCTTGATTCTCGGTGCCACCTTACCAAAAAAGCCAGCCTACAAAATGACTCCCAAACAAAATGAGGAAGTTGCAAGGAAAATCCAAGAGTTACTTGATAAAAGGTTTGATAGGGAAGAGCTTGAGCCCTTGTGCAGTCTCGACTATCTTAGCACCAAAGAAAGAGGGAACATGGAGATTATGCACTGATTCTTGGGCCATTAAAAGAGAGATGGGAGGCAATGGCACTGATAAAGAGTTCCTCAAGGAAATCAAGGAAGAGAGAACACCTTATTTTGCAATTATGTCAATACCAAGACAAGAAGAAGAGCCCACTGCAGATGGCAAGGTAGAAAATAAAAGGGTGACAGACTCTGAGGAGGTGAAGGAAGTGTTGAGAAAATACAAGGATATGGTTGCAGAGGAGTTGCTAAGAAGCCTACCACCAATAAGGGAGATAAGCCATTGCATTGACTTCATTCCTGGTGCCACCTTACCAAACAAGCCAGCCTACAAAATGACTCCCAAACAAAATGAGGAAGTTGCAAGGAAAATCCAAGAGTTACTTGATAAAGGTTTGATAGGGAAGAGCTTGAGCCCTTGTGCAGTCTTGACTGTCTTAGCACCAAAGAAAGAGGGAACATGGAGATTATGCACTAATTCTTGGGCCATTAACAAGATAACCATCAGGTATAGATTCCTTATGCCTAGAATAGAAGATTTGCTTGTTTTTTTAGGAGGTGCAAGATATTATTCCAAGATTAATTTAAAAAGTGGTTATCACCAAATAAGGATTAGAGTAGGTGATGAATGGAAAATTGATTTTAAAACTAATGAAGGATTGCAGGAATGGAGGGTGATGCCATTTGGGTTGTCAAATGCCCCTAGCATTTTCATGAGACTCATGAATGAGGTGTTGAAGAAGTTCATTGGTAAGTTTGTAATAGTATATCTAGATGACATCCTAGTGTTTCACAAGACAAAGGAGGAGCACCTAAAACATTTGGATATGGTCTTGAGAAGGTTGAATGAAGAGAAACTAATGATAAACATGGAAAAGTGTGTGTTTTTGTAGGAAGAACTGACTTACCTTGGGTTTGTGATTTCTAGAGGAAATCTGAAAATGGATGTTGATAAAGTGAATGCCATTCTCACATGGCCAACTCCTAGAACAATTGGTGATGTAAGGATTTTCCATGCCCTAGCTACCTTTTATAGGAAGTTTATCAAGAATTTTAGCCAGATTTGTGCTCCCATACTAGAGACCATTAGGGGTGGACAGAAGTGCAAATTTTCATGGACCAAGGAGGCAGATGAAACATTTGAAATGTTGGAGAAAAAGGTATCACAACAACCGGTTCTTACCTAGCCTGATTTTGATAAAATCTTTCAAATTAAATGTGATGGAAGTCATTTGGCAATAGGTGTAGTACTCAGCCAGGAAGGTAGACCAATTGCATTTTTTAGTGAAAAGTTGAATGATGCTAAAAATAAATATTCTTCTTATGATTTGGAGATGTATGCATTAGTTCAAGCACTAAAGAAGTGGAGGCACTATTTGCTTCCCAAAGAGTTTGTTGTGTATATAGATAATCAGGCACTAAGCTTCCTAAATAGTCGGGAGAAATTGATCCATAGGCATATGAAGTGGGTTGAGTCCATTCAGGCCTACACCTTTACAATCAAACACAAGAAAGGTGTCTCAAACAAGGTTGCAGATGCTCTTAGCAAGAGGGCACTAACAGTTTCAGAAATCCAGTTGGAGAGTGTAGGAGTTGATTCCCTCAAGGGTATGTATGTTGCATATGAACATTTCAAAGACATCTACAAGGTATGCACTGAGTTTGGTAGTCGGTATCGTTTAGAGTATTCTGATTATTTGATTCAAGATGGTTTTCTTTTTAAAGGATGTCAATTATGCATTCCTAAATGTTCAATGAGGAATAACATAATTAAGGAGAAGCATAGTGGTTGTATGGGAGGACACTTTGGATTAGACAAAACTCTTGAGTTGGTGAGAAGATTTTATCACTGGCCTAAATTGCAGACAGATGTCAGAAAATTTGTGGATTCATATGTGGTGTGTCAAAAGGCCAAAGGGACAAAAAAAATGCAGGACTATACCAGCCATTGCCCATTCCTTCAAGACCTTAGGAAAGTGTGATCATGGAATTTGTGATGGGTTTTTCAAGAACATAAAAATATTTTGATAAGGTTTTGTGGTTGTTGACAGGTTTAGCAAGATGACAGATTTCTTACCATGCAAGAGCACAAGTGATGCTACATATGTTGCAAACCTTTTCTTTAATTAAGTTGTGAGAATACATGGTTTACCCTTGAACATTGTGTCATACAGAGATATGAAATTTGTAGGACATTTTTGGAGGACTTTATGGAGGAAGTTAGGCACAAACTTGTCTTTTAGTTCAGCTTATCATCCCCAAATAGATGACCAAAGAAAATTGGTCAATAGGTCACTCAGAAAGTTGTTAAGGTGCCTCACCAAGAAGCATGGTGAAAAGTGGGATTCCATCATCTCCCAAGAAGAATATGCCTATAATGATTCTATCAATAGGAGTACCAACATAAGCCCTTTCCAAATTATCTATGGATTGAATCCAAGAGGTGTGATGGAATTGAGAAACCTATCCTCAACTGAACATTTCAATGCTTGTGGAGAAGAATTTGTTGAAGGGATAAAGGAGATTCGTGACCAAGTTAGGATGCAATTGCAGAGAAGTACAAAGAAGTACAAGGAGCAGGATGATAGAGGAAAGAGAGATCTGCAGTTCCAAGTTGGAGACATGGTATGGGCAAATCTGAAAAAGGAGAGATTGACAAAAGGGAAACACACAAAGCTCATGATGAGAAAGGTTGGACCTTGTCAAATAATCAATAAGTTTGGGAGCATTGCATATGAAACCCAATTACCTTTAGACATAGGTATATCCCCAATCTTTAATGTTGCAAATCTGACACCATTCAAAGGCATAGTGCAGGAAGATGGTGCATTCCCAGTGGAAGATGCTACAGACATACTGAAGGACTTTCCAAGTCAAGGGCCACCCAAACTTGAAAGGATATTGGACACCAAGATTGTGAAGAAAAATAAGAAAAAAGTCTATAAACAATACCTTGTCAAGTGGAAAGGAATCCCTGAGGTAGATGCAGTATGGATGTATGAAGACCAGATGAAGAAACATGGGACTATAATGTAGGAACTCATCTCAAGTGGAATTGAGATTCAACCACCCGGGGAGTATGGTGCAGGAGCACCCAAAGACAAAAATAAAGAATAAAAGAGTATAATATCACCCATGAGGTGAAAATGATTGTATGTAATAGGTTGATAGGTTTGTGAGTCAATAAGACCCAAATTGATGTAAAGCATTGTCATGGTTGCATTTTATAAGCCACCATGGACAAATGACCATGTGGGTCAGTAAGAGTCTAGGTATGAGTCAGGAAAATAAATATTGGTCTTAGAAAAATCAAACCAAATCCTTGGAATAGGTCAAATACACCTTGGAGTCGCTAAATTTGAAAAGTGCAAGTTGACAACTTTTGTTGTCATTGCAAATTGTTGTAAAATAGGGTAACTAATCCTCCAACAGTTCGAAAGTTTCAAAAGTGGTTGGAAACCATTAGGGGAGCTATATTATGCCCACTTAGATTGATTCCAGGACTGTTTTTGGTGTTGTTGTTGAAGTTTTTGAAATTGATGATGATTTGGAGTTTGGAGCAATACAATATACTTGGAGTTTTCTGAAATTTTGCGTGTTTGTTGTTCATTTATGACTGGTACAGATTGGTGGATGCCTGAAACCAATTGGATGAGTTAGGGAATTCTCTTACCTTTAATTTGAATTAAGTTTGAGGTCTTGTAACAATCAGGTTGTAGAGATCCATCCAAAACTAACCGAACTGGTCACAAACCCTGCCGGCACCCAGGGTTTCACTGCAAAGATGCCCTTAATCTGACCTTTTCACTAGAGGACCAAACAACCTATGGGAAAATTTTAGAGGAGCCATTGTATCATAATATTTTTTTGTTGTTTTTTAGGGAGGCTCCAAGCCCGAAGAGATTGAATTGACCCTAGGCTGGCATCTCTACGTGACTGCCTAAACTATAGAAGAGAAAATCACTTGCAGTAGACAAAGAAGATGGGATCAAGTCCTGAAACCTTGGATTTGGTGGTTTGACTCCTTACCCCACCTTGAAAAATTATTGTTTTAGTTGGGGTACTAATACAAGGGGTACTTTCTTTGTAAATTAGGCCTAATTAGCTTAATTAGGTCTTGAAGAACAGTAAGGGTATAGACCTTTCAACTTGGAGTTAGGGTGTAATCCTTTGGGGAATTGTGTAAATTGATAAAGGGTATCTGAATATTACCTTATTTTATCTTTTCCTTTGTACTTTTATTAAGTTGTGTGTGGAGAACTCAACCGGTAGGGCTACTAGACAAATAGGACAGTTGTGAGACACGTATCCCCTAACATATTTTATAGTCAGATCTTATAGGTGTATTGTGTTGGTTTGACCACCAATATACAATATCCAATAGATTTTCATTCCATCGGTATTGGAAGATCTCTACCATTCACACAAGGGTAGAGTGTTTTCATCCTACTAGTATTGGAAGATACTGAACCGGTATGGACCCGGTCACACAAATTGTTGTGTGAGTTGAGTACTTGGTAGGTGTGTTGTTTAAACCTTTAACAAACAAAATTATTTTTTTTGGACAAGGTATTTGTGGGTGAGAGAAGGTTTTCACCTAGTTTGTTTCCTGGTTTTGCATCAAATACCTTTTGCTTCCTTCACTTTGACTAGTTGTTTATGTATCATCCTTTTAATTTTTGACGCAAAGTAAAATTCCAAGTTCTCTTTCGAATTTCGTATTCTCACGGCCATCATCATTAGAACCAAGGGGATTTTTTCTCCTGCATCAATCCCAAGGACTTGGCATAAGGTAAAGTATGTCCCTAAAAATCATTCACTGGAAATGGTTGATTGTCCACAATCGTTGTTGTTTTATTATTCAATCCCTTTCTCTTGTATATTGGAATCTCATTCCCCTGATATGTATTCATTAATCTCTTATAATATTGCTCTAATTTCTCCAAGTCAACCTTGGTGGGGCTTGTTTATTCAACATAAAACATTCAACAATGGTTGATTTAGTTATCTCCACCATAGGACACCCACAATGCATCCTAATTGTCCTTGTGATGGGATGATAGTGTTGGACTAAATCTCTAATAATATCAACATCCAAAAAAACATTAGGTACTTTCAAATTATCTAGGTCTAATGTCCATGGATTTGACATGGAGACCTTGCCATTTCTCTTATCATAAAAATACCAAAAACAAGTCTCAACAAGAACAAGAATTAACATAGCATCCCTACATCCCTAAAAAAAAATTTAGGACTTCTATAACCTAGTTCTATTAACACATCTAGAAAAGACAATTGTAAGGGTCTTTTCTTAGGGATTGAAGATTCCCCTTTTCCTTGGATGACTATGTTTTATGGGTGTGATGGAGGAAATTTTCTACCATCAAGATGATGAATCCTTGAGAACAAATCCACCCTCTGATACCTCACTTGAACTAGCGCTAAGGTGACCCAGGGGATGAAAGTAATTAAACTAAACTATTAAATTGCAGAGAAGACATCCAGACAACTTTATTGAGCCTTTATCCCTAGGATGAGCATGCAGAGTTGGGACACCAACATGCCGCACTGTAGTTTTGTATGAACAAGGCACATAAACTGTACCGAAATGACAAATATAATTAAAATACTAAATGCTTGCAGGAAAATGGTAAAATAGAATAATAGTTGGAAATACGAAATGAAAGAATAACTTAAGATGAGGGAATATAGAGAGCTCACAAATGATCTACGATTGAAACCTCCCATTAAATAATCTCCTTCCCATAATCAAGAATCTACATACAAGCAAGAAGGAAAATGTTGGGGGTTGTGTTTTGGAGTCTGCCTAAGTCAAACCCTCATTTTGGTATTTCCAACCACAAATAACCCAAATGAAAAGCCACAAGGAAAATATATGATAAAGATCACTTGAAAGTAACAATAAGAGATACACAAATTAAAGATGGGAGAAATAAAAAAGTGAACTCCCTATTGGCAAATGCACACTCCAATGAGATATTGTAGGTGATTGAAGTTTCTGTCATTGATGGCAACCTTGCAATCCCATGAGCCACCGGCAACAGATAGAACATAAGGTAAACCGGCAGTGGACAACACTGAGAAATAGGCAGAGCAACAGGATCCCTCACAACAACAGGTTCATGCAGAGATAGTGCCACCAGCAACAACTGAGCAATCCAAACCTTTGCTTAAAGAAATGCAAACACAAATTGACCTACCAGAGGTCACCACAAGCAAAGAAATTGCTCCCACTGGTGGAATACAGATTGTTGATTCTTCCAATGCAGAATTCAAACCAACAAATGTGATAGAAGTTCTTTTGGATTCTATCAAGAAGATAACATAGTGTAGTTCACAAGCATACAAAGCAATTGATGACACAATTCCAATTTTGAAAATGATAACACCCAAGTGTAATGGAGATGATGTTGTAAACTATTTTTGAGAGGTACCACAATGGTGGTCTTGGTATAGGAAGCTATGGTTGTTATCAAAGAAAATTCCCAGAGATCCAACCTACAAAGAGTGGTCTCCAAAATGCCAAAAGATCCTCAAAATGCCTTCAAACCTAAGAGATATAGGCTCTGGACAAAAAACCAACGTCTGTGGGCACATGCAGGGGCATTACAATTCCTTCCAAGCACATGCGTAATGCTCAAATGGGCACCTGTGAACTGTCAAATTCGTGGGGCACTAACATGCCACGTGGATGTCTCTAGATCACACCCTAGTCCTCGAAGGTGATAGGTTGACAGAGTTGGTAAAATACCTTCTTGGACCTGATTGAGTGATCCAAGTGGACAAAAGGGAAAAGGTGTCAATGCCCAACCTCTGATGACATGGAGGAAGGCACCATTTGTCATGTTGAGTCACAAAGGGAGAGATTTTTGATATTACATGTTGCCCACACTTTAGCGAGCATGTCTTTTCTGAGAGATGTGAAGCTAAAGTAGAGGAAGATAAAGAGTTGTGATAGGGAGGCAGATTTTCATTGATCAAACGAGGTTTCCCCCAGTGAGAGGCAAATGAGATTTGGAATATATATTGGTAATTGATACATCACGAACATGATAGTTGTAGTCTATCACATTGGATGGAGAGATAAAGGACAATTTTAAGATTGGTAAGATAGCATAACAAAAATGAGCCTCGCATTGGAGGAAAGCCCCTAGTTATGAAAAAAGTACAAAATAAGAAATCTCCATGATATGAGATACGCTAGTATGGATAGAAAAGTGCATTATGCTAAATAGCCATATAATAGGGTAATGAGATTTGTCGGTATGGGTAACCATACAATAGGGTGATAAGATAGATAGGTTTTTCTGGCATGGGTATGATACGCTAGATAGCCATGCGATTGGGTGATCAAAGATAGATATGGTAAGTCATAGATTGGCCCCTACCAAGGCAAACAAAAAAGATAGATCAAATGGTTTGGCCCCCATCTAGGAAAAAAAGATCAAGTGGTTTGACTTTTACCAAGGCAAACATGGAGAAGTGATCGACAAGAAATGTGAATGCAAGAGATTAAATGACAAAAAAAGATTATGCAGAAGTGCAGATATGATGGCCCCCCCTTAGAATGATGTGCATGAAAGAGAATGCCATTCTAAGGAGAAGAGAATTTGTGGCACATCAACATAGTGAGATGTTTTCATGGAATGTCACCATTAGCTAGTGACATAGAGATATCCACAACATAAAAAATGAAAGGTGAGAGGATAGGGGGATCTGATAGTTTGGCATTAGAACCCATAAAAATGAGAAGAGATATGTAATACAACTATGAGATGGGTATATCATCATACCACCAAAGTTCTTAGATCTGAAGAAGAGCACATGAAGATAAAGATGAAATAAAAATTCAGCTCAACATGGAAGAAGGTAAAAGATGCCCCCAATGCTTTGCATTATCCCCGAATATCAAAAAGGAAAGATACGACAAATAGAGGAAGTAGAGAGACAAATATAAGAGCACCTCCCTTTCTCATAATGAGAGGTTTGAGGAATATCATCCATGATTGAGACCTCGAAAGGAGGGCAGGCCGTAGACTTTGGCAGCATAGGTGCTTTTTCCTTGTCTACACTAGGTGCATTCATAGAAATAGAAGACACCACTGGAGGCTGATCAGTCCTAGGTAGATGCGAAGGTTTACTCAGAGGAGTAGGCTTAGCCTTGGCCCTTGATGATGAGGAGGCATGAGGCACCACCTGCTTCGAGACTGAGATAGATGGAGTATAGTTTGATGTAGGAAGAAGCAAAGAAAAACTAGGCTGGGTTGATTTAGGAGCCAGTTCCCTTGTCTTATACTGATAATATGCACGATACATCAAATCACCATGAGGAAGCATGGGACCCACTGAAGCAGGCAAAAAATGATCTAACAAAAAGTCCCCACAAGCTACCAAGGGTTGATATCCAATATCCTGGATGACATACACCAAAATCTCATGGGCAAACTTGAGACATTTATGAATTATTAAAGGGACAGCCTCCATAGAAATCAAATAGGGAATACCTAGTTTAGCTCAGAAGAGGTCTGACTCAGGAATGATCACAAATGTGAAAGATATAGCCATGGGTCCTACAAGGACCATTAAGGTGATGCTACCCAAAGGAGGGATGAAAAAACCATCATTCATCATTAGAGTTGCTCAACACTCATCATGCGTAGGCCTATATCAACCATTTATGAATAGAGTCTCCTCCATAATGACATCAACTCTGCAATACGGGTCAACCATCGCACTAATGAGAGTTTAACCATTTAGTTTGGTAGGGATGTATAAATGAGAAAGCTCTCCACAATACGGGGCATCCAAAGGGGTGAAGGACAAGGATACATTACATGCCTTCCCCTTCTGACTAGGAGGCAAGCAAATAGGAGTGATGGTGACCATGTTCAAAAATGGACCATCATCCAAAGAAGGATCTAATGTAGAGATGAAATTTTTCGAATGGGGGAAAGGGGTCTATATAGATCCATAAGTCACTATTGGTCTTGTCAATGAAATTTTTTTATTTATGCTTCTGTACATCAACTTTGATTGCACCATTGTCAATGTGGTCCTGGACATTATGCCAAATATGGTAACATTGTTCGGTGTCATGAGCAAGCACATGATGGTAATGGAAGAACTTTGACCCATCAAACCATCACAAATAAGGTCTAATATCAGACAACAGTCTAATCTTAGGAAGGGTTATTAAGTTATCTTTCTGCAACCACTGCATTATGCTCAAATAAGAGTCATTAAATTTTGTAAAGACCCTATTTTGTTGTGATCCTTATGCAGTACTTGTTGGAGGAAAAACCATGACATTAGCTATGGATTTATTCTTCCTAGACCCTTCCATGGACGTGCCTGCAAAGGACCCACCACGGGGGCTCGAACTAGAATCTCTGAACTATGACATGGTGTGTTTGTAGTTCGTAAGCACGAAGCACATGCTAGAAAAATTCTGATATCAATTGAGAGATAGCTTTTCCCTCAATGTCGTATGTAGATTGCCAATGAAAATCCTCTATAGATCACTATCTTGTAGGGTAAAGGGGATTCCAATGGAGATTGACTAATACCTTGATATGAAATTTGTGATCTTCTCATTGGGCTTCTATTTGCAATGAACAAGGTCAACGATGGTGACCCTGCTACTAATGTTGGCCTGAAACCACTTGAGGAAAAGGTCCATGAGCTGGTCAAAGGTATGAATGGAATGGTCTAGTAAGGAGCTATACCACTCTAACACGGTTCCTTTAAGGGACCGTGAGAATAGTTTAAGCAAAACAAAGTCCAGATTATGATAGTCACTCCACATGGTCATGAAGGAATAGATGTACACATTAGGGTCCCCATCACCATTAAACCTATCAAAATTCAATGACTCCGCAGCAGTATGAATGATAGTGTTAAGGATGTTGATGTCAAGGGGACTCATCCTATAATATGCAGACATGGATGACTGACTAGAGGCGAAGGCCAAGTTGGTTAACTGGAACTACAATTGACCCATGTTTTGTAAGATGGTGTTCAAGACTGGATTAGCGGGCAGAGGAGGTGGAGGTGGACCAAATCCACCACCACCTCCACCAGAACCCCCAGAAGGACTAGTGTCACTGGCAGATGTAGTGCTAGTGCTAATCGTACACATCTGAGTTGTAGCGGAGGTAAAGGTTTAGCCATTAGACATACTCGTATAGCTCAAGGGGGTGGATGAAGAAATGATACTAGGAATAGTAGGCTCAGGATCAACCATGTGCACTGCCGAACCAGGCATACCAACACTAAGTTGAGGTTCGTAGGTAATGGACTGGCCATCCCTAGGAGAAGCATCAGCCAAAGGCACATGATTCCTAAGAATCATTGATAATACCCTCAACATCTCTAGGCCTCTCCTATCTAAGATCAACATGTCTCTCATAGTGTTCATGACATTTCAAACCTGGGGGAGGACAATCTCCCGATTTAGGAAACCCTAAAGTCTCTTAGATTCTTCTCAAGCATGATAGTTTTCTCAAAATCAATAGTAAGAGAAGAGTCATGATCAACAGCAGGAGGGAAAGATGAAGTAGAATTTCTTGGAGAATTGATCTGAGAGTTGGATTGCAAACCAGGTGGAGAGGGCCCCCCTGTCAAAATGGACTTAAGGGGATGAGAAGAAAAGAGATCATTTGGGTCAGGAAGTTGATCATTGAACATTGTCTTGGGTAAAGGAGGACTATAATGGTTGGGAGAGAAACTTTTCCTAAATGACCTCATGACTATGACTCTTATGTCAGTTTGGGTCATAAAGCTCATAAACAAGTCTTCCGATGCTAAGACTACACTACAAAGATATGAAGGATCTCATCCAAAGTTTGATATTCAAAATGATGGAAAATATAATACAAATGCTAGATCAATGATGTACAATACATTTTTTCTATTGTTTTTTTTTCAATTTTTGTTCTGAAAACAAGATTTTTAGATTTATGCAAAATACATAAATGATAAATGCATAATGTAAAAATAAAGATCTTTAACATCAGGTTCACCAAAATGTAATAGAGGAAACTTGCTACCCTAGGGATGATGAATCCTTGAGAAAAAATCCACCCTCTGATACCTCACTCGAACTAGCACTAAGGTGAGCTAGGGGATGAAAGTAGTTAAACTAAACTATTAAATTGTAGAGAAGATGTGCAAATTTCTCTATTGAGCCTCTGTCCCCAAGATGAGTGCATAGAGCTGGAATACCAGCATGGTGCACTGTAGTCCTATGTACGGACGAGGCACATAAACTGTACCAGAATGACAGATATAATTAAAATACTAAATGCTTGCAGGAAAATGGTAAAATAGAATAATAGTTGGAAATAAGAAATGAAAGAATAACTTAAGATGAGGGAATATAGAGAGCATGATCCACAATTGAAACCTCCCATTAAATAATCTCCTTCCCACAATCGAGAACCTACATACAAGAAAGAAGGAAAACATTGGGGGTTGTGTTTTGGAGTCTTCCTAAGTTAGACCCTTGTTTTGGTATTTCCAACTTCACAAATAACCCAAATGAAAAGCCACAAGGAAAATAGATGATAAAGAAAATTGGAAAGTAATAATAAATAAAGAGATACACAAAGTAAAGATGGGAGAAAGAATAAGTGAACTCCTCTCTCCAAAGTTCTCACGAAGATGATATTGTAAACTATTTTTGAGAGCTACCACAATGGTGGTCTTGGTATAGGAAGCTATGGATGTTGTCAAATAAAATGCACAAAGATCCAACCTACAAAGAGTGGTCTCCAAAATGCAAAAATATCCTCAAAATACCTTCAAACCAGAGAGATATAGGCTCTAGATGAAAAAATGACATTGGTGGGCACATGCAGGGGCATTACAATTCCTTCTAGGTGCAGGCATAACACTCAAATGACCACCTGTAAACTGTCAGATTTGTGGGATGCTAGCGCATCATGCAGACGTCTTTGCATCGTGCCCTAGTCCCTGAAGGTGACAGGTCAACAAAGTTGGTGAAATACCTACTTGGAGCTGATTGAGTGATCCAAGTGGACAAAAGGACAAAGGTGGCGATGCCTAACCTCCGATGACATGGAAGAAGGCACCATTTGTCATGTTGAGTCACAAAGGGAGATATTGTTGATATTAGAATGGGGCATTGTAAAGTTTTCATGCTCAACCTCTATTGAAATCAACTATGTAAATAACTCTTTCCACTTCACAAGAATGAGCTACTTGTTTTAGGACCTTGGTTTGATGTTGAATTCTTTTCACTAGTTCCACAGAGGTCTAATTTTAAATTCCCTCAAGTGTAGAGTGGTGAAAAATAGGACTGCAACAAAGTTTTTATGGACTTTTGTATTCTATCATTTCACCATTGATGCATGCTCGTGCCAAGGTGGTCAGCCTCCAAATTTGGATGTTTATCTTAAATTTTCATAATTAGAATTAATTACCACCCTAGATGTGTCTATCCCTTGTTCATACTTTTAGTTCATTGTTGTGTCATGATGTGTTCGCTAACCCCTCGTTTCATTCTCTTTGGTTATCAATGTCCCCAAATGTCCATACCACTCTACCATAGTTGTTCCTCCAATCTCACCTTTCTTGCTTGCAAGGTTGCGGTAACTATGAATACATTCACCGCATCGCAATCTTCCATCAAAAAAGTTTTGCATTCTTCGTGGCTTAGAGGGCTTACAACCCCCCTGACATTTTTGTAAGCCTCCTTCCTCTTGATAGTGGGATAGGGGTAAGCTCAAGTATTTGCACCAAATCACCACAACCATCCCCTTAGAAATTTTCCTATTCCTTATGGGATAGTAGGGTTCGAATTGAGTGACAATTTTTTTCTCACCGATACCCCACAAAATACTCTTACTTGTTCCTTATAAGTACTATGGGTTGGTGGTTTCACTGCTCTGCTGCAAGGCTTGTTGAGCCTTAAATGTTGAGTTATGTGGGACCAAAATGTAGCCTTTGTTTAGAATTTATAAAGAACCACCACCCCACCAGTAATTCTTGGAATCAATTAACAACTCTCATGGGATTGCAAGAAGGTAATAATGTTATCATATAAGCAAAGATTTTCAAGGTTGATGATGTTTTTAAACTAGGACTAAAGAAATGAGGGTTTTTAAGCCTTGGTAAGACAAATATGTAAATAATTTTAGCATTTAGGGTTTAAGGATTTTCAAACTAGGATAACTTACATAAAATTTTGAAAGGCTCCAAGACCCCCCTTGCAAGATCTAGGGCGATGACCCCTCAATGAGAGGCTCAAAGCTTGTGTACCCTAATGGGGGTTCAAGATAATCACCCTCAAAAGCTAGATTATATAGCGAGTGGCCCCCATAGCAAGAGGCCAAAAGGTTGTGTTTCCTTACAAGTGGTATCAAAGCTTGGTCATCTTTGATTTAAGTTGTGGGTTGTTGGATTTTTGAACTAATCCAATTCTAAGTTAGATCTTGTGCAAAAGATACTTTTTGATCTTTTTACAAGAATGTTTAGATGACAAATTCATTGGGGAAAACAAAGGTAGATAAATATTTTCATAACAATTTTAAGATGGAAAGATGGAGGATTTGTTAATTGTTTGAGATCTATGGGATGCTACCAATGAAAATGATTCAAGCTCTATAAATGCTAGATTAATTACTAAATATGATATTATGGAATGGAAAGATAAGGGTCTAATCATATTGTTCTTAGTGGATTCTATTTTAATCAATTTCCATGAGGATATCTATGTAAAGAATCCATGGAAGAAACTTGGTAAGACATATCAAGCCAAATATTTAGTTAATAAGTTTCTTGAGGAAAAAATTGTATTCCTTGATAATATAAGTGGGTGGAAAAATTATAGACCACTTAGAAGAATTCAATATGTTGGCATCTCAATTATAAATGGTAAGAATGATGAAATCATTATAAATCCAAGTCTAGAGGGAGATCTAAATATCCTATAAATTCTAACGTTATTTTTTGGATTAGTGATAATCTTGGACGTTACATAAGGAATGCAAGGAAGTAAACAAGAAGAAATAGAAGAAATTTGAGTCTAATTATGGGTGTGAGATGGAAGATGGTGATGGGTTCATTGTACCTTTGGTAACCTGTGTAGATAATGATGCATCGTTCATTGACTTAAGTGCATCTTTCCATATGACCTCTAATAGAGATTGGATTTCTAAATATGAAGAATTTGATCTAGAGGCAAGGGGTACATGGAGATGATAGTTTTGATACTTAATGTAAGTATAGATTCAATAGCCAACAAGATGAGAGAGGGGGGTGAATCATACAAACTTAATCTTCCATAAAAACATCAGATTCAACCTCGATAACATATACTACAGTAATATAACCAAAACTGCTAAACATGCAAACTCAAAAGCATATAAACATCATAAACCTCATAACACCAGATTTAACGTGGAAACCCAAATAGGGAAAAACCACTATGGGATTTCGGACCCACTAAGAAATATACTCTTCTACAGTATGCTTGGTTAAAACCAAATCATGTTAAAGATTACAAACACATTTCTAGATGTGACCCAGTTAAGGGATTTCTCTCAGATCTGTTAGGATCTTCACCTTGTTAGAAGTGACCTTGTTAAAGGATTTCAAAAACTCAATCAGAATGTCACCTTGCTAGAGGGTTTTACAAATAAGACTGTTAAGTCCACTCGGTTAAGAGATTTTCTGTCACTTTCACAAAATAACAGTAATAAAAATCTATCTCCAACTTCACATCTAAAATGCTAAAGCAGATTCTTATTTGCTCAATGCAATCTAGACATAGAACTAATCTTGTCTATCTGCTGGGCATCTATACTTTGTTTTTTAAAACAGGTCTTCAAGCTTTTGTGCTCGGTAATCACTATGTAGCATCCCTGTGCATACATTTGCCCGCATGCATTGTTTATCAACAACTCCCTATTTATAAACAATTAGCTAACCGCTTAATCTCTTTGATCACACTTCCCATGATCAATCATAGGCATCAGATCTTCAAGCTTGTCCAGGTTCAATGTATCCTTCGATCTAAAAAATGTTTTACCCTACCTTGGAACTTGCATACATTTCTTGGAACTTGTACTAGGGTAATGTGGTTCAATCTGCGTTGTAGATCTTCATGCCGATTTTCCTTTGCCATAGATTCTTTAACAAACTTCATGCATGACATACCAATCATTTAATCAGTTCCATCTCATCAGCTTCCTTCATTAAATAATGCATGTAACCATTTAATGTATTCTATTACAGCCTGGTTACAACTCGGTAACAACTTAGTGAATACTAAACTTTACTCAGTAGACATTCTGCCTTCATTAACCGATAGTGATAACCTTAGGGTTTACCGACTAGGTTCCTTAGGGTTTACTGACTAGGTTCTTTGGGGTTTACCGACTAGGTTCTTTGCTCGGCAACATAGTATAGTATTAACCTTACAATTTACAACATATGTATGATGTTAAAACAATCTAAACATCATGATCTCATCATTGTCTAACTCGATAATAGTTGCCCATTGAATACCTTATTCATCCCCTTATTCATCATATTCTTTCTGTGTCTTTTACCGACATCTTTATACTCATCAAATCATACTTCTCAAGATATGGCAACATCATACTGAATTAGAAAATCAATTTCTTAACATCAATGACAAAATAATAATATCAAGACAGTAAATCATCCTTAATCAGTTATATCCATAATCATCAACAACCTTCTCAATATCATTATTGAAATGCCAACAATCTCCCATTGTCTATTATAATGCCAACAATCTCCCCCTTTGGCATTGATGGAAAAACCAATTGATTTGACTTAATATGATTTGGATTGCTGAAATGCTCTCTTCCTATCATCAGACTTCTCCCCCATACATTAGTCTTCTCCTCTTTTCTCAGTCTTTCTTTTCTACTTTTTTTCTAGTTTTCTCAGTCTTTTCCAGTCTTCTCCCCCTTTGACAACAATGCCAAAGTAAAGAACTAAAACATAATTTCTTCCTGTATGAAATGAATTTCTACTATAATATGTCAACTTAGTCTCGGTCAGAGCATTTTGTCTTCAATTCCTATTTCCTGTATTGTATCTTGCACTGTTTCCTGCACACCTTTACAAAACATCCTAAAGTGTGTAAATTAGCATCAACTCTTAAAAGATATTTGATAGAGTCATCGAATTGATTCTTTCACTGAACTTGGTCAGTGAGTAGAAGATAGGGGTAGGACCCCTAACTTACTTATGAGATACTCAAAAGTGTCCCTTGGTAGTGGATTGGTGAAGATATCTGCTATTTGTTCCTTTGTGCTAACATACTCCAAAACCACTTTCTTCTCTTGAACTTCTTCTCTAAGATAATGATATTTGATAGAGATGTGCTTTGTCTTAGAGTGCATAACAGGATTCTTCGAAATGTTAATGGCACTAGTATTGTCACAGAATATAGTTACTGTCTTGGTAACTTTCTCATTTATACCTTCCAACAATTCTTTGATCCATGCTATGTTGGTAAAATTCAATGCTGCAGCAATGTATTTAGCTTCTGTTGTTGACTGTGAAACACATCCTTGTTTCTTGCTAAGCCAACTCACTAGTCTTTCTCCTAAAAAGAAAGCTCCTACATTTTTGCTTTTCCTATCATCAATGTTGTCTGCCCAATCAACATCAGTATAAACTTTTAAATCAAAATCATTTCCTTTCTAATATACTAAGCCATAATCCTCGGTGTCTTTCAAGTATCTAAAAATTCTTTTGATTGCTGTCATGTCTGTTTCCTTAGGATCTGCAGAGAATCTTGCAA
This sequence comes from Cryptomeria japonica, assembly GCF_030272615.1. Taxonomy (NCBI): domain Eukaryota; kingdom Viridiplantae; phylum Streptophyta; class Pinopsida; order Cupressales; family Cupressaceae; genus Cryptomeria; species Cryptomeria japonica. Next base: position 214,600,877 of record NC_081414.1, on the reverse strand, counting down.
CTATACCTACTGCATGTGCTATGTCTAGTCTGCTATGAACAACATATTGTAGCTTTCCAATCATGGATCGGTAAAGTGTCTCATCAACAGATGCAGATTCATCATTCCTTGATAGTTTACAGTTGGTAGTCATAGGAGTACTTACTAGTTTTGAATCCTCCATTCCAAATTTCTTCAAGATTTCCTTTATGTACTTGGATTGAGTAATGAAAATCTCATTTTTCATTTGCAGTATCTGTAAACCTATAAAATACTTTATCTCACCGATTAATGACATCTCAAATTCTTTGCTCATTTCATTTCCAAAGTTCTTGCATAAAGAGTCATTTCCACAAAATATAATGTCATCAACAAATATGGCTGAGATCAGTATTCCATTTTCATCATTCTTCATGTACATATTGTTGTTCTCACTTGTCCTTATAAAACCAATCTTAATTAAATAAGAGTGCAATCTTTCATACCATGCTCTAGGTGCTTGTTTCAAACCATATAATGCTTTGTTCAATTTACATACCTGATCTTTATTCTTGTCTTCAACAAATCCTTCAGGTTGTTCAATAAAAACTTCTTCTTCTAATACTCCATTCAGAAATGCAAATTTGACATCCATTTGATATACCTTGAAGTTTTTGAAAGTAGCATATGCCAACAATGTTCTTACTCCTTCAAGTCCACAGGTGCAAAAGTTTCACCATAATCAATTCCTTCTTCTTGAGCATAACCTTTGCATACTAGTCTTGCTTTATTTCGAATGACCTCTCCTTTTTCATTTAGATTGTTTCCGAAAATCCACTTTGTACCGATTACATTTTTGTCCTTCGGTCTTGGGATTAGTGTCCATGTGTCATTCTTCTTGATTTGATCAATCTCTTCTGTCATAGCATTTATCCAGTCTTCACTGTTAAATGCCTCTTTCACTATTCTCGGTTCAAATTCAGATATTAGACATGTCTTCTATCTCAGTTTGTTCCTTGTCATCACTGGATCATCCTTATATCCTATAATCTAACTTGGTGCATGATGTCTTCTGACATACTTGGCTAATATAGGCTCGGTAGGCTCTGTATGATCTTCTTCATCACTTGGTAACTTGATATTCTCTTCATTTTCTTCAACAGTTTTCTCAGTAAGACTTGTCAGTTGAACATAGACAAATTCATCACAGTCTTCTGGTTCCTTGGAATTTCCTTCATCATTTCTTTTTGCAAATTCATCAATTTTCACATTTGCACTTTCTACTATTTTGTTAGATGATTTGATCAGACATCTAAATGCTTTGCTTCTAGAAGAATAACATAGAAATGTTCCTTCTTCACTTTTCTGATCAAACTTGCCATTTCTATCATCTTTGTGTACATAGCATCTACTTCCAAAGATTTTAAAATAACTTACATTAGGTTTCTTGTCATACTAGATTTCATATGGTGTCTTCAAAGTACCTTTCTTCAATTGTACTCGGTTCAGGGTGTAAACTATTGTGCTTATTGCTTCTCTCCAAAATGTTTGTGGCACTTTCTTTTCAATCATCAGGGTTCTGGCACAATCCACAATAGATCTGTTTCTTCTCTCAGCTATTCCATTTTGCTATGGAGTTCTTGGTGTAGAGACTTGTCTTTTAATACTATGATCATTGCAAAATAAGTTGAACTACAGATGTGAACTCTCCTCCTCTATCTGATCTAAGACATTTTAGTTGTCTTCTTGTTTCATTTTCAACTCTTGCCTTGTACCATTTAAACATTTGAAAAGCTTCTGATTTTTCTTTTAAAAACATTATTGACATCATCCTTGAATAGTCATCCACAAATAATATGAAATATTTATCACCATAATAAGTTTGAACTTTTGTAGGACCACAAAGATCAGTGTGCACAAGATCTAAAATTCCCTTAGAAGTGTAAGACTTACTTGTAAAGCTTGATCTTGTCATCTTACCCATCTGGCATCCTCGACACATAGCATTCTCAGATTTTTCAAGACTTGGTAGACCTCTTACTTGATGCTTCTTACTTATTTTGATCATATTATCAAAATTTACATGAAAAAACCTTTTATGCCATAACCAGATATCATCTATATTTGCATACAGACACTTGTTCCGAGTTGAGTCAAGGTGAAATGTATTACCTTTTGTTTGTGTCTTGGTAGCAGCTAACTTTCCATGCTTGTCATGAACTTTGACAATTCCTTTCTAAAATTCTATTTGGTAACCTGTATTGTTTAGCTGTGCTACACTCAACAAATTGTATTTCAAACCTTCAACCCAATAAACATCATTGGATCTTGCATTGTCAAGAAGTGTTATAGATCCTTTACCTCTTACTGGACATGGTGCATCATTACCAAATCTTACATAGCCTCCATCATAATCTTCTAACATAACAAACTTGTGTTTATCACCTGTCATATGATGTGAGCATCCACTATCTATGATCTAAGAATCATTAGTATTTATGTGAGATATTAGGGCTTTTTTTTCATACCTTTCTTCATCTGATCCATCTTTGATAGCCACATAAACTACTTCCTCTGTATCAGTTTCATCTGATTTATCATCATTGGATTCCTCATCAGCTATTAAACATGTCTTTCTATCTCTTCTTCTGAAGTCTCGGTGTCCTCTGTAATGATTATCTTTCTATCTATCATCGCAGTAATCTCTCTTTTTAGTAGAATCTTTGTTAGGACAGTTAGAAGCCATATGTCCTATTTTATCACAATTGAAACATTTCAAAGGTAGTTTTCCTTTATACTTACCTTTGCCTCTCGATAACCTTCTAGCTAATAGTCCTTCATACTCTTCTTGCTTCCTAATTTCCTCATACAGTTTGTGTACTTCTTCCATGTTCTTGTGAAATCTTTCACCTCCTCCACTATGATCTCCTTCAGAGTACTTATACTTTCTTTCATTGTAATCATTAGATTCATCAAGATGAAAAGAACTAAATGCAGATTCAACTTTATTTACCGATGACCCACTGTTATCAAAGTTACTTATCTTCAAATGCATGTAGCTTACCAATAGTAGCATCTAAAGAAACTGGCATATTAGGTATAGACCTCAATTCATTGATTGTAGAGACTCAGATTGCATAAGCCAATAGATGGGTTCTTAACAACTTACTTGTTATATCCTTTTCTTCAATAGTTCCACCTGCTCCTTTTATTTGATTGACAATCTCCTTTAGTCTTGTACTGTACTGGGTTATGTTCTCACCTTCATTCATCCTTATAGATTCAAGTTGTCCTCTTAGACTGTCTACTTTTTTCTTTTTGAACATGTTCATCTCCTCCATACACTGATATGAGCTTATCCCACATAGCTTTTGCATCATTGTAGCCTTCTAGATCATTAAACTCTGAGTCAATTGATGTAGATGTTAATTCAATCATTGCTTCGATATGTTCTTGCTTTGCGTTTATTTCTTCCATAGTCAATGGATAGGTGCTCGGTGTGATGAAATCATTCTCCAGATAATATACAACATATCCTCCAATTCCTGATAGGTGCAGCTTCATCCTTTTCTTCCATTTAGAGAAACTTGACTTGTCCAGCTTCGGTGCATCCCTCTTATACATCTTTGGATCTTTGCCTCAAGTACCTTTAAAATTTTTCTTCTGGAGTCCAAAGCTCTGATACCAATTGATAGTTCTGATACTTAATGTAAGTACAGATTCAATAGCCAACAAGATGAGAGGGGGGGGGGGTGAATCATACAAACTTAATCTTCCATAAAAACATCAGATTCAACCTCGGTAACATATACTATAGTAATATAACCAAAACTGCTAAACATGCAAACTCAAAAGCATATAAACATCATAAACCTCATAACACCAGATTTAACGTGGAAACCCAAATAGGGAAAAACCACTATGGGATTTCGAACCCACTAAGAAATATACTCTTCTAGAGTATGCTCGGTTAAAAGCAAATCCTGTTAAATATTACAAACACATTGCTAGATGTGACCCGGTTAAGGGATTTCTCTCAGATCTGTTAGGATCTTCACCTTGTTAGAAGTGACCTTGTTAAAGGATTTCAAACACTCAATCAGAATGTCACCTTGCTAGAGGGTTTTACAAATAAGACTATTAAGTCCACTCGGTTAAGATATTTTCTGTCACTTTCACAAAATAACAGTAATAAAAATCTATCTGCAACTTCACATCTAAAATGCTAAAGCAGATTCTTATTTTCTCAATACAATCTAGACATAGAACTAATCTTGTCCATCTACTGGGCATCTATACTTTGTTTTTCAAAACAGGTCTTTAAGCTTCTATGCTCGGTAATCACTATGTAGCATCCATGTGCATACATTTGCCCGCATGCATTGTTTATCAACAGCTCCCTATTTATAAACAATTAGCTAACTGCTTAATCTCTTTGATCACACTTCCCATGATCAATCATAGCCATCAGATCTTCAAGCTTGTCTAGGTTCAATGTATCCTTTGATCTGAAAAACATTTTACCTTGCCTTGGAACTTGCATACATTTCTTGGAGCTTGTGCTAGGGTAATGCGGTTCAATCTGCACTGTAGATCTTCATGCCGATTTTCCTTTGCCATAGATTCTTTAACAAACTTCATGCACGACATACTAATCATTTAATTAGTTCCAACTCATCAGCTTCCTTCATTAAATAACGCATGTAACCATTTAATGTATTCTGTTACAGCTCAGTTACAACTCGGTAACAACTCGGTGAATACTAAACTTTACTCAGTAGACATTCTGCCTTCATTAACCGATAGCGATAACCTTAGGGTTTACCGACTAGGTTCTTTGGGGTTTACCGACTAGGTTCTTTGCTCGGTAACATAGTATAGTATTAACCTTACAATTTACAACATATGTATGATGTTAAAACAATCTAAACATCATGATCTCATCATTGTCTGACTCAGTAATAGTTGCCCATTGAATACCTTATTCATCCCCTTATTCATCATATTCTTTCTGTGTCTTTTACCGACATATTTATACTCATCAAATCATACTTCTCAATATATGGCAACATCATACTGAATTAGAAAATAAATTTCTTGACATCAATGACAAAATAATAATATCAAGACAGTAAATCATCCTTAATCAGTTATATCCATAATCATCAACAACCTTCTCAATATCCTTATTGAAATGACAACAATCTCCCATTGTCTATTATAATGCCAATAGGGGATTATTCTTATTTAAATATTATTGGTTATGGTATAGTTAGAATCATGTTTCTTGATGTTATTATAAAACTATTAATGGTCTATTTCATATCCATAGACTACAACAAAATTTATTATCTATGACTAAACTAATAGATGCAAGTACATAGATAGTTTTTTCTAATGCAATATGCAAGATGGCTAGATATTTTATGGTGATTGATATAGGTCTCATATTTATAAATTTATATAAGCTTGATTCTATAATTTTTAGTGCAGTAGTACTTCTATGAAAAGGAAGCTTTTTGCTACTTCATTGGAAGAGGTGAGGGTTTCACCTTCAATAGATTGTCATGGCTTCTAGGTACCCAAGGGTGCTCCTTTTTTTTGAATCAAAGCTACCTACAAAAAAGAATGTGTTATTGTGATAGAGACTTGGCAATATTGAATAAAAGGGTCTAAGGAGCTTGACAAATAAAAAAACTTGTTAAAGAGTTCTTTGGTTGTAATCTTGATTTTGATTTATACAAACATTGCATTTATGGTAGATAAAATCATATTTATTTTTAATTGAGTTCTTATAAATCTTATGGTTTGTTGGATATTATTCACTTTGATGTGTTTGGTCATGTAGATGTTCCTTCCATTGGAAAACCCATATATTATGTTTCATTTATTAATGATTATAGTATAAGGACATGGGTATATTTTCTAAAGAGTAAATCTAAAGTTTTCAATTGATTTAAAAAATTTAAAGCAATGGTTGAGATGCCAATTAGAAATAAAATAAAATGTTTGAGGACTAATAATGGAGTAATTTTTCTTTGAATACTAACATGGATGAACCAAGATATGTAGAAGAGGAATTTAGGTATGTATTATGCATAATCCTTGAAGTTTTTTATGGAATAAGAAATGACAACTTTGAAAATGAATTATACATAGGATCTAGTACCATTTCTTAAAGGGTGAAGTTATATTGGTTGCAAATGGGATTTCAACAAGAATATTGGTTGGGGGCATGGAGAAGTACAAAACTTCATTCGTTGAAAAAAGTTACTCTTTGGTTTAGGGTGTTGATTATAGTGAGATATTTACTCATGTTACAAAAATGACATCCATTAGACTCTTGCTTTCTTTTGCTATTGCTTGTGATTTAGAGATTGTACAAATGGATGTAAAAACTAATTTCTTTCAAGGTGATTTGAAGAAGAATAGTTATATGGCATATCTAAAGCATATGTGGTGATAGATAGAAGTAATTTGGTTTGTAAATTGAAGAAATATTTGTATGACCTCCAACAAAGCCCTTGGATTTGGTACCAAAAATTTGATACATATATGTTGAGTTTAGGATTTGAGAATCCTAAATTAAATCATTATTCTTAATATAAAATTTATTTTCATTTCTTGATTATTACATTATATGTTAATGATAAGTTATTTATTGGTAAAGGGAAAGAAACAATTTCATAACTAAATTCTCAAATTATCGTTAATTTTGAAATAAAAGAACTCATCAAATGGTGCATCTAGCAAAGGGGGATATTTAACCATGTCAAGGGAGCATAAGTGTCCTAGGGATTAATTAGCAAGTTTGTCAAGAGATTTGAGAATAACACAAAGGTTACTTGAGATGTAAAGCTCTTGTTTTTAATTATCGATCATTAGGAAATAGAAATGTAGGTAAATGATAAAAATAAAACTAGGAGAAAGAGAATGAAACTACCAATATAGATAAGATAACAACTTCAAAATTACATATATAAAGGTTTTATTGAGTAATATTTGGCTATGAAGATAGCCACCCAAGATCTAGAGGCTGAATGGAAAGTGAAACAATAAGAGAGATAGAATATGACAAGAATAAATTGTATTCCTATCAATAATATAATATGATCAATTGGATGATTATTATATTGGAGTCCCCCTTGGTTATATAGCAAAGGTGAGAAAATAGGAGTGCATAAAATTACGATAAGTATCATAAACTTATGACATGAAACAAAAAGTGAAAAACTATCATCCCACCTAAAGTTAAAAAATGAAAGTGTGATAACACCAAAAAAGGTGGATAACCCACTAAAGGTGGAAAAGTTCAACCATGAAAGGTGGATATGATAATGTGATAAAGGCACTAAAGGTGGAGACACAACATAAAGTGAAAATGATAACATTATAAGTCCACCTAAAGTGGAGATACTCCAACAACCTCTATGTGGCTCCCTAAGCAAGCTTAAGTAATGTGTAATTAGGACCTAGGTGGAGAATAACCAAGGTAAAATACCTTAATTACACCAGAACCCCCCTTAAGTGAAACTTAGGGAGATGTGCACAAAAGATAACAATGTAAGATGAATCTTGACTACTAGGCCATCTTAAGTACCCATGAACAAATGGAATGCAATCTCCCACAAACAAAGAAAAGGAGAAAACCCACTGGGAAAAAAGTCCTCCCCAAAAGAGAGATGAAAACACACAATGATCTCAATGATGAATGAGAAGAAAAAAACCTCATATGATGAAAAATGCCCCCCCACACCCCCATAAGAGAAAAGAAAAGAAACCATGAACCCCTTCCTCAATATAGAATCTCCTACAAAAATGGTCTAATGATGTTGAACAACATTTCTCCACATCAGGAAGAAATAGAGCCAATATTGCACCAAGAATGTCAAAGTGTGACAACATCACTAGTCAACAAGAAACTTTCATAAAATTCACAAAAGAGATCTAATTGAAAAATTAAAAAATGTTACAACCAAAATATAGAATATCCATGGTGTCAAGGCTACTAATCAACTTTAGCAAACTTGATATACATATAAACCCAAATACACTACAAAACCCTTGCCCACATTTTGTCAAAACATATAGAGAACTCTGAAAATTTGCATTGTATGACCTTAACACATGGAAAAAAGGGTACTATATGTTATCACTGTTTTTAAAATTGGGTTCTTTTCCCATAATTGGCTATGGTTCTTTGAAAATATTCGTAGGGTGTGGCCACAGGTGTCTCAGCTCTGTTCTAAACCTAGAGGGTTTAAGGGTTTTCCAAGTTTTACGCTTTATCTTTTGTTTTAAATCCCCTGGTTTCTATTCCGTCGTTACTTTATTTCACTTAAGTCATGGGTCGCGGGGTCGTAAGAAGTGTCCCCCCCTTGCTATTTACCTAGGCGGTCATGTTAATTATTTGAAAAATTTTCACCTTTTATTATTTCCTTCTAAAGTGCCGGGCCAAGTAAACATTGATCAACTTGGGGAAAGATCCGATGGTTGGCGCTATTTCGCAAGGGTTAAGTGCTTGCCCTTTAAGGCTGCGAAATAGCGAGGATTAATATCAGCCGTCCATGTGTCATGCGGAGGAAGTGAAGGTTGCGGTTGTCAAGAAGGTGGGGCCCCCTCTACGTGGTCTTCTCTGGCGTATTAGAGGGCAGCACGTGGCACAGGTCGCCACAGTTATCATGTTGAGATCAAGGTTCAAAAGTGGGCCCCAAAGATGAGTCAGCTCACAGGTGGAGGTGACCTGGCAAGGATAGCTCTTACAATTCATTGAGACCCCGTGGCCCCTTCCAGTGAATGAAAAGTCGACAGGTCAGCTTCGAAGATGACAGGGCGCTAGGTGTCCGTGGCGTGTCCGTGGGCCCACCACCTCTGAGAGCTCCTAACAGGGTTTAAATGCCGAGCAAGTTGAGATAAGATCTAACGGCTCGCGCTATTTCGCAAGGGTTAAGTGCTCACCTTTTAAGGCTGCGAAATAGCGAAAGTTAACCTGGACCGTCCACGTGTCTTGATGACACGCGGTCTAAAAGGCCACTGTGGGTCCCTGTAGTGTATGCTTAACAAATAAAAATGTGACAGGTCGGCTCCGAAGATGACAAGGTGCCAGGTGTCCATGGCGTGTCCGTGGGCCCACCATTTATGAGATAGACCTGTCGAGAAGAAAGTGGGGCCCCCATGGTTCTTCTTCCGGCAAGTGACAGAATGACAAATCAGCATAGTGGATGACTAGATGCCAGATGTCACTGATGACTCAATGGGCCCACCATTCCTGAGGACCTGTTCGAAGGATTAAAAGGTGATTAACTTGAAAGATAATCCAACGGCCCGCGCTATTTCGCAAGGGTTAAGTGCTCACCCTTTAAGGCTGCGAAATAGCGAGAATGAATATCGGCCGTCCACGTGTCATGATGATGACATGGCAAAAAGAGAAAGACACGGGCCCGCCACAGTATAAAGGGCGACATTCAGCCAGTATCAAAATAGAATGTGAGGGGATTTTCTAAGCCAATGGTCGGATGCCGCGTGGTATTATGTGGCCAATAAAAAGACAGGATTTAGACTAAGGACAAAGCCGTCAAAATGAAATTCACAGAGAGACACTTGCAGAAAGACTGCGACCCGTTGGAGCTAAAATATGAATTCTCGTATGAATTCGATTTTGAAGGGACGGCCGAAGCATGCGGAATCAATGTTACAGTTAAGGCCCAGAGTACAAGCATTTGATTTCCTAACAACCTTGTAAGGATAACTTTTAAAAGGATTTTTGCAGAGGAAGCAAACGCAGAGTTATCTTTTATAAAAACAGAGAAGGCGAATTGGTTGCAGAGCGAATTTCTTCGAGCAAGCATCAGGTTTTTTCTTATTTTGCAGCCATTCTTGTGTTGTAATAAGTGAAATTGTTCTTGTATAACAGAAGTATTTTCAGAAGTAATATTTATCTGGTTGTATTGCAAATGGCTCCTAAAAGGGAATTTTCTGGTAAAGTTGATTATCTTGAAAGAAGTGTGTGTGATGACTTCTTAGAGCAGTTGACGCTGTCAACCAACCAGGCCTCTAAGGCCAAAGAATTAGTACCCAGGGCTCCCCGACTGAGAATTGGAGAAGGATTATATGATAAGGGTAATTGGTTAAGAGACCCACTGGTTGGGCTGTCTGGGTTGGGGTTATTTAAAATCGGTTTTGGAATGAGGAATTCTCCTGCTCCTCAAAATAGCATTTGGGAATTAGATGTTGGGAGATTGGTAGTCCCAGGGGTGTTCATGGATACAGATTTGTTAACCCAAATGGCATTGAATTATGATTCAGTTACCAGGTGTATCCGGGATGTGAATGGAAAAACCCTCGTGGAGATAAATGCAGAAGAACTGAGAAAAGCGTTTGGGCTTAGTGAGTTTACCAATTTCTTGGAGCCTATAAACTTCACACAATTAGCTCAGGTATACAGGGCACAGAGGACTCATCTCAGGAATGGGCCTCTTAAAGAACTTTTTCTGAAAGTGGGAGGGTTAGCAGTTGTAGGGCCCAATACACAAGAGCCTTTTTCACTAAGTATGTTTACCTTAAGGGCAAAAGGGATGTACTGGGCACTTTGCCAAGTTCTAGGAGAGGATGCTGAACCTAATATGCCGAATCATTATCTATTAATGATTGTTCAAATTCTGAATCCTTCTCTTGCTATTACATTTGATTATGCCTCCTATATTGCTGATGCTATCCATGGAGGATTGATGGGGATAAAGAATGGGAAGGTGGATAGGCCATTTGGGTGGTATTCACTATTGATGCACCTCTTCCTCTTCAAAGGTGGAGATTATTTTGCCAGTGGAATGGACCTGGTAAAAGAAAAGGAGGGAGAAAAGATGCCAGTACAATTATGGAGTACCGTATTGTCATGGGATAGAGAGGATGCAAGTTTTCTAAAGTTTGATAAATACTTTGCATCCAAGATAAGGACTCTTCTTTGCTCTGACAATCCACGAGTCCCCAAGGTTCTTCTGGAATTCTTAAGACCAAAAGAATTCGCAGAGAATGTCAAGATTGTTCATAACTGGGGTGATATGTATTTGTATCAAGTGTCCACAGTGTTTAGGGTCTTTGGTTTCAGAGGCACCCCATTTTTGTTACCATACCAGGTCACCCTCAAAGTGGGAATAGCTGAGATTCTCAGACAACTTGGTGACTTGCAAGAGGCAGAGTTAACAGGCCGAGGTAAAGGGACTATTTTCCCTATAGCTACAGTAGCCCACCAATTTGTAATCACCAAGGGAGGCTGGAAATGTTTTGAGGATTTCCTTAAACCCTACCATTTGTCCACTGCAGTGTCTAGATGTGCTGACCCGGAGGACTTCTACAATGGTGTATTCCGGAAGAAAGTAGCATGCAGAGGTAGGCCTCATCAATTCCACTTTCCTGAAGACTTAATCAGGAATGAATTTGATTTAGATGAACAGGAGTTGAGGAAGGAAAAATGGGTGGCTTACAGGAAGGCCCTGGATTTTGTGCATCAATTTGATGCCAGCTATGACCCATTGTCTAGCTTCTTCCCATTGGAAGAAAAGATAAAGTTTTTGATCATTTGTTTTGAGGATGTGATGCAGACAATAAAGGAGAAAAGGGGAGTTGTAATTAAAAACAACCCTGAGAAAGCAAGAATAATTTTGGGGAAATCAGCTCCCACTAAAGCCATCCCTCCTGGTGATTATACCCTGCATAAGAAAGCAGGTTACAGTGTATTGGTGTCTGCAACAGGGGAACCCTCTTCATCTAAAGGGAAGAGGAAAGCACATGAAGTCATTGACATCCAAGACAGCCCAAAGAAGCAGAGGATGGGGAAGGAAGTGCAATCAGATACACCCTTATATTCCCCATCCCAATCCCCTCTCCACATTGGAGATGAACAAGCAGCAACTGAATACCTCTCTCAGTTGGGCAGTTTGGGGGAGATTGCGTATACATATGATGAAGCGGAAGAGGGGATGCCAGAAGAACCCACTGAAGCACAAATGAACATCACCTCGACTGAACTCAAAGGCCAGGAGTGGGATCCTGAGATAAAGAAGGCCACTAGTGCTTTTCTAGCAGATGATAGTTTTGTAACATCTGAAGCATTCATGCAGTTTATATGGAAACAACATATAGATAAATATAATGCTAGATGTGAAACAAGAAAGGCAGAACAACCAAATAAAGATCCAGCCTCGGTGGAGGAAGAAATAAAACAGGAGATGATGGAAGAATTCAAAACCATCACTCCTGAACAGGGGAGAGATTTAGTAGCACAAGCTGGAGTGCTCATTTTGCCAGAATGGAATATTGCTGATGCTCTGGTGCTGGATGCAGTGAGGAAAGAAACCAAACCCATGGAAGGGGTTACATTCAGTAAAGACAATGCTGCTCTAGTCATGTGGTCCCTTAAGAGAAATGAGGACAAGAAGGGTAAAGACACCACAGGGACAAGTCACATTGGCGGATTGATGGTCAAGAGAGTAGAAAGTACAGGGGTAGTAGAGGCTGCTAGCACAGTGTTGGAGACTGCCAAATTTAGTGTTGCAGTAGCTGAGAAGGATGCTAAAGAAAAGGAGGCTCTCCAGCTCAAATTGGAAATAGTCTTGAAAGCTTATGACAGTGCCAAGGAGGAAATAAGAGGCAAGGAGAGTATCAATGCCAAATTGCAGAGCCAGTTAGCAAGACAACGTCAACAAGGTGAGTCTTCAACATTAATGATCACCTCTTCTCCTGCAAGACCTCCACCTACTAGCCCCATTATTGAGCTCCCACCATCTCCTGCACCTTCCAGCTCTCAGATGATAGAGATAACTCCCCAAGAATTGGAGAGTCTTAAGCAAACTCAGGCCTATTATGCAGGGAAGTATGAAGAAAAGATCAAGGCCACAGTCTCCAGTTTTGCAGACACTATAAATGCTTCACTCCTTCACAATAGTGTAGGAAAAGTCATGGAGATATGGACTGAGTTGAGAAGAGATAAAGTCATATTGACACCCATTTTTGACAGATGGAGGCCTAGGGAGCAGGATTTGGAGTTCATGTGTGTTTCCTGTGATGAAGCAAGAGCTAACCCTATTATCAAATCCACTTCTGATATCACTAAGAGTTTATTGCAATTGGCAACAGAGGTGGATAATGTGGAAAGAAGGGTTAAATTGCTTAAAAAGGAATACACTGATTAGGTTTGTGAGTTATTCCCAGGAATTTTTGCCAATCCAGATCAGCTGAAAGACAAGCAGATATGGCTCAATGAGATAAATGTTAAATTATCAGCAAGGGTCAAGGGAATTATTGATCTGGATGATACCTCATTTTTTGTTATAACCATACAGGAAATAGAGAGAGTTAAATCACACTACAGTTTTCTTAACTCAGAAGTCAACAAACTGAGGAATTCTTGGAAAGGGTTGACTAAGGTTAAAAGTGATGTGATTAATTTTGTATGGCCGATCGAGGAGACGTATGGTGAGTGGGGAATTAAATATTCCACTCGAGATCCAGAGCAGTTAGAGAATGTCCTTGAAGAGCCAGAGGAGGTTGCAACTGAACAACCCGTCCAACAGACTGCTGAAGAAGCTGAAAAGAGCGCATAACTGAAATTGTAACTTCTTCAATTTTTGAAGTAATTGTAACAAACTTTCCTCAAGAAGTCCGAAGCTTTGTGCATCCATATTGTTATAAATGGATACCAGGACTAGAGGGAAAGGTATCACAAAATTTTTGTAAGAAAACGCTGCAGAAATGTTATCTGAGCTTTTCCAAAAGTTTAATGGAGAATCAGACTTTTGTAAAATCTTTTTCAAATGAATATCAATATACAGACTGTCAGTTTTGAGTAAAGCTCTGTGTCATCTTCAAATTTGTCCTTAATTCTATTTACTCTTTCATTCAGAATAGTCTAGGATTTTTCTGTTTGAATGGAATTGTAAGGCAATCTCAGTATGGGTGTTTCTAGCTTTTCTCTTTAGGAGGGAAATTAAATAGGCATGACCACTCTACCAGTAAATACTTTAGGATAAACTTAGAATTTTGAGGACCATAGCTTATTTTGAAGTGATTAAATTCTTGATTGATGCTAGGCATTTACAGGGATAAATGGAGACCAAGTTGATGGGAAGTATAGAGATGTTTTATTTCAGGAGTTTTATTTGAGTTTGAGTGACTCTGTAGCCTTGGATAAAGCACTGGTACTAATCGAAGCTGTTTATTGCATGCTTTGTTGATCAAATATGCTGAAGTTGAGTATTGTTTCATTTTTTGTTTTTAGTTGTTTTTCAAGGTGAATAAACTCACTGGTTTTCTGGACTGGTTTGCTATGGGTTTGTTGCTTAAGAATGTGAAGTTAATTCACAAAGGGTATACCCGCCTGGGCTTAAGGAAGAGCCCGAAGTGTAGAAGGTCTAACCAAACCTTGTCATATGTTGTCTCTGAAATCCTTTTATCCTTGATGTCTTCTTGGCACCCATTTTAGATTATATTATTAAAGGCATTGAAGGGGAATCAGATTTTGAGAACAACAAAAGTGGCGACTCTGCTGGGGACAGTTATCACAAAGATATACACACAGAATCTGTGCCAAGACTTGTGGAAAGTATTGTTGTGTTTGTGAGTAAGACTGCTTGCGTCTATATTTCCCACAACTTTGTGGGTGGCGACTCTGTTATTTTTGAACCAGTCCTTGTGAGATATAAACTTTCTAAAATAAAGACAAACAAGATGCAAGGAAATAAGCATACAAGGTCATTCATGAAGAAACATCCTCGTGAAACCCTGCAAGAAGGTCTGCCCGAGCAATCACGAAGAGGCCAGAAGAGATCTGTGATGCATGAGCCGTCAAATGCTGCATGGGTGCAGAAAAACAACAATACTGGTAAGATGCCTGACCGACCTGTTTATGCAAAGTGAAATTCATCTTCAAGAGATTCGGATCAGGATATTTTAGGTTTTCATTCAGGATTGTTTGGAAATATTGATGATATGCCTATTTTAAGTCGAGATTTATCACATGCTAGTGTTTCTGCAAAAGATAGAACTAGTTCAAATGCTATCAGGCACTCTGTTCCTAGGACAATAGATGGGAACATTAGTTTGATTGATATAGATCAAGTTAATGAATCGGATTCTGAAGAAAATTATCCTGATGACGATAAAATGTCCCAAGAAATTGAAGAATTAAATAAAAGAGTTCATCATTTAATATCTTTGAGGGCCCAAAAAGAGGCAAATAAGGAAAAGGAAGTTAAAGCCAAAATGATGGAGAGAGATAGGCTTCTTAGGCAGATAGCTGATCTTGAAGTCCTTGCCAAGGACAAAGAAAAGAGTGATCAAGAAGGCCCGGTGATCAGGGAAATCTTAACTCCTAAGATCAGATCAGTTCCTAAGTCAATAGCCCAGCCAAGTAAAGAAGTCCCTAATGATCCCCAACTCCCTAAAGTTAATTTAGACAAAGGGAAACAAATATGGGTAGATGATGGAGTAGAGTCTAAAACTGCAGAAGGGATTTCTCATAGGATCCTAGCACATGAGAGAGAGATGGAAAGGATGAGGAAGGAAAAGGAAGACCTCCAAATGGAGTTGGAAAAGGCTGAGTTAGAAGCTGCAAATCAAGAAGTTAAGAGAAAGATTAACTACCTAAAAGCTCCCCCTATTACATTCCCATCAGAAGATCTTAGTAAGCCTAATCCCCAACAAATTTCTCTCCCTCAGGTCAATATCCAACCAGCAGTGCACACTAACATTGCCTCAGCAAGCCACATACCTTCAGATAAGCAGTACACCCAAACATCTCAATCCCCAATCCCAAAAGCTAAAATGATCATGGGGAATAATAGTGCTGTGTCTCCTTTTCAAAGAAGGCCGATTAATCTAGAACAATATAAGCAATTGTTTTTTGATGGGATCCCAGGGTATCCAAATCATGTTCCCACTGAGTTAAGAGACAAACTCCATAAATTTGTCGGGAACAATGCAGTCAGTGCTGAGGAACATCTCAAATCTTTTGGGGATTTGATAAATGACTATGAGATAGTTGATGAAGATGTGATTATGAAATTGTTTGTTCAATCCCTGGTTGATGATGCAAGAGATTGGTACAGAGGTCTTCCAGTAGCTAGCATAGGTTCATGGGAGGAGTTCAAAAATTGCTTTCAAGAACAGTATGGTGATAAGACTAATGTGAGTTTCATGCTGAATGAGTTCAATAATATTAGAAAATTTGAAAATGAAACAGTCACTGATTTCAATGCTAGGTTCCAAAAAGCTATGCATAGATTGTATCAGATGATGAGGTTAGATGACAATATGTGCCTTAATACATATTATAATGCATTTGATTCCAAGATGGCTTATATCCTGAGAGATAAAAATCCTCATAACCTGAGGGATGCCTTTAGAATTGCTATAAATGTTGAAAGTAATAGAAAGGCATCTGGAAAATTAGGAAGAAGGACAGATGGAAGATTATGGCATGAAACCAAACAGCAACCTAATAAAGTTGCTAAAGAAGAGGATAAAATAGAAAAACTAGTTACTGCTATGAAAGATTTGACTGCTAAGGTTAACAAAAATGATAAACCTCATTACAGTTGGCAAGATAGACCTCCTAGATTACATGATATGCCATACAATACAAATTGGAAGGATGGTAAGCCCCAAGTTGAGAAGCCTAAGATTGCCCAAAGCCAAGATACACCAGATCCTTTGAAAGGGAAAACTGTTAATAACATAGAAAATACTCCCTGGTGTATTGCTTGTGATGGACCACATTCTCCTCATCAGTGTGTAGTAGCTCAAGCTCTGGAAGAATCCATGAGACCAGAAGCAGGGCTTGATATTAATATGTTTGAAACTATCATAGAAAGTGATGAGGAATCTATGCAAGGTGAATGCAGTGATGTGCTAGATAATGAAAGGTTAGTGCAAGGACAGTTAGCCTTAGGTTGGCATCCTACATTGAATGTGGTAACAATTGAAGATGAAGAAGTTCATCTTAGGAGGCCTAGTGAAGAAGAGGTTATAAATCTCACTAAAGCTGCAATCGCCAAAGCTAAACATAACTACAATCTGAGAAGCACCAAGAGAGATACTGATCAAGGCGAGCCAGGTTCCATGTTTGTAAAAGAGGTCACAAAGAAAGGGGCATCAAGCAGTGTTACTGCTACTGTTAAAGCTAGTCAAGAAAAAGAGGAACAAGTTAAAGACTTGCCTAGAACCACAGATGCCAAAAATGCTGGTGAGGTACAAAAGGTGGAAATAATAAAAAGGGCCAACCAACTCAAAGTAGAAAAGGTTAAGACCAATACTGAATAGTGTAATTACTCCACATTTAATATGGCCCAAGCTTTAACTCAAATGAAGGTCACTGTCCCATTAGTGGAGTTACTAAAGATTAAGGAACACAAGGATGCAGCTTTGTCTCTATTCTCTAGTATATCTGATGGTGATTCAGTATTACCCACTGGTTCAGATAAAATCGGGAAGGATCAAGAGTTCCAAACTCCAGAGGTATATGTTGGAACCACTATCACTAGGGAGCCTTCTCAGGTGGACCCTTTCTATGTTACCCTGCTGGTAAATAACCGGTTAATTAAAAACTGCATGATAGATTCAGGAGCAGCTGCTAATGTGATGCCCTATGGTGTCATGAAAGAATTAGGATTATCAGTGACTACTGTGTATGGGAAATGCTATGCCATGGATAACAGAGAAGTACCTGTGATAGGTACAATGAAAGATGTAGAAGTAAAAATAGCTGCATTTCCTGAAGCTACTTACAAAATGGATGTTATTGTCACAGATACTAAACCCCACTATGGCATGTTACTTTCTAGGCAGTGGGCCGCAGCAGTGGGGGGAAATGTTCAATTGGATTTGTCTTATGCTACTATTCCTGTTGGTGGCAATAAGGTCAAACTATACAGGGAGCCACGAGCTCCTAAGGTAGTTGAAAATGTGGACCCTAGTATGCTTAACTGTATGATTGATGTGGATTTAGATAATTTCAGAATTCAGCCAGTATTACCTCAATTGAAGAACACTGACCCAATTGTAGTTGAGCTACAAGCACAACAGAATGGATTGTGGCAAATGTATTTCGATGGAGCTTGTTCCAAAGAAGGGTCTGGAGAAGGAGTTCTTTTTGTGTCCCCATCAGGTATAACCTTTAAATATTCATTCCTATTGGCATTCCAATGCACAAATAATACTGCAGAGTATGAAGCTCTGTTATTAGGACTTGAGGTTGCAAAAAGGCATGGAATCCGATTATTGAAAGTGATGGGTAATTCAGAGCTGGTTGTCTCTCAGGTAAGGTCTAAGTATGCATCCAAGAATGATAAATTGAAGCAATATAAACATGCTGTTTGGGATGTTATTGAATATTTTGATGCCTTTTCTATCAATTGGATAGAGCGAGCAAGAAATATTATGGCAGATTTTTTAGCTAATGTTGCTTTAAAAAACGATGATGCAACACTAACCGGTATTTCTACTGTGGAAATAAAAGCTAGGCCTGCTATTCCTGATAATGTGTATAATTGGCAAGTTTTTGCTGATGATGAAGATATTCTTAGATTCATCCAATGTGTTGATGATTATGATGGACAAAAAATTGATTGTAATGCATTGGTGGAAGTAGTGGATGGCATAGAGACAGTGTTTGGAAATGATATTGTCCAGTTGGAAACCAATGAGATACCTAAAGGGTTGGTGGAGTTAGAAAACATGTTCAGTTATAATGACAGTCATTTACACCAGCAATCCACCACCAAGTTAGAAGAATTGGAGGAGGTCAACTTGGGGACAGAATCATCCCCCAAGTTGGTATACATTGGAAAGAAGCTACCTCCTCATGTTAGGACTAACATAATCAGTTTACTGAAAAGGTATAAACATGTTTTTGCTTGGTCTTATGAAGATCTAAAGGCGTATAGACAAGATCTTTTTCAGCATGAAATTCCCTTACTTCCAGATGCTAAGCCTTTTAGACAGAAACAGAGACCTATTAACCCCTTGTTAGAAACAAAAATGCAACAAGAGTTGACTAAATTGAGAGAAGGGGGGATTATCAAACCAATCAAACATTCTTCATGGGTTTTTAATTTGGTCCCAGTGAGAAAAAAGAATGGAGACATCAGATTGTGTGTGGATTTTAGGAATCTGAATGTTGCTTCCCTAAAAGATAATTATTCATCTCCAAACATGGAAGCAATGCTACAAAGAGTGACAGGTTGTGATCTTTTGTCCATGATGGATGGTTTCTCGGGATACAATCAAGTGCTTGTAAAGGAGTCTGAACAGTTTAAAACAGCTTTTACTACTCCATGGGGAACCTATGTATATGTGAGAATGCCATTTGGATTAAAAAACGCAGGGGCTACATTTCAGAGAGCTATGGACGTGGCTTTTAAGGAATTCATTAATATTATTATGGTGGTTTACCAAGATGATTTAACTTGCTTCTCAAAGAAAGCTGATGATCACTGTGGACATTTAGAGAAGGTGTTTGATAAAGCTTTGGAATTTGGTGTATCACTGAATCCCAAAAAATGTCATTTTGGGGTCACTGAAGGAAAATTATTGGGACATATAGTTTCCAAGGAAGGAGTAAGAATAGACCCTGAAAGAATTGAAGCAATCAATAAGGTGTCTGAACCAAAAAATGTGAAAGGAATTCAGTCCTTTCTAGGCAAAGTGAATTTTGTCAGGAGATTCATTGCCAACTTTGCTGAGATAGTAAAGCCTATTGTCAAGTTGCTCAAGAAGGACACCAAGTTTCACTGGGATCAGGAAGCCTCAAAAGCTTTTAATGAGATTAAGAAAGCAATCCAGGAAGCACCAGTGTTGAAGTCCCCGGATTATGGTAAGCCTTTTTCTCTGTTTTCTTTTGCTTCATATCACACAGTGGCTGCAGTATTATTGCAAAAGGATAATGAGGGATATGATCATCCCATAGCTTTCTATAACAAATCTTTGCAAGCAACAGAATTAAAATATGAAACTATGGAGAAACAAGCTTATGCCTTGGTTAAAGCTGTTAAAGCCTTTAGGCCATATTTGGTGAATGCAAATGTCACTGGCTATGTTCCACATGCTGCAGTTAAAGATATTTTGTCTCAATCTGAGGTCACCGGGAAGAGATGTAGGTGGATCAATAGAATTCAAGAATTTAATGTGGAGATAAAGATTACTAAACTGGTGAGAGGGTTAGGTTTGGCTAAGCTCATGACTGAGTCGAATCTTATGAATGTTGAAGTACACAATGTTGAGATTAAAGATACTTTGGTTACTAGTATTGAGAGACAACCATGGTACATAGAGATAGTCCAAGTACTGAGGGGTAATACGCTACCAGAAGGAATGACTCACAACCAGAAGAGAACTTTAAAGCTCAAATCCCAAAAGTATGTCCTCATTCAGGGTGATCTTTTTTGGAGAAAAAGAGATGGGGAGTTACTGCTGTGTTTGGATGAATTTCAAGCTAAACAGATGTTGAATGAAATGCATGATGGAGTGTGTGGAGGTCATTACTCTGCTAAGACTACAGCTGGTAAAATAATACGGGCTGGGTACTATTGGCCTACCTTGTTTAAAGATACTCATGTATATGTTCGAAGATGTGATTCATGTCAGAGATTTTCTTCTAAGCTCAAGTATGGAGGAGCCCTACCACTAAATCCAGTCTCTGTAGAAGCTCCTTTTGTCCAATGGGGTATTGATTTTATTGGAGAAATTGCTGAGAAGTCAGGAAGAGGTCATGGATGGATTATAGTGGCCACAGATTATTTTACTAAATGGATAGAAGCTATTCCCACAAGAAGAGCTACTAGTAAAATTGTTATTGATTTCTTGATGGATAATATTGTGACTAGATTTGGAACACCTGCAAAATTGGTAATGGATAATGCTATGTGTTTTAGATCAGAAGAATTTGTAGGCTTTTGCAATAGTCATGGTATACTTATGTCATACTCATCACCTTATCACCCTCAAGGAAACGGACAAGCAGAATCTAGCAACAAAAGCTTGCTGAATATCATCAAGAAGGTCTTAGAAGAAAACAAGAGGTCTTGGGATCAAAAGTTGAAATTAGCTCTGTGGGCGGATAGAATAACAGTTAAAAAATCCATTGGAATGTCACCTTTTGAGTTGGTTTATGGTACCCAAGCTAGATTGCCAGTAAATAACCTTCTTCCAGTGTATAAGTTTTTGCATGAAGAGGACATGGAAATATCTGAACCAATGGAAAGCAGGATGATCCAAATTGTAGAGGTGGAAGAGCTTAGAACCTCTGCTCATAAGAAAAATCAAAGGCTCCAGCTACAGTCAAAGTATCTTTTTGATAAAAGAACATCGTTAAGGAAGTTTCAAATTGATGACATAGTTCTTCAGTGGAATGCAAAAGGGCAGGATAAAGGAAAGCATAAGAAATTTGAATCACTCTGGATTGGCCCTTTTGTAATTTGTGATTTGAATGGTAAGGATTCATATTTTTTGAAGAATATGAATGATGAGATGCAGGAATTTCCAGTGCATGGACAATTCCTGAAGTACTATTTCTCTTAATGTCCATGCACAGTAGGTCCTTGGTTTGTATATATTTTGTTTTCTTTCCTGTTTTCCTGGTTTCGGTCTGTGTTTTGGTCTGTTTCTCCAGAATTTCTGAGTTTTCTTGTGCTGATCTCGCAATCAACCATCCCCAGTCAGAGCCGCTGTTATCACTGTTTTTAAAATTGGGTTATTTTCCCATAATTGGCTATGGTTCTTTGAAAATATTCGTAGGGTGTGGCCCCAGGTGTCTCAGCTCTGTTCTAAACCTAGAGGGTTTAAGGGTTTTCCAAGTTTTACGCTTTATCTTTTGTTTTAAATCCCCTGGTTTCTATTCCGTCGTTACTTTATTTCACTTAAGTCATGGGTCGCGGGGTCGTAAGAAGTGTCCCCCCCTTGCTATTTACCTAGGCGGTCATGTTAATTATTTGAAAATTTTTCACCTTTTATTATTTCCTTCTAAAGTGCCGGGCCCAGTAAACATTGATCAACTTGGGGAAAGATCCGACGGTTGGCGCTATTTCGCAAGGGTTAAGTGCTTGCCCTTTAAGGCTGCGAAATAGCGAGGATTAATATCAGTCGTCCATGTGTCATGTGGAGGAAGTGAAGGTGGGGCCCCCTCTACGTGGTCTTCTCTGGCGTATTAGAGGGCAGCACGTGGCATAGGTCGCCACAGTTATCATGTTGAGATCAAGGTTCAAAAGTGGGCCCCAAAGATGAGTCAGCTCACAGGTGGAGGTGACCTGGCAGGGACAGCTCTTACAATTCATTGAGACCCCGTGGCCCCTTCCAGCGAATGAAAAGTCGACAGGTCAGCTTCGAAGATGACAGGGCGCTAGGTGTCCGTGGCGTGTCCGTGGGCCCACCACCTCTGAGAGCTCCTAACAGGGTTTAAATGCCGAGCAAGTTGAGATAAGATCTAACGGCTCGCGCTATTTCGCAAGGGTTAAGTGCTCACCTTTTAAGGCTGCGAAATAGCGAAAGTTAACCTGGACCGTCCACGTGTCTTGATGACACGCGGTCTAAAAGGCCACTGTGGGTCCCTGTAGTGTATGCTTAACAAATAAAAATGTGACAGGTCGGCTCCGAAGATGACAAGGTGCCAGGTGTCCATGGCGTGTCCGTGGGCCCACCATTTATGAGATAGACCTGTCGAGAAGAAAGTGGGGCCCCCATGGTTCTTCTTCCAGCAAGTGATAGAATGACAAATCAGCATAGTGGATGACTAGATGCCAGATGTCACTGATGACTCAGTGGGCCCACCATTCCTGAGGACCTGTTCGAAGGATTAAAAGGTGATTAACTTGAAAGATAATCCAACGGCCCGTGCTATTTCGCAAGGGTTAAGTGCTCACCCTTTAAGGCTGCGAAATAGCGAGAATGAATATCGGTCGTCCACGTGTCATGATGATGACATGGCAAAAAGAGAAAGACACAGGCCCACCACAGTATAAAGGGCGACATTCAGCCAGTATCAAAATAGAATGTGAGGGGATTTTCTAAGCCAATGGTCGGATGCCGCGTGGTATTATGTGGCCAATAAAAAGACAGGATTTAGACTAAGGACAAAGCCGTCAAAATGAAATTCACAGAGAGACACTTGCAGAAAGACTGCGACCCGTTGGAGCTAAAATATGAATTCTCGTATGAATTCGATTTTGAAGGGACGGCCGAAGCATGCAGAATCAATGTTACAGTTAAGGCCCAGAGTACAAGCATTTGATTTCCTAACAACCTTGTAAGGATACCTTTTAAAAGGATTTTTGCAGAGGAAGCAAACGCAGAGTTATCTTTTATAAAAACAGAGAAGGCGAATTGGTTGCAGAGCGAATTTCTTCGAGCAAGCATCAGGTTTTTTCTTATTTTTCAGCCATTCTTGTGTTGTAATAAGTGAAATTGTTCTCGTATAACAGAAGTATTTTCAGAAGTAATATTTATCTGGTTGTATTGCAAATGGCTCCTAAAAGGGAATTTTCTGGTAAAGTTGATTATCTTGAAAGAAGTGTGTGTGATGACTTCTTAGAGCAGTTGACGCTGTCAACCAACCAGGCCTCTAAGGCCAAAGAATTAGTACCCAGGGCTCCCCGACTGAGAATTGGAGAAGGATTATATGATAAGGGTAATTGGTTAAGAGACCCACTGGTTGGGCTGTCTGGGTTGGGGTTATTTAAAATCGGTTTTGGAATGAGGAATTCTCCTGCTCCTCAAAATAGCATTTGGGAATTAGATGTTGGGAGATTGGTAGTCCCAGGGGTGTTCATGGATACAGATTTGTTAACCCAAATGGCATTGAATTATGATTCAGTTACCAGGTGTATCCGGGATGTGAATGGAAAAACCCTCGTGGAGATAAATGCAGAAGAACTGAGAAAAGCGTTTGGGCTTAGTGAGTTTACCAATTTCTTGGAGCCTATAAACTTCACACAATTAGCTCAGGTATACAGGGCACAGAGGACTCATCTCAGGAATGGGCCTCTTAAAGAAATTTTTCTGAAAGTGGGAGGGTTAGCAGTTGTAGGGCCCAATACACAAGAGCCTTTTTCACTAAGTATGTTTACCTTAAGGGCAAAAGGGATGTACTGGGCACTTTGCCAAGTTCTAGGAGAGGATGCTGAACCTAATATGCCGAATCATTATCTGTTAATGATTGTTCAAATTCTGAATCCTTCTCTTGCTATTACATTTGATTATGCCTCCTATATTGCTGATGCTATCCATGGAGGATTGATGGGGATAAAGAATGGGAAGGTGGATAGGCCATTTGGGTGGTATTCACTATTGATGCACCTCTTCCTCTTCAAAGGTGGAGATTATTTTGCCAGTGGAATGGACCTGGTAAAAGAAAAGGAGGGAGAAAAGATGCCGGTACAATTATGGAGTACCGTATTGTCATGGGATAGAGAGGATGCAAGTTTTCTAAAGTTTGATAAATACTTTGCATCCAAGATAAGGACTCTTCTTTGCTCTGACAATCCACGAGTCCCCAAGGTTCTTCTGGAATTCTTAAGACCAAAAGAATTCGCAGAGAATGTCAAGATTGTTCATAACTGGGGTGATATGTATTTGTATCCAGTGTCCACAGTGTTTAGGGTCTTTGGTTTCAGAGGCACCCCATTTTTGTTACCATACCAGGTCCCCCTCAAAGTGGGAATAGCTGAGATTCTCAGACAACTTGGTGACTTGCAAGAGGCAGAGTTAACAGGCCGAGGTAAAGGGACTATTTTCCCTACAGCTACAGTAGCCCACCAATTTGTAATCACCAAGGGAGGCTGGAAATGTTTTGAGGATTTCCTTAAACCCTACCATTTGTCCACTGCAGTGTCTAGATGTGCTAACTCGGAGGACTTCTACAATGGTGTATTCCGGAAGAAAGTAGCATGCAGAGGTAGGCCTCATCAATTCCACTTTCCTGAAGACTTAATCAGGAATGAATTTGATTTAGATGAACAGGAGTTGAGGAAGGAAAAATGGGTGGCTTACAAGAAGGCCCTGGATTTTGTGCATCAATTTGATGCCAGCTATGACCCATTGTCTAGCTTCTTCCCATTGGAAGAAAAGATAAAGTTTTTGATCATTTGTTTTGAGGATGTGATGCAGACAATAAAGGAGAAAAGGGGAGTTGTAATTAAAAACAACCCTGAGAAAGAAAGAATAATTTTGGGGAAATCAACTCCCACTAAAGCCATCCCTCCTGGTGATTATACCCTGCATAAGAAAGCAGGTTACAGTGTATTGGTGTCTGCAACAGGGGAACCCTCTTCATCTAAAGGGAAGAGGAAAGCACATGAAGTCATTGACATCCAAGACAGCCCAAAGAAGCAGAGGATGGGGAAGGAAGTGCAATCAGATACACCCTTATATTCCCCATCCCAATCCCCTCTCCACATTGGAGATGAACAAGCAGCAACTGAATACCTCTCTCAGTTGGGCAGTTTGGGGGAGATTGCGTATACATATGATGAAGTGGAAGAGGGGATGCCAGAAGAACCCACTGAAGCACAAATGAACATCACCTCGACTGAACTCAAAGGCCAGGAGTGGGATCCTGAGATAAAGAAGGCCACTAATGCTTTTCTAGCAGATGATAGTTTTGTAACATCTGAAGCATTCATGCAGTTTATATGGAAACAACATATAGATAAATATAATGCTAGATGTGAAACAAGAAAGGCAGAACAACCAAATAAAGATCCAGCCTCGGTGGAGGAAGAAATAAAACAGGAGATGATGGAAGAATTCAAAACCATCACTCCTGAACAGGGGAGAGATTTAGTAGCACAAGCTGGAGTGCTCATTTTGCCAGAATGGAATACTGCTGATGCTCTGGTGCTGGAAGCAGTGAGGAAAGAAACCAAACCCATGGAAGGGGTTACATTCAGTAAAGACAATGCTGCTCTAGTCATGTGGTCCCTTAAGAGAAATGAGGACAAGAAGGGTAAAGACACCACAGGGACAAGTCACATTGGCAGATTGATGGTCAAGAGAGTAGAAAGTACAGGGGTAGTAGAGGCTGCTAGCACAGTGTTGGAGACTGCCAAATTTAGTGTTGCAGTAGCTGAGAAGGATGCTAAAGAAAAGGAGGCTCTCCAGCTCAAATTGGAAATAGTCTTGAAAGCTTATGACAGTGCCAAGGAGGAAATAAGAGGCAAGGAGAGTATCATTGCCAAATTGCAGAGCCAGTTAGCAGGACAACGTCAACAAGGTGAGTCTTCAACATTAATGATCACCTCTTCTCCTGCAAGACCTCCACCTACTAGCCCCATTATTGAGCTCCCACCATCTCCTGCACCTTCCAGCTCTCAGATGATAGAGATAACTCCCCAAGAATTGGAGAGTCTTAAGCAAACTCAGGCCTATTATGCAGGGAAGTATGAAGAAAAGATCAAGGCCACAGTCTCCAGTTTTGCAGACACTATAAATGCTTCACTCCTTCACAATAGTGTAGGAAAAGTCATGGAGATATGGACTGAGTTGAGAAGAGATAAAGTCATATTGACACCCATTTTTGACAGATGGAGGCCTAGGGAGCAGGATTTGGAGTTCATGTGTGTTTCCTGTGATGAAGCAAGAGCTAACCCTATTATCAAATCCACTTCTGATATCACTAAGAGTTTATTGCAATTGGCAACAGAGGTGGATAATGTGGAAAGAAGGGTTAAATTGCTTAAAAAGGAATACACTGATCAGGTTTGTGAGTCACTCCCAGGAATTTTTGCCAATCCAGATCAACTGAAAGACAAGCAGATATGGCTCAATGAGATAAATGCTAAATTATCAGCAAGGGTCAAGGGAATTATTGATTTGGATGATACCTCATTTTTTGTTATAACCATACAGGAAATAGAGAGAGTTAAATCACACTACAGTTTTCTTAACTCAGAAGTCAACAAACTGAGGAATTCTTGGAAAGGGTTGACTAAGGTTAAAAGTGATGTGATTAATTTTGTATGGCCGACCGAGGAGACGTATGGTGAGTGGGGAATTAAATATTCCACTCGAGATCCGGAGCAGTTAGAGAATGTCCCTGAAGAGCCAGAGGAGGTTGCAACTGAACAACCCGTCCAACAGACTGCTGAAGAAGCTGAAAAGAGCGCATAACTGAAATTGTAACTTCTTCAATTTTTGAAGTAATTGTAACAAACTTTCCTCAAGAAGTCCGAAGCTTTGTGCATCCATATTGTTATAAATGGATACCAGGACTAGAGGGAAAGGTATCACAAAATTTTTGTAAGAAAACGCTGCAGAAATGTTATCTGAGCTTTTCCAAAAGTTTAATGGAGAATCAGACTTTTGTAAAATCTTTTTCAAATGAATATCAATATACAGACTGTCAGTTTTGAGTAAAGCTCTGTGTCGTCTTCAAATTTGTCCTTAATTGTATTTACTCTTTCATTCAGAATAGTCTAGGATTTTTCTGTTTGAATGGAATTGTAAGGCAATCTCAGTATGGGTGTTTCTAGCTTTTCTCTTTAGGAGGGAAATTAAACAGGCATGACCACTCTACCAGTAAATATTTTAGGATAAACTTAGAATTTTGAGGACCATAGCTTATTTTGAAGTGATTAAATTCTTGATTGATGCTAGGCATTTACAGGGATAAATGGAGACCAAGTTGATGGGAAGTATAGAGATGTTTTATTTCAGGAGTTTTATTTGAGTTTGAGTGACTCTGTAGCCTTGGATAAAGCACTGGTACTAATCGAAGCTGTTTATTGCATGCTTTGTTGATCAAATATGCTGAAGTTGAGTATTGTTTCATTTTTTGTTTTCAGTTGTTTTTCAAGGTGAATAAACTCACTGGTTTTCTGGACTGGTTTGCTGTGGGTTTGTTGCTTAAGAATGTGAAGTTAATTCACAAAGGGTATACCCGCCTGGGCTTAAGGAAGAGCCTGAAGTGTAGAAGGTCTAACCAAACCTTGTCATATGTTGTCTCTGAAATCCTTTTATCCTTGATGTCTTCTTGGCACCCATTTTAGATTATATTATTAAAGGCATTGAAGGGGAATCAGATTTTGAGAACAGCACTATATATTGTGGAAATAAAAAATTCACTAGTGTAAAGATGTAAACAAGGAATCAAACTTATCTCGTAATAAGATAGATTAAAGGGGACAATAAGATCAATAGGTTCAACCTCAAATTTATGAATGAAAGGGGTTGAACATAGATTGATTTTCATTCTCCCTTTTGTTTCAGTTGAAAATGAGCAATCAAATATGAGAACTAGGGTTAATGA
The DNA here is from genome assembly GCF_030272615.1 of Cryptomeria japonica. Lineage (NCBI taxonomy): Eukaryota > Viridiplantae > Streptophyta > Pinopsida > Cupressales > Cupressaceae > Cryptomeria > Cryptomeria japonica. Next base: position 214,572,634 of record NC_081414.1, on the reverse strand, counting down.
AGGAAAATTTGAAATAATCAGCATATATGTTGGCAATATGTTGGTTTTGGTTTAGTGTTGTCATTAATGTCAACACTGTATCCTGGCTAGTCTTGGTAATCATCTTGGTTTTGGCTATTTTTCTGATCCGGTATGATCAGATCTATGGACTTAGTTTTGGATGCTTATTTTGGATGGTTATATGCTTTCTATATTCTGTTGGATCATGAATTGGTGCTCCGGATAGCTTTTAGCTTTACCGGCTAGCTTCTGGCTTTCCCGGTTAGCTTTATCAGTAAGCGATATTTGGTGATTTGGTCAGTTGATTTTGGTTCGGCTAATGGAATTGGTTTCTATCATGCTGAAGGTGCTTCTTGGTCATGTCTTGATTGTTTGATGACTTTGCATTGGCTGGCGTGCTGTTATGATGGTCCTATTTGGATCTGGCTAAACTTTCTGTTATTTCACTGAGGGTTTCTACTGGCGGGTGAAGCATGTTTGATTTTGGTCTTAGCAGAGTTTCCAGTGGATTTAACTATTTGGATATTTGTATTAGGTCCATGCTATGTAATGTAAATTATAATATTGGTCTGGAGGTACCATGTGATGTAACTTTTGTAATTATGGGTTTATGGGTTTAGGGTTTAGTCGACCTTGTCAATAAGGTTGATGATCTGTATTTATAGGTGACTTATTCATGTAATCTATCTGTCAAGGGTTATGTCTATATTATCAAAGAGTGGTTTATGTGTGAACAAGGTTATATCATTTAGCGAGGTTCAAGGAAGGTTTTGTTTTGCAAGGAAGACATCTGTGCTTAACTGGAACTGTATCAAGCATTATTGGATGCTACTTTCAGAGTCCATTTATTTCTGGTTTGTAGTCCGATGTTTATGTAAGTCAGTGAGACTTGTTTTTGTGATGAGCAGTGAGCTCTAAGTGGTTTTCCTGATTGCAAGTGCAATCCCCATTGTGGGTAGGATTTCCCACCATGGCTTTTCCCTTTACTGGGTTTTCCACGTCAAAAATATTGGTGTTGTGTGTAATGTACTTTCATGTTGGTTGTTTCCTTGTGCTCTAGTTAAAAGGTTTTGATATGCATTAGTTCTGATTTCTAATAGTAAACTGATTCACCCCCTGCCTCTCAGTTTACTCTTAGTATCAGAGCATTCCAACAATTGGTATCAGAGCAAGGTCCTCTCTACAAAATCTTAACCGCTTGAGGAGATAGGATGGCATTAGCATCAAGTTCTACATTCAATCCCTATTGGAAGGAAATTCCCAGATTTGATAGTACAAATTAGAAAATATGTAAGGAGAGAATGGAGATTCATCTCACATGTCTTGGAGCTGAAGTTTGGGAAATAGTGGAGAAAGAGTATATACCTCATGATCCTATTTATGGAACACCGACTCCTACTGATGAACATAAGAGAGCTGAAAATGATGTTAGGTCAAAAGAAGCATTGTTGAGTGTCCAATTTGATGAAAAGCTATTAAATTTCATAGAATTAGAGAATGCTAAGCAGATTTGGTTGAAGCTTGAAACTCTTTATGAAGGTGACCAGGTAGTAAAGATTGCAAAACTTGAAGGTTTCTAGGTAAGATATGAAACTTTAAAGATGGAAGAAGATGATAAAATTAGTTCTTTCATGGATAGAGTGAATGAATTTGTCATGGGTATCAAATGTTGTGGCGGACCAGTCAGTGAGGATGAGATAGTGTGAAAGGTTTTGAGAGTTCTACCTCTGGCTTACAATATGAAGGCTACTGCAATCAATGAACTCTGGACTATGTCAAGTACCCCTGTTACTAGAGATACATTACTTGGGAAATTGACTGCTTCTGAGCTTGAAGAACTTGGAGATCAGAGTGCTACTAAAACTGAGACTACATTTAAAGCATCTGCCTTTGATAAGTAGAAGATAGATTGGAAGGAAATGTATGCTAAAGATATGGAGAAATTTGAGAGAGAAGAAAGAGAACCTGAAGAGATGGAAGCCCTAATTGCTAGAAGAATCCCTAAAGGACCAACTGGAAGTAAGTATGAAGGAAAAGTATCTTTTAAATATTTTCCATGCAATAAGATTGGTCATTTTGCTTCTAGATGCCTTGAAAGAGGTGCTAGGAATCATGAAAGATTTGTAAAGAGTTATAAGCCTAATCCGGTATATCAGAGTAGACCTAGATTCAAAAGGAATAAGGATAAATCATGCTATTATGCTAGTGATGTTGATTTTGGTATTACTGATGATGATGATGATGAATCTGTGAGTGGATCTGGTAATGGAGCTTCCTCTGACAAAGATTGGGTCTTTATTGCTATCAAGGATGATTCTCTAGAAGCTATCATTGAAGCAACTCATAATAAGGAAAAGGCTTTGGCTGCTAAAATTGAAGAAAAGGATGAATGGGTTATAGACAATGGATGCTCACATCACATGACTGGCGACAAGAGGAAATTTATAACACTACAAGAATTTGATGGCCGACTAGTCAGATTTGGAGACAATAAGGCATGTAGGATCAAAGGCAAAGGAACAATATCATTGGATGGTAAGATTACTACTGATAATGTTTGGTATGTTGAAGGCTTGAAGCATAATCTTCTAAGTGTAGGTTGGATGGTCGATAGAGGATTTCATTTGCAATTCAAGGATGGAAAATGTAAGATCATCAATAGATCTGGATTGGAAATTGCTTTTGGAACTCAGACCAAAGGTAACATCTTTCATTTGAACTCCAGTGAGAAAGATTTCTTGATTTCTCATATTGATGAAAGTTGGTTATGGCATAAGAGGATGTGTCAGGTAAATTTTGATTGCATAGTGAAGATCAATTCAACACAGGCTGTTAGAGATTTGCCCAAGATTGTTAAACCTCATAATCTGGTATCTAGAGAATGTCAAATGGGTAAGCAAGTTAGAACTTCTTTCAAGAGTATACATGATAAATCTAATGAAATTATTGATGTTATTCATACTGATTTGTGTGGACCGACAAGGACTAAAAGATTTCAAGGTGATAGATACTTTATGTTACTTATTGATGACTATTCTAGAATGATGTGGGTAGCACTTTTGAAAAAACATCTGAAGCTATTGAGAAATTCAAAATCTCTAAAGATATGGTTGAGACTGAGATAGGATTGAAGATAAAATGTTTGAGATTAGATCAAGGTGGTGAGTTTACATCTGGTGAGTTCAATAACTTTTGTGAGAGGAATTGAATTACAAGACAACTTTATGCACCTAGGACCCCACAACAGAATGGATTGGTGGAAAGAAAGAACATAACCATATTGGATGTGGCAAGAACAATGATGACATAACCTAGATTGTCTAATATCTATTGGAGAGAGGTTGTCAATATGGCTATATACACTTTTAACAGAGTACACATTAAAGGTGATACCAATAAGACTCCTTATGAATTATGATTTGGTCATACTCCTACTATCAGATATTTTAGAATTTTTGGAAGTAAATGTTACATTAGAAGAGATGATGCATTAGGAAAGTTTGATCCTAGAAGTGATGAAGGAATATTTTTGGGTTATTATACTAAGAGAAAAGCATATAGATGTTTTAACAAAAGATTGAATAGGATAATGGAAAGCATAAATGTGAAGGTGGATGAGCATGACAGTAATTAGATCATATCATATGACTATGGACCAGAAGATGACTTTATCAGACCTAAACTGGTAATGCAATAATCAATTTAGAATAGTGAACTAGTGACACCAGTAACATTAGAAAATTCAATAGTGACAGATGAATAGCAGAATGAGTTAGTAAATCCAGAAAATTCAAAGACTCCTAGGTATGTGAAATTAAATCATTCTGAAGATCAAATTATTGGAGATAAAAGGAAAGGTGTGATGACTAGGAGAAGGTTAGCTTCCGAAGAGGTATGTTTAATTTCTCATATTGAACCAGAATCATTTATTGAAGCAAGTAAGGATGAAAATTGGATAAAAGCAATGGAAGACGAATTAGATCAGATAGAAAAGAATAAGGCATGGGAATTAGTTCCTAGACCTAAAGACAAGAACATTATTGGAACTAAATGGGTTTTCAGAAATAAATTGAATGAGGAAGGTTAGGTTGTGAGGAACAAGGCTAGATTGGTTTGCAAAGGTTATTCATAGGAAGAAGGAGTTGAATATGGAGAGACTTATGCCCCAGTTGCTAGAATTGAAGTAGTAAGACTTTTTCTTGCTTATGTTGCACACAAGAACTATAAAGTATATCAGATGGATGTCAAATGCACATTTTTGAATGAAGACCTTGAAGAGGAAGTCTACATTGAGCAACCTGATGGATTTTCTTTATCAGAAGACACGAACATGGTTTACAGATTGAAGAAAGCTATATATGGACTAAAATAGGCCCCTAGAGAATGGTATGCTAGATTGGATAAATATCTTTCAAAGCTTAGTTTTAGAAAAGGTAATGTTGATAGTAACTTATATTACAAAATTGAGCATGATGACATATTAATTATTGAAGTCTTTGTGGATGATATCATTTTTGGAGGTGAAGAAGGTCTATGCATGAAATTTGTTGATGATATGAAGAATGAATTTGAAATGTCTATGATTAGTGAAATGAAATTTTTCTTAGGTTTGCCGATTACTTAGACTGATAAAGATACTTTCATTTGTAAAACTAAGTATGTGAAGGAGTTACTTAAGAAATTTGGACTTGAGAATTCTAAACCTGTCGGTACTCCTATGATAACCGGTTGCAAATTATCAAAGGATGATGAATCCCCTAAAGTGAATCCAAGTAGATACAAATATATGATTGATGATTTTCTATACCCAACTCAGATTAGACCTGATATAATGAATTTTGTTTGTATTGCTTCTAGATTCCAATCAGATCCCAGAGAAACTCGTGATATTGTTGTTAAGAGGATATTCAAATATTTGGCAGGTACAATAGATTTTGGGTTATGGTATCAAAAGAATGATGACTTCACATTATGTGTATATACATATTTTGATTGGGTAGGAGATGTGGATGACTAGAAGAGAACTACTAGTGGTGAATTCTTTCTTGGGAAGAAGTTGGTTTCATGGCTTAGCAAGAAATAATCATGCACTTCATTGTCTACTGCTAAAGCGAAATATGTAGTTGCTTCTACCAACTGTACTTATATTTTATGGATGAAATACATGTTGAAAGACATAAGGGAAAGTTATGATGAACCTATTATTATTCATTGTGATAATACTATTGCTATTGATATGTCAAAGAATTTCGTATTTCATTCCAAATCAAAACACATTTATTTCATTCCAAATCAAAACACATTTCTATAAGGTATAACTTCTTGAAAGAAAAGGTTGAAGCAAAGGAAGTCAGATTGGTTTATGTGCCTACTAAGAAATAGATTGTAGATATTCTAACTAAAACATTACCTAAAAATACTTTTGAATATCTCAGAGAATAGCTGGGGGTTACCAACCCTCCGAAAAAGACTTAGAGATGCATGAATGCATCAATCTGGTGAGCTTATCAGACATATTTTTTTGATCCGAGTTGATGAGATGGTGCTACTACTCAGGGGGAGTAGTCAACTATTTGGTTCAATATTTTGGTTTGGTATTCGTCCTTTGTCATTGATGTCAAAGGGGGAGAATGTGTTCATGTGAAAAACTATTAATCTTAGGGGGAGATATTTCAGATTAGTCTTTTTCTTGGGGAGATTGTTGGCATTTCTTGGCACTTGGATGTTTTTCACATTCAGTGTTTCCATCAATGCCAAAGGGGGAGATTGTCAGAAATATGATGGTTTTGGTTTAGTGTTGTCATTGAGTCAACACTGTATCTCGGTTGGAGACTATATCGGTTGGACCTATCTCAGTTAGTCTTGGTAATCATCTTGGTTTTGGTTATGTTTCTGATCTGGTATGATTAGATCTCTAGACTCAATTTTGGATGCTTATTCTAGATGGTTATATGCTTTTTATATTCTGTTGGATCATGAATTGGTGCTCCGACTAGCTTTTAGCTTTACCAGCTTTCCTGATTAGCTTTACCGATAAGCAATATTTGGTGATTTGGTCAATTGATTTTGGTCCAGCTTATGGAATCGGTTTCTATCATGCTGAAGGTGCTTCTTGGTCATGTCCTAAGTGTTTGATGACTTTGCATCAGCTACGGTGCTATTATGATGGTCCTATTTGGATCTGGTTAAACTTTTTGTTATTTCACTAAAGGTTTCTACTGGTTGGTGAAGCGTGTTGGATTTTGGTCTTAGCGGAATTTTTAGTGGATTTAACTATTTTGATATTTGTATTAGGTCCATGCTATGTAATGTAAATTATAATATTGGTTTGGTGGTACCGTGTGATGTAACTTTTGTAATTATGGGTTTATGGGTTTAGGGTTTAGATGACCTTGTCAATAAGGTTGATGATTTGTATTTATAGGTGACTTATTCATGTAATCTATGTGTCAAGGGTTATGTTTGCATTATTAGAGAGTGGTTTATGTGCAAACAAGGTTATATCATTTAGTGAGGTTCAAGGAAGGTTTTATTTTGTAGGGAAGACATCTGTGCTTAACCGGAACTGTATCAAGCATTAGTGGATGTTACTTTCACAGTTCATTTCTTTCTAGATTGTAGTCTGATGTTTGTGTAAGTCAATGAGAATTTTTTGTGTGATGAGCAGTGAGCTCTAGGTGGTTGGCCTGATTGCAAGTGCAATCCCCATTGTAATTATTTCACATACTATTGCAGAAGTATTATTTGATTGTGGGTAGGGTTTCCCACCATGGTTTTTTCCTTTACTAGGTTTTCCATGTCAAAAATATTGGTGTTGTGTGTATTGTACTTTCATGTTGTATCTTTCATTGTGTTGGTTTCCTTGTGCTCTAGTTAAAAGGTTTTGATATGCCTTAGTTCTGATTTCTAATAGTAAACTTATTCACCCCCCCTCTCAATTTACTCCAGGTATCAGAGCATTCCAACAATATAAAGATAGTTTCAGAATAGATATGTAGACATGAAGCATAGATAATATAGGAATGGGAAGTAGAGAGGAACCCATGGTTGAAATTTGGACTGAAAAATATGGGATAGTGATTCTAGGTGTCCTTGTCCAAGACTATTGGATGCAAACAAATGAGATATTTTTGGGTTGGATGTCACTCTGAGTATCTCCCTGAAAATTTGTTAAAAAAGTTTTGGATAGTGTTCATCGATTGCTAGTGTCTAGGGTTTTTTGGTTCTTAAAAATCAAGTCCTGTGTGCCTCAATCTCCTTTTCTCATATTTATAACTATTTTCTTTAGATCCTATCACCTACAAACATAAGAGGGAAAAATGTTGTTGTGTTGATAGGGGCTTTCCTAAGTCAAGCCCCATGTTGGAATTAACCCTTGAATGAAATAGATAAATTGAAATGAAAATCTTTGAAGTAAAATTATGAAAGTTATACCTCAGTCTTGCTATAGTTGGTAATGGTGATGATGCAAATTCTCTTTGAATGTGATCACAAGTGTTGATGCAATAACATGATAAGACATAAAATAATTAATCATGAAAACTTTCTTTCTTGAATATTACGTTGCAACTTGTTGCTATTTGAATTAGGGATCACTGAGAGGGGGGATGAATCAATGATCTACTGGTTAGAAAATTTTCAAACTTAACTTTAAACCACCAAAAGCATACACTTGAAACTAAAATGCAGAAACTTAAAACAATCAACCACAAAATCATAACACCATATTTTTCTGTGGAAACCCAAATGGGAAAAACCATGGTGGGATTTGAACCCACAATATTATTCCAGTATGGCCAGTAGAAAAACAATATTACAATATGGGGAATGCACAGGCATTCAGGCACACTGCCTAGAGATCACTGCTCAAATACAATAAGGGATACAACCTCAGAAGGCTGACTACCTTACTAATTGATTACAATGATGAATTATAGAAAAATGAACTCCAAAACAAAATCTACAATGCTTGGATGAGTTCCAATTAAGTGCCAAATATATTGATTGAATCACCTCTATTATTCTGCTCTATTATGCCATATTCACTATCTTAGTCAGCTACCGAATCAAGAATGCACATGTGAAACTATGTCAAAATAGATTCCCGATCACCACTGGATGGCATATAATCATGCCATTCACCAAAAAGATCATCTATACTGGTCTTATATATCCGCAATCACAAAATAGGTCATTTACCATGTCAGTCTGCTAGTGTAACATGTAGTCTCATGTTGGCTTGACTGGATCACCAAAGATAATTGCAGATCATCAAAAAAATAATAAAATGAGGTCTTTTTGTTGTCTCAATTAACCCATACACGATTCATAGCATTGCAATCACCAAAAAGCTTCCGGACCCAAAACTGCTCTGTTCATCCTGGAATACTGGTTAACTAGCTACCGATTAACACTTGCTTCCGGTTAACAAGAATTATGGCTACCATATCGAATCTCCATGAAGAGTTTCCATCAATGACAACCCTAAACCAATAATCAACCATCAGAGACCACCTGATGAGTGTCAATTGCCAACAATCTGCCCCTTTGGCATTGATGGTAACACTCATGAAACATGGTTGTGTTGAGTACTGTACACCAGATCAAAATAATTTCTAAGGCTCCCCCTTAGACAAAGAATTCCACTCTTCTAAACTATACATTTTTCATTATTTCTCTCCCCCTTTGACAACAATGCCAAAGATAGGTGTTGTCCAAAACTTATATACAAAGATACTTGTTGGAGATATTTTACAAATACTTGAAGATGTCAACAAAAATGGTCGTCAAGGATCCTAGGTGAGTATCCCACCTACTCTTCAAGTTATCCAAAACAGTAATAAATGCACTAAATATAGTGGCATGAATCTCTACTTGCTTCAAATCAGATGACATAGGTTGTGCCATAGCCTTCATGCAGTCTACCTTATTGCTTAGCATGGTGTCCAACCGAGGGGTAATTAAGTTTTAGATTTCACCTACTCTCCTCAAAATTTTGTCCTTCTCCGCATTGAACCTTGATATTTGATCATTTAGAACCAAAATTTATCCTTCAATGCTGCTGGTTGGAGCAACATTGGGATCAAAAGACTGAGAAATACTAGCAAGCTTTCCTTGGCAGTATTTGTTTGTCTATATCTATAGTGAATTTAGGTAAAATTAGACAAGACTTGTACAGTTTACTATCTTCTATCAATGCATCTAAGATAACCTGTAGACCTTTTTTTAATCTCACCCTATCATCCTCAATCATCTTCTGGAATGTTTGCATCCTTAAATCTATCCAAAACTCTCTTAGTAGCAAACTTCCCTAAAGAATCAAAACTAGTATTTACACTATTAATCAATTGAAACAATCTACCAGAGGGGCTAGCATTAGAATCTAATTGTACATTTGGAGCCATCTTCTACAAAACATCAACTGACATCAAAATGAGCTTTTTATCTTTTGATTCAGACTTTACCAGATCCTAGCTAGCCTGAGCTTGAATAGTAGTTGCGAGCATTAGCTTCTTGACAGGAGACATCTGTCCAATTTTCAAATGACCATCTAGATTAATGGAGATCTAAGTTGGGGTCATAGTAACCAGAGGAGTGACAATTTTTGGATCAACAACTTCTTTGCCTTTTTCTAACTCAATGACCTTTCCCTCTGCACTCCCATCTTCATTTTTCTCTACATCATCCCCTTTATATTTTGCACCGGTGTTTCAACTTGGTGCAATATCATCTTTTTGGATCTCAAGGGTTGTTTAGTTGTCCACCACTAGAGGATTATCACCGGTCTTCAACATCAAGTGTTGAGTTACCTTGATCTTCCAGATATCCCTCATTCTGAGTTTCATCCTTCTGACCACCTGAAACACCTTGCTTTTCTTCCAACTGAGAAGACTTGAAAGCATCTTTGTACAAAGGATCATTTACAATTATTTTTCTCCATATATCTTTTGTCTCCTTCCTCACCTCTTCCACTTTGTCAATCATTAATCTATTTACTCTATTTTTTCTTCTAAACTCTTTCTTGTTAGCCTCTTCAATGAGTCTTTTGACTTCATCATGAGTGATACAGGTGCAAACATTTATTAGTTCTCTTTCTTTCATTTCCTTATCAGTCCTACTGGTAGTTAGTCTCCTTGCATCAATAAGGTTGTATAGGTCCTTAGGGATTCTCTTCTCCAGCCCAATCAATGTTTTTCTAAAATTATGCAAGTATAATACACCAACTTCTTTCACTTTTCTTTGATCAACCTCATTCAGATTTACATAACACACTCCAATATTCTTCAGATTACCATCTACAATTATCTCATCAATTAATTCATCATCTAACAATGGAGGAACATATGTAGATTTACCTCGCTTATCACTGGACTCAAGTAGAGATTTAACTTTTCTATCTTTTTGAGGGATTCTGGTAGGGGTAGGATCAAATTTTTATTTCTTGCTTTGTTGAGCTCCACCAGATTGTGACTTCCTCACCACTCTAGAAAATTCACCTTTGTTCTTCGCATTTCCTACTTCCTCCTCATACTTTGTCTCAAAGGCCACTAAAGACACTCTAACATAAGCCTGCTTGGACTTCACCTTCTACTTCAATACTCCCTTTCCGGATGGGCTCGGTCCTGAAGATGGTGCCACCGAAGAAGGGGTAGACTTGGTCTCTTTAGGTTTAACCTTGAAGGGAACCAAATAAACCTTGGGATTCTTGGTTTCCTCTTTGGCCTCCTTCTAAGCATGTTTTTCTCTTGCCTACTTCACCCTTTCCTGGGTGAATCCCATCTGCACTTTTACTTCCTTGACCATGTTTGTAACTTTCCTTTTCCTAGCAGGTGCAATGAATTTTTTGTGCAATTCAAGGCCATTCTCCTTGCATGTTCCAAATCTTCCTTCTTTAGGATCAATCGGTTGGCTCAATAAGTGTTGAGTGTATGCCTCAAGTGTGATAGTCAACTTCATACCCCATGGGCACAATCCAAATGGTTCTAGGTTCCATGACTTCCATTTGACATTGATCCTTATCAACCATGAAGAAAATGGTTTGCTCATACTTCTCTACAATCTCCTTAGGGATTCTCTCTCTATTTTTCATTGTAGCTTGGAAGGATTTGAAGTATCCCCAAAGATAAGATATTCTCATTATAGAATCTCCTACTCTCCACAATCCCTCTTTGATTTGCATTGCTACTGGTCTATCATAGGCCCATTGGACCTTTTCTTTCACACTAGGTATCTCATTCAAGAAGTAGAAGGCCAAGAAAATAAGAAGAGTTCCATATTTGAAAGTGTGCTTCTTATCTTGCTTAATCTTCTTCAAATTACTCAATAATTCATTCAAAAGCACTATGCAAAGATCATACCTCATGTCATTCTTCAACATTTGATATGCACAGTATATGGTAGTTCCAGAGATGGAGTTGTGTTTGCTAGACTAGTAAACTTTGTATCCAACCACCATTGATGCAAATTTCACATAATGCTCCAAAATGTCATTTATGGTCATAGCTCTGCTATCTAACTTGGAACCAATACTGGCTATCACTGTGTTATTCAACACTTTTCTCAGGCCAAGTACTTCACCAATTTCATCAAGCCATGTCACAACTTGAATTTCTTGTTTGGTGATCTTGTGAAGCTTGTCAATCCATATAAACTCATCATTAACTCGATTGAGAATGTATCAGATCCACTTTGCTTCATCAAACAATAAAAAATGGACGAACTGTGAAAAACCCTTGTCCCAAAGAACCCTATATTCTAGTTTGAGGTTTCCCAAACTATCCACCAAGTGTTTGTTATACAGGTTAACATATTCACATTGCCAAGCTCCTCGATATCACAATGGATGTATTCCCTAATATCCTCATTGTGAAGGACGTTGTAGGGTACCAAAGAAAATGCAGTTTCTAGATTGTCTTCAATAGACTTGAAAGGGTGTTTCTTGAAAATAGGTCTGGACCTATCCTTAATCTCCATGACCAATGGGGTAGCAATACCAGAATCTAAAGCCATTTCGAACTCAGGGTTTGCGGAAAAAAAAATCTTAACAGATAAATACCTAGATTCACAATCGGGTGTTGGAATTCACTTTAAGATCACTAAAATCGTTGTTGAAATTGCCAAATCACTTTGGTCTTCTTCTCTGGACAATTCTCTTGATTGCATTATGACAAATGAAACTTTGAAATGTCCTTTTATCCCTTAAAAACCTAATTTTCCTTTACAATAAATGTTGCAACCGATTACCTTGATTTTCATGAAATTGCTTACGGGAGCATCAAATATTCTCTTAAACTTCTAGATAATATCTGCATACATGATTCAAGCCTTTTGCAACCTTTTAGAATTGATTGTAGGTCACTGAAGAGGGGTTTCTTAGAATCTGCATGAAAATTTCCCCCAAAGGCATAAAGCCCTAGTTACCGGATGAAGATCCTGCACCGGATTCAGGTGTAAATCCATTGTTTTTCTTTTGATTCATCTTTTCTAACCCACATCTTCTCATGTTTGTCTCTGATCTCTTCTACCTTTTCCTTTCCTTTCTCATCTAATTTTTTTTGTTCTACCAGAGAACTATTCTTGCTTCTCTAGTACTTAGCAATGTGATTGGTTTTGTTGCATGCACAACAAACAACATTTCTCTGCATAGGTCTAAAGTTCATCTAATTTGGTCTCATCCTGTAGTGGTTAGAGATATGTCCAAATATGCCACAAGTATAGCATCTCTTGTTCTAGAAGTTATTCATTAATGCTCTACACATATTTGACTTGTGACCAAAATTAATGCATACGAAACACTGACCAGTAAAGGTAGGAACATTACTCACGTTGTTCATTCCATTCTTCATCCTACTTCATTGATTCACCATATGACCAAATTTATTGCAACTAAAGCATCTACCATTCAATTTATGAGCATTAGGTTGTCTTACCAGAGGATTATTGCTCTTCTTCTGATCAAGTTTTGCATTGCCTTGTCTAGATCTAAAGGATTAACCTTCCTCAAATCCAAGTCCTCGCATGTCGTTTCCATGTCTTTGACTTTCTAGTATCTCATCAAGCCTTACTGAGAAAGCTTTGAATTTGTATTTGTAATCATTAGCAGTAGCAAGTTCATCCCTTAAGGTAGCAATCTGTCTTTCAAGTTATTGATCATTATTCCTTAACTGTGTCAACTCAAGCTTCAACTGATCATTCTTATAGGTAATCCTGAATCATACATCGGCTCTTTCCTTCAATGATTGTGCTAGTTTCTCTTCATTTTTCTTCCAGTCCTCAATCTCCTTAGTCAACCTCATCACAATGGATTGCATCTCATTCTTCAATGCAACATTCTCTCTCTCAAGCTTGTCAACTTCATCAACTTTACCCCGATTTTCCATGATTTGATCTTCTTTCTCCTTCAGCTTGTCCATCAATTATTTCCTCTTGTCTCTTGAAGTTCTCACTTGATCCTTCAAGTCATTAATGAAATCATCAACATCATTCAAGTTTTTCTTCAAAGAACAGATCTCATTTCTTGCTACATCAAGATCCTTAAGTACCACATTGAGCTGTCTCTGAAAACTGAAATCCATTGATCCAATCTCCTGGACCTTCCTCAAGCGGTTAAGCTTCCTCAGAGGAACTAGGCTCTGATACCAGTTTTTGGAATCATGGATCAATGAGAGGGGGGGTGAATCAATGATCTACCAATTAGCACATTTTCAAACTTAACTTTAAACCATCAGAAGCATACACTTGAAACTAAAATGCAGAAACTTAAAACAATCAACCACAAAATCATAACACTGGATTTTTACGTGGAAACCCAAATGGGAAAAACCATGGTGGGAATTGAACCCACAATATTATTCCACTATGGCCAGTAGCAAAACAATATTACAATATGGGGAATGCACAGGCATTTAGGCACACTGCCTAGAGCTCACTGCTCAAATACAATAAGGGCTACAACCTCGAAAGACTCACTACCTTACTGATTTATTACAATTATGAATTACAAAAAAAATAAACTCCAAAATAGCATCTACAATTCTTGGATGAATTCCTATTAAGTGCCAAATATACTGACTGAATCACCTCTATTGTTCTGCTTTGTTCTGCCCTGTGCTTTGTCTCAGTTAGCTACCAGATCAAGAATGTGCACATGAAACTGCGCCAAAATGGATTCTTGATCACCACTGGTTCTCATATAATCATACCATTCACCAAAAAAATTATCTATACCGGTCTTATATATTTGCAATCACAAAATAGGTCATTTACCATGTCGGCCTGCTAGTGTAATGTATAGTCTCATGTTGACTTGACTAGATCACCAAAGATAAATGTGGATCACAAAAACAACAATAAAATGATGTCTCTATGTTGTCTCAATCAACCCATACATGATTCATAGCACCACAATTACCAGAAAGCTTCTAGACGCAAAACTGCTTTGTTCATCCTGGAATATCGGTTAACTGGCTATCAATTAACACTCGCTTCTGGTTAAGAAGAATTATGGCTACTGAATCGAATCTCCAAGAAGAGTTATCATAAATGACAACCTTAAACCAATAATCAACCATCAGAGACCACTGGATGAGTGTCAATTGCCAACAATTGCTCCATAATGCTTAGATCTAAAGAATGCTTGAAGAATATGGTGGGATGAAATGACATCTTTTTGATATGCTATAATATTCTTGTGATTGGAATGCTCGAGGATGAAAATAAATGATGAAGGATGATCTTATATAGGGTTCTCAAGGTATTTCATAAATTAGGCCAACCTCCAATGATCATATTAAAGTATTAGGATTGGGGATCAAGTGGCAAGAATCATGCACTAACATATAAAAAAATGGGCCCTTTTTTGAGGGACAAGGGTACCTAGCACCCTTGACCACTATGGAAAGGGTACACCCTTGTCCACCCATAAAGGGATTAATAAAGGATGGATTTGGTGCATTGAGGTTCAAAACAAAGACCTAGATCACCGTGTGATCATATATTTATAGTTTTGTAGGGCAATGGCTGGAAATATGCTTGGATAAGAGCTTATAGGAAACACACTAAGGCAAGGGCACAAAAAAGAGTGTATAATTGTAAAGGGTTATAATTTATGATAGTATAGGTATGAAAAACCAATAAATAGAAAATCCATGTCCATACACTCAACAATAACTACTATACAACCAAAAATACATTCAAATTCAAAAAGAACTTACTACAATCAAGGTTCATTATGAGTAAATCCTTAACAAACCAACACAATGATAATATCTAAATGAGATTATACTCTATTAATCCTTGAATCCCATCCTTATATCACTTGATGATCCTTTGACTCCCATCCTTAGATCATCTTGGAAGTCTCCTTCTTCACTAGTTTATCAACCACTTAAGAAACAAGGAAAAGATTAGTTGAAATATGCCATAAGAATGATGCAAATTGAAGCCCAAAATTCATGTTTTATTAAAAAAAATTCAATTTCTAAGCTGGCTGCCCAAAACCCACTACCAAGGAGAGAGATTATCTTGCATGAAGTGCGTGTAACCTTTGATCCTAAAGCATTGTGTCACTAATTTCTTCTATTCCCAGATCACTGTGTAACTTGCTTTGGTTTGTCATAGCCACTAAATGCCAAAAAAGGCTACATGGAGATCAAATGACAAGATTTAAAAAAAAAAATTAAAATATATTTGGTGATAAATTAATTTTTTATTCATAACCAAGTCACCCAAATTAATTTTATTTCTCGATTTCTCAACTACTCCCGATTTTCTCTGTTGGGACAACTGAATTACTATTTTTAGTAAGTTGCTATTTTTAAAAAGTTTTGAAAAAGGAACATGACACATAATATCCATATAAATAGGAAAACTAATAGATTTATTTTATGCTATCATAGAGCATTAGATTAGGTCATTTGCATAAATATGAATCTAGGAAGAAATATCATTAGTATGGGCACCATCTCCAAATAGAAACAAACAAGAATAACACAATAAATTCAAATCTAACATATTTTCAACCTTCCAAAAATGAGAAGCCATGAAAAGATCTAATCAATTTTGTCTACCATTATAACTTCTATATTTTTATGGTTCATGTGAGACAAAGGTTATGTGATGGGATAAAACTAACACATGGTTTTGTCTAGATTATAAGAGAAGTTGAAGAAAATATAGAAAACAATATTTTTTTATAAAGAAATGTGTATATAGGTTTAGGTGCATTCTATCATAAATACCTTAGATTGGTAGTATTTATGCATGGATTAAATAAAGTGTGCCAAAAAGAATAACATCTATAAGACATTCACAATCTTCCAAACAACCATAACTATTTTCTCACTTAAGTTAAGGATCCACATAAAATGCCACAACATAAGACACACACAAGTTAAATATATGAAGAAAAAGTACAACACATGTTTTTGGCTGTTGCAAAACTGTATCTACCCAAGGATAATTTTGCACCATAGACTACTCATCCAATCCTTTAATTTATAAAATTTAGGATTGAAGAAAATTACAAAGAGATATTAAAATCTATAGAAGAAACTAATTTGAACATATATTTATTTAAAACATGTACATAAAATCTATATTTATAAGCATTCCCTTGCATCAAAGACATCATACATGAGAGAATCCCAATTGAAATTGTAACATTTTAAATTCTTAAAGTGAACTATCTTTATTGAGACAACTTGTTCAACTTGTAATTTTATTTTTATGATTTTCTAATCTTGAACTTGAAGAATCTCATATGTCCTTAAAAGAACACCATTATACATATAAAAAAATAATGTAACTAACATTCTAACACTAATATTCCCACGATTTCTAAAACATAAAAAGTACTCAACATGACTAATTTTAAGAAGATATTCTAAATTATTTTATACCAAATTACCATAATTAAAAATTCCAAATAATATACATAAAAAAGTTCTCTTTACATAGTTTGGTAATATCATCAAATCGTCAGCTTAAAGAAGAATATGTAGGTAGTGTCTATATAAACACAAAAGGACATGCTATATCATAATAAAACTTTTTAACTAATATAATAGACATCAAAAGATTACCAACATTATGGAACATTTCCTTGTCATAATTAATAATAATTTATGATCATGGCCTTTTGGAAGATGAAATTGGCTTGTAGACAAAGAATTTCATAATGAATATTTTATTAACTTTGGTATTCTTCCTTTAGAACATCAAATTTAATAATATTACTTTTGCAAATGCATAAGATAAGTTATAATTTGTTTCTTCTTGCATTGAAAGCTTGTTCCACAAAGAATGACATAAAAGCCACTTGCAAGACTCACATGTACAATATTCCTGAAATATTTTATGATTAAAATTTTTAAGGATAAATTTTTTTATTAAAAAATAGAAAGTAATGAGTGAAGCTTGAGACATTTTGAATTGTGATTTCATTATATTTAATATAATATATTTAAAAAATAATATAATAAACACTTAGTCAATTAAGAAAATTAAGATATACAAATACTAAATATTCCATTGATTGAAAATTTCAAAGTATCATATAGTTTTGGAGGAGAAATATTAATATACACCACAAAGATTCAATATTAAGTGATTTAAGGAGACCAATATTACTATGAGATTCAAATCCTTGTGAAATCAATGATTTTCCTTTTTCAATGGTATAAATTAAAGTGCATTATTTTAAGTGGTATGACATGAAACTTGTGGAGAGGAATATCCCATGTTAGCATGCGTTCCATACTTTCACTTTTAAGATGATTCTATTTTATCTCCATCTCCATACAAAAAGAGTGTCAAGGCAAGACAGAATAAACTTTGCAGATCAAATTAAAGAAATGTCATTTTTTAGTGGGAATCTTATAAAGAGTTTGTGTTCTACCATAAGCTATCATAATTAAGTAATAAACAATATTTTTTAACATTCTAAGTCATATTATATTATAGAGGGGAAAAGAGTAGGCATCGTTGTACTTTGATTTTACATTATTTTATTTTAATATTCAATTTAATTAATTTTCATGTATATATAAGTGTAAAAAATAAGAAGGTGTGGTTGGGTTGGTAGATCGAGTAGTTGGGTTATTTCATAATATCAAAAATATATATTTATTATTATTTATTTACAATCAAATTATTTAAAATAAATATAATTTTGTTATTTAAAAATAATTTTAAAAGCATTCTTATCATTCAAATTCATAATTTGTTTTTATTTATGTTAAGTTTATTCTTTTACTTAATTTGATCATTACTCATCAGCTTGCATACCAAAATATTCAATTTGAGCTCTAATAAAGATATATTTAAAGACAAGTCTTAAGGAACAAATTATCATGATATCAATTAATTTTTTATTAAAATCTTCCTAATGGTGCATTGTACATTGATAGAAACTATAACAGGAATTTTGCAACATGTCTATCATGTCTTATAATCTTGTGAAATTGATAATGAGTTATAACTAGGGGCCTAATAGATTTCATACTTCACTCCTCTTGCACCATATCCCTAGAGGATTTTCATAGCAACACATTATTTTAAAGTAAATATAGAGTGAGACAAATAAGTTTTTAAGGTCTTAAGGCATAAAGGACACGACAGTGTGAATAAAACATCAATGTGATAGTTAGATAGAATGTTGGGAATAGTTATGTCCATCATGAACCCATAGACAATTTTTCTCTATAGTTAGTGAAAAAATGTAATATCACATTTGAATTAAGTTGCTTTTATGATACTTCTCTAGTCAAGACAAACTCATTAAGTCACATTGAAATATCTAAACAATATCTTACCCTCTTCTCTCCCAATCATTATTTGTAGTTCCATGCTTCTATCTTAACTCATTTTAATAATTTAGAGCTCAATTTAATTAAACACTTTACTATTGTATTAGATGATTTAAACTAATGAAGGTGTATTCGATTTTCTAAAATTTGGTAAACCTATTTGAAATTACATCACCCAGGTTTTGTTCGATGATATCCTTATTCCTCATCCATATTTATTTGATTGATTTCTAATTCAAATACCATTTATTCCCATAAAACTTTATTCTTAACTTCTATTAATACTTATTTAAAGATCCCAATGTATTCTCACATGTTTTTAGATTTGAACAATTTATAATTTATGACATCATATATCTTTATAGCATGAGGATGATGGGGAATATTTTATGGATGCATTGATTCATTTGTACATGATTATTAATCCTTCACATTACTTATCATTGTTATTCCTTCCATATGGGTGCTTTCTTTTTACTTCATGAGATTAATGTTGATTACTACAAACACCCCTAATTCAACCACGCTACATAATCAATTAAAATAACATTTAATAAATTCTTTATCATTGTATATGTTGAATTTGAACCCTAATATTCCAAATCCTAGTTCCAACACGAAACCCTAGATCTATAATGAAATTCAACAACACATCAATGAAGAACCATCAAACATGCAAAATCATAAAATAAATTAAATGATACCTTCACACATTCAAATGGGTTTGATCTTCATTGTTCTCCTATCTCCAAATTGATCTTGCTTTGAGATGTTTGCTCTCAGATTTTTATGCTTACACAAGAGCTAAATGGGGAACAAATGTGATTGTGTTGATGTAGCTTGATCGTGATGATGTATGCTAAAGTCAATTCAACAAAATTTAAGAATGATCCAAGATTTGATAGATGAAATTCAGAGAGGAGGAAGCCTCTTATATAGAGAACACCCTAAAATGGAAGGATAAGATTAAGAGTTGGGATAAAAGATGATTGACTAGGATTAAGGAATAGGTATTTAGGGAGATATATTGTCATGTGGATAAGAAGAAAAAGGTAAATGATTTATTTAATTAAATAAATAAAATTAATAGAAGAAAGGTGACCACCTAAATTAAATAAATAAAATATTTATTTAATTTGGGAAAGTGAATGGGATTAAATGAATAATAATTATTTATTTAATTAGAAAGAAGATGTTAGAGCATATTTAGCTATTAGTTGATTTTTTACAACTAGTTTAGCTTTTTTTGCTTAAGTTCACTTAGGAGTGCTTATTTTAGTTGTGCACCTGTAATACCCTAAAAATGGTCATCTAAACCATGGGCCCCTAATCTCGACAACATCACTAAGGTTCTAACCAAAGGCAATTAAAATTAATCTTGAACACACAATTAATTTCTTAAATCATCAATGTCACATGGCAAATTAATCACTCTGAATTAATTAAATAAATATATTTAATTAATTGATCATTTCAAGTAAATCATTTTTTTAAAACAATTATCTTATTTATTTTATTGAATATCCTAGTATATTTAATTAAATAAATCAATTTGCCATTAAATCATCAAAAAAGGAATTAATTGGAAAAAAAATTAAAAATTGAGAAAAGAAATCAAATGGAGATGATCTTGAAAATCAAATTAAAAATTGAAAAATATCAAGAAAAGCGATTAAAACAATTAAATCTCAAAATTGAATGAAATAGAGAATAAATCAGTTTATTTTGATTTTATCTTAATTTTAGTTCAATTTCCTTTAAAACTGAGAAAAGTAGCCAAACACATCAATTCACCTGGATTGCACTTCTTCTTGGAAAATCTTGATCACTCATCATCATTTGATCTTGACTGTCAATTTCTTTCTAAATTTTCTATAAATTCATGCTCTCATCTCCTAATCAAGGATCCTAGAGAATATATTGTTATCATGTTGTTTTTGCTCTAGGTTCATTAAGATTTCATATTGAGAATATTTGCATGTTAGTTATTGCATATTTGTTAAATCATTTAGCTTAAATATTCATTCATAGCTTAATCATGTTAGCCTAATACTCATTAATCTTGCATATCTTGCATTTATCTAGCTTAATTTTGCATCCATTTAGCTCAATTTCATATTCATATAGATTAAATCCTTCCTTTAGGTGTTGTCTACTCACTGGTATTGCATATAAAAATATGAGAGCAAGACTAAACTCGCATCTACTAGAAGGAAATAGGTCGCTTTGTGATGGTTTATTGTTCATTGTTGATTGATTTACTAACCATGCATCTAATGACTTATTGAAGTGTTGTGTATTCCAGATATAGATACAAGTCCACTTTTCACACACACATTTTTGGCACCCATTGTGGAGTCCAAAATTTAATCTTTGGGCCTCAAAATATTCTTTTTATTTTGCAAGTTTCGTCCATACAAGCCTCTGCAAAAGGTCATAGGAGTATTTACTAAGCATCGTACGAGCTTCTATCTATTTTAGTGTTTTATCATTCGGATCAATAAGAATACTAGTACGATTTTTTGATTTGTATATTTGATTCTGTGTTTTTTCATTCAAGTTTGTGGGAATACTCGTACAAGAAGGTATAGACTATCATATGAATTTTTTTTTTATCATTTAAAAAATAGTATAATTTTCAGGGTTTTTCGTGAATGAAATTTGGATTTTACTGACATTGATGCTAACTCGGGTCTATCTTTTGTCTACCTGAGATTTTTCACAGTCTAACTAGCTTTTTGTAGAACACTTGTCAAAGAATACATCAGTCAAACATACGCCTGTCAAAGAATCAAAAGCAAAATGACTACTAATGCGTTGTTCTCGCAGGTTACGTAAAAAGAATCGACCAAACATTATGTATTCTTTAAAGTTCTTTTTTTTTAAGAACTTAAATTGTTATTTGGTTAATGAACAAAACTATCTTTTGTGCTTGAAGAAAAATATAAGAGGTAGGAGAGTATGCTCTTGTCTTTTACAAACAATCAGAAATCTAGACCCTCGAAGCTTTTTCTAAGTTTTGAGATTTGTGTACCTTTAGTGGGCCTGTTACAGTGGGAAAAAGTAATCACCCTATGAGAACGACCCAAGTGAGTACAACTGGACCTGAGCATTCCAACTCACTATAATAAATAGGCCTCTGTTGGTTAAAGTCTCAGAGGAAAGGATTGTTTGAGTTTTCTCTTTGAGATCTCTCATATCAAGCATTTTGTAGGGCCTCACAGTCTCAATCACATTTACATGACTACAACTTGTTTCGATACCTTTTTCAGGATATAGGCCTCAATCATGCTTGTGTGACTTCAATTGGTAATTTCGAACAAAATTCTTGACTAAGAACTATAAGATAGAGGCTACGTGATTCACCTCCGAAAGGGAGATAATCTTTGTGCAAGAGAGATAGTAACTCTCCCAAGACACTTTCCATATCGTACCCCCATTAGCGTTTGGAGTTGGCTAATACGATATTGAGAATCCATTATGTGAGACTCAACGATCGTATTCTGATTAGCTATTGGGTGTGTACCTAAGTCTACAAGAAAAAAATTTCTTCTCTAAGACAACTTCCGTAGGGTTAGCGTGTTGTGCTTGAAGTCATTATACATCTTGCGTGTTTACTGTATTTTCATCCCTAAAACTGAAATACTGAAATTGGAGAAAACAAATCAACAACATCAACAACTCAGTGATCAAAATTTTGTCTGTGTCCAAAAAATGGTCTCTGTCAGTTGTCAAAACTCTGTCTATCAGAATCTCATCTTTGTCTAGTCCTCTATTGTACAAGTTTTCTTAATTATCATCTGGCTACATACCTATTGTCATATGAGTCTTCATTGATCCTTTCAATTTGTCGTCTAGCTCTGTTAAAACTATTGTACAAGTCTGCAAAATTGTCGTCTAGACCTTATCATACGGTCGTACGAATAACTATCATACTCAATATATTGTCATCTAGTGGCTATTAAATTGTCGTGCGAGTTTAGGCAGCAACTCATACAAAAAAATTTCTGTGTCATTTGGAAATTGCTAAATTGTCGTCTGGGTTTGAAAACTCTGTCGTACGAATTCCTGATTTTATCAGTCTAGAAACTTGTCTGTCTACACATTTTTCTAGAATGATCAAAATTGCCTAATTAGTCTACAACGAGCATAAAATTGGTCATCATAATTCTGAGCATAAACAATCTTGATAGTGTACCCCTGTCATTGTGTTACACGATTTTTTTCATCATCTTTCAGCTAGTTCAATCAACTACTTATCAAACTTAAGTCACTTAGATCATGTCTTATACAAGATAGATCATTCTTGAAACCAAACTGAGTCTTAGTCACTTCTCTCAAGTTAAACTAAGTTACTTAGATCACGTCTTATACAAGATAGATCATTCCTAAAACTAGATTGAGTCTTAGTCACTTCTCTCAAATCACTATATCAAATGAACAACAAGCTTCAATTTGATCTTGACTTCTGCATCACATCTATCTCTCGATCCTATCGATTGTAAATGCCTATTCAAACCAGAAGCTCTTCTAAAAATTTTGACAAAAGTAAGAAGCCCATGACTACCTTAGCTCAACAAATTTAATATCTCAAGAGAGAATTATATGATATTCAAGCTCAATGAAAAAATTCAATGACCCCTCTTGAGATAAAAATTCATGATATTAAGAACACTAAACTTCAAGAAATGCTAAAAAAATTACATAAGGTGGAACAAAAAGTAATTGAAAATCAAAAGCCAAATCTCATACAAGATCACAAGACATCTTCACCAAGACAAAAAGACATTTATCCGCTGGATAGATAATTTACACCTTTAGGGCAATCTATCGAGTTAGCTTTGGAAGAGCTTCTTGAGCATAATCTTATCATATTGCCTAACAAGACTGCATGGGGGTATGAAATTTTGAGTAATTACTATGCATATCATAGACATAACAAACATAAGACTTTAATGTGCATGAAATTAAAACATAAAATTCAAGACCTTGATGATGGTGTTATTGAAATTGAAGATTCTAAAAATTCACCTAAGGAGAAACCAAATGTCATTTCCAAGCATGATGAAAATGATGAACCTGTGTATAGCAATGGCCTACATATATCCTCTATCTCTTCCATGATGCCTCCATCTCCTAAGGCTTCTCAACACCAGTCCATATCATATCCCTCAACTAATGAACCTAATGATGAAACTTTTCATGTTGACCCTCAAGGGTTATCTCAAGGGCCATCCCATCCAATGGTTGAAAAGGATCTTACCTCTCTAGAATCGCATGATGATCCCATTATACCTTTCCATTTCTTCCAATATGATCCCCTTCCATCTCAAGAGCAAAGAATCTTTCTTAAGAAAGATCATGATGCCTCTTCCACCTTTTCGAATGATCCTATTCAAAATGAAGATTCAAACACCCTTCCTACTCTATCTAATGGTCCTCTTCTATGTCAAGATCAAAGTATACCTTCATCTCCTTGTCATAATCCTTCATGTTCACCTCACATATCCATCATGCCTACAAAGCCCTCTCATAATCCTACAAGTCAAAATATTTATAAACGCAAAGGGGTAGACCTTCACAGCAAGAACCCATCCATGTTAAAGAAAATATTAAGGGTCATGGTCTCAGTGACATTCCTCAAGATGTTGGTATCCCTATTATACCAAAATCCAAATACACACCTTCCCTTTCCATCCATTTTAGGACCCTATATCCCTCCATCCCTTGTGAAAGATCAACAAAGGTGTACATCTTCACGTACCTTCCATCCATCTAAAAGGACACAAAGGCTCATTGAGCAAAAGAAAGCAAAATCAAAAGATACATTGGTTCCTAAGGCACTTGTCAAATCAATGAATTCCAAGAAACTACAAAAGCATGAAAAATAAAAAAACATGTGGATCCCTAAGCATCTCCTTGAAGCACAACAATCTAAAGAAAAATCCAAATCAACAGCCAAGATTGTTGTTCCTCCATCCAAACCTTCCAAATATATTTCTCCATCACCTCTTTCATCCATTTTGGATCCTTATGTTCCAAAATCCCTTGTTGTTCCTCCATCCAAATCTCAAAATCTGAGATCCACTTTTCTTCCATCAATCCACCACACCTTAAGATGTGTGCTAATGGCAATCCCACAAACGTTTCCATTCGCTCATGCACCAAACTTTCAATATCTCGTCCATTATCCAACACCTCTTTTTCATCTTTCCATACCCCTTATCCAATCCTTTGCATAAGAATTTACCCTAGTTTCATCACCAAATCCAAAAACTAAGGAAATCAACATTGGAGATGTTGGACATGTACACTTAGCTGGGTCCTTCTTGGAGAGACATCTTTATGTTGGACCAATGAGCTCCTACACAAAACTCCCTGGCCCTATGAACAACATGTGTTTGTATTTTGGTATGGTTTTGTCATTGATGTCAACACCTACTATCACTTATCAACTCTGACACTTTGAATAATTGGCAATGTTCACCAGCAAGCAAGTGACTTATGCGCAGTCACTGGTATCTGATACACCGGTAGGATATAATGTTCACCGACACTTGGAATGACATGAAAAACACTTGGTTATGTCGAAGACATCATTTGGACACTTTGTCTTAGACATTTGTTCATTGGCATATTCGTATTTGCATATTTGTTGTTACTGGTAAATAGGTCCAGGTCATAGACCAACAGGCTTATCTATTCCAGATCAGCATGACACACTATGGAGATGTTTTACTATTGTTGTAAATGCATCAAACTGACATGTTGAATCGGTCATTGCATCGGATATTGTTTAATTTGTAAGTTGATTTTATTGTAATATCCTTTAGAGCCGACCTACTAAAATTGGTCTTAGGTTATGATATAAATGTAAGATCTTATTTGTAAGATCAAGTGTGGAATGCGAAGGAAGGAATAATTTGGTATATGCAAGAATAAGCAGAGCTTTACATGGAGACATCATTTGAAGGTGAAACAAGGTTTTGTGAAGACAATCAGAACTACACTGGTACTGAATCCAGCATAGTAAGATGCTATTTTGAGTAGTACATCCTTATTGGATTTAACCATCCAATTGTAGTTAGTGTGACTCCTATTTGTGTTTGAGCAGTGAGCTCTAGGTGCTTGGCCTTTCTGCATGTGCAGACCCCATTTGTATACTCATACTATCTGCAGTAGTATCATCTGGTTGTGGGTAAGGTTTCCCACCATGGTTTTTCCCCTTATAGGGTTTCCACGTACAAATATTGGTGTTATGTGTTATCAATGTTATTGTCTTTCTATTTCATGCATTAATCTTTACCGGTACTATAATTAACTGATAAAACTATCTACCAACATAAAATTTGGTTAAAATTTTTTTGGTTTGAATTTATTTGACAACTGATTCACCCCCCCCCCCTCTCAGTTGTCCCTGGGACCTAACAATTGGTATCAGAGCTTAGTCCTCTTTTTTCAGAAGTTTAACAACTTGAGGAGATCCAATGTCTACAAACTATTTCAGAAAGGACAGTCCTAAACTTGATGGAACCAACTATGGCATATGGAAGATCAGGATGGAGACACATTTGAATTACATTGGAAAGGACATCTAGGAAGTTACAAAGAATGGCTATACTGCTCCTACTCCCGGTCAACCTAATCAACCTACCTTAGGAAAAGATGAGGAAAATGATTGCAAAGCTAGAGAAGCACTTTTGAGTGCATTATCAGATCAGCAAATCATGGGATTATTAGATAGATCAACTACTAAAGCTATTTGGGATCACTTGGAAATATTGAATGAAGGAGATTCCATAGTCAAAATTGCAAAACTTGAAAGCTTCCGGGTTAGGTATGAAAATCTAAAAATGGAAGAAGATGAAAGCATTTATGCTTTTATGGAAAGAGTAAATGAAATTGTTTTGGGTATTAAATGTTGTGGAGGAACCTTAAGTGAAGATGAAATTGTTTCAAAAGTTTTAAGAGGATTGCCACCGGCATATAAAATGAAGGTTACTGCTATAAATGAGTTAAGAACAATGCCTAATACATCAGTAACTAGGGATACATTGATTGGAAAACTTTCAGCTTTTGAAATTGAAGAATTTGGTCCTATTGCTACTATAAAGACAGATTTAGCTTTTAAGGCATCAACATCACCTACACCATCATTTGACAAGTCTGATTGGAAAGCCTTTTATGCAAGAGAACTTGAAGAAAGCAGGAGAGAAAATGAAGAACTTGAAAAACTTGAAGCACTATTTGCAAGGAAAATACCTAAAGGTCTTGTTGGAAGTAAGTATGAAGGTAAAACACCCTTTAAATGCTTTAACTATAATAAGATTGGTCATATGGCTTCTAGATGCCCTGATAGACATGCCAGACTAAGAGAAGAAGCTAGGAGAACATACAAGCCTAACCCTAAATATCAGAGATACAGATTTAAGAAGAATAAAGATACATCTTGTTATCTTGTTGATGAAGGAGTCACTAATGATTCTGATGAAGATCCGATAGACAATGGATGGGTTTTTGTTGCTATAACAAAAGATCAACTGACACCTACTGTTCAACTAGTAGAGCAGGCCCTAGTAGCTAAAGTTGAAGTTAAGGATGAATGGATCATTGATTCAAGATGCTCACATCATATGATTGGCGATAAAGGTAAATTCTTCAACTTTCAGGAATATAATGGAGGCCTAGTAAGATTTGGAGATGACAAAGCTTGCTTGATCAAAGTTTAAGGTACAATATCTCTTGATGGTAAGCATAATACAGACAATATTTACTATGTGGAAGGTTTAAAGCATAATCTTTTGAGTGTTGGTCAATTAGTTGAGAAAGGATTTAAGTTACAATTCAAAAATGGTAAATGCAAAATTATGAATAGAATTGGTTTGGAAATTGCAACCAGTAATCAAACTAGAGGTAACATCTTTCATTTGAATAACAGTGAAAAGACATGCTTGATTGCACATATTGATGAAAGTTGGCTATTACATAAGAGACTCTATCATGTAAATTTTGATTGCATGGTAAAAATCAGTACTACTAAAGCAGTTAGAGATTTACCTAAGATTGTTAAACCTCACAATTAGGTATGTAAGGAATGTCAATTTGTAAAACAAGTTAGAGAAACTTTTAAAAGTATTCCAGAAAAATCCAATAATGCTCTTGACTTAATTCACATTGATTTATGTGGTCCAGCTAGAACTAAAATCTTACAAGGTAATATATATTTCATGCTAATCATTGATGACTATTCTAGAATGTGTTGGGTTACTTTTCTCATAGAAAAATCAGAAGCACTTGGGAAGTTCAAACTATTCAAAGCAATGGTAGGTAATGAAACTGGTAAGAAAATAAAATGTCTGAGATCAGATCAAGGAGGATAATTTACATCTAAGGAATTTAGTTCATTCTGTGAAGTGAATGGAATCAAAAGACAGTTATCAGCACCCTAGACACCATGACAAAATGGAGTTGTTGAAAGGAAAAACATAACTATCTTGGATGCAGCTAGAAGTATGTTATCTGAAGCATATCTACCACATGTATATTGGAGAGAGGCAGTAAGAACAACGGTCTATACATTCAACAAAGTTAACATCAAAAGCGAAACTGGTAAGACCCCTCATGAACTATGGTTTGGTATTACTCCTACTCTTAAATATTTTAGAATGTTTGGAAGTAAATGCTATATTAGAAGAGATGAATATATTGGAAAATTTGATCCTAGAAGTGATGAAGGAATATTTATTGGTTATTCATATAAGAGCAAGGCATATAGATGTTTTAACAAAATATTGCAAAAAATCGTTGAGAGTACAAATGTGAAAATTGATGAACAATTCAGAGGAACTTCAAGGTATATAGACTCTGAACCGGCAATAGAGATTCTAACAAATGAATCTACATTGAACCCATAGGTACAGAATGAAGATCCAGTTACACCGGTATCATTTGGAAATTCCACTGTAACTAAGGAACAATAGAAAACAAAGACACCTTGTTATGTAAGACTGAATCACTCTAAAGATCAGATAATTGGAAACAAGTATAAAGGAGTTATGACAAGAGGAAGACTGGCAAATGAAGAGGTATGTCTTATTTCTCAAATTGAATGATCATCAATTAATGAGGCATGTGAAGATAAACACTGGATTAAAGCTATGGAAGAAGAACTAGAACAAATTGCGAAGAATAACACATGGACATTAGTTCCCCGGCCTAAAGACAAAAATGTGATTGGAACAAAATGGGTATTCAGAAACAAACTTAATGAAGATGGTAAGGTAATCAAGAATAAAGCAAGACTAATGTGTATGGGATATTCTCAGAAAGAAGGAATTGATTATAATGAAACCTTTGCACCGGTAGCTAGAATTGAGGCATTCAAATTATTCTTGGCTTTTACAGCACACACGAACTACAAAGTATATCAAATGCATATTAAATGTGCATTTCTGAATGGAGATCTTGAAGAAGAAGTTTACATTGAACAACCTAATGGATTTTCTTTGACAGATAACAAAGATATGGTTTGCAGGTTAAGAAAAGTTTGTATGGGTTGAAGCAAGCTCCAAGAGCTTGGTATGCAAGATTGGATAAGTATCTTTTGAAGATTGGTTTTTCTAAAGGTAATGCTGACATCAACGTATACTACAAAGTGACTAATGATGACATCTTGGTTATAGAAGTTTTTGTTGATGATACAATCTTTGGAGGAGAAGATGGATTATGTAAAGACTTTTCTATTGAAATGCAACAAGAATTTGAAATGTTTATGATTGGAGAGATAAAATTATTTTTAGGATTGCAGATTTCACAGACTGATAAAGGTATATTCTTGAGTCAATCCAAGTACCTAAAGGAGTTACTAAAGAAATTTTGGATGGAAAACTCTAAACTGATAAGCACACCTATGACTACACATGACAAATTATCACTAAGGGATGAACCTACACCTATTAATCCGACTAGGTACAAATCTATGATAGGAGGTTTACTGTATTTGACACAAACAAGACTTGATATTATGAATGCAGTATGTATTGTTTCAAGATTTCAGAGTAATCCTAGAGAAAATCATGAATCAACAGTAAAAAAGATTTTTCGGTACTTACAAGGCACTAAAAATCTTGGCTTATGGTATCCTAGAGATGAAAACTTTGAATTATGTGCATACACAAATGCAAATTGGGTGGGAGATGTGGATGATAGAAAAAGCACCACTGACGGAGCATTTTTTCTTGGTATTAGATTAATTTCTTGGTTGAGTAAGAAACAAAGTTGTACATCTTTATCAATAGCTGAATCAGAATATGTTGCAGCAGCAACTAACTGTACACAGGTATTATGGCTTAAGTAAATGTTGAAGGACATAAAGGTAAAATGCAAGGAACCCATAACTATCTATTGTGATAACACTACAGCAATTGATATATCCAAGAATCCGGTATTACATTCTAAAACAAAACATGTTTCTATCAAACTAAATTTTCTGAAAGAGAATGTTGAAGCAAAAGAAGTAAAACTGGTTTATGTGAATACTAAAGAGCAGATTGCAGATATTTTCACTAAACCTCTACCTAAGGAGACCTTTGAATATCTTAGAGATCAGCTTGGGGTCATACCCCCACCGGTAGAGACTTAGACAGTTGATGTTTGTCATCAACCGACAGAATTAACAAAGAAATCTTTTACTCCGGCTTTGATGAGGAAGCTACTTCTCAGGGGGAGTAGTTGGTATACTGAATTGGTTGGTATTTTGTATTTGAATTTGGTTTTGTATTGGCTTTGGCATTTGAGGTCAAAGGGGGAGAGATATCTATGGAAAAACACTTTATCTCTTGGGGAGAGATTATTCATTTGGGGAGAGATTGTTATTTTGAGAGAAACTGATTACTCTCTGTATCTGTATTTTGATTTCTAGTTATGATCTCTTTTTGGGAGATTGTTGGTTTTTGGTATTTGGCATTTCTGTTTTGGCACTTTGATGGTTTTTCTATCTTGTGTTGCCATCAATTCCAAAGGGGGAGATTGTTGGTATTTTGGTATGGTTTTGTCATTGATGTCAACACCTACTATCACTTATCAACTCTAGCACTTTGAAGAATTGGCAATGTTCACCGGCAAGCAAGTGACTTATGCGTAGTCACTGATATCTGGTACACCAATAGGATATAATGTTCACCGGAACTTGGAATGGAATGAAAAACACCTGGTTATGTCGAAGACATTGTTCAGACACTTTGTCTTGGAGATTTGTTCATTGGCATATTCATATTTGCATATTTACTGTTACCGGCAAATAGGTCCAGGTCATACACCAGCAGGCTTATCTATTCCAGATCAGCATGACACACTATGGATATGTTTTACTATTGTTGTAAATGCATCAAACCGACATGTTGAATCGATCATTGCATCAGATATTGTTTTATTTATAAATTGATTTTATTGTAATATCCTTTAGAGCCGACCTACTAAAATTGGTCTTAGGTTATGATATAAATGTAAGATCTTATTTTTAAGATCAAGTGTGGAATGTGAAGGAAGGAATAATTTGGTATATGCGAGAATAAGCAGAGATTTACATGCAGACATCATTTGAAGGTGAAACAAGGTTTTGTGAAGACTATCAGAACTACACAGATACTAAAAAAATAGTAAGATACTATTTTGAGTAGTACATCCTTATTGGATTTAACCATCCAATTATAGTCAGTGTGACTCCTATTATTGTTTGAGTAGTGAGCTCTAGGCGCTTGGCCTTTGTGCATGTGCAAACCCCATTTTTATACTCATACTATCTGCAGTAGTAACATCTGATTGTAGGTAAGGTTTCCCACCGTGGTTTTCCCCCTATAGGGTTTCCACGTACAGATATTGGTGTTGTGTGTTGTGGATGTTATTGTCTTTCTGTTTCATGCATTAATCTTTACTGGTACTATAATTAACTGATAAAAGTGTCTACCAGCATAAAAGTTTGGTTTACCGATATTAAGCATTAAAGTTGGTTAAAATTGTTTTGGTTTGAATTTATTTGACAACTGATTCACCCCCCCCCCCTCTCAGTTGTCCCCGAGATTAAACAACATGCACCTTAAACAATACTATATCTAAGGGCTGGGTTAGTTCAGGTTTTGATTCTGCATTGCATATCATTTTATTCAAAGCATTGCATCACATATAGTTTTTAAATGCATCGCATTCACATAATTTTTGTATTTGCATTTTCATATAGCAGCATTAATAAAACAAGGCAACTATCCACGTTTATCATTTGTTTCCATTCAAGACAAACAAGGGTTGTCTCCTTTCTTAGATATTCAAACATGAAGTCCTTGAGGTCATAAGGTCATTCATTTTCAACATCACCCTGTGACGACACTTTACTTATGGTTCGGTAGTGATTTCACTATTTGAGACTTGTTAACTCAAAATCTATCAATTGCTATATCTCAAACACATTAATAAAATCTCCAATTCATTCTAGACACCTAGTTGATCATATGACTAGTGAAAAATCTAACATTCTACTTTAGCGCCGCTATAATTATCACACCCAAGTAGGTTTCATTACTTACAAGTCAAGGCAAAAAAATAAAAAGAGAGAAAAAGTGTTATGCCAAATATTCATCTCAAGGCAAAAGAGCAATGATATATAATTGAAGTATCATTCATACAAAGTGCGACAAAAATCTTGACTATGGGAACATGCGAGTAACTCCATTAGGGATATGGACGCCTGCTAGCAATGGAGCAATATTCGAGAGATTACAATCTATAACCTCGTTAGAGCTGTAAAAGCTTGCTGGCAGCGAGGCTCTATTTGGGATACTTTTGAAGTTAGAATAATCCATGTCCCTAGTCATATAGGATGCTAAGGATCTTTAGTGAACAAAAGAGAAGGAATTAACTTATTTGCACTCACATGGGCAAAAGAAGATCAAAGTTTCAAGAACCAATGGGGAAGTTTTCTGCGTCTCCATTTGTAAGTCCTAGTCACTAAGTGTGTTAATTTGGATGTTCCAAGGGACCTTAAGGATCGATTGACCACTTATCTATGAAATTTTTTGTACCTCCAATTCAATTGGTGTATTACAAAGTGCTAAAAAAACATGGTCATCCTTGTTCAAATAGGAAATGCATCTTCATCATGCATATTGCATTAACATAGGTCATATCAAAAATTCATTATCTCCACATGCATTTTGTAGATCATCATGTCATATAGGTTTGTATATTGGGGGCATAAATGAGAAAATCCTAAAAAAAATCATAAAATGTCCTGAACAAAAATCCTAAAAATCATAAAATGTCTTGAACAAAATCCTAAAAATCATAAAATGTCCTGACAAAATCCTAAAAATAAAAAAATCACAAAATTAAAAAACTAAAAAAAAATGAAAAACCAAAGCAAGAAAGCATAGATCATCCTTCAAGCCAAATCAACCACGGACAAACTGTCAAAACCTGCAATCATACTTATCCCATGTCTTGTTAATCAATTTATCAAACTCTATCAAACATCAACATGTCTTATACAAGGAAGGGTACACTCGAAACCATACATATCAGTCTTATACGAGCTACTTGCTCTTTGAAACTAGACATTCCTATCAATGATCACACAAATCAAAACAATGACATAGATCAGTATGGCTGCTAGATTTTATCTAGGTTAGTCTTATCTCTTATACTGAAGTGTTGCATCTTTGCTTTTGCTTGTACATATCGTTTAGTTGCTTTTGTGACATTTGGTTCTTTTGGAACCCTCATGACTTGAAACTGATCAATGTCCCAGTCTTAGGGTAATCTATTGATCAATTTACATGTCCTAAGAAGTATCAACCAAGTCATCTTTCTGTTGGTAGTACCAAATCATCCAGTCTGAGTCAGTCATCTATCCCCAAACTATTGAAGAATTTTATTACTGAGTAAACAAGCAAAACAAGACTATTAAAAACAATCACTAAACAGTTTGAGATATGATTGAAATGTTCTTCGTGTGTTGTCTTTTGCATTCGTTTTTTATTAGTATTCCCTCTAAGTAACTTGAGGAAGTCTATTTTGACTAAGAGGAGCAAGGATTTGGGGCATAATACTTTTATTTGTTTTCTACTTGTAGGAATGATTCTGATGATCTAGAAACATCTAATCATTTGGGTGTCTGTGATAAGTGCCTTCACATCAAGGTGAAATCGCCACACATACCTTGACTCTACTTATTTGTATGCTACAAGGAGGTTGGTGTCATTTCTTTGACTATTTTGAGAGAATTTCTTTAATGTGCAATCCAGGTGCATGCGTAATCTGTCCAAGGATATGAATGAAAAACAAAGGGTCATTGTGGACAAGATAATTAATATTGCATATATAGAGGAAGGAACTCTATTTTTCCTACTGTGTTTGTAAAAGCTCAGTGATGAAAATTAATCATACCAAAATCCAGTGACTAGGTTTAGGTTGCATTCATTCTAAATTTTATGCATTTCGAGTGATTTCAACATAATAACAATGATCTCTTTATCTTTTGAATGAGAGTCTGAAGCAATCATTATTTCTCAACTAGGTGGTCTCTTTTTCATCATCATTTCTCCAATCGAGTGCTTGTGTATTGAGATGTTAGCAACATACATGAACATCTTATATAAATCCATACATTTCATTACATACTTGTTTGCATTCATATTATTGCATAAAATAATAATAAACATTTGCATTACTAAGTTACTCATTTTCATCATCCATTTGCATATGAAAAAAGAAACAAAAAAAAGAAACATCTATTTTCATTGGCATTCCATACATCCATACTGAAAAGATATGCATACATATAGAATAAAGTATATAGAGAAAACATCTCATAATCAATCAAGAGCTCGTATATCTCATCATAATCTCAGTGTCTCAGAGTAAAAATGATATCAACTGTCAAATACAATCTCTCATCGAAGAAAGAATCGTATAGGCTACAAAATTGGGGTATATAACAAAATCTAAGAGATATAACAAGCTATCTCTCTGCCTCTCCCTCATTTCTAGGTGGAGGAGGTGGTGCCTGCTGACCGACGTCCTATCTGGGTGCCCTAGCTCCCTCAGATCAAGCCATATATTGCAAATATGGGACAACCTATTATGCCACTAGGACCGCTACACTATAAGCTGCAACATAATAGGATGCCCGACTCGTCTGATGTAACACCTCTCACTGAAGAGCACCCCGCTCTGCTCTCACCTCAGAAAGCTATCGATCATGCTCTCCTCTGACCTCAGCAAGCTGTCAATCATGCTCTGCTCTGACCTCTACAAGATTTCGATCTCATTCTACAAGCTACGTCCACGCCACTATCAACTGTGACTGCAAACTTCCCAATCTAGTCCTCAGAGACCGTACTACATCTAATACCCCCTTCTCTCTCCCAACCCCTCTGCCTCCCTTTGTGCCTCCCTTCTCATCCCTCTATTGCCTCACCTGCCTAGGAGCTGCTCTCTCCTCCTCACCTCCACCCTCTACTACCCTAGCGCTACTAGCCTCAACCCCAACAGCTCCTAGAGATCCACCCTCCCCTCTCTATCGATGTCTAGCTCCAGCTGGTACCCTATTTCTACTCACCTTGGGATCCCCTCCTACTCACATAGGAACCTCCGCTCTCTATCCCTATACCTACCCTCATCCCTATACCTAACTTGATACCTATGCCTAAGCTCGTGCCTCATCCTCGACCTCCTCTATAAGAGGTGCATGCTCTCTGGGATCTGTAAACCGAGGAAAAGGATGTCTCTGGAACCAATCTTTGTACTGGGGAAATACCCCCGCATCTGCAACATCATCTAAGTAATCTCGTCTATGTCGCTGTAAACTGACTAACTCCTGAATGCTCAATGCATATGATAGTCTTAGGGCCCATCCTCGTCTCTCCTCCTCTCCATACTGGGCATAGGTTGTCAACTCCTGGGATATACCCTATGGTCTCCCATACTGCCTCATTACCCTGGATACTACAAACCACTCAATGATCGACACTAATCTTCCAATGAGAGGTCAAGTCATGAACATGTCCTTCCTTTGCGCTCTCCAATCATCCCACAACTCCAGACCCCTATATGGTCTCCATACTACCATGATAAAATCATCTAGCTGCCTTCTCCAATAGTTTGTCTTTCCTAGATGGGGCTGAGTAATGTACCCTGAATAACAATACACAATTGGTTGGTGTGCCTCTCTCGAATCATATACTATAGGCCTACATACTAGGATGTGCTCCCATGCCCATATCTGTAACACTAAAACATGTGTTGTCATGCTCTTACCCTCCCGATACACAATCTTGTGCATCTCATGATACATATGGGTAAGAAAACACAATTCCCACCTCAATCTCTCCGGATGAGTGAACAACCTCTCAAGCATCCTAGCCCAACAACAAAGAAAACCCCGTTGTCCTCTATCAGGCATAACAAAACATCTGATAATACCTACTAAACACATGCCAATAGATACTGCTCACTATATCTGTACATCAAAACATCCCATGTGATAGAATGCTCCAGAATGGTCTCATCATGAAATATTTGTCTCAATGCTAAAACACCTGACCACTAAGTAGAATCATAATCAGCCTTGTCCCCAGCAAATGGAATCCTATATACATCCTCTGGTGTAATCATCATCTCTCCAACTGGTAGATGGAAGGTATTATGCTCTGAATGAAAACGCGCTACTAACGTAGTCAACATCCTATTATTCACATGGATATCCAATATATGTAGAATGTATCCAAATGCACACAAATCAATATGTGCTCTATTTGCATATGATAATCCATGGACTAGCCCCATCATCGGTGTATATACACACCAAAATAGGATATTTGGCAACCGAATCTGCAAAATCAAATATAAAAATTGTTAGCACGTGATCCAAATTACGCTCAAAATATGCTAAACATGCTCACAAATCCAAATAAACAAAATGCAAAATCAAAATTGATGTTTAGACCCTAAAAAATGCTTGTTGTTTTTCATATGAGTTTTGACAGACAGGTAGAAACTCGTACGAATAAGGATTACACTCCGCAAGATAAATTATCCCCATACGATAAAACATAATACATCAAACGATATAATGGGCACTCAAGCACAATCTCGTACGAGTCATGGGACCACATCAGATGACAAACCCTATATGACCATACAACAGAATAGAAGAAGGACATTTTTCGTATGAGAAACGGTATTAACCTGCATGACAAACCAAGGTAACACGACTTCAAACAAAAAGAAAATGCAAAAAATTCAACAAAAATTCAAAATTTAAGAAATGCAAAGGTCTAAGATTGATCGCTTACTACTGGTTCGTAGTTTCGTGGTTGATAATGACATCTTTGGCATACAAATCGATGCTCCTGGATCAGAATAGCTATTTTTATTCATAGAGGGCTTTTCAAATTTCAAACTTTGGGAGGTGAAAATGAATTGAAAATGACACATGAACCCCTTATATAGCCTAAACCCTAATTTTCAAACTTGCTCCAATGGACGTGAAAACTATTTCTAAGCTAATTTGCACGTCCTGATTACATTTTCGGGATCAAAATTGAAATCTGAGATCACCCTCCTAGTTAATTTCACACAATTGTGACTTCTTAGTGCTTTCATCAAATGCTCATTCTTTTCTTCAATTTGCGCTCAATTTCTCATCAGTCAACACTAAATCTTTAAATGGCCCTTTGAATCATTCTTTACGCTCAAATAATTAATCACTTCATCTTTTTATCAAATTTCTTAAAATCATTGCGCAACCTGTCACTCTTTTGATTTTTCTCTGGAGGGGCATACTCATGACATCATCATCAATGATCGCATCCTAAAAGTCTAGAATTTCTTTCAAAATCTTCTTTACAAGTCAAGCAGCTAATCTTTAGGGAACATCAAACAAGGCTTTAACACTAGGGGTATCTCAGCTTCATCGCTTCATTTCAAGTAGAGATTTCTCGATCATCTGAATCAAATCAATCTCTAGGGGCATATTAGTTTTGTCGCATCAAATCAAGCTGATATTGTCTTCATCTGAATCAGTCTCTTAACATTAATCAGTTTCATCACTTTTCATCAAGCTGATTATTCATTTAAACTCAATCAAGGGTTTAAAGATTATCTTTGATCACATGCTCAATATAAGTAGGTGTTTAGTTTCATCACATCAAATCACGCTGGATAGTTTATCTTCACTCATCATGTCTTGATCCATCAAGTTCAAGATTGGTTTTATCTTTGCTCACTATGTCTAGTTCAATCAAGTTCTAGATTAGTAATATCTGCTTCTTGATCCATCAAGTTCAAGTTTGGTATCTTTTCTCTTCATCGGTCCTAGTTCAATTAAGTTCGCGATTGATATCATTTTCAATCAATCTATTCAGTTTCATCACTTCAAAACAAACTGAATACCTCGCTCTTCATCTAGTTTGTGATCAATCAAGTTTAGAACAGGCATCTCCTAGACATCAACTACTCTTTGAATGAACGCGCTGCTCGCACATTAATTCAAAGAGGGGAAAATGTAATACCCTAAAAATGGTCATCTAAACCATGGGCCCCTAATCTTGACAACGTCACCAAGGTCCTAACCAAAGGCAATTAAAATTAATCTTGAGCACACAATTAATTTCTTAAATCATCAATGTCACATGGCAAATTAATCACTCTGAATTAATTAATCATTTCAAGTAAATCATTTTTTAAAACAATTATCTTATTTATTTTATTGAATATCCTAGTATATTTAATTAAATAAATCAATTTGCCATTAAATCATCAAAAAATGAATTAATTGGAAAAAGGAATTAAAATTTGAGAAAAGAATCAAATGGAGATAATCTTGAAAATCAAATTAAAAATTGAAAAATATCAAGAAAAGCAACTAAAACAATTAAATCTCAAAATTGAATGAAATAGAGAATAAATCAGTTTTTTTCTGATTTTATTTTAATTTTAGTTCAATTTCCTTTAAAACTGAGAAAAGCAGCCAATCATGTCAATTCACCTAGATTGTGCTTCTTCTTGGAAGATCTTGACTGCTCATCCTCATTTGATCTCGATCGTCAGTTTTTTTTTCTGAATTTTCTATAAATTCAAGCTCTCATCTCCTAATCCAAGATCCTGGAGAATATATTGTTATCATGTTGTTTTTTCTCTAGGTTCATTAAGATTTCATATTGAGAATATTTGCATGTTAGTTAGTGCATATTTGTTAAATCATTTAGCTTAAATATTTATTCATAGCTTAATCATGTTAGCCTAATACTCATTAATCTTGCATATCTTGGATTTATCTAGCTTAATCTTGCATCCATTTAGCTCAATATTGTACTCATATAGATTAAATTCTTCGTTTAGGTGTTGTCTAGTCACTGCTATTGCATATAAAAATCTAAGAGCAAGACTAAACTCGC
The DNA here is from genome assembly GCF_030272615.1 of Cryptomeria japonica. Classification (NCBI taxonomy): domain Eukaryota; kingdom Viridiplantae; phylum Streptophyta; class Pinopsida; order Cupressales; family Cupressaceae; genus Cryptomeria; species Cryptomeria japonica. Next base: position 214,533,381 of record NC_081414.1, on the reverse strand, counting down.
ATCTACTAGAAGGAAATAGGTTGCTTTGTGATGGTTTATTGTTCATTGTTGATTGATTTACTAACCATGCATCTAATGACTTATTGAAGTGTCATGTATTCCAGATACAGATACAAGTCCACTTTTCACACACACAACACCTAGTTTATCTTTTATGCATCTAGTTTAGCTAGAGTTGAGCTTTATTTAGCTCATCATGCTTGCACTTTAGTTCTCCTAAATTTAGCTTTGTCTTTCTTTATAAGAACCACATTGTACAATTGTAACTCATCCTATAATTCTAATTTTTTTCTTTTGAGTAATATAGTATTCATTTGTGCAACTTCTATTTGTTGAAGGTGTTCTTGTTTGTTGTTTGATCTTGCAAGCTTGTGTTGTAAAATTCAACATGGTATCAAAGCATGGATTCGACAGGCCCCTTCTCAAGTTTTGAGGATTTCTTTGCTCAAAAGCGTTGCGAGGTCACATTTTTTTTTGGTGGATTTGGAGGTGGAGAATTTTTTATCAATTTCAGAGACAAATGGACATCACCATCGTGTCCACAACATAAAAAAACCCTAAGATCGATTGTTGTTTCATCAAAATTTGAGCAATTAAAATTTAGGGTCAAATTGGTTGAGGGCACATTTTTCAAGGTGAGTTCTAAGGGTAGCTAAAAAAATTTGGTCGGTTTGGGGTAAAACAGATATCACCATCAAGATTAGGATGCTCAAGAACCCTAAAATTGCCTATGAATTTGTCGAAATTGGAGATTAGGAATTTTTTAGCAAAAAAAATTCAGAAAGTATCTATTTTTGAAAAGTTTCCATTTTCAACAATTTTCCATTTTCATTTTTTTTTAATTTTTGGAAATTTAATATTTTCGACAAGTTTCTATTTTTGGAAACATGTTATTCTAAAAAAATGTCTATTTTCAAAAAGTTGTTATTTTCAGAAATTTTTCATTTTTGGGGTCTCTTCAAGCCTTCCAAGCCCTAAAAAGTAGTCTTCAATATTTTGCTCATAACTTTGTCATACGAAGTCAAAATCGTACAAACAAGATATCATTAGAAAGATAGCTCAAAAATATATCTAGTTTTGTAGGTGGTTTGATCAAATATTGAACCAATTTTTTTTTAGCATGCCTCCAAATTTAGCCTTTAGTTTCATGCTTTCAGAGCAATAACTTGAGCGAACGAACGATTTTCAACTTCCACATATTGTTGAAAATCTCTCAAAGTCCTCTATCCAGATTTGTTGTAATTGTTTTAAGAATATTCACTAGGTACTCAATGATTTCAATTTTTTCATTTCTAAATTTTGTGATTTCTTAGCTTATACAAGTGTAAAAGGGTTTTTTTTCTTGTTGTGGGGGGGTAGCTCATCATCTTTCAAATTCCTATATTTCTCTAACCCTAGCCTAATGGTGGATCCTTCTATTGAGAAACTCACCCCTCATAACTGCCATAGATAGAAGACTACAAGGATCAAATTGCTTCAGTCTAATGCTTTATGGTCGTGTTTAGATCAAACCCAACCCAACTTGACTAGTGAGTATGAGATCATTCAGTATAGGGGCAAGATATGTAAGGAAAGCAAGTGTGGAAATTCGCTTTCCTAATGTTAGTTTGTAGGGGAGAATATACTAGTGTATACAAATTTTCAACATTTACAGAAAATGACACAAGCATGAGCATATACAAATAAACAACATAGAGAGTGAACACATAGAATTAACGTGGGAAAACCTTTTTGGGAGAAAAACCCACCACTAACAGATAATGACTTTATTAACAGTATGTCAAAAATACAATAAAGTCCAACATGCAGACTTCCTTCACTTTGTTGAACAATTATTCTAGATGAAACAAAACCACACAAGTAAAAAATTCAAAATCCTAGACACTCAATGGCTATCGTAACTCTTCTACTCTTCATTCAGTTTACATTTGGCTTCTAATACCAAATTGGTTGACCATTCATCTGAGCAACTGCAACAACAACTTGAAGTCTAACTGTCAGTTTGCATTCAATGAAAACCAATTATCCCACATGCAGCAGGGAGTTAGGTCGGTTCGTATTCATATACACCGACAATCACATCCTTAGTGTCTGAGTGGTCACCTTTTTGGATTTTGGTTCATTCTCACACCGACGTCGGTCTTCGCTCCATCAACCATTGATATAGTCTTCAAACAGTAGAGCTGATTGCTTGATGATTCCTAATTGCCCACTATAAAAGGTAGGGCTGGATCAACGTGTGCTTAATCTACTGCTGCTTATGACTCAACAGGATATGTTGCTAGTCCTATAGGTGTTGCTTCAATAGTAGAATCAACAGCCTAATCACTTGCTTAATCTAGAATATCCAGTCTCCCCTCTTCACATCTGGTAATCAATCAATATCCTTAGTGTGGCGGTCTTCCTGGGGTAACGAGGATACAAGGTCACTAGGATATTGGAAATATAGTAAGGGTAACTATTGACTGGAGGCAAGGAGACATAAATACAGGGATACAATGGCCCATCTTGGGGAGACTAGCTACCATCAATAGGATACGGGGTCACGAGGGCCCATAATCAATCAATATCCTTGATCCTTATAGTCGAATTCTTTCTAGGAAGGCAGGCCACATCCTTAGGTGGGGTAAAGAATGGTATCTTCAGGCTGGGAACGAAAGGCAGTTCATGAGGTAAGTCATAAGGAAGGAGGACAAAAGGGAATGGAAGTAGGGCTTTGCCTTCTACCCATCTCTGAACCAATAGTCAGTAGTAGCTTCAGAAGGGAACATATGTGGTAAAGAGGTAGTTCATGAGGCAAGTCATAAGGAAAGGCAATGTGATTTTGATGAATACTAAGAGTGGGGGGTGAATTAGTATGCCAAAAATCTTTGCACTTAAACACTTTGCTAGACTAACAGTAAACTGGTAAGATAGTTTAGCAAACAAACTAGTTAGCACACATGCCAACCAAATAGCAAATAATGCATTCACCCACATAAGAACAAACACCATAACACAAGAGATTTTGACGTGGAAACCCAAATGGGAAAAACCATGGTGAGATGGAACTCACAAGTAACTATCTGTAGAATAGGAACTAGACTAGTTAAGGTCAGACTGGTTAAGGTCATACAATGTTCTTTACCAGAATAGATTTTGTTAGGAATCTCAATCTCTATTAGGAGATAAGTCCAATGAAAGACTACCTTGCTAGAGGATTTTAGATCCACAAATGTGAACCACCTTGTTAGAGGATTTATAAAAGGCTTTTGGGCCTACCCGGTTAAGGGCTACAGACTTGTCAAAGATGTGAGTAATCAACAAGTGAGTGATCTAGCAAATAGCACAGATTACTTGGTTAGATCCTTGATAGTTCATTCCTAATGCATTCTAGCATTACTTCAGTCTTCTACACATTCATACTCTCTAAATCCTCAACCACCTTAAACCCTAGCAATAACATCAACAACAACAACCTAAAACCCTAGACATGATGTCCTTATAAAGGAATCTGATTTCATGTCGGTCCAATAGGATTACAATACAATTTCCTAGGTTCAATGCATCTAGGCATATCTGGTAACATGACACAAAAAGCACCGTTAAAGTGTCGGCACCATCAAACAATTGGTGGATGGTAACTCATCACAAAATGCTCGTTGGTAACTCATCACAGAGTATTATCGGTTCATACAAAATACCAGTTCAAGCAAAATGTCGGTTGCCGGTTTGACAAAATGAAGACTGGGAAATATGTGTTCTACCACTTTGATCCTTTGTGCCACTTGAGATCCTCGAACCGCTTGGGGTTAACATACCACTTCAGATCAGTAATCACTTTCTGCAAAACACCAATAGTCTAAGGACTATAATGCATCATACTAGTTGGAACATGTACCGGTTGAGCTTTAACTAATACATACAAAAATGATCTCAATGCAAGTGTGTGTCCATCAATGACAATCACAACATAATCATCAAAAATGCCAACAATCTCCCCCTTTGGCATTGATGGCAACACTTAGGAAATTTTGACATCTAAGTGTTTTACAACAAAAATATGCCAGAATCAAAATTACTCCTCCTAAGCATATACACTATCCATTTTGCAAAAAATACAATGTGTACTACTTCTTAATAGAAATAACATGAAAGTATACATCAAAACATTCAAAATTTATACTTCTCCCCCTTTGCCAACAATGACAACAAAATATTATAGATTAACACCTGTGTCATTAGGATTAAAAGAATAAGAGTTTATGACAATAAGGAATAAAACTTGTCAAAAATAGATTTGAAGTCCCGCAAAAATTGTTTCATAGATAAGGACCAAGACTCAAGTAGGGAGGTTGCCACTTCTTTCTCTGTCTGCATCTAGGAGACCTGTTCTTCCATGGCATCTAGTGTCCTCATCTCCTAAGTCACTGTTAAAGCATCTAGATTGAGATAACATTTTTGAAGAATCTGCAGGCATGGGAGTAGAACCAGTTGGAGTTCCTGCAAATCTCATGTCCGGTTCCTTATTGCCAACTCTAATTTGGTAGACTAGATGTGAAACCGGTGAACAGTTTGCCCATAAGTTGTAAAGAGTCATATGGCAGCTTGAAGGTACTCATATACAATTGCAAGTCAGTTTGAAGCTTCTACTTCTATACAAGCACATCATCATAGAAGAGATGGGGTTGGCAAATCTTACTTAGTAGTACATTTCCCTCATCTAGAGCATTCCTTATATCCTTCTATGCTTTTTGCACTTTAGACCGGAGCTCATTAAGCTTCTTCACCAGGGCAATGTTGAGAGCATTTTGATGCTCTTTCTTGGCATTTGCCTCTGCTACCTCCTCTAAGCTCTACACTTGATCGTCCACTACTATGCATAGGAGCTTCAATTGGGCCAATGATGAGTCGGTACTGGGGAGGTTTGTACCAGGTAACAAACCGGTAAGAGTGTCCACTGTAGCTTGGATCACATCTTCCTCCTTCTTCCTCCTTAACACCTCAAGGCGTTCTTGAGCAACCTTAATGTTCTATAGCAGCTCCATTTCACTTGCGGATTGGAGGTCAATAGAACTAGTGAGGTCAGCTAGTTTAGCTTGACTACCGGTTGCCTTTGGAGTATCCATCTGCGTGCTCTTTGCCACTTCAGCTTCCTTGTTCTCCTCTGCCTTCTTCTTCTTCGCTTCTTTTCTCTTTTCCTCTTATCCTCCTCTGCCTTCTTCTTTTCTGCTTCCTTCCTCTTCTCCTCTGCCTTATCTTCCTGTTCCTTCTTCTTTTCTACTTCCTTTCACTTCTCCTCTTCCTTTCTCTTCTTCTCATCCTCATCCTCTTTCTTCTTCCCTGCATCTTCTTGTTTCTTTTTCTCTTCATCCTCTTCTTTTCTTTTCTTCTCTTCTTCTTTTCTCTTTTCTTCCTGTTTCTGTTTTTCCTCATCTTTTTCTTTCTTCTCCTCTTCATCCTTCTTCTTCTTCTCCTCTTCATCCTTCTTCTTCTCCTCCTCTTATTTCTTCTTCTTCTCCTCTTCATCCTTCTTCTTTTCCTCTTCTGCTTTCTTCTTCTTCGCTTGCTTCTTTGCTTCCTCCTTTTTGTCCTCAGTTTCCTTTTGCTTATTTACCCGTTCTACCTGCTTCTCCTATCCTATTGCTTCTGATGGTGTACCCTGAGCAACATCCTCTCCATCGAGAGCATCGACATCAATAGTGTCTATGGGTTCAGTAACCGGGTTTCCTTCATTGTCAAACACTTCATCCAGTTTAGTTATTTTCGGTTCTTGTTCAAACTTCCTATTGGCTTCAACCACTCTATGCATCTTAAGAGCTTCTAGAGCAAGAGTGTGTGTATTCTTGAGCACTTCTTGACCCTTTCCTTCTAGTAACATGAGTCTTCTTCTTCTAATGAAGAAGAGGCCTTTGTATTTATTCATTACTTCAAATAGTTCTGAATTTGATACATCAAAAAAATGTTCAACAAAAACTTTCTCTCTCATTTCCTATTCCTTCTCTATGGCAATGCGCCATTTATTGTCTAAGGAATTATACAAAGAATCTGGTTCTCAGATCTAATTTCTGAAGGCGACCGGTCATTAACACATAAATACTAAATAATTTCTTTTTCAACTACTTCCTTTTCATCATCATTAAAGTCATCAAAACAATCAATCAAATCATTCAACACTTTTCTCCTAATGTTTTTAATAGTTCTTTGACAATGTGTCAAAGGTTTGTAGTAGGAGATGTCAATATTTACTAGTGCCAATGATGTCGGTTCTTTCTTTGTCTTTTTCTTTGCTTGTTGTGTCTTCTTAGGTTTTTACTCAGACACAGTTTCTTTTGAGTTTGGTGAGGCATTCCTTGTCTTCCTCTTTCTCTCAAAGACTTTAGCAGGTGTCACTTCTAGTTTCTTTTTAGCTGGTGACCACTTGGTCACTTTAGGACTGGCTGTAGTAGCTGGTGCCGATGCTGAAGGCACTACTTTTGCCTTCTTCACTGAAGGTTCTTTTCCTTTCATTGCTGAGGGTTCCTCAAGTGATGTTATCCTTTCTAGGTAGGTCCCGGTTCTCCTTGCCTTTGGATCAAGCAGTGAGGAAATAAGGGTAGAGGCATATCCTTCCAGCATATCATTCATTACCTCATAGCCCATAGGCTCCATTCCTCCTATCTAGGCTCAACAACCTCCATTATGCATTGATCCATTTTAATGGTGAAACAAATATCATCTTCATATTTCTTGACAATATCACCTGATATTCTCATCCTCTAACTCATTTTGCATCTGAACTCATCAAAGTACTTGTTCAAAACTTCAGGGTAACTGGTTCCAACTACTTGAAGGCTTTCCTTGATTTGCTTGGTTACCGGTTGGTCAGCAGACCACTAGACATCGCCTACTCCTGGAAAGTAGCCTTGGAAGTAAAAGAACAACCCAACCAGTAGTTGTCCAAACTTGAACCTCAATGCATTATCCTGTTTGATCGATTTAAGATTCAATAGGAGTTTCCTTTGCATACCGTTGCACAGGTCAAATGATGCATCCTCCTTGATCATCTAGTAAGCAACATTTACCGCTGCAGCAGATACAGAGTTAAGTCTGCTGGTAGAGAACGTCCAGTAGCCTATCACCATGCAGACATACTTGACCAGATCATCCTTGATTGAATTGATGGTCATACCTCATGAGTCACTCACTGAACCAGTGAGCTTGGACATTTCAGTCTTGCTTACCATCCTTAGGGCTGGCACTTCCCCTGTATTGTAGAAACTAGTGACAACATGAATTGCTTGCGGTGTAATATCATGCATTCTTTCCAGGTACATCTTGTCACCATGAACTCTGCTCAGAATGATCCTAATGTGATCATCTGTGAAATCCTCTAGGAAATAAACAACATTGTGGAGCTTCTTCTTTTCTAGAATAGTATACTCCGGTTTGATCTTTTTATCTTTTCCACAAAATAAACCTAGCTACAAGTGAATTGCTATAGACCCTAGGGCTTTGATTTTACAATATATGTAATCTGAGATTCCCTCTTCTACTATCACACCAGCTGGAACTTGTGATAGGGCATTATATTTAGGCTTGCATTGAATAAAGCTTGTTGAATCGATAGATGCACTAGAGCTAGTATGGGATGCAGAAGCCATGATAGAAATTGAAAACTCGAAAAAATACCTTTTGGAAATCATGAATTTAAGGCTTTCAGATTCTTCTCCACCTCACACTCCATCAGTTGCAAAATCACCACTTTGCGTTCTTCACTTGACTGTTTGCAATTTGAATTTGAATCTCCTTCAAGGTTCCTTAATTTCTCAGAATTGCAACACAAATCACTTTTCTTCGCTCTGCACTTGAAAACCTTCTTCGTTTGAAAACTAATAGTGAGAAATGATTTGAAAAATCCTTTTAAACATATTGCTCACCTACCGTAATAAATGCTCCACTATTAGGGCTTAAACCCTAATTTGCCTTTTACTATTTCCGGTCTTTTGCCAACTGACAGGTATCATACACTGGTTAAGGACTTTTACCGGTGTAAACTGGGGGTTCAAAACATTTCATCATTTGCTCCCCCTAAGCTTTTTTGAAGCTTAGTTTTCTAGTTCCGTGATTTCCATACTAGGTCCAGAAACCGGTTCCTCTTGCAACATTGCTGGTTTCTTCTTCCAGGTCTTGTTCATATCCACTTTAACAATTTCAACATCAATGTTTCCTTCCGGAGTAACCGGTATATCATCTGATATACTCTTTCTACTTCTATAGAATCTTGCTGAATGACCCAGTTTGTTGCAATGATAGCAAATCATTCCAGGTGCTCTCCAAGGTCCATTGTTCATGTTTCCATTCTTCCTTCTGCATATTGCAGTAGTGTGACCATGACCATGACAAATCCAACAGTTTTCTCTCCATCCGGTTGCTGCTTGATAGCCACCGCTTCTTGGCTGATGATTGAAGGCATTAAACCAGTTGTGATTCTAGCTCACAAAAGGTTCAGGACCAACCCCTTGATTTCTCTGAGGATATCTTCCAGTGTTATTCATAACAAACTTGCATTCAGGTGCTCTATACCCAAACTTGTTGCATGCATAACAGTTACCATTGAATTTATAGGATCTAGGCTTATCATTTAGAAAATAAGGAAAATTATTGTAAGCCTTACTCCTACACACATTGGTAGTATGTCCTTCTTTAAGATAGTTAAAGCAAATAGGTTTAAACTTTTGCTTACCTTTATCCCTTGATGCCAGTTGATTCTTTGATGTTCCAACATTTGTACCAGAGGTCTCACCTTCCTCATGACCAGAATAACCAAGTCCATCAGTATTCTTGACAAGTTTGGCAGATTGAAGCTTTTCCTCTAGCTTGACAGTACTCTTGTTGAACTTAGCAAGTATTTCCTTTGACTCAGAGAGTTCTTTGGAAATAGTAGCATTTGTTTCCATCAGGTTTTCATTCTCAGAGATGGCAATGTACAGTTCTCCTTGCATGTCTTCCTTTCCCACTTTGCTCACATGGAGTTGAGCAGTTAGGGCATTGATCTCTTGCTTCAGCTTGGAGTTTTCATGATCTTTGTCTTTGACTAGATCTTCAGTTTTCCTCTGGTTCTAAAGCTCTTGACACATTCGAATAGTTAGTCCTTCCAATTTCTTTCTTATATTGGAATTGGATTCATTCAACTTTTCTACTTCTTGAATCAGAGCTTCCATGTATGCTTCATCAGAAGAACTATTTTCAGATAGATCCATCAACTTTTTAGCATGTTCTCTCCTTTTTGCTTGAGATGCCTTGTATTTGACCATAAGATCATCATAGGCTTGCTCAGACTGAGTGAGCTGATGAGTAAGTTCCCTCAATGTGTATTCCCCCATATCTCTTTCCAAGTGGTTAAACTTATAGAAAGGTAGGCTCTGATACCAATTGATGAATACTAAGAGGGGGGGGGTGAATTAGTATGCCAAAAATATTTGCACTTAAACACTTTGCTAGACTAACAGTAAACCAATAAGACAGTTTAGCAGACAAACCGGTTAGCACACATGCAAACCAAATAGCAAATAATGCATTCACCCACAGAAGCACAAACACCATAACACAAGATATTTTGACATGGAAACCCAAATGGGAAAAACCATAGTGAGATGGAACTCACAAGTAACTATCTGCAGAATAGGAACCCGACCGGTTAAGGTCATACAATGTTCTTTACCAGAACAGATCTTGTTAGGAATCTCAATCTCTATTAGGAGATACGTCCGATTAAAGACTACCTTGCTAGAGGATTTTAGATCCTTAGATGTGAACCACCTTGTTAGAGGATTTACAAAGGCTTTTGGGCCTACCCGGTTAAGGGCTATAGACTTGTCAAAGATATGAGTAATCAACAAGTGAGTGATCTAGCAAATAGCACAGATTGCTTGGTTAGATCCTTGATAGCTCATTCCTAATGCATTCTAGCATTACTTCAGTCTTCTAAACATTCATACTCTCTAAATCCTCAACCACCTTAAACCCTAGCAATAACATCACCAACAACAACAACCTAAAACCCTAGACATGATGTCCTTATAAAGGAATCTGATTTCATGTCGATCCAATAGGATTACAATACAATTTCTAGGTGTATCTAGTAACACGACACAGAAAGCACAACTAAAGTGTCAGCACCATCAAACAATCAGTGGATGGTAACTCATCACAAAATGCCTGTTGGTAACTCATCATAGAGTATTACCGGTTCATACAAAATACCGGTTCAAGAAAAATGCCGGTTGCTGGTTTGACAAAATGAAGACTGGGAAATATGTGTTCTGCTGCTTTGATCCTTCGTGCTGCTTGAGATCCTCAAACCGCTTCAGATTGGTAATCACTTTCTGTAAAACACCAATAGTCTAAGGACTATAATGCATCATACTAGTTGGAACATGTACAAGTTGAGCTTTAACTAATACATACAAAAATGATCTCAATGCAAGTGTGTGTCCATCAATGACAATCACAACATAATCATAAAAAATGCCAACAAATTTATATAATGGAAAGTAATAAATAAATCTCCTGCCTGTCCAGTGAAGGATATTCTAAAGAGTTAGGGAGATTATTCATCATGAGGGAGATTATCCATCGGGATATTAGAAAGAGTTAGGGAGTGAGGGAGGTGAGCATGGCATGCGTTCGATGGTTGATATTTTGATTGATTCTATGGTTATCACGTTCCTCCTTAGCATGGTTGGAAAGAAGAAATATGCCTCTTTTTCAGGTTATCCCCGCCTATCTTTTTTGTACTATTTGAGTAGTTACTTCACCTTTCCCCACAACTAGCTTTCCATTCGATAGTTTTTGTTATATCAAAAAAGATGGGTAAAGAGGCTATATAGATGCTCTAGATAGGCAAGATAGAGAATAAATTTGCATACCGCTCGAAGGGATCTGACCTACCTTCCTTCCATCTCCTTCCTTATGCCTCTGCCCTTATGCCATCAATCTGCCCTGATGCCAATGCCCTTGAACACCATGTTACGTATAGAATCAAGAAGGCCCATAGAATTGGGTGGGGCCCCATAGAATAGTAGGGCCTAGATTGAGCCTAAAGAAATCAAGAGGGATTGATTCAACTTTGAGGCAACCTCATTCCCCACCCTAACCAGTTCCCTCCTTGAACCTGAGTCATTTATGCATTAACGCCTTGTGGGGGCTCCTAGACCCCCGTAGCCTCGATAGCCCCCCAGTTCCAAAGTGAGAAATCCTCCATTGCCAATCACTTCTTATTCTCACCTCTTTCCCAAACCCTCCCTGCCCACCTTTCAATCAAATTAAGAGAGGTAGGCCCCAGCTAATACAAGTAGTGTGCTCAGTTAATCACATGGTGTGCTATCCCTGCTTTCATGATATGTCATTGCCTTAATATATAGAGGGGGGGCCGACCGGCCACTGAACATGAAGAGATGCTACACACTTTGGATCCATATCTGGGCTAGGTGGTAGTAGGGAATGCGAGTGATACCTCTGCTCCTGCCTCACCACTCCCATCTATGTCCACACTGTTCCTTTGTTTGATCAATTGCAGAGTCCCAATTTTGATCGACCATAATAGAATAGTAGGGCCACTCGATCGATTGCATATGGGAGATGATCCGGTTCATCGAGGCACCCTCGAGTACTTTAGCTCTTCTACCTCCACTTCTAATGCTCCCATTGATGATGATGGTAAAGGGACTCGATCTGGGACTACCCATGCTATAGTGATCAAGGTTAATTCAACTATATAAAGAAGGGCAGTCAAATTTCTATTTGGCACATCATCTGATTGAGACGGTAACACTCGGGAAGAACCATGCATAATTGCAGGTGTAGCTAGGAAATCAGAAATCATCAAAGCAACTAGTATTAATAATAGCTCAATCACAAAAGAAGATTGCAATGATCAATCCTAACACACTCAATAAAGACATGAAAATAAAACATTCAAAACTAAAAACTAAGCAAACCAAATGGAGATTCGAATGTCTCCTTCATGTGGCTCCATTGTCCTTCTTTCTTCTCCAAATAGCCTTTTGTTTGTGGATCTCACCTTTAAGTGCATAAACCTAATGTGAAAGCAAGATTGACATTGGCACAAGAATACTCAAAGTGTGATTGATTCGACAAAGTGATTATTATTAGCTGAGATTGAAGAAATTCATCCAATTTATAGACAAATTGGAGAAATGATCAAATTAGCATGAAGAGATTCAAATGGAAATTGCAAATCAATTATGTCAAATTATGCACTTTCTATGCAAAATTGATTGATTGATAATTTATGACAAATTATGACAAATTTCTATGTCAAAAATTGATTGATTGTCAATTATGACAAATTATGACAAATCGAAATGTCATTCCCATGAAATTAGGAGAAAAATAGGAGAGAATTGAAATTAGGAATTAGAAAATTAGAAAATTAGAAAAAGAGGAAAATTAGGAATTAAGATAAATTAGGTGAATTAATTAATAATTTGTCATTTAATAATTAATTCACAAAAAGAGGAATAATTAGCCAATTAAATGAACATTTAATTGCAATGAGAAGACTTAGGATAAATAAATAATTTATTAATCCTAAAGGGAGAAATGACAAACAAGGTTAAATGATTAAATCACGAAACCCTAGAAGATGAATTAGCAATGCAAGGATGACAATTAGGTCTTGATGAAAGATAATTGACTCGATCATGATTCTGATTAACAAAGAACCAATGTGATAAATGATTTGATTGATAAATGCGCCAATTGACAAGGAACAATGACAAATTGGTCCAAATTGGCATGATTGAGAAGGACGACAATCGATGACAAATCGATCGCAAGATGACAAGATTGACAAGAAGACAAGGATCAATGACAAAATAGATTGCAAAATGACAAGATTGATGACAAATCGATCAAAAGACAAGAATCGATGACAAATCAATCGCATGATGACAAGATTGAAAAATGACAACGATCGATGACAAATCGATCGCAAGATGACAACGATCGATGACAAATCGATCGCAAGATGACAAGATTGATAAGAGGACAAAACCCTAATTAGGATTGACGATGTCCAAAATGATGACAAATGAGCACACACATTGATGCGACAGGATAAGATCGATCAAAATCAAGACTGGATAGTGTTGTCGACAAGACCAAATTTGAGAGCGAGACAAATGAAGAATGTAGAAGAATGACTCGATGCTCGCAAATGATAAAGACCAAGTGCGAATCATAGGAGAAATGTTAATGCAATGCAAAAACCTAAAATGAGGCAATGCGCAAATGTTAAAGTATGACTCCGCAAGCATTGACCATTTTTAGGTGTCTACAGCGGGTACCACTACTCATGCCATGGAAGAACCGGTGCCCTTAAGAAACTTTGCCGCTCATTCCACTAGATAAGTTCCTCCCTTCCAAGGCTATATGCTAAACCAACCCTGGCCCCATTAGAATAGTAGGGGCTCTACTTTTAGTTCTTAGTCGAAAGAGTCAATGATTGGATCCTCTAAAACTGGGACTATACCATGGAATATGGGATCGGGGGTGACTCCGCATCTAGATTTAGAACATCAAGGGGTTATGGCTCCGGCTTGGCCCCCGCCGCTAATGATGGGTCTCGATCCGCGCACGATGGGCTTGAAACTCGGACTAGGACGAGAAGGAACTAGCTCTACTCATGCCGGTGAAGCCCTACACGCAACTATTTATTTACCTTGACCATCAACATCTAAGCTATTATCTCCCTAAGCTCGATGTTGTATCAAAATGTTGAATATTCGTTCACCTATCTAACAACTATTGCCGGCACTAGCCAATTCCACCACTATAGAACTACTATTGGATATGCCGCAGGTATACTGCTAATGGAATTGCCGGTGGACCTGTATCCTTTCAAACTGTAAGGTATGGATTTGGAACTGCCCTACTATTCTAAAGGGGTAGCTTTGCTTATGGATAAACTCAATCAACTAGCTCTTAAACCTCTACTGGCTTTGCTAACTGGGATCTATAGATAATCCAGGCAGACCCCTCATGCTATTGTATTTAATGGAAATGTACACCCTTAGGAGTAGCCCTTTAAAACCATGCTAGTATCGATCTAAATATGTTGAATCTGCTCCTAGCACTGAATCCACACCTGGACTAGGATCTGGAACTAGTAGGGATGCTGTGGACTCTCAATCCAAAGGAAATGGAGCGACCCCTTTAACAACTAGGATACATCCAACCGACGGGGAATGGTGTCACCCACAGGTAGATTGCTAATCAACAACTCCTAGGTAGGCTTATAACCGATCACATAGCCAAATCACATTACTGGCGATACCCAACCAATAAATCACACAAGTTGGAGTTCCTTGGGGCCCTACCTCTATCCTTAGGGGGTGCTGATAGGCGTGAACGTTGAATTCGATGCATCAACAACAACAAATTTTATACAAGCCACTAGCAATCTGAAGTCACCCTACCATATTAGTTCAGGGAGCCTGAATTCGACTAATAGATGGGAGGTCAAATTCATCATTGCTCACATACAAGGGAAGTAACACTCTTGTTTTTTGGATAGAGGCTTCTTAGCTAGAGTTCCCCCTTTGATCCCTAGCGAGGCTTAGGGGAGAGTCAACTCTACTGGGCACTCCGAACTGACACTACCAACCGAACAAAGGAGCCCACACCACATTAGTAGTGGCCTGGTTTCACTAAACCAAATTGATGGCACAACAGACAAGGGATATCACCTTGTGTCACCAATCATTATTCCCAACTTTCGCATCTATAGTTGATTGCGGCCTATAATCCTCAGAACGTGTGTGGGGATGGGTGGGGGGTTATATCGGGTGGGTGGGAATCAACTATAGCCTCCCACCCACCCCTTCCCAGGCCCATTCATAGTAGATATATCGATACCCTCCCCCCTACTATGTCAAAGGGCTAGCCCCCTACTATCTAAAGGGCTAGCATGCATCATTAATTATTCCTCAAATTAACTCCCCCCCCATCCAATTCGGCTAGGCCCTGCTAGATTTGAGCCCTTCCCCACCTAATTCGGCTGGGGGTAGGGGGGTCTCGACCATAGAATAGTAGGGGCATGTGTGGGCCCCGTGCCATTAGGAATTAGAAGGGAAGAATGAAGGAATTAAAGTTGAAGTTTCAGAATATGCAGGTAGTCTTAAACCAAAGGAGCTGATTGATTGGTTGAATGAGATGGAGAAATTTTTTAAATGGAAATCTATGACAGAGGAAAAAAAAATTAAGTTTTCATGCACTAAGTTAAAGGGTCATGCAATGATCTGTTGGGATCATCTGCAAAAGGAGCAAACAAGGAAAAGAAAAGAGAATATCAAAACTTAGAGAAAGATGGAGAAGAAATTAAGAGAAAAGTTTTTGCCTTTAGACTATGCACAAACTCTATTTCACAGATTTCAAAATTTGAAGCAAAATTTATCTATTGTACAAGATTACATAGATGAATTTTACTAGTTGTCCATTTGAATTGAGCATCAAGAATCTGATGAACAAATGGTTGCTAGGTATGTAAATGGATTGAAGTTTTCAATTCAGGATGAATTAAGCATGCATCGGATTGATAGTATGGAAGAGGCCTATCAACTGGCTCTAAAGGCAGAAGAAAAGAAAAATAGATAATATTTTTAGAGGAATAGAGGAGGAAGAAGGGGTACTTCATCTCCTTCACATGGTGATTCAAGTTATGGTAGGGGAGATTCATCCCAAGGAGTAGAGAAGAAAGATGATACCCACCCAGAGTCCTCTAATCTACAACAAGGATGAGGGTTTCAAAGAGGAAGAGGTTATGGTGGTGGTAGAGGATGGGAAAGTCAAAGAAGATCATTCACTTGTTTTAGGTGTGGGGAAGAAGGCCACAAAGCATTTGAGTGTTCAAATTTAAAATGCAAGATAGAAATCAAGGACTGTCCAGGGTGATTTTAGCTAAATCTGAAAATGATGGAGTAGAATTAGAAGTTCTCCCAGACATAGAAGAAAACCTCATGATAAGGAGAACCATGATAATCCTAGAGAAGGAGAAAACACTGATTCAAAGCTCTTATGACTCATGGCTTCAAACCAATATTTTTCGAACCAGATGCACCTCAGGAGGATTATTGACAGCGGTATTTGTGAGAATATGGTTTCCAAGGAGATGGTAGATAAGTTGAATTTACAGTGTGAGAAACATCCTCACCCTTACCGTATTGCATGGTTTAAGAAGGGGAATAAAGTTATTGTTGATAAGAGGTGCCTGATCAAGTTTTATATAGGCAAAACTTACAAAGATGAGGTTTGGTGTGATGTCATCCCAATGGATGCATGCCATGTATTATTGGGGAGGCCTTGGCAATATGATAGAAAGGTCATGCATGATGGGGAAAGGAATACATATACATTTTGGAAGGAGGGATCGAAAGTCATCTTATTACCCCTTAAGGATGTAGGGGAAGCTAAGAATATGTTGCCTGAAAGAGAAATTGTTAAGGAGATGAAGGTGACTGGATTCTATTATGTATTAATGGTACAAAAGGAGGAAGGAGGAGGGATACCAATACCTGCTGAAGTAGCAAAGGTACTAGAAGAATATAGTGATGTTATACCAGATTATCTACCTGATGGTCTTCCACCGAAGAGAGATATTCAACATCTTATTGATCTAATTTTGGGAGAATCTTTACCTAATCAGGAAGCATATACGATGAGCCCTACATAGCATGCAGAACTCAACAAGCAGGTGATGGAGCTTATGAAGAAAGGTGTTGTGCGAGAAAGCATGAGTCCATGCGTTGTACTAGCATTATTAGCACCAAAGAAAGATGGTACATGGAGGATGTGCATAGATAGCTGCACAATCAATAGAATTACCATAAAATATCGGTTCCCTATACCTCGCTTGGATGACATGATGGATGTTCTTGCAGGGGCCTAAAATTTCAATAAAAATGATTTGAGAAGTGGGTATCACCAAATTTGGATCTAAGAAGGGGATGAATGGAAGATTTCTTTCAAGACTAGAGATGGATTATATGAGTGGATGGTGATTCTATTCGGGTTGTCTAATGTACCCAGTACCTTCATGCGACTGATGTATACAGTGCTTCAACCTTATATTGGTAAGTTGGTTGTAGTTTATTTTGATGACATTTTAATTTTTAGTAAGAGCAAAGAGGAGCACTTGCAACATTTGTGGATCATATTAGATGTGTTGAGGAAAGAGAAACTTTATGCAAACTAGAAAAAGTTTAGTTTTATGCAAGAGAGTTTGGTATTTCTGGGATTTTTTGTTTCTGCAGAAGGTATCAAGATGGACTCAGAGAAGGTTAGAGCAATTCTGGAATGGCATAGTCCTAAGAGCATAATAGAGGTAAGAAGTTTTCATGGTCTGGTCATATTTTATTGAAATTTTATTCAAAATTTTAGCAGTATTGTTGCACCCATAACAGATTGTACCAAAGGAAAGGAATTCATGTGGACCAATGAGGCTGAAGAAAGTTTCAAGTTTCTAAAGAAGAAGGCAACTGAAGCTCCCATATTAGCATTACTAGACTTTGAAAAGGTGTTTGAAGTTGATTGTGATGCCTCACATGTAGGTATTGGAGCTGTTCTTAGCCAAGTAGGTAAACCAATCACCTTTTTTAGTGAAAAGTTGAATTAGGTAAGGAAGAACTATTCCACATATGATCTAGAGTTTTATGCACTTGTGCAAGCCTTGCAACATTGGAGGCATTATTTAGTGCCAAAGGAGTTTGTCTTGTTCACAGATCACATTGCATTAAAATATTTGAACACACAAAAGAAGTTTAGTAGACATGTGAAATGGGTTTCCTTCTTACAAGGCTATACATTTGTTTTGAAACACAAATTAGGAAAGCAAAACCAAGTTGCAGATGCATTGAGCAGATGCGTTGTACTTCTATCAACAATGTAGAATGAGGTAGTTGGTTTTTATGCAATCAAAGATTTGTATGATTTTGACAATGACTTCTGGGAGATTGTGGAATAGTTGAAGAACCCAATAGCTAGAAATATGTCTGATATACAAGGTGAATACTTTATGCAAGATGCCTATCTCTTCAAAGGGAAACAATTATGCATTCCAGTTGGTTCCATGAGGGAGAATATCATTAGGGAATTTCATAGCAGTGGTTTGGCTAGGCATTTTGGCAAGGATAAGACAATAGCCTTAATCGAAATTAAATACTACTGGCCAAAGATGAAATGAGATGTAATTAGATATGTGGCAAGGTATAGGATATGTCAGGTTGCTAAAGGACACTCACAAAATATAGGGTTGCACATGCCACTTCCTGTACCTCTAGAACCATGGACAAATTTGAGCATGGACTTTGTTTTGGGATTGTCAAATACACAATGAGGTAATGATTCTATTTTTGTGGTTGTTGGTAGATTCAGTAAAATGGTTCATTTTATTGCTTGTAATAAAACCAGTGATGCAACATGGGTGGCCGAATTTTTTTTCAAAAGTTGTTAGGTTGCATGGTGTGCCAAAAACCATCATCTTTGATAGAGATAAAAAGTTCTTAAGTCATTTTCAAAGAACTTTATGGAAGAATATGGGGACTAAGTTGCATTTTAGTAGTGTCTATCATCCTCAAAATGATGGGAAATAGAGGTAGTCAACCATAGTTTGGGAAACCTATTAAGGTGCATTGTTGGAGAGAAGCCCAAGCAGTGGGATTTGGCATTGCCCCAAGCAGAGTTTGCTTACAATAGCTCAGAGAACAGATCTATAGGTAAATCCCCATTTTAAATTATTTATGGTAGGAATCCTAAGGGTGTTCTATATTTGGTGTAGTTTCCCCTTGGCAATAGATTTAGTGATGATGCAGTAACATTTGTAGAACACCTTCACCAATTGCAAGAAGAGGTGAGACAAAAGTTGCAGGAAAGTAATGTGAAGTACAAATCTATAGTGGATGTTGGTCAATGATATCAAGTCTTTAAGGAAGGTGATTTAGTGATGGTTTATCTACGGAAAGAGAGGTTTCCTACAGGAACATACCACAAGTTAAAATATAAAAAAGTTGATCCTTGCAGGGTTCTCAAGAAGATCAATGACAATGCTTATCAGGTCGATTTACCACCTGATCTTGATATCTCTCATGTATTCAATATTTTTGATCTATACACATTTCATGGTGACATTCATGATGATGATGGTGTCGAGGAAGTAGATTGGTAGTAGACACTCCCTAGTAAGAAAAGGGAGAAGATTGCACAGATTCTTGACAAGAAGATTGTTCGCACTCGGCAAGGAGAATACCATAGATACTTGGTACAGTGGGATGGATTAGCACCATCAGAGAGCACATGGATTACAGAGTGGGAATTTTAGTAGTTGGATTGAGGTCAGTGGAAGCAATTTGAGGACACCCACTTGCAGGAGTTGCGTTCTTTTCAACCAAAGGAGAATGACGCAGGGACTTCGCGGGGTCATAACTTTTGACTCAGTTGTCCGATTGGGATGAAAATTTACATGGAAATTTATCTTGAGGATTTTTTTGGATTTTCATCCAACCTAGTTCGATAGGGCCTCCAAAAATTCAAATTTTTAGAGCTGAATTCCTTCATCTAAGGCCTCAAAATTGGCTTTTACTTTCTTTTTCAGTTTTTTAGAATGTTGGATTTTTAGTTAATTTTGAGCTCGTAATTTTTATGAGATTAGAAATTATATTTTTTGTGTTGTAGGAATGTTTTTTATATTTATAGAATATTTCATGATTTTTGGGATAGATTTGAAAATTTTCATAAATGGCAATTTTTGGATTTTGTGAAAATCTGCCCAAAAAGGAAATTTTTGGTGATTGTTTAAAATAGGGACTTTTTCATTGTAATGGCAAAATGGTTAGAGTTGCAGAGAAGAATAATGAAGAACATTTGATCCAAACTTGTGTTTATTTATGATTATTCTTTGTTATATTGGTTATGTTTTAACTGGCTATATCACTATCTAACTTGTTTTTGTAGCTCATACTTTTATATTTCAACTAGAGTTTGAACTCATGTTTAATTTGAAGTAGGACTGGATATATATATTTTTGGACCATATTAAAACTTAGAGATGATTTTTTAATATTGGATCATATCTAGCTTTTTTTTTTTGACATGGTGAACAATGGTTTTCATATATTGTTATGCATGCTCAAGGTTGAAATGCTTTTATATTTATGATTTTATGTATTATTCAATTACATACATACATTCTTTTACATGTTATAAAATCCCTTCAAACATGCGCTTTGGACATCCCCTTAAGACATCATCTTTGGACATCCCCTTAAGACATGTGCTTTGGACATCCCCTTAAGACATCCTAATAGGTCCTAACTTTAGATCCCCTTATGTTAAGTATGCTAAGTTATATAAATTGTTACATATGCATGCTTAGTTGAAAATCTTTTAAATGTATTCTTTTATGTTATGCATCCCCTTAAGACATCCTAATAGGTCCTAGTTTTAGATCCCCTTATGAACTAAGTATGCTAAATTATATATACATTGTTATTTGATTTTTCATGAGTTCACACACATGTTAATTCTTTTCTTTGTTACATTAGATTATTAGTGATTATTTATATTACTTGAATTATATTATTAGTAATTATTTATATTGCTTGATTAAGAAATTATGTACATATTTTTTTGTAGTTTTAAACTCAAGACTTTTTCTTGATTAAGAACAAGACACTAGTCATAATTGCATTATTCATATTTATTAGTGATTATTTATACTCCTTGATTTAGAAAATACATTTTGATTTTTCATTGACATCCCCTTAAGACATCATGTTCAAACATACCCTTAAGACATCCTCATAAGAAAAGTTAGGTATAGTCCTAGGATGTAGTCTTAAATAATGTTAAACTCTAGATTAATATCAAACTTTTCTCTTAGTTCAGTACTAGTTGTGAAGAAAAGAAATGATCCCATACTACTTGTGGTCATCACCATTAAAGTAAGTGTTACAACAAACACATGTAATATTGTTAATAATATTTATACAACCTATTAAAATGATCCATAAACCTATAAATTAGGTCCCATGGTTCTTGAGGTTAAGTTACAAGCACACAAGCTTAACACATTGAATCCCCATGATTTGTCCTTTACTCAAACACAAATGCATAAAATTTTATTCTTAGTTAATTTTAATAATGAAACATGTAGAAATGTAGAAATGATTTGCATATCAATCTAATTGAAATGTAACACATGAAATTTGAACATTGTAACACATAAAATAAACATGTAACTCAAAATTATGAAATTTCTATATACATGTAACACAACTAAGTAGACAAATTCAATAATAATTAGTTCGAAGAAATTGAATACTAATTTAGCATGTATTATGATCCCCTTAAGACTTCCCCTTAAGACATCCATTTTAAAATAAATTATGCACTAAATAATAAATTATAAATATTAAGGAAAGGTGTTGATGGATTAGGAGAGTGAGTGTGCACCTAATTTAGAGTGAGAGCACATTATAACAAATAAAATAAACATGTACACCACATGGAATGTCTATAAACATGTAACACTTTAAATGTCTACATAAAAATGTAACATGTATGAAATGTCTAGGTATAATGTCTAAAATAAGGCTGCAAATGCAATGTCCATAGTTCATGTATAATATCTAAATGTCCACAACATGTATAATAGAAATCGAGTGCATAATAGAAATATAATGTTTACAACATGTATAATAAAAATGTCCACAACATGTATAATAGAAATATTAGATAAACATAATAAAAGAAATAATCATGTATATAACAATAATGAGCTATGTTGCACCCTGTCTTAATCCCTGATCTGATCCATCGCCTGCTCCAGGGGCCTACATTGTGTACATAATTTCCATGTTAAAAAAATTATATATATAGTGGATCCCTATGAATAGGAAAAACATAAGACAACAATTTAAATTTAAATTAAAATATAAATTTACCTGTGTATCTTGATGAATAGGATCACCAGGTGCCTGCAAATCTCCATATCTCGCGGCCATTGTAATCTCCTATAACATATATTTAAAATTAAAAAAATATGTTAGTGGTAGTGAATACATAGAAACTTTATATATACAACTAAGTTAAAATCAAAATTTAGTTTCTTACCTTATTCCTCTCCTCGAATGCACGCTCGATTCTAGATATTTCCGAAGAGTGTAATGACACAACATCTGGATCAATAAAGTCATCCATAAGAAGAGTTGAAAAACCTCATCACCAAACTCCTAGAGTCTATGGTGTAGGATGAATTGTAGTCTCGTGAGCTGTAGGAGGTATCGAAATATCCTCCTGCTTGGAACTACCAAGCTCCGAATCTCCTCCACCATGGTTGGTACTAGTCAAGGGTCTCTGAAGTACTCATCCAATGAACTCAGGAAGTTATTGAGGAGTGATCTTGTGTAATGTAGAGAGAGCCTGATAAGCATCCACAAGATCACTCACTAAATAGGAGCTCATCTAGCGTAGATGGTCCTCTGGTAATCATGTGATTTCTGCAGGCAACAGTAGCTCATAACGAATATATGGGTCATAAAATGGATCTGTCTCATCAATAATATGGACATTAGGAGAATGCAACATATATCTCCCCACGTGATCAGAAGTCATCTCATCAACCTAAGTAGCAATGTTGACAATGCTATAATATATGCCAACACGTGCCTCCTCAACCACCATATCACTAGCACCACTTGTGACCAAATCCAAACCTTTTGGAAAAATCAAAAGGTTCTGACCCACCATTGCCCTCTTACTAGGGGGCTGTGTATCATGGTGTCTAAATCTGTCTACAAATTTGCCCCTACCTTGCCCAACATGTCGTGGAAAGTCTATGTAATCAACATCATATCCTAGATAAAATTCTGCATATAATTATTTGCAGAAATACTGTGGTAGCTCATCCTTCTATGACCACCTATGACGTATCGCCAACCATCTAGGATATGTGAATGGTGCGACAATAGGATCCTCACATCTAGTGAGTCGATATCCTCTAACCACAACCATTTCCATGTAAAATGGGAACATGGATTTCACATTCACTACAGAAACATCTATATCTATTGTTTTGCATTTAACCATGTCATACACAGTGTGAGATAAAGTCCTATAAAAATGCTCAATGTGAGGGTCATCATATGGGTTGTATGATTGAGCAAGCTCAATCATACGCATCAACTCATCTCTAATACATTCTAATTTATCCCTATTGGCTAGCACAAGAGTGTTACTTAAAGTCTGATGTAACTATGCTACAGAGGACTTCATTCTCAAAATAGTCTGAGTACAAGAAGTCTCTGAATTCTCAGGAGTACTCTCAGGAGTCTCAGACCTATGTGAGGTCTGCTGAGGATTAGGATGTACACTCTTCTTAGAAGAAAAATGTTGTGAACCACTAGAAGCCATATCTAGATGTGATGTGAAATGTATGAATATATGTGTGTGTGTGTGTGAATCTGCATGTATACATTAAATTGAATTAAAAACAAGTTCATATACAATGTATGCCACAAACAAGATAAAACATTGTACAAATATGCAAGTTACACATTTTAAACATAACGAATCAAATGAACTGTGACCTATAGACACTGAAACTTAAAGATTACATTGGAAAAAAAATTACATGAACATACACATGAACTTATTTAACATAAAAATTATAATATGAATATGCAACTAGACCATTATAGATAATGATTATGATCATTTTATCAAACTAGAAAGTTATTGCAAATATCAATAATAATAATCATTCTAGCATAATTGTACTTCAAATATAAAATTTAGTAATAGGTATATAATGTTTGAGTAAAATAGACAATCACCTAATTTATTAAAAAATCATTAATTAGGTATCCTTTTACTTTATCTAGGGTTTTCATTTTTCTTTTATAAGCATTCATTAGTGTACAATGTACAATCTAGTTAATCTAGTTTAACTTTTCGCAATTTGATACATAACTCTTGATCTTTGGATTTAATTCATATGAGTTATTGTTAAACTTTTGTTCACTATAAGAACCAAAGTGATGTTATGTGGTGAAATGTGATAAGATACATTGAGATGCTCCTACATCATATCTACACAATAATTTTGAAGAATACTTTTATTTACTACTAGTTATGTGGAGACCACATGCGCGTGTTTCCCTTTGATGTAATTTTAAAAAATATAACATTTTTATTTGTTTTACCTAAATACCTATTATCATTTAAGTATTAGAACAAAAAAGCACATTTTAAAACTAGATATTAAATTTTACATTTCACATTTTTATACCATGTTAATATTCTATCTATAAGTGCTTCAAATCTTTACCCCAACTATAGAAAATTCTCCCCTTTAGGATATTTGTTAAAAACATTTCCCATTTTCTAGTCCATTACCTTACAGTTATCCAGTAAACCCACTAGCCTACTCCCAAAACCATGGTCATATGACAAACAAAATCAAACACACAAAAGGATTGAACCAAATATCAAAGGACCAAAAACATTTAGGAAATGTCAATGAAGCTATTCAAATGTTCTAAGAATTGTAATCAAAATAATGATTAATGGGAGGGAACCACCATTTAGAATCATGATTTGGGGGTAGAACTTGAGAGAAGTAGGGGATATATGGAGCCAAGACTTAAATAACTTTATAATTAGAAGTTGAAATGATGAAGTTCACTATATAGTAGTTATTGCACCAAAGGGTTCTAGGATCTCAAAAGGTTCCACAAAGTGATATGCAAGTTTGGAAGACAAAAATTAATCAAGCTTGTCAGTGGCTAATTTATTAGAAACACTCTCTTCAATACATGACTATTTTGATGTATATATTTTTGTCATTTATAAATTTTCTAAAAATCCACTACATTTCCCAATTGCTAATCAATGTAAGTTTGGTCTTTCATATTTTCTAGTTCATTTGGATCCACAACTACCATGTCTGAGCCTATTTGTTAAGCATACAATACTTGTTTACGAACCTCCAATGAAGAAATGAGAAGTGTGTTTATGGTTAGTGTTATCATATGCAAACTCAATTAATGGTAAGTAAGTTCCCATCTTTGTTATTGAATCCTAGATTCTACATCAATAACAAGTCCTCAAGAATTTGGTTCACTCTCTTTTTGTTGATCAATCTTAAGGTGATGGGTTGATCTATAGTCCAATTTACTTCCCAATTTTGTGTAAGGTTTTCCAAAACCTTGACATTATCTAGGTGTCTCAAATATGATCTTATCAAACTTACCTTTATTGAATATGATATTCTTTGGTACTCCATGAAACTAAAAGATCTCCTAAACAAACCACCATTTCAAACCAACAAAGTACTTAATGTTCTTGAAATAATTTTGTTAGGATTAAGGCACCATTGACTATACAAATCTTTATGTACATATGTTATGTATCTCCAAAACTCTTGGAAGGTATACATGGATGCTTGAATGTAATTAGAGAGATTGTTTGTAAATTATATCCTCTTATATTAGTGGTAATTGCATTAATAAGAGAGATGGATCCCACTATAGTGGTGTTTATATTTAATTTTGGACCCACAAAAGAGATATTCTCAATTTTGGCTAGTAGAAAAGAAAATGGAGAATGTTGTCATAAAGGATGAGGCTTACATGATTTGGCTGACTCCAAAATAAAGCATTGTACTTGAGGATCTGTGAGTTGTTGGGGAGTTATAGATCAAATATGCTTTTTTGGTTGTATTTTCCATTTGAGGATACATTGATTGAGCCATTTAAAATCATTGATTGTATTTACTATTGTTGAAATATGCTTTTGAAATCCCTCCAACCTTAATTTTAAAAAATTAAAACAATATATACATATATTATTATTAAAACAATTACAAAAATAAAATGTATACATATAAATTATTAAAACAATTAAATACAAAAAAAATAAAATTAAAAAGAAAAAAATCCTTTTGGCCCTACCTTGCTTGGTCAAAAGACTTCTTAGCCCCCCTCCCGCTCCAACTATTTTGGACTATGGAAATGGGGGGCTAAGTGCAGTCAGTCGGTATATGTAGAACCGACTACTACTAGATTGAGTAGGACACGACCGAGTATACCCTGCCATCTGTCCTCCACGTAGGCACCATGTGGCACCATGCAGACTCGGCCAAGTAGGATTTCTTTTTTGCTCGTACTTAGCCAAAAGTGCGACACAACACTATACTTTCACCCTAATGAAATAATTAAATAAATAAAATATTTATTTAATTAATAAAAAACACCGGGATAAAATAATTATATAAATAATAAATATTTATTTAATCACATGACAATTTTAGGTGTCTACATTTTTCCCCTCTTTGAGACAATGCAACTTATCACGTTCTTTCAAAGAAGATTAAAACGTAGTGGGTTGGAAGTGGATAAAGACTAGAAGAATGATTCCCTATTCATGTGAAAGATGAGGAAGGATGAAAAGTTAGTAGGATGATGCCCCCTTGAGAGGAAATATGGGTTAGGAGAACACATGCATGCTCTCAAAAGGAAAGACGAGGGGATAAGGCTAGAAGACAATGAATAAGGAGACAATAAATCAATTGCCATAGAAGTGGTTATGGATTGGAGTGGATGAGGGTGAAGTAATATTATGCTTAATATAGTGTTATATCATCATTGATCTTATTATCGAAAATTAATGTAATCACCTAGGTATGATAAAACCTATGTGGGTCACATACCATTTGCAAGGAGTGACAAGACAAACCACAAAAAATAATCAAATGATTAAAATAATGATACATCCCTACTTCTCTAATCACTTGTGGATATCCTTGAGTAGCATAGGATCATGATACAAGATAAATAAAAGAAAATATAAGACTCATTGGACCAAACAAGTCAACAACCACTTAGATCTTCTTGCCAAAGTTAAGTGTTTCTATTTTAAATGATGTTTGATAGGATTTCTATTGTAGGAAAGATGTATCCATAGGACATGATGTATGATACAGTGTATGTTCTAGGAACAATATATCCATAGACGCATGATGTTTGATAAAGATGCAAAAACTAATCCTCTTATTTCTATTATTGGTATCAGAGCCTAGTCCTCTTTTTGCAGAAGTTTAACAGCTTGAGGAGATGCAATGTCTACTAACTATTTTAGGAAGGACAATCCTAAACTTGATGGAACCAACTATGGCATATGGAAGATCAGAATGGAGACACATCTAAATTGCATTGGAAAGGACATCTGGGATG
This sequence comes from Cryptomeria japonica, assembly GCF_030272615.1. Lineage (NCBI taxonomy): Eukaryota > Viridiplantae > Streptophyta > Pinopsida > Cupressales > Cupressaceae > Cryptomeria > Cryptomeria japonica. The sequence goes on along the minus strand of NC_081414.1, from coordinate 214,506,112 downwards.
TTACAAAGAATGGCTATATTGCTCCTACTCAAAGTCAGCCTAATCCACCTACCTTAGGAAAAGATGAGGAAAATGATTGCAAAGCAAGAGAAGCACTTTTGAGTGCATTATCAGATCAACAAATCATGGGATTATTAGATAGGTCTACTACTAAAGCTATTTGGGGTCATTTGGAAACATTGAATGAAGGAGATTCCACAGTCAAAATTGAAAAACTTGAAAGCTTCTAGGTCAGGTATGAAAATCTGAAAATGGAAGAAGATGAAAGATTTCTGCTTTTATGGAAAGAGTAAATGAAACTGTTTTGGGTATTAAATGTTGTGGAGGAACCTTAAGTGAAGATGAAATTGTTTCAAAATTTTTAAGAGGATTTTCATCGGCATATAAAATGAAAGTTATTGCTATAAATGAGTTAAGAACAATGCTTAATACATCAATAACTAGGGACACATTGATTGGAAAACTTTCAACTTTTGAAATTGAGGAATTTGGTCCTTTTGAAATTGAGGAATTTGGTCATGTTGCTACTATAAAGACATATTTAGCTTTTAAGGCATCAACATCATCTACACCATCCTTTGACAAATCTGATTGGAAAGCCTTTTATGCAAGAGAACTTGAGGAAAGCAGGAGAGATTGATTACTTTCTGTATCTGAATTTTGATTTCTGGTTATGATCTCTTTTGGGAGATTGTTGGGGTTTGGTATTTGGCATTTCTGTTTTGGCACTTTGATGGTTTTTCCATCTTGTGTTGCCATCAATGCCAAAAGGGGAGATTGTTGGTATTTTGATAAGTGTTAATAGGTGTTGACATCAATGACAAAACCATATCAACATAACCAAAATACCAACAATCTCCCCCTTTGGCATTGATGGCAACACAAGATGGAAAAACCAACAAAGTGCCAAAATAGAAATGCCAAATACCAATGTTGGTATTTTGGTTATGTTGATATGGTTTTGTCATTGATGTCAACACCTATTAACACTTATCAACTCTGGCACTTTGGAGGATTGGCAATGTTCACCGGCAAGCAACTGACATTATGCACAGTCACTGGTATCTGGTTCACCGATAGGATATATTGTTCACAATCACTTGGAATGACATGGAAAACACTTGGTTATGTTGAAGACATCGTTTGGACACTTTGCCTTGGAGATTTGCTCATTGATATATTTGTATTTGCATATTTGTTGTTACCAGACAATAGGTCCAGAATAAGCACCGATGGGCTTATCCATTCCAGATCAGCACGACACGCTTTGGAGATGATTTTGTTGTTATTGTAAATGCATTAAGCCGACATGTTGAATTGGATATTGTATCAATTATTGATTTACTTATAATTGATTTTATTGTAATATCTTTTAGAGCCAACCTACTAAAATTGGTCTTAGGTTATGGTATATATGTAAGATCTTATTTGTAAGATTGATATGCGATTGGAAAAAGGAATTGTAAGAAGGTATATGCAAGAATAAGAAAAGCTATACACATAGACATCATTTGAAGATGAAGCAAGGTTTTTGTGAAGGCATATCAGAACTACACCGGTACTGAATCCAGCATATGAAGATTCTATTTTGAGCAGTACATCATTATTGGATTTAACCATCCAATTGTAGTCAGTGTGACTCCTATTTGTGTTTGAGCAGTGAGCTCTAGGCGCTTGGCCTTTCTACATGTGCAGACCCCATTTGTATACACATACTATTTGCAGTAGTATCATCTGATTGTGGGTAAGGTTTCCCACCATGTTTTTTCCCCTTACAGGGTTTCCATGTACAAATATTGGTGTTAAGTGTTATGGATGTTATTGTGTTTCTGTTTCATGCATTAATCTTTATGGGTATTGTAATTAACTAATAAACTATCTACTGACATAAAGTTTGGTTTATCGGTATTAAGCATTAAGGTTGGTTAAGTTGTTTTTGGTTTGAATTTACTTGACAACTGATTCACCCCCCCTCTGAGTTGTCTCTGGGACCTAACATCCATAGGACATGATATATGATAGGGTGTATGTTCTAGGAACAATATATCCATAGAGGCATGTTGTTTGATAAAGATGCTAAAACTAATAAGCAGTTGATCAGTAAGGTTGTACACTAGCTCAATGTTTGTTTACTAATTTGTGATTTGGTAAGCTCGGTGTTTTTTGATTGTGTTTTTTCTAATTGTCAATGTCTAAGAAAGAGACATTTTATTATAGATTTTGGATTTTGGATTTTTTGTATTTATGATTTTTTTGGGGGTTTTTGATTAAATATGAAAACACACAAGAAATAAATGCTAGAGACAAAAACCTATGGCTCAATTTCGATAATGTATCCCCTTTTTATTTAAGTGGGGAAGGTGGACTAAACATTCAAGTGCATAAAACACACCAACAAGCCTACTCAAATGGGAGTATCAATCCTTGCATACAGAAGAAATGATGGCCAAAATTTTCAACTCTAGGCTTTACAAGATCAACTAGGGGTATCCTTTATATACCACAAGGGTACGTGAGGCCTAAATATATGAAATGAAAGAGAAATACCACCAAATAGCCAGGAGGAGAGGGTAACCCACTCTCCACCTTCACTTCTTTGAGGTATAAATTTCTTAGAGGCTTACCCTAGATTGACCATATGATAACACCTAAATGGTTCACGTACCATTTGCAAGGACTGACAAGACATATTAAAAACTGTTAGACACAATGCACCATCGAGAGGGGGTGAATAAGTGGTTCTCAAACTTTTCCCTTTAACTAGCCTATGTGAGTATACTAATTAACAAATCTAACTGAATGTAGACTTACCGGTTAGATCGAAGACTAACACAAATGCAGTGACACATAAAAGGGACATCACATAACACTAGCATATACAAGGAAAACCCAAGATGGGAAAAAGATTGGTGAGAAATGTTGTTGGAGTCTACTGCTCCAATCCAACCCCACAATGAATCTCTGATTACAATGTTTAGGGCACAAACCCAAGGAGCACCAACCCCTGATTTTAGGGCACCAACCCAAAGAGTTACAACCCCTGATTTTAGGGCACCAACCCAAGGAGCTACAACCCCTAATTTTAGGGCACCAATCCAAGGAGCTACAACCCCTACACCAAGCTCCAACTCAGTGATTACAAAATCATTTTTTTATACCAAAGTTATCTTCTTGTTACAAAATAACTTTGCAACTCTTAGGTATGTCTCCCTACTGGTTCTCCTCTCTACAAATCTTTGTCAGTTCTTTGTTCACCTTTTCTCTATAGCAACCTTGTCTCCTGCTGCAACTCACTCTCTACTGCACCTTTGTCGGTTCAGCGTCTTCTCCCTATCTGTTGGTTCCACACTGTAGGTTCTACACCTTGTCGGTTCTCTCTTCTCTCTACTACACTATTGCTCTCTACTGGTACTACACTCTTTCAGTTCTATGTCTACCTTCTCTGTAGTCTTCTATAATTCTCCTCTGTCTGTATGGTCACTATCGGTTAAGCACTTCAACCCTATTATTCCTCACACTCAGTCTCTTCTTCTTCTTCTTGATGAGCATTTGACTGATTTCTCCTTGCATGCGACAACACTCCCTCATCTAGCGGCACCCTTCAATGATTTTTGTCTTGCATATTTATAATATGGTTTTCTCGCTAAAATCCAATTCAAATTTCAAGTGGTTAGGGTTTTCTCATCAACCTCGAGACAAACCAAATCCAATCATATGTCATCCAATCTGATCGCCTGGATTGATGAACTGTTACCCATGAAACAATCTTTCCATTTTCATGCCTTCCTAATCATGCATTCTATCCTTGGCAATCTGCTTTTAACCTGTCAACGGATTTCTTGGTCGATCACCAAGATTCATTTTGCAGTTCCCTTCACCTTCCTTGATATTCTCAAACAATTTGTGTTGGATATTTGTTGTTTATTAACCTTGAACCGCAAATAGGTCTGTTGTGCAACCCATGAATCTCACAGTTAACATAAATGTCCACCTATCACTAGCTGCCTCGCCGCCTGACACTTCACCGACTCAACACACCGACATGTGCATGCATGCCACGTCACCTCCATGTGGAAAATATGTCAGCATCCACCTTTGCTTGAACATCTATGTCAGTATGGATTGGATCACTGACCAACTCCATTACCGGGTTCATCTATTGGCTTACTAACCCTTCCGATTAAAACCTTAATCGGTTTGTCATCAACCTTGCACTTCCCTTCTCTTCTGGTGCAACTCTCAACCAGTTAGCACTCTTGCTAACCTACCTTATGCACATCTTCATCAGATGGGAGTCTTCTGCATCTGCACTTTGTCTGCATTATTGATGGACATACATACCGGTAAACACCTTGATGACATTATGTCATCAACCTTCAACTGACTCCATCTTCAATCCAGCCATTGTCCTCTATCTGTAGCTACTCAACCTTGCTTTCTTCTTCATCAACCTAGACCATATCTCAACCGGTTTGTCAAAGTGACAAATCCATCACTTTTCATTTGTTCTAATAGCACATCATGCCTTCTCAATTGGTCCAGTGCATATCCATGAATTCATGCACTTGAGGCATCTTTGTGATTCATTGGTAGATCCAGTGCAAGCCTTCAAACACCTGCCTTTACCTCTTCTTCCTTATCTCACAGAACTATGATGCACATTTTGCATAATAGGAGATAAGCTCCACTTACCGGTGGTAGTTAATCCTTGTCATCTGCATCTTGCAATGTAGTCATGTGGCTTTCTTGTTTGTGCAACATATCATCAAACAAGCACATGTGATCCAATGTGGGCACATTCACTGTCAGTCATTTTTCACATTGTGACTGCATCTCTATCTGATGGGAGTCCTATTGTTCTGTATCCACATAGCATACCGGTGACCTGTACATCCTTCTCCTCCTATGTTGATGTGATTAAGGTAGAATTCTGCCTCTTCATCACAAAAAAAACCTCAAGCACCTTGCTCATCCTATTTGTATACTGGTCATAAGCTTGCCAGTTGACAACTACTCACTGTCAACACAACTCTTACCAGTTGACATCCTTTCCTTACCGGTGATAGACTATACCAGTAACCTGTCCATTTCATCCACACAAGTCAAACACTAGCTTGTGTACCGATGACTCCAGTGATCATTCCTCTGAATGACATTCTCTTCCTTACCGATGACCTGCAACACTAGTTGACATCAATGACTACACATCAACTGTATTCCCATACCGGTTGTTCTTCTATACCAGTTGACATTGACAACAACACAATTCCAACACAAACAATAATCAAATGATAAAAATAATGATCCATCCTCGATTCTCTAATCACTTGTGGATATCCTTGAGTATCATAGGATCATGATACAAGATAAATCAAAGAAAAGATAACACTCATTGGACCAAACAAGTCACCAACCACTTAGATCTTCTTGCCAAAGTTAAGTGTTTCTTATTAAAATGATGTTCGATAGGATGTCCATTGTAGGAAATATGTATCCATAGGACATGATATCCAATAGGGCACCTATTATAGGAATGATGTATCCATAGAGACATGTTGTTTGATAAACATGCTAAAATTGATAGGAAGTTGATTGGTAAAGTTGCAAACTAGCTCAATAGTTTATTTGTTGATCTATGATTTGGTAAGCTTGGTTTTTTTATTGAGTTTGTTTAAAGTGTCAATGTCTAAGCAAGAGATAGTTTATTATAGATTTTGTATTTTTTTAAAATATAAAAAATTAGATTTTTTTATTTTTGTAATTGTTTTGGATTTTGAACATTTTTAAATTTTTTTGGATTTTTAAAGTTTTTTGTTTTTTCTTGGATTTTAAAAGTTTTTTATATTTTTTGGATTTTAAAAGTTTTACAAAGTTGTCTTGATCACTGATTGAGGCATAAGACATATATCAATATTTATTCTCAAGCAATATATATTTATTTGCCCCTAGTGTCTAGCAAGGCATCGAGCATTATTAGAGGATGAATGAACTGTTGGGAATGTTGGGATGGAAATGGATAACTGAAGGATGGAGCCAACTTATTATGGAATCAAGGCTTATTTGATTTTCAAGGGCTATCTCTATTGGCATTATACACTCAGATGAGAATGGTTGATGTTGTCATTGATGGAAACCAACTGTTAACATGGGTTCACAGGTTATACCGACAACAGACTTCACCTATCGACATCGGTAGTTACAACAAGGGTTATTCACACTAGAATCAAGTTACACCGACAACAGATCATACCAGCACTCTAAGACGACTCGGAAATAAATTTTTTTTATATTGTAATTATATTTGTATAGCCGACATGATGTATTGTTAAGACTCATATATGTATCAGATCTTGTAGGTCATTTTGATATGTAATTAGGTAATAAAATAAGCGAGATATGTGATGTTATAGGTTATGATACTGGATAGTTGTTTATGCACTTTGATGTATTTATTTTGAGAGTGAAGAAAGGTTTTGGTAGAGGTATCAGATAGAGCTTAAACCGATACTAAATCCAGCATTGCAGATACTATTTTGAGCAATACATTGTTATTGGATTTAACCATCCAATTGTAGTCAATGGGACTTCTTTTTGTTGTTGAGCAATGAGCTCTAGGCAGTTGGCCTTCCTGCATGTGTAGGCCCTTATTGTACTAAGTAATATTTATTCATATTGGCCAGTGAGTAAATATTGTGGGTCACAAATCCCACCGAGGTTTTTCCCCTACCAATTTTCCTCGCCAAAAATATCTATTATGGTGTGCATTGATTCTTATTATTTTGTTCTCTTTACTGCATTATTATTTTCTTACCGGTATATTAATTTGGATTGTAAAGTTGCAAATAAGTTTAAATATTACATCTACCAATTAGACACTGATTCACCCCCCCCCCCCCCCCTCTCAATGTCTTTGAGACTAACCAAGTATCTAACAATTGGTATCAGAGCCTAGTCCTCTATTTGCAGAAGCCTAACAATTTGAGGAAGATTCTGAAATATTGATGGAAAGTTTGAGACAATAGTTGGAAGGAGCTCTTGAATATTTTGATGCAAAAAAATTGAAGAATATCAAACTGGAAGATGAACTCAGAACTTCTTGAGAATTCATCAAAGTACTTCAAGAAAACCCGGTCATAGAAAAGAATAAGAGAAAATAATTACATGTGCAACTGCAAAACCAAGATGATGAAGAAAAGGAAATTCTCAGAGATATTGTAGAGAAATTGAGACAAGAGAACAATAACATGAAGAATGAGATGCAAGATTTAACCATGAGACTATGCAAGGATATTGAAGATAGAAAGAGGAATGAGGAAGATTTGGCCAGAAGACTCAATGAAAGACTAGATGAATCTATAAGGCTTAGTTATGAAAATGATATGCTTAAAACAAATTTGATTCACATGCAACATGACAAAGAGGAACTTATGAGACAAGTTAGCACTTTGGAAGGTGAGTTGGTTGCTGCAAATGAATACAAATACAAATTCAAGAAGAGTTCAGACAAGCTTGATGATATGCTAAAAAGTCAGAAACCTAGTGGAGAAAGAGTTGGACTTGGATTTGAACATGGAGAGAGTTCTAGAACTGCAAATAATCATGATCATAGCAAAGGCAACCTAATGCTTATAAATTCAATGGGAAATGTTTTAATTGAAACAAATTTGGTCATAGAGAAAATTAGTGTAGATTAAGGAATAATCAAAATACAAACTCATCCATCGGTCAATGTTCCAAATGCAATAAAAATGGTCATAACTCAGACAGTTGCAGAATGAATGTGAAATGCAATGTTTGTGGTAGATTTGGACATTTATCTAATCCATGCAAAACTCAAACCGGTCAAGGTTATGGAAAAACTATTTAGAGAAACAATGTAACCTGTTATGCATGTAACAAGATTGGGCATATTGCAAGATTTTGTAGAAGTAAGACTGTTCCAGCAAACAACAAAGGATCCAATGACAAAGACAAAGAAAAGGTAAATGAAATCAAGCAAGAATTCACTAAACAATGGATCGGGAAGAGAGATCTGAGAAATGATGAATTTGTCTCTGCACCGACAGAACAAGGCAATCTTGCACCGATAGGAGATTCTTCAGCTAACTAAGGAATAATCCTTAGGGGTAAGGAAACTAATTGAAGATCATGCATTTACCCTCAGTTGGTGGTAAGAAGTCATATTTCTTCTTTACTGGGAGACATGTTGAGTATTCACTTCACCGGTGAAGCATTTATTGCAGTTGTAAGTTAACTTTTTGGTTATAAAACATGGTAATTTCTCATTTTGACTTACCAAAGCATTCAAGCATTTGAAGAGTGCGAAAGTTGAGCACCGACATTCTAGAGGCAAAGAAGCAAAGGTTTTTCATTGAAAGGTATTTATCTTACAACATGGCTTCCTCATCCTCCATTCCTGAATTCATTGCAAACCCTACTATTTTTTAGAATATAAAATGACCTAGGCCAGTCTTTAAGATAATCCCTAAGATAGCAAAGTCAGATGACTCCATTGGTGCGTTTTTGAAAATCCCAAAAGGAGTTGCATTTGCTGAAGACCCTAAGGCATACATACACTGTAACATTGAAGATTTAGAGTCTAAGGATTTAAAGAATATGTTCATGAATGTTATTAATAACAAAAAAAAGTGTGGTTAAACCGGAACACAAGATTGTTGAATATTTAGGCTTCATTGACATCCTTCAGATGCCTAAATATTTAGATGAGATTATCTGTTATGTTCTTAGCAAAGCTCATGGTGAATTTTTGTGATTAGATTCGGTTTTCAAGATCACTAAGGAAGCAACTAGAGTTGTTATAGGTTTACCTTCTACCGGCACTAGGCTTGATAAGAAAAAGAAAATTCCAAACAAAGAGGTTATGAACTTAATTGACACTACATTTGACAACAGATCACTTACAGTTAGTGATATAACTGACAACAATGTTAAATATGCAAGTATGGTTATTGGATACAAAGTTGCTCATACTAATAGGTTGAATTCTATTTCAAGTTTATGCATTCATATTGCCTATGAGATGATTATGAATAATGCTAAAGTTGACATCTGTGAATGGCTAAAAGATGAACTGTTAGAAAATTTGAACAAGATCAAAGGTGAGAAGAAGGGAACTTTCAAGTTTGGGAATTTGATTTTATGCTTAATGTTGTATTTATCAAAGGGGATTCCCGGTATTGGGCACAAGGAATTTGCCTATGATATTCCTATTGGAAAATAGATAAAGGGGGCAATTACAAGCATGGGATCAGATGGTGACAAACTGGTAAAAGAGTAATTCAAATATTTTCAAGAAAAAATGAAGCAAAGGGAAAGGATTCCCCAAAGAATTGTAGACAAATATGATAAACAATGCTTTGTGATTAAAAGAGATGAAGTATGGATGGAGGTAGTTAGACCTAGAACTGTCTGGATAACAAAGATGGGTTATGAAGTGGATTCACACATCTTGGAATCATATGCCAAGATACTCCTAGATGCTCCACTGGAACCAGTAGAGGAGATATTTGGTAATGCTGAAACTTTTGAGAAAGGTGTTGAAGTTCAAAAGCAAAAGAAGAAAAGAGACAAAGTAATGAAAGATGGTTCAAAGTTTGTTGAAGTTGTTAAAAAGGGCTTGTTGAAACTTGATCTGATGAGAGGTGTTGCTGCACAAGAAATAAAATCAGAACAACAACCGGTAGCACATATTTCTCCTATGGCTACCTCATCCGATTCTGATAGTGATAAGGCAACTGAATTCAAAAGGGTGGACAGAAAGAAAAGAAAACCCTCACTGGCACTTGCTCCATCTCCGAAGAAATCAAGAACACTTAGAAAGAAACAACAGACTCCAAGTGAGCCCAGTGGTTAGAAGAAGAAATTCACACCAAAGAAGCAACTAGAACCAAAGGAACCTGACACTCTTTCACTAGAAGAGCTTATCAATGAAATAACTCAAGAAGGAAATCTCGGTAATGTTAATAAACTCTATCATTCTTTTAAGGATTTAGACAAGGATACTATTGAGGAAAGCATTATTTTGTATCTGGATATATATAAGAAGGTTCTTATTGAGGTTATAGATGTTCTTCCTAATGATTTATACTTAAGACTTGAAGCAAAAATAATGTCTACTATGGAGTTAGGTAAGAAACTGAAGGTTGAGGCTTTGTTAGTTGTGCATCCTGTTAAGTCTAAGCAAGAAGTTGATGATTTAATATCTGAAGCAAATAGGACTGTTTTGTGATTGGTCACTAACAAGTTAGTCTTATGGCCGGCAAAGTAAAAGAGATTGCAGATGAAACAACTGATAAGTGGGATATATTCTTTGTTGAGAAAGAGAAGAGAGAAGAAAAATACAAATAAAAGGTTGACAAATCATTTTCTAAAGTATATCAGAAAATAGATAAGGTTAAAGGTAAGGTTAACAATGTACCTAACATCATAGTTAAGGATAATTTACCACCACCAACATAGGACACCCCACTGGTAGTAGTAGAGGCACCAGTATTAATGGAAAATGAGTCTGGAGAAGAGAAGTCAGAGGAAGTGAAAGTAGATAATGTTGATCCCGAGTCAGACATTCTATTCACAATGAATATTGACAATCAGAACATCAATATTGTGTTGGATAAGGAAACTGTAGAGGAAAAGAAATCTGAAGCTTCAAATGTGGAGATCTCTGAGTCATCAGTCAAGATTGTTGACTCTTGACAGAACATTGAGATACCTATAGAAGCAGAAAAAGAACTAGAACAAAAAGTATCTGAACTGGAAGAGAATAAGAATGAAAATAAGAGTGAAAATAAGGAAGATAAAGTGGATAAAGAAGAGGTTAAGGATGGAAACAAGGAAGAAGAAGTGGTTAAGGCAACTGGATAGGTATCTAGTGAAGAGAAGATAATTATTGCAGAACCTAGCACTCCTCCCAGTAATCAATTGTAGCTTATAGACCAAAAAATGTTACTGATGTATTACTAGATTCCATAAAGAAGATAACAGAATGCAATGCCTTAGCATTTAAGGCTATTGATGATTCTTTACAAATTTTCCAAATGATTGCACCGACGTGCAAGGTTGATCAAATTGTTGGGTGTTGCAATTTGGCATTATAACAGACAATGGCAGATTGTTGGCACTTCAATAAGGATATTGAGAAGGTTGTTGATGATTATGGATATAACTGACTAAGGATGTTTATTGTCTTAATATTATTATTTTGTCATTGATGTCAAGAAATTGATTTTCAAATTCAGTATGATGTTGCCATATCTTGCGAAGTATGATTTGAAGAGTATAAAGATGTTGGTAAAAGACACAGAAAGAATATGATGAATAAGGGGATGAATCAGGTATTCAATGGGCAACTATTACCGAGTCAGACAATGATGAGATCATGATGTTTAGATTGTTTTGACATCATACATATGTTGTAAATTGTATGGTTAATACTACACAATGTTACCGAGCAAAGAACCTAGTCGGTAAACCCTAAGGTTATCACTATTAGTTAATGAAGGTGGAATGTCTACCGAGTGAAGTTTAGTATTTACTGAGTTGTAACTGAGTTATAACCGAGCTGTAATAGAATGCATTAAATGGTTACATGCGTTATTTAATGAAGGAAGCTGATGAGCTCGAATTGATTAAATGATTGGTATGTCATGCATGAAGTTTGTTAATGAATCTATGGCAAAGGAAAATCAGCATGAAGATCTACAATGCAGATTGAACCGCATTACCCTAGTACAAGTTCCAAGAAATGGATGCAAGTTCCTAGGCGGGGTAAACCATTTTTCAGATCGAAAGATGTATTCAACCTGGACAAGCTTGAAGATCTGATGGCTATGATTGATCATGGGAAATTTGATCAAGGAGATTAAGTGGTTAGCTAATTGTTTATAAATAGGGAACTATTGATAAACAATGCATGCAGGCACGTGTATGCACAGGGATGCTACATAGTGATTACCAAGCATAGAAGCTTGAAGACCTGTTCGAATAACACAGTATAGAAGCCCAACAAATGGACAAGATTAGTTCTATGTCTAGATTGTATTGAGCAAATAAGAATCTACTTTAGCATTTTAGATGTGAAGTTGCAGATAGATTTTTATTACTGTTATTTTGTGAAAGTGATAGAAAATCTCTTAACTGAGTGGACTTAACAGTCTTATTTGTAAAACCCTCTAGCAAGGTGACATTTTGATTGAGTGTTTGAAATCCTTTAACAAGGTGAAGATCCTAATAGATCTGAGGGAAATCCCTTAACTGGGTCACATCTAGTAATGTGTTTGTAATCTTTAACATGATTTGCTTTTAACCGAGCATACTCTAGAAGAGTATATTTCTTAGTGGGTCTGAAATTCCATAGTGTTTTTTCCCTATTTGGGTTTCCACGTTAAATCTGGTGTTATGAGGTTTATGATGTGTATATTCTTTTGAGTTTGCATGTTTAGCAGTTTTCGTTATTTTACTGAAGTATATGTTACCAAGGTTGAATCTGATGTTTTTTTGGGAAGATTAAGTTTGTATGATTCACCCCCCCCTCTCATCTTGTTGGCTATTGGATCTGTACCTACATTAAGTATCAGAACTATTAATTGGTATTAGAGCTTTGGACTCCGAAAGAAAAGTTTAAAGGTACTTGCGGAAAAGATCCAAAGATGTATAGGAGGGATGCACCGAAGCTGAACAAGTCAAGTTTCTCTGCATGGCAGAAAAGGATGAAGCTGCACCTATCAAGAGTTGGAGAATATGTTGTATATTATTTGCAGATTGACCTCATCACAACAAGCACATATCCATTGACTATGGAAGAGATAAAGGCAAAGCAAGAACATATCCAAGCAATGATTGAAATAACATCTGCATCGATCGATTTAGAGTTTAATGATCTAGAAGGTTGCAATGATGCAATGGCAATGTGGGACAAGCTCATATCTGTATATGGTAGTGATGAACATGTTCAAAGAGAAAAAGTGGATAGTCTATGAGGAAAACTTGAATCTATGAGGATAAATGAAGGTGAGAACATAACTTAGTACAATACAAGACTAAAGGAGATTGTCAATCAAATCAAAGGAGCAGGTGGAACTATTGAAGAAAAGGATATAACAAGTAAGTTGTTAAGAACCCTTCTACCAGCTTATGCAATCAGAGTCTCTGCAATCAATGAATTGAGGTCTGTACCGAATATGCCAGTTGCTTTAGATGCTACTATTGGTAAGCTACATGCATTTGAGTTAAGTAACTTTGATAACAATGGATCTTCGGTAAATAAAGTTGAATGTGCATTTAGTTCTTTTCATCTTGATGAATCTAATGATTACAATGAAAGAAATTATAAGTACTCTGAAGGAGATCACAGTGGAGCAAGTAAAAATTTTTGTAAGAACATGGAAGAAGTACACAAACTATATGAGGAAATAAGAAATCAGGAAGAGTTTGAAGCACTATTAGCCAGAAGGCTACCGAGAGGCAAAGGTAATTATAAAGGAAAACTACCTTTGAAATGTTTCAATTGTGATAAAATAGGACATATGGCTTCTAACTGTCCTGACAAAGATTTTACTGAAAAGAGAGATTACTGAGATGATAGAAAGAAAGATAATCATTACAGAGGACACCAAGACTTTAGAAGAAGAGATAGAAAGACATGCTTAATAGCTGATGAGGAATCCAATGATGATAAATCAGATGAAACTGATACAGAGGAAGTAGTTTATGTGGCTATCAAAGATGGATCAGATGAAGAAAGGTATGAAGAAAAAGCCCTAATATCTCACATAAATACTAATGATTCTTGGATCATAAATAGTGGATGCTCACATCATATGACAGGAGATAAACACAATTTTGTTATGTTAGAAGATTATGATGGAGGCTATGTAAGATTTGGTAATGATGCACCATGTCTAGTGGAAGGTAAAGGATCTATAACACTTATTGACAATGCAAGATGCAATGATGTTTATTGGGTTTAAGGTCTGAAATACAATTTGTTGAGTGTAGCACAGCTAAACAACATAGGATACCGAATAGAATTTCAAAAAGGAATTGTCAAAGTTCATGACAAGCATGGAAAGTTAGCTACTACCGGGACACGGACAAAAGGTAATACATTTCACCTTGACTCAACTCGGAATAAATGTTTGTATGCAAAGATAGATGATACCTGGTTATGGCATAAAAGGTTTTGTCATGTAAATTTTGATAATCTGATCAAAATAAGCAAGAAGCACCAAGTAAGAGGTCTACCGAGTTTGGAAAAACCTGAAATTGCTATGTGCCGAGGATGCCAAATGGGTAAGATGACAAGATCAAGCTTTACAAGTAAGTCTTACACTTCTAAGGGAATTTTAGATCTTGTGCACACTGATCTTTGTCGTCCTATGAAAGTTCAAAGTTATTATGGTCATAAATATTTCATATTATTTGTGGATGACTATTCAAGGATGATGTCGGTAATGTTTTTAAAAGAAAAATCAGAAGGTTTTCAAATGTTTAAATGGTACAAGGCAAGAGTTGAAAATGAAACAGGAAGACAACTGAAATGTCTTAAATCAGATAGAGGAGGATAGTTCACATCTGATGAGTTCAACTTATTTTGCAATGATCATGGTATTAAAAGACAAGTCTCTGCACCGAGAACTCCATAGCAAAATAGAATAGCTAAGAGAAGAAACATGTCTATTGTGGATTTTGCTAGAACAATGATGATTGAAAAGAAAGTGCAACAAACATTTTGGAGAGAAGCAATAAGCCCAACAATTTACACCTTGAACCGAGTATAATTGAAGAAAGGTTCTTTAAAGACACCATATGAAATCTGGTATGACAAGAAACCTAATGTAAGTTATTTTAAAATCTTTGGAAGTAGATGCTATGTACACAAAGATGATAGAAATGAAAAGTTTGATCAGAAAAGTGAAGAAGGAACATTTCTAGGTTATTCTTCTAGAAGAAAAACATTTAAATGTTTGATCAAATCATCTAACAAAATAGTAGAAAGTGCAAATGTTAAAATTGATGAATTTGCAGAAAGAAATGATTAAGGAAATTCCAAAGAACTAGAAGACTATGATGAATTTGTCTATGTTCAACCGACAAGTCTTACCGAGAAAACTGTTGAAGAAAATTAAGAGAATATCTAGTTACCGAGTGATGAAGAAGATCATATAGAGTGATAACTCAATGATGAACCACTAGTACCAAACTGGTACTGAGAGGGGGGGGTGAATCAGTATAGACACAAATATAGTCCAAAACCATTTTGAAAGCAAACACTCACAATGACTGATAAATAGAGATACTGGTAAAACAGAGTGCAACCACTAGCATCCTATATAGCTCAATCAGTCATGAACCGGTCACTCACTAAGCTTTTCTCTTGGCTCAATACCACATTATCATAATATTCACATGCATGAACTAGTAGACTTTATCATCAAATCTTCACAACAGTGAGTTCAATATGTTTTATAGACAGGCATAAAACATAGAAACTTTCATGTGCATAATAGATAAAACAAAGCATCACAAGACAAAAGCATTTCACATGACACACATATTTTTCATGTGGAAACCCAACTGGGAAAAAACCACGGTGGGGATGAATACCCACAAGCTACTTTTTGAACTCTTTAGAAGTCCACTCTATTAGGAGCCTTGTGTAGTTAAGAACATTACAATAGGTTTTGGTAGGAACCGATCCTGTTAGGGATCACCCGGTTAAGGGATACCCGGTTAAGGGTTAAACCCGGTAGGGTCACCTTGTTAGAGGATTTTAAGAACTCAATAGCTGAAAAGATTTCCTAAGCTTCTCCAGCTTCTCAGAACTCATTAGCTTCGAGTTACCTAGTTAAGGGATTTACAGCAAGCCGGTTAAGAACACCCAATTTAAGGGATTTTGAATCAAGCCAGTTAAGGCTACCCTGTTACTGGATTTTACAACTGTTGAAGTGGTTAGAGATCAATATTTATTACAATGATCTGTTAACAACACTTAATACTAATATAGATCCATTTAGGCTCCTCTTTTCCTTCTTCACATACACTTTGCAGGTATCTCTTCTCTCCTATGGTTTGGCAAGAATCTTGTATCACTTTCGTTGGATACACACTCACAACTTTTGCCAGCAACTTCAGATAGAAACCTAACATCAACCTTATAGGGAACATACAGGTTGGTAGCAAAAACCTTAAACCCTAAACCTGTTAGGTTGAGAAATTCAAATGATTCGATCCTGACCGTTGAAACATACTGCATTAAATGCACTAGTCTTGAGTTGATCTCAAGACATTCTCCATCATCCATTATCCACCATTTTCATGGCAGCTGATAACCCATCACACGTTATCACCATTTGACAAACTTTGCATATTCCCAAGGTAGATAGGAATAGTCTTCTTTATGCAAGATCCTTCACGCGAACAAAGCTTACGTGGCAACACAATCTGTCCTCCATCATACTGCTAACTCATCACACAAAGATCACCGATTGAGTCACATAGACTTGAGATACTCCAATCAGAAACCCCGAAGTGGAAGCTACCTTACCAACCAGTAGTCAAATAGTGCTTCCATGTGTCGGTTTCCATAACTGCATGCCAGTTCACTTTGAACAAATGTTCCGCTTCACTTTGGCATATACCGGTTCACACATATGCCGGTACCTCTTTCTTCACTTATCTCATTTTCTGGTTCACACTATGTCTCATATTGACATCAATGACAACATACAATATCATTATGTCTTCATGCCAATTTACACAAGGCTCATGTGGGTTCACATAATGCTCATGTCGGTTCACATAATGCCAACAATCTCCCCCTTTGGCATTGATGGCAATATACAAAAGATATCTTCTCTACTTCACATCTTCTCCCCATTTGCTGCAGATATCTTATCACTTCACTTCTTCTCCCCCTTTGACAACAATGCCAAAGTGGAGGTACAATCATCACTGTTTCCTCATGCTACTCCCCCTAAGGAGTAGCATCCTTAAGCACACCAATCAACCAAAGATTTGTCTATCCCATACCTGATTGATGTGGAACAACCACTTTTAGTTCACCTCCTAAAGGGGCAATACCCCTAATTCACCTCTCAAATGCACAAATGTTGTCTTTGGAAGAGGCTTGGTGAATATGTCTGCTAACTACTCCTTACTGGACACATGCTCCAGTGCATTCTCTTTATTCTGAACCTTTTCCCTCAAGAAATGATACTTAAACTCAAAATGCTTGGTTCTAGAATGTAAAACTGGATTCTTTGATATATTGATAGCACTTGTGTTATCACAGAATATACTTACCGGTTCAGATACAAGGATCTTGAAGCCTTCTAGTACATGCTTCATCCAGATTGTCTGAGTGCAGTTCATGAAAGCTGCAACATACTCCGCTTTCACTATAGACTGAGAGATGCAACTCTACGTTTTACTCATCCATGAGACCAGTCTACCACCAAGAAAGAATGCACCACCGGTTGTGCTCTTTCGGTCATCCACATTACCGGCCCAATCAACATCTGTGAATACTTACAGATTGAAATTATTGTTGTATGGGTACCACAATTTATAGTCAATTGTTCCCTTCAGATACTTAAGAATCCGCTTGACTGCACTCAAGTGAGATTCTCTTGGACTCTTCTAGAACCTTACAGTGAAGCCAACTGCATGTGCAATATCTAGTCTGCTATGCACTACATAATGCAACTTACCAATCATTGATCGGTATTCCTTCTCATCACCTAGTGCGGAATCATCTTCCTTTGTCAATTTGCAACCGGTCACCATCGGTGTACCAACCGGTTTGCTATCTTCCATGCCAAAAGTCTTCAACACTTCTTTGACATATTTGGACTGAGTGATGAAGATTCCATCTTTCATCTGCTAGATCTGCAGTCCAATGAAGAACTTAATCTCCCCTATGAGTGACATTTAAAACTCTTTCTTCATCTCATCAACAAACTCATGACTCATCTTGTCATCTCCACCAAAGATGATGTCATCAACAAAAACTTCACAGATCAGGATCTGATCTTCTTCAGACTTCAAGTAGATATTTCTATCTTCACGTGTTCTCTCAAATCCAATCTTCACAAGATGGGAATGTAGGCACTCATACCATGCCCTAGGTGCTTGCTTTAGACCATATAATGCTTTGTGTAGCCTACATACCATGTCACTATCTCTAGATAGGGTAAACCCTTCTGGTTGCTCAATATATACCTCCTCTTCAAGTACACCATTTAGGAATGCAAATTTTACATCCATTTGATATACCTTGAATCTCTTAATAGCTGCATATGCAAGAAGCATACGAACTCCTTCCAATCTGGCTACAAGAGCAAAGGTTTCCCCATAGTCTTCACCTTCTTCTTGAGAATATCCTTTGCGTACCAGTCTGGCTTTATTCCTAATCACTGTGCCATCCTCATTCAACTTATTTCTGAACACCCATTTGGTGCCAATGACATTTTTATGCTGTGGTCTGGGTACCAAGGACCATGTACCATTTTTCTCTATCTGGTCAAGTTCTTCTCCCATTGCCTTGATCCAGTCTTCATCATTATGAGCCTCTTTGAATGATTTAGGCTCAAATTCAAAGATCATACATAAGTTTTCTCTGATCTTTCTTCTGGTAAGGATTCTTGCATCCTTATCACCTATGATCTTCTTGGGGCCATGATTCAACTTGACATACCGAGGAATGGTCTTAATTGGTTCTTCTTTCTTTTCTTCTTCATCCTTATCTTCATCAGTATCAACATTCATCAGTTCAGGAACATTGTTACTGGTGCTCGGTTGACTGACAACTAGTTCCCAGAAGGTTGCAATTGGTTCATTTACAACTTGCTCACTACTAGTTTTCTCAGTCTTCTCAGAGGATTCATCAACTCTTACATTGATGCTTTCCATAATTCTTTGAGTCCTATTGTTGTAGCACTTGAAAGCTTTACTCTTGGTGGAATATCCTAGAAATATTCCTTCATCACATTTAGCTTCAAATTTACCCTGATGTTCACTCCTCTTGATGTAACATTTTCTACCAAAGACCTTAAAATAGTTTACCACAAGGGTCTTACCGGTCCAATACTCATAAGGAGTTTTGTCCTTGCCCTTTTTGATGAGTACCCGATTCATAGTGTAAACTGTAGTGCTCACCGCTTCTCTCCAAAAGGTGTGAGCAACCTTTCCTTGGATCAACATAGTTCTAGCTGCTTCAACCATAGTCTAATTATTCCTCTCTGCTAGGCCATTCTGCTATGGAGTCCGGGGGGCAGACAGCTGTCTCTTGATGTCAAATTCTTCACAATACTTGTTGAATTCACTGGAAGTGAATTCCCCTCCTTGATCAGTTCTGATACACTTGATCCTTTTACCGCTTTCCTTTTCCACTAATGCTCTGAAAGCTTTGAATTTCCCAAAAGCTTTAGACTTGTCTTTCAAGAATGTGACCTACATCATTCTTGAGTAGTCATTAGTGAGAATCATGAAGTACCTATCACCCTACACACTTCTAGTTTTCATAGGACCACATAAATCAGTATGCACAAGATCAAGCAAGTTGTCAATAGTGAAAGATTTACCTTTAAAAGTTGAGGAAGACATTTTCCCCAATTGACATTCTCTACACAAGGTATTATCTAGTTTGCTCAGCACCGACAACCCTCTAACTACCTTCATCTTACTAGCCTTCACAATGTTGTCAAAGTTCACATGGTAGAATCTCCTATGCCATATCCAACTATCATCAAGCTTAGCCATAAGACATGTACTTATATTAGCATTTAGATGAAATAGGTTACCTTTAGTCTGCATGCCAGTGACTACCAATTTACCATCTTTACCTTTGATTTTGCAAACTCCATTCTTGAATTGCAGAGTGAGTCCACTGTCATTTAACTAGGCAACACTTAAAAGGTTGTGTCTGAGACCATCAACCCAATACACATTGTCAGTAATACTCTTTCCATTCAAGGAGATGGACCCTCTACCTTTGACCATGCATGGTGCATCATTGCCAAAGTGAACCACACCACCATCATACTCTTCTAATGATAGAAACTTGCTCCAGTCACCAGTCATATGGTGAGAGCAACCACTGTCAATGATCCACTCATTGGAATCATCAAACCAGGAGACAAGAGCCTTCTTGTCTATCACATCTTCCTTTACAGAAATGAACACAATGTCTTCATTTTCTTCATCTTCTGATTCCTCATCTGTGACACCTTCATCAACTGCCACAAAACAATTTCTCTGGCTTCCTCCTTTGAATTTCTTGAACCTTTCCGGTTTGTCCTTGTTGTCACTATTAGGATAGTTCATAGCAATATGTCCTACCCGGTTGTAGGAGAAACATTTCAAAGGTAGCTTACCTTTGTATTTACCAGTTCCTTTTGGGAATCTCCTGGCTAGAAGAGCTTCAAATTCCATTAGAAACTCTTCATCCTTCATTTCTCTATTCTGACTAGGTTCCCCACTAGTGCTAGCCTCTTTTCCTTTTCTAGATGATATAGTAGAAGCTTTAAAATCTGATTTTGACTTTTGAACACTACCATCGAAGCTATTCATCTCATAGGCTGTCAACTTGGCTATGATGGAGTCCAAGGATGCCTTAGACTTGTCTATTGATCTCAGCTCCTGAATAGCAGCAACCCTTATTGCATAGATCGACAACAGGGATCTCAGGACTTTACTTACCACAGTGGAATCTTCTATTTTGCCACCTGCACTCTTTATTTCTCCAACAACTATTTTGATTCTTATTCCATACTACTGAATGGTCTCTCCTTCAACCATCCTCATGTCTTCAAACTTTCCTCTCAAGCTCTCTTCCTTGGCCTGTTTTACATGCTCATCACCACCATAGATATTTTCAAGAGCATCCCATACTACTTTGGGATTTGCCTTGTCCTGAACATCAATAAACTCAATATCAGATAGACTACTGATGAGGGCTTCCATGACTTTCCCGTTTTCTTGTATCTCTCTCTTTTGGTCATCGGTGAGAGTACCGGTAGGAACAACATATACATTTTCAACATAACTCCAGTGTTGAACACCCATGCTTTTGATGAATATCTTCATCCTATCTTTCCATATACCAAATTTTTCCCTGTTGAACTTTGGACCTTCCCTCTTCATCATTTAGCTAGGATCTTTTCCTCAAGCGGTTAAGCTTACAACACAGAGGACTTGGAGTGCTCTGATACCAATTGATAACTCAATGATGAACCACTAGTACCAAACCAGTACTGAGAGGGGGGGGTGAATCAGTACAGACACAAATACAGTCCAAAACTAGTTTGACAGCAAACACTCACAATGACTGATAAACAAAGATACTGGTAAAACAGAGTGCAACCGGTAGCATCCAGTATAGCTCAATCAGTCATGAACCGATCACTCACTAAGCTTTTCTCTTGGCTCAATACCACATTATCATAATATTCACATGCATGAACTAGTAGACTTTATCATCAAACCTTCACAATAGTGAGTTCAATATGTTTTATAGACAGGCATAAAACATAGAAACTTTCATGTGCATAATAGATAAAACAAAGCATCACAAGACAAAAGCATTTCACATGACACACATATTTTTCACGTGGAAACCCAACTAGGAAAAAACCACGGTGGGGATGAATACCCACAAGCTACTTTTTGAACTCTTTAGAAGTCCGCTCTGTTAGGAGCCTTGTCTGGTTAAGAACATTACAATAGGTTCTAGTAGGAACCGATCCTGTTAGGGATCACCCGGTTAAGGGATACCCAGTTAAGGGTTAAACCTGGTAGGGTCACCTTGTTAGAGGATTTTAAGAACTCAATAGCTGAAAGGATCTCCTAAGCTTCTCCAGCTTCTCAGAACTCATTAGCTTCAAGTTACCCGATTAAGGGATTTATAGCAAGCTGGTTAAGACCACCCGATTTAAGGGATTTTGAATCAAGCTAGTTAAGGCTACCCTGTTAGGGGATTTTACAACTGTTGAAGTGGTTAGAGATCAACAAGTATTACAATGATTAGTTAATAGCACTTAATACTAATACAGATCCGTTTAGGCTCCTCTTTTACTTCTGCACATACACTTTGTAGGTATCTCTTCTCTCCTATGGTCTGGCAAGAATCTTGTATCACTTTCATTGGATACACACTCACAACTTTTGCCAGCAACTTCAGACAGAAACCTAATGTTGACCTTATAGGGAACATACAGGTCGGTAGCAAAAACCTTAAACCCTAAACCTGTTAGGTTGAGTAATTCAAACAGTTTGATCTTGACTGTTGAAACATACTGCATTAAATGCACTAGTCTTCAGTCAATCTCAAGACACTCTCTATCATCCATTATCCACCGTTTTCATGGTGGTTGATAACCCATCATGCATTATCACCATTTGATAGACTTTGCATATTCCCGAGGTAGATAGGAATAGTCTTCTTTATGCAAGATCCTTCATGCGCACAGAGCTTACATGGCAACACAATCTGTCCTCCATCATACTGCTAACTCATCACACAAAGATCACCGATTGAGTCACATAGACTTGAGATACTCCAACCAAAAACCCCGAAGTGGAAGCTGCCTTACCAACTGGTAGTCAAACAATGCTTCCATGTGCCATTTCCCATAACAACATGCCGGTTCACTTTGAACAAATGTGCTACTTCACTTTGGCATATACCGGTTCACACATATGCCGGTACCTCTTTCTTCACTTATCACATGTGCTGGTTCACACTATGTCTCATATTGACATCAATGACAACATACAATATCATTATGTCTTCATGCCAATTTACACAAGGCTCATGCCGATTCACATAATTCTCATGCCGGTTCACATAATGCCAACACAGAGCCTACCGAGCCTGTATTAGCCAAGTATGGCAAAAGACATCATGCACCAAGTTAGATTATAGGAGATAAGGATGATCCAGTAATGACAAGGAACAAATTGAGACAGAACACATGTCTAATATTTGAATTTGAACCAAGAATAGTGAAAGAGGCATTTAATAGTGAAGATTGGATAAATGCTATGACAGAATAGATCAATTAGCTCAGGAAGAATGACACATGGACACTAATCCCAAGACCGAAGGACAAAAATGTAATCGGTACAAAGTGGATTTTCAGAAACAAGCTAAATGAAAAAGGAGAGGTCATTCGAAATAAAGCAAGACTAGTTTGTAAAGGTTATGCTCAAGAAGAAGGAATTGATTATGGTGAAACTTTTGCACCTGTGGCTACACTTGAAGGAGTAAGAAAATTGTTGGCATATGCTACTTTCAAGAACTTCAAGATATATCAAATGGATGTCAAATTTGCATTTCTGAATGGAATATTAGAAGAAGTTTTTATTGAACAACTTGAACGATTTGTTGAAGACAAGAATATAGATCAGGTATGTAAATTGAACAAAGCTTTATATGGTTTGAAACAAGCACCTAGAGCATGGTATGAAAGATTGCACTCTTATTTGATTAAAATTGGTTTTATAAGGACAAGTGAGAACAACAATATGTACATGAAGAATCATGAAAATGGAATACTGATCTCAACTATATTTGTTGATGATATTATATTTTGTGGAAATGACTCTTTATGCAAGAACTTTGGAAATGAAATGAGAAAATAATTTGAGATGTCATTAATCAGTGAGATTAAGTATTTTATAGGTTTACAGATACTGCAAATGAAAAATGAGATTTTCATTACTCAATCTAAGTACATAAAGGAAATCTTGAAGAAATTTGGAATGGAGGATTCAAAACCAGTAAGTACTCCTATGACTACCAACTATAAATTATCAAAGAATGATGAATCTGCATTTGTTGATGAGACACTTTACCGATCCATGATTGGAAAGATATAATATGTTGTTCATAGCAGACCAGACATAGCACATGCAGTAGGTATAGTTGCAAGATTCTCTGCAGATCCTAAGGAAACACACATGACAACAATCAAGAGAATTTTCAGATACTTGAAAGGCACTGAGGATTATGGCTTAGTATATCAAAAAGGAAATGATTTTGATTTAAAAGTTTATACTGATGCTGATTGGGCAGGCAACATTGATGACAGGAAAAAGACAAGTGGAGGAGCTTTCTTCCTAGGAGAAGGACTAGTGAGTTGGCTTAGCAAGAAACAAGGATGTGTTTCACAGTCAACAACAGAAGCTAAATACGTTGCTGCAGCATTGAATTGTACTAATATAGCATGGATCAAACAACTGTTGGAAGGTATAAATGAGAAAATTACCGAGCTAGTAACTATATTCTGTGACAATACTAGTGCCATTAACATTTCAAAAAATCCTATCATGCACTCTAAGACAAAGCACATCTCTATCAAATATCATTATCTTAGAGAAGAAGCTCAAGAGAAGAAAGTGGTGTTGGAGTATGTTAGCACAAAGAAGCAAATAGCAGATATCTTCACCAAACCATTACCAAGGGATACTTTTGAGTATCTCAGAAGTAAGTTAGGGGTCCTACCCATATCTTCTACTCACTGACCGAGTTTGGTGAAAGCATCAATTTGATTACTCTACAAAATTAGGAGTTGATGCTGATTTACACACTTTAGGATGTTTTCTAAAGGTGTGCAGGATACAATAAAGGAAACGGGAATTGAAGACAAAATGCTCTAACTAAGACTCAGTTGATACACAACAGTAGGAATTCACTTCATATAGGAAGAAATTATTATTTAGTTCTTTACTTTTCAACATTGTTGTCAAAGGGGGAGAAGAGAAAGAAGATTGAGACTGAAGAAGATTGAAGGAGAAGACTGGAGAAAATAGGAGAAGTCTAATGTATGGGGGAGAAGTCTATTGACAGCAAGAGAGCATTTCAGCATTTCAGAATCACAACAATCTGAATCTTTTGAAGGTCAAATCAATTGGTTTTGCCATCAATGCCAAAGGGGGAGATTGTTGGCATTTGGCATTATAATAGACAATGGGAGATTGTTGGCACTTCAATAAGGATATTGAGAAGGTTGTTGATGATTATGGATATAACTGATTAAGGATGTTTACTGTCTTAATATTATTATTTTGTCATTGATGTTAAGAAATTGATTTTCTAATTTAGTATGATGTTGCCATATCTTGCGAAGTATGATTTGAAGAGTATAAAGATGTTGGTAAAAGACATAGAAAGAATATGATGAATAAGGGGATGAATAAGGTATTCAATGAGAAACTATTACCGAGTCAGACAATAATAAGATCATGATGTTTAGATTGTTTTAACATCATACATATGTTGTAAATTGTAAGGTTAATACTACACTATGTTACGAAACGAAGAACCTAGTTGGTAAACCCTAAGGAACCTAGTCGGTAAACCCTAAGGTTATCGCTATCGGTTAATGAAGGTGGAATGTCTACCGAGTGAAGTTTAGTATTTACCGAGTGGTAACCAAGTTATAACCGAGCTATAATAGAATGCATTAAATGGTTACATGCATTATTTAATGAAGGAAGATGATGAGCTGGATCTGATTAAATGATCAGTATGTCGTTCATGAAGTTTGTTAATGAATCTATGGCAAAGGAAAATAGGCATGAAGAGCTACAATGCATATTGAACCACATTACCCTAGCACAAGTTCCAAGAAATGGATGCAAGTTCCTAGGCGGGGTAAAACATTTTTCAGATTGAAAGAAGCATTGAACCTAGACAAATTTCAAGATTTGATGGCTATGATTGATCATGGGAAATGTGATCAAGGAGATTAAGTGTATAGCTAATTTTTTATAAATAGGGAAATGTTGATAAACAATGCATGCGGGCAAGTGTATGCACAGGGATGCTACATAGTGATTATTGAGCACAGAAGCTTGAAGACCTATTCAAATAACAGAGTATAGAAGCCCAACAGATGGACAAGATTAGTTCTATGTCTAGATTGTATTGAGGAAATAAGAATCTGCTTTAGCATTTTAGATGTGAAGTTGTAGATAGATTTTTATTACTGTTATTTTGTAAAAGTGACAGAAAATCTCTTAACCAAGTGGACTTAATAGTTTTATTTGTAAAACCCTCTAGCAAGGTGACATTCTGATTGAGTGTTTGAAATCCTTTAAGAAGGTCACTTCTAACAAGGTGAAGATCCTAACAGATCTGAGGGAAATCCCTTAACCGGGTCACATCTAGCAATGTGTATGTAAATCTTTAACAGGATTTGCTTTTAACTGAGCATACTCTAGAAGAGTATATTTTTTAGCGGGTCCGAAATCCCACAGTGGTTTTTCTCTATCTGGGTTTCCTCATTAAATCTGGTGTTATGAGGTTTATGATGTTTATATGCTTTTAAGTTTGCATGTTTAGCAATTTTCCTTATTTTACTAAAGTATATGTTACGGAGGTTGAATCTGATGTTTTTTTGGGAAGATTAAGTTTGTATGATTCACCCCCCCCCCCCCTCTCATCATGTTGGCTATTGGATCTGTACTTACATTAAGTATCAGAACTATCAATTGGTATCAGAGCTTTGGACTCTGGAAGAAAAGTTTAAAGGTACTTGAGGAAAAGATCCAAAAATGTATAAGAGGGATGCACCAAAGCTGAACAAGTCAAGTTTCTCTACATGGCATAAAAGGATGAAGCTGCACCTATCAGGAGTTGGAGAATATGTTATATATTATCTGGAGAATGAGTTCATCACATCGAGAACCTATCCATTGACTATGGAAGAGATAAAGGCAAAGCAAGAACATATCCAAGCAATGATTGAAATCACATCTGCATTGACCAATTCAGAGTTTAACGATCTAGAAGGCTGCAATGATGCAAAGACAATGTGGGACATGATCATATCTGTATATGACAGTGATGAACATGTTCAAAGAGCAAAAGTGGATAGTCTAACATGACAACTTGAATCTATGAGGATGAATGAAGGTGAGAACATAACTCAATATAGTACAAGACTAAAGGAGATTGTCAATCAAATCAAAGGAGCAGGTGGAACTATTGAAGAAAAGAATATAACAAGTTGTTAAGAACCCTTCTACCAGCTTATGCAATAAGAGTCTCTACAATTAGTGAATTGAGGTCTGTACCGAATATGCAAGTTTCTTTAGATGCTACTATTGGTAAGCTACATGCATTTGAGTTAAGTAACTTTGATAACAGTGGATCTTCGGTAAATAAAGCTGAATTTGCATTTAGTTCTTTTAATCTTGATGAATCTAATGATTACAATGAAAGAAAGTATATGCTATGTTAGTTGTTTTAAAATCTTTGGAAGTAGATGCTATGTACACAAAGATGATAGAAATGGAAAGTTTGATTAGAAAAGTGAAGAAGGAACATTTATAGGTTATTCTTCTAGAAGCAAAGCATTTAAATGTCTGATCAAATCATCTAACAAAATAGTAGAAAGTGCAAATGTGAAAATTGATGAATTTGCAGAAAGAAATAATGAAGGAAATTCCAAAGATCCAGAAGACTATGATGAATTTCTCTATGTTCAACCAACAAGTCTTACCGAGAAAACCATTGAATAAAATGAAGAGAATATCTAGTTACCGAGTGATGAAGAAGATCATACAGAGCCTACCGAGCCTGTATTAGCTAAGTATGTTAGAAGACATCATGCACCAAGTCAGATTATAGGAGATAAGGATGATCCAGTGATAACAAGGAACAAACTGAGACATAACACATGTCTGATATCTGAATTTGGACAGAGAATAGTGAAAGAGGCATTCAACAGTGAAGATTGAATAAATGCTATGACAGAAGAGATTAATCAGATCAAGTAGAATGACACATGGACACTAATCCCAAGACTAAAGGACAAAAATATAATCGGTACAAAGTGGATTTTCAGAAACAAGCTAAATGAAAAAGGAGAGGTCGTTAGAAATAAAGAAAGACTAGTTTGCAAAGGTTGTGCTCAAGAAGAAGGAATTGATTATGGTGAAACTTTTTCACCTGTGGCTAGACTTGACGGAGTAAGAACATTGTTGGCATATGCTTCTTTCAAGAACTTCAAGATATATCAAATGGATGTCAAATCTGCATTTCTGAATGGAATATTAGAAGAAGAAGTTTTTATTGAACAACCTGAAGGATTTGTTGAAGATAAGAATAAAGATCAGGTATGTAAATTGAACAAAGCTTTATATGGTTTGAAACAAGCACTTAGAGAATGGTATGAAATATTGCACTCTTATCTGATTAAGATTGGTTTTATAAGGACAAGTGAGAACAACAATATGTACATGAAGAATGATGAAAATGGAATACTGATCTCAACCATATTTGTTGATGATATTATATTTTGTGGAAATGAAATGAGCAAAGAATTTGAGATGTCATTAATCGGTGAGATTAAGTATTTTATAGGTTTACAGATACTACAAATGAAAAATGAGATTTTCATTACTCAATCCAAGTACATAAAGGAAATCTTGAAGAAATTTGCAATGGAGGATTCAAAACCAGTAAGTAATCCTATGACTACCAATTGTAAATTATCAAAGAATGATGAATCTGCATCTGTTGATGAGACACTTTACCGATCCATGATTGGAAAGCTACAATATGTTGTTCACAGTAGACCAGACATAGCACATGCAGTAGGTATAGTTGCAAGATTCTCTGCAGATCCTAAGGAAACACACATGACAACAATCAAGAGAATTTTCAGATACTTAAAAGGCACTGAGGATTATGGCTTAGTATATCAGAAAGGAAATGATTTTGATTTAAAAGTTTATACTGATGCTGATTGGGCAGCCGACATTAATGACAGGAAAAAGACAAGTGGAGGAGCTTTCTTCCTAGGAGAAAGACTAGTGAGTTGGCTTAGCAAGAAACAAGGATGTGTTTCACAGTCAACAGCAGAAACTGAATATGTTGCTCCAGTATTGAATTGTACTAATATAGCATGGATCAAACAACTATTGGAAGGTATAAATGAGAAAGTTACCGAGCCAGTAACTATATTTTGTGACAATACTAGTTCCATTAACATTTCAAAAAATCCTATTATGCACTCTAAGACAGAGCACATTTCTATCAAATATCATTATCTTAGAGAACAAGCTCAAGAGAAGAAAGTGGTGTTGGAGTATGTTAGCACAAAGGAGCAAATAGTAGATATCTTCACCAAACCATTACCAAGGGACACTTTTGAGTATCTCAGAAGTAAGTTAGGGGTCCTACCCCTATATTCTACTCATTGACCGAGTTCGGTGAAAGCATCAATTCGATGACTCTACAGAATATCTTTTAGGAGTTGTCGCTGATTTACACACTTTAGGATGTTTTCTAAAGGTGTGCTGGATACAATAAAGGAAAAAGGAATTGAAGACAAAATGCTCTGACTAAGACTCAATTGATACACAAAAGTAGGAATTCACTTCATACAGGAAGAAATTATGTTTTAGTTCTTTACTTTTTGGCATTGTTTTCAAAGGGGGAGAAGACTGAAGAAGATTGAAGGAGAAGACTGGAGAAAATAGGAGAAGTCTAATGTATGGGGGAGAAGTCTGTTGATAGCAAGAGAGCATTTCAGCATTTCAGAATCACAGCAATCCGAATCTTTTGAAGGTCAAATCAATTGGTTTTGCCATCAATGCCAAAGGGGGAGATTGTTGGCATTTGGCATTATAATAGACAATGGGAGATTGTTGGCACTTCAATAAGGATATTCAGAAGGTTGTTGATGATTACGGATATAACTGATTAAGGATGTTTACTGTCTTAATATTATTATTTTGTCATTGATGTCAAGAAATTGATTTTCTAATTTAGTATGATGTTGCCATATCTTGCGAAGTATGATTTGAAGAGTATAAAGATGTCGATAAAAGACACGGAAAGAATATAATGAATAAGGGGATGAATAAGGTACTCAATGGGCAACTATTACCGAGTTAGAAAATGATGAGATCATGATGTTTAGATTGTTTTGACATCATACATATGGTGTAAATTGTAAGGTTAATACTACACTATGTTACCGAGCAAAGAACCTAGTCGGTAAACCCTAAGGTTATCGCTATCGGTTAATGAAGGCAGAATGTCTACCGAGTGAAGTTTAGTATTTACCAAGTTGTCACCGAGTTATAACCAAGCTGTAATAGAATGCATTAAATGGTTACATGCGTTATTTAATGAAGGAAGATGATGAGCTGGAACTGATTAAATGACTAGTATGCCGTGCATGAAGTTTTTTAATGAATCTATGGCAAAGGAAAATAGGCATGAAGATCTACAATGTAGATTGAACCGCATTACCCTAGCACAAGTTCCAAGAAATGGATGCAAGTTCCTAGGCGTAGTAAATTTTTTTTCAGATTGAAAGATGCATTGATCCTGGACAAGTTTGAAGATCTGATGGCTATGATTGATCATGGGAAATGTGATCAAGGAGATTAAGCGGTTAGCAATTGTTTATAAATAGGGAACTATTGATAACAATGCATGTGGGCAAGTGTATGCATAGGGATGCTACAAAGTGATTACTGAGCACAGAAGCTTGAAGACTTGTTCGAATAACATAGAATAGAAGCCCAATAGATGGAGAAGATTAGTTCTATGTCTAGATTGTAGTAAGCAAATAAGAATCTGCTTTAGCATTTTAGATGTGGAGTTGCAGATAGATTTTTATTTTCTATTATTTTGTGAAAGTGACAGAAAATCTCCTAACCGAGTGGACTTAACAGTCTTATTTGTAAAACCCTCTAGCAAGGTGACATTTTGATTGAGTGTTTCAAATCCTTTAACAAGGTGAAGATCCTAACAGATCTTAGGGAAATCCCTTAACCGAGTCACATCTAGCAATGTGTTTGGAATATTTAATAGGATTTTCTTTTAATTGAGCATACTCTAGAAGAGTATATTTCTTAGTGTGTCCGAAATCCCACAGTGGTTTTTCCCTATTTGGGTTTCCTCATTAAATTTGGTGTTATGAGGTTTATGATGTTTATATGCTTTTGAGTTTGCATGTTTAGCAGTTTTGGTTATTTTACTGAAGTATATGTTACCGAGTTTGAATCTAATGTTTTTTTGGGAAGATTAAGTTTGTATGATTCACCCCCCCCTCTCATCTTGTTAGCTATTGGATTTGTACTTACATTAAGTATCAGAACTATCAATTGGTATCAGAGCTTTGGACTCCGGAAGAAAAGTTTAAAGGTACTTGAGGAAAAGATCCAAAGATGTATAAGAGGGATGCATCGAAGTTGAACAAGTCAAGTTTCTCTACATGGCAGAAAAGAATGAAGTTGCACCTAATAGGAGTTGGAGAATATGTTGTATATTATCTGGAGAATGACTTAATCACACTGAGCACCTATCCATTGACTATGGAAGAGATAAAGGCAAAGAAAGAACATATCCGAGCAATGATTGAAATAACATCTGCATTGACAGATTTAGAGTTTAATAATCTAGAAGGCTACAATGATGCAAAGGCAATGTGGGACAAGCTCATATCTGTATATGGCGGTGATGAACATGTTCAAAGAGCAAAAGTGGATATTCTAAGAGGACAACTTGAATCTATGAGGATGAATGAAGGTGAGAACATAACTCAGTACTGTACAAGACTAAAGGAGATTGTTAATCAAATCAAAGGAGCAGGTGGAACTATTGAAGAAAAGGATATAACAAGTAAGTTGTTAAGAATCCTTCTACCAGCTTATGCAATTAGAGTCTCTACAATAAATGAATTGAGGTCTGTACTGAATACACCAGTTTCTTTAGATGCTACTATTGGTAAGCTACATGCATTTGAGTTAAGTAACTTTGATAATAGTGGATCTTCGGTAAATAAAGTTGAATCTGCATTTAGTTCTTTTCATCTTGATGAATCTAATGATTACAATGAAAGAAAGTATAAGTACTCTAAAGGAGATCAAAGTGGAGCAAGTGAAAGATTTCGTAAGAACATGGAAGAAGTACACAAACTATATGAGGAAATCAGAAAGCAGGAAGAGTTTGAAGCACTATTAGCGAGAAGGTTACTGAGAGGCAAAAGTAAGTATAAAGGAAAACTACCTTTGAAATGTTTCAATTGTGATAAAATAGGACATATGGCTTCTAACTTTCTTGAAAAATATTCTACTAAAAAGAGAGATTACTGAGATTATAGACAGGAAGATAATCATTACAAAGGACACTGAGACTTGAGAAGAAGAGATAGAAAGACATGCTTAATAGTTGATGAGGAATCGAATGATGATAAATCAGATGAAACTGATACAGAGGAAGTAGTTTATGTGGCTATCAAAGATGGATTAGATGAAGAAAGGTATGAAGAAAAAGCCCAAATATCTCACATAAATACTAATGATTCTTGGATCATAGATAGTGGATGCTCACATCATATGACAGGAGATAAACACAAGTTTGTTATGTTAGAAGATTATGATGGAGGCTATGTAAGATATGGTAATGATGCACCATGTCTGGTGAAAGGTAAAGGATCTATAACACTTGTTGACAATGTAAGATGCAATGATGTTTATTGGGTTTAACGTTTGAAAGACAATTTTTTGAGTGTAGCACAACTAAACAACACAGGATACCGAATAGAATTTCAAAAAGGAATTGTCAAAGTTCATGACAAGCATGGAAAGTTAGCTTCTACCGAGACACAGACAAAAGGTAATACATTTCACCTTGACTCAACTCGTAATAAATGTTTGTATGCAAAGATAGATGATACCTGGTTATGGCATAAAAGGTTTTGTCATGTAAATTTTGATAATCTGATCAAAATAAGCAAGTAGCATTGAGTAAGAGGTCTACCAAGTTTGGAAAAACCTGAGAATGCTATGTGTCAAGAATGCCAGATGGGTAAGATGACAAAATCAAGCTTTACAAGTCTTACACTTCTAAGGGAATTTTAGATCTTGTGCATACTGATCTTTGTCGTCCTATGAAAGTTCAAAGTTATGATGGTGATAAATATTTCATATTATTTGTGGATGACTATTCAAGGATGATGTCGCTAATGTTTTTAAAAGAAAAATCAGAAGGTTTTCAAATGTTTAAATGGTAAAAGGCAAGAGTTGAAAATGAAACAGGAAGACAACTAAAATGTCTTAGATCAGATAGAGGAGGAGAGTTCACATCTGATGAGTTCAACTTATTCTGCAATGATCATGGTATTAAAAGACAAGTCTAAGCACTGAGAACTCCACAATAAAATGGAATAGCTGAGAGAAGAAATAGATCCATTATGGATTGTGCTAGAACACTGATGATTGAAAAGAAAGTGCCACAAACATTTTGGAGAGAAGGAATAAGCACAACAGTTTACACCCTAAACCGAGTACAATTGAAGAAAGGTACTTTGAAGACACCATATGAAATCTGGTATGACAAGAAACCTAATGTAAGTTATTTTAAAATCTTTGGAAGTAGATGCTATGTACACAAAGATGATAGAAATGGAAAGTTTGATTAGAAAAATGAAGAAGGAACATTTCTAGGTTATTCTTCTAGAAGCAAATCATTTAAATGTCTGATCAAGTCATCTAACAAAATAGTAGAAAGTGCCAATGTGAAAATTGATGAATTTGCAGAAAGAAATGATGAAGGAAATTCCAAAGAACCAGAAGACTATGATGAATTTGTCTATGTTCGACTGACAAGTCTTACTGAGAAAACTGTTGAAGAAAATGAAGAGAATATCTAGTTATCGAGTGATGAAGAAGATCATACAGAGCCTACCAAGCCTATATTAGCCAAGTATGTCAGAAGACATCATGCACCAAGTCAGATTATAGGAGATAAGGATGATCTAGTAATGACAAGGAACAAACTGAGACAGAACACATGTCTGATATCTGAATTTGAACCGAGAATACTGAAACAGACATTTAACAGTGAAGATTGGATAAATGCTATGATAGAAGAGATTAATCAGATCAAGAAGAATGACATATGGACACTAATCCCAAGACCGAAGGACAAAAATGTTATCGGTACAAAGTGGATTTTCAGAAACATACTAAATGAAAAAGGAGAGTTCATTGGAAATAAAGCAAGACTAGTTTGCAAAGGTTGTGCTCAAGAAGAAGGAATTGATTGTGGCGAAACTTTGGCACCTGTGGCTAGACTTAAAGGAGTAAGAACATTGTTGGCATATGCTGCTTTCAAGAACTTCAAGATATATCAAATCAATGTCAAATCTGCATTTCTGAATGGAATATTAGAAGAAGAAGTTTTTATTGAACAACCTGAAGGGTTTGTTGAAGACATGAATAAAGATCAGGTATGTAAATTGAACAGAGCTTTATATGGTTTGAAACAAGGACCTAGAGCATGGTATGAAAGATTGCACTCTTATTTAATTAAGATTGGTTTTTAAGGACAAGTGAGAACAACAATATGTACATGAAGAATGATGAAAATGGAATACTAATCTCAGCCATATTTGTTGATAATATTATATTTTGTGGAAATGACTCTTTATGCAAGAACTTTGGAAATGAAATGAGCAAAGAATTTGAGATGTCATTAATTGGTGAGATTAAGTATTTTATAGGTTCATAGATACTGCAAATGAAAAATGAGATTTTCATTACTCAATCCAAGTACATAAAGGAAATCTGAAGAAATTTGGAATGGAGGATTCAAAACCAGTAAGTACTCCTATGACTACCAACTATAAATTATCAAAGAATGATGAGTCTGTATCTATTGACAAGACACTTTACTGATCCATGATTGGAAAGCTACAATATGTTGTTCACAACAGACCAGACATAGCACATGTAGTAGGTATAGTTGCAAGATTCTCTACAGATCCTAAGGAAACACACATGACAACAATCAAGAGAATTTTCAGATACTTGAAAGGCACTGAGTATTATGGCTTAGTATATCAAAAAGGAAATGATTTTGATTCAAAAGTTTATACTAATGCTGATTGGGCAGGCAATATTGATGACAGGAAAAGCACAAGTGGAGGAGTTTTCTTCCTAGGAGAAAGACTAGTGAGTTGGCTTAACAAGAAACAATGATGTGTTTCACAATCAACAACAGAAGCTGAATACGTTGCTACAGCATTGAATTATACTAATATAGCATGGATCAAACAACTGTTGGAAGGTATAAATGAGAAAGTTATCAAGCCAATAACTATATTCTGTGACAATACTAGTTCCATTAACATTTCAAAAAATCCTGTTATGCACTCTAAGACAAAGCACATCTCTATCAAATATCATTATCTTAGAGAAGAAAGTGTTGTTGGAGTATGTTAGCACAAAGGAGAAAATAGTAGATATCTTCACCAAACCATTACCAAGGGACACTTTTGAGTATCTCAGAAGTAAGTTAGGGGTCCTACCCCTATCTTCTACTCACTGACCGAGTTCGGTGAAAGCATCAATTTGATGCTGATTTACACACTTTAGGATGTTTTCTAAAGGTGTGCAGGATATAATAAAGGAAATAGGAATTGAAGACAAAATGCTCTGACTGAGACTCAGTTGATACACAATAGCAAGAATTCACTTCATACACGAAGAAATTATGTATTAGTTCTTTACTTTTTGGCATTGTTTTCAAAGAGGGAGAAGACTAAAGAAGATTGAGACTAAAGAAGATTGAAGGAGAAGACTGGAAAAAATAGGAGAAGTCTAATGTATGGGTTAGAAGTCTGTTGACAACAAGAGAGCATTTTAGCATTTCAGAATCATAGTAATCCAGATCTTTTTAAGGTCAAATCAATTGGTTTTGCCATCAATGCCAAAGGGGGAGATTGTTGGCATTTGACATTATAACCGACAATGAGAGATTGTTGGCACTTCAATAAGGATATTGAGAAGCTTGTTAATGATTATGGATATAACTGATTAAGGATGTTTACTGTCTTAATATTATTATATTGTCATTGATGTCAATAAATTGATTTTCTAATTCAGTATGATGTTGCCATATCTTGTGAAGTATGATTTGAAGAGTATAAAGATATCAGTAAAAGACACAGAAAGAATATGATGAATAAGGGGATGGATATGGTATTCAATTGGCAACTATTAATGAGTCAGACAATGATGAGATCATGATGTTTAGATTGTTTTGACATCATACATATGTTGTAAATTGTAAGGTTAATACTACACTATGTTACCGAGCAAAGAACATAGCTGGTAAACCCTAAGGTTATCGCTATCGGTTAATGAAGGTGGAATGTCTATTGAGTGAAGTTTAGTATTTACTGAGTTGTAACCAAGTTATAACCAAGCTGTAACAGAATGCATTAAATGGTTACATGCATTATTTAATGAAGGAAGATGATGAGCTGGAACTGATTAAATGATTGGTATGTTGTGCATGAAGTTTGTTAATGAATCTATGGCAAAGGAAAATTGGCATGAAGATCTACAGCGTAGATTGAACTGCATTACTCTAGCATAAGTTCCAAGAAATGGATGCAAGTTCCTAGGTGGGGTAAAACCTTTTTTAGATCAAAAGATGCATTGAACCTAGACAAGTTTGAAGATCTGATGGCTATGATTGATCATGGGATATTTGATCAAGGAGATTAAGCGGTTAGCTAATGGTTTATAAATAGGGAACTGTTGATAAATAATGCATGTGGGCAAGTGTATGCATAGGGATGCTACACAGTGATTACCGAGCACATAAGCTTGAAGACCTGTTCAAATAACAGAGTATAGAAGCCCATCAGATAGACAAGATTAGTTCTATGTCTAGATTATATTGAGCAAATAAGAATCTGCTTGAGCATTTTAGATGTGTAGTTGTAGATAGATTTTTATTACTGTTATTTTGTGAAAGTGACAGAAAATCTCTTAACCAAGTGGACTTAACAGTCTTATTTGTAAAACCCTCTAGCAAGGTGACATTTTGATTGAGTGTTTGAAATCCTTTAACAAGGTCACTTCTAACTGTTGGTATTTTGGTATGGTTTTGTCATTGATGTCAACACCTACTGAAAAACTAGCAGTTTGGAGATCCAGCAACATTCATCACCAAGCAAGTAACTATTGCACTGTTACTGGTATATGGTTCACCAACATGATATAATGTTCACCGACACTTGGAATGATATGGAAGACCCTTGGTAATGTTGAAGGCATCATGTGGACACTTTGTTTTGAAGAATTAATTATTGGTATATTCATATTTGCATATTTGCTTTTACCGGTAAACAGGTCCAAGTTATCTAGGGTTACACCAATAGGTTTATCTTTTCCAGATTAGCGTGGCATGCTATAAAGATGATTTATTATTGTTGTAAATGCATTAAGCTAGCATGTTCAATTGGTTATTGCATCGGATATTATATTGTTTGTAAAATGATTTTATTGTAATATCTTGTAGAGTCGACCTACTAAAATTGATCTTAGGGTATGGTATAAATGTAAGATCTTATATGTAAGATCAAGTGTGGGAATGCAAAAAAGAATTTTGTGAAGGTATATGCGAGATTAAGCAGAGGTATACACGAAGACATCATTTGAAGGTGAAGCTAGGGTTTTGTAGAAGCATATCAACATTACACCGGTACTGAATCTAGCATATGAAGATGTTATTTTGTGCAATACATT
Source organism: Cryptomeria japonica (assembly GCF_030272615.1). Classification (NCBI taxonomy): domain Eukaryota; kingdom Viridiplantae; phylum Streptophyta; class Pinopsida; order Cupressales; family Cupressaceae; genus Cryptomeria; species Cryptomeria japonica. The sequence goes on along the minus strand of NC_081414.1, from coordinate 214,468,525 downwards.
CTTATTGGATTTAACCATCCAACTATAGTCAGTGTGACTCCCATTTTGTGATTGAGCAGTGAGCTCTAGGCTGTTGGCCTTTCTGCATGTGTAGACCTCATTTATGTACACTTACTATTTGCAGTAGTATCATCTGATTGTGGGTAAGGTTCCCACCGTGGTTTTTCCCCTTATAGGGTTTCCACGTACAAATATTGGTGTTATGTGTTGTGGATGACTTTATGTTTATGTTTCGTACATTAACCCTTACCAGTATAGCAATTTACTATTAACACTATCTACCAGCATACTTAACTGGTTTACCAATATTAAGCATTAAGTTGGTTAAATAGTTTTTGGTTTGAATTTATTAGACAACTGATTCACCCCCCACCCCCCTCTCAGTTGTCTCCGGGACCTAACAATTGGTATCAGAGCCTAGTCCTCTTTTGTAGAAGTTTAACAACTTGAGGAGATCCAATGTCTACTTATTAATTCAGGAAGGATAGTCCTAAACTTGATGGAACCAACTATGTGGTATGGAAGATCATGATGGAGACACATCTGAACTACATCAGTAAAGACATCTGGGAAGTTACTAAGAATGGTTATACTGCTGCTGTAGCTAGTCAAACTGCTCCAACTACCTTAGCTAAAGATGAAGAGAATGATTGCAAAGCAAGAGAAACACTTTTGAGCACATTATCAGATCAACAAATCATGGGATTATTAGATAGGTCTACTGCTAAATCTATTTGGGATCATTTGGAAACACTGAATGAAGGATATTCCACAGTCAAAATTGCAAAACTTGAAAGCTTCCGAGCCAGGTATGAACATCTGAAAATGGATGATGAAAGGATTTTTACTTTTATGGAAAGAGTAAATGAAATTTTTTTGGGTATTAAATGTTGTGGAGGAACTTTGAGTGAGGATGAAATTGTTTCAAAAATCTTAAGAGGTTTGCCACTGGCATATAAAATGAAGGCTACTGCTATAAATGAGTTGAGAACAATGCCTAATACATCAGTAACTAGGGATACATTGATTGGAAAACTTTCAGCCTTTGAAATTGAGGAATTTGGTCCTGTTGCTACTATAAAGATAGATTTGGCCTTTAAAGAATCAACATCATCTGCTCTATCATTTGACAAATCAGATTGAAAAGCCTTTTATGCAAGAGAACTTGAAGAAACTAGGAAGAAGAATGAAGAGCTTGAAGAACTTGAAGCACTATTTGCAAAAAAAATGCCAAAAGGTCTAGTTGGAAGTAAGTATGAAGGTAAAGCACCCTTTATATGTTTTAACTGCAATAAGATTGGTCATATGGCTTCGAGATGCCCTGATAGGCATGCTAGACTAAGAGAAGAAGCTAGAAGAACATACAAGCCTAATCCTAAATATCAGAGATACAGATTTAAGAAGAACAAAGACAAATCTTGTTACATTGTTGATGAAGGTGTGACTGATGATTCTGATGAGGATCCAATAGACAATGGATGGGTTTTTATTGCTATAACAAAAGATCAACCAGCACCTACTGCTCAACCGGTAGAACAAGCCCTAGCAGCCAAAGTTGAAGTAAAGGATGAATGGATCATTGACTCAGGATGCTCACATCATATGATAGGAGACAAAGGTAAATTCTTAAACTTTCAAGAATACAATGGAGGTTTAGTAAGATTTGGAGATGACAAAGCCTATTCAATCAAAGGTAAGGGTTCAATATCTCTTGATGTTAAGCATAACACTGACAATGTCTACTATGTTGAAGGATTAAAGCATAATCTTTTAAGTGTCGGTCAATTAGTTGAGAAGGGATTTTAGTTACAATTTAAAAAAGGAAAATGCAAAATCATGAATAGAACTGGTTTGGAAATTGCAACCGGCAATCAGACTATAGGTAATATCTTTCATTTGAATAACAGTGAAAAGACATGCTTGATTGCACATATAGATGAAAGTTGGTTATGGCATAAGAGACTATGCCATGTAAAATTTGATTGCATGGTAAAAATCAGTACTTCTAAGGCAGTTAGAGATCTACCTAAAATTGTAAAAGCTCATAATACAATTTGTAAGGAATGTCAATTCGGAAAACAAGTTAGAGCTAGTTTCAAAAGTATTCCAAAAAAATCCAATAATGCTCTTGAATTGATTCACATTGATTTATGTGGTCCAACTAGAACTAGAAGCATACAAGGTGATAGATATTTCATGCTAATTATTGATGATTATTCTAGAATGTGTTGGGTTACTTTTCTTAGAGAAAAATCAGAAGCACTTGGAAAGTTCAAATTGTTCAAAGCAATGGTTGAGAATGAAACCGGTAAGAAAATCAAATGTTTAAGATCAGACCAAGGAGGAGGATTCACATCTAAGGACTTTAATACATTCTATGAAGTGAATGGAATCAAAAGACATTTATCAGCACCTCGGACACCACAACAGAATGGAGTTGTTGAAAGGAAAAACATAACTATCTTGGATGCAGCAAGAAGTATGTTATCAGAAGCAAATCTACCACATGTGTATTGGAGAGAAGTAGTTAGCACTATTGTCTATACATTCAACAAAGTTCACATCAAAGGTGAAACTGATAAGACCCCTCATATAGATGTTTTAATAAGAAATTGCAGAAAATTGTTGAGAGTACAAATGTAAAGATTGATGAACAATTCAAAGGAACTTCAAGGTATATAGACTCTGAGCTGGCAACAAAAAGTGTCACAAATGAACCTACTATAAATCCACCAGTACAGAATGAAGATCCAGTTACCCTGGTATCATCAGAGTATTCCACAGTAATTGAAGAACAACAACAAACTAAGACACCCCGGTATGTAAGATTGAATCATTTTGAAGATCAGATAATTGGATACAAATTTAAAGGAGTTATGACAAGAGGAAGATTGGAAAATGAAGAGGTATGTCTTATTTCTCAAATTGAACCATCATCTATCAATGAGGCATGTGAAGATAAATTTTGGATTAGAGCTATGGAAGAAGAATTAGGACAAATTGAGAAAAATAATACTTGGACATTAGTTCCCCGACCTAAAGATAAAAATGTAATTGGAACCAAATAGGTATTTAGAAACAAACTTAATGAAGATGGTAAGGTTGTCAAAAATAAAGCAAGACTAGTGTGTAAGGGATATTCTCAAAAAGAAGGAGTTGATTATAATGAAACCTTTGCACCGGTAGCCAGAATTGAGGTAGTTAGATTTTTCTTGGCTTTTGCAGCTCACAAGGACTACAAAGTTTATCAAATGGATATTAAATGTGCATTCTTGAATGGAGATCTTGAAGAGGAAGTATATATTGAACAACCTGATGGATTTTCTCTGACAGATGACAATGATATGGTTTGTAGGTTAAGAAAATCTCTGTATGGATTGAAACAAGCCCCAAGAGCTTGGTATGCAAGGTTGGATAAGTATCTTTTGAAGATTGGTTTTACTAAAGGAAATGCAGTTAGCAATTTATATTACAAAATAACTAATGATGAAATCTTGATTATTGAAGTATTTGTTGATGATATAATCTTTGGAGGAGAAGATGGATTATGTAAGGAATTTTCTATTAAAATGCAGCAAGAATTTGAAATGTCTATGATTGGAGAGATAAAATTCTTTTTAGGTTTGCAGATTTCATAGACTGATAAAGGTATATTTTTAAGTCAATCCAAGTACTTGAAATAATTACTAAGGAAATTTGGGATGGAGAACTCTAAATCGGTAAGCACACCTATGATTACAAATGACAAATTATCTCAAAGGGATGAATCTACACTTGTTAATCCAACTAGATATAAATCTATGATAGGAGGTTTACTATATTTGACACAAACCAGGCCTGATATTATGAATGCAGTATGTATTGTTTGTAGATTTCAAAGTAATCCTAGGGAAAATCATGAATCAACAGTAAAAGGGATTTTCCAGTACTTACAAGGCACAACAAATCTTGGATTATGGTATCCTAGAGATGAAAATTTTGACCTATGTGCATACACAGATGCAAGTTGGGTAGGAGATGTGGATGATAGAAAAAGCACCACTGGAGGAGCATTCTTTCTTGGAAAAGATTAGTTTCTTGGTTGAGTAAGAAACAGAGTTGTACATCTTTATCAACAACAGAATTAGAATATGTTGTAGCAACAACTAACGGTACATAGGTACTATGGCTTAAGCAAATGTTGAAAGACATAAAGGTAAAATTCAAGGAACCTATTACTATATACTGTGATAACACTGCAGCAATTGATATATCTAAGAATCCGGTATTATATTCTAAAAAAAAACATGTTTCTATCAAATTGAATTTTCTAAGGGAAAAAGTTGAAGAAAAGGAGACAAACCTGGTTTATGTGAATACTAAAGAACAACTTGCAGATATTTTCACAAAACCTTTGCCTAAGGAGACTTTTGAATATCTCAGAGATCAGCTTGGAGTCATACCACCACCGGTAGAGACTTAGATAGTTGATGATTGTCATCAACTAGTTCAATGAAAAAAAAGCTCCACGAATCCCCGCACAATGCTCACCTAACCATGGCTAAGGCAAGACGAGAGTTAAATGACCACTAAATCTGAATTCAAAAGATGAAGGAGCATACTCAACCTTGCAAATCCCAAAGGAGATGAACCTTGCCCTAAGCGGTGTTGAAACTGCAATCTCCTGCACTCATGAATTCATACAAGCATGCATATACAAATACATATTCAATGAAGGCGTTAGCTCAAGATTTATCTCAAGGGTTAGGAAACAACTACATTTACACGAAAATCGATGCAAAAGCACAATAATAAGTATGCACAATTTTATTTATATTATCTAAACTACACATTGCATATCAGTTAATCTACCATTTGAGAATGCCACCTAGGAAGTCAATCGAGGTTAAACGGGTTTTAAAAGTCCGACTAGGGTATGGGCATTACATTCTTCCCCCCTAGGTTCCGACTTACTCCTGGAAGTCGTAAAGTTAAATGGAAGTCCTGCAACACTTGTTAGTCCTTAAACTCAATTAACAATTATCAATTTGCACAAACAACTATTTTGTCAACAATTTAAAACATTATTCACCCATAAAAATTGCATCTAACATCATTCACACCTTCAAATATTCTATAATTTACACTCAATCACAGCATGGATACGAGACTTTTCCCTTTTTATTTCACCAAATTTAAGCAATTTAAAATATATAGGCACGGTTTTCATACTCATCTATCAAACATGACAAGAAAACATGCTCTCAAGGTCAATTTCTTTCACCAAATCCTCTCTTTCACAAAATTTTATCGCATAAAACTAGCCTCACATATCAATTTTTTTTTTTTTTTTTTTTACAACCAAGTTAACTTTTCAACATACAAGAACTTTTCCAATGACTATGCCCCATAACATAGTGACAAGTTAATACCATTTAATCCATGATTACACATAATTTCCATCCACAAGACTGGTTTGCACAACACAATAGGCCAAATGTGAGCATGTCAAATGCTCGGTCAAAGGTAACATATATGATCCACATCTCTATGCCTGCTCTCATAATAAATACATGATCAACAAATATCCAACATCTCACTCGAGGGCTTGATGGTGCTAGGGTACACCATAGCGGTGCCACCTTCCATACAAGTCCCTCGTGAATATCCCTTGTTGTGTAAGGTGTTTAGCCTCCAAGAGATAGTCACCACTCATAGGTAGGTAGTGGATCTTAGCTATTTTCACAGCCTCACATACCTCCATCCTCAAGGTTCCTTGCGTCTGCTTCCTCGTATACACTCATCCAAGCCCGTCTCCCACGTTCTTGGAGAGGAATTCACATTACAACACAGGACCAGCATTCAAAAACAACAAGAATAAACCGGTTTAGCCACCAAAGTACAAAAGATTAAGGGTAATATTTGTCAATTCCAACAATAAAACAAGAAAATAATTTTCGGATTTGCAACATCAAATCAAGTAAAATCAAGATCGCAAGATCGTGGCTAAACTATCGAGGTCAAAGTAAAATAAATTTGCTGGCCCACAAGAAAATAAATAAGTAAATAAATATAAGAAATTCATAAGTGCACATTACATCACTACGTGACTAGTAGCTAGCCACCAATGAGGAAGGAAGGAACAATCGTCTAGCTACCCTAGTAGCTCATCATGTGGTGTGGCCAAGTCACACACCCGCATGGCATGGCAGTGTGCTCCTCGGAATCACCCCGCATCACGTCGTCACGTGGCATGGCTCTACCCTATACCTATTGGTAGGCCGCATGGAAATATCTACTACATCCCGCATCGTGTCTCAGCACGGCATGGCAATACTCCAAGCGGACAAAGCACGCAATGGACGTATCCCGCATGGCAGTGTACCCCACGGATAAGGCACGCGCTGGTCACACTCCGCATAGCGATGTTCCTCTCAGGATACTCGCCGTAAGCCAGAGGTATACATGGCTAAGGTCTACCCATAAGTCTACCAACACTAGCCAGTTGGTAACTTATGTAGAACAATAACACGCCTCTCATGAAGACAAGGCAACAAATGCTCCAATATGTAAGAAAGTACCACGCCTCTCATGAAGACAAGGCAACAAATGCTCCAATGGAATCCAACAATATGCTCAAAAACTGTCATCTATATGCTCAAGATAAAGGATAGGAATAAGGCTGGCACACATGAACCTCATAAATCGGTTCATCACAAGGGGAAGTATTGAGTACACCTATGTTATAGTTTCGTTACAAAACCATGCTTTTCCTCGAAATAGGGAAGCTAAAGTCGCTTCGCGTCGACATTACTCGTACGTTGTTCATACTATTTCAAGGAACGGTGACTTCTACTACTACCCCTTCACATACTGACTTATCAACAACCCGTGGGTTGGCACTCAGTAAGGGAAACAAACAAGCAACATCACATAGATAGGTATGGTTTCCCATACTCATAAACAAACACATTCCCCATGGTTGATTACTTCACCATCCCATGGGCACACAAAGCAAGCACGGGCTTTCTCACAACACACACCAAATAGCACTATTACTGGTTTAGTCACATTTACGGGGAGCACTTTACATTATGCTAACATATACTTAAGGGACGCTTTAATTATGCTTTACACATGAATCACCAAACAATGTTTACTCTAGATCCACGTACTGAAATTTTCAACAATTCAAATTTACACAACGAGATAACATCATTCTAATATCTTTCCCAATCTTCCCTAAGCATTTTCATTCACATTATTAACTATGCAATTTCCCTTTTCAAGATGAAAAACTTTCCCCTTTCAATTAGAAGCCCAAAGCAACATAAAATTTCACAGGCATTATAGCAAAACTTCTTCTTAAATCACTGCATTCTAATTAGTATTCCAAAAACAACAATTCCTATATTTTAAACGAGAGGAGGAAGAGAGTTGGAAAATCAACTATTTCCTACGAATACACAAGAATTTTGAAATCACACCCTATGCTCGGATATAAGTTTATCATTTGAGTGCACGGTTTTCATTTTGCTATCTTTTAGGAAAGTGCCAAAACATCCTAACATGACATTTCTAATCTTTATTGTTGCACTATAATGTTCTAGTTTTCCGGACAAGAATTCAAAACAACCAAATTTTCTTTTGTAATACAAGTCTTCTAAAGCACTATCACTATTCGTAATACATTACAATACAATAATACCTCAAATTTAACATTGAAACTTCATAATATGATAAGGAGGTAAATAGAGAGCTATCTACTAGATTTTACACATATAGTGCATACAATTCCACAAGTCTTTTATTTACTCCTTTCGAAACATAATAAGGCAATTATCTAATTTCCAAAACAAGTTAAATGGTGCGTCATTTAATAGGTCCTAATCACACTAATTGAATAAGCACATAAAACAATCTTTCGAGAAGCACATCAATTTACTCTTGAAGCTACTACAGTATGTCCTCTTTTGGTTTTCCTTTCACATCAAGCAATTTGCACAAAATCAACTATACGCATTTGAAGCACCTTACTTAAGATGAAATTCGATTATATTACTCTTACCAAGCACATGGAGCACCCTTTAATGCAAAACATACAATTTTCTATCGTTAACCAAAAATTAACTCCTAAATCAATCCTTTTCAAAATCTAAAGCACAAAAACGTTATGAGGCTCACACAAGGCTCAAGAAACATCATCCTTTCTCTTGCAATACGAAAACTTAAATAAGAGGTAACTACACCTATCAATTCATTTTAATTTACTTAGAGAAAGAGAAAAGGAGATGAGTCATATTCACTCAATGTACTACATGATAAGCATTAACATTTGTCATACTAGTCCTTAAAGTGGACAATCATTAAAATAGAGTCAAAACCACAAACAACACATTTCGTACTATTAGGTTCAAGATATTATCATCCAACTCAGGTGGATTAGTCAAAGAGTAAAACAAAGCAAGAATGAAGGTACATACGAATCCTTTTCAAAGAAGAGAAGTCATAGACCAAGACCTCAATAGGTAGACAAAACGCTCATAATTATTTCCAAAACACCCACATCGATAAGGTGAAAACAAAGTGTGAATCACACATGTTACACACAAATAGGGTTTGTTAAATCACGCTCCCACATCAGGGTGGACAAGCATACAGCATAAAGACAGACACGCACACAACAACTAAGAGCACAAGTGAAACCAGAGATCCCAGTGTTGCAACATGGGCTCTGATACCAAGTGTAATGCCCCGCCAGGAAACCCCTATGGGTTTAAATTAAAAACACTCAAATAGAGTGTAAAATTTTTTTTTTAAATATAATTAAGTGCGTTAATAAAAGGGTTACAATATTAAGATAGATTGAAGTGATCTCAAGTTATCTCTATCTAGATAACACAGCGGAAGGCTCAAACAATCCTAAGGAGTTTCCTAACGCGATTACACAACTTTACACCTAACTCAACTTGCATCATTTGATCCATTAAAATGGATAACTTAATTACGAGGACAATGCATAGATCTTAATTACAAATGTGTTCAATGGTTTGACGTCTTATAATTTTAGGAAGAGATCATTTACTTTAGACGGTTAGGGAGCCATTGAGAAGTTATTTATTCATTGCACTTTAAATTCATAATTACATTAGGAGGTCTCCAAATGGGTTCAAGCGTATTAAATATAACAAAGTTCATTCATTAGAGTTTTAAAATAACCATCCACACTTGACATCATCTTTTATTGCTATAAATGTGCTCAATGAGATACGTTCGTTCAAGGTTAAACTATGATTAGTAAAGCGAGGGTTCCATCATTTGATTTTAAAACATACACCCACATTTGATCTCCTTCTTAAATATTTAAAGCATGGTTGATAAGAGAAATTCATTCCTTAAAGATTAACTACAGTTAATAGAATGAGATTCCCTTCATTAGATTTCGTGCACAGCCAACTGATGAGTTGAAGTTCTTTTATGAAGGGTATAATGTGAGTAGCCATAGGATTCATTTGATGTTTTAATAATGCAAAGAGATGGACTAACTTCATTTAGCTGAGAGTGTATTAGGAATCCCATGAGTTCATCCTTTAAATTAAGATATATTTAGCAAGGTGATATTCATCATTTCAAGATTGGAGTAACAAGATTAAACGACGTTCTTCTTTTAGAATTAAAATACGAATTATCTTATTGCATATCTCCTTTTTTTTATTATTTGTTAGATGATAGTAATAGGAGAGACATCACTCTTTTCTTTTCTTTTTGTTAAATGAATTAATATGCGAGGAATGCTTTTGCTAAGATTTAATGTATAAACAACTGATCAATTATTTCCCATTCTAGTTCAAACTTAGCGAACATGAGGGATTCCTTTTATAAACATTAACATATGGGTTTTCTAGTTGGGTTCACCCGGTTTTAGAAGTAATCTGGTGAGGGTTAATGATTAAAATTACAACATAAATTACTAAGTATATTCATTCAATACACAACATGAATATTTGATTGAGTCCACAAGATTATCAATTTAATCCGGTGAGGATTATTGTTAAGATTAAAACATGAAATAACTTAGCAAATTTATCCTATATAATGAAACATAACTGACATGGTGTGATTCATTTACTAAGGTAAAAGGATAGATATTTCTATGATGTTCTTCTTTTAAATTTCGATCTAAGAATTGTGACAAATTTTTTTAACTTTGTTATTCCCTTTTTACATTCATTCCATTAACATTCTTTTTAACAATTAATCCAATGAAGTATTTCTATCTAGATTTCTTCCACTATTACAATTCAAATTAACATTACCCAATTACCATTTCCACACTTTAATTTTTGCAATATTTAAATACCATGCCATATTCATAATTCACAACGTTTTATGAACTTAAATAACTACAGTTAGCCATATGAATAATGTTATGCATTTACATTCGAATTCATTAAACTTCCACCATACACTCATGCAAGATTACATCCTTTCATGATAATTCAAAACATAAAACAAGGCACGCTATAAACATCGCATAACACAGATATGATCTCGGAGTTCACCCCGGATGGGCTACATCTCCGGGTCTGCTCAACTGCAAGACCCCTTTGGTATTATATATAGTTAAGGTTACATAATTACATGTCTTTACAATCTTGCCTTCTAGGCGAACACATACACCATTCCACCTCTACCTCGTTAGTTTATTACATAGTGATCCCTTTTAAAAACGGGTAAAATTAAATCATAACAAAAGAAGACAACCAAACCTAAATTCTATTGTTTTGACGGTACCCTAACTAGGGTTTTGACCGACTTATGACCAAAACTAGCATATCAAGTCTTACTATAAACTAACCAATTTAATTACAGACATTTAAACTGCAAGGACATCACTCGGAAGATGCATTTGTTTACCCATATCATCTCTATCCACAATTGTCGGTCGAGTTTATGGTTTTGATAATTTAACTATATTTAAAAATGCGTATTAGTCCACCGCTACTAATTAGTTCATGTTATTAATAAATATTAACTCGATTATGGCGTAACCAATATGAAATTAAAAACTTGCATTAGAGAATGGATTTTCTACGTGTTGATCCTCTAAAATCCAAACATATTATGCGCTAATTTTGAAATTAAATGAGGTAAGAACTGAATTTAGAGTTACATAATAACTAGGAGATTAGATTTAAATCTCTAATACCAATTTTAAACTCAGTTATTAATCATAATTTATTTCCCTTTTTTTTTATATATATAACATACAAATAACTTTCTTTCTTTCTTTTTTTTAAAAGATTATATAAAATAATAAAAGGAATTAATTAAAGTTTAAATGTAACAAATCTGTCTTTTTTTTTGAAACAGCAAAAAAAAGAGGGAAAGAAACCCCACGTGGACAACCACGTGGGTCTCCCCTTGGCAGCCCTTCCCATCTGTTGGTAGCGCAGCCTACCATTGGTAGCGCTGCTACCCAATGGTAGCAGGCTGCTACCTCAGGTAGCACTGCTACCATTTGGTAGCAGATCGCTACCAGTGGTAGCGCTGCCTACCAACTGGTAGCATAAGCTACCTGCAGCGAGAGGCCAGGGAAGGGATTTTTTTGTGTTTTAATTTATTTATTATTTTTTTTTTGTTTTCAACACACACAAATTTGCAAAAACAGAAATAAATAAAAAGGAAACCATAACAAATCTCCAAAACACACAGTCTTACAGACAGGAAAAAAAAAGAGAATAAGTTCCAGCAAACCCCTTTCATTTTTATATTTTTTTTTGAAGAAACTCACATTCCAAAAAAAACAAACCTTCTATTTTGAAAGAAACTCATAAACAATACATTTTTCCAGAATTCTCAGAATATTATGGATTTCAAATGAGGGCAAAATAGAAGAGTCTTTGAAGAATAACCAAGCCTTCAACCAACTGAAAACTAAATCTTAATAAACATTCATGGGTAGCAATCCTCTCTGTTTTTTTTCCAGCATTTCATGGAGGGCATAACAATAAACAAAAAGGGGAGATTAAAATTTCTTACCTCCAAACGCTTTCCGGGAAGAGATTTTGATGAAGATGAGCTCCCAAATCAGCTGCTCTCTTTCCTCATCCTTCTCCAAGATCCCCAATCTCCCTTGCAAGAACCATCTTTTTCCAAGAAAGACCCAAAAAAAAACCAAGAACCCCCAAAATGCTTGCAAAACTAAGTTAAAAAGAACAAGCCCTAATTTTGCCCTAATTTCAATTTCAAATTTAGGGTTTTATTTCTAAAATACAATAAATGAAAATCCAAATGGGAATCATTCGTTCCCTCCTTGTTCATTTTTCTTTTAAAATTTAAAAGCTTCTATTTCATATTCAACTCTAATTTAATTTACTAAAAATCAAACTTTTATATTTTATCAACTATACAAGTAAGAAGGAATAATTTCTTTTAAATAATAATAATTTTCCCTTTTCCCTCCAAATGCGAAAATGCGTAATTTATTGCTATCTCCCAAATGTCTTTAAATTTTTCCTTTCCAAAAACGCATAATCTCATTAAATTCATTATTTTAAAATTAGCTATTAAATTAACTCGCTACAACATAATAAAGCGATATTTTTAAATAAATGACTAATCTAATGCAAGAGTTTAATTTATTCTAATTTCTCGACTACAAATGCATAAAAGTTACAAATGCATAAATGAGCACACTAACCTCAGTTAAATACCTTAAACTTGCTACATTAATAATTTAAAGCAAATCTCTTTAATTACTGATTAATCGTATAAAGAAGCTACCTATTTAAATTCCTATATCACTATTGTGTACGCCTACTCATTAATTTTGAATTTAATACTTAGGATAATAAACCTCACTTACCTCGCGCAAGGCACGCAAATCAAGGTAGTCCTCCAAATCTCTCGACACGCATCCCAATGAAAAACAAGCTCCACGAATCCCCGCACGATGCTCACCTAACCATGGCTAAGGCAAGACGAGAGTTAAATGACCACTAAATCCGAACTCAAAAGATGAAGGAGCATACTCAACCTTGCAAATCCCAAAGGAGATGAACCTTGCCCTAAGCGGTGTTGAAACTGCAATCTCCTGCACTCATGAATTCATACAAGCATGCATATACAAATACATATTCAATGAAGGCGTTAGCTCAAGATTTATCTCAAGGGTTAGGAAACAACTACATTTACACAAAAATCGATGCAAAAGCACAATAATAAGTATGCATAATTTTATTTATATTATCTAAACTACACATTGCATATCGGTTAATCTACCATTTGAGAATGCCACCTAGGAAGTCAATCGAGGTTAAACGGGTTTTAAAAGTCCGACTAGGGTATGGGCATTACACCCACCATGGTTTTTCCCCTTACAGGGTTTCCACATACAAATATTGGTGTTATGTATTGTGGATGACTTTATGTTTATGTTTCATGCATTAATCCTTACTGATATAGCAATTTACTGTTAACACTGTCTACCGACATACTTAACTGGTTTACCAGTATTAAGCATTCAGTTGGTTAAACAATTTTTGGTTTGAATTTATTAGACAACTGATTCACCCCCCACCTCCCTCTTAGTTGTCTCAGGGACCTAACACTAACAAGGTGAAGATCCTAACAGATCTGAGGGAAATCTCTTAACCAGGTCACAACTAGCAATGTTTTTTGTAATCTTTAACAGGATTTTCTTTTAACCGAGCATACTCTAGAAGAGTATATTTCTTAGTGGGTCCGAAATCCCACAGTGGTTTTTCCCTATTTGGGTTTCCACGTTAAATCTGGTGTTATGAGGTTTATGATGTTTATATGCTTTTGAGTTTGCATGTTTAGCAGTTTTGGTTATTTTACTGAAGTAAATGTTACCGAGGTTGAATATGATGTTTTTTTGGGAAGATTAAGTTTGTATGATTCACCCCCCCCCTCATCTTGTTGGCTATTGGATTTGTACTTACATTAAGTATCAGAACTATCAATTGGTATCAGAGCTTTGGACTCTGGAAGAAAATTTTAAAGGTACTTGAGGAAAAGATCCAAAGATGTATAAGAGGGATGCACCGAAGCTGAACAAGTCAAGTTTCTCTACATGGCAGAAAAGGATGAAGTTGCACCTATTAGGAGTTGGAGAATATGATGTATATTATCTAGAGAATGACTTCATCACACCGAGCACCTATCCATTAACTATGGAAGAGATAAAGGCAAAGCAAGAACATATCCAAGCAATGATTGAAATAACATTTGCATTGACCGATTTAGAGTTTAATGATCTAGAAGGCTACAATGATGCAAACACAATGTGGGACAAGCTCATATCTATATATGGTGGTGATGAACATGTTCAAAGAGCAAACATGGATAGTCTAAGAGGAAAACTTGAATCTATGAGGATGAATGAAGGTGAGAACATAACTCAGTATACTACAAGACTAAAGGAGATTGTCAATCAAATCAAAGGAGTAGGTGGAACTATTGAAGAAAAGGATATAACAAGTAAGTTGTTAAGAACCCTTCTACCAACTTATGCAATTAGAGTCTTTGCAATCAATGAATTGAGGTCTGTACCGAATCCGTCAGTTTCTTTAGATGCTACTATTGGTAAGCTACATGCATTTGAGTTAAGTAACTTTGATAACAGTGGATCTTCGGTAAATAAAGTTGAATCTGCATTTAGTTCTTTTCATCTTGATGAATCTAATGATTACAATGAAATAAAGTATAAGTACTTTGAAGGAGATCACAGTGGAGCAAGTGAAAGATTTCATAAGAACATGGAAGAAGTACACAAACTATATGAGGAAATCAAAAAGCAGGAAGAGTTTGAAGCACTATTAGCCAGAAGGTTACCGAGAGGCAAAGGTAAGTATAAAGGAAAACTACCTTTGAAATGTTTCAATTGTGATAAAATAGGACATATGGCTTCTAATTGTCCTGACAAAGATTCTACTGAAAGAGAGATTACCAAGATGATAGACAGAAAGATAATCATTACAGAGGACACCGAGACTTGAGAAGAAGAGATAGAAAGACATGCTTATAGCTGATGAGGAATCAAATGATGATAAATCAGATGAAACTGATATAGAGGAAGTAGTTTATGTGGCTATCAAAGATGGATCAGATGAAGAAAGGTATGAAGAAAAAGCCCAAATATCTCAAATAAATACTAATGATTCTTGGATCATAGATAGTGGATGCTCACATCATATGACAGGAGATAAACACAAGTTTGTTATGTTAGAAGATTATGAAGGAGGCTATGTAAGATTTGGTAATGATGAACCATGTCCGGTGAAAGGTAAAGGATCTATAACACTTCTTGACAATGAAAGATGTAATGATGTGATAGTTCAGATACTTAATATAAGTACAGATCCAATAGCCAATAAGATGAGAGGGGGGGGTGAATCATACAAACTTAATCATCTATAAATACATCAGATTCAACCTTGGTAACATATATATTAGTCATATAACCAAAACTATCAAACATGCAAACTCAAAAGCATATGAACAATATAAACCTCATAACACAAGATTTAACATGGAAACCCAAATAGGGAAAAACAATTGTGGGATTTCGGACCCACTAAGAAATATACTCTTCTAGAGTATGCTCGGTTAAAAGCAAATCCTGTTAAAGATTACAAACACATTGCTAGATGTGACCCGGTTAAGGGATTTGCCTCAGATCTGTTAGGATCTTCTCTTTGTTAGAAGTGACCTTGTTAAAGGATTTCAAACACTAAATAAGAATGTCACCTTTCTAGAGGATTTTACAAATAAGACTGTTAAGTCCACTCAATTAAGAGATTTTTTGCTACTTCTCAAAATAACAGTTGTAGATGTCTAAAAATGGTCAATGCTTGCGGAGTCATACTTTAACATTTGCGCATTGCCTTATTTTAGGGTTTTTGCATCACATTAACATTTCTTCTATCTTGCACACTTGGCCTTTATCATTTGTGAGCATCGAGTCCTTCTTCTACATTCTTCATTTGTCTCACTTTCAAATTTGGTCTTGTCGATAACAATCTTCAGTCATGATTTTGGTCAATCTTATCCTGTCGCATCAATGTGCATGATCATTTAGCATATTTTGACATTGTCAATCCTAATCGATGATAGAATTAGGGTTTTGTCCTCTTGTCAATTTTGCGATCGATTTGTCATCGATCCTTGTCCTCTAGTCAATCTTGTCATTTTGCAATCGATTTCTCATCGATCGTTGTCATTTTCAATCTTGCGATCGATTTGTCATCGATCGTCGTCCTTCTCAATCATATCAATTTGGATCAATTAGCCATTGTTCCTCATCAATTGGTGCATTTATCAATCAAATCATTTATTAGCATTGGTCTTTTATCAAGTCAGAATCATGATCAAGTCGATCCTATATCAAGACCTAATTGTCATCCTTGCATTTCTAATTCATCTTCTAGGGTTTTATGATTTATTCATTTAACCTTGTTTGTCATTTTCCCTCTAGGTTAAATAATTTATTTATTTATCCTAAGTCTTCTTGTCACAATTAAATGTTTATTTAATTGGCTAACTAATTCCTCCTCTCTTTGTGAATTAATTAATGAATGAAAAATTGTTAATTAATTTACCTAATTTTCCAATTTACTAATTTCTCCTAATTCCTAATTTTCTAATTTTCATCAATTTTCTAATTTCCTAATTTCTAATTCATCTAATTTTCTATTTCTCTAATATTTCTCCTAATTTCATGGGAATGACATAGAAAATTTGTCATAATTTGTCATAATTTGTCAATCAATCAATTTTGCATAGCAACCTTGTCAATTTGTCATAATTTGTTAATCAATCAATCTCGCATAGAAAGTGTCAATTTGTCATATTTGTCATTCTTGATTTGAAATTTCCTTTCAAATCTCTTCATGCTAATCTTGTCATTTCTCCAATTTGTCTATAAATTGGATGAATTTCTTCAATCAAAGA
Source organism: Cryptomeria japonica (assembly GCF_030272615.1). NCBI lineage: Eukaryota > Viridiplantae > Streptophyta > Pinopsida > Cupressales > Cupressaceae > Cryptomeria > Cryptomeria japonica. Next base: position 214,451,569 of record NC_081414.1, on the reverse strand, counting down.
TCCCAATTGATCATATTTTTGAATCCCCGAATCAATCACGCTTCTAGTACTCTTGCGCTACCGTCTTGTCAATCTTGCTTTCACATTATGCTTATGCACTTGAAGGTGAGATCCACAAAACAAAGCTATTTGAAGGAGAAAGAAGGACAATGGAGAATCATGGAGGAGACATTCACATTTGTGATGGTTTGCGTTTGAATTGAATGTTTCATTTCCATATCTCTATTGAATGTTTGTAGGTTTTGTTATCATTGCAATCTGGTTTTGTGATTGGCCTAGTTTAAAGTTTCTATTGCTTTGATGATTTCCAGATTCCTATCTACATTAATTGGTGAACCCGACATGAAACTAACCATTTAACCATGTTTTGAGTGCCTTTTGAGCTGATTTGCACGTGAAAAACCCAAGAAATGGAGTAATTCAGGGCTTTCTAGGCACTTCTGCTCCTATGTAGGAGAAATATGCGCCTGTGTCAAGGGATCTGCACCTGTGTCAATGCATTCTGCATCTGTGTCAAAGGGATCTGCGCATGTGTCAATGCAGTATGCACCTGTGTCAATGCATTCTGCGCTTGTGTGAAGACATTCTGCGCCTGTGTAAGGCCAGAAATAGAGGTAAGAATCAGTGATTTCACTTGGAAATTACTTTGTTTTGCATCCTGTTTTGGTATTCTGGTTTTCTTTGGTACTGATTCTCTGTGCAGCACCTTGGCATTATGCATGGAGAAGACAAAAATGAAACTACTAACAAATCAAACTTCTAACTTAGTGATTTTGCAGGTTGCCTTGTATTCCAACCAAACTTTGTGTTTGTGATTCATAATTAGGCACCTAGTATGTTTGCTAAGTAGGATGGAACGAACATGTGTTTGCTTTGATTGTCAAGTTTGACATTGGAGTAGGAGAGTATGCTCTCATCCTTCTTAGGGTGATCAGAAATCTAGATCTTCGATACCATTCTCATGTCTTGGATTGTTTGTTACCTTTAGAGGGCCTGCCTTCTCGACCATTTGCTTTCTTTTGCTAGCAAGTGACAATCGTGAGAAGGGAACGACCCAAAGTGAGCACAACCAGAGTACCTTGGCATTCTAACTCACTATAAATAAATACCTGATGGGCGAAAGCTTTGAAGGAAGGGTTACGTGGGAATTGTAGTTACTTGGGAAGTGATGACCCTTGGACTCTTTCTCATATCAACATCTAAGTAGGGCCTCATGGTCTAAATTGTGCTTGCACGACTACATTTGTTTGGTATCTTGGTGGACTTATGTCTCAATCATGCTTGCGTGACACCAAGGAGTAACGCTTAACAAAAATCCTTATTAAGCACCCTGTATTTAGAGGCAAAAAATCCTTCTAGTTGCTTGAGAAGGAGGAGTTCGGATACTTGGAAGAGATACTAAGTTCTCCATGGGGAGATTTCCATGGGGACTGATGCTTGGCTGCCCTGAGAAGTGAGTGCCGTGGAGGGGAGCCTGTCAGGTTAAGCATCTATGTATTCTCCTTGAATCTCATAACGAGTCTACCTCTCAAGTACCTACTATCCTTACCTACCATAAGAAATGTGTGAATGAGCATGATTGTTTTGAGTGTAAGTTAAAATATCTTGTCTTCTTTTCTTGTCAAAAGTTGAGTTATGTCTCATTTCAAAAACAAGACAAATTGATTCAAAACAAGGTAAAACACAAGAGTATTTCATTCAACAAAGTTCAAAACACCTTCAAACATGGTTGTCAAACATTTTTCAAAATCTTGTCTCAACATTCATGTCACTTAGATTTAGGTTCATCCTAGGTTTGCATTTTGCAAATTCATTGTCAATTACCAAGGTTAGGTTTCACCTAGGTCATACTCCTTTGCATATCAATAAGGGTCATCCATTTGCATGTGTCCTCTTGCATTAGAGTAGTACCATTTCATAATTCAACCTTAGGTTTTGTCTTAGGCTGACATTGTCATACATTTGCATTTGCATCCTTGTCCTCATAACATTAGGTCACATTTGCATACCCTAGGTTTCTTCATTAAGCTTAGGTCATTATCATATCATATTAGGATCATTTGCATAGTAATTGTCCCTTTGCATATAGTGTGAAAACTAGGTTTTGTCATACTTGAGTAATCCAAATCTTTGATAAACCCTAAGTTATTGTTAGGAAGTCTAGACCTTATCAAACTTTTGTCTTTTTGTCATCCATGTCATTTGGTCAAACCTAGCTTAGTATCCAAGCATATAGGGGAGACATTGTCATTTTGTCCTTTTGTCACTTGGTCCCTTTGTCCTTTGAGGTCTAGACATCATTTCAATTTCCTAAGGGTCTCTTTTTAGATTTGCATTCTAAAGAGTTTGTCAAAATCTTGAAAAACAACAAAAACATAGGTTGCATTCTTGCTATAGATTGCATTCTCATCTATTTTAGTTTGCATTTAGTTGCATATCATATATTATCCTTGAAAAAATCCAAAAAATATTGCATTTGCATAGTGACATGCCTGTTGAAACAAGGTCAAAATCTAAGAAGATGGGCGAACCAACATATCAACCCATTGACAACATATCAAACTCATAGTTTCAAACTAGTCAAATAGTACAAATTGAAGGTTCATCAAGCACATCATTACCACCATATGGAATGGTTCAACTTGGACCACCTCCATTATATGAACTAGTGTTTGTACCCATGAAACTAGGACATGGGAGTGTTCCACCAACACCAAGGGGAAATGCACCTTTTGATTGGAATCAACCGAACCTGCAACATGAAATTCAAACATTATATGAGGAACAAACTCTTTCACAAGGATTTGGTTCAGATCAAGGCATTCAACAAGAAATAAATCCAAATGTTTTACCAGATTCTTCATCAGATTTCGATGCTTTCGATGATGTTGATATGTTCCTTAAAGATCCTAAGATGATGAAAAAGATGGATAAACTCTTGAACAAGGTCTTTAAGATGTTCCCACAAAAATATCTTGACATGATGAGTAATGTGACCTCCTCAAGTGAGCAAATCAATGTGCAAAAACAACAAGGCGATGAGCTGTTAAGTTTCTCTCTGCATCCAAATGAAGAAAATGTGCAACAAGAAACTCAACCTACCTTGATGAGTAAACGTGCTTCAAAGGCATTGACAGTGACTATTCCTCAAAAGTCACCATTTGAAACAATAACTAATCCATTATTTAACACAACAACTGTAACACAATGTCAAATGAGGACCACACAAATATTGATAGCTGTCCCTCAACAAGAAGTGGTTCCTCACATGCATAAAATTGGATCAAAATCTAAGATGCAAGAAAGCTTTACGACTGGAATGCCTGATCTCACCAATGTCCAAAATAATTCCACAATGCAACAAAGTTCCTATGTCCCATTAAGTTCAATATATTTGCCAAACACTCAAGTACCTGTTATGCAAACTATTGTGATAGATCCTTCGATAATGGCAACACAAAGAGCTACAGATAGTGGTTCGCACCAACAACAAATGTTGCAACAATTGAGTAATACACAAAAGGTACAATCGAATGTGCAAACAAACAATACACAACAACAACAATATCACATTTGACAACAAGTTGCAGCACCTTCTGCCCCATTACAAATTAATGCAAACTTGCAACCACCACAATGGATTGGACAAACAACACAGCAAGTCAATGCAAGTGCCATACCCCATCTTAAGGAGAAACAACAAAAACCTCCCAAACAAAGTTTTTTGCAAATGATGGATTTACATCAAGACAACAACAATTGGCACAAAGTCAGCAAATTCTAATTCATCAGCATCAACAACAACATGTGCCTCAATATGTGCCAAGACAAACAAGTTATCATACTTCACAACCGCAATTGATGTTTGTGCAATATCAACAACACCCTCAATTGCAATATCAACCTAGGCTACAAATGATGATTCCACCACAAGAAGCACAACAAAAAGGTCAATATCAAGGCATGGCACAACCACAACAGCAAGAGGTGTACCAAGAACATTATATGCTGGAGACACCAAAGATGACAATTTCATAGCATCAACAACCAATGGGAAACAAGATGTATCGACAAAGCGTACACCCAAGAGTAAATGATGAACTTCCAAAATCTTCACTACCTAACACATTGGCACAATAGCTTGAGAAGTTGCAACGACAAGTTGATGCATTGGAAACCAAAGGAACAAAGAAGTTTTACACAGATCAAGATTTATGTCCTAATCCATTTGACAAGAGCTTGTACATGCCTCCCTTCCCTAAGCATTTTGAGGCACCTAATTTTGAGAAATATAAAGGGAATGGCAATCCAAAAGATCACATTCGAGCATTTTTCATGGCGTGTATTGAAGTGAGTTATGAGGAAACATATTTAATGCGCTTATTTGCATGAAGTCTCACAGGACAAGCCATGGATTGGTATTCGCATCTGCCAGGAAATATAAAGACTTGGTCGGAATTGGCTCAAAATTTTATATCTCACTTTGCATTCAACATTGACAGTGACGTGACCATGTCAGATTTATGCAACACCAAGCGAAAGCATGGTGAACCATTAGTGACTTTCTTGCAATAATGGCAAAGCTTGTATAGTCATTCTTCCCTAGATATACTTGAAGAACAACAAGTGAACTTATTTATTCAAAATTTGGTCCCAGAAATGATGTATGAACTCAAGTTGAAAAGTCCCAGTAGCATTGAGAAACTCATTAAGAAAGGGATGAACATTGAAACCACTCTTGTAGCTAAGGGAATCATTAAGCTCAACAAAGACAGCGACAACACAAATAATTCAGGGGACAGAAATAGATTTTGGTACAAAAACAAGAATGTCACTAATGATGGAGTTGTTGACGCAAGAGCGGTGAATGCAAATCAATCCCTGTTCACAATCAAGAAATTGAGTGCTCCTAATATGTCAACTATGGAACAAAATCAAACACCAGCAAGCAATGTTACTCAACAATACACTCAACAATATAATCAACAACAAGGTCAGCAACAAAATCAGCAACGAAAACCTTTCCGATCAAGGGATGGACCTCCTCGACAATTTACGCCATTGGGAGAGCCTATTGAGTCAATAATGAAACAATTAATACAAGCAAAATTTATCAAGTTACCAGATATCAAGGCAAAACCATTGGTAAAGCTGCATTGGTGGAATGATAATGCATATTGTGAATACCATCAGTCAAAAGGACATAAAACTACATCATGTTTTCAATTGAAACATATGATTCAAGACTTGTTAGAGCAAGGGGTAATTGAGGTAGATCCGCCCAACGCGACCTCTAACATTGATCATACAATTTTCAAAACTCCTTTGCTTGATCATGACAAGGGTAAAGCATCTTCTTCAAACTCTACCCAAACAATAAATTATGCCAATACTGGTTATAACAATGTCATCAATTGTTTTTGAGCATTAAATGAGTATGTTTCCACCCTAATAGTAAAGGGACAAGATCCTTCTTGCGCAGTCACCACTCATCGATCCAAAATAGTCTTGAAAGGAGCTCCTGCAGTTCCTCCCAAATCAACTTCTACAAGTCAATATAATCTCCTAGATCATCTGGGGAAGACACCTACACAAATATCAATTCTTGAATTGTTGAAAATGTCCCCTATGCATCATGCAGTCCTAGATAAAGCTTTAATTGAATCCACTATCCCGACAGACATTGATGTTGACCAGTTTCAAGCCTGAATAGGACATCTAGCTGTTTCCCAACACGTTGCTTTTTCTGATAATGATATTTCACCTAATAAGCTCCCTCATAATGATCCTTTACATCTTGAAGTCTTTGTCCATAATTGTAAAATCCGACGAGTCTTGATAGATGGCAGAGCAGGTCTTAACATCTGTACCTTGAGAGTGGTCATTGGTCTTGGTTATATAGAGAATGATATTAATTCTTCCAGAAGAATAACAATCAAAGCATATGATGATGCTGAGTGCCCATCTAAAGGGATAATTACATTGCCTATCAGAGTCGGTCCAGTGACAAAAAACACTTTCCTGCAGGTCCTAGACCTCGATCTCCCTTACAATATGATTCTTGGCCATCCGTGGATCCATGCAATGAAAGCAGTTCCATCCACTTATCATCAATGTTTAAAATATCCTTACAATGGAATTGGAGATAACAATTCCAGGAGATCCTAATCCATTTCAATTTTGTGCTACTCTAAAGGATTCCCCACAGCAGCAAGTCCTAGTCAATAGAGAGGCCCACTCACATAGTTATGTGGATCCTAATGAATTGTTAGAAGTTGTCAAAGGTAAATTGAAGATACAGGACCAAGGATGCGGAGAGTATTCAATGGCTCAAACATTCCTCATTGTGAATTTACCAATATCTCCAAAATCACATGGCAAACCACATTTGTTGCAAAAGGAACCTAAGATAGTCATTCAATATCAGCCTCCCACTACATTTACAAGATGGGGTGAATTTGACAAAGAAACTTTGGATGATGATGTCATAGATTGGCTTTATAAGGATCCAACTGAGACCCCACCTATCAAGTTGTCAGTGGAGCGGTACGGCAAAGGATTTACTATGCTGCAGAAGAAAGGATATGATGGCTGCAGTGGCCTAGGCCCTGACAAGAAAGGAAGGCAAAAACCTATTATACCCAAGATGTGACCTCCAACTTTAGGGTTAGGTTTTGTACCATTGCGAATTGGACCCTTGTCTACCAAAATGACCACGTGTAGAAAGGGGTGTGACTCTGATGATGAAACAACACCTGAGGATACCCAACCTAAAACTAATTCCAATGAATGGGAGTGGAGTTCTTTTTCTTCTAGCTCTTATGCCCTTGACAATGTTTTCCTTGACCCTGATGATTTGCCCATGGAAGACAAACATGAAATAACTCCCCCTCCTAAAGCATGTCCTAATGCTTGGATAGAGTCATTCTGGGATCCAAGCTTCGAATCAGATGCGAGCAGTTCAGATAGTGATACCACAGACATTTACATCTTTACCATCTCAACCCTCTCCCTCCTTAAAATCGATGATGACATGCCCCTTGTCTATCCGCAGCTTATCCAACATGACCAACAAGAACCACTCACATTGGATTATTTTCAAAATGATGAAGCAATTGCATAATTCCTTGGACTACGGGAAGGCATACCACAAGGTGATCATAAGGCAGGATTTGCTATTGATCTAGATTCCATAACATATTTTGAGGAGTCAACTCCATCTTCCAGTCATAAAAATGAAAAAAGAAAAGAAAAAGTACAAAATCAAAAAGATAAGTCTTTGAGTGAAAACCGTAAGGCACTCTCTGATCATAAAAAAGTAAAAATAAAAAATGTACCTACGGGTGAAAACCTCTCTGAGGTTCCCAAAGGTGGAAGATTGGACGTACCCTCATCAAGTCAGGATAAATCAACATTGCTTGTGGAAATGATCGAAGAAATAAATTTGGGTACACCTGACAACCCTAAGGTCATTCATTTTACTGCTTCAATATCAAAACAAGAAAAGATGGATTTTGTCAATTTCTTTCTTGAGAAAAAGATCAATTTTCCATGGTCCTATGCAGATATGCTTGGCCTTGATCCAGAATTAGTCCTTCATCACTTGCCATTAAAAGCAGATGCCAAGCCTATCAAATAGAAACTCAGAAAGATGCATCCCCAGGTGGCTCTCTTGGTCAAGGTAGAACTAAAAAAATTACTAGACGTGGGCTTTATCAGACCCATTGATTATGCAGACTAGATTTCAAATTTGGTACCAGTTAGCAAAGTAACTGGGGGCATCAGAATCTGTATGGATTTTAGGGATCTCAATAAAGCATGCCCTAAAGATGATTTTCCACTGCCAAATATAGACATCATAGTTGACATGACCGCTGGATATGAGATGCTCTCATTGATGGATGGTTTCTCTGGCTATAACCAAATTTGCATTGCTCCTGAAGATCAACATAAGACAACATTCACCTATGCTTGGGGTACTTACTACTGGAATGTGATGCCCTTTGGTCTTAAAAATGCTAGAGCAACATATCAAAGAGCTATGACGACAATTTTCCATGATTTCATGCATACTTTGATGGAGGACTATGTTGATAACTTATTATGCAAATCTATCGCAAGAGATAGTCATCTAGCCATCCTTGGCCCAATCTTTGACCGAATGGAAACTTACAAGCTTAGACTTAATCCAAAGAAGTGTGTCTTTGGTGTCACAGCTGACAAATTACTAGGGTACATTGTTTCTCACAGAGGCATCGAAGTTGACCCTGCCAAGGTTAAAGCAATAATGGATATGCCTCCTCCTTCCAATCTGCGTCAACTAAGAAGTCTGTAAGGAAAGCTACAGTCAATTCACTGGTTTATAGCTCAATTGGCAGACAAATGTCATCCATTCCAGCATTTATTGCATAAAGGAGTCACTTTTAAATGGACTGAGCAATGTCAATCAGCATTTCAAACTCTTAAGGACTATTTGTTGTCGCCACCTATTCTAATGCCTCCTATAGAAGGAAAGCCATTTATATTGTATATTTATGCAACTGAAATGGCACTAGGAGTTCTCTTGGCCCAACAGGATGAGAAAGGAAAAGAGTGGGCTATTTATTATATCAGTCAGACACTAGTGGGCTATGAGCTGAATTATTCAACTATTGAACGGGCATGCTTAGCAGTGGTCTTTGCAACATAGAAGCTTCGACACTATATGTTAAGTCATCAAACAATGCTAGTTGCAAAAATTGATCCCTTGAAATACTTTCTTAGTAGAGTAGCTTTGACGGGTCGCCTAGCAAAGTGGGTTATGATCCTTAGTGAGTTTGATATTGAGTACATGGAGCGAAAGGCAATAAAAGGACAAGTCATAGCGGATCAACTTGCAGAGGCTCCTATTTATGATGATCATCCCATGTTGACCGATTTTTTGGATGAATCAGTCTTTACTTTCAGATCTTCTAATGAATGGAAGTTATATTTTGATGGATCCCATACCAAGTTCGGGTCCAGAGCAGGTATATTGTTTGTCACCCCTCAAGGTGATGCTATTCCCAAATCCTATATAATAACTTTCCATTGTACCAATAACATTGCAGAATATGAAGCTCTGGTCACAGGACTTTGAGTAGCGATCCACTAGAATATCACACATTTACAAGTCTATGGAGATTCTCAGTTAGTCATCCATCAAGTGAATGATGACTACGAAACAAAAGATGAAAAGCTTATTCCCTACAAGCATATGGTAGATTTCTTCAAGACAAAATTCACAGCTATCCATTTCAGTCAAGCTCCAAGAATTCAAAACAAGTCGACAGATGTGATGGCTATGATTGCTTCCATGTTAAATATGCCCCACAATATGGACAAATGTGAATTTTTGGTCGAACAGTTGCTTGTCCCTTCTTTTGAAATTCCAATAGCAGATGTGATGTGTGTTCTTGTTGGTCCTAACTCCCTGTGGTACAATGACGTCTATCAATATTTGAAATCCCAAACTTTACCACCTAACCTTTCCGCTAACCAACGCCGAGCCTTCATTCGACAGACAGCCAAATATGTCATCATTGCCGACACCCTTTACCGTCATTCCTTTGACAATACCCTCCTCAGGTGTTTGGATTGTGACGAAGCACAAATGACTTTACGCAAGGTTCACGATGGTATATGTGGGGGCCATTTCAATGGTCTGAGCTTAGCCAAAAAGTTGATTCGTGCTGGGTATTGTTGGCCCACTCTGGAAAAGGATGTTCACGATTTTGTCAAGAAGTGCTACAAATGCCAAATCCATGGAAATTACATTCATGCGCTAGCCCAAGAGCTTCATTCTATCATATCTCTATGGCCCTTTTCTCAGTGGGGATTGGATATTATTGGCAAGATTCAGTCGACATCTGCAAATGGACACAAGTTTATCATTACAGCCATAGAGTATTTTACAAAATGGATCAAGGCTATCCCCATGACCTATATCACTAGTGTGCAAATTTCAAAATTCCTATTGAATTATATCATATGCAGATATGGGGTTCCCCTTGCCATAGTCATAGATAATGACCGGCCATTCAAGAATAAAGATGTCAAGGAACTCTATGAAAAGTTTCACATCCAACACCATTTCTCCAATCAATACTATCCACAGGGTAATGGTCAAGCCGAAACATCAAATAAAACCATTATCAAGATCCTGAAAAAGGTTGTCAATGACGTTGGTCGAGATTGGCATGTATAGTTGAATCCAGCACTATGGGCTTATTGTACTTCTATCCACACACCTACTGGCACAACACCTTATTCCTTTGTGTATGGTGCGGAAGCCATTTTACCCTTGGAAGTGGAGATTCCTTCTTTGCGTGTTTCCTTGCAACATCTGATTGATGATGAGATGCACAGAGTCTCTCGGTTGCATCAGCTTGAGATGTTAGATGAGAAACGTCAGACAGCCCTGACACATTTGCAAGCATATCAAAACCGTCTTCGTCGCTCTTATAATAAGAAGGTCAAAGGGTGACACTTCGAAGTGGGAGATCTAGTTTTAAAGGCAAACCCCAAGAATGCATAATCTACTGACATCATCAAAGGAAAGTTTGAACCTACTTGGGTTGGGCCTTTCATAGTTACTACAGCCTATGGCTTGGGGGCATAACAGCTTGCCACCCCAGAAGGTGAACCTTTGTCAGATCCTATAAATAGCATGCACCTTTGCAAGTACTGGGCATAATTTTCTATCAGCAGTTCTTCAAATATGATCCTGAAAAAAATACAAAAAAATCAAAAAGCTCAAAAAAATAAAAAAAAGTGAAAAATTGAAAAATCAAATAAAAGGGAAAAATTGAAAAGAACAAAAGTAAAGAAAAATAATTTGCCCTCTAGTGAAAACCTAGCAAACAGACGCTTTGGGAAAGTACCATGGTGAAAACCTGGCAAACAGGCACCATGTGTAAAAAGATCATTGCTCTGTCATCTATCACGACCTCTAGCTATGCTTTCTCTCTACAAGTTTATCACACCTATCCTTGTTCTGACCCAATGTTCTGTTCCAGGCCTGTGATTGGTCAACATCATTCTCTTGCATACTCCGGTTTCTTGTACATATGTTTCGGTCCTGGTCTCTATATATGTCTTTTAGATGTGCATTGGGTGCATTTCTCTTGTCATGATCAATCACTAGAACTTTCGAATGGAAAAATGTCCTGAAAAAAATCATCAAAAAAATTAAAAAAATGTCCTGAAAAAATCATCAAAAAAAATTAAAAAATGTCCTAAAAAAAATCATAAAAAAAAAAAAGAAAAAAATCAAAAAATGTCTTGAAATAATCCCTAAAAATCAAATAATGTCCTGAAATAATCCCTAAAAAGTCAAATAAAGTCCTGAAAAAAATGAACGAAAATTTTTCAAAAAAATTAAAATCCAAAAACAAGCATTTTGCAATAAATGATCCCTTTGTGCATAGACAGATCACTGAGCATATGACAATCAATCAAACACTACGCTTTACTAAAATCACGCAATTACAGATGAACTTTTTCAATCAAACCAGACTTTCAAACTGATCACAATTGTCTTCCCAATCGAACATCAGCATCAATATCATTTGACCTTGTCACCATTATCATGAGTCTTATACAAGGTGTGGTATACTCGAAACCAGACTGTGTCCTATCTTAGATGGGGTACCGCATTCCCTGAAACTAGATAGCATGATCATCCTATCAGCACTTTCAACTTTTGACAATGAAGATCAAGATGTTTGTTTGACTTGTTGGAATTAGCGAGTCTTATCATTTATTGATTTATCTTCGATCATGTTCCTATGTTGCTCGATGATGTCACTGAGTGATTTAGAGTAACCGGGATGGTTCGTGGTCCCTTTTGTTTTTTTGTTGTGTTTGCTGTTTGTGGAATGTTTGTTACAAACTAGGGCAACTATATCATTGGGTGTCTGTGATAAGTACGTTTGCTTTGTAAACGCCGCACATACCTCGACCCTTGATGTATGCACCCTAGGATGCTTCACTCATTCCTTGTGTGTGATGTGTCTGTCTTTTGCAAAAAGGGTTGCATTTCAGCTTTGGCCTTCAATGTCATGATGCTATGCATCCGTTTTGCTACATTAAATAAAGGTTCTCACCTACAAAGTGCATTAGTGAAAGCAAGTTTTTCTTCGTCTCTAACTGTCCTCTGTCTCATTTCTTCTTACTAAAATTTCTTCCATCAATTGAGGTAGTCAGTTCGGTCTAGTTCTCCAATCTCCAAAAACATAAGCTGCATCCTGCATTCATTGGTTAGTACATTTGCCTATATCATGCATTTTATCCATTTCATCTTATAAATGCATCAAAAACACATAAAAAATATATCCATACATGTTCCACAATGGTACATCAATAGTGCATAAGCCATCCATACATGGAAAATAACTATAAGTCATAACACATTGCATCCCATCATATCGATGCATATCATATCATATATCAAAATAATATCGAAGTACAAAATTGGACTGTCTGTCCTAAGTATGGCCCGCAGGCTGACTACATAATGTCACACTACATAATGTCAACTATCTGTCATAAGGAGCACGTGCCTCTATCACTGGGTGCTCCCTCTGTCCTCCTCATCCCTGCCATGTCTCAAGGATGATGTCCCTCCTGCACCAGGTCCTAGTTGTGGTGGTCTCATAGGTCCACTCACCCCCATGCTGCTCACTAACCTCCAAGAACGTGGCCTTCTCTCTATCCTCAATCGTGCCCGATATGATGCTGCTCTCTGCTCTGGTGGAACTACACTCTCATATAGTGTCCTCCAATGGCATATCTCCTCTCTGGTCTCTACCAACATCTATGTCATCTCACGTGCACTAGCATCCCTAATCGACCCAATATACTCGATGACTCTTTGCTCTTCTTGTTGTGCCTGGGCTATTGCTGTATCTCAAGCCGTTGTAAGTCTGGCTATCTCTACTCTGAACTGATCTTGTTCTATCCTCAAGATAGCATTTTGTCTCTCTAATGTCACAATATGATCATGCTGACTCACTATGGTAGCCCTACATATCTCCATCTCCTCTATGCTAGCTATCTCTGGCTCTATGGGTATATCCTGCAATGATTCCTGATCAGCTAAATCTGGCTCATAATCTTCATCCTCATCATCTCCATCCTTGTCATCCCCCTCATCCTCTCCGTCCTCGTCCTCATCCCTATCCTCATCATCTCCCTCCTCCTCTTTAGCGAGTGGGAAGTCCTCCTATCTCCTAGGTACCGGAATATCAGGATTTGTCAATGGCACTGGTTGTCATCGTGCAAACCATCACTCATACTCCTCTATCATCCAGGCATCCACCACATCTGATCTCCAATCCCACTATCTCTACTGTAGTTGTGTGAAGTCAGCATATGCTATGTGTGGCTGAATCATCCTCCCCCACTGACTCGTCTCTCTGTGAGATCGGGCAAAGTGTGCAGTCCCTTTGGGTACGTCCTGCCTCTCTCCAAACTATCGTCTCACTCTCTCTAGTAGGTACATCTCAATCACCCTCTGGTGGTTCACTGGTCACCCAATCAGGTACCTCTCCTATCTACAATACAGTAGCTCCTCACTATCATCTAACCATCCAGGGCAATCAAGATATGGCCTCCATGTAAACTCTCTCAATCTATCTAGCTCATGTCACCAATACAATATGTATCCGAAAGGACCCTATCTCAGTGCTCCCCCACAGCAGTACACATATGGTCGATGTGGTACTACCTATCTCTCTACAATTGGTCGACATATGGCTATGTGCTCAAATGCCCATACCTGTAACAGTGTGACTCCATAGCGCAAAGTCTGCACCCCCTGATATGCTATCTAATGCAGCTGAAAATATAGCATAGCAAGCACACATGGTCCCCATGCATACACAGTCCCCTCTGTCACCATCTACTCTAGCACTCTTCCTCATCCAATAGGGAATCCATGTCCTTGTCTGTCTCATGCTAATAGGCATGCTATAACCATGACTATCACCACATATCATCGATCGTACTCTGATGCCATGGTCTCCTAGCCGATCTCCCTCTCTACGATATCCAAATCATCTGCATTGCACTCAAATAATCTGCACAAAGTGTCTCTCCCTATCACTGGGTCATACTCTATCATCTCCCCATGAATCAGAATGTGGAGGATACACCATACATCCTCTAGTGTCACAGTCGCCTCTCCAATCGCCAGATGGAATGAGGAAGTCTCTAAATGCCATCGCTCTGCCAATGTGGTTAGCAGTCCTATGTTTGCCCTAATCTCAAGCATGAATGTGATATAGTATAATCCAAGTCCTGCTAATGTATCTCTGTCCGTACTCCTAAGTCTATGTCGTAACATGAAGCAGTCAGGTCGGTTCTCCCATGTAATCAGTGGATACTGTCGACTCTGCATCACAATTAGGGCACACTTTGTCAGTTTTAGGGTTGCTCCTATGGGTTTCATTTTATTGTTTCATCCACAAATCAGGGTGTTTCTAATCTATTTTGACCTAGCCTACTCTTATCCCCCTTTTTGGGATCATTCACATGCTGTTTTTGATCAAATTGGGGTTCTCAGTGCACAACTGCGCCTGTGTGCTATGTCCTGCACCTGTGTAGCATCAACTTGCACCTGCGTACCCTACACAAGTGCAGGACATCCCACACAAGTGCAGGATGTGCCCACATAGGTGCAGAAGTCATTTCTTTCATTCCTTGTGGGCCCCGCAATGTCCCGCAAGCAAGCAAAAATCATGAAATTGACAATATGGGTTTTTGAGATACATACCGCTGCTCCCACGTCATCTAGTTGTCTATAGGTGCGTACATGTTCCCTGAGGTGATCTTCCATTGGAATGTTCACCATCTCTATGCAAGCGTCCTTTTCCAGAGCAACAAATCCTCCTCTTTGGCTAGTGCAAATGAGCTCTTTTCACTCTCTTTGTCTCATTTATAGATCTTTCTCAATGCATAGATGGACATGCACTCTCTCCATCTTATGATGGTCGTGGTCTTTTTCACCTTCAATTGCTTGTCCTTTGTGTATCCGATCCCTGATTGTCAGTTTGTTTGATCCTATCATTTTCTATCATTCTTATCAATCAATTGGCCTCTTTTCTAGATGTTTCTAGCCAATTCCTCGAGGGGGCATGCATATGTCATTGTCAGCATCTGGGGCATTTTCAGTATTGTTCTTTGAGACAACGCTTAGAATTGCATTGTCTCAAAGAGGGGCAAAATGTAGACGTCTAAAAATGGTCAATGCTTGCGGAGTCATACTTTAACATTTGCGCATTGCCTTATTTTAAGCTTTTTGCATCACATAAACATTTCTTCTATCTTGCGCACTTGGTCTTTATCATTTGTGAGCATCGAGTCCTTCTTCTGCATTCTTCATTTGTCTCACTTTCGAATTTGGTCTTCTCGATAACAATCTTCAGTCATGATTTTGGTCGATCTTATCCTGTCGCATCAATGTGCATGATCATTTAGCCTATTTTGACATCATCAATCCTAATCGATGATAGAATTAGGGTTTTGTCCTCTTGTCAATTTTGCAATCGATTCGTCATTGATCATTGTCCTTTTTCAATCTTATCATTTTGCGATCGATTTGTCATCGGTCCTTGTCCTCTAGTCCATCTTGTCATTTTGCGATCGATTTCTCATCGATCGTTGTCATTTTCAATCTTGCGATCGATTTGTCATCGATCGTCGTCCTTCTCAATCATATCAATTTGGATCAATTAGCCATTGTTCCTCGTCAATTGGTGCATTTATCAATCAAATCATTTATCAGCATTGGTCTTTTATCAAGTCAGAATCATGATCAAGTCGATCCTATATCAAGACCTAATTGTCATCCTTGCATTTCTAATTCATCTTCTAGGGTTTTATGATTTATTCATTTAACCTTGTTTGTCATTTTCCCTCTAGGTTAAATAATTTATTTATTTATCCTAAGTCTTCTTGTCACAATTAAATGTTTATTTAATTGGCTAACTAATTCCTCCTCTCTTTGTGAATTAATTAATGAATGAAAAATTATTAATTAATTTACCTAATTTTCCAATTTACTAATTTCTCCTAATTCCTAATTTTCTAATTTTCATCAATTTTCTAATTTCCTAATTTCTAATTCATCTAATTTTCTATTTTCTCTAATATTTCTCCTAATTTCATGGGAATGACATAGCAAATTTGTCATAATTTGTCAATCAATCAATCTCACATAGAAAGTGTCAATTTGTCATAATTTGTCATATTTGTCATTCTTGATTTGAAATTTCCTTTCAAATCTCTTCATGCTAATCTTGTCATTTCTCCAATTTGTCTATAAATTGGATGAATTTCTTCAATCAAAGATTCCAATTGATCACATTTTCGAATCCCTGAATCAATCACGCTTCTAGTACTCTTGCACTACCGTCTTGTCAATCTTGCTTTCACATTATGCTTATGCACTTGAAGGTGAGATCCACAAAACAAAGCTATTTGAAGGAGAAAGAAGGACAATGGAGAATCATGGAGGAGACATTCGCATTTGTGATGGTTCGCGTTTGAATTGAATGTTTCATTTCCATATCTCTATTGAATGTTTGTAGGTTTTGTTATCATTGCAATCTGGTTTTGTGATTGGGTTAGTTTAATGTTTCTATTGCTTTGATGATTTCCAGATTCCTATCTACAACAGTAATAAAAATATGTCTGCAACTTCACATCTAAATAATGTTGAAGCAGATTCTCATTTGCTCAATACAATCAATTCATAGGACTTATCTTGTCCCTTTGCTGGGCTCTATACTCTGTTATCAAAACAAGTCTTCAAGCTTCTATGCATACACTTGTCCGCATACATTATTTATCAATAGTTTCCTATTTATAAACAATATTCCAACTACTTAATCTTCTTGATCACATTTCCCATGATCAATCATAGCCATTAGATCTTCAATCTTGTCCAAGTTCAATGTATCCTTTGATCTGAAAACATTTTACCCCGCATTGGAACTTGCATTTTGACCTTGGAACTTGTGTTAGGGTATTGCGGTTAGATCTGAGCTGTAGATCTTCCTATCGATCTTTCTTTACCAAAGATTCTTTAACAATCTTCATACGTGGCTTACCAATCATTTAATTCGCTCCAGCGCATCAACTTCCTTCATTAAATATCACATATAAACATTTAATGCATTCTGTTATAGCTCTGTTGTAACTCGGTAAATACTAAACTTCACTTAGTAGACATTCTGATAGAGATAACCTTAGGGTTTACCGACTAGGTTCTTTTCTCGGTAACATAGTATAGTATTAACCTTTCAAACAATAGCATATGTAGAATATCAAAACAATCTAAACATCATGATCTCATCATTGTCTAACTCGGTAATAGTTGCCCATTGAATAACTTATCCCCTTATTCATCATATTTTTTCTGTGTCTTTTACCGACATATTTATACTCATCAAATCATACTTCTTAAGATATGGCAACATCATACTGAATTAGAAAATCAATTTCTTGACATCAATGACAAAATAATAATATTAAGACAGTAATCATCCTTAATCAGTTATATCCATAGTCATCAACAACCTTCTCAATATCCTTATTGAAATGCCAACAATCTCTCATTGTAATTGGAATGCCAACCTTCTTCTTGTCTGTTATAATGCCAATAATCTCCCCCTTTGGCATTGATGGCAAAACCAATTGATTTGACTTTGGTGATTCGGATTCAGATTGCTATGAAATTTTGAAATGCTGAAATGTTCTCCCCCATACATTAGACTTCTCCTATTTTCTCAGTCTTCTTTCCAATTTGTAGTATGATCTTCTTATGTATTCTTCCCCGATATTGGTTTGATAGGTCTTCTCCCTTATATTGGTCTTCTCCCCCTTTGACAACAATGCAAAAAAGTAGAGAACTAAAACATAGTTGGTTTCTGTAAGAAGTTATGTCTTGCTGTTGTGTATCAACTGAGTCTCGGTCAGAGCATTTGTCTTCAATTCCTCTTCCCTGTTTATTTTTTCCTACACACCTTTAGAAAACCTCCTAAAGTGTGTAACTCCAGCATCAACTCCCAAAATATATTCAATAGAGTCATTGAATTGATGCTTTCACCGAACTCGATCAATGAATGGAAGATAGGGGTAGGACCCCTAACTGACTTCTGAGACATTCAAAAGTGTCCTTTGGTAGTGGCTTGGTGAAGATATCTACTATTTGCTCCTTTGTACTAACATATTCCAACACCACTTTCTTCTCTTGAACTTCTTCTCTAAGATAATGATATTTGATAGAGATGTGCTTTGTCTTAGATTGCATAATAGGATTCTTTGAAATGTTAATGGCACTAGTGTTATCACATAATATAGTTACTAGCTCGGTAACTTGCTCATTTATACCTTCCAACAGTTGTTTGATCCATACTATATTGGTGCAATTCAGTGTTGCAGCAACATATTCAGCTTCTGCTGTTGACTGAGAAACACATCCTTGTTTCTTGCTAATCCAACTTACTAATCTTTCTCCTAAAAAGAAAGCTCCTCCACTTGTGCTTTTCCTATCATCAATGTTGCTTGCCCAATCAGCATCAGTATAAACTTTTAAATCAAACTCATTTCCTTTCTGATATACTAAGCCATAATCTTCAGTGCCTTTTAAGTATCTGAAAATTCTTTTGATTTCCGTCATGTGTGTTTCCTTAGGATCTATAGAAAATCTTGCAACAATACCTACTACATGTGCTATATCTGGCCTGCTGTGATCAACATATTGCAACTTTCCAATCATAGATTGGTAAAGTGTCTCATCAACAAATGTAGATTCATCATTCTTTGATAGTTTACAATTGGTAGTCATAGGAGTACTTACTAATTTTGAATCCTCCATTCCAAATTTCTTCAAGATTTCCTTTATGTACTTGGATTGGGTAATGAAAATCTCATCTTTCATTTCTAGTATATGCAGACCTGTAAAATATTTTATCTCACCGATTAATGACATCTCAAATTCTTTACTCATTTCATTTCCAAAGTTCTTGCATAGAGAGTCATTTCCACTAAAGATAATATCATCAACAAATATGGCCGAGATTAGTATTCCATTTTCATCATTCTTCATGTACATATTGTTGTTTTCACTTGTTCTTATAAAGCCAATTTTGATCAAATATGAGTGCAATCTCTCATACCATGCTCTAGGTGCTTGTTTCAGATGACAAAAAGCTTTGTTCAATTTACATACCTCGTCATTATTTTCTCCTTCAACAAATCCTGCAGGTTGCTCAATGAAAACTTCTTCTTCTAATATACCATTCAGAAATGTAGATTTGACATCCATTTGATATACCTTGAAATTATTGTAAGTAGCATATGCCAACAATGTTCTTACTCCTTCAAGTCTTACCACACGTGCAAAAGTCTCACCATAATCAATTCCTTCTTCTTGGGCATAACCTTTGCAAACTAGTCTTGCTTTATTTCGAATGACCTCACCCTTTTCATTTAGCTTGTTTCTGAAGATCCACTTTGTACCAATTACGTTTTTGTCCTTCGGTCTCGGGACCAGTGTCCATGTGTCATTCTTCTTGATTTGATCAATCTCTTCTGTCATAGCATTTATCCAATCTTCACTGTTAAATGCCTCTTTCACTATTCTCGGTTCAAATTTAGATATCAAACATGTGTTCTGTCTCAGTTTGTTCCTTGTCATCACTGGATCATCCTTATCTCCTATAATATGACTTGGTACATGATGTCTTCTGACATACTTGGCTAATATAGGCTCGATAGGCTCTGTATGATCTTCTGCATCACTCGGTAACTGGATATTTTCTTCATTTTCTTCAATAGTTATCTCGGTAGGACTTCTCAGTTGCACATAGACAAATCCTTCATAATCTTCTGGTTCTTTGGAGTTTCCTTCATAATTTCTTTCTGCAAATTCATCAATTTTCACATTTGCACTTTCTACTATTTTGTTAGATGATTTGATCAGACATTTAAATGCTTTGCTTCTAGAAGAATAACCTAGAAACATTCCTTCTTCACTTTTTTGATCAAACTTACTATTTCTATCATCTTTATGAACATAGCATCTACTCCCAAAGATTTTAAAATAACTTACATTGGGTTTCTTGTCATACCAGATTTCATAAGGTGTCTTCAAAGTACCTTTCTTCAATTGAACTCGGTTCAAGGTGTAAACAACTGTGCTTATTGCTTCTCTCCAAAATGTCTGTGGAACTTTCTTTTCAATCATCAAGGTTCTGGCACAATCCACAATAGATTTGTTCCTTCTCTCAGCTATCCCATTTGGCTGTGGAGTTCTCGGTATAGAGACTTGTCTTTTTATACCATGATCATTGCAAAATAAGTTGAACTCATCAAATGTAAACTCTCCTCCTCTATCTGATCTGAGACATTTTAGTTGTCTTCCTATTTCATTTTCAACTCTAGCCTTGTGCCATTTAAACATTTGAAAAGCTTCTGATTTTTCTTTTAAAAACATTACTGACATCATCCTTGAGTAATCATCCACAAATAATATGAAATATTTATCACCATAATAACTCTGAACTTTCATAGGACCACAAAGATCAGTATGCACAAGATCTAAAATTCCCTTAGAAGTGTAGGACTTACTTGTAAAGCTTGATCTTGTCATCTTACCCATCTGGCATCCTCGACACATAGCATTCTCAGGTTTTTCGAGACTCGGTAGACCTCTTACTCGGTGCTTCTTACTTATTTTGATCAGATTATCAAAGTTAACATGACAAAAGCTTTTATGCCATAACTAGGTATCCTCTATCCTTGCATATAGACATTTATTCCGAGTTGAGTCAAGATGAAATGTATTACCTCTTGTTTGTGTCCCGGTAGCAGCTAACTTTCCATGCTTGTCATTAACTTTGACAATTCCTTTTTCAAACTCTATTCAGTAACCTGTGTTGTTTAGCTATGCTACACTCAACAAATTGTATTTCAAACCTTCAACCCAATAAACATCATTACATTTAGCATTGTCAAGAAGTGTTATGGATCCTTTACCTCTTACCAGACATGGTGCATCATTACCAAATCTTGAATAGCCTCCATCATAATCATCTAATTTAATAAACTTGTGTTTATCACCTGTCATGTGATGTGATCAACCACTATCTATGATCCAAGAATCATTAGTATTTATATGAAATATTAAATCTTTTTCTTCATACCTTTCTTCATCTGATCCATCTTTACTAGCCACATAAACAACTTTCTCTATATCAGTTTCATCTTATTTATCATCATTAGATTCCTCATCAGCTATTAGGCATGTTTTTTTATCTCTTCTCCTAAAGTCTCGGTGTCCTCTGTAATAATTATCTTTCTGTCTATCATCTCGGTAATCTCTCTTTTCACTAGATTCTTTGTTAGGATAGTTAGAAGCCATATGTCCTATCTTATCACAATTGAAACATTTTAAAGGTAGCTTTCCTTTATACTTACCTTTTCCTCTTGGCAGCCTTCTGGCTAATAGTGCTTCAAACTCTTCTTGCTTTCTGATTTCCTCATACATTTTGTGTACCTCCTCCATGTTTTTACAAAATCTTTCACTTGCTCCACTATGATTCCCTTCAGAGTAATTATACTTTCTATCATTGTAATCATTAGTTTCATCAATATGAAAAGAAATGAATGTAGATTCAACTTTGTTTACCAATGACCCACTGTTATCAAAGTTACTTAACTCACATGCATGTAGCTTACCAATAGTAGCATCTAAAGAAACTGGCATATTGGGTACAGATCTCAATTCATTGATTGCAAAGACTCAGATTGCATAGGTAGGTAGAAGGGTTCTTAACAACTTACTTGTTACATCCTTTTCTTCAATAGTTCCTCCTGCTCCTTTGATTTGATTTACAATCTCCTTTAGTCTTGTACTGTACTGAGTTATGTTCTCACCTTCATTCATCCTCATAGATTCAAGTTGTCCTCTTAAACTATCCACTTTTGCTCTTTGAACATGTTCATCTACACCATATACAGATATGAGCTTAGTCCACATTGCCTTTGCATCAGTACATCCTTCTAGATCATTAAACTCTGAGTTGGTCAATGCAGATGTTATTTCAATCATTGCTTGAATATGATCTTGCTTTTCCCTTATTTCTTCCATAGTCAATGGATAGGTTCTTGGTGCAACAAAATCATTCTCCAGATAGTAGACAGCATATTCTCCAATTCCTGATAGATGCAGCTTCATCCTTTTCTGCCATGTAGAGAAACTTGACTTATTCAGCTTCGGCGCATCCCTCTTATACATCTTTGGATCTTTAAATCAAGTGCCTTTAAACTTTTCTTTCGGAGTCCAAAGCTCTGATACCAATTGATAGTTTTGATACTTAATATAAATACAGATCCAATAGCCAACAAGATGAGAGGGGGGTGGGTGAATCATACAAACTTAATCATCCATAAAAACATCAGATTCAACCTTGGTAACATATATATCAGTCATATAACCAAAACTGCTAAACATGCAAACTCAAAAGCATATGAATAATATAAACCTCATAACACCAGATTTAACGTAGAAACCCAAATAGGGAAAAACCATTGTGGGATTTCAGACCCACTAAGAAATATACTCTTCTAGAGTATGATCGGTTAAAATCAAATCCTATTAAAGATTACAAACACATTGCTAGATGTGACCCGGTTAAGGGATTTCCCTCAGATCTATTAGGATCTTCACTTTGTTAGAAGTGACCTTGTTAAAGGATTTCAAACACTCTGTAAGAATGTCACCTTGCTAGAGGATTTTACAAATAAGACTGTTAAGTCCACTCGGTTAAGAGATTTTCTGCTACTTCTCGAAATAACAGTAATAAAAATATGTCTACAACTTCACATCTAAATAATGTTGAAGCAGATTCTCATTTGCTCAATACAATCAATTCAGAGGACTTATCTTGTCCCTCTGCTGGGCTCTATACTCTATTATCAAAATAGGTCTTCAAGCTTCTGTGCTCGGTAATCACTATGTAGCATCCCTGTGCATACACTTGCCCGCATACATTGTTTATCAACAGTTTCCTATTTATAAACAATCTTCCAACCGCTTAATCTTCTTGATCATATTTCCCATGATCAATCATAGCCATCAGATATTCAATCTTGTCCAGGTTCAATGTATCCTTCGATCTAAAAATGTTTTACCCCACCTTGGAACTTGTGTTAGGGTATTGCGGTTCAATTTGAGCTGTAGATCTTCCTACCGATCTTTCTTTACCATAGATTCTTTAACAATCTTCATACATGGCTTACCAATCATTTAATTCACTCCAACTCATCAGCTTCCTTCATTAAATATCACATGTAAACATTTAATGCATTCTGTTATAGCTCGGTTGTAACTCGGTAAATACTAAACTTCACTCAGTAGACATTCTGCCTTCATTAACCGATAGAGATAACCTTAGGGTTTACCGACTAGGTTCCTTAGGGTTTACTGACTAGGTTCTTTGCTCGATAACATAGTATAGTATTAACCTTTCAAACAATAGCATATGTAGGATATCAAAACAATCTAAACATCATGATCTCATCATTGTCTAACTCAGTAATAGTTGCCCATTGAATAACTTATCCCCTTATTCATCATATTCTTTCTGTGTCTTTTACCGACATCTTTATACTCATCAAATCATACTTCTTAAGATATGGCAACATCATACTGAATTAGAAAATCAATTTCTTGACATCAATGACCAAATAATAATATTAAGATAGTAATCATCCTTAATCAGTTATATCCATAGTCATCAACAACCTTCTCAATATCCTGATTGAAATGCCAACAATCTCTCATTGTAAATGGAATGCCAACCTTCTTCTTGTCTGTTATAATGCCAACATGATGTTTATTGGGTTGAAGGTTTGAAATACAATTTGTTGAGTGTAGCATAGCTAAATAACATAGGATACCAAATAGAATTTCAGAAAGGAACTGTCAAAGTTCATGACAAGCATGGAAAGTTAGCTGCTACCAGGACACAGACAAAAGGTAATACATTTCACCTTGACTCAACTTGGAATAAATGTTTGTATGCAAAGATAGATGATACCTGGTTATGACATAAAGGGTTTTGTCATGTAAATTTTGATAATCTGATCAAAATAAGCAAGAAGCACTGAGTAAGAGGTCTACTGAGTTTGGAAAAACCTGAGAATGCTATGTTCTGAGGATGCCAGATGGGTAAGATGACAAGATCAAGCTTTACAAGTAAGTCTTACAGTTCTAAGGGAATTTTAGATCTTGTGCACACTGATCTTTGTTGTCCTATGAAAGTTCAAAGTTATTACGGTGATAAATATTTCATATTATTTTTGGATGACTATTCAAGGATGATGTCGGTAATGTTTTTAAAAGAAAAATCAGAAGCTTTTCAAATGTTTAAATGGTACAAGGCAAGAGTTGAAAATGAAACAGGAAGACAACTGAAATGTCTTAGATCAGATAGAGGAGGAGAGTTCACATTTGATGAGTTCAACTTATTCTACAATGATCATGGTATTAAAAGACAAGTCTCTGCACCGAGAACTCCATAGAAAAATGGAATAGCTGAGAGAACAAACGGATCTATTGTGGATTTTGCTAGAACAATGATGATTGAAAAGAAAGTGCCACAAACATTTTGCAGAGAAGCAATAAGCATAATAGTTTACACCCTGAACCAAGTACAATTGAAGAAAGGTACTTTGAAGACACCATATAAAATCTAGTATGAGAAGAAACCTAATGTAAGTTATTTTAAAATCTTTGGAAGTAGATGCTATGTACACAAAGATGATAGAAATGGAAAATTTGATCAGAAAAGTGAAGAAGGAACATTTCTAGGTTATTCTTCTAGAAGCAAAGCATTTAAATGTCTGATCAAATCATCTAACAAAATAGTAGAAAGTGCAAATGTGAAAATTGATGAATTTGTAGAAAGAAATGATGAAGGAGATTCCAAAGAACAGAATACTATGATGAATTTGTCTATGTTCAACTGACAAGTCTTACCGAGAAAACTGTTGAAGAAAATGAAGAGAATATCCAGTTACCGAGTGATGAAGAAGATCATATAGAGCCTACCAAGCCTGTATTAGCCAATTATGTCAGAAGACATCATGTACCAAGTCAGATTATAGGAGATAAGGATGATCCAGTGATGACAAGGAACAAACTAAGACAGAACACATGTCTGATATCTGAATTTTAACCAAGAATAGTGAAAGAGGCATTTAACAGTGAAGATTGGATAAATGCTATGACAAAAGAGATTAAGCAAATCAAGAAGAATGACACATTGAAACTAATCCCAAGACCAAAGGAGAAAAATGTAATCAGTACAAAGTGGATTTTCATAAACAAGCTAAATGCAAAAGGAGAGGTCATTCAAAATAAAGCAAGACTAGTTTGCAAAGGTTATGCTCAAGAAGAAGGAATTGATTATGGTGAAACTTTTCAACCTGTGGCTACACTTGAAGGTGTAAGAACATTGTTGGCATATGTTGGTTTCAAGAACTTCAAGATATATGAAATGGATATCAAATCTACATTTTTGAATGGAATATTAGAAGAAGAAGTTTTTATTGAACAACCTGAAGGATTTGTTGAAGATAAGAATAAAGATCAGGTATGTAAATTGAACAAAGCTTTATATGGTTTGAAACAAGTACCTAGAGCATGGTATGAAAGATTGCACTCTTATTTGATTAAGATTGGTTTTATAAGGACAAGTGAGAAAAATAGTATGTACACGAAGAATGATGAAAATGGAATACTGATCTCAGCCATATTTGTTGATGATATTATATTTTGTGGAAATGAAATGAGCAAAGAATTTGAGATGTCATTAATCAGTGAGATTAAGTATTTTATAGGTTTACAGATATTGCAAATGAAAAATGAGATTTTCATTACTCAATCCAAGTACATAAAGAAAATCTTGAAGAAATTTGGAATGGAGGATTCAAAACCAGTAAGTACTCCTATGACTACCAACTGTAAATTATCAAAGAATGATGAATCTGCATCTATTGATAAGACAATTTACCGATCCATGATTGGAAAGCTACAATATGTTGTTCACAATAAACCAGACATAGCACATGCAGTAGGTATAGTTGCAAGATTCTCTGCAGATCCTAAGGAAACACACATGACAACAATCAAGAGAATTTTCAAATACTTGAAAGGCACTAAGGATTATGGCTTAGTATATCAGAAAGGAAATGATTTTGATTTAAAAGTTTATACTGATGCTGATTGGGCAAGCAACATTGATGATAGGAAAAGTACAAGTGGAGGAGCTTTCTTGCTAGCAGAAAGACTAGCGAGTTGGCTTAGCAACAAACAAGGATGTGTTTCACAGTCAGCAGCAGAAGCTGAATATGTTGTTGCGGCATTGAATTGTACTAATATAGCATGGAGAAAACAACTATTGGAAGGTATAAATGAGAAAATTACCCAGCCAGTAACTATATTCTGTGACAATACCAGTGCCATTAACATTTCAAAAATTTTTGTTATGCACTCTAAGACAAAGCACATCTCTATCAAATATCATTATCTTAGAGAAGAAGCTCAAGAGAAGAAAGTGGTGTTGGAGTATGTTAGCACAAAGGAGAAAATAAAAGATATCTTCACCAAACCATTACCAAGGGACACTTTTGAGTATCTCAGAAGTAAGTTAGGGGTCCTACCCCTATCTTCTACTCACTAACCGAGTTCGGTGAAAGCATCAATTTGATGACTCTACAGAATATCTTTTAGGAGTTGATGTTGATTTACACACTTTAGGATGTTTTCTAAAGGTGTGCAGGATACAATAAAGGAAATAGGAATTGAAGACAAAATACTCTGACTGAGACTTAGTTGATACACAACAGCAGGAATTCACTTCATACAGGAGGAAATTATTTTTTAGTTCTTTACTTTTCGGCATTGTTGTCAATGGGGGAAAAGACTAAAGAAGATTGAAGGAGAAGACTAGAGAAAATAGGAGAACTCTAATGTATGGGGAAGAAGTCTGTTGACAACAAGAGAGCATTTCAACATTTCAGAATCATAGCAATCCGAATCTTTTTAAGGTCAAATCAATTGGTTTTTCCATCAATGCCAAAGGGGGAGATTGTTGGCATTTGGCATTATAACAGACAATGGGAGATTGTTGGCACTTCAATAAGGATATTGAGAAGGTTGTTGATGATTATGGATATAACTGATTAAGGATGTTTACTATCTTAATATTATTATTTTATCATTGATGTCAAGAAATTGATTTTCTAATTCAGTATGATGTTGCCATATCTTACGAAGTATGATTTGAAGAGTATAAATATGTCGATAAAAGACACAAAAAGAATCTGATGAATAAGGGGATGAATAAGGTATTCAATGGGCAACTATTACCAAGTCAGACAATGATGAGATCATGATATTTATATTGTTTTGACATCATACATATGTTGTAAATTGTAATGTTAATACTACACTATGTTACCGAGCAAATAACCTAGTCGATTAACCCTAAGGAACCTAGTTGGTAAACCCTAAGGTTATCGCTATCAGTTAATGAAGGTGGAATGTCTATCGAGTGAAGTTTAGTATTTATCGAGTTGTAATCGAGTTATAACCGAGCTGTAACAGAATGCATTAAATGGTTACATGCATTATTTAATGAAGGAAGCTGATGAGCTGGAACTGATTAAATGATTGGTATGTCGTGCATGAAGTTTTTTTAATGAATCTATGGCAAAGGAAATCGGCATGAAGATCTACAACGCAGATTGAACCGCATTACCCTAGCATAAGTTCCTAGGTGGGGTAAAATGTTTTTCAAATTGAAAGATGCATTGAACCTGGACAAGTTTGAAGATCTAATGGCTATGATTGATCATGGGAAATGTGATCAAGGAGATTAAGTTGTTAGCTAATTGTTTATAAATAGGGAACTGTTGATAAACAATGCATGCGGGCAAGTGTATGCACAGGGATGCTACATAGTGATTACCAAGCACAAAAGCTTGAAGACCTATTCGAATAATAGAGTATAGAAGCCCAACAAATGGACAAGATTAGTTCTATGTCTAGATTGTATTGAGAAAATAAGAATCTTCTTTAGCATTTTAGATGTGAAGTTGCAGATAGATTTTTATTACTATTATTTTGTGAAAGTGATAGAAAATATCTTAATCGAGTGGACTTAACTGTCTTATTGAGTGTTTGAAATCCTTTAACAAGGTCACTTCTAACAAGGTGAAGATCCTAATAGATTTGAGGGAAATCCCTTAACCAGGTCACATCTAGCAATGTTTTTGTAATTGTAAAGCGGAAAATCGAACCCTAGGTGTTCCCCCCACTCCAAGGAGAGAGAAAGGAGGTCACTAAGGTTGACAGTTTTCACTTAGGAGAGACTTTACATTCAAAAGAGGGGTTGAAACTCACAAGATCCAATCCCACACAATGCAAGATTGAATTCTAAATGAGTTTCAAGGGTTGAGACATCAAGGATACCCTCTTTTGTAAAGAATGTAGATTGAAGGATTGAACTAGGAGTGTATGTAAAAGTAAGAAAGATTCGCTTGTAGATGGAGATAGGGACATGGGATGAAGCTATGGACCTGAAATTAGCAATAAAATGTTGAGACAATGCTATCCTGCAAGTTTGAGCAAAAGTTGACGGGACGATGGCGCCCGAAGTGCACACGGTCCTCCGAAAAATCTGCGAAACGAAGGGGGATCTATTTGTCTCTGCACAAGGATTCCAGATCTTCAATTACAGCCACGTACCTACAACCTACACATAGAAAAGAGAGGGCGATTGGGGGGTTAGGGATTTGGGGTTTTCCTTCAGTTCAAACCCTGGTTTTGGAATTAACCAAGAAATGAGAATGTTGTAAATGTAAATGTTTGTAATGTAATCAAGTATTGATACCTTGTTGTAAGAATGTTTGTATTCTTACATGCGAAGGTGTAATGATGTTGTATGTTGTAGGTTGTAGGTGATCTCCTCTTCAATGGTCGAATCCTTGTCTTGAATGCAACACCTAGCCTTGAATGGAGACCTAGAATGCTCAATTGCTTGAAGGAATGCTTGAATGCTTGAATGTTTGAATGTTTGAATATCGCTTCCGCCTCTTGCATACATATGTTTTTCCTCCTTTTTTCAGGAGGGGAAATGTAGTTTATATACTTGTCAATTAGGGTTAGGAGACTGATTTTTCTGACCTTAGGCCGACCTAGGAGCATTATTTTCCAAATTGAAAACTTGAAGACCCGATGCCCAACAAGAGACCGGGCCCAAAATAGGGCCAAGGACCAGGGCACTGGCGCCATGGTCCTGAGGGACCAGGGTGCTAGGTGCCATGGTCCTGAAGGACCAAGGCACTGGGCGCCATGGTCTTGAAGGACCAGGGCGCTGGGCGCCATGGTCCTGAAGGACCAGGGCACTGGGCGCCATGGTCCTGAGGGACTAGGGCACTGGGTGCCATGGTCCCACCTCTCGGGACAGTAGGGTGCAAGGAAGATCAGGCCAAGGTGCAGAAAGATGTAGTTTTTTTGATGTCATAAACAGGTTTCGAGGTCTCCATTCAGGTTCAACGTTGTGCCACCATCATGAAGACCCAAATGCAGTCAAAATTGCAAGTGTCGCAATTTTACGACGCTATAGTAATCTTTAATGAGATTTTCTTTTAACCGAGCATTCTCTAGAAGAGTATATTTCTTAGTGGGTCCGAAATCCCACAGTGGTTTTTCCCTATTTGGGTTTCCACGTTAAATCTGGTGTTATGAGGTTTATGATGTTTATATGCTTTTGAGTTTGCATGTTTACCAGTTTTGGTTACTTTACTGAAGTATATGTTATCGAGGTTGAATCTGATGTTTTTTTGGGAAGATTAAGTTTGTATGATTCACTCCCCCCCTCTCATCTTGTTGGCTATTGGATCTGTACTTACATTAAGTATCAGAAGTATCATTGGGTCTATAGGTAAATTGGACACATTATCCAAATTCAGTTCTTCTAACATTCAAACTATAGATAAGATAAATGAGGAGACCATTCAGGAAAGAGTTAATAAGGAGAAGGATAATTTCTTTGACAAAACAATAAAGGATTGTACATAACAGATTGATTCATTATTATCGGCACTTAATTCCACCATTATGAAATACAATGAATTGTATAGGGAAGCATGGAAACCTCACCATCTAACAAAATATATTGATGAGCAAATAAGGAAAACACAGAAAGAGATTGATGATATTGCTAACAATATGATTGGTTCTTCAGAACTTACATCAGTTTTGGATCAAGAGATGGCTATTTATAAAGAGAAGATTGAGAAGTTGGAAAGAGAAAAGGCAAGGCTGAGAATGAAAACCTAGGAGTTAAAGAACAAAATTGGTCCTAGATTGGATAGCTTGTTAACACACTGGAATGAGCTAACCAAGGCAACTATTCAAGGAGAAAGATCACCGAAGCAACATATGCATTATCTCACTGGGATGATCCAACAGATAGAGACTGCAATTTCTGATAGTATAGTTTTTGCAAGGTCTTAACTTGGTTTTGGAAGACATTTTTCAGATTGTACATAACCGGCTAAAGGTTTCTCAGTAAATTTTGAATTTTTTATTCTTTTGACATCCTTTGTCATTGATGTCAAAGGGGGAGTAGTGTAATGAGAAAATGTACAAAAGGAGATCATTTTCTCAAGGGGAGCACTATCGGTTTTTGGATTTTTCTCATGAGTGTTACCATCAATGCCAAAGGGGGAGATTGTTGGCATTATACACTTAGATGAGAATGGTTGATGTTGTCATTGATGGCAACCAAATATTAACATGTGTTCATAGGTTATATCGGTAATAGACTTCACCTACCAACACCGGCAGTTACAACAAGGGTTATTCACATCGTCATCCAGTTACACCGGTAGCAGATCATACCGACACTCTAAGCCGACTCAGAAATACTATTGTTTTGTATTATAATTATATTTATATAGCCGACATGATGTATTGTTAAGACTCATATATGTATGAGATCTTGTAGATCATTTTGATATGTAATTAGGTAATAAAATAAGCGAGATATGTGATGTTATAGGTTATGATACCAAATAGTTGTTGATGCACTTTGATGTATTTATTTTGAGAGAGAATAAGAGCAGAGCAGAGGGAAGCAAGGTTTGGTAGAGGTATCAGATAGATCTTAAACTGGTACTGAATCTAGCATTGTAGATGCTATTTTGAGTAGTACATTGTTATTGGATTTAACCATCCAATTGTAGTCAATGGGACTCCTTTTGTTGTTGAGCAGTGAGATCTAGGCAGTTGGTCTTCCTGCATGTGCAGGCCCCTATTGTACTAAGTAATATTTATTCATATTGGCCAATGAGTAAATATTGTGGGTCACAAATCCAACCAACGTTTTTCCCCTATCGGATTTCCTCTCCAAAAATATATTTGTTATGGTGTGCATTGATGCTTATTATTTTGTTTCTCTTTACTACATTATTATTTTCTTACCGGCATATTAGTTTGGATTGTAAAGTTTCAAATAAGTTTAAATCTTTCATCTACTGGTTAGACACTGATTCACCCTCCCCCCTCACAGTTTCTTTGGGACTAACCAAGTATTTAACAATCTCACGATGGAAACCCAAGCTAAGGGACTAGATATGGCAATGTAAGGTGATAGAATGGTGCATTGAATGGCATGTGGGCCATGAGAACAGACATGTCAAGAGGTTCCTAAAAAAATATTTTTCTTTTATGTCCTTGGTTTTGATCAAGATCAAGAGATGGATAGGATAGGATGGAGATAGAATAAGCAAGATCAAAGGTAATAAGGGATGCTAAAAGCACGAAATGAAAAGATAATGGATATGGATAGTGTGGATAAGGTTAAGTGGATAGGATGTATGATGGTTGTGGGGATACTTAACCTAACCTTATCAAGATCAAAGGTTAAAAAGGGGATATGGAGGTAGATCGGGTGAATGAGGGATAATGAAGGATGAGGGATAATTGAGGATGAGGCTGATAGGATAGCATGGATGAAAATTTCCCCAACTGTAGAGTGTAATAGGGTAATGCATTACACATGATGTATGTTTGCCAATTTTCATCATGGTATTTTACCAAGGTTCCACAATATGTGATCTTCAACATCAGACAAATTATTTCTCTTTACTCTTTTTTTTCACTTTTTTTCTTTCTTTCTTCTCTTTTTGACTTTTTGGAAGATAATGGGTGCATGAATAGAGATGGAGGAAGGAATCAAGCATCATTTTCTTTGGATGGTACCCCTAAAATATGTGCTACAATGGACCATGGATATTGAAAGTATTCTCAAAGACATTGGTAGGGTAATAGTAAAGGGAGATGAAATGGATGATGAGATGGAATGTGGTATGCAAAGGATTGGATGTGAGAGATGATGGGATGGAAAATAGGTGTTAGATGATGGATAGGATGTTGGAATATTTATGCATAGGTGGAGAGAAATTTTGGTGAGATCAACATTGGTACACACCTTGAAGGGTGGTGGAGTGATGGAGGAAAAATGGATTTTATATTTTGAGATTTTGATGGAGAAGTGGATGTAGATTTCGGGACATAAGGACCCAAAATCAATGGAGGTCATGGAGGATTTAAGATAGTGGATTTTGGGACATAGGGACCCAAAATAGATTAGAAATGTGGGAGATATTTAGAGGGAAGAGTGAAGGAAGCCTTTAAGATAGCAAGCTTAGATGCAAATTTTGATTTTTCTTTAGGATGCAATTCTTCTTTGAGAAATTTGAGAATCCACATGATTTTTTCTTTTTCTTTTTTCTTGATGGGATTTTGTGGCCTTGTGGATATTTTATTTTATTTTACATGTCTTTTATATGGGACATGATAGTCCTTGGATGTATGTGGATGTTTGGACATATGGATTATATGATTGACATCCAAATTGCTTCCTATGATGGAGAAAATTAGGGTTTCACCAA
This sequence comes from Cryptomeria japonica, assembly GCF_030272615.1. Lineage (NCBI taxonomy): Eukaryota > Viridiplantae > Streptophyta > Pinopsida > Cupressales > Cupressaceae > Cryptomeria > Cryptomeria japonica. Next base: position 214,418,512 of record NC_081414.1, on the reverse strand, counting down.
TTAAGGTAATTGTTGATCCCTGATCGGGTTTGAAGACCTAAAGAGGGGCAACTAGGAAGTTCCAATAGGGTGGGACTCATTGCATCATGTGGAACAACCTCCAAGATTTTAGAAGTCAGATGTTTTTTATTTAGAAAGTGGGGCTAGGAAGGGAAAGAAGGAATCCTAAACCTAACCCTATCAGATAAAGAAAGGAAACTCATAAAAGTAGGGAGATTTTCAGGAACATTTGCAGACAATAGTTGCTAAGCTTGACTATTGATAAAGCAAGGCACAATACATCACAATCCCTTTAATATGGGGAAAAGAATAGGGCATGCAAAGTAACTCTGACATAAGACACGATATTCCAATCCAATTTTAAAGGGGGGAACCTGTAATGGCAAAGATCAATGAACAATCTGACAATTCCAAACACAAACCTTTTTTCAATTTTGCAAGGATGGTATAATCTAAAATTTATTTCATGAGCATGAATGAGTGATCTATGCACATGATTCATAGTTTCATAAAGGAAAATTACAAAAAAATGCAAATAGAAATTTAGTAAATATAATTAGCACTAAACATTATTAACTCGACTTCCATTTCTATGATTTTACAAAATCAAACCAGATCACTTGATCTAGCAATCATTTTCACAAAATGTTTCAAAAAATTATAATGACTTATACAAATATCCTATTTCTTTCAGAAGATAATGAATTTGAGTTTTCAATATCCAACCTAAAACTTGAGAAGAAAATAAGATTCGATCAGATCATATTCTTTTCAAAAGAAAAATCTCTATCTTAGTCATCCTATGTTCCTAGCTTTTATAGCCCCTTCCACTATAGGGAAGATAAGATTTTCTTTTGATCACCATTCTAGAAGATCTGATTTGGAATGACAATATCTGACCCCTTTCACGCTGGAAGGTCATGAGTTACAATCTCCAAAAATTATCAGCATGATGGACACATAGGTTGTGTTGTGTTTCTGTATCATATTCTAGCAGCCTTGAACTTTGCATAACCTTCCTCCATAGACTCGAAGACATCAACTAGGAAAGGTCAAAGTCAAAAATTGATCATGCACCACATGTGGCATGCTATCAGAGACTTGGGAATCCACCCATATTTTGTAATCTTCTTTCTCTGATGGGCCAAAATGTGGCAAGCCATTAGAGAGAAGCTAGAGAAGAAAATCTTTTTCTTGTAGGGACACACAAAATCACAACGTGTCCCATGGGGCACGCCATGCAATAAAGAAAGGATCTATCCCTTAGAAAGAAAAGAGGCAAAATGGAAACCACCATAAAAGGTTTTACAGTCTTGGTGACTCACACAGGACCAAATCCAAAATATTTGGCTTCGCAGACTAGTGCCTCAGACACTTCCAATTATATTGATAAACTTCACTACAAAGAGCCCAAAAAATATGTACACTCTGAAATTGTTCGAAGTAAAAATCTCCTACCACAACAAATAGCTGTAAAAGATTTTTCATGAAAATTTTGAAACTTTTCAAAAATTTAAACCTACCATACCATAGCCTACAAAAGTAAAATGTTAGCTGGAAACACTTAAAACATACATCAGCAAAATCCACGTGAAGAGAAGAGGACACCAAAATTGAGATTTTTTCATGGAAGGGAGAACAAAATATGCCATAAGACAAAAGATAGTATTAATGGTAATAATATCACTTTACAATATAAATTAGGGTTTTTCTTAGGCCCTTGAATCATGATAATAAATACCCAAAATTTTAGAAAGTCATAAGTTATGGTGATTTATCCCGTTACTCATGTGTGTGCATTGTGTAGACACTTAAATTAATTATTTTAATTAATTTAACTCTCTCACATAGTTAATTTATTTAATTTTGTTAATCCTTGTTCTCCTCAATATTAATTAAATTAAATTTAATTAACATTGTTAGTATGGTCCAATAATTGATTTATTTAATAAATCAATTTTTCCCATTCTTCTAAGGTATCCAAAATTAATAATCTCCCATTTAATTAATTAATCTCAATTAGTTCATTAACCCAGGCGATTCCTACAAATCACTTTTTCCTAATCCATGATTAGCCTAATTAATTCTTCTAGAAACCCTCCTAATCCCACTTACCATTATTCCTCTAATTTTTAATTGCCTCGACTCATTCTCTCTCCTATTCAAATCCTCCTACAAATCCACTTGCCCTAATCCCACCTAATCATTTTTCTAATCTCTCTCCTAATGGGTTTCTAGAGGCTAATTATCATGATTATCCACAAAGTCAGCTCCTTGTCCCCTCACTCAACCACTTTCCTTAAATGATCTCCTCACATTTCTCTATGAATCCCCCATCCAGCTACCTTCCTTAAATTCTCTTTTCCTAGGTGAATGTAAGGTTTTCAAAAATCTCACATTTCTCTAAGTATCCCTTCCTCCAAGAAATTTAAATTCCTCTTTATTCCTCCAATCCCCATGATCCTCTTTTTAGGAAATTTTTAATTCCTCCTTCTCATCATCCAAGGAATATTTTTATTCATTTATTCTTCCCTAGGTGCATTGGGAAGCCTTCCTAATGTGTTAGGTCCCAGAGACAACTGAGAGGAGAGGGGGAGGGGGGGGGGGGGGTGAATTAGTTGTCTAATAAATTCAGCCAAAACTTAATGCTTAATGCTGGTAAACCAAACTTTATGCCGGTAGACAATTTTAACAGTTAATTGCAATACCGGTAAAGATTGATGCATGAAACAGAAAGACAATAACATCCACAACACATAACACAAATATTTGTATGTGGAAATCTTGTAAGGGGAAAAACCATGGTGGGAAGCCTTACCCACAATCAAATGATACTACTGCAGATAGTATGTGTGTACAATATGGAGTCTGCACATGCAAAAAGGCCAGCTGTCGAGAGCTCACTGCTCAATCACAAAATGAGAGTCACACTGACTACAATTGGATGGTTAAATCCTATGATGATGTACTACATAAAATAGGATCTTCATATGCTAGATTCAATAGCGGTTTAGTTCTAATTGCCTTCACAAAAAACTTCCTTCAACCTTCAAATGATGTTTGTGTGTATATCTCTTCTTATTTTTGCATATATCTTATTACAATTCTTTTTCCCAATCGCATATCAATGTCACAAATGAGATCTTACATTTATATCATAACCTAAGACCAATTGAATAGGTCGGCTCACTAAAAGATATTACAATAAAATCAATTACAAATAAATCAATATCTGATGCATGATGTCGGCTCAAATGCATTACAATAATAATAAATCATCTTTGTAATGTGTCGTGCTGATCTAGAATAGATATGCCTGCCAGTACATATCCTAGACCTATTTGTCGGTAACAGCAAATATGAAAACCCGAATAAACAAATAACCAAATCACCAAAACCAAGTGATCAAATAATGTCTTTGACATAACCAAGTAGTCTCCAATTCATTTCAAGTGTCAGGGAACAATATAATATGTTGGTGAACCAAATACTGGTGACTGTGCATTAGTCTCTGACTTGCCGGTGAACATAACCAAAGATTTGCAAGTGTTGATAAGTGTTGACAAGTGATGACAGGTGTTGACATCAATGACAAAACCATATCAATATATCCAAAATACCAACAATCTCCCCCTTTGGCATTGATGGCAACACAAGATGGAAAAACCATCAAAGTGCCAAAATAGAAATGCCAAAAACCAAAAACCAACAATCTCCCAAAGAGATCATTAACCAGAAATGAAACTACATATACAGAGAGTAATCAATCTATTCAACAATCTCTCCCCAAAGTAACAATCTCTCCCCCAAGGGATAATGTGTTTTTTCATATCAACATCAAATGCCAAAGCATTACAAATACCAGTTTCAAATACAAAATACCAACTTATTATACCAACTACTCCCCCTGAGAAGTATCTCTCTTCATCAAAGTCGAAATAAAAGATTTCTCTATTAATTATGTTGGTTGATGACAACCATCAACTATCTAAGTCTCTATCGGTGGGGGTAGGACTCCAAGTTGCTCTCTGAGATATTCAAAAGCTTCCTTAGGCAAAGGCTTTGTAAAAATATCTGCAATCTGCTCTTTAGTATTCACATAAACCAATTTCACTTCTTTTGCTTCAACATTCTCTTTTAGAAAATTGAATTTAATAGAAACATGTTTAGTTTTAGAGTGAAATACCGGGTTCTTTGATATATCAATTGCTGCCATATTATCACAGTAAATAGTTATAGGTTCCTTGCATTTTACCTTTATGTCCTTCAACATTTTTTTGATCCATAATACATGTGTACAATTAGTTGCTACTGCAACATATTCTGATTCTGCTGTTGATAGACTTAAACAACTATGTTTCTTGCTTAACCATGAAATTAGTCTGCTACCAAGAAAAAATGCTCCGCCAGTGGTGCTTTTTCTATCATCCACATCTCCTACCCAGTTAGCATCTGTGTAAGCACATAAGTCAAAATTTTCATCTCTAGGATACTATAAACCAAGAGTTGTAGTGCCTTGTATGTACCAGAAAATCCTTTTCACTGCTGATTCATGATTTTCTTTAGTTTTACTCTGAAATCTTGAAACAATACATACTGCATTCATAATATTAGGTCTTGTTTGTGTCAAATACAGTAAACCTCCTATCATAGACTTGTATCTATTCGGATTAACAGGTGTTTATTCATCCTTCAAAGATAATTTATCAATTGTAGTCATAGGTGTGCTTACCGGTTTATAGTTTTCCATGCCAAATTTCTTTAGTAATTCCTTCAAGTACTTAGATTGACATAGGAATATACATTTATCAGTCTGTGAAATCTGCAATCCTAAAAAGAATTTTATCTCTCCAATCATAGACATTTCAAATTCTTGCTGCATTTTGTTAGAAAAGTCTTTACACAATCCATCTTCTCCTCCAAAGATTATATCATCAATAAAAAATTCAATAACCAAGATGTCATCATCAGTCACTTTGTAGTATAGATTGTTGTTAGCATTACCTTTAGTGTATCCAAGCTTCAAAAGATATTTGTCCAATCTAGCATACCAAGCTCTAGGAGCTTGTTTTAGACCATATAAAGCTTTCCTTAACCTACAAACCATGTATTTGTTATCTGTCAAAGAAAATCCATCAGATTGTTTAATATAAACTTCTTCTTCAAGATCTCCATTCAAAAATGCACATTTACCATCCATTTGATATACTTTATAGTTCTTGTGTGTTGCAAAAGCCAATAAAAGTCTGACTGCCTCAATTATAGCTACCGTTTTGAAGGTTTCATTGTAATCAATTCCTTCTTTCTGTGAATATCCTTTACACACTAATCTTTCTTTATTTCTGATTACCTTACCATCTTCATTAAGTTTATTTCTAAAAACCCATTTAGTTCCAATTACATTTTTCTCTTTAGGTCGGGGAACTAATGACCAAGTGTTATTCCTTTTAATTTGTTCCAATTCATCTTTCATAGATTTAATCCAATATTTATCTTCACATGCCTCATTAATTGATGTAGGTTCAATTGGAGAGATAAGACATACCTCTTCATTTGCCAATCTTCCTCTAGTCATAACTCCATGAAATTTGTTTCCAATTATCTAATCTTCAGAATGATTCAATCATACATACCGAGGTGTTTTTACTTGATGTTGTTCTTCAGTGACTGTTGAATCTCCAAATGATGCTAATGTAACTGAATCACCATTCTATACTGGTGTATTCACATTAAGTTCATTTGTGATTATCTCTATTGCCGGTTCAGAGTCTGTGTACCTTGAATTTCCTCTAAAATGTTCATCAATCTTCACATTTGCACTCTCAACAATTTTCTACAATCTCTTGTTAAAACATCTATATGCCTTGCTCTTAGATGAATAAACAATAAATATTCCTTCATCACTTCTAGGATCAAATTTTCCAATATACTCATCTCTTCTAATATAGCATTTATTTCCAAATATTCTGAAATATTTAAGAGTAGGAGTATTACCAAACCATAGTTCATGAGGGGTCTTACCGGTTTCACCTCTGATGTGAACTCTATTGAATGTATAAACTAATGTATTGACCGCTTCTCTCCAGTATATATGAGGTAGATTTGCTTCTGATATCATACTTCTGGCTGCATCCAAGATAGCTCTGTTTTTCCTTTCCACAACTCTATTTTGCTGGGTTATCTGGGGTGCTGATAACTATCTTATGATCCCATTCACTTCACAGAATGTATTAAATTCCTTAGATGTGAATTCACCTCCTTGATCTAATCTCAAACATTTGATTTTATTGTCAGTTTCATTTTCTACCATCACATTGAATAGTTTGATTTTCCCAAATGCTTCAGATTTCTCCCTGAGAAAAGTAACCCAACACATTCTAGAATAGTCATCAATGATTAGCATAAAATACCTACCTCCTTGTATACTTCTAGTTCTTGCTGGACCACATAAATCAGTATGAATTAAATCAAGAACATTGTTAGACTTCTCTGGAATACTTTTTAAAGTTTCTCTAACTTGCTTTCCAAATTAACATTCCTTACATACCGGATTGTGAGGTTTAACAATCTTAGGTAAATCTCTTACCACCTTAGTAGTACTGATTTTGACAATGCAATCAAAATTTACATTACAAAATCTCTTTTGCCATAACCAACTTTCATCAATATGTGTAATCAAACATGCTTTCTCATTGTTGTTCAAATGAAAGATATTACCTCTAGTCTGATTACCAGTTGCAATTTCCAAACCAGTTCTATTTAAGATTTTGCATTTACCATTCTTGAATTGTAACTGAAATCCTTTCTCAACTAATTGACCAACACTCAAAATATTATGCTTCAAACCTTCAACATAGTAAACATTATGAGTATTGTGTTTACCCTCAAAAGATATAGTGCCCTTTCCTTTGATCAAAAGAGTTTTATCATCTCCAAATCTTACTAGACGTCGATTGTATTCCTGAAAGGTTAAGAATTTACTCTCATCACCAATCATGTGATGTGAGCATCCTGAATCAATAATCCATTCATCCTTATCTTCAACTTTATCTACCAGGGCTTGCTCTACCAGTTGAACAGTAGGTGCGGGTTGATCTTCTATTATAGCAACAAAAGCCCATCCATTGTTGGTTTGATCCTCATCAAAATCACTAATAACTCCATCAGCATAATAACAAGATTTGTCTCTATTCTTCTTAAACTTGTATTTCTGATAATCAGGGTTAGGCTTATATGCTCTTTTAGCTTCTTCTCTTAATCTTACATGTCTATCAGGACATCTAGAAGCCATATGACCAATCTTATTATAGTTAAAACATTTAAATGGTGCTTTACCTTCATACTTACTTCCAATTGGACCTTTAGGCATTTTCCTTGCAAATAGTGCTTCAAGTTCTTCATTTTCTCTCCTTCTTTCTTCAAGTTCTCTTGCATAGAAGGCTTTTCAATCAGATTTATCAGATGATGATGATGATGATGCCTTGAAAGCTAGATCTGTCTTAATAGTAGTAACATGACCAAATTCCTCAAGCTCAAAAGTTGAAAGTTTTCCAACCAAAGTGTCTTTAGATACTAATGTATTAGGCATTGTTCTCAATTCATTTATAGTAGTAACTTTCATTTTATATGCTAGTGGCAAAGCTCTTAAAACTTTAGAAACAATCTCATCTTCACTTAAGGTTCCTCCACAACATTGTATACACAAAACAATTTCATTTACTCTTTCCATAAAAGCAGAAATTCTTTCTTCTTCTTCCATTTTCAAACTTTCATACCTGACCCAGAAGCATTCAAGTTCTGCAATTTTGATTATGGAATCTCCTTCATTCATTTTTTCTAGTTTGTCCCAAACAGCTTTATCAGTAGATATGTCTGATAATCCCATGACTTGTTGATCTGACAATGCGGTCAAAAGTGCTTCTCTTGCTTTGCAATCATTTTCCTCATCTTTAGCCAAGGTTGGTGGATTAGGTTGACCTTGAGTAGGAGGAGTATAGCCATTCTTTGTAACATCCCATATGTCCTTTCCAATGCAATTAAAATGTGTCTCCATCCTAATATTCCATATGCCATAGTTAGTTCCATCAAGTTTCGGACTGTCCTTCCTGAAATAGTTAGAAGACATTGGATGTCCTCAAGCTATTAAACTTCCACAAAAGAAGGACTAGGCTCTGATACCAATTGTTAGGTCCCAGAGACAACTGAGATGGGAGGGGGGTTGAATCAGTTGTCTAATAAATTCAACCAAAATTAACTTAACCAAAACTTACTACTTAATGTCAGCAAACCAAATTTTATGTTGGTAGACAGTTTTGTCAGTTAATTGCAGTACCGGTAAAGATTAATGCATGAAATAGAAAAACAATAACATCCACAACACATAACACAAATATTTGCATGTGGAAACCTTGTAAGGGGAAAAACCATGGTGGGAAGCCTTACCCACAATCAAATGATACTACTGCAGATAGTATGTGTGTACAATATGGAGTCTGGACATGCAGAAAGGCCAGCTACCTAGAGCTTACTGCTCAATCAAAAAATGAGAGTCACACTTACTACAATTGGATGGTTAAATCCAATAATGATGTACTGCATAAAATAACATCTTCATATGCTGGATTGAGTTATGGTTTAGTTCTGATTGCCTTCACAAAAACCTTCCTTCAACCTTCAAATGATATCTGCATGTATAGCTCTGCTTATTTTCACATATACCTTATTACAATTCTTTTTCCCAATTGCATATCAATCTCACAAATGAGATCTTACATTTATATCATAACCTAAGACCAATTGAATAGGTTGGCTCACTAAAATATATTACAATAAAATCAATTACAAATAAATCAATATCTGATGCATGATGTTGGCTCAAATGCATTTAAAATAATAATAAATCTTCTCCATAATGTGTCGTGCTGATCTGGAATAGATATGTCTGTCGATGCATATCCTGGACCTATTTGCTGGTAACAACAAATATGCAAACCCGAATAAACAAATAACCAAATTGCCAAAAGCAAGTGATCGAATAATGTCTTCGACATAACCAAGTAGTCTCCAAGTCATTCCAAGTGTCGGTGAACAATATAATCTATCGGTGAACCAAATACCGGTGACTGTGCATAAGTCTCTGACTTGCCGGTGAACATAACCAAAGATCTCCAAGTGCTGATAAGTGTTGACAAGTGATGACAGGTGTTGACATCAATGATAAAACCATATCAACATATCCAAAATACCAACATAATGAAACTTGAGGAGTGTGGAGACAAGAAATACCTTTATGACATATCTCTTGGACTCCACATTTCTCTTGTCAATTTCTCTTGATCCATGTGTGGGATCACATGCAATCTTGACCCTCCATTTCCTCTCTCCTTCCTCTATAAATTGGAGACTCCACTCCTTCATTCTCCATCTCTAAATCAAGTAAGTTTATGCTGCCCATTTGAGTTTAGACAATCGTCCAAAGCACCCAAATTATAGCCAAATCCATACTCATCCATCACGTAGCCATTTATCCATCCATCTCATCCTCCCATCAATCATATTGTGTACATTTGGAGAACCAACCACATATAATCCAAGAGAAAAACAAGTGGAGCATCAAAAGGGGCATCTTCACTTTATCAAGTTGAATTCGAGGAACAAGAGACAACTATGAAGGTATAATGGTGTTTTTATTAAGTTTATTTCAATGTTTCATATTCATTTATGTTTAAACTAATCATTTGTCTCCTTTCTAGTTTTCCCTTGGTTCATTTTGGCATGCCTGGTAGGACCCATGTCCCTTATTTAACGATTTTGTGAAGTTTTTTGTAAGTTTTAGTTGCAAGTATCGAAACAACACGGTGCCTGCACTCCAGTGCAAGGGACACAAGTTCAGTACCGACGATATGAGCTTTGATGCATGCACACGTGCTTCAGTGCGCAGAATTCAAATTGAAATTTTCCTAACCCGCCTTTTCTGCAGGTCTGCCAATCAGCGCAAGTGTTGCGGGAATAACGCATCCGCCCACAACATCCCTTCATTCACCTTCTCATCCTTATCCCTATTCATTCTTCTTTCTATTTTTTTTAATCAGTCATCGAAAAGAAAATATAAAGAAAAAAACCTAAAAAAAAAAGATTAGTTGAATTCTTTATCTAGCCTTTTTATTTTTCTAAGTGCGTCGCTTTAGCATGAGTGCTCTGCGAATAGCGCGGGTGCTTCGAACACATCCCACTCATTTTCAAAAAATTGAATTTTTAAATTTTTGTCTAACCACTAACCTGCTTTTCCATTTTCGCGTGAGCACACGCACTTCGACGTGATCAACATTCAAGTAGCATGACTGACATAGGTATAATTTGCATTTTTCAAGATTTTTTTGCATTCTCTGTATTTCCTATTTTTGGCTTTCTAACCCCACTACAATGCATACCCAAGCGTTTCAGCGCCTATGCAGGCACTTCAACGCGACAGTCTATAGAACAACATGAGCTCTATTTCTACAAAATTTTATCTATTCATCAAATTTTTGAGTTTTGCAAGTCCTTTCCGAGCGGTTCAAGACATATTTTGAGACTACTAATCTGTTGTTTTGTAGGTTGCCTAAGGAGATACAAGAAAACATTGTGGTTTTTAAATTATTTTCTTAGGCATTTAAATCTAAGTGGATAAAAGAACAATGTGTTTTACGTGTTTGAGGAAAGTGTAGAGGTAGGAGAGTATACTCTTGTCTATATAAAAAATAAAAAATCTAGACCCTTGAAACTTTTCTAGTTTATTTGCATGCTCTTTACCTTTAGCGAGCCTTCCCTCTTGATTTGCTTGGCACATTCGTACATGCATTAGTGAGAGGGGAATGAACCAAGTGAGTATGGCTAAAACCCAAGAGTTCCAACTCACTATAATAAATAGGCCTTTTGGGATGAAAATCTCGGAGGATGGAGCTATTTGAGAGTTTACTCTCATATCAGGCATTTTGTAGGGCCTTTAGGTCTCAATCAAGCTTGTGTGACTACATCTTACTTGGTACATACTTTGTAGGGCTATAGGCCTCAATCACACTTGCACGACTACAAGGGGTAGTCTTCAAATGAAAATCCTTACTAAGAGCCCTAGGAATAGAAGCTACCCAGTTCACCCCCAAAAGGTGGATAATCTTTGTGCAAGGGAGATAGTAACTCCCCCAAGAGACTTGCCATTTCATGCCCCCATTAGCATTTGGAGTTGGCTAATACAACATTGATAATCCATTGCATGAGACTCAATGATCATATGCTGATTAGATATTGGGTGTGTGCCTGAGTCACCAACAAAAGGTTTTCCTCCTTAACCAACTTCCTAGGATAACATGTTGTTCTTGATGTCTCTATTTTAGTCCATGGCTAATGTGTTTGGTATGTCTTCTTTCCAAGAGTAGAATTAGTGTATCCAAGTCAATATCCTAATCATCATAATCTGAGTCCAAGTAAACCTTTTATCACATCATAAACCAATTCAAGTTTATTCCAAGTCATAATCCCTAGTCATCCCCACATCCTGTCCTAATCATACCCAAGTCATGTGCTAGTTTGGTCCTAGTCATATCCTAGTCCAAATTTGAACCAACCTTAATAAAGTTCAAGTCACACTCAATTCTAAACTACGTCAGAACTTTTCTCACCTCATGTTTCATAAGCCTAATTTGTAAAAACATCCTAAGAAGTTAATCCATCATCAAATCAATAAGAAGAAGCTCACGCAGGAACAACTCATTAGACACTAAAAGTTTTGGTATACCAACCACAAACTCTTGCTCAAGCATAGGACCTTTTTGCACCAATATCATGATTATATTCATGGTCATATAAATGAGTTTGATGCAAGTGATGAACTAAGAATCTAAGATTTACACCAAGGATCTGACTTGTCTTTCAATACCAACTATAGTCAAAATCAGGGTGGTCGCATACCTTCATACAATTTGCCATCTGAACCTATCATTTATTGAGTCTTTTCCATTCCAAGGATAATATAGTCATCTAATTCTTCTAGTCATCACTATTGCCCTTCTTTGATCTTTCATCATCAACCTTTTCTAAGGACTTAGCACATCAAGCAATCTTTAATCAATAATCTTTGATCAAATCAATCCTCAATCAATCATTCTTTAATCAAATCAACCTCATGTTAAGGTTTTATGCCTTGTAAAGTTCTATTTAGACCTCATCTTTAATTAATTAATCATTTGGCCTTTGTACTTGGGGAAGAATCCCCCCTCAAGTATCTTTGCCTCATCCTTTGAGTCGATCAAGACTCTTATCCTACATCTTTATTTTGTTTTGGATCATTATTCAATCCTTAGTAGAAAAGAGACTTTGATCATTATCCTAAGGTCTAAATTTTATTGAACTTGGTCGTTAGCTTGATTGATGTTTCATCAAACATCTCCCACCTAGAATCCTCATCCAAGGACTAAGGATCAATCTTAATCAAACTCATGTCCTAATCCAAGGACCCCATCAATCAATCTACCTAATTTCATCAAATCCAAATCAAATCCAAAATCCTAGCTAAGTCCTTTCATTGAGCCTTTTTATTCCAATCAATCATTCTAAGGTTATTCTTGTACGATCACAACTCGATCCCAAAAGAAAAAGATGGCCGAACAACAATATGGCATGCTAGACATTATTGTCCTATATCAAGACTCTACACAAGATCTTATGCAAAGTGCGTAACCCAACATCCATGATCCACAATTGTAAGGCGACCCTATCATGGTTGATCAAGATGGCCTCTCACTGGAAGTGCGAACATTCCTAGAAGACTCATAAAATCAAGAAATGATGGAGAAATTCATCTGACATAACCCTAGTGGTCTTCTAAAGACTCTTATTGAAAATGGAGCTCTACTTCCTCCCGATTTCAATAGATCCATTCTCAATCAACAGCCACAAGGAGACTTTTCTCCTACCCACATCGTCACACCTATCCTTCAACCCCAATCAATCGCACCCCCATCTATCATCCAACCCCAATCAATAACGCTTGTGGCATCCATCCCCATAGTCTCCATCCCACCTTCTTCCTTCTTTACATCCATGCCAATATCCAATCCAATCACATATATTCTCTAACATGCTTCTATGCCATCTTCTTTGACCCAACCACATGTCTCCATTCCACAATCCTCCATTTCTCTCAACAATGCCGCTAATTTCATCTAGGCCTCACTTCCTCTCGTCACAACAATTTGTGGGTCACAACCAATTGTCACTAAAGTCCCCATGGCATTAGTCATCACATCTCACATTCCCTCTTCTTCATCATATCAATATATTAGTGGTGGTGGTACACCTTCCATGACTCATCTAATATTAGGGGCAAACACAATCCATCATGTCCAAAACCTGCAACAAGATATCATCAAGGAAATCTAGGACATGAAAAACATCATCAAAAACATAAAGGGACTAATAAGAGAAAACCTTATTCATTTGAGTAATTTTATCCTTGTCCTTATGACCCGTCGATATCAATTGCACCTTACCCACCAGGGTTTGAGATGCCTAAGTTTACAAAGTAAGAGGGCCAAGGAGAACCCTAAGACCATGTCCATGAGTTTCATATCTTATGTCAAGAAGTCTCCTATAGTGACTTATATCTTTGAAGGCTCTTCCCTAAGAATCTCACAGGATATCCTCTTCCATGGTTCTTGTCCTTGCTTTGAGGTTCTATCACCTTCTTCCCAGACTTAGCAGAAAAGTTTGTGGCCCACTATTCTTATAACATTGTTAATGATGTTTCTATGATGGATCTTTGTAACACAAAACAGAGACCTAGAGAAACCTTCACTAATTTCTTACAGAGGTGGCGACACCTTATCAAGAAATTCCAGTGGGATATGCCAGAAAAACATCAAATTCAGTTATTTCAGAAAAATCTAGTGCCTGAACTATCAAAACCCTTAACATCTCAATGCATAAAGTCTTTCTAGAAGTTGCCTAACAAGGGCCTAGCCCTTGAATGTGTCTTGTTAGAGGAAGGTACCCTAAAAAATTATCAAATATCAAGTCAAAATTCTTCCTCTTATCACAACGACAAACCAAAATTTTGGTCTAAGAACAAGAACGTAGTCAATGATGGTGTTACTGATGCAAAATGGATGTAGACCATGGCTGCTCCTCCAAAGTCCACCACCACTAATCGCCAATTCAATACTCATCTAAATAATAAAAATCAATCTCAAAGGCCTTCCAACAATATCTCAATCTAGGGGTGACCACACCAATCCAACAATAAGGCTTCAAGAGAGTATACTCTTCTTGCCAAGTCCATTGTGGTTGTCTTCCAAAAAATTGTTCAGGCAGGTGTGGTCGTCTTTCCAATAACTCGTTCATTTGATCCTAATCAACCCAATCCTAGGTGGTACAATGAGAATGAGTATTGTGAATATTATTGCATCAATGGGCATGACACACAAAAGTGTATGAAACTGAAGAAATACATACAAGATCTCATTGATAAGGGTGATATTCAGGTAGCAACAACAAAACCTAGTAACAATAATGAAAAACTCTCTATTTGGGAGAGGAGAGCTAGTATGTCTGATCGTTCGATAAGAGATCTTACATCAATTGGCTAAATATTTGGATTTCGACTTGGAAGTTTTCGAAACATTTTGGACATTTGTGATCTATTCTTCTCAATGTTTTTCACTCTTTGTTCCAATATCTCCTCTTCTTGAGCTAGTTTCTCCTCTAGTTTTTGTATTTGGAGATTTGTTTCATCATAAAAAGTTTGATCAATGTTGCTTTGTTGTTGGGTTGGATAGAATTGTGATTGCATTGTCAGTTGATATGTCAAACTTTGTTGCATCATTGGTGCTTGGAACCTTGTTTCAATAGACATGTCACTATGCAAATGCAATAGTTTTGGAATTTTTCAAGGATAATGTATGATATGCAACTAAATGCAACCTAAATAAATGAGAATGCAATCTATGGCAAGAATGCAACCTATGTTTTTGTTGTTTTTCAAGATTTTGACAAACTTCTTGGAATGCAAATCTAAAAGAGACCCTTAGGAAATTGAAATGATGTCTAGACTTCAAAGGACAAAAGGACCAAGTGACAAAAGGACAAAATGACAAAGTCTCCCCTATATGCTTGGATACTAAGCTAGGTTTGACCAAATGACAATAATGACATAAAGAGAAAAGGTTTGATAAGGTCTAGACTTCTTAACAATGACTTAGGGTTTATCAAAGATTTGGATTACTCAAGTATGACAAAACCTAGTTTTGGAACTATATGCAAAGGGACAATTACTATGCAAATGACCCTAATATGATATGATAATGACCTAAACTTGATGAGGAGACCTAGGATATGAAAATATGAATGAATGACAATGGTATTACTCTAATGCAAGAGGACACATGCAAATGAATGACCCTTATTGATATGCAAAGGAGTATGACTTAGGTGAAACCTAACCTTGGTACTTGACAATGAACTTTGCAAAATGCAACCTAGGATGAACTTAAATGTAAGTGACATGAATGTTGAGACAAGATTTTGAACAATATTTGACAACCATGTTTGAAGATGAGTTTTGAATCTTGACAAACTTTTGTTGGATGAATAACTCTTGTGTTTAATCTTATGTTGAATCAATTTGTTTTTCTCTTTGAAATGGGATGCAATTCAACTTTTGACAAGCAAAGAATACAAGATATTGCAACTTAGACTCAAGACAATCATGCTCATTTCCACATTTCTTATGGTAGGCAAAGACATTAGGTACTTGAGAGGTAGACTCATTATGAGATTCAAGGAGAATACATAGATGCTTGACCCCACGGGCTCCCCTCCACGGCACTCACTTCTCAGGGCCGCCAAGCATCAGTCCCCATGGAAATCTCCCCATGGAGAACTTAGTATCTCTTCCAAGTATCCGAACTTGTCCTTCTCAAGCAACTAGAAGGGTTTTTGGCCTCTAAAAACAAGGTGTTTAGTAAGGATTTTTGTTAAGCATTACTCCTTGATGTCACACAAGCGTGATTGAGACATTAAGCCCATCAAGATACCAAACAAATGTAGTCACGCAAGCATGATTTAGACCAAGAGGCCCTACTTAGATGTTGATATGAGAAAGAGTCCAAGGGTCATCACTTCCCAAGTAACTGCAATTCCCACGTAATACTTCCTTCAAAGCTTTCGCTCATCAGGTATTTTTTTATAGTGAGTTAGAATGCCAAGGAATTCTAGCCGTACTCACTTTGGGTTGTTCCCTTCTCACTATTATCACTTGCTTGCAAAAGCAAAGTGGTCGGGAAGGCAGGCCCTCTAAAGGAGACACACAATCAAAGACACGAGCATGGTATCGAAGATCTGGATTTCTGATCACCCTAAGAAGGATGAGAGCATACTCTCCTACTCCAATGTCACACTCAACAATCAAAGCACAAACACATTTATTCCAACCTATTTAGAAATCACTAAGTGCCTAATTAAAAATCACAAACACAAAAGTTTGGTTGTTTCTCCAAGGCAACCTGCAAAAACCCGAGTTAGAAGTTTGTTTTGTTGTCTTTGACTATCGATTCTGCATAACACATGTTAGTAGTTTGATTTGTTTTCTTTTTCATGCGTATGCCAAGATTCTGCACAAATAATCAGTACCAAAAACCAAAGCACAGAAAACAAAATGCAAAAACTAAACAAATTTCAAGTAAAACACTGCATTTTTACCCCTGTTCTGGACTTTACACAGGCGCAGAAGTCATGACATAGGCGTAGAAGTCATGACACAAGCACAGAATGTCTTCAACACAAGTGCAAAATGCTTAACACAGGCGCAAGTTGCTTCACACAGGCGCAGAAGTCTCCAGAAAACCCTGCACGACCCTGTTTTTGGGTTTTTTGGCCTGCAAATCAACTTGAGAGCACTCAAAACACAGTTAAAGGGTTAGATGGTTAGTGTTCACGTCGGGTTCACCAATTAATGTATGTTAGGAAATAGGAAATCATCACAAACAAGATAAACATAATAGCTCAATCATAAATGCATTCATTGCAATGAATCTATCCTAAGACACATTCAATAGAGACATGAAAACAAAGCATACAAAACTAGAAATTATGCAAACTGGATGACGATTTGAATCTCCTTCCATGCGGCTCCATTGTTCTTCTTTCATCTTCAAATGGTTGTGGATCTCACCTACAAGTGCACACACAATTGAAAGCAAGTAGACAGGATTTGTGATCAAGAGTACTAGAAGCTTAAATTCGATAGTCTGATTAAGGATTATTCTCATTATTAGCCAAGATTGAAGAAATTCATCCAATTTATAGAAGAATTGGAGAGATGACAAGATTAGCATGATAGTGATTCGAATGGAAATTCAAATCAAGAATAGCAAAATTATGACATGTCTATGACAAATTGCTATGCAAGGATTTATGACAATTTATGACAAATTTCTATGCAAAGATTTATGACAATTTATGACAAATTATGACAAATTTCTATGTCATTCCCATGAATTTAGGAGAGAAATAGGAGGAAATTGAAATTAAGAATTAAGAAATTAGAAAAATTAGAAAATAGGAGGAATTAGGAAAATTAGGAATTAATAAATGATGAAATTAGGAATTAGAAATTTGGTAAATTAATTAATAATTTGTCATTTATTAATTAATTCACAAAGAGGAATAATTAGCCAATTAAATGAACATTTAATTGCAATGAGAAGACTTAGGATAAATAAACAATTTATTAATCCTAAAGGAGGAAAATGACACACCAGGTTAAATGATTAAATCATGAAACCCTAGAAGATGAATTAGGTCTTGATGAAAGATAATTAACTTGATCATGATTTGATTTTGGATTGATAAATGACCAGTGTTGATAAATGATTTGATTGAAATTGGTTGACAAAAATCAATGACAAATTGACCAAATTGACATGATTGAAAAGGACAAGGACCGATGATGAATCGATCGCAATATGACAAGATTCACAAGGACAAAGATCGACCAAAATCATGATTGAAGATTGTTGTCGACAAGACCAAATTTGAAAGCGAGATGATAGAAGAATGACTCGAAGCTCGCAAATGATAAAAACCAAGTGCGTGACATAGGAGAAATGTTAATGCGATGCAAAAACCTAAAATGAGGCAATGCGCAAATGTTAAATTATGACTCCGCAAGCGTTGACCATTTTTAGGTGTCTACAGCTACTATTGGTAAGCTACATGCATTTGAGTTAAGTAATTTTGGTAACAATGGATCTTCGGTAAATAAAGTTGAATCTACATTTAGTTCTTTTCATCTTAATGAATCTAATGATTACAATGAAAGAAAGTATAAGTACCCTAAAGGAGATCACAGTGGAGTAAGTGAAAGATTTCGTAAGAGCATGGAAGAAGTACACAAACTATATGAGGAAATCAGAAAGCAAGAAGAGTTTGAAGCACTATTAGCTAGAAGGTTACCGAGAAGAAAAGGTAAGTATAAAGGAAAACTACCTTTGAAATGTTTCAATTGTGATAAAATAGGACATATAGCTTCTAACTATCTTGACAAAGATTCTACTAAAAAGAGAGATTACCGAGATGACAGACAGAAAGATAATCATTACAGAGGACACTGAGAGTTTAGAAGAAGAGATAGAAAGACATGCTTAATAGCTGATGAGGAATTCAATGATGATAAATCAGATGAAACTGATATAGAGGAAGTAGTTTATGTGGCTATCAAAAATGGATCAGATGATGAAAGGTATGAAAAAAAAGCCCTAATATCTCACATAAACACTAATGATTCTTGGATCATAGATAGTGGATGCTCACATCATATGATAGGAGATAAACACAAGTTTGTTATATTAGAAGATTATGATGGAGGCTATGTTAGATTTGGTAATGATGCACCATGTCCAGTAAGAGGTAAAGGATCTATAAAACTTCTTGATAATGCAAGATGCAATGATGTTTATTGGGTTAAAGGTTTGAAATACAATTTGTTGAGTGTAGTACAACTAAACAACATAGGTTACCGAATAGAATTTCAGAAAGGACTTGTCAAAGTTCATGAGAAGAATGGAAAGTTAGCTGCTACCAAGACACAAACAAAAGGTAATACATTTCACCTTGACTCAACTCGGAATAAGTGTTTTTATGAAAAGATAGATGATACCTGGTTATGGCATAAAAGGTTTTGTCAAGTAAATTTCGGTAATCTGATCAAAATAAGCAAGAAGCACCGAGTAAGAGGTCTACCAAGTCTTGAAAAACCTAAGAATGCTATGTGTCGAGGATACCAGATGGGTAAGATGACAAGATCAAGCTTTACAAGTAAGTCTTACACTTCTAACGGAATTTTAGATCTTGTGCACATTGATCTTTGTGGTCCTATGAAAGTTCAAAGTTATTATGGTGATAAATATTTCATATTATCTATGGATGACTATTCAAGGATGATGTCAGTAATGTTTTTAAAAGAAAAATCAGAAGCTTTTCAAATGTTTAAGTGGTACAAGGCAATAGTTGAAAATGAAACAGGAAGATAACTGAAATGTCTTAGATCAGATAGAGGAGGAGATTTTACATCTGATGAGTTCAACTTATTCTACAATAATCATGGTATTAAAAGACAAGTCTCTGCACCGAGAACTCCACAGCAGAATGGAATAGCTGAGAGAAGAAACAGATCTATTGTGGATTGTGTTAGAACAATGATGATTGAAAAGAAAGTGTCACAAACATTTTGGAGAGAAGCAATAAGCACAGTAGTTTACACCCTGAACCGAGTACAATTGAAGACAGATACTTTGAAGACACCATATGAAATCTGGTATGATAAGAAACCTAATGAAAGTTATTTTAAAATCTTTGGAAGTAGATGCTATGTTCAAAAAAATGATAGAAATGGCAAGTTTGAACAGAAAAGTGAAGAAGGAACATTTCTAGGTTATTCTTCTAGAAGCAAAGCATTTAAATGTCTGATCAAATCATCTAAAAAAATAGTAGAAAGTGCAAATGTGAAAATTGATGAATTTGCAGAAAGAAATGATGAAGGAAATTCGAAGGAACCAGAAGACTATGATGAATTTGTCTATGTTCAACCGACAAGTCTTACCGAGAAAACTGTTGAAGAAAATGAAGAGAATATCCAGTTACTGAGTGATGAAGAAGACCATACAGAGCCTATTAAGCCTGTATTAGCCAAGTATGTCAGAAGACATCATGCACCAAGTCAGATTGTAAAAGATAAGGATGATCTAGTGATGACAAGGAACAAACTGAGATAGAACATATGTTTGATATTTGAATTTGAATTGAGAATAGTGAAAGAGGCATTTAAAAGTGAAGATTGGATAAATGCTATAACAGAAGAGATTGATCAAATCAAGAAGAATGACACATGGACACTAATCCCAAGACCAAAGGAAAAAAATGTAATAGGTACAAAGTGGATTTTCAGAAACAACCTAAATGAAAAAGGACAGGTCATTCAAAACAAAGCAAGACTAGTTTGCAAAGGTTACGCTCCAAAAAAAGGAATTGATTATGGGGAAACTTTTGCACCTGTTGCTAGACTTGAAGGAGTAAGAACATTGTTGGCATATGCTGCTTACAAGAATTTCAAGGTATATCAAATGGATGTCAAATCTGCATTTTTGAATGGAATATTAGAAGAAGAAGTTTTTATTGAACAACCTGAAGGATTTGTTGAAGACAAGAATAAAGATCAGGTATGTAAAATGAACAAAGCTTTATATGGTTTGAAACAAGCACCTAGAGCATGGTATGAAAGATTGCACTCTTATTTGATTAAGATTGGTTTTATAAGGACAAGTGAGAACAACAATATGTACATGAAGAATGATGAAAATGGAATACTGATCTCAGCCATATTTGTTGATGATATTATATTTTGTGGAAATGACTCTTTATGCAAGAACTTTGGAAATGAAATAAGCAAAGAATTTGAGATGTCATTAATTGGTGAGATAAAGTATTTTATACGTTTACAGATACTGCAAATGAAAAATGAGATTTTCATTACTCAATCCAAGTACATAAAGGAAATCTTGAAGAAATTTGGAATGGAGGATTCAAAACCAGTAAGTACTCCTATGACTACCAACTGTAAATTATCAAAGAATGATGAATCTACATCTATTGATGAGACACTTTACCGATCCATGATTTGAAAGCTACAATATGTTGTTCATAGCAAACCAGACATAGCACATGCAATAGGTATAGTTGCAAGATTCTCTGCAGATCCTAAGGAAACACACATGACAGCAATCAAAAGAATTTTTAGATACTTGAAAGGCACTGAGGATTATGGCTTAGTATATCAGAAAGGAAATGATTTTGATTTAAAAGTTTATACTGATGTTGATTGGGTAGGCAATATTGATGACAGAAAAAGCACAAGTGGAGGAGCTTTCTTTTTAGGAGAAAGACTAGTGAATTGGCTTAGCAAGAAACAAGGATGTGTTTCATAGTCAACAGCAGAAGCTGAATACATTGTTGCAGCACCGAGTTGTACCAACATTGCATGGATCAAACAACTATTGGAAGGTATAAATGAGAAAGTTATTGAGCCAGTAACTATATTCTGTGACAATACTAGCGCCATTAACATTTCAAAGAATCCTATTATGCACTCTAAGACAAAGCACATCTCTATCGAATATCATTATCTTAGAGACGAAGCTCAAGAGATGAAAGTGATGTTGGAATATGTTAGCACAAAGGAACAAATAGTTGATATCTTCACCAAACCACTACCAAGGGACACTTTTGAATATCTCAGAACTAAGTTAGGGGTCCTACCCCTATCTTCTACTCACTGACCAAGTTCAGTGAAAGCATCAATCCGATGACTCTATCAAATATCTTTTAGCAGTTGATGTTGATTTATACACTTTAGGATGTTTTCTAAAGGTGTACAAGAAATAATACAGGATACAATACAGGAAATAGGAATTGAAGACAAAATGCTTTGACCGAGACTGAATTGACACACAATAGCAAGAATTCACTTCATATAGGAAGAAACTATGTTTTAGTTCTTTACTTTTTGGCATTATTGTCAAAGGGGGAGAAGAATAATATAAGGGGGAGAAAACTAAGAAGACTGAGAGAAGACTTAAGATTCCAAAGAAAACTAAAGAAAACAGGAGAAGTCTAATGTATGGGGGAGAAAGTCTGATGACAACAAGAGAGCATTTCAGCATTTTAGAATCACAGCAATCTGAATCTTTTAAGGTCAAATCAATTGGTTTTGCCATCAATACCAAAGGGGGAGATTGTTAGCATTTGGCATTATAATAGACAATGGAAGATTGTTGGCATTTCAATAAGGATATTGAGAAGGTTGTTGATGATTATGGATATAACTGATTAAGGATGTTTACTATCTTGATATTATTATTTTGTCATTGATTTTAAGAAATTGATTTTCTAATTCAGTATGATGTTTCCATATCTTGAGAATAATGATTTGAAGAGTATAAAGATGTCGGTAAAAGACATAGAAAGAATATGATGAATAAGGGGATGAATAAGGTATTCAATGGGAAACTATTACTAAGTTAGACAATGATGAGATCATGATGTTTAGATTGTTTTAACATCATACATATGTTGTAAATTGTAAGGTTAATACTATACTATGTTACCAAGCAAAGAACCTAGTCGGTAAACCCTAAGGAACCTAGTCAGTAAACCCTAAGGTTATCGCTATCGGTTAATGAAGGTGGAATGTCTACCGAGTGAAGTTTAGTATTCAGTGAGTTATAACCGAGTTGTAACCGAGCTATAACAGAATGCATTAAATGTTTACATGCATTATTTAATGAAGGAAGCTGATGAGCTAGAACTGATTAAATGATTGGTGAGCCGTGCATAAAGTTTGTTAATGAATCTATGGCAAAGGAAAGTCAGCATGAAGACCTACAGCTCAGATTGAACCGCAATACCCTAGTATAAGTTCCAAGAAATGTATACAAATTCCAAGGCGGGGTAAAACATTTTCGAATCAAAAGATACATTGATCCTGGACACGATTGAAGATCTGATGGCTATGATTGATCATGGGAAATGTGATCAAGGAGATTAAGTGGTTAGCTAATTGTTTATAAATAGGAAACTGTTGATAAACAATGCATGTAGGCAAATGTATGCATAGGGATGCTACATAGTGATTACCAAGCACAGAAGCTTGAAGACCTATTTGAATAACAGAGTATAGAAGCTCAGTAGATGGACAAGATTAGTTCTATGTCTAGATTGTATTGAACAAATAGGAATCTGCTTTATAATTTTAGATGTGAATTTGTAGATAGATTTTTATTACTGTTATTTTGTGAAAGTGACAAAAATCCTCTTAACCGAGTGGACTTAACAGTCTTATTTGTAAAACCCCCTAGCAAGGTGACATTATGATTGAGTGTTTGAAATCCTTTAACAAGGTCACTTCTAACAAGGTGAAGATCCTAATAGATCTAAGGGAAATCCCTTAACCGGGTCACATCTAGCAATGTGTTTGTAATCTTTAACAGGATTTTCTTTTAACCGAGCATACTCTAGAAGAGTATATTTCTTAGTGGGTCCGAAATCCCACAGTGGTTTTTCCCTATTTGGGTTTCCACGTTAAATCTGGTGTTATGAGGTTTATGATTTTTATATGCTTTTGAGTTTGCATGTTTAATAGTTTTGGTTATATCACTGAAGTATATGTTACCGAGGTTGAATCTGATGTTTTAATGAAAGATTAAGTTTGTATGATTCACCCCCCCTCTCATCTTGTTGGCTATTGGATCTATACTTATATTAAGTATCAGAACTATCAAGGTACTTCATGATTCTCATTGATGACTGCTCAAGAATGATGTGGGTCACATTCTTGAAAGACAAGTCTGAAGTGTTTGTAAAGTTCAAAGCTTTCAGAGCATTAGTGGAGAAGGAAAGTAGTAAAAGGATCAAGTGCCTGAGAACTGATAAAGGAGGGGAATTCACTTCCGATGAATTCAACAAGTACTATGAAGAACATGGCATCAAGAGGCAATTGTCTGCCCCCTGGACTCCATAGTAGAATGGCCTAGCAGAGAGGAATAACCAGACTATGGTTGAAGCAGCTAGAACCATGTTCATTCCAGGAAAGGTAGCTCACACCTTTTGGAGAGAAGCAGTGAGCACTACAGTCTACACAATAAACTGGGTACTCATCAAGAAAGGTAAGGATAAAACTCCTTATGAGCATTGGACCGATAAGACACCTGTGGTCAGCTACCTTAGAGTGTTTGGTAGCAAAATGTTACATCAAGAGGAGTGAACACCAGAGCAAATTTGATGCAAAATGTGACGAGGGAATATTCCTAGGATATTCCACCAAGACAAAAACTCTCAAGTGTTTCAACAATAGGACTCAGAGAATTATGGAAAGCATCAATGTAAGAGTTGATGAAACTTCTAAGAAAACTAAGGAAACCTACAGTGAGCAAGCGGTGAACGAATCGGTTGCAATCTTCTGGGAACTGGTTGACAGCCAACCGATTACTAGTAACAATGTTTCTACATTGGCAAATGTAGATGCTGATACTGATGCAAATGAGGATGAGGAAGAAAAGCAAGAGGAATCCATCAAGACCATTCCTCGGTATGTCAAGCTGAATCATGATCCTAATCAGATCATAGGGGATAAGGATGCAGGAATCCTTACAAGAAGAAAGGTCAGAGAAAACTCATGTATGATCTCTGAATTTGAGCCTAAATCATTCAAAGAGGCACATAAGGATGAAGACTAGATCAAGGCAATGGAAGAGGAACTTGACCAGATAGAGAAAAATGGTACATGGTCTTTGGTACCCAAACCGGAGCACAAAAATGTCATTGGTACTAAATGGGTGTTCAGAAATAAGCTGAATGAGGATGGCATAGTGATTAGGAACAAAGCCAGATTAGTGTGCAAAGGATATGCTCAAGAAGAAGGAGAAGACTATGGAGAAACCTTTTCTCCTGTCGCCAGATTGGAAGGAGTTTGTATGCTTCTTGCATATTCATCTTTTAAAGGTTTCAAAGTATATCAAATGGATGTGAAATCTGCATTCCTAAATGGTGTACTTGAAGAGGAGGTGTATATTGAGCAACTAGATGGGTTTTCCCTATCTGAAGATAGTGACATGGTATGTAGGCTACATAAAGCCTTATAAGGACTAAAGCAGACACCTAGGGCATTGTATGAACATCTGCATTCTCATCTTGTGAAGATTGGATTTGAGAGAACAAGTGAAGATAGTAATATCTACTTGAAGTCTGAAGGAGATCAGATCCTGATCTATGAGGTATTTGTTGATGATATTATCTTTGGTGGAGATGACAAGATGAGTCATGAGTTTGTAGATGAGATGAAATGTCACTCCTAGGGGAGATTAAATTCTTCATTGGACTGCAGATCCAATAGATGAAGGATGGAATCTTTATCACTCGGTCCAAGTATGTCAAAGAGGTGTTGAAGACCTTTGGCATGGAAGATAGCAAACCGGTTGGTACTCCGATGGTGACTGGTTGTAAACTATCTAAAGAAGATGACTCAGAATTGGTTGATTAGAAGGAATACTGATCAATGATTGGTAAGTTGCATTATGTAGTGCATAGCAGACCAGATATTGCACATGTAGTTCGCATTACTACAAGATTCTAGAAAATCCCAAGAGAATCTCACTTGGTTGCAGTCATGCGGATTCTTAGGTATCTGAAGGGAATTGTTGACTATGGATTGTGGTATCCTTATAGCAAGGATTTCAACTTGAAAGTATACACAGAAGCTGATTGGGCAGGCAATATAGATGACCAGAAAAGCACAACCAGTGGTGCATTCTTTCTTGGTGGTAGACTAATCTCATGAATGAGTAAGAAGCATAGTTGTATCTCTCAGTCTATAGTGGAAGCAGAGTATGTTGCAGCTTTCATGAACTGCACTCAGACAATTTGGATGAAGCATGTATTAAATGGCTTCAGAGTTCCTGTATCTAAACCGATAAGTATATTTTGTGACAATACTAGTGCAATTAATATCTCCAAGAATTCGGTTTTACATTCTAGAACCAAGCACTTTGAGCTTAAGTATCATTTCTTAAGGGAAAAGGTTCAAAACAAAGAGATTGCACTGGAACATGTTTCCAATAAGGAGCAGTTAGCAAACATATTCACCAAGCCTCTCCCAAAGACTATATTTATGCACTTAAGAGGTGAATTGGGGGTGTTGCCCCTTCAAGAGGTAAACTAAAAGCATATGCTCCACATTAGTCAAGTAGTGCATAGTCAAATTTATTTTGGATTGATGTGTTGAAGGATGCTACTCCTCAGGGGGAGTAGCATAATGGAACAAAGAAGCCTATGTCTCCACTTTGGCATTGTTTTAAAAGGGGGAGAAGATGTGAAGTAGAGAAGATATCTGCAGAAATTGGGGGAGAAGATGTGAAGTAGAGAGATATCTTTGTATATTGCCATCAATGCCAAAGGAGGAGATTATTGGCATTATGTGAATTGGTATGAGGACATAATGACATTGTATGTTGTCATTGATGTCAATATGCTGAAGAGGTGAGAACCGACATAACACTGTGAACCGGCATTTGTGCCAAAGTGAAGCGGTGTGCTTGTTCAAGGTGAACCAGCACATGGAAGTGTTGTATGACTACCGGTTGGTAGTCTCAACTTAAAGGTTTCTGGTTGAAGTGCTTCAAGCCTGTGTGGCTCAACCGGTGACATTGTGTGATGAGTTAGCATTGTAATGAAGAATAGATCATGTTTCCACATCAGCCTTGTGCGTGTGAAGGATCTTGCATGAAGGAGATTGTTCCTATCTACCTTGAAACTGTGCGAAGTCTATAAAACGGTGATAATGTGTGATGGGTTATCAGCCACCATGAAATCAGTGAAAATGGTTGATGGAGAAAGTCTTGAGATTGGATCAAGACTATTGCAATTAATGGAGTATTCTCAACGGTCAGGATTGAACCGTTTGAATTCCTTAACCTAACAAGTTTAGGGTTTAGGGTTTATGCTACCAACCTATCTATTTTCCTATAAGGTAGATGTTGTGTCTCTTTCTGAGGTTGTTGGCAAAAGTTGTGTATGTCTATCCGAGAGAAGGGATACATAATTCTTGCCAAACCAAAAGGAGAGAAGTGATACCTACAGAGTGTAAGTGTAGAAGGTGAAGAGGAGCTTAAGCGGATCTGCATTGGCATTGAGTGTTGTTACTAGATCATTGTAACACATGTTGATCTCTAACCACCTCAATAGTTGAAAAATCCCTTAACAGGGTAGCCTTAACCAACTTGCTGTAAATCCTTTAACAAGGTAATTCAAAGCTATTGAGTTTGAAATCCTTTAGTTATTGAGTTCTTGAAATCCTCTAACAAGGTAACCTTTAACATGGTTTAACCCTTAACTGGGTATTGTAGCCATCCCTTAACCGAGTGATCTTTAACAAGATCAGTTCCTAGCAGAACCTATTGTAATGTCTCTAACCAGACAAGGCTCCTAATAGAGCAAACTTCTAAAGAGTTCAAAATAGCTTGTGGGTATTCATCCCCACTGTGGTTTTTCCCAGTTGGGTTTCCACATGAAAAATATGTGTGTCATGTGTGATGCTTTTATCTTGTGATGCTTTCCTATTATCTGTCAAGCTTATGATGGTTTTGTGTTTTATGCCTATCAATAAAACATGTTGAACTAGCTATTATTATGATCTGATGATAGATTACCTATTTATGCATAAGGGTGAAATGGTAGTGTAGTCTTGAGTTGAGTGAAAAGCTAAGTAGCTGGTTAATGCTTGTCATAGTCATTCCTAGCTTTACCGGTTGCAGTCTATTTCAAATCAGTGTCACTGATTGCCAGTCATTTGAAGTATATACTATCAAACTGGTTTAGGACTGTATTTTTGTCTGTACTGATTCACCCCCCCTCTCTGTACCAGGTTTGTACTATTCATTCATCATTGAGTTATCAGGTTGTAGCAAGAGATAAGATTGTAGCAGTGAGTGGGTGAGGTAGAGAACCAAGAGTTAACTGGATAGAAGATCCAACAGTGAGATTTGTAAAAGAGTTACAATATCCATTTGTAACAAGGTTATTAATTTGTAAATGATTATGGTTTTGTTCACTGATTTGTAGCTTGATGTATGGGTTGTAGCTCCTTGGGTTGGTGCTCCTTGGGTTGGTGCCCTAAATTAGGGGTTGGTGCTCCTTGGGTTGGTTCCCTTAATAGTTTGATTAGAGTTTTATTGTGAGGCTAGATTGGAGTAGTAGTCTCTAGCAACATTTCTCACCAAGGTTTTTCCCATCTTGGGTTTTCCTCATACATGTTGGTGTTATGAGATGTCCCTTTGTATGTGATTGCAATTGTGTTGGTCTCCCCACTAACTGGTATACTCACATAGGATAGTAAAAGGGAAAATATTGAGAACCACTGATTCACCCCCCTCTCAGTGGTGTATTATGTCTAACAATTGGTATCAGAGAATAGGTTCCTAGTCAGATGAGATTTATCTAGCTTGGGTATATTTTTTCTTAAACTCACAATGGTGTATTTAGTGTCAATCCCTGCTCCAGTTTTTGATGGTTCAAACTATTCCAGTTGGAGTTGTAGAATGGAAGTCTAATTGTCTTCCCTAGGATTTGAAGTATGGATGTCTGTTGTAAATGGTTTCCCTAATAATGTTAGTCCTCCCACTGATTTAGATGTAGAAAGAAGAAACCAGTGCAATGAAGCAGCAATGAAGGCTATACTCTATGGGTTAACAAATGATGTCTCCTCACTGGTGGATAGATGCAGATTGGTAAAAATCTTATGGGAGAGATTGAAGAAGCTCTATGGAAATGAGCCCACTACTACAGAACCATCTTCTGATGATATGATGAGAAATACATCTCATTTATCTATAGATAATGAAGGTGGATCTACTAGCAGCCGCAACATTGATGAAGAAGGAACTCACCTCTTCATGGCTCAAGAATCAGAAGATGAGAGGCACAAATCTAAGAATGATCATGTAGATCACTCCTATCGATGAGATGTGTTTGGAAGTGATAGTGATGGTGAAGAAGAAGAGGAAGCAAAATTTGATCTTGAAGGAGAGCTTGTAAATGCACTTGAAGAACTCAGTAGAGTAAGAAAGGAATACAAGCTATTCAAGAATGCTACTATTGTGGAGTAGAACCGATTAATAAAATGGCTTGAATAATCTGAGAAATGCATCTCAGAGTTGAAGTCTCACAAGTAAGACACCAAGGAGTGTTGGTGCAGTGATCTAGCCTCTAATCTAGAAGTAAAAGATAAAGAATATTAGAAGCTTCTTGGAGAAATGGAGGTTCTCTGAAATGACCTTGAGAAGTGTCAAGATGAGCTCAACGTAAAAATCTGGTTTGATAGCAACAGTGATGCCTTGGACAAGATGTTGAAGAAGAAAAAGCAATCCAAGGATAGAGAAGGATTAGGAAGTGGTGTCGATGAATGCTCCACCAGCAAGAATTTCCCCCACAATGACATTTTATTTGTCTCCTCAAATGGAGAGAACAAGGGACAAACCTTCACTATCTAGAATACTCTCTAAAAGAAGGTTGATCTAACCACAACTGGTGAAGATTTGCAGACAAGAATGAAGACTGGTACTGCAAGAAGGAGGAACAATGCAGATCCCAAAGGTAAAGGGAAGATGGGAGAAGACAGCTTCACCGGAAGCAGGAAAATGAGAAGACAACAAAGAAGACCTCTTACTGATAGAAGTCAAGGAAGTGCTACCACCCACAGGACAAAGAAAGTGTGGGAGAATAAGAGATCAGATGGAAGAGCTGCACAAAATGGACAACCTGCGATCCATCCACGAAGAAGAAGAAATGGAGATGCTAAACCAACAAGATCTCCCCATGCATGGAAGAATAAATTTGCAAGTCATATGCCATCCTTTTCCGGTTATTGCTTTGCATGCAATGGTCATGGCCATAGGGAAGAACAATGTAGAAAGAGATCTAGAAGGAATAATCTAGGATCTCATAGACATCATGCATATGAGAAAAATATATCCAGGAGTAGATGCATGCATGTCCCCTCTCCCAGTTATGAAAATATTGTTTGTTATAACTACAATGGAATTGACCATAGAGAGGTTGAATGCAGGAAGAGGAACTTGCAGTCATATGGAGGTCAATACAACAACTATGCTCTACAGAAAAATGGATATAGAGCATATGAGAGACAAAATGTTGCATGAAACAAAAGTAGAAGAGATTTTGTTTCCCACAAAATCAAGGGGTCCACCAGTTCCCATAGTAGGATATAATGGGATGACCAGAAGAAGATGGTCTAACCGGTATGCTAAGAGATTCCCTAATCATGAAGTTTGGATGAATGTTGTGATGCAGAGTCCAGAAATGAAAGGACCCATCAGCAGAAGATGGTAAGACCTTCTCCCATGACTAAAAATGGGAAGAAGAATGAGACCAAGCAAGTGGGGAGGAAGAAGACCATGGACTAGCACTATGCATTTAATGCATAAGTGATATCTCCTAAGGCCTAAAGGAGATGCAGGATCATAGGGGAAGTATTATATTTAAATAGATCATTCACTCCCTCAGTGAAGAAGGACACTTGGAAGAACAAGATGCTATTGGTATGAAGGATGGAAATGAGAAGATAAGTGTGTGTAGTGGATGCCTTGGTTGCACACCTACAGATCAATGTTGGATCACTACTGTTGTGTCAATGTATAACAAGATAACAATTGGAATGAGATAGAAGGTGACATAGAATGTCAAGAGTCATAAGAAGGTGCTCTAGTGGTGATAATGGACTGGTACAGGAAACTGGTATGTGCAGGATGTTACCAGCATGAATGCTAAACAGGTACTTGTAGGCTTTGTCAGACAATAAGGTTGGAGATCATTGTATTATCCCCGGTAATATGGAATAGGAAGTTATGTCTCAGGTGGTGTTGATGAAAACCTAAATGACATATGTTGGTCTGGTGGTTGATCATGCAGACATGCATGTTTTTGGCCTAACCGGTTTAATTTATGGCATGATGATGTCATTGTATGGTATTGTAAAGATCTAGGATCATGTCATAGGATGTGGTGGAAATGATGGAGATAAAGATCATCAGATGATCACATATATATAGCTCAATCGGTATATGGAGTTGAGTGGAGCCCTAGTATTGGACCTGCCAAGAAATAAGAACCTAAGATGTATGACCCAGGAGAAATTCAAGTATTTATGAAGAAGAGTCGGCATGCTTGAACTCGTGAGGATACTAACTGCCCAAACTGCAAATGATGGAAATTGCAGTAGGAATACCCAGAAGAACCTCATGGTCAAGGGTATTTACTTATCATTTGGTTGGTTGTATTCATACTACAATCACATTTGATTATAAATAAATTTGGGATCAAATGGGAGGTGATGCAGTCTGACCGGTAGGTAAGTAGTATTCACTAGCACATCTTTCTGAAAATGAGTGCTTTAACAAACAATATGCATAATTGGTGTCAGTTGATGGTTGAGTCCTCCATCTCAAGTGCTATGACTTGAGAAGATGTAACAAGTGGTATCAAAGGAGGAGATGCATCCAATGAAGATAAAGGGGGATAAATATTTCTATCACTACCTGATAGATACAAGGAGGAATGATATCCTGACAATGCCCTTTGCCATTGTTGTCAAAGGGGGAGAAATATTTTGTAGTATACCGCATACTACATGTGTGACAATCCATGGATTATACAAAGGGGAAGATTTGGATCACACAAAGGAGGAGAAAGACTATGTAGTATGTCGGATACTACATGAGTTGGCATCAATGCCAAAGGGGGAGATTGTTGGCATTGTGTTGTCATTGATTTCAACCAGTATAACATGACTACCGATATAAGAGATGTTTGTGCAACACTGTCATGGAGGAGTATAGGATGAGATATCTTCGATATCACCTTGTGTTGCATAATACCGGTAAGGTAAGGGATAGTATGTCATTCAGATGAATGACCACTAGAGTCATTAGTACACAAGTTAGTGTTTGACTTGTGCCGATGAAATGGACAGGTTACCAGTACAGTGTATCACCAGTAAGGAGAGTATGTCAACTAGTAAGTGAAGTGTTGACAATGGGAAGGATGCTTGGATGTTATTTGTGATGAAGAGGCAAAATGTTACCTAATTCACATCAACATCAGAGGAGGAGGACAAACGGGTCGTTGATATGTTGTGTGGATGCAGAACAACATGACTCCCACTTGATAGAGATGCAGTCACCATGTGAAGAGATGACTAATAGTGAATGTGCCCACACTGTATCACATGTGCCTATTTGAAGATATGATGCACAAATAGGGAAGCCACGTGAGTGCATTGAAGGATGCAGACAACAAGGATACACTACCACTGGTAAATGGAACTTATCTCCTATTATGCAAAGTGTGCATTATATTTCTATGAGATAAGACAAAAGAGGTAAAGACAGGTGTTTGAAGGCTCACATCGGATCTACTGGTGAATCAAAGGAATGCCTCAAGTGCATGAAATTAGGGATATGCACTGGACTGGAAGAGAAGGCATGTTGAGCTACCAAAACAAATGAAGTGTGATGAGTTTGTCACTTTGACAAACCGGTTGAGATATGGTCTAAGCTAATCAAGAAGAAGGCAAGGCTGAGCAGATGTAGACAGAGGGAAATGGTTCGATTAAAGATGGAGATTGTTGAAAGTTGATAACATGGTGTCATCAAGGTGTTTATCAGTATGTAAGTCCACCAGTAATAGGGACAAGGTGCAGATGAAGAAGACTTCCCATCTGATGAAGATGTGCATAAGATTGGTTAGCAAGAGTGTTGACTGGTTGAGTGTTCCACCAGAAGAGAAGTAGAGTGCAAGGCAAACTGGTTTGAGGGTTTTACCAGCAGGGTTAGTAAGTCAGTAGATGAACCCAGTAATGGAGTTGGTTAGTGATCTAATCCATACCAACACAGTTGTTCGAGAAGAGGTGAATGCTGACATGGATGCCTAGTGAAGTTAAGGTGATGGACACACATGCAGTGGTAGATGGGGTGTACACAGATAAGGTTGTTAAAGAGTTGGTTGATATTAATATTAGACCTCGTAAATCATGGGCATGTTTTAGAGGAGTTGTAGAGGTGTGTGACTTGAGGAAGGTCAAACTGGGGTGATCGATGCAAAGTGTCCAGGTGCAGGATGAGGTTGATGATGAAATCTGTGAACCATTAATGGTGATTGATCTTATGTCTCATCGACTAATTGTCT
This sequence comes from Cryptomeria japonica, assembly GCF_030272615.1. NCBI lineage: Eukaryota > Viridiplantae > Streptophyta > Pinopsida > Cupressales > Cupressaceae > Cryptomeria > Cryptomeria japonica. The sequence continues at coordinate 214,385,176 of NC_081414.1, read as the reverse complement.
GTGTTTGCTAAACATAGCAGACATGTTTTTGAAGGAACGTTAATGGCAGTAATGTGCAGATAGTTGTCTGGGAGATTAGATCATATAAGATCTGATTGGATTTGGTTTGCCTCAAGGTTGATGAGGAAACCCTAACCATGTGATAAATAAGGAAGCTAAAATCATTGAAGGTTGTTGTTGAAGAAGAGAGTATTGCTTCTGTATGTAAGAGAAAATTAGTCAAGTACTCAACAAGTATCTAAAAAGAGACTAAGGGTTTGCGAGTGAGAATTAGGTTGAGAGGATCAATCGATAACTATGAGGAACCGATAGTCTGCAAGAGAGTTTGAGAGAGAAGTATACTGGCAGTGACCAAACCGATAGAGAAGACTCGTAGAAGAGTGCAGAGTAAGCAAGAAAGAATCAACAGAAGATAGTACTGTTGGAGAGAACTGACAAAGGAGGAGAAGAGGCTAAACCGATAAGGTTGCAGCAAGAGATAAGATTGTAGTAGTGAGTGGGTGAGGTAGAGAACCAGTAGTTAACTGGATAGAAGATCCAGCAGTGAGATTTGCAGAAGAGTTACAAAATACATTTGTAACAAGGTTATTAATTTGTAAATGATTATTTTTTTGTCTTCACTAAGTTGTAGCACAATTCAAGGGTTGTAGCTCCTTGGGTTGATGCCCTAAATCAGGGGTTGGTGCTCCTTGGGTTGGGGCCCTAAATAGTGTAATCATAGTTTTATTGTGAGGTTGGATTGGAGAAATAGTCTCCAACAACATTTCTCACCGAGGTTTTTACCATCTTGGGTTTTCCTCGTACATGTTGGTGTTATGAGATTTTCCTTTGTGTGTGATTGCATTTGTGTTGGTCTCCCCACTAACTAGTATGTCTACTTTGAGTTAGATCTAATAATTGGTATACTCACATAGGATAGTCAAAGGGAAAAGATTGAGAACTATTGATTCTCCCCCCTCTTAGTTGTGCATTATGTCTAACACTCTTCTCTCACCCTCTGCAAAACTTCTCAAATGCAACAAATGGCCCTCTTTTGTCTTACTAAAAATCAATATGTCATCCAAATAAACAATAACAAACTTACCCAATAATTTCTTCAATACCTCAAACATCAACCTCATCAAAGTACTCGGTGCATTATATAACCCAAAAGGCATTACCAACCATTCATACAATCCTTCATTTGTCTTGAATGTTGTCTTCCACTCATCTCCTTCTCTAATCCTGATCTGATGATATCCACTCTTCAATTATATCTTTGTAAAGTACCTTGTTCCACTCAAACAGTCCATTATGTCATCCATCCTAGGCAAAGGAAACTAGTATTTCACTGTGATCTTGTTTATTGCTCTAGAATTAGTACACATCCTCCATTCTCCATTCTTCTTAGGTGCTAACACTTTTGGTACTACACAAGGGCTCAAACTTTCTCTGATCAAACCTTTCTTCAAGAGATCCTACACTTGTCTATTTATCTCCTCATTCTCTGCTTGTGTCAACCAGTGTGCATCTTTGTTAGGAAAACTAGCTCTCGGAATCAAATCCATGAAATGACTGATACTTCTAAGTGGTGGTAATCCATCAAGCACATTATCTAAAATGATGTCTTCATATTCTGTCAACAATTCCATTACCTCCTCTTGTTGTTCCTCTTTCGATTTTAGTTTCTAAGTCTTTTTAGGAACCAAGGCAAAACACACATTCTCATGTATCATTCCATGTAGGAACTTCCTTCCATCCACCAAATAGATCCTAGCATTCGTATAGATTTCACTCTTCAAAATCTCCTCCAAAGGTAACAAGGTTTACTTCATTCCATTTGCCATAATGGTGTATATGTTCTTCCTCCCATCATGTATTGCATACCTTCAAATTGCCAAGGTCCACCCAACAAAAGATGACAAATATCCATAGGTTTAATGCCCACCAAATTACCCTAGAGAAACTAAACATCTAACATACAAATAGAGATAAAAAAAATTAATTAACATCTAATAACAACTAATGTAACACATAACATCTCCATCTAATTACATTCATTAACCATTTAACCAATGTGAACATATATCATTACACATTTATCAAATAATGCAAGCGGAAATAACATAACATCATTAACCTTTCCCTAGGGTACTTCAACGTCATTACTTAATTCACTACCATAATGAAATCCTACACACATTATAATCATATTCCATCTTGATTTAATGCAGCATATTTATTTCCCTAACCATTTGATTTGAAACCTACTATATTATTATCCATCATGATATGCATGCCATTATATCATTCTACTAACATAATAAATTCATATTTTAAAATGCAAGATAGTCCCATATCCTACATTCATTTTAAAGACCAAAACCAAATATGTATTCAACCCAACATTTCCTATCTAAATGCTCTTTTCCTTTTCATGATAATGCAATCCTAATGCATAGATATAATCCTTCTATACCAATCAAACTAAATATACTTCAATTACTAGCATGATCATCTTTCTTATCATTATTTACAAATGCATGATACAGTAATCTTAATGCAACTTCCTACTTATAATTCTTTCATGATATACATAATTTCCTTTCTACCAATGCATCTATATGAATCATCCATCTTCACTAGATCTAATTAACATCCTCTAACATATTCATTTCTTACTTTACAAATATTCCTCTTCCAAGATTACTTTACATTCTAACTTTCTTTCTAAATATTCCATGAAATAATACAACTAAACCACAATGCAAATCCAATTCTATTCCAATCATAATCCATTTTATTTCCCAAATATAAGATCACATCTATACAATAGTAAAATTACATCCCTAAAGTTTCATAACATGACAATTATAATTCCAACTACAATTCATCTTATAAATACAAGTACATTAAATACATCATGAGCATAGCTCTTCCTACTAAAAGATTATAACTACTACATATAAGAATATTACATGACATGTATTTCATCATGTTCATTACATAAATATGCTACAAGGTACATCCATAATCATCATGAAAAAGAATCCATATCCACGCATGAATAATCCATGAGAACATCTCAATGGCTAAAAAGCACCAAGCACCTGACCATGTGGAACAAAAGGAACCACCCCCCGTGCTAGGAGATGACACAAGGTCCCAACACACACCCTAGCCCTAAGTGGCACCCTAGCCAAATAGACTAACCACACAAGGACTCTCATGCAATAACTTCCACAATACAACAAGAATAAACTCCCAGAGGCATATAACTCATCAAGAAATGAATGCATCTAATAAGGCATAATCATAAATAATCAAGGGGAACACATGTAGGAATGGAGTGTCATCACATGCCATCCTCAAAAACATAATAACATAATGCAATAGCCTGATGGACATGTGGAGCCATCTCAACCTATGAGAGACTAAGGGAGATTAGCTTACCGTCTTCATGTCCTTCTCATGCTTAACCTAAATCATCCTCCCTAGGACTAAGTCATGAGGCTCAAATCAATTTATTAACTTATTATTGAGTCTAGTTACCCAACCCATCAATTATTAGGTTATCACTTATTTACAAATCAAGGTAAACTCCCAATGTGCCCTAGTGGTCTAGACTACATGCATCCTTACAAGGAACCTCATGCAAGCCTATCTTTCATGACCCCGGTCATCACAAGGAAGCCCACTCCCCCTAACATGACCCAACAATAAATCACAAGAGGCTCTAAACAATAAGGAAATATAAAATTAACATTCATATGCAGCCAAGAACACCCACACAAACTCTTACAACAAATACAAGGCTACAACAACATAAAACATATCGAACGAGCCTCTTGGCCAACAATAAACCGAAGCATATTCAAGGCATCAAATCTTCCATCAAATACAAGAATAACATCACAGCAAGGCTATTCCACTTGCTGGTCCAAAACAACAATATAATCATCTCTTTAACCATGGCTTATCAACATGGAAGAGATTCCATAACATCCACAATCACAAAGGAAGATAAATAAGCATAAAATCATGAAAGAACATCAAATCTTCTCAAGTCCAATACTGAAAATCATCAACAGACCTTAAAACATGCCTCTGGTATAAAAATCAACTACAATTTAGCACTTTTACCCAACAATACAACGCTTCTGTCAATTAGTACAACACTTTCATTTTACAGAACATAAACACTTCCCAGAATAGCACAAATGCAAAGAAAAAGAACACAAATACATAAAAGATAGTGCATGCATTAAATAGGACAACACAAATATTGAACAAAACAATGCTTCTATATCTTCAGACAGCGCATACACCTGATAGAATAGTGCTTATACCAAAACAATGCATTTACACTTGGATACAAAAATTACAGAAAAACTTATGGCTAAAATATAAAATCTAAACTTAAACAAAAGGGCTCAATAAGTAGACGAATAGAGACACCAAAAAACAAATAATAAGATGGCATAAACAAGATAAAACAAATCAAACTATAAACCAAAGTACATTCAATTTTCTTCACGACAGTCTTGCATACATAACCTTCCAACACACACACACAAAAACTTCATTATAGACAAATCCAAACACCCTTAGGCTAAAGGGATCACAAAGGAAATACATTTCTCATTCCCATACAACCCCCCAAAAAACTCAACAACCAGAAAATTCACACAAAGGTTCACAAAGCCATGAGATGACATGTATAGGAAATCCAAATATATTTTTCCAGCAAACTATATAAAAACCCACATATTATAAAGTTTCTCCCCAAATATTAATTCCAAAACTATATTAAAACTATAGATTAAACAATATCTTCAACCCATCTCCCGCAAACAATGTGCAGACATGGAGTATACAGAGAAACCATTAAATCAAAATGCAAGAGTAAAAGAACTCCAACCTGCAACCTGAAGTGATGGAAATAAAGCTGAAGAAGAGCTTCGACAAAGCCAAAACCAAATTCCCATCGAGCTCTAGCCAAAAATCAAGTGTAAGTCAAAAATCAAAGGAAAATTGCTTGCAAGAAAAAAAATTCAGAGAATAGCCAACCTGAAAAAAATCACGAGAATGAAAATAAAAAGAAAACAATAATCAAAACCCTAGCCTCAATCTTGGCCAATCAAAATATTCCTTTTTGGAATATATTTTACCAACCCACCATATAATATAATTTATTCTCCCATTTTGAATTTAGCCAATGAGAGTAACGGGCAGGTATAGTAAATATAAAATATATTTATACACCAAGTTGGGACACTATATTATTATTTTATTTTAAAGTGTTCATACACCCCACTTAGGAAATGGAAGCCAAACTATTAAATAAACATAAGCTATAAATAAATAATCCAAATGGGGATTAGAATTAAATAAACCAAAAGCTAATAAATTTTACAACTTAGACCTAGAGTATGTGAAGGGAACTCATGTCATCTCTGAACCACATAAGCCATTGGAATTAAAGACATGCTCAGACCTATGAATCTAGGTGGAGTCAATGTCTGGTACCTGCAAAGTCCTGCAACCACAAAATGAAAATACAACATATACATATACATATATAGAATAAGCAAGTGATAGAGAATTGCGACGACACATCCCACTCACAATGAGTGATGTGGAATCGTCTCATTCATGAAGACAGTCAAACACATCTCATAAACATCTCATCAAATGTAATCATGAAATAGGGTTAGCATAATCATAATCATCATCAAAACCATGATAAATCTAATCTATCAATAATCCATCACATAGTAAGCATATGGAATCCATCGAGCAGATATATCCATCAAATCACATGATCAATAGTGATAATATCATCATCCATATAGATCATCAAAATAATATATGTCCAATAGTGTCTAACATCAGTAGTAATTACTAAAACACATGAGTAATCATCATCCAAATCATCAAATATAGTCTAGATAAGTCTATCAAGCATGAAATAAAAGTCAACTCTAGTCAAAATAGGTCAAGTCAAGGGTGGACACTACAATAGGCATAATATCACACAAAAATTTATCATGATAATTTTCAATTTTCAATTTCACCAAACATTTCTCACTTACTAACAACTTATGTTCATACTGAATCCATGCTATCTGATAAGGCTTAGGGTTTTTCAATCTTTCCAAATTCAACTTATTCACCATCTCTTCTGAAACAAGATTATCTAAACTACCACTATCAATAACAACTTTATAGTACTTACTGGATACCTTACATCTAGTCTTGAAAAAATTTCTCCTCTACAAAGGCTCTTCATCTTCTCCGGTATGACAAAAACCTCTCCTCATCATCAACAGTTCTCCATCTTCTGATGTGTTATCTTATCTGGTGGGGTTTTCTTCCACCATTGTTGCTCTTTTGGTATTCTCTATCTTCTTATATTCAAATTCGCAATGTCCTTCTCCACACTTAAAGCAAGTACCTCTAAATGTCATCTTGTCTTATCTACCAAAATTCTCATTCCAGTATCCATCTGGTTCTCTCCTTCGGTAGAAATTTCTATCATCTTTCTGGTATGAATTACCTTCTTTTCTTACTTCCTTGTCCTTGTTCTTATCTATACCGATATCGCTACCTCTGATATATCCTCTTCCTCCTTGAAATATACCTCTGGTAAACCTTCCAACTCTACCTCTCTACCTCTACTCATGTCTCTTGTTTAACTTCTCTTTAGCCTTCGAGGCATACTGGTAAGCTTCTTCAACACTCTGCAATTTTATCAAACTGAGTTCATCTTGTATAGACATCTGCAATCCATTCAAATATCTTGCAACTTGTTCAACTTCATCATTAATATGTCTGGACCTGATATTCAACTTGTAAAATGCTTCGGTGTACTCTTTCATGCTAGATTCCTTCTATCTCAAGTTCTACAACTTTCGGAACAGATTCACTTGATAATCAACTGGTATAAATTTTGACTTCAACTTAGCAACCATCCAATCCCAAGTCTTGATTTTCTCTTTACCTCTTCTATGTCTATCAGCCTGCAAATGTTCCCACCAAAGAGATGCATGACCTTTCAACCGAGTACAATATTTTTTCACCTTCCTTTCCTTTGCAGTGTTCTCAAAATCAAAATACTTTTCCGTCTCTGAGATCCAATCCATCAATTCATCAGAATCCAACTTTCCATCATATTCCAGTGGGGTAAAATGTTGTTTAGTATTGTCCCTACTCAAAACCCTCAAAAACCTCTCTTCATCCAGATCAACCATTGGTGGGTTTACTTGTTACGTCGGGGCTTCTTCTCCTTCATCTTCACTTACATCTTCAATATGTTGGCCTCTTCTTTGTGTTGTCTCTGTGGCTTCCAACCGGGCTGCTATCCCTTGCAACATCTCCATCACAGTAGGGTTTGCATTCCCATGCACTCCACCATTCCTAGTTCCTCTTCATGCCATTTTTCACCAATCCTCTACATCTACAGGTCAAATCCATAGTCGACCACCCTACAACAAAATTCTCAGGACAATTGGAATGACTACTCGCTCTGATACCACTTGATGCAGTCACCGGTAAGGAGTAACCTCAAAGAGACCAGTATGAACCGGTAAGAAAGAGTAAAAACAATGAAAATACAAAGATATGATGGAGGAAATGCAGAATAGATGGAATTATATCATGAAAAATGATTACGACCAACTAGTAACAACCGAATTACAGAAAATCGGCTCACGGGCTTGCTAGAACAAACTCAAAGTATAGAATAGGTCACAAATAGGACCTCAAATCTCAATATCTTTCATCTATGCTTAGTCTAGCTATTTGATTACATTCTAATGCGCAATTACAATGATTTATACAATCTGAGGGGATCTGGTCGGCCCAAATGGGATCAAAACTTGAAGAATGAGACCTAACATTTAAAACTAACAAGGTCAGCCTCCACCAAAGAAATCCTTCTAGAAAATCCAAAGGATGAAATGTAAATCATGGGAAAAGGTCGGCCACATGCTAAGGGACATCAAAATCAACTCTAAAGGCTTTGCAAGCTATGGAAGAGATCTGATAGATCACAAAATGCAAATAGATCCAAGCAACCGGTAATAAGAAATTGTCTTGGAAACTGATAGCGATATCTTGCTGAAAAATTATCCAAGTGCGATGTGGTTTGGGAATAAGGTAGATGGTCCAATCTTCAAGTAAAATCCAACTCCACGGGATCCAATGAGCCAAATCCGGTACACACAAAAAAAAAATGTTGAAACTACAATAGAAAGGAAAATATTTTTGGTTGACGCAAGATTGTCATGAACTGGGGATGCTCTTGTATCACAATGACTTTTCTCAATCTTTTTTTGTAGAATTTGTAGGCCTTGTTGTGATTTGAATAACCTACAAAAATACCTTCATCGCTCTTGGAATCAAATCTACCTATGCCATCCTCATCTCTCTTGATGAAGCATTTACTTCCAAATAGTTTGAAGTATTCGACTGATGGCTCCCAGTCATACCATAGTTCATAAGGTGTCATTCTAATATTTGTTCTCAGTGGAACCCAGTTCAAAGAATATACTGCAGTATAAACCAGTTCCTTCCAATACATATCCGATATATTTTTCTCATTTAACATGGTTCTTGCCATTTCCTTGACTGTCCTATTTTTCCTTTCTACAACACCATTTTGTTGTGGTGTCCTTGGAACTGAATATTGTCTTGTGATTCCATGTCTCTAACAGTAATCTTCAAACTTATTTGATGTGAACTCTCCACCTCGGTCATATCTTAGACATTTCATCTTGCATCCACTTTCCCTCTCAACCATCTTTCGGAAAATCTTGAATCTTTCAAATGCTTGAGATTTGTCATGTAGGAAGGTGACCCATAGCATTCTTGAAAAAAAATCAATGAGGAGCATGAAGTATCTTTCACCGGCTAGAGCTCTTGTTCTAGTTGGTCCACATAGATCAGTATCTACAAGTTCAAGTGGCCTTGAAGTATTATGCTCTTTCATCTTGAAGGTCACCTTAGTCTGCTTTCCTCTTACACATTCATCACAAAATATGCTTACCGGTTTGATAATTGGTTGTATGTGTCTCACATATCCTTTTTTGCTAATTTTAACCAGATTATCAAAATTTATATGGCCTAATGTCCTATGCCATAGCCATCTCTCATCCACTTGTCCCATCATGCATTGGGACTCATAGCATTCCTTTAGATTGTACACATTTTCATCTATCCTTTTCCTTCTACTACAATCTGACCGGTACTCTCTTTTCTTATTTGGCAACCGGTAGAGTCAAAAGTGAATTTTTATCATTTATCACACATTTGACTCACACTTAGTAAGTTATGCTTTAAAGCTTCCACATAATATACATCGTGTGCCTTCAATTTTCCATCTATGTTCAAAGTACCTTTTCCTTTTATCTTGATGGAAGAGGTGTCTCCAAATCTTATTGAACCTCCATTCCAATCTTCAAACTTAATAAATTTATCACCAATCATGTGATTGGAACATCCACTATCTACAACCCACAATTTTCTTCTTTCTACATGCAGGGAAGTTTGCATAATCAGACTTGATTATGCTTTGTTCTTGTTCTTCTCAACCCAAACTAGGTTGGCATCTTTCTTCTTGTCTACTGCAATTTCATGCTCTAGTTTTGTTACCAGTTTATGATCAAAACTGACTTCTTTTTCTTGGTAGTTCGGAGTTTGCAATGTTTTGCAATGTGTCAAAACTGTTGACAATTATAACACTTCACATTGACATTAAATGATGAATTTGAAAACCTATTGTATGATACTAGTAGACTTTTCCTACATTCAAAGATCCCATGACCTAAATCATTAAACTGATAACACACAACATTCATCTCTCGGAGTGCAGCAAAAGAATTTCTAATTTCAATATTAACAGGGGGCTTGTTCATCAGTCTACAAAGAAACAATTCTATGTCCAAACTTGTTACACTTGTAGCAGTAACCATGGAATTTGGGTACATACACATCTTGTTTCTTTGGACTAGAAAACCTTTGTCTTACCAGATGTCTTCCTCTCATATTGTTGATTCTAGTGAATCCTTCATTATCTACCTTAGGCTTGCAGTTCTGAGCATTCCGGTTCACAGGCTGATTTCTTGTAGCTTTAGCATAGGTCTTCTTTCCAGTATCTTTGTTGACTGTAAAGGTTTGTTTCTCTTTACTTTCACTTGAGGAAGTGAATTGTATTTATTTACTAGATGTGTCTTTATTGTTTGAACTCTGTCCTTCTTCAAATCCTATACCACCAATATCTTTTCAATGCTTTTGATTGCTCAACATCTTGTCTCAAGATTCAATGTTGCCCTCATACTTGCTTCTCATCTTCAATTCATCCTTGCACTTTTCAAGCTCCTTTTTTAGCCTTAAAATCTATTCTTCTAACTTCTGATGCTCCTTCTTCTTCTCTATCGAATCAAAGGATGTAACTTCACATAGCCTCTTAGCTTCTTCCAACTAGAGTTTCATATCAGAAATTGTTTTCTTGGATTCATCTAGAGACTGCTTTAGACAATCTTGTTTTTCTACAACAACATACTTAACCTTCTTGAGTTCTCTTCTTATTTTATTCAACTCCTCAAGTGCACTTATGAGTTCACCTTCTAAGTCCACTTCATCTTCAATGTCTGAACATCTATATTATCTTCATCTATAGCATCATCTTCAAAGGTATATAGACTGTTCTACTTTTGGTAGCTTCTGTTGGCATTTTTTGATGATTATGTTGTGATTTTCATTGATGGACACACACTTGCTATGAGATCACTTTTTGTATGTATGAGTTATGCTCAACCGGTATTTGTTTCAAACTGGTATTATGTTATAGTCTTTAGACTATCGGTGTCTTGCAGAAAGTGTTTACCGATCTCAAATGGCATGAGGACCTCAAGTGGTTCGAGGATCTCAAGTGGAACAGAGCAAAGGAACTAGAAGTGGTAGTTATCATTTTCCCAGTCTTCATTTTTGTCAACCAGTAATCTGTTTAATAGTTAAACTGGTAATCAATAAAGTTGTATAAACCGGTAATGCTCTGTGATGAGTTACCATCCACCAACACTTTGATGGTGATTTTGTTTCGTGTTACCAAATGTGTTTAGATACAATGAACCTAGGAACTTGCAATGTAATCCTATTGGACCGACATGAAATCAGATTCCTTTTAAAGACATCATGTCTAGGGTTCTAGTGTGTGTGTAGCTATTAGGGTTTTGTATGGTTGATGAGTTTGTATGTGTGATCTTAATAGAGAAGATCAAGTCTGTGTGCTGTAACAGAGTGTGGATTTACTGAAGACTGAAGTAATGCTAAAATTCATTAGCAATGAGCTATCATGGATCTAACCAAGCAGACTGTGCTATTTGCTAGATCATTCACTTATAATCAAGAAAGATGAAATCTGGATGGAGGTAGTTGTCCCTAGAACTATCTGGGTAACTGAAATGGGCTATGAAACAGCTAATAATATCATAGAAACTTATGCAAAAGACCTCCTTGAAGCACCAAAGGAACCCACTAAGAAAGTCTTTGGAAATGAAGAAACAATTGAGAGTGGAATTCAGTCTAGGAAAAGGGTTAAGAAGGTTGAAGAGACAGTAAGGAAAGGAACCCGGCAGGCAAAGGCAATTAAGGAAGATGTTTTGAAATAAACTGGTATAAAAGAAAGTGAGTTGGAAGGACTTCAACTGGAAGCTCATCTTTCACCGGTTGGAACCTCCTCTGAAAGTGATATGCCAACAATATTCAAAAGGGTAGAAAGGAAAACAAAACCCTCACCGATACCCTCACCCACTCCTAGAAAAACAAGACAAAAGCAACATCCAATGAGGCCTCTAGTAAAGAAGTTAACTCCTAAGAAGAAGAAGGTAAATCAAGATATTGCTCCACTAGATAAGCTCTTAAGTGAAATAACTGAAGATGGAAAGTTGAAAAACATTAGCAAACTGCACAACACACTATCTGCTGATGACAAAGAAAGCATAGAGAACAGTGTAATTTTACACTTGGACATTTATAAGAAATTTCTGATGGAAATTGTTGATGAAATACCAAATGATTTGTATAGAAGACTAGAAGCTAGAAGAGCAGCTATTGTTGAGCTGGATAAGAAAATAAAAACTGAAAAACTACTTGCAGTGCATCTAGTTAACTCACCTGATGAGATAGACAAACTAATCAGTGAAGCTAACTGGATAGTATTTTCAACTTCTCACTAGCATGTAGCACTAATGGAAGGTAGAGTGAATGAAGTCTCCTAAGGAAACAACAGATGCATGGGATATATTCTTTGTAGAAAAAGAGAAACAGGAAGAATTAATAAGACCCAAGACCATCAAAGTATACCAAAAGGACAGGGATAAGGGAAAAGGTAAGGTAGGTGGACCTCCAAGCCTTAAAATAACTGATAATGTGCTCCCACCTCCTTCGGATACTCCATCGGTAGATACTACAGATAGTAAACCGGCCACTGAGAGTATGGAGACTCCACTTGAGGATACTAATCCTGAATCTGAAATTTTGTATACTATAAATATAGATACACAGGAAGTAAATGTTGTGGTTGATAGAGAAACCATTGAGGATAAGAAGGGAGAAGTGACTACTGAGTCACTAGCTGCAGATGTTGAGGTTGAGGTTAATAACACTGTAAACATGAGCACAGAAAAACCTACTCTAACAGAGCAACCGGTAGAGGACACCACTGGTAAAACACTAGAAGAACCGGTAGATACAACTGGAAAACACTTAGGATAACTGACAATAGACAGTGTAGAGGTACAAACAAAGAAACTGGAAGTACATATAGAGGCTACATGTGAGAAACCGGTTGTTGAGAGCTCAGACCCTCTAAGACACAGATGGAGAAACTGGAACAGAAACGGGATGAGACACAAGTTCAAACAGAGACAGTGCCATCGGCTAAAACTGAAAAGCCCAAACATTTTCTAGTAGAAATGCAAACACAGACTGACCTACCAGAGTTCCAATCAAGCAAGGTGATTACTACAACCGACAACATGGATATTGTAAAAGCAGTTGGGCAGACATCTGGTACTTCAATATCAGAATTCCGACCTACAAATGTAATAAAAGTCTTATTGGATAAAATAAAGAAGATCACAGAATGCAATGTACAAGCCTATAAGGCTATAAATGATACAATCCCTATTCTTAAACTGGTAGCACCTAAATGCATTGTGGATAATAAGGATTCTTTAGGTCAACTAGACACATTGTCTAACTTCATCACTGGCAACATTTTGACAATTGATCAAATAAATGAGGACACATTTAAAGAGAGATTGATTAAGGAAAAAGAGAAATTCTTAGAGGAAATTGTAAAGAAGGACAAGGAGAAAATGGACACCTTATTACCAGATCTAGGAAAAACAATTTTGGATTTCAAGAAAATGTACAGGGATACTTGCAAAACAGACATCTTGACATACGATATAGATTCAAATATCAGCAAAACTCAAATTGAAATAAACAATGTTGCTGACAATCTGATAGGTACATTCGATCCATTTTTGGAGATAGAAAAGAAGATTGCAAATCTAGAAGAGAAAATCGAGAAGTTAGAGAAGGACAAAGAGAAAGTTAAGGATAAGGCAAAAAGCTTAAAATGTAAACTTGGTCCAAAACTAGACTACCTCATTTCTTTGAGAAAAGAAATTTCTGAGGCTCTGGTTCCCAAACTTAAGACACCGAAAGAGAAAATACACATACTCACCAGTACAATTTAGAGAACCCAAGAGGCATTACAAGATAGCACAAGATTCGGTGACAACTTAAAACTAGTTTTGATAGATATATTCCACATTGTAACCCACCAGTTACAAGAATCTAGACAGGACTCCATTGACAGCAAATGACAACCTTTATCATTGATGTCAACGGGGGAGTGTGAGATGAGAAAAATATGATCAGAACAGGACATCATCGGCTCAGGGGGAGCATACATTTTTGGGCACATAGTTTTTGTATGACAAATTTTGGCAGATTCTTTTTGGACATCTTTTTGGACACTTTTTGATTTTTCTCATGAGTGTTGCCATCAATGCAAAAGGGGGAGATTGTTGGCAAATGCACACTCCAATGAGAAATTGTAGGTGATTGAAGGTGTTGTCATTTATGGCAACCTTACAATCATATGATACCGGCAGGCAGACCTAGGCACCCGCACCTGCAGACTCTACACCGGCACTGAAAAGGAAGAATTTCGGCACCTTGGCTGACAGAAATTTTGTACAAACATATTTTGTAATTAATTGTAAAATCTTTTGTAAGCCGACATGGTGGACTTTAATATGAATCATATATGTATGAGATCATTGTAGATCATTTAAGAAATGAATAGGATGCAAAATATGAATAGAAGGTAGCAGACCTAATGTGCAAATTATTAGGTTAAGGGTTTATATATGTAGCAAAGCTTAAACCGGTACTGAATCTGGCATAGCAGATGTTAATCTGAAGCAGTACAAGACATTGGATTAGTATAATCCATTTTTGTAAGTCAGTGTGACTTCTTTTGTAACTGAGCAGTGAGCTCTAGGCACTTGGCCTTCCTGCATGTGCAGGCCCCTATTGTAAGTAGTAATATTCTCTTATTAGCCAGTAAGTGAATATTGTGGGTCACAAATCCCACCGAGGTTTTTCCCACACTGGGTCTCCTCGTTAAAATATTGTGTTATGGTGCGCTTTTCATGTTGTGGTTGTTATTCTTATTTGTTGCATTATTTCTAGTTTACCGGTACACAGTTTTAATATGTTTTTCATGTTATAAGTTAAGAAAATTATATAACCGGTCAGATACTAATTCACCCCCCCCCCCCAGCTCTAAGTATCTTTGGGAATCCATGGTGGGAAACCTTACCCACAATCTAATGATACTACTATAGATAGTATGTGTGTACAAATGGGGTCTGCACATGCAGAAAGGCCAACTGCCTAGAGCTCACTGCTCAATCACAAAATGGGATTCACACTGACTACAATTGGATGGTTAAATCCAATGATAATGTACCGCTCTATGCTGGATTCGGTACCGGTTAATCTCTGATTTTCTTCTTCATACCTTTCTTGAATCTTGAAATGATGTCTGCATGTATAGCTCTACTTATATTCGCATATACCTTATTACAATCCTTTTCTACTTCACCTTCTTCCTATATTTTATCTCACAAATGAGATCTTACATATATACCAAAACCTAAGACCAAAGGCGTAGGTCGGCTCAATAAGAATATTACAATTAAATCAATTACAAATGAATCAATATGCAATGCATTATGTCGGCTCAATGCATTTATAATAATAACCAATCAATAAATCATCTCCATAACGTGTCGTGTTGATCTGGAATAGATAACGCTTGTCGGTCCATAACCTAGACCTATTTGCCAGTAACAACAAATATGCAAACTTGATTAGACCAATAACAAAATCACAAAAACCAAGTGTCCAAACAATGTCTTCGACATAACCAAGCTATCTCTAGATGATAACAGATCATCCTCAGTGTCAGTGAACAATATAACCTGTCAATGAACCAAATACCAGTGACTGTGCATAAGTCACTGAACATGCCGATGAATATAACCAAGGATAACTGTTGACATCAATGACAAAACCAATGCAACATAGCCATAATACCAACAATCTCCCCCTTTGGCATTGATGGCAACACAAGATGGAAAAACCATCTAAATGCCAAAAACCAAAAACCAACAATCTCCCAAAGAGATCATTAACTAGAAATCAAAATACAAATACAGAGAGTAACAATCTCTCCCCCAATGAATAATATCTCCCCAAAAGATAATGTTTTTTTTCATAGATATCCCTCCCCCTTTGACATCAAATGACAAAGCAATACAAAAACTAGATACAATCAGTTCATAGAACTTATTACAAATACCAATGGTTATAACCAAATTTATTCAATCTACTCCCCCTGAGAAGTAGCTCTCTTTCATGAAAGTCGGAAAAATATTTCTCTGTTAATTATGTCGGTCTGATGCCATGCTCCAATTGTCTAAGTTTCTACCGGTGAGGGTATAAGTCCAAGCTTCTCTCTTAGATATTCAAAAGTTTCCTTAGGAAAAGGCTTAGTAAAGATATCTGTAATCTGCTCTTTAATATACACATAAACCAATTTCACTTCTTTTGCTTCAACATTCTCTTTCAGAAAATTGAATTTGATAGAAACATGTTTAGTTTTAGAGTGAAATACCGGATTCCTTAATATATCAATTGCTGTCATATTGTCACAGTAAATGATTATAGGTTCTTTGCATTTTACCTTTATGTCCTTCAACATTTGCTTAATCCATAATACCTGTGTACAATTAGTTGTTGCTGCAACATATTTTGATTCTACTATTGATAGTGATGTATAACTTTGTTTCTTGCTCAACCATGAAATTAGTCTACTACAAAGAAAAAATGCTCCGCCGGTGGTGCTTTTTCAATCATCTACATCTCTTGCCAAATTTGCATCTGTGTATGAACATAAATCAAAAATTTCATCTTTAGGATACCATAAACCAAGATTTGTTGTGCCTTGTAGGTACTGGAAAATCCTTTTTACTACTGATTCATGATTTTCCTTAGGATTACTCTAAAATCTTGAAACAATGCATATTGCATTCACGATATCAGGTCTTATTTTTGTCAAATATAGTAAACCTCCAATCATCGATTTATATCTTGTTGGATTAACAGGTGTTGATTCATCCTTCAATGATAGTTTATTAGTTGTAGTCATAGGAGTACTTACCGGTTTAGAGTTTTCCATGCCAAATTTCTTAAGTAATTCCTTCAAGTACTTTGATTGTTTTATGAATATACCTTTATCAGTCTGTGAAATCTGCAATCCTAAAAAGAATTTTATCTCCCCAATCATAGAGATTTCAAATTCTTCCTGCATCTTATTAGAAAAGTCTTTACACAATCCTTCTTCTCCTCCAAAAATGATATCATCAACAAAAACTTCAATAACCAAGATGCCATCATTAGTCACTTTGTAATATAAGTTGATGCCAGCCTTACCTTTAGTGTAACTAAGCTTCAAAAGATATTTGTCCAATCTAGCATACCAAGCTCTAGGAGCTTGCTTCAATCCATATAGAGCTTTCCTTAACTTGTAAACCATATCTTTGTCATCTGTCAAAGAAAATCCATCAAGTTGTTCAATGTAGACTTCCTCTTCAATATCACCATTTAGAAATGCACATTTAACATCCATTTGATATACTTTATAGTTCTTGTGTGCTGCAAAAGCTAAGAATAATCTAACTGCCTCAATTCTATCTACTGGTGCAAAGGTTTCATTGTAATCAATTACTTCCTTTTGTGAATATTCCTTACACACTAATCTTGCTTTGGTTCTGATTACTTTACCATCTTCATTAAGTTTATTTCTGAATACCCATTTAGTTCCTATTACATTTTTGTTTTTAGGCCGGGGGACCAATGTCCATGTGCTATTCTTTTCAATTTGTTCTAATTCATCTTCCATAGCCTTAATCCAATCTTTATCTTCACATGCCTCATTAATAGTTGCTGGTTCAATTTGAGAAATTAGACATACCTCTTCATTTACCAGTCTTCCTCTAGTCATGACTCCTTGATACTTATTCCCAATTATCTAACTTTCAGAGTGATTCAATCTTACATACCTAGGTGTATTCACTTTTTGTTGTTCTTTAGTCACTGTGGAATTCTCAGATGATGCTGGTCTGACTGGATCAACATTATATACTAGTGTACTCATTGTAGGTTCATTTGTGATTATCTCAAATGTCGGTTTAGAGTCCATAGACCATGAATTGCCTCTAAATTGTTCATCAATCTTCACATTTTCACTCTCAATGATTTTCTACAATCTCTTGTTAAAACATCTATATGCCTTGCTCTTATATGAATAACCAATAAACATTCCTTCATCACTTCTAGGATCAAATTTGTCAATATAATCATCTCACCTAATATAACATTTGCTTCCAAATATTCTGAAATATTTTAGAGTAGGAGTATTACCAAACCATAGTTCATGAGGGGTCTTACCGGTTTCACCTTTGATGTGACCTCTGTTGAATGTATAAATAGCTGTATTAATTACTTCTCTCCAATACACATGAGGTAGGTTTGCTTCTGATATCATGCTTTTAGCTGCATCCAAAATAGTTTTGTTCTTCCTTTCCACAACTCTATTTTGTTGGGGTGTCCGAGGTGTTGATAATTGTCTTTTGATTCCATTCACTACACAAAATGTATTAAAATCCTTAGATATGAATTTACCTCCTTGATTTGATCTCAAACATTTTATTTTCTTACCGGTTTCATTCTCTACCATGACCTTGAATAGTTTGAATTTCCCAAAAGCTTCTGATTTCTCCCTGAGAAAAGTAACCCAACACATTCTAGAATAATCATCAATGATTAGCATAAAATATCTATCTCCTTGTAAACTCCTAGTTCTTGCTGGACCACATAAATGAGTATGAATTAGGTTAAGAACATTATTGGATTTTTGTGGAATACTCTTAAAAGTTTCTCTAACTTGCTTTCCAAATTGACATTCCTTACATACCAGAATGTGAGGTTTAACAATCTTAGGTAAATCCCTTACTGCGTACTGATTTTAACAATGCAATAAAATTTTACATGACAAAGTCTTTTATGCCATAACCAACTTTCATCAATATGTGCAATCAAGCATGTCTTCTCATTGTTATTCAAATGAAAGATAGTACCTCTATTCTGATTATCGGTTGCAATTTCCAAACCAATTCTATATTTTGCATTTACTATTCTTGAATTGTAACTGAAATCCTTTTCCAACTAATTGACCAACACTCAAAAGATTATGCTTCAAACCTTCAACATAATAAATGTTGTCATTATTGTGCTTACAATCAAAATATATAGTGCCTTTTCCTCTGATCAAACTGATAGTTCTGATACTTAATGTTAAGTATAGATGCCAAGCTAATAAGATGAGAGGGGGGGGGTGAATCATACAAACTTAATCTTCCATAAAAACATCAGATTCAACCTCGGTAACATATACTTCAGTGATATAACCAAAACTAGTAAACATGAAAACTCAAAAGCATATAAACATCATAACACTCATAACACTAGATTTAACGTGGAAACCCAAATAGGGAAAAACCACTATGGGATTTTAGACCCACTAAGAAATATACTCTTCTAGAGTATGCTCGGTTAAAAGAAAATCCTGTTAAAGATTACAAACACATTGCTAGATGTGACCCGGTTAAGGGATTTCCCTCGGATTTGTTAGGATCTTCACCTTGTTAGAAGTGACCTTGTTAAAGGATTTCAAACACTCAATCAGAATGTCACCTTGCTACAGGGTTTTACAAATAAGACTATTAAGTCCACTCAGTTAAGATATTTTCTGTCACTTCACAAAATAATAGTAAAAAATCTATCTGCAACTTCACATCTAAAATGCTAAAGCAGATTCTTATTTTCTCAATATAATATAGGCATAGAACTAATCTTGTCCTTCTGTTGGGCTCTATACTCTGTTATTCAAAATGGGTCTTCAAGCTTCTGTGCTCGGTAATTGCTATGTAGCATCCCTGTGCATACACTTGCTCGCATGCATTGTTTATCAACAGTTCCTTATTTAGAAACAATTGCTTGACCACTTAATCTCCTTGATCACATTTCCCATGATCAATCATAGCCATCAGATCTTCAAACTTGACAAGGTTCAATGTATTATTCGATCTGAAAATGTTTTACCCCACCTTGGAACTTGCATACATTTCTTGGAACTTGTGCTAGGTTATTGTGGTTCAATCTAAGTTGTAGATCTTCCTGTCAATTTTCCTTTGCCATAGATTCTTTAACAAACTTCATTCATGGCATACCAATCATTTAATCATAGCCAGCTCATTAGCTTCCTTCATTAAATAATGCTTGTAATCATTTAATGCATTCTGTTATAGCTCGGTTACAACTCGTTAAATACTAATCTTTACTCGGTAGACATTCTATCTTCATTAACCGATAGTGATAACCTTAGGGTTTTACCAACTAGGTTCCTTAGGGTTTACCAACTAGGTTCTTTGCTCGGTAACATAGTATAGTTTTAACCTTACAATAAATAACATATGTGTGATATCAAAACAATCTAAACATCATGACCTCATCATTGTCTAACTCGGTAATAGTTGCCCAGTGAATAACTAATTTCTCCCCTTCTTCATCACATTCTTTCTGTGTCTTTTACCGACATCTTTATACTCATCAAATCATACTTCTTAAGATATGGCAACATCATACTGAATTAGAAAATCAATTTGTTGACATCAATGACAAAATAATAATATTAAGACAGTAGACATCCTTAAGCATTTACATCCATAATCATCAACAACCTTCTCAATATCCTTATTGAAATACCAACAATCTCGCTTTGTCTGTTATAATGCCAACAATCTCCCCCTTTGGCATTGATGGCAAAACCAATTGATTTGACCTAATTGATTCGGATTCAGATTGCTATGATTTTGAAATGTTGAAATGCTCTCCCCCTGTCATCAGTCTTCTCCCCCATACATTAGTCTTCTCCATTCTTCTCTAGTCTTCTCCCCCTTTGACAACAATGCCAAAAAGT
This sequence comes from Cryptomeria japonica, assembly GCF_030272615.1. Lineage (NCBI taxonomy): Eukaryota > Viridiplantae > Streptophyta > Pinopsida > Cupressales > Cupressaceae > Cryptomeria > Cryptomeria japonica. Next base: position 214,364,511 of record NC_081414.1, on the reverse strand, counting down.
AAAGAACTAAAACATAATTTCTTCCTGTATGAAGTGAATTCCTGCTGTTATGTCTTCAATTCCTGTTTCCTGTATAGTTTCTTGAACACCTTTAGAAAACCTCCTAAAGTGTGTAAAACAACATCAACTCCTAAAAGATATTCTGTAGAGTCATCGAATTGATGCTTTCACCGAACTTGGTCAGTGAATAGAAGATAGGGGTAGGACCCCTAACTTACTTCTGAGATATTCAAAAGTGTCCCTTGGTAGTGGTTTGGTGAAGATATCTGCTATTTGTTCCTTTGTGCTAACATACTCCAACACCACTTTCTTCTCTTGAGCTTCTTCTCTAAGATAATGATATTTGATAGAGATGTGCTTTGTCTTAGAGTGCATAATAGGATTCTTTAAAATGTTAATGGCACTAGTATTGTCACAGAATATAGTTACTGGCTCGGTAACTTTTTCATTTATACTTTCCAACATTTGTTTGATCCATGCTATGTTGGTGCATTTCAATGATGTAGCAACATATTCAGCTTCTGTTGTTGACTGTGAAACACATCCTTGTTTCTTGCTAGGCCAACTCACTAGTTTTTTTCCTAAAAAAGAAAGCTCCTCCACTTGTGCTTTTTCTGTCATCAATGTTGCCTACACAATCAGCATCAGTATATACGTTTAAATCAAAATCATTTCCTTTCTGATATACTAAGCCATAATCCTCAGTGCCTTTCAAGTATCTAAAAATTCTTTTGATTGTTTTCATGTGTGTTTCCTTAGGATCTGCAGAGAATCTTGCAACTATACCTACTGCATGTACTATATCTGGCCTACTATGAACAACATATTGTAGCTTTCCAATCATGGATCAGTAAAGTGTCTCATCAACAGATGCAGATTCATCATTCTTTGATAGTTTACAATTGGTAGTCATAGGAGTACTTACTAGTTTTGAATCCTCCATTCCAAATTTCTTCAAGATTTCCTTTATGTACTTGGATTGAGTAATGAAAATCTCATTTTTCATTTCCAATATTTGTAAACCTATAAAATACTTTATCTCACTGATTAATGACATCTCAAATTCTTTGCTCATTTCATTTCCAAATTTCTTGCATAAAGAGTCATTCCACAAAATATAATATCATCAACAAATATGGCTGAGATCAGTATTCCATTTTCATCATTCTTCATGTACATATTGTTGTTCTCACTTGTCCTTATAAAACCAATCTTGATCAAATAAGAGTGCAATCTTTCATACCATGCTCTAGGTGCTTGTTTCAAACCATATAAAGCTTTGTTCAATTTACATACCTGATCTTTATTCTTGTCTTCAACAAATCCTTCAGGTTGTTCAATAAAAACTTCTTCTTCTAATATACCATTCAGAAATGTAGATTTGACATCCATTTGATATACCTTGAAATTTTTGTAAGCAGCATATGCCAACAATGTTCTTACTCCTTCAAGTCTAGCCACAGGTGCAAAAGTTTCACCATAATCAATTCCCTCTTCTTGAGCATAACCTTTACAAACTATTCTTTTTTTATTTTGAATGACCTCTCCTTTTTCATTCAGCTTGTTTCTGAAAATCCACTTTGTACCAATTACATTTTTGTCTTTCGGTCTTGGGATTAGTGTCCATGTGTCATTCTTCTTGATTTGATCAATCTCTTATATCATAGTATTTATCCAATCTTCACTGTTAAATGCCTCTTTCACTATTCTCAGTTCAAATTCAGATATCAACTATGTGTTCTATCTTAGTTTGTTCCTTGTCATTACTGGATCATCCTTATCTCCTATAATCTAACTTCATGCATGATGTCTTCTAACATACTTGGCTAATACAGGCTCATTAGGCTTTGTATGATCTTCTTCATCACTCGATAACTGAATATTCTCTTCATTTTCTTCAACAGTTCTCTCAGTAAGACTTGTCAGTTGAACATAGACAAATTCATCATAATCTTCTGGTTCCTTGGAATTTCCTTCATCATTTCTTTCTACAAATTCATCAATTTTCAAATTTGCACTTTCTACTATTTTGTTAGATGATTTGATCAGACATTTAAATGCTTTCCTTCTAGAAGAATAACCTAGAAATGTTCCTTCTTCACTTTTCTGATCAAACTTTCCATTTCTATCATCTTTGTGTACATAAAATCTACTTCCAAAGATTTTAAAGTAACTTACATTAGGTTTCTTGTCATACCAAATTTCATATGCTGTCTTCATAGTTCCTTTCTTCAGTTGTACTTGGTTCAGGGTGTAAACTGTTGTGCTTATTGCTTCTCTCCAAAATGTTTGTGGCACTTTCTTTTCAATCATCAAGGTTCTGGCACAATCCACAATAGATCCGTTTCTTCTCTCAGCTATTCCATTTTGTTGTGGAGTTCTTGGTGCAGAGACTTGTCTTTTAATACCATGTGTAGCATAGGAAATAGGAAATCATCACAAGACAAGATAAACATACTAACTCAATCACAAATGCATTCATTGCAATGAATCTATCCTAAGACACATTCAATAGAGACATGAAAACAAAGTATACAAAACTAAAGAAATTATGCAAACCAGATGATGATTTGAATGCTCCTTCATGTGGCTCCATTGTCTTCTTTCCTCTCCAAATAGTTTTGTTGTGGATCTCACCTACAAGTGCACTCACAATTGAAAGCAAGTAGACGGGATTTTTGATCAAGAGTACTAGAAGCTTAGATTCAATAGCCTGATTATCAATTACCAATTACCAATTACCAATTAGCCTTGATTGATGAAGATCATCCAATTTATAGAAGAATTGGAGAAATGACAAGATTAGCATGATAGTGATTTGAATGGAAATTCAAATCAAGAATAGCAAAATTATGACATGTCTATGACAAATTGCTATGCAAAGATTTATGACAATTTATGAAAAATTCTATGTCAAGAATTCATGACAATTCATGACAAATTTCTATGTCAAGAATTGATTGATTGTCAATTATGACAAATTATGACAAATTTCTATGTCATTTCCATGAATTTAGGAGAGAAATAGGAGGAATTTGAAATTAGGAAATTAGAAAATTAAGAAATTAGAAAATGAGGAATTAAGAAATTAGGAACTAGGTAAATAATGAAATTAGAAATTAGGTAAATTAATTAATAATTTGGCATTTATTAATTAATTCACAAAGAGGAATAATTAGCCAATTAAATGAACATTTAATTGGAATGAGAAGACTTAGGATAAATAAACAATTATTTAATCCTAAAGGAAGAAATGACACACACAAGGTTAAATGATTAAATCATGAAACCCTAGAAGATGAATTAGGTCTTGATGAAAGATAATTGACTCAATTTGATTTGATTTTAGATTGATAAATGACCAATGTGATAAATGATTTGATTAATAAATATGCCAATTGACGAGGAACAATGACATATTGATCCAAATTGACATATTTGAGACAGAAAACAATCGATGACAAATCGATCGCCAAATGACAAGATTGACAAGAGGACAAGAATCGATGACAAAATAGATTACAAAATGACAATATTGAAAATGACCATGATCAATGACAAATTGATCGCAAAATGACAAGATCGAACATGACAATGACCGATGACAAATCGATCGCAAAATGACAAGATTGAAAATGATAAAGATTAATGACAAATCGATAAGAGGACAAAACCCTAATTAGGATTGACGATGTCCAAAATGATAAGATTGATGATAAGATTAATAAGAGGACAAAACCCTAATTAGGATTGATGATGTCCAAAATGATAACAAATTAGCACGCACATTGATGCGATAGGATAAAATCGATCAAAATCATGATTGGATAGTGTTGTTGACAAGACCAAATTTGAAAGCGAGACAGAGTGAAGAATGTAGAAGAATGACTCGATGTTCGCAAATGATAAAAACCAAGTGCGTGACATAGGAGAAATGTTAATGTGACGCACAACCTAAAATGAGGCAATGCGCAAATGTTAAAGTATGACTCCGCAAGCGTTGACCATTTTTAGGTGTCTACACCATGATCATTGCAGAATAAGTTGAACTCATCGGATGTGAACTCTCCTCCTCTAGCTGATCTAAGACATTTCAGTTGTCTTCCTGTTTCATTTTCAAATCTTGCCTTGTACCATTTAAACATTTGAAAAGCTTCTGATTTTTCTTTTAAAAACATTACTAACATCATCCTTGAATAATCATCCACAAATAATATGAAATATTTATCACCATAATGACTTTGAACTTTCATAGGACCACAAAGATCAGTGTGCACAAGATCTAAATTTCCCTTATAAGTGTAGGACTTACTTGTAAAGCTTGATCTTGTCATCTTACCCATCTGGCATCCTCAGCACATAGCATTCCCAGGCTTTTCCAAACTCGGTAGACCTCTTACTCGGTGCTTCTTGCTTAGTTTGATCAGATTATCAAAATTTACACGAAAAAATCTTTTATGCCATAACCAGGTATCATCTATCTTTGCATACAGACACTTGTTCCTAGCTAAGTCAAGGTGAAATGTGTTACCTTTTGTTTGTGTCCTGGTAGCAGCTAGCTTTCCTTTCTTGTCATGAACTTTGACAATTCCTTTCTGAAATTCTATTTAGTAACCTGTGTTGTTTAGTTGTGCTATACTCAACAAATTATTTTTTAAACCTTCAACCCAATAAACATCATTCAATCTAGCATTGTCAAGAAGTGTTATAGATCCTTTACCTTTCACCAGACATGGTGCATCATCAAAAAATCTTACATAAGCTCCATCATAATCTTCTGACATAACAAACTTGTGTTTATCACTAGTCATATGATGTGAGCGTCCACTATCTATGATTCAAGAATCATTAGTGTTTATGTGAGATATTAGGGCCTTTTCTTCATACCTTTTTTCATCAGATCCATCTTTGATAGCCACATAAACTACTTCCTCTGTATCAGTTTCATCTAATTTATCATTATTTGGATTCCTCATCAGCTATTAAGTATGTCTTTCAATCTCTTCTTCTGAAGTCTCAGTGTCCTCTATAATGATTATCTTTCTGTCTATCATCTCGGTAATCTCTTTTTTCAGTAGATTCTTTATCAGGACGGTTAGAAGCCATATGTCCTATCTTATCACAATTGAAACATTTCAAAGGTAGTTTTCCTTTATACTTACCTTTGCCTCTCGGTAACCTTCTAGCTATTAGTGCTTCAAACTCTTCCTATTTTCTGATTTCCTCATACAATTTGTGTACTTCTTCCATGTTCTTACGAAATCTTTCACTTGCTCCACTATGATCTCCTTCAGAGTAATTATGCTTTCTTTCTTTGTAATCATTAGATTCATCAAGATGAAAAGAACTAAATGCAGATTCAACTTTATTTACCGAAGACTCACTGTTATCAAAATTACTTAACTCAAATGCATGAAGCTTACCAATAGTAGCATCTAAAGAAACTGGCATATTGGGTACAGACCTCAATTCATTGATTGTAGAGACTCGGATTGCATAAGCTAGTAGAAGGTTTCTTAACAACTTACTTATTATATCCTTTTCTTCAATTGTTCCACCTGCTACTTTGATTTGATTGACAATCTCCTTTAGTATTGTATTGTACTGGGTTATGTTCTCACCTTCATTCATCCTCATAGATTCAAGTTGTCCTCTTAGACTATCCTCTTTTTCTCTTTGAACATGTTCATCACCACCATACACAGATATGAGCTTGTCCCACATTGCCTTCGCATCATTGCAGCCTTCTAGATCATTAAACTCTTAGTCGATCAATGCAGATGTTATTTCAATCATTGCTTGGATATGTTCTTTCTTTGCCTTTATCTCTTTCATTATCAATGGATAGGTGTTCGGTGTAATGAGCATATTCTCCAGATAATATACAGCATATTCTCCAACTCTTGATATGTGCGGCTTCATCCTTTTCTACCATGTACAGAAACTTGACTTGTTCAGCTTCGGTGCATCCCTCTTATACATCTTTGGATCTTTTCCTCAAGTACCTTTAAACTTTTCTTTCTGGAGTCCAGATCCCTAATACCAATTGATAGTTCTAATACTTAATGTTAAGTACAAATGCCAAGCTAATAAGATGAGAGGGGGGGTTGAATCATACAAACTTAATCTTCCATAAAAACATCAGATTCAACCTCAGTAACATATACTTCAGTGATATAACCAAAACTGGTAAACATGCAAACTCAAAAGCATATAAACATCATAACACTCATAACACTAGAGTTAACGTGGAAACCCAAATAGGGAAAAACCACTATGGGATTTCGGACCCACTGAGAAATATACTCTTCTAGAGTATGCTTGGTTAAAAGAAAATCCTGTTAAAGATTACAAACACATTGCTAGATGTGACCCAGTTAAGGGATTTCCCTCAGATCTGTTAGGATCTTCATCTTGTTAGAAGTGACCTTGTTAAAGGATTTCAAACAGTCAATTAGCATGTCACCTTGCTAGAGGGTTTTACAAATAAGACTATTAACTCCACTCGGTTAAGAGATTTTCTGTCACTTCACAAAATAACAGTAAAAAATCTATCTACAACTTCACATCTAAAATGCTAAAGTAGATTCTTATTTGCTCAATATAATATAGACATAGAACTAATCTTGTCCTTCTGTTGGGCTCTATACTCTGTTATTCAAAACAATCCTTCAAGCTTATGTCCTCGGTAATCACTATGTAGCATCCCTATGCATACACTTGCCCGCATGCATTGTTTATCAATAGTTCCTTATTTATAAACAATTGCTTGATCACTTAATCTCCTTGATCACATTTCCCATGATCAATCATAGCCATCAGATCTTCAAACTTGACTAGGTTCAATGTATTCTTCGATCTAAAAATGTTTTACCCCTCCTTGGAACTTGCATGCATTTCTTGGAACTTGTGCTAGGGTAGTGCGGTTCAATCTAAGCTGGAGATCTTCCTGTCAATGTTCCTTTGCCATAGATTCTTTAACAATCTTCATTCACAGCATACCAATCATTTAATCATAGCCAGCTCATCAGCTTCCTTCATTGAATAACGCTCGTAATCATTTAATGCATTCTGTTACAACTTGGTTACAACTCGATGAATACTAAACTTTACTCGGTAGACATTCTGTCTTCATTAACCGATAGCAATAACCTTAGGGTTTTACCAACTAGGTTCCTTAGGGTTTATCAACTAGGTTCTTTGCTCGGTAACATAGTATAGTATTAACCTTACAATAAATAACATATGTATGATATCAAAACAATCTAAACATCAAGATCTCATCATTGTCTAACTTGGTAATAGTTGCCCAGTGAATAACTTATTTCTCCCCTTCTTCATCACATTCTTTTTGTGTCTTTTACCGACATCTTTATACTTATCAAATCATACTTCTTAAGATATGGCAACATCATACTGAATTAGAAAATTAATTTCTTGACATCAATGACAAAATAATAATATTAAGACAGTAGACATCCTTAAGCAGTTATATCCATAATCATCAACAACCTTCTCAATATTCTTATTGAAATACCAACAATCTCCCTTTGTCTGTTATAATGCCAACACAAACAAGCTTTATCATCCCCAAATCTTACTAGACCTCCATTTTATTCCTGAAAGGTTAAGAATTTACTCTTATCACCAATCATATGATGTGAACATCCGGAATCAATGATCCATTCATCTTTTTCTTCGATTTTAGCTACCAGGGCATGCTCTATCGGTTCAATAGTAGGTGTCAGATGATCTTTTGTTATTGCAACAAAATCCCATCCATTATCTATTGGTTCCTCGTCAAAATCATCAATAACTCCTTCATCAGCATAGTAACATGATTTGTCTCTATTCTTCTTAAATCTATATCTCTGATATTCAGGGTTAGGCTTATATGTTCTTTTAGCTTCTTCTTTCAATCTTGTATGTCTATCAGGACACCTATATGCCATATGACCAATTTTATTGTAGTTAAAACGTTTAAATGGTTCTTTACCTTCATACTTACTTCCAACTAGACCTTTAGGCATTTTCCTTGCAAATAGTGCTTCAAGCTCTTGAAGTTCTTCATTCTCTCTTCTGATTTCTTCAAGTTCTCTAGCATAGAGTGCTTTCCAATCAGATTTTTTAAATGATGATGATGATGTTGCAGATGATGAAGCTTTGAAAGCCAAATCAATCTTAATTGTAGCAATAGGACCAAATTCTTCAAGTTCAAAAGCTGAAAGTTTTCCAGCCAAAGTATCTCTAGATATTGATGTATTAGGCATTATTCTCAATTCATTAATAGTAGCTACTTTCATTTTGTATGTTGGTGGAAATGCTCTTAAAACTTTAGAAACAATTTCATCTTCACTTAAGGATCCTCCACAACATTGTATACCCAAAACAATTTAATTAACTCTTTCCATAAAAGTAGAAATCCTTTCATCTTCTTCCATTTTCAGATTTTCATACCAAACCCAGAAGCATTCCAGTTTTGCAATTTTGACAGTGGTATCACCTTCATTCAATGTCTCCAATTTATCCCAAATAGCTTTAGCAGTAGATCGGTCTGATAATCCCATAATTTGTTGATCTGACAATGCGCTCAAAAGTGCTTCCCCTGCTTTGCAATCATTCTCCTAATCTTTAGCCAAGGCAGGTGGATAAGGTTGACTCTATGTAGGACCAACATATCCATTCTTTGTAACATCCCATATGTCTTTTCCAATGCAATTCAGATGTGTCTCCATTCTGATCTTCCATATACCATAGTTAGTTTCATCAAGCTTCAAACTGTCCTTCCTGAAATAGTTAGTTGCCATAGAATCTCCTCTGTTGGTATTTGGGTATGGTTTTGTCATTGATGTCAACACCTAGTAAACACTTATCAACTCTGGCACTTTGGAGAATCAACAACATTCACCAGCAAGCAAGTGACTTATGCACAGCCACTGGTATTTGGTACACCGGCAGGATACAATGATCATCGGCACATGAAATGACATGGAAAACACTTGGTTATGTCGAAGACATCATGTGGACACCTTGTCTTGGAGTTTTGTTAATTAGCATATTCATATTTACATATTTGTTGTTACCAGCAAATAGGTCTAGGTTACACCGACAGGTTTATCTTTTCCAGAACAGCATGGCACGCTATGGAGATGACTTATTATTGTTGTAAATGCATTGAGCCGACATGTTGAATCGGTTATTGCATCAGATATTATTTTGTTTAAAATTATTTTATTGTAATATATCTTGTAAAGCCGACCTACTAAAATTGGTACTAGGTTATGGAATAAATGTAAGATCTTATTTTTAAGATCAAGTGTGTAGTGTGAAAAAGGATTGTGTGAAGATATATGCAAGAATAAGCAGAGCTATACACACAGACATCATTTGAAGATTGAAGGAGGGTTTTTGTGAAGACAATCAAAACTACACCGGTATTAAGCATTAAGCTGATTAAGTTGTTTTTGGTTTAAATTTATTTGACAACTGATTCACTGCCCCCCTCTTTGTTGTCTCCAGGACCTAACAATTGGTATCAGAGCCTAGTCCTCTTTTGTAGAAGTTTAACAGCTTGAGGAGATCCAATGTCTACTAACTATTTCAAAAAGGACAGTCCTAAACTTGATGGAACCAACTATGGCATATGGAAGATCAGAATGGAGACACATCTAAATTGCATTGGAAAGGATATCTAGGATGTTACAAAGAATGGTTATACTGCTCCTACTCCTAGTCAACCTAATCCACCTACCTTGGGAAAAGATGAAGAAAATGATTGCAAAGCAAGAGAAGCACTTTTAAGCACATTATCAGATCAACAAATCATGGAATTATCAGATAGGTCCACTACGAAAGCTATTTGGGATCATTTGGAAACACTGAATGAAGGAGATTCCACAGTCAAAGTTGCAAAAATTGAAAGCTTCTGAGTCAGGTATGAACATTTGAAAAATGGAAGATGATGAAAGGATTTCTGCTTTTATGGAAAGAAGAAATGAGATTGTTTTGGGTATTAAATATTATGGACGAACCTTAAGTGAGGATGAAATTTTTTCAAAAGTCTTAAGAGTATTGCCACTGGCATATAAAATCAAATTCAATGCTATAAATGAGTTAAGAACAATACCTAATACATCAGTAACTAGGGATACTTTGATTGGAAAACTTTTAGCTTTTGAAATTGAAGAATTTGGTCTTGTTGATACTATAAAGATAGATTTATCCTTTAAGGCATCAACATCATCTGCACCATCATTTGATAAATCAAATTGGAAAGCCTTTTATGCAAGAGAACTTGAGGAAAGTAGGAAAGAAAATGAAGAACTTGAGGAACTTGAAGCACTATTGGCAAGGAAAATGCCTAAAGGTCTAGTTGGAAGTAAGTATGAAGGTAAAGTACCCTTTAAATGTTTTAACTACAATAAGATTGGCCATATGGCTTCAAGATGCCCTGATAAACATGCTAGACTAAGAGAAGAAGCTAGAAGAACATACAAGCCTAACCCTAAATATCAAAGATACAGATTTAAGAAGAATAAAGACAAATCTTATTACATTGCTGATGAAGGTGTGACTGATGATTCTGATGAGGATCCGATAGACAATGGATGGGTTTTTGTTGCTATAACAGAAGAGCAACTAGCACCTACTACTCAACTGATATAATAGGCCTTGGTAGCTAAAGTTGAAGTAAAGGATGAGTGGATCATTCATTCAGGATGCTCACATCATATGACAGGAGATAAAGGTAAATTCTTGAACTTTCAAGAATACAATGGAGGCTTAGTAAGATTTGGAGATGATAAAGCTTGTTTGATCAAAGGTAAGGGTACAATATCTCTTGATGGTAAGCATAATATTGACAATGTTTACTATGTTGAAGGTTTAAAGCATAATCTTTTGAGTGTTGGTCAATTAGTTGAGAAAAGATTTTAGTTACAATTCAAAAATGGAAAATGCAAAATCAAGAATAGAACTGGTTTGGAAATTGCAACTAGTAATCAGACTATAGGTAATATCTTTCATTTGAATAACAATGAAAAGACATGCTTAATTGCACATATTGATGAAAGTTGGCTATGGCATAAGAGACTCTGTCATGTAAACTTTGATTGCATGGTGAAAATCAATACTACTAAGGCAGTTAGAGATTTACCTAAAATTGTCAAACCTCACAATACAGTATGTAAGGAATGTCAATTTGGAAAACAAGTAAGAGATAGTTTCAAAAGTATTCCAAAAAAATCCAATAATGCTCTTGATTTAATTCATAATGATTTATGTGGTCCAGCTAGAACTAAAATCTTACAGGGTGATAGATATTTCATGCTAATCATTGATGACTATTCTAGAAGGTGTTGAGTTACTTTTCTTAGAGAAAAATCAAAAGCACTTGGAAAGTTCAAACTGTTCAAAGCTATGGTAGAAAATGAAACTGGTAAGAAAATCAAATGTCTAAGATCAGATCAAGGAGGAGAATTTACATCTAAGGAATTTAATACATTCTGTGAAGTAAATGGAATCAGAAGACAGCTATCAGCACCTCGGACACCACAACAGAATGGAGTTGTTGAAAGGAAAAATAGAACTATCTTAGATGCAGTAAGAAGTATGTTATTAGAAGAAAACCTACCACATGTATATTGGAGATAGGCAGTTAGTACATCGGTCTATACATTCAACAAAGTTCACATCAAAGGTGAAACCGATAAGACCCCTCATGAACTATGGTTTGGTATTACTCCTACTCTTAAATATTTTAGAATTTTTGGAAGTAAATGTTATATCAGAAGAGATGAATATATTGGCAAATTTGATCTTAGAAGTGATGAAGGAATATTTCTTGGTTATTCATCTAAGGGAAAGGCATGTAAAGATTGATGAACAATTCAGAGGAAATTCAAGGTATATAGACTCAAAACCAGCAACATAAATTTTGACAAATGAACCTATACTAAATCCACCAGTATAGAATGAAGATCCATTTACACCGGTATCATCTGAAAATTCCACAGTAACTGAGGAACAACAGCAAACAAAGACACCTCGGTATGTAAGACTGAATCATTTTGAAGATCAGATAATTGGAATTAAGTATAAAGGAGTTATGACAAGAGGAAGATTGGCAAATGAAGAGGTATGTCTTATTTCTCAAATTGAACCATCATCTGTTAATGAGGCATGTGAACATAAATATTGGACTAAAGCTATGGAAGAAGAATTGGAACAAATTGAGAAGAATAACACTTGGACATTAGTTCCCCAACCTAAAAATAAAAATGTAATTGGAACCAAATGGGTATTAAAAAACAAACTTAATGAAGATGGTAAGGTTATCAGAAATAAAGTAAGACTAGTGTGTAAGGGATATTCTCAAAAAGAAGGAATTGATTACAATGAAACCTTTGCACCGGTAGCCAAAATTGAGGCAGTTGGATTATTTTTGGCTTTTGCAGCACATAATAACTACAAAGTATATCAAATGGATATTAAATGTGCATTTCTGAATGGAGATCTTGAAGAAGAAGTTTACATTGAACAACCTAATGGATTTTCTTTGACAAATAACAAAGATATGGTTTGCAGGTTAAGAAAAGCTTTGTATGGATTGAAGCAAGCTCCAAGAGCTTGGTATGCAAGATTGGATAAGTATCTTTCAAATATTGGTTTTTCTAAAGGTAATGCAGACAACAATCTATATTATAAAGTGACTAATGATGACATCTTGGTTATAGAAGTTTTTGTTGATGATATAATCTTTGGAGGAGAAGATGGATTATGTAAAGAATTTTCTATTAAAATGCAGCAAGAATTTGAAATGTCTTTGATTGGAGAAATAAAATTCTTTTTAGGATTATAGATTTCATAGACTGATAAAGGTATATTCCTGAGACAATCCAAGTACTTAAAAGAGTTACTAAATAAAATTGGGATGGAGAACTCTAAACCGGTAGGCACACCTATGACTACAAATGACAAAATATCACTAAGGGATGAATCTACACCTGTAAATCCAACAAGGTACAAATCCATGATAGGATGTTTACTATATTTGACACAAACCAGACTTGATATTATGAATGCAGTATGTATTGTTTCAATATTTCAGAGTAATCATAGAGAAAATCATGAATCAACAGTAAAAAGGATTTTTTGGTACTTACAAAGCACTATAAATCTCAGATTATGGTATCTTAGAGATGAAAACTTTAAATTATGTGCATACACAGACGCAAATTGGGCAGGAGATGTGGATGGTAGAAAAAGCACCACCGAGGGAGCATTCTTTCTTGGAAACAGACTAGTTTCTTGGTTGAGTAAGAAACAAAGTTGTACATCTTTATCAATAGTAGAATCTGAATATGTTGCAGCAGCAACTAACTGTACACAGGTACTATGGCTTAAGAAAATGTTGAAAGACATAAAGATAAAATGCAAGGAACCTATTATTATCTATTGTGATAACACTGTAGCAATTGATATATCCAAGAATCGGGTATTACATTCTAAAACCAAACATGTTTCTATAAAACTGAATTTTCTAAGGGAAAATGTTGAAGCAAAGGAAATAAAACTGGTTTATGTGAATACTAAAGAGCAGATTGTAGATATCTTCACTAAACCTTTGCCTAAGGAGACTTTTTAATATCTTAGAGACCACCTTGGGGTCATAACCCCACCAATAGAGACTTAGGAAGTTGATCTTTGTCATCAACCAGGAGAATTAACAGAGAAATCTTTTTACTCTGGCTTTGATGAGGAAGCTACTTCTCAAGGGGAGTAGTTGGTATACTAATTTGGTTGGTATTTTGTATATGAACTTGGTTTTGTACTAACTTTGGCATTTGATGTCAAAGGGGGAAAGATTGGTATGGAAAAACATAAGGAACACACATGTTGCTCCCAGGGGGAGAGATTGTTACTTGGGAGAGATTATTACTCTCTGTATCTGTATTTTGATTTCTAGTTATGATCTCTTTTTGGGATATTGTTGGCTTTTGGTATTTGGCATTTCTATTTTGGCACTTTGATGGTTTTTCCATCTTGTGTTACCATCAATTCCAAAGGGGGAGATTGTTGGTATTTTGGTATGGTTTTGTCATTGATGTCAACACCTACTAAACACTTATCAACTCTGGCACTTTGGAGAATCAACAACATTCACCAGCAAGGAAGTGACTTATGTACAGTCACTGGTATCTGGTACACTGGCAGGATATAATGATCACCAACACATGAAATGACATGGAAAACACTTGGTTATGTCAAAGACATCGTGTGGAAACCTTGTCTCGGAGTTTTGTTAATTGGCATATTCATATTTACATATTTGTTGTTACCGGTAAATAGGTCCAAGTTACACCGACAGGTTTATCTTTTCCAGATCAGCATGGCACACTATGGAGATGACTTATTATTGTTGTAAATGCATTGAGCCGACATGTTGAATTGGTTATTGTATCGGATATTGTTTTGTTTAAAATGATTTTATTGTAATATATCTTGTAGAGCCGACCTACTAAAATTGGTCCTAGGTTATGGTATAAATGTAAGATCTTATTTGTAAGATCAGGTGTGTAGTGCGAAAAAGGATTGTGTGAAGATATATGTGAGAATAAGTAGAGATATACACGCAGACATCATTTGAAGATTGAAGGAGGGTTTTTGTGAAGACAAACAGAACTACACCAGTATTAAGCATTAAGTTGATTAAGTTGTTTTTGGTTTAAATTTATTTGACAACTGATTCACCCCCCCCCCCCACCCCCCCATCTCAGTTGTCTCTGGGACCTAACATCAATTGTTAGGACCCGGAGGCAATTGAGGGGGGGTGAATTAGTTGTATATTAATTTCAACCCAAATATAACTTAACCAAACTTAGTGCATAATACTGATAAACCAAACTTAATTTCGGTAGACAGTTTAATAGTTAATAACAGTATCAGTAAATTTTAATGCATGAAATAGAAATACAAATAACATCCACAACACATAACATAGTTATTTGTACGTGTAAACCATGTAAGGGGAAAACCCACGATGGGAAACCTTACCCACAATCAGATGATACTACTGCAGATAGTATGTGTGTAAAAATGGGGTCTACACATGCAGAAAGGCCAACTGCCTTGAGCTCACTACTCAATCAAAAAATGGGAATCACACTTACTACAATTGGATGGTTAAATCCAATGATAATGTACTGCACAAAATAGCATCTTCATATGTTGGATTCAATACCGGTTAAGCTCTGATTGTCTTCTTCATACCTTCCTTGAATCTTCAAATGATGTCTACATGTATAGCTCTTATAATATTCACATATACCTTATTACAATCCTTTTCTACTTCACCTTCTTCCTATATTTTATCTCACAAATGAGATCTTACATATATACCAAAACCTAAGACCAAATGTGTAGATCGGCTCAATAAGAATATTACAATTAAATCAATTACAAATGAATCAATATGTGATACATTATGTCGGCTTAATGCATTTACAATAATAACCAATCAATAAATCATCTCCATAACATGTCATACTGATCTGGAATAGATAATTCTTGTCGGTCCATGACCTAGACCTATTTGCCAGTAACAACAAATATGTAAACTCGATTAGACCAATAACCAAATCACAAAAACCAAGTGTCCAAACAATGTCTTCAACATAACCAAGTAATCTCCAGATGATAACAGATCACCCTCAGTGTCGGTGAACCAGATATTGGTGGCTATGCATAAGTCACTGAATATGTCGATGAATATAATCAAGGATAAGTGTTGACATCAATGACAAAACCAATGCAACACATCCATAATATCAACATATAAGTTAGTCTGTTAGGTCATTTTGATATATGACAAGGTAGTAGAACTGTGTAATGTGAAGGATATGTATGTAGGTCATTTGTATGTGAATGTTATATCATGCAATGATTAGTAGATGGTTTGTAAAGCATTCTTGCAGGAAAGGAGATATCAGTAGAAGGGTTCAAAGTTTATGAACCGATACAAAGTAGAGCTTTAATCGGAACTCTTTTTAGCATTGCAGATGCATTTTGTGAGTTCACCATTACTGTTTTATCTTGGCAGAAGCTTGTAGTCAGTGAGACTCTTTTGTGTTGAGCAGTGTGCTCTAGGAAGTGTGCCTTCCTACATGTGCAAGCCCCCATGCTATGTAATATCTTTCATATGGCCAGTGAATTGATATTGTGGGTCACAAATCCCACTATGGTTTTTCCTCTTTGAGGTTTTCCACATATAAATTCAGTGTGTTATGGAGTTCATTCATGTGGCTGGTTTATTTACTTCATGTTATATGTTTCTTCATTTACCATTTTATATGTGTATGTTATAAAAAGTTAAAATCTTGTATTACCAACAGAACACTGATTCACCCCCCCCCACCTCTCAGTGTTCTTGGATTCCAACACCATTTAGTGCCAATCACATTCTTGTTTTTAGGTCTCTGAACAAGCTCCCAAGTGTTATTCTTCTTAATCTAATTGATTTCTTCTTCCATTGATTTTATCCAATTGTCATCTTTACATGCTTCTGCAACATCTTTAGGCTCAATCTTTGAAATCAAACATATCTCTTTAGAAGCAATCCTTCTCCTGGTCATCACACCTTATTCTTATCACCAAAAATCTGATTTTCTGAATGATTCAATCTTACATACCTCAGAATCTTTTGATTGTTATGATTGTCAGGCTCTTGCACTTCTTCGCTAGCAATAACAATATTTGGATCGACTGTCTCCACCAGATCATTTGCTTTAGGATCTCAAACTGCATAGGATTTGAAATAATATCTTCATCATCAAAATCACATCTTCATGCTCTGATCTTATTTCCAAGACATTCATCAACCTTCACATTTGCACTCTCTACTATCTTTCTCAATATTTTATTGTAACACCAGTAGGCCTTTCTCTTAGTAGAATATCCCAAAAATATTCCTTCATCACATCTTGTATCAAACTTTCCTATATCCTCATCTCTGATCTTGATATAACATTTACTTCCAAAAACTCTAAAATATCTAACTTTAGGAACATGACCAAACCATAACTCATAACAAGTTTTATCAGAATCACCTTTTATCACCTTTTATATTCACCTGATTGAATGTATAAATAGAAGTGTTAACAACTTCTCTCCAAAAGGTTTGTACAACATTTCCTTCAATCAACATAGTCCTAGCAGCATCCAAATGGTTATGTTCTTCCTTTCAACAACTTCATTTTTTTGAGGGGTTCTAGGAGCAAATAATTTTGTTCTAATTCCATTCCTCTCATAGAATGTATAAAACTCTCCTGATGTAAATTCTCCTCCTATGTCAGATCTTAGGCACTTTAGCTTCAACCTTGTGTCAGTCTCCAATGTAGCTTTGAATATCTTGAATTTCTCTAGTGCTTCTAATTTCTCTCTCGGAAAGGTAACCCACATCATCCTAAAGTAGTCATCAATCAACAACATGAAATAGTTGTCACTCTGCATGCTTATCACTTTTGTAGGACCACACAAGTTAGTATGCACTAGATCTAACAATCCATTAGATGAATACAACTTACTTGTAAATGTAGTTCTTGTTTGCTTTCCCATATAACATTCTTTACATACTAGATTATCAAGCTTCACAATCTTAGGGAAATCTCTAACAACTTGAGTAGAAATTATCCTTATCATGCAATCAAAATTAACATGACACATCCCTTTATGCCATAACCAACTTTCATCAATCTAAGCAATCAACCAACTTTTCTCACCCGCATTCAAGTGAAAGATATTACCTTTAGTCTTAGTCCCTGATGCAATCTCTACACTGGAGGCATTTAGGATCATGCATTTACCATTCTTGAATTGCATATCATATCCTTTGTCAACCATCTATCCAACACTCAAAAGATTATGTTTCAAACCTTCAACATACAAGACATCATCAGTATTGTGCTTACCATTGAAAGATATAAAACCTCTACCACAAATCACCCAAGCCTTATCATCTCCAAATCTCACTATTCCACCATCATATCTTTCCATACTCATAAAATTACTATTTTCACCTATCATATGATGTGAAAAATTGTTGTCAATCACCCATTCATCTTTCTCTTCAGTATTAGCACTCAAAGCTTTCTCCTCAACAATGCATCTTTTTGGATTCACTGGTATTAGATCATCTGCCTTGATAGCAATAAATACAAACTCATCTTCTGAATTCCCATTCTCTAAATCTTCATCTATCACACCTTCATCAGTAGCATAATAGCATCTCTTCTAATTTTTCTAATTCCAATAGGGCTTATAGGGCTTATCATTCTTATCATGATTCTCATATCTATAATACTTATCAGATCTATCATGTCTTTTATGCTTATCATATCTAGACATTCTCTCAGGGAACCTAGAAGTAAAATGTCCTATCTTATTACAAGAGGAACATTTAAAAGGTAACTTTCCATCATACTTACGGGATCCCTTAGTAAATCTCCAAGCAATAAGGGCTTCCAGCTCATCAGATTCTCTTTCTTTCTCTTCCATCTCTCTCTTTTCTCTTTCATATTTGGATAACCAACATGAACTTTCTCCCAAATCATACTTCTACTTCCCAGATACATAGGCTTTGAATGCAATCTCAGATTTTCCATGTGATTCTGCAAATTTTCTTAACTCAAATGCAACAAGATTTTCCATCCAACATGTCTATAGTCACTATAGTCACACTCTGAATTTCATCAATAGCACCTACTTTATTCTTGTAAGCAAGAGGCAATGATCTCAGCACCTTAGCAACAATCTTGTCTTCTTCAAGATTTCAACCGGCACATCTGATGTTCATGACAATCTCATTTACCTTAGCCATAAAGGATGTTATGTTTTCATCTTTTCCATTCTTCAAAGCTTCATACTTCCCTTTCAAACTTTGCAACTTAGAAACTTTAAATTGTGCATCTCCTTCATACAAGGTTTCTATCTTCTTCAAGATCTCATGTGCAGTCTACAAATCGGTCACATTAGTCATCTTTGAATCAGTCAAGGCACTTAACAATTCTTCCTTAGCTCTTATGCTATGTACAGCATCCTTGATCTCAATAGTAGTAATTGGTTTATTCTAAGGAACATTGTAGACATTCTTTGTAATCTTCCAATACTCAACTCCAAGACACTTCAAATGAACTTCCATCTGGTCCTTCCAAATAGTATAATTACTTTCATCAAATCTCAGACTCTCCTTCTTGAACACATAAGTTGCCATCCTGAATCTCCTCAAGCAGTCAAAATTCTTCTAGAGGATCTAGCTCTGATACCAATTGTTGGCAACAACAATGAAGGAAAACTAAGAGGGGGGGTGAATCAATTTTCACTAGATTGAATAAATTAAGCACAATCTTAGATATGATCAACTACAACAAGAATAAAGATAAAGACAATAATAGCAACACACATAACACCAATATATTTGAGGTGAAAACTCGGTTAAGGTAAAAACCACAGCGGGAACCTACACACAATAAGATGATGTTATGCAATAGTATGTGTAAATATTACAATGAGGAATGTGCATGCATTTAGGCACACTACCTAGAGCTTTTTGCTCAAGATACAATGACCCAAAAAACTCTGACCCTCAAGGCAGGTTCACTACCTTATAATAATATTCGAACTACAATTCGGTAAAAATGAACTGCAAAAATAGCATCTACTAATGCATGATGAAAGTTCCAGTTAAGCACATTTGTCTACCCTGCAACAATCTCTGCTCAATACACCATATCAAAGGATAAATTCTCTTATGCACACATACACCACTCTCTAATAATGTAGACACTACATTGACACCTAAATTACATGAATCTAACACCTATTTATACAATTCATCGACCTTGACTACAAGGTCGGCCAAACCCTCAACTCTTAATTTTAAAATTACATCTCACGATACACAAATAAACCATTGGACCAATATAATATCATAGAAAACATAACATGGACCTAAATAAAATCCTCGAACACCCATCACCACCAAAAATCTCACCAGGAACAACTGCAACATGTTATACCATCAAAAATAGTGCATAACATGAAGAATATCATCGGATTAACAAAATCACTAATACCACACACATGGATCAATGTGAACAACCAAAAAAAATAGGACATGATCAAGAAACATCAAAAAGTGCACTAGAACCATTCACAATA
This sequence comes from Cryptomeria japonica, assembly GCF_030272615.1. NCBI lineage: Eukaryota > Viridiplantae > Streptophyta > Pinopsida > Cupressales > Cupressaceae > Cryptomeria > Cryptomeria japonica. The sequence continues at coordinate 214,344,297 of NC_081414.1, read as the reverse complement.
GTTGCACCAACACCACTTATTCAAATCTTCATTGATCAACACGCTAACACTCAACAACACTCATCAGCAGAAATTCAGACTAGAAAGACAACTTGCAGAGTACCAAATCATGAACCATCTAAAATGAAGATAAACATCAACATCCAAAACATTCTCCCAAATTTGCAACCAAAGATATGATCATACCAGACCACAACGGATCAAATACCAAAATCTGCCAACTACAGAACACAGAAGAGCAGTCTTCTAACCAGAATCCACAACTCAGCCATATCACCACATAGCATCATGGAGTCAATAATAAATGAAGTAGAGATACTAGAGATACTTCATACTAAACCATAAATCCAAATCAACAAACCAAATCAATTTAGCAATTATCAGAACACCAAACACAAGAATATGTTGACATCAATGACAACAACATATTCTAGTAACAACAATATCAAACATTGTTTTCTCTCCCAATGTTGTGACCCTTTAAACTAATAATTTGATGAACCTCATAGATCAACAAGAGCCTCCTAAGGATTTGTGCATAACATTTAAACCTAGTTAGACCATTAAGGCACCTGATGGTCCTTTATACATAAGTACAAAAATCAAAGGCATACCTGCTAAAGGAGTACTTATTGATCATGCTTGCATGGTTAATGTAATAACTGAAGAATTTATTTACAATTTGCAATTACTTCAAGTGATAAATGATGATACTGATGTGATAGTTAAATAATTTTATGGCTTCTCTTGTCCCACTATTGGTTCTATAACACTTCCTATTGATGTTTACACTAAATGCTTAAATGTTAAATTCACTATCATTCCTACATCCAATCAATTTCGTGTGAAGTTGGTACATCCTTGGCTCTCTTCCATGAAAGTGGTCACTTCTACTATTCACAAGTGTTTAAAATTTCCTCATAATGGTAAAATCATAACTGTTAATCATGGCATATTTCAACCTACACTGAGGTGTGGAGATGTTTGCCTTGATTATTTTTGGTCTGAACAATTCTAGCCACTTCTAGGGAACAATTCTAGCCTCTTCAACCTAGACGTGATGCTCTCATTAGATCATATCAAAAATAGAAAAATGAAATTATTTTGTCATTTAGTAAACCTAGAAATCGAAAACTTAGCATTCCTCTTGATGATCCTATTCCCCTTCTTGAGGATAAGATTATTCTTCCTCTTACGGAAAGAAATAATTTTCTTCCCAAGGAGGCACCTATTCCTTCTCCTAAAGAGACAACTATCCTTTCTCCTATGGATGAGTCTACTCTTCCTCCTAAAGGTAGAAAGACTCTTCCTCCTAACATCAAACTATTTCTCCTAAGGATAGACCTATCTCCCTCCTCCTCATGATGGACTAGGTCTCCTTCCTACACCTCACATTCCTCCTCCTTCATCTTATAGAGAGAAGTGACCTATCTCTCCTATTGTCCAAACTAAAAGACCTCAACCCATTCATCCTTCCCTAAAAGAAGAGATGAATCCTATACCTAATGAACCTAAACCTCCTCAACCTTTCACCAAAACTAGAAGAAACCATTATGCTAGAGAATGCTGATAGAAACGTTGTGATAGAGCTCATGAAGTTTCCTCCAAAACTAAATTCTTCTCTCAAAACATCAATGGTTTACATGATTCCATTTTCTTCTAAAAAATATATTCAACCTAATTCTCCAAGATGCAAAATTATTAAGACAAATGATGGTTCAAGTTCTATTCCTATTAGAGATCCTATTCATATTAATCTTGATGAAGAAATAGGTGAAAATATTCTTAATGATAAAAATCTTGATCCTAATATTTCTGATGATGAATATGAATATGTTGATGTTGACAATGATTTATCTGCAAAATTTTCAAAAGCACTAATCCTAGCTCCTAGTAACAAACAAAGTGACTTATCATTAGATCATGGTCCTTGTTTGGAACTTGTGATATCTCCATCTACTATTCTCAATGTGGCTCATCTTGCATGTTGTCCACCTTCTCAAAATAATGATCAGCAAGATCAGGGAGAGTACGATGTGCTCAATTAGATTCATTAGCACCATAGACTCTCTCTCTCTCTCTCCTCTCTTTCTTATTTGTGACCTTCTTCAATTTGTTTCCCCTATTCTTCTATTTGTTCTCCCTACTGTGTTGTCTACTTCAGGATTATGCAAAGCATTGAGATCTCTTTTGGTCTCTCCCATGTTGACTAAAAAGACACGTGTTCCCTTCTTCCATGGTGGTTTCCTCTCTTTGGGAGATAAGGACAATTCTATTCATATATATATATATACATCATATACATGAGTTATTAGAAAAAACATACTAACTCCAAAGTTAGGTGAAACCACCTCGTGTTTTGTGCTTTGTGTTGATTATCCTTTGATTTGTTCTCTACTCAAGGCTAAATTATTGTGATAATGTGCTTGTCTTCTTTGGGTGTATTCTACCTTAAATAAATTGCTCCCGATAAGGCATACAAAATCTCTTTAATGTGGGGGAATACACTCCGCTCATGATTCTCTCTCTTGATAGTAAAATTTACTTAGCAAACTTTGTCTTTGCTTTGTAATTTTTGGTGCTTCTTTTCATGACTCGTAGTAAGAGAAACTTACTAGTTGTAGTCATGGTTATCTCCTTTCTCCCATGATCTTCCCTTTTGCCTTATCATTGAAGTCATAAGTTCCTAAACTCCATTAGGGGCTTGGTGAATCTTGCCTCCTTGACATGGTAAAAGTCTTTCAATCTAAATTCCTTAAACTTTACTAGCAGTATTTGTGTAAGCTCGTACTCCTACTAAAGTGGGGGCTAAATGTAACCTCCTAAAATTGCACCCCTCACAATTTTCAACTGCATTTGGGTCTTTGCCTTAGTGTTTGTGCCCCTCGACCTGATCGGAGACCTAAATATGCTCATACAAGTCAAAACCTTCAGTTTGCTCAGTTGTGTACTCAAAAGCCACCTTGATCCTACCCCCAAATAGGGCAAGACCAGGGTGTGGCATCATAGGATACACTAGGACTAGGGCGTGGTTATTGGCCATTTGCAGGAATTGATTATGTGTTGCATTGATGTTTTGTCATTGATGTCAACACTAGATATTTTGGCTGTTTACTGGTATCCTTCTCATCCTAGTAGGATGTTTGGTTTCTAGTTGGTTAGATCATGATGATCTAGTATGCTATGATATGTTTTGGCTTTTGGAATTGTCTTAGATCTTCTATTCATGCTACTTAGATTCATATTCAGTCAATTGGTTTTGATTTGGTGATCGGATGCTATCTTATATGCTAGTAAGCTTGGTTTGATGATCCGGTGAGGCTTTCACCGGCAGAGCTTTGTTGAAGATCTTTGATGGTATGCATAAGTGGTGTTGGTGTGACTTATACTAGTGATTCAAGATGTTGATGGTGATCATTTTTGAGACTTGGATGATTGGGATCAATGCTTTAGCATGTGTGGACCTATATTGGGTCTGGTTTATCTAGGTTATGGACCAACTTAATGTAACGTGTTGATTGGACTTCTCGATGTGTTTTCAAGATGTCTTATGGGTTGGATATTATTTGTTTGGTCTCTGGCTGACATGTTTTGAAATTACGTAATTGTTTTATTTTCTGGTGACCAACCTTATTGTTTATGGTCTAGGGTTTGTATATATATGATGTAACATCTCATTGTAGATCATATGTGAGGATGTATGGATATGTAAGGAGAAAATAATGTAATAATCATTCATGCAGAGGATTTGGTCTATCATTGGTGATCGAGTTGGGTTTATGTAAGAGGATTAAGTCCTCTAGTATTGAGCTTAACCAAAACTGTACATAGGCATAGGAGATGCTATCATTTTAGTTCATTCTCTCTTCTAGATTGTAGTCTATATTTTTACGTAGTCAGTGAGACTCCTTTTGTAACGAGTAGTGTGCACTAGGTTGTTGGCTTTCCTGCAAGTGCAAGCCCCTCATTTGTAATCACATACTTACTGCAGAAGTATTATGCGACTGTGGGTAGGCTTCCCACCATGGTTTTTCCCTTTATCGGGTTTTCCACATACAAATCTTGGTGTCATGTGGATGGTATTTATTCTCTAATTGTTGCTTGTGCTTAATTGGTATATCTTCTATTTTGATAATTGGTTTATGCATTCCGATATTGATCTTTTGGGTTCTGGTATTAAAGTTTTAATTGCTTAAGGTTCCAATAATCTAGTGACAATCTATTCCCCCCCACTCTCAGTTGTCTTCCAATTATTTGAATTGTCTAACAATTGGTATCGGAGCTCTAGTCCTCTCTACAAAAGCTTAACCACTTGAGGAAGATCCTATGGTGACTAACAGTTCAAGTTCATCTAGCTCATATGTTGCTATCTTTCAAAGAGATATTCCTAAGCTTAATGGAACAAATTATAGACAATGGAAGTTTCGAATGGAGACTCATCTGAGATGTCTCAATAAGAAAATTTGGGAAATCATAGAGAATGGTGTAACACCTTTTAATCCGACATCAGGAAATCCTCCTCTGAAAAACTTGGATAAGGAGCTTGAGAATGATTCTAGAGCAAGAGAAGCCCTCTTATGTGCACTTTCTGATCAGCAAATAATAGGATTAATTGACAAATCATCAGCAAAGGCTATATGGGACAAGTTGGAGACTCTTAATGAAGGTGACCCTACTGTTAAGATTAATAAAACTTGATGGTTACCGAGTGAGATATGAAAACTTGAAGATGGAAGAAGATGAAAGGATTACTGCATTCATGGAAAGGGTAAATGAAATTGTTATGGGAATTCAATGTTATGGTGGAACTCAGAGTGAAGATGAAATAGTTTCTTAAGTTTCGATAGCTTTGCCATCGGCTTACAATATGATGGCTACTACAATTAATGAATTAAGAACAATGGCTAATATTTCTATCAATAGAGATACCTTGGTTGGGAAATTATCTTCTTTTGATCTTGAATAATTTAGACCTTCTAGAGCTATGAAGTCTGAACCAGTTTTTCATGCATTTATATCATCAATTGGCAAGAAAGATTGGAAAGATTTATATGAAAAAGAACTGGATGGTATGAAGAGAGAAGATAAAGAATTTGAGCAACTTGAATCCCTATTTTCTAGAAGAGTACCTAAAGGACCGAAAGGAAGTAAGTATGAAGGAAAGAACCTTTTAAATGTTTTGCATGTAATAAGCTAGGTCATTTTGCATCTAGATGTCATGAAAGGAATTCAATATTTGAATAAAGAGATAGAAGATCTTTTAAGCCTAACCTTGGATATCAGAACAAGCATAAGTACAAAGAAAAACAAAGATAAATCATGCTACATTGTAGATGAGCAAGGTGTGACCGATTCTAATGATGAACCGGCACAAGACTCTGCTAGTGGTTCTGGAAATGGAAAGGAATGGGTGTTCCTAGCTATCAAGGAAGATGTTCCCACACTAGAAGAGAATGTACCTAAAGAGAAGGCTCTTTCTTCTCAAATTGAAGATAAGGATGAATGGGTAATTGACAGTGGATATTCACATCATATGGCTGGAGATAAAAGGAAGTTTCTATCTTTGCAATAATTTGGTGGCGGTCTGGTTAGATTTGGAGATGACAAAGCATGCATGATCAAAGGAAAATAAACTATATCATTAGATGGTAAGCACAATACTGATAATGTTTATTATGTTGAAGGTTTAAGGTATAATCTTTTGAGTGTAGTACAATTGGTGGATAAGGGATTTCAATTACAATTCAAGGATGAAAAATGCAAAATCATTAATAGATCTGGTTTCGAGATTACAACCGGTACTTAGACAAGAGGTAATATATTTCATTTGAATTCTAGTGAGATGACATGTTTGGTTGTACAAATTGATGAGAGTTGGCTATGGCATAAAAGGCTATGTCATATGAATTTTGATTGCATGGTAAATATCAGTTCAACTAAGGCAGTTAGAGATATACCTAAGATTGTGAAGCCCTATAATTCGGTATGTAAAGAATGTCAAATGGGAAAATAGGTCAGAACCTCTTTTAAGAGTATACAATACAAATCTAATGATGTTCTTGATCTTATTCATATTGATTTGTGTTGCACTACTAGAATTAAAAATTTCAAGGTGATAGATATTTTATGCTAATCATTTATGCTTATTCTAGAATGATGTGGGTTACTTTTCTAAGGGAGAAATCTGAGGCTTTTGAAAAGCTTAAAATAATTATAGGTAAAGGTGAAACTGACATAGGATTGAAGATTAAGTGTTTAAGGTCAGATCATGGTGGAAAATTCACATCCGGTGAGTTTAATAACTTTTGTGAGAAGCATGGCATAAAGAGACAATTTTCTGTTCCCCGGACACCTCAGCAGAATGGAGTTGTGGAAAGGATAAACATAACTATCTTGGATGCTTCTAGAACCATGATGATGGAAGCTAATCTACCTCATATCTACTAGAGAGAAGCAATGAGCACAACAGTTTATACATTCAACAGAGTTCATATCAAAGGAGAAACCAGTAAGACACCTTATGAATTATGTTTTGGCAATACACCTACAGTTAAGTATTTCAAAATCTTTGGTAGTAAATGTTATATCAAGAGAGATTATTTCATTGGAAAATTTGATCCTAGATGTGATGAAGGAATATTTCTTGGTTATTCTAATGAAAGCAAAGAATATAGATGTTATAACAAGAGATTGCAGAGAATTGTGGAGAGCGCTAATGTCAAGGTGGATGAGCTGAATAAAAGTCAAATCAAAGTTTATGAGCAAGAAGTGGCAGTGGAAATGATCATAATTGAACCGGTAACACTTTTACCAAAACAGAATGTTGAACCAGTTACTCCGGCAGTATCAGAAAATTCAACAGTAACTAAAGAACAGGAAAGAGTAACAAAGAATCAAAAGACTCCTAGGTATGTGAGATTGAATCATTCAGAATATCAAATCATTGGGGATTAAAAAATGGAGTGATGACAACAATAAGATTGGAAACTAATGAGGTATGTTTAATTTCTCAAGTTGAACCGGTATAAGTAATTGAAGCATGTAAAGATGAATGTTGGATGAAAGCTATGGAAGAAGAATTAGATCAGATAGAGAAGAATAACACATGGATTTTAGTTCCTCGGCCTAAAAAAAAAGAATGTTATTGGAACTAAATGGGATTTTAGGAATAAATTAAATGAAGATGGACAAGTTGTAAGGAATAAAGCTAGATTGGTTTGTAAAGGATATTCCCAGAAGGAAGGAATTGATTATGGTGAAACTTTTGCACCTATAGCTAGGATTAAAGTTGTAAGATTATTTATTGCCTATGATGCAAATAAAAACTATAAGGTTTATTAGATGGATGTTAAGTGTGCCTTTCTAAATGGGGATCTTGATGAGGAATTTTATATTGAGAAACCTGATGGTTTTTCACTTTCAAATGATAAAAATATGGTTTACAGACAAAAGAAAGCTTTATATGGATTGAAACAGGCACCTAGAGATCGGTATGCAAGGTTAGATAAATATCTTTTGAAGCTTGGTTTCACTAAAGGTAATGCTAGTAGTAATCTATATTATAAAGTCACTGATGATGATATACTAATTATTGAGATTTTTGTTGATGACATTATTTTTGGAGGTGAAGATAAGTTGTGTATGGAATTTTCTAAAAATATGGAGAAAGAATTTGAAATGTCTATGATTGTAGAAATGAAATTTTTCTTAGGTTTGCAGATTATGCAGACTGACAAAGGTATTTTCATCTGTTAAACTAAGTATGCTAGGGAATTGTTAAAGAAATTTGGTATGGAAGATTCTAAACCAGTAAGTACTCATATGGTTACAAGTGAGAAATTGACAAGGAAAGATGAATCTACACCGATAAATCCTACAAGATACAAGTCTATGATTGGCGGTCTTCTATATTTGACTTAGACTAGGTTTGATATAATGAATGTTTTTTTTGCATTGCATCAAGCTATCAAAGTGATCCTAGAGAAAATCATGAGAGTGAGGTGAAAAGGATTTTTAGATACTTACAAGGTACATCTGAATATGGTTTGTGGTACCCTAAGGATGATGACTTTAATTTATGTACATATATAGATGCAGATTGGGCAGGTGATGTTGATGATCGGAAAAGTACTTCTGATGGAGCTTTCTTTCTTAGAAAGAAACTTATTTCATGAATTAGCAAGAAACAGTCATGTACTTCTTTATCTATTGTTGAAGTTGAGTATGTTGTTGTTCCTACTAGCTGTACACAACTTCTATGGATGAAGCAAATATTGAAGGACATAAAAGTGCATTGTAGTTATTCACTGTGATAACTCTACTACTATAGACATATCAAAGAAACTGGTATTTCACTCTAAGATAAAGCACATATATATCAAGTATAACTTTTTGAAGGAAAAGGTGGAAGAAAATGAAGTTAGATTGCAGACATTTTCACTAAACCTTTGCCTAAAGAATCATTTGAGTACCTCAGAGACAGGTTAGGGGTTTATGCCCCTCTGGTAGAAAATTGATTGATGCTATTTGCAATAAGTTTGGTATGCATTATCAGAGATATTATTCATTTTGGATTCATATGGTGATGCTACTGCTCAGGGGGAGTAGTTAGCCTTGTGATTCAGTGGTTTTTTATTTTTTCTTTGATATTTATGTCAAATTTATGGCATTTATGTCAAAGGGGGAGAGATACTCATGTGAAAAAATTAAGGGATATATACATTAGGGGGAGAAATTTGCAGAACTTAAGTGTGATATCATTTACAGGGAGAGTTTCGATCAGGACTTCATTGCTATATTCTTGTGTGGGAGATTTGTTTGGTATTTCTTGGCACTTGGATGTTCTTCACATCTAGTGTTTCCATGAATGCCAAAGGGGGAGATTGTTGGCCATTTGGAGGAATTGATTATGTGTTGCATTGATGTTTTTTCATTAATGTCAACACTAGTTGTTTTGGCTCTTTACTGATATCCTTCTAGTCCCAGTAGGATGTTTGGTTTCTGGTTGGTTAGATCATGATGATCCGGTATGCTACGGGATGTTTTGGCTTTTGGAATTGTCTTAGATCTGCTATTCATGCTACTCAGATTCATATTCAATCAGTTATTTTTGACTTGGTGATCGGATGCTATCTTATATGCTGGTAAGCTTGGTTTGATGATCTAGTGAGTGTTGGCATCCTACACTCTTATGAGAATAGAGTATGTTGTCATTGATGGCAACCAACTGGCAATCATCTGGAAACCCACCGGCAATTACTGGCACCGGCGATAGACTTCAACATACACCGACAGGCACTTCACCAGCAATGGCAACAATGCATATCGGCACTCAAGCCGACATGGAATAAACTTTTGTTTATTGTTTTATAATGTAATTATCTTTTGTAAAAGCCGACATGGTATATTGTAAAAGACTCATATATGTATGAGATATTGTAGGTCCTTTTGTAAAGGAGATAGATGAAAAGTATAAGGAAATTTTGTATAAGGTGATATAATTGACAGCGAAGGTTTTGGTTATAGCCTGAGCTTAAACCGGTACTGAACCTGGCATAGTTGATGCTGATTTGAAGCAGTACATTGTATTGGATTTTGATAATCCATTTTGTTAGTCAGTGAGACTTCTATTTTGTGTTTAAGCAATGAGCTCTAGGCTACTAGCCTTCTTGAATGTGCAGGCCCCTCATTGCAAGTAATATTGACCAGTGAGTGAATATTGTGGGTCACAAATCCCACCAAGGTTTTTCCCACACTAGGTTTCCTCATTAAACATCTTATGTTATGGTGTGTTCTCTATGTTGTCTCTGTTAATCTTATTTGTTTCATTAATTCTTATTTACCAGTACACTGTTTTGAGATGCAAAATTCTTAATAAGGATAAATATTTTGTTAATCTGTTAGACACTGATTCACCCCCCCCCCCCCCCCCCTCACAATGTCTTTGGGACTATCATTGATTCTAACAGTGAGGGTTTCACCAGCAGAGATTTGTTGAAGATATTTGATGGTATGCATAAGTGGTGTTGGTGCAGCTTCTAGTAGAGATTCAAGATGTTGATGGTGATTGTGTTCAAGACTTGGCTTATTGGAATCATTGCTTTGCATGTGTGAACCTATATTGGGTCCGGTTTATCTAGGTTATGGACTTGATTAATGTAACGTGTTGATTGGACTTCTCGATATGTTTTCGAGATGTCTTATGGGTTGGATATTATTTGTAATTATGTAATTGCTTTATTTTCTGGTAGCCAACCTTATTGTTTATGGTCGAGGGTTTGTATATATATTATGTGAGATCTCATTGTAGATCATATGTAAGGATGAATGGATATGTAAGGAGTGAATAATGTGATAATCATTCATGTAGAGGATTTGGTCTATCATTGGTGATCGAGTTGGGTTTATGTAAGAGGATTAAGTCCTCTGGTATTGAGCTTAACCAGAATTGTACTCAGGCATAAGAGATGATATCATTGCAGTTCGTTCTCTCTTCCGAATTGTAGTCTGGATTTTTATATAGTTAGTGAGACTCCTTTTGTAATGAGAAGTGTTCTTTAGGCCGTTAGCCTTCCTGCAAGTGCAGGCCCCTCATTTGTAATCACATACTTATTGCAGAAGTATTATCTGACTGTGGGTAGGCTTCTCACCGTGGTTTTTCCCTTTACTGGGTTTTCCACATACAAATATTGGTGTCATGTGCATGGTATTTATTCTCTAATTGTTTCTTCTGCACAATTGGTATATATCTGCTATTTTGGTAATTGGTTTATGCATCCCGGTATTGATCTTTTGGGTTTGGTATTCAAGTTTTAATTTCTTAAGGTTCTGGTAATCTAGTGACAACTTATTCGCCCCCCCCCCCACCCCCCCAGTTGTCTTTAGATTATTTGAATTGTCTAACAGTGGCACCCTGGGATCCCCTAAAGGAGACCTATCTTGGGGTCCCTCCCTTTGGCCTATCCCAAAATGGAGTGATAAAATTCCCCCTATGTCAGCCCAAGTCAGAAAATCAATCAATTAAACCCACTAGAAATTATATAAGAGGGATTTCCCCTCTCATTTGTAGATTAGGAAAAGAAATCAAGCATCTAGGCATTCAAGAGATCAATCATTCAATTAGTCAAGCATCTTCCTTCAAGCTTTGGAGAAGAAAAAGAGTCTAGATTTAAAGCGTTGAAGAGGAGATCATCATTCAATTTCATAAAAGCCTAATTCCATGTGGAGGCAAGTAAAACTTCACAAGGAGGTATAAGCATTTCAATTTTAGTTAATTCAACATCCCCTCAAAGAGGAGGATTTCTAATTTTAGTCCTTTCATTTACATTATTTCAACCACTTGGTTAATTCCAAAACTGAGGTTTGACCTGAAGGCAAACCCCTATTCCCAACACATTTCCCTTTCTTTCTTTCTACAGGAAGTAGGTGCATAGTTGTACTTCTAGAATTAAACTTTATTTGCAGAGGTGGAAAAACCATTTTCGGTGCATGGAAAGTTTGGAGGCCTATGTTGCGAGCGACCTAGTACAAGCACACGGTCCCTACAACTTTCACCCGATTTTGTAGAGAAGCTTCTTATCATCTCAAGCTTCTCAGATCCAAGTGCACGACCAAATCCCAAATTTGTAGCTCCTTGTTTTCTCATAATTTGTCTTAATTTCTATCACTTAGTCATAATTCAGTCAATCGACTTACAAAAGAGGTCAATTTCATTTCAATCAAAGCTAATGTACTTAGCATTCAACCCTTTCATCATATAAGATTGGATCTAGTAGATTCATCCCCCTCTTTTGAATGTAAAGTAAAAAAATTAAGCTTAGTAGATTCCCCTTTTCTTTCAAGCAGTGAATTTTCTAAAGCCCCCCCCCCCCCCAAAAAAAAAATTTCCACTTCACACTTTTATATCATATTTCAAATTCAGTTGGAAATTACTCAAGAAGGCTCAAAGACAGTGGAGTATGTACTTGTGTATTCATAGGTGATCTTGACCCTCTCCCCTTTGTCGCAGATCCCGCACTATTTAATCTTTAGATTTTAATGAATTTTGCAGGAAAATTTTGGTTTTTAATGGCAGCATGTGAGGGTCATGTCTCATTTAATTCATTCATGCCATTGTAAGGAATTAACAACTTTGCCACCTTCTCAAAAAATGGAGTAATGACCTATTGATGTCATCTACGACTAGAATGAGTTCTCATCTCATCGCCATGTCACAAGTTTACTCCTAGCAGTCTCCCTTACTGTTGTGGGATTGCAGTAATGGTCATCGTGTTACTACAATGTTTTTTTATTATGTTTTTTCTTCTTGCAATATCATGATACATGAGTTAACACTTATCACTATATCACAATAGGACCTTTTCTTAACTCCCAACATCCTACACTTTGGCAACAACTTCACTCTAGGTTATTACAATATTCTGATAACTTTGCTTCCTTGCTTTTCTTGTCGCCATATCGATACCCATTTAATGTGATAAATTAAAAGGCCTACGAGATTGTGATAATTGATGATAAAGTGGCATTAGGGCCTAAAGGGCATGGTGAGTAAGGTAAATAAAAATAATTAGGAAAACATGGGAGATGTAAAGGGGAATGACTATTTAAAGAGGTAACTTGAGGGGTGAAATTTAAAACATGCGTGTAAAATCATCATTTTTGCAAGGATTTTTAAGGATTCTAACAGATTTTTGAGGATTCTAATATAATGACCTTTGGGATTTTATAAGCCAGCTCTTCTTAATTTAGAAAAGAGGGTTGGGAAGGGAAAGAAGGCATCCTAAACCTAACCCTATCGAATAACAAAAAAGAAACTCAGAAAATGAGCAATATTTTCAAGAACATTTGTGGATGATGGTTGCTAAGAAAAAATAGTGAGTGAACAACGCAGAATACATCACAACCCCTTTAATATCGAGAAAATAATAGGGCATACAAAGCAACTTTGACATAAGATGAAATATTCAAATCCTATTTAAAGGGGGGCACTCGTAAAGGCAAAGCTCTATAGACAATCAAATAATTCTGAACATGATCCTTTTCAGTTTTGCAAGGATGGTATAATCTGAAATTTATTTCATGAGCATGAAGGAGTGATCTATGGACATGATTCACAATTTCATAAAGGAAAACTCCAAAAAAATGCAAATAGAAATCCAGCAAATAGAATTAGCACAGAAAATTATTAAGAATATCAAAGAAAGGCAACATGGCATAGTTTTTTATTTAGAATAATATTAAGGCCCAACTACCATTTCTACAATTTTACAAAACAAAATCACTTGATCTAGCAATCATTTGTAAAAAATGTTTCAAAAAACTAATCACTTACACAAAGATCCTATTTCTTTTAGAAACTAATACATTTAGATTTTTAAAATCCAACCTAAAACTTAGAATACAATAAGATCTAATCAGATAATATTCTTTTCCGAACAAAAAATCTCTCTCTTACTCATCCTTTGTTCCTAACTTTTATAGCTCCTTCCACTATAAGGAAGATAAACTTTTTTTTACCGCCATTCTAGAAGATCTGATTTGGAATGACAATGTCTGACCATATTCACATTGGAAGGTCGTTAGTTACAAATCTCCCAAAATTATCAGCATGGTTGGTATATAGGTCATGTCATGTTTCTGTATCAAATTCTTGTTGCCTCAAACTCTCCATAGCCTTCCTATGTAGACTCGAAGACATCCACTAGGAAAGGTTGGAGTAAGAACTTGATCATCCTACACATGTGGTAGACTATCAAACACTCAGGAAGCCCTCCGTATTATATAATATTCTTTCTCCATTGAGCCAACATATGGTGGGCCATTGGAGAGAAGCTAGAGAAGAAAAGATTTTTCTTGTAGGGACACACAAAATCACAATGTGTCTCGTGGGGCCCTCCACACAATAAGAAAATAAGCTACTTGTTAGAAAGAAAATGGGTAGAATGACTACCAATGTAAAAGGTTTTGCAGTAACAAGCCCACTAATTTTACTTGATAAACCAGCAAATTTAAAGAGAGATGGACCTAATAGATCCAGGCATAATCACAATGGAAAAAATTTTAAAATTTTGATTAGGTTCACTTGGTTAGGATTTGGTTCACTCTTTCTAACTTGAATTGTGAAAATGCTAAAATTAGGGTAAATTAGATGATTGTTAAATATATTGAGCAAACACGGTGAGCTATAGTCATCATACAGAGATACCAACCTAGATCTAATCAAAATAAGATGTTACGAATCTATTCCTAGAAGTTCGGCCTAATTTTTCCAGACCAAGTAATATCAATTCACCATGGTCCTGTGATTTTTTTTTTCATCAAAAATTGAACCTATTTGTCTCTATGAATTATGTCAATCCTCCTGAACCCAGCTTTGTACCTGTTTCCTACACATAGAAAGAAAGGGAAAATTGTTGGGTATAAGGGTTTTCCTAAGTCAAACCCCGATTTAGGAATTAACCTTGAATGAAATAATGCAAATACTAAAATAAACACTGAATGGATATACCTCAGATCTGCAATTTTTTATCATGATGCTTTTCTATTTGAACGTAATCACAAATGTTGTATAAAATGGCATGACAAACTCAAAAATCATAATCACACAATGTTGTATAAAATGCCTTGCATAGGATTGATGTAATTTTGCTCCACAATGGTTGAAGGATAAATATGCAACTTTGAAGATCTCTAAAAAAGATTGATGATGAATACTTCATGGATAATCGAGTGTTAGGATATGTCAACTTATGAAGATTATATTGTTAGATCACTTATATGAAAATAGGTTGATAAAATGTCTTTATATAAGGGATTCTAGGTAAATTACCAATTAGGTCAACCTTCAACGGTCATGGGGAGCCACAAGGATCAAATATTAGCAATGAGATATATCCTTGACCCTATTTCAAATTGGGGCTTAATTGAGTGGGACCATGGCATTTTGAGGTGCCATGGTCCAAACCAATGCATTCCACACCCTATTCTCACCATAATTAGGACTAAAACAAAGCTAAAACAGGGTGGGTATCCAATAGTAGGACCCACAAAAGTTTGTTCATGGCCTCAAAGCTAGAAAATAGGCACAAACGAATCCAAAAAGGTGATGAGGGTTGGATTTTTACAAGTGTGATTATCATTGCACCAAAATATTGACCTATTAATGCTCAATACAACCACTACAATTATAGAATCTATAGGAGGTGGTTAAGCCATGTCACAAACCTAAGAACTATGCTATACAACACAAGGAGACCAAGGGTACACACCTTGCATAAATCCCCCCCAACACAAGCAAGGGGTTTGAACCTATGACCAAGCTCTGATATGACTTGTTACAAGTCCAATTGTTGTTGCACCAAAAGATCGACCTATTAATGCACGATACAACCACTAGACTTATAAAATCCACATGAGATGGTTAAGCCATGACACAAACCCGAGCGCTACACTACACAGCATAAGGAGACCAAGGGTGCACACCTTGCAACAAGGACACACTAAATAGGGGCACAAACATGAGGTGTATATTGGTCCATTGATAATTTATGATGCTACATTTAGCCCCCACTTTAACATGAGTATGAGCCTATGCAAATACTCGCAGTGAAGTAGATGAAAAGATGAAAGGAAGGAGAAATTAGGAGTGAGATCACAAGGAGTATAAGACATCACTAATTTTGACGAACTAATCCCCCAATGTTAGGATCTTAACTCACGTAGTTGCATGCAAGGGCACACAAAACCAAAAAAAACAAAGACAAAGACAAAAAGGCAAACAAAGACAAACAAAGACAAAAGGGAAAAGACACACAACACAAAAGATAAAAACCAAACAAGACCACAAGTCAACTACTCGAAGAGATCTTGATAACCAAAATATCTCAACCACTAATATCATTCTTGAAAATACTATTAGTCCCAACCAATGCTGAGAGGGGAGGGGTGAGTCAGCACTTTACCGGTTTTACTCGATTAAAACTTTTAACTCAAGTTTTTACTAACTTAACATTCATCAATATAAATAACCATTGCAGTAGAATAAGCATACATGAAAATATACACAGTGACACCAAGATTTATCTCGTGGAAATCCAAATGGGAAAAAACCATGGTATGAGTAGGAACTCACAAAATTTGTACTCTTCTGGAATACGCCTAGTGAGGAGCCATCCCTGCTAAGAGATTACAAGGACTTTGTTAGGTGCCACCCGGTTAAGGTATTTTGTCTAAGGCATGTTAGTGCCTTTTACCCTGTTAAAGATAGCCTTGTCAAAGATCTTAAGATCATCAATTAAGATGACACCCTATTAAGGGATTTATACAATAGGACCTGTTAAAGTCTGCCCTAATAAGGGATTTTAGTTGCAATGGTTAGAAAGCAACAGAAGGATGATATGTTGGAGTAGCTACCAATAGCTTGATCAAATCGCACTAAAAACAAACTCTATCTGCATCGTTTGTATCTTCTTTGTACAACACTAATTTCCTGCTTATACATTCATCTCTACACTCTATCGAATCCCTGATCTTTGGCTCTGCACTCTGTCAGTCATCTGTCACTTGGCTCTACACTCTGTTATACTCCCCTTGTGTTTACTTTCACATTATCACTTTTCGCATGAACAACAACCTTGTCAAGAATGAATTATGTGAATTTATTGTCCTATCAATCTGTCACAAACTTTCCTTCCAAAATATCATATTTAAAATTTTGTTACCATGCCGTAAATCACTCTCCTGATATCATTGCAGGAATCTCTGTCAAGATAGTTGATCATGTTGATAAGTCCGTCAGTTGACTAGAGAAGACTGTCGGTTAATTGAATGCTAACTCAACATTACCAGTCTGTCGGTTATAGACTTTACCTATGTATCAATCAAAATCTACCTAGCTGAATTCCTCCTGTATACCAATCTATTCTCTGCTTAGCTGGTTGACCTCTTTTGTGCACCCATCTACTCACCACTTATCAGTTGATCTCTTGTGTGTTGGTCTACTCCCTACTTACCCTGTTTACTCATTGCTTAGCTAGTTAACATCAATATATCGGTCTAGTTACTTCCAATAGACTGTGAAGACTTGGGAGATGATGTTGCCAACAATGGCAACCATATCATTCACTGGTCATACAAAAATGCACCAGAATGCCAACAAACTCCCCCTTTGGCATTGGTGGCAAACACTAAAAAAATTACAAAAATTGTGTCGGTTCTGACCCCTGTTTCTGACCCCTATAACTCACACTGTACAAGTCTCCAAAATTCCCCCTTTTTCCATCAATGGCAAAGACTATACAAAATAATTTTTCAAAGTAAAGCAAAAAGGTCCTTGAAATTTTCTTGAGCAACTTTTAATGAGGATTCCCATGAAGATTTTACCTGTTTCATTGTTGTGAAGTGCCCATGCATAACTGCAATAAAAACCTCCATATCATCAACTATTTTGCAGTTAGGTTCACTTAAGAGGTGGTCGGCTTCTTTAATGTTGATTTGCATGAAGTCAATAATTGGTGCCAAGTAGCACTATAGCTCTAACAAGCTAAGACCTCATTTGTCCTCTTCTTCTTTCAACCTTTTGATTTCCTGATTGAGTTGTTTGACCTTGCCAGTGAAAGTTGATGTTGAACTGGTGAGAGGATCAAAAGAACTTATCAAATCTTGAATTTTTGTTTGAGTCTGATTTCTTTTGTCTTCTAGATCTCTAATGAAATTGGTAAAACTTGAAGATTTGACCAGTAATTGACCAACTTCTTGAAGTATTTTTTTGACTTCTTCTGTTAGGGTAGAGAGAGCAACCTTTCCAACTAATATTTGTTCCATTAAATTATCTCCTCTCTTTGATTCATATTGTCTTACTGCAACCTTCTCTAGATTGGTTCCCTCTGAACCGATTGTTGTAATAAGAGTATTTTACTGGTCAATGATGGGGGCAGTATTATCAACAGCAATGTCAAGAATTAGGTTAGAAAGAATTGTTTTGGCAGAATTGCGAATTCTTGCCTTCTTTTTCCTTTCTCTCAACTTAGCCTTTTCAGCTTGCATTTTCAGTTTTTCTAAGACCTTCATCAGCTACTTGGGAATCATTTTCTTTATATCAATGACCGACTCTCCCTCTTCTTCCTCCTATGTTTCAGCTTCCTTTTCTACAGTCTCAACTTCTGAACTAGTTGTTGTGATGATTCTTACCTTCTTCTTCTCACTCTCATTTTCTAAGTCTAACTTCCTCTTTGCCGGAGGAGTATCCATCATTGCTTTCTTATCCTCTGCTTTCTTTTCTTCCTCTTTTCCTTCCTCTATTTTCTTCTCTTCCTCTTTTCCTTCTTCAAACAGAATAGGATTTTGTACCAATGAATTCCTATGAGGTGTATCCTCATAAAGAATGTCTTCAACTACCACTTCAGACTAGGAAGCTTAGTTTGATCAGCTTCCTTCACCGGTGAAGTGTGAACCGGTTGTTCAACATCCTTTGTCAAATTGGGAATGTCTGACACAACATTTTCCTATAATATCATTAATTGAGAAGACATCAAAACCTTCTGAAGAGTCTTTTTCCTTACCTTTTTCTTTTTCAAGGACAGCTGCACCTTGGTCCTGTTTTGTTTCCTTTTCTATTTCTTCTCCAACTTCCTTTTGCTAATCCATAATTTTCTTCCACAAGGAAACACCTTCAGTGTGAACTGCTCCAACTTCATGTATTGACACTCTCCCAGTTCTATTCCTTATTTTGAAATGTTGAATGCATGCTTCAGCCACTAGTGAAGCTTGATCAAGGTCTAATTCATGTTGCACTTCCATGAGTGCTTTTATTCTGAGTTCCTTTTCAGTAGCAAGAGTTGTTTTCCATCTCCCTTCAATTTGATCTTGCAAATCTAATGGAATTATGCCATATAATTCACTAGGAGTCCTACAAAACTTGTGCAAGTTCTAGATCAGGGCTTCTTCAATTTTCCTTTTGTCTTATTTATTACTGAGGGAATATGTTCTCCCAACACCAGACAGACCTCCATATTCTTTGATCCCATGGACCAATTCATCAACTGTTGGGGCTTTGTTCCTTCCACTTCTTCTAAGCTCCTTGATTTCCACATCTGGTTAGGTTTCGGAGATATCACCCTCTTTTTCATCCTTTCCTTCACTCTTCTTCTTTTTGGAATATGTCACTCCTACCGGTCTATCTTTACTTGAGGAAGATACAAAAGTACCTAAATCCTTTTCTTTTGTATATGTTGCAAGCTTGGTTGTTGTAGTCCCCTTGGGTTTTATCTTTGTCACTTTCTTCTTTTCACCTGTTAATCCTTCATCTCTAATGCAGAGCCATCCTTGTTACCTACCAAACACCTCAAAATGTATGACACTGACCCCCTAACACATGAATGGGATCCTACCAAGGCAAGGCTCTACAACTTTAGTACAATCTTCTCGCCATCTCCAAGACTCTTGCTTACTTAAATAGGGGTATCTTGCTACAACACACTCCGTGATACCTCCAAGGATTAAAAATCATTTTCACACCATTTTTGGGTCATACAAAACTCCCTAAGGTTAGACAAAGCACCGGTTGCAAGGATACATGCTCATTTTTTAAGAAACTCACTCAATTAGGCCTAGTTGCTTATAGCCTTATTTAGTGGGTAAAGGGACGTTAAGTTCAAATTTTCCCAAACACCTTGGCAAAAAAATTATGCATTCAAACATCCTTTTGGGATTTATACAAGTCCCCAAAAGGATAGTTCCAGGTCTGGAAAATAAAGGTCTTTGCTGGTAGGAAGTTGACTGTCCTAAAAGGGCTAATTAGGCCTCTTTCATGAAGCAACTATACTCAGTTGAATGAACCAGTGGATTACAATCTCATGGGTATGTTGGGAAACATAAATCAATATGGATTCCATGGTTACATGCCTGGAAGCATCACCATTTGCACACAAGGTACTTTTGTTTGTTCAAGGTCTAGGTAGCCACATACAGATGTCTACCTAGGGTCGCTTCAAACACTTATCTCCCTTGCTCCTCCTAAAAAACACTCTTGGAAATATAAAACATATTGAACATACTTTCCTTTCACCAAATCCCATGAGCCTCAGATTGGTAAAGTGCAAGATATGACCATGAAGGAGGAAAAAACCCAAGGTAAACCCTGGTTTTCTGGGTACCTACAGAAAAACTTGAATATCAGGAGTGACACACACAATCAAGACTTCAAATCAAAAATAAAACATATTTAACTCTCCTCTCAAATAAATTCACATCATTGGGAATGGATCTCAATCCGTATAGAACCGTACCACGGACGAAAACTCCAGAATTGCAGGAAAAACTCAGAATTATATTAGTTTGTTTGCATCAAAAACTCTTCTCCATACAATCACCTCTTGTAAATTGGATCCATGAGGTTTATAAACCATTCCTCAACTTCTCTCAACCAAAAATAAAGAGGTTAGAGCCGTTGGAGGAGTTTTAAATTACAAAATGCAAAAAGTGCATAAAAGTTGCTCATGACAACTTTTGCAAAAGTTGTCAAAATGTCATCTTTCGCCTCTTAATGCCTTGGGTCAAGTTAAACCCCTCCTAAAACATCTTAAAACACTTAAAACCAACACACTTGATCCCCTATTGTCCAAAAGTCCTAATTGGCTCATAGAAATGCCAAAATAGGAGTTTGGCTCACAAGATGGGGTTCATTATTACAAACATATAATGCATGATTGAAAACCTATATAAAACATCCTTAAGACATTGTTAATGCCTTATCCTTCCTTATCAGAGTCTAACTTGTCATCTTGAAGGGTTTGATGAGGTGCTCCTACACCAAACTCTATTAGGATTGACCCTAGATTGTACACTAGCACTGGTGGAGGTAGTGGCACCAGATGCTTCACCTCCATATTTCTTGTCAAGAGTATCAATCATTCTTCTTACTTTTCTTTTCATAATTGGCACCTAAAGTTCCTATTTTATTTTGGAGCTTTCCTCCTCACAGGTTCCAAATCTCTTTGCCTTCGAGTCTACCAGTTTGGACAATAGCATCTTGACATAAATTTTAACAATATCTGTTGCAACCTCATAGCCCATAGGTGGAACCCAAAAGGTTCTGGGTTGAACTGTTTGAATGATACAACAATCTATTTCTACAAGAAAACAAATGTTGTCTTTGTATTTCTGTACTATTCCAGTTGGATCCTAATTTGGAATTCCTTAAAGTATTCCCACATTGTTTCACCAAAATTATCTCCTAGATCCCTAGATATTTCACCTATTTGAACCATGATAGGTTTGTCTTCAGACCATACTACCTTACCCTTACCGGGGAAAATGTTTTGCACATAGAAAAATATACATACCAGAAATGAGTCATATTTGAAGGATTGTTTCTTTTCCTTCTTAATTCTTTCCATGTTCACCATAAATTGACTTTTAATCATCTCACAAATATCATAGGTTGCATCCTCCTTGATAATTCGATAGCCAGCATGTATGGCATCGCTTGGCACACTATTCATCTGGCATGATTGATAAACCCTATAATCTAGCACTGCAAAGGCAAATCTTACTTCAACATCCTCAATATGGGTGATTGTCAATTCTCTGTTATCACATTGGGATTTTGTTAACCAGATGACTTCAGATGATGAAATCATTCTTAGGGTTAATGCTTCACCGGTTGCACTAAACCCTGTCACTCTTCAAATCACCTCCTTTGTAATCTTGATCGGTGCTTGAGCTTCCAGCCACAAAAATTGATCATGAACCCTACTCAGTACATGCCTAACCCATTCATCATGAAACTGATCAAGAAAATCAACAACATTAGTCAAACCCTTGGTCTTTAGAGATAGAAATTATGCCTTCAATTGATCATTAACACAAAACCCTTTAAACTCATTTCGAATGAACTTGTCTCCAAGTTATTCAAGCTTGCAATCAATGTAGGAGTGAATGTCTTCTACCAACAATACATCGGAGGGCATAGATGATAAAGCACCAGTCATATCGATCTCACTGGCTTTCATCAAATGCACCTTGAACTCAGGTTGGAGTTATTTGATAGCTTCAACCAACACAGGAGTCGTTATCAGTGTTGCCATTATGTCCTTCAAACAATATTTTCTCAGATGAAGTTGAATACCTTCTCCTTAGAAATACCAAACACCACTATCACTCTACTTGAACTTACCACACAAATATTACATAGCAAGATTCCAATCACCTTTGATCGCACAGGAGCTTGAGAGATTTCACAAGAAAACAGGATTAATGAAAATGTGTTGACATTCCTTGTTTATCCATTGAGATTTATCGACGTTATAATACAACGGTTAGTTTTGAAACTTGCAACTTAAAGTACACCGATTCAAATTTATCAGTTGTTTGTTACCAATACCGATACACAAACAACTAACTCACATGACATTCTTCAACCAAGAAATTTTAGACTAATTTTTATGCATCACAACAATGCAGATAGACATGTCCTTATATTTGTTAAGGGGACTCAAAACAAATCTTACCATATGTGCTCCCCCTGGGCATTGGTATGCCTAGTTAGAAGAGGAACTATCATCACCGATGGATGATGACTTGGTTTTAGAATGATCTTCTCCTTCTTTTCCTTCTTCCTTCTTGATCCATGTTTTTTTTCATTTCATTTCTTACTTCTTCAATTGTCTTCTTTCCTTTCAGGTCATTTTGCTCTTTCTTCTTTCTAAACCAGTTCTTGTCTTCAAACCGGTTGTAGGATCGGTTCCTTTAATCTCTGGCTAAGTGACCAATCTTATGGTAGTCGAAACATGCCATGCCATTTGTCCTCCATGGTCCTGAATTATTTCCTCCATGGTCCTGAATTATTTCTCTGGCCTATTCTCATTCAGCAATTTTCTACAACATGACCAAAATTCTCACACGTGGAACAGGTGGCATTGAACTGATTACTCCTTTTGTTAGGACTGACCGGTTTGAACAGTGATCTTGATCCATTTGACTTGAACCTACATTCTTAAAATTTGTGCCCAAACTTATTGCATGTGAAGCAATGTCCATTAAATCTTTTTCTATTTGGCATACTGCTAGATTGAGATCTACACTCATAAGTAGTGTAGCCATACTTATGACAATTATGGCAGTAACCATCAAAGGTGAAAATCTTCTTTTGACTAACTAGTTTATTTCTATACTCATTAGTCTTATGACCCAATTTACCACAATGATTATAAGAGGATTTGGAAAACTTCATACCTTTCACTTCTGAATGGTTCCTTTTATCATCTTTCATCTTTTTGGATTTAGATGATTCTCCAATTTCCATAGGACCTGAACGAGGGTAACCAAGACCGGTTGTTTCCTTTCTTCTTCTCTGAGCCTTCAACTATTTATCTACCTTCTCATAGCTTTCATTGAATTTCCTCAACTTCTCATTTCTCTCATTTTTCAATTTTCAACTCACTCTTGAGTTGTTCAATCTCTTTCATCATCTTCTCCTTTTCTTTTGTGTTGTCATGCAGATGCTTATGTATATATTCATTCTCCTTAGAGAGAATTCGGATTTCTTTGTCTTTTGCAACCATGATTGCATCATTTTCTCTCAGGGCATCTTCAGCAAGCATCTTGGATCTTTCAACTTTTGATAGATCTTCTTCTTCCTCCCTCTTTCTTTTATCAGCACTTATACTAGCTTCTAGTATATCAATCATTCTCAGGGCCTGACCTTCATGTTCTCTTTTGAGATGTGTGACTTCTTCAATTAGCTTGTTGTTCTTTTCCATGAGTTCTAAGTCTCCTTCTTCAGCTTCTTCAGATCCACTTTGTTCAGAGATTTGATCTATGATGTCCTTACTCTCATTTAGCTGTTGAGATAATTTCTTTCTTTTTGCAAGAGATTTTCTCAATCTCTCTTTCAGTTGATCAAAAATTTTGTTTGCTTCATCAATCTGCTTTTGATACCAGTATTCTCCCATGATCTTTATCCTCAAGCTTTCAAGCTTTACTCCAGAGGAACTTGGATCCGATACCAATTGTTAGTCCCAATTGGTTCTTAGAGGGGAGGGGTGAATCAGCACTTTATCAGTTTTACTCAATTAAAACTTTTAACTCAAGTTTTTACTAACTTAACATTCATCAATATAAATAATCACTATCATAGAATAAGCATGCATGAAAATATACACAGTGACACCAAGATTTATCTCATGGAAACCCAAATGGGAGAAAACCATGGTGTGAGTAGGAACTCACAAAATTTGTACTCTTCTGGAGTATGCCCGATGAGGAGCCATCCCTATTAGGACATTACAAGGACATTGTTAGGTGCCACCCAGTTAAGGGATTTTGTCTAAGGTCTGTTAGTGCATTTTACCCTGTTAAAGGTAGCCTTGTCAAAGGTCTTAAGATCATCAATTATGATGACACCTTGTTAAGGGATTTATACAATGGAGCATGTTAAAGTACACCCTAATAAGTGATTTTAGTTTCAATGGTTAGAAAGAAACAAAAGGATGGTATGCTGGAGTAGCTACCAATAGCTTGATCAGATCACACTAAAAACAAACTCTATCTGCACCATTTGTATCTTCTTTGTACAACACCAGTTTCCTGCTTATGCATTCAGCTTTGCACTCTATCGGTTCTCTGACCTTCGGCTCTGCACTTTTTCAGTCATTTTCACTCAGCTCTACACTCTGTTATACTCCCCCTATGTTTACTTTCACATTATCACTTTTTCCATGAACAACAACCTTGTCAAGAATGAATTATGTGAATTTATTATCCTATCAATCTGTCACAAACTTTCCCTCCAAAACATCCTATTCAAAATTTTGTTACCATGCCTTAAATCACTCTCCTAAAATCATTGTAGGAATCTTTGTCAATACAGTCGGTCATACCAATAAGTCCATCGATTGATTGGAGAAGATTTTTGATTAACTGAATGCTAACTGAACTTTACCAGTCTATTGGTTACAAACTTTACCTGTGTACTGATCAAAATCTACCTAGCCGATTTCCTCCAGTATACCGATATGTTCTCTTTTTAGTCAGTTGATCTCTTTTGTGCACCGGTCTACTCACCACTTGTCGGTTGATCTCCTATGTGCCGGTCTACTCCCTACTTATCTTGTTTACTCATTTCTTAGCTGGTTAACCTCGGTATCTCGGTCTACTTACTTCCGATAGACTGTGAAGACTTAGGATATGATGTTGCCAACAATGACAACCATATCATTCACTGATCATACAAAAATGAACCAGAATGCCAACAAATACCATCACAAGGACACAAGTGATCATGTAAAAAAAGCAAGAGAACATATCATACATGAGCTATAAATAAAAAATATGTAAGCTCATGAGGAGAATAAAAGAATGAAAACATGGATACACATTCTTGTTGTGTTTTTCTATGTGATCAATGAGAATAAGAGTGAGAGAATACATGGATACACATTCTTGTTGTGTTTTTCTATGTGATCAATGAGAATAAGAGTGAGAGAATACATGGATACACATTCTAGTTGTGTTTTTCTAGGTGATCCATTTTGTTGAGGAGAGTGGGAATAGTCTAGTTCTGTGTTCCTAGTTCTACTAATCCTGTTGTTTATGCAACCACCTGGTTTCAGGCATTAAGAATCCCATATAAGAGTTTATTTTCTCTTATTTTGAGCATGCAACAACCTGTGTAAGACATGAATTGAAAATGCAAATGTGTGCTTGGCATTGGTAACATCTCGTGTAAGAGTTTGTTGGTAACATCTCGTTTAAGAGTTTGTTTACTCTGGTTTTGAGAATGTATAACCCTATGTAAGACAAATATATGCTTGGTTTCAAGGACATCTCATGTAAGATTTTGTTTTCTCTCGTTTTGAGAATGCACACCTTGTTTAAGACATATATCAATTTGTGTCTGGATTTAGGCACGAAGTATCTTGTGTAAGAGTTTGTTTTCTTTGGTTTTGACAATAAACACCTTGTTTAAGATATTACAAAAATATAGTACAATATAGTACAAAAAGGGTGATATGCTCTACACCCCCCCCCCCCCCTTAAGATATCAATATAGGTCTATGTTGATGTCTTAAGGAAGCTAGAAACAAGGATACCCACCTTCAACACCAAGGATATATCCTTTTAGGCAACAATGTTCATAAATCCAAGTTAAAGAGGCATTACTTTTATAAGCAAGGATAAGATAGTTGAAAAAGACATATCTTGATATCTTGCAACAAGTGTAAAGGGGATCCTTTAAGGAGAAGATATCTTTTTTCTCAAAAGACATCTACCTCCAAGAGGAGTTTCTTGAACAAACTTAGCATCTTCTAAAAATAGAAGGGAAGGAGAACAAGAATGCCTACCTTCCTCCTATTGCTAGGTAAAGGGATTCTTGATGAAGGATGACACACTTTTGGACCAAAGCGAGGGATTTTTTTATTATATATATATATATATTTCCAAGTGCAAAAGAGGTTTTAGTCAAGGATACACACCTCTTGCATAAGAGAGAATCCTTGAGAAAGCAACAACTTCACACAAGGAATAACATCAAACCATAAGCAAACACCACTCAACATTGGAAATGTGGATTCTTATAAAGGATGAGAAAGATCATGCCCCCCAAGTGTAAGAAAAATAAGAATAATTACACAACCTCTAAGGAGAGATTATACATAAGAAAATGCACAATATGCTCACATGAAGGAATATTCAATGCAAGAAAAGACATTATGATATGAAAAATGCAACTCTAAAGAAGAGGTAATATTGAAAGAAGGAAAGATTAAGATAAAGTATCACACACACACACCCCTAAGGAGAGATTAATCACAAGATGTTGGCATTCTACATTCTTATGAGAATAGTTGATGTTGTCATTGATGGCAACCAACTGGAAAATCACTGGCAATTGGTTTCTACATGCCCAGCATCACAACTTCATACACCGGCAGACACTGGCATTCAGATTACATCAGCAATTACATCGGCAACAAAGCATACCGGCACCCCAACCGACATGGGATGATCTTTTGTTTTGTAAATGTAATTATCTTTTGTAAGCCGACATGGTATATTGTAAAAGACTCATATATGTATGAGATCTTATAAGTCATTTTTATAAGTGTATGTGTGTGAGGAGACATTGTATTGTATAAGGTGATATAGTTGATAGTGAAGGTTTTGGTTATTGACTGAGCTTAAACCGGTACTGAACCTGGCATTGGAGATGCTATTTTGAGTAGTACATTGTATTGGATTTGATAATCCACTTTTGTAGTCAGTGTGACTCTTTATTGAGCAGTGAGCTCTAGGTTGTTGGCCTCTCTGCATGTGTAGGCCCCTCAATTTAAATTTTTTATTCATTGGCCAGTGAGTAAATATTATGGGTCACAAATCCCACTGAGGTTTTTCCCACATTGGGTTTCCTCATTAAATATCTTGTGTTATGGTGTGTTTCTATGTTGTCTCTATTATTTTTGTTTACTGCAATAATTATTATTTATCGGTACACTGCTTTGGGTTGCAAAGTTATAAATAAGTTTAAATATTCTATCAACCGGTTAGACACCGATTCACCCCCCCCCCCTCTTAGTGTCTTTGGGACTGTCATTGAATCTAACAATTGGTATCAGAGCTTAGTCTTCTATTTACAAAATCCTAACCGCTTGAGGAAGATTCTGACATCGGTATAGATGGAGAACTTAAGAAAATAGTTGCAAGGAGCTCTTGAAGATTTTGATGCAGAAAAATTGAAGAATATCAAATTTGAAGATGATCTAAGGATTGCACATGAATTCATTAAAGGACTTCAGCAGAAATTTGTTATAGCACAAAATAAGAGAAAGGAACTTCATGAGAAGATGCAAAATAATGATGATGATGAAAAGGAGACTCTTAGACACATTCCAAATAAGTTAAGGAAAGAGAACACTAATATGAAGAATGAAATGTAAGATATGACTAGAGGCTATGTAAGGATATTCAAGATAGGAAGAAGAATGAAGAAGACTTGACTAGGAGACTTAATGACGCTGGAAATGAAAATCTGAGACTTGGTCATGAAAATGATATGTTAAAGATAGATCTGATTCACATGCAACATGATAAAGCTAATCTTGTGAAACAAGTTGGAATTCTGGAAAATGAGTTGGCTACTGCAAATAAACACAAAGACAAATTCAAGAAAAGTTCAGAAGAACTTGATAACATGCTTAAAAGATAGAAACCTATTGGAGATACAAATGGACTTGGATTTGAACATGGAGAAAGTTCTGGTACTGCAAACAATCAAGATTAGAACAAACCGGTAAGACAACCTAATGCTTATAAATTTAATGGGAAATTTTTTAATTGCAACAAGTATGGTCATAGAGAAAATCGGTGTAGATTTAGAAATTATCAGAATACAAACCCACCCACCTGTCAATGTTCTAAATGCACCAAAGTTGGTCATAATTCAGAAAATCATAGAATGAATGTGAAATGTTATGTTTGTGGAAGATTTGGGCATTTATCTAATCAATGTAGATCAAAACCCGGTCAAGGATATGGAAAGGCTATTCAGAGGAATAATGTAACTTGTTATGCATGCAACAAGATTGGACATATTGCAAAATTCTATAGAAGCAAGAATGCACTGGCGAACAACAAAGGATCTAGTTTGAAGGGAAAATAAAAGCTAGATGAAGTAAAGCAAGAATTTTAAAAATAATGGAATAAGAAGAGTGATCAGAAAACTGATGAAACTATCTCTGCACCAGTAGAACTGAGTAATCCTCCACCGGTAGGAGATTCTTCATCGAACTGAGGAATAATCCTTAGAGGGTATTGCAACAAGTTTAAAATCATGCATTAAGGGTTGATGGTAAGAAGATACATTTCCTCTTTACCGATAGGTGTGTTAAGTTTTCACTTAACCAGTGAGGATTTAATGCAGTTTTAAAGAACCTTTTTTGGCTATAAAGCACCAGGAAACCCTTATTTTGAACTCACCGAGCATTCAAACGATCAGAGAGCACGAAATTGAGCAAAGGCATTCTAAGGAAAAGTTGCAAAGTGTTTTTCAGGCATTCATAATTTTGGTTAAGATGTATTTTTCTTTGAAATGGCTTCCTCATCTTCTATTCCATAGTTTATTGCAAAACCTGTTATTGTGGAAATATCAAATGCCCTAGACCCGTATTCAAGATTATCCCCGAGATTGTGAAACAAGATGATTCTGTAGGAGCTTTTACAAAAATACCGAAAGGTTTAGCATTTGTAGGAGACCCTATAATTTACATAAATTGCAACATAGAAAACCTAGGGATTGAGGATCTAAAGAAGATATTCAATGAGGTTATTACTGATGGAAATGGTGTGATCAAACCTGAACACAAGATTGTGCAAGATTTAGGCTTTTTTAGAGATTCTGAACATTCCCGAATTTCCAAAGGAAGTTGTCAGACTTGTATTAAGCAGAGTCCATGGAGAATTTATGTGGTTAGAGTTAGTTTCCAATATAACCAAGGATGCAATTAAGGCACTTACTGGTTTACCTTCAACCAGTAGTAGGCTTGATAAAACCAAGAAGATACCTAACAGAAGAGTTATGGATTTAACTAGAGCCACATTTGATAATAGGTCACTTGGAGTGAACGATGTTAAGGATATCAATGTGAGATATGTGAGTATGGTACTAGGATACAAAGCAACTCATGCAAATAGACTAAATTATGTTTCTAGCCTATGTATTCACAATGCATATGAGATGGTGAACAATAATGTTAAGATTGATGTGTGTGAATGGCTCAAGGATGAATAAATCAACAATTTGAAAAAGATTAAGGGAGATAAGAAAGGTACTTTCCATTGTGGAAACCTTCTAGTATACCTAATGTTTTACTTTACCAAGGAGATACCTGGCATAGGTCACAAGGATTTTGGTTATGACATCCCGGTAGGAAGACAGATACAGGATGCTTTCACCAGTATGGGTAGTGACAATATTAAGAACATCACAAACTACTTCAAATCATTCCAATCTAAGATGAGAGCAAGAGAGAGACTACCACAAAGCATAATTGACAAATGTGACAAGGAAATTTGTTTTGTGATTAAGAGAGATGAAACTTGGATGGAAGAAGTAAGCCCTAGAACTATTTGGGTTACTGAGATGGGTTATGAGGTTGATCTATCTATTCTGGAAACTTATGCTAAAGCTCTACTTGATGCACCAAGAGAGCCTTCTAAAGAATTCTTTGGTAATGTAGAAACTATTGAGAGCAACATATCTATGCAGAAAAAGGACAAAGAGAAGAGAAAAATTTATCAGAGATGCCTCCAAGATGGTAAAGGAAATCAAAGAAAATGTCATGAGCATCAATGGTATATCAACCAGTTAGCTTGAAGGACTACAACTTGAAGCACATATTTCACTAGTTGTAACATCCTCTGATACTGACAGTGGTAAGGCTATTGAGTTTAAAAGAGTAGAAAGGAAGATAAAACCCTCACTGGTACCCTCTCCTTCACCTAAGAAAACCAGGACGTTAAGGAAGAAACAACAGGCAGTTAGGGAACCGAAGAAGAAGGTTACTCCTTAGAAGAAACATACACTAGTTACCCCCACATTGGATGATTTATTGAATGAGATTATAGAGGAAGTTAATTTGTCTAATGTAAGTAAATGGTATAATACTTCAAATGATTCTGACAAAAACATAATTGAAGAAAGCATTGTTTTACATTTAGATATTTATAAGAAAGTTTTGATAGAAGTGATTGATGAGTTACCAAATGATCTCTACATGAGATTGGAAGCTAAAAATCTATTTGTAATGGAACTAGACAAAAAGTTGAAAGTAGAAGCACTCTAAGTTGTACATCCAATAAACTCTAAAGAAGAGATAGATAAGCTTATCGCTGAAGCAAACCAATCAGTATTTGTTAGTGGACACTAGCAAGTAAGCCTAATGATTGGAAGGGTAAAAGAAATTACAGATGAGACTACAGATAAGTGGGACATATTCTTTATAGAGAAAGAAAAGAAAGAGGAAAGGAGAAGACCTAAGAACACATTCAAAGTATATCAGAAAGACAAGGACAAGGATAAAGGAAAAGTTGGTGGTATTACAAACGTAAAGGTTACAGATAATCTTCCACTGCCACTTTTGGATACACCACCGGTACACACAAAAGATCCACCGGTTATTGATACTGAAGGTATAACTCTTGATAATACTAATCCAGAGGCTAAGATACTCTTTACAGTGAATGTAGATACTCAGGAGGTAAACATTATTGTGGACAAAGAAAAATAAGAGGTTAAGGCAGACAGTGTTGAGGAAAGCAAGATTTTAGAGAAGCCGGCACAAATAGTTGACTCTCAGGAAACTGAGATACCAACTCAAATAGAGAAACCGACAGAGACTGAAAAACCTACAGATTGCAAAGGTACTAGCACAAGGCCACCAGAATCTGAGAAACCAGTAATAGAAATTTTAGAGAAACAAACTGAGGTAGAGTTTCATGTTGAGATTGAGAAACCGATAATTACAGAGACATTAAAACAATCTGAGAAACCATTAAAGGTTGAAGTGCAAACACAGACAAATCCAATGGAAGAAAATCTAAGTAAAATGGATACATTTGATAGAAATAAAGAGGATATAGTGAAGGTGATTTGTCATGCCCAAACTTTTGGGCAAAAACCCAACCAACAATTTTTTTTTTTGATACACTTAATTACATGCAAACTATGCTTAAATAGATGTGACAACTTAATAGGTTGTTCCAAGCAGAATCTTAAATTATAATAAAACATTTTTCTAACGTGAGCGATGAATAGAACAAAATTATCTAGAAGCCTTAGGTTTCTATAAAACTCCTATATGACAAAGTCAGGATATTCCTAACATAACAGTATACGATAACTCCTATAATCAAACGGAACAAAATGATTTTAAAAGGGACAATAATAAATTCACATCGAATGTCCCTTTTATTACAGTTACAAATTATAATCTTTAATTAGATCGACTCCTACTAAATAGGCATTAATATCATTACTTGATGCAATAATAATTATTTATCTCGTAACAAGTTTCCTCCATCTGTGATAATACATCCTTCCTTTATAACTTGATTAAATCTTGCGTCTATAAGTTAATTATTAATACTATTTTAACGTACTAATATTAATTAATTGAGCAAAAGAAAATTGAAGTGTCGACCGTTAAAATGTTAATTGCTTAATCTAGTATAAGGTTCCATCTAGGCTAAATGAGTTTGCAAGATCGAGGTCTTGGACTTATTTTTGAATATATATAATTCCACCACGAATCCTCTTCCAAAGAAATTATTATTATCTCACTAATTAATAAATATATAAATTCATTAAGCACAAATCTCTAAATTAGTTAACAAGAGATATTATTAATCTCAATTAATCTTTTAATTACACGAAGCATTAATTATATCAAATCTATTATTATATATTTTTTTGACTATTAACAACTTAATATTTAATGAGCGTTAACTATATTGTGTTTAAAATTCATTTAGAGGGTAAAATTACCTTTAATAGCATTTGCTTTATAACATTGGTTAATGCTAACCAAATAAATAATCCCCTAAGGTCAAAATACCAACAAGACACTTATTAAATTTACGTTAATAAAACAATTACACCCCTTTAATTTTCAACTTAATCTTACAATGATTGTATATATGTATATATACATACCTATACACTTACGTATAGCGTATATGTCACACACACACACACACACACACACACACACACACACACACATTTATAATTCCGAAATTACCATATCTAAGTTTACTCTTATAACTTCATATATATAAACATTTAAAATGTACATATATTTATAACTACTTAAATTCATACAATTTACGAATTTAAATTTAATCTATTAATACCCAAGTAAACATGGAATACCCTATGAAAAGTTTGAATAGGGTTTCCCCCCTTTTCTTTCTTCATGAGTTTTTTTTATTTATTTATTTATTATGCAAAACCTAACTAGAAAATTTGGGTTAGGGTTGCTTATGATATATATATTTTTTTTGAAAATGCCATCAAACAAACCCTATGCTATTTGTGTGGTGTGTGTTTGTTATTGCAGGGTACGGGAGGCAGTGGCCATGGAGGGACTTGGTGGGGAGCAGAGGAGTTTGAGCGGCCGCAGGGGCCGCGGGGCACACAGAGGGCGGTGGTGGTGAAGACCGTGGGGGCTCCCCGTAGGGGCGACCGCAGCCGAGCCTGTGGGTCACGGCCCACAAAGGCGGCCTTGGTTGCCGCTGTGGGACGCGGCCCGAAGTCCGGCTACGCTACCACTGTGGAGCACCGCCCACAATGGGGGGGCCGAAGCCTCCCCAACTGTGGGTTGTGGCCCATAGGGGCGGCTATGGCTGCCGCAAGGGGTTGCCGCCCACAGCGCGGGGGGGCCGAGGCTCCGCTCTTTGTTTATATTTTTTTTTGTTTAAAAAAAATAATTTTTGATTTTTTTTTTTGTTATATTTTTTAAAATGCAAAATATATATATATATACATATATATATATATGTATATATATATATATACACACACACATATATATATATATGTATACATATATATCTACATGTATATATACATATATATATATGTACATATACATATATATAGTGTATACATACATATATATATATTTATATATATGTATATATATATATATACATATATATATATATACATATATATAGATATATACATATATATATACATGTATATATACATGTATATGTATATATATATATTCCTTTTTTTTTAAATATATATATACAGGGATTTTTTTTTTTTTAAAGGTTGATATAAATGGAAAAATAAACCAGCAACTTAAATGGCTAGATATTCCCTTTTATTTTGTTCAACTCTCTTTAATATGTATGCATCCATATTTGAATTTAAAATACATGACATTTAAACTTAGGCCTATTCTTTTTAAATCTGTTAGGATATCTGGATTTCCTTTTCATGGCAAAAACCATATCTTTTTTTTTTTGAAAACATTTAAGGTGGAATATTTAACCTAACATATTTTAAATAGATATATATCTCTTTATTTTAAGAATCAAATAGTTAACTCTAGAGCTAGTTTATTTTATCTAGGTTTGTATTCTGCAATATTTGTAAGGAATAAAATGGCAGATTTAGGTAATTTAAAGCAGCAGTAATACAACTTAAATTTTCATGTAAAACTATTTTACTAAGATGAACACCACTTTAATATCCATACTAAACTCCAATTTACTATATTTGCACTTGAAATTAAATAAATAGGATTAAGAGTTCATTTCTAGGTTTAATAACTTACATGCTATTCTAGTTTATGTATCTACACTATTTCATTATGCATAAGAGATGAAATGGACTTTTTTTTCTGAATAAATATAAATACAACAACCATTGTTTCAATAGCTATAGGAACTGATTTCCAAATATAAACATTTCTTTTTTTTGCAATAATAACTTAATAGAAGGATATCCTTTTTTTTTTTATGAAACAAGAAATAGAAAACTGTTATCATTTCCAGAATAGCAACTTCTACAAAGGGGAAGGAAACCCCACTTAGCCTCTCTTTACTAGCAAAGGAGGCTCAAACAAATAAATACATTTCTTTTCAAAATAAATACAACATGTAACTTCCTACATACATTGCTGCAACTAAATATAGTATTCCATCCCTAAATCTTTTTCTGCAAATCAAGTGAAAACTAGCAACTTTCAAACTTTTCTTTTTCTTTTCTTTCCAAGCAATCTTGCAAATGAATCATAAGGTTTTAACCATAAAGTGCTCACCTCCTAGCCAAGGCTTACTAGAAGCCACCCCTGAGCTTGGAGAACCACGTCCTAGATAGGTTACACACATGCAAACACAGCAAGCAAGGGAAAAAAAAGACATACATCAAACACTTTCCCAACCAAGGCTACACTTCATCACAAAATGTGATGTTTTTACATGGGTGGTAGTGAACCAAATACCCTGAGGAGATTGCAAGAATAGTAGATCACAAAGCCACCTCATGGCAAACAAAGATAAATCATAAGTCCATTAACCCCACATCCTTATGCCCCCAAGGCATTCATGCCATACTTTATCCCCTTATGACCCCCAAATGCATAAACCAGGCCATGCAGCAAGGGTCACATATACACCCCTTGAGTTCACTCTCATAATGAGAGCCTCTCACTCGAGGGCTGTCAAACTTCTACCACCCACAAGACCATCCTACTCTCTCAAGAGTAGAAGGCCTTGGTTACTCCCAAATCACAAGAAAATGCATAAAAGAAGTAACAAATAGGTCACATAATAAGTTTTCACAACGAAAAATACAAGAAACCAACTTTTACATACAAGCAATATTTCCAACATAAACATGCAACGTAAAAAGAAACAAAAGAAGAAAATGAACCAACCTTCAATCTGCCCAAAGGTTTACTAGAACTAGTTTGAGGATGAGCAGCCCAATTCCACAATTCTTCCTTCTACAGTTAGCCAAAATTCTATCCCAAAACTGTATTTTTTCAAAATTGCATGATCTCCAAAAATGGAGAGTGGGTGATTACCCACAAAGTCTCTCATTCTTGCCTAAAAAGACCTCAGTGAGAAATCTCACAGGTTTCTAAAACTGAAAAAGGAAAAAGTAAGAGAAAGTGGGAAAAAGGATCTCACATCAAAAAGGAAGGTTATCTAACCTAGATGACACCTTCTAATTTCAATTTTCGCTCACCTTAGGAAACCCACTTTTTGAGGTGACTAAACAGTCACATGGGAGTAGATACACGCCTAAAAATACTCCTAACCCATAGGTATACCTTATGGACTTTAGGAAACACCTTTAAACTAACACTAGGAGTCA
Organism: Cryptomeria japonica; assembly: GCF_030272615.1. Classification (NCBI taxonomy): domain Eukaryota; kingdom Viridiplantae; phylum Streptophyta; class Pinopsida; order Cupressales; family Cupressaceae; genus Cryptomeria; species Cryptomeria japonica. The sequence goes on along the minus strand of NC_081414.1, from coordinate 214,308,410 downwards.
ATTTGACCCCATATAAACCCATCTGCAGTTAACTTTCAGGTCAAACCTGAGTAGACCACTCCAAAGACTCTCTACCCAAGGAAAATTTAGATCCACATTCAAATGTTTGAAAAAGCTATGGTTGAAACAACTCCCTCCAAGACACAAGTCAAAATCAAGACATAAATCAACACGTGTCAAGTGACACAATAAAATACATTACAAAATTACACATGAAATTTGTCTCTTGTTGTATTTACACAAATTAATAAATTTAATTTAACACACACACAACATTTACTTTCACAAATAAAATACGATGCATACAGGGTGTTGTCTCTCCAAATAAACAACCCCTGGCTTTACGAACGTACATAGGTCTAGGTTTGGTTCTCCATAATGTTTCCATGGTCACATGGATAATTTTCTTGCGCATCTCAATTACACATTAGTAATTCCAAATAACCTCATATAATATTAAACACATGAATAAGAATACACATCAAACACTCTGCATACAATTTACATTTAAACAAATTGATATATCTTATATCCAAATAAATCCACATAAGCAATTATCATAATCCTCATAATTTTGATCCATACATAAGACATGCATCCTATTTCTATCATCATAGTAAAGTCCTGCAAATCCAATAATGATATACATCATCTCAAAGTTATCCTATCCTAGAATCATATACAGTTATGTATCCATAACGCATCAAAATGTATACCTCAAGGTGAAATGATTCTGTAACCTGGTTCAATTACTTTTCTCACCAATCTATCTGTCTAACATATCCCATCCTGTTGAATTATAGCATTTATTAGTAAGGTCACACCATGGTCAACTGAGTTAACCAAAGCTTGATCGGGGAGGGGCTCTACATGATTGTTCAGACATCCGTTGAGATGAAATCTACAACTTAACTGAGTACATCTATAGGTGAATTCAAACCCACTAACATAACAGAGGTACTTTTGGATTCCATTAAGAGGATAACTAATTGCAATGCATTGGCTTTTAAGGCAATTGATAACACCCTACCTATTCTAAAGATTATTGCACCTAATTGTAAGATAGATCACATTAAGGATTCTTTAGGTAAATTGGACACATTGCCAAATTCATTTCTGATAATGTTATAACTATAGACAAGGTGAATGAGGATATCATAAATGAGAGAGTTGAAAAAGAGAAGAATACATTATTTGAAAACACCATAAATAAATGTACTGATCATATGGATACACTTTTACCAATACTCAATTCTACAATTTTGGAGTATAAGGAGTTATATAGGGAAGCATGTAAACCTCATTGTTTGACTGAGGACATTGATGAGGAGATCAAGAAGACACAAGAAGAAATTGATGACATTGCAGAGAATATTATAGGTTCATCCGGACTTATATCATTTTTTGAGCAGGAAATGGAAGTTTTTTAGGAGAAGTTAGAAAAACTTGAGAAAGAGAAAGCAAGAATAAGGTCTAATGCTCAGTAATTAAAGGAAAAAACTTGGTCCAAGGATGGATAATCTGATTACTCAGAGAATTGAATTATCTAAGGCAACAGTTTTGTTGGCATTACACACTCCAATGAGAATTGTAGATGATTGAAGGTATTGTCATTGATGGCAACCTTGCAATCTTATGGCACCAACAAATAGTTCACCAACAGTGACAAAGATGGTTACCGAAACCCCAGCTGATAGGATTTTGATTATTGTATTTTGTATTTAATTGTAATATCTTTTTGTAATCTGACAAGGTGTATTGTAATAAGACTCATATATAAGTATGAGATCTTGTAGATCATTTTAGATGCGGACATGGGAAGATTATTTTGCAGAAGTAATGTGTGAATATTAAGGTAGATTTTGGAGTAAGGTTTATGGTTATTGTATGAGCTTAAACCGGTACTGAACCTGGCATAGCAGATGCTAAACTAAAGCAGTACATTATATTGGATTTGCACAATCCATTTTGTAATTCAGTGAGACTTCTTTTTGTAATTAAGAAGTGAGCTTTAGACAATTGGCCTTCCTGCATATGTAGGCTCCTAATGTAAGTAATATCCATTCATTGGCCAGTGAGTGAATATTGTGGGTCACAAATCCCACCGAGGTTTTCCCACATCAGGTTTCCTCGTTAAAAATCTTGTGTTATGGTGTGCTTTCTATGTTGTCTTTATTGTTCATATATACTGCATTAATTCTTACTTACCGGCACACTGTTTTGGAATGCAATTTATTTAATAAGGTCAGAAAATATATTTACCGGTTAGATACTTATTCACCGCCCCCCCCCCTCTCAATATCTTTGGGAATCCTAACAATTGGTATCAGAGCCTAGTCCTCTATTTTCAAAAGCCTAATAGCTTGAGGAAGATTCTAACACCGATACATATGGATAACTTGGGAAAGCAATTAGAAGGAGCTTTTGTAGATTATGATGCAAAAAAGTTGAAGAATATCAAACTTGAAGATGATTTGAAGGTTGCACAAGAAATCATTCAAGGACTTCAAGAGAATCTTACTATTGCTAGAAACAAAAGAAGAGAACTTCATGAGAAGATACAGAATGATGATGATGAAAAGGAAACTCTTAATGATCTTGTAAGCAAGATGAAGCAAGAAAACATGACCTTGAGGAATGAGATGCAAGATATGACAATGAGATTTTGTAAAGACACTGAAGACAGAAAGAAGAATGAAGATGACTTGGCTAGGAGAATCAATGATGTTGGAAATGAAAATCTAAGACTCAGTCATGAAAATGATATGTTAAAGACAGATCTGATTCACTCGGAACATGATAAAACTGAACTCATGAGACAGAAGGATTTCTTGGAAAATAAGTTGGCTACTGCAAATCAACATAAAGAAAAATTCAAGAAAAGTTCAGAAGAACTTGATGATATGCTGAAAAATCAGAAACCTAATGGAGATACTAATGGACTTGGCTTTGAAGTTGGTGAAAGCTCTGGTACTGCAAACAACCATGATCATAGTAAACCGGTAAGACAACCTAAGCCTACAAATTTAAAGGGAAATGCTTTAACTGTAACAAGTATGGTCATAGAGAAAATCTGTGTAGATCTAGAAACTATCAAAACACTAATGCACCCACCGGTCAATGTTCAAAATGCAACAAAATTGGTCATAATTCTGAAAACTACATAATGAATGTAAGATGTTATGTTTGTGGAAGATTTGGACACTTATCTAATCAATGTCGAACACATACCGACATAGGATATGGAAAGGCTATTCAGAAAACTAATGTGACTTGTTATGCTTCTAACAAGATTGGACATACTGAAAAATTAGAAAGAGAGATCAGAATGTTGATGTCATGCCCAAACTTTGGGGCAAGAACGGGATTAAAAAAAAAAATTTAAATCATTAACTTAATAACATTAAATTTGCAAATATGTAATGCACTCGCAAGTGTGAGTTTACTCTAACCACTAATTCAAGTATGTGATAATACTTTAAGTCAAGTGCGGAACACCTAAGCATTATTTATTTTCTCATTGATTTTAATCCATAAATTATTTTAATCAATTAATTTACGTAGGTAAAATTAATCACCAATCACTTAGTTTATGGTGTCAAAAATTTATTTTCACCAATATTTAAAATGTGGTTAAACTAAATTGACTAAAGAGTCAATTAAATTCATAAAGAATATTTACCTATTAAGTTTAATCTCAGACCTATCTCAGATTAAAACTCCAAAAATAATAATATAATTTGAACATCATTTTTTTAAAAAATTTATCCTTATGGTTATCAAAATAAATATTTGCCCATATGTTTATTAAAGCATATATATTTTATAAACACTTAATAAATTATATAACCTAAGGTTTGCCTTAAACTTTTATAACTTAAACTTTATATATATATATATATATATAATGTTTACCCTTTATTATAAGTTATCCATGCAAACCCTAAATTTTATTATTATAAAACTAAACCCTTTTAATATTTTTAAACACATCTTCATTTTATTCTAACCTAGCCCTACCTGGGCTAGGGTTTTATTTTTTCCCTTTTTTTTTTTTGTGCAGGGCGGACATGGAAGAGTAGTGGCATTTTTTGTAGAGGCAGTGGGGGTGTCAGGCATCTCCCACGATGTGACCACACAGTGGTGGCGTAGGCGCCGCCCACTATGTATCCACACAGTGGAGGCGCAGGGCACCGACCCACTGTGTGTCCACACAGTGGTAGCACGGAGCGTCGGCCACTATGTATCCACACAGTGGTAGTGCTTTGGTGCTGCCCACTGTGTGTCCACATAGTGGCAGGCCGTGGGCCACCCACTGTGTGTACAAACAATGGGTTTGGCCCCCTCCCCCGAAACCCTTTTTTTTTCATACTTAAATTTATTTTTTTTAATTTTGTTTTATGTAATTTTTTTTTGTTGATTTATTTTATACTATATATATATATATATATATATTGCTAACTCTGCCATGCCAAAATATAGATAATATATTTTTTTGTTTTCTAAATTTTGTCTTATATATATATATATATATATATATATATATATATATATATATATATATATATATATATATATATATATATATATATATATATATATATATATATATATATATAAGCACTTCATATAAATAATTACAAAATGGTTATACATGCAAGATATATATAGATCACATATTTATTTATAATTATAGACCATATATAGATCATATAGACTATATAATTATTTATATGAAGTGTTTATATATATATATATATATATATATATTAAAAGCATTTGAACTCAGGCTAACTCTACTGTGCAAAAATATAGATGTTATATTTTTTTTTCCTTTCTTATTTGTACCTTAAATCAGAGATAGAAAATTAATTCAGATTTATTTTCTGCAATAAATGATTGACAGAATCCAATAAAATTAAACAACAACTATAAAAATATGATATCTTTTTAATTCGAATAGTCTATTTAACTCTAGATTTAATTTTAATAGCAACTATATAAATATGTGATTATTTAAATTAGATAGACCATTTAATTTCTAGATTTAAATTTCTATAAATAAATATGTGATCTTAATATTTGCGACTTTATTTATGTAGAATCATTTAAACCAATCCTTAGAGACATGCAAATAGGAAATAAACTGAATATCTATTTTCAGAACTAACATGCAAAATAAATTTTCATTTTCTAACTAACATGCATACTACAATATAACTATAGGGCACTTAATCCAAGATAAACTCATTTCTTTTGCAACAAAATAATACTTAACAAAAATAATACATTTCTTTAGAGTACATTAAAAATACATTATAGCCATCAATATAAAAGGGATCTCTTATTTCTACTAAATGAGGACCTTTAATTAAAATGAATACATTTTCTTTTCAAAGTAACTACGACATATATTTTTCCATTCACACTATTGCAACTTAAAATATAATCTATTTTATTTTTGATTCTTTTTCTGCAACACAAAAGTCTAGCAACTTTTAATTGTCCTTTTTCTTTTCTTTCAACAACCTGCAAATAAATCATAGGCTATGACCATGGAGTGCTCACCTCCCAGCCTAGGCTAACTAGTAGCCACCCTCGAGCTTCGAGAACCAAGCCCTAGACAGGTTACACACATGTAAACACAACAAAAAAGGGAAAACAATTCACAAACTTATTCCCAACCAAGGCTACACCGCACCACACAATGTGATGTCTTTTCAAGGGTGGTAGTGGACCAAGTACCCTGAGGAGACTGCAAGTAAGGCAAAACACAAATCCACCTCATGGCAACCAAAATATATCATAAGTATAATATCCCCACATCCTTATGCCCCCCAAGGCTTTCAAGCCATATTTCCCTCCTTATGACCCCCAAATGCATAAGCAAGCCATGCAGCAAGGGTCACATAAATATCCCTTGAGATCACTCTCACAACAAGAGGCTCTCACTTGAGGGTTGTCAAACTTCTACCACCCATAAGACCATCCTCTCTCCCAAGAGTAGGAGGCCTTGGTTACTCCCAAAACACAGATTTCATACAAGAAATAAAATACATAACGCATAATAATTTTCCAAAATAAAATGCAAGAGAACAACTTTTTCCACACAAACGATTCTTTCAACATAAACATGCAACATGAAATAACACAGGGAGAAGATAAACCAACCTTCAAATTGCCCAAAGATATGCTAGTCTAGTTGAGGATGAGCAGCCCCAAATCCACAAAACCTTGTTTCTCTACACAGCCAAATTCCTATACCAAAAATCTATTCCTTTTTTTTAAAATTGCCTTGTCTCCAAAAATGGAGAGTGGGTGATTACCCACAAAACCTCTCATTCTTGCCTAAGAAGACCCCAGTGAGAGTTCTCACAGGTTTCTAAAATTGAAATAAAAAAAAGTCAGAAAAAGATCCAAAGGGATCTCTCATCAAAAAGGAAAGTTAACAACTTAAGTGATGCCTTCTAATTTTAAATTTTCGCTCAACTTAGGAAACCCACTTTTTAGGGTGTCTGATTGGTCACATGGGAGTTGGTACATGCATAAAATTACTCCTAGCCCTTAGGTATACCTTATGGGCTTTAGGAAACACTTTTAAACTACCCCTAGGAGTCCATTTAACCCTTTTTAAACCTATCTAAAGTTAATTTTCGGGTCAAACCTAAGTTGACCATCCCAAAGATTTTCTACCCTAGAAAAATATACAACCACATTAAATTAATTGAAAAAGCTATGGTTAAACAACTCCCTCCAAGAGACAATTCAAAAATCAAAACATAAATCAACACGTGTCAAGTGACAATAAAAATACTCTTACGAAATTATACATGAAATTTTGTCTCTTGTTGGATTCATACAAATACATAAATTCAATCTAACACATGCAACATCCACTTTCACAAATAAAATACTATACAAACAGGGTGTTGTCTCTCCAAATAGACAAACCCTGGTTTTACGAACGTACATAGGTCTAGGTTTGGTTCTCCATAATATTTCCATGGTCACATGGATAATTTTCCTACGCATCTCAATTACACATTAGTACTTCCAAATAACCTCATATAAAATTTAAACACAAGAATAAGAATACACGTCAAACACTCTGCATACCATATACATTTAAACAAATCAATACATCTTACATCCAAATAAATCCACATACGCAGTTATCATAATCATCATAATTTTAATCCATACATAAAACATACATCCTATTTCTATCATCATAGTGAAGTCCTACAAATCCAATAATGACATATATCACCTCAAAGTAATCCTATTCTGGAATCATATAGAGTTCTATATCATAACGCATATAAATGTAGCATCAACATACATCAATGTTATCCAAATCCTGGAATCTTATAAGTTCTAAATCCATAATGCATAAAAATGTACACTCAAGGTGAAATGATTCTATAACCTGGTTCAATTACTTTTCTCACCAATCTATCTGTCTAACATAGCCCATCCTATTGAATTATAGCATTTATTAGTAGGGTCAAACATGGTCAGCTAAGTTAATCAAAGCTTGGTTGGGGAGGGCCTTACAGTTGATGAGACTATTCCTTCACCGGTAGAATAGAGTATCACTCCACCGGTAGGAGATTCTTCGTCTAATTGAAAAGAAACCCTTTGGGGGTATGGCAACTAATTGAAAATCATGCTAGTTTACCCTCCGTTGATGGTAAGAAGATGAATTGCTTCTTTATCAGCAGATGTGTTAAGTTTCACTTAATCGACAGGCATTTATTGTGGTAGTTGAAGGAAAAGACATTATTAAGCAAGTGTTTTTCACTCTTTTTCACTCATCGAGCATTCAAATTTCCTAATAGTGCGAAAAACCCGAGTGAAGGCATCCACAGCAAGAAGTGAAGCAAAATCTTTCAAGTATCCAAACCTAAAGGCAGATTAAGGTATTTACCAATGGCTTCCTCCTCTGCTCCTAAATTCATTGCAAACCCTACTATTGTTGAAGTGGCTAAACACCCTAGGCCCGTATTCAAAATCATACCCAAAGTAGTGAAGCAGGATGATACCCTAGGTGCATTCTCTAAAATCTCTAAAGGAGTTGCATCTGCAAAAGACCTTAGGATATACATACATTGTCATATTGAGGAACTAGGTGCTGATGAAATCGTGAATATGTACAAGATTGTCATTTGTGATGAGAATGGTGTTGTGAAACCGGAACATAAAATCATACAAACCCTAGGTTTTGTGGAAATACTTGATATTATGGATTTCCTTAAGGAAGTTGTGAGGATTGTACTCAGTACAGTTCATGGAGAATTATTTTGGCTTGATTCTATCCATAAGATCACTAGAGAAGCAGTAAAGGCAGTGATAGGCTTACCTTCCACCAATAGCAGGCCTGACAAATCTAAGAAAGTTCCAAATAACACTATGATGACATTAACTGGTGCAACCCATGAAAACAGATCCTTGAGAGTCAATGATGTGAAAGATTAGCATGATACTAGGATACAAAACTACACATGCCAACAGATTGAACTTTGTTTCTAGTTTATGTATCAAGAGCGCTTATGACATGGTGAATAGTAACACTAAGATTGACATATGTGAATGGCTAAAGGATGAATTGATTGACAATCTAAAGAAAATTAAAGGTGATAAGAAAGGTACTTTCAGATTTGGTAATCTACTTGTGTGCCTAATGCTATATATTACAAAGGAAGTTCTCGGTATAGGAAGGAAAGAATTTGGTTTTGACATACCGGTAGGAAAACAACTATTGGATATCCTTACCTACATGGGAGCTGGCAGGGAAAACAACATAATTGAATACTTCCAAGCATTTAAGGTTAGAATGAAAACAAGGGAAAGACTACCTCAGGACATTGTTGACAAATATCATAAAGAAATTTGTTTTGTTATTAAGAAAGATGAAATCTAGATGGAGGTAGTGGTTCCTAGAATTCTTTGGGTGATTTAAATGGGTTATGAGGCTGATGTAAACATAATTGAGACATATGCCAAAGCCCTACTTGAAGCCCCTAGAGAACCTGAAGAGAAAATATTTGGTAGTGCTGAAACCATTGAAATCCAAGTACAAACACTTAAACAAAGGAAGAAAAGAGAGCAAACTATCAAAAAAGCATCAAAACAGGTGAAATAGATCAAGGAAAATATATTGAATATCACCGGTATTAAGAAAAGTGACTTGGAAGGGTTACAACCGGAAGCCCATCTCTCACTGGTTGGAACTTCATCTGACAGTGAAATCCTAGTTGAGTTTAAGAGAGTAGAAAGGAAAAGAAAACCTTCACTAGCACCCTCTCTTGCACCAAAGAGAACAAGAAGGAAACAACAGGCAGTAAGGCCCCCAGCAAAGAAAATGACACCAAGGAAGAAGAAGGAAAAATAGGTTATTCCTCCTTTAGAAAATCTTTTGAATGAAATAATGGATGATGGAAACTTGTCTAATGTCAGTAAACTGTATGATACTTTTTCAAATGAGGAAAAGGAAAGCATAGAAAATAGTATCATTCTACACCTAGATATCTATAAGAAATTTTTGATAGAGGTTGTAGATGATCTGCCCAGTGAGTTGTATAGACGACTTGATGCCAAGAGGCTAGCTATTATGGAATTGGATAAGAAAATAAAAGTTGAAAAGCTACTTGTTGTACACCATGTTAAATCAATAGAAGAAATTGATGAGTTAATAAGTGGGGCAAACAGGATAGTATTTTCTAGTGGTCACCAGTATGTAGGTTTAATGGCTAGAAGAGTGAATGAAATCACTGAAGAGACAATAGATAAATGGGATATCTTATTTGTGGAGAAAGAGAAGCAAGAAGAACTCAATAGACCTAAAACATTTAAGGTATATCAAAAGGATAAGGACAAAGGTAAAGGCAAGGTAGGTGGACTACCCAACATAAAAGTAAGAGACAATTTGCCACCACCTCCTTCTATTACTCCAGTAGTTGAAATTGTTGACACACTGGCAACTAAGGATATGAAGACTACACATGAGGATACAAATCTTGATTCTGAAGTTTTGTATACAATGAATATTGATACACAAGAGGTCAATATTGTGGTTGATAAAGAAACCACTGAGAAGAAATATGTGGCTAGTAAGCCACCGGTTGACAATATTGCTATTGAAACACCAACTGATAATGTTGAAATCAGGGTTGGGACACACCTTGAGAAAACTGAACAATTAGTTGATCCCTTGGTTATTGGAATGAATACCGACAATGCCATTAATGCAAACTTTGAAAAACCTACAGAGTTAGGGCAACCGGTTGATAGCACAGAGAAACAAACTAAGGTACACACTAAGAAATAGGAAAAGAAAAAGGTTGATGTATAGGTTCATGTTGAGACAGTGCCACCGACAACTGTTGAGAAACCCAAGCCTTTGCTACTTGAGATGCAGACACAAACTGACATATAAGAGGTCAACACAAGCAAAGAGGTTACTCACACCGGCGGAATGTAGATTGTTAAGGTAGTTGGACAATCATCTGGTTCTTCCATGATAGAATTTAGACCAACTAATGTGACAAAGGTATTATTGGATTCAATTAAGAAAATCATAGAGTATAATGCACTAGCATATAAAGCTATTGATTATACCATTCCTATTCTAAAACTGATTGCACCCAAGTGCAATGTGGAAAATAAAGATTCTTTAAGTCAATTAGACACAGTGTCTAAGTATATCACCGATAACATATTGACAGTTGAACAGATAAATGAGGAGACATTTAGAGAGAAAATAAATAAGGAAAAAGAGAAATTCTTGATGAGACAATAAAGAAGTGCATGGAACATATTGACACACTCCTATCGACACTAAGCAAAACAATAATGGAGTTTAAGGAATTGTACAGAGACACTTGTAAGACTAATATTTTGACAATGGATTAGACAAGAAGATTAGTAATGTGCATAAAGAAATAAATGATATAGTTGACAACATCATTGGTTCACCTGAACCAATATCAGTTATAGAGTAGAAGATAGCTGAATTTGAGGAAAACTTGAGAAATTGGAGAAGGAAAAGGAAAGAATAAAAGGAAAGGCAAAAGATCTAAAATGTAGACTCAGTCCCAATTTGGATCACCTCATCTCTTTAAGGAAAGAGATATCAGAGGCACTTGTTCAAGGACTAAAGACATCAGAAAAGAAAATGTATCACCTCACCGGTACCATTCAAAGAATAGAGGCATCATTGAAGGATAGTGACAGGTTCACTGAGAGCCTGAATTTTGTATTGGCAGACCTTTTTCAAATTGTAACCAACTAGGTACAAGGTTTTGGCTGATAACTAAACTCAATTGACATTTTGACAACCTTTGTCATTTATGTCAAAGGGGGAGTAGTAGAGAAGAGAAAAATTCAATGACTTAGAGATCATCTGCTCAGGGGAGCACACAATTTTGGTAAGATTTTTGGACTTCAATTTTTGGATACAATTCTGAATTTTTCTCATTAATGTTTCCATCAATATCAAAGGGGGAGATTGTTGGCATTTCACACTCCAATGAGAATTGTAGATGATTGAAGTTATTGTCATTGATGGCAACCTTGCAATCTTATGGCACCAATAGGCACCGACACCGATAGACTCTACATCGGCAGATAGTTCATCGGTAGTGACAAAGATGATTATCGGCACCCCAGTCGATAGGATTTTGATTATTGTATTTTGTATTTAATTGTAATATCCTTTTGTAAGCCAACAAGGCATATTGTAATAAGACTCATATATAAGTATGAGATCTTGTAGATCATTTTAGATATGGACATGGGAAGATTATTTTGTAGAAGTAATGTGCGAATATTAAGGCAGATTTTGGAGTAAGGTTTATGGTTATTGTATGAGCTTAAACTGGTACTGAACCTCACATAGCAGATGTTGAACTAAAGAAGTACATTATATTGGATTTTCATAATCCATTTTGTAAGTCAATGAGACTTCCTTTTGTAATTAACTAGTGAGCTTTATGCAATTGGCCTTCATGCATGTGCGGGCCCCTATTTTAAGTAATATCCATTCATTGGCCAGTGAGTGAATATTGTGGGTCACAAATCCCACCGAGGTTTTTCCCACACTAGGTTTCCTTGTTAAAAAACTTGTGTTATGGTGTGATTTCTATGTTGTGTTTATTGTCCATATTTACTCCATTAATTCTTGCTTACCGGCACATTGTTTTGGAATGCAATTTATTTAATAAGGTCAGAAAATCTATTTACCGGTTAGATACTGATTCACCCCCCCCCCCCCTCTTAGTATCTTTGGGAATCCTAACAAGTTCAAGGAGAATGATCACCGGAGTAGAAAATTCACTAACTCACCGATATGATCCAGCAAACTGAGGCAACTATTACTGATAGCAACAACTTTATGCAAAGACTGAATCTTGTTGTGGTGGACATCTTTCAGATTGTAACCAACCAGTTACAAACTTTGAGGTAGATTTTTTGTACTCTTTTGATCATTTATGACATCCTTTGTCATTGATGTCAAAGGGAGAGTAGTAGAGAGAAAAATGCATGTACAGAGGAGATCACTTGCTCAAGGGGAGCACATCTTTTTGGATTTCAGTTTTGGATAACAGTTTTGATTTTTCTCATGAGTGTTGCCATCAATGCCAAAGGGGGAGATTGTTAACATTCTACACTCTTATGAGAATAGTTTATGTTGTCATTGATGGCAACCAACTAGCAAGTCACCGGCAATTTGTTTCTACATGCCCGACATCACAAATTCATACATCAGCACCGGCAGGCACTTACACCGACATTCAAATTACATCGACAACAAAGCATACCGGCACCCCAACCGACATGGGATGAAATTTTATTTTGTAAATGTAATTATCTTTTATAAGTCAACATGGTATATTGTAAAAGATTCATATATGTATGAGATCTTATAAGTCATTTTTATATGTGTATGTGTGTGAGGAGACATTGTATTGTATAAGGTGATATAGTTGATAGGGAAGGTTTTGGTTATTGACTGAGCTAAACCGATACTGAACCTGGCATTGGAGATGTCATTTTGAGCAATACATTGTATTGGATTTGATAATTCACTTTTGTAGTCAATGTGACTCTTTATTGAGCAGTGAGCTCTAGGTTCTTGGCCTCCCTTCATGTGTAGGCCCCTCATTGTAAGTAGTATTTATTCATTGGCCAGTGAGTAAATATTGTGTGTCACAAATCCCATCAAGTTTTTTCCCACACCGGGTTGGCTCATTAAATATCTTGTGTTATGGTATGTTTCTATGTTGTCTCTATTATTTATGTTTACTGCAATAATTCTTATTTATCGATACACTATTTTGAGTTGCAAAGTTATAAATAAGTTTAAATATTCTATCAACCGGTTAGACACTGATTCACCCACCCCCCCCAACTCTCGGTAACTTTGGGACGGTCATTGAATCTAACATAAGAGATATACCATTCCATGTAATAAAGGACATCAAAGCATGAAAAATTCAACCCATAAAGGAAATAGTGAAACCTTAGATAGGGGGAGAGATAGGATACTATTATTTCCCCCAATCATAGAGGCAAGAATTAATTATGTTTTTGCCCAAAGATTATTGCAATTTAAATAGCATCACCTCTTATGAAAAACAGCCCCAATTAATTTAACTACTAGTGTCATAGGGTGAGGAGCAACATGGAGGGTGAACAAATTGCTAAGGCACTACCTCTTCACCAAGGAAGAGTGCAAGATAGGTTGTAAGAGCTATGTGAGCTCTACAATATTGGTCTTGAACAAATTTTTTAAATGGTTTACAATTTTCAAGAGAATGAGAATAACTATGATGAAAAAGACAATGTTCATCACCTTCCTTATGCTTACAATTGTAGTTAAGTCTAATGAAATAAAAGACAATATTATTATCATACTTCAATCTCCAAAAGGTTCTATTAGCTAGTTTATCTTGTTCATCAATAGGAGTAGGTCTTGTCTCTTAAGAAGTAGATTAAGGATTGATAGAAGAAGGATTGTTTTCTATAATTTTGAATATGCCATTATCAATGGGTCCTTGCATTCCATTTTCAAAATCCAGACAATCATTGGTATCATGATCATTAGTAAGATTATGTAAGATAAAATGAGTGTTTGAGGAAGAAGCACCCTTAGATGGACAATAATTTTTTATGTTTTGTAAGATACTCCTTAAATTTTTTAACCCTAAGGAGATCATCCTAGTTGAAATATGAGGATGTCCTAGACCTTCAGTACTAGCTTGTGTAGGAGGGTTTATAGGTATTTTGATTCGTTGTTCAAATTTTCCAAGTCCTTGTCCTCTAAAACCTTGCTTTGATATTATGTTATAGACACTCCTATTAGAGATTTTTAATTGAGAAGGAGTATTATAATTGATTTCTTTAAATAAATTAGTGTAAGTACATCTAGAAGGAACAAATGTAGAAGTAGATGAAGAAAGAATATCCCTGGTAGGAAAATTATCCTTTCTATCATCATGCATATCCTCTTTGATAGGTTGGGAAGGAATATCCTTATCATTTAAGGCCTCATCTTTACTTAATGTTGTGTGGGGAGATAGATCATGAATGAAATACATATCATCATCTTCTCTCCAAATTTTTTGATGGTTACGATAAGCTCTAGGAGAATAAGGGGGATATAGAGAGATTGAAACACCAATATTTTGACCTTGCCCCCTTGCACTAGGGTATGTGTATTAGAAGAATATGGTCCCATTTTTCTCTTCAATGCTTGCTCTCCATTAAAGAGATAATTGATAGGAGTATTGATTCTTTCTTCATTTCACATGAGGTACCCTAAGAGAGGTACAAGTATTAGGTTTTTCATTAGCATCTCTAAGATTGTGATCTACAAATTTTTTAATGTGATCTACATATGCAATGCATTTTCATCAAAATGGCACTATAAAACAAAATCCATCATGGATAATTTTGGCAAGAGACACTACATGCATGTACAAATATTGTTATTGATGGCAACTTGAGGCATATATCCAATCCGCAATTCATGTTTTGATCATTCCAGAAGATTGACTGAGTATTGGTAAGGTTCGATGGATAGAACACTATATCCAACAGAGTGTACAACATTTAGTTGGCAGTTCATTTGTGACGTATTTTTCTTTGCAGATCTCAAAGAAGCATTGTGGACACACATTATGCCTTATTCCTAGTTTGTGGCCTCCGGTGATATTTTTTGGGTAAGTTGGAAGATCTGGTAGACATGCTTTTGGCTAGAACAATGGTTATCAGTAGTAACATGTGGAAATTCATTATGCGGATCTTTTGGATCAATTTCAGTGATTGTCTGTGTGTTCAAGGTTAGTGAGCCGACATGTGAGAAGCGTGTGGACAATTTTTTTTGGTATGATTGGTTGTTTTCAATGGGATTGAGTCAACCTTGGGTAACATGTTTCATGTTGTGTGTTATGCATTTTTGGGCAGACTTGATGAAGACCTAAATTAATGTTGTGGATATACAATACCGATTGATTTGATCATTGGTAGATCGAGGATTATGTGTGAAGTGTGTATGAGATATTGTGCATAGTTTCACGTGTGTGGTTGAAGGATTTGTGCTTCGAAATATAGCAGAATATCAAAACAGTATAGTGGTACAAATCAGAGTATTGTGTGCTTAACCATAACTATTTCTAACATTTGTAGATGCTTCTTATCAATTCAAACATTCCAATTATTATATGTAATCATTTTGTAAGGCACTGAGCCTTCCGAGTTGTATCCCTTACTTGTAATTGAGCAGCGAGATCTAGGCAGTGTGCCTGAATGCATGTGCATTCCCCTTGTATAATATTTTTATAATTCTAACATAGTATATTAATATTGTGGGTTTGAATCCCATCATTTTTTTTCCCTTAACTGAATTTCCACATTAAAAAAGTTGTGTTATGGTGTTGCCAATCTTTGCTTTGTGTTTTAGCATTTTACTTTTCTTCATTTGCATTAAGTGGTTGAAAGAATAGGTTAATAAAGTTGAAAATTATAGAAAACTAATTCACCCCCCTCTCAGTGTTCCTTGACTCCAACAATTGGTATCAGAGCCTAGATCCTTGGAAGAAGCCTAACAGCTTGAGGAGGATCCACAAAAGTGAATCAATGGATTCTGAGAGTCTTAGAAAGTGATTGGTTGTTGGTATTGAAGATCTTGATCATGCACAAGATGAGAACCGACAAGTGAAATAAAATCTTAAAGATACTGAGGAATACATTGAAACATTGAAAGATCAATTGAACAAGTCAAGGGAAAAGAGAAAGGAACTTGTTGATAAGCTGAAGGAGAAATAAAGTCAAAGCATTGATAATGAAGCCTTGAAGGAAAAGACAAAATAATGTGACAAACTTTCTAGAGCTAATACAGTATAGAAGAATGAGATGGAAGCCATTGTGATAAGATTGATAAAAGAGATTGAAGAAAGGAAGAAGAATGAGGAGAAGCTTGCTCAACCCCTTAAAGAAAAATCTGAAGAATGTTGCATACTTGAGGATGATAATGGACAGTTGAAGACTGACCTACAAGATGTTAGGGAGCATGGGGAAGATCTTGGAAAGTAGGTCCTCCTCAAATATGATCTTGATGTTGCAAATGAGTATAAGGAGAAGTTCTGGGTCATCTCAGCCAAACTAGATGAGATGCTTGCAAGTCAAAAGAATCTTAATGATACTCAAGGTCTTGGATTTGAGAAAGGTGAAAGTTCCAAATCAGCTCAGCAAAAGAACAACTCAAAAAGGCCTCTAGTAAGGCAACCTAATGCTCATAAATTCAATGCTTCAAATGCAATAAGTATGATCATAAGGCAAATGTATGCAAAACTATGATGGATAACCTTTAGAATAGGAGAAGTGTAAGATGTTATGCATGTGTTATGTTTAGACATGTTTCTAATCAATGCAGATCAAGGGGAAATGAGATGAACTTTAGGCCTGGACAAGGAAATGTTGTTTTCTATACTTGCAACAAATCTGGTCACATTTCTAAGTACTGCAGAAGCATAAATGTGAATAGGAGAGTTCTGAAAGAAAAGAATAAGAATGTGAAAGGTGATGAGAAGGGTATAGAAAAATTTGAGGAGATTAGAGATCAGATGAAGAAGACTTGGGTCAAAAAGAGTGATGATAATGTAGTGAATGGGTCTGCACCTTATTCTGGTGTTGGAACCTCATCCGGTAACTAAGATAAGGCATTCATCCTTAGGGGGAGGTTTTCATAAAAAATATTTCAAACCCCCTATTTGAGATTTGTGCCTTATCCTTGTAGGATGCAGAGGAATATGTGATGATCACAGATGCTTATGATCGATTTTCAGAAGAATTTGAGTAGATCTGAAGGTCCACAAAAGATCTTTGTGAAATGCAGTATCTGAAAGTATCAGGGAAAAGTGAATTTATTACAATAAAAATTTAGGTATGTGAAGGATAAAATGTGAATTAACCATTCATTTCTCACTTTGTATTTGAAGCGAAAGAGAAAAAGAGTGCAATGAAGCATAATTTGTAGAGATTCTAAGAGATATCCAAATCTAGTGAGTGATCTTGCATCCAATTGAAAGGTATTTAATAGTGAAACCCTCTTTTCTGTTGAAGTTTGAAATTTAAATTTGATAAGATGGTTGTGTTTGTTACTGCAACTCCTTTGGTTGTTGAAATCACTAAGTGTGTGTGTTTGAGCTTCAAGAATCATCCCTTCATCTCTATGGAAGATGATCCTAAGAGTGTGTTTTCATTGGTGCCCTATGGAGTACTGCATATTAAAGATATTAGGGTATATATGCATTGTCCCATTGAGGAATTGGGTATCTCACAGATGTTGAATTTGTACAATAATCAACTATCTAACAAGAGTTCGGTGTTGAAACCAGAATTTCAAGAATTGGAAAATAAGGGTTTTGTGCAGTTCATCAAGTTTCTAATGTACTATGAATAGGAATGGATTTGGTTCATACTGAGTCGAGTACACAAAGAATTCATGTGGTTGGACAAGCCCTACAAGATCACCAAGACAATTATTCAAGCTGTAACAGGATTATGTGCATCCAGTGAGCTTCTATTCTTGAAGGTTGTAAAAAATGACATTGTGAGTAATGCAATTGGGTCAAAATTTGATAAACAGGCAATGACAATAAACGACATCCTGGAGAATGATATCAAATTTGCATCAATGGTCATTGGCTATAATATTTATTATTCCAATATAGAAAATTTTGTTTCCAGTACTGTTATTTATGTTTCTTATGAGATGATGAGAGAAAACAAGAAGTATGATCTTTGTGAGTTCTTCTGGAGTGATCTTATTAATAATATAAAGAAGATAAAAAAAAATAAGAATCATCCTTTCAAATTTTGAACATTGATTCTATGTTTCTTTTTCTACCTTATGAAAGAGGTTTCGGGTGTCAGTCTGGTATAATGGGAATTTAACAAACCTGTAAGAGTTCAGATATGGGAATACCTATACAATTTTGGTGGCTCCAAGGTCTAGAATAAGAATTTATGGGCTTAATTCAAAAACATCCAAAAGGAAATGCATGAAAGGGAAAGAATCCCTAAATGTATTTTAGAAAAATATTAGGACATCGTCTATTTTATGGTAGACAAAGGCCAGTGTTTGATGGAAGTTGTAGAGCCCCAAATGGTATGGATTATACCAATAGGCTATGAGGTTGATGAACATATTTTGGAATTATATGCACAACACATGTTGAATAAACTAGTGGACCCCAATGAAGAGAGGTTTGGCACATACAAGGAGAAGATTTTAAAACTTCATTAGCAGTTCAAGAAGTAAGTAATCTAGAAGAAGGTAAGAAAGGAGGTAGAGGCTCTTGTTGAGAGTATGGGGATAACAAAGGAAGTTGTCTAGAAAGATAAAGAGGAAAACATTCTCTCTGTGGAGAAGACTGTGAAGAAGGAATCAAAACCAGAAGCACCTAATCCTAAGCCAAGGCAATCTAGAGGCACAACTCCCTCTTCGAGTCCTACAAAGCCAACAAGCCACCCTAAATATTCAATCAAGCCATCTGGTGGTGATTAGAAGAAGAGGAAGATAGTCAGATTTGTGATTGTGGATGAAGAAGAGACTAAATTTGATGAGGAAATGAAGGAGGTGAAGGCTAAAGCTCCAAAAATCACCAAGATTACAAAGGAGAAGCCTTCCAATAGAATAAAATCTGGCAAGAATTATAAGACATCTGAGTTTGACGAGGCACTGAAATAAAGTAAATTCACTATTGTACCTCCTATAACATTAGAACAAATTGTGAATGAATTTGTTAAGAATGGTAACCTAAAGCCATTAGTAGAATGGTATGACAATTTTAATGAATCCGAGAAAATAATTTTGGAAGAAGTAACTATAAAATACTTAAATGTATATACTAAAGCTTTGATCAAACTAATGATATTCATACCCAAGAACTTGTATGACATTTTGGATGCCAGGAGACTAATAGCAAATAAGAAAGATGAGAACTTGAAAGAATATGTATTAGTTAATTTATGTTTAGCAGTTTCTAAGGAGGAAATAGATAGATTACTATGATTAGAAAAGAATCAATTTAGGAGCAAACACAGAGTAAATAAAATTATGTTCGGGAAAATAGATGAAGTTGCAAAGTAGACTGAAAATAGTTTGACAAAAATTTTGCTAGATAATTTGTATGAAGTTAATAAGGCTAAATGGCAAGAAGAACCTCATTTGGGAGAGCAGAACATGCCATCAAAGGCCAATCCAGAAGTTGAACAGACAATAATTGATATTTCTAATCCAAAAGTCCAGAATGTTGAGTAGGTAGAAGTCAGTGTGCAAGAAGAAGTTAGAGAAGAGGATGCAGTAGAAGCAAATGATGGAAAGGACAAGGTTCAGAATCCTCTGACTATTGCAGTCAATCCTCTGATTCCTGAAAAGAATGCAAAAAAGGAGAAGATGGAGACTAAGGTTGAAATCAATAATGAAGCAAAAGACACTGCAGATAAAGTGAAAGGAAAACAAGTCACTGATGATCTAGAGTTTATTCAAGGTCCGATTAACCTTGCCTCTCTGTCTCCAATTCAAAAGCTTCAACTTGCATCATTTGCACAAGCAAAAGCTAGTGAGGATCTTTTGAAATCTCATACTGAGGATAGTATGTTGCTAACTTTGGAAACCGGTGTTTTGGAAAAGTTGATACCCTCATTTCAAAAGGATACTATAGACACTCCATTTGGGCAATTAAAGAGTTTGATTGAATCTGTAAATGTAAATTTTGAGTCTTTTGAAAAGAAGGTTGAGGAAAAAGCTCAGAATGAATTTAATGCAAAGAGGCTTCGGAATTTGAAAAGGATGATTGCCAAAGACAGAGTCACTTTAGATGTCTATGTGAAAATCATGAAAGATGCATTGTCCAAAGGTGGGAACTTATATAAATCATGCCTATCTCTAACCAAGTTCACTGCAGACGTTAAAAAAAAGTCTAAGGTACATGAGAATGAGCTTGAACACATATCTCAGTCAGTTGATTCCCTGACACTATCATTGAGAAATCATGAAAATCGGGTCATATCATTACTTGAGAAAATCATAAGCTTGAATCATGACCGAGAGAAAATAATTGGCAAAGTTGGACAAATTAGGAGTCTCATTGCTTCTAAGCTAGACGTTATGCTGAGTGTGTTGGAATTTAGTATAACTGATTCAGATGAGCTGATGTAGTTGAAGACTGATGACTGCACCAGTAAAGAATAGAAATCTATTTGTGATGAAGATATTGAGATTTTATGGTTAGATGACATAATTAGTTATTTGTGTCTTCATTGATGGAAACTCATGTCAACTAATGATCCTGATGTTCCTGATGTTATGTTTTTTTATCTAAGTGATTTGGTTTACCGGAAGATGGGGTTTACCAGCAGAGAACTAAAGTCTGTGAAATAGGACTTTAACTGGTAAAGCAAAGATGTTTTGGTTGGATCTGATGATCGGCGATGTTTGGTGATTTGTGATTTGGATGGTGAACTTGTATCATGGAAAGATGTATCTCACCGGAAGTGGAACTTGTGATGATTATCAGAAAGCATGTTTCAAATTTCTAATGAAGTTTTGCTAAGGTTTTAGTAGGGTTTAAGGACCAGTGAAGATATCATCAAACCGGTAATGATTTTTGTTATGACGGTGATCGACGGTGAGTCTACGTGAAGGTGGTAACTCAGAACAAACCACGTGAAAATATTTGAATGTTGTTTTGGTGCGAATTAAGGAAGAATTTATTGCGAATCAGCAAAACACTTAGCAGAGTGTTTTAAGGTTTTGACTTTGGTACAAATCGGATTTTTGTGATGAGTTATCATCAACCAACAATTGATATTGCATTGCAATTTGGTGTAATGATCTATATATTAATCTGAGATGATCTCTTATGATTTGAATTGTAAATTCATGATGTAATTTGGGTTTAGTGACCGACCTAGTTGACATGACTATTTAGGATGGAATAGTTGATGTTTATGATGTCGGTGGTCTTAAAAAATGTGTTGAACTGTCCAAGTGAACTGTGAGATCTTCTTGAGAGTTGCATAGTGTTGTGCATAACTAGATCTGATCAAGCAAGCAGAGAAGTGCAGTAACATATCACTTTTTCACTATTGTTCCCTAACAGTTGCAGCACGTTAAATCCCTTAACCGGGTAGGTCCTAACAAGCCTTAAACATTTAAGTCCCCTAACAGGGGAGCTCTCAAAAGAGTTTTAAATCCTCTCACAAGGTTAATCCTAATAGATCATCAAGCTCCTAGCCAAGCTGCTAGTCAAATCCCTTAACCGGGTGACTCCTAATAGGGTCTACTTCTAACAAGGTGTATTGTAAGATCCTAACAAGGCATACTTTAAAAGAGTAGAAATTCTTGTGGGTACCAAATCCCACCATGATTTTTCCCATATGGGTTTCCATGTCAAAAACTTATGGTGTTCATGTGTGGAATGTTTTTCATGTGATGTTCTTGTTTATGTTTCATTTCATGCATTATTTATGAGACATCGGTTATGATGTTTTATCAAAATTTTATCAGATGTTACCGGTATTGATAAGAAGTTGTTAGAGAAAGTGTTTAATCTAATTGATAAGGTTGATAAGTTGGTATATGATAAAACTAATATGATTTCTTAAGTGGTGAAAGTATCGATAGTTGTGGTAAATGATTTGATTAATGTGTTAAGCAAATCTGATCAAGAGGTTGTTAGATCTGATTAAAGAAGCTGGGATATATGTTAAATGGTTTCAGATATGATATAAGTTTGATTTTGGGTTTAAAGTTTTAGTTGGTCTTAATATTGATTCACCCCACATCTCAGTATTAACCGGATCCTCATAGGATTATCAGAGTGCTCTTAAGGACTCTCAAGATTCTTTGGCCAGTGGTGATTCGAAAGATGTAAAATCAGCAGAAGCTCAATATTATCTATTCAGTGGATTAATAACTATGTTGGAGAATCTATAAAAGGGTTGGGATAGCCACTTGG
Organism: Cryptomeria japonica; assembly: GCF_030272615.1. Classification (NCBI taxonomy): domain Eukaryota; kingdom Viridiplantae; phylum Streptophyta; class Pinopsida; order Cupressales; family Cupressaceae; genus Cryptomeria; species Cryptomeria japonica. The sequence goes on along the minus strand of NC_081414.1, from coordinate 214,285,881 downwards.
ACACATTGAAGAATTCATATGCAGACATCTTCAATTTTTTGTGAGTTAGGACTGTGTTTACATATATAAATAGTATTTTTTACTTGAATTTTTTTATTTTCAAAACTCTACCTTTGACATTGATGTCAAAGGGGGAGTGTAGAGAAGTGAAAAATGTTAATATTAGGGGGAGTTCTTTGATTTTTTGATTCTTTGGAATCCAGAGATTAGATTTTTGGTTGTAGAATGTAGAGTACTTTTGTTTTAGTCTGACACTTTGTCATTTTTCACTAAGTGTTGCCATCAATGACAAAGGGAGAGATTTTTGGCAAGAGAAACTGCATGCATGTACAGATGTTGTCATTGATGGCAACTTTAGTTATATATCCAATCTGCAATTCATGTTTTGATCATGCTAGAATATTGACTGAGTATTGGTGAGGATTGGTGGATAGAATAGTGTATCTGATAGAGTGTACAGCATTTGGTTGGTAGTTCATTTGTGTTGCATATTTTGCTTTTCAGATCTTGGAGAAGCATTGTGGATGCACATTATTATTTATTCCTAGTTTGTGGGATTTGGTGATAATTTTGGGGTAAGTTGAAATATCTGGTAGGCATTCTTTTGGCTAGAACAGTGTTTATCAACAGTAACGTGTGGAAATTCATTATGCGGATCTATTTTGGTGATTGTTTATGTGTTTGAGGTTAGTGAGCCAACATGTGGGAAGCATGGGGACAATCTATTTTGGTAGGCTTGGTTGTTTTGGATCGAATTGAGTTGACCTTGGGTAACATGTTTCATGTTGTGTGTTATGTGTTTTTGGGAAGACTTGATGAAGACCTAAGTTGATGTTGTGGAGATATAAGACTGATTGATTTGATCATTTGGTATATAGATAATTATGTGTGAAGTGTATATGAATGATTGTGCGTGGTTGAAGGATTTGTGCTCCCAAATATAGTAGAATATCATAATAGTGCAGTGGTGCAAATTAGAGTATTTTGTGCTTAACCGAAACTATTTCTGGTATTTGTAGATGTTGCTTATTAGTTCAGACATTCCAATTATTATATGTAATCATTTTGTAAGGTAGTGAGTCTTTCGAGTTGTAGCCCTTACTTGTATTTGAGCAGTGAGATCTAGGCAGTATGTGTGAATGCATGGGCATTCCCCTTATGTAATATTTTTATACTTCTAACACAATATATTAATATTGTGGGTTTGAAACCCACCGTGGTTTTTCCTTTAACTAGGTTTCCACGTAAAACAATGTTGGTGTTATAGTGTTGTTGATCTTTGCTTTATGTTTCTGCATTTTACTTTTCTTCATTTGCATTAAGTAGTTGAAAGAACAAGTTAATAAAGTTAAAAATTATAGAACACTGATTCACCCCCCCTGTAAGTGTTCCTTGACTCTAATAGATAAAAGCTTTGGGATTTGATTGATTAATAGGAAACATTTGGGGTATTCTAAAAATGCAATATGCCAAAGTGCTATGAGTGAAAAGAAGCAATATAAATTAAAAGAAACAATTATCCAACACTTGATTTTGATAAGTAAATAGCAATATAATTGTTATCACAAAAATTTGCACCCTTAGTGATTAGGCTTGACCACCAACCTTGTGAAACATTCAATCAACCTCTCAAGTGTGGGACCTTATGTTGTTGTGAGGTTGAATCTCTAGAGAAGGTCATCTTGTTGGCCATTTGGAGGAATTGATTATGTGTTGCATTGATGTTTTGTCATTGATGTCAATACTAGCTATTTTGGATGCTTTACCGCCACCCTTCTGGTTTGGGTAGGTTGAGTGGTTTTTGGTTGGTTTGGATCCGTCATGATCTAGTATGATTTGGTTGTGGAATTGGCTTACTCATGCTCATATTCAGTCAATTGGTTTTTGTCTGGTGATCGGATGCTACCCTATTTGCTTGTACTTTTGGTTTGTGGTTTCTGTGAGGGGTTTCACCAACAGAGCTTTATTGAAGATCTTTGATAATATGCATAAGTGGTGTTGGTGCAGCTTTTGGTATGGATTCAGGATGCTGATGGTGATCATGTTCAAGACTTGGTGGGTTGGGATCATTTCTTTAGCGTGTGGACCTATATTAGGTCCTGATTGATCTAGGTTATGGACTAGTTTCATGTAACATGTGGATTGAACCTCTCGATGTGTTTTCGGGATGTCTTATGACTTGGATATTATTTGTTTGGTCTAAGGCCGACATGTTTTGTAATTATGTAATAGCTTTATTGTCTGGTGGTCAACCTAATTGTTTATGGTCGACGATTTGTATATATATGATGTAAGATATCATTGTAGATCATGGTCATGGTATGGGAAATGGATATGTAGTGTGTGAATAATGTAATATCATTCAGGTAGAGGATTTGGTTGATCATGGGAAATCGAATTGGGTTTATGAAAGAGGATTTAGTCCTCTGGTATTGAGCTTAACTAGAACTATACTCAGGCATAGGAGATGTTATCTTTGTAGTTCATTCATTCTTTTGGATTGTAGTCTGGATTTCTATTTAGTCAATGAGACTCCTTTTGTGATGAGCAGTGTGCTCTAGGTTGTTTGCCTTCCTGAAAGTGCAAGCCCCTCAATTGTAAGTCACATACTTACTATAGAAGTATTATCTGATTGTGAGTAGGCTTCCCACCATGGTTTTTCCCTTTATCGGGTTTTCAATGTATAAATCTTGATGTCATGTGGATGGTATTTATTCTCTGATTATTGTTTATGCTTAATTGATCTAACTGCTATTCCCGTATTTCGTTTAAGCATTCCAGTATTAATGTTTTGGGTTCTGGTATTAAAGTTTTAATTGCTAAATGTTCTAGTAATCTGTGAAAATTGATTCACACCCCCCCCCCTCTCAGTTCTCTTCTGGTTATTTGAACTGTCTAACACGTCTTCCTCTTCAATCTGATAAAAAGTGTTGGACCAACCCAACACTGATAAAACTAACCTATGATTTGACAAGGAAAAGGGAGAAGGAGTAAAGGGAAACTAAAAGAGAGGGAAATGGGTTTGCACCCAAATTGAAATAATGATCCACCCCTTCCTGTAGCTACACAAAATATTAATGAAAACTACCCAAGGAAGCACAAAATTCTATTCTACTTAGCCATCCAAGTGTGAGTGAAGGCAAGGAATCAACACAGTCACTTATACTATAGAAAACCAAAGGAGAAAGCATTCAAACAAAGAGATAAACACTTACATAGATTGCAAGAATCTAATAAAGGAAAGAAAGATAATTTTATTGATGAAAAGGAAAGGAAAATTTACAGATGGAGGGAGACATATGAATTCTGCATGAGAAAAGAAGGGAGAAGATCCAAACAATATGTTTCAATTTTTCCTATATAGATCAAACATAACTCAAATGGTTACAATTGAGAAAACCATAACCCCACCCGGGTTAGGTTACAAAAATATCAAAGGAGAGGGAGAGATCAGATCCAAGATCTGATGGCATGCTACAGCTAACTCTAGGAGCATCCTTTGCTTTTGGAAGAGCAAATATCTTTGCAAACCAGGGAAAACCTTGCAATTGGATGTGTCTCTGTGTACTGGATGGTGTCTATAGGTATAAAAGTCTTCAAACCACGTTCAAGAGGCATGGGTTGCATTTTGAATTAGTAGCAAGTATCATGTCTGGAGTTATGGCATCAAACTCTGGTGGTTGCAATGAGATCGGGTCCAAAATCAGGCACCAAATGAACAAAAAAAATGACCTCGACCATCAGGTTGACAACCCGACCTACAAAAGAGTTTAAACACCAATGGAAGTTGCAGGTTTGAAAATTGGCTATTGATCTGAGATCTCGCACGCAGATGGACGTGCGAGATCTCTCCATGTAATCGTGCTCAAAATCCCAATTAAAGATTAAAACATCGTCCTTGGATCGAGCTTTATGAAGATTCAACGACCATGGGTGGCTGATGTGGCACCTTGAGTCCATGCTTCCTTGGCTATGTTGACCATTGACCACATTGTATTCTTACGACATAGCTTCTCTACGGGTCCCTTTTAACGTCGCAGGATAATAACTTTTCTTTGATTCTTCTTTGCTTTTGTTATCCTGCAAGACCACTTGTGTCTTTTTTTCCTCCCACAAGATAAGAGTTTCTTTGATTTACTCTTGTTCCCTTATCCCACAGAGCCTTTTATGCCTTTGCTCAACCTCGAAGGATATTCTTTTCTTTGTTTTTCCATTTTTTGCTTATGTCATGGCCCTTTGTGTCCTCAAATTTATCCTGTGGGATAAGCAAAATGCTTTATAATTTATGTTTTCTCTTTATCCCATGGGATCTTTCTGGGTGCCTCCTCCACATAATGGGATAAGAGTCCCTCGAGTTTTCCTTATTACCTTATCACATAGGATAAGGAAGTCCTTCGTTCTTTATATCCTTTGTTCCCTTATCCCGCAGGACCTCTCTTGTCTTTTTTTTCATCTACGAGATAAGGGTCCTTGAAATTTACCTTTTCTTTTTTCTCTCGTAGGCCCATGATGTTGATCTTTTCACCGCGTGGGATAATGATTTCTTTTTTTTGCTTTTCTTTTTTATCCCGCAACATCTCTCTTGTCTTTGTTTTCCTTCAGGGGATAAGGGTCCTTTATTCCCCTTGAATCTTATCCTGCGACATCTGTTGTATGTTGTTCTAACCTCGTGGGATAAGAAGAAATCCTTTCGCTTTATTTTTTTTTATCCCACGGCCCATCTATTGTCATTATTCCACTCCATGTGATAAGGAGGAATACTTCCTCGCCTTTGAAAACTCTTATCCTGTGGCCTCTGCTTGTTGCATTCGAAAATCTTGCGATCAGTAAGAGGAAAGAGGAAATCGGCCCACTGACAACTAGGAGCCCCTCCATCCAATTGAACCTAAATGAGTTGACCGACTGACTCGATCAACTCAAAAAAAGAACTGGGGACCACTTTGGTGGTCAATAACATGACCCAGTTATTGACATATGACTTTGCAAAACTATGAAGAATCAACTAACTCTATTGAGACCGATAACATGACATGTTATCTTTATTGACTAACATGAAATGTTAATTACATTGAAATCCCAGAACTAATCCTTGCTAAGGTTGACATAAAAATTGCCAATAATTTTGGTGACTCAAAGGGGATGGTAAGCCTTCTTGGGACATTGATTAGAAGCCTTAGATGTCCATTGGGAACAGAGTCAAAACCTGAAACAAAAGATAATCTTTGCCCTTGCAAAATGTTAAAACTTTGTCATTCTGGAGAATAGCTTGTACACGCACACTTCTTGGAAAGCTGAAAAAACTGAAAGAACCTAAGCTAATATGTATAGTGCCTCACAATGAAGGGGCTAAACAAATCCATTCACTGGTTTGTCAAAGTAGCTACTATTTGCAATTTTTGTGCCAACCTCAGCAAAGCTTAGAACCAGGATTTTAGTATAACTAACATTTCGTGTTAGTCAATATCGATAACATGTTGTGTTATCGGTCTCAACAGAGTTAGTTGTTTCTTCATAGTTTTGTAAAGTCATAAAACACAAGGGTTATATGATGTGTCAATAATAAGTCATGTTATTGACCGCAGAGGCATGGCATGTTATTGACCAGTGTGGTAGGCCCCAGTCAGCAAGAACAACATGGACATAGGGATGTCTCATGGGATAAGGTCCCATGGGATAAGAAATACAAAAGTGACAATGGGTATTCACCCTTATCCTGTGAAGGTTCAAAGGCAAAGGCGACATCTCACGGGATAAGAGGTTTGAGAAAAGACAGTGTATTTTCTCTTATCCCATGGGGTCAAGGGGAGCACAATGTGATGTCGTGGGATAAGGAAAGTCAAAAGCAAATGACGCTTTCTCCTTATCCCGCGGGGTTGGAATAACGTCAAGAAAGTGTCGCGAGATAATAAACAAGGAAGAATTAAAGAAAATTCTTATCCTGCGAGGTTGAGAAAAGGCATCAAAGGCCTCATTGGATAAGGAAACAAGAGTAAATCAAAGAAACTCTTATCCCACAAGAGGAAACAAAGACACAAGTGGTCACACAGGATAACAAAAGCAAAGCAGAATCAAAGCAAAATTGTTATCCCACGAGGTTAAAAGGTACCCACAAAGATCCTACAGGACAAGGAGTAAATAGAACTTCAAAGCATTTTTCTTATACCACAAGGTAAATTCAAGGACACAAATGGCTTGTGGGATAAGAACAAAGAAAGCAAAGAATCAAGGACCCTTATCCCATAGGGTAAGTAAAAAACACAAAAGGATCGCGGGATAAGCAGAACATGAAAAAACAAAGAAAGGTCTTATACTGCGAGGTAAATGAAGACCCGTAGTGATGTCGCAGGGTAAGATGCAAGACCACTTAGCGGTCAACACAGTGAAGAGGACATCGACCCAGGGTGCCACATCAACCATCTGCGATCGTCGGAAGTTCATAAAGGCCCAATCCGATGGTCATATTTTAATCATTATTTGGGCATGGTTGAGGCCTAGATGGAGAGATCTTGCGCATCCATCTTTGTGTGAATCTCTCAGATCAATGGCTGATTTTTCAATGAGTTTATAATGCTCTGTGTGGGTTGGTTGTCGATCTGAAGGTCGAGGACATCATTTTTCTCAGTCGGCGCCCAATTTTGGACCCGATTTTGGTGCAACCACCGGATTTTCTCACCTTCACTCTAGACATGACACCTACAACCATTTTTAGATGCCACCCATGCTTCTTCAATATAGATCAGACTTTTGGGATCTGCAGGTACACAAAGACGCATTCAGATGCAGGGTTTTCCCTAATTTATGGGATATTTTCTCTTCTAGAGGCAAAGGATGCTCCTAGAGATAGTTGTAGCATGTCATCAGATCTCATATCTAATCTCTCCCTCTCCTCTGATATTTTTGTAACCTAACGCAGGTGGGGTTAGGGTTTTCTCAATGAAAACCATCTAAGTTATGCCTGAACTATAAAGGTAATTTTGTACATTTTTCTCAAAATCTTCTCCCTTCTTTTCTCATGCAGAATTCTTATGTTTCTCTGCATCTACAAATTTGCCTTTCCCTTTCATCAATAAAATTATCCTTCTTGCCTTTTTTTTATTCTTGCAATCTATGTAAGTATTTACCTCTTTGTTTGAATGCTTTCTCCTTTGGTTTTCTACAATGTAAGTGACTATGTTGATTCCCAGCCTTCACTCACACTTAGATGGCTAAGTAGAATAGAATTTTATGCACCCTTGGGTAGTTTTCATTAATATTTTGTGCAGCTATAGGTAGGGGTGGATCATTATTTTGGTCTGGGTGCAAACCCCTTTCCCTCTCTTTCAATTTCCCTTTCCTCCTCCCTTTTCCTTATCATACCATAGATTAATTTTATCAGTGTTGGGTTGGTCCAACACTCTACATTCAAATTGAAGAGAAAGTCAGTCTTCTCCAAAGATTCAACCTCACAACAGCACAAGGTCCCACACTTGAGAGGTTGATTCAATGTTTCACAAGGTTGGTGGTCAAGCCTGATCACCAGGGGTGCAAAATTTTGTGTTAACAGCTACCTTTCCTGACTAATGCTTGATACTCTTCATACCTATGGAAAACCAGCCAGGAAAATAAACTTGAAAGGCATCCAATAGATTGCTGGAATGCCTCCCAAAGCCTAAGAGAAAAAAGACTCACCTATGACTGAATCTTATCCTTCTGAGATGGATGGGTGAAAAGAACTTGTTCCTCTTCATGAAGCTCAACTTCATGCTCAGAAGTAAGCATGACAAGAGGTGAATTGCAATTCTGAGCCAAATATCTAATAGTGTGTCCACTTGGAGGAGATAGACTTAGGCCATCATTGTTGACCTACCCTTTGCTTTGTTGATATGACGACAAAACATGCACCTCTGAGATATGCCCCTGCTCTTCAAAATTTATTGCCTCTGCTGGCAATGTAAGATCTTCCTCTTGCTCCTCTTGATTCAACTAACTAGAAGTTGTCAACTTGGTGTCAAAACTTGATCAAAATCCCTCTAGATCATCCCAAAAAGAATCACCCTCTAACTCCCCAACCCTTAGCTCGGTCTCATGTTGGTGCTCAGATGTAGGTACATCCTTCTCCTCAAGGGAGGAGGGGAGCTCTTCCCAAAATGAGGAAACATACTCCTCCTCATTGGTATCCTTTGCCTCATGTCAGTTTGTAAAAAAAAATCTTTCTGCGCAATTAAGCCTGAGAGGCATCCCCATTTCTGCAAGCAAACAAATTAACATGATTTGACTACACAAGAATAAATTCTCCTGAGGTGCTTGCACTTGCAGGATTTAGGCTATCCAAAGGCCTAGGGCCCATCCATTGGTTTTGTCTTGCAAAACTAGATCTCTAAATCTCTGTGAATGATGCAAGAGGTGCAGGTGTAAGCATTCGACCTATAGATGTCACTGGTATAGGGGCCAAGTAGGCTGTTGTGCAGGAACCTTTGGGAGCAAGTGCATTGGGGGCCTAGGAGCTAACTTTTCAAGTTGTATTAAGCACCTTTCTGCTTTGATGGCAATGTCATAAGCTCCTGGAAGGTTACCCCCCTCCCAATAATTGTATCATCACAATTGTGTCACTATTTAAAGCCCTAAGGAAGTATAAGAAGGCACAGTTGGCAGATGACCTGACCAAAGAAGGGATCCTATCCCAAGTCTTCTGGAACCTATAGTTGAAGTCTGCCATGAATTCATATGGGGCTCTCATGATAGCTACTAGTTGTTCAATCAGTGACAAAGAGTCACTACTGTCCTTAAAACTCTTGCACAATCCTTCGCCTAATTCATCCTAGCTATGGATTGAACCAGAGGGCAAGCCCCTAAGTAGGTTTTTTCCCTTGAAAGAAGAGGCAAGAATCCTCACTTCTACGTTATCCTATGTGATGTCAAAGATAGAGCAGATACCTGCTACATCTTGAATGTGCTCGACTGGGGTGACAGCGATCTCCATAGTAAAAAATGGTACAGCCTTAAAGGCTGCAAAACTAGGATGTCATTCTTTTGGGCTAGAGCTAAGGGGTTGTCACCATTAAAGGTGACAAAAGCATGCATTTTAGGGATATCTGTTAGAATATTTAATCTTTTCTTGGCTTAGGTTTATTTGTATTTAGTTTAGGATATTCCTTTGGAATTCCTACATGTAATTTGTCCTCTAGTACATGTGTGAGGACAAGTCATTTCTTTTATTTTCCTTTATTAAGGAATATTAGATTTCCTCTATAAGAGGATGTGGACACATGGCACACACATTTTATAAATGGTGGCATTCATCTCTCCCCATCTCTATTTAAGAGATGTTTCTTCTCTCACTTCTTCTTAATGACATTGTTGTAAAGAGCTTTTTGCTCTCTCTCTCACTCTCTCATTTTATGCATTGCCTCATTCATAATATCACAAGGGGTTTTTCTTTGCTTTCCCCCTTTCAAAAGTTCTTGTGCCTCCTTCTTCACATTTGGGTGATTGCTCCAAGGTTTTTGCATTTCTCTTAGTAACATTTACTTCATCAATAAACTTACTTGGATTTTGTTATTCTTTCCTTGCTCTTGTATTTCCTTTCATGGTATCAGAGTAGGTTTCTAATCCTTGTTTAAAGTTGAGATTGATGAAGGTAACCATTCTATGGACTTCACCTTCTTGGAAGCATTCTTGAGAGGAGAAGAAGTTCTTTCTCTAATATTTTCTACTGTGCAGGTTTCTTATTTCAGATTTAAATTTATTTTTTTCAAACTTGTTAACAAGTTTGCCTACAGGTTCAATATTCTTAGATTTTTTAAAAAAATAAGCTTTGGAAGGCTTGCCGCCAAAGTTTCTTCTTTCTAGTTTAAAGTTGTGGCTTTGGAAGGCTTGCTGCCAAAGTTTCTTCTTTCTAGTTTAAAGTTGTGGCTTTAGAAGGCTTGCCACCAAAGTTTCTTGTTTCTAGTTTAAAGTTGTGGCTTTGGAAGGCTTGCTGCCAAAGTCTTCTTCCTAGTTTGAGTTTGAGTTTTGGAAGGCTTGCCACCAAAACTCTATTTCTAACCTCTTTTCCTGCATTTTATAATTTATATTTATCAGTTTTGGATGGCTTGCTGCCATAACATTTTGCATTATTAAATTGTATCTCTAATTCACTTGCAGCTTTTTTTTAAGTTCCTATCTGCTTTAATCTACAATGTTCTAACATTTCTCTGTAGGTTAATATATCTGGTCTTAACGTATTTTGGTTTCATCTATGCATATCTCAACTCTGTTTTAGCAAACAATTACCCAAAAGTTTTTTATATATAAAGCTTTGTTTTAGCAATAGCATTTGATAGCGTTTCTGCCTCAAATATAATTATTACCATTGCCTCTGTGACTGTGTTATAACATCTTTGGACCAATGTATTGTTTGTCTTCTTGCTCCCTCTTTCTTTCTTTCCTGTGTTTCTTTATTGTCTCTAACTTTGCAATATTATTCTACCTTTAAATGTTAGCTCTTCCTGTTGTTTTTTTTGTCTTTTTTGCTTGCATTGTCAGTTGATTCCACAAACTTATATCATTCTTACCTTGTAATGCTTCTGCACTATCTTAACACCTCGACAAGTATCTGTCTCCTCTTATCAATCTCCTGTCTGTACTTGTGTTTTCTATTCATGCTCTATGTGCTTAAAGTTTGAATATTTCATACACGTATCTTCAAGTTTAAAAACATTTAAAAAGTTTAAACCTTTCACATAATAAACAAAGTTTATAAAGAGTATAAGTTTCATATTTATACGTATACTTTAAAGTTTAAAAAGTTTTTTTTTAATATAAAGCTTTAAAAATTCAATACTTGTTTCTCACGTATAATAAGTTTCTTTAACAAGTCATAAAGTTTTAGTTTAAATTAAAAGTTTAAAAAGTTTATAATTTTTTTCATAAAGAGTTTTATAATTTTTTTCATAAAGAGTTTTAACAGGCCTGCGGATCACCGCAGCTGTGGGCAGTAACGTCCACAGTCTGTGGGAATGCCGCAACTATGGGCGGCGTCGTCCACAGCCTGCAGATGCGTTGTGGCCGTGGGTGGAGCTATCCGCAGTCTACGGTTGCACCACTCCCCTTCCTCCTCCTCCGCGAAAACGCCCGGCTCGGCCCTGGGCGCCTGCCGTGGAAGAAAATAGAGCACCGCCTCCCATGGCCTCTGCTCCCACACTTGCACACACACACACAAAAGAAAAGAGACATTACACTCACACACAAGATAAGAATTATCACACACATGCCCTAACCCTAATTTCAGGTTAGGGCAAACACATATGAATTTTAAAAGAAAAATTATCAAAGGGATTTTTAGAATTTTCTTTTAATAAGGTAAAGTAATAAATAAAAGGGGAAAAGGGCCATCACTTCAACCCTTGAATTATACATATAAATATACATTTAAATATATAAATATATATATATATATATATATATATATATATATATAAAGGGGCATGGGGAAATGTAAAAATGTCCATCTATACACGTATATATACATATATATATATTATATATATATATATATATATATGTATATATACGTGTATAATATATATATATATGTATATATACGTGTATAGATGGACATTTTTACATTTCCCCCATGCCCCCTTATATATATATATATATATATATATATATATATATATATATATATATATACACGTGTATAGATGGACATTTTTACATTTCCCCATGCCCCCTTATATATATATATTTGTGTGTGTGTGTGTGTGTGTGTGTGTGTGTGTGTGTGTTTTAGATATATGGTATCTACATATATATATATATATATATATGTATGTAGAATTTTATATATATATATATTTGAAACCAAATGTTTAATTGCAAATCATTTATAACCACTTTCTAATGTTATAGAAGTGAAGAAGCATTTTAATAAGAAATTTTATACTTAAACTCTTGGGAGGATAAATCTTAAGGGATTAAATGACCCATGTTTGTCAAGTTGGCCCTTTTATTTTGAAATTTATTAGACACCTTTTAATTAATGGTAGTTTTGTTCAATATGTTTAATTAATCTAAGGGTTAGGGAAAATTAAATTAGACCCTAGGCAATTAAAAGAATTTAGGAGGGTTATTATAACTCTTATCAATTAACTAGAGATTTTTGTTAAATGTGTTTAATTGTTAATTGGTGAGATAATAATAATTCTCTTGGAGAATTTAATATCCTGCTTTCAACTTAGATTATTTATTATAACTCTTATCAATTAACTAGAGATTTTTGTTAAATGTGTTTAATTGTTAATTGGTGAGATAATAATAATTCTCTTGGAGAATTTAATATCCCGCTTTCAACTTAGATTATTTATCGCCTAATTAATTTAGATGTTTGATTCACTCAAAACATAGTTAAGACTAAACTAATCTTGCATTATTTAAATAAGTTAGTTGAACTAGGTTAAGTATTTTTTTTTAAAAAAATTATTCTGTTTGTGCCCAAAAGTTTGGGCATGACATTTTGGTATCAGAGCAAGGTTGCCAACACTAGGAACCTTACTCCATTACGTTTCCCTATAATTATTTAATTAATTAGGTTATATTCATTTTTTTATATATATATTTATTTTTAATTAGTTAAAATATTTCTCCAAAAATAATTATTTATTTCATTTTATTTAATTTTCTTAATAAGGATGCCTCCAACTACACGACAAGTTCGCAAACGTTGTAGAGGCCCTAGGCGTGAACGCATGGCACGCGAAGAGGTCAATAGGGAGGAATTGGTTCCGAAAGTGAACCCAGAAGCTCCTCCTAAACGATTAGTTGACTCGAACCAAGACATCTTGGTAGCTCTACAGAACCTAATTGGCATAGTTTAGGATAGGCTTCCGACAGTAGATCATAATGTTGAGAACTAGGACTCAGGGAGCCATAGAATAGTAGAATAGGAACGGAGTAGGAGTCCACCTCCTAATCCCATAGAGAGTCAGGCTGGGCATGAGCCCGAGTCCGTTCACCTACCAGCACCACCTCCAGTCGTAGCACCAGTGTATTATGAGAGGGCACATCACGATCCAGGGGATCTAATCAGAGAGGTTATGCGTCTTCAGCCACCATCTTTTGGGGGATCTACCGACGGGGTAGAAGCAGAGGCATGGCTTTTGAGCCTAGATAGGTGCTTTGCATTGCACTCTTATGAGAGCAATCTAAAAGCACGTGCAGCAGTCCACCTATTGCGTGGAATAGCCTCCACATGGTGGAGACAGGAAGAATATAAGTGTGGCTTAGAGATAGAAACCCTCACTTGGGAGATTTTCACAGAAAGATTCAGGGAGAGGTACCTATCAGAGCATTTCAGACAGCGTAGGGTGGATGAGTTTCATGACCTCCAACAGAAGGGTCTTTCAGTGACCTAGTATGAGAACAAGTTCTTTGAACTCTTACCATACGTAGACTACATGAAAGATGAGAAGCTTCTCATCAACCATTTTATCAGAGGATTGAATTCCGGCATAGCAGGACCAGTGAGGATGGCCACTCCAGGGAGTGTTCGGGTTGTCGTGGAGAAGGCTTTGATAGTAGAGGAGATTCAGGTCAGACCCCAGGACTCGAGGGATCAGTTCCAGAACCCTAACCCTACACCACAGACTTACGAGTTTCAGAAACCCCATTGGAAGGTTAACAATAGACACGCATCGGGGTTCTCCAAACCCCCTCCTTTGCAGTAGTCACAGCAAAACTAGAGGCAAAGGCCTCTACAGAGTTAGCAAGGCGTGAACCCCAAGTAGTGGCAGTCACAGGGTCAGAGGCGAGATCAAAGATCTCAAGCTCCTTACACACCTCCGGCGAGGACGCAGCAGTCCTCCAAGGGTGGGTATAGTGGTTCTAGCAAGACAGGGGGACAGTCTTTCTCCAAACCACAGGGAGTGCAGTTTCAAGCACGTGGCGCTTGCTTCACATGTGGAGCCATGGGACACATGGCGAGAGAGTGTCCTCAAGGTCAGATGGTAGGAAATTAGAGGATGGTAGCATCAGAGCTGATAGTTGGGGATATGGGCAAGTACCATAAGGTCTTCGCAGCGGTTGACAACCGCCAGGTAGAGCATCAGGCCATGGTTATTGAGGTAGCAGGTATGATCAGAGGTAGCAGTGTATCTATATTATTTGATTCAGGAGCTACTGGCTCTTTTATATCTCCATTGGTTGTGGAGCATTGTGGGCTGGTGGCAATTTTGACAAGAGGTCAGTTGGGAAGTGGAATTAGCTTCAGGGGCTAGAGTGTTAGTGGAATCAGAGGTTAGGGGTTGTCAACTTCAGATTGGTAATACCACCACCTTAGTAGACCTTAGAGTTACACCACTCAGATCATATGGCATCGTACTTGGCATGGATTGGCTTTATGCCCACAGAGCCAAGATGGATTGTCAACTAAAAAGGATCGAGTGTGAGGATGATCATGGTTCTCCCATAGTAATCACTGGAATTTAGAGACCCATGTCTCTTCGTATGATCTCCGCCATGCAACTTAAGCGGAGCATGTGAAAGGGATGTCAGTTATTTGCCATCACCATTAGTGATAGAGAAGAAGAAGAAGAAAAGGAACCATCTATTGATGACCATCCTATCCTTAAGGGATTCTTAGACGTATTTCCTTCAGAGTTACCCGGTATGCCACCCCGTAGAGAGATTGATTTTCATATAGACCTTGTTCCAGGAGCCGAGCCAGTTTCCAGAGCACCATATAGGATGACCACAAATGAGCTTAATGAGCTCAAGATGCAGCTTGAGGAACTCCTAGAGAAGGGCCACATTCACCCTAGTGTATCCCCTTGGGGTGCACCAGTCATCTTCGTGAAGAAGAAGGATGGATCTCTCCGATTATGCATGGATTACCTTCAGTTGAACAAAGTAACCATCAAGAACTAATATCCGTTTCCCAGGATCGACGATTTATTTGACCAACTTCAAGGTGCCAAATTATTTTCCAAGATTGATCTAAAGTCAGGGTACCATCAGTTGAAGATAGTGGATAGCGATATCCACAAGACCACATTTTGCACTAGATATGGCCACTATGAGTTCACCGTGGTCCCATTTAGTCTTACGAATGCCCTAGCAGTTTTCATGAGTCTCATGAATGGGGTATTCCACACATTCCTCGACTATTTTGTGATTGTGTTTTTCGATGACATATTGATATATTCACGAAATGAGGAGGAGCATGAGGAGCACCTGAGACAGGTTTTGTAGTGTTTGAGGGATAATCAGTTGTATGGCAGTTTGTCAAAGTGTGCTTTCTTTAGAACAAAGGTCAAGTACCTTGGTCATGCTATATCCGATGATGGGATCTCAGTAGACCCATCAAAGATCAGAGCCATTATGGATTGGCCAATGCCAACCGGTGTGACAGAGGTCAGGAGCTTCATGAGATTAGCAAGTTATTATTGACATTTTGTGGAGGGATTCTCTAGAGTCACTCATCCTATTACTTCTCTTCAGCGTAAAGGGAAGAAATTTGAGTCGACAGAGAAGTGTGAGAAGGCCTTTCAGGAACTTAAAAAGGCACTTACTACTGCACCTATCCTTGTAGTACTAGATCCTTCAGCTAATTTCATGGTTTGCATAGATGCTTCCCTAGAAGGTTTAGGAGCAGTCCTTATGCAGGGTGGCAGAGCTATAGCTTTTGAGTCTAGGAAACTCAAGACTCATGAGCTTAATTACCCTACTCATGACCTTGAGCTTACAGTAGTAGTGCATGCACTTGTGAGGTGGAGACATCTCCTTTTGGGTCATCATTTTGAGTTGCACTCAGACCATCAAAGCCTTCAGTACATATTCACTCAGCCGAATCTTAATGCACGTTAGAGGAGATGGATGGAATTCTTGTGCGAGTATGATTTTGATGTTCACTACATCAAAGGGAAAGAAAACGTAGTTGTAGATGCTTTGAGTAGGAGACATCATGAGGTATACACCATATCTATGGGCACGGATTTGAGAGATCGGATCATGCAACAGTTGCCAAAGGACGGATGGTATTTAGAGGTTTGCCAGGCTATACGATCTCAGGAAAATTTAGAAGGGAAATATGTGGATTATTCCTTAGAGTCTGATGGATTATTACGCCATAGAGGGCGCATCTATGTACCTTCTTTCGGGGGATTGCGGGAGTTCATTATCATAGAGGCTCATAGAGCTCCTTATGCAGCACATCCCGGGGTTAAGAAGATGCATGCAGACTTGAGGGAATTATACCATTGGCCAGGAATGCGACAGCTTATTGCTGAGTTGGTAGCCCGATGCCTCGAGTGTCAGAGTGTCAAGGCAGAGCACCACCATCCAGGTGGGTTGCTCCAATATCATGCTATACCAGAGTGGAAGTGGGATACTATATCCATGGATTTCATCATTGGTCTCCCTATGTTATATCATCGCCATGATGCCATCTTGGTGACGGTTGACAAGTTGACCAAAGTGGCCCACTTTTCACCAGTTCGTACCACCTTCACAGCACCCGTAGTAGCACAGGTGTTCTTGCAAGACATTGTCAGACTTCATGGCATTCCCCGCAAGATTATTTCTGACAGGGATTCCCTCTTCACTTCTTCCTTTTGGAAGGCATTACAGGCAGCTATGGGTAACAATCTCAATTTCAGTATAGCCTACCATCCGAAAACGAATGGCTAGATAGAGAGGGTTAACCAGGTGTTAGAGGATATGCTTTGCATGTACGTCATGGATCACCAGACCAGATGGGAAGAGTACCTTCCCTTGGTGGAGTTTGCCTATAACAATGCGCATCACACATCTTTGGGGATGCCACCCTATCAGGCATTATATGGCAGACCTTGTAGGACACCGTTGAGTTGGGACCGCATAGAGGACAAAGTTGCTATTGGTCCTGAGATAGTACGGGATATGGAATAGCAGGTGGATTTGATTAGGCAGCATTTTAGAGAGGCACAGGATAGATAAAAGAAATATGCAGATGCGAAGAGGATAGATTGTAGCTACTTGGTTGGAGACAGAGTCTTCTTGAGAGTGCGACCGCATAAGAGTCCAATCCATTATGGAAAGGATTCTAAGCTCGCACCTTGATTTGTAGGACCATTTGAGATCCTTGAGAGGATAGGACTAGTTGCCTACCATTTAGCATTGCCACCTAGCCTGTTGTGCATCCACAATGTGTTTCATGTTTCAGTTTTGAGGAAGTATATCTATGATGAGTCTCATATTCTAGATTGGGATGCCTTGCAGGTGGAGTCGGACAGGCAGCTAGCTTTGGAGCCCATTCGCATTTTGGCACGTCGGACGCTGGGCCTTCGAGGTCGAGAGCTGGACCAGGTTAGGGTCCAGTGAGATTGCTATGATGAGGTCATAGCCTCATGGGAGGATGCAGCACATATGAGATCACAGTACCCCCACCTTTTTGATGAACTCCAGGAGGAAGTTCATGCCTAGAGGGGGAGGGTGTGAGGCCCTACCCCGACTCAGCTTGACATTTTTTGTTATTTTCATATTGAGACTATTATGGATGCTTTATGGATTTAGAACCTATATGATTCCATGATTTGGATCACATTGACGTATATTGATGCTTCATTTTATGCATTATGATTATGAAACTTTATATGTTACTAGAATAGAATTACTTTGAAATGGATTGGAATTGCAAGACTTCATTTTGATGATAGAAAAAGGATGCGTATTTTATGAATGGTTCAATTTTGAGAATTATGATAATTGCTTATGTGGAATCGAATTTGAATGAATGGGATATTGAATTATTATTGTCAAATGTATGAGTGTTTGATGTGCAATGAAATCTATGTATTTAATTATGTATAATTGTGATTATTTGGAATTACTAATGTGTTAATTGAGATGCGCAGGAAAATTATCCATGTGACCATGGAAAAATAATGGAGAACCAAACCTAGACCAATGTACGTTTGTTAAGCCAGGGGTTGTCTATTTGGAGAGACAACACCCCATTTGTAATGTATTTTATTTGTGAAAGTAAATGATGCATGTGTGTTAATTTGATTTTATTTAATTGTGTAAACCTACAAGAGACAAATTCCATGTGTGATTTTTATATTGTATTTTATTGTGTCACTTGACACATGTGCTGATTAGTGTCATTGATTTTGACTTGTCTCTTGGAGGGAGTATTGTTTCTACCAAAGCCATTCAAACACATGAGTGTGGTCCCAAATTTTCCTTGGGTAGGAAGTCTTGGGAGTGGTCAACTCAGGTTTGACCCGTAGGTTAACTTCAGTTGGGTTTCTAAGGGGTCAAATGGACTCCTAGGGTTAGTTTTAGGGCTTTTCCAAAGGTCCAAAGGGTATACCTGTGGGTTAGGGGTATTTTTAAACATGTGACTGTTTAGTCACCTCAAAAAGTGGTTTTCCCAAGGTGAGTGAAAATTCAACTTAGAAGGTTCCTCCTAGGATAGACAACCTTCCCTTTTGATGTCAAACTCTCTTCCCCATCCTCTCTCACCTTTTCCCTTTCCAATTTTAGCAAAATGTAAGAGGTTGGGAAGAGCAACCAATGGGAACTCTCACCTTACCCAAGGGGTTGGGAAGTGTGAGAAAGGCCTTCTTAGGCAAGGATTAGGGACTTAGTGAGTAATCACCCACTCTCCATTGTTGGAGATTATGCTTTTTTTGAAAATTAGTTGTAGGATAGAATTTTGGTGAAGGGTTGGTGGAAAGTTTGTGTGGATTTGGGCAGCTCATCCCCAACTAAGTCTAACATACCTATTGGCAGATTAAGGTTGGTTTTACTTCCTTTTAGTTATGTTTTTTTTTTGGTTTTTTTGAAAAAAAGAGATGCTTGTATGAGGAGATGTGTATATGTAAATTGTTTTGTAGGAGAAAAGTGTAAAATTTTCCTTTCCTTGTTCTTTGTTTATGTGTTCTTGTTTTGGGAGTGTCCAAGGCCTCCTACTCTTGGGAGAGTAGGATAGTCTTGGGGTGGAAGAAGTATGATAGCCTTGGGTGAGAGGCTCTCCTTATGGAGAGTGATCTCAAGGGTGTCCTTTCTGACCCTTGCTGCATAGCCTTGTGTATGCATTTGGGGGTCATAAGGGGAGAAAATATGGCTTTTATGCCTTTGGGGGGGCATAAGGTGTGGAGATGAATTTGTTGTATTTGGTTTTTCCATGAGGTGGCTTGAGTTGTATTATGCTTGCAATCTCCCCAATGGTACTTGGTCCACTTCCACCCATGGAAAGTTCATCACAAGTTGTGGTGAGAGTGTAGCTTGGGATGGGAAAATGCATGTTGAGTGTTTGCCCCTTATTTGTTGTGTTGGTTGTTTGTTTGTAACCCATCTAGTGCTTGGTTCTTCAAGCTCGGGGGTGGCTTCTAGTAAGCCTAGGCTGGGAGGTGAGCTCTCCATGGTCAAGTTGTATTTTATTGTAGGTTGCTTGGGATGGAAAAGAGAGGATAAAGGGATTAGTTGTTGTTCTAAGTTGCAGAAATAGTTCTCAAAAAAAAGTGTATGGATTTATTCATAGTCCTAAGGAAGAAATTTTCTAGTTGGGGTTTCAAACCCATTTGTATTATTATTTACTTTGTATTTTAATTTGCTAAAGAAATGTATTTCTCCTATTTGGTTAGTTTTGCAAAAAGGGAAGATGAAATATATGAACTTGTATTTAAATCTTCATTTAAAAAAATAAATAAATAAAGTTGTTGCATTTATGTGTATTCTGCAAATAAATTAATTTTGTTACTACATGTTCATTTATGTTTATTTATGCTGCTGCAAATAAAATAAATCTATCATTTATTTTTCCATTTAATGCAGAAAATAAATCTTATTGTAGTAGCTTATTTTATCAAAAAAAAAGAGATTAGCATATAGTCCTAGTTTTATGATTATATCAGAAAAGAATACATTAAAGTTGTTGTTTTATATGCATTTAAAAAAAAAAAAAAGTTAGTTACTCAATATAAAATACTTTTCTTTTTATGTCTTTCAGAAAACATTGAGAATATCTATTAATCTACTATTATCATGCTGTGAATAATCATGTTAATTTCTGCATGTGAAAACAAAATAAATTTACCAGAAATGAACTTAAAGTTTGAGCTATGAGTGTTATTGAGTTTTCATATAAACCTTTATTTTTATGTAAATATATATATCCACACACACACACACACACACACACACATATATATATAAAAACATACATTTAAACATCTAACCTATTCATGCTGGAAAAAAAAACCTTATTTAAATAAAATTTAACAAAACAGAGATATACATATTTATAATAAATATATATATGTATATATATAACTAAATATATATATATATATAAAATATTAACATAAATGCTAAACATTATTCTTTTTTAAATGAATATTAATAAATAAATAAAAATAGAGCTATGTCCGCGGCCGTCGGTGTCCACAGACTGCGGGGGCACCGCAGTTGTGGTCGGTGCCATCCACAGACCGCGGGATCACCGCAGCTGTGGGTGGCGACGTCCACAGTCTGCGAGTCACCACAGCTTTGGGCAGCGGCGTCCACAAGCCTGCAGGTCACCGCAGCTGTGGGCGGCGACGTCCACAATCTGCAGGAACGCCACAGTTGTGGGCGGCGTCGTCCACAACCTGCGGATGCACCGCAGCCATGGGCAGAGCTGTCTGTAGTATGCGGTTGCACCGCTCCCCTTCCCCCTCCTCCTCCGCAGAAATGCCCGGCTCGACCTTGGGCACCCGCCGTGGAAGAAAATAGAGCACCGCCTCCCATGGCTGCTACTCCCACACCTGCACACACACACACAAAAAAAAAAAGAGACATTACACTCACACACAAGATAAGAATTATCACACACATGCCCTAACCCTAATTTCGGGTTAGGGCAAACACATATGAATTTTAAAAGAAAAATTATCAAAGGGATTTTTATAATTTTCTTTTAATAAGGTAAAGTAATAAATAAAAGGGGAAGAGGGTCATCACTTCAACCCTTGAATTATACATATAAATATACATTTAAATATATATATATATATATATATATATATATATATATATTTGTATATATATATATATATATATATTTGTATATATATGTGTGTGTGTGTATATACATGTATATATGGACATTTTTACATTTCCCCATGCCCCTTATATATATATATATATATATATATATATATATATATATATATATATATATATATATATATATATATATATATATATATATATATATATATATATGTAGAATTTTATATATATATCATTTATAACCACTTTCTAATGTTATAGAAGTGAAGAAGCATTTTAATAAGAAATTTTATACTTAAACTCTTGGGAGGATAAATCTTAGGGGATTAAATGACCCATGTATGTCAAGTTGGCCCTTTTATTTTGAAATTTATTAGACACCTTTTAATTAATGGTAGTTTTGTTCAATAGGTTTAATTAATCTAAGGGTTAGGGCAAATTAAATTAGACCCTAGGCAATTAAAAGAATTTAGGAGGGTTATTATAACTCTTATCAATTAACTAGAGATTTTTGTTAAATGTGTTTAACTGTTAATTGGTGAGATAATAATAATTCTCTTGGAGAATTTAATATCCTGCTTTCAACTTAGATTATTTATCGCCTAATTAATTTAGATATTTGATTCACTCAAAACATAGTTAAGACTAAACTAGTCTTGCATTATTTAAATAAGTTAGCTGAACTAGCTTAAGTATTTTTTTAAAAAAAATTTATTCCGTTTGTGCCCAAAAATTTGGGCATGACAGATTACAAGTTTTGGGCTGAAGCTATGGCTTGTTCAACTTATTTAATTAATAGAACACCTACCAAAGCCTTAAAGGATAAAACTCTTGAAGAAGCTTGGTCTGGTAGAAAGCCCAATTTGCATAATTTAAGAATTTTTGGTTCCATGGCTTATGTTCACAAACCTAAGGAGAAAAGAAAAAAATTAGATGCTAAATCTTCTCCTTTTATTTTTGTTGGTTATGATGAAAATACTAAAGGTTATAGAGTCTACAATCCTATTAATAACAAGGTAAAAGTTGCAAGAGATGTTTGTATTGCAGAAAAAGGCATTCATGATTGTTCTAAAGTGGAGGATGATGAACTTGCTCAAAGCAAAGTTGTGCTTGTGGAGGACCAACCTCCTTCTCTTAACCCTACTCCTAATGCATCTCTTTCTATTCCTTCTAGTGATAGTGATGACGATAATAATAACTCTACTCCTCATGACTCTTCTTCTAGTGATGAATCCATTACTTCTTAAAGAAGACCTAAATGGTTTAAATCTTTAGTTCAAGATAGTGATGAATACTTAGCTAGAATGGATAGACTTTAAGATAGAAGAGTTAATTATTGTAATTATGCTTTAATGACTACTATTTTGAATTTTAAGGATCCTAAAACATTTTATCAAGCTAAAAATCAACCACATTCGCAAAAAGACATGAAGGAAGAATATGATACTTTAATTTCTAACCAAACTTGGGATTTAGTTCCCTTGCCTCATGGTAAAAATCTTGTTTCTTGCAAGTGGCTTTATAAAACTAAATTGAATGCTAATAATCAAGTTAGTAAATTTAGAGCTAGATTAGTTGCTAGAGGTTTTTCTCAAATTGAAGGCTTAGATTACACTGAAACTTTTGCTCCTATTGCTAAAATGCCTACAATTAAACTTGTGCTTTCTTTAGCTTCTAGAATGAATTGGCCTATTCACCAAATGGATGTTAAAAGTGTTTTTCTTAATGGTGATTTACATGAGTAAATTTATATGTCTCAACCTCTTGGTTTTATTAAAGAAGGTAATGCACACTTAGTTTGTAAATTAAAGAAATCAATTTATGGATTAAAGCAATCTCCTAGGGAGTGGTATTCAAATATTAATGCATTCTTTCTTTCTCAAGGCTTTATAAGAAGTAAAAATGATCCTAAGTTGTATATTAAACATAGTGAAGATGATATTATCATTATTGTCTTGTATGTAGATGATTTGATTCTTACTTCAAGTTCCAATATTTTGATTTCTAATATTAAGTTTCAACTTAATCAAAAATTTCAAATGACTGATTTAGGTATTTTATTATGTAGGTTTGTTTTATGATATAGGAACTATTGATGTAGGTTTGTTTTATGATGCAAATTCTGATTTTACTTTAAACGATTTTACTGATTCTGATCTAGGTGGAGATCCCAATGATGGGAAATCTACTTGTGGTTATTGTTTTTTTGTTGGTTCAGGAGCAATTTCTTGGAATAGTAAAAAGCAACAATCTACCTCTCTTGGATCCACTGAAGTTGAATACAAAGGATGCACTAATGCTTCCAGAGAAGCCTTGTGGCTTAGAAGACTACTTGAAGATTTGGGTCTACCTCAACATGAACCAACTACAGTTTTCCATGCAAGGACAAAACACATTGCTCTCCAACACCACTTTATTAGAGAACAAATTGAAGACAAGCAAGTTTCACTCCTCTATTGCAAGGGGGAAGACCAAGTTGTAGATATTTTGACCAAGACACTTTGTAAATAAAAGTTCCAATTTCATTGTAAAAATCTTGGTTTGCAACCCATTGAAGGGTTTGATGTAAACTCCCCAAGTAAAGCTTAAGGGGGGCTGTTAGAATATTTAATCTTTTCTTGGCTTAGGTTTAT
The DNA here is from genome assembly GCF_030272615.1 of Cryptomeria japonica. NCBI lineage: Eukaryota > Viridiplantae > Streptophyta > Pinopsida > Cupressales > Cupressaceae > Cryptomeria > Cryptomeria japonica. The sequence goes on along the minus strand of NC_081414.1, from coordinate 214,262,254 downwards.
TTGTATTTAGTTTAGGATATTCCTTTGGAATTCCTACATGTAATTTGTCCTCTAGTACATGTGTGAGGGAAAATCATTTCTTTTATTTTCCTTTATTAAGGAATATTTGGTTTCCTCCATAAGAGGATGTGGACACATGGCACACACATTTTATGAATGGTGGCATTCATAGATTTGGGAGTTACTTTGTAACTCCTCTCCTCATCTCTATTTAAGAGATGTCTCCTCTCTCATTTTTTCTTATTGACATTATTGTAAAGAGCTTTTTTCTCTCTCTCTCTCTCTCTCTCTCTCTCTCTCTCTCTCTCTCTCATTTTAGGCATTTCCTCATTCATAATATCACAAGGGGTTTTTCTTTGCTTTTCCCCTTTCAAAAGTTCTTGTGCCTCCTTCTTCACATTTGGGTGATTGCTCCAAGGTTTTTGCATTTCTCTTGGTAATATTTACCTCATCAATAAACTTACTTGGATTTTGTTATTCTCTCCTTGCTCTTGTATTTCCTTTCAATAGCCATATTTTTATGCTACTCCCTCTACTTCTAGAATTTGAAAGTTCATATTATTAGAGAAAAAATTCCTCTAAAAGGACCTCCTATTCAACTGTTTGATGTGAAATGGTTGTTGGTCCCAAACAAGATCCTGGATTTGATCCTCAGAGTCACCAGGTGCTGATGTGACTACCTCCAAAGGCAATATATTGAAGAGCACACCAATTCTTCAGGTGATTAGAGCATTGAATTGTTTCACCATTAAATTTTTTGTAGAGTCACCAGGTATATGGGATGCTACCTCCAAAGGCTAAATTTGTTGATGGACACACCAACCATCAACAAAATGATAAGAATCTTGAACCAAACCTAGTTCAATCTATCCCATCGGACGTGCCAAAAACTATTATCACCAAATTTTGCACCCCTGGTGATCAGGCTTGACCACCAACCTTGTGAAACATTAAATCAACCTCTCAAATGTGGGACCTTGCATTGTTGTGAGGTTGAATCTCTGAAGAAGGTCAGATTCCTCTTCAATTTGATTGCAAAGTGTTGGACCAACCCAACACTGATAAAACTAACCTATGATTTGACAAGGAAAAGGGAGGAGGAAAGGGAAACTGAAAGAGAGGGAAGGGGGTTTGCACCCAAACTAAAATAATGATCCACCCCTACCTATCGCTACACAAAACATTAATGAAAACTACCCAAGGATGCATAGAATTCTATTCTACTTAGCCATCTAAGTGTGAGTAAAGGTTGGGAATCAACATGGTCACTTACACTATAGAAAGCCAAAGGAGAAAGCATTCAAACAAAGAGGCAAATAGTTACATAGATTGCAAGAATCGAATAAAGGCAAGAAAGATAATTTTATTGATGAAAGGGGAAGGCAAATTCACAGATGCAGAGAGACATAAGAATTCTACATGAGAAAAGAAGGGAGAATATCCAAACAATATGTTACAATTTTGCCTTTATAGATCAAGCATAACTCAGATGGTTACAATTGAGAAAACTCTAACCCCACCCGAGTTACATTACAAAAATATTATACGAGAGGGAGAGATCAGATCCAAGATCCGATGGCATGATACAGCTAGCTCTAGGAGCGTCCTCTACCTCTGGAAGAGAAAATATCTCCACAAATCAGGGAATATCCTGCATCTAGATGCTTCTCTGTGTACTGGATTGCATCTGTAAGCACAAAAAGTCTTTGAACTACATTAAAGAGGCATGGGTTGCATTTGGAATCAGCAGTAGGCATCATGTCTGGCTTTATCGCATCAAAATCTGGTGGTTGCAGTGAGATCAGGTCCAAAATTGGGCACTGATTGAGCAAAAAATATGACCTCAACCATCAAGTTGACAACCATTGCTTGCAAAAGAGTTTAAATGCCAATGGCAGCTGTAAGTTTGAAAATCAGTCATTGATTGAGATCTCACATGCAGATGGAAGCATGAGGTCTTTCCATGTAAGCGTGCTCAAAAGCCCAATCAAAGATTAAAACATCATCGTTGGATCGGGCTTTATGAAGATCCAACAGCTATGGGTGATTGACATGGCACCCTGAGTCCATGCTTCCTTGGTTGTGTTGATCGTTGAGTGCATTATATTCTTACCCCGCAGCATCTCTATGAGTCCCTTGAAACCTCGTGGGATAAGAATTTTTCTTTGATTCTGCTTTGCTTTTGTTATCTCGCGAGACCACTTGTTTCTTTGTTTCCTCCCACAGGATAAGAGTTTCTTTGATTTACTCTTGTTTCCTTATTCCATGGGGCCTTTGATGCCTTTGTTCAACCTCGCAGGATAATCTTTTCTTTGTTTTTCCATGTTCTTCTCATCTCGCGGTCCTTTATGTCCTCGAATTTACCTTGTGAGATAAGAAAAATGCTTTGTAATTTTTGTTTGATCCTTATCTCCTGGGATCTTTGTGGGTCCTCCTCCACATTGTGTGATAAGAGTCCCTCGAGTTTGCCTTATTGCCTTATCCCAGAGGAATGTGCGAGATAAGGAAGTCCTCCATTCTTTGTATGCTTTGTTCCCTTATCCCGCAGGACCTCTCTTATCTTTGTTTTCCTTCGTGAGATAAGGGTCTTTTATCCTATAAGCCCATGATGCTAATCTTTTCACCCTGCAAGACAAGGCTTTCTTTGTTTCTGTTTTGCTTTTTTATCCTCTGGCATCTCTCTTATCTTTGGTTTCCTTCATGGGATAAGGGTCCTTTGTTCCCCTTGAATCTTATGTCGTGGCATCAGTTGTGCATTGTTCTAAGCTCGTGAGATAAGAAGAAAGCCTTTCACTTTCCTTTTTTTATCTTGTGGCCCATCTATTGTCATTGTTCCACTCCACGAGATAAGGAGGAATACTTCCTCACCTTTGAAAAATCTTATCCTGCGGCCTCCACTTGTTGTGTTTGAAATCCTGTGACCGCTAAGAGGAAAGGGGAAATTGGACCACTGATGACCAAGAGCCCCTCCATCTGGTTGAACCTAAGTGAGTTGACCGACTAACCCGATCATCTCAAAAAAAGAACTGGGGCCCTCTTTAGTGGTCAATAACATGCCATGCCTCAATGATCAATAACATGATCTCATTATTGACACAACATATAACCCTCATGTTATATGACTTTACAAAACTATTGTAAAGCGGAAAAATTGAACCCTAGTCCTTCTCCCCTCCCCAACTCCAAGGAGAGAGAAGGGGGAGTCACTAGGGTTGATGGTTTTCACTTAGGGGAGACTTTACATTCAAAAGAGGGGTTGAAACCCACAAGATCCAATCCCATGCAATGCAAGATTGGATTCTATATGAGTTTCAAGGGTTGTGATAGCAAGGATACCCTCTTTTGTAAAGAATATAGATAGAAAGATTGAACTAGGAATGCATTTAAAGTAGGAAAGATTCGCTTATAAACAGAGATAGGGATATGGGATGAAGCTGTGGACCTGGAATTAGCAGTAAAATGTCAAGACGGTGTTGTTCTGCAAATTTGAGAAAAAGTTGACGGGACGATGGCGCCCGGCGTGCACACGGTCCTCCAAAAAATCCGCGAAACGAAGGGGGATCTGTTCATCTCTGCACAAGGATTCTAGATCTTCAATTACAGCCACGTACCTGCAACCTACACACAGAAAAGAGAGGATGATTAGGGGGTTAGGGATGAGGGGTTTGCCTTTAGGTCAAACCCCGGTTTTGGAATTAACCAAGAAATGAGAATGTTGTAAATGTAAATGTTTGTAATGTAAACAAGTACTGATACCTTGTTGTAAGAATGTTTGTATTCTTACATGCGAAGGTGTAAAGTATGTAGTGTGTTGTATGTTGTAAGTGATCTCCTCTTCAATGGTTGAATCCTTGTCTTGAATGCAACACTTAGCCTTGAATGGAGACTTAGAATGATCAATTGCTTGAAGGAATGCTTGAATGCTTGAATGCTTGAATGTTTGAATATCGCTTCCGCCTTTTTTCCACATATGTCCTCCCTCAAATGGGAGAGGAAATGCAGTTTATATACTTGTCAATTAGGGTTGAAAGACTGATTTTCCCGACCTTAGGCCGACCAGGAAATATTATTTTCCAATTTGCAAACTTAAAGACCTGAGACCCAAAAGAGACCGGGCCCAAAATAGGGCCAGGGACCAGGGCGTTGGGCGCCATGGTCCCACCTCCAGGGGCAGCAGGGTGCAAGGAGGATCAGGCCAAGTTTTTGGTGTCATGAACAAGTTTCGGGGTCTCCATTCAGGTTCAGTGTTGCGCCGCCATCGTGAAGACCCAAATGCGGTCGAAATTGCAAGTGTCGCAATTTTAGGACGCTACATTTAGCCCCCACTTTAGCGAGAGTATAAGCGTACGCTCATACTTCCGGTAAAGTACAAGGAAACAACATTGAAAGACTTTCACCACATCAAGAAGGCAAGATACACCAAGCCCCCAGTGGACTAAGGATCTTACGACTTCGATTGACAAAGTAAAAGGGAAGATCACGAGGGAGAACCATGACTGTCAGTAGTAAGGTTCCCTCACTATGAGTCATGCAAGAAAGATATCAAAAATTTTCAAGGCAAAGCTAAATTTGTCAAGAAATTTTCAAGTATCTTGAAAAGATATGAACGGGATGTATGCCCCCCTACATTAAAGTGATCGCACACGCCTCACCGGGGGTGATTGCTTTAAGGTAGTGATACATATAAGAAATGAGAAAGGAGCACGTTATCACAAGGATTTAGCCCCCAAGTGTGAGATAAGCCCAAGGATAATAGATACAAAACACAAAGCACAAGGTGACTTCGCTTTCCTCGGGGTCAGTATGCTGTATGATAATTCATGTATATCATATGTATGTATGCATAATTGTTCTTCATTCCCCAATCAAGGAAGGTCACCTAGAAGAAGGGAACACATGTGTCTTTTGAGTCAACATGAGAGAGACCAAAAGAGATCTCAATGTTTTGCATCATCCTCTAGTAGACAACACTAAGGACAACAAATAGAAGAATGAGAATAACATATAGAAGAAGTAACAAAAGAGAGGAGGAGAGAGTCTGCTATGCTAATGAACTAGTCTAGCACGTCATCTACCCCCTGATCTTGCTGATCAATGTTTCAGGAAGGCAGGGAACACGCTAGAGGAGGAACATCCAACATAGTAGATGGAGCTATCACAAGATCCAAACAAGGGCTATGTTCATATCCCAAGCAGCGGTGTTCTTGTCTAGGAGCTAGGATAAGTGCTTTATAAAATTCATTAGATAGATAATTATCAACATCAACATATTCATATTCACTATCAGAATGAACAGGAGTAACATTTTCATCATGAATAACATTTTCATCTATATCATCATCAAGATTTATAAAAATAGGATCTTTAACTCGCACAGGATCAAGACCATCATGCATCTTATGTTTAGGAGATTTCGGCTCATTTTCTGGCTGAGGAGAAAATGGAATAATATTGGCTGAAGGTGTTTTTGGGGATTGCAAAGTTTGAGATGCAGCTACCTGAGCTCTAAGACGACACTTTCGTCGGCGTTCACGTGCAGAACGATTTCGTCTAGTCTTAGTAGGAAGTTGAGAAGATTGAGGAGGAGGAATGTTCTCATTCTTATCACTTGGGTGTTTAGGTTGTGGTCTCTTAGGTTGAATAATAGGAGAAGAGGAAAGTCTCTTCTCTCCATAAGAGGAAGGAGGAGGAACTGCTCCATATAAGGGAGGAATATTTGGTTTAGGAAGGAGACCAAGTCCATCATGACGAGGAGGTATAGGTCTACTTTTAGGAAGTTTATTAGATATAGGCATAGTCACATTCATAGGAATGGGTTGGGAATCTTCTTGAGGAAAGACATTAGTTTTATCTTTCAAAGGATGAACTTCCTTCTCAAGAATGATAGGAATATCAAGTTTGGGTGTTCTAGGTTCACTTAGAGATAGGATCATATCTTTTTTCCACTTTTGATAAGATTTGAAAAGATGATCACTTCGCAGAGGGAGAGATTGGAATTGTTTAGGCCAAAAGTAATCAATAGGAACGCTAGAAGTTCTTTCAGCTGGTTTAAAGAGACTATGATTGACAGTAACAACTTCACCATTATGGGGAAATTTCAAACACTTGTGAATAGGAGAAGCAATAGCTTTCATGGAAGATAGCCAAGGATAGCCTAGCTTCACACGAAATTGTTCGGATGATGGAATAATAGCAAAGTCCACATCAAGGGATTTGTTATGGAGCTCAATAGGCAATGTAATAGAACCAATTGCAAGAGAAGAAAATGCATCAAATAGTTTCACAACCACATTTGTTTCATCATAGATCACTTGATTCAATTGCAAAGTAAAAAGAAAATCTTCAGTAATGACATTAACCATACAAGAAGGATCAATAAGCACTCCACGGCAAGGTGTATTCTTGACTTTTGCAACTATATATAAAGGACCATCAGGTGCCCTGATAGTTTCACTAGAATCAAAGGTGATGGAAGGTTCTTTAGGGATTTTCTGCTTCTCTACAAAGTTAATCACATTCGGAGTCATGGACACAAGATCATTAGGTGAGACAGAGGAATCATTAGTATCAATCGCATTAAAGGTATGAGAAGGCAATGGATAAGTAAAAATCTTAAGATTTTGGTTAGGAGGAGCTACAGATGTGTTGCCTTTATCATTCACTCCAGAAATAGAAATAGTATTATTATCAATCAAATCTTGAATTTTACCTTTTAAAGCAAAACATTTTTCAGTATCATGCCCAGGTTGACGATGAAATTGACAAAAAGATTTGTTATCAAAATAGGGTGAATTAATCTTTGCAGGATCTATTTGCCTTATAGGAGGAAGAGTAAGCACATTTTGTTCCAATAACTTATTCATAATACTATGCATTGATTCATTCAAAGGAGTAAACTTTCTTTCTTTCTTGAAAAACTTAGAAATAGGAGGCACACCTGATGCCGCATTCACATTGTTGTAGATGATGTTTTCATTGAATTTAATTGACTCTCTGTTTGGTTTAAACTTCCCAAATGGTTGCTGACTACTATCACCCTTATCACTCGGAGCCATAGGATTTGCTTGTTCCATTTGACTCACAGTCAGTTGATAATTGTGAAGAGTTGCGCACAACTATTGGAAAGAAGTACACTCAGAAAATAGGAGTTTTTCTCTAATATCTTTTTGTAAATTAGAAATAAAGATTCTTTGAATATCATTGTCAGGCACTGGAAAAGAAATTTGAGCATACAAATGCTTATATCTACCAATGAAATCAGTCACTTTTTCTTTAACACCTTGTTTACAATGCATTAAATCAATCAAAGTAACTTTAGGACTTATATTGTTTTGAAATTGTTGAATGAAAGCATTTGCAAGTTGTTCGAAAGAAGTAATAGAATAGGAATGCAACGAGCAATACCATTGTAGGGCTTTGTCTCTTAATGTTCTAGTAAATAGTTTTGCAAGCAACCTTTGGTCATAAGCAAAATCAGTACATATTGTTTGAAAAGTCTTAACATGTGTTAGAGGATCACCTTTACCATTATAAAGCTCCAAATGTAGAATTTCAACATGTTTAGGGGGAATAGCTCGAACAATGTCAAGAGAAAGTGGGCTCGCAACATCAAATGTGGGCACACTAAACTTAGATTGATTCATAGAGGCAATTTGTTGCTGTAAAGAAGAGACAGTTTGTACAAGATTGTTAATGGTCGCTTCAGTCGAAGAGTTCATATTAGATGTGTTAGATTGTGATGGAGGTGTTATGTTATTGAAAGAAGGTAGAGAGTAAGGTGGTGGGACACTATGATAGTTAGTCATAGGAGATGATTGGAAAGGAGGAACACTACAAGGAGGAATGGAAGGGTTAAAGGAATTGCCCCCTTGCTTCATGTTCATTTGTGGAGATATAATAGGAACACTCATTGAAGGAATGAATGAAGAAGTTGGATTGAATGAAGGAAGAGGGTTTATTGAAGAAGAGGGATTGCCCCCATGACTAGTGATCATAGGAGGAATGTCTTGTGTTGAAGTAGTCATTATGTTTGATGTAAAAGTAGGTATACTAGCAATAGGAGTTGTCAAAGGAATAGAATGATTAACTTGAGTAGGAGGTTGTGTATAACCTAAGGTTTCAGCACAACTCTTCATAGGCATCACATTCGAATCCACAATGTGTGCAATACCACGCAAAATATCAATTCCATTCTTATCACTTTGAACCATACGTTTTAGACCCTCAATTAATGAAAGAGCTTGACTATCAGGGTATTCTTGAGACATCCATTGTCGAAAATCATCAAATTGGTTATCCAATTTTGAAAGTTGTTCTACAGAAACCTCATGGAGAGCTTCTTCATCATTAAGAGGATTAGAGGAATTACCCATGTCCTCATTAAAAAGGCCATTCAAATTAGGTTCCATCTCCTCGGTAATTACACCTTGGAAAGACTTAATTCTAAGGCTTCGTCTAACGGGAATAGTGTAAGTAGGACTTATTGTTGTAAAACTCATGCACTAAAGAAAGAGAGAAGATTTTGAATTTTAGAGGTAGCAAATTTCAATAAAATCAGCCAATCTCCTAGATTTAAGCTGTTAAATGCAATCAGGACAATCTCCCGAAATTTCGGAAAAAATGTCCGGGACCGTGGCGAACGGAGTGCACACGGTCCTCGCAACTTTTTTCGAAATTTTCAGGGATGAAAGTTATGATGATTTTAAAGCTAATCCGAAAAAATTGAGTGATTTTACGATCTGTAGATAGGCCAAATTAAAGTTGCAATCTCAAAATTGAACCCTACCAAGATTGTTGAAAAATGTAAAATTTGAATTCCGAAAAAGAGGGGGAAACTGAAATTTTGAATTTTATGATTTTAGAAGGAATACTGAAAGCAATGCAAGTTTTGAAATTTAAAAATTGACTCGATTTCATGCAAAATTTGAATTTGAAAGTGGAAATCAGAGTTGTTGTAATTAAACACTTAATTTCAAAAGTCACAAATTGTAAACATTTGAATAAAACACTGAAATTTCGAATGAATGCTAACACACTTTTCAGATTTAGGACTGTAAGAAACACAATTTTGATATGAATTCCAATTTCAACAATTTTTGAATGATTAGAAGCCTCAATCCAAGCAATCGCTAGACCAACTTTGATTTTAATTTTGAAGGTGTTAAAATTGATAAAATCAGCCAAAATTCTTGATTTTACCAGAAAAATATAGTAAGATCTAGCTCACGAAATTTCAGAAAAAATGTCGGGGACGATGGCGCTTGGGGTGCACACGGTCCTTGCAACTTTTTTCCAAATTTTCAGGGATGAAAGATATTGTGATTTTATTGCGGAATCCAAAGTTACAGCCGATTTGGAGGTGTTTTGATTAGTGAAATTATCAGTCAAAGGTTGAATCAAGTACTTAAAAATTAGGGTTTTGACATTTAACCACTTAATTTTCAGAATTAAAGCACAAATATGAATTGACAATTTGCCATAGAAGCGTAGATCTGAAACAAGCATTAACAATTAAACATTTCACAAGTTTAATTACTAAAAAGAAAATTTTAGGGTTTTTATGCAATCAACCTCTAAAATTTGCAAAAGATCAAACATGGAAATATAATTAGGAAAGCAAAATTTTCAGATCTAACCATGAATAAGGATACCCTCTTTTGTAAAGAATATAGATAGAAAGATTGAACTAGGAATGCATGTAAAGTAGGAAAGATTCGCTTATAAACAGAGATAGGGATATGGGATGAAGTTGCGGACCTAGAATTAGCAGTAAAATGTCGAGACGGTGCTGTTCTGCAAATTTGAGCAAAATTTGACGGGACGATGGCTCCCGGCGTGCACACGGTCCTCCGAAAAATCCGCGAAACGAAGGGGGATCTGTTCGTCTCTGCACAAGGATTCCAGATCTTCAATTACAGCCGCGTACCTGCAACCTACACATAGAAAAGAGAGGATGATTGGGGGGTTAGGGATGAGGGGTTTGCCTTTAGGTCAAACCCCAGTTTTGGAATTAACCAAGAAATGAGAATGTTGTAAATGTAAATGTTTGTAATGTAAACAAGTACTGATACCTTGTTGTAAGAATGTTTGTATTCTTACATGCGAAGGTGTAATGTATGTAGTGTGTTGTATGTTGTAAGTGATCTCCTCTTCAATGGTTGAATCCTTTTCTTGAATGCAACACTTAGCCTTGAATGGAGACTTAGAATGATCAATTGCTTGAAGGAATGCTTGAATGCTTGAATGCTTGAATGTTTGAATATCGCTTCCGCCTTTTTTCCACATATGTCCTCCCTCAAATGGGAGAGGAAATGCAGTTTATATACTTGTCAATTAGGGTTGAAAGACTGATTTTCCCGACCTTAGGCCGACCAGGAAATATTATTTTCCAATTTGCAAACTTAAAGACCCCAGACCCAAAAGAGACCGGGCCCAAAATAGGGCCAGGGACCAGGGCGCTGGGCACCATGGTCCTGGGGGACCAGGGCGCTGGGTGCCCTAGTCCTAAAGGACCAGGGCACTGGGTGCCATGGTCCCACCTCCAGGGGCAGCAGGGTGCAAGGAGGATCAGGCCAGGGTGCTGAAAAATGCAGTTTTTGGTGTCATGAACAAGTTTCAGGGTCTCCATTCAGGTTCAGTGTTGCGCTGCCATCGTGAAGACCCAAATGTGGTCGAAATTGCAAGTGTCAAAATTTTAGGATGCTACAACTATGAAGAAGTAACTAACTCTACTGAGACCGATAACACGACATCTAATCAGTATTGACTAACATGAAATGTTAGTTACACTGAAACCTCAGAACTGATCCCTAAAAGGTTGGCACAGAAATTGCCAACAATAATCATATGTGAAATGGCAAATAAATCAAATCTATTAAGTGTCATTATCAATGCCTAAGATTGAATCTGAAAACACAAGTTACAAATTTTACAACCAATAAATCAAATTCACACAAAAAAAATAGGGTTTTATGAATTTAACATCTAAATTTATGTAATTTTGATAAAATATAATTTGAGTGAAATTTTGAAAATTAAAATGCATGCAAATTAGATCTAAGAACACAAATTAGAATTAATGGTGTAAGGAATCAGGCCAACCAAAATATAATGCTGAAAATTAGGGTTTCACCAATTAAGGTAACAAAACCACTAATTTTACTTAAGAGACCACCACATTGATGTTGGCAGTCTACACTCTTATGAGAATAGTTGATGTTGTCATTGATGGCAACCAACTGGTAACCCACCGGCAATAGATTTTTACATGCCCGACATCACACATATTATATACCGACAGACACCAACACCGACAGGCACTTACACCGGCTTCCAGATTACATCAACAACAAATCATACCAACACTCCAACTGACATGGGAGAAACTTTTGTTTATTGTATTATAATTATCTTTTGTAAGCCGACATGGTATATTGTAAAAGACTCATATATTTATGAGATCTTATAGATCATTTTGATTGGAGACATAAGATATGTATGGTAGAAAATAATTGTTTTAGTGACAGCGAAGGTTTTTGGATAAGGTATCTATCTGAGCTTAAACCGGTACTAAACCTTGTTAGGAGTCCCATAGATACTGAGAGGGGGGGGTGAATTAGTAATCTATCCAGTAATTAGATACTGGTATGCAAGAAATAATGTAATAAATAGAATTAAGAACATCCACATGAAAAGCACACCATAACACAAGGATTTAACGAGGAAACCCAATGTGGGAAAAACCTCGGTGGGATTTGGGACCCACAATATTCACTCACTGGCCAATAAGAGAATATTACTTACTGTAGACGTCTAAAAATGGTCAACGCTTGTGGAGTCGTACTTTAACATTTGTGCATTGCCTTATTTTAGGGTTTTTGAGTTGCATTAACATTTCTCCTATGTCACGCACTTGGTTTTTATCATTTGAGAGAATCGAGTCCTTCTTCTGCATTCTTCATTTATCTCACTTTTGAATTTGGTCTTGTCAAAAACAATCTTTAGTCATGATTTTGGTCAATCTTATCCTGTCGCATCAATGTGTGTGCTCATTTGTTATCATTTTCGACATCGTCAATCCTAATTAGGGTTTTGTCCTCTTATCAATCTTGTCATTTTGTGATTGATTTGTCATTGATCATTATCATTTTCAATCTTGTCATTTTGCGATTGATTTGTCATTGATCGTTGTCCTCTTATCAATCTTCTCGTTTTGCGATCAATTTGTCATTGATCGTTGTCATTTTCAATCTTGTCGTTTTGCGATCGATTTGTCATCGATCATTGTCCTCTTATCAATCTTGTCATTTTGCGTTCGATTTGTCATCAATCGTTGTCAACTGGTCAATCTCATCGTTTTACGATCGATTTGTCATCGATCCTTGTCCTCTTCAATCATGTCAATTGGTGCATATCAATTTGGTCTCTTTATCAATATTGGTCAATTTGTCAACCAATTTCAATTGATTATCAATCAAATCATTTATCAAGTCAGAATCATGATTAAATCGATCCTACATCAATTATCTTTTGTCAAGACCTAATCTTCTAAGGTTTTATGATTTATTCATTTAATCTTGTTTGTCATTTTTCCTCTAGGTTAAATAATTTATTTATTTATCCTAAGTATTCTTGTCACAATTAAATATTTATTTAATTGGCTAATTAATTCCCCCTCTTTTTGTGAATTAATTAATGAATGAAAAATTATTAATTAATTCACCTAATTTTCTAATTTCATCAATTTCTAATTTTCTAATTTCATCAATTTTTAATTTTCTAATTTCATCAATTTCTAATTTTCCTAATTCCTAATTTACACCTAATTTTCTAATTTGTCAAATTCAATTTCCACCTAACCAATTCCTCTCTAGTCTCTCCCTATTTTTGTGCTTCAGTGGAAGCATGAATCTATCATGCGTCATACCGTTGGCATAGCAAGATGTCATAAGCTTTTAGTCCTCTAACCTTTGCATGGGAAATATGTCATAATTCATGACATAGAAGGTGTCATAACCTTCTTCCTTCAACTCAATTTTGCCATTTTTGAAGTCAATTGCCTCTAATATCAATTTCATGCTAATCTTGTCTTTTCTCCAATTTATCTATAAATTGGATGAATTTCTTCAATCAAACCCCCTGGCCGAATCAATCTCGCTTCTAGTATCCTTACGCTGTCATCTTGTCTTGTCAATCTTGCTTTCATATTATGCTTATGCACTTGTAGGTGAGATCCACAAAACAAAGCCATTTGAAGGAGAAAGAAGGACAATGGAGAATTCTTGAGGAGACATTTCACATTTGCGATGGTTTGCATTTGAATTGAATGTCTTGTTTTTCATGTATCTCTATTGAATGTAATTAGGATTTATCATTGCAATTTAGTTTACGTGATTGAACTAGTCCAATTTGTTATTTGCTTTGATGATTTCTGGATTCCTATCTACATAAATTGGTGAACCCAACATGAACTAACCCCCTAACCAGGCTTTTGAGTGCTTTTGAGTTGATTTGTAGGTGAAAAACCCAAGAAACGGGGCAATTTAGGGGTTTATGGGCACTTCTGCGCCTGTGTAGGAGCAATCTGTGCCTGTGTCAAGTACTTCTGCGCCTGTGTAGGAGCAATCTGTGCCTGTGTCAAGTACTTCTGCGCCTGTGTCAAAGGGATATGCGCCTATGTTACTGAATTTTGTGCTTGTGTTACTAAATTTTGCACCTGTGTGAGACATTCTGTGCCTGTGTAAGGCCAAAAATAGAGGTAAAAAGCAGTGTTTTTACTTGCAAATTGCTTTGTTTTGCATTCTATTTCTGCTTTTTGGTTTTTCTTTGGTACTGATTCTCTATGCAACACCTTGGCATTACACATGGCAAAGACAAAAATGAAACTACTAACACATTTTATGCAGGTTCGCTAATCAAAGACTAAACAAATTAAACTTCTGACTTGGTGATTTTGCAGGTTGTCTTATACTCCAACTAAACTTTGTGTTTGTAATTCATAATTAGGCACCTAGTATGATCGCTAAGTAGGATGGAATGAACATGTGTTTGCTTTGCTTGTTGAGTTTGACATTGGAGTAGGAGAAGTATGCTCTCATCCTTCTTAGGGTGATCAGAAATCCAGATCTTTGATACCATTCTCATGTCTTGGATTGTTTGTTACCTTTAGAGGGCCTGTCTTCCCACCCATTTGCTTTCTTTTGCAAGCAAGTGACAATCGTGAGAAGGGAACAAACCAAAGTGAGCATAGCCAGATTACCTTGGCATTCTAACTCACTATAAATAAATACCTGATGGGCGAAAGCTTTGAAGGAAGGGTTACGTGGGAATTGTAGTTACTTGGGAAGTGATGACCCTTGGACTCTTTCTCATATCAACATCTAAGTAGGGCCTCATGGTCTAAATCATGCTTGCGTGACTGCATTTGTTTGGTATCTTGGTGGGCCTATGTCTCAATCACACTTGTGAGACACCAAGGAGTAGCGCTTAATAGAAATCCTTATTAAACACCTTGTATTTAGAGGCCAAAAATCCTTCTAGTTGCTTGAGAAGGACAAGTTCGGATACTTGGAAGAGATACTAAGTTCGCCATGGGGATATTTCCATGGGGACTGATGCTTGGCTACCCTGAGAAGTGAGTGTCATGGAGGGGAGCCCGTGGGGTCAAGCATCTATGTATTCTCCTTGAATCTCATAACGAGTCTACCTCTCAAGTACCTACTGTCCTTACCTACCATAAGAAATGTGTGAATGAGCATGATTGTCTTGAGTAAAAGATAAAATATCTTGTCTTCTTTGCTTGTCAAACGTTGAGTTGTGTCTCATTTCAAAAACAAGACAAATTGATTCAAAACAAGGTTAAACACATGAGTATTTCATTCAACAAAGTTCAAAACACCTTCAAACATGGTTGTCAAACATTTTTCAAAATCTTGTCTCAACATTCATGTCACTTAGATTTAGGTTCATCCTAGGTTTGCATTTTGCAAATTCATTGTCAATTACCAAGGTTAAGTTTCACCTAGGTCATACCCCTTTGCATATCAATAAGGGTCATCCATTTGCATGTGTCCTCTTGCATTAGAGTAATACCATTTCATAATTCAACCTTAGGTTTTTCCTTAGGTTGACATTGTCATACATTTGCGTTTGCATACCCTAGGTTTCTTCATTAAGCTTAGGTCATTATCATATCATATTAGGATCACTTGCATAGTAATTGTCCCTTTTCATATAGTGTCAAAACTAGGTTTTGTCATACTTGAGTAATCCAAATCTTTGATAAACCCTAAGTCATTGTTAGGAAGTCTAGACCTTATCAAACCTTTTCTCTTTTTGTCATTATTGTCATTTGGTCAAACCTAGCTTAGTATTCAAGCATATAGGGGAGACATTGTCATTTTGTCCTTTTGTCACTTGGTCCTTTTGTCCTTTGAGGTCTAGACATCATTTCAATTTCCTAAGGGTCTCTTTTTAGATTTGCATTCCAAAAGTTTTGTCAAAATCTTGAAAAGCAACAAAAACATAGGTTGCATTCTTGCCATAGATTGCATTCTCATCTATTTTAGTTTGTATTTAGTTGCATATCATATATTATCCTTGAAAAATCCCAAAAATATTGCATAGTGACATGTCTATTGAAACAAGGTTCCAAGCACCAATGATGCAACAAAGTTTCACATATCAACTGACAATGCAATCGAATTTTAATCCAAGGCAATCACAATTCTATCCAACCCAACAACAAAGCAACATTGATCAAACTTTTTATGATGAAACAAGTCTCCAAATACAAAAACTAGAGGAGAAACTAGCTCAAAAAAATGAGATTTTGGAACAAAGAGTGAAAAACATTGAGAAGAATAGATCACAAATGTCCAAAATGTTTCAAAAATTTCTAGGTCAAAATCCAAAGATTGAGCAAATTGATGTAAGATCTCTTCCTGAACGATCAGACATACCAGCTCTCCTCTCACAAATAGAGATGATGAAACAATTTCAAGAAAAGAGACAACATCAATTTCAACATTATGTGCCTCCACAACAAGAATAAGAAGGTGTTTACTATCAATCAGATTTTCAACCATCACAACCAATTGTTCAACAGTTCCAACATTTCCAACAGACACAACCAATGGTCCAACATATACAACCAACACAACCAATTGTTCAACAGTTCCAACATTTCCAACAGACACAACCAATGGTCCAACATATACAACCAACACAACCAATGGTCCAATTTCAACAATATGTCCAGCCAACTATACAATGTCCACAAATAGTTCAACCAATGGTGGAATATCAACAAGTTCAATCAGCATATCAATGTCAACAACTACAATCAAACATTCAAAAACAAAGGTTGTAGCACACACCAACCCAAGTTTCAAACATGCCAGTACAATTGAACCAAGTCCAATATCAAAACATGACATCAAACCAAGACCAAATTCTTGCCAAACAAGTTCAAATTCCAGATACAACCATGTCAAAACCTTGAAAGAAAGGTGGCTTTATTGCAAGGCTCTTAAGGAACCTACCAAGTGAGTTCTTTGAGGAAGATCAAAATAATACACTTATGTCTAGCAATGCCTCATCCCCCCACAAGCAAATGGACTCTCCAGTGGCATCTATCCCTACACCTTCAGAAGTTTCCCAAGAACCTTCCATATTGTCCTCATCAAATAATACACCCAAGGATGAAATTATCCAAGGGCTATCCATAATTGATTGCCAAGATAATCCAATTCATGATGCATGTCCTTGTCATGTTTCAGAAATACAAGACCCAATGCCACCATGCACTTTATTGCCATTGCCTGTTATAGAGGACCCCATTCGAAGTCCCTCTTCCTCATGTTCAAGCATTGATTCCTTGCCAGAATCCATCACAAATGTTCAAAGTGCATTGACTTCATGCCAAAACATTCATCCCTTGCCAAAATCCCCCACGCATATCCAAAGTCCAACCCCATGTCAAGAGGATAATTTAGAGCATGCAGAAACATGTCTTAAAAAAGATCAAGATCAAGATCTTGAAACCTTATCATCCCATCCAATTGTTGACTAGGACCCCATCTTCCCAGACATTCATGATGATTCCCCTATTCTTGTCCATCCTATCCAAAGTCCCATTGACACTCCATTCCCCGAGCAAGATCAAGATATCCCAGTCCATCCAATCCCCAATGATCCCCTTCCATTTCATGAAAAAAATGTCCTTTCAAATCCCATTGACATTCCAGATATCCCTTCCATCCTTTCCAATGATCCCATTGAAAGTCAAGAGCAAAGCACCTTTAAAGAGGATTCCAATGATCTTCCTCCTTGTCAAGATCAAATTATTCCTTTAAATCCTCCACATGATCCACTTGTTCCTCCATCTCCTTGTCCTAATGCTCCATATACACTCCAAGATCGCATTTCTTTTGATGATCCCATTAGTTCTCCCATTCCATCTCTTGAAGAGCCTATCATTGAACCATGTCCACTACATAATCCTAGTCCCCCTCATGATCCTAATCCCCCTCATGATTCTAACGTGTCAGTGCAAGATGTTCATGAACCCTCAACATGCATAATGGGTTCTTCTACTTTGGTGCAATATGATCCACTTCAAGATCTCATTATTTCTCTCATATCATATCCACCTCATAATGGACTCACGTCTTCTTCCCAAAGAAAAGAGTATCCTACAAGTCAAGATATTCATAAAGGCAAAGGAGCAGATCTTCATAAGCAAGAATCCCTTCATGTTAAAGAAAATATTAAGGGTCATGGCCTCAGTGAAATTCCTCAAGATGTGGGTACCCCTACTAAATCCAACATCCCTCCATCACAATCCAAACATATCCCTTCCCCATCATACTTTCCATCCATCTTAGGTCCTTATATTCCTTCATCCTCTATGCAAGGTCAGCAAAGGCACACATCCTTGAGTAAATTTCATCAATCCAAAAGAAGTCCATTTCATTCATATCCATCCATGCATTCCTTTCCTCCTCCAAGCAATTTGGATGCCAAGTATAAACGTCATAAGTCTAGCAATCCACATGTATTCAAGGATCAACATGTCAAATATAATCGACATGTCAAAACAAAGAACAATATGATCTATAAAGAAAAAGAAATATCCAAAAGGCCACAAAGGCCCACTAATAAAAATAAAGAAAAGTCAAAATATATATGGGTTCCTAAATCCCTTGTGCAAGCAATGCACTCCAAGGAACCACAAAAGCATGAAAAATCAAAAACCATGTGGATCCCTAAGAAGCTCCTTGAAGCACAAAAAGAAACATCCAACTTGGCATCCAAAATTGCTATTCCTCCATCCAAACCTTCCAAGTCTATTCCTCCATCACCTTCCTCATCCATTTTGGGCCCTTATGTCCCAATATCCCAAGCTATTCCTCCATCCAAATCTCAATATCCAAAATATATTTATTCTCCATCAGTCCATCATCCCTCAAGGTGTGTGCCAATGTCAATCTTTCCAACATTTCTATCCACTCAAGCCCAATTCTTCCAATACCCTATCCATTATCCAATGCATATTTTCCATCCTTCGATCCCTTTGATCCCATCCTTTGCATAAATCCTAGCCTTAGTTTCATCTTTTTCTTCCATGTTCTGATCCTACCAATGTCTTTGAGCATAATTTTAAAGGTCATGGTCCATTTTTTTCAAGGCTACTATCCAAAAAAAAAAAGACACTTGAGTCCTTCTTCCATCCCCTATCATGTGTCCATTTTCGACTAAAATGTCAAAAAAATCAAAAAAAAGTGAAAAAAAAATAAAGAAAAATAATTTGTCCACTAGTGAAAACCTAGTAAACAGGCACCTTGGGCAAGTACCATGATGAAAACCTGGAAAATAGGTGTCATGCGTAATCTATGAACTTCTTGCATACTGTACTTGGGGGCAGGTTTCCTCCTTCATATCTTATTGCCCATCACTATCCTATCGAACCCCTGTCATTACCCTTCATATCCTATTGTCCCTCATGTCCATTTCCTCTTTCTACCTTTGATCTTGACAAGGTTGAGGATCTTCATGAGCATCATGCATCTTGTTTGCAGCTTTTAGTCCATCATAGCTTTTGGTCATTTATCCATTTGCTTATTATAACTTTTCATCCATATTCCCTGTCTTATTGCAACTGTCTGCCACTATCCTGTATCCTATCCCGACCTTCAGTCCATGTCCCTTATCCATTCTTGGTCTTTCTTATCCTATCCATATCTTATCACTATCCATACACTCTTTTTCATTCCTTGATCTTGATCTGACATAAGGACGCAAAATTTAAACATGGTTTCAAAAACCTCTTGACATGTCCCTCATGCCATGTCAATGCTTTACATTGTCATATACAGTCTCTTGTCCCATCACCCTTGAAAATTGCATCTGCATTGTCTCCATGATAAAAGGCCTTTGTCTTCCCTCTATCCACCATCATTTCAGAAAGCCTATTTATTCACCTGTCATATTCCTTGCCTTGCTAGACACTAGAGGCAAAACCCCTAAAAATCAAATAACGTCCTGAAATAATCAAAAAAAAAAAAAAAATGTCCTGAAATAATCCAAAAAAATTGAAAAATGTCATGCAGTAATCCAAAAAAATTGAAAAATGTCCTGAAAAAATCATAAAAAATTGAAAATTGTCCTGAAAAAATCATAAAAAAATCAAATAATGTCCTGAAAAAATCCAAAAACATCAAATAATGTCCTAAAAAAATCCCTAAAAAGTCAAATAAAGTCCTGAAAAAAATTGTAAAAACTCAAAAAATAAAACAAAAAATATCCCCTTTGTGCATAGACAGATCGCTAAGCATACCTCCAACGACACGCAATCACACATTGTGCTTTAAAGAAATCATGCATAAACAGATGAACTTTTTCAATCAAACAAGACATTCAAACTGATCACAATTGTCATATCAATCGAACGTCAGCATCAATATGATTTGTCCTTGTCACTACTATCATGGGTCTTATACAGGGTGTGGTATACTTGAAACCAAACTGTGTCCTATCTTAGACGGGGTACCGCATGTTCTGAAACCAGACAGCATGATCGTCCTATCAATGCTTTCAACTTTTGACAAGGAAGATCAAGATGTTTGTTTGACTTGTTGGAATTAGCAAGTCTTATCATTTATTGATTTATTTTTTATCATGTTCCTATGTTGCTTGATGATGTCACTGAGTGATTTAGAGTGACCGGGATGGTTCATGGTCCCCTTTCTTTTTTTTGTTTTTGTTGTTTGTTGTGATTTTTTTTTGTGGAATGTTTGTTACAACCTAGGGCAACTATATCATTGGGTGTCTGTGGTAAGTACATTCGCTTTGTGAATGCCGCACATACCTCAACCCTTGATGTATGCACCCTAGGATGCTTCACTCATTCCTTGTGTGCGATGTGTCTATCTTTTGCAAAAAAGGGTTGCGTTTCAGCTCTGGCCTTCAATGCCATGATGCTATTCATCCGTTTTGCTACATTAAATAAAGGTTCTCACCTACAAAGTGCATTACTGAAAGCAAGTTTTTCTTTGTCTCTAACTATCCTCTATCTCATTTCTTCTTACTAACATTTCTTCCATCAGTCCGGATAGTCAGTTCGGTCTAGTGCTCCGATTTCCCCAAACACATATGCTACATCCTGCATGCATTGATTAGTACATTTGCATTATATCAAACATCACATCAAGCATCATATCAAGCATTTTATCCATTTCATATTATAAATGCATCAAAAACACATAAAAATACATTCATACATGGTGCATAAGTCATCCATACATGGCAAATAAACATATGTCATAACACATTGCATCCCATCATAGCACTGCATATCATATCATATGCCAAAATAATATCACAGTACAAAACTGGACTGTCTGTCCTAAGTATGGCCTGCAGGCTGACTACATAATGTTACACTACATAATGTCAACTATCTGTCATAAGGAACACGGGCCTCTATCACTGGGTGCTCCCTCTATCCTCCTCATCCCTGCCATGTCTCAGAGATGATGTCCCTCCTGGTCCTAGCTGTGGTGGTCTCATAGGTCCACTCACCCCCATGCTGCTCACTGACCTCCGAGAGCGTGCCCTGCTCTCTGTCCTCAATCGTGCCTGATATGATGCTTCTCTCTGCTCTGGTGGAACTGCACTCTCATATAGTGTCCTCCAATGGCATATCTCCTCTTCGGTCTCCACCAACATCTGTGCCATCTCATGTGCACTAGCATCCCTAATTGACCCAATATACTCAGTGACTCTCTGTTCTTCTCGTTGTGCCTGGGCTATTGCTATATCTCGAGCCACTGTAAGTCTAGCTATCTCCACTTTGAACTAATCCTTCTTTGTCCTCAAGATGGCATTCTATCTCTCTAATGTTGCAATGTGATCATGCTGGCTCACTATGGTAGCCCTGCACATCTCCATCTCCTCTATCCTAGTTGTCTCCGGCTCTATGGGTATATCCTGTAATGACTCCTGATCGGCTGAATTTGGCTCATAATCATCATCCTCCTCATCATCTTCGTCCTCATCACCGCCATCATCCTCATCACCGCCCTCATCCTCCTCATCCTCATCATCTCTATCCTCATCCTCTCCAGTGAGTGGGAAGTCCTTCTATCTCCTCGATACTGGAACATCAGGATCTGTCAATGGCACTGGTCGTCATCGTGCAAACCATCGTTCATACTCCTCTGACGTCTTGACGTCCACCACATCTGATCTCCAATCCCACTGTCTCTACTATAGCTGTGTGAAGTTAGCATATGCTATGTGTGACTGAATCATCCTCCCCCACTGTCTCGTCTCTCTGTGAGATTGGGCAACATGTGCAGTCCCTCTAGGTATATCCTGCCTCTCTCCAAACTGTCATCTGACTCTCTCTGGAAAGTACATCTCAATCACTCTCTGGCGATTCACTAGTCGCCCAATCAGGTATCTCTCCTATCTACAATATGATAGCTCATCACTATCATCTGACCATCCAGGGCAATCAAGATATGGCCTCCATATGAACTCTCTCAATCTGTCTAGCTCGTGTCGCCAATACAATATGTATCCAAAAGGACCCTGTCTCAGTGCTCCCCCATAACAGTACACATATGGTCAATGTGGTACTACCTATCTCTCTGCAATCGGTCGACATATGGCTATGTGCTCAAATGCCCATACCTATAGCAGTGTGACTCCACAGCTCAAAGTCTGCACTCCCTAATATGCTATCTGATGCAGCTAAAAATATAGCATCGCAAGTACACATGGTCCCCATTCGTACACCGTCCCCTCTATCACCATCCGCTCTAGCACTCTTCCTCATCCAATAGGGAATCCATGTCCTCATCTGTCCCCTGCTAGTAGGCATGCTATCACCACTGCTATCACCACATATCGTCGATCGTACTCTGATGCCATGGTCTCCCAGCCAATCTCCCTCTCTACGATATCCAGATCATTTGTGTCGCACTCAAATAATCTACACAACACATCTCTCCCTATGACTGGGTCATACTCTATCATCTCCCCATAAATCAGAATGTGGAGGATACACCATACATCCTCTAGTGTCACAGTCACCTCTCTAGTGGCCAGATGGAAGGAGGAAGTCTCCGAACGCCATCGCTCTACCAATGCGGTCAGTAGTCTCATGTTTTCCCTAATCTCAGGCATGAATGTGATATAGTATATTCCAAGTCTTGCTAATGTATCTCTGTCCATGCTCCTGAGTCTATGTCGTAACATGAAGTAGTCAGGTTGGTTCTCCGGTGTGATCAATGGATATTGTCGACTTTTCATCACAATTGGGGCACACTTTGTCAATTTTAGGGTTTCCTTCTACGGGCTACATTTCCTTGTTTCATGTCCAAATCAGGGTGTTTCCAATCTATTTTGATCTATCCTACCCTTATCCCCCTTTTTGGACCCTTCGCATGCTGTTTTTGACCAAATTTGAGCTCCCAGTGCACAACTGCACCTGTGTGTTGTATCTTGTGCCTGTGTACCCTACACAAGTGCAGGATACCCTACACAAGTGTAGGATGCGCTCACACAGGTGCAGAAGTCACTTTCTACATTCTTTGTGGGCCCCACAATGTCTCACAAGTGATCAAAATTCATAAAATTGACAATATGGGTTTTTGAGATACATACTATTTCTCCCACGTCATCCGATCCTCTATAGGTGCGTACACATTCTCCTAGGTGATCTGTCATTGGAATGTTCGCCATCTCTCTGCACGTGTCCTTTTCCAGAGCAACAAATTCTCCTCTTTGGCTAGTGCAAATGAGCTCTTTTCACTCTCTTTGTCTCATTTATAGATCTTTGTCAGTGCATAAATGGGCGTGCACTCTTTCCATCTTATGTTGGTCATGGTCTTTTGCATCTTCCTTTGCTTGTCATTCGTGCATCCAATCTCCAATTTTCAGTGTGTTTGCACCTATCATTTTCTATCATTCTTATCGATCAATAGGCCTCTTTTCTACATATTTCTAGCCAATTCCTTGAGGGGGCATGCATATGTCATCGTTATTGTCTAGGGCATTTTCATTATTGTTCTTTGAAACAATGCTTAAAATCGCATTGTCTCAAAGAGGGGCAAAATGTAGACGTCTAAAAATGGTCAACGCTTGCGAAGTCGTACTTTAACATTTGTGCATTGCCTTATTTTAGGGTTTTTGCATCGCATTAACATTTCTCCTATGTCATGCAGTTGGTTTTTATCATTTGCGAGCATCGATTCCTTCTTCTGCCTTCTTCATTTATCTCACTTTCAAATTTGGTCTTGTCGACAACAATCTTCAGTCATGATTTTGGTCAATCTTATCCTGTCGCATCAATGTGCGTGCTCATTTGTTATCATTTTGGACATCATCAATCCTAATTAGGGTTTTGTCTTCTTATCAATCTTGTCATTTTTCTATCGATTTGTCATTGATCGTTGTCATTTTTAATCTTGTCATTTTGCGATCGATTTGTCATCGATCATTGTCCTCTTATCAATCTTGTCGTTTTGTGATCGATTTGTCATTGATCGTTGTCATTTTCAATCTTGTCGTTTTGCGATCGATTTGTCATCAATCGTTGTCCTCTTATCAATCTTGTCATTTTGTGATCTATTTGTCATCGATTGTTGTCAACTGGTCAATCTCATCGTTTTACGATCAATTCGTCATCAATCCTTGTCCTCTTCAATCATGTCAATTGGCGCATATCAATTTGGTCTCTTTATCAATATTGGTCAATTTGTCAACCAATTTCAATTGTTTATCAATCAAATCATTTATCAAGTCAGAATCATGATTAAACCGATCTTACATCAATTATCTTTTGTCAAGACCTAATCTTCTAAGGTTTTATGATTTATTCATTTAATCTTGTTTGTCATTTTTCCTCTAGGTTAAATAATTTATTTATTTATCCTAAGTATTCTTGTCACAATTAAATATTTATTTAATTGGCTAATTAATTCCCCCTCTTTTTGTGAATTAATTAATGAATGAAAAATTATTAATTAATTCACCTAATTTTCTAATTTCATCAATTTCTAATTTTCCTAATTCCTAATTTCCACCTAATTTTCTAATTTGTCAAATTCAATTTCCACCTAACCAATTCCTCTCTAGTCTCTCCCTATTTTTGTGCTTCAGTGGAAGCATGAATCTATCATGCGTCATACCGTTGGCATAGCAAGATGTCATAAGCTTTTAGTCCTCTAACCTTTGCATGGGAAATATGTCATAATTCATGACATAGAAGGTGTCATAACCTTCTTCCTTCAACTCAATTTTGCCATTTTTGAAGTCAATTGCCTCTAATATCAATTTCATACTAATCTTGTCTTTTCTCCAATTTATCTATAAATTGGATGAATTTCTTCAATCAAACCCCCTGGCCGAATCAGTCACGCTTCTAGTATCCTTATGCTGTCATCTTGTCTTGTCAATCTTGCTTTCATATTATTCTTATGAACTTGTAGGTGAGATCCACAAAACAAAGCCATTTGAAGGAGAAAGAAGGACAATGGAGAATTCTTGAGGAGACATTTCACATTTGCAATGGTTTGCATTTGAATTGAATGTCTTGTTTTTCATGTATCTCTATTGAATGTAATTAGGATTTATCATTGCAATTTAGTTTTCATGATTGAACTAGTCCAATTTGTTATTTGCTTTGATGATTTCCAGATTCCTATCTACACTTATAATAGGGGCCTGCACATGCAAGAAGGCCAACTACCTAGAGCTCACTACTCAATGGGAAGTCTCACTGACTTACAATGTGGATTATACAAATCCAATATCTTGTACTGCTTTACAATAGCATCTATAATGCCTGATCTAGTACCGGTTGCTGCTCTTCTTCTTACATAAACCCTTCAACCTATATTTCGCATAATAGGTCTGCCTTAATATTTCACATACATCACTTTGTTCACTTACTTCCTTCCTTACTTCATTACCAAATGTCTACAATGATCTCTTTTATATATAAGAGTCATTTTACAACATGCCAAGTCAGCTTACAATTTTTGTACAACAATAAACCAAATATAATATAACAAAATCCTATCGGCCTCTGTGCCGGTATACTTCCTTTCTTTGTGCCGGTGTCGGTGTCCTGAGTGCCTGTGTAGAGTGTGATCTACTGATGTCAGTGCACTATCTTGTCGGCGTAATCCCTTGCCAGTATAATGCCTTGTCGGTGCCATAGGATTGCAAGGTTTCCATCAATGACAAAACCTTCAATCACATACAATGTCTCATTGGACTGTGCATATGCCAACAATCTCCCCCTTTCACATTGATGGCAACACTCATGAGAAATTTCAAAAGTATATCCAAATATTTGAAGTCCAAAAATGTTACCAAAAATGTGTGTGCTCCCCCTGAGCATATGATTCATGTGATATTGAATTTTCTCATCCCACTACTCCCCCTTTGGCATCAATGACAAAGGTTGTCAAGATGTCAATAGAGTTTGTAGTTTCAACCTTGTAACTGGGTAGTTACAAATTGAAATAGATCCACCAAAATCAAATTTATACTCTCCATGAAATTTTTACTATCTCTTATTGCTGTCTTTGTTCTCTTAACTATACCGGTGAGATGTTGCCATTGTTTTCTGTCCTTGTATTAGTGCCTCAGATACTTCCTTCCATAGTGATGCTAGATAGTCCAATCTTGGACTTAGTTTTAATCTTAGATGTTTTGCCTTATTCACTATTCTCTCTTTTTCTCTTTCCAATTTAGGTAAGTCTTCCTCAAAATTTGTTATCTTTTGTTCAAAAACTGATAGTGTATCAGGTGAGTTGACAAAATTATCTGCAAGTTTATTGATTTCATCCTATACCTTGTTCATCTTCTTGTCTATATCTACAATCAAAAGGTTTGTCTTACAGGTGTCTTTGTACAGAGTTTTGTACTCATAAATTACACAGTTCTGGTAGAAGTGTGTCAAAATATCTGTTACAATTCTTTATTTTCTCATCAAAGAATTTCTGCTTTTCAATTTCTACTTTATCCTTCAGTGTCTCTTCCTTTATTTTCTCAATGTTTTATGTGATATATTTACACAATGTATCAAGTTGTCTTAAAGAATATTTATTGTCTATATTATAGTTAGGAGCAATTACCTTCAAAATTGGTATGGTATCATCTATTGCCTTATAAGCTTGTGAGTTGCAGTCTGTTATCTTTGTAATTGAATCTAATAGTACCTCAGTCACATTAGTTGATTTGTAGCCTGATGATGAACCAACATTCTAAGTACCGCCAGTGGAAGTAACCAAGCTTGTATTGACCTCTAGTAGGTCTGTTTGTGTCTGTATTTCTTTAAGAAATGGTTTTTCTACTTCTCCAGATGTCGGTGGCACTGTTTCCTTCTATTCATGTTCCTATTCAGGAGCCTTTTGCTCTGTTTGTTTCTCTTCTTTTTTTATTGTCTCAGTCTCAGTCTGAGTCTCTACTTTTTTTTGTTTGTCCTCAGTCAATTTCTCCTATGTGTTGTCAGTTTGCTCAGCTACCAAAGGCTCACTAGCCATGTCAGTCTTATCAGCTGTATCTTTGTCTACCACAATGTTGATCTTTTGAGTATCAACATCCATAGTATATAAGACTTCAGGATTAGGATTACCATCCTCTACATCCATACTTTCAACTACCGGTTGATCTTTTGTAGCTGTTGTTTTTACCGATGGAGAAATCAAAGGAGGTGGGGGTAAGTTGTCTTTAACCTTGATACTAGGTGGTCCACCAACTTTACCTTTATACTTGTCTCTTTCTTTCTGATATACCTTTATAGGTTTGGGGTTCCTGTATTCTTCTTGTTTTTCTTTTTCAACTAGGAATATATCCCATCCATTTTATGTCTCCTCAGTCACCTCATTAACTCTTCCTACCATTAAAGCAATGTGTCGGTGTGCAGTAGAAAATACTGACCGGTTGGCTTGAGCAATTCAGTCATCAATATATTTGGGTGAATTCACCGGATATACAGCAAGTAGCTTTTCAATCTTTATTTTCTTGTCCACTTCTATTACTGCTTGTCTTCTTGCTTCCAGTCTCTTAAATAGTTCATCTGGAATTTCATTTACTACTTCCATCAAAAATTTCTTATACATATCCATATGCAATTTAACACTGTTTTCTACTTGTTCTTTTTCATCAGTTGTTAAAGTGTCATATATTTTCTCTATATTCTTCAATTTTCCTTCCTCTGTAATTTCATTCAACAGTATATCAAGAGGGGCCAAGTCCTTGTTTGTCCTCTTCTTCTTTTTGGGTGTCATTTTCTTCTTCTTTTTGGGTGTCATTTTCTTCTTCTTTGGTGTAGCCTTTCTTACCGGAGATCCCACTGCTTATTGTTTTGGTCTTATCCTCCTAGGTGAGGGTGTGGTTGCCAGTGAGGGATCTCTTTTCCTTACAACTCTCTTGAAAGTTTCAGGCATGTCACTCTTCGAAGAAGTACCTACCGATGATAGGTGAGCTTCAGGTTGTGGAGCTGCTAACTCATCCTCTGTTATACCGGTTTGCTTTAACACATCTTCTTTGATGGCCTTTGCCTGTCTGGAACCTTTTCTTACAACTGCCTCAACCTTTTTCACTCTTTTCTTAGATTGTATTTGGCTTTCAATAGTTTCTTCACTACCAAAAACTTCTTCCTTAGGTTCTTTATGGGCTTCCAAAAGTGCTTTAGCATATGTTTCAATTATATGATCATCTATTTCATAACCCATCTCTATTACCCAAACTCTCCTAGGGATGACTGCTTCCATCTAGATCTCATCCTTCTTGATTACAAAGCATATTTCATCTTTATATTTGTCAACAATCTTTTGTGATAACCTGATTCTTTTCTTCATTTTGGCCTTTTGTGCTTGAAATAAATCATGGATATTGCTTTCCTTGTCTTCTCCCATGTTATTGAATAGTTCTGTTAACTATTTACCAACCGGTATATCATATCCAAGTTCTTTGTAGCCTATACTAGGAACCTTCCTAGTTATATGTAGCATCAGACATACTAGCAGATTTCCAAACCTGAAAGTTCCTTTCTTGTCCTTCTTAATCTTTCCTAAGTTGTCAATTAATTCATCCTTTAACCACTCACATACATCAATCTTTGCATTATCTGTGACCATATCATAAGCACTCTTAACGCATAAACCTGAAACTGAATTAAGTCTATTTGCATGAGTAGCTTTATACCCTAATATCATGCTGATAAATCTCACATTAATGTCTATTACATCATTTACTCTTAAGGACATTTTGTCAGATGTGGCACCAGTTAGCTTTGTAACTAGATCATTGGACACCTTCTTAGTTTTGTTTGGTCTTTTACCGATGGTCGGTAACCCTGTGATAGCTTTCACAGCTTCCTTAGTGATTTTTTGGATTGCATCTAGCTAGAGAAAATCACCAAGTACCCTACTTAAGACTATCCTAATCACATCCTTGGGGAATTCAGGAATGCTAAGGATCTCTTTAAATCCTAAGGTTTCAATGATCTTGTGTTCATCTTTAACATTGTCAGATTTATCACATATGACAGTTTTAAATATGGTTTTAATCTCTTCATCTCCTAGTTCCTCAATGTTACAATGAATGTAAATTTTGGGGTCTTCAGCATAAACAACTCCCTTAGGAATTTGAGAAAAAGTACCTGAGGTATCATCTTTCTTTGCTACCTCAGGAACTAATTGAAATACGGGCCTAGAACTTTTTATAACTTCAACAACAGTAGGGTTTGCTATATATTCAATTGCAGAGGTGGATGCCATGATAAAATACCTTTAACTGCCTTTAGGATGGATGATTGCTTGAAGTGTTTTTGCCTCTTGCTCGAAAATGCCTTAGCTCGGAATCTTCGTGCTCTTCGTAGATTTGAAATCTCGGTGAAATGGAATGGAGCCAAAACCTCAAATTTATAGTATCTTTTCACCATCTTCCACATTAAATGCATGCTGGTTAAGTATTCACTTAACATTGTCTGTCGATAACAAGTAATTTCTAACTTATTATATCTAACTGAGGGAATAATAGCACATGTGTCATTAGATTGCCAAACCCTCAATGAAACTTTCTTCAATTTCATGAAGAACTTCCTGTCGATGGAGCATTTCTCTATCCTGCTGGTGAAGCATCACTTTGTCCTATTGGTGAAGCATTGATTGGTTCTACCGGTGGAGGAGTATTCCCAATATTTAGATCAGCTTTTTTAATCCACTATTTTGAGAATTCTTGCTTAACCTCTTCAACTTTTTCTTTACCTTTCAAGCTAGAAC
The DNA here is from genome assembly GCF_030272615.1 of Cryptomeria japonica. NCBI lineage: Eukaryota > Viridiplantae > Streptophyta > Pinopsida > Cupressales > Cupressaceae > Cryptomeria > Cryptomeria japonica. The sequence continues at coordinate 214,232,447 of NC_081414.1, read as the reverse complement.
TTTTGTTGTCTACCAATGATCCTTTACTTCTACAGAATTTTGCAATATGCCCAATCTTGTTACATGCATAACAAGTCACATTATTCTTCCAAATAGCTTTCCCATTCGATCTTACAAATAAGATCTTACATTTATACCATAACCTAAGACCAATTTTAGTAGGTCGGCTCTATAAGATATTACAACAATCAACAAAATATAATATAACAAAATCATGTTGGCCTTTGTGCCGGTATACTTCCTTTCTTTGTGTCAGCGTTGGTGTCTGGAGTGCCGGTGTAGAGTGTGATCTATTGATGCCGGTGCACTATCTTGTCGGTGTAATGCCTTGCCAGTGCCATAGGATTGCAAGGTTGCCATCAATGACAAAATCTTCAATCACATACAATGTCTCAGTGGAGTGTGCATATGCCAACAAACCTAGCATTAGAGATGTTGTTCTGAGTAGTACATTGTATTGGATTTAATTATCCATTTTGTAGTCAGTGAGACTCTTATTCAAGCAAGTGAGATCTACGTTGTTGGCCTTCCTGCATGTACAGGCCCCTATTGTAAGTAGTATTTATTCATTGGACAGTGACTAAATATTGTGGGTCACAAATCCCACTGAGGTTTTTCCCACACCGGGTTTCCTCGTTAAATATCTTGTGTTATGGTGTGTTTCTATTTTGTCTCTGTTATTTTTGTTTACTGCATTAATTATTATTTACCGATACATTATTTTGGGTTGCAAAGTTATAAATAAGTTTAAATATTTTGTTAACCGATTAGACACTGATTCACCCCCCCTCTCGGTGTCTTTGGGACTGTCGTTGAATCTAGCAATTGGTATCAGAGCTTGGTCCTCTATTTGCAAAATTCTAACAACTTGAGGGAGATTCTGAAACTGGTACGGATGGAGAACTTAAGAAAATAGTTGGCAGGATCTCTTGAAGATTTTGATGCAGAAAAATTGAAGAATATCAAATTTTAAGATGATCTAAAGATTGCTAAGGAATTCATTAAAGGACTTGAGGAGAACTTTGTTATAGCACAAAATAAGAGAAAGGAACATCATGAGAAAATGCATAATGATGATAATGAAAAGGAAATTCTTAGAGAGATTGCAAATAAGTTAAGGCAAGAGAACACTAATATGAAGAATGAAATGCAAGATATGACTATAAGGTTATGTAAGGATATTGAATATAGAAAGAAGAATGAAGAAGACTTGGCTAGGAGACTTAATGATGCAGGAAATGAAAATGTGAGACTTGGTCATGAAAATGATATGTTAAAAACATATACGATTCACATGCAACATGATAAAGATGAGCTTGTGAGACAAGTTGGATTTATGGAAAATTAGTTGGTTACTGCAAATAAACACAAAGACAAATTCAAGAAAAGTTCAGAAGAACTTGATGACATGCTTAGAAGACATAAACCTGACGGAGATACAAATGGACTTGGATTTGAACATGGAGAAAGTTCCAGTACTACAAATAATCAAGATCAGAACAAACCGGTAAGACAACCTAATGCTTATAAATTTAATGGGAAATGTTTTAATTGCAACAAATATGGTCACAGAGCAAATCAGTGTAGATTTAGAAATAATCAGAATACAAACTCACCCACTAGTCAATGTTCCAAATGCAACAAAGTTGGTCATAATTCAAAAAATTGCAGAATGAATGTGAAATGCTATATTTGTGGAAGATGTCGGCATTTATCGAATCAATGCAGATCACAAACCGGTCAAGGATATGGAAAGGCTATTCAGAGGAATAATGTAACTTGTTATGCAAGTAACAAGATTGGACATATTGCAACATTTTGCAGAAGCAAGAATACACCGGCAAACAATAAAGGATCGAGTTTGAAGGGCAAAGAAAAGGTAGATGAAGTAAAGCAAGAATTTTCAAAACAATGGATTAAGAAGAGTGATCAGAGAACTGATGAAACTATCTCTACATCAGTAGAATAGAGTAATCCTCCACCGGTAGGAGATTCTTCACCTAACTAAGGAATAATCCTTAGGGGGTATTGCAGCAAATTGAAAAAACATGCATTCTACCCTCGATCGATGGTGAGAAGATATATTTCTTCTTTAGCGGCAGGTGTGCTAAATTTTCACTTAACCAACGAGCATTTAATGCAGTTTTAAAGAAATTTTTTAGCTATAAAGCACCGGAAAACCCTCATTTTGAACTCACCGAGCATTCAACATCAAAGAGAGCAAAACTAAGCAAGGGCATTCTAAGGTGAAGCTGCAAAGTGATTTTCAGGCATTCATAATTTCGGTTAAGAGGTATTTATCTTTTGAAATGGCATCCTCATCTTTTGTTCCTGAGTTTATTTTGAACCCTACCATTATGGAAAATGTCAAACGCCCTAGACCCGTATTTAAGATTATCCCTGAGATTGCAAAGCAGGATGATTCTGTTGGAGCTTTTTCAAAAAATTTGAAGGGTGTAGCATTTGCATAAGACCCTAGAATCTACATACATTGCAACATAGAAAACCTAGGGACTCAGGATTTGAAGAAAATATTTAATGAGGTTACTACCGATGGAAATTGTGTGATTAAACCTAAAATTCTAGAAGACTTAGGTTTTGTAGAGATTCTAAACATTCCTGAATTTCCGAATGAAGTTGTAAGACTTGTATTGAGCAGAGTCCATGGAGAGTTCATGTGGTTAGAGTCAGTTTGCAAGATAACCAGGGAAGCAATTAAGGTAGTTATTGGTTTACCTTCAACTGATAGTAGGCCTAATAAAAGCAATAAAATACCTTACAAGGGAGTTATGGAGTTGACCGGAGCCACATATGATAGCAGGTCACTTAGAGTGAATGATGTTAAGGATATAAATGTGAAATATGTAAGTATGGTACTAGGATACAAATAAACTCATGCAAATAGACTGAATTCTATTTCTAGCCTTCATATTAACAATGCATATGAGATGGTGAACAATAATACTAAGATTGATATGTGTGAATGGCTTAAAGATGAACTGATTGATAACTTAAAGAAGATTAAGGGAGACAAGAAAGGTACTTTCCATTTTGGAAACCTACTAGTATGCCTGATGCTATACTTTACCAAAGAGATACCGGACATAGGTCAAAAAGATTTTGTTTATGACATCCTGGTAGGAAGACAAATATAGGAAGCTTTCACTGGTATGGGCACTGACAGTTTTAAGAACATCACAAACTACTTCAAAACATTTCAAACTACGATGAGAGCAAGAGAAAGACTACCACAGAGCATAATTGATAAGTATGACAAGGAAATTTTTTTTGTCATTAAGCAAGATGAGACTAGGATGGAAGCAGTAAGCCCTAGAACTATTTGGGTTACTGAGATGGGTTATGAGGTAGACCTATCTGTTCTGGAGAAATATGCTAAAGCTCTACTTGATGCACCAAGGGAGACATCTGAGAAATTCTTTGGTAATGCATAAACTATTGAGAGTAATATATCTATGCAGAAGAGGACATAAAGAAAAGAAAATTTTATCAAAGATGCCTCCAAAAAGGTCAAAGAAATCAAAAAAAATGTCATAAATATCAGTGGTATATCAGCAAGTGAGCTTGAAGGACTGCAACCTGAAGCACATGTTTCACCAGTTGTAACATCTTCTGATACTGATAGTGGCAAGGTTGTTGAGTTTAAGAGAGTGGAAAGGAAAAGGAAAACATCATCGATACCTTCTCCTCCTCTTAAGAAAACTAGAACACTAAGGAAGAAGTAGTGGGCAATTAGGGAACCGAAGAAGAAGCTTACACCTAAAAAAGAAATAGACACCGGTTACCCCCACACTGGATGATCTATTGAATGAGATTATAGAGGAAGGAAATTTGTCTAATGTGTGCAAATGGTATAATTCTTCCAATGATTCTGACAAAAACACAATTAAGAAAGCATTATTCTACATTTCGATATTTACAAGAAAGTTTTGATAGAAGTGATTGATGAGTTACCCAATGAATTATACATGAGATTGGAAGCTAAAAGGCTATCTGTGATGGAACTGGACAAGAAGTTGAAAGTTGAATCACTCTTGGTTCTACATCCGGTAAATTTTAAGGAAGAGATAGATGAGCTTATTTTTGAAGCTAACCGATCAGTATTTGTTAGTGGACACCGGAAAGTGAGCCTGATGGTTGGAAGGGTTAAAGAAATTGCAGATGAGACTGGAGATAAATGGGACATATTCTTTGCAGATAAGGAAAAGCAAGAGGAAAGAAGCAGACCAAAAATGGAAAAGACATTCAAGGTATATCAAAAAGACAAGGGAAAAGGTAAAATAGGTGGTGTACCTTCTATAAAAATAACAGATAACATCCCTCCACCGACTCAGGACACCCCTCCATTAGCACCTTCAACATCACCGGTTCATATAGCTAATCCACCGGATATAGCTACTGAAGGTATAACTCATGATGATACTAACCTAGAGTCTGAGATACTTTTCACCATGAGTGTAGATACTCAAGATATAAACATTGTTGTGGACAAACAGACTACAGAGCTTAAGGCAGATAGTGTTGAGGATAGCAATATTTTTTTAAAACTGGCACACATAGTAGACTCTCAGAATACTAAGAACTAGCTCAAGCAGAGTAACCGAAGACTAAAAAACAAACAGAGGACAAGACAACTAGCATAGGGCCACCAGAATCTGAGAAACTGGTAGTGGTATAGACATAGAAACAATTTGAGGCAAAGGTTCATGTTGAATCTATGACACCGATAGTTACAAAGGAGCTTAATAAAACTAAGAAACCATTAAAGGTAGAGGAACAGACATAGACAGATCCACTGAAAGAAAATGTAAGTAAAGTGGATGCATCTAATGGAAATAAAGATGATATAGTGAAGGTGATTGACTAGACATCTGTTGAAAAGAAACCTACAACAAAACCAAGCACATCTATAGGTGAATTTGGACCCACTGACATAATAGAGGTACTTTTGGATTTTATTAAAAGGATTACTGATTGCAATGCCTTAGCATTTAAGGCAATTGATAACACATTACCTATTCTGAAGATGATTGCACCTAATTGTAAGATAGATCACATGAATGATTCTTTAGGGAAATTGGACACATTGTCCAAATTCATTGTTGATAATGTAATAACTATAGATAAGGTGAATGAGGATACTATTAAGAAGAGAGTTGAAAATGAGAAAAAAAAATTCTTTGAAAACACCAGAAAGAAATGTAGCGATCAGTCGGACACACTTTTACCGGTACTCAATTCTACAATTTTGGAGTATAAGAAGTTATATAGAGAAGCATGTAAACCTCACTGTTTGATAGAGGACATTGATGAGGAGATCAAAAAGACACAAAAGTAAATTGATGACATTGCGGATAATATAATAGGTTCATCTGGACTTATATCAGTTTTTTAGCAAGAAATGATAGTTTTTAAGGAGAAATTGGAAAAGCTCAAGAAAGAGAAGGCAAGAATAAGGTCTAATCCCTGAGAACTAAAGGATAAACTTGGTCTGAGGTTGGATAATCTTATTACTCATAGAGTTGAATTATCTAAGGAAACATTTCAAGGAGAACGATCAGTGGAGCAACAAATGGACTATCTCGGTGGTATGATCCAGCAGACTGGGGAAACTCTAACTGACAGCAACAAGTTTATGCAGAGTCTAAATCTAGTTGTGGTGGACATCTTTCAGATAGTAACCAATCGGTTACAGACTTTGAGGTAGCATTTTTGTACTCTTTTAATTATTTATGACATCATTTGTCATTGATGTCAAAGTGGGAGTAATGGAGAGAAAAATGCATGTACAGAGGAGATCACTTGCTCAAGGGGAGCACATCTTTTTGGATTTTAGTTTTGGGAGAATAGTTTTGATTTTTCTCATGAGTTTTGCCATCAATGCCAAATGGGGGAGATTGTTGGCATTCTACACTCTTATGAGAATAGTTGATGTTGTCATTGAGAAAATAGGGCGTGGTTCATGCACACAAAAGTAACCCACCGGCAATAGATTTCTACATGCCTAGCATCACACATATTATACATTGGCAGACACCGGCACCAGCAGGCACTTACACTAGCATTTAGATTACATCGGCAACAAAGAATATCGGCACTCCGACCAACATGGGATGAACTTTTGTTTATTGTATTATAATTATTTTTTGTAATCTGACATGGTATATTGTAAAAGACTCGTATATGTATGAGATCTTATAGGTCATTTTGATGGGAGATATAAGATATGTATGGTAGAAAATAATTGTTTTAGTGATAGCGAAGGTTTTTGGATAAGGTATCTATCTGAGCTTAAACCGGTACTAAACCTAGCATTAGAGATGTTGTTCTGAGAAATACATCGTGTTGAATTTAATTATCCATTTTGTAGTCAGTGAGACTCTTATTCGAGCAGTGAGCTCTAGACTGTTGGCCTTCCTACATGTGCAGGCCCCTATTGTAAGTAGTATTTATTCATTGGTTAGTGAGTAAAAATTGTGGGTCACAAATCCCACTGAGGTTTTTCCCACACTAGGTTTCCTCGTTAAATATCTTGTGTTATGGTGTGTTTCTATGTTGTCTCTGTTATTTTTGTTTACTACATTAATTCTTATTTACCAGTGCACTATTTTGGGTTGCAAAGTTATAAATAAGTTTAAATATTTTGTTAATTGGTTAGACACTAATTCACCCCCCCTCTCAGTGTCTTTGGGACTATCATTGAATCTAACAATTGAAAGAGGGATGGACCTAATAGATCTAGGATTAATCCCAATGGGAAAAAGTCTGAAATTCTAATTAGGTTCACCTGGTTAGGGTTTGGTTCCCTCTCTCTAAGTTGAATTGTGAAAATGTTGAAATTAGGGTAAAATGGGTAATTATTAAAGAGATCGGCAAATATAGTGAGCTACACTCATCATACGGAAGCACCAACCTAGATTTGAGCAAAATAGGATGTTACAAATCTATTCCTAGATGTTTGGCCTGATTTTTCAAGACCAAAATTTGTCATGGTCCACTAAATTTCTCGTTGTGAAAAAGTGAACGTGTTCATCTCTGTGAATTATGTCAATCCTCCCAAATATATCTCTATACCCATTTCCTACACACAAAAAGAAAGGGGAAATTATTGGGAATAGAGGTTTTCCTAAGTCAAATCCTAATTTAGGAATTAACCTTGAATGAAATAATGTAAATACTAAAATAAATGTTGAATAGACATACCTCAGATCTGCAATTGTTAATGATGATGCTTTTCTCTTTGAATGTAATCATAAATGTTACATGAAATGGCATGACAAACTCAAAACCCTAATCACACACACATACTTGCATAGGATTGATGTAATTTTGATCCACAATGGTTGAAGGATGAATATGCAGCCTTGGAGATCTCTAAAAATGCTTGATCATGAATGCTTCATGGCTGCATGAGTGTTAGGATATGTCAACTTATGATGCTTAGATTGTTAGATCACTTAGATGAAAATAAGTTGATAAAATGTCTTTATATAGTGTTTCTAGGTAAATTACCAATTAGGCTGACCTCCAATGGTCATGTAGAGCCACGGGGATCAAATCTTATCAATGAGATATAGCCTCGACCCCATTTCAAGTTGGGGCTTGATTGAGCGGGACCATGGTGTTTTGGGGTGCTATGGTCCAAACCAAGGTGTTCTTGGTCCCACCATAATAAAGAACAAATTAGAGCTAAAATAAGGTGGTTGTACCATGGTAAGACCCACAAAAGGTTGTTCATAGCCTCAAAAATAGAAAATAGGCACAAACGGACCCAAAAAGTTGATGAGGATAGGATAGGCTAAAGTAGGGGCACAAACATGAGGTGTAAATTGACCCGATGACAATTTGCAATGCTACACTTGCAAATTGCATTAGGACTCATGGGTTGATAGGAATTATTTAGAGGTATTTTGGATGAGTTCATGTAGATGGTGTTGAACACATAACAGGATTGAGAGGGGGGGAGTGAATCTATCTAGATCTCTATCACAACTTTATTTCTGATCTATTAAACTTTTGTAGACACCTAAAATTGTCTTTTCTAATTAAATAAATATTTTTATTTATTAAATTATTTTATCCTAAGTCTTCTATTAATTAAATAAATTCTTATTTATTTAATTAATTCATTGATCCTCTTCTGAGCCTTTCCTCATTTAAATAAATACTTTTATTTATTTAAATTATCATTTTCTTAAATTAAATAAATATTTTATTTATTTAATTATTCCCCCTTCCTTGAAAAAAAAATTTATTCCCCCTTCCTCTATTAATTAAATAAATCTTTATTTATTTAATTAATTGATTAGTCTTTTCTACCCATGACACATGTCACTCATCTCTTAATTCTTCTCTTACCTACCCCCTTTATCATTTAATTATTTCACCTACCCCTTAATCCTAGCCAACCATTTATCTTTACACCTCTTAATCTTATCCCTCCATTTCTTACAGTCTTCCCTATATAAGAGGATGCTTCCTTCATTATCAATCTTAATGGTCTAATCGATCTTATGCAATCAAGCCTTCTTGCAATTACATTATCAACCACATTTTTATTCTTTGTTGAGCTCTTGTGCACACATAAAATATGAGAGAAAATATATCAAACAAGATCAGTGGAGATAGGAAGAAATGGAGATTGAAACCCTACTAGACATGTGAATGGTATATTTGGTTTATTTTGTTTATTTGCATGATATTAGGTATCTTCATTTGTGCATGGTGGATTTCTTTCATTGTTAGGCTAGAGTTTTTGTGGTTGATCATTGTTAGTTTTTCAATATTGTTGTTTTCACTATCCATTTTCACCATATGCAACTTCAATCCATAGTTAATATATTACTTTAATGAGATCATGAAAGAAAAAAACACAATGAACTCATGAACACTATATTTATGTCTAAAACCCAAGAAGTGAAAAACCACAGTGAGAATCACACTCATAATATAATTATGAATGATTACAATAAATAGGTCATGGGCCAAGGAGCTCACTACTCTAGACTTGCAAGCTAAGGAGCACAACCTGAGGGCAAGATACAAAAAGATGGCACAATTGAAGATCACTTCTTCAAGGAAAGATACAAAGAGGTTCCAAGAGAGACACACTATCCTCCAACAGGAATAACTAAACTAAAGAGAAATAGGATATCCTAATCATGAAATAGACATTGAACCTCTGTGTCAAGCGTCTAATATCATGGAAAATATTTCTAATTTCAAATTTTGTTACCAAACATGTTTAAGGCTCTTCTCAATGGACTATCGCACACTTTTCCAATCAAATATATCTACATATGATTCACAACCACTTTACATCAAAAAAAATATCTCCCATACATCTATACCTTCAACACACGCTTTTTTTCTCATCTTTACATACAAAGCTATTCATTAAAACTCTCAGCTAAGACATCCCAAAGTAGAGTACATAACATTGCATAACTTAGGCTATCCGAGCCAATAATATACAATGTAGTCCACTCTAGGAGAAACAGGGGACCAAAACATAGCACCACACATCTTTCTAAGTAGAATCTAATGAGCCCCATACACTAACACAACTTCCAAAGTTGTTCCAAAATGAAACATGTAGATAAACAATAAAGCTTAGCAATCAGTCAGCCCAAAAATATCTTCCAATGCAAGTTACCTAAAGAGGGTCTTCACACACCAAGGTGATACCCAAAATAATATTCCAACTTAACCTCTAATGCATATCTAGACCAAAAAGAATGATCTAAATGAGATAAATCATCTAGGCACACTGAGACCCAACACAACTAACCAAACCAAGTACAAACCAACATAACTCACATGCAAAATGAAAGCAACGCCAGAGTTTAGAATTGGAACACTTCATGAACCAAATAATTGTGTCCTCCAAACTGCAATACATGAATTCACTTATCTGAAAGAAACCAAGAAAATTTTAAACCATACTGGCACACACACACTCTCTCTCTCAAAGAACAACAACAACTAGTCTCATCATCTTAGCAACCAGAGGACCTACAAACTTGATAGTATATTGTTCACAAAACATTAACATTATATCCAATTCCACACACCATACTCTTCACAATGCAGAACTTTCATTGGGGCATTAAGTACTCTTTCCCACATATTGAAACTTTTTCTACACTGACTTCCTAGAAATATCTATATGTAGGCATATCATCTATACTAGACAAGGACAACATCTGAACACTCAATACCAAGATAAATATACCACTAAACATCAATCACCAACTTACTATAGCATAAATGATAATACAACCTTAGCTGAGATACCAGTCAAACTCAACAATAATGCCAAGTAGCATATATTGATATCGTACATCTTCTGATCATCTTCCACAACAAAATTTAACTAAGCCACCAATGAAAATCAATAGCAACATCAACATCATACATCTTTGATCATCTTCCATAACAAACTTCATCTAAGGCATTGATCAAACTCAAGAGCAACACTAATATCTGGTATTCTTAACCAACAATACAAAACAAGAAAACCTTCATATACTTGTATGATAGAATAATAGCTCGCCTATCATCAACTATAATTTATACATCACAAGATTGTATCTAGAACAGATCATATCTATATCAATAAGTTTGACATCAAGCATAAGATAAAAGATCGGACCATTCACCTATCACCAACTCTAGTTTGCATCTAACACAAGATTGTCTCTGAAATGGACCATATCCAAATTAACAAGTTTAACATAAAGAAAAGATAACAGATCAAACCACATCTAAACCAATTATACATCAAAGATAAGATAAAAAGTTAGACTACATTTAAACCAACAACAAGTTTGACATCATCAACAACATAACTCAGACTTCAAACAATCTCCCCCTTTATCATTAATGGCAACACTTGTATCATCTTCAACATAAATCTCTCTCCCTTTGGCATCAAGAAAAGGGCACGCATTTGAAAATAGTTAGCTTCCTTTAGAACTCTCTCCCCCTTTGTAATATTCCCTTGAACTCTTTTAAATTAGCATATTATTTTTTTCAGATACATTCAATTCTCTCCCTAATAGGGACAACTCTCATCTGCAACCACTTTCTTGAAACTAAGAAAAATATATACAACACTTCTCCCCTTGATAGAAACCAACACACTGATCTAGGAGACAAAAGCTAATCTATGAGTAAATCACATAATACTTCATCTCATGATCTAAGTGCCATATGAAACTGTCACAAAGTATTATACTTCAATAGTAGATAATGACATTAAATTTTGCACCATCTACAACTCACATTAAAAATTCTTTATCAATTAATTTATGTTGAAGACACTTCAGCACCTAAATCCTTGAGGGGGTTTTGTGATATTTTTAAGAAAATCTCCCCCCAAACACAATGTTGAGTTTAGTTCCTAGAAGAATCAGCACCAACTAAAGGTGTGCATCCATTCACAATTGTATCTTCATTATATTTCTTCATCTACAGTATCTTCAACTTCTCTTTAAGATCATTCTTAATTTTTAGATTAGTAGACTTCTCATTCGTTTCTCTGTATTACTTAACAATATGTCCAATCTTGTTATAATTATATCATATCAAACCTTTGTTGGAGTTTTTTCATTGATGCTTATTCTTTTGGTGAATGATAATGTTGTGTATAGGTTATACCGGTTGTCATTGATGTCAACGTAATTTTGTTGACTTATATTGTTGTTTCTTTGGTAATTATGTGTCTATGTTCATCATGTTTTTCTTCATGTTTCTTTGTAGTTATAGATATGGGTTCGCAATTTGGATGGTATACTTATAAATATCTAATCTACCTATATTCAAGTTTGTACATGTTATGGATCTCTAGAAGGTGAGATACATGGTACAACAGTTCAACTTGCCAGTTACTATGTTTCTCTAGAACGGAACAATTTTTCTAGACATTCGCTTTTCATCAATTGATTATTTTGGTTCTTGTGGTTTTGGGACATGATTAAGCATTGTGGATAATATGTATATTCCAGTTGGAATTAACTTTTGTTATATCTTGGCCAACCTATGTGGGTGAAACCTATGAATTGTTTTTGGAAATCAATAAAGCATGTGTGGCTGACTTGAGATATAGATTAGTCTATATATGTGGTATACTATTTTGATGATGAGATATAGACATTGGTGTGTGATATAGTGATTAGATGTGATATGATGTGGTGATATATGATGCAAATACTAGAAGAACTAATGAAGTGTGTGATTTTATCTACTAGGCTTAATTGGAATTGTACTCCATACATATATAAGATACAATTATAACAGATCATTTTGTCTAGTTGTTCTCTTTTGGACAGTAAGCCCTTTGGCAATGAGCCTTCATCTTTTGGGTAATGAGCCGTAGGTAGTGAGCATTTCCATACAAAAGTATTGGTTTCAAGTGTTATGTGTTGCTTTCATATTTTCCTTTTCCCTTACTACATTTAATTATGTTATGTGGATAGTTATTTAAAAGTTTCAATGCATTTAAGGGAACATCGATTCACCCCCCCCCCCCCCCTCCCCCCTCTCAGTATTTTGGATGTTCAACAACCTTGTTGTAGTTCACTTTCATTCATCCCACCATTACTAGTCATTTTGAATCTTTTATTAGACCTACACTCAATAGCTTTGTGCCCATACATACAGTAAGAATATAAATATCCCTTGAAAAAATTTAAGCATTCTTATCATACCTTGCATTCATATTTTCCTTCCTTATTATTCTACTTATGCACGTGTTATCTTTATGACCAAACTTGTTACAAGCATAACATTTATTCAATAAAGGAGATCCCTTATAATTTATGCACTCACTTATTTTATGTCCAAATTTATTATATGCAAAACAATTACCATTGAAAGATAATGAGTACTTGGTTTTAGAAGAAGACTTCCTAAAATTCCTTCTATACCAAATTATAGTAAGTTCATCTTGAATTCATTCATTTTTTATCTTTTCTTTTTCTTTATCATCTTTATTCAACCTACTCAAGATTTTTGTCTCTCTTAAATACCGATTCAAGTGAACGTTTTAATGTCTAACTTTCCTCTCTCTAATTTAGATCATGTTCAACCATCTTTATCCAAATTTTAACCTCTAGAGCTTTCTTTTCTTCTACAACAACAAGAATGACTTTATTTAATGTATGACTTTCCTATATCTCATTCAGATCCTCTTTAACCATCTTTATCCAAATTTTAACTTCTAGAGATTTCTCTTCTTCTACAACAATAGGTAGAACTTCATTTACATATTTAGGTGTATTTTAGTCTGATTCCACTCTCCACAAACTTACACCCGTTGGTATTGTTGCCATTGAAGTTGTCATTGATGTCAACATGTGTGTGTGCAGGGCTGATTTGATGAAGTTGTAGAAGATATCACTGTTTTTCCATTTATATCAAAAAGGTCATGTTGCAAGTTGTAGTTAAGATGATGTAGTGGATAGAGATGCAACATGATATGTGCCCCAGAGGAAGATCAAATTGATAGATATGGTGTTGCATCAGGTTAGTAGGGTTGTGCAATTTGAATGAACATGAATGAAGGTTGCATGGATTCAATGGTCTCAAATAAGATAGAGAGGATAATGGTGTCATCTATTGGACTTGTAGGTGGATATAGGACCAAAGCCATAGAGTTAATATGGCATGGGGCAAACAAGTTTGACCAAGAGAAAAAAGTGTTGTTGCATTGCATAATACATTGTGTTAGTCCCACATGAAGGTGTTGAAGGTAAGCATGGGATATGCTATTGGGATTTGAAAATTAGAAAATATGACATAGGCCATCGAGTTGGTAAGGCATTGAGAAATATAGTTCAACCTATTGTTGACTTGGTCAGCACCTCCTTCAGGATTTGTGAAATGTGCTTCCTCTCGCCTCCCATGGATCCTTGTCTCTGGCTGCTCTCTCATTCATTAATAGCTTGATCTTTTGGTGTAACAGCAATGGTGTTTGGTCCTAAATTGGTATCAGAGTGTTTGGTTATGGGTTTGAATCCCAAGAGGCCTTCTTCATTCTATTGATGTAAAACCCTCAATCAGTGTTGAGGGGGAGATTGTTGACTTGGTCAACACCTCCTTCGAGATTCATGACATGTCCTTCCTCTCGCCTCCCATGGATCCTTGTCTCTGGCCGCTCTTGTTACTACTTATCAGATTGCCATTAGTTTTATGTCAAAGTTATACTATATATTCTAGTCGGTTAACACTACTGAATCATGTAGTCAGTATACACAGAGAAGTTGGTATGCACAGTCTAGTTGGTTACAGAAGAAAGCAGTCACAGAACGCAGTATACACCGAGATGTCTACCGGGTATCTTTTCATGTCTACCGAGTAGTAAATATGACACATCAAGTTGATATACACTGAGTAAAATGTGTTACCAGATTCATTGAACTTGGACATGCATATGAAAACGTGTTACAAGATCGAGGCACATCTAACCATTATCACATTGGAAATTGCACTAGAAGATTGTGTATGATTACGAGGTCATCTAACCAATGAAATATTTTGCATTATTATTCATTCAATAAATTGTGTTTGTAAGATCGAAGTAATGAATTGGATCACCATCTTAAGAGATCTATTTATACAGCATGAGTTAAGGGTGAATGTATGCATGTAAGAAGACTGTTACAAAGACACAGTGGTCACTGAGAAGGTTTTCAGAGAACAGTTGAAGAACAGAGTAAATAGAAGGGTTTACCGAGTTACTATATGGGTTACTGAGGTATGCTATAAGCAAGGTAATCTATTCCGAGCACATAGAATTTGCTATAACATTTTAGATGTAAAGTTGCAGATATTTGTAATGATTTTATTGTAATATTGTGAAGTTGAAAGAGAAACCTTTAATAGGGTAAAAGACTCTAATCAAGTCTATAAATTGTAAAGCCTCTAACCAGGTACAGCATTTAGATTAAGTGTTGTAAAATCCTTTAGCAAGGTAGATCTAATAGATCTTGTTACTCCTAATAGGGTAAGCTATCAGAAATAGCTAAACATGTATCTCTAACCAAGCACTCTTTATTATTGCAGTAGTGAAGTTGTGGGTGCCATCCCCACCAAAGTTTTTCTCTCTAACCAAGAGTTTCTGCGTAAACAAAATATATGTGTTATTGAGTGAATCATGTATTATTGTTATCTATTAGTTTTAGCTTTATTTTATGTTATTGCACTATTTGGTTTATGCATAATAGTAAAGATATTGTTCAAGAAAAGTTTTCGAGTACTGATTCACCTCTCCCCTCTCAATACATTAGCTTTCCATATTGGGCCTAACAATTGGTATCAGAGCTTTAATCTTGGAAAAGGGTTTAACTACCTAAAGAGAAAGATCTTATCAATGGAAGGCTACAAAAAATCTCGGAGGATTGTGTATCTACAAGAAGAGTTGGATCATGCTAATCAAGTGATTGCAAAAATGCAGAGGCAAATGCATAAATCTCTAAAAGTGAGAAGAAGATTATCTGATGATTTGCAAGACTCTCAAGAGTTAGTGGAACAAATTGAGACATCATCTGAGAACAATATATCTGAAGAAACTGAAGAAATGATTAGAGTATTGAAAGAAAAGAACAAAGCACTGGCTAATCAACTAAAAGCAATGAAAAGAGAACATGAACATTTCAGCACACAGATGACTAAAAATCTTGATGCATTAAGGACAGCTAAGGATAAAGCAAGAGATCTAGAAAGAGAGAAACAACAACTTGAAGTCTTAGTATCTGATAAGAATGATGAAATCACAAGGTTAACTGGAATTCAACAAAACCTGTCAGATCAACTAGGTTATGCACATCATGAAACAATTCTAAAGAATGAAGAGAACCAAGCATTGAGACTTGAAATATCAAAGTTGGCGGATGAGCTTGAAAGAAAGAAGAAATTCAAAGAAACACTGAAGAAGAGTTATGAAGAATCAAATATGTTGGATGAGAAACTAAATACAAGAAGACCCAATAGAGATGCAAGACTCGGTTACAAAGGAAAAGACTCTACCGAGAAAGGAATTCATACTACCAAGAGAGGAGAATCATCAAAGCAAGTTGGAAATAGGAATAACATCAAAAGAAAGAAGCCTACTTGCAACTACTATGGAAATCAAGGTCACACTGCCAACATATGCCAGATTAGAAAAGGTAAGCAACCGAATGTCACTAAGTCAAATGGTTATTGTTACAATTGCAATAAATATGGTCACACATCTAATCAATGCAGGACAAAGTCTGTTAACAATTATCAGAAGATGAAATTCAAAGGGTTTTGTAAAAACTACAATAGATATGGACATAGTACCGAGAAGTGTTGGATTAAGCAAAAGAACTATATGTGGTATGCACACCAAGTAAATGCAAGAGGTTACCGAACTCACACAGATCCTTACCGACAGTATTCTGTAGTACCATGGGATTACAATACAAGGATATGGTGTTGTGGGAGATATGGACATATAAGTGCCAACAGTTTTATAAGGTTTGGAATGAACAACTGAAGATCATGGAGAAATCCTGGTATGGCATATTTTCATTGTCACAAAGTTGGACACTTGGCTGAAGATTGCAGAGATCAACCTAGAAAAGACACTGAGGAAATAAAAGAAAAATTAAAGATGATTTGGATAAAGAAGGAAATTGTGTCAAATGAAGAAAGCACCTTACCTACCAAGCTAGGTGCACCTATTCCAAATTAATCGATAAAGGTATGACGGGACTGCATTCTCTGAAGGTTAAAATCTTAACAGTTCCTATTCTATGATGTACTAAATTCAAAATCTGCATAGTTAAGATGTATTATTAAGTTTGAAATTCTATCAAAGTCTTTTGAAGCACAATATAGGAAACCTATCAAGTCGATGTATATAGGAAGCCTGTCAAGTTGGTAAATGAAGGAAGCTTGGTTACTCGGTTAAAATGAAAAAAAGAGAGTAAATCGGTTAAAGAGGAACCGAGTGCATTTAATGTTTTTGACCTAAACCGCACAGAGCCCGATAAAGTATTTTGTGTACTTAAAAGCATTTTCGCGGTCATTTACACTTACCAAGTTTTCAAGAGAGCAGAGCAAGCAATTCCAAGGTGATCAAAACCTCATTCAAAGCAAATCCAAGGTATTTACATCAATCTCATCGCACTGTTAAGCTAGTTTACCGATCTTGTCAAATTGTTATTATCTGCTGAGTGTGATGCATCTCTCGTTTGAAATCCTGAAACCCTAAGGACTCTTTACTAGTTTTTACTTGAAATCTTAAATGGTGCCCAAGATCCCAGATCCCATAGTTGTCAAGAACGTAGAGAAGCCCTCACTGAAATACTCTTTGACTCCCAAAGTTGCTTCTGAACCAGATGACAAAACCACCTTTTCACTCATCCCAGATCGAGTATTGTTAGTCGAAGATGTGAGATTCTTCACCAAATGTTGTGTTGAAGAACTCTGTGATGTTGAAATCAGAGACACCTATGATGAGCTATGTACTGATGGTAAACTGAACAGCAAGTATGAACACATCAAAGTCAAAGGATTAACTGAAGTCCTAACCTATCCCCGTGTGTTCAAACCCTAGTGGGTCAAGTTTGTTCTAAGCATATTTCATGATGATTTCATGTGGCTAGAAGAGCAACCATTTTAAAATCACCAAGGAAATCATTCATCTGATCACCGGTTATCCTATCTATGATCATGCCCGAGCACAGAAGATGATATCATGGAAGGAATTAATCAGTTTAACTGGAGTAGAATCTGATTATAGAGGATTGAAACTGAACAATGTCAGTGATGCTGAACTTAAGTTTTCTATTAGAGTAATTGGTTACTGTTTCTTTCAATCAGCAAGGGAAAACAGTGTACCCTGTGCAGTAGTTGACTTAGCTTATAAAATTGTGAAAAAGGGAATGAAAGTTGACTTGTGTGAAGTGTTATTGAAAAATCTGTTTGAGAATCTGAACACAATAAGGAAGCCGAAGAAGAACAACTCGGCAACTACACTAAAGTTTGGTTCACTTCTTGTATGCATGTTTTTCTACTTTGAAAAATTCTTTCCATCAGTCGGTAAAGTAGTTTGGGAGCTACACCGACCAATAACCCATCAGATTAATGACTTCATCAAGAAGTTAGGAGATAATTTCAATGATATCATGGATGACTACTTTAGTAAATTTCAAGAGAAGATGTACAACAGGTATCGAATCCCACCCCAGCTGGTAGAGAAATACAAAAATGACATATGCTTTGAGGTAGACATCGATTACTGTTATGTGAATGTTGTGGAACCAAGGACTCAATCTTTTCCACCTATGGGTTACGAGATTGACTTTGACATCACACAACAACAAATTGATGCATTTCTTACATTACCAAGGCATGCTACCAAGATGAGGTATGGAACCTATGAAGAAGTAAAGGAAAAGGTAAAAATGAGCATTGTAGTACCCAAAGCTACAAGAAAGGCTACAAAGATGATTAAGGCATTATTTGAGAAATTAAAAGAAGAATCTTCCTCTACACCTATCAAAGGTACTCTTGCCATCACCGAAGAGGAATCTGAAGCTCAAGAGGCAGCTATAACACTGAGCACCGAATTGCCTAAGGGTAAAGTGTTAAAAAGAAAGAAATAGGACACTTCAAAGACCCTACCGACTCCACCTCCAACAAAGAGACCTAACACAAGAGCATCTGGAGCATCACCAAGTAAGAAACAAAAGAGTGTTACTATTCCCAAGGTAACAAAAACATACAAGAAATCTACTCGGAGACTCATTTTGGCAAAAGAGTCTAGTGATATAGAATCTGAGGATACAAACAAATTCCAGATTGTCAAGAGCAAGAAGGTGGAACAAGAAGGTGGAAGTATGCAATGGACTCAGAGAAACAAATTAGAGAAAGAAGTCTAGTCCATCTCTTTCCTGATATGTCAGTAGCTGAAATAAAGGAACATCTGACAACCTACAATTCAAAGTTTCTTGTCAAATAGAGAGCCTTAAAATTGATGAATGGGCTATATATTGATGTAGAAAATGAGACAAAAGCAAAGTGGCAGGAAATATTCAAAATCAAGGATGCCAGTGAACAAGCTACAGTTGAAATTGTTGATGTCACCGAGCATGATCCTAATGTCACCGAGCAAGGTCCTAATGCTACCGAACAAGACCCTGCGGACACCATTCAAAAAGATGAAGATGTCATGGATACAGAAGCACCGGAGCAAGAAATGATAGAAGGCACTACATATGCAAAACTTGTATGTAGAAAATCCATTTTAGAACAAGTTTAGCCTTATCCACCAGTCAATCAACCTGTCTCTACCAAAACTCCTCAGGATACAGCATAAGGCACCAAAGGTCACAAGTCTACAGTAGGAGAAGATACTACTCTAGAACAGACCTCACAAGCACCTTCGAGCACTAAAAATATTGCAGTTGAGACACCCAGTACCGAGACACCAAAAGACACCACAGCGGCTACAGGAATCGACCAAAGTGTTTCCTCTATCGAGCAACCTACCGAGGGTCAGCAAGCCTCACAAGCTATTGTCTTGGTCCAACCGGCCAAAGGTAAAGAAAAGAAAGTGAAAAAGCATAGTTTCAAAGTTGATTTATCTAAACCAATAGTGTTGCCCAATGTGGATATATCAAAATTAAAGGGACAAGCACTCATTGATTTTGGTGAACTATGCAAAGCAAAGGCCGAACAAGAAAAATAGATGGCCATACAAAAGAAGAATAAAGTACTTCAGAAGGTGAAGATACTACTATCAAATATGCTACCTACAGCTACAGTGTCAACCGATGCAGCCATCCACATTCAACTAGATGAACTCCTTAATCAAATAGAAACATCCAGAGTTGATGCATCTGAGTATTTGAGCAAGCTGAAAGACAAAGAGCTCACTACAAAAATGATAGAAGAGGTACAGAAAGCTCTAGCTATTGGCAAAGTCAAACTTGTCAAATTTATTGCTGAGTTGACTCCTCAACTCAAGCACATTCATTATTTATTTCAGAAACTCTACACATTTTCTTCATTCATTAAAGACATTAAGAATAAAACAGAGACAATTGAAAAAGAGATCACCAATCTCTCAAATAAGTTGACCATAGAGCCAAATTCAATTCAGAATTTTTATACAAGGTTACAGCAACTCATGGCTCAACAATTGGACTTAAGAAAAGAAGAACACAAGATCAGGATGGACATAATGAAACTTCAGACATTATTCCTTCCTCACCTTTCATCAACCCAAGAATAGATCAACCGAGCCACATACTTGTCTACTACACAAGAGGGAAGCACTCTTGATGGCTTAATATCACTATTGGCTGATATTTGAGCACAAAATTCTTTAATGGACAGTGTAAAGGATGCACTCTCTGTTGCTCTCACCGACACCTGGAACAAGTACAAATCTATTTTTGACTAGTTACCGCCCCCGGATGGAAATTAAGTTTTTAATGTTTGTCAAAAAGGGGGAGTGATACTATATTTGTGGAATAATATGATATAGTCTTGGGGGAGTGATACAATATATTTGGGGAGTGATACAGTTTTGATATAGTATTCGGAGTATAGTATATAGGGGGAGTATACCAAGCAGAGTAAGCAAACTAAGCAGAGTATCCAAGAGCAATGAACCGAGCAGTATACAAGACAGTAAGCAAAGCACACAGAAAAGATCACCAAGCATGCAAAATCAGAGTTATGTATAGTATATTGACAAGGGGAGTAAATCTGATATATTATTTCATTGACTATTGTATATACTGTCAGTATAGTCATTTTGCAAAGTATATAGATTTTTGAGTTATAACTTTGAAAGTAGTTTTTTGTCAAACATCTCAACTAATGTCAAAAGGGGAGATTGTTACTACTTATCAGATTGCCATTAGTTTTATGTCAAAGTTATACTATATACTCTAGTCGGTTAACACTACCAAATCATGCGGTCGGTATACACAGAGAAGTTGGTATGCACAGTCTAGTCAGTTACAGAAGAAAGGAGTCACAGAACACAGTATACACCAAGTTGTCTACCGAGTATCTTTTCATGTCTACCGAGTAGCAAATATGACACACCGAGTTGATATACATCGAGTGAAACGTGTTACCAGATTCATTGAACCTGGACATGCATATGAAAATGTGTTACAAGATCGAGGCACATCTAACCGTTATCACATTGGAAATTGCACTAGAAGATTGTGTATGATTATGAGGTCATCTAACCAATGAAATATTTTGCATGATTATTCATTCAATAAATCATGTTTGTAAGATCGAAGCAATGAATTGGATCACCGTCTTAACAGATCTATTTATATAGCATGAGTTAAGGGTGTATGTATGCATGTAAGAAGACTGTTATAGAGACACAGAGGTCACCGAGAAGGTTTTCAGAGAACAGTCAAAGAACAGAGTAAACAGAAGGGTTTACCAAGTTACTATATGGGTTACTGAGGTATGCTATAAGCAAGGTAATCTATTCTGAGCACATAGAATCTGCTATAACATTTTAGATGTAAAGTTGCAGATATTTGTAATGATTTTATTGTAATATTGTGAAGTTGAAAGAGAAACCTTTAACAGGGTAAAAGACTCTAATCAAGTCTATAAATTGTAAAGCCTCTAACTAGGTGCAGCATTTAGATTAAGTGTTATAAAATCCTTTAGCAAGGTAGATCTAATAGATCTTGTTACTCCTAACAGGGTAAGCTATCAGAAATAGCTAAACATGTAGCTCTAACCGAGCACTCTTTATTATTGCAGTAGTGAAGTTGTGGGTGCCATCCCCACTGCAATTTTTCTCTCTAACCAAGGGTTTCTGCGTAACCAAAATATATGTGTTATGGAGTGAATCATGTATGATTGTTATCTATTAGTTTTAGCTTTTTTTATTTTATTGCACTATTCGTTTTATGCATAACAATAAAGATATTGTTCAAGAAAATTTTTGGAGTACTGATTCACCCCTCCCCTCTCAGTACATTAGCTTTCCATAGTGGGCCTAATAGCTCTCCCATTTGTTGATAGCTCGAGCTTTTGGCGTAATGGAAGTAGTTTTTGGTCCTAAACTGGTATCAGAGCCCTACGTTCCCTATTTGGAAAGCTTTCTTTAATTTGGGTAGATTCTGGTGTGTGAACACATTGGTGATGTATGATTCATCCTCCCCTAATGTACCAAAGTTTGATGGCACAAACTATGTCATCTGGAGTTCTAGAATGGAAGTCTATTTGTCCTCCTTAAGTTATGATGGTTGGATGTCAATTAAGAATCATCACAATGTCTCTGCTACTCCTATTAATCTTGAATCAAAAAGAAGATATGAGTGCAATATTGGGAAAAGAAGGTTATTCTTAGTGGGTTGTCTGATAATGTGTCTTTGAAGGTTAAGAAATGTAAATCTACCAAGAAGGTATGGGATGAATTGAAGAAAATATATGGTGAAGAAACTACCACTGTTGAATTAAATTGTGAGAGGAAGAAGATTAATGGAGCAGATAAATGGAAAGATGATAAAAGCATATATGTTAAGTGCTACAGCAAAGATGAAGAGAAAACTCATCTATTCATGGCTCAAGAGGTCCAAAGTGAGAAGAAAACATCAAAGAGTGATAATGAAACTCAATCCAGAATGTAAAATATATTTAGAAGTGATGATGAAGAAGAAGAGGAAATTGAAGCTAAGGTTGATCTTGAAGGTGATCTTGTGAGTTCACTTGAAGAACTCAAAAAGGCGAGGAAAGAATGCAAAAATGTTAAGTATGCTACTATTGATGACCAAGACATATTGAACAAATGTCTTGATGAGTTTGAGCAAAATATTTTAGATCTAAGAACACAATTGAATGAAGCTAAAAGGATGTATGAGGTCACTAAATCAGATTTGGAAGTTAAGGAGAAGGAGTATTGAAAGTTGGAACAAGAAGTGATGACTCTAAGAAAAGAGCTTGAGAGTTGCAAGGATGAACTCAATCTAAGGAAGAAGTATGAGGGCAGCACTAAGGCTTTGGATAAGATGTTGAACAAGCAAAAGCACTTCAAGGATACTATAGGCATTGGATTTGAAAAAGTTCAATGTTCTACTAGAAAGGACTCATCCAAGAAGGAATTACACTTTGCTTCTTCAAGTGAAAAGGATAATGGTCAAACCTTCACAGTCAAGAATGCTCCAAGAAAGAAAATTGATCTAACCATTACTACTGAAGGTTTGAAGACATAGGTTGTTGCAACAAAGAAGAACAATGTTGATTCCAAAGGAAAAGATAAGAAAAATGAAGATGGCTTCATCAGAGATAATAACCCAAGAAGGAGATATAGAAGATCTAACTATTTTGTTGTACACAAGACTGAGAACAAGAGGAAATTAGAACATATGACTGCTGCAAATGAGCATCTCAGGATCAGCTAAAAAGGAATAAGGGATGGAGCAAACCAGTTAGCAAGATCTCCACACATTTGGCAAAATAAATTTGTATGTTACAAGCCCTCCTTCTTTGGTTATTGTTTTGCATGAAAAGGTTATGGGCATAGAGAAAGTGAATGTAGAAATAGGTTTATGAGAAATCTAGATGCATACGAGCATAAAATTTTAAAGGGTAGATTTATGCATAGATCTTCTCCAACAGTGGGAGAAAGAATGTTTTTGTTGTCCTAAGTGATAGGGATGTTGTATGTTATAGTTGTAAGAAACTTGGTCATAAGAGTAATGAATATAAAAGAAAGTCATATCAGCCAAATGGCAGCTCCTACACCTCCTCCTACAATAAAAATGTAATGAATAACTATAATGGTCATTATGTAAGACAAGTTTCTACATGGAACAAAGTCATAAATGCTCCTAGAATGTCAAGAAATAGATTGGTTCCATCAGTTGGTCACACTAGTATGGTTTGGGGAAGGAGAACAAATCAATTCAGCAGAAGCTCCTCTGTTCCTTTGTTTGGGATGAACACAGTGTGCTACAACTGCAACAATTTTGGCCATACTGTAAAGGTTTGCAGATCAAGGGTAGTCAAGCAAAGGAAGATGATCAATGCTACTCCAAATGTTGTAAATGAGATACAGAGGGAGATCAAGCAAATCTAGAGGAGAAATTGTAGTCAAGGAGATGAGAAAGGAAAGAATGTATTCATGAGTAGGCATTGTGTATTTCTTGCACAAGTGACATCTCTTTAAATTAAGGAGATACAGGACCTTAGGGGGAGCTAGACATGATAATATATTTCACCCCCAAATTTTGAAATGGACAAGTGTAAGGACATGATGTTGCAGATGAGAGGAAATAGTGATAGAAAAAGTTGTCAATAAGGATGATTGTTTGTGTTGAGTTAGTTAAGATTTTGTATATCTATTGTAGTTGCCTATTTTGGAATAGTTTATGCCTTGGCAGAGATTAAGGTTTGGAATTGTTGGCTTACAATTATAGTTTATTGTAAATTGCCTTTTATTGTGGTTGCATACTTTAAATATACATGGTTGAATATGGCTGCAAGTATTGAACATAATTAAGAAGGTAACTCATGATGTGAAGAAGGTCAAGATTAAGAGATTGTTGGCAATTATTACAAACAAAGATGTTGCAACAAAACTTATATGATGATATGGATCTATGTCTTCATATTGTTTGTTTCATAGATATTTGTGGCAATATTCTATTTCAGCAATGATAGGATGAAAATCTTTGGATCAGCTAGCTAATCATAATGGTGTAGCAAGGTAATGTAAGAATTAGTGGTTTAAGAAGACCAAATGAGGAAGTTGAAAAGGCAAGGACAGAGACTGCAGATAAGTTGTTTGAAGTGGCAAGACATGAAGAGAAGAGTAATAGAGCTAAGAGTATGTGTGCAGCAAACGGAAGAAAAGAGAGGACAGACCAGGAAGTGTGTTGATTAGTTCAAGGAAATGAGAGAAGAATGGTATCACATGTAAAATCAAAAATTAATCAGAATAGAATTTTGCAGTAGTGAAAAGGAAGGAGACCAAGCATGATAACAAAGACTGTGTAATGCTCATGTTGTAAATAAAAAGGAAATGTGTGAGAGTTGTGTATTTTATTTGGTCCAGGGGTAGCATGTAACTTCAAATTATAGGTCTCTAAATCTATGTGTGCTCCAAGGGATGATGGAGTATGTTGGCTTGGTTCTCAAGGGGAGACACATTATTGCCATTCAAGGTCAAAAAAATGTATATGTTGGTGATGGATCACAAGGGGGGTTGATTAAACTTGATCGAAGTTCATTTTTGTAATGTTGAATCACATCCAACATATATTATAATAATCGTTCATCTAGATATATTGATGTATTGACTCATGTTCTAAAGGGAGAGAGTGAAAGTTAGATAAACTTTTATAGGAAGCAGAATTGCACACTATCATATTGGTACATTAGCCATGGGGATAAAATGCACATTTCTAGCAGCATGCCAATCTTTTTTTCTCTCAAAGGGGGAGAAGTATTTCAGTTGAGGTGTTTTCTAGAATACAATGAGAGGCTATTCCAGCAAAGATATACGCCTGAAGGGAAAGTTTGGGTGTTATTAACACTATGTGTTATTGACCATATGTGTAGTGCAGTTATCCAAGGGAAAGATCTATGTTTTTAAGCTTAGAGAAGGAGGAGAGTGATGATTGGTTGATGGATGGTTGTCCTAGCTTTTTCCATTGTTGTCAAAGTGGGGGAGTGAAGATTAGTGTTGACATCAATGCCAAAGGGGAAGATTGTTGGAATTAAAGTTGTCATTGATGTCAACATGTGTGTGTGCAGGGTTGATTTAATGAAGTTACAGAAGAGATCACTGTGTTGCCATTGATATCAACAAGGTCATGTTGCAAGTTGCAGTTAAGATGATGTAGTGGGCAGAGATGCGACATGATATGTGCCCCAGAGGAAGATCAAATTGATAGATATGGTGTTGCATCAAGTTAGCAGGGTTGTGCAGGTTGAATGAATATGCATGAAGGTTGCATGGAGTCAATGGTCTCAAATAAGATAGAGAGGACAATGGAGTCAACTATTGGACTTGCAGGTGGATAGAGGACCAAGCCATAGAGATGTGATGGCACGGGGCAAACAAGTTTGACAAAGAGAAAAAAATGTTGTTGCTACATCACATAACACATTGTGTTAGTCCAACATGAAGGTGTTGAAGGCAAGCATCAGATGTGCTATTGGGAATTACAAATTAGACAAAATGGCATAGGCCATCGAGTTGATAAGGCATTGAGCAAACTAGTTTTACTAAGAAAAAGTGAAGGGATACCAAAAGAGAACATGAAGTATGTCATTGGGATGTGAAAATGGACAATGAAGACTCATGTCAAAGTGTTGGAAATAAACTAGGTGGTTTGATCTAACTCAAAAAGGGTATGATTTTTGTTTGACTAACATATCATGTTAATCACACTCTGATGCAAGGATATGTCCATAACACATCATGTTATCGCTAAGACTATCTTGCAGTCAACACTTTGTGTTCACAAATGGCTTTTGCAAAATAGTGATAGGAGACGAGAGATGCGCATAACACGAAGGTTTCTGATTCTTCGCTATTTCACAGAGAAACATGTTGTGCAGATTAAGTGAGTTGTGAAATTATGAAACACGCATAATACATGTTTTATTGACCTCCTGCGAAACCAAGAGAAGGTTTTCACTAATTTGCAATCAACTTTTATAGTTGACCCATTGACTAGATGAAACCGTGATAAGGGTTTAATGTGACACATGCTCTATCATATCTACATTCGACTTTCCATGTGGCAGGAGTTTGTTGGTTTGCTCGGGTCAATTTGGCTACATGTGGGTCCCTCCCTCCTTCTACGCACTCAGGCATTTTTCCATTTTGCATTCAAACATCTAGGTTGACCTAGGCTCTTGGCGAAGCAGTGAAAAAGAAAATGTAAACGTGGGGTGAAAGATAATGTAACCGCTAGTGAACAAAGATACATGCAAAGTATTTTTGTTGGGTCGTGGGTTAAACCTTTTGGTTGACCTAACCCATAGCGAAACTGTGAAAAGGCATGATGTTTTCGCCATTTCACAGAAATGACTTCCAGGATGTTTTAACCGTCAGCGATGTAGAAAAAGGGGTTTTAGGTTATTTGGCATCCGCATAACATGAGTGTTAGTTGCATTGTAGTTTTCAATAGTTTTGTGTAGCCCAACTGTTGACTTGTCGAAGTGGGCGGTTGACGATCGTTGATTGGAGGCTATGGATAAATCATTGAAGATTTGTTAGGCCATATCTGCATGTTGATAGGGAAGACAATACACGTGGCTACTGACCAAATTTTAACCAATGATTTTACATGCCAATAAAAATATTTTGATGCCATGAAATAATGTCGATAGACACAAAGGCCCACATGGAAGCTGACTGACATTGACCAAGCAACTTGAACATCAAATATATAGATATGTGGCTTACAGATGGTCGAGAATAAATGTTGATATGTCAAAGTTGGTGATTACTATGATTGTACATTTAAACAGGCAATTGTCGATCCAATCAATGTAGGAGGTTGGAGAATGCATTAATGGTGGATCTATTGTAGATAGGTGCATGGCTCGAGAGGATTTTTAGGAAGTGTTGACAAGTAGATAAAGATTGCTAAATATAGAAATCTATGTACAAAGAACAATAAGAAGATGAAAAGAATACATTTAATGGTAGCAGCCAATACGGTATGCAGGTCAAATTGGTTAGGAGCCCAAATAGATCTTTGAATCTATTTTGGAGGGAAAATCTCATGTACATAGAGATGATTAAATATAGAGGATAGGTAATGAGATTTGATAGGTTTAGATGAGGTAGGTGTGGAGTGTTGGAAGAGACAATGAGGTGGATGTTGAACTGAATGAATTAGGCGATGAACCAAAAAATATAGTGTATGGACTCTAGAAAAGAAAGAGTTGAGGAGAAGAAACTAAGAGAACAAGAAGAGTTGCAGAAAACCAGAGAAGTGAGGATAGCACATAAAAGTGTTTGTTGCAGGTGTCAATAACACAATGCTAGTGCGGGTATAGTAATGCTAAAGAGGTTATATGCAGAATGTTCAATTGTAGAGAGAGTGAGACACAGAGTGGAAAGAGAAAATAAATAGTGAGCAGCAGAGACCTGACACCAAAGAGTGCAGAGCCAAGGCAGATAACTTAGTGGGTTATACACATTGTGATATGGAGACAAAGCAGATTGACTAAGTTGCAACCAGTGAGTAGGGTGCAAAGAAGAGTAGGGAAAAGAAGGTTGATAAAAAGGGGTTGGCAGCAGAAGACAAAGTGCAGAGGATAGAGATTGAGAGTGGGGAAGAGTCACACAATCTCAAGCACAGATAACATAATGAGCAAGCAGCAAAACAACAGTAAAGTGTTACAAAACTCATTTGTAACAAGGTTCTTTCATTGTATTATTTTTTTATTGTCAAATCTCTGAGTCGATTCTCGGAGCAAGGGCAGGTGCTCCTTTGAGTGGATGCTCATAAAGATAGGGGTTGGTGCTCCTTTGGATTGGTTCCCATAAATGTTGTAATAAGTGATTTACTTGTGATGTTGAATTGGAGCTAGTAGACTCCAACAACATTCTCACTGATTTTTTTTCCCACCGTGGTTTTTCCTAGTACATCTTGTGTTATGGGCTTGCATTATATGTTTGTGTGTTAATATGCTTGAATATCTCTACTCATAGGTTCATAATCTTGATTGTTAATGTTTTAATCATTTAGATAGTTCAAGTTTTGTATTACCACTAATTCACACCCCTCTCAGTGGTCCATTTATGTTCATCAATGCCATCAAATAGTTATTTCCATTATTATCTTTTACATAGTAGACATTTCTATCTATTCTTGTATTTTTGCAACTAACTTCCCTATACATCCTTTTCTAATTTTACATCTAGAATTTTTAAATGTGACCTCATAACCTTTATTGCACATCTAAATTACACTTGAAAAATTATTCCTCGGACCTTTGCCATAGTAAACATCATCAGTCTTATCCTTACCATCAATTGTAATGCATCATTTTCCTTAAATAGGTGCAACTTCCTCTCCTACAAATTTCACTAATCTACCATCATACTTATCAATTTTAATGAAATTACCTTTATCACCTATCAAATGGTTTGAGCAATCAAATTTAATGGTCCAAGCTTTTGGTTCACATTTAGCATGCAAAGAAGTCATTTTTTTCACAAGGTGTCCACCATTCTTCTTATTTTTTAATCTTCTATACCTTCCTTTATCCTCCTGTTTTATTGCTACAAACAAGAATTCTTCATGAGTATCATCACCATCTTCATCTTCAAATAAATGTGTCTCTTTTCAACAAAAACCTCTTTTCCTCTATCTCTGTCATTTATCTTTTTATGCCTATCACTACTTTTGTATATTTTTTTTCCTTTCATCATCATCAGATATTTTATTGTCTTCTTTATGCATACATCTGAAATAGGTGAAAAATATTAGGGTTTTACCCAATGATGATGTAAAATCACTAATATTTTGCATGGGTACCACTACATTAAAGAGGGATGAACCCAATAGATCTAGCCTCAAATCAACAAGGATAGGGTTGGGTATTTCTATTTAATTAACTAGATTGGAAATTGATACCCTCTTTAGGTTGAATTATAAAAATGTTGAAATTAGGGTAAATGTGTTGGAATTGAAGTAAAAATTTATAAACAATGAGCTACAATCATCGGATCAAGCCATGAACCTGGATCTGATTAATATATGAGTGTTCGGATCTATTCCCAAAAGGTCATCCTAATTTTTCAGGACCAAAATGCTTGTCACCCTAGTCCTACACATTTTTTATTATCCAAGGGGAACCTATTTGTCTCTATGAATAATGAAGACCTTTAGAATCATAGCTTTCCACATGTTCCTACACAGAGTAGAGAAGGGAAAATGATTGGTAATAGGGGTTTGCCTAAGTCAAACCCTAGTTTATGAATTAACCTTGAATGAAATATTGTAAATATTGAAATAAATAATAGAGAGGTATACCTCAAGTCTGCAATTGATGATAATGATACTTTTCTTCTTGAATGTAATTGCATATGTTATATGAAATGGAATGCACATTACAAATCCCTAATCGTACACATATTCTTGCATATGAATAATGTAATTTTGATTCATAATGATCAAATAAAGAAGATGTAACCTTAAAAATATCTGAAAAATGCTTGATGATGAATGCTTCATAGATGCACAGATGCTTGATCACTCTGAGTCTTAGTTAGTTAGGATGAAATTAGGTTGATAAAATGTCTTTATATAAGGGTATCTATGTCAATTACCGATTAGGCTGACCTCCAATGGTCATATAGAGCCACAAATTTCATTTCTCCTTGGAGAGATAGGACCCATCTCCTACTTCAAAATAGGTCCCAACTAAAGGGGATCACGAAATTGGGCACTTTGGTCCTCCTCAATTAGAGACCATGGTTTATCCCTAGGAGAAGGATATCCCTCTATGAAATTAGTTGAAAAGTGTACATGACATCAAAATTTGGGTTTAAGGCATTGAATAGACCCGAATAGGAGATGAGAGAGAGACACACTAAAGTAGGGGCACAAACATGAGGTGTAAATTGGCCTGATGATAATTTATGATGCTATAACATCTAGAAGCATAATGACCAATTCTACCATAGCTAAAGACTTTTAGAGGTAACATACCTTTGTAGTTTTGATTCCTCTTCTCAGTCTTCTTACAAAGTTTGCTTCAAGCTCATCCAGCAGTTTAGCTTTGGGCTTCTTCAATACATTGAATATCTCTTCTCTCCTCTCCTTTTTGATATCATCCAGTTTAGTAATCTCAGAAGCAAATAGTGAACCATGAAGTTGGTCTAGAGTGTACTTATCTAGATCATTAATTTTCTTAATAGAAAACCTCTTTAACTTGTAGGATTTAGGCAGTGTCAGCAACACTTTTCTCACAGCATCACTTTCTTCCATTTTTTCACCAACACCTTTGATAGCATTTGTAACCTCATTTCACCTATGTATATATCATTCAATGATCTCATCATCAAACATCCTCATGTTCTCAAATTTGTGCTTTAGATTTGTCAATTTATCTTGCTTTGACTTAAATCACCTGCATATACACTTCTATTGTTGTCCTAGATTTATTTAGCAGTCTTCAATCCCACAACTCTATCAAATATTTCATCACTTAAGAAACTAACAATGGTGTCTCTTTCCTTGGTATTATTCTCAAAATATTTGATTTCATCTGGAGTTTGTAGAGGACCATTCTATGGGGAAACATATCCATTCTTGACAATTTCTCTTATTCCCTATAGTAGAGATGATAAACTTATAAAGCATTGAGAGGGGGGGGGGGGTGAATCAGTGACAGCAAAAACAAAACCACTTTAAACACAGATTAGTAAAGATACTTAACCAGTTTACTTAATACTATGCATGCAATCCAAAATGATATTAAAGCATCCACAACAAGTAAAACATCCACCATAACACAAGTTTTTATACATGGAAAACCCAACAGAGAAAAAATCACGGTGAGATGGGACTCACAAGTTAACTATCTGTAGTATTAGGTAATTGACCGGTTAAGGTCTACAAAATGTTCTGCTAGGAGCGAATATTGTTAAAGATCCCAAAGCTCTGTTAGAGCTATACCCTATTAAAGGTAGTACCCTGTTAGGAGTGACCTC
This sequence comes from Cryptomeria japonica, assembly GCF_030272615.1. NCBI lineage: Eukaryota > Viridiplantae > Streptophyta > Pinopsida > Cupressales > Cupressaceae > Cryptomeria > Cryptomeria japonica. The sequence continues at coordinate 214,200,718 of NC_081414.1, read as the reverse complement.
GGTAGAGGATTTCAAACCCAAACTAATGGATCACCTTGTTAAAGGATTTGTACATTGAAGCTTGTTAGAGCTTACTCGGTTAAGGGATTTAATTGTTGTAGTGATTAGAAAACAATAGGTGGTGTGATCTAGAAGTAGCAGAACTTTCTTGAATAGATCTTCTTCTGCTCACTCAAAAATGCATAACTGACATACTCTGTTATGCCTTCAATAAATCGCAACAACTTAACACTTCTATCTCACATTATAAAAATAGTTCATCATAATGTTATTATATAGACATTAGATTTCATGCCGGCTCAGGAATCATATCACAATTTCCTAGGTGTGGTGTATCTGGACAGTCTAACATAACTCATCATAGATTGCCACCAAATCTGTCGATTAGGGATACCTCATCATGATCGGTGATAATGATGGACTTGAAAAGAATTGAGAGGGGGGGTGAATCAGTGACACCAAAAATAAAACTACTTCAACCACTAACAGGTAGATGAACTTAACAAAACTTTTAAACACAATGCATACAATCCAAAATGATATAACAACATCCACAATAAGTAAAACATCCACCATAACACAAGTGTTTGTACATGGAAAACACAAATAGGTAAAAACCACGGTGAGATGGAACTCACAAGTTAACTATCTGCAGTAATAAATAACTGATCGGTTAAGGTCTACAAAGTGCTCTGCTAGGAGCGAATCTTGTTAGAGATCCCAAAGCTTGATTATAAGCTATACCCTATAAAAGGTAGTACCCTGTTAGGAGTAACCTCGGTAGAGGTTCTGAATCCAAACTAATGAATCACCTTGTCAGAGGATTTGAACAATGAAGCTTGTTAGAGCTTACCCGGTTAGGGGATTTTAATTCTGTTGTAATTGTTAAAAGACAACGGGATTTATTTGATCTATCTGAGTAGCATAATACTTACTTGATCAGATCCTTTTAAGTGTATTCAATATTTCTTCTCAACATACTCTTCAACTTAACTCTTTTGTCTTTGCACATAACATATCACTTTTGCTCATCTTTAAAATAACTAATTGTGATGTCAATAAATAGACATTTAGATTTCATGTCGGCCTCAAGAAATCTTAACATAATTTCCTAGGTGTAGTGTATCTGGTCAAGTGATCATATCTCATCACAAAAATACCACCAAAACTTGTCGGTGGTGATAACTCATCACACAATCTATAAATACCGGTTGGAACACTTAATACTAGTAAGAGTTAAACAGCTTATCCTGGATGCTTCTGAGATAGTCTTCGCTGGATCTTCATGTTGATGTTGAGACATGTAGAACCAAGTGGTTATCTCCATGCATATACCGGTTGTCGCCAAATACCAGTTAGAAATAAACCTCTAGTATACCGGTTGTAGTATAAACAACTTGAAGTCATATCGGTAGACAATATAAACATATGTGTGTATGTGTTTCATAAATGATAACATGTGATGAATTCATTACAATCATCATCAAGCCAACAATGTGTTAGGTCCTAGAGACAACTGAGAGGCGGGGGGGGTGAATCAGTTGTCTAATAAATTCAAACCAAAAACTTATTAACCAGCTTAATGTTTAATACCGGTAAACCAGTTAAGTATACCAGTAGACAGTGTTAACAGTAAATTGCCATACCGGTAAGAATTAATGCATGAAACATAAACACAAAGTCATCCACAACACATGACACCAATATTTGTAAGTGGAAACCCTGTAAGGGGAAAAACCATGGTGGGAAACCTTACCCACAATCAGATGATACTACTATAGATAGTAAGTGTACAAAGAGGGGTCTGCACATGCAGAAAGGCCAACAACCTAGAGCTCACTGCTCAATCACAAACGGGAGTCACACTGACTATAGTTGGATGGTTAAATCCAATAAGAATGTACTATACAAAATCGCATCTTCATATGTTGAATTCCGTACAGGTGTAATGTTGATATGCTTCTACAAAAACCTAACTTCACCTTCAGATGATGTCTTCGTGTATGCCTCTGTTTGATCTCGCATATACCTTCACTCAAATCTTTTTCGCATTCCACACTTGATCTTACAAATAAGATCTTACATTTATACCATACCCTAAGACCAATTTTAGTAGGTAAGTTCTACAAGATATTACAATAAAACATTTTACAAATAATATAATATCTGATGCAATAACTGATAAAACATGTCAGCTTAGTGCATTTATAACAATAATAAATCATCTCCATAGTGTGCCATGCTGATCTGGAAAAGATAAACCTGCCGGTGTAACCCTAGATAACCTGGACCTATTTGCTGGTAAAGGTAAATATGCAAATAAGAATATATCAATGATTAGTACTTCAAAATAAAGTGTCCACATGATGTCTTCAACATTACCAAGTGTCTTCCATGTCATTCCAAGTACCGGTGAACATTATATCCTGCCGGTTGATCATATACCGGTAATTGTTGCACAGATTATTGCTTGCCAGTGAATGTTGTTGGATCTCCAAAGTAGGTGTATTTAGTAGGTGTTAACATCAATGACAAAACCATACCAAAATACCAACAATCTCCCCCTTTGGCATTGATGGCAACACAAGATGGAAAAACCATCAAAGTGCCAAAATAGAAATGCCAAATACAAAAACCAACAATCTTCATTTCTCCCCCTAGGAGTAACAATACCAATCTTTAAAAAACTTTCCCTTAAAATCTCTTTTACTTTCCAAAAGGATAATGTGTTTTTCCATAGATATCTCTCCCCCTTTGACATCAAATGCCAAAGTCACGAAAGGTCAAGTTCATACAAAATACCAACCAATTCAATATACCAACTACTCCCCCTGAGAAGTAGCTTCCTCATCAAATACCGGAATAAAAGATTTGTCCATTTAATTTTGTCGGTTGATGACAATCATCAACTATCTAAGTCACTACCAGTGGTGGTATGACTCTGAGCTGATCTCTGAGGTACTCAAAAGTTTCCTTAGGCAAGGGTTTTGTGAAAATATCTGCAAGCTATTCTTTAGTATTCACATAAACCAGTTTTATCTCTTTTTCTTTAGCTTTTTCCCTTAGAAAATTTAGTTTGATAGAAACATGTTTTGTTTTAGAATGTAATACCAGATTTTTAGATATATCAATTGTTGCAGTGTTATCACAGTATATAGTAATAGGATCCTTGCATTTTACCTTTATGTCTTTCAACATTTGCTTAAGCCAAAGTACCTGTGTACAGTTTGTTGCTGCTGCAACATATTCTAATTCTGCTATTGATAAAGATGTACAACTTTGTTTCTTACTCAACCAAGAAACTAATCTTTTTCCAACAAAGAATGCTTCTCCAGTGGTGCTTTTTCTATCATCCACATCTCCTGCCCAATTTGCATCTATATATGCACATAGATCAAAATTTTCATCTTTAGGATACCATAATCCAAGATTTGTTGTGCCTTGCAAGTATCGGAAAATCCTTTTCACTGTTGATTCATGAATTTCCTTAGGATTACTCTAAAATCTAGAAACTATACATACTACATTCATAATATCAGGTCTGGTTTGTGTCAAATATAGTAAACCTCCTATCATAGATTTGTATCTAGTTGGATTAACAGGTGTAGATTCATCTCTTTGAGATAATTTGTCATTTGTAGTCATTGGTGTGCTTACTGGTTTAGAGTTCTCCATCCCAAATTTCTTAAGTAGTTCTTTCAAGTACTTAGATTGACTCAAAAATATACCTTTATCAGCCTGTAAAATCTACAATCCTAAAAAGAATTTTATTTCTCCTATCATAGACATTTCAAATTCTTGTTGCATTTCAAGAGAAAATTCTTTGCATAATTCATCTTCTCCTCCAAAGATTATATCATCAACAAATACTTCAATAATCAAGATGTCATTATTAGTTACTTTGTAATATAAATTGCTATCTGCATTTCCTTTAGTAAAACCAATCTTTAAAAGATATTTATCTAATCTTGCATACCAAGCTCTTGGGGCTTGTTTTAATCCATACAAAGCTTTTCTTAATCTGCAAACCATATTATTGTCATCTATCAAATAAAATCCATCAGGTTGTTCAATATAGACTTCCTCTTCAAGATCTCCATTCAAAAATGCACATTTAATATCCATTTGATAAACTTTGTAATCCTTGTGAGCTGCAAAAGCCAAGAATAATCTAACTCCCTCGATTCTGGCTACCGATGCAAAGGTTTCATTGTAATCAACTCCTTCTTTCTTATAATATCCCTTACACACTAGTCTTGCTTTATTTCTGACAACCTTACCATCTTCATTAAGTTTGTTTCTAAATACCCATTTGGTTCCAATTACATTTTTATTTTTAGGCCGGGGAACTAATGTCCAAGTATTATTTTTCTCAATTTGTCCTAATTCTTCTTCCATAGCTTTAATCCAAAATTTATCTTCACATGCCTCATTGATAGTTAATGGTTCAATTTGAGAAATAAGACATACCTCTTCATTTTCCAATCTTCCTCTTGTCATAACTCCTTTAAATTTGCTTCCAATTATCTGATCTTTAGAATGATTCAGTCTTACATACCGAGGTGTCTTAGTCTGTTGTTGTTCTTCAATTATTGTGGAATCCTCTGATGATACCGGAGTAACTGGATCATCATTATGTACCGGTGGATTTATTATAGGTTCATTGGTCATAATTTCTATTTCCGGTTCAGAGTCTATATATCTTGAAGTTCCTCTGAATTGTTCATCAATCTTTACATTTGTACTCTCAACAATTTTTTGTAATCTTTTATTAAAACATCTATATGCCTTGCTCTTAGATGAATAACCAAGAAATATTCCGTCATCACTTCTAGGATCAAACTTGCCAATATACTCATCTCTTCTAATATAACATTTACTTCCAAAAATTCTGAAGTACTTAAGAGTAAGAATATTACCAAACCATAGTTCATGAGTGGTCTTACTGGTTTCACCTTTGATGTGAACTTTGTTGAATGTATAGACAGCAGTGCTTACTGCCTCTCTCCAGTACACATGTGGTATATTTGCTTCTGATAACATACTTCTTGCTCCATCCAAGACAGTTCTATTTTTCCTTTCAACAACTCCATTCTGTTGTGGTGTCTAAGGTGTTGATAACTGTCTTTTGATTCCATTCACTTCACAGAATGTATTAAAATCGTTAGATGTGAATTCTCCTCCTTGATCTGATCTTAAACATTTGATTTTCTTACCAGTTTCATTTTCAACCATTGTTTTGAATAGTTTGAACTTTCCAAGTGCTTCTAATTTTTCTTTGAGAAAAGTAACCCAACACATTCTAGAATAATCATCAATAATTAGCATGAAATATCTATCACCTTGTAAGCTTTTAGTTCTAGTTGGACCACATAAATTGGTGTGAATTAAATCAAGAGCATTAGTGGATTTTTCTAGAATACTTTTGAAACTAGCTCTAACTTATTTTCCAAATTGACATTCCTTGCAAATTATATTCTGAGGTTTCACAATTTTAGGTAGATCTCTAACTGCCTTAGAAGTACTGATTTTTACCATGCAATCAAAATTTACATGACATAGTCTTTTATGCCATAACCAACTTTCATCTATATGTGCAATTAAGCATGCCTTTTCACTATTATTCAAATGAAAGATATCACCTCTAGTTTGATTACCGGTTGTAATTTCCAAACCAGTTCTATTCATGATTTTGCATTTTCCATTTTTAAATTGTAACTGAAAACCTTTCTCAACTAATTCACCAACACTTAGAAGATTATGTTTTAATCCTTCAACATAGTATACATTGTCAATGTTATGTTTACCATCAAGAGATATTGAACCCTTACCTTTGATTAAATAGGCTTTGTCATCTCCAAATCTTACTAAACCTCCATTGTATTCTTGAAAGTTCAAGAATTTACCTTTGTCACCAGTAATGTGATGTGAGCATCCTGAGTCAATAATCCTTTCATCCTTTGATTCAACTTTAGCTGCTAGGGCTTGTTCTACCGGTTGAGCAATAGGTGTCGGTTGATCTTCTATTATAGGAACAAAGACCCATCCATTGTCTACTGGATCCTCATCAGAATCATCAGTCACACCTTCATCAGCAATGTAGCAAGATTTATCTTTGTTCTTCTGAAATCTATCTCTCTGATATTTAGGATTGGGCTTGTATGTTCTTCTAGCTTCTTCTCTTAGTCTAGCATGTCTATCAGGGCATCTTGAAGCCATATAACCAATCTTATTGTAGTTAAAACATTTAAAGGGTGCTTTACCTTCATACTTACTTCCAATTCAACCTTTTGGCATTTTTCTTGCAAATAGTGCTTCAAGTTCTTCAAGCTCTTCATTCTCCTTCCTGGTTTCTTCAAGTTCTTTTGCATAAAAGGCTCTCCAATCTGATTTGTCAAAAGATGGAGTAGATGATGTTGATGCTTTGAAGGCCAAATCAGTCTTTATAGTAGCAACAGGACCAAATTCCTCAATTTCAAAAGCTGAAAGTTTTCCAATCAATGTATCCCTAGTTACTGATGTATTAGGCATTGTTCTCAACTCATTTATAGCAATAACCTTCATTTTATATGCCGGTGGCAAACCTCTTAAGATTTTTGAAACAATCTCATCCTCACTCAGGGTTCTTCCATAACATTTGATACCCAAAACAATTTCATTTACTCTTTCCATGAAAGAAGAAATCCTTTCATCTTCTTCCATTTTCAGATGTTCATACCTGACTCGGAAGCTTTCAAGTTTTGCAATTTTGACTGTGGAGTCTCCTTCATTAAGTGTTTCCAAATGATCCCAAATAGCTTTAGCAGTAGACCTATTTGATAATCCGATGATTTTTTGATCTGATAATGCGCTCAAGAGTGCTTATCTTGCTTTGCAATCATTTTCTTCATCTTTAGCTAAAGTAGTTGGAGTAGTCTAACCAGCTACAGCAGCAGTATAACCATTCTTAGTAACTTCCTAGATGTCTTTACCGATGCAATTCAGATGTGTCTCCATTCTAATCTTCCATATCCCATAGTTGGTTCCATCAAGTTTAGGACTATCCTTTCTGAAATAATTAGTAGACATTGGATCTCCTCAAGTTGTTAAACTTCTACAAAAAGAGGACTAGGCTCTGATACCAATTGTTAGGTCCCAGAGACAACTGAGAGGGGTGGGGGTGAATCAGTTGTCTAATAAATTCAAACCAAAAACTTATTAACCAACTTAATGCTTAATACCGGTAAACCAGTTAAGTATGCCGGTAGACAGTGTTAACAATAAATTGCCATACCAGTAAGAATTAATGCATGAAACATAAACACAAAGTCATCCACAACACATGACACCAATATTTGTACGTGGAAACCCTGTAAGGGGAAAAACCATGGTGGGAAACCTTACCCACAATCAAATGATACAACTGCAGATAGTAAGTGTACAAAGAGGGGTCTACACATGCAGAAAGGCCAACAGCCTAGAGCTCACTGCTCAATCACAAATGGGAGTCACATTGACTACAGTTGGATGGTTAAATCCAATAAGAATGTACTATACAAAATCACATCTTCATATGCTAAATTCAGTACCAGTGTAATGCTGATATGCTTCTACAATAACCTAATTTCACCTTCAAATGATGTCTTTGTGTATGCCTCTGTTTGATCTCACATATACCTTCACTCAAATCTTTTTCGCATTCCACACTTGATCTTACAAATAAGATCTTACATTTATACCATACCCTAAGACAAATTTTAGTAGGTCAGCTCTACAAGATATTACAATAAAACATTTTACAAACAATATAATATCCGATGCAATAACTGATAAAACATGTCAACTTAGTGCATTTATAACACTAATAAATCATCTCCATAGTGTGCCATGCTGATCTGGAAAAGATAAACCTGCCGGTGTAACCCTAGATAATCTGGACCTATTTGTCGGTAAAGGCAAATATGCAAATAAGAATATATCAATGATTAGTACTTCAAAATAAAGTGTCCACATGATTTCTTCAACATTACCAAGTGTCTTCCATGTCATTCCATGTACCGGTGAACATTATATCCTGTCGGTTGATCATATACCAGTAACTGTTGCACAGATTACTACTTGTCGGTGAATGTTGTTGGATCTCCAAAGTAGGTGTATTTAGTAGGTGTTGACATCAATGACAAAACCATACCAAAATACCAACACAATGTACCCCTTTGGCATTGATGGCAATACTTAGAAAATTTTACAACAATACCTCTAAGTGGTGCTTACAAAAAAAATTTATATACATACTCCCCCTTACTACATACATCATACAAATTATTCAAAAACACACATACATATTTCTACTCCCCCTTTGACAAAAATGCCAAATTGAAAAAGCAAAATATATATATATATATATAGAAAAATTGTATCAAAGTGTTCAGCATATACAACAATGTGAAAAACTCAATCAAGATTCAGGTATTACCAATCCTCAGAAAAATTGCACTAAAATTTCTCTTCAACTGAGGTAAAGCATTCTCCCACGTTTCCAGCAAATTCTTAGTGAACTCAAGTGTAGACATGATCTAATTATGAAATTCCTCCATGGAATCCAGTGAACACGTTTTAGGGGTAGCTAAAATAGCTTCTGCATGCATGTAGACACTCTATAGCATGTCCACTTGTGTTGTGATTTGACTCTTGAATTCTTTTAGTGACTGGAGTCTTTTGGCTTTCTCAAGATCATAGGTGTCTAACCTGTTGGGCAAATCATCCACAAATTTGCTAAAAGCAAAAATAGAGTCTTGAAGTGGCATATATGCATTGCATATCTTTTCTAGCTCATGCTTAGTTTCAGTACGCCTTCTATTGATATTAGTAAAAAAGAATGAAATATTAGAAGTAGATGCAAGATACTTCCCACCTGTTTCAATAGCTTGCCTTAATAAATCTTTATTAAGTGATAGAGCCAGTTTCCTAGTATCAATCTCCTTCATAAGTTTTTCACCTCATTGCTTCCTATAACTTATCAACATATGTTTGGTTTGCTTCTTCAAGTGATGTAATTTGATCAGATGCATTAGCAACTAATTTACCAAGTTTTCTAATGGGTGTTGTCAAGTGCCCAATAGCAGTTTCCGGTAGCAGATTTGTCAGAATATCTACTGCTTTCTGAATGATTTCTAGTTCTATCCTTTGTTCTTTAAGTCTTTTCTTGTGCACTCTAGATTGCATGACATTTGAAATCTTCATCATTTCAGATGCACCCATATTATCAACATTTATAGGCCCTGAAATGCCTAATGAGTCATCATCATCGTCATCATTTTGTTGTAAGACTAATGGTTTTGCTGGTTCAGAGGATGTTACCTTAACAATTGCTTTTTCTTGTTCTTTCTCTATTTCTTTCTCAGATGACTGAGTACCAATGTTTGCATCAGATTCCTTATTATTATCCTGTGAAACTAGTGGGGATTAGGGTTTCTCAGGTTGATCTTTTGTTGGTGGTAAATCCACTCCTTGTTGAATTATCGATTCCTCAACTTAAGTAACCTGTATGATAGTGATCACAGGTGGCTGCAAATTAGGTGCAATGACATCTTCAGATAGATCAATTATGTCCTCATTATCATCAATAACATGGATAGTAGTGCCATCCTTGTCCTTGATAGGATAGACAACATCAGCTTGCACATGTTTATCCATTTTAGGTATATCATCATCATTGTGTTCATCCTGAGAAGAACATATGAGCTCTTCCATCTATTGGATGCTACAGGCTATCAGATGATTTTCATTCTCAATATTTTGCCTCTTTCCACTAAGTAGCTTCAATCTTCTTGCTTTGAAAGAAAATTGAATTTTGTACTGATCAACTAAAACACTTATTTCATCCTTGGATAATTTAAGAAAATATTGCACAAATATCTCATCAATAATTTATTTTTCCTCCTTTATAGCTTCCTCCCATATATTCAAAAGAATAGTGTACAAAGAATTAGAGATATCCTTTTCAAGATCATGTGGTAATCTACTGTAATGACACAAATGATTGATTACCCGTTGAATAATTTTCTCCTTCTCATCTTCAGTGAAGGAATCAAAATGTTCTTTGACATTGTCGAATCTATTTCTCCCTAATGTCTTCACTGTTCTTTCAAAGTGGGTTTCAGGATTGTAAGTTGAAATATCAATAGGCACAATTGTCTTTAGCATATTTTTCACTGACTTTGCTACTCTATCGGTAGCTTTCAACTTCTTAGGTTCTTCTTCAGTGTTAGTTCCTTCAGATTCTTCTTGAAGAATTAATTTCCGACCTCTTTTCTTTGTCTCCTTTTTCATATACGCCTTAGGTTTTGGTTCCTTTTTGTTTTGGACACTCTGTATCGTTCTAGTACTTTTCATCACTAGAGGTGCATCCTCGGCTTTCTTTTTCTTACCTTTACCGCTTGTGGTCAGTACAATACTTGTTTTAGCTTGTGTTGTCTGCTCTTTCACTGAACTCAATTTTGCCCTCTTTTTATCTACAAGAGATGCCAACAAGTTATTGGCATAGCCAATCAATAAGTCATAGTTAACCTCATAACTCATATCTTCAATTTATTCCTCTCTAGGCTCAATTACCTCCATTGAACAAAAATCAGTGGTAACTGTGAAAACAATGTCCTTGGAAAATTGTATTACCACATCCTCAAGCAATCTTACTCTCATGCTCATCTTCTTCTAAAATTCATTTAAGTATTTTTTTCATAGCAGCAAAGAAAGTATTCCTTACAGCCTTGATGTTGTTCTTGATCTAGGCAAATATCGGCAGATCCTTAGACCATTCAAGATCTCTGATTCCCGGTAGGAAATTATGAAAATAAAAGAATAGCCCAATCAATAACTACCCATATTTAAACTTTAGGTTGTTGCCCTTCTTGATAGATTGTAGATTTAAAAACAATTGGCTCCTTATGGCCTCACAAAAGTCATAATCTGCATTTTTAGCTATCATCTTGTAAGCAGTATGCACTGCTACTGATGCAACACTATTCATTCTTCTAGAGTAGAATACCTGGTAGCCTATGACCATAGCTGCTAATTTTACCACTGGGTCTCTAATATTGTTAAAAAAGAAGGCATGACCATTAGAGGTTGAACTGGTTAGGGTATTTACTGTATCTTTTAAAATGCATCTCAGCTCAGGTACTTCACTAGTTGAGTGAAAACCAGTTACGGCCTAAATGGCTTCCTTGGTTATGGTATGAGTCCTCTCTAAGTACATGTTCTTCCCATGAACTCTACTCAAGATAATTTGGATATTCTCTTCTTCAAAATCTTCAAGGAAGTAAGCCGCATTATGAAAACCTTTCTCAAAAACCCTAATATACTCTGTTTGAATTTTCCCGTTTTCATCACAAAGTGATTTCAACTGAGAATATATTGAAAGTGACCCTAAATCCTCAATTTTGTAGTCAATGTAGTTGGACAAATCTCCTTTTACTATGACACCGCTAGGCACTTATGATAAAGAATTATAAGACATAATCTTTTATGCTTTTACAACTTCCATAGGTTCTAACATGATCATCAATTTCCCTATTGACTTAGAAAATGATGTCATTCTAAATAAACTAGATTTCGAAGCAATATTATCAAGAAATACCTTATTTCATGTGTTGCCTCATTTACTAGTTGTATGCCCAAGTGCACACTAGTTTTGTCTTCTCCAACCTTCAAATCATCTTGATTACTCAAATCTCAATGCAACTTTGACTGAAATCAACTAATAATCTTTACTTAACTCTACAAACGCTCAAAAATTATTTCTTGAAAGCATTAGGGTAAAAATAAAAAAGTAAAAACTCAATTTTATTCTTTTTACCAACTGCAATAAATGCTCTCCCATTAGGATTACAAACCCTAATTACATTGCTCAAGAAGAAACCGGTTGATAACTAAATGATAAAAAGTTATCAAAATTTCATGCTTTCAAATTCTCTTACCACATATTCACTTCAAGGGGAAATCCATTATGCTCCCCTTAGCCATATGAAAATAATTAATTCACCAGTGTAGGACTCTCTTCACTCGGTGAAGGAATAGCTTGTTCTCCAAGTGATTCATCACTCTTCTCCTTCCAAGTTCAATTCATTTCTTCTCGTGTTTCTTCAATATTGACCTTTTGCTTGTATTTCTGATCTTCGGAAGGGTTGACCGGTTTGCTCTTTCTGGATCTACAGAATTTTGCCAAGAATCCCAGCTTGTTACAATGATAGCAAGCCATACCAAATGATTTCCAAGGTCATGCATTACCTCTCCCAGTTCTTCTTTTACAATTCATAGCCACGTGACCAAAGTTGATACAGATGGTGTGTATTACATTTGTTACCTTTTCCATCTCAAATGGACTAAACCGGTTGTTGTAGGGTCTTTGCTAGTTCTTATTTCCCCGGTTGTCATAATTTCTCATCCAGTTACCATTTGGTCTTGGATGCATGTGAGGCACAGGATTATTTTCTCCATATCTGCACTCAACTGATCTATGTCCATACATTCTACATGTGAAGCAATGACCTTCAAATTTCTTAGACACATACCTAGCATTAGTATTGTAGATTGTATTGTTGTTAGGTTTGTCTCTACAAACATTTGCAGTATGACCAGGTTTATGGAAAACAAAACAAACAAGTTTAAAGAGCTTCTTACCAGTGGGCTTTTTTACCTTAGGAGCAGATTTGTTCTTAAGAGTGTTGCTCTTTGTACCAGATGATTCTCCTTTCTCATATATGTTAAAGCCAAGTCTAGAGGTATCACCTTTCATCCTTTGTGATTGGATTTGTTCATCTAACAAGGTAGAACTCTTGTTGAACTTTTCCAGTTTCTCATTAGCTTCGGTGAGCTACCTGGTGACATCTTCATTATGATTTGACAGACTCTCTCTTAGAGATGATGATAGTTCAAGATCTAGCTATAAATTCCCTATTTCTTCTCTTTCTGCAACCAAATGCTCATGCATAGTGACATTTTCCCACTTGATCTTGGCAATATCTTGATCTCTTTCCTTGATAAGATCTTTGGCTATTCTTTTGGCTTCTAGTTCCTGACTCATGCGGATACTAAGACCTTCTAGCTCTCTCCTCACATTTAGTTTCTCATTGTTTAACTTTTCAACTTCCTCAGCTAAAGCATCAATATTGGCCTCATCTGAAGAACTGTTATCAGATATTTCTAATAGCTGTTCACTTAGCTCTCTCCTTTTGACTTGTGAAGATTTTAGTTTGACCCTAAGGTTTTCAAGCTCTCTAGCCATCTCAAAGTAGCTCATGTCCCCCATGGTGGTTTCAAGGTTCCCTTCTAAGTGATTAGGACTCAAAGAAGTTAGGCTCTGATACCAATTGATGGACTTGTAAAGCACTGAGAGGGGGGGATAAATCAATGACACCAAAAATAAAACTACTTCAATCACTAACCGGTAGATGAACTTAACAAAACTTTTAAACACAATGCATGCAATCCAAAATGATATAACAGCATCCACCATAACACCAGTGTTTGTACATGGAAAACCCAAATAGGTAAAAACCATGGTGAGATGGAACTCACAAGTTAACTATCTGCAGTAATAGATAACCGACCGGTTAAGGTCTACGAAGTGCTCTGCTAGGAGCGAATCTTGTTAGAGATCCCAAAGGTTGATTATAATATATACCCTATAAAAGGTAGTACCCTATTAGGAGTAACCTTGGTAGAGGATTTCTGAATCCAAACTAATGAATCACCTTGTTAGAGGATTTGAACAATGAAGCTTGTTAGAGCTTACCCAGTTAGAGGATTTTAATTATGTTGTAATTGTTAGAAGACAATAGGATTTGTTTGATCTATCTGAGTAGCACAATACTTGTTTGATCAGATCCTCTTAAGTGTATTCAACATTGCTTCTCAACATACTCTGCAACTTAACTCTTTTTCCTTTGCACATAACATATTACTTTGGCTCATCTTTAAAATAATTAATTGTGATGCAAATAAATAGACATTTATATTTCATGTCGGTCTCAAGAAATCTTAACACAATTTCCTAGGTGCAGTGTATCTGGTCAAGTGATCATAACTCATCACAAAAATACCACCAAAACTTGTCGGTGGTGATAATTCATCACACAATCTATGAATATCAGTTGGAACACTTAATACTGATTAGAGTTAAACCACTTGTCCTTGATGCTTCTGAGATAGTCTCCACTGGATCTTCATGTTGATGCTAAGACATGTATAACCAAGTGGTTATCTCTATGCATATACGGGTTAGAAGTAAACCTCTAGTATATCATTTGTAGTATAAACAACTTGAATTCATATCGGTATCCAATATAAACATATGTGTGTGTATGTGTTTAATAAATGATAACATATGATGAATTCATTACAATCATCATCAAGCCAACAGATAACTCATCACACAATCAGTGAAATCGATTGGAACACCGATACTGATTAAGAGTTAACCTCTTCCAACTCATAGACCAATTGTCCTCCATTTGCTTCTTTGATGATCTCCTCTGAATCTCCATACCAGTTAAGAGTTAACCTCTTCCAACTTATAGCAGTTAGACACCCTCAAAATTGTTTGGACTTTACTATACACGTAATATTGGTTTTGCAATACAAAGACTTAGGAGTAATACCGGTTTGTCTTAACTAAGATGACTAAGACAATGTGAACATATGTGTGTATACATGTGCCATCAATGACAACACATGAAGTCATCCATTACAATCATCATCAAGCCAACAATCTCCCCCTTTGGCATTGTTGGCAACACTTAGAAAATTTTACAACTTTACAACTAAGTGTGCTTACAAAAATTGTACAAACATATTTCTACTCCCCCTTAACAATACATATAAAATTTTCACAACACATACATATTTCTACTCCCCCTTTGACAACAATGCCAAATTGAAAAGTAAAATACATATATATTATATCAAAAGTTGCATCAAAAATTTACATATAAAAAAATGTAAGTCTTTATCAAGGAGTGTTCACTGCAATTTTCAAGAAAATGTCACTGAAAGTGATCTTCATCTAAGAAAAATCATTTTCCCATCTTTCCAATAAGGTTTTAGTGATCTCAATGGTTTTCATAACCTGTGCAGTGAATTCTTCCATCACATCCATTGTGCTCATCTCTGGAGTAGCCAAAATCGCTTTTGCATCCTTGTATGCCCATTGTAAGATGTCCACTTTGGGTCTTAACTAATTCTTTAACTCTTTTAAGGATCAGAGTCTCTTAGCCTGTTAATAATCATAGACATCTAACTGATTTTGTAAATCATCAACTGATTTGCCAAATGCTAAGGTTGAATCCTATAAAGGTATGTAGGCAATACATATCCTTTCCAGTTCATGTTTTGTCTCTTTTCGCCTCTTAATCAAATCAGTATAGAAAAATGAAACATTAGATGTACAGGCTAGTATCCTTCCTCCATTTTCAATAGCAGTCCTCAAAATATCTTTATTCAGGGATAAAGCAATCTTCCCTGTATCAATATCTTTCATTATTTGCTCTCCTCCCTTCTTTCTATAATTCTTCTCAGCTAAAGTCTGAGCAGCTTATTCAAGGGACTTCAATTGGTTAGAGGCATCAACAACAAACTAGCCAACCTTGCTAATAGGAGTTGACAAGTTTCCAATGTCAGTCTCCGATAGAAGACTGGGCAGAATCTCAACGGTAGTTTGAATTGTTTATGCTTCCTTTCTCTGCTCTTTCAATCTTTTCTTCTGAGCTCTAGATTGCATCACGGTTGCAATCTCCATGAGTTCAAATGCACTCATATTTTCTACATCTATAGGCCCTTTGATACCTATTGAGTCATCCCCATCATCAATTTGTTGGTTAACTATTGCTTTTTCCTTTTCAGCTGGCATCTTCTCCTCTGTTTTCTTTTTCTCTTCCTTTTTTTCTATTCAGATGCCTTCACTTCAACCTCTTTCTCAGGTTTCTCTTTCTCTTTTTTCATCTTTGTTTGTTTCTCCTGAGTAACCATTGTAACCGGTGGCAATTGATTTTCCACTTGGTGATGTTTTTCTGGTGGAAGTTGAATATCCACACTAGGTTGAATTACCGGTGCTTCAACTACTTTTTCCTTTGTAACACTAATGACCGATGGTTGTAATAGTTGCGTAACTAGTTCAATGATATTACCAGATAAATAAATGGTGTCCTGAATATCATCTACAAAGATAACTGATAGAGAAGTAGTGTCATCCTTATGCTTAATAGGATAGACAACATTTGGTGCAATAATTTCTTCTTCATCTAACTCCGGTTGTTCTCCAGTATCTATTTGATTAGTTTTATGAGACTTGATTTGCTCATGCATCCTTTGAATATTTTTAGCTATCTAATGAGTTTCAACTTCAACAGATTGCACCTTTCCATTCATTAACACCAATCTTCTTGCCTTAAAATGAAACCGTCCTTTGAAATTATTAAGCAATGCTAATAATTCATCTCTAGACAATTCAAGATAATATTGAATGAAAATACTATCAATTATTTCTTGATCTTGTTCAACAGCCACTTCCCACTTATTTGCAAGAATAGAATACAAAGAATCAGAAATATCATCTTTAAGATCCTAAGGCAATCGATTGTATTAACACAAGTAGTTGATTACCTTTTGAATAATTTGTTCCTTTTGATCATCATCAAATGAATCAAAACATTCTTTCACATTATCAAACCTATTCCTCCCTAATGTTTTTATAGTTCTCTCAAAATTATTCATAGGTTTGGAACATAAAGCATTAATAGGAATACCCTGTTGTGAGGTGTCTTCTACTGGTTTGGCTTTCTTACCAGTTGCTTTCATTTTCTTTGGTTCCTCTTCAGTGTCGGTATCATCAGATTTTGCTTGAAGAATAAGTTGTTTGCCTCTCTTCTTCATTGCAGTCTACTTTTTAGCATATACTTTGGGTGCAAATTCCTTTTTGACTTGGACACTTCTTGTCACCCTTGTACCGGTGGTCACTGGAGGTGCTTGTTCATATTTCTTCTTCTTCTTCTCTTTGGCAAAACTGGGTTCAGCAGGTGCATTTCTTTCTGTGTATGTTCCCATTATTTTCTTCTTCTTATCCTTGGGAGATGCCAAAAGGTTGTTGGCATATCTGATTAATAAGTCATAATTGACTTCATAACTCATTTCATCCATTTCATCTTCCTGGGTTCTACGACCTCCATAAGACAAAAGTTTGTGGTGACTATGAAATAGATGTCTTTGACAAAGTTTTTCACGACATCTTCAAGTAGCCTCACCCTCATGTTCATCTTCTTTTGCAATTTATTAAAATATCTATTCATTGTAGCAGAGAATGTGTTCTTTATAGGCTTAATGTTGTTCTTGATTTGAGCAGTTACTGGTAGGCCCTTTGACCATTCAATGTCACCAATTCTTGGTAGGAAATTCAGAACATAAAAGAATAGACCAATCAATAATTGACCAAATTTGAACTTTTCATTGTTGTCTTTCTTAATTGATTTTAGGATCAACATCAATTGACTCCTTATAGCCTCGCATAAGTCATAATTTGCATTCTCGGTAATCATTTTGTAAGTTGCATGCACAACTACAGATGGCACACTATTCATTCTACTGGAATAAAATATCCTATAACCAATAACCATAGTTGCAAGTCTAACTGTTGGGTCTTTGATGTTATTGACTAAAAACACATGATCGTCAGAGGTAGTCTGAGTAAGCGTAACCACAGTCTCTTATGAAATTTTCCTCAGCTTAGGAACTTCACCAGTTTGCCAAATACCAGTCACTACATGGATTGCTTCCTTTGTGATTGTGTGTGACCTTTCAAGATACATATTTTCACCATGCACATGACTAAGAATTATCCTAACATGTTCTTCTTCAAAATCTTCAAGAAAATATGCCGCATTGTGAAAACCCTTTTCATAAACCCTAATGTAGTTGGGTTTGATTTTTTTGCTTTTTTCACACAAGGGTTTTAGTTGAGAGTAAATTGATAATGATCCTAAATCTTCAATTTTACAATCAATGTAATTGGATAAATCACCTTTTATCATAACACCATCAGGGACTTGAGACAAAGCATTATATGACACTATTTTGTCTGTTTCCATAGACTCCATAGGTTTAGCAGTGATCATAAGTCTCTCTACTTGCTTATACAATGATGCCATTCTAGATAAACTCATTTTGAGAGAGATTAAAAAAAGAATACCTTAATTCCTCTACGCTGGCAAGGTTTTCAGTTGATCTCTTGAATGTACACCTATTTCGCCTTTGCTAATCTTCGAATCAGATTGAATATTTCAATCCTCAACACAAATTTGTCTACAATCAGCTAGCAAATCTCTTTTTCACTCTGCAGGTGCTCAATAACTCTCTTTCGAATGCAATTAGGGTAAAAATAACATAGTAAAACTCTCTTTTATAAACTTTACCCACTGCATTAATTGCTCAACTGATAGCGCGACAAACCCTAATATACCGCTTAACAAAATTTCCCAATACTGATAGGTATATAACTAGTTGACAATATTTTGAAAAATCGATAGACTATGATATCAATAATTCTCACAAAATAACTCAAAATGCAAACTCTCTTACCACTCATTCTTCAAGGGGTCCCGAAGTAGATTTACCACTATGCTCCCCTTAGGCCTGTTGAAAGGCTTAGTTCTCTGGTGTAGGATTCTCCACACTGGGTGAAGGGATAGATTCTTCTGCAGGCTTGTCCTCACTCTACTTTTTCTAGATTATGTTCATCTCCTCTTTGGTTTCCCCAACATTGACCTTCTGCTTACCTTTCTGATCTTCAGAGTGGTTAACCAGTTTGTTCTTCCTGGTTCTACATAACTTTGCCATGTGTCCCAGTTTGTGACAATGATAGCAAGCCATTCCATATGATCTCCAAGGTCCTGCATTACCTCTTCCAATTCTCCTTCTGCAGTTCATAGCCACATGACCATAATTGTTACAAATGGTGCAAAACACATTAGTTACCTTTTCCATTTCAAATGGACTAAACCAGTTGACATAGGGTTCCTGCCAGTTCATATTTCCCTAGTTGTCATAGGCTCTCCTCTAGTTACCATTAGGTCTTGGATTCATGTGCGGTGTTGGATTGTTTGCTCCAAATCTACATTCAGCTGATCTATGTCCATACATGTTGCATGTAAAATAGTGACCTTCAAATCTCCTAGATACATACCTAGCATTTGCATTATAGCTTGTATTCTCATTAGGTCTACTTCTACACACATTTGCAGTATGTCCAGTTTTGTGACCGATAAAGCAAACAGGTTAAAATGCTTTCTTATCGGTAGGCTTATTAGCCTTAGGAGTAGTTTTATCTTTGTGAATATTGCTCTTTGTACCGGAAGATTCTCCTTTCTCAGATGTATTAAAACCTACTCCAAATGTGTCACCAATTATCCTCTGAGATTGGATCTGCTCATCTAGCATAGAAGAACTCTTATTGAACTTTTCCATCTTTCCATTAGCCTCATTGAGCTCTCTGGTAAGATCTTCATTGTATTTTGTTAGAGTCTCTCTTAGAGATGTTGCCATTTCAAGATCTAGCTGCAATGCCTCCTTCTCTTCTTTTTCTTCATGCTAATGCTCATGCAAAGTTGCATTCTCTTATTTGATCTTAGCAATCTCATGATCTCTTTCTTTGATTAGGTCTTCAACTGCCCTTCTTGCTTCAAGCTCTTGGCTCATGCAGATTGTTAGGGCTTCTAACTCTCTTCTGACATTTAGCTTTTCACCATTCAGCTTTTCAACTTCTTCATCCAATGCATCAATGTTAGCCTCATCTGAAGAACTATTATCAGATATCTCCAATAGTTGCTCAGTTAACTCTCTCCTTTTGACTTGTGAAGCTTTGAATCTGACCCTTAGGGTTTCAAGCTCTTCCTTGGTAGCATCAAGCACTCTATCCATCTCTAAGTAACTCATATCCCCCATGGTGGCTTTAGGGTTTCCTTCCAAGCGATTAAACCTTAAGGAAGTTTGGCTCTGATACCAATTGATAGAATTATAAAGCACTGAGAGGGGGGGTGAATCAATGACAGCAAAAACAATACCACTTTAAACACAGACTAGTAAAGATACTTAACTAGTTTACTTAATACTATGCATGAAATCCAAAATAATATTAAAACATCCACCATAACACAAGTGTTTATACATGGAAAACCCAACTAGGAAAAAATCACAGTGAGATGGGACTCACAAGTTAACTATATGTAGTAATAGGTAACTAATTGGTTAAGGTCTACAAAATGCTCTACTAGGAGTGAATCCTGTTAAAGATCCCAAAGCTTTGTTAGGAACTATACCTTGTTAAAGGTAGTACCCTGTTAGGAGTAATCTCGATAGAGGATTTCAAACCCAAACTAATGGATCACCTTGTTAAAGGATTTGTACATTGAATCTTGTTAGAGCTTACCCGGTTAGGGGATTTGACTGTTGTAGTGATTAGTAAACAATAGGTGGTGTGATCTAGAAGTAGCACACCTTGCTTGAATAGACCCTCTTCTACTCACTCAAAACTGCATCACCGACATACTCTGTTATGCCTTCAGTAAATCACAATAACATAACACTTCTATCTTGCATCATAAAAATAGTTCATCATAATGTCATTATATAGACATTAGATTTCATGTCAGATCAGGAATCATATCATAATTTCCTAGGTGCAGTGTATCTGGACAATCTAACATAGCTCATCATAGATTGCTGCCAAATCTGTCGATTAGGGATACCTCATCACGACCGGTGATAACTCATCACACAATCAGTAAAACCGGTTGGAACATTGATACCGGTTAAGAGTTAATCTCTTCCAACTTATATACCGATTGTCCTCCATTTGCTTCTTTGATGATCTTCGTTGAATCTCCATGCTGGTGTCAAGCCATTCCTATATATATATATATATATATATATATATATATATATATATATATATATATATATCAGTTAGGCACCCTCAAAACCATTTGGATTTTACTATACATGTAATATTGGTTTTTCAATACAAAGACTTAGGAGTAATACCAGTTTGTCTTAACTAAGATGACTAAGACAATGTGAACATATATGTGTGTATGCATGTGCCATCAATGACAACACATGAAGTCATCCATTACAATCATCATCAAGCCAACAAGAGACTCCAAGTGAAATTCCATTATTTATTTCCAGTAAAATTAATTTGTACCTTCAAACCTTGATGCTTTGAAAGTCAAATATTGTGCCATTTTGGATCTCCCTTAAGTGGTTGATCTCAAGATCGGACCAGGCTTTGATACCAATTTTTAACACATGAAAGGACTGAGAGGGGGGTGAATCAGTCTAGATCCCTATCACAACTTTATTAATGATTTACTCAACTTTAATCCATAGTAAACATATTACTTTAATGAGATCATGAAATATTAAAACACAATCAACTCAAGAACACAAAATTTGCGTGGAAAACCCAAGAAGGGAAAAACCATGGTGAGAATCACACTCACAATATAGATATGAATGATTATAGTAAATAGGCCATAGGCCAGGGGGCTCACTACTATGGACTTGCAAGCTAAGGTGCACAACCTTAGGTCAAGATACAAAAGACTTGCACAACTAAAGATCACTTCTTTGGGGAAAGATGCAAAGAGCTTCCAAGAGAGACACACTTTCCTTTGGTAGGAATAGCTAGACTGAAGAGGAATAGGATCTCCTAATCATGAAATAGACCTTGAACCTGTGTATCAAGCATCGAATATCATGGAAAATATATCTAACCTAAAATTTTGTTACTAAACAATTTTGAGGCTCTTCTCAACAAACTATCACACAATTTTCCAATCAAATATGTATGCATATGATTCACAACCACTTCGCATCAAAACAAATACCTCCCATACATTTTTACCTTCAACACACACCTTTCCTCGTCTTTATATACAAATATATTCATTAAAACTCTCAACTACGATGGTCCAAAGTAGAGTACATAAATTTACATAACTTAGGCCATTCAGACCAATAATATCTGATGTGGTCTACTCCAAGAGAAAGAGGGGACCAAAGCATAGCATCATGCATCCTTCTAAGTCTAATCCAATAAGTCGCATACACTAACACAACTTCCAAAGGCGGTTGTAAAAGAAACGTGTAGATAAAAATAAAGCTCAACAATCAGTTGGCACAAAAAAATCCTCCAATTTAAATTACCTAAAGTAGATCTTCATAGAACATGGTGAGACCCAAAATAATATTCCAACTTAACCTCCAATACATATTTGGACCAGAAAGCATGATCTAGACAAGATAAATCATCTGAGCACACTGAGACCCAACACAACTGACCAAACCAAGCACATACCAACATAAATCACGTGCAGAATGAAAGAAATGCCAGAGATTAGAATTGGAACACTACATGCACAAAATAAGAATGTCCTCCAAACTATAATACCTAAATTCACATATCTGAAAGCCACCAAGAAGATTATGGGCCAATCTAATAGACACTCACTATAGGGGAACAACAACTAGCCTCATCATCTAACCAAAAAAGGGACCTACAAACTTGATAGTACATTGTTCATAAAATATTAATATTATATCCAAGTCTACACACCATACTCTTCACAATCCAAATCTTTCACTAGGGTATTAAGGACTCTTTCTTTCATATTGAAACTTTTGCTACACTAACTTCTCGAAAACGTCCTTATGTATGCACATCATCTCTACCAAACAAAGACAATATTTGAACACTCAATACCAGGCCAAATATACAACTAAAAATTGTTGGATATTTTTGAGAAGTTTGTTGGAATGATGTGTTGTCATTGATGTCAACATATTCCTCTATGCATTCTAGTGTTTCAGTCAGATTAAATGAGTTGGTTTAGCTATTGTGTTGCAGTTGAGTTATTGCGGATTAATGGGTTTTGAGCTAAGTATATCTAGTTGATTCAGCTATAGTTTTAGAGGTCCTCGTGATGTTTTAATTGTGTTATGAGATCGAGTATTGTGTTTGGTTTTCTGTTGTTTTTGTAGATCAGTGTTCTAGATTCAGCTATGCATTGCTCTGGAATTACAATATCCTGGTTTGTGGATTTGGTAGATTGTTTGGGATGTTCATATGTGTCCTCAATTCAGATGGTTCATGATTTGGAGGTCCGCAAGTGAATCTTTTAATTTGATAGTCAGTTCAGTGTGTGTTCATGAGGTTCAGAATAATGTTGATGGAGATTCTAGTAAGTGGTGATTTTGCGGTTGATGTGGTAATTCATGATGCTTGTAGATATTTATAGATCATGTCTTATCCATGTTGATGATTTGTGTTGATTGTTGTGTGCATTATTGATCATTTTCTTAATTTGGTGATGTTCTTCATGTTATGCAACATTCATGATGATTGTAGCATGTTGTGGATGTTCGAGGCATAATTCTTGGAGGTGTTTCTTGTTTGTGGTGTTGGTTTAGGTCCAAAATATGTCTTATCTAACATTGTTTTGGTCAACATCTTATGTTGTAGTGTGTTCTTGTAATTTGTGATGAGTGTTGAGCCGACCTTGAAATATATACTGATGATTTGTATAAATATATATAATAATATGAGAGATGTATATGTGTGGTATCTACGAGTGTATTTGAATGTGTGTGATCGGATAAGTGTGCCAACAAGTGTTTTGATCTTTCAAAAGTGTGTAGAATTGTAGCAAAGAAGATCAAACTATGTGCTTAAATAGAACTATAACTAGGCATGAGGAGATGTTATTTCATCAGTTCATGATCCTTTGAATGTAATCCAAATTCTTTTGTAAGATAGTGAGTCTTCCTCAGGGTTGTAGCCCTTTTTTTTGTGATTTGAGCAGTGAACTCTAAGAAGTGTGAATGAACGTATGTGCATTCCCCATTATAATATTTCATATACTTCTAATAGGGTATTATCTCATTGTGGGTAGGTTCCCACCATGGTTTTTCCCTTAACCAAGTTTTCCATGTCAAAAATCTTGGTGTTATGTGTGTTATTGATGTGGTGTTGATTTATGTGCTCATTGCTAATTATCAAATCTAAATTTGTGTTTGAGTTAAGTAAAGTTTGTGAGAAAATTAATTCACCCCCCCCCCTCAATTTTTTGTCGTGTTTCCAACAAACAGCAATCACCAACTTATTGTAGCATAAATGATAGAACCACCTTAACTAAGATACCAATCAAACTTAATAGTAATACAGAGTAGCATATATTGATATCATACTATGATGAATGAAAATTGAATTGTATAGTTTAGGGCCTAATCCCACTTTAATTCATACATTGGATTAAAAAATCACCTAAGTGATACTTTTAAGAGACTCAAGGGATACTTTTAGGGTTTTTATTCCTTTGCTGATATGAAAGGGAATGTGCTAATTATGCAAGAATGAAAAGTTAAGATAGTAAGATGAATGAATACAACTATAACAGTGGTAATAACAATCTACTAAAGAAGCAAAACTAGGACAGAAAGTATAGATCTAAGAATAAGGATTTGATGTGCACCTATGACATAGAACTCAGCTGGATTTGACAAGACCAGGGTGTTGGATGCCCTGGTCTAAAACACTGAGTCAAGCTGCATACTGGGGGGATGAATTCTAAATCTGTTTAAGAGATTCCTACAAAATTTGAGGTGGACTGATAAGGACTCAAGGACTAGGTCATGGAGCACCCTGGTCCCAAATCCAGATCCAAATTTTGATGTTGGGTATGTGCGTGATTGTTGAGATCTTTCAAAAATTGACCACTCCAAAACTTGTAACTCCACTTGCAAACTAGAAATGATGTGTGTGGCTATATAGGATTTTTCCTTAGTCAACCCCCTTTTTTTGGTGATTTCCACCTCCACAAATAGCCAACATAGTATTAATAAGTGTGTGTTCCCTAGAACCTCATGTGTTTGTAAGATTCCTATGATCTAAATACAAACTAGAGTTCTACCCTATATTTTGAGAAAAACTCTAAAATGAGTGTAACGTAAATGCTTGAAATCACAAATGCAATATGGATCTAAATCAATAATGCAAATATGAAAATCAATATTATGTAGATGTGAAACTCAAATAGAGCTATGAAAATAACATGAAATAATACCAAATCCTAAGGAAAAGGTACAAGTCAAACAACAATCGATGATCCCTTTATTATTCTTCAATATCTCCTAAAGCTTCCATGCATGTGGTTGATAAAAATGCTGATGAATACTTGATTGATGAATGAATTTTCTGATTTGAACTTCACAAAAAAGTTGCTCTTTCCCTTCATAAGGATCTCCTTTCAAATTGCTAGAGTAGGATCCTCAAATGAGAGAAAGAAAGGCTTTATATATGAAACTCTGATTTTAAATTTAATAATAGGCTGATTTAGAATTGATAATTATTGACACCAAGAAGGATTTGAACATTATAATACCGCCAAATTATGCTCTTAAAATTAGGGGGAAAAGTTCAGGACTACGTAGTATACTACCTAATCTGACCAACTTTTTTTTTATTTTCTAGGGATGCAAGATATCATGATTATAAAGTCAAATCCAACACGGTAGGTCAATCCAAGATGTGTAGATATGTGAAAATGTGCCTTGAAAATTGGAATTAGAAAATTATTAGGACTAATTTAAAATAAAACAAAAAGGGGTGCACCTAGGGTTAAGGGCCCAATTTAATGATGTGTGAATTGATGAAAGAGGACTTTAGATTTAAATAAATTAATAATTAAATGCCTAAAAAAATCCTATAAATGCAAGATGCAATGGTACACACTAAGGCGAGTGCTAATCTAAGTGTGGAATTGGATAACCCTAATTAGGGGTGTACAATTTACAACACTACATTTAGCCCCTTTAGCCATCATATGACACTACATGTATGTGAAAGCTAAAGTACAAAAAGTAAAAATTCATGGGAAAAAGGATAATGTTCATAAGATGTTGAACAAATCCCCCAATGGTATCTACAGTACAACATTAGGAACCGCATCCTACAAAACCACATTGTTAGTTGAAATCGCAAAATCACATAAAATGCTTACTAAGAGTGATGAAATTCGAGGTTAGCTATATGCCCCCTATTTCACCTTGCTATTTAGTATGTTGAAATAGGGTATCATGTTTACCACATTGAATTGTGAAGGAAAGTGATGATAAATTCTTGCAACGAGATCAAAATGAATTGAGGATCATTTGGTAAGAAATCAAATTGAAACACAATTCTAACGCAACCAACGATGCAAAAATTATAGTTCCCTAGCTCAATATGTGAAATATTAAGCAAGGAATATAGAATTGGGGTTTAGAGATTACCTTAAATAGTAAAAGTGACACTATGTTAGGGTTTAGGCAGATCCAGAGCAACCTCTGTAATGCCCCGCCAGGAAACCCCGAAGGGATAAAGCCAAAACACACAAATGGAGTGCAAATATTTTTTTTTAAAATAAGACACAACATAAAGATACAATGAGTTATCAAAAGCTTAGATAACACAGCAGAAGACTAAACAAAACCTAAGGATTTTCCCAACATGATTACGTAACTTAACATCTAACTCAACTCACGACATCTGACCCAGTAAAGCAGGTTAACTTAATTTCATGTTATAACTTTAAACAAGGATATAATTTGTTTAGTAAATTAACATTATAGATAATAGGATGTGTTCATCCATTATGGTTGAAGAAGAGTCTAACATGAGGAAATTTACCCATTGAAGTTAAAACATAGATAACATATGAATTCTTCCATTAAGGTTAAAATATACTCAACTTGATGAGATCATCCATTTTAGTTAAAATATATTTAATATGATGAAGTTCATTTATTAAGGTTAAAATGAAAATAACAAAATGAATTTCATCCATTAGAATTACAATTTAGGTAACATGACGAGTTCATCCAATAAATTTTTTTACCATTCATTACGTTCAATTTTACATTAAACACATGCCATGCATCTTGTTCCAAAACACACTATAATTTCATCATAACTAATGAGGTCTTTTCATGCATACTTATTTTCATTACCAATAATAGAATACATTATGCTAATCAAAAACTACACTCTTTCATGGTCCACATTACTGCATTAAGAGACGACTGCGTACATGCATTTACAATACATCTCACCTAATCCACTTATACATTCTACCAAAATGTCATCCATACATGCTAACACTAAACATGAAACATAAGAACAAAAGCATCACATAACACCAAATTGATATCGGAGTTCACCCCTAAAGGGCTACATCTCCAGGTCTGCTCAACTACAAGATCCCTCTGATCATTTAAATAAGTTAAGGATACATAAGGTTCACATCATTTACAATCCTGCCATCAAGGTGAACATAACCAATATACAAACAACCACATCGGTCAATAACTACATAAATGATCCCTACATAGAAACTGATCCAAGTGAACATATTAAAAGCAAATACAAGGTCCATTGTCTGATGGTACTCTAACTAGAGACCTACCAACTATGGTCAACCACAAATCAACACTCGACACCCGCATAAAGGACAAGACCAATTATAACACCATCACAAGGCAACAACCAAACTAGAGACCGTTGATATAAATAGGTACCCCAAATCAACCAAATGACAGGGTCCAAACAAACATATCAAGGCCTTGACATTACTTTAAACAAAAGCGAATACCGAAATTAAACTTGCATAGGCAATAACCGGGAAAGGACAATCTTCTTCCTATTGGTTTAAACAATGAAAATCGATCAAGTTTTCTAAATGATCTAAGTTTTCAAAGAATAGATTAACAAAAGAATCACCATTACAAGGTGGATACAATACCATAATTGCAATATCACCATTTGTCTATTTCTTATTACAAAGGAAAAATATTACTAGAGCATTTTTTTCACTAAATGAAAATATCATTAACTTACCAATTCTCCAATCAAAACATTATTAAATTTCCAATAATTCTATTAGCATATTATTTAAATTTTCAAAATATCCAATAATAAATATTTCATTTTTCAATTACTCATATACTTAGCATTCCATTTCTAAAATTCCAAGATGACCTATATCATTCAAATCGAAAAATAATATACTCCTGAATAATATATTATTTAAAAATCTCAAATAATAAATATGTTTTATTTCAAAAATTTCCAATAAAAGTAATATTCTATCTATTCCCAAAAGGGTACTTCCTCATTAAGACATATACCCAAATTTCAATTAATTATTAACTAATATATATTTATTAATCTTCATTAATAAAATATATAAATTAATAATAATTAATAATTATCAAAACTATTAAAACACCTTTTTATATAAAATAAGTTTTATAAAAAAAAACTTTTTAAAAATAACAAAGAAAAAATGGGGAGCCGCTGCGGCCACTGCGAGGTCGCGGGCACTGCGGAACCCGTGGGAGGAGGGGAAGGGAGGCAGCGTGAGTCGAGCCTCGGCTCCTCTGCCCACCAAACCCTAGCCCCAAACAATTTTTAAATTTTGATTTACATTTAATCAATTTGATATTAAATCAATCTAACCCCATAAAATAAACTAAAAAACCCCCAATTCCATTTATTCACAATCCCTCTAATATTTTTCAGAATGACCAATAATACCAATATTGAAATTTTTTCCAGCATAATCTTGGTTTTTCAAAAATACAAATTTTGTTGAATAACTAATCCAAATAAGCAAATTTTGGGCATAAGAAGATCATTTCCCAAACAATGATTCAAACAATCAGCCAATCTTTAACTAATTTCCACTATGAATCTTAATCTTGAGGGCATTCAAATGAGGGTTTAAAACAAAACTGCATGAAGAACATCCAAACCCATTTTTTTTTAAGAAAACAAATAACCAAATTGATAAACAAATTCCTACCTCAATAAGCATTCCTGGAAAAGATCTGATGAAGAACCCAACCTACAACTCAAGAAATCCTTCCTTCCCAAAATGCCCAAATATCCTCCAAAATCCTTCTCCAAAAATATTTTCAAAAAAATGCTCTCCAAAAATAATCCCCCAAAAATATTTTCAAACCCTAGGGTAAATGGAAGAATATTTGACCTAATCCCCTATTTTTGAATTTAACCATCTTTTAAATAAAATCAAAAAAATCATTCTCTTCAACTATTCAAATAATCTAAACTTGCTTTTCTAATTAAAAACCAAAATGCTTCTCTCCCTCATTTAATTTTAATTTTCTCAATATTAACAAAGCTAATTTTTTTTTTTCATAATATTAATGAGGGTAAAATATTTTTAATTAAAATAAATTCCCAAAATCAATCTTTCACACTATATCAAATATATATGAATTAAACTTACTTTTCTAATTAAAAATGATTTTCTTAAATAATTAAAATTAACCTTTCTATTTCAAAAAGCAAAAGACGTTAAATTATTTCTATTTCGAATAAATTTAATTATTCCCTTTCAAAATGCATAAATTGAATAAATTCATTATTTAAAATTAACCATTAAATTAAACTTGCTACAAACATGAATAGAGCAATTTTTAATTAATGATTAATTATATAAAAGAAACCTATTTACTTTAGTTTCTTAATTACTAATGTGTAAATGAACACATTAAATCAAAATAACTACTTAGGATTAAATACTTAGTTTTACCACACGCCAAGCATGCAACCCAAGAAAGCCAACCAAAATACCTGGCCCACAAAGCCAAATGAAAAGGGAAACTGACGGACCACAAGCGACGCTCACTTGAGCGTGACTAGGGTAAAATGAGGGTTTTACAACCACCTAACCCAAATTCTAAGGACGAAAGAGGTATAACCCTGCGAATCCAAGTGAAGATGAACCTCGCACCTAGGCGGTATTGTACCTGCAATCTCTTGCAACCAAGAGTCACACAAGCATATATATATATATATATATAATGAAGGTGTTAGCTCGAGATTAATAACAAGGATCAGGAGAACAATTCAACTTACATAAGAATCGATGCAAAAGCACATTAACAGGTATGCACAATAATCATAATATCTGACTACAACATCACATAATGGTAAATCAACCATCCAAGAATGCCACATAAAAAGTCAACCAGGGTCAAACCGATTTTACAAAGCTAACTAGGGTAGGGGCACTACAAATTCAAATTAACAGTTCTATGCAGATTTGAATACACAAACATGAAGAAAAAATACACAACACAAATAACACAGATTTAACACGGTTCATCCAATATGGGCTACATCCACCAGAGAAAATAATAGTCCACTTTTTATTATCTAGTAAAAATAGTACAACAATATTACATTTCATTTTTCATTCCAGCCGCTTATAACATGTAATTTTAGGGCAACATACAAAGTCAGTTAACAAAATTAACGGTAACCCTACAAGAATATTCTAGTAATCTTTTCCTTGTACTCTTATTCTCGTACACGTGTGAGAAAATTTTGGGGGGAGCCTTCCTGCCAACACCTCAGCCCAATGAGTGTACGATATTTGCATGATCAATTACCACATACTAAAATACTCCCACTTGGAGACTGATTAGGCTCCACACCAAAAAAATCTCCCACTTGGAGACTGATCAAGCTCCACACCAAAACAATCTCCCAATTGGAGACTAATCCTGTAGAAAAATTGTTGCCCCTATAGCTCCCACTGGATTGATGCACCTAGACTTGACTGTTTCTCATTGTCCACTATGATCAAGGATGAAGGCCAATAGAAGTTGATGAGGAAATCAACTTCTCTTGTGTGACCGGCTTCGTGAACATATTTGCAGGATTGTCACTTGTGTGAATCTTTTCAAGTTGTAACTAGTCATCCTCCAAAACGGACCGTATGAAGTGTTACCTGTAGCGTCCTAAAATTGTAACTCTTTGCAATTTCAACCACACTTGGGTCTTCACCTTAGTGTTTTCACCTTGTGTCCTGTTCGAAGACCTAATTATGCTCATACACCGCATAAATGCCAAAAAAATTGATTTTCCACTCATTACACACCTTGATCCTAACCCAAAATATGGTAGGACCAAGGCATGGCGCCCAAGTCCTCACTAGGACCATGGCACCATGCAATGGTCCTCTCTAAATTTGGTCCCCTTTAATCCATTTTTACAATTCAAATTTGAGCGGGATTCATCCCTCCGTGTCGGCTCATGTCGAAAAATTAGCCAATTTTCTCGATGGGAAAGTATATAAAGAGGATTTTCCCTCTCATTTGAACATACACAAGAATCCACATGAAATCAAACATGCATGAGATGAATAAATCAAGCATTCAAGAGAAATTGAGCATTAATCAATCTTCCTTCAAGCCTTGGAGTAGCAATAAAGTCAAGATTCAATCATTAAAGAAGATATTATTCATACTATTTTGTTGAAGACTTCATAAACCCTAATTCCATGTGGAGGCAAGAAAAACTTCATGAGGTACCATCGTTCAATTTTTGGTCATAATTCAGCATCTCCCTCAAAAGGAGAATCTCTCATTAAACTCATTTCAATTACACTTACTTCAATTTTATGGTTAATTACAAAATAGGGGTTTGACCTAAGGTAAGCCCCTATTCCCAACCTTTTTCCCTTCTTTTTGTGTGTAGGAAACAGGTTTGGAGCTGTAAGCTTTAGAATAAGAATTATTTGCATAAACAAATCAACCCTTTTTGGCGTGCAAAAAAGTAGGAGGACCAAGGCATCCACCACCACAATCCCGACCTTTTTGGAGCTTTTTTTAGGATCAGACCCAAATCTACATATATTGCTCAGATCCAGGTAAATGCAAAAATCCTACATCTATAGCTCACTATTTACTCAGTTTTACTCATTTTTCAATATTTACCTAATTTTAACAATTCAACTTACGAAAAAGGAATAAAATTATCACATAATCAACCCAAATCCATTTAGTATTCAGTCCTTGATTGAATCTAGTGGATTCCCTTTCCTCTTTTGAATGTAATGGTCCCTAAGTGAAGAATTTAGTGGTTCTCTCCCTCTAATGGTGGAAACCTTAAAATTTTCCATGTTACGGTACCTAAGTTGAATGTGTTTTGTCCTCGAATGAAGAGAAGAATTATTTTGAAGATGAATGGCACTCTGGCTATCAGTGTACCATGGGCTATCCTCCTACATTTGGCCTAATTCCTCCAAAAAGTATTGTGACTAAATCATCTCCTTGTTAGCTTCAGTAGTAGCCACATACTCAGCTTCAGTGGTTGAAAGTACAATAACCTTTTGTAGTTTAGAAATCCAACTAATTGTGTTTCTCCCTTCAGTAAAGACATAGCCTGTAGTACTCCTTGTATCAATATCACCTACCAGATCATAGTAAACATATCCTCGTAGAGAAAAGATTGATCCTCTAAAACATAATTCCTTGGTAGTAGTACCTCTCAAATACTTGAGAATCCATTTGATGGCATTCCAATGTTCCATTCCCGGATTGCTCATATACTTTCTCACAACTCCCGCTGCAAGTGCAATATCTGGTTGTGTGCATACCATCACATACATTAGACTGCCAATAGCTAATGAATACGGTTGGCTAGACATTTTATTTACCTCTTCCTGTGTCTTTGGACACATCACCATAGTCAAATTGAAATGACTATCCAAAGGTGTACCAACTGCTTTCGCATCCTACATGTTAAATCTTTTCAACACCTTCTTTATATAGTCACTTTGGGAAAAAGTTAATGTTCTATTTTTCCTATCCTGTGAAATCCTCATGCCAAGTATTTCCTTAGATACACCCAAATCCTTCATAGCAAATGAATTTGCTAATTTTTGTTTAAGTTTATTTATATGCTACATGTTAGACCCAACAACAAGAATGTCATCAGCATAAAGTAATAGGATAATATAAATGTCATTATCCAATCTCTTAAAGTAAACACAATAATCAAAATGACATCTATGGTAACCTTTTTTAGCCATGAAACTATCAAATTTCAAATACCTTTGTTGGGTGCTTACTTTAGGCCATACAAACTCTTCTTCATCCTGCACACTAACTCCTCCTTACCTTTGACCTCATAACCTTGTGGTTGTTGCATGTATATTTCCTCCTCTAAATCCCCATGGATAATATTTGTTTTAACATCTATTTGTTCAAGATGCAAGTCTTCTGCAACCACAAGACTTAGAACAATTCTAATTCAAGTCATTTTTCCAACTAGAGAGAATATTTCATCAAAATCTATAGCCTTTTTTTGTGCAAAACCTTTTACCATGAGTCTGGCCTTATATCTTTTGTGTCCTCCATCCTCCTTCAACCTAAAGCCCATTTATTTGGCAAGGCTCCTTTCCCTGCAGTTAATGGGAATAAGTCCCAAGTCTGATTCTGCATCAGAGAATCCATTTGCTCTTTCATGCCTAGCTCCCTCTCCTATTTAACATCCACCTACATTTCTTTTTCATATCCTTCTGGTTCACCAAAATCAGTTAATAAAATATAATACAAAGAAGGAGAAAACTTTCAGGAGGTCTACTTAACCTCATAGAATGTCTAACACTTGTAGGAGTCTAGAACCACATACTTCTTTTTGACATACTTCTTTTCCTACATTTGTTCTTTATGCATGACCTTCTCATTGAATACAACATCTCTACTTCTAATTATTTTCTAATTTTCAAAATCCCATAATCGATAACCAAATTCATCTATTCCATATCCAACAAAGGTACATTTTTTAGATTTAGCATTAAGCTTTTTTTTTTTTCTTTATCAACATGGATAAAAGATTCACAACCAAAAATTTTTAGAAAAGAATAATTTACCTTTTTACCAGTCATGCTTCCTCTAGAATGCCACCATTCAATAGATTTGAAGGTCCTTTATTTATCAAATAAATAGCAGTATGTACAACATCTACCCATAAATGTAGAGGAAATCTAGCATGCAATCTCATGCTCCTTGCTCACTTCGCGATGGTCATATTCATTCTCTCAAACACACCATTTTCTCTAGAGGTTCCTAGAACTAGTTTTTGCCTTCAGATTCCATTGAAAGTACAACAATCTTCAAATGCTTTTTTGTAATACTCACCACCATTATCAGATATGAGACACTTCAATTTTTTCTTGGCTCATTCTCAACCAAAGATTTCCATTTCTTAAAAGCTTCAAAAACATCTGATTTTTGTTTTAGGAAATACACCCATGTTTTCTTATTTGCGTCATCTATAAAAATAATATAATAATAAGAGCCACCAAGAGATGATACTTGATTTGATCCCCATACATCTGAATGCACAAGCTCTAACTTCTTACTCTTCTTCTCTTTCTCAACCTTGAGAAATCTAACTCTTTTATGTTTACCATAAACACAATTTTCACAGAACTCTAAATCAGTTTGCTTCAATCCTAGCAACAAATTTTTAGAATTAAGGATTTTCATCCCTTTCTCACTCATGTGGCTAAGTCTATGGTGCCACAGTTTTGTATCTGTTCTTGCAACATCTATTTTAGTTATCCCTGCAACAACTTTTTTGTGTCGTAGGTAAGGTAGAATAAGTATTACCAGTACACAAATACAATGTTCCTACCTTTGTACCTTTATATACTACTAATGCACCTTTAGTGACCTTTCAACCATTGTCTATAAAGGTAACTATGCAGCCTTCACTACCCAGTTGTCCTATAGAAATTAAATTTTTTAAATTAGGGACATGCTTTACCTCCTACAACAACCAGTTATTTCCATTATGCAACTTGATTGTTATCTTGTCTTTTCCAACAATCTGACAAGGCTCATCATCACCCAAATATACCTATCCAAAATCACCTTGAACATAATCTAGAAAATATCTTCTATGGGGTGTGCCATGAAATCAAGCCCCTGAATCTATTACACAAGAATTGTTAACATTATCCAAACATAGAATCAAGGCATCTTGTAAAATATTACTTGTAACATTAGCTTCTTTATTGTCATCTTCATTTATATCTCCTTGTTTGTTTTTATGAGACCAACAGTCTTTCTTTAAATGTCTTGGATTTCCACAGTACCAGCAGTCCTTTCTTTGACTTTCCTTGTGACTTCTCATGCCCAGGGATTTTTCCTCTTTCCCTTGATCTTCCCATGTTCTCTACATTAAAAAAGTACCCAATGATGTTGAAGTCTCACTTGCACTTTTATATCACAATTCCTCACTTAGGATAACACCAACAACATCATCAAATTTTAAAGTGTTTCTACCAGAGACAGAGTTACTTATGCCATAACCAAGATATTCTAGCTTTCGGGCAAAGATCATAAATTTAAGAGAGCCCTAACCTCTTCATCAAAGTTAACTTTTACAGAAGTCAATATGTTGGTAACTACATTAAATTCATTTAAATGATCTACTATAGATCCTCCTTCACTCATTTTCATATTAAGTAAACACTTCATAAGAAATATCTTATTTGAAGCTGAGGTTTTTTCATACAATTTTGTTAATTCTTACATCAGAGCTTCAATAGTTGTTGCTTTTTATAATTGAATTCTACAGATGGTGCAACGCACAACCGAATGGTCCCCAGTGCCTTTCTATCCAAAATCTCCCAGTCTTCATCTAACATCATGGATGGTTTCTTTGTCTTTCCTTCCATTGGCCGTCACAGATCTTTTCTATAAAGGTAATCATACATCTACATTTTCCATAAT
The DNA here is from genome assembly GCF_030272615.1 of Cryptomeria japonica. Taxonomy (NCBI): domain Eukaryota; kingdom Viridiplantae; phylum Streptophyta; class Pinopsida; order Cupressales; family Cupressaceae; genus Cryptomeria; species Cryptomeria japonica. Next base: position 214,165,039 of record NC_081414.1, on the reverse strand, counting down.
TGATAATTTAGGTCATTGAACTTATCAATCTTGAATTTGATTTCTTCATGTTGGATATTGTTGCTACTAGGATATGTTGTTGTCATTGATGTCAACATATTCATGTGTTTGGTATTCTAGTAATTGCAGAGAATTGATTTGGTTTGGTTTGATGGTAAGGATTTGTAGTTCAGTAATGAAGTATCTCTAGTATCTCTACTTCATTCTTTATTGGTTTTAGTGATCCGGAAGTTCACTTGATCATATGATTTGATTTGGTTTGAGGTTTGGTAGTCTTTTCTAGTGGTTGGAAGAGTTTGGTATTTGATCCATTGTGCTCCAGTATGATCATATCTTTGTTTCCAGATTTGGGAGAATTTTTTGGATGTTCATGTGTATCTACAGCTCAAATGGTTCATGATTTGGTGCTCTACAGGTTATCTTTCTAGTCTTAATTGTTACTGATAAGTGTTCTTGAGTGTTAGCGTGTTGATCGATGAAGATTTGAATAAGTGGTGTTAGTGCAGATATTGTGGATGGTTCTAATGTGATTGTTGGTATTTCTTGATCATTTACTATTTGTTTTGGTGGTCTACATTTATCATTGTGTGTGGTATTGGTGATTTTGTTGATCTGATGATATTCTTCGTGTTATGCAGTATTTTTGGTGGTGTAGCATATTGTAGTTGATCTTGGTGAGATTTCCAGTGGTGATGCATGTTTGGAGATTTTATTTAGGTCCATTCTATGTCATCTATGGCATTATATTGGTCTAGTGGTTGATTTATGTATTGTGTGATGTAATTTTGTAATTGAGGGTTGAGAGTTTGGCTAACCTTGAAGTCAAGATTGATGAATTGTATAAATAGGTGTTATATTCATGTAATTTGGATGTTGATGGTTCTGTCTACATTATTAGAGAGTGTTGTATGTGTGCATAAGAGAATTTATCCTTTGGTATGATGTATTCAGTATAGATTTTTGCAGGGCTGACAAATGAGCTTAACCAAAGTTGTCATCAAGCATTAACAGATTCTATCTTTGCAATTCATTTAATCTAGATTGTAGTTTGAATATTATTGTGAGGTAGTGAACCTTCCCTGAGTGTTAGATCATTATGGGTTATTATATTTTGAGTAGTGAGTTCTAGGCAGTGTGCTTGACCCCATTGTAATATTTACACATACTACTACAGAGTATCATCTTATTGTGGGTAGGTTCCCAGTATGGTTTTTCCCTTAACCAAGTTTTCTACTTCAAAAATATTGGTGTTATGTGTGTTGTTGTTATTGTCTTTATCTTTATTCTTGATAAAATTGATCAGATCTGAGATTGTGCTTAATTTGATTAATCCGGTGAAAATTGATTCACCCCCCCCCCCTCTTAGTTTTCCTTCATTGTTATTGACAACAATTGGTATCAGAGCTAGATCCTTCGAAAGAAGCTTGACCGCTTGAGGAGATATGGGATGGAAACTTATGTGTTCAAGAAGGAGAGTCAAAGATTTGATGGAAGTAATTATACTATGTGGAAGGAATAGATGGAAGCTCACCTAAAGTGTCTTGGAGATGAGTATTGGAATATTACAAAGAATGTCTACAATTTTCCTCAGAATGGACCGATTACTACTGTTGAAATAAAGAATTTTGAACATAACATTAGAGATAAGGAAGCATTGTTGAGTGCTTTGACCAATTCAAAGATGACTAATGTAATAGGTTTGAAGACTGCACATGAGATCTGGAAGAAGTTAGAGACCTTGTGTGAAGGAGACGCACAAGTTAAAGTAGCTAAGTTGCAGAGTTTAAAAGGGAAGTATGAAGCATTGAAGATGGAAGAAAATGAAAACATAACATCCTTTATGGCTAAAGTGAATGAGCTTGTCATGAACATCAAATGTGTTGGTGGAACTCTTGAAGAAGATGAGATCGTTACTAAGGTTTTGAGATCCTTGCCTCCTGCTTACAAACATAATGTAGCTGCTATTGATGAAATTTGGAGTGTGACTACAATGACAAGGGACATGTTGGTTGGTAAGCTTGCTACATTTGAGTTGAGTGAATTTGGAGAATCACATGGAAAATTTAAGACTACATTCAAAGCCTCTGTATCTGGAAAGCAGAAGTATGATCTGGGAGAAATCTCATGTTGGGTATCTAAATATGAAAGAGAAAAGAGAGAGATGGAAGAACAAGAAAGAGAATTGGATGAGTTCGAAGCCCTTATTGCTCGGAGATTGCCTACGAGAGCTGGTAAGTATGATGGAAAGTTACCTTTGAAATGTTTCTCTTGTAATAAGATAGGACATTTTACTTCTAGATTCCCTGAGACAATGTCTAGATATTATAATCATGAAAGGCATGATAGATCTGATAAGTATGATAGATATGAGAAGCATGATAAGAATGATAAGCCCTATAAGCCCAACTAGAAGTTCAGATATCGAATAAAGGTGTTACAGATGAAGAATCTAAGAATGGGAATTTAGAAGATGAGTTTGTATTTACTGCTATTAATGAAGATGATTTGGTACCAATGAATCCTACAAGTTGCATTGTTGAGGAGAAAGCTCTGACTGCTAAGATTGAAGAGAAAGATGACTAAGTGATTGACAGTGGTTCTTCACATCATATGATAGGTGATAAAAGTAAATTTGTGAGTATGGAAAGGTATGATGGTGGTATAGTAGGATTTGGAGATGATTAAGCTTGTGTGATTTGTGGTAGAGGTTCTATATCTTTTAATGGTAAGCATAATATTGATGATGTCTTGTATGTTGAAGGTTTGAAGGATAATCTTTTGAGTGTTGCATAGATGGTTGGCAAAGGATATGATTTTCAATTCAAGAATGGTAAATGCAAGATCCTAAATGCCTCTGGTATTGAGATTGCATCAAGGATAAATACTAAAGGTAATATCTTTCATTTGAATTATGGTGAGAAAAGTTGTTTGATTGTTCATATTGATGAAAGTTGGTTGTGGTATAGGAGGATGTGTCATTTTAATTTTGATTGCATGATAAGGATAAGTTCTACTCAAGCTATTAGAGAGTTTCCTAAGATTTTGAAGCCATCTAATCTGGTATGTAAAGAATGTCAGATGGGAAAGCAAACAAGAACTTTATTTTAGAGTAAGTTGTATTCATCTAGTGGATTGTTAGATCTTGTGCATACTGACTTATGTGGTCCTACTAGGTGAGAAGCATGTAGGGTGATATATATTTCATGTTTCTAATTGATGATTATTCTAGGATGATATGGGTTACCTTTCTAAGGGATAAATCAGAAGCATTGGAGAAATTCAAGATATTCAAAGCTAAGGAGTAGACTGAGACAGGGTTGGAGCTTAAGTGCCTGGGATCTAATAGAGGAGGATTATTTGTATCAATATATTTTGATACATTCTATGAGAGGAATGGAATTAGAAGACAATTATCTTCTCCTAGAACCCCTCAGTAGAATGGGGTGGTTGAAAGGAAGAACAGAACCATTTTGGATGCTGCCAGGACTATGTTGATTGAAGGAACTATTGCACAAAACTTTTGGAGAGAATTTGATAGCACTGTCATTTACACATTCAATCAAGTGCATATAAAAGGTAAATCTGGTAAGACTCTTTATGAGCTATGGTTTGGTCATGTTCCTACAGTTAGATAATTCAGAGTTTTTGCAAGTAAATGCTATATCAAAAAAGATAACTATATAGGAAAGTTTGATGCAAGATGTGATGAAGGAATCTTCTTGGGTTATTCTACTAAGAGAAAGGCCTATCAGTCTTACAATAAGAGACTAAGAAATATAGTAGAAAGTGTAAATGTGAAGGTTGATGAATGTCTTGGAAAGAAGATCGGAGCATGAAAATATGAATTTGATGATGAAGATGTTATTTCAAAGCCTATGCAAACTGAGATCTTAAAGCAGAATGATCTGGTAGAGATAGTTGATCTGGATATTGCTGTTGTCAGTGAATAAATTCAAGAACTTGAAAATATGAACAATCAGAAGACTCTGAGGTATATAAGATTGAATCATTCAAAAAATCAAATTATTGATGATAAGAATAAAGATGTGCCGACTAGGAGAAAGATTGTTGGTGAAGAGATATGTTTGATTTCCAAGATTGAACCTAAAGATGTTGCAAAAGCATGTAAAGATGAAAATTGGATAAAATCTATGGAATAAGAGCTAAATAAAATTGAGAAGAATAACACTTGGTAGCTTGTTCTGAGACCTAAAGACAAGAATATGATTGGCACTAAATGGGTGTTTCGAAATAAGTTGAACGAAGTCAGAGAAGTTGTTAGAAAAAAAGCAATATTGGTATGTAAAGGGTGTTCTCAAATGGAAGTAATTGATTATGAGGAGACCTTTTCTTTGGTATCTAGAATTGAATTTTTTATATTGTTGCTTCCATATGTTGCCTACAATAATTTCAAGGTGTATCAGATGGATCTCAAGTCAGCCTTTTTGAATGGTGATTTCGAAGAGGAAGTCTACATTGAGAAACCGGATGGATTTTCTTTATCAGATGAAAGAGATATGGTATACAAATTGAAGAAAGCATTGTATGGACTGAAGCAAGCCCCTAGAGCCTACTATTCTCGATTAGATAAGTATTTGTTGAAGTTGGGATTTTGTAAAGGTGTTGTTGATAGCAATTTATATTTTAAGGTTGATAATGATAACATTTTGATTGTTGAATTCTTTGTTGTTGGCATTTTGATGATGTTTTGATTGTCATTGATGGACACACACTTTCTTGATGATGGACACACACTTTCTTCATGTATGAGTTATGCTCAACCAGTAATTGTTCCAACTGGTATTGTGTATTATTGAATATATAGTCTTTAGACTATCGATATTTTGCAGAAGATGTTTACCGGTCATAGATTGACTGAAAAGCTCAAGCGGTATGGAGACCTCAAGCAGTCCGAGGATCACAAGCGGTATTTACGAACCAAGTGGTAGTTAATTTTTGATCGGAATGCTATGTTCTACCAGTCTTCATTTTTGTCAAACCGGTAATCGGTATATTGTATTAACTGGTATTACTCTGTGATGAGTTAGCAACCAATATTTTTATAATGTGTGATGAGTTATCATCCACCAACACTTTGGCGGTGATTTTGTGTCATGTTACCAAATGTGTCTAGATGCACTGAACCTAGGAACTTGTAGTCTAATCCTATTGGACCGACATGAAATCAACTTCCTTTATAAGGACATCATGTCTAGGGTTTGCATGTATGATGTATGAGATGTGTGATAGATAAGGTTATGTGTGATCTTTGTAGAGAAGATTAAGTCTATGTGAAGAGATAGAGTGTGGAGATATTGAAGATTGAAGTAATGCTGAAATGCATTAACAATGAGTTGTCAAGGATCTAACACTAGTACATTTGGGCCTAATTTCTAATGGCTAATTGTTGGATTTGCGACGATAAAACGTCAAACTTTCGACCAACTTTATCATCAAAAAATCATCGTTGGGCTTCCCGATGATGCCATTTGCGTCGGTCGTCCGACAATGTTATGAACTCCTCCGACGGCGGCTATATTTGCACCCTTGGCCACAAATTTCCATCGGATTTTTGATGGATGCTATGTTCGCTCCTCGACAATCGTCCGACATGGAAGTGACGTCGGATATACAGCATCCTTGTTGGATGTTTCATCAGTTGTCGTCAGAATTCTGATGGCGAGAGATGATGTGGGTCAAATGGCTTTGTTGTCGATGAATGAAAGCATTAAACGAGTTCTACTTTTAAAAATTGCATAAAATATTTATTATTTATTTGATTCAATGTTATTTGCAAAAAATGATTATCAATGATGTTTCCTTTCTCCAAGAATTGTCTAGGATCTTTCCGTCAGATAATATGTAACATCGAATGACTAAATCTTTTCTTTACAAATGCTTATTTTATTTAATTATTAACTGAGTGTGAATTAAAATTTATATCTGTATGAAAGCAGAACATACAAGCTGAAGAGTCATGTGCAAGCGAATTTCATAAAAGAAAGCATCTTGAATTACATGGAAACAAGCTCATCAGCTGCCTAGAAGAGAACAATTGGAGAAAAGTGGAGGAAAGTGTTAAAGGGTAATAAATAGATAGAGAGTATGCAATACAAACAAACAATGTCTGGAGTGTATGATGTGACGTCTCTAATTTATGTCCGGAGGGACTAACTGGTTTTGGAGTTCCTGCGAAACCTATTGGGCCACGCTTTGGAGGAAATCAATGTGTTCATGCAAGAAGCACCTTTTTTCTCTTATGAGAATGATGCTTTTGCACCGAAGGATATTTGGAAGTCAATATCCAAAAATTTCTATAGTGTGGAACCAGAGTTGGTGGACTCGAAGTAATTTTCAGCTTTCAGAAGACCAAGAGGTTATGTACACAATCTCCTAATAGAAGGGCGATTTCAAGCATTACCTCTCCCCTCCATGACTATTCAGGAAGCACTTCCTCAGACAAAGGACTATTGGCCTCCATGGGATCAAAGAAAAAAATTGAAGCATAGACTCTAGACGATGTGGTGGTGTCCTTCATGAATAACTCTACACTATAATTGAAAATTCATGAGGGAAACTACAAGACAGTGAAGAGAATTACAATCTTGAAAAGTGGGAAGAATGGATCTTGGTTTGGGTGAGGCCAAGTCAGGTGGCTCCTCTAGAGGTTGATGAGATAGAAATCATATTAGGACTTGAAAAAGATCACACTGGTGAAACTTCATGTGCGAGTGATCGATTGTGGTGTTTGGGTAATGCATTCCAAATAGATACAGTTGCATACCATTTATCTGTCCTGATTAAAGACTTCTATCCTGATGGAATTAAATTAAAGTTCTCTCTCTTCTATCTGGTATTGGTGGAGAAGAGGTTGCTTTGCATCGACCTAACCTGCCAATAGAATTTTTTGCATATTGACTTCCAAATATCCTTCGGTGCAAAAGCATCATTCTCATAATAGAAAAAAGGTGCTCCTTGCATGAACACATCGATTTCCTCGAAGCGTGGCCCAATAGGTTTTGCAGGAACTCCAAAACCAGTTAGTCCCTCCAGACATAAATTAGAGACATCACATCACACACTCCAGACATTGTTTGTTTATATTGCATACTCTCTATCTATTTATCACCCTTAAACACTTTCCTCTGCTTTTCTCCAATTGTTGTCTTCTAGGCAGCTAATGAGCTTGTTTCCATGTCATTCAAGATAATGCCTGCTTTCATTCTTTTACAAAATTTGCTTGCACATGACTCTTCAGCTTGTATGTTCTTCTTTCGTACAAATATAAATTTTAATTCATGCTCAGATAATAATTAAATAAAATAAGCATTTGTAATGAAAAGATTTAGTCATTTGATGTTACATATTATCTGATGGAAAGATCCTAGACAATTCTTGGAGAAAGGAAACATCATTGATAATCATTTTTTGCAAATAACACTAAATCAAATAAATTAAAAATGTTTCATGTAATTTTTAAAAGTAGCACTCGTTCAATGCTTTCATGCACCAACGGCAAAGCTGTCTAACCCACACCATTATCCATAATAGAACAAATCAATATAATAAGCTATTATAAAGAATATATAAAAAAATATGAAAGTACATTAAATTACCATTACAAACCCATAAACGATTAAATAGTGAAAATAGATATAAATTTGTAAATGTCTCCCTACAAACACCACAACCATAACCAAAACAAAAAAAATTCTTACCTGCAAAAACTAAGTAGTTGGTGAGTTACAAGTCTACAACATCTCTCATATGATCAAATCATTTCTTGACTTTGTTCTTCTGATTAGTCAATGGATTTAGTTGCATGTACAAGTCTTCCATTTGAAGCCTTCCATTTCCCTATATTTGAGACTTAATAAAATTCTTGTGAGTAGGAAATTGATTCAGGAGTTACGTGTGGAGAATTTGGCAAAGTAAATGATGACAATCAAACTCAAATTTTATCTGTCTTGAAATCCTTTTATCCTTATGGCATTAAATTAAAGTTCTTTCTCTATTTTCTAGTGATCTCTAGAGCAGAGGTTGCTTTGCATCGACCTGGGATACATTTAACTTGTGTTGTATCTGTGGAAATATGTATCATAGGTTGATGCAATGCAACCTCTGCTCCACCAATACCATATAGAAGAAAAAGCACTTTAATTTAATGCCATCAAGATAAAATGCTTTCAAGACATTTATTAGGTATAAAAGGAAGCCTACCCTGTCATTTGAAGGGGTCTACCTACAATTCAAGTGATCTCTTAATTATAAATTCAATTCAATTCCAAGTGAACAAGCAATCAAGCATTGAAGGAGAATTCAAGTTGGTGCAGGTGCATTTGGAAGACCAAAGGACTCAATGAATCCATTAAATACTTTTGAAGGTCTTAGGAGTGAAGAGCCAATCAATTATGATGTCTTAAGGTCCATTATGGTGAATGTAAGAGTGGAGAAATTGATTGCTAAGGAGCAGTAGTAGAAAATCCGCCTTAAGGAGGGGCACATTTTATGATTGATAGTGTTTAGACATTTCAAATGAAAGGTGAATCCATCATCATTTGGAAGGTATAGTGTTTGGAAGAAGGGTATATGAGAAACCCTACTTTTAAGGGGTTGTGAGAGGCTAAATAAGGGATTTTGCATCTAAGAAGGTTAAAACATGTAAATAATTGCATTTCCTTAGTTTTGAATCATATACTTTTGAAAGCAACCTTTTGATAGTAGATTATGTGTACCATCCTAATCCAAAAAGCATTCATTTTGTCTACATCTGATAGTCATTGCTAAAATCAGTTTAAAGTGTAATCATTTAGGGACCTTTCATAAAATATTCTCAACTTACACATCATAAAAGGATCTTAAAATATTCATTGTTTATAATGATAAGAATTTGGTTGTTCCATACACCTTCCTTTACTATTTTAAAAATATCATCAACCAAAATATTGTGCAGTAGTAGTATGGAGTGCATTTCATCTATTTTATGCATAAATATTTCATCATACCACTTTCTTTTCAAAGGCGACTGATCGATTGCCATGTTTGGGTAATGCATTCTAAATAGATATAGTTGCATACCATTTATCTGTCTTGATTAAAGACTTTTATCCTGATTGCATTAAATTAAAGTTCTTTCTCTATTTTCTAGTGATCTCTAGAGCAGAGGTTGCTTTGCATCGACCTGGGATATATTTAACTTGTGTTGTATCTGCAGAAATATGTATCCTAGGACGATGTCATACAACCTCTGCTCCACCAATACCATATAGAGTAGAAAGTACTTTAATTTAAAGCCATCAAGATAAAATGCTTTCAAGACATATATTAGGTATAAAAGGAAGCCTACCCTATCATTTGAAGGGGTCCACCTACAATTCAAGTGATCTTTTAATTATAAAATCAATTCAATTCCAAGTGAACAAGCAATCAAGCATTGAAGGAGAATTCAAGTTGGTGCAGGTGCATTTGGAAGACCAAAGGACTCAATGAAGCCATTAAAGACTTTTGAAGGTCTTAGGAGTGAAGAGACAATCAATTATGATGTCTTAAGGTCCATTATGGCAAATGTAAAAGTGGAGAAATTTCTTGCTAAGGAGTAGCAGTAGAAAATCCGCCTTAAGGAGGGGCATATTTTATGATTGACAGTGTTTAGACATTTCAAATGAAAGGTGAATCCATCATCATTTGGATGGTATAGTGTTTGGAAGAAGGGTATATGATAAACCCTACTTTTAAGGGTTTGTGAGAGGCTAAATAAGAGATTTTGCATCTAAGAAGGTTAAAACCTGTAAATAATTGCATTTCCTTAGTTTTGAATCATATACTTTCCAAAGCAACCTTTTGATAGTAGATTCTATGTACCATCCTAATCCAAAAATTATTCATTTTGTCTACATCCGATAGTCATTGCTAAAATCAGTTTAACGTGTATTCATATAGGGACCTTTCATAAAATATTCTCAACTTACACATCATAAAATGATCTTAAAATATTCATTGTTTATAATGATAAGAATTTGGTTGTTCCATACACCTTCCTTTACTATTTTAAAAATATAATCGACCAAAATATTGTGCAGCGATAGCATGGAGTGTATTTCATCTATTTTATGCCTAAATATTTCATCATACCACTTTCTTTTCAAAGGCGACTGATCGATTGCCATGTTTGGGTAATGCATTCAAAATAGATACAGTTGCATACCATTTATCTATCTTGGTTAAAGAATTTCACCCTGATGGTATTAAATTAAAGTTCTTTCTCTATTTTCTGGTGATCTCTAGAGCAGAGGTTGCTTTGCATTGACCTGGGATACATTTAACTTGTGTTGTATCTACGGAAATATGTATCCTAGGATGATGCAATGCAACCTCTGCTCCACCAATACCAGATAGAAGAGAAAGTACTTTAATTTAAAGCCATCAGGATAATATGCTTCCAAGACATATATTAGGTATAAAAGGAAGCCTACCCTGTCATTTGAAGGGGTTTACCTACAATTCAAGTGATCTCTTAATTATAAAATCAATTCAATTCCAAGTGAACAGGTAATCAAGCATTCATCAAGAATTGAAGGAGAAATCACTATTGAACTTACCCCTATCTCATATAACCCTATGTTGGCTAGGCCCCACAATAATTAGAAGATCCTAATTACTATTGTCCTAAACCTTGCATTGACCATCACAATTTCACAGTGAGTTGAGTTAATTGGTCCATTAGCGAGATTGGGAAAGACTTTGGTATTGAGTTAGGTGTTGGTGGAAGGTTTAAGGAGGTACATTATCATCATAATTAATGTTAGAGAGTGTTGTGTGAAGAAGAATGGCCACAAAAGGAGTGACTATCCTAAGTGCTTGAGACTATCACAAAAAGTGAGTGTTGCAGCAATGAATCTTCCTTTGACCTTTGTGTGTTTGGGAGGGTAAAGACCCATGGTGGTATATGTTGAGTGGCTGGGAGGGTAAAGACCCACATATCAACTATCTACTTTGACATCCTAGGATGGTGTCCACCTACTCTAAAACCTTGTGGGTACTCTTTGTCTGATACTAACATATACATAACATGTGCCTCTTATATAACCCTATGTTGGTTAGGCCCCACCATAATTAGAAGATCCTAATTACTAAAAACACTAGATTCTCCCCTAAAAGGTTGTTGAGTCATAGAAGGCCTAGCTTGATAGCCCTATAGTCTCTCATACCTAAAATATCCTTGTGTCGATGATAGTCAAATGTGACTACCCTATGTCCCCTACTATGCTCTAGACCTTTGTCCCTAATATTGATACTATTAGGTTTTTCTTTGTAAATCATATAGTAAGTCTAAATTATCCTTTGAAGGATGGGGAGGCCTATGGACACTTTATTCCCTTCATCAAGGTTACAAACTTCTCTCATGCCTCTTGTGTCCTCCCATGTACCTCCTTTTCCATAAGAGACTTTTCCATAGCAACCCTAAAGTCATTTGGATTGGCCATATGTAGGAAAACTGAAATTTTGGGCTTTCCATCCCTAATGAAATAATTGATAATTAACTTGTCTTGAATGTAATTTACAAACTAAAAGAACTCCAAAAACTAACTCTCATGTTGAGCCACTATGAAACCTTATTATGTAAATTGTGAAACTCATCTATGCATCTCTGTCAAAAATATTTTGAAATAGAACACACTTTGAAGCACTCCAAAATGGTATCTGGAGAGGGTTTCCAATGTGAGTTGGTGCATTTTATCCTCCCAGTACCACAAGGTGGAGTCAAGTCCTCTCAAAAATTGCATTGAAAATTATGCCTTTAGGTTACTCACATATAGATGCAACCCAAAGCATAAGTCCAAGCTAAGTAACCAAGACTTATCCTCAACCCCATTTGTGGATCTTAAAAATGTAGAGGATTGGAGATGAAGCAACTCTCGAATATGATCCTTTGGCTCATGATATGTGCTTTCTATAGTCTATAAATCTTGTATTTATGCATGATGAGGCTACGTAATGTGTATTGATCAATATTCTATCTCCTCTATGTGTATTTCCCAAATTCAAGGCGAACTCCTAATAAGCTCCCAAGATGCAAGTATATGCTCCTCTACTACAAGTGTATCCTCATGGCTTGTAAGATTTGAGGTCCATACTCGGGCTACTCATCTTGGTGAAAACTCTCAAAGTGATATGACCCTTCTTTTCATTTCCTACACCCTATTTTCTAACCCACACCTCATAACCTTTACCTCACTTCCTATCATTATTACCTTCCATCTACCTTTCATATCCCCTATCTTAACCTCCTCCACTTTCCTACATCCTATCCTAAACCTTAACCTCATACACACTTACTTTTACATCACCTACCTAACCCCATTCCATCCTTCACATCCTTTTATCTCCCCCCATTCACTTTCCTACCTTCCAAACCCCTAACATATCCTAACTGACTCTTTCACCATTACATCCTTCATCACTTACCTCCCTATCTTATCCTAACCCACACCTCATAACCTTATACCTCTTATATTCCATTTTATACCACCTTCCTAATGGTACACTTATGCTCCCTTCCAAAACACCGACAAAAAATAGCACTTGGTCACTACACAGTGCTACGGTTCTCCAGTAGGGATTTTCTGTCACAACCATATATACCAACATCCATAATTAGGATATATTTAACATAATGGAACTCGATTACATAGGTTTAGGTCATCCCTCTCCTTAATTAGGATATATTTTAAATATGGAAAGTAGTGTTAATATGTTTCAGGCTAACTATATTGTTCATTATTTAAAATGCAATGTTTAATTAATACATGATTGTAGGATTGTTCAACGGTTTAGGTCTTGTAAGAAATTATTCTTTTAAATTGATTATATCATATTACAGAAACCTCTCACCATCTCTGTTATTGGCAATTAATCTGATAAATCTATAATAAACTTCGAATCTAAATATTTGAATATGAATAACAATGAATTTGCTGATTATACCCTACCTTTTTTCTTCAACCGGATCTTGTAATGCCCAATTTAGAGTGAAACGATGATAATTGAAATGGTCGCCCTGACAAACACATTTCTGCAGCGATTAAACCAACACAAGGAACCTATGTCCGCCTCCCTCCTTCGTGTTCATTGGGGGATGGCCCAACAATAAATTCTTGACTTACTAGACCCCCACCCGTGACTTCTTGATCGTGTAATCGATCCGGATTCTTTCACTGGAATCGGCATGGGAGGAACCACTTCATTCTATAGCTGGAGCATTTGTGGCATAAAGGTCCTACTGGGAACCAACCATTTGACTTGATTCATCTGTCGTAGTGTCAAAGCATCCATCCATAAGCGAGATGTGGGCAAGGAACGCAATGCATTATGACAAGAAGCTATCTCCTTCAAACATCCGAGTGGTGACTGCAATTAGGAGGTCGAGCCCTGACATTGTGTGAATTAGATTTATTCTTTCTCCCTGGTCGATCGAGCACATAAATGACCTGATCCGATCTCTTTGTCCCGCAGTCGTCCAATTAGCACATAAATGACCTATCCCATTTCATACGAGAAAGAGTGTCTGGCCTGATCTCTTTGTTCAGTTGAGCGCATCGACATATCGATCGAATGCATCCTAATCGGGCCATAGTAGTATAGCTAGGATAGCTAGTATTTTGTAATGGCAGAGGTGGGACGAAGAGGTGGGATTTATGAAATGACTTGGTCTTTTCATTTTTTTTTTAAGTAATGCCCGCGGTTGTCGGAATTTTGATGAACGTGGGCACTTTTTCTTAAAAAACACAAATGTCATTGCCAATTCCTTCTCCGTCGAAACCAAATGTTGCATTATCGTTGGAATTCTGACGAAATCAGACACTTTTTCAAAAAAAAATCAAATCTGATCACAATATACCTTCTTCGTCAGAAACCTCCGTCAGAATTTTAGGCCAAATGTATTAGTGTAATTAAGCATACTGTGCTAGTATCTAGATCATTCATTTGTTGATTTCTCACATCTTCGACAAGTCTAAAAGCCTTAACCGGGAAGGCCCAGCAAAGCCTTTGTAAATCCTCTAACAAGGTTGTTCACAATTGTGGATCTAAAATCCTCTAACAAGGTAGTCTTTAACAGGACTTATCTCCTAACAGAGATCTAGATTCCTAACAGGATTTGTTCTGGTGAAGAACATTGTATGACCTTAACCAGTCTGGTTTCTATTCTGCAGATAGTTACTTGTGAGTTTCTGCTCACCGTGGTTTTTCCCATTTGGGTTTCCACGTCAAATATCTTGTGTTATGGTGATTGTGCTCTTGTGGGTGAATTCTTTGTTTGCTATTTGGTTTGCATTTATCTTAATCGGTTTATTTATGAATCTATTTTATTGGTTATCTGATAAATTGTTTAAGATTTTGTTTATAGTATTTTTTGGTATACTAATTCACTCCCCCCCTCTTAGTATTCATCAATTGGTATCAGAGCCAACCTTTCTATAAGTCTAACCACTTGGAAGGATATATGGGGGAATATAGTGTAAGGGAACTTACTCATCATCTCACTCAGACTAAGAGAGAGCCTATGATGAACTCAAAGTCAAGTATAAAGCCTCTTTGGCCAAAAGAAGAGAGTATGCTGAGAAACTGATGGAACTTACTGAAAGTAACTCTTCTGATGAAGCTGACATGGATGCCCTAGTTGAAGAAGTTGAAAAATTGAATGAATCTAAAGCCAATCTAAGAAAAGAGTTGGAAGGACTGACTATCAGAATGTGTCAAGAGATTGAGAACAAAAGGAAAGTTGAAGATCTAGTAAAAGACAAAGATCATGAGATCTCCAAGCTGAAGCAAGAATTCAGTACCCTTACCGCTCATCTCCAAGAGAGTAAAGTGGAAAAAGAAGAAGTGCAAGGTGAACTAAACATGGCTATTTCTGAGAATGCAACCTTGATGGAATCCAATGCTGCTATCTCCAAGGAATTTACTGAGTCAAAGGAGATAGTTGCCAAATTCAATCAAAGTACTGCTAAGCTAGAGCAAAAGCTAGAATCAACAAAACCAATAAAGAATACCACTAGACTTGGTTTCTTTGGGTATGAGGAAGGTGAGACCTCTGGAACAAAATCTAAAGCATCAAAGAAGCAACCAACATCCAAGGATAAAGGTAAGCAAAACTTTAAACCTCTTTGCTTTAATTGTCTCAAAGAAGGACATACTGCTAATGTGTGTAGAAGCAAGGCCTACAACAATTTTCCTTATTTTCTAAACAATAAGCCTAGATCCAATAGATTCAATGGAAACTGTTATGCATGCAACAAGTTTGGGCATAGAGCATTTGAATGCAAGTCTATTTTGCACAACACTGAGAGACATCCTCCAAGGACTCAAGGAGTTATCCCGGAACCTTCTGCGAACCGGGATCCCAACGGGTACAATACCTATGACCATCGGTCAAGTCGTTATCAAGCGGCAACTGGTTGGAGAGAAACTTGTTTGATCTGTCATGGTAGCAGTCACACTACTACAACATGCAGAAGGAAGAATTGTAGTATGAATAATGGACCATGGAGAATACCTAGAATGGTATGTTATCATTGCAACAAACTGGGACACACTGCCAGAACTTGCAGACTGAGAAAGAACCTATCGGATGATATATTGATCACTCCACAAGGGAAGCTTGATGTTGAAACTATTCAAATGGAAATGAATAAAACTTGGAAAAAGAAATAAGAGGAAGGATCACAGGATGAACCAATTTCTGCACCTAGTGTGGAAGTCCCTGAACTGGCAAACTGAGCTTTAGAAAATCTTAGGGGGGACATATCGGTGAAATGTTTCGAACCCCCAGTTTATATCGGTAAAGACCTTAACTAGTATAGGTTACCTATCAATTGACAGAAGATTTGAAGCGATAAAAGGTAAAATTAGGGTTTGTGCCCTAGCGGTGATGCATTTATTATGATAGGTGAGAAGTTGTTTAAAAGGGATTTTTGTCATCATTATCACTTATCAGTTTTCAAGAGAAGAATTTTCAAGTGCAGAGCGACAAAGAGCGATTCATCTAGTGATTCAAAATGAATTCAAAAATCTTACAAAGGAATCCAGAGATCTTTTCCAATCTATCAGTGAAGAACACTAAGTGGTAATCTAGCAACCAAAGTGGTGTATTGTGGGAGACATTTGAAAAACCCTAAATCTTGAATTGTGAAGGTATTCCTCAAATTTCTTTCTTATCATGGCTTCTAAATCGCACTCTAGTTCTAGTGCACTTGTAGATTCAGTTAAATTCCTTCAAAAGAAAGAAAAATACAATGCCCTATCCCAAATACCCGTTGGAGTTATCATTGAGGAAGATATTTTAGGGTATATTGACTGTAAATTGGAAGACCTAGGATCCCTGGTGATTCATTCCTAGCTAAGCTTGTTCTGTGGGGATGATAAGAAGATCAAACTGGAGTACAACATCCTTGAGAAGATGAAACTGCATAATGTGGTATATTTTTTGGAAGAGTTCACAAAATATCATATCTGCATCATCCTCAGCAGAGTACATGGTGATAAGATGTACCTCGATCGCACGCATGACATCACACCAAAGGAAATTCATGTCGTCACCAGCTTCTATAATACTGGAGAGGTACCAGCTCTGAGGAAGGTCACCAAAATAGAAATGACAAAGCTCACCGATTCTTTGAATGACCAACGGGCGATGACCGTCAACACCATAAAAGATGATCTGGTGAAATATGCTTGCATGGTGATTGGTTACCGGATGTTTTATGCTAGCAGAATGAACTTTGTCCCTATTGTTGCGGTGAATGTCGCTTACAGAATGATCAAGGAAGACACTACATTTGACCTGTGTACCTGTCTACAGAAGCAATTGCTACTAAACCTAAACTCCATCAAACGGGACAATGCTCTAAGGTTCAAGTTTGGACAACTTCTGGTCAATTTATTCTTCTACTTTCAAGGTTATTTCCCTAGAGTAGGTGATGTGCAATGGTCTACTAACCTACTGGTTTCTAGGCAAATCAAGGAAAATCTACAAGTAGTGGGAACTGGATATCCTGAGGTTCTAAACAAATATTTCAATGAATTCAAGCGGAAAATGAACCAAAGAATGAGGATATCTGATGATATTGTGAAGGAATATAAAGATGACATTTGCTTCACAATAAAGGTAGATGAATGCATAATGGAAGCGGTGGAACCAAGAAAGGAAGTAGTTGAACCTATGGGTTATGAAGTGGTGAATGACCTATTGATCGGGTATGCCTCTACCCTACTTGCCTCACCACTAGATGCAAAAGAAAAAGAGAACCGGTACCTAGTTGGAGAGGGTCACACCAATTGAAGAACCAAAATAGAAGAAGGACAAAGTAGTGCCATCGGTATCTACACCGATTACCTCTTCTAGTTTCAAAGTGATCAAGCGGTCACTAGCTAAGAAGAAACCTGAGGTTATTCCTGCAAAAGTCTTTGAGAGAAAGCGGAAAACCAAAACTAGCTCACTAGAATCAGAGGACACTGAACCGGAAATTCAACCAAAGAAGACAAGACAATCAAGGAAAAAGGAAAAATGTACTGGTAATGTACCTGCAACTTCAGCACTGTTAAATATAGATATTTCCTCTTATAAGTCCATGACACATTGTCAGAGGACTTTAAATAATATTAAGAGGAAAGTGCCTGATGATTTAAAGGAGTATTTTGATGATTTTACTGATAATGAGAAAGAAGAAGTAGAATAGGAAATCATTAAATATTTGTGTGTTAATGACTGGTCGCCATCTGAGATTAGATCGGTTACAATAAATTCTTTATACAATTCTTTAGATAATAAATGGTGCATTTCCATTGAGAGAGAACAAGAGATCAGAAAGAAAAATTTTGCACAATATTTTCCTGATGCTTCAAATTCAGAATTTATTTGAGATAATGGATAAGAACAAAGGCCTCTTCTTCATGAGAAGGAGAAGCCTCGGACTGCTAGAAGGAAAAGCTTCTAAAGTGGAAAAGGAGACACATTTACATGCTAAAGTTGTTGTCAGGTTACACCAAGTATCTAAAGCCAATATGAAGGTTGAACAAGAACCTAACCGATCATCAGGAAAATCGGATGAGGCATTTGGCAGTGAAGGTGAAAGAGTGATAGAACAACCTATTGATGTTGATGCATTAGATAATGCAGATGTCACTCTGGACAAAGAGAAAGATAAACAAGATAAAGAAAAAGCAGAGAAAGAGAAACAGGACAAGGAAAAAGTTGAAAAGGAGAAACAGGACAAAGAGCAAGAATAAAAAGCAAGGCAAAAAGAAAACAAGAGAAAAGAGGAAGAGAAAAAGAAAGAAGAAGAGAAGAGGAAAGAAGAAGAGAAAAGAAAATAAGAGGAGAAGAGGAAAGAAGAGGAGAAAAAGAAGGAGGAAGAGAAGAAAAAGCAGGAAGAGGACAAGAAGAAAGAAGAAATGGAGAAGAAGAAAGAGGAGCAAAGAAGAAAGAAGAGGAAAAGAAAAGAGTAGAAGAGGAGAAGGAAGTAGAGAAGACCAAACAGGCAGAGACTCCTAAGGCAACCGGTGGTCAAGCCAAATAGGTTGATATCCCCAGTCCTATTGATCTTCAATCTGTAGATGAGTTTGAGTTGCTTCAAAGCATCAAAATGCACAGGAAAGACTGGAAGCATTGCAGAGAAAGAAGGAACAAGATGTCATACAAACTGTGGTTGACACCCTTACCAGTCTGATTCTAGGTACTAACCTCCCCAGTACCAATTCCTCTCTATCCAAGCTTAAACTTCTATGTACCATAGTGGAGGACCAAGTACAATACTTGGAAGATGTTGTTGAACCACTGCCAAGAAGAATCATGAAAAGGAACTCAACATTGCCTTAGTCAAGAAACTGAATGGGCTCCGATCACAACTACTAAAATAGTAGAAGGATATCAGTGTTTCTATGGATGAGGGCAAATTAATTTGGAGTAAATCTACCAACCCCATCTATTTTGTGATGATGTGCTTAAATAGAAAGATAAACTCCAATTGGAGTTCCAGGATTACATCAACACCTTCAAGATTCCATATGATTCATTCACTACATATGGGCAAATGATTCATCATTATCAGCTTCAGACTACCAGGATGGACTCAAAGATTAGCAACCGGACCAGAGATTTGCAAGAGCTTGAACTGGTCTTATTACCAAGACTGCAAATTCTTCATAAATGTTTTCTCAACCTGGAGGCTATCATGGTAACTCAAGAGATGAGTACCATTGATGCAATGGAAGAACTTGTATTCCAGATGCAGACTGAAAGTGAGGTTGCTACCTCATTACTTGAGTCATGGACATTGGCCATGAATACTTTTATGTAGGACTTTAAATCTATTTTTGATAAATTTCATTCCTTATTGTCATGAACATTTACTCTATTTTTATATATAAGGAAACGGGGGTTATTCTACATTACTTTGTCATTGTTGGCAAAGGGGGAGTAGTATACAATAAAATTTTGGTGAATGTTACCTTTTCATGTACTTTCATTTTGGGAGTAGTGTACATTGTCATTTTGGTAAAAAGGGATAGTGTATATGCTTAGGGGGGAGTAATTTTGATTATGGCATTTTTGTTGTAAAAACAATTAGATGTCAAAATTTTCCTCAGAGTTGCCATCAATGCCAAAGGGGGAGATTGTTGGCATTTTGATGATGTTTTGATTGTCATTCATGGACACACACTTTCTTGATGATGGACACACTTTCTTCATGTATGAGTTATGCTCAACCGGTAATTGTTCCAATTGGTATTGTGTATTATTGAATATATAGTCTTTAGACTATCGGTATTTTGCAGAAGATGTTTACCAGTCACAGATTGATTGAAGAGCTCAAGCGGTGTGGAGACCTCAAGTGGTTCAAGGATCACAAGCGGTACAAAGGAACCAAGCAGTAGTTAACTTTTGATCGAAACATTATGTTCTACCAGTCTTCATTTTTGTCAAACCGGTAATCGGTATATTGTATTAACTGGTATTACTCTGTGATGAGTTACCAACCGGTATTTCTATAATGTGTGATGACTTATCATCCACTGACACTTTGGCAGTGATTTTGTGTCATGTTACCAAATGTGTCTAGATGCACTGAACCTACGAACTTGTAGTCTAATCCTATTGGAGGGACATGAAATTAGCTTCCTTTATAAGGACATCGTGTCTAGGGTTTGCATGTATGATGTATGAGATGTATGATAGATAAGGTTATGTGTGATCTTTGTAGAGAAGATTAAGTATGTGTGAAGAGATAGAGTGTGGAGATATTGAAGACTGGAGTAATGTTGAAATGCATTAACAATGAGTTGTCAAGGATCTAATTAAGCATATTGTGCTAGTATCTAGATCATTCACTTGTTGATTACTCACATCTTTGACAAGTTTGAAACCCTTAACCAGGTAGGCCCAGCAAAGCCTTTGTAAATCCTCTAACAAGGTGGTTCACAACTGTGGATCTGAAATCCTCTAACAAGGTAGTCTTTAACAAGACTTATCTCCTAAAAGAGATCTAGATTCCTAACAAGATCTGTTCTAGTGAAGAACATTGTATGACCTTAATGGGTCTAGTTTCTATTCTGCAAAAAGTTACTTGTGAGTTTCTGCTCACCGTGATTTTTCCCATTTGGGTTTCCACGTCAAATATCTTGTTTTATGGTGATTGTGCTCTTGTGGGTGAATGCTTTGTTTGCTATTTGGTTTGCATTTATCTTAGCCAGTTTATTAGTGAATCTATTTTACCGGTTATCTGCTAAACTATTTAAGAGTTTGTTTATAGTAGTTTTTGGTATACTAATTCACCCCCCCCCCCCTCTTAGTATTCATCAATGACATCATTTTTGGAGGAGATGATGATTTGAGTGTGAAGTTTGTTGATGATATGCAAAAGTAATTTGAGATG
The DNA here is from genome assembly GCF_030272615.1 of Cryptomeria japonica. Classification (NCBI taxonomy): domain Eukaryota; kingdom Viridiplantae; phylum Streptophyta; class Pinopsida; order Cupressales; family Cupressaceae; genus Cryptomeria; species Cryptomeria japonica. The sequence continues at coordinate 214,144,109 of NC_081414.1, read as the reverse complement.
TCTATGATAGGTGAGATGAAATTATTCTTAGGATTGTAGATTACACAAATTAACAAAGGCATTTTCATTTCTAAATCTAAGTATGTGAAGGAAATATTGAAGAAGTTTGGGTTAGATGATTCTAAACCTGTTGGAACTCCTATGGTGACTGGATGCAAGTTGTCTAAGGATGACAAATCTCAGAAAGTTAATCAGACTTTGTATAGATCTATGGTTGGTGGATTGCTATATTCAACTTAGAATTGACCGTACATTATGCATGATGGGTGTCTTTTTTCTAGATTTCAAGTTGATCCTAAAGAGACTCATGTTATTATTCTGAAAAGGATTTTCAGATACTTGAAGGGGATTGTTGACTATAGCTTATGGTATCTGAAGAATGATGATTTCATGTTATGTGCCTATACTGATGCTAATTGGGCAAGTGATGTTGATGACCAGAAGAGAACTACTAGTGGAGATTTCTTTTTGGGAAAGAAGTTAGTTTCAATGGTCTAGCAAGAAGCAAGATGTTGTATCTCTATCTATTGTTAAGTTGAATACATTGTTGCTACTAGCAACTGTACTCGGGTATTCTGGATGAAGCAAATGTTGAAGGATATTAAAGTGATTTATGATGAGCCTACTGTTATCTATTGTGATAATTCAAGTGCTATCAATATTTCCAAGAATCTGGTACTATATTCTAAAACAAAGCATGTATCAATTAAGTATCATTTCTTGAGAGAGAAAGTCAGTGATGAAGAAGTCAGATTGGAAAATGTATCTACAAAAGATCAAATTGTGTATATTTTCACTAAGCCTTTACCGGCATATACATTTGTCTATTTGAGAGACAAGTTAGGGGTCTCTGCATGGGGGCTTCACTAGCTAAGAAATATTATATCATGTACATTCATATTGGGGGGTTTCATATCCCAAAAGTGAGGGTGCAATATATTTCCTATCGATGAAAATGGGGGGGTTTTAATTCTGGGTATGAAAAAATATAATATTTGGTGAAAATAAGGGGGCATTTAATTCTGGTTGTGTATTGGGAGAGGGTAACAAAAAACTAGTTTTGGGCAATAGTTTTTTTAAATTAGGGGGATTCTTTAGTATGCCATGAACACACATGCTATAAACCAAGTTCACTAACTAAAGCCCCCATGGGTCGTTGCCCCTCCTAATCAGAACTAGATACATGGAGTTGCATCAATCCAGTGGATTTCAAAGCCTTATCTTCTTATCTGGGTTGATGAGTTGGTATTGCTACTTAGCCGAAGTACTCAATGTGTGGTTCAGGTGATCAGTTGTGAGTCTATCCTAAGGGGGAGAGATTGTCCTTCTTCGAGGATGAGTTTTGAGGGGAGAAGCATAATCTATATTCTATCTTTGACATTATTGTCAAAAGGGGAGAGAAGCATGTGAAAAACTGCCTTATCTTTGAAGCTTTGTGTGCATGATCAAAGGGGGATTTTGTTGGTGATTATATATTCCTTTGCATTGACTATTTTTTACATTCATATGTTGTCATCAATGCCAAAAGGGGAGATTGTTGGATATTGTTGCTGCTAGGATATGTTGTTGTCATTGATGTCAACGTGCTCTTGTGTTTGGTGTTCCGGTGATTGCAGAGAATTGATCTGGTTTGGTTTGCCGATAAGGATATATGGTTCAGTAATGAAGCATCTATAGTATCTCTACTTCATTCTTTATTGGTTTTAGTGATCCGAAAGTTCACTTTATCATATCATTTGATCCGATTTGAGGTTTGGTCTTCTTGTTCTATGGTTGGCAGAGTTTGGTATTTGATCCATTATACTCTGGTATGATTATATCTTTAGTTATGTATTTAGAAGAATGTTTTGGATGTTCATGTGTATCTAAATTTTATATGGTTCATAATTTGGTGCTCCACAAGTTATCTTTCTAGTCTGAATTGCTGCTAATAAGTGTTCTCGAGTATTATCGTGTTGATTGATGAAGATTTGAATAAGTGGTGTTGGTGCAGCTATTGTAGATGGTTGTAATGTTTTTATTGGTGATTCTTGATCGTTTCATATTTATTTTGGTGGTCCACATTGATCATTGTGCATGGTATTGGTGATTTTGTTGATCTGATGATATTCTTTGTGTTATGTGGTATTTTTGGTGGTGTAGCGTATTGCGGTTGATCTTGGTGAGATTTCCGATGGTGATGCATGTTTGGAGATTTGATTTAGGTCCATGCTATGTTGTCTATAGAATTGTATTGGTATAGTGGTTGATTTATGTATCATGTGATATAATTTTGTAATTAAGGGTTGAGGGTTTGGCTGACCTTGCATTCAAGGTTGGTGAATTGTATAAATAGGTGTTATATTCATGTAATTTGGGTGTCGATGGTTATGTCTACATTATCAGAGAGTGGTGTATGTGCGCATAAGAGAATTTATCCTTTGGTATGATGTATTAAGCAAATATTGTTATAGGGTAGACAAATGAGCTTAATCAGAACTCTCATCAGGCATTAGCAGATGTTATCTTTGTAGTTCATGTAATCTAGATTGTAGTGCGAATGTTAGTGTAAGGTAGTGAAGCTTCCCTAAGGGTTGGATCCTTTTGGGTTATTCTATTTTGAGTAGTTAGCTCTAGGTAGTGTGCATTCCCCATTATAATATTTACACACACTACTGCAGAGTATCCTCTTATTGTAGGTAGGTTCCCACTGTGGTTTTTCCCTTAATCAAATTTTCCATGTCAAAAATCTTGGTGTTATGTGTGTTGTTGTTATTGTCTTTTTTTTTTTTCTTGTTACAGTTGATCATATCTAAGATTGTGCTTAATTTGATTAATCCGGTGAAAATTATTTCACCCCCCTCTCAATTTTCATTTATTGTTGTTGCCAACACTTCCATTTCTCCCACTCAAAACTAAAAGTCCTTACCAATTTATAGAAATAAACACCTTTGATACCAAATGTTAGGGTTTAGGCATATCCAGAACAAACATAAATTAACAGATATATGTAGATTTGAATACACAAACATGAAGAAAAAATACACAACACAAATAACACATAGATTTAATGTGGTTCACCCAATATGGGCTACATCCACCAGAGAAAATAGTCATCCACTTTTTATTATCTCGTAAAAATAGTACAACATTAAATTGTATATTTCATTCCAGCTACAACATGTAATTTTAGGGAAACCTACAAATTTGGTTAACAAAATTAACCCTAACCCTAAAAGAATATTCTCTTAATCTTTTCCTCGTACTCATATTCATGTACTCGTACTTGTATTCTCATACACGTACAAGAAAATTTTGGGGGAAGCCTTTGGCTACCCATTATAGCGACCCTTTAGGCTGACACCTTCGCCCAACAAGTGCATAGTATTTGCATGGTCAATCACCACATACCAACACACTTCATTTATCATTCACTTTTTATCTCATAGTGTAAAGGAGGAGCCCACATAGCAAAAAATTTCACCCTAGTGATTTTCTACATTTTTATTGGTAGATTAATTGTTAAAACCCTAATTTTGACAAGGAGCACCCAGACTAGGAACCATGGTCCCAGAAAAAGGACACCATGTAGTACTCATGGGGTTAGTACTAGTTTTCTGATGAGTTTGATGTTGAGGATACTGATACATGATGTTTGATTTTGTATGAGTTGTTGTACTTACGATAACATATTGTTGGACTCACATACACCCACTTGAGGAGTCAAATTCCTCATCTGTCACAAGAGGATCAATTACTTCTTCATGTAGTAGGCTTGTGGTGGGTATGTTGCATGCCTATTATCAAATTTCATAGGCCAATGCTAATGGCCTTGATGGAGAGATGGTACCCAGACACATCCACATTCTTCCTTCTAGTTGGGGAGATGACAATAACATTGGAGGATGTATACCACATCCTATGACTGTTAGTGATAGGGAGGATTGTGAGATATCAGTCACACCGCTCACAAGTGGAGATGAGGAGAGAGAAGATATATTGCCTTGGTAAACCTACACCTAGAGACATGAGAGGTTGGATTCTCATTTGATGGCTACTTCATCCGACAAGTGCCATTCTATTAGTGAGGAGATTAGTGATTGCCATAGTGGTGTTGGTTGTATATCCTGATAGGTGGGGCAGTCATATGCATGAAGGACTGACATATGCCATTTGTGAGATGGAGGAGCATTGTACTGAGTGTGCATGGGGACATAGTTTGCTAGCACATCTCTACCATGACTTGGGAGATTATGTATATGGTGATGGGAAGAGTTTTATGACATGCACACTATTCCAGATCTGGATATTCAAGCACATTATATGTACAAGGCTAGTGGTGTTCCCAGTTGATATTGATGTGTATGTACCCCAAGCACATGCATACCCATGCACGAGATCTTGGCAAAGTGGTAACTTACTATATTAGAGGGTCGTGATTGATCATTTGCGGTTGGATGATATTGTATAGAGACCTTATAGATGGATGGCCTACAAATTCAACACATGCAGTGTGATCGATTCTTAGAGGATCATCATAGCTACATCATCATTCCATTTTATTTTAATAAAGTGATGAGATAGTTTGGTCTAGAGCAAGGATATCCTTCATTTTTGTCGATCTACATATGACACTCTCGCGGTGTCATGAGACTAGGAGCAAAACCCAAACCTATTGTGGAGGATGTGGAGATTACAAATGATGAGGAGGAGGAGGAAAGAGACAAGTATGTTCCCCTACTCCAGGATGACGTTGGGGTTCAGCGGAGCTATGTGACATGGTGGGAGAGGATCTTCCCAAGGGCCATCTTTCCTTAACACTACCCAAGAGGGAATTTCAATCCATGGGTGAGACCAACTAATTCACATAGTGAGGATAGAAGAGATGAGGCTTCCAAGGAGCTGAGTGATGAGGATGATGATATATAGGATCAGGAGAATGAGTAGGATCAGGGGGTGATTAGGAGTAGGAGGATGTTCCCGATCATCAATGAGATGAGATTAGAGTTGTGGATCCTCCACCATGAGAAGATAGGCGACCGGATGCGGTGAGAGATGAGAAAGAGGTATCGCTATAAAGGTCAAGCTCAAGGATACATACTAGTGGCACATCATGAGATACAGAGGCAGTACAAGATCAAAGAGAGTAGTAGGGAAGTGCCATAGACTATAGTAGCTCAAGCTCCTAACTCATCCGATCCTACTTGGTAGGTGGCAAATCTAAGTGAAAATTTTTTTTAAAGAATTAGATTTGAATTTGATTATATGAATATATATATGACATTCTCTTTCTCTATCTACAACCAATGTGCAGGGATGGCATGACTTTATCCATCATGTGCTTGGAGACATCATCACTACATCATGCATTCCATAATCCTCTCAGATCACATGTATATTATAGAAGAGACTCGGGTGGCATGAGGATATTTTTTATGTAGTTAAGATAGAGTTGGATCTCAAGCTAGAGGAGAGGAAGTAGCTATAGTGTGAGATTACAAAGGTTCGTAAGGATTCAGCAATGTATAGGGGTATAGTGATGGATAGGGATCAGAGGATCTTATCAAGAAGTCACTCTTGTTCCACATCTATCCATCGACACACACCCATGAGAGAACCATGGAAGGTGCCAGAGGGCTCAAACAACCACCATCCATAGAGTTGGTGATATGGATACCACATTTTGTACTAGTGGGTTGATATGTATATGTTGTATCAAAAGATTTTTGTTCATATATATATATATATATATATATATATATGATGATGATCTTTTGTCTCAAATGTGTTCCTCTAATTTCAAAACAATGTGTCATATTTCTTTAATTAAAAGTAAAAAAATTGGAAAATTTGCATGTGTTGGCAATATGAAGGAATTGATTATGTGTTGTCATTGATGTCAACACTACTCCAGTTGGTTGTCAACACTGCTCCAGTTGGTTGCTGACTTGCTCCGGTTGGACATGGTTTTGGTGGAGGTTATCAGAGATTTGGCTTAAGTATGTTCATATTGTTGGATGTGGTCTTGGAAAGATATTCATGATGATTATATGTATGTCATATTCAATTGGTTCATGATTTGGTGCTTTAGAAGCTATTGATTATGTTCTAGACTTTAATTTGATGTTCTTGGTCCCGGTTGGTGATATTTGATGAAATGGTTAAGTGATTTTGGTGTGGCTTCTAGAAATGGTTCTTAACATGCTACAGGTGTACTTGATCATATCCCAATTGTTTGGTGGCTTCGCATTGGCTAGCGTGAATATTTGGTGATCCTATTTGGGTCTGGTAGGATATCCTATGTTATTGCCACTGAGGGTTTTTCCTAGTTGGTGTAATGTGTTGCGACTGGTCTTGGTGAGGTTTCCAGTGGATGTAATTATTTGGGAATTTGAATTAGGTTCATGCTATGTAATGTAAATCAAAATATTGGTCTAGTGGTCGAACTTTGTATCGTGTAATGTAATTTTTCTAATTATGAGTTGAGGGTTGAGGGTTTAGCTGACCTTGTTATCAAGGTTGATGATTTGTATATATAGGAGATATGCTTATGTAATTTTGAGGTAGGTATTATTTTTTGTCTGCATTATCAAAGAGAGATAAATGTGCAAACAAGGATATATCATTCAGCGAAGTGTTGTGGAGAGTTTGGTATTGCAAGGCAGACAACTGTGCTTAACTGGAACTATAACCATGCATTAGGAGATGTTATATCCATAATTCATTTCCTTTGGATTGTAGTTTGATGATTATGTAGGTCATTGAGACTTCCCTTTTATGTTGAGGAGTGTCCTCTAAGTGGTTGGCCTGATTGTAAGTGCAATCCCCATTGTAATGTTTTCACATACTATTGCAGAAGTATTATCTGATTGTGGGTAGGGTTTCCCACCGTGTTTTTTCCTTCACTAGATTTTCCACGTCAAATATTGGTGTTGTGTGTTGTGTACTCTCATGCTTTATCTTTCATTGTGCTATTTTCATTTTTCTCTGATAGAAGGTTTATATTCTGCAATAATTGTTTAACTTGTGGAAAACCGATTCACCCCGCCCCTCCCCCTCTTAGTTTTTCTCTGGTTCATTTTAACAATTGGTATCAGAGAAAGGTCCTCTCTATGAAAGCCTAATCGCTTGAAGAGATCTGATGGAATCAAGTTCTTCATCTAATTTCTACTGGAAGGAGAGTCTCATATTTGATGGTACAAATTACAAATTATGGAAGGAGCGAATGAAGATTCATCTAAGATGTCTTGGAGATGAGATATCAGATATAACAGAAAAAGGTTATACACCTCATGATCCTAGTTTTGGAGATCTAGCACCTATTGATGAACAGAAGAATATTGATAATGATGTCAGAGTAAAAGAAGCATTGTTAAGTGCCCTATCAAATGAAAAATTATTGAATTTTATACAGCTAGAAAATGCAAAATGGATCTGGTTGAAGCTTGAAACTCTATATGAAGGCAAAAAAGTAGTAAAGATTGCAAAACTTGAAGGTTACTAGGTGAGATATGAAAATTTGAAGATGGAAGAAGATGAAAAGATAAGTTCTTTCATGGATAGAGTGAATGGGATTGTCCTGGGAATCAAATGTTGCAGTGGAATAGTTAATAAGGATGAGATTGTTTCAAAAATCCTAAGAGTCTTACCTCCAGCTTACAAAATGAAAGCTATTGCAATAAATGAACTCTGGACAATGTCAAATACCCTTGTTACCAAAGATAAATTACTTGGTAAATTGACTGCTTTTGAACTTGAAAAGCTTGGAGATCAGAATGCTACTAAAACAGAAATTGCATTTAAAGTGTCTGCCTCTGGTAAGCAGAAGATAGATTGGAAAGAGTTATATGCTAAAGAGATGGAAGACATTGAAAGAGAGAACAAAGAACTTGAAGAATTGGAAGCCCTAATTGCCAGAATAATCCCTAAAGGACCAATTGGAAGTAAGTATGAAGGAAAAGTTTCATTTAAATGTTTTTCATGCAATAAGATTGGTCACTTTGCTTCTAGATGTCCTGAAAGAGCTGCAAGCGATCATGAAAGATTTTTGAGGAATTATAAACCTAATCTAGAATATCAAATCAAACCTAAATATAGAAGGAATAAGGATAAATCATGTTGCTATGTTGGTGATGATTATTTTTCTATTACTGATGATTCTGATGATGATGAACCTGTAAGTAGATCCGGTAATGGAAGCTTAGGTAGTGGAAAAGATTGGGTCTTTATTGCTATCAAGGATGAATCTCTGGAACCTATCAATGATACAACTCATACTAAGGAGAAAGCCCTAGCTGATAAAATTGAAGAGAAGGATGAATGGGTTATAGACAGTGGTTGCTCACACCACATGACTTGTGATAAGAGGAAATTCCTAACTCTGCAAGAATTTGATGGTGGATTAGTCATATTTGGAGACAACAAGGCATGCAAGATCAAAGGAAAAGGAACAATATCCTTGGATGGTAATACCAATGCAGATAATGTTTATTATGTTGAAGGTTTGCAGCATAATCTCTTGAGTATAGGACAAATGGTGGATAGAGGATATCATTTGCAATTCAAAGATGGAAAATGCAAGATTATCAATAGATCTGGATTAAAAATTGCATCTGGAACTTAGACCCAAGTAAATATCTTTCATTTGAACTCCAGTGAGAAGACTTGCTTGATTGCTCAGATTGATGAAAGTTGGCTATGGCATAACAGGATGTGTCATGTAAATTTTGACTACATAGTAAAGATTAGTTCAACCAAGGTTGTCAGAGATTTTCCCAAGAGCATCAAGCCTCATAATCCGGTATGTAAAGAATGTCAAATGGGCAAGAAAGTTAGAACTTCTTTCAAAAGTATGCATGATGGATCTAATGAAATTCTTAATCTTATTCATACTAATCTATTTGATCCAGCAAGGACTAAAAGATTTGAAGGAGATAGATATTTTATGTTGCTTATTGATGATTATTCTAGAATGATGTGGGTTGCATTTTTGAAAGAAAAATCAGAAGCCCTTGACAAATTCAAAATATGCAAAGCTATGGTTGAGACAAAAACAGGATTGAAGATAAAATGCTTAAGATCATATCAAGGTGGTGAATTTACGTCCAGTGAATTCAACATTTTTGTGAGAAATATGGAATCAAAAGACAATTATCTGCACCTAGAACTCCACAGCAGAATGGAGTAGTGGAAAGAAAGAATAGAACTATCTTAGATGTTGCAAGGACAATGATGATGGAATCCAAACTGCCTAATATTTATTGGACAAAAGCTGTCAATACTGCAGTCTACACTTTCAACAGAATACACATAAAAGGTGATACCGGTAAGACTTCTTATGAATTATGGTTCGGTATACTCCTACTGTCAATTATTTCAAAAAAATTGGAAGTCAATGCTATATCAGAAGAGATGATGGAATAGGGAAATTTGATCCTAGATGTGATGAAGGAATATTCTTGGGTTATTCTACTAAGAGCAAAGCATATAGATATTTTAACAAAAGATTGCAAAGGATAGTAGAAAGCATAAATGTCAGAGTGGATGAGAAAAGTAACAATTAGATCCGATCATATGACTATGGACCAGAAGATGAGATTGTCATATTAGAACCAGTAATGCAAGAATCAAATCAGAGCCTTTATCTGGTTGCTCCAGTAACATTAGAAAATTCTATAGTAACTGTTGAAGAGAAGAAAGAGTCAGAAATTCAAGATAATCCAAATAATCCTAGGTATGTAAAGTTGAATCATTTTGAAGATCAGATCATTAGAGATAAGAGAAAAGGTGTGATGACAAGAAGAAGGTTAGTTATTGAAGAGGTATGTTTAATTTCTCAAATTGAACTGGAATCAATCATTGAAGCATGTAAAGATGAGAGTTGGATGAAAGCAATGGAAGAGGAACTAAATCAGATAAAAAATAATAACACATGGGAATTGGTTCCTAGGCCTAAAGATAAAAATGTTATTGGAACTGAATGGGTATTCAGAAACAAATTAAATGAAGGACAGGTTGTAAGAAACAAAGCTAGATTAGTTTGCAAAGGATACTCATAGCAAGAAGGAATTGATTATGATGAAACTTATGCTCTGGTTGCAAGGATTGAAGTAGTAAGACTATTTCTTGCCTATGCTACACACAAGAGCTACAAGGTATATCAAATAGAGGTCAAATGTGCATTCCTAAACAGAGATCTTGAAGAAGAAATCTACATTGAACAGTCTGATGGATTTGTATATATAGAAGATATGCTTATGTAATTTTGAGGTAGGTATTTTTTGTATCTGCATTATCAAAGAGAGGTAAATGTGCAAACAAGGATATTGGGTGGGCAGAAGTGTTCATGTGGGAGCAATAGTGTGTTTTCAGGGTCAGCACCCTGCATAGCCCAACATTGGTGTTGCAGGGCAGACAACTGTGCTTAACCAGAATTGTAACCAAGCATTAGGAGATATTATTTCCACAGTTCATTTCCTCTGGATTGTAGTCTGATGATTATGTAAGTCAGTGAGACTTCCCTTTTGTTTTGAGGAGTGTCCTCTAGGCGGTTGGCCTGATTGCAAGTGCAATCCCCATTGTAATATTTTCACATACTGCTACAGAAGTATTATCTGATTATTGGTAGGGTTTCCCACCATGGTTTTTCCCTTCACCGGGTTTTCCACGTCAAAATATTGGTGTTGTGTGTTGTGTACTCTCATGCTTTATCTTTCACTGTGTTGTTTTCATTTTGCTCCAGTCGAAGGTTTGTATTCTGTAATAATTGTTTAACTTGTGGAAAACAGATTCACCCCCCCCCCCCTCTCAGTTTTCCTCCAATTCATTCTAACAAAATGTACGTCTAATTTAATACTCATGTGATTGATTACTCAATACCTCCATGATTAAATTGATACATGTATGATTTAACTAAACAACTAAGTGTTTAATTAAATGCTATAAGTGATGATGTAATGTAATTATGTTAAAGTACATGACCAATGTGATCTAATTAAATTCTACCATAATTAAACACAACAACATATAATATAACATAATACATAAAGAAAATTGAATTATAAGCTAGCATAACAAAATGTAAATTCCTAAGAAATTACACAATGAATTCAGGACAACCAAAACTAAAGATGTTTGTCAAGAATGAAGCAATACATATTAAATAATAATTATCTAATACCATATGCGTTAATGAAGACATGCTAACATATCACTCAATTTAAGATGAAAAGCAAGGTAGAGAAAGAACAGAAGGGAATTTTTTAAGAATAATATCTACGAAGATGCATAGAATTTAAGGGTTCCTTAAGAGGTGTACCTTCCATATCTACACTTTGTAAGCACCTGATCCGTAGACATTAGTGATGATATATGCTCCAAGCCGGTTTGGGCTAAACTTTCCTCTTTTTTTGTCAAAGTGTTTATGTTGTATTGATTCTCATAAAGTACCAAGTCACCCATAGAGAAGGAACATTGAATAACCTTGTCATTATAGCTTCATTGTAAATTCTTTTGACAAGTTGGAATATCCTAAAGAGCATGTATGTGATGTTCATCAAGAATTTCAAGTTGTTGAAGACATTGTTCTCGATAAGAATCACCATAAACTATCCCCCTAAGAGAAATTCTCAGTGAAGGAATCTCTAACTCCAAAGGCATAATTATGTTAGTACCATAAACAATATTGTAAGGAGTAGTACCAATAGCTATGTGAAAACTTGTCTAATAGGCCTAGAGATCATAGGTCAAATGAGTATGTCAATCCTTATGATGCTTATTTACAGTTTTACGAAGAATCTGTTCAATGATCCTATTAGAAGCTTCAGCTTGACCATTTGATTAAGGATGGTATGGTGCAGAAAATCAATGTTGAATGTGATATTTCTCAAGGAACTTCACATCTTTGTTCTTAAATGAGGTACCATTATTAGAAATTAAAGTGGAAGGTATACAAAATCAAGAAATAATGTTATCTAGAAGAAACTAACAGATTAAATTAGTAGTAGTGGATCAAACAGGAATGAATTTTACCCACTACGTAAAATAATTTGTGGCAATGAGAATGAAAGTATGTCCTTGAGAAGAAGGAGGGGAAAGTTTACCAATAAGATCCAAACCCCATAAGGAAAAGGGCTAAGAGGCCACTTGCAACCTAAGTTCATGTGCAAGAGCATGAATCAAATTATTATGTTGTCGACATTGATGATACTTTTGACAAAGGCAAAGGAATATTTTTGTATAGTTTTCTAATAGTATCTCATTCAGAGCAACCGTTGAGCCAAATATTTACCACCAAATTGCCCCCACAAGCACTTGAATGTGCCTCCTCAAGAGCAATAGGGATCTTGGTTTTGTTGAGACAATAAAGAAGAAGACCATTATATTGGCATTTCAATACAAAGAAAGATTGTTGATATTCATTAAGGATATTGAGAAGGTTGTTGAAGATTATTTGATATAACTGAAAAAGGATGATAACTATCTTTATAACATTATTTTATCATTGATGTCAAGAAATTGATTTTCTAATTCAATATGATGTTTCCATATCTTAAGAAATACGTTTTGACGAGTATTAAGTGGTTGGTAAGTGACACAAAAAGAATGTGATAAGAAAGGGGACAAATAAGTTATTCAATAGGCAACTATTACCGAGTTAGACAATGATGAGATCATGATGTTTAGATTGTTTTGATATCCTACATATGTTGTTGATTGTAAGGTTAATACTATACTATGTCACCGAGCAAAGAACCTAGTCGGTAAACCCTAAGGAACCTAGTCGGTAAACCCTAAGGTTATCGATATCGGTTAATGAAGGCAGAATGTCTACCGGGTAAAGTTTAGTATTTACCAAGTTGCAACCGAGTTATGACAGATCTCATTGGATGGATAAAAGCATTATTTAATTAAGGACAATGATGAGCTAGAGTTGATTAAATGATTGGTATGTTGTGCATAAAGTTTGTTAAGGATCTATGGCAATGGGAGATCGGCAGGAAGACCTATAGCTCAGATTGAGCCACAATAACCTTGTGCAAGTTCCAAGAAAGGAATGCAAGTCCCAAGGTGAGGTAAAACATTTTCAGATAGAAGGATGCATTGAACCTAGTCAAGATTGAAGATCTGATGGCTAAGATTGATCATGGGAAATGTGATCAAGGAGATTCATCAGTTAGCAAATTGTTTATAAATAAGAAATTATTGATGAACAATGGATGGGCATATGTAAGCATAGGGATGCTACATAGTGATTACCGAGCACAGAAGCTTGAAGACCTGTTTGAATAATAGAGTAGGGAGCCCAGCAGAGGGACAAGATAAGTCCTATGACAAGATTGTTTTGAGCAAATAAGAATCTGCTTTAGCATTTCAGATGTGAAGTTGCAGATATATTTATTACTGTTGTTTATTTTGTAAGTGACAGAAAATCTCTTAACCGAGTGGACTTAACAGTCTTATTTGTAAACCCTCTAGCAAGGTAACATTCTAAATGAGTGTTTGAAATCCTTTGACAAGGTCACTTCTAACAAAGTGAAGATCCTAACAAATCTGAGGGAAATCCCTTAACCAAGTTACATCTAGCAATGTGTTTGTAATCTTTAATAGGATTTGCTTTTAATCGAGCATACTCTAGAAGAGTATATTTGTTAGTGGGTCCGAAATCCCACAGTGGTTTTTCCCTATTTGGGTTTCCACGTTAAATCTGGTGTTATATGTGTTATGATGATTATGTGTTTATGAGTTTGCATGTTTAGCAGTTTTTGATTATATTGTTGAAGTATAAGTTGCCGAGGTTGAATTGGTTGATTTTATGGAAGATTAAGTTTGTATGATTCACCCCCCCCCCCTCTCATCTTGTTAGCTATTGGCATCAGAACTTTACCATTGGTATTAGAGGTTTGGACTATGAAAGAAAAGTTTAAAGGTACTTGAGGCAAAGATCTGAAGATGTATAAAAGGGATGCACCAAAGTTGAACAAGTCAAGTTTCTCCACATGGCAGAAGAGGATGAAGTTGCATTTATCAGGAATTGGAGAATATGCAAAATATTATTTGGAGAATGATTACATACCACCAAGCACCAACCTGATGACCTTGGAAGAGATAAAGCCAAAGCAAGAACATATTCAAGCTATGATTGAAATAACATCAGCATTTACCAACTTAGAGTTTAATGATCTAGAAGGTTGCAATGATGCAAAAGCAATGTGGACCAAGCTCATATCTATGTATGGTGGTGATGAACATTTTCAAAGAGAAAAAGTAGATAGTCTAAGAGGACAAATTGAATCCATGAGAATGAATGAAGGTGAGAACATAACCCAATACAGTACAAGGTTAAAGGAGACTGTCAATCAAATTAAAGGAGCAGGAGGAACTATTGAAGAAAAGGATGTAACAAGTAAGTTGTTGAGAACCCTTCTACCTTCTTATGCCATTCAAGTCTCTGCAATCAATGAACTAAGGTTTGTACCTAACATGCCAGTTTCTTTGGATGCTACTACTGGCAAGCTACATGCATTTGAGTTAAGTAAATTTGATAACAGTGGATCTTTAGTAAATAAAGTAGAATCTCCATTCAGTTCTTTTCATATTGGTGAATATGATGATTACAATGATAGAATGAGTAAGTACTCTGAAGGGAATCACAATGGAGAAAGTGAAAGATTTCGCAAGAACATGGAAGAAGTGCACAAACTGTATCAGGAAATCAAGAAGCAAGAAGAGTTTGAAGAATTATTAGCCAAAAGGTTATCGAGAGGAAAAGGTAAGTATAAAGGAAAGCTACCTTTAAAATGTTTCAATTGTGATAAAATAGGACATATGGCTTCTAACTGCCCTAACAAAGAATCTAGTGAAAAGAGAGAAAATCGAGATAACAGGCAGAAAGACAACCAATATAGAGGACACTGAGACTTCAGAAGGAGAGACAGAAAGACGTGCCTAGTAGCTGATGAGGAATCCAACAATGATAAATCTGATGAAATGGATACAGAGGAAGTTGTTTATGTGGCTATTAAAGATGGATCAGATGAAGAAAGGTATGAAGAAAAAGCCCTAGTATCTCACATAAATAATAATGACTCTTGGATCATAGACAGTGGATGCTCACATCACATGACAGGTGATAAACACAAGTTTGTTAAATTAGAAGACTATGATGGAGGCTATGTAAGATTTCGTAATGATGCACCATGTCCGGTGAAAGGTAAAGGATCTATAACACTTCTTGACAATGCTAAATGTGATGATGTATAGTGGGTTGAAGGTTTGAAATACAATTTGTTAAGTCTAGCACAGCTAAACAATACAGGATACCGAATAGAATTTCATAAAGGAATTGTCAAAGTTCATGACAAGCATGGAAAGTTAGCTGCTACCGGGACACAAACAAAAGGTAATGCATTTCATCTTGACTCAACTCGGAACAAGTGTCTTTATGCTAAGATAGATGATACCTGGTTATGGCATAAAAGGTTTTGTCATGTAAATTTTGATAATCTGATCAAAATAAGTAAGAAGCACCGAGTAAGAGGTCTACCGAGTCTAGAAAAACCTGAGAATGCTATGTGCTGAGGATGCCAAATGGGTAAGATGACAAGATCAAGCTTTACAAGTAAGTCCTACACTTTTAAAGGAATTTTAGATCTAGTACACACTGATCTTTGTGGTCCCATGAAAGTTCAAAGTTATTATGGTGATAAATATTTCATATTATTTGTGGATGATTACTCAAGGATGATGTCAGTTATGTTTTTAAAAGAAAAATCAGAAGCTTTTCAAATGTTTAAATGGTACAAGGCAAGAGTTGAAAATGAAACAGGAAGACAGCTAAAATGTCTTAGATCTGATAGAGGAGGAGAATTCACTTCTGATGAATTTAACTTATTCTGCAATGATCATGGTATAAAAAGGCAAGTATCTGCATCGAGAACACCTCAGCAAAATGGGATAGCCGAGAGAAGAAACAGATCAATTGTAGATTGTGCTAGAACCCTGATGATAGAAAAGAGGGTACCTCAAACATTTTGGAGAGAAGCAATCAGCACTGCAGTTTACACCCTGAACCAAGTTCAACTGAAGAAAGGAACTATGAAGACACCATATGAGATCTGGTATGACAAGAAACCTAACGTAAGTTATTTTAAAATCTTTGGAAGTAGATGCTATGTTCACAAAGATGACGGAAATGGAAAGTTTGATCAGAAAAGTGAAGAAGGAATATTTCTTGGTTATTCTTCTAGAAGTAAAGCATTTAAATGTCTAATCAAATCATCTAACAAAATAGTAGAAAGTGCAAATGTGAAAATTGATGAATTTGGAGAAAGAAATGATGAAGGAAATTCCAAAGAACCAGAAGATTATGAAGAATTTGTTTATGTTCAACCGAGAAAGTTGCTGAAGAAAATGAAGATAATGTCTAGTTACCGAGTGATGAAGAAGATCATACAAAACCTACCGAGCCTATATTAGCCAAATATGTCAAAAGACATCATGCATCAAGTCATATTATAGGAGATAAGGATGATCCAGTAATGACAAGGAACAAATTGAGACAGGACACATGTCTGATATCTGAATTTGAACCAAGAATAGTAAAAGAGGCATTTAACAGTGAAGATTGGGTAAATGCGAGAAGAGATTGATCAAATCAAGAAGAATGACACATAGACATTGATCCCAAAACCGAAGGACAAAAATGTAATTGGTACAAAGTGGATTTTCAAAAACAAGCTAAATGAAAAAGGTGAGGTCATTCAAAACAAAGCAAGACTAGTTTGCAAAGGTTATGTTCAAGAAGAAGGAATAGATTATGGTGAGACTTTTGCACCTATGGCTAGACTTGAGAGAGTAAGAACATTGTTGGCATATGCTACTTTCAAAAATTTCAAGGTATATCAAATGGATGTTAAATCTGCATTTTTGAATGGTATACTAGAAGAAGAAGTTTATATTGAGCAGCCTGAAGGATTTGTTGAAGACAAGAGTAAAGATCAGGTGTGTAAATTAAACAAAGCTTTATATGGTCTGAAACAAGCACCTAGAGCATGGTATGAGAGACTACACTCTTAATTAATCAAGATTGGTTTTATAAGGACAAGTGCAAATAGCAATATGTACATGAAGAATGATGAGAACAATGGTATACTGCTTTCAGCCATATTTGTTGATGATATTATTTTTTGTGGTAATGACTCCTTATGCAAGAATTTTGGAAATAAAATGTGCAAAGAATTTGAGATGTCATTAATTGGTGAGATAAAGTATTTTAAAGGTTTACAGATACTGCAAATGAAAGATGAGATTTTCATTACTCAATCCAAGTACAGAAAGGAAATCTTGAAGAAATTTGGAATGGAGGATTCTAAACCAGTAAGTACTCCTATGACTACTAACTATAAACTATCAAAGAATGATGAATCTGCATCTGTTGATGAGACACTTTACCAATCTATGATTGCAAAGTTGAAATATTTTGTGCACAGTAGACCGGATATAGCACATGCAGTAGGTATTGTCGCAAGATTTTCTGCAGATCCCAAGGAAACCCATATGACAGCAATCAAGAGAATTTTCAGATACCTGAGAGGCACTGAAGATTATGGCTTAGTATATGAAAAGAGAAATGATTTTGATTTAAAAGTTTATACTGATGTTGATTGGGCAAGCAACATAGATGACAGGAAAAGCACAAGTGGTGGAGCTTTCTTTTTAGGAGAAAGACTAGTGAGTTAGCTTAGTAAGAAACAAGGATGCATCTCACAGTCAACAGCAGAAGCTAAATATAATGTTGCAGCATTGAATTGTACCAATATAGCATGGATCAAACAACTATTGGAAGGTATAAATGAGAAAGTTACCAAGCCACTAACTATATTCTGTGATAATATGAGTGCCATTAACATTTCAAAGAATCCGGTAATGCACTCTAAGATAAAACATATCTCTATAAAGTATCATTATCTCAAAGAAGAAGTTCAAGAGAAGAAAGTTGTGCTGGAATATATCAGTTCAAAGGAACAATTAGCAGACATCTTCACAAAGCCACTGCCAAGGGACACTTTTGAATATCTCAGAAGCAAGTTAGGGGTCCTACCCCTATCTTCTACTCACTGACAGAGTTCAGTGAAAGCATCAATTCAATGAATCTACAAAATATTGTGTATGGATTGATGTTGATTTACGCACTTTAGAAGGTTTTCTAAAGGTGTGCAGGATATAGTGAACAGAGACAAGTTACTCTGACCGAGACTGAGATGATACACAGCAAGGCAAAGCACTTCACAGCACAAGAGTTCATGATTTAGTTCTTTTACTTTTTGGCATTGTTGTCAAAGAAGGAGAAGACTAAATGGTAAAATCCTAAATGAAGAAGATAACAGAGACTAATGACAGGGGGGGAAGATTACAAAAGGGAGAAGACTAAATGCAAGACAACAGCTCAGAAGCCTAATGAAAAAGGGAGAAGACTTCAGGAGATTTTAATAGCTCAAGGATAACAGGAGAAGTATAATAGCAATCTGAATCCGAATCAATTTGAATATCTTGTTGGTATTACCATTTAAAAGTTGGTTTTTCCATCAATGCCAAAGGGGGAGATTGTTGGCATTTCAATAGAAAGAAAGATTGTTGATATTCAGTAAGGATATTGAGAAGGTTGTTGAAGATTATTTGATATAACTGAAAAAGGATGATAACTATCTTTATAACATTGTTTTGTCATTGATGTCAAGAAATTGATTTTCTAATTTAGTATGATGTTGCCATATCTTAAGAAGTATGTTTTGATGAGTATTAAGTGGTCGGTAAGTGACACAGAAAGAATGTGATAAGAAAGGGGATAAATAAGTTATTCAATGGGCAACTATTACCGAGTTAGACAATGATGAGATCATGATGTTTAGATTGTTTTGATATCCTACATATGTTGTTGATTGTAAGGTTAATACTATACTATGTCATCGAGCAAAGAACCTAGTCGGTAAACCCTAAGGAACCTAGTCGGTAAACCCTAAGGTTATCGATATTGGTTAATGAAGGTGGAATGTCTACTGAGTAAAGTTTAGTATTTACTGAGTTGCAACCAAGTTATGATAGATCACATTGGATGGATAAAAGCATTATTTAATGAAGGACAATGATGAGCTGGAGTTCATTAAATGATTGGTATGTCGTGCATGAAGTTTGTTAAGGATCTATGGCAATGGGAGATCGGCAGGAAGATCTACAGCTCAGATTGAACCGCAATAACCTTGTGCAAGTTCCAAGAAAGGAATGCAAGTCCCAAGGCAAGGTAAAACATTTTCATATCGAAGGATGCATTGAACCTAGTCAAGATTGAAGATCTGATGGCTAAGATTGATCATGGGAAATGTGATCAAGGAGATTCATCGGTTAGAAAATTGTTTATAAATAAGAAATTATTGATGAATAATGGATGCGGGAAAGTGTAAGCATAGGGATGCTACATAGTGATTACCGAGCATAGAAGCTTGAAGACCTGTTTGAATAACAAAGTAGGGAGCCCAGCAGAGGGACATGATAAGTCTTATGACAAGATTGTTTTGAGCAAATAAGAATCTGCTTTAGCATTTCAGATGTGAAGTTGCAGATATATTTATTACTGTTGTTTATTTTTTAAGTGACAGAAAATCTCTTAACCAAGTGGACTTAACAGTCTTATTTGTAAACCCTCTAGCGAGGTAACATTCTAAATGAGTGTTTGAAATCCTTTGAAAATGTCACTTCTAACAAAGTGAAGATCCTAACAAATCTGAGGGAAATCCCTTAACCGGGTCACATCTAGCAATGTGTTTGTAATCTTTAACAGGATTTTCTTTTAACCGAGCATACTCTAGAAGAGTATATTTGTTAGTGGGTCCAAAATCCCACAATGGTTTTTCCCTATTTGGGTTTCCACGTTAAATCTGGTGTTATATGTGTTATAATGATTATGTGTTTATGAGTTTGCATGTTTAGTAGTTTTTTATTATATTGTTGAAGTATAAGTTACCGAACTTGAATTTGTTGATTTTATGGAAGATTAAGTTTGTATGATTTACCCCCCCCCCCTCTCATCTTGTTAGCTATTGGCATCAGAACTTTACACATTATAACCCCTTCTATAAAGGACATTAGAAAAAACAATGTATCATGCAATGATCTTACGAATTATAGCTCTAGTGTTCTTACTTGTAGAATCCAAAAAAGTACCATCAATAAAATATTATGAGATATGAGAATACCATTCCCTAGAATATAAAGCATAACAACAAGCCACATCACTAGGACTATTAGTAATAATAGGGGAAGAAAGATTATGAATAATGAAATGATAATCCACAATAGGATCTTCAAGGGATGTGAGGGAAGTTATGTTTGTCATGTCATCCACATGTTGATTCTCCTTTCAAGTGATAGGTTATGTGGTGTAAGAAGTGAATTTCCCTAACAATGACAAGGCCAAGTCATGATATTATGATAGTTTGTCTTGTTTAGCATGATAAGTTCTTGTAACTTTTCTTATAATCAATTGTGAATCACCATAGATATGTAAATGTAGAGCATTAAAAGATAAAGCCACTTTTAGACTAGAAATAAGGGCTTTATATTCTACGATATTGTTAGTACAAAGGAAATTGAGACAATATGATAAAGGGACTGGTTTTCATGAAGGTGGTGGTAAAATAATACTAGCACCTGAACCAATTCAACACTTAGATCCATCAAAATACAATTCCCAAGTCTTATCAATATCAATAAGAAGAACAAAGTCATCAAGAAAGGACTTCTGATTAAGTAAAGTAAGAGGAGAAGGAGCGTCAGCCAAATGGTCGATAAAAGATTGTCCTTTAATTTCTTTTTAAGAAACAAATTTTAGGTCAAATTCAGTTCACATCATAACCCATTTCACTAAGTGTCCTAAAAGATCAGTATTAGAAAAGAGATGTTTTAAACGATAAAATTTGATGATAACATGTGTCTTAGCATTTAAAAGATAGTGTCTCAATTTTTGAGTTGTGAACACAAGAGAAAGACATTACATTTCTATTGTAGAATATCGGACTTCATAATCAAGTAAAGTGTATCTTATATAATAAACCAGATATTTTTTACCATCACTATTATGTTGTGCCAATAAAGTTGTGAGAGCGTGAGAAAAAGCAATGGTGTAAAGAAAGAAAGGTTGAGTAGGAATAGTAGATTGCAAGAAGTAGGATTAGCCAAATAAATTTTTAGATACTTGAAATCTTTTTGACAATCCACATTCCATAGAAAGGTGGTATCTTTCTTAGGCAATTCAGTAAAAGGAAGGGTTTGATCCGCAAGTTGAGAGACAGACCTATGAATAGCCTAAATTTTTCCTTGTAAGCTTCACAATTGATCTAGATATTTTGAGGGGATGGCATGCTCACGATGGCATCTATTTTCTTAGTATCTACCTCAATACCATGATTCAACACTATGAATCCTAATAGTTCTCCACTATATACACCAAAAACGCATTTTCGAGGATTAAAGCACATGTTGTATTTTTGAATTCTTTCAAAGATTTGGCGAAGAGTCCTAACATGTTCTTGATGAGTAATAGACTTAGCTAGGATATCATCAAAGTAATATTCTAAGATTTTATGCATGTAATCATGAAAGATAAAGAGACATAACACATTGATAGATAACACCAGTATTTTTCAACCCAAAAGGCATCATAACCCAACAAAATGTACCCGAAGGATTTTATGCATGTAATCATGAAAGATAAAGAGTCATAGCACATTGATAGGTAGCACCAACTTTTTTTAACCCAAAAAGCATCATAACCCAACAAAACGTACCCCAAGCAGTTTTGAATTGATCTTGAGGGTTAATAAAGATTTGATTGTATCTCAAGAAACCATCCATAAAGGATAATGAAGCATGACCAAAAGTAGAATTTACTATCATATCAATATTGGAAAGCAGATAATCATCCTTCAAAGAATCCTTATTGAGATATTGAAAATCAGTGTGCATTATAATCTTGTTACCAGGTTTAGCAATGGTAACAATATTTGAAATCCAAGGAGAATCATCCATAGAGAAAATAAAGTCGACTTCTAGAATTTTTTCAATTTTAGCTTTAACAAGCCAAGATATTTTGGGATTCATTTTCCTAATCTTTTGCTTCACGAGTTTAGCATTGGTAATCAACACAATGATATGAGTCATAATCTTAGGATCAATGCCAGGAATATCAGAGTAAATCCAAGCAAAGATTCTAGGGAATTCATGTAATAGGATAGAATATTCCTTTTGTTCTTCATCACTTAAACACTTCTCTATTTGTATGATTTTCTCTTCATTATAAGGATCCATTTTAACATCAATAATATCACTCACAATAAGATTACTTTTTTGGGGAACATCCATTGGTTGAGGAAATTCATGTATCATCTCTTCGTTATCATTGCCTAGTTCAATGTCCTTCCCAAAGTATGCTTTAGAATTTAAAAAAGAGGGAAATCCATGAGTATGGTGATAATGTCATAAACTCCTAAGAACTCAGCCAAGCAATTATCGGTGGAAAAGATATCCAAGGAAGGTGGATGAGAGTCAAAATCAATGTAATTAGGATGTACTAATGAAAGTGAATTAGAAGAAAAGATGGCATTTACATTAAGGGATGGTCTCTTAGAGGCTTTGGTAGGCTTAAAGGGATTGTATCCAAGACAAAAAGATGTTTCATGAACATGATTCTCTAAAGAAACCTTTATCAGGCTTGTTAATGTGCACCACAACCATTACCATTCTATCCACTCTTAGCTAAGATGTGAAAGTTAGGATCATACAAAGAAGCCATTTCTAGAAGGGAAGGCGTGGCCTCATATGTCTAAATGTAATAATCAGTTGAATTAGATGAAGTTTTTTATTTGAAGAAACCATAAAATTGTTACTAAGTTGTTTAGCCAAAGTGGGTTGCTTTTGAGATTCAACCATGTCATCTTCCTTTTTGGTGCAGGGGCACCCCTTCAACAAGATCATTCAGGCTCGGAGGAGGAATAATAAGACCTTAAACATGTCTTAGGATTTTTTCCTTTTGTTTTCAATCATGCAATTTGTATTTGTAATAAAAGACCCCATCTTGTGAGCCAAACTCCTATTTTGCAATCTTGTTAAGCCAATTAGGACTTTTGGACAAAAGGGGACAAAATATGCTTAGGATAGGTTTTTCCTAGTGATTTTAGTTGTTTTATGTGCTTCTAGGGTGTTTAGAGGTGTTAGTCTTGACCCAAGTCATTCGGGTGCAAGAAATGACATTTTTGACAACTTTGTCAAAAGTTGTCATGAGCAACTTTTTGAATTTTTGTTGGTTTAACTCCTCCAACGGCTCTAACCTCTTGTTTTCAGTTGGGAGAAGTTTAAGAGGGGTATAAACACCTTGTGGACACAATTCCAAAGAGATATTGTATGGAGAAATTATCTACGATTGCAAACAATAAGAAATTCTGAGTTTTCCTGCAAACTGTGAGGTTTTGACATAGGGTACGGAGTTGTACGGATTGGGACCAATCCCAAATGTTGTGATGTTTTTAGCATAGTGAGTCACCAATGATTTGGTCTTGATTTTAGGTCATGATTGTTTGTTTTTCTCCAGATATCTAAGTTTTGTTGTAGGTACCCGAAAAACCAGGGTTTTGCCTAGGGTTTTGCCTTCCCATGGCCATAACTTGCAACCTGTTCATCTAGAACTCATGGAAATGGATGGGATGTAAGTGTGGAATATTTATTCTATGATTCCAAAATAATTTTTCAGGAGGAGCAAGGGAGATGTGTGTTTGACCAGTCCCTAGGTAGACATCTCTATGTGGCTACCTAGCCCTTAAACTGCAATAATTACCCTAGAAGACAATTGGCGATGATTCCAAGCATGTAACCCTGGAATATATCATTTTTATGGTTCCCCAAATGCAAATGGGGTTGTGGTTATAAGGTGTGTCCATTCTGATATAGCTGCTTCACAAATGGAGGCCTAATTAGCCCTTTAGGACAGTTGGTCATCACTAGATTCAAACCTTTCCTTGTCAGATCTTGGTCTCTCCTTTTGGAGGATTGTGTAGGACCATAAAGGGTATTTGAATCTATTATTTTTTTTCTAGGTTGTTTGGAAAATTTTTGAATTAAGGTCCCATTACCCATCTCTAAGGGCTACAAGCAAATAGGCCTAATTGTGAAGGTGTCATAGGGAATTGGGTTGAATCCTTGAAACCAGTGTTTGGTCTAGTCCATGTGAGTGTTTTATGATACAAAATAGGTGTTTTGAAGGTCAAGAACCTTAGGAGGCTTCATGATGCACTTTGGAGAAAATTACCCAATTTGAGTAGTATGAACCTTGGAGTGAAATGAGAAGTTGGAACTAAGATTGTAGAGCCTTCCTTTATAGGATCCCATTGGTGTGTTGAGGGGTCATTTTCATACATCTTGGAGTGTTTGACAAGATAAAAGGAGGGCTCTGCATCAAGTGGTATCAAAGCTAGTAACGTCCTTGGTAAAGAGAGTGATTTTGAGAAAATGGTAGAGGGAGAGGAAGAAGTCCCTAGGGGACCAATCACCAACATGGAATTGGAAAAGATTGTGAGAGAGAAGGAAAATGCTTACAAGGCCATGCAGAAGGAGATAGAGACGTTGAGGCGTAGAGTAGATGGAAAGGAAGATGGAGGCAGTGATAGCGGTGAAGAAGGGGATGAAGATGAGATCCCTATGTCAGAGGAAGAGGTGATTCCTCCTGACTAGAGGCACTTCCTTAATGCCCTCAAGTCCATGGAGCAGAAGATTGATTTGCCAACTTTCACTGGGAAGATGGAACCAGATGTAGTGGTGGATTGGATAGACTCCCTGTCTAATTTCTTTGAATGTGAAGACATTCTAGGGCACCAGAAGGTGAAGATTGCTAAGTCCAAGTTGAAGGGAGCCACCCTAACTTGGTGGAACTTTGTCCAGGAAGAGAGGGAAAAGGACAAAAAACCCAAGATTGTTTCTTGAAAAAAGATGGTTGCCTTAGTAAAGGAGGCTTATGTACCCAAGGATTATGAAGTCCAACTCCAGAAGAGGAGGCAAAATCTCAAGCAGAAGGAGATGGATGTGAACTCTTACAATGAGGAGTTCCAAAGGCTATGTATGATGACTAAGACAAAGGAGGAGGAGAGTGAAAAGGTTGCCCGATACCTAAATGGATTAAGCTACAACATCCAAGAGGAACTAAACCTCCTTAGCCCGGATACAGTTGGTAAATGCCATCAACTTGCCATTAAGGTGGAAGAGAAAATCAAAAGGAGACAAGAGAACAACAAAGGAAGAGGAAGATAGCAAAGGGGTGGAAGAAAAATTTTCAGAGGTAAGGGAAATGGTTTTGGAAACCAAGGTGAAACAAATCAAGAAGGCACTAAAGGAGAAAGTAGTCAAAATAACATTGGAGGATACAATCAAAGGGGTAACTTCAGAGGAAGAAGACCACCATTTAGGGGAAGATCTCAAGGTAGAGGTCCAATCAAATGCTATAACTGCAATCAAGAAGGTTACATGGCCAATAGGTGTCCTAACAAGCCTACTAGTTCCATGGGGGAAAGAAGAAGTAACTTGATCCAAGAATCTGATTGCCAAAGTGTGGCAAGTGCAAATACATACCAGAGTGTCAATACCCTGATAGCTATGGCTACCCTAAAAGAGGTGAAGCTTTGATGATCAGGAGAGAAATAACTACCATGAAGATGGCTGACAAAGAACCCCCACAGAGAAAGTCTCTATTCAAGACCACTTGCAAAGCGGGTGGAAGGTATGCAAGGTTCTAATAGATTCTGGATCAACTGAAAACTTTGTGTCTCTAGAAATACTAGAGAAGCTAAAATTGAGAAGACTACCTCACCCTTGCCCCTACAAGGTCTCATGGCTCACCCAAGGTCAGCAAGTTATTGTGGAAGAGCAGGCTTGGGTAGAATTCCAGATTGGAGCCTAAAAGGATAGGTTGTTGTTTGATATTGCAAAGATGGATGCTTGTCATCTCCTATTTGGGAGACCATGGAAATTTTATTTGAAGGCACAACATGATGATGCTAGGAACACATATTCAATCACCAAAGATGGTAAGGTGATATAGTTGTTACCTTTGATGGAGACTGAGGGGGAAACAAAAGCAAAGGAGGCCAAGTTGTTGGTGGTAGGAGGAAAGCAATTATTGAAGAAGATAGCAGATGAAGGCATTGTTTGTTATGCTCTTATTTCTAGTCCCAAGGTGACAAAGGTGGAGAAGTTTGAAGACAAGAAAGGAGATAGATTGAGGTTGGTTGACCCTGTAGTGCAACAGTTGCTAAACAAGTACAAAGGTGTCATCTCTGATGGCATGCCAAGGACACTACCTCCTATGAGGGATATAAATCATTGCATAGACCTTATACCTGGATTCACCCTGCCTAACAAAGTAGCATACAAGCTCACCCTAGATCAAAATGTTGAGATGGCAAAACAGGTTGAAGAACTGTTGGAGTCTGAACTGATTGGCAAAAGTTTGAGCCCATGTGTAGTCCCTGCAATCTTGGCATCCAAAAAGGAAGGCACCTGGAGACTTTTCACTGACTCAAGGGCTATCAACAAATTTATTATCAGGTATAGATTTCCAATGCCTAGGATTTAGGATTTGTTAGATTGCTTGGGGGTGCTAGATATTTTTAAAAAAATGACTTGAAAAGTGGCTACCATCAGATTAGGATTAGGTCAGGAGATGAGTGGAAGACTGAATTTAAAACAAATGAGGGGTTGTATGAGTGGAAGGTCATGCCCTTTGGCTTATCTAATGCACCAAGTACCTTTATGAGGTTAATGAATGAAGTTTTGAGGGATTTCATAGGAAAATTTGTCATAGTCTACCTAGATGACATTCTAATTTTTAGTCAAACCAAAGAAGAGCACCTAAAACATGTAGACCTGGTCCTAAGGAGATTGTATGAAGAGAAATTAATGATCAGTTTGGAAAAGTGTTTCTGAGAGATCATTTACTTGGGATTTGTAATTGTAAAGCGGAAAATCGCGATCGAACCCTAGTTGCTCTCCCCTCTTCCAACTCCAAGGAGAGAGAAGGGAGGTTGCTAGGGTTGATGGTTTTCACTTGGGAGACTTTACATTCAAAAGAGGGGTTGAAACCCACAAGATCCAATCCCACGCAATGCAAGATTGGATGCTAAATGAGTTTCAAGGGTTATGACAGCAAGGCTACCCTCTTTTGTAAAGAATGTGCATAGAAGAATTAAGCTAGGAATGCATAGAAAGTGAGAAAGATTCGCTTATAAACTGAGATAGGAATACAGTATGAAGCTGCGGACCTGGAATTAGCAGTAAAATGTCGATACGGCACTATCCTGCAAATTTGAGCGAAAGTTGTCGGGAAGATGGCGCCCGAGCGCCACAGTCCTCCGAAAAATCTGCGAAACGAAGGGGGATCTATTCGTCTCTGCACAAGGATTCCAGATCTTCAATTTAAACCGCGTACCTGCAACCTACACACAGAAAAGCGAAGACGATTGGGGGGTTAGGGATTAGGAGTTTGCCTTTAGGTCAAACCCCGGTTTTGGAATTAACCAAGAAATGAGCAATGTTGTAAATGTAAATGTCTGTAATGTAAAACAAGTACTAATACCTTGTTGTAAGGATGTTTGTGTCCTTATGTGCGAAGGTATGGATGTTGTATGTTGTATGTTATAGTAGTATGTTGTAAGTGATCTCCTCTTCAATGGTTGAATCCTTGTCTTGAATGCAACACTTAGCCTTGAATGGAGACTTGAAATGATCAATTGCTTGAAGGAATGCTTGAATGCTTGAATGCTTGAGTATAGTTTCCATGCTTGTACACATATGACCTTCTTACCCAAATGGGAGAGGAAAATGTAGTTTATATACTTGCCAATTAGGGTTAAAAGACTGATTTTTCCGACCTTAGGCCGACCAGGAAATATTATTTCCAATTTGCAAACAAAAAGACCCGAAGTCCCATAGGAGACCGGGCCCAAAATAGGGCCAGGGACTAGGGCGTTGGGCGCCATGGTCCTGGGGGACCAGGGCGCTGGGCGCCCTGGTCTTGAAGGACCAAGGCGCTGGGCGCTCTGGTCCCACCTCCCGGGACAGCAGGGTGCAAAGGAGGTTCAGGCCAGGGTGCTTGAAAATGCAGTTTTTGGTGTCGTGGACAAGTTTCGGGGTCTCCATTCAGGTTCCATGTTGCATCGCCATCGTGAAGACCGAAATGCAGTCGAAATTGCAAGTGTCGCAATTTTAGGACGCTACATTTAGCCCCCACTTTAGCGAGAGTATGTATGCTCATACTTCCGGTAAAGTACAAGGAAACAATATTGAAAGATTTTCACCACATCAAGGAGGCAAGACAC
This sequence comes from Cryptomeria japonica, assembly GCF_030272615.1. Lineage (NCBI taxonomy): Eukaryota > Viridiplantae > Streptophyta > Pinopsida > Cupressales > Cupressaceae > Cryptomeria > Cryptomeria japonica. The sequence continues at coordinate 214,115,721 of NC_081414.1, read as the reverse complement.
ACCAAGCCCCCAGTGGACTAAGGATCTTACGACTTCGATTGACAAAGTAAAAGGGAAGATCACGAGGGAGAACCATGACTGTCAGTAGTAAGGTTCCCTCACTATGAGTCATGCAAGAGAAATACCAAAAATTTTCAAGGCAAAGCTGAGTTCTCCAAGAAATTTTCATGTATCCTGAAGGGATAGACAGGGTGTATGCCCCCCTACGTTAAAGCGATCGCACACGCCTCAACGGGGGTGATTGTTTTAACGTAGTGATACACATAAGAAATGAGAAAGGAAAGGAGCACGTTATCGCAAGGATTTAGCCCCCAAGTGTGAGATAAACCCAAGGATAATAGACACAAAACACAAAGCACAAGGTAACTTCACTTTCCTCGGGGTCAGTATGCTGTATGATAATTCATGTATATATATCATATGTATGTATGCATAATTGTTCTTCATTCCCCAATCAAGGAAGGTCACCTAGAAGAAGGGAACACATGTGTCTTTTGAGTCAACATGAGAGAGACCAAAAGAGATCTCAATGCTTTGCATCGTCCTCAAGTAGACAACACTAAGGACAACAAATAGAAGAATGAGAATAACATATAGAAGAAGTAACACAAGAGAGGAGGAGAGAATCTGCTATGCTAATGTAACTAGTCTAGCATGTCATCTACCCCCCGATCTTGCTGATCAATGTTTCGGGAAGGCAGGGAACACGCTAGAGGAGGAACATTCAACACAGCAGATGGAGCTATCACAAGATCCAAACAAGGGCTATGTTCATGTTCCAAGCCACGTTGTTCTTGTCTAGGAGCTAGGATAAGTGCTTTAGAAAATTCATTAGATAAATGGTTATCAATATCAACAAGTTCATATTCACTATCAGAAGCAAGAGGAGTAACATTTTCATCATGAATAACATTTTCATCTATAGCATCATCAAGATTTATAAAAATAGGGTCTTTAATTCGCACAGGATCAAGACCATCATGCATCTTATGTTTTGGAGATTTTGGAGAAAATGGAATAATGCTTGTTGAAGGTGTTTTCGGAGATTGCAAAGTTTGAGAAGCAGCTGCTTGAGCTCTAAGATGACACTTTCGTCGACGTTCACGTGCAGAACGATTTTGTCTAGTCTTAGTAGGAAGTGGAGAAGATTGAGGAGGAGGAATGTTCTCATCCTTATCACTTGGGTGTTTAGGTTGTGGTCTCTTAGGCTGGATAATAGGAGAAGAGGAAGGTCTCTTCTCTCTATAGAAGGAAGGAGGAGGAACTGCTCCATACAAAGGAGGAATATTTGGTTTAGGGAGAAGACCAAGTCCATCATGACGAGGAGGGATAGGTCTACTTTTAGGAAGTTTATTAATCATAGGCATAGTCACATCCATAGGGATGGGTTGGGAATCTTCTTGAGGAAAGACATTAGTTTTATCTTTCAAAGGAAGAACTTCCTTCTCAAGAATGATAGGAATGTCAAGTTTGGGTGTTCTAGGTTCACTTAGAGATAGGATCATATTTGTTTTCCACTTTTGATAAGATTTGAAAAGATGATCACTTCGCAGAGGAAGAGATTGGAATTGTTTAGGCCAAAAGTAATCAAGAGGAACGCTAGAAGTTCTTTCAGCTGGTTTAAAGAGACTATGATTGATAGTAACAACTTCACCATTATGGGGAAATTTCAAACACTTATGAATAGGAGAAGCGATAGCTTTCATGGAAGATAGCCAAGGATAGCCTAGCTTCACACGAAATTGTTCGGATGAAGGAATAATAGCAAAGTTCACATCAAGGGATTTGTTATGGACCTCAATAGGCAATGTAATAGAACCAATTGCAGGAGAAGAAAATGCATCAAATAGTTTCACAATCACATCTGTTTTGTCATAAATCACTTGATTCAATTGCAAAGTAAAAAGAAATTCTTCAGTAATAACATTAACCATGCACGAAGGATCAATAAGCACTCCACGGCAAGGTGTATTCTTGACTTTTGCAACTATGTATAAAGGACCATCAGGTTCCCTAATGGTTTCACTGGAATCAAATGTGATGGAAGGTTCTTTAGGGTTTTCTTGCTGCTCTACAAAGTTAATCACATTCGGAGTCATAGACACAAGACCATCAGATGAAAGAGAGGAATCATTAGTCTCAATCGCATTAGAGGTATGAGAAGGTAATGGATCAGTGAAAATCTGAAGATTTTGATTAGGAGCAGCTACAGATGTATTGCCTTTATCATTCACTCCAGAAACAGAAATAGTATTATTATCAATCAAATCTTGAATTTTACCCTTTAAAGAAAAACATTTTTCAGTATCATGCCCAGGCTGACGATGAAATTGACAAAAAGATTTGTTATCAAAATAAGGTGAAGTAATCTTTGCAGGATCAATTTGCCTTATAGGAGGAAGAGTAAGCACATTTTGTTCCAATAACTTATTCATAATACTATGCAATGATTCATTCAAAGGAGTATACTTTCTTTCTTTCTTGAAAAATTTAGAAATAGGAGGCACACCTGATGCTGCATTCACATTGTTGTTGATGATGTTTTCATTGAATTTGATGGAATCTCTGTTCGGTTTAAACTTCCCAAATGGTTGTTGACTGCTATCACCCTTATCACTCGGAGCCATAGGATGTGATTGTTCCATTTGACTCACAGTCAGTTGATAATTGTGAAGAGTTGCACACAACTGTTGGAAAGAAGTAAACTCAGAAAACAGAAGTTTGTCTCGAATATCTTTTTGTAAATTAGAAATAAAGATTCTTTGAATATCATTGTCAGGCACTGGAAAAGAAATTTGAGCATACAAATGCTTATATCTACCAATGAAATCAGTCACTTTCTCTTTAACACCTTGTTTACAATGCATTAAATCAATCAAAGTAACTTTAGGACTTATATTGTTTTGAAATTGTTGAATGAAAGCATTTGCAAGTTGTTCGAAAGAAGTAATAGAATAAGAAGGCAACGAGCAATACCATTGTAGGGCTTTGTCTCTTAATGTTCTAGTAAACAATTTTGCAAGCAACCTTTGGTCATAAGCAAAATCGGTACATATTGTTTGAAAAGTCTTAACATGTGTTAGAGGATCACCTTTACCATTATAAATCTCCAAATGCGGGATTTCAACATGTTTAGGAGGGATAGCTCGAACAATGTCAAGAGAAAGTGGGCTCGCAACATCAAATGTGGGCACACTAAACTTAGATTGATTCATAGAGGCAATTTGTTGCTGCAAGGAAGAGACAGTTTGTGCAAGATTGTTAATGGTCGCTTCAGTCGAAGAATTCATATTAGATGTGTTAGATTGAGATGGAGGTGTTATGTTATTGAAAGAAGGTAAAGAGTAAGGTGGTGGGACCCTATGATAATTAGTCATAGGAGATGATTGGACAGGAGGAACACTACAAGGAGGAATGGAATGATTGAATGAATTGCCCCCTTGCGTCATGTTCATTTGTGGAGATATAATAGGGACACTCATTGAAGGAGTGAATGAAGAAATCGGATTGAATGAAGGAAGAGGGTTAATTGAAGAGGAAGGATTGCCCCCATGACTGGTGATCACAGGAGGAATGTCTTGTGTAGAAGTAGCCATTATGTTTGATGTAAAGGTAGGTATGCTAGCAATAGAAGTCATCAAAGGAATAGAATGATTGACTTGAGTAGGAGGTTGTGTATAACCCAAAGTTTCAGCACAACTCTTCATAGGCATCACATTCGAATCCACAATGTGTGCAATACCACGCAAAATATCAATTCCATTCTTATCACTTTGAAGCATACGTTTTAGACCCTCAATTAAAGGAAGAGCTTGACTATCGGGGTATTCTTGAGACATCCATTGTCGAAAATCGTCAAATTGGTTATCCAATTTCGAAAGTTGTTCTTCAGAAACCTCATGGAGAGCTTCTTCATCATTAGGAGGATTAGAGGAATTACCCATGTCCTCGTTAAAAAGGCTATTCAAATTAGGTTCCATCTCCTCGGTAATTAAACCTCGGAAAGACTTAATTCTATGGCTTCGTCTAACGGGAATAGCGTAAGTAGGGCTTATTGTTGTAAAACTCATGCACTAGAGAGGGAGAGAAAATTTTGATTTTAGAGGTAACAATTTTCAGTAAAATCAGCCAATCTTCTGGATTTAAGCTGTTAAATATAATCAGGACAATCTCCCAAAATTTCAGAAAAAATGTCAGGGACCGTGGCACTTCGGAGTGCACAAGGTCCTGGCAACTTTTTTCGAAATTTGCAGGGATGAAAGTTATGATGATTTTAGAGCTAATCTGAAAAAATTGAGTGATTTTACGATCTGTAGATAGGCCAAATTAAAGTTGCAATCTCAAAATTGAACCCTACCAAGATTGTCGAAAAATGCAAAATTTGAATTTTGAAAAAGAGAGCGAAACTGAAATTTTGAATTTTATGATTTTAGAGGGAATACCAAAAGCAATGCAAGTTTTGAAATTCAAAAGTTGACTCAATTTCACGCAAAATTCAATTTTGAAAGCGGAAATTAAAGTTGTTGTAATTAAGCACTTAATTTCAAAAGTCACAAATTGTAAGAATTTGAATAAAGCACTGAAATTTCGAATGAATGCAAACACACTTTTCAGATTTAGGACAGTAAGAACACAATTTTGACACAAAATTTCAATTTCGATGATTTTTGAATGTTTAGAAGCCTTAATCCAAGCAATCACAAGACCAACTTTGACTGTAATTTTGAAAGTGTTAGATTTGATAAAATCAGCCAAAATTCTGGATTTTAGCAGGAAAATACAGTAAGATCTAGCTCCCGAAATTTCAGAAAAAATGTTGGGGACAATGGCGCTCGGAGTGCACACGGTCCTCACAACTTTTTTCGAAATTTTCAGGGATGAAAGATATTGTGATTTTATTGCGGAATCCAAAGTTACAGCTGATTTGGAAATGTTTTGATCAGTGAAATTGTCGGACAAAGGTTGAATCAAGAGGGTTTCAAAAATTAGGGTTTTGACACTTAACCACTTAATTTTCAAAATTAAAGCATAGATATGAATTGATAATTTGTAATAGAAGGGTAGATCTGAAACAAGCATTAACATTTAGACATTTCACAAGCTTAATTACTAAAAAGAAAATTTAGGGTTTTTATGCAATCAACCTCTAAAATTTGCAAAAGATCAAACATGGAAATGTAATCAAGGAATCCAATTTTCAGATCTAACCATGAATAATCAGAAGGATGTTCACGTCGGGTTCACCAAAATGTAAAGCGGAAAATCGCGATCGAACCCTAGTTGCTCTCCCCTCTTCCAACTCCAAGGAGAGAGAAGGGAGGTTGCTAGGGTTGATGGTTTTCACTTGGGAGACTTTACATTCAAAAGAGGGGTTGAAACCCACAAGATCCAATCCCACACAATGCAAGATTGGATGCTAAATGAGTTTCAAGGGTTATGACAGCAAGGCTACCCTCTTTTGTAAAGAATGTGCATAGAAGAATTAAGCTAGGAATGCATAGAAAGTGAGAAAGATTCGCTTATAAACTGAGATAGGAATACAGTATGAAGCTGCCGACCTGGAATTAGCAGTAAAATGTCGATACGGCGCTGTCCTGCAAATTTGAGCGAAAGTTGTCAGGACGATGGCGCCCGAGCGCCACGGTCCTCCGAAAAATCCGCGAAACGAAGGGGGATCTGTTCGTCTGTGCACAAGGATTCCAGATCTTCAATTTCAGCCGCGTACCTGCAACCTACACACAGAAAAGCGAAGATGATTGGGGGGTTAGGGATTAGGGGTTTGCCTTTAGGTCAAACCCCGGTTTTGGAATTAACCAAGAAATGAGCAATGCTGTAAATGTAAATGTCTGTAATGTAAAACAAGTACTAATACCTTGTTGTAAGGATGTTTGTGTCCTTATGTGCGAAGGTATAGATGTTGTATGTTGTATGTTATAGTAGTATGTTGTAAGTGATCTCCTCTTCAATAGTTGAATCCTTGTCTTGAATGCAACACTTAGCCTTGAATGGAGACTTGAAATGATCAATTGCTTGAAGGAATGCTTGAATGCTTGAATGCTTGAGTATAGTTTCCACGCTTGTACACATATGACCTTCTTACCCAAATGGGAGAGGAAAATGTAGTTTATATACTTGCCAATTAGGGTTAAAAGACTGATTTTTCCGACCTTAGGCCGACCAGGAAATATTATTTCCAATTTGCAAACAAAAAGACCCGAAGTCCCATAGGAGACCGGGCCCAAAATAGGGCCAGGGACCAGGGCGCTGGGCGCCATGGTCCTGGGGGACCAGGGCGCTGGGCGCCCTGGTCCTGAAGGACCAAGGCGCTAGGCGCTCTGGTCCCACCTCCCGGGACAGCAGGGTGCAAAGGAGGTTCAGGCCAGGGTGCTTGAAAATGCAGTTTTTGGTGTCGTGGACAAGTTTCGGGGTCTCCATTCAGGTTCCGTGTTGCGTCGCCATCGTGAAGACCGAAATGCAGTCGAAATTGCAAGTGTCACAATTTTAGGACGCTACAGTAATCTCATATGGTGAGTTGAAAATGGATCAAGAAAAGGTGAGTGCTATATTGTCTTGGCCTACACCTAGAACCATGAATGATGTTAGAAGCTTCCATGGTTTAGCCATATTCTATAGGAAATTTATAAGGGGATTTAGCCATATTTGTGCTCCAATGCTTGACACCATAAAGGGAGGACAAAAGTGCAGGTTTAGTTGGACTAAAGAGGCAAATACCTCCTTTGAAACATTGAAGAAGAAAGTTGCAGAGCAGTCGGTCCTTGCCTTGCCTGATTTCAACAAAATCTCCCAAGTGGAATGTGATGTCAGTCACATGGCTATTGGGGCAGTGCTTATCCAAGAAGGAAGGCCCATTCCCTTCTTCAGTGAGAAATTAAATGAGGCAAAGAGGAGGTACTCATCCTATGACCTAGAGATGTATGCTCTAGTGCAGTCCTTGAAAAAGTGGAGACACTACTTGCTACCAAAGGAATTCATAGTTTTCATAGACAATCAGGCCCTCAGTTTCATAAATAGCCAAGAAAAGTTGAACCATAGGCATATGAAGTGGGTAGAGACCCTAGAAGCCTTCACTTTCACTCTTAAGCATAAGAAAGGGGTCAAGAATAAGGTGGCAGATGCTTTGAGCAAAAGAGTATTGACTACAAATCAAATCCAATTGGAAAGTGTTGGAATAGACTCCTTGAAGGCCATGTATGAGGATGATGAATACTTTGGAGAGATCTACAAGGTATGTGCATCTTTTGATGAGAGGTTTCATGTTGATTTCTCTGAATTTCTGATACAAGATGGATTGTTGTTTAAGGGTGCACAGTTGTGCATACCTAAATGCTTTGTGAGACCAAACATAATCAGGGAGAAGCACTGTGGAGCAATGGAAAGCCATTTTGGCCTTGACAAGACACTAGACTTGGTGAAGACGCACTAATTTTGGCCCAAATTGCAGACAGATGTCAGGAGATTTGTGGAGACATGTGTGATATGTCAAAAAGCAAAGGGGAAGTCCACCAATGTAGGCTTATACCAGCCTTTACCCATTCCTTCAAGACCATGGGAAAGTATAAGTATGGATTTTGTTTTAGGATTGCCTAGGAAAAGAAAAGGTTATGATATTGTTTTTGTAATGGTGGATAGGTTTAGTAAAATGGCATATTTCTTGCCATGTAAAACCACTTGTGATGCTTCCTATGTTGCAGACTTATTTTTCAAAGAAATTGTCCGGATACATGGTTTGCCTTTGACCATAGTCTCTGATAGGGATGTGAAATTCATTGGACACTTTTGGAAAACTCTTTGGAAGAATCTTGGCACAAATCTACCCTTCTCCTTAGCCTACCATCCCCAAACGGATGGCCAAACTGAAGTTGTAAATAGATCATTGGGAAATCTGCTAAGGTGTTTAACTAGGCAATATGGAGAGAAGTGGGATAGCATACTGTCTCAGGTAGAATTCTCTTATAATGATATAGTAAATAGAAGCATTGGTAAGTCACCCTTACAGGTTATGTATGGCATCCACCCAAGGGGTGTGTTGGAGTTAAGGGAACTACCTCAAGGAGAAGCCATTACTGCAAATGGAGAAACCTTTGCCACCGCCATAAAGGAGATACATGACCAAGTTAAATCTCACCTTCAACAATCTGCAGAAAGGTATAAGGCTCATGTTGATATGAAGAAGAGGGATGTCCATTTTGATGTGGGAGACTTGGTGTGGGTTCACTTGAAGAAGGAAAGACTTCCAAAAGGCAAATGCACAAAGCTTATGCAAAGGAAGATTGGACCCTGTCAAATCTTGAAAAAATATGGACAAAATGTTTATGAACTTCAACTCCCACCTGATCTTGGTTTGTCACCCATTTTTAATGTATGTGAGTTAACTCTTTACAAATGTAGTGTTGATGCAGGAGAAGAAACCATGCAAGTCGTAGTAGATGATGACATTCCCAAACATGAACCACCAAAATTGAATAAAGTTTTGGAAACCAAGGTTGCAAAGAGGACAAGGAAAAAATTATATAAGGAGTATTTGGTGGCCTAGTAGGGACAACCAGATTCTGAAGTAGTCTAGATGACAGAGCAGCAAAACAAAAACCATGGTGCAGACCTGCAGATTCTCACCTCAAGTGGACTTGAGATTTCTTTTTCTGGGGAGTATGGTGTAGGGGAACCCCTTCAACATGATCATTCAAGATTAGAGGAGGAATAATAAGACCTTAAACATGTATTAGGATTTTTTCCTTGTGTTTTCAATCATGCATTTTGTGTTTGTAATAAAAGACCCCATCTTGTGAGCCAAACTCCTATTTTGGCATCTTGATAAGCCAATTAGGACTTTTGGACAAAAAGGGACTAAATATGCTTAGGATAGGTTTTTCCTAGTGATTTTAGTTGTTTTGTGTGCTTCTAGGGTGTTTAGAGGTGTTATTCTTGACCCAAGTCATTTGGGTCCAAGAAATGACATTTTTGACAACTTTGTCAAAAGTTGTCATGAGCAACTTTTTGAATTTTTGTTGGTTTAACTCCTCAAATGTATCTAACCTCTTATTTTTGGTTGGGAGAAGTTTTAGAGGGGTATAAAAATCTTGTGGAAACAATTCCCAAGAGAGACTGTACGGAGAAAGTGTCTATGATTGCAAACAATAAGAAATTCTGAGTTTTTTCTGAGGTTTTGACATGAGGTACAGAGTTGTATAGATTGGGACCAATCAAAAAAGTTGTGATGTTGTTAGCACAATTAGTCACCAATGATTTGGTCTTTATTTGAGGTCTTGATCATTTTTTTTGCTCCAGATATCTAAGTTTTGTTGTAGGTACCCGAAAAACCAGGGTTTTGCCTAGGGTTTTGCCTTCCCATGGCCATAACTTGCAACTTGATCATCTAGAACTCATGAAAATGGATGGGATGAAAGTGTGTCCTATTTATTATATGATTCCAAAGGAATTTTGCAGGAGGAGCAAGGGAGATGTGTGTTTGACTAGTCCCTAGGTAGACATCTCTATGTGGCTACCTAGCCCTTAGACTGCAATAATTACCCTAGAAGACAATTGGCGATCATTCCAAATGTGTAACCTTGGAATATATAATTATTTATGGTTCCCCACATGCCTAGGGGGTTGTGGTTATAAGGTGTGTCCATTCTGATATAGCTGCTTCGCAAATGGAGGCCTAATTAGCCCTTTAGGACAATTGGTCATCATCGGGTTCAGACCTTTCCTTGTTAGATCTTGGCCTCTCCTTTTGGAGGATTGTGTAGGACCATAAAGGGTATCTGAATCTGTAATTTTTTTGCCAAGGTGTTTCTCAAATTTTTGACTTAAGGTCCCATTACCCGTCTTCAAGGGCTACAAGCAAATAGGCCTAATTGTGAAGGTGTCATAGGGAATTGGGTTGGATCCTTGAAACCAGTGTTTTTTATGGTCCATGTGAGTGTTCTATGGTCCAAAATAGGTGTTTTGAAGGTCAATAACCTTAGGAGGCTTCATGATGCACTTTGGAGCAAATTACCCAATTTGAGTAGTATGAACCTTGGAGTGAAATGAGAAGTTGGAACTAAGATTGTAGAGCCTTGCTTTGTAGGATCCCATTGGTGTGTTGAGGGGTCAATGTCATACATCTTGGAGTGTTTGACAAGATACAAGGAGGGCTCTGCATCACTTTTCATTCTTAGGCCCTATTGGGGAGACTTTATATTCTCCTATGAAAGAAGTTGTAAAATCTAAAGACCCCCAATCATCACCTAAGAGTACTTATTTAGATGAAGTAGCATCTTTAAGAGAAGATGGACCTGATTTGTTTTGAATAGAAGGAAAATCAGGAATACTTGGAAAAGAAGTAGGAGTACTACAAAAATATTTGGAAGATGAAGTTTGCAAGCAATCTTGTAAGTTGGTATCAGCGTGAAAAGTATACATCTTGTTGTTGTAAATAGATTTAACGTGTCTATGAAGCGTAGAAGGAACAAATTACATACAATGACTCCAAGGTTGTCCTAACAAAAGATTGCAGGTAAGAGTATCAGGCATGACATGAATAGGTGTAGGTAGAATAATAGGTCCCAACTCAATAGGAAAGGTTATAATACCTAAAGAAATTCTAGCAACATTGCCAAGCCACAAATAGAAAGAGAATCTGGTTTAATAAGCGAAGCATCCATATTTATCTTACGCAATAGATTAATGCTACAAACATTAAGGTCAAAGCCATTGTCACAAGGGTTCATCTTATAGCATTGCCATTAATATGGACAACAATCATAAGAGGATCATATTGATGTCGAATCTCTTGAGAGGATAACTCATCTTGTGTTTACAGGATGTGTCCTTCCCAAAACTAGATGTTGTCATCTATCATTTGTCTTATACAAGATGTGTCCTTCCTGAAACCAAACTTGATCTATATCCAATCAATCTAATCAATCAATCAAACTACAAATTACTCCAACCATTTCTTCTACCCAATTAAACCCATACATGTCATCAACTAATTGTTCTACTATCTTACATTCTACTTCTTTCGAGAGATCATTCATGCCTTTAATGCACAAACAATCTCTCGAGGGAGCATTACACCCTACCATCGTCGGGCATGTCGAGGCAGGAAAAAAAAAATTCTCTGAAACAACGTTGTTCCAACATTGTCTCAAAGAGGGGCAAAAGTAGACACCTAAAATTATCTCATGACTAACATACTAATTATTCTTTATTAGTTAAATATTTTTTTAATTATTTAATTAATCTAATTTTATTCTTCTAAGTTAATTCAATCATCGTGCATTTCATCATAATTAATTATTCTATTTCTATCTTAATCATTCAATCATGCAACCTTCCTTCCTTTAAAAATAATTAAATAATTTATTATTTAATTAATTATGATTTATTTACTTTAATTAAAAAATCTTTATTATTTAATTAAATTTAATTTTTTTATTTTTCTCTAATTAGATAATTTCTTTAAATTATTTAATTAGCTAACTATGTCTTCCAAATTAAATAAATTTCTCAAAATTATTTAATCTAATTTTTCTCTTCATTCAAAATTCAAAATTTTGAAAATTCTAATTTCCAACTAATTTCATCTAATGTGCATGATTTTGGATATTTTTGAAAAATAATTTTAGATCAAACTTAAATTAAAATGCAATTTCATGCTAATTCCTACAACACATGCTAATTTATAACTAACACACACCCCTAAGTTCAATTGTCAATCACCTTTTCTTACTAATTAATTTAAGTCAGTTAACTTCCTCAATCACCTTTCTAACTCTCAATCAGCATTTTGAACAAGTTCATCTATTCAGCCCACTTCAATTTAATTTTTGACAATCAATTTTCTCTCAATTAATCTTCATCGTTGATCTATTCAACTTGCATATCAATATTAACCATTCAATTTTCCTTCCAATTTCTATAAATTCAGCATAATTCTCCTATTTTCATAACCACTATCTTTGAATTTCTTGTGTCGTCTTCATGCAAGTTTTCAAGCGCAACTCTAAGAGCCATTTGACTGCGAGAATTGAGAAGAGCAATGGAAGCAATATATCAATTCAATAAGGGAGTTTTCAATTGATTTATTTTCATGCTTTATTGATTCATATAAACTTTCATTGTGTTTATGGATTGTTAATTAGATTGGATTTTTGTGGTTGATCTGGTAATATGATTAATTATGCTAAAATTTCTCATAAAATAATTTCTATTAGCTTACGCCCATTCAAAAAAATTAGTTGATTTTATTCGTTGGAATATTTTTTTCTACGCTTGTAGTTTTCTAGGTAGAGTGATCATTAGGAGAGTACACAAAATTAACATCCTTATCTATATCATTCATATGACTATGTGTTAATAATTCACATGTTGAGCACTCATTTTACTTTGCCATGAATCTTCATAGTATTTTACATGAAATTCAAAGTGGGGAGATATAATGGTGGTTAAATTAGATCCTGGACCTTTCCCTTTTTTATTTTGGGCTTATTTTGACTCATATATCCCAAGCGCAATGAACAATTTGTATAATAACATATACATGTTTGAAAATTGGAAAATAACATGATCCTAGCTTAATCTTATCATCAAACATCCCAAAGATATAGATTTAATCTACTATCTTAACCAATCATTTTCCTAGGTCATTTCTAGGGCATGGTGATGAGACTTATTCATTTTCATGTGCATGGATCTAACACCCAACTTTCAAATTTTAATTTTAATATTGATCTCATGTCCCCCTTTTCACATATTGCATATAACCTAACTAAAGCATGAAATATTACAAACTAGATGCTAGAGCTTTGTATAAAAGGACAAGCCTTAATTTATTTGAATACATCTTCAAAACCTAAGAAGAATCATGAAAAGCATCTATAGATATCAAAGCATAATTTTGTGAAATTAGCATTGCAACAACATATTAGACAAAGCGTATGATTGCCTAACATTTCCAATCATTGTATCAAACACTTAAATCGGTAACATGGGTTTGACCAAAGGAAGACAATCCTAACCTAGCAAGCTTCTCAACAATGTATCAACACTATCCATTTGTAGATGTGGTTTTCAGACATTGAGGTGAAAAAAACTCTAACAAGGATTTCAATGTAGTTTAGATCCATTTGTAGACTTCAATTTTGCAAACAAGGTTTCTATATGTGTATGCAAAGATCACATGAATCACTAGCATGATAGTGAACCAAAACAACAGACATCAAATTTATTAATTCTAAGGTTCATCTATTCTTTGACAAGTTTCAATTTTATGAATCATAGATGAATTAACTGATAAGATCTATCCTAATCAAACTTAGAACAAATCTAGAACTAAATAGCATTAATATATTTTCACACATTTATTTCAATAATATTACTTATCTCAACTCTTTAACCTAAGATGAATTGTTTAATTGTGTTATTTACATTATTATATTTATGTGAAATATATTAATATTAAATAGTATAATTTGTCAAACCAAATTTATATCAAACTACACCATTTGATCTTTCAACAATTATATAACTTCCCAATTTTTGAAGTTAAAAATACCAATGATTGACCAAAAAGTTTGCCCGTACCTTCTAGTAGTTACTTAAAAAATATCATTGAATTGATGTGACTGACAAGCCTTCTCTTATAGCTAGCTTATTAAATCATAGTAAAATAAACCATCCTCCCAATAGAAAATGTGAGAAAACCCTATAACACCATCAACAAGACTTATATTGTTTATTCAATTTGCAGATATGCCAAATTATTGTACTTTTATCTTCTTGAAGTGTCAATTGTAACTTGAAGGAGGAGCATTGTGTTTGTTGAGCTGCTTCTCTTGTCTTCTATATAAGACAATACCCATCACCGAATGAATGTCCACCCTGTCGTGCACGTCATTTTTCTAATGAAACTAAAACCTGGTTCTTCATTTCTATGGTTGGGATCCAAACATACTGTTTCATTTTGAAGCTCACATTCATTTATGTAGAAAGTTGAACCGTATAAGCCACGCACTCGACCTATTTCATAGGGTTCTACTACATGGACGTGACAGTATCACCCTGTCCTTTAAATTATTTGCTTACACCACTCCAACTGGTTTTCTTCCATTACACGAAACAAACTAACCTATTATCAGCTGTAAAGGCTTTTTACTGCGAGCCAACTAGGGATATAATATTTATTTAGTGTGTAGAATGGACCAGAGGCAGATATTTCATTGTGTTTTACAACCCAATTCATTTGATGGTGATGTGATGCACCTGCCAGTCGTCCTTTCATTGACAAACCACTGTAATCTATTCATTCACGCCTCACAAGGTTATAAATAATAGTTATTATAAAGAATTCAAATATGCCTGCATCTACCTAGGTGTTTCTTATTGTATACGTTTACTTCGGTATATCAACTATATATAACTTGAAGACCTGTACAAGCTAGTAGGGCATCTTGTGGTTGTGGGTGCAAATGGGAGTTGCCACAGATTGTATTTTACTACTCCTTGGAGTCACCTCCAAACGCCGAAGGCACAGAGATTTTCTGGTACCTCATCTCTCTCCCACAGACATAAGTACCATTTAAAATCAAAAATAATAGTTGTAATTGTTGTTATTTTTGGATTAGAATGTCTCATCAACGTTTTTAATCTATCATCAGAATTAAAAAGTTTTTATTTTCATAATATATGATAGAGTATAATTTGAAACGTTGCTGAAAAATTTACACACAATCTATTCAAGAAATAGTAATTAACATTATAGATTGTGGAAATCTGAAATCTATAATGTTTATTGTTGTTGTTTCTGGATTAGATTGTGTATGATTTTTTCCATCAATGTTTTAGATGGCATTCCTTGATCTACCATCAAGATAAAAAAGTGTGAGTTTTCCATCAACGTTTAGGATCTCACTCTGTCATCCATCATGATGACAGAGTGTGAGATCTGAAATATTGATGAAAAAACTCACACAATCAAATTCAGAAACAACAACAATCAACATCATAAATTGTAAAAATCTGATATCATTAAAATAATAATGAGTGAATGGTTTTTATTGACAATGCAGACTGTCGAGGTGAAAGTTCGAATGGACTGTGAAGGCTGTGAAAGGAAGGTGAAGAACTCCGTCTCATCAATGAAAGGTCAGAACATTTCTATATATTTGCTCTAAAATTGATTTGTTTGTAGTGTGTTACATTGTCTGGTATCTGTGGTAGAATGAGCATTTAAACAGCTAATGGGTTGATCACAACAGGCCTTGACATACAAAGATTCAGAGATGGAATTAAGAATGGTTTGAGTTTAATGTACTTATTATTTTAGATGGTAGTTGATTTTGTATCTGTTTTGGTAGGTATTAAATCGGTAGAAGTGAACAGAAGTCAGAACAAATTGACAGTGACAGGGTATGTTGATGCCAAAAAGGTAGTGAAAAGAGTTTCAGATGGAACAGGGAAAAGGGCAGAGCTGTGGCCTTATGTACCTTATAATCAAGTGTACTATCCTTATGCTCCACAGGCCTATGATAAGAAGGCTCCCCCAGGTTATGTTCGAAGCGTGGAATATGCACTTCTCACTCCAAACCGCTCTTCTGAAAAATACACAACACTTTTCAGTGATGACAACCCTAATGCCTGCACGATTATGTAACTGAAACCCTCTATTGTCTTCTTTTTTCTCTTCTCTACTACTCTTCTAAACTATCTTAGATTGAGAATTTACTATGCTCATTTAGAGCTGCGTTAGCCAACCAATTTCTTTCTTTCTGCTAAAGAAATCAGCCAGTAATATTGGCAATGAGAAGCAGCAATTGAGTTGTTGTACTGATTACAACTGTAAAACAATGGTGAACAAAGTGGAATGATCGGTAGATGGTCCACACACTTGCAACAGCACCTCTCGACCTAATTTTGTTCTTTCGAGTGTTGTGTAGCCTCCGTACAATTGTAGTGGGAAATTCTTTGAAATTTTAGTCTAACATGAGGCTTGATATTAGATTCAATGATAGATGTAACTTTATTATTATTGATTTTGATGTAAATTTTATTTTTTATATTTAGAAATAGTTTTATTAACATGATTTCTTTTCATAAGTTTTTTGTTCACATGTTCTCCCATTTATTTGAATAATATTAAAGTTTTCAAAACCTGTATATAAGTATAATCTAACAAGTTTTATTATCATTTAGTTAAATAATATTAAAGATTTCAAAATTTATAATATAATCTAACAATTATGATTGATTTTTTACATTTTATAATTTTATAACAATTTAAACATGTCTATATTAATTGTATATTTTATTCATATTTAAATATATTGTATAAATGAAAGGTTAAACAATCCACAAGCTATTGTGTAAGCATATGGATGTTTATGTGAAGATTAATTCTAACAAAAATGAGTCGTGAAGAAGAAGAATTAGGATTGCTTGAAATGTTTTTACATTTAATTATATAGAGATCTTTATATCAATATTTTGAATCATGGTTTATGATTCATATTTAAGAAGAGGATTATAAAGTGTGATCTGAAATGTTGATATTAAAAATTTCTACACCATTGAATCTAGAAGCATTTCAAGCAATGTTATGAACTATGAAAATATAGCATTTCAAGCAATGTTATGAACTATGAAAATATGATGTCTTCTAAGAAATAGGATTGACAATGATTAATCATCCTTACACAATTATATATTTTATATTTATATTGTAGATTATTAGTAAAATTATAAGAAATAATACATGTAAAAGACACATCCTATAAAAAATGAGATAATCACAACTATTATACCCTGGAGAAATCTACGATAAAAAGAAAACTCTAATAAAGAATCCATTATGATCAAATTGTACGAGCTTGATCCTTTGATAAGGACCCTCAAGAACACAACTCTACTATCCAAACAATTGATCCAAATAAACTCCAAGGCTAACAATGGCTCATCATTCTCAAAAATGCATTGAAATAGACTACAACAACTTAATCTCATATCACAAAAGAATTAAAATTAACAATTCTTTTATTTGGATTTATCAAACTCTTTTGATCTTCACAAATATCTTCTTCTCCTATACATATTTATCTAAAATACCAACTTGATGTGCCTTTATACATTATTTATGTCGAATAATGAACACAAAATTTCCTTACGTAAAAAGATAAAATTAGAACTATTTCAATTCCTTGAATGACCTTACAATTTTCTTATTGCTAATGGATTTAATAGTGATTGAACCTATAGCATGTGTCAAGTTCTACCATAGACAAGTTTAAATGTAATTGAATATCTAGAATTAATTAGACAATGGTTGAAATTGTAAAACAAATTTGACCCTAAGCAAATCTATCATATTTTTGTGTGCACTTTTAACATGCATAATCCATAACTTTTACACTTTGTCATTTTAAAATTTTATAATTTCAAGGAATTCATTTCTTATATAAATCTTTTAGAATAATTTTTAACTTTATAAATAAATTATTTTTTTATGTTCTCAATAATTCAATTGTATTTATATGGGTTCTTCTCATAGTGTGTTGGTTAAGCAGTGGTGGGATTGTTGTGACAACCAAGGTTCAAACCCCTGTTGGGCCATTGTGATCGCAAGGCTTCTGACTTTGTTGATCCAATATACTCATGGGTTTGAGCCTTAGCATTATTATATGGGGATAAGATCCCCCTATTCATAGCTCTGGGTCAAAAGCATCTCATGTGGAGCCGAAGGACAGATTGCGCCAAGTCATTGATCAAGTTAAAAAGTTTACCAAACATTTATTTTATAAAAAAAAATTGTATTTATATTTTTATTAAACTTTTGTCAATGTTAGACACATGTCCTAATTATTTACTTTCAAATTATTTTTTGATATTTCATTGACTTAAAAAAATTATTGGTAAAAGACTATATTTTATTTATTAATACTAAAAAAAGAGGGATTACATAGATATCAACAAACTTATGCTTGAACCCCCTAAAACATGAACCGTGCTGCAAACCATAAACACCATATACAGCTATTACATAGGCAACATAAACTACTACATGGTTGATACTATAAACTTCTACTACACATATTAAGCTAGCACTAAAAAGTGTAAATAGCATCTGCAACCAAAAATTGCTTTACACACCACTCATGGCTTCAAGTCCTTCTCCCTCGGCATGTCACTATCCATCCAATTGTAATAACCCACCATAATTAACTCAAAAAAATTGACCATTCTTTTTCTGTGTGTTTAATTTAATCATTATGTTTGATTCAATTGCATACTCTGGGCATCCATCCATTTGGATTAGGCATTCATCCATCGGGGATGAGCATCTAACCATACGGGTTAGGCATTTGTCCATACGAGACATAAGATTTCATCTATCTAAAATGGGATAGGCATCTACCCATAGGGGGTAGGCATCTATCCAATTGGGATAGGAGGTGCTCTGGCCAGAGACTTAGACTCATCGGGACCATTCGGGTCCTGAGCCACTCACTAAGTACTACACTCTTCTAACAGAAGTGCACCAAGGTTGCCATCCTTAGGAGTAATTAAGTAACATAATACAAGCTTGAATTCTACCTCAGAATTTGGCTTCAAGCCTCGGGAAGTCAAGCAAGTCCATACGGGATTCCTTCCGAGTATGCATTGAATTACTTTTTCCAATTTAATTATCTTGTCTTTCAAAATAGGATTCTTACTCAATCTTTCTTTTACCAAGCCTAGACCCCACCCACGAACACCTGAGTACGAGGGACAACTCCATCCCAAGACTACCTACATACCCGCTTCGACACAGGATCAAGGCGTAAAGTATGTAGTTCTATTTTCTATTCTATGGTTTGATGTAAACTACTTAGTGGGTACGCAACCCTTTCTAGGGTCAATGTCCCAGACAGTTTATCTGCGGTTGCTACCCATGATGATAGCACTTAAACAAAGGCTCAAGATGGCCTATTGTTTGTGGCCTAACAACTACATCCTAGCACCTATCATGAGCATCACCCTTGACCAAAATTTCAATCACCAATATCTCTTCAAGATAAAAATCAATTTCATAAAAGCATTTTACTTAACCAACCCTAAAGGGGGTTTACTATGGTTTATCTCAACGGATGAAAAATCATTTAAAAATTATCTTATTAGATTATCGATCCAAGGGGGATTACCTGCCCCTTGGATTTTAACTTCCAAGTGTTCCTTATTACTCCCCAACGATTTATAGGGACGATGCCAAAGACGTCGTTGATGTAGCTTTATTAGGCGTTAAGTGCAGTAGTTCAACACAACGGCATTACCCGTAAGCGTGACCTAGAGGCACTGTATATACCGAACGCTACTAGGTTTAGGTTTCCATCTTCCTTTATTTAGTTTTCTAACTAAGAAGCTATGAAAACATCATGCTTGAAAACAATTACTAATTGAACGTGCATAATTCTAATTGATTGAAATAACTACTTGATGAATTATGTAGAATAAAAACCATAACTTGAAATATAACTTGCGTACGAAAAACTTGCATGATAATAATTACATGTGTACTTGCATGGAGATGATAACGTCAATAATGTAGTTAATCTATAAGTAATTTGCATGATATAAGAATAGTGTAACTTGCGTGCATGATTAAGCAATCTAAAAATAGTGATTAATTTAGGCATTCGATCCAAATCATATTAATGTGAATTAATTGCTAAAGGCCAACTAAGCGCCCAATGGATCTTACATGGAATGAATGACTCTAATTAAAATAATTTGATACAATATAATTTACGAATATCAAATTTACCAAGGATATTTTAATCACGAATTCACTACACAATAATCCCCAATATTTATAAACTTTTCTAAGTTAAATTCAACAACTTAAAATTTATACTAAGGAAAAAATTTAATATTTCCTAAATTGCAATTATTAACAATTAAAATTTAAATTTAAACAAAATTAATTGTTAGCAATTAACTTGAAATTTAACCCCAAAGTAATTACTAAAAATTCTAATTTGCAAATTAAAAAGAATATATAAAAAAAACTATTTACAAAAATGAAATAAGCGAATTCCCCTTTCTTTTTATTGTTTTATTAGCAAATAGGGGGGGAGTGGGGACCATGGGTCCCATCACCCCCTACGGTCCTGCATGTGCAGGCCCGCAGGGTTGAGGGGACACTGTGGTCCCCTCCACTCCCCTGCAGTCACTGACAGTGACCGCAGGGTAGTGGGGGTACCACTACCCCCGGCGGTTACAATACCCACCGCCCCTGCATGCTACTGTCATGCCTTCGAATATTTTTTGAAGACCGTGCCATAATTAGATGTAACATTAATATATTTTAACATTTGAATGTAGTTTAATATAATTATAATGTGACATTAATATATATTAACTGTAGTCACATAAATCTGTCCACTTAATTAAATGAATATTTAATATTTATTTGATTATTTAACCATCAATCAATAATTAATTAAATTAATATATTTAATTAATTCATCTTAACCCTCTTCTCCTATTAATTAAATAAATTATTCAATTTATTTGATTTAATTCACTTAACCAAATTCAGACCATTAATTAAATAAATAAATCATATTTATTTAATTAAATATTCTCTCACATTTAAATAAATTAAATTCCCCCAAAATCCCACCTCTCACATTTAAATAAATTAACATTTATTTAAATCACCTTTATCCTCCACCCACTTGTATTTTCCTACAAAAGCAAGTTGCACAATTATTTTAAATAAATAATTTATTTAAAACACCTTTATCCTCCACCCACTTGTATTTTTCTACAAAAGCAAGTTGCACAACTATTTTAAATAAATTATTTATTTTTAAAATCCTATTTATCCTCACCCACTTGAAACCTTTAATGGTTTCCCTTAAAGTCTTCAAACTTGATGGCTTTAAAGTCTTCAAACTTGATGGCTTCCTTCTATAGTCTTCTTAAGCCTTTAATGGTTTCCCTTAAAGTCTTCAAACTTGATGGCTTTAAATTCTTCAAACTTAATGGCTTCCCTTAAAGTCTTCTTAAGACTTTAATGGTTTTCCTTAAAGTCTTCAAGCCTTTAATGGTTTCCCTCAAAGTCTTCAAGCATTTTAATGCTTTATCTTCCTTTTTCTCATTTAAATAAATTAATATTTATTTGAATATTTATCCAAATGCAAATTACACCATTTAATTGAAATAAATGATTTTATTTTAATTGAAAATACCAAAATTCCTCCCACTTGCATTTTCCTACAAAATCCACTTGCATGCCTAAACCCCTTCTAGATTCTTCTAAACCCTTCCTAATTAACCTAATCCATCCCCTAAATATTGTCACATTCCTAAGCAAATTGGAGTCACTTCTCAAAGACTCCAAAGTCTTTGAAAAGCAATTAATGATTTGTGTGTTCAACAAATTAACCTCTAAAGTCTTCCAAACCACTTATGGCTCTTACATGACCATTAATGGTTAATTCCACTTGCACCCATGGTTAAAGACTTTGACCCCTAACTTAACCCTCATGTAACCCATGTGTCTCTTCAAAGCATTTATTTCTTTGACTAGGGTAACCATCATGTCCCCTCAAGAATTTAATGCTCCTTATCTCTCCTCTCAAGCCTCCTCATGGTGACACTTGTCAACATGGGATTGGATTGAAAGTTTCACATGGATTGAATATCTTTCAATTCTAACCCTTGTTAAGATTGCTCAATCTTAACCCTTCATTTCTCCATTTCTTCTATAAATAGAACCCTTCTCCTCAAGCAAAGAGAGAAGCATTAGAGTATTGTTGTTATACTGGTATTAGCATAGAGCTTTTTCATAGCATCACTATCTACACTTGCATAGCATTTGCTTATCATATTCAACCATCTTGAATCTCCATATGGCATCCATGGCTAGTGCTAAAAGCTGAGAGCTACACTCATTTGGGACTTGGAGAGAAGAGGAACAAGGGAGGAGCAACTATGAGCATCTTGATTAGCTATTTTATTATATGTTTATATGCTTTCTATTTCATGCTTAATATCTCTCTTGATATGCCTGTTTAGGATAATCTTTTGTTGCTAACACTAACGTTTGTTTCTTGTGCTCTTGTGTGTGTTGCCATCAAACAGATTTTCTAATCCTTTTTGCAGAGCATCATTAACATTTGAAATAAACTTTATATATATATATATATATATATGGTTTCATATTCCCTTACTTAATGATATATATAAAAACAAAAGAGAATTTATTTATGAAAATAAGAACATGGATAAAATAGATGATCAAATAATTTTTGTAGATTGATTTTCACAATAAACAGGAGGTTAACATTTAAAAAGAGAGAGAGAGAGAGAGAGAGAGCGCTTATTCCAGCATTCACGGGGAGGGAGTTTATTTCCAGATTTCACAGGGGAATTGTTTATTTCCAGTATTCATTTCCAGTATTCACAGGAGGATTTATCTAATTAATAGAGAGGTCTTTGTTCAACTCATAGGGAGATTTATCTAATTAATAATCACAGAAAGATTTAAAATAATCACAGAGAGAGATTTAAAATAATCATAGAGGAAATAATCATAGAGAGATTTAAAATAATCACAGAGAGATTTAAGAATGAGATTCAGAATTCCATTCGAAAAACTAGAGAGATGGATTAAAGGGAAGAAATAAAGATTCAAATCACACAGGAAGAATTTTAATCTTAGAAAGAGAGAGATTTTAACAAATAAAAGAATATGATTTTCTTTTGCTAAAATCTTTGGAAAAAGGAAAAAACAAAAAGTAAGATCTCGTGCATATTTTCTTAAGGGAAATAAAATAAATAAATAACTATGAAAGCATTATCATTATTATTTATCCCCAAATGAAAGATTTAAATTTTAATAAAATAATTTCTTTATATAAAGGAAGATCTATAGCTATTTTTGAAAAATATGAATTCCTCATAAGTGAATGTGAAATAACAAGGAAAGAACCTGGTTTATCGAGCTTGATGTTGAATCCATTGGTTATCCTTTTTGATCCTTCCTTGCAACTTGAGAGAAATCCTTCAACAACAACTTAGAATTCCTGCAATGAAAAATGAGACTACCAAAGAAAATATCTACTTCTAAAACTTGGGAAATTTCCTTCAAAACAAAATCAACTCCCTTCTTTGAAACTTGCATACAATTTTATAAGAAAATTCCCTCCATTCCACTATCTGGAAAATTTAATTAAAAAGGAGATTTTTTCCCAATTTTGGACTTCATGCAAATTGATTAGGCTTAGTGGGGGAGTTACATGCAAGGTGGTGGAGAATCCTCTAGAAGCTTCTTATTCTTCAGACAACATGTACCATAATTGGATGTGGAAAATAAATAAATAAAAATAATGTATATTTTCCATGTGTGTGTGTGTGTATTATTATTTTCATTCTTTTTATAACATTTATTCAATCATTCAAATAGCTTATCCAAAAATATAATAGAATTGTATTTTAAATCCAAAAGTGATAAAGGAGGGTTGTGACACCAATAATCTCTCTTATGGAAGTCATGTTTTTGTTTTTCCTTCCTTGGCTCCTCTCTACTTGTCTCCTGCTCCACTTGTCCATGATCACACTGATACTCTTTAATGAGCATTCAGCCATCTTGAGCCTCTGCCCTCCTCTACTCCTTATAACCCTATGCTCCCCAAACCAAAAAAAGGCCTTAATGGCGATCCTAAATACACTCTTTGCTCTTGGTGATGAATCCTTCACCTAGTCATGCCATGGCCATAATGTTTCCAGACAAAATTTTCACTCTTTCCTAATGCATTCCCTCATTACCCATTTTACGTCCTCTTTGTTGTCTGGTTCCAAGCACCAAGCAAAGAAAACAGAGGCCACATCCATGTTTTTGCAGTATCTAAACTCGAAATTCATATACTCATCCCCCAAAAATTTGTCAACTATTCTCAAGAAATGTGGATCCTCAATTTTAAAGATGTTCCTCATCCTTTCCTCTAAAATTTTCTGCATGAAGGCGAGTTACTTCATGTCTGTCAAAAAGGAAAAATTGGCCTCCATATTGCTTCACAAAAGCTTAAAAAAGCCCCACTCTCTCTACAATTCACCACCCGAGCTTCACTCACTACCTTCAAGAAAACCTGTGTTGAAATGACCAAGGCCATGCCCATCTAAAGTGATGGCATAATGACCTGGTCATTTTCCCCACCTCGCACGAGTTTCCACTTCATATTGAATAGTCTTGTAGCCTACATAGATTTTCCAATGGTTGCATACTGTCATCTACATTCACCTCCACACTACCTCCTCCACTCAGCTCCTTCGTGCACTTGAAGGACTCCCATCCCATCTGTCGCATCAACACCAGCCTCTCCTTTATCAGCTAAATTTAGTCCTCTAAAATCATCCCACCACTCCAACATGTTGTTGTCTCTAGCAAAAAAACCTAGTTCGAGAGAATACTGGCCTCCCTATTACCTTCATGTTTGATATGGGAGACTTTAAGTCTTGAAATTCATTTAATTTTGGGTTTATAATCATTATAAATTTGTTTAGTCTCTAACTTATAGCTTTGACCCTTAACTTTAGAATTCATAATTGAACTTGGGAGTCACCCTCTAGATGAAGCTTTGAGACTGAAAGTCTAGAAGATAGGTTAAGTGCCAAAATCGTTGCTTGAGCTTCCACCTCATTGTTAGTACCTTCTTCTAACTTTTGAGCACCGATTGCAAGGATGTTTCCAAATTTATCCCAAGCAATGCAACTTGCACCAGAAGGGCCAGGATTTTCCTTTGATGCCCCATCAAAATTGATCTTGAGCCATCCATTCATTGGCCTTTTCCATACCACACTTTTGTTGGGTTGCTTATTTGGATTAGCCCCATGAGGCCTATTAATGGACCATTGATTTAAATTGTTTATTTTAATATGAAATTTAGATTTAAATTTCTTAACCATTTTAAAATTTAATAATATGTGAATTTACAATAAATATAATTATTTTTATTACATTATATTAGAAAATCAAATTATTATTTTATATAAAATATAGTAATTAATTGTAAATATTAATGTTTTTGATTAAAAAAACAGTGTTAACTAGAGCGACGACCCTTAACATAGTCAGAGACTATAAAAAAGACAAAACAAACCAAGGGAGCAAGCCCCTTTACAACAATCAAATCAAAAAATAAAGTAGACCCAACTCAAGGAGGGGAAGAGACACCCAAGCCTTAAGAGGGAGAGGTTAGGACAAGGGGGGATGACCTCCCCTTTCGCCTTCGATGAACCACAATCCAAGCAATATAATCATTAGGACCAAGAGAGAGATCAGGTGGAAGTGATATAGCAAAGTTGTGATCAGAAGTAGCTGCAGAGTGTTGTAGAACCACAGCAGGAAGTTGAGAAACAGTGGCAGATTGTTGTAAGGTAGGTTGTCGAAGCAGAGCAAAACCAGAAGCAATCTCAACAGTAGTAGAACAAGGCTGTTGAATGGCAGTGAGAGGATCAATAGAAGGTTCAGCAACAGTGAGAGGCTCTTCATCACGGGAGGAAACATAATCCTCATGAGAGGAACAAGTAGTATCCAACGCATTGACAGTCAAATGTTCAATAATGGCATCTTTCCACCAAGTAGCAACACCCTTATGGTGAGGAAGAGAATAGTCTGAAGCAAGATACCCCATTGAGAAACATTTTTGACAAAGGAAGGGCAAGCCCTCATAATCCAACGGCTAAGACGAAGGTCTATCCCCAACCATAAGAACAACATCCTTGGGGAGAGGCGAGGAGATGTCGATGTCGACTAACAAGCGAGCAAAGGTAGAGTACCATATAGAAGACGTGGCCTCATCCACCTTCAAGAAACGACCAATGGAGTTGTCAATGGCCTCGTAGCAGGAGAGTTCCCAAAAATGGAGAGGGAGATTAGGAAGGCGGGCCCATATTGGACACACAGACAATGATTTAGTAAGGGGATTAAAAGAGGTTGTTCAGGGCTTGACATAAAGAGACCGATCTCCCCAAGCCCACACTTTGTCCAAAACCAAGTTTCTATCCAAGGTAGAAGTAAAGGATTCAATAAAAAAACCTTTCCCACAAGGAAAGAGCTCAATGTTGTGGGCAATTAGGGGTTTCCAAGAGTTACTCACCCAACGATGGAGGTTTGGAAGAGAGGGCCAGAGCCCAGAAAATCTGCACACCAAAGCATTACTCTGATAGAAGTCAATATTAGCCACAACATCCTGGCCACAAACCACTACAGGGGAAGATTTGGTACAAGGAAGGGGACGAACCTCCTTAATAGTAGAAGCCCTAGTTGCACGCGCATAAATTCTTCCACCAGAAAGAGGAGGAGATTTAGGAGCATCCACACCTTTGCCTGCAAAAGCAGCACCTAAAGAAGCAGTAGTGCCCTTAGTAAAGGGAAGACCCCCCACGCCAGAGCCCACAGGAGGAGGGGGAAGATCTGAGCCAACCAAAGAATCGTTGGGAGAGACAATGTCAACCGGCATAGAGCAGGAGGGCGAGGGAAGGTCGCCAGCAGCCCCCACGCCAGAGAGGGGGGGGAATCTACAAACGAGGGCATGTGGGCAAGTATGGATGAAGCAGCCCACACACCAAACCCGGCACCAGTAGCAGAAGCATCGATCAAACATTACGAAGTGGGAGAGTCGTTGCTAGGGAGCGAGAGGAGAGGGAGAGACATTTCAAACTTTTCCAATTTGTAAATATTAATGTTATTTATAACTATTAGAATGGATAGAAAAGTTCTCTTAGATTATACATCATATAATTATATATATATTATTTCTTAATATCAAAAATATTTGTAACAACAAATAATTTATGTTTCTTAACAATCTAACATATTTATTATAATCAAATAATATATTCTAATCTAAAATTATATAATATTCAAATTATTGTTTTTTAATGACTTTTTAAATAATTCACTTGACCCAATTATTATGCAACTATAATAATATAAACAACTGATAAGAATAAGTGTTCTTCATCCTATAACAAGGATATAAGAACTATTAAGAAATCCTAATCCTAATAATTAGTCCTTCTACTAGTTAGAACTGTAAAGAATTAATAAAAAGAAACAGAATTTTAGTGCTTTCATAATATATTTAGTATACATGGTGTGAATCCATTGTATCTCATAATCCATTGATTTGGTCTTCCTCATATAAGAATGTTCAACTACATGGGGTTTAATTGCTTTAGGCTTCTTCGTATAAGAATGTTCAAATACATGGGGTTTAAGTTCATGTGGAATTTATATTATAACAAATGGGATCATATAAGAAATAATAAAATAAGTATTGATGGGAAGCATATTTAAAGGAGGTTTTTTTTTCAAACTATAAAGTTTCAAGTGTAAAGGTATGATAATTCTCAAAATTTCATTTTTACATGTAGGGAGGGAGAGCTCGGAGGTTTTAAGTTAATGTAGAATTTATATTACATCAAATGGAATCATATAAGAAATAATAAAATCTAGTGTAGCATCGAAAATATTTATATTGATGGAAGCATAAAAAAGAAGTATTCTTTTTTGTTAAATTATAAAGTCACAAGTTTGAAGATATGATAACTCTAAAAATCATTTTTAGAGGTGGTGAGGGAGAGAGGGGGTTTTTAATTTCATTGTTGTGTCTTATTTTAGATTAATTAAATAGTTTTACAAAATGAATTGATTTAAAAGTATTTTTAAAATAAATAATTTTACCTAAATTTATCTAGCATCACACGTTTCAAGTGAAACATTTTTATCTAATTATTTAAAAATAAAACAAAATACTAGTATTGTCTTTTTAAAATAAATCTTTTTATCTCATTGAAAATTTATCAATATCAATTATAAATTAACTATTGTCAATGATAACATTATCAATGTCAAATATTAATCAATCAATATAAATTAGAAATTTATTATTTTTAACCAATATTATTCATCAAATTATTAATATCATTTATTAATCAAAACTTTAAAATAATTTAATTGATATCAATCAATACATATAAATTATCAATTGACAAAAATCAATTATCTATGATCAAATACCAATTATCAATTAATGATATCAATTATCAACTGACAATATTATTTGTTAATTCATCAATATCAATTATTGATTTAAGAATTTATCAATTTAAATATCAATCAATTTATGCTTTATATGATGTTATCCACAATTTTACATTAGTGAAGTGCATGGTTGACACAAGTTCCTACTCCATCATGCTCTCATTTTGTGGTGTCCACTCTCAAAATAATTATACAAAAATATTATATTACGTCTAAGATGTTGAATTAACCAACTAAATATTTGTGTACACTTAAATTGTTCTAAATTGTTCTATTAAGCAGACAACCATTAAAACTATTAAATAAATCATATGTATTAATATCATATTTAAGAATTAAATTTAGACCAACTAATATATTTTTAAACCAAATCTAGAGTTTTGAAATATATAGATCACATCTTCTTAGGTCCTTAAAAAAATTACAAAATAATTATTTGCATTACTTTATCATGAGTCATACCATCACTTATAAAGAATGGACCTCCTCCATTATGATCTATTCACTTTTACTACCTTTCAAACCATCCATATGAAGCTCAACATGTCAAAAATGGAGAATACCTATTCTAAGTAGTAATATTGACTTCAAATCTTGATTTAAGAATATAAAGTATAGTTTTCAACAAAATTCACAATATAGAGAATGTATCATTGTGTGATGTAAGTATTTAACTTATAAAATATTGTTATGCCACTTTGCACCATAACTTATGTGAATATATGAAATTAAAAAAATAATAATAAAACATTGTAAAACAAATTTAATTTTTCATTTAAGATATTTTTTTATTTAGTGTTTGACTTAGTTGTATAGTTTTCATATGCCAATATTTTCCAAAAAACTTGTATAAAATGATGAAAAAATTTAATTTATATTTAAATTTCTTCATCGAACGTGTTATGTACATATTTGACATTGTATTCATCTTAACTTCTAATTTTTCACACAAAAGGAAAAATCATAATTAATTTGTATGTCTATGAATAATTATATTTGGCTTAATTATTTTCATTAAAAAAATTGTATGAAGATGGAAATAAAATTCAACATTTTAGTAGCAACAAGTTCACATCCTTTATTTATACATACACAAAATAGTCATAACTTCTTGAACACTCTCATTTCAATAAATTAAAATATTCACTTTATGTCATATCTATAAAATTATTATGAATGAATCTTAGTATTATTTTCACCTAAGAATTATATAGTGTTGCTACAATTAGAGGCAACTTGAGAGAAACTAGATCAATATTTAATTATCTAATTTTTTACATCATTTGTAATTTTAACTTTTCAAGCAACCCTACAAATACTTATCCAACTATTTTTTATGATTTCATCTACATTATTCCTCTTTGTAATATACTTCTATATTATTTTCTATATCCATGTTTGATAGTTCTAGAAGTGCATTATTTATATCCTTTATGATATTTTTATACGTGTACTGACACCACTTAAATCCTTAGTTTAATTCTTAGTTAGAATAAAATATAACATTTCTTGTAACTTTTTCAATCCTTCATCAAGAGAGCCCTTTACTAGCTGAATATGGTATCCTTGTTAAAGATATCCTCTTGGAGGTAGATATCTTTGGACAAATATCTCTTCCTCCTCCTTCACCAGTCAAATATCCTCGAAAAGGATCCCTTTACACTTGTGGCGTGATATCTCTTTTACAACTATCTCTCCCTTGCTTAAAAGAGATGTGTCCTCTTTCTAGCTTGGAATGTATGTGCATTGTTGCTTATAGGATATCTTCTTGGTAATGATGGTGTTTACCCTTGGTGTGTTTCTCTTTTTATCTTACGATATCAATATGGAGCTATGTTGACATCTTAAGGGGGGGCATATGTGTAGCCTCCTTGTTGCTTGTGTTGATGTCACTGCATCACCCAATTTACAGTAGTGTTTTTGTATTCACTTGCAAATAAAATATTTTGTTCGGTAATCATTGTGCTGGTGTCACTGCAACACCCATTTTGTAGTAGAGTTTTTGGATAGCCTTGCAAATACAAATTTTTGTTTGGTAGTTTGTTTGTTAGTGTCATTGTAGCACTCATTTTGCAATAGGTTTTTTTATTGAATTGAAAATAGAGGGTTTTTTATAATCTTTGTGTGTGCACCTTGCAACACCCATTTTATAGTGGGAGTTTTTTAGATTTTTTTTTTTGAATGAGTCAATTAGCATAAAAAATCTTGCCAGCTTGATTTTACTCTCCTTAATTTCACATGGATCACACAACATAATGCACTTTATTGTCGAGTGAAATTTGTGCTTCTCTCATGAACCCGTAGCATAATGTATACCTTGTTAGTTGTTGGGTCATGGTTTCTCGTCTCAAGAATTTGATGTGTTACTCTTACTCTTTCTATAATACTACTTGTGCTCTTACAATAACATTTCAAGAATGATATTAGCAGTTGAGACATTTTGATTATCAAGGTCTCTTCAACTAGTTGACTTGGAGCCTTTGTTTTTATTACTAACCCCTTTTTTGTTTCTTTGTGTTTGCCTTTGTTTGGCTTTTGTTTGGCTTTTCTTTGTTTTGTTTCCTTCTCTGTATCCCTCCTTGTATGTGATTGAGTTAAGATCCTAGGATTGGGGGCTTGATCCCTCAAAATTAGTGATACCTTCTCTTGTAATCTTGCTTTAGTTGCTCGTCTCTCTCTTTCCTTCTTCTCATTTGTCATGAGTATAAGTGTAAGTTCATACTCCTGCTAAAGTGGGGGCTAAATGTAGTGTGGTAAATTGTAATTCCTTACAATTTCACATACCTTTTTGTGACCTTTCCTTAGTGTGTCTCCTCTTAGCTCTTTTCCAATCATATTTCTAGGTTTTGCACTATAAAATCAATGCCATATGATGATATGGTGATATGTTTCTTTATTGTGAGCCAATGCACACTAGCATTGCCTTTGTTTCACCCCTTTCTTGGTGGACTAGGGCATTAATCACCCTTTTCCTAGTGGACAAGGGTGCTAGGCGCCATAGTCCCCCCAATTTGGGCTCATTTTTTAATATGTCAGTGTATTAGTTTCAGCCAATTGATTCTCGATCTTAATATTTTAATATGACTATTGGAGGTTGGCCTAATTTATGAAATATCTTGGGAACCCTATATAAGAGCATATTTCTTAATTCATTTTCATCCTACCTCCATCAATCCACACTCAAGAACTTTCTTGAGTAGATGTTATGATTGAATTTCTTCATATATGAGCATTATGGAGTAACCAGTTGTAACAATCTTCATGCAAGTGTGTTTTTATGATTGATTCTTTTATGCCTTGTCATGATATGTTATTACGTTAATATTTTAGGGTTTCTTCAAAAAGCATTGCATCATCATCAACAACAACAACATCAACCTTGAGGTATAATATTGTGGATCCAACATTTTACTTCAAAGATTTTATTTTTATTTATTTTTATTGAAGGGTTAATTCCTAACCCGAGATTTAATTAAGGGAAACCCCTATCAACCCAACACCATTTTTCCTCTCTTGTCTATGTAGGTTATAGGTTAAGAAGAGAAGGAAGATACATTCAAAAAGTGTAGACTGGGAAAAAGAGAACCAAATTTTGAAGAAGTAGAAAACCCTAGATGATGTAGCTTAGCTACAGTGTCTGATACTTTTCTAACAAAATTTAAAGGAGATACTCATAGCAACTCCTTGATCCAAAATCTATTTACAATATCCGCATTTGACGCTAAAACTTTTAGGCTCAAATTGTAGACACAAGTTCTTTTTTGACTCTAATTTCTAGATTTGTAGTCAAAGTCTGCATATCTTCTCTAAAACTCATTGTTTATGCTAATTACTTTCAATCTTACATCATTATCCCTAGTTCTCACATTCTCTTATCAAAATCAAATCATCAAACAAAATGATATGGCAAATCATTGTGCCTAACTCACCTTAATAGGTCTAAAGTTTGGCCTAATACCTTATCCCCCAATGTATTGATGTGGTAAATGTGATTACATAATTTGACTAGTGGGTCCTATTTATTCGTCATTACAAGAATACCAAGAGTCACAACTTATAAACACACTTATTTAAAAATAACCTCCAAGTTAGAAGCCAACTATGGACGACCAAGAGTCACCAATTATAATTTCACATTAGATGTCCCATTGGAATTTAAACTTGGTTCTCCAAAACCACACTAGAAACCACCTATGGAATACCAAGAATCACAATTTAAAAATTCATTTATTTATAAATCATCTCCACATTAGAATCCAACTATGTGTAATAAATGCCATTGGTTGCTACTGTTTTTTGTCTAAATTTCACAGGTACCAACTTAACCGAACAAGCTTCTTGTTTTATCTTACAAGTGTTCACTTCATAATTTCTTCAATCACCATATTGGTGACAACTCTATGCCACTACTTATGCTTGCACTCAAAGGTGGTAAGCTCTCAAGGTCAAGATCCCCATTAGACATAGACCTATGCCTCGAGGTTTCATTCTTGATGAGCCTACCTACATATCCCTTTGAGGGAAGTCAGAGACTTTGTAGTTCACCCTTGAAGTTTAAAGGGACTTCATTCTCTCTTGTATGAGATCTTTGATCTCTATTTAAATTAGGGCTATTTATTAAAATTAGTCTAATCATAATGTAGAAATAACTAATTTCCATCAAGTAGTGTACAAACATACACAATTACTCGAGGGTTATATCCTTTCATAATCCCCAATTCCATAAAGAGTGAATCAAGCTCACATCTCAAGAATACTAGCCCAAACATATCATATATACATAATGGCTAACTTAAGAATACGTCACATATACTCAATGACTAGCTCTATTGTGTGTCATATGCATAATGAATACCATTTACATGGTGAGAGTCTAACACATCCACAATGGCTAACTACTTGCCCATAGTACATCCCAACTAAAGGAAATGTTGATGTATTGTGCACTACACCATGGATCACATTCTTTTCCCCTATCTTCTACACCAACGAGCAAGTCAAAGCAAGACTCGATGTATCTCATACTACATTGAGTGTTCATCCTCATCCTAACAAGATCAATTATACCTTTCCACATCAAGATATGCCTAAAATTATGATATGAAGTTGGTCCAATTGTTACGTACCTATTATTCATTATAAATTCTCTTCCCTACAGTCAATCAGACAACTAAACAACAAGGACATCTATCACCAGCATGGAACTAACCCCCAAGCCCACATGCTCCTAGTGGAATTTTTTCAATACCCTAGATCAATGTGGAGTATCCCTTGCCTACATATGAATAGAGGTACCCATCGGCTAACTTGGTGGTAGGAATGATAGTCTACCAATGTAGTACACTCCTTTACTATAGTCAATCTTGAGTGAATAAGTTTATCTTAAGTGGTTAATAGGATTTATCCTTTGATGATCGCCTCAAATAAAGAGGACAAGTTTATATGTTAGAGGAACTCAATCCTCTATCTATGCCCTTGTAGGGTCCTAACTCCATCTATTACCATAAAAGTCAGCTCCTGTACCCTACTAAGTATTGTAACTAGAAGAGTGGTTCCTAGTTTGGAACAAGTAGATCACAATTGATTGATCTAGGAATATATACACAAAGTTTTATAGGACTAGGATTAAATTTCACAAGCACATAAAATCACTTGGA
Source organism: Cryptomeria japonica (assembly GCF_030272615.1). Lineage (NCBI taxonomy): Eukaryota > Viridiplantae > Streptophyta > Pinopsida > Cupressales > Cupressaceae > Cryptomeria > Cryptomeria japonica. Next base: position 214,081,971 of record NC_081414.1, on the reverse strand, counting down.
TCCAACACAAGATGACCTATATTCATCAAGTATATATAAACCAATAAAGACCATAAAGTATTCAACCCATTCACTTCATTCAACTCATTATTCTAAAGTGCATTATGTACTAAATACAAATGATTAACTTTTACTATCTCTTTCTTCACCATCTAATACCTATTTTGGCCTCATCTAAACCCTACCAAAGAGAGAAGGTCAAAACAATTAGGAAAAACTCCTAAACTTGGGATTTCTCCCCCTTAGACCTCCCCCTGCGAACTTGAGGTCACAAGAGAATTCTTCTTCCAAGTACCACCTTCCTACCTGCTTCCAAACAAATCAAAGTTAGATGTAGTTCTTCTCACCAAGTCTCACAAAGGACCTACACACAACTTCCCAATTTAGTAACACTATACCACATCACTTCTATTCATGTATGTTGAGATCTCCAATTAGACATCATCACAATTATTCAACAAGAATATTCTAAAACCTCTTATAGGTTCACCTCCTTGACACACAAGTTAGGTTGATCTCCTAATTCTCTTTGTTCACACAAACTACACTTATCAATAGACCAAGACACCATTCCATAATAGGGACACAAACAATAAATTACATTATTGTAAATCACAGTTACCACATACAAGGAGTTATATCTTGATGCAATCCATTTAAGGTTTAATTGACTAGCTCACAAGAATGAACAACACTCGTTAGACACATCATTATAGAGTCGAGATCTCTCGATTCTCTATTTAAGTATGATTGGTGCGCAAGTCATGCTCAACACATACAACAACACTATATTATTTATAGCATTGTGTGAAGATGTACATTCAATAATATGATTAGTAGCAGTCTTAACCTTCTAATCTCTTCTACCTTATGGTGTAATCTAATACTCTTATACTATTCTGGTTCATCGTCTATATAATATTTGCCCTCACCTTTTATAATTAATTATGATTTTAATGGTCAACAATAAGTTATTAGGATATGTAATACAAAATACTCACATATGATTCTTAACTCCATCTTATTGAATTAAATGATAGTTTTCATTTATATAATCACACGATAATTTGATACAACTATAGTACCTCACCTTATTTCACATGATATGCTATGCAAAATGCTTATATATGGTTCTTAACTCCATCTTATTGAATTAAATGATAGTTTTCATGTACATAATTACGCGATAATTTGATAGATAGTTCAAATATGCAATTCTTTATATTTAAGAGTTCTACAGTCATTATGTATCTATATGAAGCCTATACTCTCAAACTAGAAGTAAATTAGCCAAAAGTGTCACTTATATAATGTTTTTTATTAATAAAGTAGGAAAACAAGGATGTTGACCCTATACAAAGACAAGCCAAAAAGGCTACATACAACTATCAAGAACATACCTTTGACAACAAAGGCCAAAATGGCCCATTTACAACACACTATCAAAGCAACTAGTAACCGACATCAAGGGTGGGTAGAAGTTTCACCCACAAATTGAGGAAGAGTTTCGAAAGAAGAGGAAGAATTATCTTTCCTCCATTGACACACAACAGTCCACACAAGACTTTCATTTGGAACACCAACACAAGGGGGAGGAATCCCCTTGGTGGGATTGTTAGCCCCAAGAGTAGGATGTTGACCATGTAAGGAAGTTAAGTAGCGGAAACAACTTCCTACACTAACCTTGAGAGGAGGGTAATGCAAAACTTTTTCAGATCATTACAACAGTTATAGAAAATAGAAATAGATATAATAACATTCATACCACAACACAATGATTTACGTGGGGAAAACCCTTTCAGGAGAAAAACCCCACCCTCCAAAAGCAGCTCTATATTTTATTCAGCAATCAAAAACAGATTACAAAATACTTGCAGAGCAAGCTCTTCGCAGGAGTAGCACTAAACAGAGATTCAGAGGCAACTCAATAGCCATAGGACTCTTACACCCAACCTCTATCTCTCACACCTCATAAATAGGAGATACAATACAAGAAACCGTCAAACGGTATTACAAAACCATGGGCTAAAACCACCCAATAAGGTGTAGCCGACCTTATCTTCCTTCTAGATGCCCTATGACATGTTAAAGCACACATCAACACGTTTCGCTCCCTTTTTACAGCTCAATTATGTATTCGATACAAATTATTTTTCCTATTTCAAGAGTACAAACTTCCGGAGGCCATAACTTGAGAACCGGGTGTCCGATTGACGAACCGTTTGAAGCGCCGGAAAGCTCGCGAAGTGCTCTATCACCTTGTAACCTGATTTTCCGGTTATGGCCACTTTTCAGGGCATTTAGGAGCCTCTAAAGTCCCCAAAATTAAGTTTAAACATTTTATTGCACCCCTCCAAGACGAAAACTTTAATATCTTCAAAACTAGCTGTGACCTTGTGACGCAACTTTACCGGAATGCTTATCTAGCCAACCAGAAGCTTCAGGGAGAGTTTCGCACCATTTTGTGCTCAAATGAAAACTTACTATAAATAGTAACCTCGCATAAATGTAAGGTTGAGACACCATTTTTCCCAACAAATCTCCCACTTGTCGAACACCTTGCAAGAGCGGAAGGGAATGTCAACACAATGAATCAATTGCTAGGGGCCATAAGGCCCATAGACTCTGAACACCATCTGAACTTCTCTGTGCTCACAGCCTTAGTTAAAGCATCTGCAACATTCATCAAAGTTTCCACCTTAACCAGCTTCACCCTACCATCTTCGACCATATCTCTAACAAAATGATACTGAACATCAATATGTTTGGTCCGGGCATGAAATGTCGGGTTCTTAGCTAGGCTAATTGCACTCTGACTGTCACAGTAAACTGTCACTGTACCTTGTTTTATTCCAATATCTGAACACAGTCTCTTAAGCCAAATGGCCTCTTTACAAGCATGAGTAGCTACCATATACTCTGCTTCAGTAGTGGATAGAGCAACCACAGCCTGTCGCTTACTCATCCAACTAATTGCACCACCAAACAAAGTAAACACATAAGCACTGGTGGATCTTCTGCTATCAATATCACCTGCCCAATCTGAATCCACATAACCATGGATATCAAGGGAAGTCATGTCTCCAACTGAATTACCATGATAACACAAAGAATACTCTGAAGTACCCTTCAAATATCTGAAGACTCTTTTGACTGCATCCCAATGAACTCTACCAGGATTAGACATATATCTAGAAAGTACTCCCACTGCTTGGGCAATGTCTGGTCTAGTACAGACCATAGCATACATCAAGCTTCCAACTGCACTCTGGTAAGGCACTCTGCTCATGTCTTCCATCTCCAATGGGAATGTAGGACAATCTGAAATAGATAGTTTCATTCCAACTGTAAAAGGAACACTCAATGGTCTACAATTCTGCATGTTGAACCTCTATAACACTGAATTCACATACTTACTCTGGCCTAGCCATAGCTTTCTGTTCACCCTATCTCTTCTAATTTCCATCCCAAGAATGTGCTTTGCTGCACCAAGATCTTTCATTTCAAATTTAGCAGGGAGCTGAGACTTCAGTTCTGAAATCATACCTTTCCCTTTGCCAATGAATAACATATCATCAACATACAATGCAATGAATAAGAAATGATCACCATAAGATTTATAATAAACACAGTGATCTGATTTAGAACGTTCAAATCCCAAACTCAACACATATGTATCAAATTTCTGGTACCACATCCTAGGACTTTGTTTGAGGCAATACAAAGATTTCTTCAATTTACAGACCAAATTACTTTTGCCTTTCACCACATAGTGCTCCGGCTGTGTCATATAAATATCTTCCTCCAAATCACCATGAAGGAAAGCAGTTTTCACATCCATTTGCTCAACCTCTAAATCATAAGCAGTAGCAATAGAAAGCAAAAATCTAATGGACGTCATTTTTGCAACAGGAGAAAATATCTCACCGTAATCAACACCCTCAACCTGAGAGTAGCCTTTTGCAACTAACCTTGCTTTATACTTCTCAATGCTTCCATCTGAACCAATCTTTTTCTTGAACACCCATTTACAACCAACAGGTTTTCGTCCTTCAGGCAATGGTACAAGATCCCATGTATCATTCTTTTTCAAAGCTGTCATTTCTTCCTCCATAGCAATCTTCCAGGATTCTGCATCATTCATACCTAATGCCTCTTCTACAGATTTCGGTTCATCCACACTAGTATTCAGAGCAAAAATACATCTCCAATCATTAGGTGAATACCTTTCAGGTGGTTGTCTATGTCTTGTAGACCTTCGAACAAGCTGAGTTGGAGGTTCTTCCTCCTCTTCTAAAGATTCAGAGCTAGACGAGCTCTCCTCAAATTCTTGCCTATCTAGGGGTCTCGATTCAACTCTTTCAGGTGTAGAAGGAAGTTGAATCACATCTTCCTTTTTAGTTTGTTCTGGCTGCAATGTAACAGAAGGAGACTTAATTTCTCTAAAAATAACACTTCTACTGTGAATTACCTTTTGTGCAACAGGGTCCCAAAGCTTGTATCCTTTCACACCATAACTATACCCGATGAAGATACATTTCACAGCCTTGTTCTCCAACTTTGTTTGCTTCTCCTTTGGCACATGTGCATATGCCTCGCAACCAAAAACTCTAAGATGTCTCAATGAAGGCTTGTGACCTGACCATGCTTCCATAGGCGTTTTATCAACAAGAGCTGATGTAGGAGACCTATTAATCAGGTAGCAAGCAGTGGCAACAGCTTCAGCCCAAAACTTTTGTTCGAGACTAGCACCACTCAACATACTCCTAGCCTTCTCCATCAGTGTCCTGTTCATTCTTTCTGCAACTCCATTCTACTGTGGAGAATACGGAGTTGTTTTATGCCTATTAATTCCACAGTCTTTACAGAATCTATCAAAATCATTAGAGCAAAACTCACCGCCATTATCAGTTCTCAAACATTTTATTTTCTTTCCAGTCTGCAACTCAACCATTGCTTTAAATTCTTTAAAACGACTAAAAACTTCAGATTTACTCTTTAGAAAATATACCCATGTCCTTCTACTAAAATCATCAATAAATGAAACATAATATGTGGATTTTCCAATCGAAGAGACATCTACTGGACCAAACACATCAGAATGAATAAGATCCAAAACACCACAAGTTTTATGAGAACTCGAGTAAAATTGAACGCGGTTTTGTTTTCCATAAATGCAATGCTCACAGAAATCAAAGTCAAGATTACAATCATTCAAACCTTCAACAAGATTTTTATTTTTCAAGGTCCTTAGACCCTTTTCTCCAATGTGGCCAAGTCTCTGGTGCCATAACATAGTCTTCTCTGCAGGTAACTTTGCTTCAGACGAAAGAGCACCCTTAGGTACCCAAAAACCATTTCCATCTGCTGAAGGTGAAACCTTCAAATCTTCCAATGAAGTATCCGCAGATTTACTTTTTACAGAAGTGCTATTACACTCAACAGTGTATGCATCAAGCTTATACAAAGTGCCAAACCTGACACCTCTAGCAACTACCATAGCACCCTTAATCATCTTACATCCTGTTTCAGAAAAAACTACCTGCACACCCGCATCTATTAGTTTGCTCACAGATAACAGGTTTCGTTTTAAACCAGGGATATGCAGCACACCATTAATCCTTTTTATTCTACCATCAGAAAACCTGATTCTAACTTTACCTCGACCAACAATGTCTAGAGGTGAATCATCACCCAAGTACACCTTACCTCCATTAAATCCTTCATATTCAGAAAACCAATCTCTATTGGAAGTCATATGAAAAGATGCACCTGAGTCAATTAGCCAGGCATCATTACCTGTATGAGTCGCCAAAGCCGCAATAAATGCATCGCCATCTTCCTTGTCGGACTCAGAATCAGAATCGAACCTTTTCTTTTTCTTCTTCTTCTTTTCTTCTTTGCAGTCCTTATGGATGTGACCCGGTTTACCACAATTCTAGCAAATGACTTTGGACTTTCCAGGAGATTTTGATCTCCCTTTGGATTTGGACTTGTCGCGCTTCTCATTCTTCTTGCCTTTCTCCTTAGGTCTTCCATGAATGGTTAGGGCTTCCTTTGAACTGATGGATACCTTCCTTCGCATCTCTTCACCGAGTAGGGCACCCACCACGTCTTCAGATTTCAAAACAACAGAAGTACTACCGATAGCCATAACAAGAGAATCCCACGAATCAGGCAAAGAGCAAAACAAGATCTGACATTTCTCCTCCTCGTCCATCTTAACACCGACGGATACTAATTGAGCTACCAACATATTGAATGCTTCCAGGTGGTCTGCAATTCGTCCGCCCTCTTCCATCTTCAAGGAATACAATTTCTTTCTTAAGAAAATTTGATTTAATAAAGATTTCACTTGATACATCTCACCAAGCTTAGTCCATAGCTTCTTTGCAGAGTTTTCTTCATGGACATTGATTAGAACAGAGTCTGCCAGGCACAGTCTGATTAGACCCTTGGCTTTTCGGTCCATAACATCATATTGAGCTGCCGCAGTAGGATCTGAGGGCCTTTGGACATTCGCATCAATAGCATCCCAAAGATCTCGATCTATTAGCAGATCTTCCATCTTCAGCTTCCACATCTCAAAATTACTTCCGTTAAATTTCTCCACCTCTATTCTCCCTGACGAACTCGCCATCTGAATATTCCTGCAACAAGATCAAAAAGTGTCTTCTGCACAAGCTCCCACTCAAATCTGGATTAGTTCAAAAAACCCAACTGCCCACAATTGAAACCAAAGGTGATCAGGCTCTGATACCACTTGTAAGGAAGTTAAGTAGCGGAAACAACTTCCTACACTAACCTTGAGAGGAGGGTAATGCAAAACTTTTTCAGATCATTACAACAGTTATAGAAAATAGAAATAGATATAATAACATTCATACCACAACACAATGATTTACGTGGGGAAAACCCTTTCGGGAGAAAAACCCCACCCTCCAAAAGCAGCTCTATATTTTATTCAGCAATCAAAAACAGATTACAAAATACTTGCAGAGCAAGCTCTTCGCAGGAGTAGCACTAAACAGAGATTCAGAGGCAACTCAATAGCCATAGGACTCTTACAGCCAACCTCTATCTCTCACACCTCATAAATAGGAGATACAATACAAGAAACCGTCAAACGGCATTACAAAACCATGGGCTAAAACCACCCAATAAGGTGTAGCCGACCTTATCTTCCTTCTAGATGCCCTATGACATGTTAAAGCACACATCAACACGTGTCGCTCCCTTTTTACAGCTCAATTATGTATTCGATACAAATTATAACTTGAGAACCGGGTGTCCGATTGACGAACCGTTTGAAGCGCCGGAAAGCTCGCGAAGTGCTCTATCACCTCGTAACCTGCTTCGCCGGTTACGGCCACTTTTCAGGGCGTTTCGGAGCCTCTAAAGTCCCCAAAATTAAGTTTAAACATTTTATTGCACCCCTCCAAGACGAAAACTTTAATATCTTCAAAACTAGCTGTGACCTTGTGACGCAACTTTACCGGAATGCTTATCTAGCCAACCAGAAGCTTCAGGGAGAGTTTCGCACCATTTCGTGCTCAAATGAAAACTTACTATAAATAGTAACCTCGCATAAATGCAAGGTTGAGACACCATTTTTCCCAACAGACCAGGCAACAAATCCTCCACTAAAGACTAGATCAAAACAAGAGAAATAGGCAAAGGGTCCACGGGTCTAGATAGGAACACACTAGTAGCATGAGTCAAAGGAGGATACACAAGGTTTGAGGAGGTCGCACTAGTAGCAAGAGGATCATCTTGTGAGGAATTATCACCATCCTATGAAGATTCAATAGAGGTAGAATCAAAAGTCAACATAGTGAGGTGATCACCATGAGTGTCCTTAAACAATGCTAATATATATATATATATAATTTAAGTTATATAATAATGAAGTTCCTATCACATATCATGTAATTGAGGAACCAATATGATAATGCTAATAAGACATCAAAAGAACCTAGCATTGTAGTGAAAGGAAGCTAAGGTGCAGAAAACGCTTCCTAACACTAATCTAGTGGGAGAGATGGTGCAAATTTTCCTACAAATATTCTATTACAGAAATAGAAACACATTCATAGAGAGATAATAAACATGCATAAAGATAAACAATGAACACAAGATATATCATGGGGAAAACCCTTTCGAGTAAAAAAACCCACACTCCAAAAGCACAATACTTTGTATTCTAGTAATCAAAATCTTACAATACAATGCCAGCACTTAGCTTCTTCAATAGGAGTCTACAACTACAACCCACAACCTGGATTAATTTCGGCAACATAACACTTCTCTTGCAAACATTACATATCTAACACTCCTCAAGACTACCTTTTATACAGAAATACAACTCAAGAGGAAGCTTCTAGATGAAGCATCAAGATGGGGTCGTGCATAACATTTGGCCCTATTTTTTTGCCACAAAAAAGCATGCAAATGACATGTGTACATCTCCAAATGACTCCCCATACAAAACTCCTAAGTTGGGTACCCAAAATTTACTATTTCGAGGTATGACAGATGCTCTTATGTATCTTACTGTTGTCATATCTTACAACACTTACAGTTGTAAGAGAATCCATCATAAATGACTAATTTTAGCTTATTCTCTTACAACTCATCATAACCCTCTCCATGCAAAAGGTATCTCTTGTCACTTGTCCATTCTGTCATAGAATCTATCATAGGCCGACACTTGTCAATATCCTCATGTGTGATGCCTACCTCCACATGTGCAACATATGTTGTTGGCATTGTGTTGTCATTGATGTCAACCGGTATGGGATGACTACCGGTAGAAAAGATGTATGTGCAACGCTATTATGAAGGAGTATAGAATGTGATATCTTGGATATCACCTTGTATTTTAGAACACCGGTAAGGTAAGGAAGATGATCCATAGAGTCATCGGTACACAAGTTTGTGCCTGACTTGTGTGGATGGAATGGTAAGGTTACCGATACTGGCACAGTGTATCACTAGCAAGAAGAGTATGTCAACTGGCAAGTGAATTGTTGGCAATGAGAAGAATGCTTGGATGGTGTTTGTGATGAAGAGAAAGTAGGACTCCCACTGGATGAAGAATGCAGTCACCATATGAAGAGATGACTGACAGTGAATGTGCCCACACTGGATCACATGTGTATGTTTGAAGACATGTTGCACAATCAAGGAAGTCACAAGAGTACATTGTAGGATGCAAATGACAATGTGTCACTCCACCAGTAAGTGGAGCTTATCTCCTATTATGCATTATGTGCATCATAGTTTTGTGAGATAAGGAAGCAAGGGATATGCACTGGACCAACTGAGAAGGCATGTTGAGATGCCGGTACATATGAAGAGTGATGTGTTTGTCACTTTGACAAACCGATTATGATATGGTCAGAGTTGATCAGGGAGAAGGCAAGGCTAAGCATATGCAGCCAAAGGAGAATGGTCAGACTGAAGATGAAGTATGTTGAAGGTTGATGATAGAGTGTCATCAAGAGTGCTTACTGATATGTAAATCCACCGGTTCTAGGGACAAGGTGTAGATACATATGACCTCCCACTTGATGGGAATGAGAATGCTATGCATAGACATGTCTGGAGACTGGTTTTGGTATTCCATCAGCATTTCAGCAAAGAGAAGACATGAGGAGTTAACCGGTAGAATGTCAGATACCAGAAGGGTTAGAAAACCGACAGGAAAGGCGAATCGATAGAGTGTTTGGTCGGTGATCCTATCTGGACCGACATGAAGTATCAAGCTGGCAGTTGGTCGATATGGATGCCACATGGAGTCAAGGTGGCGGACCTACATTCAAATGAAGAAGGAATGTACACCGACGGGGTAGTTGCAGAGTTGGTCAACATTAATAGCAAATCCCACAAATCACGGGACGTGTTGTAGAGTCGTTGCAGAGGTTTGTAGCTCGAGGTCTAGAGGACAACTGAGAGACAGATAAGAGTGATTGATTGAGGAGATCAAGGCAGATGAAGGAAACAACAAGACCAATCTTGGTGTTTGATCTAGAGATCAGTCGATAAGGGAAAAAGCAAATTGCCAGAGATAGAAGGTGTGATCAATAAGGCACATTAATGGCGGAGGTGTATAGTTGGTTGTCAGAGAGATCAGATCAGGAAAGATCTGATTGGATTTGGTTTGCCTCGAGGATGATGAGGAAACCCTAACCGCCCAAAGTTTGAATTGGTTTTTGGTGGGAAAACCAGGCTATAAATATGCAGGCCAAAGACATAGTTAAGTATTGTTGAATAGAAGAATATTATGCTGCTGTGAAGTGATTGAGTATTACTTCTGCATGTGAGAGTGAATCACTAGTTAAGTATTGTTGAATAGAAGAATATTATGTTACTGTGAAGTGATTGAGTATTACTTCTGCATGTGAGAGTGAATCACTCAAGTGCACAAAGCATATCTGAGAAAAGACTGAGTGTGAGGGGAAACCTAGTTGAAGTGTTCAATTGGTAGAAGAGCAAAACTGGCAATGTCCATACCGGCAGAGCAGAAGAGAAGGAAGTTACACAAAAGGCAGACAGAAAACCAACAAAGTGTTGTATCAGCGAAGAGCAAAGAGTAAGGTGGAGATCTAGTAGAGAAGAAGAAGAGGAGAGGTGTACCGGTAGAGTTTACCAGCAGTTAAGCAGCAGATGAGAGCAGCAGAAGAGTGAGTTGGTGCAGGAGAGAAGGTATCTCACCGACAAAGTAAGTTATATGAGATGGTTACAAGATTCACTTGTAACAGTAGTTTAATTGTGTATTTGATGTTATCTTTGTGAACACTGAGTTGTAGCTCGGTGCAGGGGTTGTAGCTCCTTTGGGTTGTAGCCCATAAACAAGTTAGGGGTTGGTGCTCCTTGGGTTGGTGCCCTAAATCAGGGGTTGGTGCTCCTTTGTTTGGTGCCCTAAATCAAGGATTGGTGCTCCTTAGGTTGGTGCCCTAAGCATTGTAACAAATTTTCATTGTGAGGTTGGATTGGAGCAATAGACTCCAACAGCATTGCTCACCGAGGTTTTTCCCATTTTGGGTTTTCCTTGTATAGATTGGTGCTATGTGATGTCCCACTATGTGATTGCATTTGTGTTGGTCTCCCCACTAACCGGTAAGTCTGTTTTGAGCTAGATATAATAACAAGTATACTCACATAAGTCAGTCAAAGGGAAACAGTTTGAGAACCACTGATTCACCCCCCCCCCCACTCTCAGTGGTGCATTGTGTCTAACATATGTGTCATACAGTCATCGCCAAGTAGGATGCCACCAAGCCTATGGATCCCACTAGATGACTAGACATTTGTAGGCAATAAATAAAATAATAAATTAATAAATAAATGCATTAGCCAATGTTAGGATTTGCAAAGGTTGAGACACCTTAATCCTAGCATTCTCCCACTTGTTGAAGACCTTTCAAATATCCCATAAATCAACTGCAAGGGGCTGAGAGGCCCATAGAATTGGAACACCTTCTGAACTTCTTTGTGCTCACTAGTTTTGTCAATGTTCATTCGTCAAAGTGTCAACCTTCTCCAATTTTACCTTCCCATCCTCTACCATCTAGAACAAAATAAAACCGAACATCAATGTGCCTTGTTCTAGCATGGAAAGTTGGATTCTTTGCTAAGCAAATAGGACTTTGACTGTCACAACAGATAGTAATCAATCCCGCATCAAACCCAATATTTGAACACAACTACCTAATCTAAATGGCTTCCTTACAAGCATGAGTAGCTACCATATACTCTGCTTATGTCATGGACAAAGTGAATATAGCTTGCCACTTACTCATCCAACTAATAGCACCACCATTCATAGTGAAAACATAACCACTAGTGGATCTTATGTTGTCAATGTCACCTGCCCAATTTGAATCCACATATCCACGAATACTTACAAAATGTTGAGGTCTAGTAGGATAACTATGATAACAAAAGGAATACTCGGAAGTACCCCTCAAATATCTGAACACTCTTTTAATTGCATCCCAATGCACCGTCCAGGATTAGCCATATATCAACTCAGAACTCCCACTGCTTGGGCTATGTCTAGTCTTGTACAGACCATAGCATACATGAGACTTCCAACTACACTCGCATATGGTACATTGGCCATGTCCTCCACCTCAGAAGGAGAATTTGGAAAATCCTCCACAGATAATTTATTCCCAATGCAACAGGAACTATCATGGATCTACAAGTTGTCATGCTAAATCTCTCCAACACTGAATTCACATACTTACTCTAGCATAACCAAAGCTTTATGTTAGATCAGTCCCTTTCGATCTCCATCCCCAAAATGTACCTAGTTGCACCTAAATATTTCATCTCAAACTATGTTGACAACTGAGACTTCAAGTCAGAAATCAAATTTATATTCCCAAACAATAACATATCATCCACATACAATGCAATAATGAGTATGCGACCATTAACAATTTTAAAGTAAATACAATGATTAGATTTAGACCTCTGAAATCCCAAATTCAACACATAGGTATCAAACTTTTGGTACCACATCCTAGGAGACTATTTCAAACCATACAAAGACTTTTTCAACTTGCAAACCAGATTTTATTTACCTTTCACTACAAAATACTTTGGCTATGACATATAAATCTCTTCCTCCAAATCACCATGAAGGAATGTTGTCTTCACATCTATTTTCTTGATTTCCCAATCATGAACTATAGCAAGTGATAACAAGAACCGAACGGATGTCATCTTTGCAACAGGAGAGAAAATCTCACCATAATCTATTTCCTCAACTTGGGAATACCCCTTCATGACCAAGTGTGCTTTATGCTTCTCAACACTTCCATCAAGACCCAATTTTTGTTTGAACAACCATTTGCATCCCACAGGCTTATGACCTTCAGGCAAAGGTACCAGATCCCAAGTATTGTTCTTCTTCAAAGATGTCATCTCATCATTCATGGCTTCCATCCAGGAATCTGCATCATGCATACCCATAGCCTCTCTAACAATCCTAGGCTCATTAGTGTTAGCAATTAAAGCAAAAATACAACTGGAATCTAACAATGAATATCCAAACCTTTCTATTGAATACCCATATCTAGCAGGTTTCCACCTATCACGAGTAGACCTCCTCAAAGGCTGAGGTTGAGGTTCCTCGTCTTCTTCAGAACTTTCAGAGCTGCTAGAACTCTCCTCATCATCAGGTCCACCAGGAGCTCGTACTTCTTCTTTCTCAAGGGTAGAAGGAATTTGAACTACCTCCTTATTTTGTTTCTCTTCTTTCTTTGGTTGTAGCTCAATAGTGGAAGGTTTCATCTCTCTAAAAATAACACTTATTCTATAGATAACCTTCTCTAACATTGGATCCCAAAGCTTGAACCCTTTAACACCGACACCATAGCCGATAAAGATACACTTCATTGCCTTGTTCTCCAACTTAGATCTCTTTTCATTTGGAACATGAGCATAAGCTTCACAACCAAATACTCTGAGATGTCTCATCGAGGGCTTCTTTCTTGACCACACCTCCATAAGTGTTTAATCAACAAGTGTTGATGTAAGAGATCTATTTACTAGATAGCAGGCAGTGGCTACTACTTCAACCCAAAACTTTTGTTTGAGGCTAGTACCACTAAGAATACTCCTTGCCTCTCCATCCATGTCATGTTCATCCTCTCTGCAACTCCATCCTGATGAGGGGTGTATGGAGTTGTCGTATGCCTCCCAATTCCATGATCCTTACAAAACCTGACGAAATTTGCAGAGCAAAACTCAACACCATTGTCGGTCCTCAAACACTTAATCTTTCTACTAGTCTAATTCTCAACAAGAGCCTTAAACTCCTTAAACCGACTAAAAACTTCAGATTTACTTCTAAGAAAATAAACAAATGTCCTTCTACTATAGTCATCAATGAATGAAATGAAATACATAGATTTTGAAATCGAAGGAACATTAACAAGACCAAAAACATCAGAATGTATCAAGTCCAACAACCCAGAAGATTTGTGAGAACTAGAGTAAAAATGAACACGATTTTGTTTACTATAGATGCAGTGTTCGCAGAAATCGAACTCAAGATTACAATCTTCAAGACCCTCTACGAGGCATTTACTTTTCAAGGTTTTGAGTCCCTTCTCACCATTGTGACCAAGTCTGTCTTCTCTGTTGGAAGTTTCATCTCCATAGCATTGGCACCCTTGGGTACCTAGAAAGCATGACCATCAGATGTAGAAGCAATAGTCCTCTTCACGGATCAATCTGAGAATGAGGATGAAGAATCTAGAGCCCTCTTCTTGGACTCCACAGAAGCACTATTGCACTATACAGTGCATGCATCCAACTTCTACAAGGTGCCTATCCGAACACCCTTAGCAAGAACCATAGAACCTCTAGTCATCTTACATCCACCTTGCGAGAAAACAACCTACACACCCACATCACTCAGCTTACTTACAGAGAGTATATTTTGTGCCAAACCCGGGATAGGCATTACACCATCGATCCCTTGACTCTTTCATCAAGGAATCGAATCTTGACTCTTCCACGGCCAACAACCTTCAGGAGAGTCATCACCAAGATACACCTTTCCATCATCATATTCTTCACACCTTAAAAAACCAACCTCGATGTGAGGTCATGTGAAAAGATGCACCCGAATCGATTAGCCACACATCTTCGGATGCATGCGTTGCCAAGGCTGCAACAAATGCTTCACTGTCATCCTAAGACGATTCGCCTAAATCTTAACCGAAGGGTTTCTTCTTCTTATTTTTATGCTCCTTACATTCTTTATGGAAATGACCAATTTTGCCGCAGTTCCAACACTTTGCCTTGGACTTTCCAGGAAACTTAGATCTCCCACATGATTTGGATCTGCCTTTTTCATCTTTCTTGTCCTTCTTCTTGCCTCTCTTTTGATCTACCACGACTGCAACGGCCTCCTTAGCTGTCTCAGAAGTCTTCCTTCACATCTCTTCAGAAAGCAATGATGATACCACTTCATCCATCTTGAACGTGGTGGTTGTACTCCCAATAGCCATAACAAGGTGGTCCCAAGAATCAAGCAAAGAACATAACAGAAGCATGCAATGATCCACTTCCCCAATCTTGTCACTGACATAAATTAATTGAGCAATAATCATGTTGAATGTATTGAGATGATTAGCAACATATCCTCCATCTTCCCTCCTCAGAGAGTACATTTTCTTTCTCATAAAAAGCTTGTTTACCAGGGATTTAGCTTGATAAACATCTCCAAACTTCTTCCAAAGATCTTTCACAGTCTTCTCTTCACAAACATTTAATAATACAAAGTCTGCCAAATAGAGCCTTACAATCATGCAATCATCTGATTTTTCGGCATAACATTTACTAAAACTTCTTTACTATTTCGAGGTATAACCGATGCTCTTATGCATCTTACAACTGTCATATCTTTAGTTAAGAAGTTAAGAAGTTTGTAATTATTCCAATTATATGCTATTTGCAATTAGTAAAGAAGTTTGTAATTATTCCAATTATATGCTATTTGCAATCATCTGACTTTTCTATTTTGTTAAAAGTAAGTTCATCATGTTATTGCTAGTATATAATTTTATATAGATCTGGAGTAATGTTGTGCTTGCAAACGAATTTCAAGGCCTAAGGTTAACTAGTATCTCAATATCATTAATGAGATTAGATAGATTTTGACTTCTAGAATTTGAACACTTGTATATCATCAATCATGACTTTCAATTTAGGGTCAACTTCCAGTTTTGCCCCATCACATACTATTTATTGCTAACATTAATAAAACCTATCCACATGGGAATTATGCTTCCAACATAGTCAATATAAAGTAAGCTTAGCCACACTAGAACATTGAGAAACAAAAAGTAATCAACTATTCCCCAAGTGAAATTATACATAAGTTACTCCATACAAACTATGTTTGCTCGTAAGAAAATCATAAGATAGAAAGCACTCAATTATGTTAAATCCCCAATGACAATAAACATTATCATTTTATAATTAGTGTATTTGTTTCTAAAATGAGTTGTCACTTCCTCGTATGTTTTCTTAGCAAATAATAGCATATCTCATTGCATCATATAGATAAACAATTACAAGTCAAATGATTGAGGATATGGATAAAAAAGAAGAGACAAAAAGAATTAATGCACCCAATGCCACTAACATGTATAGCAAAAGAGACTAGATGATATAATTGATGAATACTAAGAGGGGGGGTGAATTAGTATACCAAAAAATATTGTACTTAAACACTTTAATAGTCTAGCAGTAAACCAGTAAAACAGTTTAACAAACAAACTGGTTAACACATATGCAAACCAAATAGCAAATAAGGCATTCACCCATAGAAGCACAATCACCATAACACAAGAGATTTTGAAGTGGAAACCCAAATGGGAAAAACCATGGTGAGATGAAACTCACAAGTAACTATCTGCAGAATAGTAACCAGACCAGTTAAGGTCATACAATGTTCTTACCAGAACAGATCCTGTTAGGAATCTCAATCTTTGTTAGGAGATAAGTCCGATTAAAGACTACCTTGTGAGAGGATTTCAGATCCACAGATGTGAACCACCTTGTTAGAGGATTTACAAAGGCTTTTCTGGGCCTACCCGGTTAAGGGTTTCTGACTTGTCAAAGATGTGAGTAATCAACAAGTGAATGATCTAGCAAATGGCACAGTCTGCTTGATTAGATCCATTGTAGCTCATAGCTAATGCTCTTCAGCATTACTTTAGTCTTCAGTAAATCCACACTCTATTGCAGTACACAGACTTGATCTTCTCAGTTAAGATCGCGCATACAAGAGCTTCAACGACCACCAAAACCTAACAGCTACACTCCTACATACACACACAAAACCCTAGACATGATGTCCTTAAAAGGAATCTGATTTCATGTCGGTCCAATAGGATTACATTGCAAGTTCCTAGGTTCATTGTATCTAGACACATTTGGTAACACAGCACAAAATCACCGTCAAAGTGTCAGTGGATGGTAACGCATCACAAAAATATACCGGTTGGTAACTCATCACAGAGTATTACCGGTTTATACTTTTCCGGTTACCGGTTGGTAACTCAGAGTAACACCGGTTCAAACAGATTACCGGTTGACAAAAATTGAAGACTGGGAAAATGATAACTGTCGCTTTTGGCTCCTTTGCTCCGCTCCGCTTGAGATCTTTAAACCGCTTGATCTCTCTATGCTGCTTGGGTCCTTATACTGCTTGAGATCGGTAAACACTTTCTGCATAACATCAATAGTCTAAAGACTACAACATGATACCGGTTTGGAACAATTACCAGTTGAACATAATTCATACATTCACAAAGTGATCTCATAGCAAGTGTGTGTCCATCAATGACAATCACAACATAATCATCAAAATGCCAACAATCTCCCCCTTTGGCATTGATGGCAACACTTAGGAAAAAATTTGACATCTAAGTGTTTTACAACAAAATTATGCCATAATCAAAATTACTCCCCCTAAGCATATACACTATCAGAAAATACAATGTATACTACTTCCTTACTGAGATAAACATGAAAGTATACATAGCATGCATCAAAATTTAAATACAGAATACTACTCCCCCATCAAAATTTTAAATACAAAATACTACTCCCCCTTTGCCAACAATAATGTCACACTCCTCCAAAATAATACTTATGGCCTTTTCATTAGCCTAATCGACCTTGATTAATTATACTTAGTTTTAGCAATGAACTTGAAGACATTTTGAACTAGACGTTGAAATCAACTTGTTCGCTTGGTATGCCACTACGCCTTCAGCTACCTCGTCCCACGTTGAGCCCACCACATCCTAGAAAATGTCATCTTCTCTCTACACCTCCTCCCTCTCCCTATTAATTGATATGTGACTTGTCAATCGCCTATGCTTGAAAGCTCCCCTGAGACTTTTCGATGAACTCAATCATGCATATCCCTACAACCCATATAATGCATGAAACCATGATTTTCTTTTTCTTACTTTGAGGCATTTCACCCAACTTAGGTGTGCCTTCTTGAAGCCTCTACATATTTGCCATGCTATGTTGCCTCCTTTCCCATCACCCCATTTCTTCTCTCACAAGTCCTCCCTCACTCTACCTTCCAAACCCACTCCAATGAAAAGAATGTTATTCAAAGGGTCATGAGGGAGATTTTATGACTATATTGTGTACCAAATTCACCTTCGAGCTACCATATTGGATAGCAAAAGGGCAAGATGCCATGCCCTGCCAACTAGGTGACCATTCCTACCATACATGAACCATTCTTATTAATTTTGGTTCTCTCCCTCTCACATTCTATAATCATATATGGAGGCCCATACCTCCTATCATTTCATCCTTATTTTTTTAAATGTCCTTTTTGTTATTTAACTATTTCTTTTCTTTCGTGTTCATTCATAGTGGAAGTGGTGGACATGGGGATGCGACATTATAGACAATCAAGAGTCACCAATTAGAATTTCAGATTAGATGTCCCGTTGGAATTGGAACTTGGATCTCCACAACCACACAAGAAACCAGTTGTGGAATATCAAGAGCCACAACATAGAAATCCACTTATCTAGAAACCAACTCCACATTAGAAGCCCACTATGGATGACTAAGAGTCGCCAATTAGACTTCCATATTAGATGTCTCATTGGGATTTGAACTTGGGTTTCCACATTAAGAACTCAAAAGCTTTAACTAATTAATCTCAAGCCCTTGAATGATACAAATTTAATATTCCTTTATTGAGTGCCAAAAATTTCTAACCTTTTCCTAACTCTCCCAAAATATATATGGATCTCATGGGGAAAAAAATTGCAAATAGAATTTTTAAAAATATTTGGTATATTTCATATAGCTTTAGTAGCAAAATTTATAGCCACAAGTTTACCGTAAGTTATCAAAGTGACATGATAACTTTTAGATCCATTTCCCCAAATATTAAACTTATTTTGTTTTAGTACAAGGGATATCTACTAGAAACTCAACTATAAGATGTTAGGTCATTCAACCAATATAGTGATCAATATTTAGTTTAATAGAGAGAATGGAATGTTCGACCAATTTGATAATGGGATACTTACAATTATTGAATAGCAAAATATTTTAAAAACATGAAAAATTCACAAGTACTCAAGTTTTAAATGTGTACAAGTTATGTTGTATTGTTCCATTTTTTTCAACAACTCGGGATCAAAATAATAGAAAACTTAAAAACATATTTAAAATGTACAATTGAAAAATGTATGTTTTCACACAAGCCATGGTTTTTTCTATAAAACCAAATTGAATTTTTCTCAGTTATTAAGTGTACAAACAAATTTTCAAACTTTCTTAGAGTTTTATAAACATTATATCAAATATTTTTTCATTATCAAACTAAGATATAATGGCAAACATTTAACATTGCCTTGTTTTGCATTTGTCAACTACACAATGTGAGGTTACACTTTTCAAAAAGAAAAAATCTCAACTTCTTAAACCTTAACCCTATATTAGTTTGTAAGAAAGAGTTAATTAGGGCTAAGATTAAGTTTATTTAAATAAAATGGTAACCATTTTTTTTACCCCAAAACCTCACCTATAAACTATTTTTTAAGTTTTGGGTTAAGGTTTTCTATATTTTAATTTTACATGTAAGGTATTTTGCTCTTTTTTATTTTTTCAATCTAGTAGAAAATACTAAGGTTGGATTTTTGGTTCTTTGAGTAACCCTGAAGATTGCAATCTATTAAATACTTATTATATTACTTTTTAATTAATTTTAATAGCAACACATGTGAATGTGTTTAATTTTGATTTATATTTAATCATGAAATCAAGAAGAAAAAGACGATAAGCATATTGTTCTCTAATTTCTAGCATCAAACCTAGATGCCAACCATCATTGAAAAGCATGGGATGGCGGAAAAATATCCGTGCACAAACAAGGAAACTAAGACCAAAATTTTGAATTACTTATAAAATCCCATTCAACATTGCCTAATTTTCTTGTTACAATTGAAGGTAGGCCCTATCGTTTGATAGCCTCATAGGCCATTACTAAGCATCACATCCAATTAAGGATTAAAATGCACATTCTCTCTAATGGGTGAACTAATAAAAGAGAACATACAAAACTTTTTGGTTACATTTAAAAATGGCACAATCTTCATGAAATCAATAGTTGGATCAAATAAAGTGAAATCAATCCAATTATTTTCGCCATTTGATGAGGTCACGATAAAGGTTGTGCCACATGTATTCCAATTTATCATTAACAACATAACAATATGTGTAACAATATGCAAAGTTCTTGTGAAAAAGTATCCCCCATTATTTTCAATCCCTTGTGAAACACATTGCATTGATTTAATCTATGAGGGTACTCATAAAACTCTATTGAATTAAATCTACAATAGAAGAGGTGGTTTCATCACCAAAATTATTATAATCACCCCAATTTTGAGCATGATGAGAAATATACCAAAGGAAAGGAGGTTGTGAAACTACGGAAAAAAAATTCTATCATTAATTTAAACTTCTTAGTTTTGAATAAATCACTCAATTATCATATTTTCTCTCAAAGGCCTTGTCCAAAATGTGTAAGAAAAACTTATTAATTTTACAAAGAAAATATTTGGTCAAAAAAAAAATTAAATTCTATATTTGTTCTATTCAACCATACTTGATAATCTCAAGAATTATAAAATCCCATTGAAACTTGAATCTGAAATATAAAATAGCAAAATTCATCAATTTCCTAGTATATGCTTGTCTATAGTTACTTAGCTTTGCCTTGCCTTAGGAAGCCACCTCAACTTTGATTCCCTAAATAACTACTTAAATTTGTAAGCTTTTGACATTTACTTTCTAATCTCAAAATTTTGAGAATGCCAAGACCCTTCAATTTATATATCTTTATTAAGAAAAAATTGTGATTTTAACTTCATCATGTTATTATTCAAATGAATCATGCCTACTTTACATTTTTCCTTCACATCTCATAAATGTTATACTAAATAATTTGACCATTTCAATGTTTTTGATTAAGAAAGCAATAAAACAAAGGTGTTGACCTTTTATACAACAGTCCAAAGGCGACAAGTAAAAACTACAAAATAGGAGTGTGAGCCCCTAACAAACCAAGGTCAAACAAGCGAACAAAAAAACCTATCCAATCTGCAAAACACCAAAACCCAGCTCAAGGATGAGGAGAAACACCCAAGGCTTGACCAAGAGGGGTTTGGGGGAGGAGAGAAGGCTTCCCCTTCCACCTGCAACAAACCATAGTCTAGGCAATACTTTCATTAGGACCACCAAAAGATGGATCAAGTGGGAAAGACCCTACAGAGATTCTATCAGCAACAGCAACAAGCTACTGCAATAGAATAGCATTGGGAGCAGAATGGGCAAGAGTAGATTGAAGTTGCAGAATAGGAGAATCGTCCACAATAGGAGAAGATTACTGCTGCGAAACAAGGGCAAGCTTACCAAGAGCAAACCATTGGGGAAGGACGAGCAATAGGAGACAGCCTCAAGGCCAAAAGGGGGCCAGCAAAAGCGACATTAGCAATCAACGGCACAACCTCAACCCCTAAATAATTTGACCATTTCACACACAAATGTAGCCCTAATTTTACAAATAACTCCACATTTGATCTTTTCATAACACCAATCTTCCATTCAATATAACCATTGACACCAACATGCTATCACCCACAATGACAAAAATTTTAATACTACATTTTCATTCCAATTCCCATACTAACCTAGTCCATGTCTAAGAAAATCAAAAACAAATTTTGTTTGTTGATTTATAAAAACAAAAAATTAAACAAGTTATAAACAAAACATCATCCTAAGGAAAAACTAAGAAATACACAAAATAAGCCATTGAGATGCTTCGTCAGCACAACCACTACTAACACTTCTATAATATTGTGAATTCCCCAATGCTTTCATCATCTAAATCTTTTTAAATTTTTGTGGGCCATAGCTAAAACTTTGTTATTAACCTCCTCAGGAGAAACCCCTAAAAGCGTCTACAACACCATTCAATCCCAATTGTATTTTTACAAAAAGCTACCAAGTTGCATTTAATGTTATCATTTGTATATAAATCTCCACAGCATTAGGTCACCACCATGACTCTACTCTCACTACTGCACTAAAATAGAATGGCTTCCACACTAGTCCTAAATCCTCCACAAAGTTGGATCAAACACCAAACAGATGAAGCCCTCTATTCCCATTCTCTCGTCTAATTTCAATGATCTTAACATTTTTCCTTAATTAGGAGAACAATAATAGGAATAAAGTTGTCGAGAAAACGATAAGATTTTTGTCGCACAGTAAGACTTATAACACGGTTTGGTAAAACACAATGTGAACCAAAGCAATAACGAACAACGAAAAAAAACACGGACAGATTGTTCGTCAAATATCATTCTAAGTTATCACATTAGATAAAAATGTAAACGGATAAAGTATAACAAAATTGTTTTGAATTTAATCGTTACTCAATCCCCATACACTAATTCAAATCCAGGAGTTCACAAAAATATCGTCAAGCAGAGTACCTACCGTTTTCCATAAAAATCCTGATATGGCATTGATCACAATATCAGAATAACATACAAAGCAACAAGATTTCTTCATGATCTTCAGCACTTAACAATGTTCTGAGACAAATATCATCCGAACTGCAGTACTTTTGTATACAAGTACGTAAGATAATGGGAATTCAAAAATAAAAATAGTATATAGTCTGGAATTATATATTGCTAATATTTTTTCATATTTTCATTATAAAGTTCAAACTTGTAAAACAAAATGCTAGAATAGATAGAACTGCAGAAGAAGATTTTTGATGAACATCCTACTGCCTATTTGAAATATGCATTGAGACACTTGGGAGATACTCACTAAAGCTGGTTATTCCATTATCATTTGTTATTAGAAAAATATGTTTCCATAGCACTCTTTGAGAGAAAGACTATGGTTGTCTTACGCTGTTTTCTTCCAATTTCATTCTAACAATTTACTTGCAGATAATAAGTAAAACTGTGAAATTAATTTAAGAATATATGTCCACTATTTTGTCCCTTAAATTAACGGCACAATCTCATCAAAAGCGAGGCACATAATGGAATGAATGTGAGTAGCTTGAACAGGTGAGAATAAGAAATTCAAGCTTGTAGTTACCAGAACCCATATAATCATTTTTTCTTTGAGAGAGAATGGTTCTTACATTATTAAAACCTATTATTTAGAGTTAAATTATAATATTACCTGTCAGGAATGACTGATTATACTTCGCTGTCTTCTTCCAATTTCATTCTAATAATTTGCTCGAGAACAAAAAGTAAAACTGTGCTATTAGTTGAAGAAAGTCTCATCATAAGCAAGGCACATAATAGGATCAAATGAGTAGTTTGAACAGGTGAGAACTAGAAATTCAAGCTTCTAATTACCAGAAACCATAAAAATCATTATCAAACAGAAATTCATTTTCCAGCTCTAACATTGAGGATGAAAAAAAAACACTACACCTGAAGAAAAAAAATTTGACAAATAATTTGAAATTCTGGTAAACGTTTTCTTAAAATCCATTTTCCAGCATCCTTAAGACCCAAAAAAAAATGGTACACCCAAAGAAAAATTTCAAGGCAAGTAAATTGAAATTCTGGTAAACATTTTCTTAAAATCTCTTATAAGCCAGTCATTGTGCTAATTCTGCTTTCTTCTTATGCCAGAGTCTATCCACAGAACTATCAGCCTCTCCCTGCAAAAAACAACCAAAAATAAATAATTTGGACTGTTGAAAGCCCAAGGCTAAAACAATAAAAAAAATGCCATTTCTACATATTATGTTGACACCATGGAAGGCATCAAACAGCCAATAGGACTGAGGCATCAATCAAATAGGCAATCTCTAATAGGAGGACGTTTACTGTGGAGCTATGACTTTATTCTCAATTTTGGTCTTCTGACTACTACTTGGCATGAATTAAAAATCTGCATGGCATCAAAGCACCGGTATACTCTAGATGATTTTTCTAATTCTGTCTTGTGTTACATTTCAACTTTGATATTCAACAGTTAAGGTTAAACAGTTGAAGAAGTCAATATAGAACCTAGCGAGGGAAGACTGTCATAAAAGTATATTGTTTGAAAATGGAATTTGCTTGTACTTAAATTATTTCGATATAGACAGATAATGAAGCACACAACTGCAGAGCAAAGAGGTGTTATCTGAAAAAATATTTCTATCCAAAACTAGCTGCTAACAATTTTGTTTTATAAAAAATATCTCTCTATCCAAAACCAGCTACAAACAGTTTTGTCCAAAAGAATTGAATAGAAATGCAAAAGACTGGAAGCAATTGCAAATCAAAGAGGTGTTATTTGCAAAAGATTTCTCTTATCCAAAACCAGATATTAGACAAATATTTTAAAGAGTTGGAAGAATTGCAAGTACTCTAGATGCAGCTGCATATCAAAAAGGTATTCTGCAAAAAAAACCCTCTATACAAAACCAGCAGCTAAGCTTCTGACAGGTTTATTTATAGTAATTCCATGGACGATGACAAAAGCCATCACACACCAGGTTTACATTCAACGTGATGAAGGCACATTTTTTGCATCTCCCACATATCAGGCATCAGGGGACCAATAGAAAATTGGTCCCCATGTAGCTCAAACACAGGATGAGAAGCAACATCCTGAACATATTCTGCATGCAAAAAAGAGAGAGTGGGATGGTATTCTGAAAAAGCATTGGAATATTCATTGAAGTCTATAAATTAACCAAGGCAAAATTACGGTTGAACAATAGTTAACTTTTTATAAATTTGAAAGAACTGAGTTAATTTGAATTTATATTCTTTTAGAACTTTCTACTTTCCAGGTTTGGATGCATCACTACAGCTACAATGATTTAGGTTCCATAACATTATGTACTAGAAAGCCACTGATTTCAGGCAGACTGATCATATTGCAAGTTTTGTGAGTATTGAGGAAATTTCTAGCATCCTTTATAGGATTCACAAGGAGATCCCTCATATCTTAACGTATAATTTGCACGATCAGGTGATATATACATGTCACATAGCTTCAAATCAAACACCAATTAAGATACAGAAAACATTTCCTAGGTATACAGACTTGAGAGCATTAGACCTTAACTGTTCACAGAAGGAAGAGATTCTCTCTCCAGATAGATTTAAGGACACAACATTCTCTCTGCAATGCAGAATTTTCCCCAGGTCGATAGGGTTACGTGCTAATGCAACTGTTGCTAGAACTGTGGTGACAGTTTGGGAAGTTTCCCAATGGCCATGATTGTAACCTGGATAAATGTAAGAAACATGACGCATGCGTTTCTAGCTCAAGATCAAAGAATAATGATCATTTGTCTTTTCAAGAGAGAATATCTTGTTTATAATATTGATCACTAGAAAATTGAAGAATAAGATACTACGGGCACAATAACTTTTTATAAATGGTGCACACAAAGATCAAGTGTTATTTCTGGTCACAGGCCAAGAGAAGTTTTAAGCTTTAGTATGAACTTATGATTTAAATTGTGTCAATAAGATGCTCTCGAAATAGGCCCATAGCTATAGTTAATACAGGCATGTAAAAAGTAACAAGGGCATGATGTCAATGCTTGTAAAAAGAGATGAGCTTCAATTAACATTTAAATAGTTTTAGATGAAAGAAGGTAAGGCAGCATATAGGCTAATAAATAAGGGCTGTACACTGAGGTAAAACAACAGAGGCTAAAGAAAGATTATGTGAGAACCGTACGAATGTAAACCTCGAAAGGGAAAGAACTAAGGGATCAAACTGTGACATCAAAAAACACTTCTGAACCATTCATTGTGGATGGATGTTGAGATGATGATGAATGTCAATCTTTTATAAACTAACTGTAAATGTATGTAAGATGTCAAGTACAAAAGCAAGCCAATGTACAAGTGAGTCTTTAAGAGTGTCATGTAAACATTGTAAAGTGTCACATTTCACGACAATAATATGGAAAACCATTGGAAGTGCAGTTGTACCTATTGGTAAAAGATGATCTTCACAGATTCAATAATATGTGCACATTCAGAAGATTTTCTGTTGCCTATTAATACAAGCTTTGCTTCAATCAAAATTGTTGAAGGTCAAAAAGGATTCTGAGAATGCTCTTTAATGCACAGCTGATCCACAACTCTGGAATAATTAACAGACCTTAAAAGTTGAAAGCAAATTTGAGCTCTATTTATCCATCCCCTAGAGCTTCAAATATTAATAACTCAAATTGTAACACATAGCCATAAAGGACCCTTTTCAAATTCACATAAACAAATATCTGTTTGTAGTTTAATCACATGCACTGAACCTTGCTATATAAGCTAGTGAGTGTATTGATAGATAGATAAGACAAAACTAGTTATCACAGAAAATGACTAGATCATGTGCATTGGTTGCTTGGTGAAATGAAACTAGTCAAACAAACAAAAAATGAGCTAAAAATTGTAGGCATTTGGTATTATCAACAGATACCAACAGTCTATCGGCAATAGAGCATTAAGGATCATAAAGATACCATGCAAGGAATAAATAACTAACATGTTAAATGAACCAACCTATAACCACAAGCATGTCCCAGAATCTGATACATACCTGAGCTCTAACAACCCCACAAAGAGCAAATGTGGTAAACTGGCCTGTGCATATACCATTCTCATCAACGTGTCCTATATTGATTTGGACAGATGCATGGTCTTTTGACGTAATCAGCCTATTGGTAGCCGAGCTGGAGCAGAACAACCAAAATCAGGAAAATACAGGCTATACAGATTTGATTAAGAGAAAAAAAATATAGTTATTTCAATAAGTCACAAAGTTATAAATTTACTTCCAAGAGAGTTCCAAACAAAAAGCTCATAGTAAATCACCTACAACCAAAAACAGAGAAGAATGGTTCAAGGGCTGTGATCTCGTGGCAGAAATATATTTCAACTAAATGAATTGAGTTCCAAATCCATCACAAATAATATGCAAACCTCTATAAGTGGTATAAGGTTTTAACTTTTAAATTATAAATAACTTTTAATATTTAAAATTTAAAAATAATTTATTAATTTAAAATTATGTACATATTTAAAATTTAACAATTTACCCTATTAACAGGATAAGAGACGAACATAATGGTCATAAGAATGACAAATGGGAACCTCCACCCCTAGCTTTCTTAAACCAAACTTATATGATGCTTCTCGAGGCAACCCAGGAATGTCAGGTGTCAGGTGATCATCAGAGATGAGCAATAGAATTTTGTCACAGGTTATTCATTTTTCCTTGAATCAAAATCTAATTAAGGGACTGAATGGATGGTGACTGTTGAAGGTTTGAATATCACCCTGTTGACAAGATGGAAGGACACTCTCCTGGTGGAAGCACGCTTGATATGCCAAAGTTTTAAGAATATCTCCTAATAATATATTATTTTCCTACTGTTCTCAGGAGTCAAACCAGGCAGCAGATCTCATAGTCAATCATGGTATAGACATAGATCCCATGATGAGTCTCCTTTCAGACAATATAGTTGCATGAGAAATTTTGTAAGGAATTATTCAAAAAGAAACGTCACCATAGGTGCTTCTAAATCAGTTGTGTGGTTAAATGAGACTGTACATTGAGAAATCTTTGGAAAAGATTTCCTTTGCAATCAAATATGACCTTTTCATGACATGATGTATGTGTATATATGGCAATCAAGCATTGCCACGCTGGGATGAAATATCTCCTAATAGCATCTTCTTTTCCTACTGTTCTCAGGAGTCAAACCAGACAGCAGATCTCATAGCCAATCATGGTATAGACATAGATCCCATCATAAGTCTCCTTTCAGACAATATAGTTGCATGATAAATTTTGTAAGGAATTATTCAAAAAGAAAAGCCACCATAGGTGCTTCTAAATCAGTTGTGTGGTTGCATGAGACTGTACATTGAGAAATCTTTGGAAAAGATTTCTTTTGCAATCAGATATGACCTTTTAATGACATGATGTATGTGTATATATGGCAATCAATTGCCATGCTGGGATGACCAGTAGCTGAATCCCATTCTTTCAAGGTAGGGTGTGGTAGCTTGTGTGAGAGGCTTTATCAACAGGCACGGTCTTGCTTTGGTCTCATTTGCAATATGGTGTGGCTTGTTTTGTTCTCCAGATGAGCTTGGCTACTTGTGACCCTCCCCTTCGTGGGCTTCTATCTGATAGTAGATCATAAGTACCTTTTGACTGGAAAGGAGGTGTGGGCAGTGCGAAGCTAGGCACCAATTCAGGAAGAAATTGTTGCTCATCTTACTCTAAAGTTTAAGATGTTGTAATTAAAGATTGGCTGCACAGGCTCCTCCTCCCCGAGGAATCTCTTTCAATTCCTTCTTTATTCCAGTTGCCAGCTATTTAAAGTTTGTACATTACAAGATGCAGTATCCAGGAATAACTTTAGGGTTCTTAACCAGTGTTCCACGGGCGTTGGGGACAGGGGGACGGGGGGGACGCGTTTCCGGGACGGAGGGACCAAGGGCCTAAGTTTGGGGACGGCGGGGGGACGGGGGGATGGGGGGGACGCGTTTCTGGGACGGGGGGACCAAGGGCCTAAGTTTGGGGACGGTGGGGGGACGGCGGCGGGGGGGTGGCTGGGGGGTGGCGTGCTGGTGGTGCTGATATAGTTATACATATACATATAGTACTTGAAAAACTAGTTTTGAAAAGATGTATGACAGTATTACAGAGTAAGAATTACATTTCAAATGAGACTATAGGAAATTTGAAATACTAAATCTAAATACCAAGATTTCTAAGTTGTGTTGTTATATGGAGCCTAATCAGACTCGGAGGTAAGATTTTCCCTACTTCTATCGGCGCGGTTTCCCCCTATATTTTTCAACGGGGGTTTGGGGGCAGCGCCCCCAAGTTGGGGTCAAGGGGCATTGCCCCTTGCTAGGTCAAGGGGCAGCGCCCCTTGCGCGTTATACAGGGCGGGGTCGAGGGGCAGCGCCCCGCGAGGCCAAAAATACTTTTATTGTTATCTAAAGGCATCGGGTGTTATTTTTCTATCGGCCCACGTCCAATTAGAGTTACCCCTTAACCCTCAAAAAACTTAAAAAGTCACTTTTTTTTTAAATTTTAATTTTAAACATTGCATATACGAGGGGCGACAGGAGACGTCTGGGCGTCTCCCCGTCCTTGGAAAGACGTCTACACGTCTCTCGAAGGACAGGGAGACGCCCAAACGTCTCCTTGCTCCCAAGGAGACGTGGAGGCGTCTCCATGTCTGTCGGGGAGACGCCCAAACGTCTCCCAAGGAGACGTCTCCACGTCTCCCTGGGAGATGCGGGGACGTCTCCGCGTCCTGGCAACGCTTGGGTGGCGGTGGTAGGACGGCGGGGAACGTCACGTCCCCGTCCCCTTGTCCCTGAGACGTTTCTGACGGGGGGACGCGCCAAAAAAATGGGGGGGACGCGTCCCCATGGAACACTGCACAGACCTGAGCTAGTAGCTTCAGCAATGGCTTCCACTGGCGGCGGCAATGACTTCCGCGATGGCGAGCACGGTTTTGGAGATGCAATGGCGGATGCCAAACTGAGATTCCGTAGAGTTTATTGGAGTTTAGTGACTTTTTCCGTCAACTTTCATCTGGATTTTTGCGAATTTCAAACATGGGTTTCGAGATTCGGCAACTTTCAAACCTGAAGGCAGAAATTTGCCGAATGCAGTGACTTAGACCCATACTGATTGCAACCTTTAAGTTCGTGAAAACTAGTTGGCCTTTCATGGGGCACTCACAAAGATGTTATATTGCAGATTTTGCCTTGAAGATTTCAATTCACTTCTATTTTTATACAAGCATCGCCCCCCAACCACTGCTCTGCCATCATCCCCAAATTTAAGCCCTCGATCCCAAGTCCCTGAAACCCATCCCAGCATCCCCCTGTCCTCTCGTCAAAAACTTTGTGGAACTATGGGAGTAACTACACGGTCTTAAGGTTTTTGGGGTTATTGTCTATGTATTTTGTTGTGCTTATGTTTCTTTCACTGTCGGTGGTGTCTGGCTAACAGGTCTGTTTTCCTAGGCCTCATCTCCATTCCAGGTATATAGTTTTTGTATTCTAGGTATATTGTTTTTCTGTTGTTCTGCTGGTCTCTGTTTGTCGTTGGAGGTTTTCATAAATTATCAAAAAAGAAAACTACTTAGATTAGATTATAAATTTTTAAATTAATTCACTGTTTCCAGAGGACATGTTCCCATGGGTTTTTTGTCATTTCTGACCAGGGACAGATTTTGGGAAAGGAAAAAACCATCATATTCACTTTGTCCTGTGTTTTCTGGGAATATCTTTTAGAAACACCCCTCAAAGGGAAACAAATATAATAATTTTTTAAATGGAATAATGAACAAATATGATATCTCGTGCGTATTTTACCTATATTCCTCTAAAAATAGGTATGCTAGTTTTAAGTATTATTAATAGATAAATTATAAATACAATATATTATGAATAAAATCTAATTTAAATGTTTTAAAATATTAAATTTAAATATATTACTAAAAACTAAAATAAAAATAAAAGTGGTTTAATCATAAAATGCAAATAAAATATAAAGAAAACAAATTTTATTTGAAAAAACAAACATCTAAAAATGAAAACAAAAAGTTAAAAATAAAAACAAAACTTAAAAGATAAAAGACTAGTTCGTGCAAAACCCCGCTTTCTTCAAATGGGCTTCCTATTCCCCCTCCAATCACTTTCCAACCCCAACCCTTGTTCGACATTCAGATCCGTTTGTTGCATTTTGACGGGTCCATTCATTCTGACTGTGAGGACCCATTCATTGTTGACAAGCAATTATAGATTTGTGTCAAAAGCAGCACGAGATCAAGGGTTAAAGGACACGAGCACAGGAGTTTTGCTCGACCCATTCTGGCCATGCGATTGGACAAGGCAGAGCTTCCACTTCCATGGAAAGAAAAAAACATGCCTTATATCCATACAAATCTGAGGTGAATTTCAACAAATTTTTAATCCCGTTTTGAAGTTTGCAGAAATTTGAACTCCATGGCTGAAATTTGGTGAACTCTGTGACACAGTATATATATATAGCCATCCACCCGCCATCCCTCAAAACCTGTCCCCCTCCTAGAAACTTGAAGAAGCATTGAACTTTTTATATGTTAATCTTTTTAACTTTAAATCCCATAGGAAAAATCCAGACTTGGCTGGGGCTGTCGTTGTGCTTAGAGACAATGCATAGATCTTTTTTAATGGTGGTTCTTATTTTCTTGGTTCTAAAATCTGAAACCAACGATGCTATGGAATGGGAAGCAGTGGTAGGTTGGTCTTTCTTTGGAAAAGATTATGGGATGTCAGAAGTTCTTAGTTGAGGCAAAATCAACTATTGTTATTCTTGGTTTGAGAATATTTAATTGCCTGAACTGGAAGCTTTGGGGTGTTTTAAAGAAGTGTTGTCTATTCGCAAGGATTTCAAACATAGAAATAGATATCTTTGAAATGACAATATATTCTGAATCCTGGTATATCTTTTCCGACAGAGATCCCAACATTTTCTTGAACATATACACAACCTTTTCAAAATATCTTTGACCAAAATTTTCACCAATATAAATTATTGGGGATGTCTTGCTGGCATTATCAAAGTAGATTAGCTTTTCTTTTTATATAAGCATCAAACCTGCAAGTTTTTGGTCATTCTACTCTAGAACTTTTATAGACAGGTTATACACCTCTAACAGTGAACATAGCTGTTAAGATTTCCAGCTGCCATTATTAAATAGCAGTTATATATGTTGCCAAGGGACACCGACAACTATTGCTACAGTTGTGAAACACCTGATATAATTGGATTTCAAAACCTTATGACTAGGGAACATGACTATTGTGATTGTCATTAGTGACTATGACTGTTGCCTTTGACAACAGCAAACACTGTTGGCATTATTCACAATTTGTGAGCATAGTCATTAATAGATAAAATTGTCAAATGATTATGCTATCCTTTGACTTGTCATCAGAGTAGCCGGACACTGCTCTGTCCCTGGATACTATACCCACACATGCTCAAAAAACCTTGATTTTCCAACCATACCAAATACAATGTGATTTAATTATTTTAAAATTTTACATAAATCTTTGTAAATTTAATTTAAAAAAACTTCATTAATGCAATTTTAAAAAAATGATATAAACAAAACCTACACCAAATGAGAAAGACAAATGAAACGTTTTTCTATTTCAGCGACCCATTTATTTTAATTATCTTCCAATGCAACTCTACTATTTTTGCATATTGGAAATTGATAAATCAACTTATAATTATTTATGTAGCAATTATGTGTCTGCAATGCTTTTGAAGTAATGAAAAGCTCCTCTAATAACTTTAAAATTGTGTTAAATATATGTGTATGTGTTTTATATGAATGTCATATCCAGCCGTATCCATATTGGGGGTCTTAAAAAATCGTCGTATTTGTATCCGTATCCACATTTGTATCTGTATCCACGTCCATGCAACTTTGCCTGTCATCATTGTTGCATCACAAATGTTAGTGCTACCGTTGTCAAACCTACTTATCAATGCATATTGATGTTGTTATTTCATTTGTCAAACAGTTATATGATTATGGCAGATGTTTGGGGATTATCATCATTGCAGATCAGCTGTTAATATTGTCATATTGGGATAATCATCATTTGCAGATAAGCTGTTAATAATGTCATATTCATTGGTATTGTTGTCCTCAATATTGTCTTTTGACATGACTCCTTTTGTGATTAGTAATTCTCTTATGGTTACTAATCAGTAGCATTCTGTCCCTATTGGACCCACAAATTCTTGATCAGTACGGTGTTCAGTAGCAACCTTATAAAGTACTGTGAACAATTAATATGGAGATAAATACAGCAGTCAACATTATAGGAAATATTACTGATCATGAAACATTGTTAAGACAGTACATTGCTGTCTTGAAATGCCAGGCATGAATGTTGCCACTGCAATAATCTTTAACAGGCATTTGAAGATGTTAGGGAGACTTGGATAGCGACCAGTTGTGGTCACTATAAACCATAGTGACCAGTTGTGATCAATCGTCACAGTTCATAGACACATGCTCTAATCCTCTGAGCTACTGACCAGGGGTCTGCAGGATCTGTATCGATAGAGAAATATGATTACACTTTAAAGGCCACAAATCCAAGTTAGGGAACTCGAGATGACTGATGTCAAGCTCATATACCAAAACCAAGAACTGCAGTAAGGCAACGGAATCCAAGAAAAGCTGCTAGGCCAAGGATTAGAACTAAAAGGCTGGGTTCAAAACTTATATGCAAATCCAATCCGTGTTTTATTTCTAACCAGCATGAAAAAAACATAAATTGTTGTATCTATTGGCTTCCATTCTTATATCTTGGATGCCCAAGCCCTAAAACTGGATAACTTAACTACTACCCAATTCAACCAGATGATTTGCAAATTGACTCAACGGTCATGTTAATCATTCAGTACGCTTGGGGTGGTAAAGCAACTGATAAACATAGTGCATTCATGTCCCCTTGATCTTAGGGGCTTGCTCATACTATTAACTTATAAACGTAAGAGACGGTGTTGTACCACTTTCAGAAATGGACTTAATCAGGGGATTGCGGAATCTTAGAATCTAAATTGACCGAAATCAGTTATATCATTCATCTCTTCTCAATACAGAATGAGCGAAAGAAGGAAAAGAAAAAGAAAATTTTAATAAGAAATTGCAATCTACACAAAAACATAACTCTTCCATTACTGTATCTCTCTTCGATGCAGATTGACTAGCCTTAAGAAAAGAAAAGATGAAATAAAAGGCATACTATCCATCTGTACATTGTATTGATGCATGAGTATAGCAGATCATAACTTGTATTGCATACCAATGCATGTCATTATATATTCAAGAACCCTAAGAAACATTTATGGTTTCATATATATTCATGGTGAATAGAAGTTGTGATAGAAACTAAATAAGATACCATTTTCTGGGGATGTAGAGATCCACATTCTGTCCCTCTTCGTTCTGCATGGTTAAATGAATAGAGTCAACTCAGCTCACAACTTCCTTACCTCGTCTCCGTTACAGCAATAACCTTCTGTAGGGTGTTGCTCCTCTTAAGTGCTATTCTGCTGCTAGGAGACTTAGGGTTTCACCTCAGGGTTTTAATAGACATGAAAACACTAACTGTGGGTGTCCAGATCATTATAATGTTTAATTCATGTGGTGTGACGAATTAAAAGAATTCGTAAATATTTAGAAAACATTTAAAACCCTTAATTTTTATTTTTGTCTTTTTTGTCTCTCATTTTAGTTGTCTTTGAATCCTAACCTATTTTTATTATTTTTTATTATTTTTTATTATTTTTTCAACTCCTTGTTCTCCATGCTTGATGAGTGTCTTACTCTTCCCCATCTTTCCTTTATAGTCTTGAGTTTGTCTTAGTATGATCCAAAACATTGAAGCAAAACGTTGATCCAAAATGTTGATGCAAAAAAGTCACACAATAAAATCCAGAAGGAGTTATACATACTATTATGGATTGTGGAAATCATGATTTTAATCCTTATATGTTTAAATAACATTTAAATAAATATTTTTAAAAATGTTTATATTTGTATTTTGGTGATGCTTATGTTATGTTAAAATTTGTGTCAAATCAGATTTATTATTCACTCACATGATATTCACAAAGCTAGCCGGTTAAGTTTTTAATGGGGTAATTTTTTAAAAGTTGAGGTATATAAATTGTGAGAATTCTTTTTATTTTATTGAAAACAAGTGTCATTTATGTTGAGGATATAGCTTCATTCGGATTGAAGCAAGTAATATATAACGACATTGAACGAAGGGTCATGTCCCCATAGGGTCATGACTCTACGTGGCATAAGCCACGTAGAAGTCATGCCCCTACGTGGACATGACTCTTCATCCTTTTATTTATAGGCATCGACACTTGTTGTGAACTAAAACCAATAACTATGGCAGTTTCATGAACCAGCTATTGGAAATGTGCCTCTAATTCACTTGACCTTTGTTCATACTGATCGGGTTAACTCTGCCTGATGAAACAGTGTGAAGAAAATCTATGAGCTCTATTGGCACAACCTTTGCCGATGAACTCGACATACTGAAGTAGGTGTCGACAATCGGGAGTGGTCTCGGTCTGCTATACTGATACCCGATGAGTCCTCCTTCTTATGTCTTGAAGTGTAACGGAGCTCGGAGAAGCAGATTTGAAGTCATCCCGAAGACCTGATGAAGTCGCCTTCTGTCATCGGGGTAGCATCGGCTATTGGGTGGACTTGTTCAGCGTTACGTCGATACCCGATGAAGTCGCCTTAGGCGATCGGGTTGACATCGGCTATCGGGAGGATTGCATGGAAGCTATGCCGAAGTCCAATGGATCCTCCTTGGGTCATCGGAGTGCTATCAGCTATCGGAGGAGTCTGTGAGAAGCTACACCGATATCCGATGGATTCATCTTCAGTGATCGGGTCTGCCATCGGCCATCGAAGATGCAGTTTTGGAGTTTTGTCGATACTCGATGGAGTCGACTTGTTTGGAGCCGCGTGTTTAGGAACCGCATACTTGTTCGTCGGGGATCGAGTAACCTCGTTGAGGGTCTTCCGATGACCGATAATGTGCGACCGACCGCGGATGCTCACTTCGAACCGAAGTCCAAAAGATGAGCTCGTGGTCACATTAGAAGTTCCTGCCTGTGTATTTGAATACGAACCAGTGCGATTCCTGGGTGCATGTGGGATAATTGTTTTCTCACGAATGCAGACTGACGCAAAAAGTTAGATGTCTAACCGATTGGTGCAAACTAACAGTTGAACGGTCGACATGGAAAATGTATATGAAGCCAAGAGGAAACTCGAATATGGTTGTTGTTCTGATGATAAGCCACATACTGTGGTGTGTAACTGAAGTGATCAAAGTGAACGTCTGTGCTGCGATAACAGACTTTATTGTAAATATTATTTGTTGTGAATAAAGTGCTCTTGTTGTCAGTGGTGGGTTTTTTCCCGAAAGGGTTTCCCACGTAAATTCATGGTGTTTATATGTGTGTGTTTTTTAATTATGATATTGTTTATGTTTTGTATATGCTAGTCTTAGTATTTTGTAAAGTTTAAAACATACTAGTCTTATTTCCCTTGCAAATTGACATTAGGGAAGTGTTTTTCCGCATTGTGCTTTCCTTACACCAACAAGCTATCGATATTATCATAGAAGATTAATAGTTAGAGTTATATATATATACACATCAGAGGTAAAACATATTCATTGCAGTGATCTTATTAAAGTCTATCCTCACTACATATTACCAGACTATTGTATTCTCTATCTCTGATCTAAATTCCTTAACATGGTATCAGAGCCACGTCGATAGAGAACTAATAAAATAGTGACACCTATTTTCTAAAAAAAACTCAGACTTGCACTCAGAATCAAAGGAAAATCGATCATGGTGAACAATGTTAGAGTGGGGGATAGAATCGAAGGTGCATCCAACTTCGTCTCATGGAGAATTCGAATAACAACAATTTTTCAAGAACTCGAACTAGATGCATACATAGAAGAATACTAAGATGCCCGAAGACGAGCCAGAGAAAACAACCTGGAAAAGACACAACAACAAGGCTAAGAAAATCATAATTGATGATGTTAAAGATCACATTCTCCCAACCGTCTCAAAACTAACTATAGCTTATGATATGTTCAAGACCATTCAAAACTCATGTGAAATAAATAATGCAAGCACATTGCTCACTTTAAAACAATAATTAATGCATATCTACATGAACAAAGGAGAAACAATCACATCCTATTTCATGAGGATTTCAGTAATAAAAGACCAATTGTCAACTATTGGGAATAATATAGATGATATGGAGCTATCTCTAATAGCACTTAAGGATTACCATCCAGTTGGGAATCCCTTATTCAAGGCATTAGTGCTCGTCCGACACTACCAAAATTCAATCAACTCAAGAAGAATTTCGACTAATCACAAGAGGATTGGGTCCAAACAAAGGGGGAGAAATTCGAGCACTACATGCTAACACAAGCAACAAAGGGAAGAAAAGGAAGTTCAAATGGAAGAGAGGAAATAATCACAAAAGCAAAGACTTCTCCAAGATTCAATGCTACAAGTGTGATAAATTTGGACACACTCACAGGTTCTGCCCAAAAAGAAAGAAAGCTCAAGCAACCATAGTTGAAGTCAAGGAAGTAGAGAATCCTCTCTTTTTCTTAGCCTTATCAAGCGAACTAAACTCAAACAAACATATGTGGATAATCGACAGTGGAGCATCTCGACACATAATTGGTTTTAGAGATCAATTTGAAACCTTTGAAGGCCACTCAACTGAAGAAGTTACAATAGGAGACAATTCTACCCATCCAATGAAAGGAATTGGGACCTGCTCAATT
Source organism: Cryptomeria japonica (assembly GCF_030272615.1). Taxonomy (NCBI): domain Eukaryota; kingdom Viridiplantae; phylum Streptophyta; class Pinopsida; order Cupressales; family Cupressaceae; genus Cryptomeria; species Cryptomeria japonica. The sequence continues at coordinate 214,044,424 of NC_081414.1, read as the reverse complement.
CAATTAAGAACAAGAGTTACATTACAATTGAAAGATGTTCTCCTTGTACCAGTTATCAAAAGGAATTTAGTCTATATTTCAGGACTAGCTGATCAAGGATTTCGTGTCCCCTTCCATTAAGATAAAGTTCTACTCTAGCCTAAAAACTCTAACATAAAGAATGTTATTCCTATAGGATCTAGAGATGGTAGTTTATACAAATTATGTAATACTAAAAAACAAGCACTAAATCATGAAGTATCAAACTCCAATGAAATTTGGAATAGAAGATTAGGACATCTTCGATTTACTGCCCTACCTTCTATAGGAAAAATTACCACAGGATTACCCAATCTAAAATCTGATCATGTTGGAACTTGTAAAGGATGTTCTATAGGGAAGAACTCAAAAGGGTCCTTTCCCTCAAGTGAACACAAAACAAAAGTTGTACTAGAACTTGTTCGCACTGATTTGTGTGGTCCAATGTCATTACCATCACTAGGGGGATTCTTGTATTACATGATATTTGTTGATGATTACTCTAGGAAAACTTGGATCCATTTCATAAAACTCAAAGAATCAAATGAAGTGTTATTGAAATTTAAAGAATTTAAGGCTCTAGTGGAAAATCAAACTGGGAAGAAAATAAAGACTCTAAGATCAGATAATGGGGATGAATATATCTCTGAAAATTTTAAAGAATTCTACATTTCTATTGGGATTAAGAGGGAGTGTATTGTACCTTATAATCCTCAACAAAATGGAGTTGTAGAAAGAAAAAATAGAACAATCATCAAAGCTACTAAAGCCATGATGCATGATCAAAATCTACATATCTCATTTTGGGTTGAAGCCTCAAATACAGTTGTGTACATTCAAAACAGATGCCCTCATTCAATCCTAGAGAATATAACACCCGAAGAAGCCTTTACAGGAAATAAACCAGATTTAAGCCATCTAAGAATCTTTGGTTCCCACGTGTATATTCACGTTCCTAAAGAAAAGAGAACCAAACTAGAACCCTCCAGGAAGAAAGGCATATGTGTTGGCTACAGTGAAACCACTAAAGGATACAGAGTCTATATTCCAGGATGAAGATCCATTGAAATCAGTAGAGATGTCAATTTTGAAGAACATGTTGCTTATAAACTATCTCTAAGTGCAAAAGATGATCTAACCGCAAAATCAGATGAAAATCCTACAATTGAAAATCAGAGGGAGAATAGCATAGAAAATCATGAACTTCAATCACCTAATTTCGAGAATGCTGAAAATCCTAACAACAAGAAAAGACCACTATGGGAAAGAAAGATGATTGAAGAAAATAATGTGGAACCCGATGAAATCTTCAAAGAGAATAAGAAAACAAGAAGTCAATCATGCTATGTTGCCCTCATGACCGAACTTACAAAATCTGAACCATCAAATGTTGAAGAGGCTTTAACATGTCAAGCTTGGAAAGATGCAATGATTGAGGAATACCAATCTATCTTAAAAAATGATGTTTGGGACATTGTACCTAGACCAAAAGACAAATTAGTTGTCTCATCAAAGTGGTTATTCAAAATCAAATATGCACCAGATGGTAGTATTGAAAAACACAAAGCCAAATTTGTTGCGAAGGGGTTCTCTCAAAAGGCTGGAATTGATTACGAAGAGACATTTGCTCCAATTGCCCGATATACTTTTGTAAGAACCATCATTGCCATTGCAGCTTCCAAAGGGTGGAAGATACACCAAATGGACATGAAGACCACATTTTTGAATGGTGTTATTGAGGAAGAAGTATACATAGAACAACCTGAAGGCTTTGCTACATATGATAGAAATCTCTATGTGTGTAGACTAAAAAAAGCTCTCTACAACCTTAAGCAAGCTCCCAGGGCATGGTACAGAAGGATAGATAGTTATCTCTCCAAACTAAGTTATTCCAAAAATGAAGCAGACTCTAACATATACTTCAAAATATCGGATGGTGACATGTTAATACTTGTTCTCTATGTTGATGACTTGTTGATAACAGGAGAAGATCACCTCATTGCAAAATGCAAACTAGATCTTGTGGCTGAATTCGATATGAAGGATCTAGGTCTACTGTACTATTTTCTGGGCCTAGAAGTATGGCAAAAAGAGAATTATATTTTCCTAAATCAAGAAAAATACACCACTGATATCCTGACCGGATTTGGTATTGATAGATTGTAAGCCTCTATCCATTCCAATGGAAACAAATCTTCATAAGCTCAAAAGTGAAGTAGTAGATTCAGAACCTATAGATCCTACATACTATAGACAAATTATTGGATCTCTTATGTACCTGGTAAACACTTGCCCTAATATTTGTTACGCTACCAATGTGTTAAGTCATTTCATGTGCGAACCTAAGAAAATTCACCTAATGGCTGCTAAGCATATTCTGAGATACTTGCGTGGCACTATTGGACTTGGCCTGAAGTATAAAAATGTTGAGATACAACTCCAAGGGTATTATGATTCTGACAGGGCAGGAAGTTCCATTGATTGTAAAAGTACAACGGGGTGTTGCTTTAGTCTTGGATCAGTTGTGATATCCTGGTTTAGCAGAAAACAGTCAGTAGTTGCTCAGAGTTCCACTGAAGCCGAATATATGGCTGCCTCCATGGGAGCACGTGAGGCAATATGGTTAAGGAAATTGCTAGTTGGACTATTTCGAAAGCCCCTAAACCCCACTGTGATTCACTATGATAATCAAAGTTGCATCAAACTTTTTGTAAATCCAGTTTTTCATAATCGATCCAAGCATATAGAAATCCCATACCATTACATAAGAGATATGGTAAACAGAGATCATCAAATTGACCTACATCAGCATTGAAGAGCAAAGTGTCGACATATTCACCAAACCTTTTGCAAAGTTGAAAGTGGAGTACTTTAGAGGTAAACTTGGTATGACTAAATTATAGTGGAAATTTTTTATATTAATCTTAGTCATATGTAATTGATATATTCATGAATATCTTGAATGCAATATTGCATGTATGTGTTATGTCATGGAAGGTGACGATCTTTCATGTGTAGCCTGATATGTTATCAAGATTGACTACATTAATTTGCTGTCCCAAAATGTGTTGGAAATCTTGATACTAAATTTGCTATGATGAGTTATTGAATTGCTATCATTAAATGATTGTTCTGAAATATGTTGAAAATTATGATAACAATCATATCATGATTGACTACATTAATTTGTTGTCCCAGAATGTGTCGGATATCATGATACTAAAATTATTTCACCTGTGATAATGACAATGTTACAATTGTCACTAGATTCAAGGTTGTAATCTGATAAGACTTCAAGTAGTTGTTGTCCCAGAGTGCTAGATATCAGATAATCCATATATCTCTGAGATAGAGATATGAAGTATTTCACTAGTAAGTGTTACTAAGTGAATGATCATGTCAAATGAATGTGTATATCTAGAATGTTGTTCCTTAAAAATTAATTATGAAATTCAATCCTCTTTTGCTAAGAGGGGGTGTTAAAAATATAGCTCCATTCGAATTGAAGCAAGTAATATATAACGACATTGAAGGAAGGGTCATGACTCTACGTGGCATAAGCCATGTAGAAGTCATGCCCCTATGTGGACATGACTCTTCATCATTTTATTTATAGGCATCGACACTTGTTGTGAACTAAAACCAATAACTGTGGCAGTTTCACGAACCAGCAAGCTATCGATATTATCATAGAAGATTAATAGTTAGAGCTATATATATACACATCGGAGGTAAAACATATTCATTGCAGTGATCTTATTAAAGTCTATCCTCACTACATATTACCAGACTATTGTATTCTCTATCTCTGATCTAAATTCCTTAACAATCTAGTCATAAATACTTGTCTTTATGGTATTATTGTAGAATAAATGATAGATGAGTTATGGTATAGACAAGATAGATAATAGTTCGAGAAGTTGAATGTAGATACATAGGCACAAATATGAGTATATTGATAAACTATTTAGCGCTAGTCTCTAATTAATTTTTTTTAAAGTGAAATTATAGTTGATATTAATCATAAGTTAATTTTTACTTGGCTAAACAATATTATGAACATTTCATATAGTATATTGTAGACACCTAAAATTGTCATGTCTAATTAAATAAATATTTTATTTATTTAATTACTTTAGCCTAATTCTTCTATTAATTAAATAAATCCTTATTTATTTAATTAATTCATTTATCCTCTTCTAGCCTTATTTCTCATTTAAATAAATACATTTATTTATTTAAATTATCCTTTTCCTAAATTAAATAAATATCTTATTTATTTAATTGATCTCACTTCTTCTATTAATTAAATGAATCTTTATTTATTTAATTAATTCATTAACCTTTTCTACCCATGACACATGTCATTCATCTCTTAATTCCTACACTACCTCCCCCTTTCATTATTTTATTATTTCTTTTACCTACCCTCTAATCATAGCCGACCTCCTTTTACACCTCTCAATCTTATCCATCCATTTCATATTGTGTCTTCTATATAAGGAGATGCTTCTTCCATTATCAAACCCTGGCTAACCACTTGATCGATTAACTACTTGGCATAGGTGATCCTACTTGCAACCACATTCTATTCTTTGTTGAGCTCTTGTGCACATAAAATCTGAGAGAAAATATATCAAGCAAGATCAATGGAGATAGGAAGAATGGAGATCCAAACCCTATTGGACATGTGATGGTATAATCTTTGTGATTTCATTTGATTTATATTGTCTTAGGTAATCTTCATATGTTATGGTGGATCTTTGTTCTTGTTAGGCTAGCGTTTTGTGGTTGAATTCATTCAGCCTTTCAATATCGTTATTATTGTTGTATCCATTTTCACCATATACATTTTGGCACGCCCGGTGGGACACTTGTCCCTTTTGCATTTAACATCCTTGTTGCAGATTTTGTGTTTTGAAGTTGCAGATCTGACATTTTCGACAGCATTTTGATATTTTCGCGTCTACGTACTTTCGGATCGCGTTTTTTATTTTCTACCGCGTCTGTGACATCTGGAATCGCGTCTATGTCCTCGACAGTATTTTATTTTGCAGATTTTGGAAACCGCATCCATGTTCCTCAGTCGCGTCTACGATGTTTTTAGACGCGTCTGTGTCTAGAAGTCGCGTCTGGGTTCTCGAGCCGCGTCTGTGTCTCACAGAAGCGCGTCTACGTCAGGGAGTCGTGTCTGTGTAGAAGGTAACCGCATCTATGTGCATTGATTTCATTTTTGGAGTTTATTGATTTAGCTTTTGGTCTTGCATTTAAGGTTTCAGATCCGGTTTATTTTGAGCTAACATTTTCAGATCTAGCTAATGAAATTGGTGCAGCTTGTCTTGAAAGCAAAATCGTTTTGTTGAAGGCCCCTATTTTCACAAAGTCTTTTGGGTTTAAAATTTACCTAACTTGTGTGCTTGCAATAAGGGGTGATTATTTGAAACAATCCAAACTACTAACAACTCTTTGTTGCAGGTCCTTGGCAAGGGTTTTTTGGATTTTTATTATGTGCTTTGTTTTCAATAGACTAGCAAACACTTCAATTGGTGCACTAAAATTGAACCATTGTCTTTTGTGTCTTGAGCAATAGGCTCTTTTTGTTTAATCTTTGGAGGGCTTGTCTTCCCGTGTGGTCATTAGGACTACTAGTGAGAAGAGAACGACCCAATTGGTAGCAAAAGAAAAGCCATCTTCTTCCAAACCACTATAAATAACTGTACTCATGGTGAAAACTATGAATAACGTGTGTTGATTAGTTCATACCGACACTATGTCTCCCCATAAACCCGTTTGATCAAATTTATTTGATCAGTTGTAGGGCGTAACCCCTACCGACTAGGAGTCTTCTGTATTTATAGAGCTGAAAGTGCCGCATGTATGGCCACACGAGCGGATGCCCTTACTAGCACCTTTTTGTTTTAGAAGCCCAAATCCTTATAGTTGTTGAGGCAGGAGGTCGGACCTCTGGTAGCAGCCCACACACATACGGTTCTTAGTAGAGATACAAAGTTCGCCACGGGGAGTTTTCATGGGGACTGATGCTTGGCTAACCCGAGAAGTGAGTGCTGAGGGTGGAGCTAGTGAGGTCAAGCATCTAAGTATCCACTCTGAATAGCGTAGCCTCGGGGGTAAAACCCCATGTGGGATCAACAACTATTGTCTTGGCCAGCCATAAGAATTATGCTTGACTTATTTTAAACATTCAAAACATTCAAGACCAAATAGCAAAACATTGTGTCTTTTGTGTCTTCAAGTGTATGCAAAACAAAAAAAAAATCAAACAACACACTTTTTGGAGTCATTTTGAGTCTAGACACTTGCAAACATTGGGTCTTCATCAACACTGTGTCCTCTTGTCACGAAAAATAGTCAAACAGACATATTTGGTCACAACAAAAATGACTTCACAGATTGGAAAAAATTGCACAAATTTTGCAGAAACGCGTTTGTGTCTGATACAATAGCGTCTGTGTTGTATAACCGCGTCTGTGAAGGCAGAAACGCGTCTGTGTTTCCAGAATCAACAGTGCACTTTACAAAAATCTCAGAAACGCGTCTGTGTTAAACAGAACCACGTCTGTGTTCAGAATTGAAAAAAAAAAAAAAAAAACTTTTACAGTCCAGCAAACAAACAGAGTCAATTTAGGAATTCTTGAGCTTCCTAGGTCATTTCTCCAGGGTTCATTTAGCATTCAACCTATCTTTGGGTCTCACAAAGTCCATCATTGCTTTGCACCTCACATTACATTCACATTTGTCTAAACTTGAGTCAAAAGGTCACTTGCTGGTCCTCATCATACTTTGTCAACACACTACATACAACAACACTTTGCTAAGTGGTCCCTCATCAAGGTCTATCACCTTTGGGTCTCATTTGGTTTTACTTAGAGTCAAGGTCAACTTACCTCATCAAGAGAAACTGTCCTCTCTTTGGAAGTCACACCTACTCTACTACATACATACTCGGTCTTACACTTTGGACATTGCAAGAACACCTTAGATTCATTTACATTACATCCAACTCTTGGTCTTCCATACTTTTTCCATTTTCATCTAGTCTAACACATCTTGGTCAATACCTAGTTCATGGTTGAAACCCGTCTTCAAAAATCTAGGAGAGAAACTAAAGAGGCTCAAGAGTCCGCAAACATGAGTGTTTATGAGTATGACAATGATGTCTTTTTCAATATTGATCATAACACATTACCTGACATGGATGCCTATAGAAACATTCCAAGTGTTGAGCACATGGACACTACAAACAACAATGATACACACAATGACAACATGGACAACTTTTTCGTACATTCAGCAGATGTGGAAGAATCCATTATGGACCCCCGCTTCAATCGATTGATTGAGGAAATAATGAGGAGGGATAGACAATACTTCTTACAAATGATGGCACAAAGTGGAGCCAAGATACCTCATGATTTTGACATGTCTCAAATAATGGAAAATCGACCTTCACAACAAACTCACTCCAACATGGATCAAAGGAGACCTAATAGTGGAGGCAATAGAGGACCATATATGGTACCTGAATCACCATCATCTTTGTTTCAAAAACCAAAGGTCCCACATACACATGGTCAAGCATATGATACTCACCTTCGCAGACCATTATGGAAGTCTTATGCAGAAAGATATGCTCAATCACATACCAATGCTAAGGATCAACCACCAAAGCAATTGGATATTCAAAGGCATGCTCAAAATTTGGACACAAGGAAACCCCGTGTCAAATTTGGGGGTAACACATTAGAACATGACATGCCTATAGAATATGGTATACATGGACAAAATAGATATGGCGTTCCTCAACATGAATCTATACCAAGTGGTCCATATAAGCAGCATCATTATAGACCTCCTCCATATGAACATGTGTATGATCAATATCATCCATATATGCAACATGCTCCTCCTCCAATTGGTGCCTCAAGCACGGGGTATGGTCCAAGAAGTCGATCTCCACCTAAGAGCAATTTGGAACAACAAATCAGGGACTTACAAAAGAAAATGGAGGACATAAATACACCAAAGCCAACATACACAACGAGAGACATATGTCCTTATCCATTTGACAAGAGCATTCCAATGCCTCCTTTTCCTACACACTTTGTGACGCCTAAATTTGATAAGTATAGAGGAAAAGGGGATCCTAAGGCACACATAAGACAGTTTTTCACAGCCTGCATTGAGGTAGCAGCAGAAGAGACATATTTGATGAGATTATTTCCACAGAGCCTAGGCAATCAAGCTATGGAATGGTTATCCCAACTTCCACCTGGTATTAAGTCATGGGGTGACTTAGCAGAGGCATTTATTCAACATTTCTCCTACAACATAGAGATAGACATATCAGTCACTACTTTGTGCAACACCAAGCAAAAAGAGGGAGAGTCTTTTGCATCATTTTTACAAAGATGGAGAAATTTAGCCAGCAGATGCTCTTGTGAAATTCCACAAAAACAAATGGCAGAAATGTTCACCCAAAATGTTAACAAAGAGATTAGCTATGATCTGAGAAAATCTTGTTTGTCTACCTTCAAGGACGTCATTGAAAAAGGCTTAGCGACAGAAAAGGTCCTAATTGAACAAGGAGTCATTAATATATTCAAGGAAAACAAAGATGACTTTAAAGGAAAGGACAAGCCAAGATTTTGGAATAAAAACAAGAACACAGTCAATGATGGTGTTGTTGATGCCAATACAGTGCAACCCAAATTCATTTTTTCCGGATCAAGCTCTACAAACAATCAGGTGAATACTCAAACAACTTCTAGATCACGAAGGAAGTACACTCCATTGGGAGAACCACTTGAGTCAGTTTTCAAAAAGCTAGTGGCAAACAAGGTAATCACAGTTCCAGATTTTCCTCCATATGAACCAAAGGTTAAACCAAATTGGTGGAATGATGATGAGTATTGTGAATTTCATAAGAGCAAGGGTCATAAGATAGGAAATTTTCATCGACTGAAGAACATCATACAAGATCTCATTGATAGAGGTGACATTGAGATTGAGGGACACTCATCCAATCAAGAACATGAAATGTTTAAGGAACCATTCCCAAAACATGACAAGGGAAAAGCTAAAGCCATAGATGACCAAACCAACTATACCAGAGCAACCTATAACTATGATTCAATTATAAATCACATTTGGATGGACAATTACATCTCTACCATTATCATCAAGGATAAAAACCCTGAGAATTCTACCCGGAGACCCAAGATTGTCCTAAAAGGTGTTGGATCTTCTTCCGAACCTACTTCTGAATGTCATGTTACAACCCGTCGAGGTAAATTCACTTTGCAAGGTGCTCCAGCCAAAAACACCCCTTCTTCATCAACCAAGCCTGAGTACGACCTTGTAGAACAATTAGGGAAGACACCCGCGCTCATCTCCATTCTTGAGCTCCTACGCATATCCCCCGCACACAAAGCTATTCTTGACAAAATCTTGAGAGACGCTAACATTCCTACTAATCTGAATGTGGACTAGTTTCAAGCCATGGTGGGATACCTTTCCATTCCACACTCTCTTACATTCACAGAAGCTGATGACGCCTCTGTAAGTAAGCCACATAATGCACCACTACACATTGAAGCCTTCATACACAAACATCGAATAAAACGAGTCCTGATAGATGGAGGAGCTGGTCTAAACATTTGTACATTGAGCACAATTAAACAATTGGGATATTCTGATAAAGCTGTGAATTCTACAAACAAAATCACCATCAAGGCATATGATGATGAAGAGCGTTCATTCAAGGGCACAGTCACCTTACCTCTCAAAGTTGGGCCAGTTACGAAGGATGTGGTTTGTCAAGTCCTAGACCTAGATCTCACATACAACATATTGCTAGGACGTCCTTGGATCCATGAAATGAGGGCAGTCCCATCTACATATCACCAATGCATTAAGTTTCCTCACAATGGGGTGGAGGTAACAGTTAACGGTGATCCTAATCCGTTCATATACTGCAATAACCTGAGATAAAAAAACTGAGACCATCATTCCCAGTAATCGTGAAGCTATTCCTTCTTCGGTATACATTGATCCTGAGTCATTAAAACCTTCAACATCAAAACGAGGTGAGCTTAAAGGCAAATTTCAGGACAAGGGCATGGGGGAATACACTTTAAATCAGACCATGTACTTACAACAAGTCATGAGTTCACCAAAAGAATATGGAAGACCACATCCTAACAAGCAAGTATCCATCATTGTACTCAAATGGGACCCTACTACCTTTCAAAGATGGGGTGAACTGGAAGTGGAAGACTTATACAAAATGCTTTACAAAGACCTTGAAGATGATACACAAGATCACACCAGTCTACCATGTGAGAAATATGGCAAAGGTTTCAAGATCTTACAAAAATTCGGGTATGATGGAAAAAGCCCTCTTGGGTTACGAAAGGAAGGTATCATTGAACCTTTACAACCTGAATTGACTTTCAAAAAGGAACACTCGAAGGGACTTGGTTTCCTGACTTCCAAGGTCCACACTTAAAGGACAGAAGAAGCCCTACAAATCAAAGCTGCCAAAATTCAACAAGAGGATCGCTATTCCACAGATTCCAACGAATGGGAGTGGGGTTTCAGACAAATCTTCCAGTGACTACGAGCTCACCGAGACATTCAGAGAGCCAGATGAACCCACAGAAGAAGAGGAATTTCATAAAAGATTCAAAGTTGGTCAAGAAACAACCCATGAGGATTCCACACAGTCCTCGTCTCAAGGTCCTAGGTTGAAATCACATAGGATGAGAGCACCTATCCCAGAATGTGCTACTAGTGATGATAATTTGGATTCATTCGCGATCGAGACTGATGAGGAGAGTGCCATCGATGACCTCGATAATTACCTTGACATACCCGAATATAACTGCATCTTCACTCTTAGCCCCGCTAACTTCGAAGACATTAAAGGCCTTCCCCTTGTTCACCACCAACTCATTGACTGGGATCATGAAGGACCTGCACAGTTTGACACATTCCAAAATGATGAAGCTTTTATTGACTATCTTGGCATACGAGATGATCTTCCCCCTGGGGACCATAAAATGGGATACACTATAGAACTCAATAGTGTGGCATATTATGGTGAGGGCGTCGGACCTTCCAGTCGCAAAAATGTGAAAATAAGAACAAACCAAGGGTCTTATGGAAAAAACCACACTGTGGCACTGTCTGACCCCAAAAAAGTAAAAAAAAAAGGACATATCTGAGGGTGAAAACCTCTTTGAGGCACCCGAAGATGGAAGGCTCGACATTCTCCCAGCATCATATGAGGAAAAGTCATCCATGTTGGTAGAGGAGACTATCAAAACAAACATTGGTACAGAAGAGGTTCCACACAACATATTCCTGGCTCAATTGTTGACGGAGTCAGAAAGGTCAAAATTCATAAGTTTCTTCAAAGAATGACAAATCAACTTTGCTTGGTCATATGTTGATATGCCTGGATTGAATCCGGATTTGGTAATGCATCATTTGACAATTAAACCAGGGGCAAAACTAGTGAAACAAAAATTAAGAAAGATGCATCCACAAGTCGCATTATTGGTCAAAGCAGAGCTTGAGAAATTATTGGACGTCGGATTCATACGCCCAATTGATTATCCTGAATGGATCTCCAACTTAGTGCCTGTCAATAAACCAGATCGCAACATCAGAATATGTACAGATTTCAGAGACATCAACAAAGCTTGTCCTAAGGATGACTTCCCATTACCAAATATTGACTTGATTGTCGATCTCACAGCAGGTCATGAAATGTTATCGTTGATGGATGGATTCTCTGGTTATAATCAAATAAAGATTGCGTCCGAGGATCAACATAAAACATCATTCACTTGTCCTTGGAGAACCTTCTGCTGGAATGTCATGCCCTTCGGGCTAAAAAATGCAGGTGCTACATATCAAAGAGCCATGACTACTATCTTTCATGATCTCATGCACGTAACTGTGGAAGATTATGTCGATGACCTCTTGGGCAAATCAATAGACAGAAATACACATTTGGACATACTTTCAATCGTCTTTGATCGGTTGGAAAAATACAAAGTAAGGTTAAACCCCAAGAAATGTGTCTTTGGAGTAACCTCCGGGAAGCTCCTAGGATTCATTGTATCCAAAAGAGGAATCGAAGCTGATCCAGCAAAAGTCAAGGCCATCCTGGAGATGCAACCACCAAGAAATATCAGTCAACTTTGGTCTTTGCAAGGGAGACTCCAGTCCATATGAAGATTCATAGCGCAACTTGCAGATAAGTGTAATCCTTTTCAACACCTGCTACATAAAAACATCAAATTCAAATGGGATGATAACTATCAACAGGCTTTCCAGACACTCAAAGATTATCTTCTGAATCCGCCAGTTCTGATGCCACCAGTTCCAGATCAGCCTCTGTTACTATACATATCAGCTACTCCAACAACACTGGGGGCACTCTTAGCACAACAAATTGTTGAGGGCAAAGAAAAGGCAGTATACTATATCAGTCGCACATAGGTGGGATATGAGCTAAACTACACACCAATTGAGCGTGCATGTCTCGTCGTGGTCTTTGCTTCGCAGAAATTACGACATTACATGCTCACTTATAAGACTAAGTTGGTTGCAAGAATCGATCCATTGAAATACCTTCTCAATAAAGCAACACTTACTGGGTGACTAGCCAAATGGGTAATGATCTTGAGTGAATTTGACATCGAGTATGTGGACAGAAAAGTAATAAAAGGAAAAGCCATCGCAGATCAATTAGCAGATGCCCCCATGATAGATGATGTTCCTCTAAGTTCAGAATTTCCAGATGAATCCATTTTAACAATGTCACATGCGAAGCCATGGCAACTGTACTTTGACGGCTCATACACACAGCATGGGCCAGGAGCTGACATCCTCTTTATAACTCCTCAAGGGGATTCTATACCAAAATCATACCGCTTATCATTTCCTTGCACTAATAATATAGCGGAATATGAGGCATTAACAACTGGATTACGGATTGCAGTTCAGTGGAAGATCCAAGAACTTCGTGTTTTTGAGGACTCTCAACTTGTAATCCGTTAAGCAACTAATGACTACCAAACAAAGGATGAAAAATTAATGCCTTACAAAAAAATGGTGGATGACTTGAAACAACACTTCACAAAGATAGACTTTGAGCAGATACCAAGAGAGCAGAATCGAGCCGCAGATGCCATGGCTACAATTGCTTCACTGATCGATCTACCTCCGAATGAGACCCGCTATGAGTTCTTGGTGGATAACCTTTTGGTTCCTTCATATGAAATCAATCCTACTGAGATGATATGTGTTGTCGGTCCCGAGTCTCAGTTATATGGTTCCATTTTCACATACCTTCGTGACAATACCCTACCTCCTGATCTATCAAATAACCAACGTCGCACTTTCATTCGCCAATCCTCTCGATATGTCATTTTAGCTGATATCCTATACCAACAAGGTCTAGATGGCACTCTTCTTAGATGTTTAGAAAGCGACGAAGCTCAGATTGTGTTACGTGAAGTACATGAAGGGATATGTGGTCCACATGCTAGTGGTCCTACCTTAGCTAAGAAACTCATGAGTACTGGATATTACTGGCCCAATATGCAAAAAGACTCATATCAGTTTGTTAAGAAATATAAGCAATGTCAAATTCATGGAGACCTCATACATGCGCCAGCACAAGAACTTCAACCAATTGCGTCTCCTTGGCCCTTTTGTCAATGGGGACTCGATCTCATAGGCAAGATTCACCCTCCTCCTTCCAATGGTCATAAATTCATTATCACTGCCACAGAGTATTTCAGAAAATGGATTGAAGTCGTGCCTCTCACACAAGTCACTGGAAAACAGATTGCTACGTTCATCCTCAACTATATCATTTGCCGATATGGTATTCCTGTTTCCATTATCACTAATAACGGGCGTCCCTTCAAAAATCAGGATGTTCGTGAACTCTATGACCGCTTCCATATTTCCCATCGTTTCTCCATGCCATATTACCCCCAAGGTAACGGTCAAGCTGAGGCATCTAATAAGACAATCCTTAAGATCCTAAAAAAGATAGTCGACGATGCTGGCCATAATTGGCATATCCAACTTAATCCTACACTTTGGGCATACCGCACAAGTGTCCGCACACCTACAGGAGCTACACCCTATTCACTTGTCTACGACGCAAAAGCCATCTTCCCTATTGAGGTTGAGCTACCCTCTTTACGAGTCTCCTTGCAAAACATATCAGTGATGAAGACTATAGGGTCTCTCGCTTACAAGAACTTGAACTACTGGATGAACGAAGACAAACTGCTTTTAATCATCTCAAGGCTTACCAACAATGAATGAGTCTTAGCTACAATCACAAGGTCAAGCCTCGCACATTTGAGGTAGGTGATTTGGTTCTCAGAGAAAACCCCAAAAATCAGCAAGACAGAGAGAAGAAGGGCAAGTTTGAACCAATTAGCTTGGTCCTTACATCATTACAACAACATATGGATCTGGGGCATGTCAGCTCTCAACTATAGAAGGTGAACCTTTGGAGGATCCTATCAACAACATGCACCTTCGCAGGTTTTACACATAGCTCTTCAGAGTATCCTAATTTCAAAAATACAAAAAAAATCAAAAAAATCAAAAATACAAAAAAAATTATAAAACAAAAAAAATTGTTACTTGTTGAAAACTTGGCAAACAGGCGCCTTGTGACACAAAAAACATTGAAAAATCGAAAAAAGTAAAGAGAAATAATTTCGTCCAATGGTGAAAACCACTTTGGTGGCGCCCTGGGCAAGTACCATGGTGAAAAATGGGTCACCAACGCCATGTGTAGAGACATTGCTACTCCCTCCTTCAGGATTCACTTTCATCCTTTCACTTTGCACACACTCACAACCTATTCGTTCATAATAAACTAACACATTCCCATCATGGCTTGTTATTGATCTACCCAAGATTGGTTAGCCATTCATAATAAACCTCCCTTTTCACCTCCCTTTCCATCCATAATAAATCAGATCCTATCTGTGGCTAAGGCAAATCCTACATCTAGTGATGGGTGTGGAACTGAGAACATCACATGTTTCGAAGAGTACAGTTTCTTCCAGCTTCCTTCAGTCTATCCACGCACTATCCACAATAAAGCAACATCTGCATCGCCAATCCGCAATAAAGTTTCATTTTCTCCGCAATAAAGTATCAGTTTCATAGATTCAGTCAGTTTCATATGAGATAGCAGCAACAATGGACTTCAACAAAATCAAATCTTTCAACAGACTCAGACAACATATGGTTCCGTGCTATCTATCCTTTTTGTGAAAGTAAACATTGTGACCACAATCAAATAAGACTTATACAAGTGACAAGAGACACTAAACTTGAGGAATACAGTGGATGTTGGTGTCGAGTCTTGGTTTTCTTTTGATTTTATCTTTTGGTGACATGTCTTTTAGCTTTTTTAGGATGTCTTTGACTAGAGATTCTATCTCCAGGATGTCTTTGACTAGAAAAGCGGGGATGGGGTATCGTCACCTATTTGTATTTGCTGTCTATGGATTGTCTCTTAGTAATGCTATGACTTGTCCAAGGATATGAGGACACTATGAGTCTAGTATGAACTGGGGCATTCTTTGTTTGTGACTGTGTTATCTCCATGCAAATAGGTACAATGACTTTCTGGGTCGAACATATGCCTCGATTGTCATAACCTACTTGCCATAATAAAGCTCAATGATGATAATGCACAAGAAGCTCTTTCACTTTCATATCTTCTATCTTCCATCCCCCTTTCTTGATTGACTTCCATCGTCCTTCTTGAGTCCGCGTAGCCTGCTATCACATGACTGAGTATAATGACACACCAAAAACATTTGCATTTCATGTAGTTGCACCTGTATTACCACATATAAGCATTGCATACATACATATAGATATCACAACTGCATCACATCCTGCACACAACACCTGTTAGCACAATTTACATTTGCATTATCATATTCATCTGCATTACATACATTCACATTTGCATCATGCATACACATATAAAACATAAAAGAACAAAAAGAATATATTGCATTGCATCATATACATATTTGCATCCATATCATAAGCATCACATAAGAACATCTCATCACATAGGTACACATGCATATAGTAGCCACAAAGACGAATCATCTCATATATAATCATAAGTGTCATGATACAATGATGTCAAAATCATATGGCTACAATCACCCGCAGGTGTCTACATCATCATACAAAATGGTACAAAATTGATACAGAGGAACCCACTGATAACTCCTGCCAACACTGTTGGTAGTGCTAATCCTGTCCATGGCATGGTATCCCATGCCACATGTCCCACCCTCATCTCCAATGCCAGATCCTAGAACACTCGTCTAAGGGCATCCCTGTCTCCGTCTCGATCGTACGGAATCAGCTCCCCATCAATCGGTATCCGCAGAATCCTGTATACATCCTCTAGGGTGACTGTCATCTCCCCCATCGGCAAATGAAAAGTGCAAGTCTCAGAGTGCCACCTCTCCACCAGTGCAGTCAGCAATCCCATGTTCACCCAAAACTCAGGCACATACAGAATATGTCTCAATCCCATAGCCTCAATCGCAGCTCGGTCCTCGGCTGTCAACTCAGGTCGCAACCTCTGAGTCGATGGGAATCTCTCCCGTGACTCCAGCATAGGAAAATACTCCTGCAGTCACACAAATCAATCATCCTAGTCCTAGCGACACTCACTGTTCATCACAAAGTGTTGCTTCTATCCTAGTGGTACTCCTTGTTCATCACAAAGTACTACGTGTTTGGCACTCCCTGTTCATCACAAAAGTGCTGCTCACATTTGCACTCACTGTTCATCACAAAGTGTTGCTCATATTTTAGTACTCCCTGTTCATCACAAAGTACTATATCTTGGTACTCACTGTTCATCACAAAGTGGCTTGATCTATCTTATCCTAGGGCCTATGCTTGAGTGAATCCTCTTGAGAAGTTTCCTAATTGGCAACGTATGTTCTATCACAGAATTGTCAATCCTAGCCCTATTTGCAATCCTAGTCTTCCCTAGAGGACCTGCTTGAGTCTATCCTCTCAGCAGCTTATCCAATCGACAGTGTATGTTCATCACAAAACTGTCGATTTGACCTAGAAGACACAAATTCACATTTTTGGACACAAACAAGCTTTCCTGACATAAATGCGCTTGCAGACTGCATAAATGCGCCTATTTTACACAAACGCACCTGAAGCACACAGACGTGCCTATGCTCTGCATAGACGAGCTTGGATGACACAAACGTGCCTACCTAGCATAGATGTGCTTACACAGCGCAGACGCGGCCGCATTTTGCACAGACGCGTTTTCCAGCACAGATGCACCTAGCACAAACACAGACGCGCCTAGCGAGCACAGACACACCTGGCACCAACGCAGACGCGCCTGGACATTTTTGACATTTTTTGGACCCTAACCTAGAGCGCATTTATTACCCTGTCTAGCGTGCATTAATGACAACAATAAATGCAACAAAGTACGAGGAGGTTTTGTGGTACTTACCGGCTCTCCTGCCTCTACTGGCCTCTGGAATTGGCGAACGCAATTGAATCTATGAACAAAAGCCATCGCTGCTAACTGCTGCTGCTCTATTTCGCTCTACACTCTGCTCTTGTGGATGTGTGGATGGCAATGAGGATGGATTTCCCTCATGGTCTATCTTATAGACTGCCCTAGCCCTCGTTTCTCGAGTCAGTCTTCATTATCCCGTGACTCTGTCACTTTATCCGGTCACTCCATTCTATCCCGTCTTTCTTATCGAGAGATTGTTTGTGGTCTTTTCACACATTTTCATCCAATCTCTCAAGGGGGCATATCATTCCCATCTTGGGGCAACTCTGTATCAGTTCATATTATCTTCTTTGAAACAACGCGACAAGCCGCATTGTCTCAAAGAGGGGCAAAATGTAGACACCTAAAATTGTCATGTCTAATTAAATAAATATTTTATTTATTTAATTACTTTAGCCTAATTCTTCTATTAATTAAATAAATCCTTATTTATTTAATTAATTCATTTATCCTCTTCTAGCCTTATTTCTCATTTAAATAAATACATTTATTTATTTAAATTATCCTTTTCCTAAATTAAATAAATATCTTATTTATTTAATTGATCTCACTTCTTCTATTAATTAAATGAAACTTTATTTATTTAATTAATTCATTAGCCTTTTATACCCATGACACATGTCATTCATCTCTTAATTCCTACACTACCTCCCCCTTTCATTATTTTATTATTTCTTTTACCTACCCTCTAATCATAGTCGACCTCTTTTTACACCTCTCAATCTTATCCATCCATTTCATATTGTGTCTTCTATATAAGGAGATGCTTCCTCCATTATCAAACCCTGGCTAACCACTTGATCAATTGACTACTTGGCATAGGTGATCTACTTGCAACCACATTTCGTTCTTTGTTGAGCTCTTGTGCACATAAAATCTGAGAGCAAATATATCAAGCAAGATCAATGGAGATAGGAAGAATGGAGATCCAAACCCTATTGGACATGTGATGGTATAATCTTTGTGATTTCATTTGATTTGCATTGGCTTAGGTAATCTTCATATGTTATGGTGGATCTTTGTTCTTGTTAGGCTAGGGTTTTGTGGTTGAATTCATTTAGCCTTTCAATATTGTTATTATTGTTGTATCCATTTTCACCATATACATATATAAAGCATGATATTAGTTTTAAATTATAAATATGTAATAATGATAAAAGTTTAAATAATTTTTTAGTTTTGTAAAATTAGAAGTATTTAACACAAAGTAAAAGTAGAGTTGATATTAGAAAAAAAATAAGGTTTCGGAAGCCTCTACAATGGAGGTCCTGGATTAGGTATGAATCCTCACAACATGTGCAATGGAAACCATGGCAATTGGAGATTGAGATTGAAAGGGCCAAGTCAAAAAGCAATATTGTGGCTACAGGAGCAAATAGAATACCGATTGGGGTGAGGAAAGATAGAATCCTTCTCAACAAACAGAAGGAAAACCCTGAGAGGAAGTAGAATGGCCCATGGAATAGATCGGGTTTGTAGAGAAACCAAGGACCATTTAGATTCGGTCCACAGGTATGGAAAGAAACAAGAAGAATTTTTTGGTCCATGAATCATAGCAATAATAGGCAATGGAATGCTAAACAATGGGGGAGGAGGAGATCGATGGCCCAAAAAAGATATAGCGAAAGCTTGGCAAAGAAGGGATTCGACTTATGTGAAGAAAATTGGGAGTAAAATGATCGTGCTCCCACCAAAATTTCTTAAATCATTTGTAGATCGATTGAAGGAGTGAGCATTATTTGTCAAGTGGAACAAGTATGAGAGCTCGCAGGAAGAGATTATGACATGGTGGAGAGAATCATATCCAGGCAAGTTAGTCATTCAACCCTTACAGAATAAGCTTTTTCTTATAGAATGCATTGATCTGCATTTGAAAATGGATCTATTGTATGGTAGTCTTGTGTTTTTTAAGGGATATAGCTTTTATAGACTTAACTAGAACCTAGGGTTTAATCCTCAAAAGCATAACATAGTCAGAAAATAAATTTGGATTAGTCTAGTGGGCCTCCCTACATAAATTTGGCTAGAAGAAGCTGCCCTAATTAGAATAGGAGACACATTAGGCACTTGTCTAGGTATAGAAGAGGATTTCTTGATTGGAAATTCAAGTGATCTGGTCAACCTGTATGTGGAGGTTGATTCAAACTCAGGAATATATAAAGAGTTGGAAATCCTATTAGATTTTGGCATATGGAAGCAAAAATTGAAGAACTAAAGAACAAAAATCCTGGGAAATGCATAATGGGAAAAGACATGAAAGTTGGGAGCCCTTTCCCCTCGCCGAGATTAAACAATTCCAATAATGACATAAGAGATAGTATGGAAGAGTGAAGCAAGGATGGGAGTAGAATAGAGGGGGAGGAGTCACCAAACGTAGGGTGTATGAACAAGGAAGTTGCCCATACAAAGCACAAAAATCTAGGAGATAACTCTCAACCAGATTCAACCTCAAAACACATTCAAATGTGATAAAAAGAAGCTAATAAAGATCTCAGGAGCACAAACTCAGAGGTTGGGAGCTCTATTAGGATTTTAGACACCTCAAACATAGTCTTAGAGAAGAGCGTGGACAACAATGAAGAGGAGTCCCCAAAAATAGAAAATCAAAGCATAATAACACCCTATATTGGTGAAATGGAGAATTTAAAGAAAGATAGTGATGTGCTCAATAAGGAGAATTTTTATCAAATAAATCTCCTCAAGGGAGGAGGAAACCTAGAAATGCTAGAGAACATAGATGAAGAAAGAGTTCCTAAGACAATAATGGGAACTCATGGACAGGGGAACTGTACATCTAAATTAGAAGTTGTATGTGAATTTATAGGCATATCCCCATCAACAAACACAAATTCGAAGATTCTTAGAGAAGCTAATTACAAAATGATATAGAGTGTTTTGGAAAATGAGGGGATAGAAGAGATGGAACAAGGTTTACCATTGGAGGAAGGAAATTTATTTAACATGGAGGATGCAATAGGAGATCAGGAGTGTCTAGGTTTATGTCTTTGTTGTCCCCAAAAGAGAAACCAAAATATGGAAAATCACGAGGGAAAAGGAGAGGTAGACAATCGTTAGCTGAACTCAGGCTAATGCATGGTTATGTTATAGATCAAACCAATATTACATCAATGTTGAATATAGCAAAGGGGAAGAACCATCCGAATGAAACATGAAGCTTCTAACATGGAATGTTAGGGGCCTCAATGCCCCTAACAAGAGGTGCTCGATCAAGCGCGATATCAAAAAGTTGCAACCAAATATAGTGTTAATTCAAGAAATAAAACTGAATAAGGATGAAATTGAAGGAATTAAAAAGAGTTTAGGGCCTTGGGAATATAAATCAGTTCAAGCTCATGGTGTTGCAAGAGGTCTACCTTTCCTGTGGAACCCTAGGAAAGTGGATGTGGAGATGATAGCAAAGAGGAATAATTGGATGGCAAGCTTTGTGAGGAGTATTAATAATGGATTAAGTTTTAGAGTGATTAATGTTTATGGCCCAATTTATACAAATAAAAAAAAAATGCATTATGGAGAGACATTGATAATTTCTTAGCAACTATGACTCCCCTCACACAATTATGGGGGGTTATTCAAAGCCATTCTACACCTATCAGAAAAGAAGGGGGGAATTCAAAGGGAACTGCAACCATAAATTGATTTCTGAGATTGGGTAACTCGGAACAATATAGTAGATATAAAGTTTGAGAATGGGGTGTTCACCTGGAATAACAAAAGAAGAGGCTTTAGTAATATAGCAGAAAAGTTAGACAGATTCTTTTTTAGAGGAGATGTATTGTCGTTTAAAGGAGAAATGGCCTCAACCATAATAGTATAGGTGGGATCAGACCATTAACTAGTAATGTTGCATATTATGGAGGAACATAGACCCAGACATAGCCCCTTCAAATTTGAAAACATGTGGACAAAGGATGGAGGGAGAATTTTATGACCTTATTGAGAGGTGGTGGAAGAAGGAGAATTGTGTTGGCTCAAAATTGTTCTGCTTTGTTTCAAAAATGAAATCAATAAAACCGAAGCTGCTAAAATGGAATAGGAAAAAAAATTGAAATATTTTTATAAGGAAAAAGGAAGTGGAGGACGAGTTGAAGATGGTTTCATAATATGGCATCAAAGAGGGTATGGATACATGACTTTATGAACAAGAAAGAATGTTGTTAGCAGAGTATCATGAATTACTAACTAAAGAAGATATTTCCTAGAGACAAAAATCCAGAGAAACATGGTTGGATGAGGGGGACAGTAATTCAAAAAAAATTCATGCGAGCACCAAGCTCAGGAGAGAAACCAATAGGATACTCAGTATCACCAAACATGATGGATCAATGGTGGATAAGCCAAAGAATGTAACAAAAGAAAGTGTTAATTACTTCAAAGAAATATTTAATAACCAGGAAGGCTCTAATTTAACTAACCAAGCAAAGATGTTATCTTGTATTCCCAATAAGATATTTGAGAGACAAAATCTCAACTTGACAACAAGTTTACTGAGATAGAGATACATTTAGCCCTATCCCAATTTCATCCAAACAAACCCCCAGACCGGATGGGTTTCCTGCAAGATTTTATCAAAAATGTTGGCACATCTTAAGTCATGAGATGACATAAGCTTTGGAAACAATTAGAAATGGAGGCAAATTTCTAAAGGAAATCAATAACACTTTCCTAGTATTGGTCCCTAAAAATGAAGATACGAGAGGTTTTGAGGATTATAGACAAATATCTTTATGTAATACCATGTATAAGGTTTTAGTGAATGCTTTAGCTAATCGCTTAAAGCTACTATTACCATAAATTATCATAGAGGAGCAATCATGATTTGTGCTAGGTAGATCTATTTTAGATGGTATTATTATAGCTCAAGAAGCAATCCATTATATTCAAACAAAAAAAAAACCAACATGCTAATCAAACTTGATATTAAGAAAGCTTATGATAAGGTAGACTAGGGATTCCTATGTAAATGTCTAGAAGCATTTGGTTTTAACAAACAATGGATAGAGTTGATATTCTATTGCATAGCCACTCCAAAATTCTCAATAATCATCAATGGTTCTCCTAAGGGATACTTCAAGGCTTCTAGAGGGTTAATACAAGGGGATCCACTTTCTCCCTTCTTGTTTGTTATTATGGCAGAGGCATTGTGTAGAAACATTCTAAGAGCTCAATTATTCAGAAATATTAAAGGGATTAGTATTACCAACTTTGTCTCGAAGGTGACACATCAACAACTTGCAAATGATACAATGCTAATGGGGGTAGGATCCACTTAGGAGGCTTCATACTTTAAGACTATCCTTGATAGCTACACCAAGGTTTCACGACAACTGATCAGTCTGGAAAAGTCAGATGTTTTCTTCTTTTTTCATTCAACCATGGATGGAAAGAGAAATTTTGAGGATACTGAGATTTAGCAAGGACAGTCTACCTCGTAAATATATAGGCCTTCCACTTGAAAGTGGCATTAGGTCATCGAAATTATGGGACCCATTAAAGGTGAAGGTGGAGAAGAAATTGACCTTGTGGAAAGCCAAATGGCTAACATGGGCTAGAAGAGTAGTTATGCTTAGGGCAATTTTGTTTGCTATGCCCATCTATCTCATGTCTTGGCTGGCTCTCCCTATAGGCACATCTAAAAAACTTAACAATAGGATAAGGTCATTCTTTTGGAAAGGATTGGAGGAGAAGAAGAAAATGGCATTAATCGTCTAGGACTCAATTTGCAAACCAAAAGAGTATGGTGGGGTAGGGCTAAGGAATCAAGTGTGGCAGAACCGAGCATTAGTTGTAGAATTAGTGTGGAAAATATATGAGCAACCACATCTCAAATAGGTAAAAATATTGCAAGGAAAATACCTAGTGGATGAAGAGGCAGAGGCAATATTTAAAACAAACAACCCTCCCAGAGGATCCAGAGTATGGAACTTTATCCTCTCGTCAAGAACTGATTATGAAAAGACTGACTTGGGATGTAGCAGAAAGTTCTAAGGCACTATTATGGGATGATTCATGGGGGGGGACATCCGTCTATTAGCTCTATGATGAACACAGAAAGATCGAAGGACAAATGTGAGAGGGCATGAGGTTCTTATGTGCAAGATTTTGTAAGTTTTAAAGATGCAGAGAGAGCTGAGGAGTGGAAATGGAAATCTCTTGATAATCTAAATGTTCCAAGAGAATATTTACGACAACTCCAAGAGATTCTTCAGGGAAGACAAATGAATTTTAGGGAAGCAAGGGACAAATTGATATGGACTGGGGCAAATTCGGGTTCATACTCTGCTAAGGAGGGGTATAAGGATCTCATCAAGCAATAGAA
The DNA here is from genome assembly GCF_030272615.1 of Cryptomeria japonica. Taxonomy (NCBI): domain Eukaryota; kingdom Viridiplantae; phylum Streptophyta; class Pinopsida; order Cupressales; family Cupressaceae; genus Cryptomeria; species Cryptomeria japonica. The sequence goes on along the minus strand of NC_081414.1, from coordinate 214,020,404 downwards.
TTGGAATCAATCTGAACTACCTCTACAATTGTGTTGGAATAAAGGATGTCCACCCAAAGCTTTTATATTTACTTGGGCAATGCTAAAACGAAGATTCCTCACAACAGAATGGTTCAGAAGAATAGGATTTAACGGACCCTTGAGATGTGTTCTATGTGAGCAAGACAAATAAACCATTAACCATCTTTTCCTACAATGTCCATACTCTCTTCAATGCTATCAGTGGTTGTGTGCTAAACTAGGGTGGACAATAGCACTACCTTTTGATATACTATGCCTATTTAAAAGTTGGCCAATTTTAGATAGATCTGGTATATATAGTGGACAATGGATAGCTAGCCCTTCAATACTAGTATGGGAGATCTAGAAGGAAAGGAACAAAAGATTTTCTTAAAGAGATAAAGATGAATAGTGAAACATTACTTGGTAAAATTGAAACTACCATTGTGGAGGTAGTCAATAGCAAAAATGAGAAGCTATCTCATAAACACTCTTCCTTTTTACATTAGGATGGATTATCCAGGGGTAAATGGGTTGGACTGAAAATCCCCCATTTTTTGGGGAAAGGAGGGTGGGATAGTAAACAAGCCATACTGGATTGATAGTGGGAATCACCTAGAGAGGGATAGTATAAGTTAAATTTTAATGGAGCAACCATAGGAAATCTAGGTATTTTGTGTGCAGGATGTGTCATTTATAAATGTGATGGAAGGAATCTTGCAAAAATAGTTGAACCCCTGGAGCAGGGAACCAATAATATAGCAGAATTTAAAGCATTAGTGATAGGACTCCTCAAATGCAAATCCTTAGGGATTCAACGATTAAAAATTCAAGGAGACTTGCCAATTGTGATCAATGCTCCGAAGAAAGAGGCAACCCTGAATTGGAAATTGAATGTGTTGCTAGGAAGGGCGTTGAGCATCATCAAGGCATTTGAGGCAGTCATGATCACCAACATTTACAGAGTAGGTATCATTTTGCAGATGAGTTGGAAAATATAGTAGCAGATGGCATCATACTAGACATTGTTGAGAATGGATCTCAGTAAAGTTCGGTGGGACTCTGATATGTCTTGGCGACATCGAATAGAGAAATGCACCTAGTGAGGTCACATTTTGGTCATCGCGAACTCACATGTCATTCCGATAAAGTCTTTGGTTTCGGTGAGACATCCTAAATGTCTCATTGAATTAGTAAATGATGTGAGTGTTCAAAGTGACAGTTGATGAATCTTGGCGACCAGTTGGGATTTTGGTGTAACATGTGAGTTCGATAACACTCTTCAAGCTGAGAGTCAATGGCACATTTCTTGGCGATGAGCTTCTGTGTTGGTGAGATTTTGGAGTGATCCTGGTGAAAAGTTGATCTCGGTGTAACTCCGATGTTTGATGAGATGAAGATATAGTCTTTGCTGAAAAGCCAATATCAGTAAGACGCAGATGGAATCCGATTAGACATTGTTGAGAATGGAACTTAGTGAAGTTTGGTGGGACTCTGATATGTCTGGGTGACATTAGATAGAGAAGTGCTCTCGGTGAGGTCACATTTCGGTCTTGGCGAACTCGCATGTCATTTCGATAGTCTTTTGGTTTTGATGAGACATTCTTAATGTCTCATCGAATTGGTAAATGATGTGAGTGTTCAGAGTGACAAGTGATGAGTCTTGGCGACCAGCTGAGATTTCAATGTAACATGTGAGTTCGATAAGACTCTTCAATCCAAGAGTCGAAGTCACATTTCTTGGCGATGAGCTTTTGTGTCGATGAGACTTTGGAGTGGTCCTTGTTAATGGTGAAAGTGGATAACAACAATAATGAAAGACTAAATGAATTCAACCACCAAACCCTAGCCTAACAACAACAAAGATCCACCATAACATATGGAGATTACCCAAGACAATGCAAATCAAATGAAATCACAAAGATTATACCATCACATGTCGAATAGGGTTTGGATCTCCATTCTTCATATCTCCATTGATCTTGCTTGATATATTTGCTCTCAGATTTTATGTGTGCACAAGAGCTCAACAAAGACTGGAAATGTGGTTGCAAGTAGGCTTGATCGCATATGAAAGTTTGAAAGTGTAAAGTAGTCGGGGGTTGATAATGAAGGAAGCATCTCCTTATATAGAAGACACTATAATAAATGGAGGGATAATATTGAGGTGTAAAAGATAAATGGTCGGCTAAGATTAGAGGGTAGGTAGGGAAAATAAGAAAATAATGAGAGGGTAGGTAATATAGGAATTAAGAGATGAATGACATGTGTCATGGGTGAAAAAGGATAATGAATTAGTTAAATAAATAAAGATTTATTTAATTAATAGAGGAAGTGGGACCAATTAAATAAATAAAAGTATTTATTTAATTTAGGAAAAGGATAATTTAAATAAATAATAGTATTTATTTAAATGAGAAATAAGGCTAGAAGAGGATAAATGAATTAATTAAATAAATAAAGATTTATTTAATTAATAGAAGAATTAGGCTAAAAAATAATTAAATAAATAAAGATATTTATTTAATTAGACTGGACAATTTTAGGTGTCTACATTTTGCCCCTTTTTGAGACAATGCAGCTTGTTGCATTGTTTCAAAGAAGATAAGATGAACTGATACAAAGTTGCCCCAAGATGGGAATAATATGCCCCCTTGAGAAATTGGATGAAAATTTCTGGAAAGATCGCAGACAATCTCTCGATAAGAAAGAAAGGCTAAAATGGACTGACAAGATAGGATAGAGTGACAGAGTCACGAGATAAAGAAGACTGACTCAGGAGACTAGGGCTAGGGTAGTCTATAAGATAGACTACAAGGGGAAAACATCCTCATTGTCATCCACACATCCAAAAGATCAGAGTGCAGAGAGAGCAGAGAGTAGTCAACAACGATGGCTTTGGTGCATAGATAAGATCGCGTTCGTCGATTTCAGAGGCTAGCAGATGCAGGAGAGCCGGTGAGTACCGCAAAACCTCCTTGTAATTTGTCGCATTAAATGTTGTCATAAATGCATGCTAGGTAGGAAATAAATGCGCTTTAGGTATCTCAAGTGGGGGGAAAAAATGCTAAGGCGTGTCTGTGTTGGTGCCAGGCGCGTCTGGGTAGGATAGGCACGTCTATGATTTTAAGGTCGAATCGACAGTTCTGTGATAAACATACGTTGTCGATTGGATAAGCTACTCAAGAGGATACACTCAAGTAGGTGCCCTAAAAGATAGGATTAAAGAAGCACTTTGTGATGAACATGGAATGCTACTAGGATTAAAAAAGCAGTACTTTGTGATGAACAAGGAGTACTAAAAAAGAGAGCAGTACTTTGTGATGAACAAGGAGTACCACTAGGATAGGAAGCAACACTTTGTGATGAACAAGGAGTGTTAAAAAGAGCAGCACTTTGTGATGATCAGGGAATGCTACTAGGATTGACACAGTTGATTTGTTTGACTGTAGGAGGACCTACCTATGCTGGAGTCATGAGAGAGATTCCCTTCGACTCAGAGCTTACAACCATAATTGACACTCGAGTATAGAGTAGCGATTAAGGCTATGGGACTGTGATATATTCTGTATGTGCCTGAGTTTCAGGTGAACATGGGATTGCTGAATGCTTTAGCTGAGAGATAGCACTCAGAGACATGCACTTTTCATTTGTCGATAGGTGAGATGATACTCACCTTAGAGGATGTATACATGATACTGCAGATACCGATCGATGGGGAGTTAGTTCCTTACGATCTAGATGGAGACAGAGATGCATTGAGACGAGTGTTTCAGGATCCAGGACTGGAGATGAGGGTTGGACACGTGGCTTGGGATACCATGACACAGACAAGATTAGCGCTACCAACAGTGTTGGCAGGAGTGATCAGTGGATTCCTCTGCCTAGATAGAGCAAAGCGAGGGTTGGTAGTGGGATGGGGGAGTACACTAGAGACATTGGTGACAGAGCACACCAGGTTTGCATGGGGACCGTGTCTGCTGGCACACCTATATTATGAGATGCATCAGTTTGTGTATCATGGGTCAGCAGGATTGGGGTGCGGGATGACATTACTATAGGTATGGGCATATGAGCATTTGTCGGTTACATGATTGATCCACTTCAAAGGCAGAGGACATGGGTGCAGCTGTGTTCACTTATATGATATGTTTACATTGCAGCCACAGATTGGGAGACTGGAGTACTGGCGTCGGGTGATTGACGAGATAGACAGTGTGGTATGGAGGTCGTACCGAGACTGTGAGGAGTGGGAGGATGACGCAGAGGATCTACCATATGTATTTAGGAGCATGTATTTGATTGGTCGGACATCGTATATTATTGAGAGGCAGTTGGTAGATAGGGTGGACAGGCAGTTCGACAGGATACATTGGATGCCATGGGGGTCAGGGATGTATGTGTGGACAATGATAGATCAGATGCACTTGGGTCCATTATTGTCTTATGATCAGGCAATGACACAACCAGTAGAGATGATTCCCTTACGTTGGGATATGTGGGTAGATATAAAGGATGCAGGGATGGATGCAGAGTATACTGCATATTGGGCAGAGCATATGTTTCCATGGTTGACGGATCCAGGGGAGCCGATAGATGAAGATGGTGGAGGTGACGAAGATGATGATGGAGATGGCGGAGGAGGTGGGGCGCAGTAGTAGAGAAGAGAGTGGCTCCAAGGAGAGAGGGCAGAGAGGAGAGACAGACTCACATAGTGAGGGGCAGAGGTGGATTGCCTTTACAAGTGCCAGTAGCACAAGTTCCCAGACAGGTACAGGGACAGGGACAGGGACAAGAGCAACCACAAGAGAAGCCATAGGTACAGGGTGAGGGGGGAGAGGAGGAGGATGAGTTACTAGCTTTGAGGGAGATCTGTCAGTGACAGACAGATGGGATCCAAGATTTGGAGAGGGAGACAGGTAGGCTCAGGAGACAGCTAAAGGATACTGAGTGGGAGAGGGATCAGGCTATTCAGCGCTATATAGAGGCTGAGATAGCACTGAGGGTAGGGAGGCAAGCAGCAGAGGACACAGGAGTTAGATACACCTATGTTATGCGGGTCGGGGAGGAGATAGACTACTAGAGAGACCTATACTTTAGAGCGGCACCACCAGAGCAGCGGGCTAGGAGCTTCCGGAGACCATCACGGACTATGACAACCATTGGAGGGAGAGACAGGAGACAGGCATCTAGCAGTGGGGTCATGGGTCCTCCACCACCACCAAATAGAGGGGGTAGGAGAGATGATCCTAGGGCGGGTCCTTCCAAGGCTCAGACTTCGTCGAGGCCAGTTGACTCCGAAGGAGGGAGTTCATCATAGCCTTAGAGGGCTCCCTATGTATCAGTTTTGTACCATTTTGTATGATGATGTAGACACCTTCGGGTGATTGTAGCCATATGTATTTTGACATCATTGTATCATGACACTTATGATTTTTTGATATATATATATGAGATGATTCATCCTTGCGGCAACTATATGCATGTGTACCTATGTGATGCATGTTTCTATATGATGCTTATGATTTATATATATATATATATATATATATATATATATATATATATATATATATATATATATATATATATATATATATATATATATATATATATATATTGATTCATCATTGCGACAGTTATATGCATGTGTGCCTATGTGATGTTTCTATACGATGCTTATGATATGGATGCAAATATGTACATGATGAAATGCAATATTTTTGTTCTTTTATGTTTCTAATATGTTATGCCAATGTGAATGTATGAAGTGCAGATGAATATGATAATGCAAATAACTATTTACATGATGAAAATGTAAAATGTGCTAACATGTGTTGTGTGCAGGATGTGATGCAATTGTAATATCTATATGTATGTATGAAATGCAGATATTTTTTAGTGTGTCATTATACTCAGTCATGTGATAGCAGGCTACACGGACTCGGGAAGGACGATGGAGGTCAATCAAGAAAGGGGGATGGAAGATAGAAGATATGAAAGTGAAAGAGCTTCTTGTGCATTATCATCATTGAGCTTTATTATTGCAAAATAGGTTATGACAATCAAGGCATATGTTCGACCCAGAAAGTCATTGTACCCGTTTGCATGGAGATAAAACCGTTGCAAACAAAGAATACCCCAGTTCACACTAGACTCATAGTGTTCTCATATCCTTGGACAAGTCATAGCATTACTAGGAGGAAATCCATAGACAACAAAGAAAAATAGGTGACGATACCCCATCCTCGCCTTTCTAGTCAAAGACATCCTGGAGATAGAATCTCTAGTCAGAGACATCCTAGAAAAGCTAAAAGACATGTAACCAAAAGATAAAATCAAAAGAAAATCAAGACTTGACACCAACATTCACTGTAGTCCTCAATTTTAGTGTCTCTTCTCACTTGTATAAGTCTTATTTGATTGTGGTCACAATGTTTTCGTTCAAAAAAGGATAGATAGCACTGAACCATAATGTTGTCTGAGTCTGTTGAAAGATTTGATTTGTTGAAGCCCATTGCTGATGTGTCTCATCTGAACTGAATGAATCCATGAAACTGATACTTTATTGCGGAGAAGACGAAACTTTATTGCGGATCTGTGATGCAATTGTTCCTTTATTGTGGATTGTGCGCGGATAGATTGAAGAAAACTGGAAGAAACTATACTCAGAACGTGTGATGCTCATAGTTCCACACCCATTGCTAGACTTAGGATTTGCCTTAGCCACAGATAGGATCTGATTTATTATGGATGGAAATGGGTAAAAAGGAATGTTTATTATGAATGGCTAACCAATATTAGGTAGATCAATGACAAGACATGATGGGAATGGGTAAGTTTATTATGGATGGATAGGCTGTGAGTGTGTGCAAAAGTGAAAGGATGAGATGGAATCATGAACGAGGGAGGAGCAATGTCTCTACAAATGGCGCCGGTGACTCGGTTTTCACCATGGTACTTGCCCAGGGCACCACCGAAGTGGTTTTCACCATTGGACGAAATGTTTTTCTGTTTACTTTTTTTTTGTGTGTGTCACAAGGCGCCTGTTTGCCAGGTTTTCACCAAGTAATGATTTTTTTATGTTTTTATGATTTTTTTGTATTTTTGAATTTTTTGATTTTTTTTTTGTATTTTGTGAATTAGGATATTTTGAAGAGCTATGTGTAGAACCTGCGAAGGTGCATGTTGTTGATAGGATCCTCCAAAGGTTCACCATCTGGAGTTGAGAGCTCATATGCACCAAATTCATAGGTTGTTGTAATGATGTAAGGACCAAGTCAATTTGGTTCAAACTTGCCCTTCTTCTCTCTGTCTTGCTGATTTTGGGGATTTTCTTTGAGAACTAAGTCACCTACCTCAAATGTATGAGGCTTCACTTTATGATTGTAGTTGGATTGTTCCTTGACTGAATGATGTGTAGCTCGAGTGACTGTCTTCCTTGATAAAAGAACTGAGATAGAATTACTAGCGTGTGGACTACACAGGCCTGTATGTGTGTCACCTGAAGAAGTTCGGGCATCCCTAATAACTGTTGGCATTTTTGATGATTATGTTGTGATTGTCATTGATGGACACACACTTGCATTAAGATCATTTTTGTATGTATAAGTTAAAGCTCAATCGGTACCTGTTCCAACCGATATGATGCATTATAGTCCTTAGACTATTGGTGTTTTGCATAAAATGATTACCGATCTGAAGCAGTATGTTGACCCCAAGCGGTTCGAGGATCTCAAGCGGTACGAAGGATCAAAGTGGCATAACACATATTTCCCAGTCTTCATTTTGTCAAACTGGCAACCGGTATTTTCTATGAGCCGGTAATACTCTGTGATGAGTTACCAACCGATATTTGTGATGAGTTACCATCCATCGATTGTTTGACGGTGCCGACACTTTAACGGTGCTTTTTGTGTCGTGTTACTGAATATGTCTAGATGCATTGAACCTAGGAAATTGTATTGTAATCCTATTGGACCTACATGAAATTAGATTCCTTTATAAGGACATCATGTCTAGGGTTTTAGGTTGCTATTGTTGTTATTGATGTTGTTGCGAGGGTTTAAGGTGGTTGATGAGTTAGAGAGAGTATGAAAGTGTAGAAGACTGAAGTAATGCTGGAATACATTAGGAACGAACTATTAAGGATCTAATCAAGCAATTTGTGCTATTTGTTAGATCACTCACTTGTTGATTACTCACATCTTCGACAAGTCTGTAGCCCTTAACCGGCTAGGCCCAAAAGCCTTTTGTAAATCCTCTAACAAGGTGATTCACATCTGTGGATCTAAAATCCTCTAGCAAGGTAGTCTTTAATCGGACTTATCTCCTAACAGAGATTGAGATTCCTAATAGGATCTGTTCTGGTAAAGAACATTGTATGACCTTAACCGGTCTGGTTCCTATTCTATAGATAGTTACTTGTGAGTTCCATCTCACCGTGGTTTTTCCCATTTGGGTTTCCATGTCAAAATCTCTTGTGTTATGGTGCTTGTGCTTCTGTGGGTGAATGCATTATTTGCTATTTGGTTTGCATGTGTGCTAACCGATTTGTCTGCTAGATTGTTTTACTGGTTTACTGTTAGTCTAGCAAAGTGTTTAAGTGCAAAGATTTTTGGCATACTAATTCATCCCCCCCTCTTAGTATTCATCAATTGGTATCAGAGCCAACCTTTCTATAAGTTTAACCACTTGGAAAGAGATATGGGGGAATACACATTGAGGGAACTTACTCATCGGCTCACTCAGTCTGAGCAATCCTATGATGATTTGATGGTCAAATACAAGGTATCTCAAGCAAAAAGGAGAGAACATGCTGAAAAGTTGATGGAGCTACCTGAAAATAGTTCTTCTGATGAAGCAAACATGGAAGCCCTGATTCAAGAAGTAGAAAAGCTAAATGAATCCAATTCCAACATGAGAAAAGAATTGGAAGGACTGACTATCCGAATGTGCCAAGAGCTTGAGAACCGGAGGAAAGCTGAAGATCTGATAAAGGATAAAGATCATGAAATCTCCAAGCTGAAGCAAGAGATCAGTGCCCAACTGCTCAACTCCATGTGAGCAAAGTGGAAAAGGAAGACATGCAAGGAGAACTAAACATTGCCATCTCTAAGAATGAAAACCTGATGGAAACAAATGCTGCTATTTCCAAAGAACTCTCTGAGTCAAAGGAAATACTTGCTAAGTTCAACAAGAGTACTGTCAAGCTAGAGCAAAAGCTTGAATCTGCCAAACCTGTCAAGAATACTGATGGACTTGGTTATTCCAGTCATGAGGAAGGTGAGACCTTTGGTACAAATGCTGGAGCATCAAAGAAACAATCAGCATCAAAGGATAAAGGTAAGCAAAAGTTTAAACCTGTTTGCTTTAACTGTCTTAAAGAAGGACATACTACCAATGTGTGTAGGAGTAAGGCTTACAATAATTTTCCTTATTTTCTAAATGATAAGCCTAGATCCTATAGATTCAATGGTAACTGTTATGCATGCAACAAGTTTGGGCATAGAGCATCTGAATGCAGGTCTGTTATGAACAACACTGGAAGATATCCTCAGAGGACCCAAGGAGTTGGTCCTGAACCTTTTGTGAACTGGAATCACAACCGGTTTAATGCCTTCAATCATCAGTCAAGAAGCGGTGGATATCAAGCGGCAACTGGATGGAGAGCTAATTGTATGGTCTGTCATGGTCATGGTCACACTGCTGCAACATGTAGGAGGAAGAACGACAACATGAATAATGGACCTTGGAGAGCATCTGGAATGGTCTGCTATCATTGCAACAAACCGGGTCACATGGCCAGATTCTGCAGATCAAGAAAGAACAGATCGGATGATATATCGGTCACTCCAGAAGGAAAGATTCATATTGACACTGTTCAAGCGGATATAAACAAAACCTGGAAGAAGAAACCAACGGTGTTGCAAGAAGAACCGGTTTCTGTACCTAGTGTAGAAATATTGGAACCAGCAAACTAAGCATCAAAAAAGCTTAGGGGGAGCAAACGACGAAATGTTTCAAACCCTCGGTTTACACTGGTAAAAGACCTTAACCGGTATGCGATACCTGTCATTTGGCGGAAGACCGGAAACGGTAAAAGGCAAATTAGGGTTTATGCCCTAATGGTGGAGCATTAATTATGGTAGGTGAGGAATATGTTTAAAAGGAAATTTCAAATCATTTCTCACTATCATTTTTTTCGAACGAAGAAGGTTTTCAAAGTGCAGAGCGATGAAAAAGTGATTTGTGTTGTGGTACAAAGAAATCTCGAAACCCTGAAGAAGATTCAGAAGCAAATATCAAACAGTCAAGAGAAGAACTCAAACTGGTGATTCAACAACCGACGAAGTGGAAGGTGAAGTGGAATTTGCAAGCCCTAAATTCTCGATTTCTGAAAGGTATTTCTCAAGTTTTCTGTTTTGTCATGGCTTCCACATCTCATGATAGTTCTAGTGCAACTGTCGATTCTATGGATTTCATTCAAAGAAAATCGAAATATAATGCTTTATCACAAGTACCAGCTGGGGTTATAGTAGAAGAAGGGATTTCAGATTATATAGACTGCAAAATCGAAGACCTAGGGTCTCTTGTGATTCACTCATAGCTAGGTCTATTCTGTGGGAAGGATAAGAAGATCAAACCAGAGTATAGCATTTTGGAGAAGAAGAAACTTCACAATGCGGTTTACTTCCTTGAGGATTTCACAGATGATCATATTAGAATTGTTCTGAGCAGAGTTCATGGTGACAAAATGTACCTGGAGAGAACGCATGATATCACTCCACAAGCTATTCATGTTGTCACTGGTTTCTGCAATACAGGGGAAGTGCCAGCCCTTAGGAAGGTCAGCAAGACGGAAATGTCCAAGCTCACTGGTTCAGTGAGCGACTCACGAGGAATGATTATTAATTCCATCAAGGATGACCTCATGAAATATGTGTGCATGGTGATTGGATACCGGACGTTCTCTACCAGTAGAATTAACTCTGTATCTATTGCAGCGGTAAATGCCGCTTACCAGATGATCAAGGAAGATGCATCATTCGACCTCTGCACTGGTATGCAAAGGCACCTCCTGTTGAATCTGAAATCAATCAAACAGGATAATGCATTGAAGTTCAAGTTTGGTCAGCTACTGGTCGGATTATTCTTTTATTTCCAACGTTACTTCCCAGGAGTGGGAGATATTCAGTGGTCTGCGGACCAACCGGTTACCAAGCAAATCAAAGAAATCTTGCAAGTAGTTGGAACTGGTTACCCTGATGTTCTGAACAGGTACTTTGATCAGTTCAGAAGCAAGATGAGCCTAAGGATGAGGATATCTAGTGACATTGTCAAGAAGTATGAAGATGATATCTACTTTATCATCAATGTGGATCAATGCATAATGGAGGCCGTTGAGCCCAGACAAGAAGAAGTGGAGCCTATGGGCTATGAGGTGATGTATGATATGTTGGATGGGTATGCCTCTACCCTAATTGCCTCACCCCTAGATCCCAAGGCAAAAAGAACCGACACCTATCTGGAAAGGGTTGCACCAGTTGAAGAATCCCCTGACAAGAAAGGAAAGGCAATGCCTTCGGCATCGACACCGGTTACTGCAGCCAGTCCCAAAGTGACCAAGCGGTCACCTGCAAAGAAGAAATCGGTAGTGGCACCTGCCAAAGTCTTCGAGAGAAAGAGGAAGACGAGGAATGCCTCACCGGACTCAGAAGAAACTGTGCCTGAGGAAAAACCAAAGAAGACAAGACAAGCAAAGAAAAAGACAAAGAATGAACCGACATCATCGACACTGGTAAATATTGACATTTCCTCCTACAAACCTTTGACACATTGTCAAAGAACTATCAAAAACATTAGGAGAAAATTGTTGAATGATTTGATTGATTGTTTTGATGATTTCAATGATGATGAAAAAGAAGCAGTTGAAAAAAAATCATTAAGTATTTATGTGTTAATGACCGGTCACCTTCAAAAATTAGATCTGAGACACCAAATTCTTTGTATAATTCCTTAGACAATAAATGGTGCATTGCCATAGAGAAGGAATAGGAAATGAGAGAGAAAGTTTTTGCTGAACATTTTCTTGATGTATCAAATTCAGAACTGTTCGAAGTAATGAATAAATACAAAGGCCTCTTCTTCATGAGGAGAAGAAGACTCATGTTACTAGAAGTCAAGGGTCAAGAAGTGCTCAAGAATACACACACTCTTGCTCTAGAAGCTCTTAAGATGCATAGAGTGGCTGAAGCCAACAAGAAGGCTGAGCAAGAACCGACAATAACTAAACCAGATGAAGTGTTTGACAATGAAGAAACCTGGTTACTGAACCCATAGACACTATTGATGTCGATGCTCTGGATGGAGAGGATGTTGCTCAGGGTACACCATTGGAAGCAATAGGACAGAAGAAGCAGGCAAAACAGGAAGTAAAGCAAAAGGAAACTGAGAACAAAAAGGAGGAAGCAAAGAGGCAAGCGGAGAAGAAGAAGAAGGATGAAGAGGAGAAGAAGAAGAAGAAGGATGAAGAGGAGAAGAAGAAAAAGGAAGAGGACAAGAAGGAGAAGGAAGAAGAAGAGAAGAAAAGAAAGGAAAAGGAGAAGAGAAAGGAAGAGGAGAAGCGAAAGGAAGCAGAAAAGAAGAAGGAAGAGGAAGATAAGGCAGAAGAGAAGAGGAAGGAAGCAGAGAAGAAGAAGGTAGAGGAGGATAAGGAAGAGGAAAAGAGAAAAGAAGCGGAGAAGAAGAAGGTAGAGGAAGACAAGGAAGCAAAAGCGACAAAGAGCACGCAAATGGAGACTCCAAAGGCAACCGGTAGTCAAGCCAAACCGGCTGACCTCACCAGTCCCATTGACCTCCAGTCTGCAAGCGAAATGGAGCTACTACAGAGCATTAAGGTTGCTCAAGAATGCCTTGAGGTGTTAAGGAGGAAGAAGGAGAAAGATGTGATCCAAGTTGCGGTGGACACTCTTACCGATTTGTTACCCGACACAAACCTCCCCAATACTGACTCTTCATTGGCCCAATTGAAGCTCCTATGCACAGTAGTGGATGATCAAGTGCAGAGCTTAGAGGAGGTAGCAGAGGCAAATGCCAAGAAAGAGCATCAAAAGGCTCTCAACATTGCTCTGGTGAAGAAGCTTAATGAGCTCTGGTCTAAACTGCAAAAAGCACAGAAGGATATAAGGAATGCTCTGGATGAGGGGAATCTTCTACTCAGCAAGATTTGCCAACCCCATATGTTCTGTGACGATGTGCTTGCACAAAAGCAGAAGCTTCAAACTGACTTGCAGTTGTATATGAGTACCTTCAAGCTGCCATATGACTCTTTTACAACTTACGGGCAAACCGTTCACCGGTTTCATATCGAGTCTACTAAAATAGAGCATGAGATCAGCACCCGGTCACGAGATTTGCAGGAGCTACAACTGGTTCTACTCCCACATCTGCAAATACTTTAGAAGTGCTATCTTAATCTGGATGCCTTAATGGTGACATAGGAGATGAGCACACTAGATGCCATGGAAGAACGGGTCTCCTAGATGCAGACAGAGAAAGAAGTGGCAACCTCCCTACTTGAGTCATGGTCCTTATCTATGAAATAATTCTTGCAGGACTTCAAATCAGTTTTTGCCAAGTTTTATTCCCTATTGTCATAAACTCTTATTCTTTTAATACTAATGACACAGGTGTTCGTCTGTAACATTCCTTATTATTGTCATTGTTGGCAAAGGGGGAGAAGTATAAATTTTGAATGTTTTGATGTATACTTTCATGTTATTTTTGTTCAGAAGTATTATACATTGTATTTTTTGCAAAAGGGATAGTGTATATGCCTAGGGGGAGTAATTTTGACTCTAGCATATTTTTGTTGTAAAACACTTAGATGTCAAAATTTCCTAAGTGTTGCCATCAATGCCAGAGGGGGAGATTGTTGGCATTTTTTATGATTATGTTGTGATTGTCATTGATGGACACACACTTGCATTAAGATCATTTTTGTATGTATAAGTTAAAGCTCAACCGATACCTGTTCCAACCGGTATGATGCATTATAGTCCTTAGACTATTGGTGTTTTGCAGAAAGTGATTACCGATCTGAAGCAGTATGTTGACCCCAAGCGGTTCGAGGATCTCAAGTGGTATGAAGGATCAAAGCGGCATAACACATATTTCCCAGTCTTCATTTTGTCAAACCGGCAACCAGTATTTTGTATGAACCGGTAATACTCTGTGATGAGTTACTAATCGACATTTGTGATGAGTTACCATCCACCGATTGTTTGACGACGCTGACACTTTAACGGTGCTTTTTGTGTCATGTTACTGAATATATCTAGATGCATTGAACCTAGGAAATTGTATTGTAATCCTATTGGACCTACATGAAATTAGATTCCTTTATAAGGACATCATGTCTAGGGTTTTAGGTTGCTATTGTTGTTGTTGATGTTGTTGCGAGGGTTTAAGGTGGTTGATGAGTTAGAGAGAGTATGAATGTGTAGAAGACTGAAGTAATGATGGAATGCATTAGGAACGAGCTATCAAGGATCTAATCAAGCAATTTGTGCTATTTGCTAGATCACTCACTTGTTGATTACTCACATCTTTGACAAGTCTGTAGCCCTTAACCAGGTAGGCCCAAAAACCTTTTGTAAATCCTCTAACAAGGTGATTCACATATGTGGATCTAAAATCCGCTAGCAAGGTAGTCTTTAATCGGACTTATCTCCTAACAGAGATTGAGATTCCTAACAGGATCTGTTCTGGTAAAGAACATTGTATGACCTTAACCGGTTTGACCTTAATCGGTCTGGTTCCTATTCTGCAGATAGTTACTTGTGAGTTCCATCTCACCGTGGTTTTTCCCATTTGGGTTTCCACGTCAAAATCTCTTGTGTTATGGTGTTTGTGCTTCTGTGGGTGAATGCATTATTTGCTATTTGGTTTGCATGTGTGCTAACCGGTTTGTCTACTAAATTGTTTTACCGGTTTACTGTTAGTCTAGCAAAGTGTTTAAGTGCAAAGATTTTTGGCATACTAATTCACCCCCCCCACCCCCCCCCCCCCCCCCCCCCCCCGCTCTTAGTATTCATCAATAACAAAGTCCTTCAAGGAAGCTCCATTAAAGGTCCATGATGTATCACCAGAAGGGAAAGGATGTGTGGAACGAGTGGATGAGTGATGAAGGCTTATGATTGTGAAAAGAAGTGAAAGTAGGATAGCATGATGGAGACTTAGGATCAACAAGTAAATTTTGCCCCCAGTTATTTTGATATTAGGGGAGATCAACTCTTGTTCTTTTTTGTTTAGAGGATTTTTATCCTTTACTTTGATTTTTACAGAGTCCAATAGCTTTTGATTTTGATTTGGACTAAAGGACTTTTCTTTATTTTTGACTTTTAGATTTTTCTTTTCAAAGCTTGATTTGTGATCCCCAATGAGTAAGGGCTTTTGTGATTATTGTTGATCCAAGTCTAGGAGAGGACTAGAAATGGAATGTGTGGATGAAATAATAAGGCTATGTGAGTTCTCAAGAGGGTTGGCGATATGCTCAATAGATTCTTCGTTGGAACCACTCTTAGGACTATTGATAGCCAAAGATGCTTGCACCACTAGAGGAGATTTGCCTTCAAACTTAGTAGCCACAACACTAGGTGGTTCATACCCAATTCCTTGGCATTGCAAATTGTTTGTAGGTTGTTCTTGTTGACTAAATACCTTAGGAGACAGTGGGAGTTGATCAACATGAAAGATATACTCACCACATCTCAGGTTTTTAACCTTGAATTTTTCTTTGAGGTCTGTTTATTTTGATGAATAAGCTTTCAAGGATTCAGAATCAACATACGTTGAAGATGGAACAACTTCTCGATTGACTGGGATTGTTATTTCTAATCTAGGTCACAGATTGTTGCAATATATAAATGGATTTGGATCAGCTTTGACGGTCACTTCAACTCCATTGTATGGAAACTTGATACATAAATGATATGTAGATGGGACTGCGCTCATCTCATGAATCCATGGACATCCTAGCAATATGTTGTATGTGAGATCGAGGTCTAGGACTTGAAAAACCACATCCTTAGTAATTGGCCCAACTCTGAGAGGTAAGGTGATTGTGCCCTTGGATGAGCGCTCTTCGTCATCATATGCCTTGATGGTAATTTTGTTTGTAGAATTCATAGCCTTTTCAGGATATCCCAGTTGTTTAAGAGTGTTCAAAGTGCATATGTTAAGACCATCTCCTCCATCTATTGGGACTCGTTTTATTCGATGTTTGTGTAGGAAGGCTTCAATGTGTAAAGGTGCATTATGTGGTTGGCTCACATAGGCGTCGTCAGCTTCTATAAATGTAAGGGAGTGTGGAACAGAAAGGTATCCCACCATGGCTTGAAACTGGTCCACATTCATATCAGTGGGGACATAAGTGTCTCTCAAAGTTTTGTCAAGAATGGCTTTATGTGCAGGGGATATGCGTAAAAGCTCAAGGATTGAGATAAGTGCGGGTGTCTTCCCTAACTGTTATACAAGGTCATAATCGGGTTTGGTTGATGAGGAAGTGGTGTTTTTAGCTAGAGCACCTTGCAAAGTGAATTTACCTTGATGAGTTGTAACATTACATTCAGAGGTATGTTCAAAAGAAGATCCAATTCCTTTTAGGACAATTTTGGGTCTTTGGGTAAAATTTTCTTGTGTTTTGTCCTTGATAATAATGGTAGAGACATGATTGTCCATCGAAATGTGATTGATAGTTGAATCATAGTTATAGGAAGCTCTGGTATAGTTGGTCTGCTCATCTATGGCTTTAGCTTTTCTCTTGTCATGTTTTAGGAATGGTTCTTTAAACACTTCATGTTCTTGATTGGATGAATGCCCTTCAATCTCAATGTCACCTCCATCAATAAGGTCTCGTATGATGTTCTTCAGGCGATGATAGTTTCCTTTTTTATGTCCCTTGCTCTTATGAAATTCACAATACTCATCATCATTCCACCAATTTGGTTTAACCTTTGGCTCATATGAAGGTAGATCTGGGATTGCTATTATTTTGTTTGCCACTAGGTTTTTAAAAAATGACTCTAGTGGTTCTCCCAATGGGGTGTACTTCCTTCGTGATTTTGAAGTTGTTTGAGTATTCACTTGATTGTTTGTAGAGCTTGATCCCGAAAAAATGATTTTGGGTCGTACTGTATTGGCATCAACAACACCATCATTGACTGTGTTCTTGTTTTTATTCCAAAATCTTGGCTTGTCTTTTCCTTTAAAGTCCTATTTGTTTTCTTTGAATATTTTGACGATGCCTTGCTCAATTAGGACCTTTTCTATTGCTAAGTCTTTCTCAATGACGTCCTTGAAGGTGGACAAGCAAGCTTTTCTTAGATCATAACCAATGTCTTTGTTAACATTTTGGGTGAACATCTCTACCATTTGTTTTTGTCGAATTTCACAAGAGCATCTGCTGGCTAGATTTCTCCATCTTTGTAAAAATGATGAAAAAGACTCTCCATCCTTTTGCTTGGTGTTGCACAAAGTAGTGATTGATATGCTTGTCTCTATGTTGTATGAGAAATGTTGGATAAATGCCTCTGCTAAGTCACCCCATGACTTAATTCCAGGTGGGAGTTGGGAGAACCATTCCATAGCTTGATCACCTAAGCTCTATGGGAATAATCTCATCAAATATGTCTCTTCTGCTGCTACCTCAATGCAAGCTGTGAAAAATTGTCTTATATGTGCCTTAGGATCCCCTTTTCCCCTATACTTATCAAACTTAGGTGTCAAAAAGTGTGTAGGAAATGGAGGCATTGGAATGCTTTTGTCAAATGGATAGGGACATATGTCTCTCATTGTGTAAGTTGGCTTTGGTGTATTTATGTCCTCCATTTTCTTTTGTAAGTCTTCAATTTGTTGTTCCAAATTGTTCTTAGGTGGAGATCGACTTCTTAGACCATATCACATGCTTGAGGCACCAGGTGGAGGAGGAGCATGCTGCATATATGGATGGTATTGATCATACACATGTTCATATGGAGGGGGTCTATAGTGATGCTGCGTATAAGGACCACTTGGTATAGAGTCATGATGAGGAATGGAATATCTGTTTTGTCCATGTATACCATACTCTACAGGTATGTCATGAGTTTGTTCTAATGTGTTGCCCCCAAATTTGACACAAGGTTTCCTTGTGTCCAAATTTTGAACATGCCTTTGGATATCCAATTGCTTTGGTGGTTGGTACATAGCATTGGCATGTGATTGAGTATATTTTTCTTCATAAGACTTTCATAATGGTCTGCGAAGGTGAGTATCATATGCTTGACCATGTGTATGTGGGACCTTAGGTTTTTGAAACAAAGATGATGGTGATTGAGGCACCATATGTGGTCCTCTATTGCCTCCACTATTAGGCCTCCTTTGATCCATGTCGAGGTGAGGTTGTTGCAAAGGTTGATTTTCCATTATCTGAGACATGTCAAAATCATGAGGGATCTTGGCTCCACTTTGTGACATCACTTGTAAGAAATATTGTCTATCTCTCCTCATTATTTCCTCAACCAATTGATTAAAACAGGTATCCATAATGGAGTCTTCCACTTCTGCTGAATGTACGGAAAAGTTGTCCATATTGTCATTGTGTGTATCATTGTTGTTTGTAGTGTCCATGTTCTCAACATTTTGAGTGTTTCTATAAGTGTCTATGTCAGGTAATGTGGTATGATCAGAATTGAAGAAGATATCATTGTCATACTCATAGGCACTCATGTTTACGGACTCTTGAGCCTCTTTAGCTTCTCTCCTAGATTTTTGGGAACGGGTTTCAACCATGAACTAGGTCTTGACCAAGATGTGTGAGACTGGATGAAAATGAACAAGAGTATGGAAGACCAAGAGTTGGATGGAATGTAAATGAATCTGAGATGTACTTGCAATGTCTAAAGTGTAAGACGAAGTATGTATGTAGTAGAGTAGGTGTGGCTTCAAAAGAGATGATAGTTTCTCTTGTTGAGGTAAGTTGATCTTGACTCTAAGTAAGACCAAATGAGACCCAAAGGTGATAGATCTTGATGAGGAACCACTTACAAAAATGTTGTTGTGTGTAGTGTGTTGACAAAGTACGATGAGGACAAGCAAGTGACCTTTTGACTCAAGTTTAGACAAATGTGAATGTAATGCAAGGTGTAAAGCAATGATAAACTTTGTGAGACCTAGAAATAGTCTAAATGCTAGATGAAAACCTGGAGAAATAACCTAGGAAGCTCAAGAATTCTGTAATTGATTGCTCTTGTTTGTTGGACTGTAAATTTTTTCAATTCTGAACACAGACGTGCTTGTATACTTCTCAGACGCGGTTAAATGACACAGACGTGGTTGACCAATGCATAGACGCGTTTATGATATTTTGTGAATGTAATTTTGCTTAAGAGAACACAAATGCGTTTCTACCCTTCACAGATGTGATTAAATGTCACAGATGCGATTCTATCAGACACAGACGCGTTTCTGGAATTTAGTCAATTTTTCCAATTTGTGAAGTTGTTTGTTGTGACCAAATCTGAATTTTTTGACTGTTTTTCTGTGACAAGAGGACACAATGTTGATGAAGATTCAATGTTTGCAAGTGTTTAGACTCAAAATGACTCAAAGAAAAGTGTGTTGTTTGATGTAAAATTATTTTTCATACACTTGAAGACACAAAAGACACAATGTTATGATGTTTGGTCTTGAATGTTTGAATGTTCAAAATAAGACAAGCACAATTCTTAAGGTTGGCCAGGACAATAGTTGTTGATCCCACATGGGGTTTCCCCCAAGGCTACGATATTCAAAGCATATACTTATATGCTTGACCCCACTGGCTCCACTCTCGGCACTCACTTCTCCGGGGCAGCCAAGCATCAGTCCCCACGAAAACTCCCTGTGGCGAACTTTGTATCTCTACTAAGAACCGTATGTGTGTGGGTCGCTCCAGAGGTCCAATCTCCTGCCCCAACAACTAGAAGGATTTTGACTTTCTAAAACAAAAAGGTGCTAGTAAGGGCATCTGCTCGTGTGGCCATACATGTGACACTTTCAGCTCTGTAAATACAGAAGGCTCCCAGCCAGTAGGGGTTACGCCCTACAAATGATCAAATAAATTTGATCAAATGGGTTTATGGGGAGACATAGTGGCGGTATGAACTAATTAGCACACGTTACCCATGGTTTTCACCATGGATACCGTTATTAATAGTGGTTCAGAAGAGGTGGGTTTTCCTCGCTACCACTTGGGTCATTCTCTCCTCACTAGTAGTCCTAATGACCACATGGGGAGACAGGCCCTCTAGAGATTAAACAAAAAGAGCCTATTTCTCAAGACACAAAAGACACTAGTTCAATTTTAGTGCACCAATTGAAGTCTTTGATAATCTATGAAAACAAGGCACACAATAAAGATCAAAAGAAAACCCTTATCAAGGTCCTGCAACAAAGATTTGTTAGTAGTTTGGATTGTTTCAAATGATCACCCCTTCCTATAAGCACACAAGTTAGCTAAATTTTAAATCCAAAAAGACTTTGTGAAATAGGGGCCTTCGACAAAACGATTTTGCTTTCAAGACAAGCTGCACCAATTTCGTTAGCTAGATCACAAGATGTTAGCTCAAAATAAACTAGATTTGAAATCCAAATGATGAAATAAAGCCTCAAAACTGGATCAAAAAATTGAAATGCCAAAATATGAGACACAAACGTGGTTAAACCTAACAGAGACGCGACAGAAAATTGCAAACGCGCCTAAATCCGTCACAGACGCGACTTCTGAACACAGACGCGTCCAAAAGCTGCACAGACGCGATTTTCCAATAGAGACGCAACCCTGCAATCTGCAAAATAGGATAAAATAATGGTGAACACAAACATGACTACAAAGGTCACAGACGTGGTAGAAAAACAAAAACGCGGTTCCAGGATGCGCATACGCAAAAATGCCGAAAGTTTGTCGGAAATGTCAGATCTGCAACTTCAAATACACAAAATCTACAACAAAAGATGTTAAATTCAAAAGGGACAAGAGTCCCACCAGGTGTGCCAAAATGTTTATGGTGAAAGTGGATAACAACAATAATGAAAGTCTAAATGAATTCAATCACCAAACCCTAGCCTAACAACAACAAAGATCCACCATAACATATGAAGATTACCTAAGACAATGCAAATCAAATGAAATCACAAAGATTATACCATCACATGTCCAATAGGGTTAGGATTTCCATTCTTCCTATCTCCATTGATCTTGCTTGATATATTTGCTTTCAGATTTTATGTGTGCACAAGAGCTCAACAAAGAACGAAAATGTGGTTGCAAGTAGGCTTGATCGCATATGAAAGTTCGAAAATGTAAAGTAGTCGAGGGTTGATAATGAAGGAAGCATCTCCTTATATAGAAGACACTATAAGAAATGGAGGGATAAGATTGAGAGGTGTAAAAGATAAATGGTCGGTTAAGATTAGAGGTTAGGTAGAGAAAATAAGAAAATAATGAGAGGGTAGGTAGTGTAGGAATTAAGAGATGAATGACATGTGTCATGGGTGGAAAATGATAATGAATTAATTAAATAAATAAAGATTTATTTAATTAATAGAGGAAGTGGGATCAATTAAATAAATAAAAGTATTTATTTAATTTAGGAAAAGGATAATTTAAATAAATAATAGTATTTATTTAAATGAGAAATAAGGCTAGAAGAGGATAAATGAATTAATTAAATAAATAAAGATTTATTTAATTAATAGAAGAATTAGGCTAAAATAATTAAATAAAGAAATAAAGATATTTATTTAATTAGACTAGACAATTTTAGGTGTCTACAGTCCTAACGAAAAGTTGATTTTGGTGTGGCTCCGGTGTTCAATAAGACATTTCATGAAGAATGTCGCAGACATAGTCTTTGTCGAAAAGCCAATATCAGTATGATGCTGCCAAGTCTTGGTGACAAGCAGTTTTTGGGTGTAATCTTTGATGTTTGATGAGACATGTTAAGCCGATAACCGAAGTCATATCCTTCACAGATAAAGTTGAGTTTAGTAAGACATTGGAGTTTGATAAAAGAGTTCTAGGAGAGTGTCAAAGTTCGAACTCTTGTCGATAACCTTAGGGACTTAGTGGGGACCATGTCCCTATAATAGGCAAGTATTCAGAAAAGGTATATGCATGAAATTCTTTTCTTAGTAGTATATGTGGTAGATCGAGTAGTAGGTTGGGTTCTGAGCAAGGCATACATCTCAAAGCAATTTTATTATATTTTGGATATTTGGTCTATATCAAGTTACGAGTCTTGGAGCATGGTCAAGCATGGCAAAATTTGCCATCTGATATAAGAATGTAACATCTTTTATATATTTTAATTTAAATACTAGCTAAGGCCTATTACCGAGCAAAAAACAAGTAGAGTTAATACTAACCATAAGTTAATTTAACTTGGCTAAAAAATATTATGAATATTTCATTAATATTTAAAGCACGATATTAATTTTAAATTATAAATATGTAATAATGATAGAATTTTAAATAATTTATTGGTTTTTTAAATTTGAAGTATGTAACACAAAGTGAAATTAGAGTTGATTTTAACCATAAGTTAATTTTGAAGAGGGAAAAATCTAAAGTCTAATGGCTAGTGTATAAACCAAATAAAACACAAAATAATGCATTCAAATACACAAATAAACCATTATACCTTAGCTTCCACTCTTCTTCAGATTGAGCTTGATGAAGTAGAGGCACCCTTGTTGCTCTACTTGATTTGCTCCTTTGATGGTGGATTGTGGATTGCTCTCCACTACACAATGAGATTGGTTGGATTTGGATTGGATTTGAATGATGATGGATATGGATTAGATGAGAGAAGATTTGGGCATTATAGGAGTATGATAGGGGTTTTTCATCCTCAAATGGACAACATGAGCATGTGATGGAAGTGGATTTTCATGATTTGTGAGGAAATGAGACTCCAATTTATAGATTGGAGGAGGCCAAAATAAAGGGTCAAGATTGACTTTGGGATGAAGGGTTGAGATCAATTTGAGAGAGGGGAGCACGTTGATTGAGTGGACAAGGTGTGGAGACCAAGAGATATGCCATAAAGACATTTTTTGTCTCCACACCTCTCAAGGTACATGGGGAAGAGCTCTCGAGTACATTGGTAAGAGAAAAAGAATATTAAATTCCATGGGGGGAGGGAGGAGGAATTAAAAATTCCAAAATGAGAGGATGTGTGGGAAGATAAATGGAAAAAAGGAATTAAAAATTCCTTGGGAAGAGGATGCATGGGGAGATTAATTTTTTTTTAAATTTACTTGAAAGGATCAAAGTTGACCCATGATTAGGGATGTGTAAATGATTAAGGGGATTGATTAGGTGAGTTGATGATGGATTAGAATGCAAGTGGGAAAGTTAGGAGGATGTGACATGAGGAGAGAGAATGAGTGGATGAATACGAAATTAGAGAATAATGTTAAACATGATTCTAGAAGAATTAATTAGGCTAAGTATTTTTTAGAAAGCACTTTAGTTAAGTTAATGAATTAGGATTAATTAACTAAGAGGAATTTAGAAGAATGGGGAAATTAATTAATTTATTGATAAATTAATTATTGGACTATAGAGATAAAATTGATTACATTTGATTTAATTAACCTTGAGACAAATGGAATTAACACAATTAAATTGGTAACCCAAATTTTAGATGTTTAAAATTTTTACTTGACTCCAAATAATATATATATTTTTGGTAACCCAAGGTATCCCTGCGACTTTAGCCCAACGACACTGGTTTCCCATTGTGGGGCGAGACCAGTCCCTGGAGATGAGCCAAGCAACCCGTCATCCAAGCCCATTAGGTGATCCTAGGCCTCAGAGTCGAACCCGAGACCAATGGGGAGCTAACCCAGGGTCCAAGCAAACTCTGCTACCTGTTCGGGCCAAATATTATAAATATTTGATATAATCGTCATATTAGTTTTAAATTATAAGTATAAATATGTATAAGATAAAATATTTAACTACATTTAATTCTTTCACAATAAATAATATATGATTTTAATTATAATTATAATTTAATATTATTAAATAAACAAAATTAAATCTATTACATATTTAACAACATAAATTTTTTTAATAAACATAACCTAATTTATGGCTTAATCTTGATGGATTTATCTTTATGATTATAATTAATAATAATAATTTAATATTATAATATTTAATATATTTATATGATAATTGTTATTATTGAAATTCTTAAAATAAAAGTTAAAGTAGATAAACTATTAAAATAAAATAATATTAATTTTATCTTTTTTGTATAATTAAAATCTTAGGACATATTTGACAAAAGAGATAATTGTTATGTTTTTTACAATATTTAATTTTATACAACTTGTGAAAGTAACATATATAAAATAGGAAATTTTTGTGGAAGGTTAGCAATAAGATGTAATCATGTGTTATTGTCAATGCTACACATATATAATTTTTCAAAATAGAATTCTCTCTATTCAAACAATGTATACTTAAATGAGTTTATATATGGCTATATGACTCTAAATTATGTCAGTTATAATTCCCTTTGGCTAATTTTTTAATTATCATGAAATTAAAGATAATGCAATCCTTGTGAGGATGTGGAATAAGTATTATAGGTTTTGTGAAGTACTTATTAATTCAACATATAGGATGTAATAAAGCTTATAAGTGTTTCAAATGTACAATGACACCAAAAATATTTTATTTTCATGAAAACAAATTGTTTGTTCAATTAACTCAATTAAATATAATAATATGACTTGAGTATGTAATGGTATTTTGTTGGGTGATCTTATGTGATCGTATATAAATGAATAATAAAATAAGTGGATCATACAATGACATTTTGATTGTGTGTTCATGAGTAATCATGTGAGACTTGTTTAGTTTAATGGTTGTGAATACTTTGAATGGTGAATATGCAAACCATGTGTAAATGTGCTTACTTTTTTATTTGTATTCTTATTGTTGAATGATTGTAATGACCATAAAATCTACCAAAAACGAGTGAGCATTTTTTTGTGGTGTACACAATAAGATCATGTGTATTAGTCTCATCAAAAGTGAGCAACATTGAATACCCCCATTATGTGGCAAGCAATGTGGGGGTGTCCAAGAAATGATGATTTGATCACATCATTAAAGAGAGGAGAGAAGGCAAAATCATTGGTTAAGGGGTGCAAATTGTGGCATGTACCCCCAATGCAATTACGTCATATCCATGGTGGGAAGGGAACTCCCAATCAACTCATCCAATGGTCATAAACAATATGGTTGGTTTAAAACGGAGGTCAAAGATCGCATGGTTATGGATACACTTTATAAACTTACCTCATAGAGTGAAGAAGGTTAGCAACTTTAAAAGTTTAGAGAAAGGACCCCTCTTATGATTTAAAGCACGTAATAATAATAACAAACTAAAAAAGTTTTTTTTTCCCCTAAATTAGGTTTTTTGTTGGTGGAAGATTATACTGTCATTGAATCTAGGGCATCTATTAGAAACCATGATAATCCTTATGGTTGGTTATAAGAAGAGCTTGCATCTGTTGATAGCCCATTTACTAATTAGGCAAGGAGCAAGGAGGATGGGGAAAAGGTATCTCCATGCTTTGCTCCTCTTCCACCTCCATTCTTTATTGTTAGAAAAGGTATATCATTTTTTTTAATATTTAATTGTATTCTATAGGGATTGTATTTTGTTGTGGATTCTAAAGAAGGAATTGAAAGATGATCATATGGAGAGAGTCTATTATTACTTTTGATTGTAACTATTCATTTCTTTTGTTACAACTTCTTACATACAAATATTTGATTACTAGTTCTCTTATTTGCACATTTATATGTTATATAAATCAAGTAATTGTGGTTCATGATTGAAGGCAAAAATGTGTGACAAAGGGCATCTGATAACAAAAGAGTAAAATAATAAGAATAGAGAAGGATTTCAAAGATTCACTAATGGATTTTTGTATATGCAACAGATAAGAAGAAAAGAAGATGAACATTTTAGGAGAACAAGATATACGTAGGACCACAATGTAGCTTTTGCACAAGAGAAGCCAAAATCAAAGAGCTGTTTTTTTAAGAAACAAAAATAGAGGTGACAACAAGGAGTGGAATACAAATCTAGTGAAATACCCAAAAAATGAATCTACATCAAAAATTAGTAATTCAACAAAGGAAGCAATGGAGGAGGCATTAATGGGAAAATTCTATAGAATTTGACCTATGAGAAAAAGAACTAAAAGGTGGGTAAAAGAAAAATAAGGAGATAACCTAACAACAAAATGCCTTCAAAAGGATTCTTTTATGTTGTGATGTTAAAACACAAAAGAATGAGACAATATGATGTGTAAAGGTCGTGAAATCTAGATGGAAAAGACTTGTTTTTCAATAGGCACCGAAATTTGATCCTTTAATACAATGAAAGTTTGTGGATCCCTAATATGAAAACAAGTCAATTAGTAGTCAGAGACTATTTCACACAAAGGAGACATTAATCTCTACATATAAAAATTGTAACTTACATTCCAATGTGCTCTACATACAAAAAAATGATAAAAATATATGCATATTAGATTTCATAACCGAATGATTTGGGATATCTTTCAAATCTCAACATGTGATAGAAAACAAAAACCAATTAACAAACAAAATGGCATCATAATAATTTATGCTAACCTCCTAACAACTAGGAAATGGGAATTTGACTTCCAACTTTTGACATTTATGTTTTACATAAGATAACATAAGACAAACTGATTAAATAATAGAATAATAATCCTATACTATAACCAATATTGGCATTAAACTCCAATGCGCTCAACAAAGAAGAAAAATTATAGATAGTTGATGGTGAGAGATTCAATGAGCTTGCTATAGAAGTTGACCTTGCTTGGTAACAAAGTAGGAAGTGGTAGAACCATTTAAGTCTAATGAGCTTTTGTGTCAAAAACTTAGTCAAACTCAAGTGAAACCAAAAAAATCAAGAACAACATCTACAAGATAGTTGATGGGAAGCTTAGTCTCTAGTGTTGACTCATAATAGTGCTTGAGAAGATCAACATTAACAACATCATGGATGTCGAATTACACTAGAAGATCAAGTCAAAAAACATTGTTGAGCACAATTTGAAGAATAGTATAAAACCCACAATGAAGTGGCTTGACCTTACTGTGTGCAATCTCCCGGAAATGACATTTGTCCAAGTATAACCAAGCTTTATCCCCAGCTTCAAAATTATGAGGAACACGATGACAATCCATAAGTTGTTTTTGTTTTTTCTTTAGTCTTTTGAAGAATATGAAGTGTTTTGAACTAAAGCTTCTACACATGTTGGATGAACTTTTACGTCTTATCTTGCTCTTTTTGAATATGCATGGTGAATAGAGAGGGTAAAGATAAGGGCAACTCATATGGAATCAAATGTTAAAGACCAAGATATACCTCAAAGGGTGTGTGCCCTCTATATGAGTGAGTTGCTCAATTGTATGTGTGCTCAATGTGGGTTAGGCTCAAATCCTACTTGGTGAGAGAACGATTGTGATAAATTCTTGAACTTTATATAAGATTTTGGCTCACAACATCTATCTAAACATTTAATTAAGGATAAAATATGTGAAGTTAAGGTAAACTCTCAAAATATTCTACAAATATTTTTAGAAATAGCCCACAAAATGTGTGTCACAATAAGAAACAATGTTAGTTGGTAAAACAAAGGATCATCTTGTACAACTTGAGTTGGCCTAGTGGTGGAGAACTTGTGCTCTTGAAAGAGAGGTCACAAGTTCAACTCCCACAAGGGGGTAGGGTATGTACACCTTATCGGCTTCGGCCCATTACCTATAAAAAAAACAAAAAAAAAACAAAGGATCATCAAACAAAGTCACATAAGAGAACACAATCATGTTGGTAAAAAGTCAATGGAAAGTCACTAACCAAATCCATGCAATTGTTTTCCGGAGGACAAGTAGGAATAGGCAAAGGAATAATCAATCCCAATGTTATGTTTATTAGATTGGAGTGACCACAAAGTATACATCTCTTGAGAAAATGTCCCTTTCTTTCTTTCAATTGGTATTAGAGCCTGTCAATTTGGTTCCATTAATGTTAGGTTTATTAAGATCTAAAAGCAAAGAAACCAAGCTTCCACAAACAATGAGCACACAATAATTTGAAATAGTATTATGCAAGACATAAATGTATGTACATAGAAGACATAGTTATATAGAAAAGCAAGTGAAGTGAAAAGGTAGCAAAACATGAGTAACTAACCCTACATAGATAGGTGACACATCAAAACATTTAACAAGTGTATGAACAAGTGGCAAATGTGCATAAAAGAGGTGTCTGACTAAGTGAGAACACATGTCTCGATCATATGAGATTAGACAAATCACTAAATAACCACTATGTAAACCTAAGCTAATGTGAATAGGTCACCGACTAGAATAGTTAACAATTAACAAGATATCAAATGACTCTATCTACACCAACAATTAATAGGTGGATTTTTTTAGCTAATCTCATTTGAGTGGAAGCTTGTTGTAAAGCATTTTGTGACCTTGTTGCATGAAGTACATAGCTAACACAACTAAAAGGATAAAGATGGAGAAGTTTAATGGTGACAATTTTGAGTTGCAAAAACTTAATATGGAAGACATGCTCATAAATCAAGACCTATGGGTTGCAATATTTGGTACCAAACTTATCAACATGACTCAACAAAATTATAGGAAACATTTGAAAAATATATCAAACTAAATCTATGGTAAATAATTTATTCTTGAGGAAGTTGGAATCTCTAAGTATGGAAGGAGGATTTATAGTTGATCATATCAATGTGTTTAATATGCTTGTTGTCTAGTTAAGTTATATTGGTGTTAATATTGAGGACATTTCTTTTTTCTTTATCAAACTCATGGGACCATCTTGTGATTGCCACTGGGACTACCACCATCAAGTTTAAGATGGATAAGGTGGTTGTGTCATTGTTCTCCAAAGAGAGGCAAAGATTGTTCATTGAAATGGTTTAGGAGCCTCTTATAGTTCAAGGTAGATTGAAGGAGACATGCAAGAAAAATGATAACGAGTAAGAAAAGTATAGATCCAAATCCCATGAGAGATCGAAGTCTCTTGTAATGTCGAAGGTGAAGATTTGGAATTGTGACAAAATAAGAGATTTTCAAAAAGAGTGTGAACAGGAGAAAATAATATCTCTAATTTTGATTCTAACAAGTCCTCTCAAGATGATGGTGATGCTTTTGTCACAACTTTGGCAACTTGTGCATTAGAAGATTAAGGCTTATTGTATTAGTTGCATCTTTCTATATGACTTCACATTAGATTTGGTTTTTGAACTAGATATAAGACGTGTCATCAAGCAAAACTCATTAATGACCTTTCTTAATATCCTCCTATTTTTAACAATTCTAATTCATTGTAGATCACATTTATGCTAAAGTGGAAGAAAATTGTAAAGATAAAAAGTGCATACATGACAATATTCCCCTAGTTTTGCATTAGTGCCCTCCTTTCTAAACATGACTTGTGATTATTGTTGATGCTTTAGACGACAAGTTTACACTTCAACTTATTCCTCACTCCAAAATTGGGCCCATGTCACTTTTTCATCTTCACATACCCCTTTTTTGACCATTCTCACATCCTAGACACTTGTGTGCCAAACTCCAATGCTCATGGATAACACTACACAATGCACACCCAATGGTGTCCAAAATTAAAATATCCTTCTGGTACCCACATACTTCTTTTTTTCTCTCACAAACCCTAATATAACCAAAACAGATAAATAAGGAAAAAGTGTCTAAAACAAAAGATCACCAAGGAAATGAACAAGAATTAAACAATAGAAAAGGACCACAAGCACAACCAAGCATCTATGCACCAAATTGGGATTCCTTGACAAGTGCATTTTTACAAGTTTAACCAATTGGATGTAGATCCTTGAAACAAGCAATAAGCACCCTTTAACATGTCAAGTTTGAAGTTGGGTCAACCAATTTTAGAGACATTATCACTCACATTAGGACACCAACATGCTAGCACATAGACATGGTTAGGTGTGTTGTTGTTCATGAGTTGTCTATTATGACAAAGTTTCAAAATTTGAACTTGGTGACTCCAAAACCTTTTCTATCTTCTTCTCTATCATCTACAACTTTTTTAATTGACAAAACAAACATGCTAGCACATAGACATGGTTAGGTGTGTTGTTGTTCATGAGCTATCTATTATGACAAAGTTTCAAAATTTGAACTTGGCGACTCCAAAACCTTTTCCTATCTTCTTCTCTATCATCTACAACTTTTTTAATTGACAAAACAAACATACTTTCTTCTTCCATTTCTCATTTCATCTTTTGATCTAAAATGAACATGTTCTATCTCAATTTTGTAGTTCCAAATTTTAAAATATGTTAATTAAAAATTTATTGGCTATAAAAATAATAAAATGTTGGCTACGGTCTTTTATCGATCAAAAAAAAAAAAATTACATTTTAATTAAACAAATAACCACACAACTCGATTACAAAACTATTTATAATCACACAACTATTTTAATTTATAATTACACCTAATGCAATGAGATCAGACAACTTTAATGATAATACTTTTAGGTTAAATACAAACAAAGAGAACAAATTATGTCCATGTTCAATGTATCTAAATTAGATACTCTTAAATTTTTATTGAAAAATTTCTTTGAACTAGTGATTCTTTATCTCCCACCCCTTGCAAGATGGAAACTTCTTGCTTCCTAGTGACTACAAGACAAAAACTTCATGATAATTTTTCTCCACTTCATTAATATATGCTATACACAAAGAACACAAATCAAATAATTTATTGTAATTATAATATTTTTTGAATACTAAAATTTAAGCTTTTTTATGCATAATTATCTTAATGAAGATAAAGATTTACTTTAATTATAATATTGAATGATTTCTTATTCCCTTTGAATACATTTTACCATAGAAAAATTATATATATATATTTTTAATATATAATTTCTTATTAAAGCACATATATTTAAATAATAGTCAATTCCATTTTGATATATTTCAACTTTGATGAAAAAAATTGACTTTTGTTATAAGTAAAAAATATATAATATAATTTTGTATAACTTGAATTATTAAAATTAAAGGTTTTTTAATACATAATTATCTTAAAGAAGATAAAGATTTACTTTAATTATAATATTGAATGTTTTCTTATTCCCTTTGACTACATTTTACCACAGAAAAATTATATAATTTTTTTAATATATAATTTCTTATTAACTCGCATACATTCAAATATTTCTCAATTCCATTTTGATATATTTCAACTTTCATTGTTATCAAGTAAAAAGTATATAATATAGTTTTGTATAACTCAAATTGTTATTAACTGGAACTTAGCTAATGCTTAACGTTTCCTTGCTCAATCTTTTCAAAACCAAACAAAATTAAAAAATAATTGTTGAATGCATCAACTACGTTATCAAAACATGAACATGAAACTAGTTGCTACATAACATTTTTTTTTTTAAATTTAAATATAATAATAAACTTTTAAATTTTATTATTTAAAAGAAAGAAAAAATTCCTTTAAAATGGCTCTTAAAAACCAACACAATTTTTTTTTTTTTTTTACTTCTTAAGACTTCTCCCCATTTTACACTAAAAGATTTTAGATCTAAATGATCCAAAAAGGAGTTGTTTTGAAGTCACCGTACCTCCTTTAAGTGAACACAAATCAGGTTTTGGATGGTATACTTATCCTTCAAACAATTTAAGATGATAACACAAATCCTTTCAATTATTTTAGTGTTCCAATAATTTGACAAGATAACATCATGTTAGAAGACTCGTATTAAACATATCAAGCATGAAAATTGGGCGTGCTCTAATACTATGTTGAAATTGACACAATTACCTTGTGGCACCTATGCCCAAATACTTTTCTCGATAGACAACGAGGCAGATGACAATTCTATTGTAGCCAAGAATAATCCTCCTGTAACCATATATGCTGAGCTTGGCATAAGCTCGCCATGCTCTAAAAGGTTCACTACTTATGCTTATGTCTACTATTTATATTAGTAAGACAATGTGAACACACGGGTCATTGTCCATTAACAAAAAGTCCACATTACACCTACCATGTGCACACTCTTAACCATAAGATAACAAACCAAGCTTTAGTTCAGCTACTTAAAACATTTTTTGATGTAAATGTGTAAAAGTACGTCATGTTGAATCCACCATATACATCGAAAGCATTAAGTGTTACATAAATACAAATCGACCCACATAAGTAGGTGCAAATAAATGCAATTGACTTATTTGTATATACTAAATGCACTGTAGCTATCTTTGTGCCAGTATAAGCAGAGTGGATATGTTTTGTTTCAGTGCCAAAGGCCTTCCCTTATGTGCCTAAGCCATGAAGGCACATGCACAAACATTTCTTGCTCGCCCTCTACATTCATCAAAAGACCCTTCCCCGAAAAGACTTTGTAATTTTATGTAGTTTTCATGTTTTGTGGTTTGAATGCTCTATATTTTCCTTGAAAAATTACCATTAATGTTAATATTTAGTTACTTCTAAATAACCCAGGATAATTTTATCCCAATTCTTCTCTGAAGAGATGAATGTTTTTTTTCTGAAACTCATTGACCAAATTTAGTCATTTATGGACATCAGTAAAATTTTTGGTTAGGAAGATATCTGCTGATGCATATGGCAGCACCAAAGTCTAGTAGCTTTATTTGCAAAACTTTTAACATGTGGCCAAATAGACAGAAATAGAATTAGACTATTGATCAAGATTCCAAAATCGGCACCTGTCCTGAACTTTGGAAGCATTTTCTTTTAAGTTAACTGGCGAATTAGAATCGTGAGCACCTTTAGATGACTATTTCAGTGTTGGTTTGAAGTATTTCTCTGGAGATGGTTTGCAGCCTAGGCTCCGTATGACCATTATTTACCAGTTGATTTTGTGAGAGTGTGTATGCAAAAGTTGCATAATAAACCAATGGAGACTTTTTGGTACCTTACATTATCTATTCTCACGATACACCTGTAAGTCTGTACAATGAAAGTAACTACTTCCTGAAAAATTGCAAAATCCTTTGCAAGGATTGCGAATTTGAAGTTGCTTGAATCAAATCTGGAAATCAACAAAATGGCATAAACAAGCCTGAAAGAAAATGTCTACTGCAGTTTATCAAGGACAAATGTAGGAGTGACAACCTCTCCACCTCTTTTTTGAAGAAATTGATCACTTATTGATAACTGACCCACAGGGATATGCATCTCACATTACATATGCTGGCATCAAAGTCCAAGAAGTTTGTATGTGACATCCCCATACCCCAGCATATGAATACCTTTATCATGGTACTTTGTCAGTGGGCTCTTTAGTTAGCTTGGATGCTTGGGAAAGGTATGTTGACTCCAATTACGATGTAAATTTATGGATAAATTTCTCTAGGAGTTTTGGCTTGTCCAAGGTATACAAATTGCATCTCCTCTTTCCAAACCTGCAAAGAGCCAGGTTTTGTTCTATAAATCAAAAAGATAAATATATAGAACACTTTCATTTTAATAAAGGTTTGAGACTTATACCTCATGGCGAAATTCAACTCGCAAATGAGGTACATTTGTCCTATGTATGTCATTGCCTTCAGGCCCTCTTAAGAAATACGAGCTTCCTACCCAATGGGACTGACAACAAGAGAAGCCATTACCAACTTTCCAAAATACTTCAGGAACTAATAGAACTAAGAGCTACACCAGTTAGAATATATTTCTTTTCGCATACCTTGCAAGCATGAGAGAATCCAGACTGGTAGACAGAATTACGAGCTATTTCACAAAGATCGCAAGCACTAAGCTTCCATACCTGTGAAGAATTTCATTTTTCATGGGACCGCTTTAGAATATATCACATACCACAATCCAAGGCTAAAGCTACAGCCTATCCTTTTCATTAAATCCAGCATAAACATGAACACACTGAGATTAGATATACCTGAGCTGCAACACTGTATTCCTCTACAAGAGGCTCTTTTGTTAAATGAATTTGTAACGGGTCATCTGTTGAAAGTGATACATTGAGACCACGAGCAAAAAACATGGGGAAAGGGTTTCGATGGTAATCCAGAAACAGCGAGTTATTGCTTAAGGGAGACATGGCTAAACCAATCTTGACAGAGAAAAAACATTGACTTCATCAGAATCACAAGCAACATGATTGCTTTACTAAATACTCCCTACCCACTAAACATTATTATTTTTCATGAAAGAAAAGACTTAGAGCAAATCATTGGTCTATTACCTGAGCAAGATAATATAAATACTGCAAACCAGGTGACTTCCTAAGATTATTTCCATGGGCAATATTATGAGACACCAGGAATGTTGCAGCCAAGTGATCAATATCACCAGCCTGTAAAATAAGAGAAAAAAGTTGAAGTCAGCTTAGCGCTTCAGATATGTGTATAGCATATACATCAAAACACTACAGAACTGACTGATTAAAATACCTCGCCACAGTGGGGACGAAATCTAATTGTTGTCATTCCCTTAGATTCGCGAAGCTGTTTAATGCAACATAGAATATCAAGTTAGATGTGCTTCTATTTAAACGACTGCTGATAAATAAATCCCATTATATACAATATTGCAGATAGCACGTTACCTTGTTTAGTGTGTACAAATTTGCATAACAATAGTAAGCATAATATGAAAAGGCAGGATTAAATGCATTTGTCCATTGAGCAGGTGTCGGCATGTGCTTCGTTGGTCGCCTTTCAGGTTTGCTTTCATCATCAACCATATCAAAGCCAACTACCTAGAAAACACAACCATTTTAGAAAGGATAAAATTCAGACGGCTAATACAGAAGCTTTCTTTTTCCCTTCAAAATTTCAAATAAACAATGACATTTTTAATCAGATAGAAAAAGATGGTTTCTTTAAAAAAAAGAGATGATCTTCAATCAGACAACCCTTTACTATACAGAAAAAAAGAATTTTCGACAGTGAGAAAAGAATGAACCAGCAAATAAATTAGCTTAATAAATGCCAACCCCAGTATTCATTATAATCCAGTGGAACATCACAATTTAGTACCATTTTACCTATGCTAAGTCTATTGGATGGCAATGTGTTGCTCCCTCTCTCTCGTTCCCTGCTGAATGTATTAATAATATTGGCCATTGTGGAGCTCTCTATCTCTGCTTGTTCCCTGCCGAATGCATTAATAATATTGGTACATTATGGAGACGAGAAAATACCGTGGTGGGTCTCTCTCTCTCTCTCTCTGCAATAATATTGACACATTCTGGAGATGGGCAAATACCATGGTGGGAACTATCTCTCTCTCACATACACAGTTGCAGTCAAGTCCTAAAGATGCTTACAAAGGCCCAAATGAGGGTGTAGAAAGATACTCACATCTTCAATCCATTACAAACACTTACCAAGATTATTTGTATGGAATACATGTAAGGCTGGTGAAAAGCAACCAAGATGGCATTGGCCAAAGCCAGAAGAGATAAATAAGCCAGCACCAAAAAGGAATTCAAGAAGAGAAAGATTTACCCTTAATTGTTAAGGCTAGCAGCATTGCAAAATTGTTTCCTGGAATAATGAGTGGATGGCCTTCAGAGCTCCAAGACCAGCCAAATTGACCTTCACCATGGCTGCTTAGATGTGTTCTCCATTGATCAGAAGGCTAAGTTCATTATACTGAAGTTCACGGATGGGCTATGTCTTCGGGGTTCTAAAGTTGCTGAATCTGTTGGTTGACAAAAGAATCATCCATCCACATCCTTTCAGTACTGAGGGTTATTCGAAAAGTATATGTTCTGTTAAGAATATTGTGGTAAACGTGTTCGCAGAATGGCCCAACCCTCTTCCCTACATGCTGATACATAGGAGGAAGGCACACTGGTTATCTTTATTAGCTTAAAGATTTTGCTGCAGTAAACTGCAGATCTATTTGTTTTAAAATTTTGCATCTTTTGTTGTATCCCCATGGTCTCCATGACGGCATTAAGTGTACAATTTATATCAGATAAGTCTAGATGGATTATAGTTTCAAAAAAGCATGAATTTCTAGGTTTGGGATTTTGTCATTAAAAGCTGTACTGATATTATTTCTGCAATTAAGGATTTATCAAAAATACTGCATTGAGGTTCATCCTTCAGGAGATGTAAATGGAAGATAGTTCTATTTGCAATTTGACTTAGAAGAGAGGGAAATGGTGTGCAGTGAATCTAGAAGGGGAAATGTGAGATGGAAAATATGCAGACTTGGTGTAAAAGCAAAGCTAGCATTGAACTTAACCTTGCTGATCAGAGTCATTGCTATTTAGTATTTTCAGAATCCTGTGCAGCAACTTAGTATTGTTGGAGTGTATCATCCTGATAGTCCTCATTAAAAATGATGATGACTTGTCCATTATTCTCACCAGATTAATTTGTTCATCTCAGTGGTACTCATCATAGAAATAGTTTAAGTGAAACAATTCCTCTTTTTTTAATAAGTTTTTAGCAGCTTGTTACTTGCTGTCACATATATTGAATTGCACATGGAATCCAGAGCACTCCCTGGGCATTCCTGGGTGTACCCGTGAGTACCCAATGGCGCTCAGCACCAGAAAGTAAAAAAAATTATATTTTTACATATTTTTACAAGTAAAAACCCTAAAAGCATCATTTCACCCAATACAAACATCATTTTGCTCTTTTTGCTCTTTTCACTCTCTTTTCTCATTTTGGCATTTTTGAAGGGCAGTTGGTTTTTTTCAAAGGTGATCAATTGAGGAGTGGCAAAGGAGCAAAGATAGCTTGCACAAAGGAGGTTTAATCATCTAAGGCAAACATTTTATCCTATTCATTAGTCTTTCAACAAAAAAATTCAAGTTTTTGATGATTTTTTCAATTTTAGTTTTTAATTTATTTTTTTTAGAAATAAAGAAACAGGTTTCACTATTTGTTAGAATGCTTTTTAATCTTTGTTTTGAGCTTTCGTTAGTTTGTACATATTGTCACCTCGCATTTATTTTATTTTATTTTTAATAAAATTAAATAATTTCTCATAACAGCAAAAATCAAATTGCAAGAATGGTCAATAGTTCAAGTTCAATGGGTGTTGATGCGAACAAATTTTTTTAAATTGATTGAGAATCTTTTTTATGGAAATATACAACTTCCAAGAGGTGAGGCATTCCTTTGGAATTGTAATGAGTTAAAAACCAACTTTAAGAGCTCGTATTATAGAGTGAAAGATCACTTCTGTAGAAAAAGTGAGAAAAGG
This sequence comes from Cryptomeria japonica, assembly GCF_030272615.1. Taxonomy (NCBI): domain Eukaryota; kingdom Viridiplantae; phylum Streptophyta; class Pinopsida; order Cupressales; family Cupressaceae; genus Cryptomeria; species Cryptomeria japonica. The sequence goes on along the minus strand of NC_081414.1, from coordinate 213,982,993 downwards.
GTTAGAGTATGTGAAGGGTCATCTGGGAATGGATTGTCAAATGAAAAAATCATGGCATACATTAGAGAACGAGAAGAAAATGATGCTGCGACTCAAAGAGCAAAACTGATATCTCATCCTTTAACAAAGAAAAAAATCATTTTATTTACCTACAGATTCTCATTCAGTGATGGCCTTCCAACATCCTTCCTTGGAGACACCCTGTATCCAACAAGAAGATCTCACTCCTTCCCGCAAAAGAGGCCCATTGGACAAGGCATTTCAAAATGAAATAATATAATAGACATTGTAGAGGAAAATGTCGCATGTTGCATTTATGCCAATGGCCTTCCTTTCAACTTGGGGAAATCAACATTACAGTGTTGTAAATTGTATCCACATACAATTTCGTCCTCGCCTAGACCTCACCGTGGCGCTCCAACTTTCAATGCATGTTTAGATTTTGCTCACACCATCCACAGACCTACATTTTCATCTCCTTCTTTGCCTTTCCTCCAAGCCCGAGTCCTGATTTAGGACCTGTCATATATTTTAATGTTTTAATTAACATACTTTTTACATGATCCTTGATTGTTGAGACCCGATTTGCATCACACACGATCATCTTTCGACAACTTAAAGGTGTGAGAGGCATTGCGTGCCATGGTGATTAGCAACCAATGGAGTATTTGGAAGCAATCATATTTAGAGAGGGCCCAAAAAAGTCATTGATCCTAGACGATGATTTGTGGGCTCACATTGAATATGTCTTGAATTTTACCAAGCCTATCATGAGTATGATCAGGTTTGCTGATATAGATCGACCATATTTTGGGGAAACATATATTAGTATCACGAAAAGAGAATGACCCCAAAGAAACATTTTTCCAAAGTGTGAAAAAAATCATTCATTGTCACTAGAACAAGATGTACACACTACATCCTTGCATATGCATTATCTCCCAAATACTATAACTCATAGGTACTTGCTTTGCTATGAAGAACTCCACCATATAGAAATAGTTAGTTGCTAATGGGTACACGCAGGCATTCAAAGGACTCTTCTCAGATCTGAAATGATGGAACATGTTAGGAAAGAGTTTCACTTGTTCATCTCAGGACGAGATCATAGTATTTGTGCTCTTCTCTTCAAGACCAACACATTGTAGATGCTCGTACATGGCAGTACCTCCATGGAGATTTGTTCCTCCAACCTCTTGCAATCAAGATTCTATCACAAGTTTTTTTATTTTTAATATTTGTATTGTAGACTTTAGTACTTACCATTCTTCAATTTATTTTGCATTTTCTATTTTTAATTTGTGTTGGCTTTCTTTCCAATTTCAATAGGTTGCAAGTTGTTCTTCCGCTGAACGGTATTGGAGTGCATGCTCCTTTATCCACTCATTGACGTGTAACTAGTTATAAGCATGAACACTACAAAGAAGGGTCAACGACTGGGACATAGCTCCTGCATGTACCAACTTGGATGCACCTATTGAAGAGTTTGCTGGAGTCACTATAGATGATGATGATAAGACACTTACATATGATGCACCTAGTGGGAGTGGCACTGCATTTACTTGTGGTTCAAATGATATTGAACTTGAAGTGAACGATGGTCTTGATCTAAATCTTTTTGATGATTAATGAAGATTGTAGACAATTATTATTTTTCATTGCATTTATTTCAATTTTGTAACTGTAATGATTTTCATTTTAATCATTACCCTAGACATATATGATATATATTATATGGCATATGACATTATATTGAAATTCTGAAGAATCAATTGGCATTTAATATTTATCTTTATTACTACCATTTTGGCATTTGGCATTGATCAATGATGAAAGTATCATACTATCAAATATCTGTTCCTGTATAACAGACAACTCAGTAGTAAGATAATGAAACAGAGAATTTATACTTTATTGTTTAGTAGCTACATCTATTTGTTGATATTTGATGGCAAGTACAACTCTCTATCTACAGATTTACACGTAATGTTTCAAAGCCATGAAGGCTAAGAATTGTCAAGGAAGATGAAACAATTCATGTTCCATCATGACACTTCACATTTTGATAGTTAGGCTGAATGCGCCCGCAAGTACATTTGCACACTCCTTTAATTTTCATTACTATGTAATGAGTTCAGCCCCCTAGACTTGCTGGTTTGGTTCTGAAATGGCCCAAATATGGATTTGGGTCCAGTCCACCATGGGGGCTATCCAAGGTTCTTATCCAACCCTTTGGGTCTGCTCAAGATGAACTTGGGCAAACCTGAGGTGAATTTTGACATATTTCAAGCCCATCTTGTCCTACAGAGGTGAACCCATCAAGTTTTTGCCTTTTGAAAAAAAATAATCTAACTTGCCATATGACTTTGTCCACATGCCTAACAACACCCCCTAACCCTAAACTGTTGATTCCAAGACATTTTGAAGACAAAACAAAGGCATTTTTCTTTGTGAATGCATAAGAAAATATCACTTATCCTTTCTTAACTTTCATTCTTTCTTGCCATTGCATGAGTAAAGTTAAAGATTGATTTTTGAAGGTTCCAAAGTGGTTGGTTTGCTATTACTACACATTTGTAGGAACCTATTTGTTGCCAAAAAAATCATAGAGGAAGATTCTTGTAAAAGAGGTAGGTTTTCCTTAAGTTTTTGGATTTTTTCACTATGTAAATGGATTGGCTTTCAATGCTATTCGCTCACAATGTTGGCAACAAATGGTCTTAGCAATTAACTGTTAATGCATGATAGCTTTGGTAAGATAAATGATTGAATGGGAGAAAAATGAAGTCTCTCATTCAATCATTTATCCTATCGATAGTTATGATGAATAACTTCAAGCTATTAATCCTTCATTTGATAAACCATTCTTCATTTGTATATGATCAATCTAATTAGTTCGATCAAATGCTTCACTGTCGATTATCATTCTATAGCATAGAATCCCGATTTAATATCGGTTACATTATTTGTGTTCACCGATTATTAAATCGGGTTAACCAATGCAATCCGATTTATATCGGTTAACTTATTTAATAATAAACAAATGATTATCGGGTCAACCAAACACCGATTAGGATCGATGTTAATATAAGTTTGCACCGATTGATATCGGGTGATACACCGATTAATATCGGGTGGCAAAATAAACATACAGCGATTGTTATCGAGTGTTAAGACAAGCATACACTGATTGTTATTAGGTATTAATGTAAACATACACCGATTGGTATCGGTTGTTAAATGAACACCGTGTATTATTATTGTGATTAGCAAAGGGGCACGATCAAGTAAAACATGACCGGTCAAGGCATTGCTTGATCGTACCTAGCTTGCTATATATATCAAATGGCATTTGTGAGAAAGGACATCGAAATTAATAAATGCTCCTCTCACCTGCCATACAAAAGAAGATAGTCAGATTTATATTTTAAATCAGTAATACATAGAACAAGATATTATCAACTAGAATATAACTTGCATATTGAATGTAAATTGAACATCATTTACATGGTATCAGAGCTATAGTTAAATCAAACCCGAGGCTGTTCAATTTTGCAGAAAATTCAAATCAAGCATATATTCAACATCACAATTCTTTCAATGGCTAGCGCTATCAGATTTGAAGACAGACTAGGAGGAGGTGATGACTTCTCAACATGGAAATTCAGAATTCAAATGATTCTAAAAGAAAATAAAGTCGAATCATTTGTAAAGACTGAAACTGCAGAACCTGAGACTGAACCTAACAAAACAACTTGGAGAGAGGGAAATGAAAAGGCTATTAAAATCATAGTTGATGGGGTAAGAAACAATATTATGCCTATCATAAGGAAACATGAAACAGCCTTCAACATGTTCAAAGCACTTGAAGATGCTTTTGAGATATCTAATGCCAATAGAACCTTGGCTTTAAAAAGAGAAATAAATCACATAGCCATGATAAAAGGAGAATCAGTCAATGCCTACTTCATGCGAATATCTGCCCTAAGGGATGAACTGGCAACCCTTGGATATGAGATCCAAAGCAAAGAATTAACCCTCATTAAATATGTTTCACTTTAGCAAAACTTTTACTTTTAATATTTTAATTTGATTTTCAAATAGTTGTTGAGATCCATTTTGCATCAAACAAAATTGTTTTGAGATGACTTATGAAGGTTTGGGAGGCACTTTTTAATATTGATATCAGCTCAAATTGGTCCATATGGAGGCAATCTAGCACTACAAGGGCAGAAAATATTAAGCGGATAATCCTAGATGACATTTGGTGAAATCATATTAAAATCTGCTCAGTTTCATCAAGTCAATATTGAGTATGATCTGTTATACCAATATGAATAGGCCTTGTTTGGGAAAGATGTTTGATGGCATCGACTCAATGGTTGAAAAAATGAAGACCATCATAAATGAGAAAGAACAATATCTTAAAAAGCTTTCTTCAAACAACTGCACCAAATTATTCAAGAGAGATGGAACAAAATGACCACCCCACTACAGAGTCCCAAATATTATAATGTTGAGATCCTTTATGTGTCAACAAGGATTGCCCCATAGAGAGATGTTGAAGTCAGCCAAGGATACAAGACAACACTTTGTAGCCTCTTAATTGATCCTCACATGCAAGATACATGTAGGATTGAGTTCATTAACTTTTTACACTCCAACTTTAATATTGATTCTTTTCATGACAAGTTTAAGATCGATGCTCACAATTGATAGTACTTCCATGAACAATCCTTCACACACCTACAACCTCTTCCAATCAAAAATTTATCACAACAAACTTTTACAAAAATATTCTTTTAAGTTTCATTTATATTTCATAATTTAATTATTTTTATTTTATAATTATTAACTCTATAATTTTGTATTAATAGGTTACTAGTTCATCGACATCTAAGAGGAATTGGAGCACATACCCCTCCATCCACTCAATAAAGTGCAATTGACTACACTCAAAAATGGAGAGAAATTAATGTACGTGCATTCAAACTTGTGTTTCCTTTCACACAAACATAGTTGCTACAATGAAGTGACATATTAAGCCATAGCATACTAACTTGAATGTTTTCACTTCCCACTTTGTTGCACTCGATGTTGAAGACAACCTACATAGCATGTATGAGAGAGCCAATGCTAGTGCCAGTAACAATGGCACTATCTGTAAGTTTTCTAATATACCTATACCTTCATCATCTTATGTGAATGTTGATAATGGTATTTTTGAAGATCTATATAACGATGCTTGATCATATGGTTGATTGTTAACACTTGACATTATTGTTTTTTAGATTTAATACATAATATATATCATGACATTTGAGTTTGACCAATTGACATTGTAATATTTTTAATTCTTATGGTGGTTTTGTTTATTATACAATATATGATGCTATGTATATATGTTTCTTACATTTATATGTTTTTGCATGGAGGAATTTGATCAAACCCATGAACTCAACCATTTAACCCAAAACCGAACCAATACCAAGACTGATAACTTAGCATCACTACATTTCCAAGAAAGGACATTCATTCTGGAATTTTGACATGATATTATGTATTATTCACATGTTAGAAAGATGAAAGTGCTTTTATTCCAATATGAAAGACTTGCTATCATGAAACACCCCTAAAAGCATCATTTCCCACAATAAAAAGATCATTCTGCTCTCTTCACTCTCTCTTTTCTCATTTTGGCAATTTTGAAGGGCAGCTGATATAAATTATATGGCATATGACATAATATTGAAATTCTGAACTATCAATTGGCATTTAATATTTATCTTTATCACTACAATTTTGGCATTTGGCATTGATCAATGATGAAGTATCATACCATCAAATGTAATTAGCTTTAAAATTCTGTATATTTCTTTAAATTTTTACTTTTTTTGTATAAACACACGAGCACGCACACACATACACATACTGTACGCAAACGTACCGTACACAAGGAAAAAAATTGATGTATCGGCATACCCATGTCTTGTACCTGTACCTGTACCGGCAACTTAGGAACTAAACAATGATGCTTTCTAGGTGCCATACAGTCTAGGGCGATCAGACTCATATGACAACCAATCAGCAACCAAATCAAATGATTAAATTGAGGTCAACATCCATTAATCAGGCAGTTAAGTTTGGGGGTTGTCATGCCTGAAACCCTAGCTCAGGTGTCAACAATTTTCCATGAAATTGAGCAAATCTACCTATTGTTGAGTATAGAGACAAGCAGATCAGCAACCACTCCATTTCTATCTGCTGGGTGATCAGTGTATACGTCAGATCTGGGGTGTGTACATCAGAGACAGGGTTTCCATTCCATGCGCATATCAACAAGCAGTTCTAGAAACCACAATAACACCAGCCAAGCTAATTATTTCCCCAATAATTCATCGGAATTCAGATATAGAGTTTCCTTCTTCCTGCACAAGATATTAAATCATCTTCAAGATGATGTAACTGCTACCAGTAGGGTTGTATAGAAACATAAATTGTTTTGTAAGAGGACTAATACCTAGTTTATTTCTTGCTAGCAATCACTGACGGAAATAATTGTATTCTGAGTGCATTTGCTTAGTGGTATTGCCCTGAATTGATAATTATTTCCATACTTGCAATTTTTGTTAACATATGCTAGGACTTTAATTGCAAAGCAAGAAGTTTTACCAGCCTGTTATGCATTGCAACAGTTAGGTTTAATATTGGACGGAATTGCAAGGGGGACCTTGCAATTCCACCCTAAAAGTAATCATCATTCTCAACAACACCTTGCATTCCGACAACTATGACAACATTGACAAGATTTGACAAGGTTTTGCAGCATTTGACAATATTGACAACTTCAATCCCATCCTTCTCACAAGCCAAAAGGCCAAAAACCACGAAACCATTGCCAAGACAAGACAAGCTAAAACACCTAAGCTAAGAAACAAAAAGAGGGGGTCCCCATTTGCAATGAGGCGATGTCCCAATATTGTTTCAGCAAAGAGGATGGAGATGACTTTTCATAGAGGCCAAATTGCTTAGGCAACAAAGTGTTTGATAACAAATACAAGTCCATCAAAGGGATGGGAGATCTTATCATGTTGACATACAGTCCATGTTGGACAAACATGGCAAGACATTCATTGAAACTCCCCCAAGTTTACCACCAAATAGGTGCTTTCAACATGTGTTTGAGCTAGAGTAAGCAGCAAAACCAATCATCACTACACCTTATCATTACCCTTGGAGACATAAGAAGGCGGTTAAGGAGTTGTTATATGGGACAAAAACCGACCTAGCTTTACTCCCATTTGCTTTTTCATGGTGTTGCTCAAGAAAAAAAGATGGTGCTATGAGAATGTCCATTGACTACAAGCCCTCAACAAGAAGACCATCAAGAGTCGCTACCCCGTACCCACGATCGATAAATTGATAGATGAGCTTCATGGTGCAATGTACTTCTCCAAGATTGATCTACAATTAGGATATCATCAAATAAGAGTCAAAGATGAGGATGTGTACAAAACAACTTTCAAGTGTCATTTTAGGAATTCTGAGTTATGGCCATGCCATTTGGGTTCACTAATGCACCTACCACATTTCAATCATGTATGAATCAAGTATGTATTTTACAATTGAGGAAATCTGTGCTAATTTTATTTGATGACATCTTGATTTACAATAAGACATGGGAATACCTCTTGAAATACATTGATTAGGTGCTTGGGCTACTAGACTATTATTCATTCAACACCAAAGCATCTAAATCGGTATTTCGTTTGACAGATATATTGTATTTGGGACATAAGATTAGTACCCAAGGAGTTAGCATGGACAAGGAGAAGATCAAGGCAATAAGGGATTGGTCTCGACCTAGAACTTTGTCACATTTGAAAGGGTTTGTGAAAATTTGCAACTATTATAGGATGTTTGTCAAAAGATTTTCACAGCTTTCAGCCCAACTGATACATTTGACGAAGATGGGAAGCCTTCTCTTGCAACACTTCAACACAGATTTTTTGACAAGCTTGAGGAGGTAAGTTCATGCATTGTTTTGGCTATTCCAAATTGTTCACATCTTTTTAAATTAGAGTCTGATGTTTCAAGGGTGGTTTCAATACAAAATGGAAACCCCATAACATTTAAGAGTAGAAACTCGAGTTAAATAAGATCTTTTCTATCTATGATAAGGATTTGCTAGCCATCATACATATTTGGTTTATGAGAAGTATGTGATGAAAACGGATCATAACAGTTTGAATGTATTCCTCAATTAGAAGGATTTGAATGTAGACAACAAAAATGGGTAAGCTACAATCCTATGATATTGACACTATGTTAAGGGAAAGAATAATGTGGTAGCTGGTGTACTTACTAGGAAGTCTTATTTGTGTTCTATGATTAATATATTTGCTAATTGGAAGGTTTTTATAATGTTGAAATACCAAGAACACATTTCAATTGATAAGGTCGTAGATAAGCTCATTCTTTATAAGGACTGGGTGCATCTTATCCCAAAATCAAAGATGAAAGAGAAAACAAATTTGAGGGCATGTCATGACACACCACTAGTTGGTCATCCAAGGTACTACAAGACATACATAGGTAAAAGAGCGCTTTCATTGAAAGGGCTTAAGAGCGATGTTTTGAGGCATGTTCGGGAGTGTATGGTTTGTCAATAGAATAAGATAGAGCATGTACCTCTAGCTGGCTTGTTGCAAGGTAAAAAGATCTTTGTGGTTGTAAATAGATTCCCTAAGCATGTTCATTTTCATGCTATATCTTCAAAGTATAAGGCTCCACAAATGGCTGACTTGTTCTTTAGAGGCAAAGTTAGATTGCACGACCTGCCAAAAAACATCGTGGATGCCAAGGACAGTAGATTGATCAACTTGTTTGGCAAGAACCATTTTGATCGACAAATCTGAATTGACTCCAAGCACTAGCTGTCACCCTCAAATACATAGACAAACAGAGATTATGAACAAATGGATAAAAACGTATTTGAAAAATTATGTTACAGGGCCGGAACACCATGGGTCAAATGGCTCCACCTTGGGGAGTATTGCTAGAATTCTACTCATGGCATGTCTATTGGTATGACTCCTTTCAAAGCACTCTATGATTATGATGCAAATGGATGAACAAACAAAAATTATGAACAAATGGATAGAAAGGTATTTGAAAAATTATGTTAAAGAGCTGCAAACACCATGGGTCAAATGGAACCCACCTTGTGGAGCATCCCTAAATTCTACTCATCACATGTCTATAGGTATGACTCCTTTCAAAGCACTCTATGATTATGATGCAATTTCATTCATGGATTTGATTCTTTCAAATAGTAGAGTTCTTGGGGGTAAAGATTTGGTTCAACAGAGCTTAGAAATTATTAATGCAGCCAAAGAGAACCTACAATATTCCCAAAACCAACAAAAAATGTATATTCAACACCACCAAGAGACAGAATTCTAGAGGTAGGAGACATGGTTTTCTTGAGGTTACACCCCTACAGATAATCTTCCCTCAATGGAAGTGATGCAGAAAAGCTTAAGATACGGTTTTAAGGACCTTGGAAGATCATAAGGATAGTTGAGGTTACAAATGATTTTAAACTTCCAGAAAGAAGTAAAATTCATAATGTTCTTCATGCGTCATTCATTAAGGAAGCCCTTAGATAACAGATCACACCTTCATCAGATCACACCTTCATCGATTAAGGAAGAAGAAGCTACAAACCAAGGTCATTCTTGAAGTACTTGATGAAATGGCAAACCTTTCACTTTAGGATGCTACATGGGAAGGAGTGGAGATATTTGAGCATCCACGTCTGAAATTGCTTAGGCACCCAATTTAGGGCCTTAGGACTTAAGGTCCTAATCTACAATCAAGCATTTAACCAGACCTAGGCGCCATTTGGAGGACACTTTTTGGATGGTTTACCATGCAACAGTTTTTCTTAGTCAAGCAGAGACAAAAACCTCTGTGATTGAGTGCAATGGGATGAAGATGAAAACCCTCTACACAAAGTTAGTATTACACACAATTTCAGAGTTGCAGATCAACAAATTCTCAGATCAACGAGGTTGAAGTTCTAGCTGCGAGCACTTGAAAAAGGACCAATAAATCACTCCACAGTTAGCCAAACTACTTCAACAGGACAACATAAAGTTTTGTGATAGTCAGCTGGGTTCCAACACCCTCAGCAAGCTGCCTATGAGAGACTACTGAATGGGACTAAGCCAAATCTAGGCAAGAGGACCAAAGGTTCAACCTACAGGCTACAAATCACTCAAGTAATCTCCCCATAGCTCCATAGTCCTACTATATTTCCCTATATGTGACCAAAACTAAACAGCAGCACCTTCTACCCACCATAAAATCCAAAGTGACGAGCCTAATACCAGAACCAATCAACAATCAAATCAAGTGATTAACCTGAGGTTGGTGTCCATTAGTCAAGTGGTTAGGTTTGAGGGCTGTCACCCCTCAAAACCTGGCTCAGGCATCAACAATTTCCCATCAGAATAAGAAAATCTACCTACAGTTGAGTAAAGAGACAAGCAGATCTGCAACCATTCCAGTTCTATCTGATGGGCGATCAAAGACAAGTGTATACATCAAATATAGTGTCTGTGTGCATCAGATCCAAAGTTTCCATTCGAAGTGTTAATCTGTGAGCAGATCCTGAAACTCAAATGACACCAATAAAGCTAAACATTTCGCCAAAATTCATCTTAATTCAGATCCAGAGTTTCCTTGTTCCTATTTCGTTATTACACCATCTTCATGGCATTATAACTAGTGACAGCAGGGTTGTATGACAGCATAAACTATTTTGTAAGAGGGCTAATGACCAGTTTATTTCTTCTTGGTAATTATTGATGAAAAACAGTTGTATTTTGTGTGCATCCACTGACTGGTATTGCCTGTAGAGGAGAGGATTTGCTACCCTCAAGATGATGAGACTTGAGGAATAAACCTGCCTTCGCTATCTCACTAAACTGGCGCTCTAGTGAGCCAAGAAAATATATAGAACTACCTACTATTATTCTTGAAAACAGAAACAATAAATAACAGGACATCTAGTCACGATAAAAATATTTTGGCTACAATGTTAAAGAGTATTCCAATCCAATTTTTTGAAAAATGGAGGAGCGCAAGAGGAAGCTAGGGTTTTCAGGTGGAGCTGCGGCTCAATCACGAGGATGGGATCACGACCTTGGACAGAGGGTGTATCGGCGACCATGGTGTCCACCGCGTTCAAACCAGTGGCATTGGCAAGAGTCGAGAAGGAGTCGGAGGGAGGCTTGCATCAGGGGGAACAACAGATTCCCTTTTGAGCACGATAAAGCCAAATGGGGCCATTCAAGGTATCTGAACTTTCCAAAATGGAACAAATAGCAGTCGAAGGAAAGGATAAAGAAGAAACTCCAGCTCCCCCCGAAAGCCCCTTCCCTGGGTGGGATACCGATCACGACTGAGATGCGGTCGGTGAGTATCTGCATTGAATCGGAGGCCTGGAAGGAATCGGTACTATTTCTGCGCGAAAGGGCCTTCTTCATGAAATGGGGAGGTGAATGGCCAGCTTTTCCCAGAGTAAGAAACTGGGTCAATGAAGAATGGGGTAACCACTTTGAGATAAAAACTCTTACTAATGGGTTTTTTCTTATCATTGCTGGTTCGGCTGAGGAGAAGACTGCTATGATGGAATCGGGGCCGTTTTTGATGTCAGGAGTTGGTTTTTATATCAGGGATTGGACCCCTAATTTCGACCCAAGACAAGCGACCATTGAGGAAATTCCTATGTGGATAAGATTGTACAATCTTCCTCATGAATATTGGAAGGAGGAAATCTTTAAGAGTGTAGGGGAGAAAATAGGGAGATTTATTAAGTCAGATGAAGTGGTTGATAAGCTTAGTTCATGCATGTATGCCCGTGTCTGTGTCATGTGGAAGCCGCATCATGGGCTCCCAAAGGTTGTTGAAATGAGGTCTCCAGAAGGAGTATGGAGACAAGATATAGAAATCGAAGAAATCATAGTCAAATGTAAGATTTGTAAAGAATGGGGCCATGAGGATCGAGATTGTTTGACTGGGCAAAAGGGTAAAGGAAAGGCAGATCATGCTTTGGAGGAGCAGCTATTAGTTGGTTCGGTAGCAGACCAGAGCTTGGGAAATATCAATCTGAGTTTTGCTTCGGAGGCCACAAGGGATGAGGTTATTCGCCATTGTTCAGATATGCAAGTAGGGGTGGAAGAACTTTTTGACTCCAACCCAGGTCAAGAGAAGCTGCATCAGGCCGCTGTGTTGGATGGAGATAAGTCTGCTGTGCTGGTGTCGGGTGGATTGTCTGAGCAGGTCGTTGAGTTTTCTCAGAATCAAGGAATTCGTTTGGGAGAAGAGAAAGAGGATCAAGTGTGCAAGGGCAGCGGTTGGGGAGGTGGTTCTCGATTTGAAGGGAAGCTGATGGAGGTAGGATTTGGGCCCGTTTTACAGGATAGTGAATTCGAGGGAGGTTATCCATCACAGCATAGGTTCTACAACACCTCGGTGGATGGGCTGAAGGGTCAGGAGATGGGTGAAAGTGCTAAGTCCCTGGTAGTGGCAGAGGATCCTAGTGTGAATGCGGATGGTAACATAATTAGATTCAAGGACATTCACATGTCCCCAAGCAAGGGAAATGGAGTAGCAGGAGAGATGGAGTCTGAGGAGGAGGAAGGATTAAGTGATGATTCTTTGGGACTGTCGGCAGAAGTAGGGGAGACAGAAGTTCGGACTATCAAACAGTCTAAATTAAACCCACCTAAGTCTAAAGGGAACTTGAGAGGAAGAAAGAATAGGCAGAGATTGCTTGAGGAAGCAGGCAACATGAAGGGCCAGACAAGGCTTCTAAGATCCAGGAGAGACTTATTCTCTCTTGGGCAGCAATGAAGTTCCTAACCTGGAATGTCAGGGGCTGCAATGCCCCTGACAAGCGACATATGGTCAAAAGAGGTTTTGATCAGGCCAAGCCGGAAGTAATTTGTATTCAGGAGACTAAGTTGGGTCGTGATGCTGCTGCTTGCATTTTCGGGGTTAGGCAGAAATGGTCGGGTCACTTTGTGGATTCAGATGGGGCGTCAGGTGGTCTGGGCATTCTGTGGAATCCTTTGGCTGTTCATGTGGAAGTTGCGTCAAGCTCTAAGTATTGGCAGATGGTTAAAGTGATTTCAAAGACTATGAATTTCTCTTGTTTTCTCGTTCGTGTCTATGGGCCGACTTTGGCTATAGATAAGTGTAAATTATGGGAGGATGTCTCCAGGCGCCTAGAGGAAGTGAGGCCCTTTTTAGCCATTGTTGTTGGAGATTTCAACGCCACCCTCTCTTCCTCTGAGAAGCGTGGAGGGGTGAGGAGACTGAGTTGGTCGCAATTAGACTTCCAATCCTTTGTTAACGAGAATGCTCTTTTAGAAATGGTTGCTAAAGGAGGGGATTTCACTTGGACTAATAGGCGTAGAGGTTTTTCCAATATTGCTGAGAAATTGGATAGATTCTTCCTCGTAGGAGATTGGAGTGTTGCCCCTGTTGTTTTTGAGGCCGAGGTACTTGCCATCTCAGGGTCAGATCATTTTCTGATCTCCTTGGCTGTGCAGAATGATGCTGTTCCAATTCGATGTCCCTTCAAGGTGGAAAAGATGTGGCTTAGGGAACCGAGTTTTAAAGAGCTTGTAGTGGGGTGGTGGAAGGAGGCCCCAGTGGTGGAAGGGTTCTTGGCCTATCAGTTTTTCAAAAAGCTTAGTTTTGTGAAGCAGAAATTAAAATCTTGGAATAGGGAGGTGTTTGGTAATATTTTTGATGAAAAGAGAAGACTCAAAGGAGATCTGGGGGCCTTAAATGCTAAAGTCATGGCAGAAGGAATGGATGAAGTGGACTTCCTTGCGGAGAAAGACCTTCTTAGCAGGTATGGAGAAGTTTTGCAAAGGGAGGAGATCTATTGGAAACAAAAGTCGCGTGTAAATTGGCTGTAAGTGGGTGATAGAAATACGAAATTCTTTCATAGTTTGGTGAAAGCTAGGCTAAGTCTTAACAAAATTCTTTCGTTGAGGCTTGCGGATGGTTTGATTACTGAAGACCCAGATCGTATAGGTAAAGAGGTTGTGGGTTTCTTTGAAAATTTGTGGAGGAGTAGTGGGATCGTTCAGTCGGGGGTTCAAATGGAGCTTCTGGAGCTGATCCCTCCCTTAGTTTCCAGGGAGGACAACTCCGTGTTGGAGGAGCCTGTTTCACTGAAGGAAGTTAAAGTTGCGATGTTTGGATTAGGTGGGGAGAAAGCACCAGGCCCAAATGGGTTTCAAGCGTTCTTTTTTCAATCCTTCTGGGAAGTGCTTGGTGAGGAGTTGCTGGCAGTGGTTGAAGAGTCTAGGTCCAGAGGCTTTGTTTTGAAGGAATTCAACTGTACGTTGGTGGTGCCTATTCCTAAAAAGGCCAAGCCGGCTGGGATGGAGGAGTTTCGTCCTATTTCATTGTGCAACACCATCTACAAAATCATTTCAAAAGTTGCTGCCAACAGACTTAAGTTAATTCTTGATAAGTTGATCTCCTGTGAGCAAAGTGGTTTTACCCCTGGAAGGAATATTGTGGATGGGGTGATTGTGGCCCATGAAGCTATTCATACGGCTATGAAGGGTAGACAGAGGAGAATGATTTTAAAGCTTGATATCTGTTGACGTGTTTTTTGTACACCATCATACACAGAATAAAATACCAATAGGCATCTTATCCTCTCTTGAGAAAATAGTCTCTAACTGCTGAAGATTCGCGTAAAGGATCAGTTAGGTAGACTCCAAGGTTCTTTTAGTGGGGTCTCCACGTGTGGACAAGCTTTTTTAGTGGTATGATGTGATTTGCTGTTTCCTCCAAGGGGTCTTACGTATTCAAAGCTCGAAGATTTTACTAAACTAAAAGGAATTTTCAAAAAAAGCAAAAAGATAGGGTTTAAGAGGTCTAATCTAGCCTAACCCTATGAATGACTTAGCATGGACGAGATTTGGCAAGACTCAACCAACTTCAATTTTGCCATAAGATAACAACTCAATTGAAATTAGTGCGACCTTCTAAGGTAATATAATGATATTCAATGCATCAAAGACCAAGGACACTACTACGAAGGTACATATCCAAGACACAATGATAATTGAAGATTAAGGACTCAAAGTGTTCTCCAGTCGACCACGCAAGGCGTTCCTACAATCAGCAAGAAGCTAGTGGTTTGGATTGTGAATCCTACCAAATATCAAATCTCACACTTAGTCTTTCAAATTAACAAACTACTTCGATTGAGCACGATTCAAGTGTATCAAACAACCATGAAGATAACTCAAGAAATTTGCAACAAAACACCATAACTTCAATATTTTATTGATTTCCAAGTCATCATGTACAACAATTGCTTGAATTTCTCTCTTCAAGACTCAATCTTGCTACAAAATAAAATTGCTTCTAGCTTTAATCTCTCTTCTCTATTACATCAACCATCTCTATTGAAATGAAAAATGGGGGTATATATAGCATCCCCAGTTACAATGAAAGGTCCAGATTGAAAGTAAATCAACGGACAAGATCATGACACCTAAACCCTAATTAGGGTTTGTTACAAATGACCTCCTTTTTACTGAACAATATTAAATACATAGCCAAATATTAAATTTGGCACAAAAACCTAGGAGGTATCAACCAATGACAAATAAGATGTCATGTCATCTGTAACAACCTTTCATCTAGAATCTTATTCCCTTTCCAATTCTCTTTCTTAGCATACGCAATGAATTTTGTCACGATTCCTTCGATTTCTGTGATTGGAATCTCGGGAAGATTCTTGATACTCTCTTCTAAGTGGATGATCTGATCGAATGCATCTAGAAGAGCTGCGTCCCAAGTAGGTTCAAGTTCCTTTGTTCTATCAATCAGGAGCATGGTGGCATACATCTGATCATACTGTTCATCTGTAACATCTGCGTCCTTGCGAAAGATGATCTTGATTCTATCCTCAAATTCTTGTATATCCACATCTGTCTCGACCTCGATCCTTCTGCCAAGAATGGTACGAAGTACCTCAAATACTCTGTCCTGGATCGGGTTGATCACCTCCTCAACTTGACCACATCTAACACTGATGTCCTCGAAGAGAACACTCTTTATATGGAGTAAGGTTGACCACTGGAACAAACTGTGAGAATCACCCTCCAAGATCCTCTCCTGCGCTAAAATTCTTCTGGATGTATGTCTTATTACTTTCAAGACAGGGATGACAACGTCCTTGGTATGGGCAAATGCAGCTACTGTTGCCATCAATCTGTGGATTATCTCAAGAACTTGGATAGCCTGATGAATAATCTTCGTCATCCTTGTAACAAACTCCTATGGCCACTGTATAAGATCTATCCATCCAACTACATGTACGCTGGACCAGGTTCCTGAATCTTTCTGCTTCATTGATCGATTGAAGGGGCAATGCCTGCACTGGTGATCTAACTAGATCCTGACGTCCCAAAGGTTCATTGATGTGACTGAAATATGCCCTCCATGCACCGACCTCTCTCTCAAGCTTTCTATTCTTTTCCACTTCTTCTCTAAGCTTGTCCTTCAATGCCTCAAATGTGTCGGTGGCATCATCTAAAGTTTGCTCTGCTGTGGATGGTCCTAACTCAAAAGTCTGTATATCATATTCCTCTGCTAGGATCTCACCCTCATATTTGTCTGCTGCCGGTGTAGCTATCTGCAGTTTTCTGGATCCAGTCTCATCTCGAATCATCTTGGACATCTTGGTAGCCTTCTTCTTTTCTGTTACTTCATGTGAGCGTCCAACAAGGCTCTCTAAATCAATTGCATTGTCCTCGTCCTCTACTACGATCACCTTAGTCAATCTTTCCTTCAACCAATCTGGGATATTTGATCTTGTCTCTTGAACTTGAATTTCTTTATGTACTATTTCTTCTTGTCTGGGAGGAGATGTTATTTCATTATCTTCTTCTAACTCATAGTCTTGGAGAGATCCATCTAACGAAACATGCTGTGCCTGCCCTTCCTCCTGCCTGTCATTCTGTACCATCGACTCCATGGACTCTTCCACTCGAACTGTTCTATCCTCTGGTCTGGAAGAAGTACCTGGTGTTTGATCTTTGTTGGCACCTTGCTTTTTCTTGGAAGGCTCTTTCTTTTCTGATCTTTCCTTTCTCTTCGAACCTCTCGGATGGAGATTGCCCTCACTGGCACATCGAAGGTTACCTTCACCTGAATTCCTAGGATTAGGATTGCCTTCACTCACACTTGCTCCACCTTCGGCTGGTTTCTCTTCCAAAGTAAAAGACATAGCTATGCCTTGTTCTCTCAACTTCTGATGCTGAACGTCTACCCATCTGCGAGTACAAGACAAGATTGGTGCCATCAAATCATCTAAATCCACGACCTCGGGCTCATTCCAATCCAACCTTATTGTTTTGCTTTCTCTATCATAGGAAGACTGGATGTGCCTGCCATTGTCCTGAGCTTGGTCGGCCACTCTGTAAATCCTGCATTTCCTGATGAAATCCAAAGGTAATCTAGAATGTATCTTTCGTTTCACTTCGAGATCATCTAGGAGGTTCATCATAAAATCTTCAATTTGGTGCTCATGTTTAAATCTTCTGCCAACTGTCTCCTCTAAATGTCCATGTGGATCAAAACTATTTCTCCAAGCAAAAGAAGAAAAAGAATACAAGGCTAACTCCTTCTCTGCGTCATCCATGGCTAAGACATTAGGACATACCTCAACTGAATTACCCAAAATGATAGGTACTTGAACTCCATTCTGATGTCTGTGTCTGAATGCGCATATGCTGCTAACTGCCTTGTTACTTCAAGTAACACAATTCTGTCTGTCGGATATCTCGGCAACATGTATGGAGGTAAAGGACATCCATGCACTCTAATGTAAGTGAACTTGGGAAACTGAATGAACCAAGCACCGTACCTCTTGATGAATTCCTGGGCATCCTGAGATAATCTATTGTGAATCCCACCTTGCAACGTCCTCGTGATGTTCATCGTGAAGGTATCATTAACTAACTTGTAGTTTTTTCCTGGCGGATGATGCAAGTAGGCATAGGATTCACAAGCTCTGACCTCGCCGGGTCCTCTTCCAATCACTCCTCTGTGAGGCAGTCCTGCGTACTCAACACTCCTGATCAAAGCATAGATGACGTATGAACTCATGTGGAAGGACTTAGTAGCCCTGAGTCTCCTCAACTGTACGTCTAAGCAATGGCTAATCATCCTAGCCCAATGTATTGTACCTTTACCCTGAACAATCACCTGGATGAAGTAGAACATCCACTTCTCAAAATAGAAGGCATGAGATGCTCCCGTAACTCGGTTAAGCATGGTAATCAAATCTCTGTACCTGAACTCCATTCTAAACATCCACTTCTCAAAATAGAACATCCACTTCTCAAAATAATAGGTACCTGAACTCCATTCTGATGTCTGTGTCTGAATGCCTTCACATATGCTGCCAACTGCCTTGTTACTTCAAGTAACACAATTCTTTCTGTCGGGTACCTCGGCAACATGTATGGGGGTAAAGGACATCCATGCACTCTAATGTAAGTGAACTTGGGAAACTGAATGAACCAAGCACCGTACCTCTTGATGAATTCCTGGGCATCCTGAGATAATCTGTTGTGAATCCCTCCTTGCAACGTCCTTGTGATGTTCATCGTGAAAGTATCATTAACTAACTTGTAGTTTTTCCCTGGCGGATGATGCAAGTAGGCATAGGATTCACAAGCTCTGACCTCGCCGGGTTCTCTTCCAATCATTCCTCTGTGAGGTAGTCCTGCGTACTCAACACTCCTGATCAAAGCATAAATGACGTATGAACTCATGTGGAAGGACTTAGTAGCCCTGAGTCTCCTCAACTGTACGTCTAAGCAATGGCTAATCATCCTAGCCCAATGTATCGTACCCTTTCCTTGAACAATCACCTGGATGAAGTAAAACATCCACTTCTCAAAATAGAAGGCATGAGGTGCTCCTGTAACTCTGTTGAGCATAGTAATCAAATCTTTGTATTCCTCCTGGAAATCAATTCTGTGCGGTGTGTTCGGTACCTTGCTTAGACGGGGACGACTCTTAAGTAGCCAGTTCTTGTTGATTATGCTTAGGCAAGCATCTGGATCATCATCGTACACTGATCTGGCTCCTTCAATGCTCTTATATATCATGTCCCTGTGCTCTGGAAGATGGAAAGCTTCACTTATAGCTTCCTCTGAAAGGTACGCTAAAGTGTTTCCCTCATTGGACACAATTGTCCTGGACTGTGGATTGTAGTGACGGGCACACTCGATCATCAACTCCTGGCACTGAATAGCTGGAGGAAAACCGGCCGCCTTAATGATGCCACTCTCTATTATTCTCCGGGCGACAGGTGATGGCTTGCCAATGTAAGGGACCTCTCGAAACTTCTTCATGCTAAAGTTCCCCAAGTTTGTATCTCCAATGTTGCTCCACTTCGACACGATCTTGGTCTCCACTTCTTCGGTCTTCTGATCTTCTTTCATGAGAGCTGAGCGGCTGGTGGATGCTCCCGCCTTCGGGGTCGCCATACCTACACAACATTTCATTATAAGAACTATATTTTGCAATGAATAACGTTGATTAGAGAGATAAAGTTCTTAGGAAACCTCATGATAAGTCTTTAGAGTTATCATTTCCTAAAAACGAAAGATTGAGCAAAGAGATTCAAAATTCAAAACTTCAAAACTTAAAATATGACGATCAACAAATAAAGCAATAAAAAACAAATCGCCATACCTCAATAGAGAGCTAACTCTAGAATGCAAAAAGACAAAATTCGCCTAGGCAAAATTGATGTATAAATAATCTTCAAAGTTGTCTCCTCAAGATATCAATTTCGCCACCTTTGTCTTCAACGTGATCTTCAAGCTCACCTTTGGCGTGGTCTTCAATCCTTGGCAAATTCGCTCCAATGAAGTCTTCAAATATCGCACCACCCTTTGGTAGACTAGCGCCACCTTTGGTTTGAATTCGCACCACACATGAAATACTTCGCACTATCTTCGCTTCTCCTTATTTCGCATGAAGGATAAAAATAATGATATGACAATAATAGTTCTCACCCTCCATATATAGCGCTTGCATTGCATTCATCCCTTAGGCCGACTTGAGAATATAAAACAATTTTTTAATGATTTTAAATGATTTTAAATAAAACAAAAAAGCCGACTTCCCTTAAATGAGCGCTCCATGCGATTTTTATTAATTAATTAATTAATTATTAAATGCCTTACGTTTTTTAATTTGCAAATTTCGATTTTAATAAAGGCAAAATAATTAATAAATGATCAACGCCATATTAAATGCCAAATTAAATAGGATTTTCAATTTTTTATCGATTTTAGCATTTAAGGAAATTCGAATTGTCTATTTGGCGCCAAAATTATGAAAATAAAGGGACGTACCTCATCGCCCTTGTCCCTTGGAGAGGGACAGGAGCGATCCATGATTTTGTCTTGATTTTTGCATTTTTTACGTCCAACTCCTTCATCTCCACGTTCAATATTGATCATTGATGGGTCCTCCGAATTAGATCATCTTGTATGTGCGCATAAGTGCCTTTGGGTGTTCATCGCCCTGGTCCTTGTTCAAAGGACAGGAGCGATCTCCATGTTTTCACGTTCAATATGCATCTTTGATCTTCGATCTTTCATTGTAGGGCGAATAACATCTTTGCTTGTTTCTTTCATGCTCGTTCCATTTGTTTTCATGACGTGTTTGGACATTTAGGGGGATCATCGCCCTTGTCCCTTGAAGAGGGACAGGAGCGATCCATGTTTTCTCCTTGACCTTGGCAACTTCCAACTTCGATCCTTGTTGTGATGTCCTCCAAACGCCGTCCTTCACCTTATTCATCCTTGCTTTGCCGCGACTTTGAAGGAACATGAGTGCCTTTGATGAGATCGCCTTGGTCCTTGTCCAAAGGACAGGAGCGATGTGAGCTTTTAGCTTGACTAGCAACGTTTGGACGTTCAAAACTTCGGCATGAACTTGGAGCAAAACGAAGGATCCAAGGCAAATCGCCCTGGTCCCCTGGAGAGGGACAGGAGCGATATGGTCTCCATGTTCAAAATGATGATCATTCTACGTTCAAAATCTCTATATACCATCTTCAAAAGGCACCATGGACCCTCTAAGACCCTACAAAATCTTGTCCTTACGTAAAACTTGCATGAAGTGGCCAATATATCCAACATCGCTCTGGTCCCTTCCTGAGGGACAGGAGCGATCTAGGTCTTAGAGTGCAAATCTCTTCATTGTGATGGCCTTTAAGTGCTTGTGCTTGATGAAGACGCCTTGAAATGTCCTTTGCCACCTTGTCTTGACTTAGATCGGTTTTGAACTTGGAGGAAAAGCAATATATTCACTATATCGCCCTGGTCCCTTGGAGGGGGACAGGAGCGATCCTCCTTTTGTGGCTCTTATTTCACTTTGTCAGGTTCTAAATTTATATTCACCGGACTCGTCATGCTCTACTCCATTCGTCCATGCCTTAACATTGCTTGTAACTTGGCCAGAAAATCATTTATACCAAAAATCGCTCTAGTCCCTTCCTGAGGGACAGGAGCGAACTAGGCCTTTTGGGACCCCTGTGGACGTTTTAAAATCTTCAATTTGTATTCAATGAGTTCATCTCATGCTTTCTCTTGCTTTTGAACGTAAACTTGCCTTGGTTTTTGCCTGGATTTTGCCTAATGAAGGATATCGCTCTGGTCCCTGGGAGAGGGACGAGAGCTATAAGGTACTTCGCCCTGGTCCCTTGGAGAGGGACAGGAGCGAACTTTGCATTCTGGACCATTCTCCTTCGTTTTTGCATCTCAAATTATATTCATTTGGTAAAGCATCTCCCTCTGGACGTCCTCAAATCATCAAATCGTCGAAATCTCGCAAGGACAAGGCAAAATTTGATTTGTAGCTCCGGTCCTTCACTGAGGGACAGGAGCGATTTTCTTCCTGGAGGCATTTCTGTGCTCATGAAAATCTTCAATTTATATTCAATGGAAAGATCTCGCCGTTCTCCATCACTTCCAATTTGAAATTCGTCTTGACACTACAGGAATAGTGAGATATTTGAAAACGAGCTCCCGTCCTTCACTGAGGGACAGGAGCGATTTTGCTCCTACAGGCCAAAATAACATGATTTTTCACATTTTAACACTTCACAAGGCGAAAACAAATCAATTCCAATGCCCAGGATCAAAAATCAAAAAAGTCAAAATTTGGTCAAAATATTCAATCGGACAAAAATTCACACTTGACTGTCAACACTTAGACAAATTTAAGCTCTGCATCAACATTCCAATTGAAAATTAGACCATTCTGGCGAATTCATTGCATTCAAAATTTGCATCCTAGAAAAGGAAGCTCAAAAGCTCAAAAAAACGACTGGATTTTGGCCTGAAAAGACAAAAATAAGAACCCTAAGGCTTGACCCTAAATCCAGACGATTAACCAACTAACAAAATCCTAAAAACGAAGGCGAAAAACGAGGGGAAAACAAGCAAAAAGAGGGGGTCCCCATTTGCGATGGGGCGATGTGTGAAATGGTCACAACAATATCCGAAAAGCCTATGATAGGGTGGATAGGTCTTTTCTTGTGGCTGTGTTGGAAAGATTTGGTTTTGGTAAGTCCTGGATTAAGTGGATTTCCAGTATGATTATGCAGTTCTCAGCTTCGGTTTTAGTTAATGGCAGCCCTCAAGGCTTCTTTTCAACGTCTAGGGGTATTACGCAAGGGGATCCAATATCCCCCTTTCTCTTCATTTTGATGGCTGAAGTTCTTGGATGGTCGATTGCTATTAAGAGAGATCAAGGGTTGTGGAAGGGTATTGAGATTGCCCAAGGGGTTGTCTCCACAACTCATTCTCAGTTTGCGGATGACACCTGTCTGTTCGGTGTTGCTTCTATGCGCGAGGCTTCGGTTATGAAGAAAGTCTTGGACAGATTCACGTGGGCTACTGGTCAGGAGATAAACTGGCTCAAATCAGAGGTTTTTTTCTTTCATACGAAAGGTTGGTCCCAGAGAGCTATTGCTAGAGTGTTCGGGATAAAGATTGGTCAACTCCCTGGTAAGTTCCTTGGCATGCCGCTCTTTGCTGGAGCAGGAAAGTCGGATATGTGGAAAGGGTTGCTTGATGGTTGTAAAGCTAAGATGGAGGGCTGGAAGAGTAAGTGGCTTTCTTTGGCTGGGCGCATCCTAATGCTGAAGACAGTTGTTTCGGCTATGCCTATTTTCCCAATGGCTTGCTTTAAACTCCCAGGCTCTGTCATCAAGAGTATGTAGTAGAAGATGAGGAAGTTTTTGTGGAATGGTAACCAGGATCAGGATAAAGTCCCGCTCATGGCTTGGGACAGAGTTTGTAAATCCAAAGGAGGGGGAGGGGCGGGACTCCGTGATTGGAAGATTATTAATGAGGCCATGGGGGCTAAGTTGGTTTGGCAAATGTATAGTAAACCGGAACAGAGATGGGTTAGAATTCTACAAGCTAAGTATTTGGATAGTAGGGAAAAGGAAAGGATCCTAACAGTGAGAGATCCCCCAAGAGGGTCAGCTTTGTGGAACTTTTTGGTGAGTTGTAGAAGCCTGATAACAAATCACATTTCTTGGAGTATTGGTGATGGGCGTAAGGCGAACTTTTGGCAGGATTCCTGGGATGGACATCCATCTTTAGAATCCCAGGCTCCTCAGTAGACAGTTTTAAAGACTTGTCAGGTTTGGGGCTCTAAGGTGTGTGATTTTTTGTCGAATGATATGCCCTTGCTCGGGAAGAGATGGAGCTGGAAAGACCCTCCGGAGTTAAATTTAGGGGAAGATGAGGAAAGATATCTGAGCAAGATCTTGGGTAATCGTGAGGTTTCGTTCTCGAGGGAGGAGGATGAAATCATCTGGTGCGGGTCGAAGAGCGGCTGCTACTCGGTGAAAGTGGGAATCACTCTTTTGGAAAGTGATGCCAAGTCGAAGGAGTGGGAATCTAAGATTTGCTGGAACAATGTGTGCCTTCCGAAAGCTGGAGCCTTTGCGTGGCTAGCTGGCAATAAGCGGATTCTTTCTGGAGATCGCCTGAAGAAAATGGGGTTTGCAGGTCCTTTTCGCTGTGTTCTATGTGAAAAGGCTGAGGAGGATGTGGATCATCTTTTGCTAAATTGCGATTTTGCTCAGAAGGCGTGGCTTTTTGGGCTGTAGAGATTGAATTGGATGGGCCCCATGGCCGGGAACTTGTGTGAGTGGCTGGAATCTTGGCCGAGTTTGGGTAAAAATTCTATCTTTGCCGCTATTTGGAAGATTTTGCCCTCTACCGTGTTATGGGAACTATGGAAGGAGCAAAACCGAAGAGTGTTTGAAGGTAGAGTGGAAAATTGTAAGCAGTTTTTGACTAGATTGGAGAGGGCCATCTCGGAATTGGTTTCGAATGCTGCCTCTAATGTAAATTTAGCCAAGACTCCTTTCTCACAAGCTAATGCTAATTTTTTGTTGAGCTGGCCTCTTGTCAAATTTAGGCCTGTTAATGGGCTGCTGAGGGCTAATCTTCAGAGTAAGGGCAATTCAATCCCGGAGTGGACTCCACCTGAGAAGGGGTGGACTAAGATTAATTTTGACAGAGCATCGATGGGCAATCCAAGACCCTCGGGTGCTGGGGTGATTGCTCGAGATGATCAGGGAAACATTATGGCCATTGCGGCCAAGAGATTGGTGGATGGGTCGAACAATGTTGCCGAATGTCAAGCTGCGTTGGAAGCAATCCTTATGGTTGGGAAATTGGGAGTCAAGAAACTTCATTTAGAAGGTGATTCTCAGGTTGTGGTGAATGGGATCGCGCGAGGGCGAATGGAAGCGTGGTTTCTAGATAAGCAGGTGCGTAGGATGCAATTTCTGCTGAACAATTTTGAAGATTTTAAAATAACCCATGTCCTGCGGGAAGCTAATTTGGAAGCTGACAAACTTTCTAATGTGGGAGCAAATGGTTCCTTGGAAAATTTGTTTAGTATGTTTGAGGACTTTAGAGATCGTAGTCTTCTTGAGTAAGATTTGAGTTGATGGCTTTTTGGAAAAGTGAACCCAAGTTCAAATTGTTGTGTCTACTTGCAACCTTGGCTCTGTGGGAATTTAAGTCCCTCGTGGTGTGTGTTCTTCAAATTTGTTGCAAGTGGCCTTGAGGTGTTGGTTGATGATGGAGGTGTGCGGAGTGAGTGACTGGCGATGATGTTGGGAATAATGCGAAGCGTGTGAGGCTTTCATGACAAGAGATGGAGGCGGCTTTTAAGACCCTTGTGTGTTGATTCCTGGCACTTTGTAGTAAAAGCTTGGTGTTTTGACGGAGTGCTCAGGGTTGCTTTCTATGTAGCGGAGAGTTAGGATGGAGGTGAATTTTTCGTTGGAGTCGGACGAACAATTGCCTGCTTTTCGAGGGTCGGTTTCGAGAATCAGGCTTTCGAACGTCTTCAGAGTGGATGGAGACATCTTCAGGAGGGCAGTTAGGCTTCTGTTGGGAGAGGAATTTCTTTCTCAGGATTGGCGACCCAAAACAAATCTAGACATCTCATCTATATTTACTGCTTTGGCCTTGCAGGTGGGGAAGTCGAATGAGGAAGTGCAACTGATTTCTTCCCTAATTTTACGACCCAAATGGGCAGGAGGTTTGCAGGATGTGGTGGCCCGTTCTGTCATTGGTGTGGGGCTGAGGATGGCAGAGGGCCCAAGCAGGAGGATTGGAGTGGATGTTGGGGAGTTGCAGCCTTTTGTTGTCTGGTTGGCTTCTCGGCCAGTCGCTTCGCAGGTGGAGGACGCAAGTAATGGCTGGGCAGAGATCATGAACTTTGTTCGCCAGTTGGGGCCAACTGAACGTTTCAATATCCGTGGGAAGGTGACTCCCATTCGGTCCAAGGCCCCCCTGGACGAGAATGGGAGGCCTTTGGTTCGACATCAGCTCCCAAAGAAACCAGCGAAGGTGGTGGAGCGTGGGTCGTTGTGTGGAGGAAGGCCTGGAACAGTGCAAGGTGGTGGGAGTGAGTAGCAAGTGGCTGGTTCCAACAAGGGCATTCCCAATTTCTCAAGAGAGGAAGCTTTGGGATGGTTTCAAAGCTAGGTTGGGCTAGTTGGGGTTTGTGGTGTGGTCCTTTTTGTATATGTAAGCGACCCCTTTTGTGGCTATGGGTCTTAGTAGGTTGATGCTTGGGTTCTTTTTTGTAGTAGGGGCGCGACCCCTTGGTTTTGCAGATTGTCAATCTGCCCCTTGATTGTAATACTTTTCTTTCAAAGCAATATATTACTATATGTTATCAATCAAAAAAAAAATATTTTGGCTACAGAAACAGAGAACACATGAATCACAGAAGTTACTGTAGACTGGATTAAGCCTCGACATCGGATGCCAACACGCCACGGGGACATCTGCGCGTTGCACAATTTTCTATGCAGACTGAAAACAGTAACTGTACGGAATCACTTATGCAATCTAGCTCTTATGCTTCGAAACCTATTCGTCACCTACACACACTGAGATAGGAAAAATGTTGGGGGCCGTATAGAGGTTCACCTTTGTCAAACCCCCGCTTTGGTGTTTCCACCTCCACAGATTGTCAGATAGCCAAATAGATAGATTTTGGAAAAACGATAAATGGATAGCATAATAGAAACAAACCCACTTAATGGAGGAAAACCTCTAATACAAGAAATACAAAGATAAATTGATCGAAATGCAACTAGATGATTGATGTATTTAAAGATTTGAAAAAATGAGATAATGCAATATTGCAAGATAAAAGATGAATAAGATAACAGAGAAGAAGCCCGTTACAACCAGAACCCTCTCTTCAGATAGTAGGACGATAAAGCCTTGAGAGAAGATTGTTGTGAGATCTAGTATCAAGTTTGGCAGAGCTTCGTTATGAACATAAAAACAAGAGCCAGCAAACAAAGAGAGCCAAAAGAGAGCTAGAGAGCCTCAAATGAATGAAAAGTGGGGTTTTTATACCTAGAACAGGTGGGAGTAGCTGTTTAAAATGCATCCAAGCGAAGGGACACACATCAGAAAAATCCTAATGCGAAATATGCTATTTTGAATTTGGAAGATCTCGGGACATTTGCACATTGCACAGACATCCGCGCGCCACGCTATCCTCTAGCACAAAATAGTCCCAAAGAAGGCTTTGTGGTGGTTAGAGCTACTTCATCTTTGAGATTCATGATGTCAGAATGATAAAATCTTGATCATGAATTGTCATAAATGCACCACGCTTAATGCGAAAGTGTCATAAATGCACTAGGTGCAATTTGTGACACTACATTGCCCAAATTAAAAGTTCTTTCTAGATCAACAATTTTTGCCAGCATATGTTAGTGTTTTAGCTGTAATTTGATATTATTCCATGTTGTCTCTAGGACAAAAACAGTGGGATTGTGTGTCTTGGACTACAGTGGCAATGCCAAGATGCCACTTCTTTTGGACAAGTATAGAGGCATATTAGAAATTTTATACATAAATACGGAGAATTCACAAATATAACAGTACATGACATCAAGTTTCAACTTTGTTACTAGGTCTGCAAGAACCATGGCCAAACTTGTGCATGTGTGCAAGTGCTTGTCCTAGTCCTGTTGATTTGGTCAAGATATGTTCAAATGTATCAAGGCTAAATCTACAAGCCTAGGGATCCACTTAGAACCAAAAATAAATCATTTTTTAAAGAAAAAGGGAAAATAGTTATTACCACATTCCACGGGGACGCGTCCCCCCCCCCTTTTTGGGCGCGTCCCCCCGCCAGGGACGTCTCGGGGACGGGGACGCGACGTCCCCCGCCATCCCGCCACCACCACCGCCACCCAATCGCCGTCGGGACGTGGAGACGTCTCCGCGTCTCCCAGGTAGACGTGGAGACGTCTCCCGCATCCCCACACCTAAACAAACAAAAAAAGCAACATTTTAAAAAACATGTGCCTTTTGGGGGGATTAAGGGGTAACCCTAATTGGACGTGGGCCCCACCCAACCCCCCAAAACAACACAAAAGCATGTTTTTTTTAGATTTAACTCTCATTTTGGTAAACTGATTTTTTTTTCCAGCAAGCTAAAGAGGAGGAAAAACTTGAAGAAGACTGATTGAAGGGGTGAGAAAAGCTGATTGCAAGTGTGATAGGAGCTAGAAGAAGCAAGAAGAAGAGGAAGAAGAAGATTCTTCTACATTTTGGAGAGATTTTTCAAGCACAAGGTAGGGTTTTTCAACTTTTTCTTGTTTTTTTTGAATATTTTCTGATTTTCATTGTTCTCTGTCATTTTTGGATTTTTTTTCCCTATTCATCTCAAGACTCAAAATGAGATTTGATGTTAAATAGGAAAAAAATTTAAAAATATATTGTTAAACTAGGATGATTTTATTTTCATTTTGTGAAATGCAGTGTCAATTTCACAATGAGCTCCCAAGGCATGAGTGAAGATGACATGGAAATCCATTCTCATAGTGAGAATGATTCAGAATATGAACCTGAAAATGAGGGGGGTGACCATGGGGCTGATCCTGGAGCCCAATCTAGCTCTATGGCAAGTGCACCAGCTAGTACAGGTTGCCCTTCAGAGTTGTTGGCACCATATGCTAGGGGTCATTTTGATCCTAAGTCTCCTCTAAAACAGTTTGCTTCACGAATATCAATACAAGGCACTACATCACATTCAAGTGGGGGAACAAGGAAGTGGAAGTGCAATATTTGTGACACAGAATGGTTCGGTAGCATTAGTAGGGTGAATGCACACTTTTTGTTTTGGAGAGGCGTGAAACATTGTAAGTTTTTGGAGGAAGCCAAAAATATACAGTACAGAATTGAGTTTAACAAGATTTGGGGGGTTCCAGATGACACAAATATTTCAATGCCTACTACTTTGTCTGCTAGGGCAGCACTTCATACTTCTCATGCTTCGCAGACGGGAGGAATGATGTTTGGATCTCCATCCACTTCCACTTCTACTGCCGCCAGGGCTGGGAAACGTAAGTTGCAGACAGCACAGAGCAACCCCATTACTGATATGTTTAATGTGCAGCTGAGAGATGAGATAGATGAATCCATTGGCAATTTCTTCTTTGCCAATGGCATTCCATTTCATGTTACACGGTCTCCTTATTATAAGAAGATGATGGCTATGGTGGCCAAGGGAGGACCATCTTATGTGCCACCAGGGGAGACGAAAATGAGGACCTCGATCTTGGATAAAAGCTATTCCAAGATCAATATTTTGATGGAGAAGATGAAGGCATGTTGGGTGGCATCGAGGTGCAGCACAGTTATGGATGGGTGGACGAACATTAGCCATCGTCCACTCATCAACGTCATGGTCACATGTGCAGAGGGCCCATACTTCCTTAGAGCAGTTGATTGTACAGGGCATCGTAAAGATGCTGATTTCCAGTTTCAAGTCCTCAGGGAGGCTATTGAGGAGGTTGGGCCACAAAATGTGGTCCAAGTAGTGACAGATGCAGCCCATGTGTGTAGAGCAGCAGGGAGACTCGTTGAGGCAGCCTATAGACACATTTGGTGGACCCCATGTTGTGTGCATGCCATGAACAATGCACTCAAGGACATGGGGAAGATAGACTGGATTAGAGGAGTGGTCACCGATGCGAGAGATGTGCAGATGTTTATCTGCAACCACCACACTTCACATGCACTCTTCAGGACCTTCGTGAAGGAGTTCTTGAAACCAGTTGAGACTAGATATGCATCCTATTTCATTCTCTTGGAGAGAATGATTGAGTTGCAAGAGGCATTGCAACTCATGGTTATGACTAATGAGTGGAATAGGTGGGCTGAGGCCAAGAAAGAGCAAGGGAGAAGGGTGAAGGAGATAGTGAAGAGTGATGTGTTTTGGACTGATGCGAAATATATTATCTCTATCATTACTCCAGTATTCCAAGTGATCAGATATGGGGATAGGGATGCACCTAACCTTGGAGAGGTGTATGAGTGCATTGACTCTATGCTTGACCAGATGAGGGCTGTTGTGCGAGTGAAGGACCCCTCTTTAGCATTCTACAATGAGCAAATCCAGCCTATCATTCAGCGTAGATGGGACAAGTTGAACACTCCTTTGCATATGGCTGCCTTTGCCTTGAATCCTAAGTGGTACAAGGCTAGACCGGGTAGACTGACACCGATTCAGGATGATGAGGTGAAGGCGGGTTTCTTTAGGTGCATAGAGAAGATGTTTGATTCCAGAGATGCCGGCACAATGCGCACTGAGTGGGGAAGATTTGCCACTCTTAGAGGTTATTCAGATGCGGCAAAGATGGATATAGACAACATGGCACAGGAGGACCCACTTTTATGGTGGAATTGTCATGGCCCGAAATCTTTGACCACCACTCTAGCCATCTGTCTGCTATCCCAGATTTCCAGTTCTTCAGCTGCTGAGAGGAACTGGTCTACATATAGCTTCATCCACTCTCTTAAGAGGAACAGACTTACCTCTAAGAGAGCAGAGAAGCTTGTGGTTGTACACAATGCTTTGCGTCTCATTGACCGCAAGACACTTATGTACAAGGAGAATCTAGCGGCACGATGGGATGTAGAGCCAGAGGAGCCTTCACAAATTGATGAGGATGATCCTACCACTTCAGATGCAGGGCTAGTTGGTGTGAGCTTGAGGGACCTTGATCCTCAGGAGTCCAGCAATTCCAATGAGGAGGAGTTCGTAGATGATTAGAGGCCTCCATTAGCTACAGTTTGAGTTTTCACTTTTCAGTTTTGTCATTTTGTATTTGACTCTAGTCTCTTTTGTAATGCTATTGCTACACGTATTTGTATTTGGCTACTCATTGTAATGATGAATCATGTAATCATCTTTATTATTATAGACTTTGCAATGGCATCAGATATTTGTATTTTCGTTTTCCTTTTTCGATATTCATATGATAGAAATGAGAAATCTCCAATTTGACAATTTCATTTGTCAAATTTTATTTACTTTTAGCAATTAGTTACGTATCACTAATCTAAGTAATCTTGGTATTTCCTATAGTTTCATTTGAAATCTAATTCTTATACTCAGCATAGCAGCAAGGTATAAAAAGCATATCAAAATCAACTTCTAAAATTGAGTCATGCGAGTAATGCCCACTTTTTTTGTCCTTTTTCCTCTAGATTAAGACTGACAGTTGCAGGGATGTCTAGCCATCCCTAAAATGGTTAACAGGCATCTCAGACATTTTATGCTGTCGTAGGAGCAGCCACACATCCCTGAAATGTCACACACCTTTATAACATACTTTGAAGAGACGTCCCTAATTTTGAGCAGCTCCAGGACACCCAGGGGACATTTTTTGCCCATCCTCATTATTCAGTTTTGACAATGATGTTCTTTATAGTTGCCTGTCCTAAAGTTCTTATCTTCCTTCTTCCTGTTTTGACTTGGGCACTTTCACTAGCCTCTCTCATATGTGGTTGCCTTTCATTGTCATGATGATATAGTCAAACTGTTCACTGTGAAATAAATGCCAATTGTGGGTTATATCAGTTGCATGCAGACATTGAAAGGTCACCATCCATAACAATGATTACAATAGAAATGAAGCACGGCCATCATCTAGCCAAACTACGCCTTGCTAGAAAAGTGTAGATGCCATCATCTAGTTCCCCATATATGCCATCATCTTAGGATACCATGTATTTCAAATCCGTCAAAGAAGCGTGACACTTCCATTTATTCATACTGGAAGCAAAAGACCACAATCAAGTTAACATTGAATATTTAGACAATTTGAATTACCAGCTTCTCTAGGATTTACTGTCTACTTCAGACCAAGCATTCCTTGTTAACCATTCATTCCATGCACTACCCCAAACTTCAAATAAAATATGCATCATAGGCAATGTATCTTATCACTTTGATGATCAAAAAATAAGCCATCTAATGACAAGGCCACCATTAAGATAAGAGTTCTTGTAGCCACTATTTTTATTTTTTTTTTGTCAAACAATCAAAAGGAACATTTATTTTTTGATAACTAAGATTACAGATTACAAAAAGAAAAAAAATCATCTTATCTAGAAAAGGTTTCTACGAGAACTTTAAGCGAATTTTCAGTTCTTGTGGGAAGCATATTAAAAAAAAAATGACTGGAAAAATGGGTAGCATATAAAATCTCGATGACAACTCTCTCCAATACTACCTCCGGATCAAACTTGCCAAGTCTTTGACCTAATCAGCCATATCTATCATAAACATATTCTTAGTCTCATACTACATAGTGTTTGGAGCAGAATTTGTTACAAATAAATGTCTAAATTCAAATTAGCAAGATAGTGGAAGCCAACAATTATAGAAAATATGAGAAGGCTACTTATTCAAGGTGTATACAATAGAAATTTTTAGATGGCTTTTATATTATCTTCCACCAGAATTAAAACCATTTAATCAATGATGAAATGAAATTGAATTTGCAATGCTCACCTGTTTCAAAAAGACATGTAGTTGAGGATGAGAACTAGGGTCAACTGTAACCTCAAAAAGAGGAATAAAAATGTTATCCAACATATTCTGGAAAGATGTAACGATTCCCATTCCTTTGTATACGTTGTATAATCGAGGTAACTGAAATAGAAAAAAGACAAACTAAGTATACTAAACTAAAGATGAATGCTTTAATTATCAAAATGTGAAAATACAGAATTCAAGGCCTATATTCATCTAACGTCTCCAAAATCAGCTTTCAAAGTTCAAATCCCCAAACACTTACAGCTTGAATCAAATTTCAAAGGATTACACAAAATATTTTTCCCTCTTTGAAAGAAACTCAGAAAGAAGATCACTCTATTAATTGCTAGATAAAGGCAACATGTTAGGAGATTATTACTATTAGACGTTTATACCACCCATATCCTGTTAGGCAAAAGATAGAATATTTTCATTTTTAAACAACAGAAAGTTGGTTATGCATGACCATCACAGACCAACTATATTAATCCATTACCATACATTTCAAGAAAAAGGATATACTACAAGTCAATGTGAAATAAATCTACAATATCCTAAGACTGATATAAATCTAGGTGAAGACTTGAAATATTTATGAACAAACCTGAATTAACCAAATAGCATTTTCACTATATATATCATTGTTCACAAACCAGCTTGCCAGCTGGTCCCACTCACTCTGTTTCCTTCCATAAACTGATATCCTATATTCTGCCATCTGTATCAAATTTAAGGATGATTTTTGTATCATTAGTAGATATTTATTTCTATAAAATACATATGTGCAATACAAAGTGGTGGTAAAAATAGCATGATTATCAACTCAGATGGAAACAAGTTGGACAATATCAAAATGATATTCATATAATATCCCATCCACAGAGAGTAAATAAATTAGGTACGTTTCTAGATATATGGAATTTCTGTCAATAATAATCCATTGTCAATCAAAAAGCTCTACATTATCAACAGTTCTACGTTCTGCTTCCATTCAAGTACATTTTGGAAATCAAAACGGCTGATAACAATAAAACTTAATGTCAAACAAGAATGAGAATAAAATAAAGGTGAAGAAAAATGAAAATGTATTACACTAAAATTGAAAGGGTTTAACTATCAAAAATTTGCTAAGAACCAACCTGGTATTTACTTGCCACAAGATCAAACAATACTTGCTTTGTTAGCTCGGCAAGAAAGCGACCTGAAATACACAAAATTAATATTTACAGATAAACTTTTATGCTTTTAAAGGTATAAAAGACAACAGAAATCCCAATTAGGACACAATGCTTTAAAACGTGCCATATTGCTTCATTATGTTTAAGTAACATTCATGAATTCAGAAAAGTGAGTTTTCAGATTCTGTATTGAACAGCAATGTTAAAAAAATCAAATGATATGCAAGTAGACATAGTTAGAAAGCATATGCAAAGATACATGTTCATTTGCTACTAGATACAAAGCATATCAAAACATATGACACCACGCAACATTGAATTTTCTACTTCAAATATACTAGATATATATAAAATAGAAATTGTGCTTCAATTAGCATCTAAAATCAACAAGAGGAGTAACAAAGAAATGAAGAAAAACAATCTAGTAGGCTTATTTATTACCTGTCAATGAAGTGCTTCCAACTTACACAAGCCATATCACTAAAACTCCAATGAAACACATGTTTGAGTTTAAATATTGGAGATTTCCACAAGCTGCTGGGTTTCCCATGATCAAATATAAAGAACAATAAAAATGATAGTGTATCACACCATGTCATGAGATGACATGAGGAGCAATATTTTCTGTTTCATTCCTAAGTTCCATAAGTATCCCCTTCTTGGCAACAAAACAATATCATAAGAAAAATACCTTGAATGAGATTATCTTGCTTTAAGAAAATTTCTCTGAGTCTACTTTGCCCACAAGGGTTGTATTTCAAATTAAACTTATCAAATCGATGAAAAGTATTCTTGTCTGCATGTACATCCAGGAGATCAACATTAAGATCATACCTGTTTGATAAAAAACAAAATCTACATCATTCATCCATGGATATATATATAAACCTTTTAAAGATAAATATTAGCTGCAAATTGTAATATATGGCAAAGCTCATGTCCATCTCACCCTGTCAAGTCTAAGCTCTCAAAGACCTCCTTTAAAGTAAGATATTTTCCATCACGAAAAATAACCACCTGTACCAAGTACAAGAAACATAGGAGACAGAAACTGAAGAGGTTAACAAAGACAACACAGCCAGGCACATCTGTGCTATGAGATACAAAGAACCAAAGATTACAGCACATCATTGCAATATTTGCCATGGTAAAACCTATGCCTTAAGCCAGTTATGATGAAAACTTTAAAGATTGCATTCAATGATTACCTCATCAGGTTCTTTCCTCAGCTTAGATTTGATAAAACGTAACAGATGCTTCTGGTTCATACATGCCGAGTGATGAACATGGGTATCAACTTTTCTAACATTGTAAAAGTCACGATGGGGTGCACTCTTTTGAGCCATAAACTCTCTGTCTGCATTAAGCATCAAATGAAGACTAAATTTCTGCAAAAATATGTAGATATAAATCAGCCATTGGTAGTAAAAGATAGTCTACAATGTCTGAGAATCCCGAACATTGGTGAAAACTTTACATCAGTAAATTGCTACTTAAAAGTTAAATAGATATTTCTATCGAAACCTATCCTTCTTCAACAACTTGTGATCAAATTCACCTGTTCTAGAAGGCGTAATCGATGATGGCACATTGTTCTAACATTTCCTAAGGCTATGATTCTAAGGATCCGATGCAAATCAGTGAAGAATGTTGTTGAATCAGCAACTGGGAAAAGTTCTTCCTTTGCTGGCAAGCAATTAGAAAATTCAAGCAGAATCTGTTAGAAAAATCACAAATAAAATTCACATAATAATTTAACTTTTCTGCAGTTTAAAACTGAAAGATGTTTTTAATATAACCTGTACTAAACATCAACTTTTTGAATCCATAAACCCTAACAACAAGTTAAAAAGAAAATCTTGTTTTTCTCACCATCTTTATTTGCATAAACATGTACCACACCGTCTTCCATAACAAAATGATGCTGCAAAATCAACCAAATGTGTTCAAGAAAAGCCATAAATTGGGAGCCAAAAATAAACTTTCCTGTTCAAAGATTTTATGCAGGCAAGTAGAACTCTCTGGCTAAGCATGCAAAAGCCTGAGGATTCCTAACTGTAAATGAAAGACTGACATTCAGTAACAATGAATAAGAATTTCGAATATTTGATAGGCAAAAATTTAGAATTACTTCACTTGCTGGCTCGTGCTCGTAATGAAATGGATTAGGATTTCGCTTTGGTGTACAAGGATCTGTTATGATCTCCTTATCCCATGGAGCAACATTTTCTCTAAAGACGTACTTCTCTCGTAGATCAAGACACTCTTGCATCATCAGACATACCTCCTCCTCCTCACAAGTTGCTGTGTCTGCAGAAGCAACCAGAATCACAGAATAAAACTTATTAATAGCCTTGTGCAAACTAAAACAGACTTTGAAACTAGAAAGTAACAAATATAAACCATAAAAAAAATTACAATGAAATGAATGGATTCAAACTGTTATTTCTCTGAATTGTTCCATTCTAAAGGGATTGGGGACTACAACTAAATTTAAAAAAAAATCTAATGCTGCAAAATTAGGTGTAATTTCTCATTCTGCTTTGGTCCTGGTTGGATCTATGGAGCTCCTAAATAATTTAACTCATAACATAAAATTGCACTGTAGCAATACCGAAGCATATTTCTCTGTAGCTGCAAATTTGAGGTTCAATGAAAGAGACCACACAGAAGCAATGTGAATAAAGAAAGTTTTTGCAGTGCCTTGAGTCAGAATTTCTTATCAACTTTGCATTAAAATAAGTTCCAAGAAAACAATCAAATCAATTAAAGATATGATTCTAATATTCTAAATCAAACAATTTTTAAAATGAGTTATGGGTGAAAGATTTCAAAAAAACCTGTATAAAACAATTTCTAAATGAGTTATGGGTGAAATAAATCAAAAATATTAATTTAATGCATTTTGGTATAGATAGGCCTCTACAGATTCTTAATTTTAGTACTAAAAGGTCAGGCTACTCGATTGATGACATTAACAGACCCTGCACTATGCATTATTTAGTGGATGATAATCCTAGTATGCTGCTATAGATACCCATGACGAGTTGTTCTCTTCTACCATCTGGGACAGTTTTCTAAATTGGATTTCATATTACCTTCTAGTTCCAGTCTGTAAAATTTACATAAATTCTTAGCTAAATTCTATTCTTGTAGTATATTAATTTTTAAACTATATCCTTTCTGTTTACTTTTCGGGTCTTTTGTTCATTTAGGTTTCCCCTCGCTGATTGTATCTTTACAGCTGTCTTGCAACCTTACCAATCAACTTAGTCTTAGGTTATTGGCAAAAAATAAGCTGGTTTCTTTCTACCATATTAATATCTTTCAAAGTCTTCTCTTGATTAGCATCTATGATATTTAATCATCAACAAGTAGATCAACAAAATGCAATTTTTGTTCAGCTAGTTTCAGCCCACACAACCTAATTCCTATGTTGCCAAATCCAGCTGCACAATGGCCGGATCTGGGTCCAGTCTGCCTACGGATTCAAACAAGATCCTGCACAAATGTTTTAAGTTTTTGGTTTACCCTGGAAGAACACAACATGAATCTCGTGGAACTCAAGCGAACCCATCATTTCCCTACACATTTTTTATTTTTTTACATTTGCTTAGTCTTTGACCTGGGAGCCTGTTGTGACGTTTTCACACATCACCTCATCGCAAGTGGGGACCCCCTCTTTTTCGCCTTTTAGTGTAGATGTTTTGCTTGGATTGCCTTGGTTTAGCAACAATTTCCTAGTTTTAGCCTTTGCTAGTGAGGGAGAAATGTGGTCAATAGGATCAAACATGTAAAAAATGAAAATTTTTAATGCGATACTAATTTTGTCTAAGTCTGGAAGTTGCAACAGGTTTTAAATTTGAGCGTAAATATGTCTAAGTGTTGCAAGTCAGTGATATTTTTGTGCTAGAGCGTCAAAGAGTTCCTTTAAGGGTCATTTTCTTGCTCCTAGTAGGTAAATTAAGTCAAAATTGCACATTGTCCCGATACATCCCAATTTTCCCACTCAAAATCCAATTAAAATGGTGAATGTCCCAATGCAAAACGATAAAATTTGACAAGTTTGGGCATTTTTAGTGCAAAAATCATCATTGTCCCGATGGAAAATGTCTTTTTCCCATGAAATTAAGGCCTAAACATGAGTTGTCCCGATGAACGACGTTTTTCCACTGAGTTTTGAATGCATAATGGACTTTGTCCCAATGGGAGATGAAATTCCCCTTGAGTTTCTCGACTTTGTCCAAATGGACGGCGTTTTTGCCAAAGTGTTCTGACTTTTGTCCTGATGAACCACATTTTTCCTTTGGAGGACCTAATGTAATGTCGCCATTAGGGATTTGCCTTGGTTCAATCCTGAGACAACCATTCAGACTTAAAGTGAGAACTAGAATATAGAATTTACCCTAACTGAATACATTTCATTATGATATTTAATTTAAATTTTAAGAATAATTTCAAAGGATAGAACTGTATTCTTGAGATATATATATTTCCATGTAATAGTGCTGCTTAACTGAAAACTTCAGATTAGAGTCATAATAAGATAGATTTTCCACCTTTTAGGCTCCTTGCATATATCTTCCATTTCTTAGAGATATGAGCCTTAGAGTGGATAATTCTATCAGAGAAATATCCTCCTATTAATCGTATCTTGTGTCCTCCTAACTGAGCCTTAAACTACTCTTCTTTTCTGATCGCTGCATTTGATATATTTAAACCTTTTATATTGCTGTCTTTAGTTATACATTCCCTAATGTCTCCCAATATCGAAATGAAAGTCCGTTGTCTCCAATATGCCTTAATGAATATTCAGATGTGTACATGGATATTCCTTACAGTGATCTGTTGCTGTCCCTGATCTCTAATATAATATATAAATGTATAGAGAAGTATTTTTCTTAACAAAATCACTGCAAACTAATCATTGTTTGTTAATCACTTCATGTTCTATATTGAATCACACGACTTGTAGTGTATCGTATTCTTTCATAGTTGCTGCAGATTATATGTATCAAATCGATCCTTTATCTTAATGGCCATCTCTGTCTAGAACAGTCAAAAGACATTGTCCTGATCATAAAAGATAATTGTTATCATTGCTCTTTAATTGATCTTCAGGGAACACGATCAGCATTCCACTATATCTTCTATCGTATTGAGTCATACTTCCTCACTAAAGCCCAAGCGTTGGCTCAGGATGCTCGAAACACTTATACTGATATGATGCCATTTCTGATTGACGTGATTACAACCAAGGCGACGCTCATCCTTATATCGAACTTGTTCTATAACCGACCCTGATTACCCGGTTAGAATATGCTTTAATGAGCAGATCTACGTACGAAAACAATAGCCAGCCCCCCGAAAAACCAACCTCCGTCCAATGTCTGATAAGGGAACTTATTCCCCTGATACAATTCCACGTATTCGTGTGATTCGGTTCACTGACTCTGCTCATGTCCAATCATCCAAACTGCCCAATGATGGTCCTGTTCACTAGAACAGTCAAAAGACATTGTCCTGATCATAAAAGATAATTGTTATCATTGCTCTTTAATTGATCTTCAGGGAACACGATCAGCATTCCACTATATCTTCTATCATATTGAGTAATACTTCCTCACTAAAGCCCAAGCGTTGACTCAGGATGCTCGAAACACTTATACTGATATGATGCCATTTCTGATTGACGTGATTACAACCAAGGCGACGCTCATCCTTATATCGAACTTGTTCTATAACCAACCCTGATTACCCGGTTAGAATATGCTTTAATGAGCAGATCTATGTACGAAAACAATAGCCAGCCCCCCCAAAAACCAACCTCCGTCCAATGTCCGATAAGGGAACTTATTCCCCTGATACAATTCCACGTATTCGTGTGATTCGGTTCACGACTCTGCTCATGTCCAATCATCCAAACTGCCCAATGATGGTCCTGTTCTCCCGGTGATATATAGAATTGGTCCATTTAATATGTAGTGAAAAGAGTGTGAATGTAAACGGCGCCACCCTATATGAGAATACACCTCATATGAAAACTAATCGACGTTGTTGACTTGTTAATTAACTTAAGCATCTACTACTCTTCCTTGTCGGCAATTATGGGAAGGTTTTTACGTGAATCGCTTGCTATTATAGTATCGATGCTAATGTTGCGACTTGTCCTTTGGGTTTGATAAGGAATATCGATTGGTTTGCTGATACTTGATAATAATCTATTCTTTTCCAAAATTGATTATCCATTTTCATCCTAAAGATGTTGCTGAGAACTGTTTACACTCATAGTCGATATTCTTTCATATTGCCTATCCTTATCAATTCTAATTGTATTTCCATATCAACCGACACCTATGACTCTTTTCATATAAGTAATTGTTGATGTGTCGCATAGCCACTTCTCTTTGGGTGACTCCTGTGATTACCCAAGTATAATCTATTTGTTAGCATATCGATATTCTTTTGATTTTCTCAGATAATTGAGATGCAAGTTTTTCCCTCTTTGCTACGTAGCTTTCCTTGTCTAGTTGTTGCAAAGGCAGCCAAATCTGGCATGTGTCAGATTTGGTCTGCCACTATATGTTTATTTAATAATTATTTTGAAGTAATTAATATTGATTGCAAATTAATATTTATTTAATAATTTATTATTATAGAGATAAATGGTTATTCATTATTTAATAATATATTACTGATAGAAATAACTGGATGATTAATCAGCATTAAATAAGTGTGTTGATATTTAATTTAATTTAATTTTTAAGTTTTTCTGTTTTTGTATTTTAATTTTATTATCAGTATTTATTATTAAATTATATTTCAAAGTGGGAACATCACACCTAAAATTTGACTAAGTGTTGGAAATTTTCCCGATGAGGTGCAAATTTCCCCAAGAATGAATGATGAACTTAAATGCGAACAAACTTCCTTGTCCTGATGAAGTGTGTTTTTCCCTTGGGAGGATTGGTGAGGTTTTAATGAATTGTGTCTTGATAGGGGTTGTTTTTCCCCAAAAGCCAACTGTGTGGACAAGATGAACAAATGAATGAATTTTAATTGTCCTAATGCAGATCGATTTTCCCCAAATGGCCATTTGCAACGAGTTATGGTGAAATTTAATGAGAATTATTATCCCAATACAAGGCGGTTTTCCACCACACTGTTATAAAGGCAAGTTTTTATCCCACATTGCTTGTGTGGTGAACTATCAAGGAAAAAACATGAATAAGTATGCCCAGCCAACATTATAATATTATTGTATTTGCCTTGATGTGACTGTTGAAGACACTGATTGGAGGCAGATTGAAGACTACAGCTGGGTGATTTTTGTCTAAGTGTCATTTAGACACCATTGTCGGAGGAGAATTGCAGATTGAAGGGGGCGATTTTGCCCAAACAAGTTTGACGCCACCATTAGAGCCGGATTAACAGTGGTATGCCACATTTTTGGGCGATTTTTTGAATGCATTTGTGGCGCCATTGCTGATGTAGAGGGGCGAAAAGTTCAAGTTTGGTGCCATAGCTGGGAGAATTTTTTGACACCATTGCTAGCCTTAATCTGAAACGTCATTCCCAGCCATGTTGATTTGTTCTCAGACCGTATCCAGCTATCATTGGTGAAGGGTGATTTTGTTTGGACACCATTTTTGAAGAATTTGGAGGTATTTTGTTGGACACCATTGCTGGTGCAAGTCTGAAGCATCATTTTCAGACTTGTCTTCAGACTGAAAGAACATTTCCAGCCCCATAGTTGTGCCCAGGCGTGGCCATGTTGGAGTTTCAAAGGGCAAAACAACTTAAGTGCAAAAGTACACCATAGCTGTGACCACTTCCAGCCATTGATGTTCACTATTTTCTAAGTATTTTGTCTTTCAGAGGGTGTATTCAGACTTTAACATCAGAAAATCAGACTTCAATATCCCTTGGAGGAGTTATTTTGTGCACATCTATGAATGATTCATTGGGACAGCAGAAAGATTTTATACACAGTATAATTTATTAAATGGCTATGAATATATCATTCAAAAGCTGGAAAATATAACCCAGTGTTTTATTTCATATGGATGTGGGTGTTACATTAGATAACCAGTAAATATTCTAAACCTGGTACATTATATAGTATCGCTGTGAGAATATCTTTGTTAGATGATGAGATATAACACTGTGAATTGTTAAACTAGACATTATAGTCTTGTATTATGAAACCCCGGTTGGGTTTCAACTAAACACTTAAAATATTTGAGGTGCAATTATATATATATGAGATTATGAAATGGGTTCTATCTTTCAGCTGTGGAAGCTGCTCAAATGACTTGAGATTAAAACGTCAGTCAAGATGGTTAACTTATAGATAGTTTGGTAAGAAGCGACAGGCAGGAGTAGAATTTCAGTGCTCATTAATGCAGTTTGGCATAATAAATGCTATAGGAGCACTTATACATTGAGTAAACAATACCTTAGTGCGAAAAGATTTGATAGGCAAGGGAGCTCATAGCGCTTCTTAATGCAGATAGCTTATCAGTTATTAATAAAAAGTACTCAGATAATGCAGTGACAGCAGTGTCATGTCATTCATGAGATACAAATTAAAACCTAAGGTATACATGAGATCTGTCAACTCTCTAGCCTGTCTTATCTTTCACAGCTAGGGCGTTGACTTAAATCAACTCTTCATAAACCGTAGCTTGCTGAGCTTGAATAGCTAAAAACGTTATTTACCATAATTACCAGCTAAGCATAAGATCTTGCACAACAAAACTAGCTTAACATGTATCCACCCTGTTGGTTGGGGTTCATTCGTATTACTAATTGTAACCAAGGAAATATTTTGGTAGATGCAATAGTAGAAGCCAAACTCAGAAAATAAATGACGTTCGTGGAATATGATTGAATCCACAGAAGGGCCAAGAGAGAGACTTATCACTGGTAACATCTCTAAAATTAAATCTGCTGATAGATGATTATTGGTAATTTATATCAGTTCCGAAACTCACCGAGCCAGAGTTAACTAGTTAGCAACCCTCACTTTTGGATAATGCTTAATCAATCCTTAGTATGAAAGGGGTTAGCTAGACTAAGGGTACTCGGTGGTATTCCTTAAAATACAAATGATTAATATTAAGTTTTCCGGAATGGAACAGTGGCAGTTCTAATTCATAATTCATGCTGAATATAAAAATTTGGTATAAACATGAGGGTTAGATACCTCGTTGCCTACCTTACCTTTTTCACACTAAGGTAATATTTTTCAGAGGTAAGACCTTAAATTGTGAATCCAAAGGGGAACACAAACACCTTTATATACAGTAAGGTTGAATCTTAATTTCGAGTAAGTTTGGATACTGAGTGGAGAATAAAGTTCAAACTCAAAATATGAACTATGTAATTGAAATCCAAAAAAATGGCCAAGTGTACATCCGCTACTTAAGTTCTTAGGAAAGAACCGATACCTAAAAGTTCAAGTTGCAACCATG
This sequence comes from Cryptomeria japonica, assembly GCF_030272615.1. Taxonomy (NCBI): domain Eukaryota; kingdom Viridiplantae; phylum Streptophyta; class Pinopsida; order Cupressales; family Cupressaceae; genus Cryptomeria; species Cryptomeria japonica. Next base: position 213,939,798 of record NC_081414.1, on the reverse strand, counting down.
AAGGGTTAAAAAACATATGCAACTCAATGGCTAATATCAGCTAATAAAGGTCAAGTATGGGCTACTTTTCATGAGTGAACAGTATTGAAACTGTGTTAAATGTGAAGTATTTAACTGCTGTTATTTAAAGACTGAAAAATTTGTACAGGGAATTGGCACATTAATAGAGGGATAGTGAATTCTACATATCCATTAAGCATGGATTCATTCTTGTACTCGTGAGAGAGCGGGTTGCTAGCTCAAGGGCACAAGTGTGAACTCTGAAATTAAATAAACTAGGGTTTTGTCAAAGATAGGTTACACCCTAAGAGTATAAGTCACCTCAAGTTTGTTGACCAGCATGTGAAACTTGGGTCCAAACATAAATGATAGACAAAGAGCCCCATAGAGTGAGAATGCAGTCAACACAGAGACAGACATGATGACTTGAACACCTTCAGGAATTTAAATTCGACCGGGTAAGGTTATGAACAATAACTTCTTGAATTCGTGTCAACCAGTTTGTTAATCCAGATACACAACCCAGTCAGAGGTCATGCTAGTTAGGGGTAGCCTATGGTGTATGACCGACTAGGGATCTATGTAGGATTATCCACCAATTCAGATGGCATGAGTTCAACTTCCGTTACCTCCCTGCGAAGGGTCGGGTCAATCCAGTTGGATATGGCACAGGGGACGAGTAAGTCTGTGGTTGGGCAGAAAAGTGCCCTGATGATACTTTCCCCCCTCAATGATTTATTGATAAAGTTATGAAAGATCAGAATTTTGGCATCTGGAAAATGTATCTTCTAAACCTTTCTATTCAGTTAATTTGAATTGTTAAACTTTTCATTTGTATCAATTATTTTGCTCAAAGCATAGATTTTTGTTCAATTCAAGTTTCAGTTCAATGTTGTTTACAAAAAAAAAAAGTTGCAAGTTTTTCCGTTCTTTTATGCTTCAAAGATGTAAAAGTTGTAATTTCAAATTTGCATAGGTTGTTGCATGTTACAAACAAGGAATTACAAATGTCATGAAGAATGTTCAAAGCAAATTGATTAAGTCTACAAGGCAAGCTGAGGTGGCATCCTAGTCACCATTCATGTAATCAAAGAGTACCAAGTCAACGTTCATTCAAGGAGGGAATAAGTGACAAGTGGCACTACATCAAATAGTATTTACCGTACTTAACCTCATCTCTCATTGGCCAATGTAATGGTGGTTGTAACAAACCCTAATTAGGGTTTCCATCTTTTGATCTTGGCCATTGATCTTGAATCAATCCGAGCCATTATTGTAATGAGCTATCTATATAAGGCTCAGAGCTCTCATTTGTAAAGGTTAATAATAGAATAGTTAGCAGTTAGATAATTAGAAGTTAGAGTAGTGGGGTAGGAGAAGAAGAAATTGTTGCTAATACTTGTAAATGAATATACTCTTTTCATTGAAGATATGGTGAAATGTGTTGTTTCAACAAGTTGCATGGCTTCCAATTTTCATTTGCTTTAATATTGGTTAATTGAATGAAAGATTTTGTGGATGATTCATGGTGAAATTCGTTTAGTCCATAACGCTAGCTTCTTGCTGATTGTAAGTTCGCCTTGCGTGGTCAATTGAAATTTTATGTGAACTTAACTTCAATTATTGCCCGTTCGTTGGTATACATTGCCTTGAAGGTATTGATGTTGATGGTAATAATTTGAAGATCATACATTTAGCTTAGAAGATTGCACTAGCTTTGTGGAATTGTTCAATGATGTCGAAGCAAAGCCTAGTAGAGTCTCACCGAGTCATCCACTACATCCTACATTCCTAGGATTAGATTAGACTTTCTAAACCCTTTCCTTTTGATCTTTCTTTGTTAGATGAGTTAGACTCGAGTTCCAACAACGTCCTAGTATTCAAGCATTCATGTAAAACGTAAGTACCCTTGTGATTCCAACATTATCACATCAAACTATTAAGCTTATCGACATGTCAAGACCTGACATTTCATAACCTTGGAGTTGTCTCATTTGATTGCGAAGCATAGCATTTGAGAGACTTTGTTCAAGAGAGCATAAGATACCTTGGTATTTTATTCTGTGTTCGATTGTGGATAAAAAACACATCAACAGAGCCTTGAAACGAATTTGAACCCTTGAAGTCACTTCTAAAACAAAATACAAAAATTCAATCCAAGAGGCTGAAAATTCATTTTTTATTGTTGAATCAACAAAGAAGTTGATGATTGATGATCACTTATTGTACAACAATTGCATTGCCATTCTTACGTATTTACAAGTGTCCAATAGATGCCAAGAAGATCACAGAAGAATATTTTTGCAAAGAATTAAGTTTTTTTCACTTTTTTTCTTCCATTTTTGCTTGACAAGCATAAAACAAACTCTTTCCTTCGTTTTCCTAAGTTTCTTTCATTCTTCTATGAATGCATCAAAAGAGCTAAGTTTTAAATATCTATTTTCTATTTTGAAAGTGTTATTTATAAAATTTATTGACATAGTAGTCACAATGGCAGCTAGTTCTAGCTCGATATCTCGACCTAAATTCAAAAGAGATCGAAGTTATCATCTATGGAAGTATGTTGATATGATACAACCGATCCCAGGTTGTGGGGGTTATATTTGGATTTGCCAAAGATCTATTGTTAGATATTCAAGTTCATATAGTTGAATGAAAGCCCATTTGAGTGGAAACCTTGGACAAAGCACCAAAGCGAGTCATTGGAGCAAGTAATAGCAAAAATTATGGGTAAGAGCAAGTGAATGAACTATCATGTTGTAGATTAAATCATCCCTTACCACAAAAAATTAAGAAAAATAAATAAAAAATTAAAGGGAATGAACTCCATGAAGCCCCAAAATGCTCCATCTAATCCCAATGTTGTGCTAGAGAGCCACCCATTTTTTACCACTCCTAATAGTGAACCCACTACAAATAAAGACCCAAAGTGACCTTTGGAAACTACATTTCAAAATGAGACTTGAGACAATACCAATCAACACATAGCAAGATGTATTTATGCAAATAAATTGGCATTCAATGTTTTTCACTCACCATATTGACAAGAAACAATGGAAAAAAAATTAAGGAGACTCCAAACGGGTACAAGGGTCCTTGTTATAAGAAGGGGTGTGACACCTTATTGGAAATGAGATCAAGCTCGTAAAATATTCATTGAAACCCATAAGGAATTCTATGATTGACAGAGGGTTCTCCATTGTTTCCGATGAGTGGAAATATGCTAAACCAGCTCTTGATCAATGTCATCGCAATGTCCCCTAAAGAGGCAATGTTTTTGCGAGTTGTGGGTTGTGCAAGGTAAGTAAAAGATGGCTAATTTATTGTTGATATTCTCATCGCATCCATTGAGAAAGTGGGATTTTGTAACATTATTCAAGTCATAACGAACAACACATAGAATTGGACACCTTTAATGGTCCACTCTCTCAATCTTATGCCACAAAAGGTTATGGACAAAATTGATTGGATCAAAGAGTTGTATGCAGAGGTTGAGGACATCTAAATGTTCATCACCAGCCACCACATGTTGTCATGCATTTTTTCATCATTTTCAAAATTGGAGCTATTGAAGGTACGTGAAGTAGTAAACAATTTTGCATATTTTGTGTACTTTGATTATCCTTTAAAGTTTACTTTTAGTTAATTTATTTTATATTTCTGAATAGGTTGTTGAAACCCAATTCGCCTCTAGCACAATAGTGATCAGATTTAGATATAACTCAGAAATAACACAAAGCAATCACACAAAAGAGACAAGACACCAAGAATACCCTGGGAAAAACTCCCTCTTGGAGGAAAAACCCAGCATCAAGTTCAGATCAAAACCTTTTTCATTAATTAGCAGATTACACTTATCTGATTAATGACAGATGCACAGTCATCTAGCTTGTCCCAATGCTGATGTGCAGATCGAAATCAATCAGCAACTGAATCTAATTCAGATCTTCAAAGGTGATTGCTGTGCTCTTAATCAAGTTCGCTCTGCTCTAACAAGATTCGCTAAGCCTTCAATCAAGTTCGCTGTGATCTAATAATGCTTGCTGACTTCCGATTAGGATTCGCTGTCTTCTAGATATGTTCTGCTGATTACTGGATATGTTCACTGTCTTCTTGATGACATATAGGAGATATTCGCTCAATGAGATGAAGACAATTCGCTGAATGAGTTCACTGAATGAATTCGCTAGTCTTGCAGAGATAATTCGCCGATGTAATGTGTATGTATAATGCCATGCAATTTACTTGATTATATACTTGACTTGAGGTGTCAAGTTAGCAAGTCGGCTTGCTTATATGTTTTACATTTTATAATTAGACCGCTCAATAGGTCCTGCCTCATAATTAAGTTATTTTATTTCCTTGCTTTTGGCGCCACCTTTTAATTTACAAATTGGGGCCACACTTTACATAACATTGACTTAGGGCCCAATTTAAAATTACAATAGCTAATTTCTCACATATTAATTAAATTTTAATTGCCAAGGCAACATTAAAAACATAGCATAGCAGAATTCCGATACTAGCTAGATATTTCAACATTTTCTAACATGGTGATTAGACAAAATTGATACATATGGAGGCAAAGCAACACTAAGAGGACAACAAATGTTAAGCAAATAATCTTAGATGACTCTTTGAAAGATCGTGTGGAGGATCTCCTTAGTTTCACCAAGCCCATTTTGGGAATGATTTGTTATACTGATGTAGACAAGCCTTGTTTGGGACAGACCTATGATGGCATTACCTCAATGATTGAGAACACAAAAGACATCAAAAATGGGAAAGAGCAAGACCCTAAAGAAACTTCCTTCAAACAAGTGCATACAATTATTGAAGAAATATGCAACACAATAACAATCCCACTACATCTTCTTGCCTTTACATTGAGCCCAAAATACTATAGTGTTGAGATTGTTTTGTGCCAACAAGGGTTGCCCCTGTAATGTCCCCTTTTTGGGTTACCTCATATTTTGCCCTAAATTCACAAATTCAATGAAAGCAAGAAATGAAATAAAGTTAGAGAAATCATTTGCCAATTTGAATTGTTGAACAAGAGAGATTCTGGCTGAGGCCCTACTACGGTTAGGAAAATTATTTTAGTCATATGATATATTTAATTCATTAATGGAATTCAATCATAGGAGGGTTAGCGTAAGGAGACATGAATGGGTGCCTGAAACGATACTCTACCCTAGGCCCAAGAGCGGAAATACCATCCCTCTTGGCCTCATATGGCCCTTTGCCATCCATACGAAGCGATATACCTAGTGAGGAGTCCTATAGCCATTCCTCTCTTCTTGCCACCCTTATTCTCCTCCCCCTCTGATTGGGGTTCCTTAATCCAATAGTCAACCATGGTAGACGTTCAGGGCAAAACTGCAATAGGGTGTCCGAAATGCCCTTCCTTTCTAAGCCCAAGGGCGAGGCACTCGTTGCACCCTCTTGGGCTCATGGTACTATCAATCACCACCATGAGGTGGCGTGCTTAGAAGAGGACCTCATAACTATTTACATTCCTTCCTTACTATCCCTATCATGATTGATGGCAGCATTTAAACAGGCATATAAAGAATTACACATTATTGTCTATATTATATATAAGGGATCATAAAATAATAGCACATCCTTAGATTGCATACAAATTGTTCATACATGAGTAGTTATATATCAGATTCATTATGCTGCCCACCACAAGAATTATTACTTCATACTAAATCACAAGTATAAGACTAAATCTCTGCATGCCTGAATCCGATTATCTTATATCAGATCTGCTCCTGTTCTATCCCTTCTTCCCCTCAACCACTCTTATTACTCTTCTTTTATATGTTTATGCCACTTGAGGAAGAGGTGTGATCCTATGAAGGGAGTCATTCCTTCTCAACATAATCACTGCCCTAGGAATTAACAAATCACTGTTTTTCAAAGTAACCGCTGCCTTTCCTAACTGCTGTTCTTTAATTACTTCCTTTAATATTCCATCCCTCCCCTTTTATTAATTGCTCCACAATAGTTCTTATATACTTTAACTTGGGCACTTAAATAAGTTTCTTTGTGCTCAACCAAAGGGGCAGTTGGCCCAATGTAATGTTATTTAGTTTTCTTAATAGCATCAATTCTAAAATGAGGGTCAACCTAAGGAGGTGTTGATTCCTTAAGGGGGTCACCCTGAATTACTATCGCTGCTCTTTTTGCTAACCAAGCCAGATCACTGCCTTATTATATCATTTTCTGCTATTTCTAATTCTTTTTCTTGGTTCAATGCTCCTATTGCATACCAATTACTCGTTAATATACAAATCTGTTGTAAATGATCTGACCTGATCTCCTTAATATAAAAAATCAGACTCAGACTTCCTTATTCCAATTTTTTGATCCCTTATGGATGCTTTCAATCAATGGCATTCCCTCCTATTTATATGTTCATGGTAGGAGAGACACAACCTTTCATTGAGTCCATTCCCTTGCAAGGGTCAGCCCTTATTCAATTAACAATTTCTTTCTTTTTATTATTATTTATTTTCCTTAGCCCTAGGTCAGCCAAGTACGATTTCCTTTCTTTTTTACTATAATTTATTTTCCTTAGCCCTAGATCGGTCAAGTACAATTTTCTTTCTTTTTTATTATTATTTATTTTCCTCAGCCCTAGGTCAGCCCTCTTGCATTTATTTATACTTAATCACCTAAATCAGCGATTGCTATTAATTTTGCCCTAGTCTCAGGAGGAGTATGGCAGCCCCATATAGAGATTTTGTAATTGCTCAAGAGTAAAAGGTAGCGTTTTGTAGACCCTTCCCTTATCCTGATTTTCAAAATGTAGTCATGAGCAAATTCATTAATTTTATACACTCAAATGGTCAAAATTTAAGGCTCTATTTGATAAGTTTAAGAAGGATGCTCACAATTGGTTGTACTTCCATGGCCAACAATTCCAAATCCTACAATCCCTCACAATTAAAGTTTTATTACTAAAAAAAATTTAGTCTTTAAAGTTTCAACTTGCAATTATAGTTTTAAATATTTTTATTTTTATTTCATTTGCATATGAGAGGAATTAGAGCACATACTCTTTCATCCACTCAGTAAAGCGCAATAGACTACACTCAAAAAAAGCAGAAAACTTAGTCTATTTGTATGCCAACTTGTGTCCCCTTTTGTACAAACAACATGACTACAAGGAAAGGGGCATGAAGTTGTGCGATATAGAGCCAGAACATACTAACTTCGATGTTTCCACTTTCCAATATATTGCACTTGAGGACTCCAAAAGCCAACACACTTTTAGTGGAAACAGCCCTGGCACTGGCACTACCGATGGTTCATCTAACATTACTCCATCATCTAATGTCAATAATGATGATGATATTGATGATTTAGAAACTCATTTGATGATTAAAAGTTTAAAACAAATTGTTGAACTTGATATTATTATTTTAATTTTGAACTTGAAGTTTGAATGATGAATATTTCATAATATTTATCATTTCTTTTTAATGGCATTCAAGCTTATGGTGGGTTTGTTGTTTATATGATGCTATTTGATATTTTGATATTAATCACTACTAGATAAAGCAAATTGACTTCATATGCCAGCTTGCCAGCAACCCCCACACCCCAACTCACCCAAATAAGGAAATAATATGAACTTTCTTTGTTTTTGTATTTTCATATTGTAGTTGAAAGTGACACTTGCAACCTTTGAACATTTTGTTGTGACTTGTATACTGTTTTTTAAAATCACGTGCATGTTGACAATGAATTATGAAAGCAATTAAATTTTAACATTTGCTAATTTGTTGGACTCTCATTTGAACTCTCAACACACATGTCAATTATTAAAGATCTATAATGTATATGATGAATGCTTTATCAATGATATTATATGAATATTTAAAATTTTCCTATATATTTTAAATTTTTCCTTGCTTTATATAGTTGTCCCCTTTGCCATCTCTTGTCATCCCCAAAAATGGCCCCAAAAAATCCTATTACCAAAACTCGTCCCCCTTCCCTTGATGTCCCCATCCTAGAAACTTAGCATAACATAGTTTAAAACATAGCTGAACTACTCGCAAAAAGAAAAAGTTGCCAAGGCCCAAGAAAAAACTAGACAAAAACTCTGAAAAAAAACTCGGAACTTAAAAAATTGCTTAAATTTAATAGAATTGCATATTTTAGCAAAATTCAATGAGGAGATGCATCCAATGAGTCCATAAATGAGTACACAAAAGAAACAAGCTAAGTCTAGAAATATTTGATTGATTTAAATGCAAATTGGGTACAAAATGGCATCCTCTTGTGGAATGTTGATGGCTGATAGACTGAAACAAAATGAAATATCAAATTGTTCTTGTAAAACTAAAAGTAAATACTACATCAAAATATTTTACATCTTCCTCTTCCCAACTCTAGTGAAAACCAGGGGAGAGATAGAACTAGAGGATCTAGTCCTAGGAGTCTGATGTGGCTTCTCCACCTTGCCAAAATTAGGTTTAGGGTAGCACCCCTCGCAGGGGTCTGCGAGTGAGAGAGGGGTAGAGAGATAGGTCTAGATCTTGGGGAGATAGAAGAGAGTGAGAGAGAGAGTGGTAGAGAGAGGGGATAGAGGAAGACTGATAGGGAGATAGATAGGTCTAAAATTTGGGGCAGATAAATTGAGTGAGATAGAGAGAGCGAGAGAATGTTGATAGGAGCCCAATGTAATTAAATGATAAAGTTTTTGTCTACACAGGCATCTTAAGCCTTTGTATAGTTTTTTCCTTTCATTTGTCTCACTTTGCAGATTGAACCACAATAAGAATATATTTTGCTAGATGAATATTTCTAAATCTTCGTGCATAAATTGCATACTAAAGCTTGTATTTCGTCATGTATACTCTTTTCCTCTTTTCCTCAAGTATGTAAAGTTTCCTATTTTTTTAAGGAGGCTTCTGAAGACATTACTAGAAGTCATAATTTGATGTCTCAACATCTGAAAATGTTCTCATATGCTTCTCCAAAAAGAGGATGCATTTTCAATATTGAAGATGTGTACTAGGCTTCATGGTCGAGTTTCTGTTGGTATGTTTGTCGTTGCGCCAAAAGCTTGAGCTATCAACAAACCTCACAAACACCAGACTTACCAAGATCCACAGGAGGCGATTAAGCCACATCACAAACCCTCAAGGAAGTGCTAACCACCAAATCAACAATGTCCCCCTCAGCACTAACTGAGGGTTCCACACCGACGGAATGAAAGAGACCTCCCGAGATTCAAACCCGTGACCCAAGGCTCTAATACCAATTGTTGGTATGTTTGTCATTGCGCCAAAAGCTTGAGCTATCAACGAACGTCACAAACACCAGACTTACCTAGATCCACGGGAGGTGATTAAGCCACGTCACGAACCCTGAAGGAGGTGCTGACCACCAAGTCAATAGTTTCAAAGTAGCTAAATTAAGTATAGCAAAAGATACATACACACACACACACACACACACACATATATATATATAAGAAGCTTTGAAAAAACTTACTCGCTATTGATGGCTATTGAAATTCTCTGGTCTTCTCCTTCAAACTGCTTTACTAGGTTGTGAGCACACTGTTGGTGCTTTTGTGCTTAGAATGCTTGAACGATTTTGTCTAAGGGCCTTATTCTACTTCTGATCTGAATTTGATACCTTATATCTTGGTGATGCCCTAAGTTGTCAGTACGTGTATGAGTACGCCATTACAGCAATTTTTTTCCCTTGGGTACGATAAGTTTTGGATATATATACAAAAATTCAAAGAAATATATAAAAACTATAAAACTAAATACATTTGATAGTATGACACTTCATCACTAATCAATGCCAAATGCCAAATGCCAAAATGGTAGTGATAAAGATAAATATTAAATGGCAATTGATAGTTCAAAATTTCAATATTATGCCATATGCCATATAATATATATAATATACGTCTAGGGTCACAATTCAAATGAAAATCATTACAATTACAAAATTGACAATCATAAAAAATAATTGTCTTCAATCTCCATCAATCATCAAGAGGATCTAGATCAAGATCATCATTTGCATCAAGTTCTACATCATTTGAGCCACAAGTAAAAGCAATGCCACTCCCACTAGGTGCATCATGTGTAAGTGTCTCCTCATCATCATTGATAGTGACTCTAGCAAGCTCTTCAATAGACGCATCCAAGTTGGTACACTCAAGGGCTATATCCCAATGCTTTGTTGACCCATCCTTGTAGTGCCAATTGGGTATGCTTCATTGAGTGGATAACAGAGTAAGTACTCCAATTCCGCATAGCAGAAGAACTTGCAACATGTTGAAATTGGAGACAAAACCAATACAACTTAAAATAAAAAATGTAAAATAAATTACAAATTGTTAAGTACTAAAGTCTACAATACAAATGTTAAAAAATTAAAAATACTTGTGAGAGAATCTTGATTGCAAGAGGTTGAAGGAACAAATAATCTTGCCCATGGGGGTACCACCTTGTACAGGCATCTATAGTGCATTGGTCGTTAAGAGCACAAGGACTATGATCTCGTCTTGAGATGAACAAGCCAAACTCTTTCCTTACATGTTCCACCACTTTCGGATCTAAGAAGAGTCTAATGAATGCCCACTTTCACCCATTAGCAACTTCACTATCTCTATATGGTGGAATTCTCACTGGCAAAGTAAATATTTGAGTGCTAACAATGATGAATGATTTTTTCAACATTTTTGAAAAATTTGTGCTATTATGCCCTTTATTAGTTCTATCATGGACTCCATGCCATCATAAATTTCCCCCAAACATGGCTGATATGCATCAGCAAACCTGATCATACTCATGATAGTTTCTATGAAATTCAAGGCATATTACACACGAGCCCACCAATCACCATTCAAGATCAATGACCTAACCTTCTAGACCTTCTTTGAATTTGAGAGCTCCCAAACACCCATTGGTTACTAATAACCATGGCACCCAATGCCTCTCGCACCTTCAGAAGTCATCTCAAACAAATGCATGTGATGCAAATCGGGTCTCAACAATCTAGGATCATGTAAAAAATAGGTTAATAATAGATTAGAAAATATTATAAACATATTAAACATGACAAATAAAATTAAAAGATAGATTAGATTACCTTCAACAATTCCAACCTTAAAAAGTCCTCAAAAATGCCTTGTGATGTATGATGGTTTGATTTGGATCTCCTCACCCTCTTGGTATATATCTTTCACCCACTCTATTTGAGTGCCAATTGCTTGCATCACCAAGTTAAGCGAGTGAACCATGCATGGTGACCAAAAAATGTGGTCATATCTTTGCTAAACCAAAGTACCTACAACCCTGCAATTTTTTGCATTGTCTGTAATGATTTGGACAACATTTTTAGGATCCACCATCTCTATGGACTCAATGAGGATCTTAGTAATGAACTTTGAATCTATGATGAGCCCCTCACAATCAACAACCTTCAATAACATTGCCCCTTCCGAAAACAGTGCAATAACATTTATTGAAGGACATTTTTTGCAATGTTTCCATCCATTTGAAACAATAGAAACCAAAAGGTGCACTATTGATTGCTTCCAAAATTTCATACCCAAGTCTTGTGAAACCAAAAGGTGCACTATTCATTGCTACCAAAATTTCCCACCAATATGGCGATCGCACCAGGTTGAAAGGAAGAACACTGGCATGAATGCAACATGCAACTTTTTCCTCTGCAATGTCTCTTGCTTAATTTTTAAATGTCTTGCCCAATGGGCTTCTTTTGCAGGAAGGACTAGGATCTTCTACTTGGATAAAGGGTGCTCCAAAAACTAATATTGGGAGGCCATTACTAGTTGAGAATCTGTAGGTAGTCCTTCTTTTTTTCTTTGAAGGTTGAGATCTTAATTTCTCTTTGAACCATAGCATCAGCGTCTCCTTCATTTGACAACCCCTTCTTATCTAGCTCTTAACATACTCTAATCCCTTTCCCACCAATACCACAAAAGTGAAGTCTCGCTCAATAATATGAGCTCTTAAAGTTGGTTTTACCCATTACAATTCCAAAGGTATCCACCATGTCCTAGAAGTTGTTCAAGCATCCTAGTATGCCTCTATAGAGGAGATGCTTTATCAATTTTATTATTTTTCTTTGCATCCACACCCACTAAACTTGAACTATTGGCCATTCTTGCAATCAGAATTTGCTATTAAAAGAAATTATACAGTATTAAATTAGAAAAAAAAAAAGCAAGCCTACAATATGTATAAGCAAATATTAGTTCAAAATGAAGATCAAAAAACATTATAACCAATAGTGAAACTTGTTTCTTTTTTTCTTAAAAAAAATCTACAAAAGAACTTGAAAAACTACATGAAAAACATTTAAAAATTGTTAAGAGACAAGAGAACGGGGTAAAATGCTTACCTTAGATAATTAAATCTCCCTTTGTGCAAGCTATCTTTCATCATTTGGCAATCCTCAATCGACCACATTCGAAAAAAACCAACTACCCTTCAAAATGCCACAATGAGAAAAGAGAGAGTGGAAAGCAAAATGTTCTTTTTGTGGGGTGAAAGGATGCTTTTAGGAGCATTTTAGGATTTCAATGCAAAAAAAAGGTAAAAATAATTCTTTTTATTTCTCTTTCGATGCTTTTTGCTATTGGGTACCTACAAGTCCCCCTAGGTATGCACAAGGTGCACCTCGAAAGCCCCAATTTCCATGTGGGTATGTGCCTACATACCCATAGGGAATTCGATGCATCCATAACACACCCTAGGCGTAACCCCAGGCAAACCCAAACCCAAATGAACTAGGTGCGAGTGCTGGAAGAGAAACCAGCACACCTTGCAACTTAGGTGGTGCCTAAAAACATCTATATTGTACACTTATGCTACCCCTTCTCTATTGGTAATAATTGTCTTTTGAAAAATATTAATATTTTGGAGTTAAAAACTCAAGTGAAACTTCCTCCAAATGATGTCGTTAAGGGTTTGGAGGCTTTCTCTAACCTAAGGCCATATTCTAGGCCCCTCCAAATCATTTTTGGATGCACTCTATATTGTCCCATATCCTTATTCCCTAATGAGGATATAAGATATTTTAATAAAGTGGCCATGAATTGGAGAAATAGATGCACTAAATAAAATTATATTTATTTGTGAGCATCTATAAATGGCCTGCATGGGTATTCATAAAGGAGTTTTGCAACCCCGAGACAGTCGTTAACTACATCATGATAGATCTTATAGCAAGTCAATTAATTGGGAGTTAGAAATTGGTATCCATGACAAATTTTGAGCTTTTGGGGGGAGGAATTTTGCCTCAATTAGTTAGTATTATTGTGTAGGGATATGGAGTATTGGGATTTGGGCACTCAAGTTAGTCCTCGTAGTGCTTATAATTTTGACATGCTTGGCGCTGCTTGAAAATCCTGCCATTTTTTACATATAATATCTATCATAGTTTGAGCCTTGCGTTCAACTATCAATTAAAGGATGAAAAACCTTGGATTTGAAGATTGAAGACAAAACCCCTCTAGTTTCCTAGGGGCGATCTCATCCAAAGTTATTATGGGGACATAATTGGTAAAAAATTATTGTTGTATTTACGAATGATCATGAAGATCATTATAAAGAATTACAAAGAAATACAAAATAGAAAGTTTCTAATAAGAAACTAAAATTACAATATATTACATTATTGAGCATTAATAACTTAGGAAAATATAATATTAATACCCTCCCTTAATGCTCAAACTATCAATTACACCAATAGACCCCCTTAATTTTACAAACTTATCTGGACTAAGGGGCTTGGTGAGAATATCGGCTTGCTGCTCCGTTGTAGGAACATACAACAACTAAATGGATCTGTCTTCAACCAACTGTCAAATGTAATGACAATGAAGCTCTACATGTTTGGTTCTTTCATGGAAGACTAGATTCTTGGCAAGTTTGAGAACTCCCTGATTGTCAGAGAACAAGGGAGTCGGACCTACTTGAGATATTTGCATATCTGCAAGCATCCAGCGAAGCCAAACTGCCTCACAAGCTGCCTTAACGGATCCCCGATATTCTGCTTCTGTCGAGGAGAGAGCCATTGCCTACTGCTTCTTACTAGTCCAAGTGACTGCACCAGATCCCAAACTGAACACATATCCAAAGGTTGATTTCCTGTCATCAACCGAGCCTGCCCAATCTGAATCTGTGAACCCACTGAGTCTAGGATCATGACTCCTAGTGTAAAGAAGTCCATAATCAGAGGTGCCTTTCACATAATGCAGACCACGCTTCGTTTCTACCCAATGATCAACCTTGGGGGTTGTCATGAAGCGTGAAATGTAGCTCACTGCATAACTGAGATCAAGTCTAGTAGCAGTAAGATAGATGAGACTGCCCACTAGTTGCCTAAGTTGTGTTTCATCTACAGGAGGAGAATTAGACTTGGCTGACAACTTCAAGCCAGTCTCCATAGGTGTGGAAGCAGGTTTGCAATCCTGCATTTGAAACCTGTCAAGCAAGTTCCTGGCATACTTAGACTGACAAATAAAAATGCTACCATCAGTCTGCCAAACCTGAACACCTAAACAATAATGGAGAAGCCCCAAATCTGTCATATCAAAATCCTTGCACAAATCCTGTTTGATTTATGCAATCAAATGTGTTGAACTTCCAATAATGATCAAGTCATCCACATAGACAACAAGAAAGAGAATATCATCACCACAGTGTTTGTTATACAGATTACTGTCAGAAGGGCAACGATGAAAACCATGAGCAACCAACAAACTGATCAATCTTAATATACCACGCTCGAGGAGCCTGTTTAAGCCCATAGAGTGCTTTAACGAGTCTACATACTTGATGTTCTTTGCCGGCAACCTTGAAACCAAGAGGCTGCATCATGTAGACTTCACCCTGCAACTGACCATTGAGGAACGCACTCTTAACATCCATCTGATGGACTTTCCATCCAAACTGAGCTGCAATAGCGAGAAGAAGACGAATGGTACTCATCTTGGCAATAGGAGCAAATGTCTCCTCATAATCAATGCCCTCCCGCTGTGTGAATCCTCAAGCAACTAATCTGGCCTTGTACTTATCCAAGGTACCATCTGCATGATAATTGACCGTATAGACCCATTTGCAGCTAATGGGTTTCTTCCCTAGAGGAAGATCAAAGAGAACCCAAGTGTTGTTCTTCAGAAGGCTCTAGTATTCTGCGTCCATTGCCTCTTCCCACTCTGGAATCCCTTTTGCTTCAGTACAAGTCTGAGGCTCATAAATACTATGAATGTTGGCCATGAGAGAAAAGTTAACTGTATTTTTGCTACTTGCCCTTATTTTTGGAAGATCTACCCTCAATGAGCTCATCAAGACAAATATCACTGATGGTCTTAGCCCACCACTTAGGCCGGAGAGTAGATGTGCCAACATCAGATGGAGGAGGAATAAATGGAACTGGAGGTGGAAGAGGATCTGGAACAAGTGGAAGATTAGCATCATCCAGAGGAAATTCATGTAGTGCATCATCAAATACAGAATCTGCATCATCCCTCCCATCAGGTAAACCAAATGGAAGACTAACACTTAAATCAGAAGCCTTCAAAGGCGGATCCTCAGAATTCTGCTCAGAGGAGGAAACCTGAAATGGTCCTCGATCTTCATCAAAGACAACATCGCGACTGAAGATGAGACAATCAATGTTTACATCAATCAACCGGTAGGCCTTATGGTTGTCACTGTATCCTGTAAACATAAGCTTCTAACTCTTGGAATCCAACTTAGAGCAATTCGCATCTGGAATCCAAACATATGCAAGAGAGCCAAAAACTTTCAAATGACTGATCCTGGGTTTGCAACCAGTCCAGGCTTCCTCATGAATCTTCCCTTTAACAGCATGAGTGGGAGACCTATTAAGGAGACAAACTACAGTAAACACTGCTTCTGCCCAATACTTCTTGGGAACATTTATGTGTTCCAGCATAGACCTAGCCATTTCTGTAATGGTGTGGTTACAACGTTCTACAACGTCGTTTTGTTGAGGTGTGTATGGTTTGGTTAACTAACGTTTTATGCCATGTGTATCACAGAAAGTGGAGAAAGCAGTAGAACAAAACTCCCCCCCATTATCAGACCTAAGAATAATAATAGAACAACAAAACTCTTTTTCTACCAAGGCCTTAAATTTCTGAAATACAGGAAACACATGATTTCTGTCTAAGAAAGTACACCCACATCTTACGACTGTAATCATCAACAAAAAGTAAGAAATACCGACACCCAATAATAGTAGTATTCATTGGACCACATACATCAGCATGGACCAGCTACAGTACCTTAGATGCTCGCCATGAGTCACCATCCTTGAACGGTGTCCTGTGCTGCTTCCCAACCTGACAAGATTCACAAACTCGCTGATTTTGAGTTTGAATTTCAGGTAGGCCATGTACTAAGTCTTCCCGAACAAGCTAAGCAAGATAGTAAATGTTCAAGTGACCATATCGTTGATGCCATAGACGAATGATAGAGGAGGATTTTGTTGCGAAGGCAAGCTCAAGAGAATCACCTGTATCCACAAGTTTGTAAAGACCATGATCCTCAACACCAACAACAACTGTAGTGTGTGTCGCACGATCAATAATAGAACACTTAAGTCCACTGAAGATGACATCAAGATGAGGAGAATGTCGCATAATCTGACTCACAAAGAGAAGATTCAGTTCCATGCCAGGAACGTAGTACACATTGAGGAATATGAGGTTCCTCCCACTAGACTGTATCCGAACGTTGCCCTTGCCGACAACTGTATACTCCTCACCTCCAAAAATAACTGAATCAGTATAGGGAGTGAATTTTGTAAACCAATCACGCTTGTGCGTGTAATGCCGAGAAGCACTAGAATCAATGTACCAAGCAGAAGATTTCACATGGTCTACAAGTCTTTTAGCCATGAAGGCATAAAAGGCAAACTCTTTCTGCTCTGTGTGCTCAGCGACATTGGCCTTAGGTTGAGACCCTCCCTGCTTTCGTTGTTCGGAAGCTATCCGATTACGACAATCCTTAATCAGATGGCTATATTTGTGACAATAATTGCATTGAACCTTTTTCTTTTTCGAGCCTTCCTGTGACTGACTAAAGCCCTTTTGCTGAGAGGACTGAAATGACTGAGATTTGCCTTTATCCTTGTGAAAGGATTTGGCTGCAAAGGCTTGCTCAAAGGAGGATGAAGTGGCACTGCTACCAAACTGTTGTTTCCAGCGATCCTGCTGCAAAAGTTTGGTGCATAACTAGAGAAATTTCAGATCAATTCGTAGACGTAATGTTGAGAGTCTCTATGAAGTGCTCATAGGATTTTGGTAGGCTTTTTAGGGTTATGACTACCATATCCTCTTCCTCCATTTTGCGACCAATAGCTTCGAACTGATCTCAAATGTCCTTTTATCTTTGTGAGATGCTCCTATAAGGACATGCGTTCATCCATCATGATGGAGAACAATTGGTTCTTTAGAAAGAACGCTCGACTTTTGTCGGATGTCTCATGCAACTCCTTCAGATGCTCCCAAATTTCTGAGGCTGACTTGCCGGAAGGAATCTAAGGTAACTGGTCATCTGTGACAGAGAGCTTGAGAAGCATAACAGCCTCTCGATTCCGATCATCAAACTTGTCCATATCTGATGCGGTTGTGGTAGGACGAGATTTTGTTCCCAAAACAAGATCATCAAGGCAACGATATTCAAAAATAGTCAACATGCACTACTTTTAGGTGTTAATAATTCCCGCCATTAAATCGTTGTCTGCCTTCCAACATCAAGTTGGTCAATGACGCCATCTTGCACATTTTCCAATGCACAGAAAACAAAAATCCGAGAAGAGGCGATAGCACGGAATACAAAGCACAAATCCCAATGCAAAAAACAGAGGCATATACAGGTACATACTTCAAAAAAATATGAAGTACATCTGGCACAGATTTCAAGAAAAAAATTCAGCTGACTCGGAAAAATCCGAAGACAACCCAAAAATCCTTGCAAAAAACCCAAAAAGAACAAAAATCAAAATTGAAATACGTTGGCTTGAATTTCGATGCACAGAAAACGATGCACCCACAAAATTCTGAAAAACAACCCAGTTGAGCTCTCGAAAAACCCACCAAGAATCTGCAATCAGAAAAAAAATTCGCCTTCATCTGAAGGGTAAAAACCCTAATCGAAAATGCAGATTTCCATCCAAAAATAGCAGAAAAAAAATTTGCAGGTGGAAAAAATTGTATCACGCACGGAGGATTAATGGCGTCGCGGGGCGAAGTTCTAGTTAAAAAGAAATCCGCCACAGAAAACACGAAGAACAGTAGAAAAAACCACCTGGAAGAAAACCCTTTAAAAAAAAAATTTGAATTTCAAATTCTGAAAAAATCGCAGGCCCTACATTTGTTTTTTCACTGATGAAAAATTTCATTCAAAAATTTTTTTTTTTAAAAAAAATTTCTTTCTGCTCTGATACCATATTATGGGGACATAATTGGTAAAAAATTATTGTTGTATTTACGAATGATCATGAAGATCACTATAAAGAATTACAAAGAAATACAAAATAGAAAGTTTCTA
The DNA here is from genome assembly GCF_030272615.1 of Cryptomeria japonica. Lineage (NCBI taxonomy): Eukaryota > Viridiplantae > Streptophyta > Pinopsida > Cupressales > Cupressaceae > Cryptomeria > Cryptomeria japonica. Next base: position 213,921,196 of record NC_081414.1, on the reverse strand, counting down.
ATAAGAAACTAAAATTACAATATATTACATTATTGAGCTAATAACTCAAGAAAATATAATATTAATAATTGTGATATCATAGTATTTCGATTTATATGTTGTTTATTTGAGATATATTAGCATATTTGTTCAGCTCCAAAATAATTTTATTGTTCATGCAATCTATTGCTACATATTTTAGGCATTGTTGTTTATTTAAATAAAATATAAAAAATCAATATTCATCCATTGTATGCAGCTCTCACCTGCCCCTAATGGGATCTTGGTGATCAAAATCAGTCAAATAATAATATTTACTCACGTATGCTCTCACCAAACCCTCATGGGACCTTGGTGATGAGAAAGTGATAAATATTTAATATTTTAAATTGTGGACATTACCTTCTCCACAAGAACAAAGTTGTGAAGAGTAGAGAGGGGCTCGGAGATTGTAGGAACACTATGAGTAATTCTGAGAATCATTCATGCCCTAAACTTGACCATAAAGCCTCGAAACACTATGAGTAATTCTGAGAATCATTGAGAATCATTCATGCCCTAAACTCGACCATAAATCCTCGGATTCACATTCAGATGTTTGGAAAGGTTGTAATTTAAGTCTAGAATCTAGAAAGATGGTTTGATCACAAAAAGGGCAAATCAAATAACTAAGGCAATTCCTGATCAAAACAAAGAAGTGGATGAGTGAGAAAAAACCTTGATGTTGCACACTTTATTTAATAGGAAAACTGAATGATTTTTGGCCAAATCTAAGTAGCTTGTATGAATTGGTTTCAAGATTTGAAAACCCTTGTTGAAGAAAAGAATTTGCATTGTCTTGTGTGAACACTATTTCTCTAAGGGTACCATTAGTCCCCTAATGATAGAAACATAATTTTTAGTTCAAGGTTGTGGTTATAGGACTATACTTTAAGTGTTAAACCCTAATTTCAATCTTTTGATCCCCTTCAAGACTCTTGGGAGCATTCTCAAACTACTTATGCTCAAATTTGTGTAGAAATGGATTTGTATAAAGGGCGGCCAAAAGAGATCATATATAAAAAGGATAGCATATCTTGGGCAAATAAGTCGAATTATGTGAATATACCCTTTTAGTGCCACTATTGTTTTGGTTATGACTTTTTCACTTTTCATTGCCCAAGAGGACCTCTATTCCTCCCCAAGATAGCAAGAAGAACCTCTCTTCTTGAGCAAGTGGGTGAAAAGAGGAAGGGCCACATGATTGTATAATTTGCCCAAGAAAGAAGAAAGAGGATTTTGAGGTTGAAAAGAATGATCGAGTCCACCAAGAGGTTTTGAATGCTTATTCAAATAAGTACAATGGAGGCTCCAATAACAAGTATGCATTTCCACTTAAGCAAGTAGTGTTGATGATGAAAGAAAAGAATCTGATTCAGCTCTTTCCCAAACTTTGCAAGAAGCTCCTTTTACAGTTTCAAATTTGGATCCTAAGACACCCTCAATTTTGAAGGCTAAAAGGGATAATATGATGCAGCCTAAGGATTCAAATCTTGTTATGGAAATGCAAACTTCACCTCCTTTTGAGCATGATTTGGCTAAGGTGAAAAAGAAGAAAGAGCACTCACAAGAAACAAAAAAAACTTCTCTTAAGTTGACACCCAAATCTTCAACAAATATGAGGAAGAATTCACTTGTTTAGTTGCTGTGAAAATACACTTCTGTTGAGATTCAAATGAGTTGTGTGACAATTTGAATTTGGCACTGATTGTTTGTTTTATTTTTGCAGGCCTTATACTCTTACCCAAGTTAATATTAGCAAAATAATTGCTCTTCTTTAGAGTTTAGTCACTATGTTTTCCAAACTAGCCTTATTACAAGGAGCAACATCACCAAATTAAAAGAGAAAAGAAGCCCTATTCAAGTTTCTAATACCAAAAGCTTTAGGGCCATAAGCATAGCATTGAGAGTCACCTAGACTTGTGAGTCTAAGTCCATGGTACCCTTTGTCTATGGATTAGCTTGCAACTCACAAGTTTGTACAAGCTCCTATGTTTACAGAGTTGGAAGTCCCAAATTAGGACTCAATGAATTTGTAGGGCTACTAGTCAATATATAAAAAAACATAAAGATCAAAACATACATTTTTCAACTCTAAAAAGCACTAACACTCTAAAACACTAACTTACCCATTTAGAGCATAATTTCACCAGCAAATTTGCTTAAACGGATATGTATTAGATACAAATATGCCAAATTTACAAGAAACCTTGATACAAATATGGCAATATTTAGCAACTATAAAAAATATAAATATATTCAATTATTTATACATCTAAGTATACAAGACATAACTTTTTGTATACACTTTGGTTTTTATTATTTATTTAAAGTCTTTGTGGCTGCAAAGCCCTTAATTTGGGTTTGGTAGTGGTGTCTTTGAGCCTACGTCCCACCCTATATTGCAACAAGTATTGCACTCAAGGCACTCTCCCTGGACCCTATGGGTAGTGCTGACCCTCAAACTCATTTTCGACAAGTCTAAGTCGGAGTCACAAATGGTTTGCATAATTTTCGACAAGACTAAGTCTTAACACCATGGCCATAAGTTTCCCACCTAGTTTTTCATCTAATGATCATTTTCTTATATAAAATATCGGCATGAGCATGAAGTAGACGATTCAAACTGGGTTCTAGTTTAGGGATAATTGAAACATCACTTCATTGTAAACATTCGACAAAAACTATTTTCTTGATGCCAAATGAATTGTCAAAGGACCACAATGTAAGCTTGTGAGGATGATGGCTTAGGCCTTACCAGAACACAAGCTGCAACTAATTTGATTTTGATGTTGCAGAATGTTAACATATAAAGCAGAAAAATAATTACAAATCTGAATAACTAATAGCCCGGGAGGGCTACATCATATAAAATGATGTGAAAGGACTGAAATGTAAATGGAAGGATGATGATAAAATTCTTCCTAGAGCCCAAGATGCTCTCCCAATTCAATTGTCACATGTAAAACCTTCTACCCATAAAAAGGAACAAAGGAAAAGAAACAGAACCTCAAATCATTCATAGTAAGTTTTTTTTTTGAATGTTTAAATAGATAATCTATAGCAGATTAATAATCAGCAAGTCCAGAGATCAAACTGCTCTTGCAGATTTCCCAGCCCAAGTTGACCTGCATACCTTCTCAAAGAAGTCATATGTATTGTCTACAATCATTATAGTATTGACGTATTAAGTGTTATGTTGCATTTTCTGAAATTCTATTTGAAATTCAGGGGAGGGGGGTTGCAGAATAGGGGGACAAAAAATATCATATTTTAGAATTAGATTTTTCGTTCAACACAGAATCTCAGATTTCAGCATTAAAAAAAGTTAATCAGATTAGATTCAGTTTTATATCCAGTTCCAAATATTTTTGGTATTTGACAGAACTTTTTTGAATTTCCTGCTATCTAAATCCACCTAACAGTTTCTGTTTATTGCTAGATTTTGGGCAGAATTTAAAATGGTGATACAAGAACACAGACTATTGCTTCACTTTTTACACTCAAATCAGATCTAATGTCACAAATTATCTGAGCAGAACTAATTCACTGCAGAAATGAAGTGTATGGAAAACAGTTGTTTACATGTTAAATTCAACACATCATCAACTGTGGCACTAATTAATTCTGTAGAATATCATCTTATAGAAGATGGATGCAAGCAAATAAGCAAACAACTAACTAATTGATTGTCATTTGGAGGATGGCCCCACACTACATTTTAATATACAACAACAGGTATATATTTTATTCAAATATTCTTACAAAGAATCGATTTTAAGTTTGATTAATATTGGAACAACCCATCTATATGAACAAACAGCTTCAAATGCCCCAAAAAGGCTGATCCTATGCATGTATTCTTTTTACTCTATAACATCGTGCCAGATTAAAAGATATGTGCATCACCAGAAGCATGAGCTTAGATCTGAACAATTTGGCTCTTAGCTTGTAATAATACTCACCAGCGACAGACAAAATGTACAAGCTACCACTAGCCTATTACATAAAACAGTGACTGATAAAACTTTATCTTTGAATTTAGCTAATCAACAAGTAACTCTAAAACCTACCGATAGGAGTGACTTTCAACCGTACAAGTGTGTCTTGTTCTGGTTCTCTCCTTAGAATATCTGCAACCACGGGATCAGGTGCATGCATCGCAAAGTCCCCAGATATGCTATGTGATCTCATCATAATTGTTCCAGACTTATGGTTCTGATCTACATCAGAATTCATAAGATCTGGAGTAACAAGGGCTGATGATGTATGATTTCCACTTGTTTCCTGCACAGATTGAATCCAAATTAGTTCTTCCCATCATATAGAAACAGTACATTGTTAATTTATTACAAATCCCACTCCATTTTTAAGAAAATGAAGAAAATCAGTCTCCAATCCTGAAGATTTAAAACATTGAAGATTAAATACCACAGTAGGAGCTTCTTACAACTGTGCCTAGAAGATCATCATTAGCATTGTCATAATTAAAATGATGATCTTCTTGGTTAACTAGAAGATCATCCTCCTCATCAGAATCCTCAACACTTTCAAAAGCACTTGCAACAGGAGATTTAGGGGTAGTTGGTCTAATCACTGGTGCCACTGCTCTCTTTCTCGAACCTGGATGATTGAGAGATTGACTGCTTCCTGGCATAAAATTAAAAAAGATCTGTAAATATTTATAAATCGAAAGGCAAATCTTGCAGATATGTTAAAAATGCAAAAGTTTGACAGAAAGTTTCTGGTTCGTGCCTCTCCAAACCTTAACTCCATACAGCTACAATATTTATCAGGAGCTTTCATTCAAATAATAGTTCTTTCCAAATAAAGAAAAATTCGATGTAGGTAGATATGTTGTCTAGTGGTTGTGATTTGTAAATTGCTGATTGGAAAGATTAAAAACCTCTAATCTCACTAACCAAGCATGTAAACTCTTGTCCATCAGTGACAAGTGAGGTCAACTTACAATGCACAAAATAATACAACTTGTCTTGCTCAATGTCATGCAATCAGTTTTGTATTAACAATTAAAGGTACTTAAAGCAAACAAAAGCTTAAATCTAGAATGAGTTCTTGAAATTTTAATGTTTTGAAGCAAAAGGCTTCCCTCAGATTTGCAATTGTGCAGGCGTATGGAACCATTTCATACAAAAACCTCACTTTTTTTGGTTTCAAGCCAGAGGGGCAATTAATTAATTGATTGGTTATATGGTTAGAGAACAGTGCACGCAACAATTATGGCAATGGCAGAAGGTTCTACCAGCAGTGTTCACTGTGTGTTGTTACATGGGTGGATTATCTGAGTTGGAACTTTGTTGGACCTTTAAAATTAATATCTTGGACGACCTTGAAATTGTGAAGGATATTGGTGTTAAAGGTCCGTCACGTGACTTGAAGGATGCATGCTTTTCTGGGTGATGATTTGGTCAGTATATTGGCGCTTTTGTTCAGTACGTTGGTGCTTTTGATCTGTTCTGTGTCACATCTGGTTTATGTAGACTAGGATTTTGTTGAATCATCTTTCTTGAATCTGCAGTTCTAAATCTTCCACATTTTCAGTCAGATCTAAGCAATATCAATCTAAAACTAACCCTCTAACCTCATTTTAGCATCATTTCCTAGGGTTTCATCCTTTGTAGTTTGTTGCTTCTTATTTGTGAGCAGAATTTCAAGACCTAAAAGTTAACAAAGATAGCTTGGAGCTCTTCACATTGCATCAAGGGAAAATTGGAAGCGTTAAATTCAGGTTCACTTGTTCTAAACCCTCTCATTTACATTTTCAAGTGATCATAATCTTTACTAATCATCATAGAAGCACTGTTTGCTGTACACTACTTGATTGTTATGCCTTTTTCACATTGAAATTGGGCCTAAATTTAAGCTTTCACATATGTATTTGGTATCTAAAATAAAGGAGTGTCTTTTAATCCCGAAGATCTACTTACTTATGCTCTCATCTTGCACCATAGAGCAATCTTCAGGATCAAAAATAAGTGATCTTTCTTTTTCTTTTTATCTTTTTAAGGTGCCTGCCTAGTAAAGTGATCACTCTAGGGAACGACTTCAACTCTCATGTTCCAATGGAGTATAAAGAGCGGGGGGTAAATCAAAAGACACACCCCTTGAAAGTGGAATATTATATATATGAACTAAGGGCAGGTCCCCATGCCAATGCTAAGCTTATTTTTGCTAGCAGCTGCTGCTCAAATTTTTTAGGAGCAATTTGTGGTGCTAGTGGCCCCATGAATCTCAAATTTTGGTGCTTAGGAAAATAAACAGTCATCTTAACTTACATTATTGAAAAAATCTATGTAAATAATTTTTCACACAAATTTTGGAGAAAAAATTGGATGCAAATAAAAAGGGAGGAAAAAAAATTGTGGAGCCATGTGTCAATCTTCCCAATAAGCAGTTGCTGCTTATTTCTAGCCCCCCCCCCTTTTTCAAAGCTTATTTTTCAAATTTTAAGCAGTTGCTGCTCCACTTAAATAGGAAAAGATTCTAATTTATCCTTTCCCTTTAATAAAAAACTTGCATGGGAACACTCTTGCTGTTTAATTTTAAGCAGAAATTGCACTTAAGCAGCCGCATGGGGACATGGGGTAAGCCTCTAAGAACTTTATGCCTTGAGAAGTGAAGGTGGAGAGTGGGTTGCTTTTTCTTCCTCACTGTTATTCAATGTTCCTACCATCTATGAATTAGACTTCCATATACCCTTGAGGTTTATCGAAGATACCCCTAGTTCAGCTTGTAAAGCCTAGTTGAACCGTCTTGGACATCTTTTCTTGAGGTACTTTGTGACTGCAAGGATTGATACACCCAATTGCGTAGGCTTGCTAATGTGTCTTGTGTGTTTGAGTGTTTACACCTCCATCCCCTCTTCAAACCAAAAGAGGACAAAAATCCAAATTGAGCCATAGGGAGGTTGCTTTTTTCTTTTATATCTTGTGTGTATGCTTGCATATTAAAAAGGACATTCAGAAAACAATCAAGTTCAAACAAACAATTTTATTTGCATTTGTGGAACTAGGAGGGTGTATGCATTCTGCATTTTATGTTTACGCACTAAAACTTGTTCAATTAGATCATTTATTGAGTGAAATCTCTTGCCAAATTTGGAAAACTTGCAAAAGCATCCGAATATCAAACTAAACATCTGGTCTGTACTTTTGGCGCTTTTGGTCTATAGACTGCATATTTGGTTCACAGAATTGTGCATTGTGTTCACCAAATTGCTCTTTTGGTTCACAGTACTACGCTTCTGGCACACAAAGCTACGCCTTTGAACTATTCTGCTAGGAATCTGGGCTATTCCAAACCATTTTTGGATCAATGTCTTTCAAAAATCTTTCAAACCCAACACTTAAACAAATCTCCACACTGCCACAGCAGCAAACTTGAAGAAAATCAGATCTGAAACAGCACCTGAAACAAGCTTGAAACTTAAACCCAACACCTTGATAGGATTTGGAAAACAAGATACGGATATAAGAAGCTGGCCAATTCATTAAAGTCTAAGTTGAATCTCCTTTATCTTTCATTTTCAATTCGCTTTTTACTTGGTCTCACAAGTCTATTCCAAGTTGAAGAGCTAGATTATCTTTTATCATTAGTGAATTTACTGGCTTTGGAGTCTTTGTCTACTCTTGAGACCGTGTATTTCACTTTTTATTTGTTTGTTTGGGCTCACAAGACTAGTTCAAATAAGTCTTTATCTTTATCTTTATCATTTTGATGATCCATTTTATCTTTGATCAATTTTAGCTTTGAAGCAACAAGTATCTTTTATCTAACTCATATCCAATCTCATTCAAGATATCACATTTTCACATGACAACCACAAAATCACAACACAAGAGAAACACGGAAGCAAATCAAGAGGAACTTAAGAGAATTTGAACAAGAACCTGAAGGGATTAGAGTGCCAAAAATGGTCCTTCTTCAAATCTGAATCATTAGTTGTGTTGATGGGTGTTTTGTGACACTATCTAACACAGAATAAAATACTAAGTATTATACCCTCTCTTGAATAAGGAAACCTCAAATGCTAAACAATGTGATCAATTAAGGTAACCCCAAAGTTCCTATTGTCAGGACTTGACATGCAATGAATAGTCTGAATGAAATGATGTGATTTGTTGTTCTCACAAAGGGACTTATGCTTTTCACTGCTGCAAAGCACCTAGAACTTGAACATTTGATATAGCAATTTAATGATGCTTTCTTCCTAAACTAACTTAAACTTCAACCAAACAAAGATCAAAGGGATAAGGATTAGGAAAACAAAGCTAAGACCCTAGCGAAAATGATGATAATGGATAGTGCTTTAGACAAATGGATTCCTTAAAATCAAGCATTACTTCGCCATGATAACAACAACTACACAACACTAATGTGATCTCCAAAGGTAGTGAAAGATTTTCATATTGTAAACATGCATCCAATACCCAATTCTAACGCAATCCAAATGAACATCCACAATTGAACTAAGATCATAATAAGTTCAGACTAATCATGCACATCAATTTGCAATCAACAAACTACAAATGGTATGAACCAAGGAATTCATCAAATATCTTCACATTTTTCCTTTAAAATCAATGAACTTCAACTAAAACTTGAGAAGTAGACACCATGCAAAATGTTGAAACCCATACAAAGATACACAATATCTTCAATAAAAATTATTAACCTACTAACTAATTTCTAGTCTCCTCCTACTACTAACTTCTATTCCTGCCTCTATTCTTTTATTAACCTTTACAAATGAAAAGGCCAAGCCTTTTATAGACTTTGAGTAACAAAATGAAGGGCCCAAATTGATTCTAAATCAATGGCCAAGATTATTCAATGAAACCCTAAGGTGGAGTTAGTTATAACTAACACCCTAACTACCACCTTCTTACAACTTTTGACCAATGAGAAATAAGATATCCTCAATGACACAATTTGCGAGGAACAAGAGCAAATAAGATAATTCCATGTCTTCTAGGATTGTGCGCCTATTATCTCTTTCTTGGGATGAATGAAGTTCGATGAATTTGGACATGTTGACCTCAAATTATTTGATTGGTGGAGGTGAGTAAACACCACCTCAGCTCTTACACATCTTGTAGACTTTCTTCACCTTGTTCTTTGTTTCAACTCCACTTATATATCATCATAAAGAAGTCTCTACATCTCCAGCAATATCTCTCGATACTCAACATCATCCCCTTTTTTTGACTAATTGTAATGGTTCATATTCCCAAATTGCATCATCTCAGAATCCTTCATGTTGTGATGTCTTTGTCATCTTCTTGAATGTCTTGATTTTATCTTTTGCACTTCCATCTCCATCTGTCACCATCATTTTGTATGCTTCCTTGCAATCAATCCTGAAAAAAGAAAATACATTGAATTACAATTATGAATGGATCCTAAGTCAATTCCAAAACTGTAATGTTCCCTTCCGCTTGACAAGCAAATATAGGATTGAAATTTGCTAGGCTTTACTATTCCCAAAGGCTAGAGCTAAATTTAATTAATAAGGGAATAAAAATATAATTAAATATGAATGGCGCCCAGTGGCATTGAGAGTGGGGTTTTCCATCCCACCAAAGTGCCAGCACAAGCCAGCCCCCTCGTGGACACGTGGCTGCCCAATCGTGGGTGGGTCCCAGCCTTGGGTACACGCCCAGCAAGAATCCGCACCACCGCACATTTAGGCTGGAATATAACAGCCCACCACGCTCCGCGGGGCTCCACCTCGAGACCTTGACTCTGATACCAAGCAAGTCCATCACTACACCAAAAGCCTAGACTGGTGGTGAATGGCGCCCAGTGGCGTTAAGAGTGGGGTTTTACGTCCTAGCAAAGTATCAGCACAGGCCAGCCCCCTCGTGGACTCGTGGCTGCCCAATTGTGGGTGGGCCCCAACCCTAGGTACACGCCCAACGGGAATCTGCACCACTGCAGCATTTAGGCTGGGACATCACAAAAACACCTTGAACGAAATGCAAGAAGATCATGATAAGAAAATGAAAATCAAACGCCTTGCCTTCCTAATTCATTTTGAAGAACTCAAAAGAATTTTCATGATAATCGTTGTTCAAAGAGAAATTGTGAAACAACTTGTATATTAAGCAACAAAATCATTTGGATTTTCAAAAACTCTTAATCCATAATGCTTCATAGGATGTTTCACAAACCCTTCCAAGCCCTTGATCTTCCCTTTTGCACAAAATTTCTAGAAAATTGAAGCTTAAAGACTTCTGATTTCACCTTTAACAATCTGGAAATAACTTCGAAATTCTGGAAATAATGTTTCAAGTCTGGAAAAAGCTCAAAATGGTGAAGGAAATCACTCAAGTCTGCATATGAATGTCTTGTTTTTCCTTCAAAGAATTGCCTCCCTTCAATGTTCAACATCAATCCTCTCACACAACACTCGGTTTAAAATTTGATTTTCTGACAGAAATTTGCATTTACCTGATGTAGTTCACACCTTTCTGCTATGAAATTCACTTTTCTCTATTGTGGGTTGATTTGAAGTGATGATAAAATGATTCTTCTAACCTTGCATTTATAAGTGCTCAAGTCAATCACTTCTTGTCAAGGGAGATAGGCCTAGTTTTTATTTACATTATCTTAAAATTTGTGAACTATTTCCTCTTCATGAGACAGCCTTCTTTTTGCAATTTTCCTTTTGCTTTTGCATGGCTATATATACAAGTTTGAGTACTCATATTTCCAATTTCACATTGCTCATGCATTTATCCCATGCAAATTTCTACCTTGTGAATGAATTTTCCAGCAAGTTTTTGACTTCCTCTTGCATTTTAGGGTGGAATTTGACTAGGATCTTACAATTCCAAAAGGAATTTAGAGGTATGCATGCATAGTTGGGCTGGATTTTCATGTCCTCTTGCACTTTGTGATGGAAATGCTATGTAGGCTTGCAATGTAGGGTGGAAATAAGGGGTATGCATGCATTGTTGAACAAGTTTTAGACTTGTACATGCAATTTCAGTGGGAATTTCACCTCTTCATGCATTGTTGAGCAGAAATCCTAGGGTACCTTGCAATGTGGAACGGAAATTTGAGGTTATCTTGCAATTTTGAACCCTAAACTTGAATTTTTTCCAAGCGGAAATTCACCCTTATCTTGCACAATTTTTGCTTTCATAATTTTAATCTTGCAACAAATTTCCTTATTCTTTTAAAACCTTTCCTTAGCATTTTTCACTTTGCACTCTCATATTTGCAGAAAAGACAATTCTTTCATCTTTGAAAATTTGACAAGAACTTAACCTTCTTCTCACTTCTTATTGAATTGTCCTTCGTTTTGTTGCATTTGAGAGCGAATTTTCATGTAACGTTAAAATTTCGGGTGAAGTTGCATGTGAAACTTGCAATTCCTAAATGTCAAGGTAGGCTTACATTTTGTCAAGCGAATTTTCCTTATTCCATCTTACCTTATCCTAACTTATGTGAAGGCTTAGACATGTAATTACTCATGACTTAGCCATCTCTCCATTCACAAATTTTCGCTCTTTCAGTTTTTACTTTGAAACTTCATACACCCACATTTCTTCACTTTCCCAATTTCAAGTTTTGAGTTGCAATTTCATGATTTTCATCCTTGGAGTTCACTTCCACACAAGACATGTTTTCACAATTTCAACCTCAACCAAGCTCAAAACTTGACAAAACCAAACCCTTCATTCTAAGGCTAGAGACCCTAAAATTATCGCCAAGCTAAGCAAAACAACTATGCAAAACACTAAGCTATCCAGCAAAAAAAAGAGGGGTCCCATTTGTAATGGGTCGTATGTGTTTACAGCACAACAAGTTGTTAGTTCAAAAGGGTACCAATATTTTCTCTAACTTTACCATACATTCCACAAAGTCAACCTCTGATATCTACCTACATTCCACCTAATCAACCTCTGATATCCACATACATTCCACCAAGTCAACCTCTCATATCCACATATATCCCACAAAGTCAACCCCCTATTTCCACCTATATCCTTACCGATGCACTCCCTTGGACACCCATAAGTGACTTAGCATCCCAAATTAAGAGTTTGCAACAAGAGATAGTGGAGATGAAAATGCAACACATTAAGAAGAGCTAACACCCTTGAGGATGTATGCCCTTATCCCTTTGATAGATCTATACATGTGATAACTTTCTCCCAAAACTTTGAGATACCTAACTTTGACAAATACAAGGGAAAAGGTGATCCACGTGAACATGTAAGGGAATTTTACCTAGCTTGCATGGAGGTTGCCTACAATTATAATTACCTAATGCACCTCTTTGCTTGTAGTTTAGGACACCAATTTGTTGAGTGGTTTTCACATGGAGATTAAAACTTTTCATGGGTTAGCAAAAGATTTATCAAACATTTTCCATACAAAATTGAACATGAGGTTTCTATAACTGATTTATATAACACAAAACAAAGAAATGGAAAAATATTTGCTTCTTTCTTGCAATGATGGGAAAAATTCACGAGCAAGTGTCCTTATCATATTCTTGAAAAGCAACTTGTTGACATATTTGTCCAAAATTTAAATCAAGAAATGGCTTTCCACTTACAAATTCAATTTTTTAACTCAATTGGTGAGATCATAGAAAAAGGAATTACCATTGAAAAAGCTCTCATTGTTGAGCATCTTTGTGAAGATTTAAAAGGATGACAAGAATAATCCTCTACATCTAATGATTAAACCTCATCTTTGGGCTAAGAACAAGAATGTTGTCAATGAAGGTTATTCAAAACAAACTTCATAGCAATACACTCAAGGTATCACCCTTTCTAAAGAAAACAACACATTTAGACAAAAGAACAACCCAAAAAGTAAATTTACTCCTCTATGGGAAGCTATTGAAATTGCCATGCAAAAACTTGTTCAAGCTAAAATCATTTCCCAAAATTAGAAATCAATAACCAATAGTGACACCCCCATGGTACAAAGACAATGAGGTTTGTGAGTATAATAGGATTTCAAATTGTGTTAAACTGAAACATCTTATCCAAGACCTCATAGACAACGGTGATGTTACTATTGAAGACACTCCTTCCTCATCAAACAATGACATCACGATATTTAAACTCCATAAACATGGGAAAGAAGATGCTTCTAATAAAGGAAGCAATGTTAACAATGCCAATTATTATGTTGTTCAATATAATTACACCATAGCTTGAGCAGAGGGATTCCATTCCATCAAAAATGCAATTCATGTGTACACACTCAACATTTGGGAGTTTAATAGCATCCAATGAACTCATTTCACGTCTAGGTCAAATTAAACCTTCTATTTTATCCAATTATCCGCTTCCTAATCAAGATCAAAGCATCCCTTGCATGCCATCTCATAATCCTCTTCATAATCAAGATCTATGTGCTCCTTCCATCCCATCCAACGATAATCCTCCACCTCAAAAGAAAGATATCCCCTCCATCCCATCTAATGATCCTATTCCAAGCCAAGATCAAAGTTCTCAAGATCCTAACATCCTTCCTAATCCCTATCATGGTCATAATCCTCCACAAGATCCAATCATACCTATCCAAGCAATGCAGCACAAAATAAATTGGTATCCAAACTTGCTCATTCAAAAGCTTCATACTCCCTTAAGTCATCCATCACGTCATATCATATATTTCTCAATACTATACAAATGCATTTTTTCTTCCTTTGATCTTAATTGTCCTATCCATATCCTCCATCATATATTCCTCATCCTATCTACGTCTTCCCATCACACTTTTGGTCTTCAATTATCTCTTAGCTTCCCTATCTAGCTATCATTTACAAGCTTATCAAAACCATCTTTGTCATAGATACAACAAGAATATCAAACCTCATAAGTTCAAAGCAGGGAATCAGCATGCCAAATACAAGATCCAATCATACCACAATAAAGCTTTATCTATCAACCCCATCCCATCATACCTCATCCCTAACTTGGGGCAGCTCCTTGACCTAGTTTTTCAAGTGGCTAGACATCATCATCTTGAGAAAAGTATTATCACAAACCTAAACCTTGAACCAAAACAACAACAAAATCAAGCTATGCATGTCAAGAGACAAGGACATTGAGCTTTCATGAAAATCATAAGCGAGAGATTAATGTTGATCTAAGACAGTTTCCTGCATACATGCTTGCCTAATCTATTCTATATCCATCACTATCTCTTCATCTATTCATGCCTTAACAAATGTATCCTTCCTATATCAGGCCTTAAGCTATCTACACTTTGATGGATCTATCTTTCCAATATTAGGCACTATCTATTTACATTGAGCTTATTCTTTTTTGCAAGAAATATGTTGGTTGTTGACTTGTTTGTCATTTGATCTTTTGTGTTGATTTATCCTTTGATCTACTACATTTATCATTTTATTGTAATTGTTGATCCTTGATCTTTTTATCTTAAACCTTTGATCCTTGATCTTTTTATCTTGATCTTGATCTTTGATTTTTTATCGTAATCTTTAATCCTCAATCTTTTTATCTTGATCTTTGATCTTTGATTTTATCTTTTTCCCTTTTGATCTTTTCTTTTGACCTATTTTGAGGAAGCTCAAGGAAGTCTCGATCTTGATATTGTGGTGTGGTGACGAGTGAAGAATGGGGCATGGTCATTGCTTTTTATTATGTTGATTGCAAAGTCATAGTCCATGAAAAGGAATACCAAAGTCACCCTGGTTATCCATATCTAGGTGTACATATATCTATTTGCCCTTATAAAATGTTCCATAACAACAACAACAAAAAAGAATTTCATGTCCTATCCCATCCATTTTTGCACACTTGCCCATTTATATGCTTCACCTTGCATTTGATAAATGGCCTAATTTGCATATAGTTATCTCTAGTCGCATTCACACATCTTTGCACACCCAATCACATATCCTTTCCTTCTTGTCGCGAGATTAACCCAAAATTTGTTTCTTTGGCCAATCTTTAAAGGGGGCATCCATCTGGGGCATATCACTAGTGTCATTTTCTTTAAAACAACACTATAAAAAGCATTGTCTCAAAGAGGTGCAAAATTTAAACATCTAAAATTGGATAATGCATTTTTAGGACATCATCCCTCCATTATTTTTCTTCTATCCATATTAATAAAATAACATTAAATTATTTAATTTAAACTAATTTTTCTTCTATAAATTAAATAATATTAATGTTTGATTTATTCACCATTTTCTCTCCAACATTAATTAAATAATGTTACTATTTAATTAATTTCTCCTATAATTAAATGATTTTCATGAACACTTTCTCTCAAAATTAAGTAAATTCAAATAATTTATTTAATTTCTCACCTTACATAAATAAGATAAATATTTTATTTCTTTCCTCTATGCATTACACCCTCTTTATTCTTCTACCTCATCAACCCATGTGCTAATTATAGGGTCTTACCCTCTCTCAAATTTTCTCAACATTGATCTTTCTAATTAATCTCCACCATTGATCAAATGTTAAGTGAGGCATATAAATAAGACCTTCAATCATTTATGTTTGGCTTAGCACTTATCATCAAATCGCTAGCACTTTTATTATCAAATCACTAGCATTCTCACGAGTATTATCAAGCAAGCAAGCATCAAGCCTTCATCTTATCATGTTGATATCAAGAATATGCTAAAAATTTCAGGAAAATAATAGTGTCATTAATTTGCCTCTATATTTGTATTGCAACATCTTCATATTTGTATATCGGACTTTACAATAATCAAGTGATTATATTATTTGTTGAGCTCCAAACATTTCATTGAAATCGTGGCTGGAGGAGTATCGCAAGAGATTGATGAACCAACTAATTAAGTGTCTCGTATATAAGCTTGATGATGTGGGTAAATATTTGTGGACTTCTATTATCGATTCAATAAAGAAAAGACTATTGTTCGAGCTAAATATTTCTTTGAACTTTGACATCAGAAATAATACGAAGGTTGCCAAATATCTCCGCATTGTTACAATTGCACCTGAGTCCTAGTTGCATTCCTTAAATTGAGTTATCCCTTTCTAGAGTCGTGACGACTAATTTTGCAAGCCGAAGGCATTCCCACAATTCATGTGACATTTTGAGGTACCCTGCAAAGCACCGCAGCTCAAAATAAAGACAGAGACTCTTATTGAAGGTGCAGCGTTTCCTATCAGTGTGTGGATATATTTGCTGAGCGTGGAATTAAGATATTGAGGCCAGTCTATATCAGTGTTGAGTGCCAATCACTAACCTAGCATATGTTCAGATAGAGTTGAACCAAATATATAGAAAAGTTTGTGCCTTCAAACGCAAACCTTTTCTAATTCGATATCACATCAAACTGTTCCAATCTGCATTCTCTATTTTCAGTGTTCTGCATATTTAGCATTGCTGGGTTATGTCGCTTGAATCGAACTATAAGAAGGTCATTTGATACCCGATTCTCAATACATAGCTGAATGTATGTTCATTTTAATACATTGAATGACATTGTGATGCCCACTATTGAATGTACTATAATAATAGATTCTGCAATCTGAAATTAGCATAGTTGCAGATTTAATTTGTGGCAAGTGAAAACTATATGTAATCAGAAGTGAAATTCGAAAGATATTGTTATTCTCTATTATTTGTACTTGGGGATATTACAGCTATGATGAACATCATGCAATTTATCAAACAATGACACAGCTATAAGAATATAGGGCAGTCTCAGATAAAGTGTAGGAGTTTAAAATCATTATATAGCTCTCATTTCCAACCATTAGAAATCATCATGTGGCATATTAACTGTACTTGGCTAGGCTGCCATATAAGAAACTCAACACAACCAAAAACAATTGCCACACAAGTATAAAGAACACTGCATAAAACTTGGCATAAGCAATAATGTGAAAATGGTGTAGCCAATGGACAAATAAGTAAAGAGAAGATGAGGCGGCTAATGGAAACTCATAAACTAGCTCCTTCAAATCTAGTGCTCAGCTGCAGCCAAAATAAAGTATGCACAACCATATAATAAATGGCAAAGCCATTTAAAAAAATGAGCACAGCACTATAAGAGTAAAACAAAGATCTACATTATGATAAGAATTTGTTAATCGCTTACACAAAGTTCATGTGATTGAGGAGACAACAAGAAATTTCAAATGATATGTTCCATGATATGCTACATGATGATTTCTAATGGTTGGAAATGAGACCTTCTTCCCTTTATATCTTCCATTGTGATGGAGAAGTCACACCCCTTCATCATGCCTTCCCTTGGCAAGCGTCACAACCTTTCACAATTACCACCCTGTCAAAGGGTCACAACCTTTCACAATTATTTCCTTCATCAAAATTATTTCTCTTTCGATCTGTTGAATGTCTTCTTTGGTGTGATTGTGCTTGTGTGTTTTCTTCCTCCTCAAATGAGACTTTCCCTTTATATCTTCCATTGTGATGGAGAAGTCACACCCCTTCATCATGCCTTCGCTTGGCAAGGGTCACAACCTTTCACAATTACCACCCTATCAAAGGGTCACAACCTTTCATCATTTCTGTCCTTAAAAGTCACTTCCTTATTTTCTGCCCATTCCTTTCTTCTTCCATTAACCTTCCTTAATCCCTATCCTTCTTCCTCTCTTCCTTCTATATCCTTTTATAATATCCTATTTTATTGAGGAGACATATCTCTTGGAAAAGAGACATCCACTTAAAGTGTCATGTCTCCTCATTGTTGTCTTATCAGATCTGCACTTCGAAACCCATGAGTGTTCCCCTCTCAAATGAGGTTCTTTTCTCCCTTTTATATCTCGTGTGAGGGAGTTGCAACTTTTCATTTCATGTCTTTTGACCATTCATTAACTTAATTAAATTTTAATTATATTTAATTATATTTAATTATATTTAATTATATTCTTTTATATATTAATTTTATTTTTATTTTTATTATTTTGTATTTTAATTTCATTATTAATATTTATTATTAAATTATATTTCAAAGTGGAGACATTACAGAATTACATATTGTGCTATTGGCTCAAGAGAAGAGTGTTGTCACTCCTCCCAACATGTTGACGTGTTTTTTATGATAGCGTCCAACACAATAAAGTTTTCCAACAGTCACTTTACTCTCTCTTGATCAAAGTTCAATTGTATGCTAAGATTGAAATAAGTTCAAACAATTGACTCCAAGGTTTCGATTATGCAATGGATGTGACTCAGTTGGCTTGATGTGGTATGTTGGTAATCCAAGGGGACTTACGTTTGGATCGTTCTCACACTTCTTTGTTGTGATTGGAACTTCATCATCAGATATAACAATTTTGTGATGCTTCTACTTCAAATGAACTGAACTGCAATTAACTGAAATTTAAAGGGAAAAGGATTAGAAGGATCTAAATCTACTGCTAAGGGCAGTGATATCAATAGATAGTGCTTTAGTGGACAAATTCCAAATAAACCAAATTCTGCTTTGCCAAGATTTACTACAACTCTGCAAGAACCGATGCAATCTTCTGAGGATGTTGAAGGATTTTCACACTGAGAAAAGTGCATTTGAATACCCAACATGGCGCAATCCAAAGAACTATTCACAATCAAACTTAACACAAATTTAGTGGCTCAGGCTAACTTTACACTGCAACTTATAATCAACGAGATGCAAAAAGTATGAACCATGGAAATTCATCAAACACCATTACATTCTCCATTGAAATCAAAGCAATACTCTACTTCTACTCAAAGTGAGGAAGGTGAAACCATGCATATAACTTAAGTGAACATCATCAGAGAACAATGCATCATTGTTATTATCTCAAAAACTTATCGCAACAATTTCATACAAATCTCCTTGCCTTACAAATGAAGGGGTCACCCACTTACATAAGCCTTCAGCCCTAATTACATGCAAACCCTAATTAGGGTTTGACCCAAAAGATTCCACATACATGATGCAACAAGGTGGGAATAAATATTAAATGCCCCTCATGCTCATTTACAATAAATTCTTTCCTACCCAAAATGGCACCCATTGTGCATTAAATGCACCACTTCTTTCAAATTCACCTTGTGTATAATAAATGCACCATCACCTTTAAAATCAATTACATGCAAAAGATGCTCCACCACTGCATTAAGCATAGCAGCTGACATGCAATGAATTAGCCACCACCTTGGTCAAATATTCCAACAATGAATGCGCCACTATGCCTTCATGTACTCAATAAATTCTCGCCATGCAAATGGACCACACTGTCATTTAGAATTTTCTTGGTTGTGCTTCATTAATATGGAATATTCTCTTTGCATGTCGCCAACTCATCTTTTACAAGAATCTTTCCATTTTGGGCTCACAAAAGACATTTTGAAAGATTTTCCTACCCTGGAATAATTTTTAACAAATTTATCCGCTCCTACAGGAATCCTGCTCATCTGGAATTCTTGGAGAGAGATAAAAAATTTCTTGACCACTGACCATTTTCCATGCTTAGGGAATTTTGTTTTGTTTTGAGCTCTGAAGAGAGAAAATCTTCTCATTTAGCCAACTTTCCTTGTGCCATGAAATTCTTCACCTTGGGTACATTTATTCCCTAAGGAAGGAATTTCTTCAATCCTTAGCCCAATTTCACATTTTCCAAGAATTTCCAACACTTGCCAATTTTTTCACTTTCTTGGAATTTTGTCTTTAAGGAAGGAATTTCCAACACTTAGTCAATTTTTCACTTTCCTGGAATTTTGTCCTGAAGGAAGGAATTTCCAACACTTAGTCAATTTTTCACTTTTCCTACTTTTTAGGAATTTTTCAAAATTTGAGTTTTGGGGTCCAAAAGAGAGAAAATTCTCACTTAGCCAAATTTGTCATCATCTTGAAATTCGAACGAATTTTCATGCCTAAAAGAGGATTTTTTTTTTAAATTCCGAGGGGATTTTCCTTTTCTCAATTTCATCCTTGACCCCAAATGTCAATGCCTTGGAATTCATCCTCCAAGCTTGGGCGCTAGAATGACCCTGTGGAGGAATTTTCTTTTGGAAGGAAATTCCTTCCCTCTCTTGGTTTGCCTCCATGCCTTGGAATTCATCCTTCAAGCTTGGGTGTTGGAATGACCCTGTGGAGGAATTTTCTTTTGGAAGGAAATTCCTTCCCTCCCTTGGTTTGGCGCCCTGATGCACACTTGGACACTAATTGCTTGTGGTGGAGGAATTTTGGGTGTGGAGGAATCTAGCGCTCCTTCCTTGACATGAGCGCCAAAATAACCTCATGGAGGATTTTCATGCCTTATGAAATTTTTCTTCCTCTCCTTGGTCTAAGGTTCTGGCTTGGACTTGACCTTGTTTGACCCAACCATGATGCCTCGAGATTGAACTTGATGTCTTGACGAATTTATGCTTGGGGAGGGAAATCCATGACTCCCTCTATTCAAAGCCCAACCTATATACTAGAGCACTAAACACATGGCATGGAGGAATTCTTGAATTTCTTGCCTTTCCTTGACACCCCTTTCCTAGCGCTCTACATCCAACTTGGGCATTGTTTTGGCACAATGGAGGAAAAAGTGGTGTGGAGGAAAATTCCCCCACACCCTTGCTTGAGTGCTCTACCTAACTCTTGGGCGCTAAAACACTATGGTGGAGGAAAACTTCCTCCACGACCATGATCTAGCGCCCATCCACTTTTGATATGCATTTCAATGGGGTGAAGGATTTTGCTTGGTTATTTTCCAGACTTAGTCAATTTTAGCTCATTTCCAAATCAGGATGCCATCTTTGGAATTGAAGTGAATTTTTGCTCTACCAAACTTAGAAGATTTTTCAGTGCTTTCCACTTCTGGAATGAATTCCACACTTAGCCATTTTTTGCTCAAAAGCATGCTTTTTCAAACTTTCCGGATTTAGAAATGTTCAATAATGCTCAATGTTTAGTGTCGGGGCCCTTACTTGTTGATGAACCTGCCAAGAATAGACTTACTATAAATAGTAAGTATTTCAAAATGTTAAGATTAGGGCAAAACAGGACAAGACAACACCTATTAAAAATAAAAACTTACTAAAAATCGTAAGCTTGATTTTGGTGAAATAAAGACAATCCAAGAGGCAGTGAAATCCCTAAAAAAATAGGAACTTTCCAAAAATAGAAAGTTGCTCAAAATTCGCTCAAGTTCCACTAGCGGATCCCTTGGAGAGCTCTGATTCCAATGCAACGCTCAGTTTTTCCAAACGCCTAAAAGAAAAGGCCTCAAATCCAAGTCTGAAGGGCAAAACCCTAAAATGGACAAAACAAGTTCCAGACTTGGCCAAATTTATTCAAACGACTTGTAGACTTGATCAAATTGACCCCAAAACACTTGCGAAACAAGGAGATTGAAGAGGCTGTCGCGAAAAGACCCAAAGAAACACAACTAAAACACCAAGAGGACCTAAAAAGTAAGGGGTCCCCATTTGCAATGGGGCGATGTGTGAAAACGTCACAACACAACACTTTTCTCAGAACCATTCCAATCATCCACATCATCAATTTGTCCAATGATTATCACATGAGTAGAGTCGTTAAAATTGTTTTCAAGAAATGATGAGCCATTGACCAGCCAATGAGTTGAGCTCTCCTCAACGTAAGGGAATCAAAGGTGGTTATCAAAATTGCTTCTAAATCTTCAATAAAGCCATAGTGGAGATGCAATGTAGTAAATTGAATACCTTTACAATTTCACACTCACTTTGGCGGTGTGCCTAATGTACCTAATTCATGTCTAGGAGTGCTCAACTTCAAGACTGTGTACGAGCTGCTCAAATTCGAAAATTGCATACAAAGAGGATAACTTCAATCATGATGAAATTAGGATCCAACCGCTCCTTTTATAGTTGCCTTTGTCAGGCCCTTCATTTATTTTATTTTTCCTCCAAGTATTTAAAAATACTTTTTATATATAAGTGCTTGAAAACACTATTTGCAATTTATTAAAATAATATTATTTAAGTTCCCCCACAAATAAAATTGGCCAGGTCCAACTTAAATTAATACTAAAATTTATTTCCCTTGCACTATCCTTTAGCCTATGGAAATGGGGGATAGGCTAGAGGTCTTCTTTGTGATACTAACTCAGAAAAGGGGACGTGACAATATGAGGACCAGCTACTGAAATAAAATATGAAATTATTAAATTCAAAAGAATCACCACCAAGAAGAAAGGAGGCAAAGAAGGTGGTGGCCTAGGTGCCAAATAGGAAGAAGATAGATTCCACTTGTGTGGTTGAATCACTCAACCAATATGCACAAGGAGTAATAAGGAAGAGATAGAAAAGTTTACAACCAACTTGATTGGCCTAAAAGAGAAGATACAAGATATTCAAAGGCAAAAGGTAAATTCGGTAGCCATCAGAACCCTAATTTGAATTTTGGAAGGTTCTTACGTACCCAACATACCTGGATTCACACTCTATATTGGCTAAAGTGTTATGAATGTGGAGAAAGAATAGGGGCAAGATAAATTAACTGTGTGAGATAGCAGCTAAGGTTCAAATGGTGGAGAATTCCTAGAAGCAACACAATATAGGTTATTAACAGACCTCACATTCACATTATAACCTTCATTGAATTTGAGGGCTAGTGTTTTTAAAAAAATTGTAAGTGACATAACCTAACTGTCCCAGATGAACAAACAATTGAATCAAATGGGAAAACTTAGGCAGATTCACTATTTGTTGCATTAATTTTGACTCAATTAAAGGCACTGGAGAGAAATTGGATCGCCATTGATGCATAGCAGCAGCTATGCTCCGCAGTGTTAGTTCAATCCTGATAAGAGTTTATTAGAACAAAGGTAGTGAGCAACACTATTTTGGACGAGTTTTGCCTGTTACCAGCAAGGAAGATTGAAAGGGCCAATACACTGGTAGAAGACAACAACTTCTTGCTGGAGCAGAGAGCTGGTGACCTCTTTGAGACGGCAAAGAAGATGAACAGCGAGGATATTATTAATTTGTCTTACATAAACTCTCTCTAAATCGCCTGCAAAATGATAATATTCAGGATGGAGGTACTCACTAAATAAAATCAATGTTTAATTGATTTTCTTTAACTATCTAAGAACAGCAAATGCTGCAGCTTTTCAGTTTTCTTTGAAAATGCAAGAGCAAATGCCCAGACTACTGTTATCAATATGTGAAATAGCATTGATGAAGGGTTAAGAGAAATAATGCAGATTTTGAATCTTTTGTAGAAAGATACACTCCTATTCTCACAAATTTAATTCAAGAAGCTTTGTTCTCTGCAAATTTCATGGTAATGTGTTGTGTATTAATAACAGCATAGAAGTTTAGAACATATTATTAATTTAAGCCCTATTATTATAATATTGTGTGATTCATTCATTATCAATGCATTCACTATGCGAGTTTTGTGATTGCAGAATACATTTGAACCTCTGACATTTGTATGCATGATTGCAGCATCTAATTCATGCTGTTTGATTTCATATATGTGTGAACTATTGTTATTCAAAATTAAAACTGAGATATCCATTTCCTAATCAGAATTCTTGCACTTTCTCTGCAAATCTAGACTTACTGTCATTTGTTTTGTAAGCAATTATATAACTTTAACAAAAAAAAACATCATGCTCAATTGGGTTAATGAATCTGCTTTATACTCGGTACCTCCTAGCAAGATCTGAAAGATTGAGTTTGTTCATTTTAAAACTTCATTCCCTTATTCTATTACTTCTGCCTGAACATCATTAGAATAGGATTTTATCTTCTAAAAGTAAGTATTTCCAGGTCTTAGGAAGGTGTAAATGACCCATTACAAGTTAAGGGTTGGAGATTTAGATTTAAAACAGGAAAGTTCTAACCTCTTATCATGTCCATGCCAAACACTGGACAATAAGATTGGTTTTATACTTTAATATTATCTAACACTTTCTTGGTTTTAAAATCTATACACTTTAGTCACTTCTTCTATGCTCTGAGGTTGATGCTAGAATGGTTTTCTTTCTATTGCTCTGCCCAATCCCTCCTCCATATCCATTTCCTCTTTTTTAAAATGGACTTCAGCCATGGATTAAATTGTCTGAAAGAAGAGAGAAAGGTGAGAAGAGATCTATCTTTAATTGACTGAGCTAAAAGATCTACTCTCTGTTGTTTGAGATTTGTTTCTGGGAGGAAATCACAAACAGTGAGAGAAGTTTTTGATAAGTTAATCTGCGAACTCAGCTTGTTTACTGGGGTTGATAGACTGAGAGGAAAGGATAAAGAATGAGAACAAGTGAGCTTGGTTCAATCTTTGCATTCTGAATGGCTGAAATTGATCATGCTATCTTCTCTGCTTCAGTGAATCCTAGATGGAATTCAGATAACGTTCCTGTCTCATATGATCTGCCCCTGAGGTGTACCAAGATGAGTTGCCTCAACCTAACATGGATGAAGCTTTTTAACCAGAGTTTAGTAATATGGTTCTGAGTACAAAGACAATGGATATGTCAAATGCACAGGCTAGATGAACTTGGCATATGTACAATTGCACGTGGGACACTTCTTTCTTCTGTTTTCCTTTTCTCCTTGATTTTTGGGGTTCTGCGCAGCGAGGAATTTTATTGAGAGAGCGTTAGTGAGGCAGAGGTGTCTTGTATAAAGGTATGAGTATGCAAGCTGCTCGAGCTACATTTCATTTAATGGCAACCATCTCATGTGTGGGGTCATTATTGTGTGGGGTCATTATGGTCTGGATCTGTTTGGTTTGTTATCCAATGTTGTTTTTCCTAAGATAATTGGATTTGGAAATCACAAGCACTCCTCTCTAAGGCTTATGTCAAGGCTTCTCATCTCTGTATTATAAGTTACCGTGGGGTTGATTATACCCTATCTAATCTGGTATTGTATTCTTCCTTTTACTGATTATAAAGAATCAATGTCTATGAGTATGCAGCTCAGATTTCTTTCTGAGTCTTGGTCTCCACACTAAGGTGTAGGATTGGGTTGTAGGATTGGGTCTACGGAGATGTCCAATTCAATTAGAGAGAGCGAGATAGAGAGAGATTATTGAACTCCTCTTTGGTTTTATTATTGCAAGGATGGATGTATGCGCCCTGGTGTGATGGAGTGTTTATGACCTCTTCATGATATACTTTCTATTTTTTACCCACTGGGAAGAGTGAGTATACTTCCGATATGTGGTGAAGTGCTTATGGCCTCGCCGTGATTCACAGATACATTCTATATTTTTACCCACTAGGATAAGTAAGTATCCTTTCGCTGTTGGCTCCTCGCCAACTATCTTCCCCAAACCGACCATTTTGCCCACTCCCTAGGTTTGTTAGAAGAAGAAGAAATAATGTATACTCCAAAAATGTAAACTGTTATACAATTCAATAGCTAAAGGGCTTTTATTTCAAGAATATCTGAATAATCTCCAAACCAAAAATTAATGAATACAAAGCCATCCATGACAGAAAAAGATTAGTTCAACTTTGATCAAAATAAATTGCCCAGGAAATATCTAGAATCGCTAAATTCATCGGATGACCAAGTGCCGAGAAGTTTTCACTGAATAAAGGGATTGGCCCAAGAAACACCTCAATGCAGGCGTCAAAATTGTGTTTATTTAGCTTCTCATATAAAAGGAAAACGAAGGCAATAATCCATAACCTATGAATGAAAACTGACCTTCACGGTGAGTTTGGAGCCTGGGGAGACCAGGAGGAATGGTAGTGAGGCTGCCGAAGGAGGCAGTCTTATCGAAGCCCCCAGAGGACCATCCAGCGGCGGTCACGTCAGGCATTGAGATCGAGCTCCTGTATTCCGTCTTCCCCGAAGACCTCCTTTTAGTGTTACTGTTACTGCGTTGTTTGCGCCGCTGCCTGGGCGTAAGGTGCTCTTCTTCTTCGTCCTCCTCTTCTTGGCCACCAAGGGTTCCTTCAAGGGCCTGCTGGAGCAAGCGGTCGACGCTGCGTTTGTGAAGGTAAAAAGCGGATGCGGCCATGAGGGCAGCCCCGAGCGCCGCTGCCATTCCCAGCTGCAGGGCCGACGCCGCGCCATCCTTCCCTGTCGACGAAGACCCCATCGCTCCGCTTAACAGCAACAGCAGTAGCAATCGTTCCAGAAAAAAAATTCAAAATGGCGCGGCAACTCCGACGCGCAATTAAACGGATTAAAATTGCGTTTCGATTCCATAAACAGCTGGGATATGAGGCGATGCACTCAAGCTGTTTTACCTTCCTCTGACGTTAACAGAAAACCTAACCCAGCTGCCACGTGGCCTACTTTTTGTGGGATCTCCCGCGTGATATTGTCGGATAAACGTCTCACTAAAATAAACAATCCTTTTTCGGGATCCTCAACCAATACGCTGTAGGCGAATGAAATTCCTCCGCGAGGATGCCCTAAATGCTTGCTGTTACAGCCACTAGGCATATACAACTAAAAATGTTCTATTTCAATCGTGTACTCCATTAAAATTGCCAGTTCCCCTTCCCATTATCATCGAAAACGATAACAAGCCTTCTTTTCGAAAAAGATCGCCACTTCCCGCTGTCATCTCAAACGAAAGGATAACTAGGAAAAAGTTCCACGTAACTGCTCTTTTTTAATATTTTTTCTGGTTGGACATATTATTTGTTGTGACAGGTTTACTGGCAGGAAAGTTGTCAGATTTTGATTGAAATGACCGTTTGTAGCCTGTATTTATTAGAAAATATATTTTTAATTAATTGTAAAATACGATTAAGAATTTAGGAAGACCTATATAATGTGACGTGACATGTATTGGATAGTTTGTTAAAAAATATAAATTGATTATAAAAGGCATGGATATGCAAATTTAGTATGGAGGACAATTTAATTGAAGTGGGTCCAAAAAAATATGGCGAAATGATTTGAAGGTGCAATTTTGAAGGTAGTTATTAGTAAATAGTTTTATTAGTCTTTAGGCAGGAAATTAATGTTTTCGTTCGAACTCTTCTTTATTAATTTCTGCAAATTGAAGGTAATTTTTTTGGTTTTTCTATCTAGATTTGATAAATAACATTTTCCGTGATTTTTGCTTTTTGTATTGACTCTTATATTTTTCTTCATGGTTTTTTCATTTTAATTATGAAAATTTGAGAAAAAAAAAGAGTGTTCACACGTGTTGTCTTTGTAATGTTCATGTAAGTTCATCGTTGCTAATATAACTAGCATACATATATTCTTATTATATATAAAATACGCCAACTCATATCTTTCTCTTGGCGCTTATTTGACATTAGGATATAAAATTGATTAAAAATAGGCGCCTCGAGAAGGATATGAGTCGGCGTATTTTATATATAATAAGAATATATATATGCTAGTAGCAGTGGCCGCAGAAGGTAGCAGACATTAAATAAGTAGCTAATACAAAAATAGGTTGTTGTATTATTAGGTTTCGACTTAATTTTTTGGGTTTATGTGTAGATTTAGGGTTATGATCAGAGTTACGATTAATGATAATCATGCATAGGAATTATGCTTAGGATTTATGGTCATAGGGGTGATGGTGTTCGTTTAGGTATTAGAATATTTTAAACATTTCGAGTAAAATAAATTGAGTTTAATACATTTTTCATATTTGATCAGTATAATAAATATTTGAATTTGAAAAGATTTGTTAAAAATTGTCATTAGAATTTTGATTATATTTAAGTAATTGATTAGTTGTTAGTGTTAATTCAATTAATAATCAATTAAACTAATTGAGTGAGTGTTATTGAAATATTTTGAACAACTTTCATATATTAATAAAATACATTTCTAAAACATACTCCAATTTCAGAATGATTTTTATATCACCATACTCACCGTACATGTAGCGGACATGAATCGAAAAAAATTTAGCGTGTGATGATCAAATTTGAGAACACTGAGTGAAGTGTGGTTTGTTCCAACATGTGTACAAATTCATTCAACATCAATACAAGTAGAGAAATATAAATTGGAAGGGTAATACAATTATATATTGCAGTGATAGTCAATGCAATACATTTTACAATTGGTACTTATGAATGTAAAAGTTGTGTCCACGTCTTTGGGTTTATGAAGCACCTGTTAAAAACAAAAGCAATTGACATTAATATTAACATTTTAAAATATGCCAATTTAGAGGTAAAATTGTTTATAATTAATGGTTGGAAAAACTGAAAACCTTATTCTATAATATGGAGGGGGAGTAATGTACATTTTCATTTGTACAGAGTGATATTGATGTCATAGAAATTTCATTGTGTTTTCCATGTCGTCAATTTTATGTTAGGGCATGTGAGAAGAAAGCAAATTACGATTAAGATTGTCATTCTTATTATTGAAAATATTGATTGTCATTAACAGGTTTTAATTTTCATAATATAGTAGTATTCAAGTAAGTGGAAAATAGATGTACTTCATGAAAGCAAAACTTACGTGAATTGTTCTCGATGGATTGAAGCCTTTCTTCTTCTCTTTTCCTGCTGACGACTTGTTTGTCTTTGTTCAATTTCTCATACCTATCATAGCTGAATGGTGGCATGATCCGTAGGCCCTGTAAGCTTTTCACGTGAGAGATTGTCACGAACGTGAGACTGGTTCTTTTTGTTGGCCCTATATCGATGGTAGCCTTTTGAAGAGTGAGCCCTTGAGATTTGTGTATCGTTAGTGCCCATGCCAAGCGCAATGGTATTTGAAAAGAACCACCTCTTTCAATTGCTGAAATTGGAATTGTGGATGGATGACGATCATCGAATGGTAGTCCAGAGTAATTCTCAAATTCAACTAACATGTATGCTGGTGGTTGAGGTGGTGCACTTTCGGGTTTATAAACAATTTTTGTAATATTTCCTAAAGCTCTGTTGACAAGTCCTGCTTCTATCCATAGATTTGATGTCAACATTACTCTGACATTTTTGGATAATAATAATTCTACATCAAGTTCATCATCCATTCCACTTTCGTTAGCAGTAAAATTTTGTACTTGTATACGGTGAAAATGGATAACAACAATATTGAAAGACTAAATGAATTCAACCACAAAACCCTAGCCTAACAACAACAAAGATCCATCATAACATATGAAGATTACCTAAGACAATGCAAATCAAATGAAATCACAAAGATTATACCATCACATGTCCAATAGGGTTTGGATCTCCATTCTTCCTATCTCCATTGATCTTGCTTTATATATTTGCTCTCAGATTTTATGTGCACAAGAGCTCAACAAAGAACAGGAGTGTGGTTGCAAGTAGGATCGCATATGAAAATTTGAATGTTAGGATGCTTGATTATAATGTGTATGTCCAGGGGTTGATACTGAAGGAAGCATCTCCTTATATAGAAGACACTATAAGAAATGGAGGGATAAGATTGAGAGGTGTACAAGATAAATGGTCGGCTATGATTATAGGGTAGGTAGAGAAAATAATAAAATAATGAGAGGGTAGGTAGTGTATGAATTAAGAGATGAATGACATGTGTCATGGGTAGAAAAGGTTAATGAATTAATTAAATAAATAAAGATTCATTTAATTAATAGAGGAAATGGGATTAATTAAATAAATAGGATATTTATTTAATTTAGGAAAAGGATAATTTAAATAAATAAATGTATTTAGCCAAATGAGAAATAAGGCTAGAAGAGGATAAATGAATTAATTAAATAAATAAAGATTTATTTAATTAATAGAAGAATTAGGTTAAGATAATTAAATAAATAAAATGACTGGACAATTTTAGGTGTCTACGGTACTTTTGATGCAATGTTGCGTGCAACTGGATTTTTTAATGATTGTATTTTTTTCTTGTCGTGGTTGTGAACATTGTCATTTGTTGAAAATAAATGCACACGGCTATCAAATTCTTGATTGGTTGTTGTATCAATTGTCGTAGAAGACCTTGTCATTAGTAATATCCAATCTTCCAATGTTGGTTTTGCATCTCTTATGTTCATTAGCAATTGTCGAAAGTGTTCTTGGTCACTGCCTTGGCCTTCTTGTCGATAGATATGATTCAAAGTAATAATAGTTTTAAATTGTTCCCACAAAATTTTTGCCCGTCTTCTACTATTATATGGTGGCCTATCATTCACCGGAGGCAATTGTCCAAGATCGCCAACCAGAATCATGGATATTCCTTAACATTTTGTTAGAACTCTTAACTACCTTACTTTGTATGTATCATGATATTCACATTTAAACATTTCTATAGTACAATAGTTGAAATAGAATGAAATAATTATAATTTTTAAAATTTTCATAGAAAACATACCTGTGAAATTTTCATTAGCATTTGAAGGAAAAGCTTGGCGTAGACATGCATCTATGTTCTCCAATAACCTTTCGCCAATAAAACTCATTTCATCGATCAAGATATATCTCACATGTGTCATCTCCTTTTGGAAGGTAGTTAGTCTTGTTCCCTGAAGATCTGTAAAATCTCTTATGGGTATTCTTAGTCTTGAATGAATGGTGGATGCTCCTATATTGAAGGCAGCAACTCCGGTTGGTGCAAGCACAAGTAGAGGAGATCGATTTGGAATGGAAACATTTTTTAGTGCTTCATTTATAGCGCCTATTAAATGTGATTTTCCCGTTCCAGCCGTACCTTGAATTATCATGAATAAAGGAGGCTTTGTTCCATCTGTGAGGTAGTGCGAAATGATAATATTGAGTGTTTGTTCCTGTTGATTGTTGAGGTTCTAATAGTTGACAATCTGTGGTATATCATCATGGATGAGAGAACCAATAGTTTTGATGGTGGCAATGAAATTCACGGCCTTGTCAGTATATTCCTCACCTTCATAATCAGTGGACCAATTTGTCTCTTTATCTAAGTCCCTCCTGCAGAGCATTTCTAACTCTAAAGTTTGCATAAATTGGCCACGGTGAAGCCTAGATACTATCTCCCACTCATTTTTTGTTGTTTCTTCTTGCCTAGTATCATTTTCAGAGAGTTCAATGTTGTCATCATTCTCGGTTTCTATTCTCCATTGCACGTGCCATTGATCGTAATTGAAGTTATCCCAATTTGTTTGTATTGTATCATTATTATTCCCAATGTCCCTTTCAATGTTGCGAAAAGGTTTGTATAGTAGCAATTCTAAAAAACAAAATGTGAACCATTTCTCCGATCCACGTGTGGGAATGGACACGAACCTAGGGAATACTCTGACAATAGTTGCTCTTTTCCGCAAGTTCCATTTGTTCTCACTTTTTCTTTTCGGATTGTATATCCGTGAATTTGTTGTATCAATCAATGATATTGCTTCCATAGAAAATGGCCTGTTTCGAGATGCATCTATGAATGAGACTATCTGTTCTTCATCATTTTTTTCAACATCTTCTACCACATGCTTGAAAACTTCAGTGGAGACATTCAAATTAATAATTTTTCTGCTACTTTCTACCAATGGCAATTCCAATAGCATGTGGCTCGTTTCTTGTGCTCCAATGTCTCTCTCAATTATTGTTTCAGTTAGTAGCTTTTGATAAGCCTTTGTTGCAGAATCATCTGGGTTTTCAATAATTGCCAACCTTAGTAACATCTGTTGGTATGTTTCAGAACTTTTCTCTGATTTGGCTGCATACTTTGCGATGTATTTAATTATTGCATGTCTTGAGAGAACGGGTTGCCAATCAATGTTTGCTCTCCAAAGTCGTAATAGGTACCTATTGTGTGTATTTACTCTATCATCATTTCATGTGGGTTCAAACTTCTTCTCACCCATCTATGGATCATTGTACATTTTTTAACCATGCAAATTAATTGGCCACAGAGCGTTGTATCTGTTGGTTAAAACTGTCAGATGGTTGTATAATATTTCAATGTATTCTATTATGGAAATTGTTGTTAAATTAAATTTCTTACCAAAAACATTACCTGCAAACCATTCTTTCTTTTTTCTTACGTAGACATGCTCCTTCTTTGCACATCGTATGTCTTTCAACTGTGTTGAGTATTTCTTCGTAGTCATTGTCAAAATCAGCATCTACAAGTTGTCTTGTGTTTTTTAGACATGGATGGAAGGAGAAATCTCAAAATGGCTGCAAATAAATTTTGAATCGATTAATTTATGATTTTATAAGGATGTTGATAATGAAGTTTTTTGCAAAGATCGAATAGTTGCAAACACACATGCAAATTTCATTGATGTCTATCTTTTGTAGGGTTTCATGCATGAACAATGCTGTCAAAATATTTTTCTGCATTTTTTTGTTGTACATCATTCGACCAATCAATGTTATCCATGTTTGGCGATCCATGTATCCAGAGAAATCCATGTACATGTGCAGATCCTCTGTGTTGCCATTCATATCGATACCAGTAATTTCTAACATCTAATCCTTTCTCAAGGACATGTTTTCTAAAATTGGAGTTTCGTAGATGCATGTATTGTGCAACAATATGTGGATAATCAATGACATTTTTTTTCGCCATAGTTGAGCTTCACGTGGATTTGACGGTGTTATACCTGGCATGAGTGCATGTAAGTCTGGCCAATACAAATCTACGTTCCAATCTGATGTAGCATGTGATAAGTTGAGACTTTGTCATGTTTTTATCATCAAAACTCTTAGGTTTTTGACATCTTTTGGTTTGCATAGTAGTAGTGAAGTATTGTAAATTGATTATATGTATTCCATGTGTTAAACCTGAACTTATGAAATCATGCTTGAAATTTGTCGGTCTATTCCTGCAGCCATGCCATTTATTCCTGCAGCCAAGTGATTTGTTCTTGTTGCTATGCAGATTATTTAGGGTAATATAATATGTGAATTAATGAATGTATTAATTAAATAAAATACGTATGCATGTCCTTGTATGTTATTTTTGTTGTAGGGCAGATAATAAATGATGTCGCAGTTGATATTCTCCTTTCGCGCCTGAAGAAGGAAGAATCACGTAGGAAATAACTAGAGATCAAACTGAAGAGGAGCCAAGCGAGCGCAAGGTACGGCATGAGCGGAGCAGCCACGCAACACTATGAAAGTTTAACTCTAGTGGGCATTGAATTCGCAAAATATCACTACGGCATGTAAAGACTGTGGTTCGGTTTAGATCCACGTTTCCTACAACCAAGCTCTACTTATGTTCTTCATCAGTCAATCATCCGCCTCTTCTTTTGGGCGTGATTTGAGTTGTCCATTGTAGTTGATCTTTGCTTTTTAATAAGCTCTTCCTCCTTCTCAGATGTTAGACAGAATATAAAGGAATAGAGCAGAGAATTTTGATAAGTATTCTAGAGTTTTTCTTTTAAAATATGTAATCATTTTCAGGAAGCAATGAATAAAAGATATGTTGTTATGATCTGCTAAAAGTATTTTTCTGGAAGCTTGATATCACTCATCTAAGGGGGCCCACCTGGTGAGTGATCATGTGTTTATGCTCATTGAAATTAGTTCTTCTTTAGTTGCAGTAGAAGTTCATGCCTTGACTGTTCTTGCAGCCACTAGAAATAGATCCACTGACTATTCCTGCAGCCAAGCCAAAACAGAGTGATTTCTATTATTTATATTAGATCATTCCAGCATTGTTTTTTATAAGTTTTCTTGTAGCCTTCTATAATTTCCATTCTTGCTTTTCCTTTCCGCGTAATGTTAGTTACTGCAACAATGCAAAATAGCCATTGAAGGAGCTTTGTGCATATATAGTGCAGACCCATTTCAAGTTTTGTGTCCCTGGATTGATAACTAAATGAACACTAGCCATGAAAATAGTAACTTTACCAGATGAATATCCAAACTTCGGGTTGAGATTTTAATTAGAGTTATTATTATTATAGTTGGAGTAGACGACATTTTTGGCGTCGTTGAAGGGGATGGTATCAAACTAGGAACCTTTCATGGTTATTATAGTTTCTAGTTAATTGTTTTTTAGATTCCTTATTGTTTGAAAATTTCATGAATCTGCATGCATAGAAGAAGAAGAGACCCCAGAGGTAGATTTCTGCTCACTCATCCTAATCATGTAGAAGATAATTTCCCAGATATAAATCCTTTTGCTGAACTTTACCAAGCTCCACAGAATTTGAATCACCTTGAATCTGAATTTTTGGAAGATAGTCTTCAGTTCCTTTTTGGTCTTCAAGAAGAAGAATTTCCTACAGTAATAACCCCACAAGTCTAATGCAAGGGAACCCTCCTCCTAGTGGGAATAATCCACCACCACCACTAGGTCCAACGTTTGAGTTTCCCATCTCTAATCATCATGATAACGCTAATCTCAAGAACATTCCAGCATCTTCACTCCCTAAATTCTATGGATTGGTAACAGAGGATCCAGACACATTTTTGTTTGAGTTTGATGTTCTCTATAGGAGTTTTGACTATACTACAGATGCCCATAGACTCAAAAAATTTCCTGCCACTTTGAAGGAGTCATCCTTGAGATGGTTTATGAGCTTGGGTAGTAGCACAATCAATAAATGGGATGAGATGAAACAATTGTTTCTTGCAAAATACAAATATTATTGTAGAGGTACTGATCCTCATGGGGATGATATCTTTAGAATGACACAAACTGAAGATGAGAGTCTTGAAGATTACCTGGAAAGGTTTCTGTTTAGTGTCAAAAAGTCCAAGCATAGCACTCTCAATGAACATTCCCTCAAATTGATATGTTTGAGGGGAATCAGTGATGAATGCACCGATTCCTTGGATCTTATGGGAGGAGGTGATATTACACAATCCACTTGGGCTGAAATAGGACAAATTTGCAAGAAGTATTCCAGATCTACTTCTAAGAAGAATAGGAGATTTAAACTAGGGGCACCATTGTCAGCATCTGGAACTGGAGTTTCTAGATTGGAACTTAGTCATCTGTTAAAGGACTTCAAGGAGGACATTATAAACAATATGGCTACCTAGTTGGATACACTGGCATCTAAGAAGAAGCATGAGGAAGCTGATGCATTCCTTGCAGAATTTTGTCCTCATTGTAAACAACGAAAGAAAGATTGCAGATGTAAGATGGTTACAAACGTGGAGGTACCTGACTTCAAGCCAATTCAAGGTGAGGATGAGCA
Source organism: Cryptomeria japonica (assembly GCF_030272615.1). Classification (NCBI taxonomy): domain Eukaryota; kingdom Viridiplantae; phylum Streptophyta; class Pinopsida; order Cupressales; family Cupressaceae; genus Cryptomeria; species Cryptomeria japonica. The sequence continues at coordinate 213,886,191 of NC_081414.1, read as the reverse complement.
AGTCTTCTATGTTGGTCAAAGAAGACCAAATTTTCAAAGACAAGGTATGCCACCTGATCCACTTTATTTTTCTGGTTATAGTGGAAATTCTTATGCACCAAATAACCAATGGCAACCACAGTATTCTCAAAATCTTGGTAACTATCAAAATTGGTATTGCTCACAAGGCCAAGGGCAACATTTTGCTAATCAAATGCTACATGGCAGCAGCCATAGGGAAACTGGTACCCACCTCAGGGCCAAGGAAACCAGTTTCAAGGGAATTGGCAACCTACTTCTCAATGGAGGGGAAGCCAACCATGGCCACCCCAATCTTCTAGTTATCAGCCACCTATTCAGCAACCACAACCTCCTGCTTTAATGCCCCCTCTTGCAGCTACTGCTGCACCGCCTAAACCAACACAGTTGCCTACTCAACTGTTGCCAAATCCAAATATCAAGTCTCAGCAGCAACAACAGGCTTATTCAGCTGATGTTAATCAGTACCCAGCTTATTCTTTATCACTAGATGACATTCACCTCCGATCTGGAACAAATTTACCTAATCCCTCTCGTCTAGTTATCACTGAGGTACATGAGGAGCAAGAAATCTCTAATTCAACAAATACAATACCCCATAATCAAATATTGCCACCATTTCCCCATAGATTGCAAGAAAAAGAAGTCCCCACTGAACAACAACAAAGCTTTGATATTATTGATCAACTAAAACACATTTATGTTAAAATTCCATTGTTGCAAGCAATAAAGGATGTTCCCATATATGGTAAGGCATTGAGAGAAGCATGTCTAAAAAAAACTGGCATAAAGAAAAAGGATCCACAAATAGTGCATGTTATGGGTCAACTAGCCAATATTATGTTAGGTAAGATTGTCATTCCAAAGTATTTTGATCCAAGTAGTCCTGTTGTAAGTGTAGTCATTAATGGCAGTCAAATAAAAAATGTTTTGATTGATTTAGGGGCAGCCATTAATGTAATGACAAGGGAAATACAAAAACATCTTGAGATCAATAGTTTAAGGCCTACACCCACAGTTCTACAGCTTGTTGATGGCTCTACAGTGAGACCTGATGGTATCATAGAGGATGTAGTGGTTATTCTAGATTCCTATGAATATCCTGCAGACTTTATGATTTTATCTCTAAAGGCAACATTGGGAGGATATTTGGTCATTTTGGGTAGACCTTGGCTTGCTACAGTTGATGCATATATTGGGTGTAGATCAAGGGATATGACTATTTCAGATGGGAGTTCTACAAAAACATTAGCCTTGTATTCTCTAGCACAACCCCAGATTGAACAACAACAAGTCGTTTGGCCTATCTTGGGAGAAGAATCTGAAGAAATTGACTCTATTAATCACCTTATGATGATTAATCATGGACCACTCATGCAGTTATATGATGAGGAATCAATTATTTATAAAATCCTGATAAATGAATTTATAGAAGAGCAAAAATTGCAGGAATTGGTTTCGAATATTGCAAGTTTGGACTTTCCTGCAGCCGCTGATATATTGCATACTCTGTTGCCGCAGGAATTATCTTTTTCTTATTTTTCTGATATAAACCAGATTGATCTTACTATTAAGATAGAGGTGGAATGGAATAAATATTTGAATATCAATAGAAAACTAACAGATACTCAAAAAGAGGGCCTTGTGGACTTTCTGAAACTTCATAAAAATGCTTTTGCATGGGATTACAAGGATATGAATGGGATTGATCCAACAGTTTGTACCCACCGTATTTATATAAAGGATGAGTGTTGCCCACTCAGACAACCTCAAATAAGAGTCAATCCTGCCTTGAAGGAGATAGTTGAAGAAGAATTACATAAATTGTTAAAAGCTGGGTTTATTTATCCCATCTTTGATAGTCAATGGGTATCACCTCTGGTGATAGTCCCTAAAAAGGGAGGAAAATAGAGGGTATGTGTTGATTATAGAGCTCTGGACTTAGCAACCAGAAAAATATCATTTTCCATTGCCATTTGTGGATCAGGTATTGGATTCTCTATCTGGTAAGAGATATTTTTCATTCCTTGATGGCTTTAGTGGCTATAATCAGATCTAGATAGCCCCCGAGGATCAAGAGAAAACAACATTTACTTGCCCATGGGGCACATATGCATATTTTGTTCTTCCTTTTGGGTTGTGTAATGCTCCAACCACTTTTCAAAGAGCGGTGATCGGTATCTTTTCTGATATTTCTCAAGATATTATAGAAATTTACATGGATGACTTTACAACTTATGGTTTTGAATTTGATCAAGCATTGGGTAATCTGAAGAAAGTTTTGCAGTGATGTGAAGACTACAATTTGTCTTTAAATAGTGAGAAATGTTTCATCATGATGGAATAAGGAATAGTCCTTGGTCATCATATATCTATACAAGGCATCCAGGTGGATCCAACAAAGATTGAGGTCATTCAGCATATTAATGACCCTGTGAAGCAAAAAGATGTAAGAAGTTTTCTTGGTCATGCTAGATACTACAGACGGTTTATCAAAGATTTAAGTAAAACTGCAAGTCCCTAATATTCACTGCTTACTAAAGATACAAAATTTAAATGGACCCCAACATGCAATGAAGCTTTCTTAAAGCTTAAGCATGCTTTGACTCAAGCACCAGTTCTTAAAGGACCAAATTGGTCTCTACCATTCCAAATCCATATAGATGCATCTAATTATGCAATAGGAGCAGTGCTAGGATAGAGAATTGACAAATTGGAAAATGCAATATATTATATTAGCAAGAATTTGCAGGGACCTGAATTGAATTACACAGTTACCGAAAAGGAAATCCTAGTTGTCATATATGCACTTAACAAATTTAGACACTATATCACAAGATATCCCATATTTGTGCATACAAATCATATTGCAATTAGATATCTCATGAATAAGCCATCAATCACTAGTAGATTAGCTCACTGGTTATTGTTGATGCAAGAATTTGATATCACAGTTGTTGATAAACCAGGGAAGTCTAATGTGGTTGCAGATTATCTTTCGCGTCTTCAATTGCAAGAAGATTCTACAATAATAAATGACACTTTTCCAGATGAACATGTGTTTCTCATTCAAGCTCACACTCCTTGGTATGCTGATATTGCCAACTATTTAGTTGCAGCTAAGATGCCAATTTATTTCTCTCCTAAGGAAAGAAGGTTGCTAGTTGAAAAAAGTTTTAACTTCTCATGGATTGCTGATTGTCTATTTTATACTGGACTTGACCAAGTCATGCGAAGATGTGTCAGAGAAGATGAAACATATGACATCCTCCATGCATGTCATGATGAGCCATGTGGAGGTTATTTTGTTGCCAAAAGAACAACACTGAAAATACTCAATATAGGATACTATTGGTCCACATTACATAAAGATGCAACTCAGTACACACGAAAATGTGACAGATGTCAGCGAATGGGAAGACCTACAAAATCTGATGAGATGCTACTATATCCTCAAATATCACCTACACCATTTGACAAGTGGGGTTTAGATCTTGTTGGCCCAATTGATCCACCTTCTAATGGCAGATCTTATATCTTGGTATATACAGACTATGTAACAAAATGGGTAGAAGCTCGTGCCATGACACATGCAAGAGATAATAAAGTAGCTGAGTTTCTTTATGAAGAGATATTTACAAGATATAGAGTACCAAGGGAAATTGTCTCATACCAGGGACCTCAATTTACTTCAACATTGATAAAGGCCTTGGTCAATGAATACAATATAAGGCATGAAAAATATACTCCATATCATCCACAAGCTAATGGACAAGTAGAAGTTACAAATAGAGAGCTTGAGGCTATTCTTACAAAAACAATGTCTGTTCACAAGAAAGATTGGTCTCACCGCTTTTCAGAAGCAATTTGGGCATATAGAACAACTTGGAAAACACCAAATGGTTTCACACCTTTTGAGATGGTTTATGGCAAAACATCAATGATGCCTATTGAATTTGAGCATAAAACCTTGAGGACAACTTTGTAATTAAATATGACATTGTCTGAAGCACAGAAAGAACGCATTCAACAATTAAATGCTCTAGATGAATGGAGAAAGATAGTTGTTCAACAGACAGAATTGATTCAAAATCAAAGAGCAAAATGGCATGATAAATATACCAGGGAAAAGAAATTCAAAGTTGGTGACTGGGCGCTACTATATGATTCCAGATATAAAGATGCTATGGGAAAGCTTCAAACCAGGTGGTTAGGTCCATATGAGATAGAAGAAATTTTCCAGAATGGAGTTGTTCATTTGTCCACAATTGATCCTGTTTGATTTAAACTCTTAGTAAATGGTCACCGACTACATCTATATCATAAGCCAGCTACTAAAGAAGAGTTCCTGCAGCAGTTTGCTCCGCAAAGTGACAAGGTTCCTGCAGCAACTGATAATGAGCCTGCAGCAACTCATGAGCTTCCTGTTGCAATTGAGTAGGGTAATAAAGGTAAAGTTCTTATAGCCTCTACAGTGAACATATTTGTCGCTTCATAATAAAATGTTTCCATATTATATGGGAATATTCTTCTCCATACATAAAATCCCATCCACGACATTCCATCCCACATTCTTACCTGTCATTTCATTTCTTTTCGCCATCATTTTCGTACAATTGCAGGTACGTGTATATTGTGTTTTATTTTAATTATGGATTTATTACTTCATTATAATTATATCATGTTTAGATCCGCTCCACTGCTCGAAATCTTGTCAGCTTGTATGGACACGTGCTAGGTTAAGTTGGGGGGTGCTTTATGGTTCGGTTTTCAAAGTGATTAATTATCAGTCCTTTTTGGTACTCCGATTATTATTTCACGCAAGTGAATAATAAATTTTGCTGCCAGAATTGAGATATGTAAGGAAATTTCAATTTGGCAAGACTGTCAAATATTTTTGTTCAGCCGCAGAGAGAAAAAATAGTAGAGAAAGAGATGGGTGGTGATCCAATTCATCATGAGCCAATGGTTCATGAAGTGTTGCTGCAGGATGCTCTTTGTGAGCATTATTTCAGACACCACGGTTGGTTGGATTACTTCTTGAAGATCAGGGATTATAACGAAGAAATTATTGCAAAATTATTGCATTCCTTTAATGAAGGAGAAGCTATAGTTAAAGGTTTGAGGGTTATTGCTACGGAGCAACGAATTGCTGAAGTAACGGGGTTGCCGCAGGAAGGAGAACTCTTTCCAGAATCAAAAGACACAAGAAGTGTCGGGGAAGAGTTCACAATTCCCATGGATGGACCCTTAATGGTGGACAAACAAGGAACTAGAAGGGTTTCGCTACCAGCACATTGGCCTCGAGTAGCTTTGTATGTTATGAAATACATTACATGTGAAAGGCGATATTCAAATCTGCATTCACCTCATTTTAAATTACTTAGTCATATGCGGCATGGCCGGCGAGTGAATGTTCTTAATTTCTTATACCACCTCATTTTTACAAGTGCTAAAGAGACGCGAAAAAATGGAAATCGCTCCGTTAGCCATCATGGATTGGTTAAGCTACTTGTACAGTGGTCCCTGATAGATGTTTCACAAATGAAATGGGGTGTATTTGAGGATATACAACAATTTAGGGTTGAAGATGCCCCTATTGCAGATAACCTTTCGATTGAAGAAGAAAATGTTGTAGAACCCTCTTCCCCCGTAGTTGCTACAGATGAGGATTTACTTGTTGCTGAAGGAGCCACAGTTATTATGGAAGAAAAGACAACGGAATCAAGTGAAGAACAACCCTCTACTTCTCTTCAAAGAGATTCGCCAGTTCTGTGAAGGAAAGGAAAAGAGTTGGAAAGGGATGAAACAGATGAAGAACTTATGACCCAGTCGCTGGTAACTCAGATTCCTCCTGCAGCCAAGAGGCGTAGGACAAAAATAAAAACTCCTGCAGCAACTTAAGCAACTCCTGCAGCCATTCTGAAAGTTTATGTAAGAAGAACACATAGCAAGACACAGAAGACTCATCCTGTGGGTAATCCGACAGAGGTTATTACAGTGGAAAATTCAGAAGAAGGAAGCCCTGCAGAGGATGAAATCCAAGAAAATGTTGCTGAGGATAAACTAGCAAATCTTGCTTCTGTGGCACAGCGATTTGAAGAAACTATTGAAGATATTCTACAACAGCTTGAGGAAAATATTGGAGAGATGCTAGCTCGGATTGAGGGGTTTATTGAGGAAATTCCATGGTCTAAGGTAGTACCTATTAGACCTTCTTCATCCCTAAGTAGTTTATCCATTGCTTTAACATTTTATAGACAATGGGAAATAGAGAAGGCTAGGTTGCAGGAGATTATTGATAAACAACAAAAAGAAATTGAAAAGAGGGATAATAGAATTGAGGAATTAGAGGCTAAGGTAGAAATAATTTATGGTATGCTTCCTGAGTTGATGCAGTGTAGGGCACCTCTAAGAGTTTATGCAGTACATTTGAAAGAGCGGTATCTAAACTTCAAAGTAAACCGCATTGTTAGGGACCTTAACCCCTCTTTAGAAACACTTGAAGAATTCTTTTATGCTTACCAAACCTCTCCACCTGTTGTGAAGAATTTGCTATGTGAATTATACTTGCATAACTATGTTGTACCCTCAGACAGGGAGTGGAACCCTTTGTTGTATATTGGGGATATCCATATCAAATCTTTAATGTCATGGATCCAAAATGAGATTATCATGGGGGCACAATCCAAGGAATATGAAAAATTAGAGTTTGGTTGTCCATTACCATTAAGAAGGGAATCAGAAGCACCGAGAGTTCTTTATTATGATTGGTAGAAGTTACTGGTAAGAGATGATGTTAGAAAATTAGTGCTTCCAATGAGAGAAGAAGTCTATCAAGCATACGAGCATTTGATTTAGACTGACAGGACAACTGCAATAAGAGGGTTAACTCAGCACTGGGATAATCTACCGGAACATTTAAAACAGGGAGAACCTTATTCACTACAAAATTTTCATGTAGCCATGCAAAGAGCCCCTAGATAGATACAATTAGGTAGGGAGAAATCCAACAACTGGTTACCATTGATCTTTCAACCCCCAATCCTTGTGTGGCCGCTTTTGGCATGTCAGCCTATAGAGCATAACTATGATGCAATCACAGAAGAAACAACTAGATGGTCCAGGCAGGAAAAAATGAAAGGATTTTATTAGAACTTGGCTTCAGGGGGGATAGGTCGGGGCACCGTTGGTGATTTAAGAGTTACAACAAGAGTCAAAATTTTTCCTTTTGTTGTAGGATCAACAAACTCTTAAAGTTGGGGGGCAGGATAAGTTGAGACTTTGTCATGTTTTTATCATCAAAACTCTTAGGTTTTTGACATCTTTTGGTTTGCATAGTAGTAGTGAAGTATTTTAAATTGATTATGTGTATTCCATGTGTTAAACCTGAACTTATGAAATCATGCTTGAACTTTGTCGGTCTATTCCTGCAACCATGCCATTTATTCTTGCAGCCAAGTGATTTGTTCCTGTTGCTATGCAGATTATTTAGGGTAATATCATATGTGAATTAACGAATGTATTAATTAAATAAAATACGTATGCATGTCCTTGTATGTTGTTTTTGTTGTAGTGCAGATAATAAATGATGTCGTAGTTGATATTCTCCTTTCGCGCCTGAAGAAGGAAGAATCACATAGGAAATAACTGGAGATCAAACTGAAGAGGAGCCGAGCGAGCGCAAGGTACGACATGAGTGGATCAGTTAGGCAACACTACAGAAGTTTAACTCTAGTGGGCATTTAATTCGCAAAATATCGCTATGACATGCAAAGACTGTGGTTCAATTTAGATCCACATTTTCTGCAGCCAGGCTCTACTTATCTTCTTCATCAGTCAATCATCTGCCTCTTCTTCTGGGCGTGATTTGAGTTGTCCATTGTAGTTGATCTTTTCTTTTTAATAAGCTCTTCCTCGTTCTTAGAGGTTAGACGGAATAGAAAGGAATAGAGCAAAGAATTTTGATAAGTATTCTGGAGTTTTTCTTTTAAAATATGTAATCATTTTCAGGAAGCAATGAATAAAAGATATGTTGTTATGATCTGCTAAAAGTATTTTTCTGGAAGCTTGATATCACTCATCCAAGGGGGCCCACTTGGTGAGTGATCCTGTGTTTATGCTCATTGAAATTAATTCTTCTTTAGTTGCAGCAGAAGTTCACGCCTTGACTGTTCCTGCAGCCACTAGAAATAGATCCATTGACTGTTCCTGCAGCCAAGCCAGAACAAAGTGATTTCTGTTATTTATATTAGATCATTCCAACATTGTTTTTTATAAGTTTTCCTGTAGCCTTCTATAATTTCCATTCTTGCCTTTCCTTTTCGCATAATGTTAGTTACTGCAGCAATGCAAAATAGCCATTGAAGGAGCTTTGTGCATATATATAGTGCAAACCCATTTCAAGTTTTACGTCCCTGGGTTGATAACTAAATGAACACTAGCCATGAAAATATTAACTTTACCAGATGAATATCCAAACTTCGGGTTGAGATTTCAATTAGAGTTATTATTATTATAGTTGGAGTAGACAACGTGTCTGTTAGTTCTGCTCGATATTTTGTCCAGTAAGATCTTGTACCTCTTAGAGTTGTACCAAATCGCATCAACCTATCAGCCAAGTGTGAGTTTGGAATATTCTCCATATGCTCATGTAGTTCCATTATAGTGATTGGCAATTCGCCTAGATTTCTTTTGATGAAAACAGTTGTTGACGTTTGTGCTCGATGCCTCATAATCATATTTGTAATGTAATATCAGAACCTAGGATGCTTCCCAAAATGGTTATCTCTGTATCGAATTAGATTCTTTGCATATTCATGGAGATGTACTTGTTTTATCCGTGGCTCCAACCAGTCACATTTCCCATCAGGAAATAATGTTGGGAATGCCATATCTAGTAGTCCCAATGTAGTATATTCGTTGATTGGAGATCCACCAATTGATGGCCACTCGATCAATGATGATGGATGTGTGTTTTTGTTGTTAATCCATGCACGAATCAACTCCATCTCTCTTTGTGCATTTGGTGGTTTTGATGCCATCGATGTCGTGTGATCAATAATGTTATCTTCTTCAATTTCCAAGAGTGGTCCGACAAACAAAATTTCATTTGTGTCAGAATCTAATTCCATGTTTACAGTTTTCAGTTGTTCAAATATATTTTGATCAGCTCCTTTTGATAAATTTTCTAGTGCACATGTATCAATCGTGACGTCTGCATAAAATTTGTCATTCTGAATTTTGTACTATAGTTCTCTATACACACGGTCTCTGTTTACTGTAAAATTGTAACTCGTCTCGCGTTGATCTCTCCTTTGCACTATAATTATTGGCAAGCTTGTAATAGAATGTGGCAATTTTTCTGCTGTTTTTTTGATGTGTTGTGGAAAGCTAATTGTGTGTCCTTTATATTTGAATTGACCACCTATGGCATGCGTAACTTGTAATATTGGATTTACACGTGCGATAAGCATTTCTTCTACTTGCATCAAACATGCTAGTTCGGGTGGTTGGGGTCTGGGATCCATATTATTGATAGCTGATAATTTGTTTATTCCTCTCTCTTGCTTGCATTTGTTGCAAACAGGTCCTTCCGGATTTCGATATACTTTCATTCCAATATAAGATTCTTGGCAAATATGACACATACAAGGTGATTGGTAGGCATCTAAATGATTACGAAATGTCATTTGCACCTTTTTAAATTCAGTGCAAAGTAATCCATTTGGATTTGGAATGTTTTCTGTATTAAAATCGATTGGTGGTTGGGATTCCCCTTCTCGAAGATTTCCAACGTTTTGTGTGTTATTTTGATTCAACGTTGTTCGGAGAGTTTCCTCCTGAAAACCGATTTGTTGTGGCTGTGCATCTTGAACTGGTTGTTGACATGTAATGAACTGTAAAATTTCAGATTCACTATGTTGTGCCGGTAATTCTTGGGTTGATAGTTGTAATCTTCTAGATGCATATGTAGCTCTTTCCATTTCATTCCTTCGCCTCTTTTGCTCTTCCTTTTGGGCATTTGACATTTGTTCATTTTTTTGTTTCCTATATTGTCTCTGATATTCTCTTTGATATTCTCTTTTATATTCCTTTCTTTGTTCTTCAGATTCAAAAAATTTCTTTGATCGACCCATTTCTACAAATTTGTTAAACAAATAAGGAACATATGAGTCATATACATTGATCAAATTAACATTCATAAAACTATAGATTGTATCAAGTTATCAAATCATTATTAATATTGCCAACCTTGTTCAAGTTTGCAACTTTATTAATATTAATATCAATATATTCATTTTTATTGTAATTTATCTAATTATTGCAATATTATTAGTTGATTATTAAATATAATTGAATTCAATATTTTTGTAATTAATGTTTAATTGAATTTTGACACTTTCTTTTCCTAATTCAATTTATTTAGTCCTTGTATACAAAATTGAATTCAAACTTTTGTAGTGAGGTTGATAGCCATTGTTTGTATTACATCATTAACACAGAGACTCATAGATATATCATATTAGAATATTATTAGTTGATTATTAAATATAATTGAATTCAATATTTTCGTAATTAATGTTTAATTACAAAATTGAATTCAAACTTTTGTAGTGAGGTTGATAGCCATTGTTTGTATTACATCATTAACACAGAGACTCATAAATATATTATATTGGAATATTATTAGTTGATTATTAAATATAACTGAATTCAATATTTTTGTAATTAATGTTTAATTGAATTTTGACACTAAATTTTACTAATTCATTTTATTTAGTCCTTGTATAAAAAATTGAATTCAAACTTTTGTAGTTAGGTTGAGTATATTCAGTATTATATTATATGTGTAAGTAATCGTTGAAAAAGAATGTGCAAGTGCAAGAAACGAAAGAAAGAAACATTGTGGAAAATTTATTATCCATGTATTTCATAGTTTAGAAAAGCATTTACATTTGTTTTTACAAAATGTGGAATTAAATTTCCACATACATATACGTCAAAACAAACTCAACAATTAAGAGGACAAACTAAACTCTAAAGCCAAACTCAACACACTCAAAACAAAAGCTAAACTCTAAAGACTTAAAACTTTGTAGAGACACTATGCATATGTTATGTACATATTAGCGGTGAAGTTTGAACTTTTTGCATTATCTATTGATTGAGGGAAAGAACAAAGCCTTCTTTGATTTCCCTGCAATGTTCTCCTTGATATTGCATTTCATCATGTGCGATCTCTTTGAAAAACTGGTCCAGTGGTTGACCCTTGAAATTTAAAAAATGCATCATTTCCTGAATGTCACAAACTTGCTGCATGTCTCGATCATTAATTGTTGCAATCTCAACAGAAATATTTTCTAAATGATCAAGAATACCATGGATATGACGTTCGATTCCATGGAATGTTGTATCCATGAATGAGGGGGTGAATATGTTTGAACTTGATGACTCGGTTGGGGTGGGAGGAGAATTCACAGATTTCTGACTTTCCGCTTTGTCATTACAAAGCTCTTCACTGTAAGAGTGTGCATCCATCTTCTATTTAAAAAATATAAATTCAATAAAAAATTATTTTCAACAAATGATAACTATATATCAATTTCAAAGCTATGTATAGATATGAACTTTAAAAAACAAAACCTAAAAAATAAACAACAATACCATTATTTCTGTACAATCTAAAATAGTAAACAAACATGCAAGATGAAAATAATTACTATTGGATTATTATTACTTTAGTTTAATATAATATATTTACGAGTCTGTGTGTTCATGATGTCATACAAAAAATGGCTATCAATAATGTAAAATAGTCTTTGTTCATCACATTCAATAATTTAAATCTATTTTTAAAAATAATTAATCTATTGGCAAAGTTAATGAAATTTCAATACTTGTAATAATAACACCATTTCAGTAATTTAAAATTTATTTAAAAAACATCTTCTATTTAAAAAAGATAAATCCAATAAAAAATTATTTTGAGCAAATGATAACTATATATCAATTTCAAAGCTATGTATAGATATGAACTTTAAAAACAAAACCTAAAAAATAAACAACAATACCATTATTTCTGTACAATCTAAAATAGTAAACAAACATGCAAGATGAAAATTATAACTATTGGATTTTTTTATTTTTTTTTGATAGGTAGTTGGCCGAAGCCTGAATAACTTTTGACTGGAGCTATGAACCATTGGGGACACAATAGGGGGCCCCATCCCCATTACATATCTTTGAATTATTATTATTATTATTATTATTATTATTATTATTATTGTTATTACTATTATTATGTTTGATTAGATTGACCCCGAGACCTTCCCCATCTATGGAAGGCCAAGAGTCACAACTTTAGAATTCCACTTTAGATGTCCTTATTGGGATTTGAACTTGGGTCTCCACAATAAGAACCCAATGTTTTAACCAGTTTAGCTCAACCCCTTGGACTATTACTATTGGATTATTATTACTTTAATTTAATATAATATATTTATGAGTCTATGTGTTCATGATGTCATACAAACAATGACTATCAATAATGTAAAACAATCTTTGTTCATCACATTCAATAATTTAAATTTATTTTTAAAAATAATTAATCTATTGGCAAAGTTAATGAAATTTCAATACTTGTAATAATAACACCATTTCAATAATTTAAAATTTATTTAAAAAAATAATAATTCAAAAAAATTAAATATTAATTCTTCAGCCTCTATTGCTAAAACAGTATTCTATATTTTTTAAAATGCATAATTTTATACTGAAGGTTGAAATTGTCAATAATGATAAATTAAAATTCCGCCATCGATAAACAACGATTCAAGGGAATAGAGCAAAGATAATGGAATAGAATACAGCTCCCTGATGAGTGGAGTTAATGTTGATAACCAAGAGGAAACAATAGGAGATAATGGAAATAAGGATGATAACATTGAGGAATCAGAAAACTATTCCACACCATGCACAATAGAGAAGGCAAGATGCTCTAAAAAAAAGAAAAAGAAAAAGAACAAAAAAGGGGAAAAAAAAAAAGAAAAAGGAAAAGGTAAAAAGAAAAAGAACTCCAGTAATAACAACAATGAAAAGGATATAGAAAGGATTGAAAGAGAAAATAACAACATCCTTGAGTATGTTGGCAATGAAGTTACAAATGACCTCATTGAGCTATTCATAAATGAAATAGCAGATGAGGAAGAACTAGCATTACAAAAAGTATTGTTAGCCAGAAAATTATTCAAACTTAACGTAACCAAGGAAGAGTTACAGGACTGTAAATATGAGGAAGTAATGGAAAAGATGGACAACCTGGGGATAGCTAAAACCATTGAAACCTGCTCAACCTCAGATTATGCTACTGAACTAAAAAAGAGAGGAAGAAAATCAATTGCAGAATTACTAATCAAAGCAGGAAGTGTTGCTGGCCAGATTAAAATCACAAACCTTTTTGAGGCAGGGAAGGGGAAGGACCTTCCCATGGAGATATGAAACTCCTTACTTGGAATGTTAGGGGCCTGAATGCCCCTAACAAGCAACATGTCTTCAAATGTTGCATAGCTAAATTCAATCCAGAAATATTCTTAATATAAGAAACTAAATTAAGTAACAATGAGATGACAAACTTCAATAAAAAATTAGGTATCAGAGAAATAGAAGGTCAAATTGCTTGCGGAGCCTCAGGTGGGTTGGCCATCATATGGGATCCTAAGCTAATATCCTTTAAGCTAATTAGCAAGAGCCCAAACTAGATGTGTGGCTGGGCTATAAGCATTAAAAGCAACTTAAATTTTATTATAATAAATGTATATGGACCTATCCAAACACAAGCAAAAAGACAAGTGTGGAATGAAATTGAGGACTTCCTTTCAATTGACATGGATCAAACATACATAATAGGTGGGGACTTCAATGTCATCTTAGATCCCAAGGAAAAATTGGGGGGGGGGGGGGGGGGGTGTAATAAAAAAATTTCTCAAACAATTCAAGATTTCAAAGAATGGACACATAAGTGTAACTTGATGGAATTCAAGACAAAAAATGAAGCCTTTACTTTGGAATGATAAAAGACAAGGATTCTGCAACATTGCAGAAAACCTGGACAGGTTCTTCCTATGTGGGAATCTCACATAGTCTTATGAGTCCTCAGTTCTCCCGTTCTCAGGATCAGACCATTTCCTGGTCCAATTGACCATAATAGAGGAATTAAAGCCAACCAAAACCACTTTCGCATTGAAATAATGTGGCTAAGGGATGAAAACTTAATACAACTAATAGAAAAATGGTGGAAAGAAACAAAAGTTATAGGCTCCAAAACTTTCAAAGTAGTTACCAAATTAAAAAAGATAAAGCAACAATTAACAATATGGAACAAAATGCACTTTGGAAACATCTTCACAAAAAAAAAGGAAATTGAGATAGAAATGGAAAAAACTAATGAAGAGGTAATTAAGCATGGGATGGATAACACGTTTTATCAAACGGAAAAGACCAACTTGGCCCAATACGAGGAAATCCTAGCAAGAGAAGATATATTTTGGAAACAAAAATCCAGGGAACACTGGTTGGAAGCTGGGGATAGAAATACAAGCTTCTTCCACAACAACACAAAACATCAAAGAGCTATAAATAGAATCAATAGAATAAAATTAAATTCAGGAGACTTCAGTGAGGACCCTGATAGTATAGCAAGGGAAGCAGTATGGTATTTTGAAAATATCCTTATTAATAAAGAGGGATCTAGGTGGTCAAAAGAGAGTGAATTCTTAAAATGCATTCCCAAAATAATCTAAGGAACACAACCTGATGCTTAATAAAAAACTATCTAGGGAAGAAGTAGAAACAACTTTATTCCAAATGGGACCGGATAAGGCTCTTGGCCCTGATGGATTCCCAACACACTTTTTTCTCAAAAATGTTGGAACTTCATGGGGGAAGAAATTACTGAAGCACTGGAAGGGATGAGAAATTCAGGAAAGATTCTAAGAGAACTAAATAACACATTCATAGCTATGATTCCAAAAAAGGAAATAGTAGATTGTTTTGAGGATTTATGACTAATAGCATTATGCAACACCCTTTATAAATTACTCACAAAAACAATTGCAAATAGACTTTACAAACTCCTCCCCATAATAATTAGTGAGGAACAGACTGGCTTTGTGCCAGGTAGATCTATTTATGATGGCATAATCATTGCTCAAGAAGCAATCCACTCAGTACAAAATAATAAGGAACCAAGTATGATGATAAAATTAGATATTAAAAAGGCATATGACAAAGGAAATTGGCACTTTCTATGTAAATGTGTTGAATCATTTGGATTTAATAAGCAATGGATCAATCTGACATATGAATGCATAGCAACACCTAGAGTATCAATCTTAGCCAATGGGGCCTCAGAAGGTTTCTTTGAAATTTCAAGAGGACTCAGACAGGGGGACCCCCTTTCCCCCTTTCTTTTTATCATCATGGTAGAATCATTGGGAAGGATGATTAATATGGAAAGAGAAACACAACAGTTGAAGGGTATAAAAATTACATCAGACATGGAACCAATAACTCATCAACAATTTGTTGATGACACCATGTTGTTTGGACAGAGCAATACAATAGAAGGAAAAACACTTAAAAAAATCTTAAAAAACTACACTATGATTTCTGGATAGGAAATCAACACTTCAAAATCCAACATTTTTTTCAACACAGATAAAGAACTCCAAAGGAAAATCATAAACATACTTAAATACAATATAGGGGAATTACCATGTAAATACCCAGGACTTCCCCTAGACAAAGAGAATAGATCATCCAAATTATGGGATCAAGTGGTCTCCAAAATTACAAACAGGATCTCCTCATGGAAAGGGAAATGGTTATCCTCAACTGGAAAGGCCACCATGATTAAGTCAGTTCTCTCAGCAATGCCAATATACCAACTTTCATGCATGGATCTACCCTCAACCAAAAGAAAGGAAATTACAAAACATATCAGGACATTCTTCTGGCAAGGTTCTGGAGATAAATTCAGACTCCCATTGGTTGCACGGGAAAAGATATGCATGCCTAAAGACCTTGGGGGTTTAGGTATCAAAGATCTAAAAATTCAAAGCAAGGCTCTTGGAGCAAAACTAGTATGGAGAATGTATAATAACCCAAACCTCAAATGGGCAAGGATCCTTTATAAAAAATACCTTCATAACCCGGATCGGTTGTAGAGATATCATAACGGATAAGCTAACATGGAATTTAGGAAATTGGGAGGATGCCTTATTCTGGAGAGATTCCTGGGGGGCTCAAACAACCATCAACAAACTTCATAACTTTAACAAAATTATACCCATCATTGAAGAGAAATGGGGAGATAAAGTGAGAGACTATGTGGAAGAATACAACATTGAAGGCCTCAAACAATGGAGATGGAAATCACTGAATAATTTTGACCTACCGGACTAGGAGAGATCCCTCTTAGCATAGATCCTAGCCTCAAGGAACCCTGCATTAAATTCTGAAAAAGATAAACTAATATGGGTAGGATCCAAGAAGGGGAAGTATGAAACTAAGGAGGGATATAAACACCTATTAATCAAAAAGAATAACCCAAAAACTAACCTGCCCCTAACGCTTTATTGGGATAAAAGATGCCTACCAAAGGCAAGCTTGTTTGCATTGTTAGCAATACAAAACCGGATCCTCACCAATGAAACCTTCATGAAACTAGGATTTGAGGGCCCCAGTAGGTGCCCATTATGCGAAAAGGAGGAAGAAAATACTAATCATATACTGTTAACCAGTGAATATGCACACAATTGTGAGGGTTAGTTGAAAAAACAATTGAATTGGTATACCCCTATTCCTAGTACTCTCTCTGACATATTCCATGCATGGCCCATTCGGAACATAGGATGTATGTACGAAAATCTATGGGTCATAGCCCCCTCCCTTGTGATCTAGGAAATCTGGAAGGAGATAAATAGGAGGATTTTCAAATATAGTAAAATGCACTGGGCCCAACTAACCAATAAAATCGAAGCTACCATAGTAGAAATGGTAAATAACCAGATCTCTAACAGTTAGAGGGATGTCAATATGTCTTGTTGGGATGAAAAGATGAGACTAAGGTGGAAGGGTCTAAAGATTCCACCTTTCATAGGGAAAGGTCCACCACCCAACAACACAAAACGTGCAGAATGTAAGTGGCTACCCCCTAAAGCTGGATGGGTTAAGCTTAACTTTGACGGGGCATCTAGGGGCAACCCAGGAGATGCTGGTCCTGGTTGTTGCCTTCACAATTCAAAAGGAGAAGAATTGGCTCACATGGCCATTCCCATGGGCAAAAGCACAAACAATGAAGCAAATATGAAAGCATTAGCTGAAGGTATAAATCTATGCAAAATACTAAATGTAAAGAGGATTAACATTGAAGGGGACTCATCAATAATCATTAATGCCCTTAGAAAAGGGGCAATGCCTGATTAGAAGCTAAATGCTTCCCTAACTAAGATACTGATGGACATCAAAACATTCGACAGAGTCATCTATAACCACATCTACAGAGAGGGCAACAAAAGGACCGACTACCTAGCTAACATGGGGGCAGATGGCAAAACAGTGATCCATGTGGCCCCTAACATCTATCCTTAACAAGATTTTACAATGACACACAACCTATAAAAATAACAACATTTATACAGATTTATCCACAAATTGACCAGATACAACATCCCATTATATACATAGAGAATGCTTGAGTCTAATATTAGGGGTAGGTGATAAGGATTATATATCTAACACAACCTTCTACACTTGCTGCTTAGAACACTCTATATATATAAACCCATTTATAATCACTCATATAAATATGTATATATATACATAATATTTTGTATATATATATATATGCATATATATACTAATTATATGAGTTTATATACATACATCATTTTATATATATATTGACTTACCACTGGCATTAAACTTTTGTTATAAAATATGCAGTAATCACATACTCTTTCAAGAATACTAACACCAAATCTGCATATTAAATTTAATTTATTGTATATATATATATATATAGATTGTGTGTGTGTGTGTGTATATATATATATATATATATATATATGTTATCTCATATATTTATATATATTTTATACTCACTCTGTTTATTATTTATATGTCACTTATCACATGTTAAAATATTTATTCTTTATATTTAATGCCTTGGTTTAAGACAATCATTAGCTCCTTATGATGGGTATACTCAAATTCAAATATTTACAATATTATGGAAATCAATACTCTAAATCAAAGCGTCCGGTCATCATTACACATTTGATCTTAGAGAGATCCGGGCCATTATGGCAAGTTAAAGTCCCAACGAACAGGACATTAGTTGGTTGTATTAGTTGGAAACTCGAAAGAATATTAGCCAAAATATGATTGTGGCTTGTAATTAAAGAAAAGGAAACTCAAAACGATATCTTCACAAGTGGATCTTCATCTGAAGATTTGGCAATTATACTAAATTAATTAGAGATGTCTGAAGGGGATCAAAGTATGCAAGATTTAAGAGAGGATGTGACACTTCAATCATTAACATAATTACCTAACGCGACTATTAAGCCAAGCCTTCATGGTAAAATTAATTAGCTTCATGACCAATTTAGGCCTGTCTAGTTCTGTATCATTGATACCTCCTGGTTCTAAGTTAAACCAGAGATGGATACCCCTATTAAACTGAGCAGCTCAAAGAGGCAAATGGCCTTCGATGGGGTCATCACTAGGGATCGCCTCAAACGCATTATTCGCTTTCCTCATGCCTTAGTACTAGATGCTGTAGAGAACATCCTTGGCCCAGACTATCTCACAAACACTGACTGAACTAGGGCAAACTCTGATGTGGCGGCCATGTTCTTGGCTATTACAGTGTTCTCCACCAAGAACAGAGAAGACACAAGCACTCTATGCAAGGAGGTCTTCATAGCCTTGATCTTGGGCGATATGGAGAGGGTTCTTGTCAATATTGACAATGATTGGACCATACCAAGGCCAAGAGATTATGATGTTTTTATAAGAAACAACAAGTCGGTGCCTTGATTCCCCATTATCACTATGGATGAGGAAGAATTTACCAAGGAAAGGACTGTTGAAGTGAATAGGAATGTTAATTTCATGTTTCACTTATTTCATGTGAGGAACCTGCCAAAGACTACTTGGTTCGAGGACTTCTTAAAGGAAGAGGGCTTCGAACTGTATGTGGGGGAAGGGGTGACCCCTTCCCCTTCAAGCTCGAAATAAGGTGGCTATGGATCCTGGACAGAAGATGTGACGATTCTGTTCCTTCCTTGTCACTTTATATTTTGCTTGGCTTGGTACTCTAGCTTATTACTATATTAAGAAGAACAATGTTAGCTTATGATCAATACAAACTTTGAAAGAGATATTAATCTTGCCATATCTTAAGGATAAACATAGCTGGTTTAAATTCAATTAAAAAGTGTGAATTAACTGTTAATTTTATGGTTTTACTCATATCCACTTCATGAGAGTAGCTCGGACTTTTCTGTAGTCACATAAATCTGTCCATTTTAATTAAATAAATATTTCGTATTTATTTGATTAAAAAATGACTAGCCATCAGTTAATTAAATTAATATTTAATTAATTCATCTTCAAACATTCTCCTATTAATTAAATAAATTATTCAATTTATTTTAATTAATTCATTAAACCAAATTCACAATCAATTAAATGAATAAATTTTATTTATTCAATTTAATCCTCTTTCCTCTTTTAAATAAATTAAATAAAACATTTATTTAAATCATTATCCCCCCCACTTACATTTTCCTACAAATGCAAGTTGCAACCACAAGTTGAAATAAATAAATTTTATTTTAATTAAAATCCTATTTTCTCTCACCCCCCCCAAATCCACTTGCACTCCTAAACCCCCTTCTAGAGTCTTCTAAACCCTTCCTAATTAACCTAATCCATCCACTAATTATTGTCACATTCCTAAGCAACTTGGAGTCACTTCTCAAAGACTTCGAAGTCTTTGAAAAGCATTTAGTGCTTTGTGTGTTCAACAATTTAACCTCTAAAAGTCTTCTAAACCACTTATGGCTCTTACATGACCATTTATGGTTAACCCCTAACTCAACTCTCATGTGACTCGTGTGTCTCCTCAAGCATTTATTGCTTTGACCATGGTTATCCCTTTTACCTTTGCACAAGAGTTTATCCATTGGATAAAATCATTATTCTTTGGATAATGAGTTTATTTACTCAACCCAACCTTGACCTTAACTCCCAAGTTAACCTTCAGGTCATGTCAAGCATTTAATGCTTATTCCCCCTCCTCTCAACCTATCTCATATGACACTTGTCATCCTGAGATTGGGTTGAAATCCCTCACATGGATTGAATATCATTCAATCCTGACCCTTGTTGAGATTACTCAATCTCAACCATCCATTGTTCCATTTTTCCTATAAATAGAGCCCATTTCTTCATAATCCAGATCCCGAAAACTTGCATGCATTTAATCTATAGAGAATTTTAGAGAGAGCATTTAGTATAAATCACATATATTGTCATTTTGGACTAAAATAAATCTTAGTTCATTTCATAATATGTCTAATTAGTTTGTTTTACACTTGCATAACATAGTTAAAATATTTCAATCTTGAACCTCCATAAGCATCCATAGTGCAAAAAGCTGCTGAGAGCTACACTAATTTGGAACTTGGAGAGGAGAGGAACAAAGGAGAAGGAGCTAAGAGCATGTTAAAAGGCATCTGGAGATGCCTTATGGTATTTACTTCCATAGTTAAATCCTTTATCATGTTTTTAGTGTCTCTTTTGATATGCTTGCTTAAATTATTTTTTGGTTGATTAACACTAACAGTTTCTTGTTTTTTTGTGTGTTATACGACCACATTATTTAATCTAACACTTGTCCATTTTGCAAAGCATCACTTTCATTTTAGTTACTATTGTTTCTCCTATTCATATACTCCTACATATATTGAGGATTGGCTGATATATTCTTACACTGTTTTTATATTCATATATATGAAGATATACTCATATATATGAATATAAGCATTTGTATATACTCATATATAGGTATATAATCATATAGGTGGATACATAATTAGTGAGGGATTTGTTAATAAAGTCTACAATGAAGGCCTTTGACATCTATATGTGTAGACTTATATGAACTAAGAGCATCAATTGCAAGATCTATTAGTTCTGCAAGTTGTTAAAATATACTTGTATGTCACTTGTTGCTGTGCTATCTATATATGGAAGATTATCTGACATTCTACAGACTACGGGTAATAAGTGGCATACATGCAGAATATTCTAGGTGAGAATTAAGTTAAATATTGCCATGATACTCACCCGTTTCTATTGCCCTCTTCATATAGATTTTACATGGTTGTGTGAGTTAGCTTGACACCGATACAAGCATGACAGAATCCCCTTTATTCCCTTTTGTTATTGTATCCTAGATATCATCCATTATTAGGGATAGCATCCTGATACAAAAACAAAAGGAAGTAAATTGGTGGTTCATAACTATGGATGTGCATTGTTCAAAAAGGGAATTACTATGAACCCTGTTTATGAATATATCATATCTACTACTTTTCACTTGTAGATAAATGAGGTTAAGGTTTTAAGACACACTAAAGTAGGAAATCGAAACACTCTGTTTATATTTCTTTGTTTAAATTTTGGAATCGCAGTTCCAATCGGATAAATGGTTGAGGAATAATCCTAGACTGGAATATAAAATATAGTATTTGAAATAGGGAAATTAAATTTTACTAACAATCTTGGCAAGTGGTATGAAAACTAATCATGCAGGGTGAGCAAGGCCATCTTAAACAAAAGAAAGGAAGATAGTTGTGCTGAAAAGGCCTATAAACAACATTAAATCAAAGCTCAAACTCAAGACAGGGCACAAGGAGAATAGTGATACTTGTAATATGTTAAAAGGGGCCTGTAAGGGAAATAAAATATCTTCCCACCCTGATCACCCTTAGCCCGGGGTGCTATTGTAATTTTAAAGAATCTTGTTCTTATATGTTATAGTTGTAGAATTTTTCTGGACTCTGGTCTCGGGCAAGGCCGAAGGTTTTCTCACCTCCACTCTTTCCTATCGGCGCCCGCATGAGTGAAGTGTTGTAAATTTTATTAATGATTAATAAAATTTTCGGCTTCGGCCTTTTACAAATCAAAAAAATAAAAAAATTATGATAAATTAAAAATGAGATTCATGACATCTAAATTAATGGGTTGGTGCAGACATTATTGTTTGTTAATTTATTAATTTCATTTATACCTATTCTATTTAATTTTCTTCTCCCTATCAAACGGGGCATGTTTTACTTCCCAGACCGCAACAAATCAATCAAATCTACGATACAAATTTTCATTAGATCTGTGAAGATCCTCAGGAAAATAAAAGAAATAAAATACCGCAAACATGGAATAGTGCAATCAATTTAGAAGCTAAATTGGTTAAAGAGAAAAGATTAACTACTACTCATGCATGTTATATTCTTGCCATATTGTTGGAGAATGTGGTTATAATGTTTGTTCAGAATGCAATTGATACAAACAAAATGTAGAAATTTGATAGAATACCTCTAAGAAAGTCATTACAAGACTTGCAGGGTAACTATTTGTTGAATATGTTTTCGAAACTTCCTATAAAAGCGATGAGTCCAAGGGTAGTCGATATCAATACACAGTTTTTGACATTCATAAAACTACATGAGATTATCTTAGTGCACAGTGGTAGTCCTCAAGGCAAAATGAGGAGCGGCTAAAAAACACATTTTGGCTTGAGTACTTTTGTTGACTATGTGCCTTCTAAATAAATGCACACAGAGGAAAGAGAGGAAATCCATTGCATGTTCAGAAAGATATGTCAGTTTATAAGAGGATGAGAAGAAAAATACAAGTGCAGGAGTAAACAATGTTGTTATGATGCATACCTGTTTGTTTGAGCAGTTCTTAATCTGAAAAGTATGAAGAAAAGGAGAAGAAGCCGAAGTGTGAATTAGGAAATACAAATTGTATAAACAGAATGTGAACCTTCCAAAATTCATTGCAAGCTAATATTTGTCAGTGTAAGGAATGCAAAATACCTGTATGAAGAGATTCAATGTCAAGTTCGCTGCATAAAGTAGTTGATAGACTGCAAAATCTTCACATTACAGAGGAAGCTTATCATGCAATTTGGAAGCTTTTGTTGTTACAATAACTATCTGTCGTTGCAACGTTGAATTCGAACCTTGCAAAATTCAGTGGAAGCTGAAACTGTGACAATATTTGTCAGTATAAGCAATACACTAATACAAAAATATACCTATAACATATGTACAATAAAGATATTCAATTTGAAGTTCACAGAGCGACACGATAAAATGTTTTCAAATGTAAATTGTGGAAGCCTTTGAAATCGATATCGTGCAAATTGGAAGGTTGACATGCAAATTCGAAGCTTCCACCGGTATCATAACTGTCTCTCCTTGCATTACAAACAAGACACGTGTAATTATTGGTAGAACATAACATCGAATGGTGGTGATAACAATCGTGGCCTACATTTAAGGAGAGAAAGAATAAAAGTTTATGACAGATGCCTACGGTTGTAGGGTTACGCCTCTCGACGTAATAATTAAGAGTCACGAAGTATTCGTGCTAGAGTTTATTTTGATGAAATTTGTGAAGACTCGTATTTTTTTTGTTTAGCTCAATTTGAAGGAAGCCCGTGCATGGTGTTCTCGCAACATAGATTACTTCGAAAAGCTCAAATAGATTGGAGAAGGCACACGCGGGTAACTTAGAAATTTATTCTTTCTTGATACCCATTTGAATGGAATTTTGTATTTGTTTATTTCATTATTTGAACCTAGTAATTATATTTTCAGTTCTTCAACCTTTAATGGTTGGAGCCTTGGTTCTGTCAGAGATTTCATTTCGTAGTCTGTAAAAATTTATGAGATTCAAGTGTTAATGTTCCCTTTAGTCCCAAGAAATTGTTTGTTTGTTTTCTAAAATTTCATCAACAAAACCTTACAGTTAGGGTTTTTTTGTCTTCCATAATGAAAACGTTAGTTGTATCTCAAAATTCATTTTGTAGGTTTATAACAATTAAGAAAATGAATTGTAACCTTTTCCCCTCATACCCAGGTAGCTAGAATTTGTTTTTTTATGCATTTTGTCTGTGAAACCCTGCAACTAGGGATTTTGTCTATCTGAATGAAATCCTTATCTGTTTTAGAATTAATTTTGCAGCTTGTGTAATATTTTTGTTTTTTGGTAATTCAAATGAGGGTAGGATGAACTCTCTTACTATTAATATTGAAAATAATTACAAAAGGATCCATGTCATGACTCAGGGCAAAGAATTAGGATAAAACATCGAGCACATTACTAAGTCAACTTAAATTACATATATGTTTACAAATGATGGTGGTGAATAAACATGAAATTAACATGATATCATCATTTTTTGAAAGTTCTTACATAGTTGTCCAGTGGTTCAATACACTTCTAATAATTAGTTTCATAGGACTGTCTATGGCCTTTTTCAAAACAATAATTAGCAATTTTGTTTCCTTCACAATAAACATGAGCTATTGTCAAGGAAGATAAGTTGTACATTATTTCCCAAACTTTGGTTAGAATTTTACTTATTAACCAATTTGAGAAATGTTTCTTTATGTATAGAATAATGATCATGGAGTTGCCCTCTAGCTGAACTTTTTCAATGTTACAGGATTGTAATAGCTAGAGGCCTAGCAAAAGAGCTTATGCTTTTGCCTTGTTGTTTGTCCTTGGGCTTAATTTCTTGGAATTTTCTTTTACCATAACAATATATGGCAATGCAACCCACACCCGAAGGGCTAGGATTGCTTCTTGAGGCACAGTGAAAATTAAGTTTTCATACTCCATTCACCATCGATTGTTCTTTTATATGTATGATCCATTGTTGTTTCAGTCATTGCCCTTTTAGTTTCTTTTCAGATTGCTTGGGATGTGAATCGATACCTTATTTTAAGTTTCTATTGTTCTTTGTGTTTGGTATTTTCTCATTTATATCAGTCCTTTCATTGCACATTAAAAATCTGCAAAAAATTCAAACTTCATGCTACTCTATTTGCTAACACAACCCCTAGTCTTCTTTATATAATTAAAATATGCGATACCTTTCCCTAAATTGATCAACCTAACCAATGTTTCATTTGCCTCCATCCATAACTTATCCGTTTTGAAAGTCTTTTGACTTTCATTCGATGGGTGACATTTACCCAAACTATGGAAGTTGATTCGATTTCTCATTCTTCCAAAAATAATGGTGTACTTTCATTAATATTGGCCTTTTGCATTTGCTTAAAGTTTCCAAAGCTTTTTCAACCAATACATTTTACCCCTATCACATTGCATTTGTTTGAAAAAGTCTAAAGTCTTTCTTCTTCAACAAATCCATTCTTATGCATATTCTGTAAATAGTACGATGAGACGTAGTGTGCACCCTATCTATGGTTCCACATTTAGAATACACATCTATGAGGGAATTATTGTGGCTACAACATCTAGCGAGATCCCATGATGATGTCCATGCCTTATTCTAAACCTTCCACTAGTTATGGCTTGCTTCCAAGATTAAGGAGTTTGCCATTGCATCATCCAATAGCATGAGCCTAAAAGTTTAGATTGTTGTAATAATACAAAATTTGTATTCTTCTTAAGCCTCTAGGATTACCAAAACTTTGTTGACCCCATTCTTATGTTTTGAAATGAAGTCAAACATGGTGAGATGTCAAGTGAAAATCAAAACAAGCCAAAATTTAATAAACAAATTAGAAACCTATTTAGTTTTTGGTTGGTGCTGATAATAAACAAACTAGAAACCTATTTAGTTTTTGGTTGGTGCTGATTGTAGAGACTCTTGGGTGCTTTGCACCAACAATGCTCAATACTCTTTGAGGTTACCATCAAGGAGTACCTTCATATGGCAAGGGAGTAAGCATAGGAACCTCTCGGCATATTAATAAATTTTTTTTTAAAATGACTAGCATTTACTGTCCATTCATTATATTTTTGCTAGCGTTCTATAAATTTTATTGTTAAAAAATAGATGACAAATCCTTCCAAAAAATTGAAAGAATTTCTTTGTGTTTTATTCATTGCACAACATCGAGCAAACAAACCATGTGCCTTATCTTTGCTAACACATTTTGCATAATGTGTGCAGGTACACAACAATTGCAAGCAATATACAATATTAGTAACATTCTTGCTTGAGGAAATACTTTTGAACACATCTCTTTGGCTATAGGTATGGTCACTGCTTTTCTTTTTCCTATTCCTTGGTTAACCTCTAGTGCAATGCAAAAATAAATAAAAATCACTCATCAAAGCTATAAACAATCAGTTGTGATTTATTGGGTTTTGGAGCATCGTAGTTGATTCCACGCAAGTGCATAATTAAAACATTTTGAAGACAACTTTTTTTGCAATGATTAATTAATCCATCAATATACTTACAAATGTTGCTACTAAGAAGCAAAATATGTCACAAAACTCGATCATAGTAGAAACACACAAACCGCAAATCCATTCACTAATAATATTGATTTATCAAGCTCTGGATAATGCACAATGTTTCCAAATTAACTCAGTTAATTACACAATTGGGGATTTTTTTTATTTCAGAACTAATGTTCTCAGTTGAGCTCTTCCCTTGTTAATTTGTGCAAATTAAAGGTAATTTTTTTGCCTTTTCTATAGTTTCTAACAGCTAGATTTCATGAATAACATTTTTAGTGATTTTTTTTTCTAATTGGTTTGTTATACTTTTCTTGATGGTTTTTTCGTTTTAATTATGAAAAATAGGGGAAAAAAAGTGTTTGCGTGTGTTGTTTTCGTAATACTTGTACAATTGCATATACACGCCAGCTCATCATTTATGACATAACAGTTAAGACACACGCAGTATTCATGCTAGAATTTATTTTGATGGGATTTTTTTAAACTCGTAGGATTGTTTAGCTCATATTATTTGTATTGCATTTAATCAAGGGTTGGGTAAGGGCTTAGCAATAGCTTTGATATATGTTGGTTGTTTTTGTTTTAAGAAATTTCTTAGTTTAGTACTTTCATGACTTTTTGCTTAAACTGTCTATTGTCATTGCTTTACTATTCAAACGACTTCCAATTTGTTCTTGATTTAGCTGTGGCTATTTCAATATGACCGTTTATTTTTAAAATCTAGCTGTTAATTATAACACATTATGTAATCAACTGATTTTGAACTGTGCTTATTAGCATTGTTGTTTGTAGAAGAAAGCTAATGCTTACTAAATAGCATTATTTCATATTCTAAACAAATTGTAATATGTTTGGACAATAAAACAAACTAAAAATAGTCATAGTACCTACAATGAAAGTTGTGAAATCAAAGGACTGATCTAATAGAGCTAGACAAAGAAATAGGAACAAGAAATTCAATCACCATACCTACAAATATCATACAAAACATGTTAGCATAGACAAGGCACACGAACTATTTGTTGAATGCCATAAGATTTTCTCATTGATTTTTAATAATAAAAAAATAAAAAATGACTAGCATTTACTGTTTATTCATTATATTTTTGCTAGCATTCTATAAATTTTATTGTTAAAAATTAGATGAAAAATCCTTCCAAAAAATTAAAAGATTTTTTTTGTGTTTTATTCAATGCATGACATTCAACAAACAGACCATGTGCCTTGTCTCTGCTGACACGTTTTGTATAATGTGTACAAGTACACAACAACTGCAACCAATATACAATATTAGTAGCATTCATGCTTGAGGAAATACTTTTGAACACGTATCTTTAGCTATAGGTATAGTCACTGCTTTTATTTTTCCTATCCCTTGATTAACCTCTAGTGCAATGCAAAAAACATTTTTTTGCATTCATTGAGTTGCACTTTCTATTCATTGGGAGATGCCAAAGCTAGAAATAGTTAGTTGGTGCTTCTATTTCTTCATAATCCTAATGTTTTTTTTTATCTCATTCTTCATTATAGACTCTTAAAGATTCCATCTACACATGGAAAGTTGGTTGTTCCAACATCTGCGTAACCGGTTTATATTCAGTAGCCAAAACAGATAAACTACTAGTCTTAAAAAGGCCACTAGAAGCCAATCTCTTTGAGAACATTTCAATCTATATACAAAAAAAGCAACCTTAGCAAATGCATTTTCCATGTTCAAGGTTGAAATCATTCTAATATTCTAAAGTAGTCTCTTTCCAATTTTTGATATATTTTTAATTTGAAAACTGCAAATACACACTGAAAACTGCCATACATAGCCATGTTGTATTACTCACCCAAGTTTTCAACTCAATAAAATTGAAGAGCTTTTGCAATGGAGCCTCTCGTAAATTAACATGGGCTTGATTTCACTACGATTTATTCAAGTCCAAGACATCTAATTATTCAATAATTGAGTTTTTCTACATAGTAAGTGATGTAGTACATAGTACAAGACAAGAAGGTTGAAGCCAAAAATATAAAAACAACATCTAGACTCTTAGAAACTTAGAACTTATAGCATGCATCTCTAACAATCAATCAATTTAGTTAAGATGTGGAAACATAAATTTATATTTCATTTATTTGCCATATAGATGACTCGAATAATTTTATAGGAATTATGTGCAACCACCTTCCTTCTCTTTGTACTTCAACTAAGGACTGCTTATGTCATAACTTAGCATGAAACTTAACAACTTACCCTCTTTTTTTGTGAGGACCTCTCCACCTGCCACAGTGTTGGGCCTTAGATAGATTTCCATCTAGCCAATTGCTCACATGGAGGAACAAGCATTGTCAAAGTGATTAAACAAGAGCCCTTAAAAACCTCTCCTGCATAAATAATCAAAAGTTGAAAGATTTACCTGGGAGATGCGGGATGAGAATTCCCCAATAGAACTCCACGGGTCATGACAGATCCAGATATTGATTTACAATAAATATTGAATCAACTTCATCCCATCCTAGTAGTGCTTTGGTTCTTCTTTGGTAACGACAATTACTAGCACCAAGAAGGCAATCAAAGTCACTCAAATAAGATAATGATATCCAAGCATCGTCTATTGCCTCCTCATTTATTAAATCTAATACTACAACCAAAGAAAATAAGAAAAGTTAATGACATAGATTGTTAATTATTAGTCAAGAGCTTTTGTTTAGAACTTTTGGTAAAATAATGCAATGATTTCTTTATAAATTGACCTCAGAAGCTACTCTCATCTTAAATGAATAAAGCCTACAATTATGAATGGATATGTGTGGGCATACCTTAAATGGCTACACATTTTAAGTTTCAGGATTTATTTTCCATCAACACCATGAAAAATATAACAAGCCAATAAAAAAAGAGCAAAATAACACCAAAAATGCTATTTATGAAATCTAGGTGTTAGAAACTATAGAAAAGGCAAAAAAATTACCTTCAATTTGCACAGATTAATAGCGGAGAGCTGAGCCGAAAAGATAATAATATCAATTTATCAAGCTCTAGATAATGCATAATTTTTATGAATTAACTTATTCAATTACATAGTTGGGGATTGTTTGTTTGACACAGTCCATGTCTTGCTTCATTGTGAATACACACATATAGAAAACAGCTTAAAATTTGTTATTAATTTATCTCTAGACGAATGTTTTTAAACCTAAATGGATGGTACATGTTAGAATGCCTAGCTTTGTAATTCCATATTCTAAATAATTTGTAAGTTGTTTTAACAGTGGGGCAAACAATGAATAGTTTCAAGAATAAGTGACACTACAACTAAAGCTAAAACTTTAAAATGAAAATGGTATGGCATCAAACACCGTCTTTGAAAATAGCCAATGCTTAAAGATGAAGAGATCAATCCCGTACTCTAGCTTCATATCAAACTTGCCATGAACAGTTTGATTTGTCATTGTTCAAACAAAAAGTTTTAAAAAATCCCATCAAAATAAAATATGGCACGAATATTGTGTGAGGCTTAAATGTTAAATCAAAAATGATAATCCAGCATGTACCTGCATCTATACAAGTATTACGAAGACAACACGCATGAACTTCTTTTTTCCCCTATTTTTCATAATTAAAACAAAGAAAACACTTTTATTTTTATTTTCAAGCATTGGTTATTTTTAGAGACAGTTTTTTATTCTAGACTTTTTTTATGTACTGCAATTTCATTTATAGGTTACAATATATTCTATTGAAAGTATGATATCTGCCATAATGCCTAGCTTGACAACACAATGTTCATACAAATGATTTTCCCGTTTTCAAGAACTTGCCTCTTTCAATAATGTAAATGTTTTATATTCAACAAGCCATAAGCATTTGCAAATGACACCTACATCCAAACATATGAAATCAAAAACCTAAGCCACTAGAGCTAAACGAAGAAATAGAAATAAGAAAATCAGTCATCATACCTGCAAATATCATACAGAGTGTGTTAGCAGACACAAGGCATATGAATTATTAGTTGAATGCCATCAGATTTTTCTTCTAATTTTTAATGATAAAAATAAAAAAAGTGACTAGTATTTACTATTTACTCATAATGTTGTTGCTAGTGTCTTTAAAATTTCATTGTTAAAAGTTACAAGACAAATCCTTCCAAAAAATTAAGAGAATCTCTTCGTGGTGTATTAACTAGATAGCATTCAGGAAAGGTACTAACACATTTTGCATAATGTGTATAGGTAACTAACAAGTACATAGCAATATACAATACAGTTGCTCGACCAATAGTTCTGATTCTCTATTTGGCCACATGTATAATGATTGATTTCTTTTCTTCAATTAATGCATGTGCTATCCATTTAGCATTATATTACAAAATAATGCAAAGTTTAGTTTCATTAATATTTACATAGCATTGCGAAGCATTGTATTGATACATTGAAGTTCGATTTCTTAGTGTTACATTTTAGACTTTA
Organism: Cryptomeria japonica; assembly: GCF_030272615.1. Taxonomy (NCBI): domain Eukaryota; kingdom Viridiplantae; phylum Streptophyta; class Pinopsida; order Cupressales; family Cupressaceae; genus Cryptomeria; species Cryptomeria japonica. Next base: position 213,855,123 of record NC_081414.1, on the reverse strand, counting down.
GCTACTAGCCTTTGTCACAAAGAATTTGATTATTGCCATACCTAATCATAGATCTAAATTAGAGCCTACCCATGCATCAAGCATATTAGAGGTCTGCACAACCCAATCTGCTATTGGTCATATATGGCCTTGCATTTGCTAAAAAATGTAACAAAACACTTGTGTTGATCTTGCTAATAGTTTTCGTCAACTGACCATAACAACAAATATGAACAATAATCTGATATATACATTTGTCCTTCTTTAATATCTAGAGTATGAAGATCATTCAATATGTTCTCTACAAACTCCTTTCTTCCTTTAGTGTCACCTATTTCATCAAAGCATATAATCAAGCACCCTTTATAGCTCCAAGGAAAGTATTGGTTTAAGAAAGTAGTTTTTGCATGTCAATATGAACACATCAACTGGGCTCAAGAGGAAACCGAATACAAACTTTTCATGTTTCTCCATCTAGTAAACCAATACCAAAACAACCCTCCTCCTTTGCTTTGTCATTTCTTTCACTTTTGATGTCATCAACCTCACTTTCTTTTAGATGTATTGGATTTCACTCGCCAATTTCTCTTTTGCTTACATATTTAAGAACTACTCTATTGAGTATTGGAGAGACTGATAATATTGAAATGAACCATCTCACTAAATTTATTTCATTTTAATATCAAATGTTTATAGCTTTCATAATCCAAATCGTATACCTTCTCTCTAGATTGCACTTGGCACTTGCTCCTATCTACATTGGTTTATGTACATGTGTTTTCATATTCAGATTGATATATTTATTCTATGCATTATAAATTTACATGTAAGAATTGTTCTTAGGATTCTAGTTTGAAACTAAAACAAAATGAATTACAATATTGTTGTCCAAAAGCATTTTGGAATACCAGGTCATTGGTTTTAGACCAATGCAAAATTTTGATTATTTTATCCTCTGTTATTTTTATAATGATTCTAGCTCAACTTGCCATGGAGAAAGAAAAATTAGAAAATGTTTTTGTACCATGTAGAACATGTATCCAAAACTATTATAAAAAGCATGGTAGATATGTCTCTTTTTTTAAGCTCATGCTCGAAGAACTCGTGGAGAAGCTAGTAAGTTCTATACTTCTTTTCCTACAATGTTTTTAACTTTAAAAAATCTCATATAACTTATTTGAAACTTGTGAAATTCAATTGAGGAAGGTGTTACATGCAGAGCATTCCCCCTACATTTGTATTAATTGAGAAAGCTACCCATGTGGTATTGCAAGGCACAAGCGGGAAACAATGGAAGGTGCAATTAGTAAACAAAAACAATAAACTATAATTTGGGCATGGCTAGAAAGAATTTATCAAATATCACATGCTATAATTTGGAGATATTCTTGTCTTGAACTACACACAAAATTGTTGCTTGGACGTTGATATGTATGCAAGAACTTGGTGCAAAAAAAATTCTAGTGTTCATGGATTTCAATACCTTGCTCCCAAAAACCATAGTTTTCTTTAAACAATGAACAATAAATTGGTGATTGATTTAGTTTATTATGATGAAAACAATCATGAACTTGAAGTAGTTACAAAAAAATGAAAAGCAAAAAGGAGATCTTCATTAACCAATAAGAAAAAGTTTAGCTCAAAAAGTAAAACTTAGCTTTCTACTTTTGTAGATTCCATAACTCGATTAACCGTATCAAATTAATTATTCTAATTTTGATTTAATTAAGTAAATTGATCAAACAAGAAACTTAATTTTGTTGCAGGCCAACCATGCATTGTGCCAATTGAGTATGTTGCTCTTTTCAAATCAGATAAACCTTTTTGTACAATGGTTATAAAATTGTGGAATACAAACTGGTCACTAATCTTGATAAGATCAAATCCTCTAATTTCTTATATTTTTATTTGCAAATTAAAATTAGGGGTTTTATAACATTATATAGGTATTTAACAAAATGATTTATGGTTCAAATAACAATATTTTTGACATAATTTGCAAATGCAGAAATTCTAGAAGAGTTATGCAAATGCAATTTGATTGCCTAAACAACAAAGTGAAGTAGCTCTTTTGGTTGGGCAAGATAATGAATGGAAAGTTCAATGCATCATTAACAATATTACACCTATCTTCTCTATAGGCTAGAGATGCTTTGTCCATGATAATGATTTAAAAGAAGGAGACATCTGCATTTTTTAGCAGCTAAATGAAAATCAAAACAAGTTTATTTTTAGAGTCCATATCTTTTCTCATGCAATAGACAGTAGGCCTGATCCGCAAAATGTTGCTGGTAAATACAAGTGATTTGCAATGTTTTGTCTATGATTACGAATACATATTTAGTATTTATTTTGAATGCTAATCATAAAATTTACAAGCTTTTATCATTGTAGGACATGTGAACAGTGTCATATGTATTTACAATGCAATTTTTCTTTTGTTCCTTGGGGTCTTAATTGTGTAGCAAACTCAAGAAATTCTCACATGTTTGTTGTTCAAAGTCAACAATCAATTCTTATAGTTCACTCTGATTATGGTTTCAAAACATATCTACTTTCTTTTGTGTCCAAGCTTGACATTTGCTTAGTGCTACTTAAAATTAGGTTCTCTTTGCTATTTTCTCTATTTACATTTTTTATATTTATCAATTACTTCATACTTAAACCATTTTCAATACAAGATTTCTTAGATTCATAGACTAATTCAATAATATGCTTACAAACACTACCACCAAGAAACAAAATAATATTTTATATTTTATGTCTTCTAAGAAATTTACTTTATGTGCCACTTAATATGATTATAGAATTGCACTTGTTTCTTCAATTGTTTTCTACTAATTAAACAAATCTTATGTCATTTATATTCATTCATAATACTTGTCAATTTTGTAGGTTCTTGCATCCACAAGCTACAAGACATCAATACCTTCATGCTCCAACTACTGAAGACCGTGCAATGATACTCTCATAGCTATAATGTTTAAACCAATTTCTAGTTTTTGTAAACATATATCATGAACCTCTTGAACAAATTACAATTATTTATTTTTCATTCATAATAATATTTACAATCCTCAAACTTATGTTTTGTAAACATTTATCACGAACCTCTTAAAGAGCTTCTGGTTATTCACTTTTGATTCACACTAATATTTACAAGCCTCAAACTTATGTCCATTTTTGTGCATAAATATTTTCACTAAGATATGTATCATGCATAGCTAAAGCATTGTCACAATCATCTATTGCATGCTTGATTTTTTAGTCATGACATTAATTGTAATTAGAATTGTAGTCCATCTGAAAACAAAATCAACTGTTCAAATCTGTTCTTTTTCATACTTTCTAATATAATCTTCTATTTTCATTGTCACTTCACTGATATGCAAAATTAGTCAATAGAGAAAAAATTGAGTATTAATTCAGTACATTAACATGGAAACTACAACCTTATCCCAAAGATTTATATTTGTTTCTATTAAATTATTCAACACTTTGTTATTTATTTATTTTTGAATAAAAGGGTAAAAACTTTATTGAAAATTAGACACAATAATTACAAAGAGATCCAGAGCCCCGAGGCCCTAGAGAAGAAAAACCACCAACCCAGCCTCAGATCATTCAGCTTCAAAACCCTCCATGTCCTCAGTGAAAATCTTCTGCAAGTCTTGACAGTAATCCCCGGATAGATGCTCCCAACCTTCAATTTTCCAATCACTACCATGTTCTGAGGCCCACTTGGCCAAACAATCAGCTGCTCTATTCCATTCTCGAGGGATGTGGATGAAAGACACCTGCTCCATTAAAGAGCTAATTTGAAGAATCTGCTGGACAATCCCTGCCAGCTGCCACTGAATCCCACTCACCTTATGCTCAGTCAACAAGTTAACAACAATTTGTGAATCCGATTCACTAATCACCTTCCTTCAACCCAACACCCAAGCCCACTCTAGTACATAGAGAATCGCAAATCCCTCCATAAAATTATTAGACTGCCATCCTTTATGCACCGAAAAGAGGAAAACTACCTCCCCCCTACTATTCCTGCTAACACCACCTATTCCAGCAGGGCCTGGGTTACCCCTAGATGAGCCATCAGTATTAATCTTGATAAACTCATCCTGAGGGGGTATCCACCTTCCCACCCTATGCACCTTCTTCATAGCCTTTCTACCTCTCCTAACACAAGCAGAAGTAGGAGACAACTCATGCAGGCCAAGCCTACTCACAATATCTGCCTCATCTCTACCCAAGGGAAAATTCACCTCACATTTAGCTTCCACTGTCTCCCGGATCATAGCAACGATCCTATTCCAAACTTGCTGAACAAACAATCTGACCTCACGAAAGATCCTCCTGTTCCTTTCGAGCCAGATTTGCCACAGAATGAAGATGAGCCCAATATACCAAACGGTCTGGAGGAAGGAAGACAGGATAGGAGGTCTGCCCAAATTGCTCCAGAACTCCACCAAAGAATCTGCATGGACACAAGGATGCTTCCACACCCCCCACCAATAGTGCCAAATAAGCATAGAGAAGGGGCATCTAAAGAACATGTGTGAGTAGTCTTCCTCCCCATTACCACACAAAACACAGATAGAAGGCCCCAAGAATCCCCACTTGCAGATATTGTCCCAAGTTAGACATCTATTCAAAGCCAAAGTCCAAGCAAAGCAGTTACACTTCAGCCAAGAAGCATTATTCCACACTTGTTTCTACCAGTTCACCTCTCTTCCCTCAAGTCTTCGGTTCAACAATTCCCTATATCCACTAGCCACATAAAAAAACACCCTTAGGATTTGGAGACCAAGCAAGCCTATCCCTACCCTTGAGGGAGCTACAATGTCTACTCACCAAAATGCCATGCAACTCAGCACACTCTTCCTCCATCCCAACAACTGACCACTCATTAGGAGCTTTCCACCACTCCAAATCCAGCCGACCACACCTATAAACAGACTTGAAGTCACTCACCCTTGACCATCCCCCCTCCAAAAACCTCTGACACAGATTCCCAAGGTTAGGAAACTGATCAAGGATGGGAGGGTATCCATCCCAAGAGTCATTCCAGAAAAGGATCTCTTCCCCCTTCTGCAAATCCAAAAAAGTCTAGCCTTAATGAGAGAAGCCCCCTTCTTGAGAGTATACCAGATCGATGAGCCCTTTCCCTCAAGCAGATATCTAGGGATTTCCTCCCTCGGGATCCTCTGCATATATTTGTTGGCCAAAATCCTAGCCCAACCTCGATCCTACTCAACACACCACCTCCAATACAATTTAGTTGCAAGAGCTTCCCCAAAAAGAATAGACTGCCTTAAACCAAGCCCCCCCGACTGCTTCGGGCTACACACTAGATCCCAATTGACAAGACTCCATTTGAAAGAGGAGAGATTACCTGCCCATAAGAATTGCCTAGCTAGAGAATCCAAACCCTTCAAGAACCACTTAGGAGCCACCTGAAGCATACACCGATAGATCAGAAGAGCTTGAACCACTGATTGAATCAGTTGAACCCTCCCTGCAAAGGATAGCCATCTATGAGTCCAATGATCAACCTTCGAGCGAAATTTGTCCAAGATACCCTACCATGACTCTCTAGGAGGGTTGCCAGGAGAAATAGGAACACTCAAATAAATCAAGGTCAGGGAGCCAACTTGGAATCTCAAAATAAGAGCAATCCTCCTTTGAATAGTTTCAGGAGTGTTGAAAAAGAGGATAGAAGATTTATCCTCATTGATGAACTGGCCTGATGTTGCAAGATAAACATCCAGGACCTTATGCAGATTAGAAGCTTCTCTGATCCTAGCTAGCCCCATAAGGGTCGTGTCATCCAAAAACTGCAAATGAGACTGTGGCTGCAAGTCATTACCCCATCTCCAACCCTGAAAAATACCCAACCCCACATTATGCTTAATCAGCCTCCCCAGACCCTCAGCTAGAAGAATGAATAAATAAGGGGAGAGGGGGTCCCCCTGGCAGAGACCCCTAGAAGCACCAAACAACTCAGTATGGTCTCCATTGATAAGCACAGAGAAAGAAGTAGACGTAACACAACTCATAACCCACTGGATCCACTCATCAGCAAAACCAAAAGCCCTAAGGATCTTCTGAAGGAAGGACCGCCGAACTCTATCGTATGCCTTAGCCATATCCAACTTGATAAACATAGCTTTTTCCTTGGAGGTTGCCATAGAATGAATGGTCTCCATAGAGATGACCACACCATCTATAATTTGGCGCCCTTCCACAAACCCACTCTACTCCTCAGAAATAACCTTCCCCAGACACTTCTTCAATTTATATGCTATTAGCTAAGAGATGATCTTATAAATCACATTGCAGAGAGAGATAGGGCAGAACTGGCCTAACCGATCAGCCCCATCACAGTTGGGGATTAGAGCAATGAAAGTCGCATTCAACGCCCAAAGCATCTGCTTATTCCTCTGGGACTCCTGGACTACTTCCAATAAATCCAGCTTGATAATTACCCAGAACTCTTGTGAAAGAATTTAATCGGGAACCCATCCAGTCCAGGAGCTTTTCCTTTCCTCATGTTAAAGACAATCCTCTCAAGTTATTCCAACAAAATAGGACACAAAAGTTGCTCATTCATCTCCCCCATGACAAGAGCAGAAATGCAAGCCAGAACCAGATTCTCCTCCACCGTTTCCCCCTGAGAGTCCTCCCTGAAGAGGGACTGGAAAAACTGATGCGATTCCCTAGATATCTCCTACAAGGATAAACACTGCTCACCTCTATCATTAACCAGAACAAGGATGGAATTTCCATGTCTTCGTGCTTTCACTGAGTTGAAGAATAAAGCAGTATTCTTGTCCCCCTCCTTCAGCCAATCAATATGAGCTCTCTGCTTCCAGTATATTTCTTCCCTAAGCTCCTATTCCTCTACCACCTTGACAGCCCTGACTTCCTCCCTAAGCAAGTCCTCAGACAAACCATGCTCTCTGATTACACTGGTAATCCCATTCAGCACATCTTGAGAAGCTTTCTTCTCATGAAAAATGTTCTTGAAACTTTTTCAGTTCCACTACTTAATTTGAAACTTAACAAACTACAGCTGCTTGGCAAAAGAGTACATGGTAGTGCCAAAGGTCGGCCTCCCTTTCCTCCACCACTCTGCAACCAGAACCTGCAAAGTAGGGTCCCGAAGACACATAAGTTGGAATTTGAATGAAGGTGAGCAGGCAAATTGAGCCGATGAAGACACCAACTTGATGGGCTAGTGATCTGACCCTCTCTAGTCAAGAATCTCTGAACTTGTGGACCATCCCCCACCAATCCAAAAACTAGAAACCAGAAAATGATCCAGCCTCTCTGCAATCCAATGCTCTCCTACCCTCCTATTGTTCCAAGTGAAAAAACCATTGCCAGGCTTAATGTCAACTAACTGCAACAAGGATATACAATCCTGAAAAAGGAAAGAAGAAGGTTCCAATCGCTTAACACCCCCCTTCTTTTCACTCAACTCCAGGATGGCATTAAAGTCTCCTGCCATAATCCAAGGATGAAAAGGGGCCAACCTTTGCATACAAGAAACATGAGACCATAAGTTTTTCTTACCCCGAAGATCAGTAGGAGCATAGATGTTCAAAAACAGGATGAATTCCCCAGTCTCAAGACTAGATATCACCCCGGATAATGAGGATCTCGAGGCAACCCACTGGACAGGGCGAAACCTTAAAGGGTTCCAAAGACAGGCCACCCCTCCCGAGGAACCAACTGCCCCAACACACTGACACTCACCTCGCCCCCATAGCTTTGGCACCAGACCCAACATACTCTCCACTGAAATTTTAGTTTCTTGCAAGAATAGGACATCAGGTGAATGATTCCTAATCAAATCTCAAATAGCTTTTTGTCTAGGGCCACTGTTCAAGCCCCTTACATTCCATGAAAGCACGATCATTTTGGAGGATTGGAAAAGTGTGAATCCAAAGTCTTTACTGACCCTGACTCAACCAAATTCTCCCCCATCAATTTGATCTTATCCATATCCTTCTTTCTCCCAACCTTTGAGCTCTTCTCTGAAGCACTTTTCTTAATATCTTTCTGGTGTAGACCCAGGTGAACAAAGGACTTATTACTTTTAACCCCAACCGGTTCCAATTTCAAAGATATCGAAAAACCCTCCCCCTCAACCAAATTCACCTCCAAACCAGGATCCAACCCCAACTGTACCCCTACTGGTTGGTCCATCTCCATTTGTGGGCTTCCAACCAGTAGAAGGGCTTGGGTAGAGTCCTTAATTACACTTTTCGGAACCCCTCCTAATGCACCTTGATCCAGAGGGATAAACCCCAAGTTTACTTCCTAATGGCTAAGGTCATCCAAGACCTCAAATCTGTTAAAGGTATCCTCTTCCTATCTCTCCTGTAAGGGCCTCTTTTGTCCTCTGTTCCTGTTCTTTGTCTTAACTAGGACAAAACCATCAACACCCTCAACCTCGACCGACATGGCAGCTTTCCTTTTCTCAATCCTAACTAAGTTTGGGTCAGACTGCAGAGTTTGTCGCACCACCGGTTTGTATCTAGGGCACTTGCATTGTAAATGACCATACTCATGACACAACCGACAATGATGGTAAAGTCTCATAATCTAACTGTTGAACTCAAGAATAAGAGCCTGCACACATATCTATAGCATCTGGCAAAGGTTTACTAAGATCAATTTCAACACAGATATGCACAAAGGTCATTACCTTTCTCCCTAGGGTTTGCATTGAGGATCCCACTGGCCTCCCAAGTAGAGAGGCAAGCATCCTTAGCACATCCTCATGACAACATTCCATCTGAAAACATGGTAACCAGACCCACACTGGAACCCTATTTGGGAGCTCCTTTGAAGGATTAAACCTCGCATGCCAAGGCTTGATGAATAATCCTACCTGGTTGTAAAAATACGGGCCTCCTTCAAAGACCCTATTGCGATCCTCCATTCAATTGAAAGAAACCATGAAATAGTTATTTGCTAGCAGCATAATCTCCATTTCCCCTTCCGGTGCCCAAGTCCTCTGCGCCCAGTTTTCCAAAAACTGCAAGGAAACCCTCATCCCTAAAAACTTGCAGTATAGCGAGTGATTTGAAAAATATTCAATGTCTTCAGCTATCATCTCCGGAGGAATAACCAGCTTTGGCCTCTCACTGCATCTCTCCAGACAACCATTTATCTTCCCAATGCGAGAGCTGCCAGCACTCCCAAACCTCAAATCTGATGAGAAAAGATTATTGTTGAAAGTCTTCATCCTATGCAGTGGGGGTTTTGAGCCCATCACAACACGAAAATCCATGGCTGGAGCAACCTACGAGGCCTCACCACCAAAACTCGCCATTGGGGCGCAAAAATAAAAAATAAAATAAAACAAGAGGGCCAATGACCCACACCCCAAAGGGCCACTCACGGAGGCTCAGCACCCAAGGCACCTCCCCTCCCCCGCACCATCAAAGAGAGGGGTGTGTTGGAGATCCCTATCACACAGGACTGCCCCAGGCTGCAACAGTTTAAAACCCCACCCCCGCGCAGCCTCCACGCCTCCCAACGACCACACTCACACCCACCGCCGAGCCTTGCTTAGCACCGACCACCACCGCTAGCCCTCGACACCCGGCACTTCCCTCCCCCCTGCACGAACCTGCACCTGTGCCTCCTGCGAGCTAGGGCAGTGAAACCCTAGCTCGGCCGCTTGCGAGCCTCCACATGAACGCCATCCCTTATACATTCGTTCACTTTGTTATTTATTTTGTTTATCATTGCACATTAGGTATTTTTTTGGGCTTCATTTCTGGAAAAAAAATTATCGATCCTTATTGACCATGGCATCCATTCAATTTCACTATAAAGCAATTTTAAATTTTTGCTAATTAGTACTCAAATGCATTCCAAATATTTTTGGTCCACTTCAAAAATATATTGTTGGGTATGTCTATTGGTGGATGCCAAACACATGCACAAGCTATTCTATACAAAATAGGTTTACCATAATATATTCACTATTATTTCTTGCAATTGGTAGGGACTCCAACTCTCGCAAACCTCTTTTTGTTTATTTTAAATTTAATTTATTTACCTTAGCATGATCTAAAATAGATAGACTGAAGACTCCTTTAATCATGCACACATTAAACATTCTCTCTCGAAAGTGGAAAGTGGGCCCCCCTATATTGTTCATGATTGATATCTAATAACAAATGTAATTGTTTGTCTTGACCATTTTGTTAATATGATTGATCCATATAGTCACTCAACACTCTTATATATGTGGATTAAATATTTTTCATTTAGACTTTTTTTTTTTAATCGATAATATTGGATTTTATTAAAGGAAAAGGAAATTTACAACTTTAAAAAAGAAACAGTTCTCTGTCATGAAACCACCAACAGTCACCAACCATCCAACCTAGACAAAACTGCCTACCCAAAACCATTGTTCAGACCACCAACCAAAATGTCTACAACAACACTTTACACAAATACAATAATCGATATTAAACATGAAAACCAAAATTGAAACAATCTGAGTAACAGAGAAACGAGAATAAACTCCCAAACAGAGACCAACAACATAAACAAATCACACACTAGCTAGAAGGATTGCAAAATTTTGCTTCTTTCCCACCACCACCATCTTCGTACGTCTGGACCTCGACCTTAGCCTTCGGCCTGTCTCTTCCCCATCCTCTGCTTCCACCCAAGCCTGCCGAATTATCTCCTCCGGCTCCATAATCTGTGCAAACATTTTTAATGCCTCCCATCCTCTCCTCGTTGCCTCTTTGTATCTAGCCTTCACCGGCTCCCATCACCTGAGAAAAGGGATATACCTACCTCTCAATTTTTGATGGACCTCCAACACCCTTTCAAAGATATCAAACCCTTCGCTCGGAATAGCCCACTCTAGAAGTGACTCCATATTTAAAAGAAACTCCTCAGGTATAATTATCGTCAAAACCTTTCAAACTTGCTCACAGGAAGTATCCAATTCAAGTCTCCACGCCATGATAAGGGAATATAAATCCGCGGGGGGCTGATATTGATGACCAATTACACCCAAATCTTCCCCAATGACCAACTGCACACTCCTAATCAACAACGGGTCCTTCGAGCGAAACATGTTCTTCAGCCTCCGCTCCAAGACCAGTCCCCAAAAGACAGTGAGAAGTTTGGATGTCTTCAATGTAAAATTGGCCTCCATTGTGATCAGAAAAACCAGGTTGCCAAACTCAAAACAATTTGATGAAAAACCTCGCTCGCAGACCAAAAATCTTCTTGAATACGCAAGGACTGACACACACTTCTCCATTCTCTCCATAAATGCACTCCCCTTAGGCTCCATCGTCATTGAATTATCGACATTAATTGCCAACTTCAAGCGAGCTAGCCTAAGCTCTCGGAAAGAGAACTAGGCATTCACATCACGCACTTTTCATTAACAGGCAAGTACGAAACAGTGCAGACCGATTAAGAATGCCATTGGACAATACCGTCACCACCCCCCCACACCATCTTGTCAAACATATATCCAATTCACATGCCACATTGGATAAAGCATCCACCACCATATTCCCCCCCTCCTAATATGGGAGATATGAAAATCCTAAAAAAAAATCAATTTTGAGCAAATAATTGATATAAATTTATTTAGTCGCCAACTCGAAGATACACCTTTCACAATTGCATCCACCACCACTTGAGAGTCCCCTTCAAAATACACTCTCGGGATATTCATGTTATTGGCTAACTCCACTACTAATAAGGTGGCCCGAGCCTCAGCCTCATTATTTGTCCCATTTTGCAACCTTTGCGCACCTTTGAAAAGGATCTTCCCCTCATCATCACAAGCAACGCACCCAACACCTGAGATGCTTGGGTTACCTCTTGACACCCCCTCAAAGTTGATCTTAATTCGTCCCTACTCCGACCTAGCCCACACCTCTTCACCTCTCCTGACCACCTTACCCGGAGGATGAACCCTGGAGAACCCATGAATGGGTCTCATTTAGACTTGTTCATTCATGTATATAAACAAAAATTAAAATATCTTTCTCATAATTTATAATACCAAAATCTCTTTATTCAATGTCAATGTCAAGTAAAGGCTATGCAAAAGGAGATCATGAAGGAGATGCTTACAAATAAATGTGTTGTCATAATCTATAATTTCAAAATCTCTTTACTTACTATCAACGTCAATGTAAAACCTTGACAAAAGGAGATTGTGCCAAAGAGACTTAAATATACTAAGGTGAGTCTATTCATGATTATAGCCTCAACATGTATGCAAAATAATGTTACTTTGTACCTCTTCGTACCTATTTGAGACCCAAAATAGTAGTAGTCATAGACCCAATAAATGAGTTTACCCTTTTCAAGATTATCTTTTGATGTCATTCACTCTTGAGGGTATTGAGGCAAAGGGAAAAAATTGGTTCAAAGGACAAACTTTTCATGGAGGGTTTGAGGGTAAAAGTTTACAAGATCAACACTAAAGTAATTGAAAGAAGCTAAAATACCTCATCTTGCCTTGGAAATACCTATGATACTATAATTATTTTTTTATCAAATTTAAAAGTTTGAACAAAACAAAGTAAACGAAGTTTAACAATTCAACTAATAGTCCCATTTTAAATGGATTGAATTGAAGCCCGACTTTAAATAAAAATAGTATCATTATTTATGTCTAAGTATACTTTATAGCCATATATATCATACACAATATCTATATTTAACTTTCTTAATATATATCATCACAAAACATAGATGATATTGCAAACTAGTAATAGGATCTTGCATAAGAAAAGAGAATGCTCTAAATGAATGGAGAAAGCATCCACTGTCGTTAAGATATAAAATTCTTGGCTAATCACTAAATACTGAAATATTTATTAAATCTATTTCACAAAGGTAACATTATATTGAATAATAGCTATGAAATTTCCTGAACTTCTTTGGGTCTGCATGGGGTAATAATTCGTAGACCATAAGAAATATGTATAGTATCACTAGTCACATAAGACTAAGAGTAACATCATTGGAAGTATTCTTAAAGTTTTAGTTACTTGAAGTTTTATGGTTGAGAAATCTACACTGTCATTATTCAATACCAATGCAAACTATTCTCAAGGTCAAGACTAGTTATATGCTAATAACTAGAGTTGAATTCTCAACTTATGTTATCATCCAACACTAACTATCAACAAATAAATACTAGGTGTCTCTATTAAGAACTTGAGTTGTTGTGTTGTGTTGTAATTGATGTCACTATGTGTTGCAAATGGTTCAAAAATGTATGTTCTAATGTTCTTGGGTGGTCTATTAGTGATATTGAGTAAGGTTGAGGTATTTCCAAAAGGTTGGTGTAGTGGACGTTTCAATATGAAAGGTACATTATTTATGTAGGAAAGAGTTTTTAATGTCTCAGTGGAAGAAGATTTTGCATTCCTTCAGTATGGAAAGATTATGGAGTGTGGTTATGGATGTAATATGTGTGTTGTACTATCAAGTTTACAAGTCCTATGTTGCTCAGATGGTGGAGTTAGTTGTTGTTGTTTCTGAAAGTGACGATTTGTCAAAACTGGTTTGGGTAATGCTTGGTGGTTCTCTGATTAGTGGATTCAAGTGTTTTGTCTTTGAGGACATTTTTATTTGGTTTGTGCAGTGTTCTAGTTCAATTTTCTAGTGATGGTTTAACCAACGAGTGAAGTTATGGTGTTCTAAGTTTTGTGTTATCAACTAGTTTTGTTTTTGATTGACTGTGGTAACGTATCCTATCTAGATCATGCCTTTTTGGCCTAGATATGCTTTGGTGGTTGTGTTTAGATTTTGATATGGATCTCACCATGGCATTTGTAGATCTGCATTAAGTTTTGTGTATGGGAAGATGGTTTTTGGGTCGACTAGTTCGCGCGTCACATTGTTTATACATGTTTCATTTGGTATCGACCTTAGAAGACATGTTAGCATGTGCAGTTCATTGGAATTGTTTGGGAAGGATGTGTTGTGATCCCCTCTATCTCCTGGATCAAACTAAAATAGATGTTATAGGTTCGAGTGGCCAAATTAATGTAATTTTTATATTTTGTCTATGGCCAACCTAGCTTAGGGTTTCAATGAATTATCTTGCATATACAAGAGTGTGGATATATGAGTTGAGTATGGGGTGTATTTCAATTTATGTGAAATGGATTTGAATGATGTGCAAGCAGATTTGGTATAATAGTTGTGAAAAGCATTGAGACAGAGTTTGAAGTCATATGTGTTTTCCACGACATTGTTTGCTTAACAGAGTGGTTCAAGGACAATTTAATGATTAGGAGATATTATTCATTTCAATCCATTTGATTCTCTACACTTTCTAAAAGAATGTGTATTCCTTTTGGCAGTTTGCGCACCTTTGTTTCTCGCCCCAAGGTTGTGCATCTTAGTCTTGCAAGTCCTTTCAAGGGTAGTGAGCTCCTTGGCCTTGATCTTGAAGATTATAATTAGTTATTCATATTGTGAGTAAAATTATCACTATGGTTTTTCCCCATTTAGGGTTTTCCACATAATATGGTGTTCATGTGTGTGTTTTGTTTTGTGCTTTCATGTTTCATAATTGCAGTAATAAGTTAATTGTGGTTTGAAGTTTATTTAATCAAAAGCAAAGTGTTTTGAGGTTCAGACTAAATCGCCCCCCCTCTCAATCCTATGGTGTTTAACAATTGGTATCAAAGCTTGCTTCCTCTTAGAAGAACTGAACCAGTTGAGAAACATATGGAATGGAGCAGGAAGTTAATTTTTAGGCACCAAGATTTGATGGTACAAGTTACTCTTATTGGAAGGAAAGAATGGAATGTCATTTAGAATCTTTGCCAACTGGAATATGAGAGAGTATCGAGAATGGGTATAGTGCTTTGGAAAATGGTCCTTAGACTTCAGATAAGGTTAAAGCATAACAATGCAAAGGCTATAGTTGCAATTATCAGTTGTTTAAGTGATGTGGTATTTTCTAAAGTTGTTGGGTTGAAGTATGTTAAAGAGGTCTACAAGAAGCTGAAAGTTAACAAGCCTAAGAAGTATGTTATTAAAGAAAACCATGATATGGATAAATACACTGTGGATTAATTGTATGACTCACTCTTGGCCTTTGAGATTATTGAGCTAGATGAGCTACAAAAAGAGAAGAGGGATGTTGCATCAAAGCTAACAAGAAGACTGAAGATGAACCTGAAATAAGCAATGGCGTGGATGAGATAGAAGCAAACTTTGTAAGAAGACTAAAGAAAGGATTCAAAAAGTACAAAGGTAAGTTACCCTTCAAATATTTAAATTGTGGAAGAAATGGTCATTATGTTTCTAGATGTACTTATAAGAAAGTCTATGATAGAAGATTTGATGATGATAATAAGGGAAGAGATAATCATAGATGGAATAATAGAAATAGGAAAATAGATTATAGAGACAAATATGAGAAGAATTTATGTTCAATGGAGACCCATTCATATAAAGAGGAAGATGATGATGATTGAAATGAAGAATCATTATTTTTATTTGTAGAGGAGAAGAGTGGAAAGGTCTAGTAATTCAAAAGATGTAAAGAATAGTGAAAAACTAGAGAATGAGAATACTACACTACATGCGAAAGTAGAGCCTAAGTCATGGATAATTGACTTTGAACGTTCAAATCACATGAAAGGTGAAAACAAAAAGATCATTGATTTTGAAAAATATGATGGTGGTTCTATACAATTTTTAGGTGGGGAAGTTGCACCTATTTGTGGTAAAGGGTATTATTTCAATTGATGGTAAGCATAAGACTGATGATGTTTACTATGTTAAGGGTTTGAGACATAATATTTTGAGTGTGAGTCAGATGTGCAGTAAGGGATATAAGCTTATATTTCATGGATTCAAATTTAAGATCAGGAAAGAAAGTTCTAGAAGATTAGTTGCAGGAGGTATAAGAACTAATGGCAATGATTACTATGTGAAGGATAATAGTGGTAGCAGTTGTATGTTGGTGCAAAGTACTGAATGTTGGTTGTGGCACAAAAGGATGGGACATATAAATTTTGACAATGTGGTGAAGATCAATTCTACTCATGTTGTAAGACATTTACCAAAAATTGCCAAACCTATTGATCCTATGTGCAAAGAATGTCAACTAGGAAATCAAACAAAGAGGAGATTCAAGAACAAGGAGTATTCAACATCAAGGTATTTGGAGTTGGCTTATACAGACCTATGTGGACTTACAAGGACAAGAGGACTGAATGGTAAAAGGTATTTTATGTTGCTTATTGTTTATTATCCTAGAATAACATGGGTTTCTTTTTTGAGAGAAAAATCTGAAGCATTGGAAAGGTCTAAAGTATTAAAGTCTATGGTTGAGAATCAAATTGATATTAGAATTAAATATTTAAGATTTGATAGAGGAAGAGAGTTTAATTCAAATGAATTTGATAGATTCTATGAAGAGCGTGGTATTGGAAGACATTTTTCTGCTCCTAGGACCCCTTAGTAGAATGGAGCAACAAAAAGAAAGAATAGGATAGTTGTTGAAATGGTTAGAATTATGATGAGGGATGTTAATCTACCTAATGTATATTGGAAAGAGGTTGTGCATATTGTTGTTTATATTCTTGTAGTGTCATAAATTGCATCCCTATGCAATTTCTTGCTCAACTAGGCCCTATTTTAGCATGTATGGCCTCCCACATCCAATCTCGTTCATTTCAGCTCAATTCCACATCTCATTCCAACTTCTCCTTCATATTTTGGACCCTGAGTCCCATTTTAGGGCCACATTGGAGGGAGAAAGGCGCCTAGGGTGACCTTCGCCCAAGACTAGGCTAATCAAGGTGCCTTATTCCCGAGTGTTCGGACCCAAATTTAAACCACTTAACGATCATCTTGGTTGCGAGGGAAATCTTTGCTCGTGTCAACCTACTTCAAGTTTTGCACCCTGAAAATGCTTGGGAGAGGTATATAAGCAAGGTATCATCCATCATTTTGGGAGAGGAGAGGAAGAATAATGAATCACAAATCAAAGATGAACGGAGGTAAATGAGAGGAAATCAATCCAATTCAAGCATTCAAGGCATTTCATCCCACTATATTCTTCACTGTAGCAACCTTTATGCAAGCATGTCCTTTATGATTTTCTTTTAGGTCTTTTGTGGAGTCATGCTATTGCATCAACATTTATGATCATCTTCAAACAAGAATTTGCATCATCAAGATATAAGACATTTTCACTCTTAGATCTAGCCTTTTCTACATATCGAAATGCTTTCCTTTCAAGTACATTTCAATTCAATTTCAAGGTTGCTTCAAAAATTGGGGTTTGACTTAGGTAAATCCCTTTCTGCCTGACATTTTCCCTCTTTTCTATTTGTAGAAATAGGTGACTGACCCATGAAAATAGGTACAAAGCAGGCAAGTGGAGATCTACAATCTGCAATTCATAGAAGTTGAAACTATCAGGAGCAGGTTGAGCCAGCCACCTTAGTCCTGGGAGTAGGTTGACCAGTGCACCCTAGTCCCACCGATTTTGCCTAAGATTTGTTTTGTAGGTTAGTTACAATCTTCTCTACTAGATATTCTTCCATAATCAATCTGTTAGTTCACTATTTTTCTATGCACACAAAAAGGTCATCTTGTCACCCTATTTATCATCCCTCTTCCTAAATAGCAGAGTTACATTTCAACTCCCCCCATGAGGGACCACTGAATTCACCCTGTTCTTAAGAACATCATGGGCCAAGTGGATCATTCTCCCTCTCAAAGTAATTAAAGTGGAAATAGGCCTAATCTTCCTAGTTTACCTGTACAAGATAGTGAACCCTATTTCCCAACATTACAATTCTTAACGAGGTTCGGATAAGAGTGAATCACACAAAGACACCTCATGAGCTATGAAATGGAAGACCTTCTCTAGTCAAGTATTTCAGTTTCTTTGGAAGAAAGTGGTACATAAGGAGAGGTGGAGATGATCTATGGAAGTTTGATGCAAGATTAGATGAATACATATTTGTGGGATATTCTAAAATGAGTAAGGCTTACTAATTATACAACGAGAGGCTAAAAAAGATTGTGGAGAGTGCAAATGTCATAGTTAGAGAAGAATGGAATCAAACTGAGACTATACCTAAATCTGAGACCGAGATAGAAGTTGTTTTGGTTGTTGTAGAAGAGAAGGTTGTTCTGGAAGAGAAATAACATACAAGTGTAGAAGAAAAGGAACTTGAATAGACTCCCAAGACACCAATAAAGTATGTGAGGAAAAAACATTTAGAGGAACAAATTATTGGAGATAAGAATAAAGGTGTTTAGACAAGAAGAAGACTTGCAGAAAGAAGTGAACAAGAAAACTATTGTTTCTTATCTCAGGTGGAACCAAAGACCTATGTAGAAGTTAGCAAGGATGAAATTTGGATTGGGAAAATGGAAGAGGAGCTAAATAAAATAGAGAAGAATCAAACATGTGAACCGATACCTAGACCAGTGCGTAAGAATGTGATAGGAACCAAGTGGGTGTTCGAGAACAAGTGGAATGAAGATGGAAAAGTTACAAGGAAAAATGCAAGATTGGTGTTTGAGGGTTATTCACAAGTTTAAGATATAGACTTTGAGGATACTTTTTCTTTAGTTTCAAGAATGGAAGATATAAGAATGTTTCTTAAATTTTATACTTACAAGAACTGTAAAGTATACCAGATTAATGGCAAGTCAACATTTTTGAAAGGAGAAATTGAGGAAGAATTATACTTTGAACAATCATATGGATTCAAGCTATAAGAAGATGTGGATATGGTTTTCAAATTGAATAACGCACTTTTTGGACTCGAGAAAGCTCCTGGATCTTGGTATGCAAGGTTCCATAGGTATTTGTTACAACAAAACTTTAGGAAAGGTATTGCAGATAGGAATCTTTATTTCAAAGTTGAAGGTGATAAATTGTTGATTGTTCTTGTGTATCTTGATGATATCATTTTTGGAGGAGATGATGTATGTAGGAAGTATGCAAAAGAGATGTAGAAGGAATTTGAGATTTCTATGATAGGTGAGATGCCATTTTTCCTTGGTCTTCAAATTACTCAATAAAAAAAAGACATTTTCATTTATTAGACCAAGTATATCAAGGAAATGTTGAAGAAGTTTGAGATGTAGAATTCTAAACTGGTTGCAACACCTATGACTACTAGTTGTGAGTTAAGAAAGAATGATGGATCTCTAGAAGTTGATCAAAGAAAATATAGATCTATGATTGGAGGATTGTTGTATTTGACTACTTCAAGACGAGATATTATATAGGTTGTTTGTTTGTTTGCTATATATCAAGCTAATCCTAAGCAATCTAATGATAAATAAGCGAAGAGGATGTTCTGATATTTGAAAGGGACTCTAGATTATGGATTATGGTATAGGCAGGATGATTATTTCACATTGAAAGCACATACAAGTGTTGATTAGGCCAAATGTGCAGATGACAAAAGAAGTACAAGTGGTGGTGCATTTTTCTTGGGAGACAAATTGGTCTCTTGGTTGAGTGAGAAATACGATTCAATGTCATTATCTATTGGAAAAGCAAAATATATTGGAACAACATCTTGTTGTACTCAAGTTATGTTGACACTAATACATTTGGCCTAAAATTCCGACAGAGGTTTCCGACGGAGAAGGTATATTGTGATCAAATTTGATTTTTTTTTTTGTAAAAATGCCCGCTTTCATCGGAATTCCAACGATAATGCAACATTTGGTTTCGACGGAGAAGGAATTGGCAATGACATTTGTGTTTTTTAGAAAAAGTGCCTGCGTTCATCGAAATTCTGATGACCGCGGGCATTACTTAAAAAAAAAAAAAGACCAAGTCATTTGATAAATCCCGCCTCTTCATCCCGTTGACCTCTGCCATTACAAAATCCCGCCTCTTTGTCCCATGGACCTCTGCCATTACAAAACCTCCAGCTTGGATAAGTCTCCTCTGGTAGGGAACCTGTGGGTTTAATTGCTGTAGGATGTAGGAATGGTCAGCTATCGTAGTGCCACTTTCCTTTCCTTTCGCATTTGAGCCAAAGGATGTGTTTGTCAGGGCGGCCATTTCAATTATCATCGCTTCACTCTAAATTGGCCATTACAAGATCCGGTTGAAGAAAAAAGGTAGGGTATAATCAACCAATTCATTGTTATACATATTCAAATATTTAGATTCAAAGTTTATTATAGATTTATCAGATTAATTGCCAATAGCAGAGATGGTAAGAGGTTTTTGTAATATGATATGGTCGATTTAAAAGAAGAATTTCTTACAAGACCTAAACCCTTGAACAATCCTACAATCATGTATTAATTAAACACTGCATTTTAAATAATGAACAATATAGTAAGCCTGAAACATATTAACACTACTTTCCATTTTAAATATCCTAATTAAGGAGAGGGATGACCTAAACCTGCGTGATCGAGTGCCATTATGTAAAATATATCCTAATTATGGATGCTAGTATATATGGTTATGACAGAAAATCCCTGCTGCAGAACCGTGAGAGCACTGTGTAGTGATCGAGTGCTATTTTTTGTTGGTGTTTTGGAAGGGAGCATAAGTGTACCATGATAGGAAGGTGGTATAAAATGGAAGCTAAGAGGTATAAGGTTATGAGGTGTGGGTTAGGATAAGATAGGAAGGTAAGTGATGAAGGATGTAATGGTGAAAGAGTAAGTTAGGATATGTTAGGGGTTTGGAAGGTAGGAAAGTGAATGGGGGGAGATAAAAGGATGTGAAGGATGGAATGGGGTTAGGTAGGTGAATTAAAAGTAAGTGTGTATGAGGTTAAGGTTTAGGATGGGATGTAGGAAAGTGAAGGAGGTTAAGATAGGGGATATGAAAGGTAGATGGAAGGTAATAATGATAGGAAGTGAGGTAAAGGTTATGAGGTGTGGGTTAGAAAATAGGGTGTAGGAAATGGAAGGAAGGGTCATATCACTTTGAGAGTTTTCACCATGATGAGTAGTCCGAGTATGGACCTCAAATCTTACAAGCCATGAGGATCCACTTGTAGTAGAGGAGCATATACTTGCATCTTGGGAGCTTATTAGGAGTTCACCTTGAATTTGGGAAATACACATAAAGGAGATAGAATATTGATCAATCCACATTGCCTAGCCTCATCATGAATAAATACAAGAGGTATAAACTATAGCAAGCACATATCATGAGCCAAAGGATCATATTCGAGAGTTGCTTCATCTCCAATCCTCTACATTTTTAAGATCCACAAATGGGGTTGAGGATAAGTCTTGGTTATTTAGCTTGGACTTATGCTTTGGGTTGCATCTATATGTGAGCAACCTAAAGGCATATTTTTCAATGCAATTTTTGAGAGGAATTTCTTCCACCTTGTGGTACTGGGAGGATAAAATGCACCAACTCACATTGGCAACCCTCTCTGGATACCATTTTGGAGTGCTTCAAAGTGTGTTCTATTTCAAAATATTTTTGACAGAGATGCATAGATGAGTTTCACAATTTACATAGTAAGGTTTCATAGTGGCTCAACATGAGAGTTAGTTTTTGGAGTTCTTTTAGTTTGTAGATTACATTCAAGACAAGTTACTTGTCAATTATTTCATTAGGGGTGGAAAGCCCAAAATTTCAGTTTTCCTACACATGGCCAATCCAAATGACTTTAGGGTTGCTATGGAAAAGTCTCTTATGGAAAAGGAGGTATATGGGAGGACACAAGAGGCATGATAGAAGTTTGTAACCTTGATGAAGGGACTAAAGTGTCCATAGGCCTCCCCATCCTTCAAAGGATAATTTAGACTTACTAAATGATTTACAAAGAAAAACCCAATAGTATCAATGTAGTCACACAAATTTGTCCAGCTTAATTAAATAAATATTCGCTATTTATTTGATTAAAAATGCACTAGCCATCAGTTAATTAAATTAATATTTAATTAATTCATCTCCAAACATTCTCCTATTAATTAAATAAATTATTCAATTTATTTTAATTAATTCATTAAATCAAATTCCAATCAATTAAATAAATAAAATCTATTTATTTAATTAAATCCCCCTATTCCTCTTTTAAATAAATTAAATAAAAACATTTATTTAAATCATTATCCCCACCCCACTTGAATTTTCCTACAAATGCAACTTGCACACATTTATTGAAATAAATGAATTTTTATTTTAAATAAAATCCTATTTTCCCTCACCCACCAAATCCACTTGCAAAAATCTAATCCCCTTCTAGATTCTTCTAACCCCTTCCTAATTAGCCTAATCCATCCCCTAATTATTGTCACATTCCTAAGCAAAATGGAGTCACTTCTCAAAGACTCCAAAGTCTTTGAAAAACATTTAATGCTTTGTGTGTTCAACAAATTAACCCCCAAAGTCTTCCAAGACCACTAATGGCTCTTACATGACCATTTATGGCTCTTACATAACCATTTATGGTTATTGCAAACTTGTCTCCCCAAAACATTTATTGTTTTGACTATATTTATCCATTTCACATTTGTATAAGAGTTTATCCATTGGATAAAAGCTTTATTCTTTGAATAAAGAGTTTATTCATTCAACTAACTTTGATTTTAACTCCCAAGGTCATATCAAACATTTAATGCTTATTCCCTCCCCTCTCAACCTATCTCACATTGACACTTGTCATCTTGGGATTGGGTTGAAAGCCCTCACATGGATTTGAAATCATTCAATCCTGACCCTTGTTGAGATTGCTCAATCTCAACCATCCATTGCTCCATTTTTCCTATAAATAGAGCCCATTTCTTCATAATCCAGATCTTGAAAACTTGTATGCATTTAAGCTATAGGCATTTTAAGAGAGCATTTAGCATAATTAACTAATATCTTGTCATTTTGGATAAAATCAATCATTTTAGTATCAATAGCTTAATATTAGCTTCTTTATTTACATTTAGAGCAATATTTCAATCTCAATCCTCCATAAGCATCCATAGTGCAAAAAGCTGCTGAGAGCTACACTATTTTGGAACTTGGAGAGGAGAGGAACAAGGGAGAAGGAATTAAGAGCATGGTAGGAGGTATTTGGAGATGCCTCATCATATTTGCTTCTTTAGTTAAATATGCTTTCATGTTTTTAGTGTCTCTCTTGGTATGCCTGTTTAGATTAGTCTTTGATTGAATAAACACTAACGATTTTCTTATATGTCTTGTGTTGTTTGTCTCTTAGACTAACCTTGTCCACTTTGCACGACATCATTTGGTGAACCCGACGTGAATCCAAGCACCAAAAATATCATCTTTTTAGCAAACTAACATGTCTGAATGTTGAAAATGTCACACAGGTTGCGTTTTGGCGCTATTGAACACGTTCTAGCGCTACCGACACTTATTCTTTTAGCGCTATTATTCTTACAATAGCGCTATTGCCCAAATTTCAGCGCTTTTGGGTTTGTTTTGGCGCGTTTGTCGTTATTTTGGCGCTATTGCAATCTTTCAGTGCTTTTGTCTCTCTGGCTTTCCCATTCTTTCAGCACTTTTGTGTTAAATAGCGCCTTTGTTCAAACGCAGACTAGCGCTATTGTAACAAAATGTCGTAAAAATTGCCTTGTAACCAAAAAAGTGAAAATTTTAGGCTTGTGGAAGCCCCCCCTTGGACATCGATTTTACTAACACATTGTTGTTTGTACAGGTTAAAACGCACCATTAAAAATCACAAATTTTCCTTTGGTGCATTAAAAATTGAACACAAAACAAAATTCCATTGCTTTCTAGTTAGGATCACTTGTCTTTTGGTGCTTAAAATCAACAACACAAATTTGATTTCCTTGCATCAATTCGGACCTAAAATTTACAATCCACACTTCAAAATTTTGGTGCAAATAAAATTCACAATCAACTTGTC
Source organism: Cryptomeria japonica (assembly GCF_030272615.1). Lineage (NCBI taxonomy): Eukaryota > Viridiplantae > Streptophyta > Pinopsida > Cupressales > Cupressaceae > Cryptomeria > Cryptomeria japonica. The sequence goes on along the minus strand of NC_081414.1, from coordinate 213,831,247 downwards.
TCAATTTTGCACAAACGATTTACTTTATGCAAACGTGCTTTTTATTAAGTTGACCAGGACTTCCCATTTCTAGATTACAACATATTGCTTTTGAAGTTAAAAAGAACATCATGATTGTTGGAGCAACATCTCCAAATAGTTAGACCACATTTGCGATGATGGGTTAAAAAGAACAAGTGTTTTCGTGCTTGGCACACTTGTGCAAAAAGTTGGTTGAGTGGTCCCACTTCTAACACACACTATCCTCTCCCTTGGCTTTCATGGTCCTAGGTGCAACAGAAAACTTTTAGTAACACTCAAATTTTATCTTTTTAAGAGAGGCCTGCCAAGGGATCGATACTCTTGGGAACGACCTCGCGTGGTAAATCCTTTGAGCCGCTATAGAAATCAGGTGAGAGCGAAAGCTGTAGCCTTGGGTATAGCTGTTCCTACAGTGTAACTGGCCGAAAGGACAAATGGGCCCCACCACCAGTTACAAGGCTCTTAAGTGAGTCATTGCAGAATGAACTTATGTCCAAAAACATCGAACATGACTAAACACCTTTAAGTAGTAGCCCACTCGTTCTATTGATTGAGGATATTTGCGATATAATTTAGTGCAAGAGCATAGATGGTTTTGCTCCCAAGATACTCACCATACATATTTCCTTGAGTAGAAACATAGCTTTTTGAAAAGTCACTTGTGGCTTGATAAAAGTGGTGACTCCCCCATCATAGGGATCATCTATTTGTTATGCTCGTGCAAGACTTAGTATATCACATCCTTACCTACCATGGCGGGATTCATAAGGTATGTAGTACCAAAGTCGAAGAAATATCAAGATGTGGGCTAAATTTATCACAACTGGCCATTTGACCTTAGGGATAAAAAGTTTTTGAAGTGTGTTCGTTTTAAAGACCAAGTGCAAATTGAGCCGACTTCAGGTTTTGGAAATACACCTAAAAATACATCTAAAAGGAAGGGTCATATACAAGTCCAAGGATTGGGTTGATCTAGACCCATACTCATTTGTGCCTTTGAGGCTACATTCTTGTGTTTGTGCTTGCTTTGTTTTCTTGTCAAAGAAACATCAAATTGGAAAATCAATCTCAAAAACAAAGTATTCATCCAACATCTTTCAAAACAACCCAAAACACATCAAAAACAAAGTGCAAAACAACAAAGAGTCAAATTTTATGACCATTCTTCACATCTTGCGAAAGAAGAAGCGTCATCAGAATATCAACTTGAAAAGAAGACCATTAAGCTCAAAGGCTTTGATCAAAAAGAGGAAATTCTTCTATATCAATAGACAAATCTTTGTCTCCCATCGAGTTTTTTTACGACACATGCATGTCTACCTTCAAGGCAAAACAAACGAATTTGATTCAGAGACATTGAACCGCAGAGCTTTTATGCAATATAGAGCTCTGAGTTATCACAAAAACCAAGGAGGTAAGATTAATCCCAACTTTTTCCCAAACGTCTGTATCACATACAACACAACTCGAGAAATACCACTAACACCCGAAAGGGAAGAGGTAGAGTTTGTCCCATTTGTAACACAAAGCTTTTATTGAAGTTGAAAACATTTCATTCATCATCTTATTCATCCATCATCACTTCATCATCAATCCGTTCCAACTCTCAAAACATTAAGAGGTTCTTGTCCCAAGTTCTCTTTTAGATATTGCTTGAAATCAAAACACATCACATCACTTTTTAGATTGTTTCTACATATAGGATAAGCTCATCCTAAGAAACACATCTAAGCAGGTTAAAACTAGTTCATGAGTGAATCCTCTCATTACTAGGTAGTTCAATCTGTAACACATCTCAGATTTCTCTACACCTTATCACATCAAAATCTTATCAAACAAGCAAGCAATTCAAAGAAGGAATTTCGGTTACATCTACCTTAAAAGTGCTAGAGATCTACATGCAACACCATTCACCAACCATGAATCTTTCATTTCATCAACAACTCATCATTATTTTCACTCAACTTCAACAAAGACTCATAAACAAAATGGCTCAAACCCGATCATGGTCAAGGCAACGAGAAATAGAAATGGAAGAAGAAGAAGAGGAAAATCTCAATGAATTTCAAGAAGCACTTGGAGGAAATGCAAATGATGAAAACTCAAGTACTCACACTCCTGCAACAATAGAAAGGGCTCAGCATAACCCTCTCTTTAACAGACTGTTTGATGAAATACTCAGGAGCAATGCGGATGCTCACTTCTTAAAACTCGCTCAAGAAGGAGCAAAACTCCCCTCCGACTTTGATCTTGCCCAATTAAGACAAGCATCAAAAAGACAAAGTTGCCATGAAGAGGAAAGAGGTAGAGATCCCATCAGATATAACATTCCTCGAGGTAACCCACCACCTCCTCCTCCAAATGAAATGGAGATGTTGCGGCAACAAGTCAAGAATCTTGCCCAACAACTTCATAGTGGTGTCAAGACTAACCAATTCTCACTCAATGACATCTGTCCCTATCCTTTTGATAGGAATCTTTATATGCCACCCTTTCCACGAGGATTCGAAACACCCAAATTTGAAAAATATAGAGGAAAGGGAGATCCCCGTGATCATGTCAGAGAATTTCATTCTGCTTGCCTCGAAGTGGCATATGAAGACACATACCTAATGCACCTTTTTCCCCAAAGCTTGGGAGGAACAACCACATCATGGTTTTCCCGACTATCAGGTGGCATTAGAACATTTGAAGAACTCATCCAGAAGTTCCTAGCTCATTACTCTCATAACATTGAACGTGACATTACCATGGCTGATCTGTGCAACACTAAACAAAAACCAAGTGAACTATTCTCAGTATTCGTGCAATGATGGCGCCAAATGTCTAGCAGATGTTCTCTTTAGTTACTTGAACGAGAACTAGTGGAAATATTAATTTCCACCTTAAACGAAGAAATGGAATTTCACCTGGATGTCAAAGACACAGACTCTTTTAATGATATGATCACCAAGGGTTTGAAATGTGAAAGGGCACTTATCAAGAAAGGACTCATCAAAATTTTTAATGAACCAAAAGATGGTCCTCGCCCACGCTTCAATAGTGACAAACCAAGCTTTTGAAATAAAAACAAGAATATCGTCAACGATGGGGTTGTGGATGCCTGGACTATCCAAAATGCACAACCTGTGGTTCAGTTTGCAGGACAAAATCCTCCACCTCAGAATAACACAAATGTTCCTTCCAATCAAGGTCGCATCACATCTCACGATGAACCAAGACCTCGTCAGCAAAAACAAAAACGAACATACACTCCCTTAGGGGAACCCATTGAAACAGTATTGCGACAACTCATTTCTCAAAATTTGGTCACTCTACCTAAACTATCAAACTATGAGCCTCAGGTCAAATCGACATGGTGGAGAGATACTGAACTCTGTGAATTCCATCAAGGAAGAGGACACAAGACAAGTAATTGTCACCGATTAAAAGATCTTATTCAGGATCTTATTGACCAAGGAGAAATTGAAATTGAAGGACATGACCCAAAAACAACCAATAATGATCATCTGATGTTCAAAAATCCACTTCCATCACAAGATCAAAGGGGTCCTTCCACTTCCAGGCAAGGCACTGACACCACTGATTATACACAGGCTGCGTATAATTACACTGTAAATCATCTGTATGATGCCAGTGAACAAGTTGCAACAATAACCTTCAAAAATCCCAACTCAAATTGCAATGTTGTTACACGTCGTGGCAAAGTTACCATAAAGGTAGCTCCACAAGGCACCACCTCCATCCCAAAGCAGTACAATCTTGTGGAACAATTAGATAAAATGCCTGTGCTTATATCCATTTTAGAGCTATTGTGCCTATCGCCCTCTCATAAAACTATCTTGGATCAAGCACTCCAAGAGGCGTCAGTCCCTGCAAATCTGAATACAGACCAATTTCAAGCCATGGTTGGAAGTCTAAAGTCATCACCTTGTCTCACTTTTTCCGAAAGTGACAACTCTTCCTTCCAGCAACCTCATAACGCCTCACTCCACATCGAAGTATTTATTAACCAGCATAGGATCAAGCGAGTCTTGATTGATAATGGAGCAGGCCTGAATATTTGTACACTACAGTTGGTCATAGCATTGGGATATGCAGTAGAATTAGTGGATCCTCATAAGAAGATCACAATCAAAGCCTATGATGATGCAGAGTGGTCATCCAAAGGAGTTGTGGTACTACCAATCCGAGTGGGCCCTGTGGTAAAGCACATCATCTGTCAGGTTCTGGACCTTCCTTTGCCATATAATCTATTGTTAGGAAGACCTTGGATACATGCCATGCAAGTCGTTCCATCTACCTACCATCAATGTATCAAGTTCCCACATAACGGTGTAGAGATCACAATCCTGGGTGATGCAAATCCCTTTGCGTACTGCTATAATATCAGCCATCAACCAGAGATTACTGTTCCTAATAATAGAGAAGCCATTTCTTCCACATCATATATAAGTCCTGCCTCTCTTGCCAGTTCAAAAACCACTATACCCAAGCAAGAAAAGCTTAAGATGAAAATAGCAGAGGAAGGTCCTGGGGAATACAACTTGAGTCAACTCTTTTGTGTGGGACAAATGCCCACTTCTCCTAGAACACATGGTAAACCATAGCAGATACTCCAACAACCACTAATCATTCCAGCATGTGCTTTGACGCCTTTCATCCTTGGAAAGAGTCAAGAAGAAGAAACCCAAGATGAGGACTTAGCGGACTGGATCTATAAAGATCCCATCACCACTGATATACCGCAAGTTAAACTTCCTACGGATCAGTATGGAAAAGGTCTCCTCATTATGAAAAGAATGGGGTATGATGGTTAGAGTGCTTTGGGATATTGCAAACAAGGACAACATGAACCTCTACTACCGGAATTAAAACCCAAAGGTAATACAGGCCTAGGCTTTGAAAAAGAGATCTTTCCTAAACTCAAATTCAAAGGAAAACCCAGCAAACCATTATGTCAGCCTACTACAAAAAGGACACCTTTCATTATTAAAGCAGCATCAAGCACCATCCCAACTGCCCCACCGAGGCTCAAAACCCCAACAACACCATCTACAATACCAATCATCCCATCCGCAACAACCATTACATCAATAGTACCATTAGCAATAGCAACTGTATCAGAACTCGCAGCAGCATCTATGGCACCAGCAGTTCCAGCAGAAGCCACTGAGTCAATATTACCGATACTCTCTGTACCAGATTCCTTTATCCCCATCAACCTTCCTGCAGTACCGATCACTACAAAGGTACATCAACCAATCACACCTGCAGTATTTAACTCAAAAGACATCCCAGTATGGTATAGTAATCGGATGCTGGAAAGTGACTCAGAGACCGACTCACATGAGTGGGAATTTGATTCTGTACAGCTTAATACTTTAGATGAGGAAGACACATCACCACCTCCACCACGCAAAGACATCCCTGTTTATGGAGAAGCACAGATAAAGACCACTTGGGTTCCTGAACTGGAAACATCTTCCACAGACCCTACGTCTCATCCTACGCCTGATTCTGACAGGGAGAGTACCATTAACGACCTTCACCATAACATCTTAACCCTCATTGATACATCTAACACACTTAACCTAATCGATGAAGTAATGCCCATTATCCACCCTGAACTCATCAAATGGAACCAACCAAATCCCCCATGTCTTGACCTCTTCCAAAATGATGAGGCCATCATTGACTTTTTGGAATTAAGGGATAACCTACCAAGCGGGGATCACAAAGCTGGATTTGCCATTGAACTTAATAGCGCAACATACTTTGGGGCGGATGCCAAACCTTTCAGCTGCAAAAATATAACAATAAAACATGGATCTTCCAGTGAAAACCACACCGTGGCACTGTTTGATCTGACAAAAGTAAAAAGAAAGAGCGTATCCAATGGTGAAAACCTCTATGAGGCGCCTGAGGATGAAGGGTTTGACATTCTCCCTTCTAGTACACAACAGGAATGATCAACGATTCTCATCGAGGAAACCAAAGAATACAATGTGGGGACTCCTGAAAATCCTCATCTCATACATCTAGCATCTCTTCTCACTCCAGAAGAATAGCCTAAGTTTATAGAGTTCTTCCAGAAGCGTCAGATCAACTTCGCATGGTCATATGCAGACGTGCCTGGGCTTGATCCTGATTTAGTCATGCATCACCTTACCGTAGCAAAAGGAGCCAAACCTGTCAAGCAAAAGCTTCGTAAGATGCATCCTCAGATTGTAGTACTAGTCAAAATAGAACTCAAGAAACTCCTAGATGTTGGTTTCATTAGACCAATTGATTATTCAGAATGGATCTCCAATATTGTGCCTGTCGGCAAACCAAAAGGGGGCATCCGCATTTGTACTGACTTCAGAGATCTGAATAAGGCCTGTCCTAAGGATGACTTCCCCCTACCAAATATCGACATCATAGTGGATCTGACAGCAGGACATGCCATGCTTTCACTTATGGATGGCTTTTCAGGATACAATCAAATAAAGATCGCACCAGAAGATCAACATAAGACAACCTTCACCTGTCCATGGGGCACATATTGCTGGAATGTAATGCCTTTCGGTCTCAAGAATGCAGGAGCAACCTATCAAAGAGCAATGACCACCATCTTCCATGACATGATGCATACTATGATGGAAGATTATGTGGACGACTTACTAGCAAAATCACTCACCAGAGAAGGGCATCTCCACATCTTAGATAAAATATTTGATAGACTGGAACAATACCATGTTCAACTCAACCCAAAGAAATGTGTCTTTGGAGTAACCTCCGGGAAACTTCTAGGATACATTGTCTCAAGCAAAGGCATTGAGGTCGACCCAGCAAAGGTAAAGGCAATCATGGACATGCCATCACCAAAGAATATCAGTCAGCTAAGGACATTACAAGGGTGACTTCAATCCATCCGAAGATTCATTGCACAGTTGGCAGACAAATGTCACCCATTTACACACCTGCTACACAAGAACATCCACTTTCAGTGGGATGCCCGATGCTAGCAAGCATTTCAGACGCTTAAAGACTATCTCATGAATCCACCATTGCTGATGCCACCAGATCCAAGTAGACCATTGCTACTCTATATCTCAGCGACAAGTACAACATTGGGTGTACTACTGGCACAACATAATACAGAAGGAAAAGAGTGTGCTGTTTACTACATCTCTCGCACACTGGTGGGCTATGAACTCAATTACACCCCTATTGAGCGAGCTTGCCTAGTAGTAATCTTAGCAGCCACTAAACTGAGGCACTATCTGTTAACACATAAAGTACAACTCATTGCAAAGATTGATCCACTCAAGTATTTACTCAGCAAAGCAGCATTGACGGGTCGCTTGGCCAAATGGGTGATGATTCTAAGTGAATTTGACATCGAGTATGTGGACCGTAAGGCTATCAAAGGGCAAGTCATTGCAGATCAGTTGGCCGATGCACCTCTCATAGGTGATCATCCTCTCATTTCCAATTTTCAAGACGAAGAGATATTCATGATCACAACAACACAACCATGGAAATTATACTTTGATGGTTCGTACACTAGGCATGGCTCGGGGGTAGGCATTCTGTTTATCACACCTCAAGGTGATAGTATCCCAAAGTCTTACAGGCTCACATTTCCATGCACCAACAACATAGCAGAGTATGAGGCCTTGATCACAGGACTCAGGCTAGCCGTACAATGGAAATTACAAGAACTGCAAGTATATGGCAACTCACAACTGGTCATTCGATAAGCAACAGATGAATATCAGACCAAGGATGATAAACTCATGCCATATAAGCAAATGGTGGACACTCTAAAGGCATCATTTACTACTATCACTTTTGAGCAGATACCAAGATATCAGAATCGAGCTCCTGACGCTATGGCTACCATCACATCTCTCTTAGATCTTCCACAAAATTCAATACGCTATGAGTTCTTGGTAGAACAACTTTGGATTCCCGCTTATGATATCCCCGAATCCGAAATGATATGTCGCCTTGTCGGTTCTGAATCCCCATGGTATGGTGAATTCTACACCTATCTCCGCGATCACACCCTTCCTCCCAACCAATCGAATAACCAACGTAAAACCTTCATTCGCCAAACTGCTCGATATACCATTATTGCCGAAACCCTATACCGCCGCGGTCTTGATGGTACTCTCCTTCGATGTCTGGAACGAGGTGAGATAACAAAGGCTTTGGAAGAAGTCCATGAAGGCATTTGCGGGACTCACTCAAGTGGTCCGTCACTAGCCAAGAAACTCCTACGCAATGGATACTATTGGCCATCTATGGAAAAAGATTCCTACTACTTTGTCAGGAAGTGCAAGAAATGTCAAGTTCATGGTGACCTGATACATGCACCAGCTTAGGAACTGCAACCAATCACAACACCATGGCCTTTTTGTCAATGGGGCCTTGACCTTGTGGGTAAGATTCATCCATCTTCATCTAATGGCCATAAATTCATTATTACCGCCACCGAATATTTCACAAAGTGGATCGAAGCTGTTCCACTTACCCAAGTCACCGGCAAGCAGATCGCCTCATTCATCCTCAACTACATCATCTGCCGGTATGGTGTGCCCATGTCTATCATCACAGATAACGGTCTTCCTTTCAAAAATTAGGATGTCTGTGAACTTTGTGAAAAATTTCATATCCAACACCGCTTTTCCACTCCCTATTACCCACAAGGCAATGGTCAGGCTGAAGCATCCAATAAAAACATATTAAAAATCCTCAAGAAGACAGTCAATGATGTCGGTCATGATTGGCATGTTCAACTAAATCCAGCACTATGGGCATATCGAACTAGCATTCAAACCCCTACAGGTGCAACTCCTTATTCGTTGGTCTATGGTACAGAAGCTATCTTGCCTATTGAGATTGAGATACCATCACTACAGGTTTCCTTGCATAATCTGATAGATGATGAAGCTTACAGAGTCTCACGCCTTCAGGACTTAGAGTTACTTGATGAGAAGTGACAAGCTGCATATAATCACCTCAAAGCCTATCAGCAACGCATGAGCAGAAGCTACAATCACCGAGTTAGACCTCGTACAATTGAGGTAGGTGATCTTGTTCTACGAGAGAATCCTCACAACCAACCAAACAGAGAACATCAGGGCAAGTTTGAATCAAACTGGCTGGGCCCATATATTGTCACTGCTGTGTTCGGGTCCGGGGCATATCAGTTGGCTACATCAGAAGGAGAACCGCTTTCAGATCCCATCAACAGCATGCACCTCAAACGGTTTTATACCTAAGGTGTACAAAGCATTAGGCTCCCCTGCATACCAGAAAATACTAAAAACATTCAGAAAAATGTCTTGAAAGAAATACAAAAACACCAAAAAGAGTAAGAGAAAAATCATACATCCAAACGGTGAACAACCACTCCGGTGGCACCTTGGGTAAGTGCGATGGTGAAAACCTGGCAAACAGGCACCACTCGTAAAGACAATGGCTCCAGTATCTTTCAGGCTCGTTGCAATCACATTCATGCATCCACACATCCATCCATCAAAACCATGGCTTGTTATTTGATCTGTAATCAAAGAAAGTACTTCATGTGTCTAACATCTCGCTTTATCATAGTCATGTCTACACTTGGGGGCAATGCCCTTAAATCTAGTTGATGGAAGTGGATTCTGCATTACTAGTGATTCATTCGGTAACACATTCAAAACTGTTTCACAAAATCCAAAAACATTCAAAAACGTCTCACAAAATCCAAAAACATTCAAAACAATTTAAAATCCAAAAACATCGACAAACCATTGAAAAATCACACAAAAACATGGCAACACTTTGTACATACTCATCCATGCAGATACCAAAACAAACATTGACAAACTACTCACACGATGACCATTTACCAATCAAACCACACAATCACCATCAACACTCAGAACTGTCTTCAACAAGGATGCATCCTTCCTTACCAAAGCAAAGACAAAAGTGACGTTTTCTTTGACAAGAAAATTATGTTAAGCTATCAAATACTTGGTTGATTTGTGAGTACAATCATTTGTTTATCTGTATCGGGATCTTTCAGCATTGTTTTGTATTGTTTGCGCATTATTTCCGATGAAGTTCTGGGGCATGTACTAATGGTGTCTACATGGGAAGTTCACTAAGCTACGTGATCATAGGCAAAAATACAGTCATAGATCACTACGGCTTGCTAACTATAGCGTATACCTCGACCATATGGGCATGAACCATTACCAAGGATCCCTATTCTTTATTCTTTATGTATATACTATTTGTTTGCAGGTACAATGCTCATTCTTTGGTTCCTCCTCATCCAAATTGGATAAAGGTTTTATCTCTTAGTATGGTATGCACTTGTCTCAGGATATGATCAGCCTAAGATCAAGGAGGACGATCCAAGTCATGCATGAACAGAGATAATCCTTGTCTGTTCCGCAAGCAATACTCTGGTCGACTTGACCCTTATATCAAGTCGCTTGTATTAACTTGCTATATCAAATCCATGTAAGAAATACTTTGGTCATCTTGAATCTTTATGTCAAGTTGCTTGTATTTTCTTACAACATTTTAAAGCTCAATGATGAAAATAGAGCCCTATGGATCGTCATCTCATCTCATATGTATATATTGCATTTCGTTGCATTTCACCCATCCATTCACTCATTCATATATAGGCTTTAAATGCAAAAGTGACCATAAAAGCTGGTCTTGGATACAATCACGACCGAGTACTCTGATACATCATCAGTGCATCATGCAAAGTCTTAAAAACCTTGCATTCCTCATGGTCATATCATCATCGCATTTAGTTGCATCTTGCATTAAGTCCATTTATGTCATTTTTAAATATTGCATATAGTTCATTTTTTGACATTAGTTTTCATTAAAACATTTGCATCATTGCATCAATCATAAAAAATTAGATTCATTCGTGAGATCAATTGTCTTTTGATTGTTTTAAAATCATTTACTAGGCATTCATATAGTATCGATTATCCATCATCATTTTATCATCTTTTATCATTTATTATTGCATACATTCATTTATAGTTAAAAAGTGCATTTTGTCATCCGTTAACTAAGTATCATATTATGCTCATTTTAGGATTCATTCACATTGCATTCATTTATCCTCTTTTTAATTGCATTAAGGTGCAGTTATTAAAACATTAGTTATAGTATCATCACATTATCATTTATACTTAAAATCATATTTAAGCATTTAGAATCATAAATCCCTTTGTTTACAAAACATTGGTTTTTAACATTTTATATCCATTATATATATGCATTCATTTAAAACATTATCATATAAACATTTGTACTTTACATTTTGTTTATCCATATTACATTCATTTAAAAACATCTAGATGCATATCCATACATAACATCATTCATTCGACCATTGCATTAACATCATCACATAAATCATCTCATCATTATATCAAAATAGGAAACACCAAAATCTTGTTCATAAATTATTATAAGCATACATCATCATCATGGCCTTACATACATAAAGCATTACATAAAAAATCAAACAAATCATACATATATAAACCTGCATTCATATGTCAGTATCCAACATCATAAATCATCATAAAAACATGCATATAAGAAACATCTCATCAAATGCATACATATACACAGATCCATCTAAGCAATAACTCATCATCCTGCATAAACATCCATACATAATCAACTGCATATTATCAAAATACGGGATCTCCTCATATATATCTCATCTCATATATCAGAAAGCAATAAAGTCTACAAAATTGGCTACCAAGAGCCATCCAAGATACAGTCCAAAAAATAAACAATGATACAATACATATATGCATGCAAAAATGCTCTCTCAAATGCCACTCTGGCCAGATGCTGTCCCAACACCTCCACCTGCTCCACCACTGGTACCCGCACCCCCTGCTCCATCTCTCCATGGAGGCCTCATCGAACCACCACTCCCTCCGGCATCCCCTGATCTCTCCCTCCGCAGCGGACCCATCACACCCCCACTACTCTGCACCTTCTGCGATTGCTCTGATCTAGCCTACCGCATCTGTGAATAGCTAAGAGCTCGCTGACTAATTGGCACCACGTGCTCATATAAACCCCGCCAGTACTCTATCTCCCCCTGTGCTCGCCGCATCTCCCTCATCACCTCCCCTGTAGGCCCCTGTGCTCCTACTCCAATCCGCACTCTCTCCTACAGCTCCGCCAATCTCTCCACTGCACTATCCCTCTCCCGCAGCACCACCATCAGCTCTGACTCCCATGCAAATAGCTGCACATCCCTAGCTGCCACCTCCGCCTCCAAATCCTCTATCCGCGTCTGCAAGCGTACTATCATGTGATCCCGCAGATCTCCAGTGGCTCCCTCCTCGGTATCCATAGCTGCCTCCCCTGCACCACCCTCTCCAGTAGTCCCCTCCCCTCTGTCCATCGGGATCTCTCTCTCCATCCCCCTCCCACTCAGCTGAACTCCTCCCGGTATCAATGGTCCCTGTGATATCTGTAGAGGCAGTCCACCTCTCCCTCTTCGCTGACTCCGCATCCCCAATCCTCCTCCACCTCCTCCATCTCCTCCACCACCTCCTCCATCTCCTCCAAAACCTCCTCCACCTCCTCCATCTCCTCTACCACCTCCTCCACCTCCTCCACCTCCACCTCCATCTCCTCCACCTCCTACTCCTCCTCCTCGACCTCCTACCCTCCTTCATCTCCGTCCCCTCTCATCCTCAAAAGCTGGGATCGGCTCTGCTGGATCCAATATCCGTGGGATCGGGTGCGCTACCCGGTACTGCATATACTCATCTGTCACACCTACATCCACGACCCTCGGTCGTATGTCCCATGGTCTCGCATGTAGTGTCCAGAACTCTGCCAGTGCCTGATCATACGGTAGCACTGGACCCCATGCATACCTCTCCTGAATAACCCGAGCATACTCTCCTGATCCATTGGGCAGTCCCTGCTGCCGTCCAAATTGCCTCATCACTCGCCCAGGCACTTGTCTCTCCACATGGTATGCGGTCCTCCCAATAAGGAATCGGGTCATAAAAACGTAAGGCAGTGCCTCTACATCATCATCCCATGGCTCACACTCCAAGTATGGCCGCTATATAACTGCATCCAGATCGTCTAAAGCCTGCCGCTACCACTCTAACTTCCCCAAGTGGGGCTGACTCATCATGCCGCTATACATAAACATATACGGCTGGTCTACTACGCGAAATCTAAGACTCACCGGTCGAGTCACTGGTAGGTGCTCCTAAGCCCAAATATGCAGCATTGTCATGCCCATTGCTAAGGAACCCCTCCCCCGGTAAACCACCTCATGGAGCTCTTGGTACATGTGCACTAGCACGCACGACCCCCACGTAAATCGGGTCCCCTCGATCATCATCATCTCGATAACCTGTCCCCATCCGACGGCCAAACCATGTGATCGCCTGTCTGGACATAGAAGACCTCCCACAATACCCAACAAAACTGCTGGTAGAGGCTCATATAAAGCAGCTATATCCTCCCAGGCAATCGAGCCATCATCAATGAAAACATCCTCATCAAAAATCCTCTGCACTGCAAGAGTCCCCCAAGATCTATCATATGTGACCAGCTCCCCTCGTATCGGAATCCGCAGGATGCGCCACACATCCTCCAAGGTCACTGTCATCTCCCCCTGTGCCAAATGGAAGGTGCACGTCTCGCTGTGCGACCGCTCTACTAGTGCTGTGATCAAACCGTGATTCATACGAATCACGGGCATGTGCATCACCTCATATAGTCCCGTCGAGGCAATGCAATCAATCTCCGCCTTTGTTAATCGATCCCGCAACCCCTATGTCGCAGGATGGCGCTTCCGTAACTACAACACGCGCAACTCCTCCTGCACATGAACATTCATCAATCACCATCAATTGTTTTGTTTTCAAACTTTCTTAAGTTTAAACCTAGACTATCAACAGATACTTTGATCAAGTATCTTCGGGTCTCAACAGGTAAGCAATCATGGCCACCTAGACTTCAATAGGCATTTATCCTAACAAATGACCTAAGTCTCATCAGGCTGCTATGGTTCAAAACAACTCCCACTTCACATCGCCAACCATCCATCATTGACATTGAGAGATTAGTCTTCATCCACATTGGGGCATCTCTTTATCCTAACACAAAAGCGCTAGTTTTCAAACAATAGCGCTACAACCCTAACAAAAGCGCTCAATCAGCTATACAACAACGCTCACACTGCAAAAGCGCTAAAACAACTATACAGTAGCACTACTTGCAATCAATAGCGCTCAATTAAGCCCTCAATAGCGCTTATTTAGCAACAACGCTAAAACTTGCATACAATAACGCTATAACAAGACAAAAGCGCTCAAACAATGGGTCAATAGCGCCATTGCGGTGCAATAGCGCTAGTTTATGGAGCAAAAAAGCCAAAACCGTAGTTCTAGTGCTCTTGCTCCGACTTGACTTGGACTCAGCTAAAAACCTATAAAAAATGCATAAAAATTAAATTTTTGAATTTGCGTACCGCTGGTCCATAGTCATCTGGGCGCTGGAACCGTCGAACTCGCTCAAAGCTGTGCTCGGTAATCGGTATCGGGATCCTTACTGCTGCTCGCTTCTCCAAAATGTCCCTATCAGAGCTTCGATTTCCAAATGGCCGCGGTCACAAATGATCCTGTTTTCACCCCTTTCACGCCATTTATACCCTTCGCCGTCACCGTAACTTTCCCCCGCTCATCGTCGTGGTCCCTGTGAACTTCCCGAGCCCCCCATTTCTCCATTTTTCCCCCAATTTCTTCTATTTTTCACCCGTAAGGCTACCTCCTTCTCTTCTACCACCCTGCCAATTTTCATTCTTTTTCGAGAGATCGCCCGATTTTTCAAAAAAATTTGGCCCATCTTTGGAGGGGGCATACCACCCATTAAATTAACATTTTATGGGGCATTTTTTCACACCTATTTTTCTTTTTTTGAAACGACGCGATAAACCGCACCGTCTCAAAGAGGGGCAAATGTAGTCACACAAATCTGTCCAGCTTAATTAAATAAATATTCGCTATTTATTTGATTAAAAATGCACTAGCCATCAGTTAATTAAATTAATATTTAATTAATTCATCTCCAAACATTCTCCTATTAATTAAATAAATTATTCAATTTATTTTAATTAATTCATTAAATCAAATTCCAATCAATTAAATAAATAAAATCTATTTATTTAATTAAATCCCCCTATTCCTCTTTTAAATAAATTAAATAAAAACATTTATTTAAATCATTATGCCCACCCCACTTGCATTTTCCTACAAATGCAACTTGCACACATTTATTGAAATAAATGAATTTTTATTTTAAATAAAATCCTATTTTCCCTCACCTACCAAATTCACTTGCAAAAATCTAATCCCCTTCTAGATTCTTCTAACCCCTTCCTAATTAGCCTAATCCATCCCCTAATTATTGTCACATTCCTAAGCAAAATGAAGTCACTTCTCAAAGACTCCAAAGTCTTTGAAAAGCATTTAATGCTTTGTGTGTTCAACAAATTAACCCCCAAAGTCTTCAAGACCACTAATGACTCTTACATGACCATTTATGGCTCTTACATAACCATTTATGGTTATTGCAAACTTGTCTCCCCAAAACATTTATTGTTTTGACTATATTTATCCATTTCACATTTGCACAAGAGTTTATCCATTGGATAAAAGCTTTATTATTTGAATAAAGAGTTTATTCATTCAACTAACTTTGCCTTTAACTCCCAAGGTCATATCAAGCATTTAATGCTTATTCCCTCCCCTCTCAACCTATCTCACATTGACACTTGTTATCTTGGGATTGGGTTGAAAGCCCTCACATGGATTTGAAATCATTCAATTCTGACCCTTGTTGAGATTGCTCAATCTCAACCATCCATTGCTCCATTTTTCCTATAAATAGAGCCCATTTCTTCATAATCCAGATCCTGAAAACTTGTATGCATTTAAGCTATAGGCATTTTAAGAGAGCATTTAGCATAATTAACTAATATCTTGTCATTTTGGATAAAATCAATCATTTTAGTATCAATAGCTTAATATTAGCTTCTTTATTTACATTTAGAGCAATATTTCAATCTCAATCCTCCATAAGCATCCATAGTGCAAAAAACTGCTGAGAGCTACACTATTTTGGAACTTGGAGAGGAGAGGAACAAGGGAGAAGGAATTAAGAGCATGTTAGGAGGTATTTGGAGATGCCTCATCATATTTGCTTCTTTAGTTAAATATGCTTTCATGTTTTTAGTGTCTCTCTTGGTATGCCTGTTTAGATTAGTCTTTGATTGAATAAACACTAACGATTTTCTTATATGTCTTGTGTTGTTTGTCTCTTAGACTAACCTTGTCCACTTTGCAGGGCATCAATCAATATTAGGGACAAAGGTATAGAGCATAGTAGGGGCCATAGGGTAGTCACATGTGACCATCATCTACACAAGTATATTTTAGGTATGAGAGACTATAGGGCTATCAAGCTAGGCCTTCTATGACTCAACAATCTTTTAAGGGAGAATCTAGTGTTTTTAGTAGTTAGGATCTTCTAATTATGGTGGGGCCTAGCCAACATAGGGTTATATAAGAGGTACATGTTATGTATATGTTAGTATCATATAAAGAGTACCCACAAGGTTTTAGAGTAGGTGGACACCATCCTAGGATGTCGAAGTAGATTCACTACTGCAACACTCACTTTTTGTGACAGTCTCAAGCACTTAGGACAATCACTCCTTTCATGGCCATTATTCTTCACACAACACTCTCTAACATTAATTATGATGATAGTGTACCTCCTTAAACCTTCCACCAACACCTAACTCAATACCAAACTCTTTCCCAATCTCGCTAATGGACTAACTCAACTCACTGTCAAATTATGACAGTCAATGCAAGGTTTAGGACAGTAGTAATTAGGATCTTCTAATTATGGTAGGGCCTAGCCAACATAGGGTTATATGAGACAGGGGTAAGTTCAACAATGATGTGTATTATATTATCATCAAAGTTTCCTGTTAGTGTTACTTTGTATCAACATTAACGACTTATTGTCATTTCATTATAACCGATTTGTTATTCCTTATAAGAATTTGTAGTATTACCATAATTTGCATAACCTGAATCTGATTGTATTATGTATTCTTGAGATTATGTGCATATATATATATATATTTATATGTTATATCTGGCAGTAACATTATGTTATTTTAATGTTGTTTGAATAAATAGATAAAAAATACCCTCTTAACTTAATATGATATTAACTGTCATTGACTTGATTAAGAACATCTTAATTTATATTCAATGATGCACTAATACATATATCACTCTGATGCCTTCCTTAATTTGATATAAGGTCCCTCTATCCTGTTAATGCATGATAGCCTCGGTAAGATAAATAATTGAATAAGAGATAAATGAACTCTCTCATTCAATCATCTATCCTATCGATAAACTATGATGAAGACTTCAAGCTATTGTTCCTTCATTTGATCGATGATCATTCTTAAATTTGTATATATTCAACCATACTTGAAAAGTTCAATCAATGCTTAACTACCGATAATCATCGGTTGTAAATCTCATAGCACATAATACCGATTGGTATCGGTTTACATTAAAACCAATGCACTCCGATTAATATCGGTTAACATATTAACTATGAACACCGATTGTTATCGGGCTTAACCAATGCACTCCGATTAATATCAGTTAATATATTAACTGTGAACATTGATTGTTATCGGGCTTAACTAATACATACTGATTAGTATCAGTTGTCTTGCACATGATAGACACGTCGATTAAGTATCAGGTGGCTTGTTAAGTGATATACACCGATTTAGGTTTCTATCCTCCTCCTTTGTTGACATCCCCTCCCCCATTGTCTAATATATCTATGACTTTTCCAACAACTTTTAATATCACAACAAGAGATAATTTTGTATGAGTTTCTTAAAGCCAACTTTATTACTCTCCCCTTGAAAAATTGAAGAAAAAACCATAAACAAAATTAGGACAATCCTTTTTTCAAGCATCATCAACCATCATAATATCATTTTGCTATTGTTGACATCATACATCCTCATGCTACGTTGGCAATTCATCGAGCTCTTCAATTTATTCACTCTTTATATGTTAGTGACTACCTTTAACTTATGAACCTTCAAATAAATCACCATAATGACCCCTTCACTATCTTGTGTTGAATGAAAATCCTTCAACTGGACTGCATTGTATAAGAATTTGGTGTGGATCTTTCATTCTTTCCTTGATTTGCCATTTTTTATTGTTCCACCCTACAATCTTGTATTTGAGGTATGTAAAATAGTTGCTCTATAGAGTTTTTTTTATCTCTCTGCATTCTTTTGGTTGGCTTCATTTAAATTATGTTTAATGTTTCCATAATATCTCTTTTACAACTATCTCTTCCTTTCTTATAGCAATGAGGCATGTACAAGGATCTTTCTTCCTAGCTTGGAATGCATGTATGTTTATTAAGGGTATCTTCTTGGTGTTGAAGGTTCTTATCGGCCTTGATTGTTACCTACCTTAAGATATCAACCTAGAGGTATGTTGACATCTTAAGGGGAGGCATATGAGCTCTCCTATTTTCTCGTGTTAATTCATTTATGTTATATCCTCAAACTAGAAGTGTTGCGGTACATAGTGCCCCCTAGGGCATGGTTTTTTTTTTTTTTGAGATTTGTTACTTGGAATAGCATGGATTAATGCTAGTGTGACCATTGTTGTTGTTTACACCTTTGCAAGTGTTGGTTATTATTGTTGTTTGTGTTTTGTGTCACTACAACAACCATTTTATAGTAGAGTTTTTGGATTGCCTTGCGAACAAATGGTTTTGTTTGTTAATCTTCTCTATCATGGATCACATAGCATAACACAACTTGCTAGCCAATGAAATCCATGATGTAACATGAATCACCCAAGGTTACACAACTTGTTAGCTAGTAGTATTCACGTTTCTTCCATTTTCTCTTATCATATGACTAATAGTAAGCATCTCCCTAGTAGACCTAGAAGACATATCTCTTCTCTCGTGACAAAGTGTTCAAGTAGAATTGTTGGGACTAGGAGGTGCGGATCGACCAGATCCTCCACCTATCGGATGTAAACAAAATGAATTCTTATGCTTTTCATGCCATCAAAATTTGAGTTTGATTGTCATCATTTACTTTTCCAAATTATTCACATGTAACTCCTGAATCAATTTCGTACACACAAATTGATGAAAAATAGGTTTGTTGATGGGGGATTTCCTAGGTCAAACGTCGGGTTGTGAATTAACCTTGAAGTATAATGTTTTCCTTTTGAGGGAAATGATAGATCTAATCTAAAAATGCTTAAAATTGAACATGATACCTTGATGAATCTTTCTTGAATCCTCACACAAGGTTTTAGGATGTCATGCAGAATGGTGTGCTTTAACTTGAAGTCTCCTTCAATTCTTGATGAATTCTTTATTGCTTGTTCACTTGGAATTGAATTGATTTTATAATTAAGAGATCACTTGAATTGTAGGTAAACCCCTTCAAATGATAGGGTAGGTGATGCAGAGATCTTGTGCCTAGCTCTCCAATTCACCCTTACTCACGCTAACTCCTCTACTCACCCTTTTAATCAAGCTCCTCCAAGGTAACTTGTTAGGGTACAGTCCTTAGACCTCCAAGGCCTAAAATCTACTGGCTTGCCTCCTAGGTATAGCCTCTTGAGATTTCTTTTTCCCCAAACTTTCCTAACAACCCCAAGATATTTTTATGTATTCAGATACCCATTTGGAAGTTAAACAAGATCACAAATTTTCCCATCTGGGTTTTTCGTACAACTAGGGTAACTAAAAAAGAGCTATTTTTAAGGGGTTTGAGGCTTCCAGGCAGTTTTGGAAGATGTGCTCCAAACTCTTCACCAGTCAAAATCACCAACCCAAAAAATCTTGGATTATTTTAGTACACCCATAGAAATTTCCAAAATACTATGGGTTGTTGGGGTATCACTTCTCCATGGCTCTGAAAATGAGCAATCTCTGCTACCCTCACACACTAGCTACAAGCTTGTGTGTTATTCATCTCACCCATTCTCCTCCTTGTGGCCTGCAAAAACACAAAACGCCTACTCTAAAACTATTTAAAGAGTCTACCCAAGCCATCCAATGGATTTCAACTTGTACCATTCAAGGATGATCAGGTAAAATGCATTTTTACAGTCAAAACCCCAAGTTTCAAGGGTTTGTGAGCAACTTTTACAAAAACAGTGATAACTTTTGATCACCACTAGGCGTCCTTTTATAACTAATATATGTCTTGAAAGAATTTTATCCTGATGGATTTAAATTACAGTACTTTCTCTTCTATCTGGTATTGGTGGAGTAGAGGTTGCATTGCATCGACCTAGGATACATATTTCCACAGATACAACAAAAGTTAAATGTATCCCTGGTTGATGCAAAGCAACCTCTGCTCCAGAGATCACCAAAAAATAGAGAAAGAACTTTAATTTAATGCCATCAGTATAAAAGGCTTTCAAGACAGATAAATGGTATGCAACTGTATCTATTTGGAATGCATTACCCAAATAGTGCAATCGATCAGTCACCTTTGAAAAGAAAGTGGTATGATGAAATATTTGGGCATAAAATAGATGAAATGCACTCCATACTACTACTGCACAATATTTTGGTTGATGATATTTTTAAAATAGTAAAGGAAGGTGTATGGAACTGGCCTACTCTTATGATTTTCATACCATCAAAATTTGAGTATGATTGTCATCATTTACTTTGGCAAATTCTTCACATGTAACTCCTAAATCAATTTCCTACGCACAAAATGACAAAAATAGGTTTGTTGATGGGGGCTTTCCTAGGTCAAATAGGTTTGAATATACCTTGAAGTGTGCAATATGGAAGGTTTGTATTCTTAATCTCCTGCCCATTTCTTAATTTAAAAGATGATATCTTTATTAAATATCTCCTCTATTTTTGGAGGTAGACATCTTTAGGAAAAGATCTCTTCCTCCCTCTTTAAAATGATCCCTTTAGATGTAATCTAAAAATGCTTAAAATTGAACATGATACCTTGATGAATCTTTCTTGAATCCTCACACAAGGTTTGAGGATGCCATGCAAAATGGTGTACTTTAACTTGAATTCTCCTTCAATTCTTGATGAATGCTTGATTGCTTGTTCACTTGGAATTGAATTGATTTTATAATTAAGAGATCACTTGAATTGTAGGTAAACCCCTTCAAATGATAGGGTAGGCTTCCTTTTATACCTAATATATGTCTTGAAAGCATTTTATCTTGATGGCTTTAAATTACAGTACTTTCTCTTCTATCTGGTATTGGTGGAGCAGAGGTTGCATTGCATCGACCTAGGATACATATTTCCGCAGATATAACACAAGTTAAATGTATCCCAGGTCGATGCAAAGCAACCTCTGCTCGAGAGATCACCAGAAAATAGAGAAAGAACTTTAATTTAATGCCATCAGGATAAAAGGCTTTCAAGACAGCTAAATGGTATGCAACTGTATCTATTTGGAATGCATTACCCAAGCAGCGCAATTGATCAGTCACCTTTGAAAAGAAAGTGGTATGATGAAATATTTGGGCATAAAATAGATGAAATGCACTCCATACTATTGCTGCACAATATTTTGATCGATGATATTTTTAAAATAATAAAGGAAGGTGTATGGAACTGGCCTACTCTTCTACTTTTCATTCCATCAAAATTTGAGTTTGATTGTCATCATTTACTTTGCCAAATTCTTCATACGTAACTCCTTAATCAATTTCCTACACACAAAATGAAAAAATAGGTTTGTTGATGGGGGATTTCCTAAGTCAAATAGGTTTGAATATACCTTGAAGTGTGCAATATGGAAGGTTTGTATTCTTAATCTCCTGCCCATTTCTTAATTTAATCAGATGATATCTTTATTAAATATCTCCTCTATTTTTGGAGGTAATTTAATGTTCTTTCATATTTTTGTATAGATTCTTTATAATAGCCTATTATAGTGATTTGTTCTATTATGGATAATGTTGTGGGTCAGACGGCTTTGTCGTTAGTGCATGAAAACATTGCATGAGTTCTACTTTTAAAAATTACATGAAACATTTGTAATTTATTTGATTCAATGTTATTTGAAAAAAAGTTTATCAATGATGTTTCCTTTCTCCAAGAATTGGATCTAGGATCTTTCCGTCAGATAATATGTAACATCCAATGACTAAATATTTTCTTTACAAATGCTTATTTAATTTAATTATCATCTAAGCATGAATTAAAATTTATATCTGTGCGGAAGCAGAAGATACAAGCTGAAGACTCGTGCACATGTAAATTTCATAAAAGAAAGCAAGCAAGCATTATCTTGAATGACATGGAAACAAGCTCATCAACTGCCTAGAAGAGAGCAATTGGAGAAAAGAAAAGGAAAGTGTTAAAGGGTGATAAATACATAGAGAGTATGCAATACAAACAAACAATGTCTGGAGTGTGTGATGTGACGTCTCTAATTTATGTCCAGAGGGACTAACTAGTTTTGGAGTTCTTGGGAAACCTATTGGGCCACGCTTGGAGGAAATCAATGTGTTCATGCAAGGGCCACCTTTTTTCTATAATGAGAATGATTCTTTTGCATCGAAGGATATTTGGAAGGCAGTATCCGACAATTTCTATAGTGTGGAACCAGAGTTCGCGGACTCGAAGTACTTTTTGGCTTCTAGAAGACCAAGAGGTTATGTACACAATCTCGCAATAGAAGGGAAATTTCAAGCATTACCTCTCCCCCCCATGAATATTCAGGAAGCACTTTCTTAGACAAAGGACTATTGGCCTCCATGGGATCAAAGAAAAAAATTGAATTGCTAGACTGTAGATGATGTGGTGGTGTCCTTCGTGAAGAACTCTGCACTATAATTGAAAATTCATGAGGGAAACTGCAAGATAGTGAATACAAATACATTCTTTAAAAGTGGGAAGAATGGATCTTGGTTTGGGTGGGGCCAGGTCAGGTGGCTCCTCTAGAGGTTGACGAGATAGAAATAATATTAGGATTTGAAAAAGATCACACTCGAGGAACTTTGTGTGCGACTGATCGATTGCGTTGTTTGGGTAATGCATTCCAAATAGATACAGTTGCACAATCTATTTGGAATGCATTACCCAAACAATGCAATCGATCAATCGCACACAAAGTTCCATGAGTGATATTTTTCAAATCCTAATATTTTTTCTATCTCATCAACCTCTAGAGGAGCCACCTGACCTAACTTGGCCCCACCCAAACCAAGATCCATTCTTCCCACTTTTCAAGAATGTATTTCTATTCACTATCTTGCAGTTTCCCTCATGAATTTTTAATTATAGTGCAGAGTTCTTCATGAAGGACACCACCACATCGTCTAGAGTCTATGCTTCAATTTTTTCTTTGATCCCATGGAGGCCAATAGTCCTTTGTTTGAGGAAGTTCTTCCTGAATAGTCATGGGGGGGAGAGGTAATGATTGAAATCACCCTTCTATTGCGAGATTGTGTACGTAACCTCTTGGTCTTCTGGAAGCCGAAAAGTACTTCAAGTCTGCCAACTCTGGTTCCACACTATATAAATTAGCAAATATTGCCTTCCAAATATCCTTCGATGCAAAAGCATCATTCTCATAATAGAAAAAAGGTGGCCCTTGCATGAACACATTCATTTCCTCCAAGTGTGGCCCAATAGGTTTCCTAGGAACTCCGAAACCAGTTAGTCCCTCCAGACATAAATTAGAGACGTCACATCACACACTCCAGACATTGTTTATTTGTATTGCATACTCTCTATGTATTTATCACCCTTTAACATTGTCCTCTGCTTTTCTCCAATTGCTCTCTTCTAGGTAGCTGATGAGCTTGTTTCCATGTCATTCAAGATAATGCTTGCTTGCTTTCTTTTACGAAATCTACATGCTTACGAGTCTTCAACTTGTATCTTCTGCTGCTGCACAAATATAAATTATAATTCACACTGAGACGATAATAAAATAAAATAAGCATTTGTAAAGAAATTATTTAGTCATTGGATGTTACATATTATCTGACAGAAAGATCCTAGACAATTCTTGGAGAAAGGAAACATCATTGATAATCTTTTTTTTGCAAATAACACTGAATCAAATAAATAAAAAATGTTTTATGCAATTTTTAAAAGTAGAACTCGTTCAATGCTTTCATGCACCGACGACAAAGCCATTTGACCCACAACATCTGATACCGTCAGAATTCTGACGACAACTAAAGAACATCAGACAAGGATGTTGTATATCCGACGTCACTTCCATGTTGGACTGTCGTTGAGGAGCAAATAGGGTATCCGTCAGAATTCTGACAGTAATCTGTGTAATTTTTTAGCTGAGGGAGCAAATATTGCCATCGTCGGAAGAGTTCATAAGTTGTCTGAAGTCCGACGCCAATGGCATCTTCGGGAAGACCGACGATGAGTTTTCAACGGTTAAATTTGTCAAAATTTTGACGTTTTGTCGTCAGACTACCGACAATTGTCCGTCGGAAATTAGGCCCAAATGTACTAGTGTAATGAAGAACAATCTTAGTGATATTAAGGTAAAGTATGATGCAACAATTCTTGTTATGTGTGATAATACAAGTGTTGTTAACATTTCAAAAAAATCGGTAATGCATTCAAGCACTAAATGCATTGCAATCCGGTATCATTTTTTATGAGATAAGGTTGCAGAGAAGGAATTTAGATTGGAGTATATTCCTACTAAAGAACATATTCTATATTTATTTACTAAGGCTTTGGCGAATGATACCTTTGAGTACCTCTGACAAAAGTTGAAGGTTATTGTTAGCAACAGCCAGGAAGGAAGACTGAGAGGGGGGGGGGTGAATCAATCTTCACCAGAATACCAAACTTAAACACAAAACACAAATCTGATAAACTACAGTAATAAGATAGATAAGTAAATTGAAAGCACAACACACAACACCAGGATTTTGACATGGAAAACCCGGTTAAGAGAAAACCCACGGTGGGAACCTACCCACAATAAGATGATACTCTGCAGTAGTATGAGAAAATATTACAATGGGGAATGCACATGCATTCAGGCACATTGCCTAGAGCTCACTGCTCAAATGATAATGGCCCAGAAGGCTACAACCCTCAGTGAACTCTCACTAACTTACAATAAGATTTAGACTACAATCCGAAAGAAATGAACTGAAAGAATAACATCTCCAAATGCCTGATTACAGTTCCAGTTAAGCACAAATATCTGCTTTGCAACATCAATCTCTCCTCAAACTCAACATTGAAGGATAAATCACTCATTCACACATAAACCTCTTTCTGATAATGCAGACTTAATATCGACACCTAAATTACATGAATATATCACCTATATATACAAATCATCAACCTTGATAACAAGGTTGTAAACCCTCAACCCTTAATTACAAAATTACATCACATGATACAAAGATCGACCACCGAACCAATATAATAGTTAGCATAAAATAACATGGTCCTAAAACAAATTCCCAAATGTACAACACCACCGGAAATCATGCCAAGATCAACTGCAACACGCTACACCACCAGGAAAATCACATAACATGAAAATCATCATCGGTTCATAGAAACCATCAAAATCTTGCACAATGATCAATGCAGATCATTAAAAAAAATAGAACATAACTAGGAAACACCAACAAACATGTTAGAATCATTAGAAACAACTGCACCAACACCACTTATCAAATCTTCATCGGTCAATGTCTGAAAGCTCAAGAACACAACCAATCGACAACTGTCATGAAGAAAGATAACTTACAGAGCACCAAATCATGATACATTTGAAATGAAGATACGCAAGACAATCCCAAGCAATATCCCAAAAAATCAGCACAAGATTTGATCACATCGAAATATACCTGAGGATCTACTGAGCTCTGCAAAACAGTGATCAACAAAACAAAACAACAAACCATATCATAAGATCTTCCCAATTTGCAATCACCAGAGCAATACATAGGAATATGTTGACATCAATGGCAACAATATATCCTAGCAACACCAATGAACAACAATATCCAACAATCTCCCCCTTTGGCATCGATGACAACATATGAATATGAAAAACAATCAATGCAAAGATAGAAGATATCTCCAACAAACTCCAACAAACTCCCCCTAAGATCAGGACATATAAAACAATTTTTCACATGATCTCTCTCCCCCTTTGATATAAATGCCAAAGAACAGAAAACCAAAACCACTCCCTCAGAATATGAAACATGAATCTCTCTCCCCAAAAGACGAACTACTCCAGCAGAGGAGTAGCACCAACTCACCAATCCGGATAAAAGGATAAGACTTGTGAAGTCCATCGGATTGATGCAACTCAATGCATCTAGTTCTCATCAGGAGGGGTGGATACCCCTAACTTGTCTCTCAAATAGACAAATGTATTTGTAGGAAAAGGCTTAGTGAAAATATCAGCTATTTGCTCCTTTGTAGATATATAATCCAACTTCACCTTCTCTTCACCGACTTGCTCTCTCAAGTAGTGATATTTGATTGACACATGCTCAGTCTTTGAATGTTGCACCAGATTCTTTGACATGTTAATAGCACTAGAACTACCACAGTATATAACAATAGGCTCATCATGGATAACTTTGATATCTTTCAACATTTGCTTCATCTAGACTACTTGAGTGCAATTACTAGCAACAACAATGTACTCAAATTCAACAATAGATAAGGACATTGAATATTGTTTCTTGCTAGCCCATGAAACCAATTTCTTACCCAAAAATAATTTTCCACCGGTAGTACTCTTCTGGTCATCAACACCACCAGCCCAATTAGCATCAGTGTAAGCACATAGCATGAAATCATCATTCCTTGGATACCATAAACCATAGCCCACAGTTCCCTTCAAGTATCTGATTATCCTCTTCACAACAGTGACATGACTCTCTTTTGGTTCAGCTTGATATCTAGCAACCATGCATACAACATGCATAATATCTTGCCTAGTCTAAGTAAGATATAGCAGTCCTCCAACCATAGATTTGTAAAAACTCTAATTAGCTTTCAGAGATTCATCATTCTTAGATACATTACAACCAATCATCATAGGAGTCCCAACAGGTTTGGAGTCATCTAAGCCAAACTTTTTCAACAATTTCTTCACATACTTAGTTTGAGATATGAATATACCTTTTCCACTCTGTGAAATTTGCAAACCTAAGAAAAATTTCATCTCACCAATCATAGACATCTCAAATTCTTTCTGCATATCACCTACAAACTTATTGTTAAATTCATCATCACCTCCAAAGATAATATCATCAACAAAGACTTCAACAATCAGGATGTTATCATTTTCAATCTTGAAATATAGATTACTATCAACAACACCTTTACTAAATCCCAATTTAAAAAAATATTTATTTGATCAAGCATACCAGGCTCTAAGGGGCTTGTTTCAAACCATAAAGAGCTTTGTTCAGTTTGCATACCATGTCTCCATCATCTGATAATGAAAATCCATCAAGTTGCTCAATATAAACTTCTTCCTCAAGATCACCATTCAGAAAGGTAGATTTGACATCCATATGATATACCTTGAAATCTTTATAAGCAACATAAGCAAGCAAGAGTCTAACAGCTTCAAGTCTGTCAACTGGAGCAAAATTCTCCTCCTAATCAATTCCTTCTTTATGAGAATACCCTTTGCAAACTAGTCTAGCTTTATTTTTGCAACTTCACCAACTTCATTCAATTTGTTCCTGAATACCCATTTAGTACCAATAACATTTTTATCCTTAGGTCTAGGCACAAGTTCCCAAGTATTATTCTTCTCAATCTGATCTAGTTCTTCTTCCATAGCTCTCATCCAATTTTCATCTTTGCAAGCTTCAACAACATCTTTAGGTTCAACTTTAGAAATCAAACATACTTCTTCAACAACTAACCTTCTTCTAGTCTTGACACCTTTATTCTTATCACCGATGATCTAATTTTCAGAATGATTCAGTCTTACATACCTCAGAGTCTTCTGATTATTTTGATTATCAGGTTCCTGCACTCCTTCACCAGCAGCAGCAACATCCGGGTTAACTATCTCTACCAAATCATTCTGCTTAGGTTCTTCAGTTTGAATAGGTGTTAAAGCAATATGTTGACCATCATCATAACCACATGCTCTGACCTCTTTTCTAAGGTTGTCATCCACCTTAACATTTTCACTTTCCACTTTCTTCCTTACTCTCTTGTTGTAGCACCGATAGGCTTTTCTCTTTGTAGAATATCCCAGGAAAATTCCTTCATCACTTCTAGCATCGAACTTTCCTATATCCTCATCTCTCTTGATATAACATTTTCTACCAAATACTCTGAAATATCTCACAGTAGGAACATGACCAAACCATAGCTCATAAGGGATCTTACCGGTATCACCTTTGATGTGAACTCTGTTGAATGTGTAAACATCAGTGCTAATGGCTTCTTTCGAGTAGATCTTCAAAACATTTCCTTCAATGAGCATAGTCCTTGCAACATCCAAGATAGTTATGTTCTTCCTCTCAACAACTCCATTCTATTGAGGGGTTCTAGGTAGATAATTGTCTTCTAATCCCATGCTTCTCATAGAATGACTTGAACTCACCAAAACATAATTCTCCACCTCTATCAGATTTCAGACACTTCACCTTCAATCTAGATTTAGTTTTAACCTTTGCTTTGAATATCTTGAATTTATCCAATGCTTCTTATTTCTCCTTCAAAAAGACAACCCACATCATCCTAGAATAATCATCAATTAGTAGCATAAAATATCTATCACCCTGCACACTTCTAACATTTGTAGGTCCACATAGGTCATTATGCACAAGATCTAGTAATCCTTGTAATGTATACTATTTTCTTTTGAAAGAAATCCTTGTTTGCTTACCCAACTGATATTCCTTACATATCGGATTAGCAGGCTTGACAATCTTAGGCAAATATCTAACATCATGTGTAGAACTGATCTTAATCATTGAATCAAAATTTACATGACACATTCTCCTATGACACAACCAACTCTCATCAATCAAAGCAATCAAACAAATTTTCTTACCAGCATTCAAATGAAAAATGTTACCTTCAGTCTTAGTTCCAGATGCAATCTCTATACCAAAGACATTTAAGATTTTTCATTTTCCATCCTTGAATTGTAGATCATAACCTTTATCAGCCATCTATCCAACACTCAAAAGATTATAATTCAAACCTTTAACATACAAGACATCATCAATGTTATGCTTAACACCAAAATAAATAGAACCTCTCCCATGGATCACATAGGCTTTGTCATCTCCAAATCTAACTATTCCACCATCACATCTTTCCATACTCACAAATTTGCTTTTATCACTGGTCATATGATGTGAACAACCACTATCAATTACCCATTCATCTTTCTCTTCAACTTTAGCAGCTAAAGCTTTCTCCTCATTAGTACATCTAGTGGAATCAACAGGTACAAGTCCATTTTCCTTGATGGCAACAAATACAACTTCATCTCCCTCTGATTCTTCATCTATAATACCTTCATCAACAACATAGTAACAGTTCTTCTAATTTCTATACTTCTGGTTAGGCCTGTAAGACTTATCATACTTCTCATGTTTTTCATATCTATCATTCCTATCATGCTTATCAAACTTATCATGCCTATCATACTTAGTCATTCTCTCTGGGCATCTAGAAGCAAAATGCCCTATCTTATTACAAGAGAAACATTTCAAAGGCAAATTTCCATTATACTTACTGGCACCTTTAGGCAATCTTTGGGCAATCAGTGCTTCAAGTTCATCCAACTCCCTTTCTTGCTCTTCCATCTCTCTTCTTTCTCTTTCATATCTAGATATTATGCATTCATCAAGATCATATTTATGCTTACTGGATACAGATGCAGATGCTCTAAATATTGTTTCAAAATTTCCATGTGATTCCCCAAACTCACTCAACTCAAATGCAGCAAGCTTTCCAACTAGCATATCTCTTGTCACTGTAGTCATACTTTGGATCTCATCAATAGCAACAACCTTATGTTTATAAGCAGGAGGCAAAGATCTCAACATCTTAGCAATAATTTCATCTTCCTCAATGGTTCCACCGACACATCTTATACCTAGGACAAGGTCATTCACCTTTGCCATGAAAGAGTGTATGTTCTCATCATCTCCCATATTCAATGTCTCATACTTTCCTTTCAAACTCTGCAACTTAGCAACCTTCATCTAATTATCACCTTCATATAGAATCTCAAGCTTCACCCAGATCTCATGTGCGGTTTGTAGTCCCATTACATTTGTCATCTCAGAATCAGTCAAGGCACTAGGCAATGCTTCCTTCACTCTAATATTATGTTCAACTTCCTTGATCTCATCAGGAGTAGATGGTCCATTCAGGGAGCAGTGTAGGCATTCTTTGTAATATTCCAATAATCTTCACCAAAACATTTCAAGTGCACTTCCATTCGGTCCTTCCATATAGCATAGTTACTTCCACCAAATATCGGACTATCCTTCTTAAAGATAACACCTTGAGATACCATCCCAGATCTCCTCAAGCGGTTAAGATTCTACCAGAGCATCTAGCTCTGATACCAATTGTTAGCAGCAGCCATGAAGGAAGACTGAGAGGGGGGGGGGGTGAATCAGTATTCACTAGAATACCAAACTTAAACACAAAACACTGATTTGATAAATTGTAGTAATAAGATAGATAAGAAAATTGAAAGCACAACACACAACACTAGGATTTTGACGTGGAAAACCTGGTTAAGGGAAAAACCACGATGGGAACCTACCCACAGTAAGATGATACTCTGCAGTAGTATGTGAAAATATTGCAATGGGGAATGCACATGCATTCAGGCACACTGCCTAAAGCTCACTACTCAAATGAAGTCTCACTGACTTACAATGAGATTTGGACTACAATTTGAAAGAAATGAACTGAAATAATAACATCTCCAAATGCCTGATTATAGTTCCGGTTAAGCACAGATGTCTACTCTACAACACCAATCTCTCCTCAAACTCAACACCAAAGGATAAATCACTTGTGTGCACATAAACCTCTTTCTAATAATGCAAAATTAATATCGACACCTAAATTACATGAATATATCACCTATATATACAAATCATCAACCTTGATAACAAGGTTGGCTAAACCCTCAATTACAAAATTACATCACACGATACTAAGATTGACCACCATACCAATATAATGGTTTACATAGCATAACATGGTCCTAAAACAAATTTCCAAATGCACAACGCCAACAAAAATCATGCCAAGATCAACCACAACATGCTACACCACCAGGAAAACCGCATAACACAAAAATCATCATTGGTTCATAGAAACCATCAAAAGCTCGCACAATGATCAATACAGATCATTAAAAAAAATAGGACATGAATAGGAAACACGAACAAACATTTTGGAATCATCAGGAACAACTGCACCAACATCACTTATCAAATCTTCATCGATTAATGTATGAAAGCTCAAGAACACAACCAATCAACAACTGTCACAAAGAAAGATAACTTGTGGAGCACCAAATCATGATCCCTCTGAAATGAAGATACACAAGACCATCCCAAACAATATCCCAAAAACTTAGCACAAGATATGATCACACCGAAATATACCAGAGGATATACCGAGCTCTGCAAAACAGTGATCAACAAAACAAAATAACAAACCATATCATAAGATCTTCCCAATCTGCAATCACCAAAGCAATACATAGGAATATGTTGACATCAATGACAACAACATATCCTAGTAGAAGAAATGACCAACAATATCCAATAGTTATTTGTTGGAAATCTAAGTTATATTGTCATTGATGTCAAACTTGTTGTTCCGAATGAAGCCTGGTCTAGATATGGTCTTGTATAATTGCAGTTTTCTCTTTCTGGTGTTGTTGAGTTTGTGGTGTTGTCGTTGAGTTCCATGCAACTTTCTCTATCTATTGTTTCTATTGAATTTTTGTTGATGGAGTATCTCTAGAAAGTAACAGTTGCAAAAAGTTCAATGTGCAGGAAAGAGTATCTAATGCTCCAGTATAAGAATGCTTTGTATTCTTCTGGATGGTGAAGGTTATGTTTTGTGGTTTTGAATATATATTGTCTATGCTCTACAAAGGTTGCATCATCTGGTTTTCTGGTTTGTGGATTGTAGAAATTTCTTATTGCTATTCTTTGATAGCGAGGGTGTCTATTAGACTGGTCTAGAAAGTTCTTGGTGGCCTTCGTATATGTGGAATCTTGTTCCATAGTTTGGTGGACGTGTTTATTTAGTTCATGTAGTATTTCTGTTCAATTATCTGGTGGTGTTTCTGTTCCACAAGTGAGTTATATTGGTTTGTGCTTAGTATGTTTAGTTGTGTTATATTTTTTAGTGCGCCCGATTAGATTATCTTGATTGGATTATATATTTCGGTCCGAATATGCTTTGGAGGTTGAGTTAGAATATTATTATGGGTCTCATCGTGGTGTGTCGAGATTCTGCATTAAGTAATTTGCATTGGAAATATTTTGGCCAACTAGTTACCGAGTTTTATTGCTTATCTACATGTTACATTTGGTTTTGACTTTGGAGGATTTGTTAGTGTGTGTGATATGTTGGATTAAACTTAGAATGATGTGTTGTGAAGGATTTGGGTCTTCTCTTTATCCTAGAGTGGACCGCATCGGGTATTTTTGGTTCAAATGGCTTATTTTGTGAAATATTGTATACTTTGTCTTTAGTTGACCCTCAAATAGGCTTTTAATGATCTAGCTTATATTTAAGGAGTGTAGATGTTAAGTTGAGCAATGGAAGGAGTGCGAATTGACGTGGAGTTAAAGTGAATGATGTTCAAGTAGATTTAATATTGCAGATGTGCAAATGTTAGTTTGTGAAGAGCTTTGATGGTGATATATTCATCATGACAATGCTTTAAGACAAAGGTTGATGTTAGATGTGTTTGCCATGATATTGGTCGCTTGACACAAAAGTTCAAGGAAAATTTCATGATCAGGAGATTCTTCTCATATCAGTTCTTCCATTCTTTTAGTTGCCAAAAGATAGTGGGTCTCTTTGTAGCTCTTTGTATATTGCCCTAAAGCAGTGAGTCTCAGTTGTGAAAGTCCATGTATATTTCCCTAAGGTAGTGGACCTTAGTCTTGCAAGTGCATCAGGTGCATGGTGCTCCTTGGCAGTGAGCCTAAAAAAATGTAATCAACTTCATTTATATTGTGAGTATGATTCTCATTGTGGTTTTTCCTTATTGGGTTTTCCATGTAAATATGGTTTTCACGTGTCGATGGTTGATATTTTTCAGTATTGTTGTATAATGGTTAAATATTGCTTAAAATTTGATAGATCAATTTTTTAGAGATCTGGATTGATTCACCCCCCACTCTCATTTCTGTCATGGGTTCAACAATTTGTATCAGAGCAAGGTTCCTCTTAAAAGAGCTTAACCACTTGAGGAAGATCCAAAACGGTGTAGGAACTCAATTTCAAAGCATCGAGGTTTGATGGCACAAATTTTTCTTATTGGAGGGAGATGTTGGAATCTCATTTTAAAACTTTGTCGAGTGGAATCTAAGAAATTGTCAAATCTAGATATATGCCTCCACCAAATGAACCACAAACTCTGGATGAAGTAAAGAATCATGAGAATAATGTAAAGGCTAGAACTGTAATAATCAGTTGTTTAAGTGATGTAGTATTTTCCAAAGTTACCATATTAAAAGAAGCCAAAGAAGTCTCGAATGAGTTAAGTCAAGTAAATGCAGGAGATCCTAAGACAAAGCAAGCCAAGTTAATGAATCTGAAACACAAATATGAATGTCTAAAGATGGCCAATGATGAAGGTGTTGAAGGTTACATACACAAGGTAAATGAGATTGTGAATGCTATCAGAGGTGTTGGTGGAAAGATAGAAGAAGGTGATATCGTGAGAAAGATTTTACTAATTCTTCCTAAACCCTACAAGCCTAAGAAGTGTGCTATTGAAGAATGTCATGATTTAGATAAGTACACAGTGGATCAACTCCATGGATCACTATCTGCCTATGAAATATTTGAGATGGAAGGTATCAATAGAGAAATAAAAGAGGTATCATTTAATGTTTCAAATATGGTTGAAGATGAATTAGAAGCAAGTGAAAATATGGATGAGGTTGGAGTAAACTTTGCGAGAATATTGAAAAGAGGAATTGGAAAATATAAAGGTAAGCTACCTCTGAAACACTTTAATTATGGAAGGATTGGTCATTATGGTTCTAAATATATGTATAAGGTAGACTACAAGAGATCTAATGATGATGAGAAGAAGAGTAGAGACAAAAGATATGACATAAAGAAAAGGATAGATGATAGAGATAAAGGAAAAAGGAGCCTATATTTTATGGAGACACATTCATCTAAGGATGAAGATGGTGATGACTCAAATGAAGAATCTATATTTTTTGGTATAGAAGAAAATAATAAGGAAAAGTATGGAAGAGCGGAGGGAATGAAGAATAGTAGAAATTTAGTAAGTGAAAAGATTGCATTGCATGCCAAAGTGGAACCAAAAGCTTGGATCATTGACTCTTGATGTTCCAATAATAATATCAAAGATAAAAATAAGTTCATTAATCTTGATAAGTATGTTCGAAGATTAGTGAAGTTTGCAAGAAAGGAAGATGTGCCTATTTGTGGGACCGAAAGCATTACAATTGATGGTAAGCATAAGATCGATGATGCTTATTATGTTGAAGGTTTGAGAGATAACTTACTGAGTGTTAGTTAGATTTGTAATAAAGGGTATGAAGTCTCATTTAGTAAGTCTAGATGTGTTATTAGAAAAGAAAAATCTAGGAAATTGGTTGTAGACTATGTTAGAACAAGTGGAAATGTTTGCTATATAAAGGATAAGAGTGGGAGTGGGTGTTTGCTGGCATAGAGCAGTGAATGTTGGTTGTGGCATAAAAGAATGGGACATATCAATTTTGATAACATGTTGAATATTAGTATTGTATATGTCAAATTTGAGCTCTCAATATTGCAAACCCTAGTTCCAACCACAAAACCCTAGATCTACAATGAAATCCAACACAACATCAATGAAGAACTATAAAATATTCAGAATCATGAAATAAATCAAATGATACCATTCACACATTCAAAGGGTTTGATCTTCTTTGTTATCCTATCTCCATTGATCTTGCTTTTGATATTTTGCTCTCAAATTTGTATGCTTACACAAGAGCTCAATGGTGAACGGATTGTGGTTTGTGATGATGTATGTTTGATTGCAACGTAGGTCATGATTTTGACAGAATGTATGTATGCTTGAACACTTGATATTTGGAAATGAGGAGAGGAAGCCTCCTTTTATAGAGAACATCCCACAAAGTGAGGGATAGGATTAAGAGGTGAAAAGACAAATGGTTGTCCAGGATTGAAGGGTAGGTAGAGGAAATAATAAAATAAAGGGAGTGGTTAAGGTAAATGAGGGGAAAAAGTTAAATGAATTAATTCAATAAATTAAATAACTTATATAATTAATAGAAGGGGGCCGCATAAATTAAATAAATAAAATATTTATTTAAATCAGGATAGGAAAAGGGGTTAGAAAAGGTATATTTAATTAATTAAACAATTAAAAATATTTATTTAATTAGGATAAGACAATTTTAGGTGTCTATATTTTGCCCCTCTTTGAGACAATGCAGTTTATCATGTTAAATAATTAAAAATATTTATTTAATTAGGATAAGACAATTTTAGGTGTCTATATTTTACCCCTCTTTGAGACAATGCAGTTTATCGCGTTGTTTGAAGAGTATAGGTTAATTGATTCATGCCCCAATTTGGAAGGTGGTATGCCTCTCAAGAGATTGGATGAAAAAGTGGTGATAGGGTTCAGACAATATCTCGATAGAAAGAAAGGATACGGTAGACAAAACAACAAAAGATGCAGGGTAAAGCGACAAAGAATGGACCAAAATTAGGTCACTAGGGTTATGTAGGAGTGGGAAAGGGTAACACAAACACTAAGATTTTAGTGCTTATAAATAGGAGCTTGGGGGAAGGATCTCCTTAGAAAATGTGTGTTGGATTGCTAAAAACGTGTGCCTAATAAAGCTGGTAAAAAACAAGGGCTAAGGATGTAAACATGATAGACAGATGTAGCTGATAAAGTTGAAGTGACAAATGTGATAAACAAATATGGTTGATAAAGCTGAAGCAACAAATGTGATAGAAAAATTATGCTTTTGATAAAGCTAAAGCGACAAATGTGGCTGATAAAGTTGTCAAAGTTGATAAAGTTGAAGAAGTGATTGCTATGATTGCAGGTTAATTTGGAACCAAGTATTTTGAGATGATTAAGAGATCCAAGGAGGATACATCAACCTAGATGAGATGGTCTAATCAAGAGAGGAACTACAAGACGACACACTGGTTGTCACATGGTTGGGGGAGAGAAATGGAGATAGAGGTAGAGGGGTAGAGTCATTAGGAGTGGTAGGATCAACAAGGGAAAGTGGAGGGAGACCACCACCATCACCAACAATAGGGATAGGAGGGGCTGAACCATAATCAAGGGCTCATACACCTTCGAGACCAGCTAGTTAGGAGGGTGGGAGTTCACCATATCCCTTGTTCAGTCATCATTTTGTTTCTATTTTTTATCATGATGTGTAGGCACCTAGGGTGCTCAGTCATCATTGTATATACCACATTATTTTTGTGATATATATATGAGATGAGATGAGATCTATTCGTCATAACGACTATATGCATTTTTTTATGATTTTATGATGGTCTATGAGTTCATGCATGATGTACTATATGTAATGTGTGTTAGCGGCAACCAAGAAGGAAAAATGAGAGGGGGTGGGGTGAATCGATTTTCACCAGATTAAACAATTTAAGCACAATCTCATATCTAAACAACTGCAACAAGAATAAGATAAAAAGAATAGCACAAACACACATAACACCAAGATTTTTACATGGAAAACCCAGTTCAGGGAAAAACCATAGTGGGAACCTACCCACAATAAGATAATACTCTATAGTAGTATGTGTAAATATTACAATGGGGAATGCACATGCATTCAAGATCATTGTCTAGAGCTCATTGCTCAAAATAAGATAACCTAGAAGGCTCCAACCCCAAAGGAAGGTTCACTACCTTACAATAAGATTGAGACTACAATCCAGATTACATGAACTGCAAATATAGCATCTCCTTATGCCTGTTGACATATCTGATTAAGCACACTTGTCTGCCCTGCAACAATCTTTGCTCAATACATCACACCAAAATATAAATTTTCTTATGCAGACATACACCACCCGTGAGAATGCAGACACAACACCATACCAAAATTACATGACTACACCACCTATTTATAAAATTCATCAACCTTGACTACAAGGTCGACCAAACCCTCAAACCTCAATTATAAAATCACACGATAAATCTATGAACCACTAGACCAATACAATGATATAAATGACATATCATGGACCTAAATCAAATCTCCAAACACGCATCACCACCGATAAATCATGCCAAGATCAACCGCAACATGTTACACCACCAAGAATACCGCATAACGTGAAGAATATCACCAGATCAAGAAAATCACCAAGAACACGCAGAAGAATCAACGCGTACAACCAAAACAAATAGGACACGATCAAGAAACACCAACAAGCACATTAGTACCATCCGCAATAGTTGCACCAACACCACTTATTCAAATCTTCATCGATCAACATGCTAACTCTCAGGAACACTCAACAACAACAATTCAGACTAGAATGACAACTTTCAGAGCACTATATCACGAACCATCTAAAATTTAGATGCACATGAACATTCAAAACAATCTCCCAAAACCGCAACCAAAGATATAACCATACCGGAGCTCACCGGATCAAATACCAAACTCTGCCAACCACTGCACATAAAGATTGAACTACAAACTAGATCGAATAATATGATCAAGCAATCTTACAGATCATTGAAACTAATAAGGAATGAAGTAACCCAACATCAAAAACCAATAAACTAGCCAAATCAACTCAATGCAATCACTGGAACAACAAGCAACTCTTTGCAACACCA
Source organism: Cryptomeria japonica (assembly GCF_030272615.1). Taxonomy (NCBI): domain Eukaryota; kingdom Viridiplantae; phylum Streptophyta; class Pinopsida; order Cupressales; family Cupressaceae; genus Cryptomeria; species Cryptomeria japonica. The sequence continues at coordinate 213,792,945 of NC_081414.1, read as the reverse complement.
GAACATAGGAATATGTTGACATCAATGACAACAACATATCCTAGCAGCAACAATGACAACAACATATCCTAGCAACAACAATATCCAAAAATGTGATGGTTCTATTATGCTTTTCTATGATGCTCATGTAATGCAGTTATGATGCTATATGATTTTTAAATGCTTATGATGACTATGCGATGGATTATGCAAGATGGACTATGATGTTTATGATGATGATGGCAATGTATGATTTATTCTATGTATTCTTATCATTATGGATGCATAATTTTATTATGTGGATATGCATGTATGAGCCTATGAGGATTATGATTATGTACTAACTTATGTGGATGTAGGATCTATGCTATATGATATGCATGAACCTAGTATTTTTGGTGTGTCATTGTACTCAGTTAGATTATGCAAGACTAAAAAGGGAAAATAATGGAAGACACAAAAGGATAAGGCGACGAAAGGTAGAATATATGAAGGTGATGAGCTTTTCATGCTATTATCATCATTGAGATTATTATGGAAAATGTTGTGTGACCATCCAGATATGATTTAGACCTAGATAGCCAGTGTATCATTTGTATGGAGATAAGACACTCACAAGCAAAGAATGCCCTTGTTCACACTAGACTTATGATATCCTCAGTGTTCCTGTATCACTATATCCTTGGACAAGCCATAATGTTACTAAGAAACAATCCACAGGCAACAATTATGTGACCGCGCCCCACCTTGGCCACTCTAGTCTATAGACATTCTTGAGAAACATAGGAAAAATGGTACCAAAAGGATTAAATTAAATAAATTAAAAAAAACCTAAAACCAATAGATAATGAGATCTTCATGCCACAAATGTTTAAAGTGCTTGATCTAGTCACAATGTTGCATCTTGGTAAAAGGACACATAGCATGCTGTGCTAGAATCTTAGTTTTATCAAGATATTGACTTGGTTGAAGCTCAATGCTACTCTTATCTTATTTGAAGTTGTCTCACTCTATGAAAATGATACCTTATTGTGAAGCAAGCCAAAACTTTATTATGGACCGACGATGCAAATGAACCTTTATTGTGTATTATGTGTGAAACAAGGAATGTATGAAAAAACAATGTTCCTCACAAGATTTGGTGCCAAGGATCCAATTTCATCATTAGGTCAAGGATATGCCCCCAATTAGGGATAGGGCATGATTATTATGGGTGAAGAAAGGGCAATGAAAAAGGGCTTATTATGGAAAGGTAGAGACCTAATAAAGAACAATAACAAGCCATGATGGGGATGGGTAGGTTATTATGGAGTGATGGGATGTGAGTGTGTGCATAGTGAAAGTAATTGTGCAGAATCTTGAAGTAGGGAGAAGCAAAAGTCCCTACACATGGCATCGGTTACCCAATTTTCACCATGGTACTTGCCTAGGGTGCCACCAAAGTGGTTTTCACCATTGGAAAAAAATATTTCTCTTTACTTTTTTCAATTTTTTTCTTTTTTTTTGTGTCACACAAGATGCCCGTTTGCTAGGTTTTCATTATGGTAACAATTTTTTTTAATTTTTTATAAAATTTTTGTGGGATCTCTAAAGGGCTATGGATAGAACCTGTGAAGGTGCATGTTGTTGATATGATCATCAAGCAGTTCACCTTTGGGGGTGGATACCTGATATTCTCCAAAGCCATAGACTCTTGTGATGATGTAGGGGGCAAGCTAATTAGGTTCAAATTTGCCCCATTTATCTCAATCTTGTTGATTCTTAGGATTTTCTTTGAGAACCAAGTCACCTACCTCAAATTTGTGAGGTTTTACCTTATGATTGTATCTTTGACTCATGCATTGTTGGTGTTTATCCCCAATAAGGATCTCACCTTAAATAATGGTAGCTATAAAGTTTCACAGGTGTGGGACCTAAATGCGGTTTGTGAAACAACCTCTGGGATTTTAGAAGCCAACTCTTCAAATTTCAAAGGGAATGGAAAGGGACAAAAATATGCAGAAAGAAAACAAGCTGCAAACGTATCCTAAAGTGATACACCAAAAATTTAGCTAGGTTCACCTTCATTTATCCATAATGTTATCCATAACCATAAAACATTTACAAAAATCTCAAAAGAACACATGCATGATTTGAAATTTTGAGATTACCCACAGAATTAGGAATTACAAAAGTAAGATTAGAAATATCGAGAAACAAACAACTTTGGAATATTAAACATAGAGAACCACATCCTCTTAATTGTTGGGGAAGAAAAAATTACAAAGGCCATTTTGGCACAGTCTAAAATATTCAGGACCTACTTGTAAGGGGCATCTGCTAAGGTTTGACACAATTGAAAATGCTTCTACCACTATGTCTACTAAAAATTGGTGAAAAATGTGAACCCCCTTTTACAATGCACCCATAGGCTTATATAGAGAAAACCTCTTTGACTAGAAATGATGATTGCAACTGAACAGGCTTCTGCATACTCGTCACATTTCCACCATCATCATGGAGGTTGTTGCAACCACCTGCAATCATTAGCGGTGGTATCGCCACTTGGAAATTCCCTTTTTTTGCTGCAAATACTTGATCATGTGGGCTTCTCATTTTGTTTACATTCACACTCTCTAGTTTCACCACGCGGTGCCTCCCATGACCTTCCACCTTCAAAAGAAACAATGATGCACTTTTGAAATCTCTTGAGGCTCAAAACATCCATGGGCTTGCACCTTGTCGACACATGGCATGCTAGCGAAACTTTTAGAGCCTTCCTCTCCTTTTGCCTTTGAAAACCCCGTGGTACCAACATGTGGCACTCCTATATGCCTTTGTGAAAATAAGGGGGTCGCAATTTAACTAGAAGTCGCATCGCTTTGACATGTAGTGATCCCAACTTGGCAAGATCATAGCTTCCTGCTCGGTGCTCGGAATTCAAAACCACTTAAACCATTGGAAAGGTCTTTAAAAGTTCTAATTATAGTCCCTTGACACTATGTCTTTGACTATCAAGTTAATGGACCAGTGATAGTCTCGACCCCAAATTTCACTCTATAGGCCTCCCAAAATGCAAATTACTAAAACATAGAAAAATACCGAAAAAAGGATTTTTGATTTTTCTCATCTCCGATCGCTCCATCACCTTTGCACGGTTCCAAATCTCCTTCAGACTGATTTTCACATGTTTCCATAAATGAATTGAGCATAAAACCACAAAGATGTATATATTATCTTCAACTAGGATCCCTTAAGATGATCAAAATCATTCTATCTACGCTCATCTAGTAGTTCAAGATCTTGTAACTGGGAGACTCTGTGGTCCTCATCACTAATAAGATCACGCAAGGAGACTTGAAAAGATTGTAACTTGACCTCAATAGGTAAGATAGCTTCAATACCATAGACAAGTGAGTAAGGTGTGTCTCCAGTGGGTGTATGAACACTTGTGCGATAGGCCCACAAGGTGAGATTAAGTTGTATGTGCCAATCATGACCAGTGTCACTGATTGTATTCTTGAGGATCTTAAGGATAGTTTTGTTAGATGACTCACCTTGACTATTGTCTTAGGGATAATATGGTGTGGAGAAATGGTATTGGATATGAAATTTAACACAAAGCTTATGAACATCCTGATTCTTGAAAGGACATTTGTTATCTGTGATGATGGAAAAGGGAACACCATACCAACCTATAATGTAATTGAGGATAAATGTGACGATTTGTTTATCGGTAACTTGTGTTAGCGGAACATCCTTGATCCACTCTGTGAAATACTCAGTGGCAGTTATTATGAACTTATGGCCATTGGAGGCTGGAGGGTGAATCTTACCTATAAGGTTGAGTCCCCATTGATAAAAGGGCCAAGGTGTTGCGATCGGTTGAAGTTATTGTGCTAGTGCATGTATTAAGTCTCCATGAATTTGACATTGTTTGCATTTTATGACAAATTGGTAAGCATCTTTCTCCATAGTGGGCCAGTAGTAACCAGTCCTCATTAGTTTCTTAGCTAAGGTTTGACCACTAGAGTGAGCCTGACATATACCTTTGTGAACTTCTCGCAACACGGTCTAAACTTTCTCGCTTTCTAGATATCTAAGAGACTACCATTGAGATCCCTATGGTAAAGGAGGTCTGCAATGATGGCATATCAGGAGGTTTGGCAAATGAAATTACGACGTTGGTTGTTGGAAAGGTAGGGTGGGAGGGTATTATCACGGAGGTTTGAGAATATATCACTATACCGAGGGGAATAAGGACTAATAAAATAGATGAGCTTGGATGGAGGGATCTCATACACAGGGACCAAAAGATTATCTAGCAAGAATTCACAGCTTGTCGTATCTTGCGACATGTCAATCAAAGAAGCTATTGTAGCCATGGCATCAACAACTTAGTTGTCTTCTCTAGGCATCTGCTAAAAAAATATCACTACAAAATATTTCTTGAAATCATCCACCATTTGCTTGTAAGGCATCAATTTTTCATCCTTATTTTGATAGTCATTGTTTGTTTGTCAGATTACACGTTGGGAGTCGCCAAAAACATGAAGCTCCTGGATCATCCATTGTACTACAATCCGTAGACTTGTAGCGAGTTCCTTGTATTCGGATATGTTGTTGGTGCAAAGAAAGGATAATTGGTTTGAATTTAGGATGCAATCTCCTTATGATGTTACAAAGAGTATGTTTACACCAGAGCAAATATAGTTTCCATAACTTTGATTGTGTAACTGCCAAGATGGATTCATCTGGAAATTCTAAAATTAATGGATAATCATCTATCATTAGCGCGTCTGCTAATTGATCTTTAATGCCTTGTCCTTTTATAGCCTTTTTGTCAACATACTCGATACAAAATTTACTTATTATCATTAACCACTTAGCCAATTTGCCTGTGAGAGTTTCTTTGTTGAATAAGTATTTGAGTGGATCAATCTTTGCTACTAGCTTTGTCTTATGAGTGAGCATATAGTGTTGCAATTTTTGTGAAGCAATAACTACAACAAGGCATGCACGCTCAATAGGGATATAATTAAGTTCACATCTCCCTAGTGTTTGACTGATATAATAGATGACTCTTTCCTTTCCTTTGTAATCTTGTTGCACCAGAAGTGCCCCTAGTGTCATCGTTGTTACTGATATGTAAAGTAGTAATTTTTTTCTTCGATTGGTGGCATAAGAACTGGTGGATTCATGAGATAACCTTTGAGCAACTGAAATGCTCATTGGAATTTATCATCCCATCTATACTTGATATTCTCATGTAACAAATGTGTGAATGGATGACACTTGTTTGCAAGTTGAGATATAAATCAACAAATTGATTGAAGTTTCCCTTGTAATGACCAAAGTTGACTGATATTCTTTGGAGGTGGCATCTCTAAGATAGCTTTGACTTTTGTAGGATCCACTTTAATGCCTCTAGATGACACGATGTATCCTACAAGCTTCCTTGAGGTCACTTCAAAGACATATTTCTTAGGATTTAATCTCACTTTGTATTTATCCAATCGAGTAAAGATTTTTGCTAGAACATTCAAATGGTCTTCTCATGTGAGTGACTTTCCCAAGAGGTCATATATATAGTCTTCCAATAAGGTATGCATCATGTGATGAAATATTATGGTCATGGCTCTTTGATAGGTAGCACCCACATTCTTTATCCCTGAGGGCATGATGCTATAACAAAAAGTTCCCCAAGGACAAGTGAAAGCGATCTTGTGTTGATCCTTGGGTGTGATCTTGATCTGATTATAACTAGAGAATCCATCCATGAGTGACAATATTACATGCTCGACTGTGAGATCGATAATTAAGTCTATGTTAGGTAGTGAGAAATAATCTTTAGGACAAGACTTGTTGATGAATTTGAAGTCTATACACACTTTGATAGTGCCATATGGTTTGCAAATGGGTAGAATGTATGATATCCATTATGGGTAATTTATTGGTCTAATAAAACCATCTAATAATTTTTCAAGGTCAACTTTGATCAAAGGTGCTACTTGTGGATGCGCTTTTATTAGCTTTTGTTTTACTAGTTTTGCATCTAGTGCTACTGTCAAATAATGCATAACATGATCTAGATCTAAACTAGGCATAGCAACATATGACCACACAATTTTTATCTAACTGCTTGAAAAACTGAATAAAATTAGGACATTCTTGTTCTGTTAGAGATGTTGCAAGAAAGATATTATGTGGCTCTTCCTCAATCTCACGATTAGTTTTTATTGTTGCTTCAACCAATATAGATGATCTCTCATTACATGATGATATGTGGAGAGTGTTAAGCCTTCCATCCTCTGGTGCCTCGAAGAGGTTTTCACCATTGGATACATCCTTTATTTTTACTTTTTCTTGGTTTAAAAGCACCACAAATTGGTTTTCACTAGAAGACACTTCACTTAAATTTTTATTGTTATACTTTTGTAACTAGAAGGCTTGGCTCCCTCTCTAAAGTAGATCACACTATTGAGTTCAATGATGAAACCTACTCTATGGTCCCCTATAGGAAGGTCATCTCTTAGTTCCAAAAAGTCTATAAAAGTCTCATCATTTTGAAAGGTATCAACTTGTGGGGGATATTTTTGGTCCTAGTCTATAAGTTGAGGATGAATGAGTGGAAGGCTATTAGAATGATTGAAATCAGAGGGGGTAAGGGTAAAGATGCATGAGTCTTCACATATATTCAATGAAGTCATTGGGGTCATTATTGGTACTCTCCTCTTTAGTTTTGATTATAAGTTAGTTGGATCATCATTACTAGAATAACACTCAACAATGGGAGTTCTCACTTATCATGGTTTAGACCTAGAGCCTCGAGACAAAGGGGGTTTGAGATTCCAAATGTTTTTGATCTATTCCTTGCCACTAGCATTCTTATATTGGGGTGTTGATTTTTGTGTGTGTTGTTCTTAGCATAACTATTGCTTGTCCAACTCTGAATGTCTCTTTCAACCTACAATCTGATGTAATTTTACCAGGTTCCTTGAAAGTTTCCTCAAGATGATAGTCACTATATGACTTATTTGAACCCCATTCCCATTCATTGGAATATGTTTATGGACTATGTTCTTCAAGTGGTTTGGTATCATTAGTGGAACTTGAAGGAATGATTTGTAATGTTGCTTGAGGTCTAGAGCCACAAAACCTCAAGGGTGCATATCCCACTCCTTTGGTTTGTTTTTTCTTAGGTATTAGTTCTGGTTGAATAGGTTCCACGATTCCATGTTTTTTCAAGCCAAGAGAACCTTTTCCATCGTATCCCATTTTCTGTAGGAATTTGAAGCCTTTTCCATAGTTCTCAATAGGTAGCTTAATATATTCTTGATCTTTTTGTTCCTTTGGATCTTTGTACAACATCTTATTAAGGTCCCCTTCTTCCATTTCAACCCATTTAGTAAAAGTGGTAGGATCCCATTTGATGGTTACTCTTGATATTTGTTGTAATGATTGTAGTCTAGCATATGATTTTGGAGAGTCCATAAGCGGTCTAAGATACATGGATTAATGTAAGCAATAATCTCTCATTCCTTTGTCCTTTACCTTAGTCTTTATCTCAGATTGTTTAGAAGTGGAAGCTTTTGTTGAATTCTGCAACACAAGCACCTACAATATCAAATGACAAACAAGAACACCTTCCAAAAATGAGAGCTATACAAATGAATTCTATATTACTTAAAAGCAATGATTACAAAATTACAAGATGAATTACAATTGTACAATGAGGTGCTTATAAAGAAAGCATAGAGCTAAATTTAGGAGAACTAAAGTGCAAGCACGAGGAGTTAAATAGAGCTCAACTCTAGCTAAACTAGATGCATAAAAGCTAAACTAGGTGTACAACTAAAATAAGCACTCCTAAGTGAACTTAAACAAAAAAGCGTAACTAGTTGTAAAAAAGAAACTAATAGCTAAATATCTCTAAAATCCCCCCTTAAGTGAAACTTAGGGTAAGTAGAAAAACTCTAAGTTCTTGAATGCAAAAATGGGTCCCAACAAAAAAATGCTCGATTAGGTACCCATGCACAAACCAATAAAGTCTCTAAGTGGAGAAAAAAAGAAAAATCACTTGGGAAAAAACACCTCTCCAAAAGCGAGAGATGCAATGAAATGAAAAAGGTACTACATGTGACTAAGATGACAAAAACACAAAACAATCAACCACAAAATCATAACACCAAGATTTTTACGTGAAAACCCAAATGGGAAAAACTACGGTGGGATTTTAACCTACAATATTATTCCACTATGGCCAGTAGCAAAACAATATTACATGAGGAGGAATGAACAAGCATTCAGGCACATTTCCTAGAGCTCACTGCTCAATTACAATGAGGGCTACAACCCTTGAAGGCTTACTTCCTTACTGATCAATTACAGTAATGAAATATAATGAAAGAACTCCAAAATAGTATCTAACAATGCCTGGATGAGTTTCGGTTAAGTGCCAAATCTCTGACTGTATTTGCTCTGTAACTCTACCCTGTTCTCTATCACAGTCAGCTACTGGATCAAGAATACACACGTGAAACTTTGCTACAAAGGATTCTCGATCACCACTCACTTTCATATCAATCATACCACACACCAAAAATATCTTCTGCACTGGTCTTATATATCTGCAATCACAAAATAGTCATTTATCAAGTCGGCCTATTAATGTAACATGTAATCATGAGTCAGCTTGACCGGATCACCAAAAATAAAAGAGGATCACCAAATTGATGATAAAATTATGTCCCTATGTCGACCCAATCATCCCATGCATGATTCAAGACACTGCAATCACTGGAAAGCTTCCATACCAAAACTGCTCTTTTCAACCTGAATTATCGGTTAACTGGCTATCGGTTCACATCCACTTCCGGATATCAAGATTCATGATTACCAGATATGAATCTTAAGAAGAGTTTCCATCAATGATAACCCTAAACCACTAATCAAGCATCGATATCCACCAGATGAGTGTCAATTGCCAACAATCTCCCCCTTTGGCATTGATGGCAACACTTGTGAAAAATGACTAAGTGTTGAAACCTGTACATCAAAGCAAAATTGCTAAGGCTCCCCCTTAGACAAAGAATTCTGAAACTTGTAACATGCTCTATACATTGCACTCTTATATTGTACATTTTTCACCTTTACTCTCCCCCTTTGACAACAATGCCAAAGATGGGGCGTTGTCCAAAAATCATATACAAAGATATCTACTAGAGACTTTACAAGTATTTGAAGATATCAACAAAAATGGTCTTCAAAGATCCTAGGTGAGTGTCCCACCCACTCTTCAAGTTGTTCAAGGCTGTAATGAATGCACTAAAAACATATGAATTAATCTCCACATCCTTTAGTTCAGATGGAACAGGTTGTCCCATAGCCTTCAGACAATCAACCTTATTACTTAACATAGTGTCCAGCCGGGGGGCAATCAAATTCTGGAGTTCACCAACTCTCCTCAAAATTTTATCCTTATCCATATTAAGGCTCGAATCTGAATATTGAGAGCCATTATCTGCCCTTCTACACTACTGGTTAGAGATACATTAGGATCAAAAGACTGTGAGATACTAGCAAGTTTACCCTAACAGATATTGATATGCTTGTCTATATCTACTGTGAACGTTGGTAAAATTAGACAAGACATATATTTTACCGCCTTCTGTCAATGCATCTGAAATAGTCTGTAGACCTTTATTCAATCTGACTCTGTCATCTTCTATCATTTTCTAGAATGTCTGCATTCTTACCTCCTTGAATCTGTCTAATACTCGCCTAGTAGTAGACTTCTCCAAATAATTAAAATTGGTATTTACATTATGAATCAATTGTAGCAATTTACCGGAGGGGCTAGAATTAGGATCTAGCTGCAAAATCAGAGCCACCTTCTGCAACACATCAATAGACATCAAAATAAGCTTTTTGTCTTCAGACTTTGATTTGACCAGATCTTGATTGGCCTGAGCTTGCACAACTGTTGTAAGCATCGACTTCTCAGCAGGAGACATTTGTCCAAGATCTAGAGGACCATCAAAATTGATTGAGATTTGGGGTAAGGTCCTTGTGACTTTGACTGGAGGAGTGTCAATTGTCGGATCAACAACTCCCTTCCCTTTATCTACCTCCGCATCTCGCACCTCTGTCTTCTCAGGCTCTTTCACCTCAGCATCATTCCCTTTATCATGTGCACTGATGTTGCCACTTGGTGCAATATCATTCTTTTGAATCTCAAGAATATCTCCAACATTATCTACCACTAGAGGATTTGCACTGATCTCAACATCAATGGTTGCATTGCCTCGATCTTCTGGATGTCCCTCAATCTGAGTTTAATCCTTCTGATCACTAGAGACACCTTTCTTAACTTCCGGATGGGAAGTCTAAACTCCATCATTGTATAAGGGATTGTTCTTCATGATTCTTCTATAGATATCCTTAGTCTCCTTCCTCACTTCTTCAACCTTGCCAATCATCAATTTGTTCACCCTGTTTCTGCTTCTGAATTCTTTCTTTTTTCTTCCTCAATGAACCTTTTAGCTTCATCTTGGGAGATATAGGTGCAAACATTAATCAATTCTCTCTTTCATTTCCTTGTCAATTTTACTAGCAATCAGTCTTCTTGAATCAATAATATTGTAGGGTAAAAGCACAAAACCGTGTCACGTTTCAGGCCAACTTATCAGCACAAGTGAATTTAAGTAATTCAAACTAAAAATTAATTTTAGTCAAACGTATGGTCTAAATAGATTCATTATAAATAAGTTATATATGGGCCACAAATTTTCCAATTAGAAGTGTCTACTAAATGTATATTTTATACCACTTTGGGTCTAATTAAGAAACAAAAGTTAAAATTAAAAAAACTTGATGTTTAACAATTCCTACTCTTATAAATAATTTTTTTTTTTGAAATGTAAAACTACCCTTTTATAGATCTATAAGTGAATTTTCCAAAATACATATCTTTTAATATTTTGATTAGTTTTTATATTTTATTTTTATTGAAAGTGGGTTATCAAAACTAAAATATAAGGTTGATTATCTTTTCCAGGAAAAATACTAAAATTTATTTAAATTTTTTGAAAAAAATATGATGGAGTAGAGAAAAGAATCTATGTCAAGATGATATAATTCTTTTCTAATTTTGATAAATAAATAAGAAAAAAGATGCTGGGAAATGGAAAGAGTTATATTTTAGCACACACAACTTTTCAAATTTATTTCAAAAATATATCCATGCACTAAAGTTTCAAGTTATCAATATACACAAAAAATTTGAAGAAAAAATGGTAAAATTTACTAAATAAAGAGTGGCGGCTTGTGTAACTTCAATTTCAACATTTTATCAGCAACTAAATTATATTGTTTGCTTTATAAAAAACTACATTCAAATAATTTTAAAATTTTTTGTTAAAATTACAAAGATAAAATAGACAAAAGAATATAAATTTTATTAGTTTACATCATTTGAAAATTCAAAACATATATTTCACTTTCTATTGATTTAATTTAAAAAGTTCAATTAGCATTGACCATTTCCTTTATAAAAGTGTGACACAACTTTGTATTTTTACCCTGTATAGATCCTTAGGGATACTATGCTCCAACTCAATCAAGGTTTTACTAAAGTTATGCAAGTACAAAACAACAACTTCCTCAACTTTTCTCTGATCTGTCTCATCTAGATTTTCATAATATGCTCCAATATTCTTCAAATTTCCATCAACAATTATTTCATCAATCAATTGATCTATTGTCAATGGAGCAACAAATGTATATTTACCTTGTTGATCACCACATTCAAGATCTTTATCAAGTTGAGTTATAATCTTCCTTCCCCTCTTGGGTCTTCCGGTAAGGGTAGATTCAGACTTATCTTTCTTGCTTTGCTCCGTACCGTCAGATTGAGGTTTCCTCAAAACTCTCACAAAATCTCCTTTCTTCTTAGCCTTATCTGCTTCTTCATCAGATTCGGTCACGGATGCTACCAGAGATACAACAACATAAGTTCATTTAGGATTCTCCTTTTGCTTCAAAACTCCCTTTCCAGATGAGCTTTGTCATATAGATGGTACTACTGGAGTAGGGGAAGACTTGGTATTTTTTGGCTTGGCTTTAGAAGGAACCGATTCAGCCTTATGCTTCTTGGATCCCTCCTTAGTATCCATATAAACATGTTTCTCCCTTGCTTGCTTCACTGCCTCTCAATTAAATCCCATCTGCATTGCCACTTCCTCAGCCATCTTAGATACTTTCCTCTTCCTTGCAGGTACAGTGAACTGCTTGTGCAACTCCATGTCATTTTCCTTGAAGGTGTCAAATCTTCCTTCTTTCTTATCAACTGGGCGAATCAACATATGTTGAGCATAGGAATCAAGGGTAGAAACATCAACTTCATAACCCATCAGAAGAATCCATACAATCCTTGGCTCAACGACTTCCATTAGACAATGGTCTTTATCAACCATGAAGCAAATTGTTTTCTCATACTTCTCCACTATCTCTTTTGGGATTCTTTCTCTACTCTTCATTGTGTCTTGAAAAGTTTTGAAATAACCCCACAGAGTGGATATCCTCATTGTTCTATCACCAATCCCCATAATCCCTTCCTTGATTTGCATAGCAACCAGCTTGTCATAGGCCCATTGGACCTTTCCTTGAACACCAGGGATTTCATTCATGAAAAATAGAGCTAAACAGATAATAAGGGTGCCAAACTTAAAGGTGTACTTCATGTCTTGTTTGATTTTCTTCAAATTTCTTAGTAACTTATTCAAGAAAACCATACATAAATCATACCTCTTGTCTTCCTTCAACATCTAATAGGAAAAGTATATTATTTTACCGGAGACAAAGTTTTGTCTGCTTGACTGGTATACTTTATATCCAACCATCATTGATACAAACTTGACATCATGCTCCAGAATGTCATTGATTGTCATCGCCCTGCTATCAAATTGAGAACCAATGGCAGCAATCACAGAGTTGTTTGATATTTTCCTTAGGCTAGGAACTTCATTGGATGCGCTCAGACAAGTCACGACCTGGATTGCTTGCTTAGTGATCTTGTAAGGCTTATCCAACCACATAAATTCATCATGAATTATGCTAAGTACATACTAGATCCATTCTTTGTCATCAAATATCAGAAAGTGTATGAACTGAGAGAAACCCTTGACTTGTAAATGTTGATATTCTGGCTTGAGATTTCCCAAGATGTTCGCCAGATGATTGTTGTACAAGGTCAACATGTCAGCACTGTCAAGTTCTTCAAGATCACAGTGGATATATGCCCTGATATCCTCATTATGAAGAACATCGTAGGGTATAGAAGAAAATTCTCTTTCTAGATCATCCTTGACTAATTTGAAAGGATGTTTATTGAAAATGGGTCGAGCCCTATCCTTGATTTCTACAACTAGCGGATTAGCAATTCCAGATTCTGATGCCATTGAGAACTTAGAGTTTTCAAAAACTGATAGCTTGAAATAGACAAATACCTCAATTCGCAATTGGGAACAAAAATTCACTTTAGGATGGTTGTACTCATTGTTTAGATTGTCAAATTAATTTTCTCTACTTCTCTACACTTTCTCTTGATCGCATTGTGAAAAATAAAGCTTTGAAATGCCTTTTTAACCTTCAAAAACCCTAATTTCAAGTTGACATAAATGCACTAATAAGGTTCAATCGGATGCCCTATTCAGCTTCAATTAACTCACCGGATTCAAAGATTGGCATGAAGAGTTTCAGATAGTCATCTCTAAACATTTTCAATCTACCATGATTGATCACAGATCTCTCCAAGGGGGTTCTGCAAGATTTTGCATGAAAATGCCACCCCCTAAGGCCAAATGCCTTAGTTACCAGATGAAGATCCTATATTGGATTTGGGTGTAGATCCATTTTCTGCTTTGGATTCATCCTGTCTGACCCACATCTTCTCACGCTTGTCTTTGATCTCCTCTACCTATGCCTTGCCTTTCTCATCTGATTTGTTCTTGTCTACTGGAGCACTCTTGTTCACATTTTTGCTTTTGCAATATTTTGTAATGTGACCAGTTTTATTGCATGCACGACAAACAATATTTTGCATAGGTTTGAAGTTCATCTAATTTGGTCTCATCCTGCACTGGTTAGAGATATGTCCAAACATCCCACAAGCATAACATCTCTTGTTTTAAAAATTATTCATTACTGCTCTACACATATTTGACTTGTGACAATAATTATTGTATATGAAACACTGACCAGTAAAGGTAGGACCATTGTTTACATTATTCATTCCATTATTCATCCTACTTCTGCATTGATTCGCCATATGACCAAATTTATTGAAAGTAAAGCATCTACCATTGAGTTTATGAGAATTAGGTTGTCTTACTGGTGGATTCTTGTTCTTAGGCTTTGCATTGCTCTATCCAGATCTAGAGGATTCGTCTTTCTCAAATCCAAGTCCTCGCATGTCCTTTCCATGTCTCTGACTTTCCAGCATCTCATCAAGCCTTGCTGAGCTAGCATTGAATTTATCTTTGTATTCATTTGAATTAGCAAGTTTATCTCTTAGGGCAACAATATGTCTTTCAAGTTCCTGACCTTTATTCCTTGATTGTGTCAAATCAAGCTTCAATTGATCATTCTCATAAGTAATCCTGAAGCATTCATTTGCTCTTTCCTTCAATGATTGAGTCAAATTATCTTCATTCTTCTTCCGGTCCTCAATCTCTTTAGTTAGCCCCATCACAATGGATTGCATCTCATTCTTCAATGCAACATTCTCTCTCTCAAGCTTGTCAACTTTGTCCCAATTCTTCATACATTGATATTATTTCTCCTTTAGCTTGTCCATCAATTCCTTCCTCTTGTCTCTTGTAGAGTTCACTTGATCCTTCAAATCATTAATGAAGTCTTCAGCTGCATTCAGGTTTCTCTTTAAGGAGATGATCTCATTCCTTGTTGTATCAAGATCCTTAAGTGCCACACTAAGCTGTCTCTGAAAACCGGAATCCATTGATTCAATTTCCCAGACCTTTCTCAAGCAGTTAGGCTTCCTCAGAGGAACTAGGCTCTGATACCAATTGTTGGAATCAAGGAACACTGAGAGGGGGGGGATTCAGTGTTCTACTAGTTAACAAATTTTCTGACTTAACTTTAAACCATCAGAAGCATAAGCATGAAACTGAAATGTAGAAACACAAAACAATCAACCACAAAATCATAACACCAAGATTTTTACGTGGAAACCCAAATGGGAAAACCCACGGTGGGATTTGAACCCACAATTTTATTTCACTATGGTCAGTAGCAAAACAATATTACATGAGGAGGAATGCACAAGAATTCAGGCACACTTCCTAGATCTCACTGCTCAACTACAATAAGTGCTACAACACCAGAAGGCTCACCGCCTTACTGATCAATTACAGTAATAAAATACAATGAAATAACTCCAAAATAGCATCTAACAATGCTTGGATGAGTTCTAGTTAAGTGCCAAATCTCTGACTGTATCTTCTCTGCAACTCTGCCCTGTTCTCTGTCACAATCAGCTACCAGATCAAGAATGCACATGTGAAACTATGCTACAAAGGATTCTCGATCACCACTTGCTCTCATATCAATCATACCACACACCAAAAAGATCTTCTACACCGGTCTTATATATTCATAATCACAAAATAGTCATTTATCAAGTCGACTTGTTAATGTAATGTGTAATCACGAGTTAGCTTGACCGGATCACCAAAAACAAAAGTGGATCACCAAATTGATGATAAAATGATGTCTCTATGTTGGCCCAATCATCCTGTACACGATTCATGACACCACAATCACTGGAAAGCTTCTAGACCAAAACTGCTCTTCTCAACCTAAATTATCGGTTAACTGGCTACTGGTTCACATCCATTTCTGGGTATCAAGATCCGTAATTACCGGATAGGAATCTTAAGAAGAGTTGCCATCAATGACAACCCTAAACCACTAATCAAGCGTCGATATCCACTAGATGAGGGTCAATTGCCAACAAGGACCATATGCATGCTCAATGGAAGCAAAATGTGAGAACTCATACAATTGTGTTGTATGATCAATACTGTCGACTGCAACAAGATCTCTACTACACAGATCTTTGAAAAGCACTAAATCAGGAGTGAACTCAATTGTCTTGCCTATCCCACAATGAGTAATCTGGTAGATGGAAAGAGGGTTGGAAGATAATGTAGGGACACAAAGAACATTATTAAATGTACCACCATCAACCTCAATAGAACCACCCATGTTAACACTCATCTAAGTCTTATTATCCATCAAAATCTATGGAGATGTATGATGCTCCAAAGAAGAGAACATACCCTTTAATAATGTAATATGTTTTGAAGCTCTTGAATCTAACCTGGAGAATTGAGAAGTGTCTATGGAAAGATAGCATGGCCTTTCATTTTACCTTCACTACATATCACAGATGAAGACCCAAAATATATAGGTCCTGAAGTGGTAGAGGAGGATGCACTACATGAAGGTTGCTAAATATTATTCTTCTGAAGAGGTTCTTTCAACTCATCAATCTACTTTGTATAACATAGATGCTCATCATGTCCTATCTTGGTGCAATAAGAACACTTAGGCTTGTTCATCCTAGATGAAGACCTCTTGGAAGAGGTGGAATAATCTAAATCATTTTCATGAGACTCTAAATCTAGAGGTAGCTAAGTAGACTATGTACTCCTATTCTCCTTCTTCTACTTCTTCTTCTATTTCCTTATAGATGTAGGAGTCTGAGCATCCAAGGTGTGAGATTTGGAACTAAAAACTGAATCAAGTTGTGATAGCTTGGCATGCTCTCATGTCGAGCACTCAAAAAATAGCTCAAATGAAGGCAGAATGAATGTAGTACCCAAAGAATCCATGGTGGAAAAGAATGATGAGTCAAAGAACTAGAATTGGCCTCGAAGCTTGGACAATCAAGAAAATGCACCCCTTATCAGTCTTTAGCTTTCCACAACCCTGTAGTTATGATCTGATGGATTTGAACTTTATTAGAAATTTATCAATAGAAGGAAATAAATTAGGTGTCAATGATGTCAAATCTTTCTCAAGTTGAAGTGTACGAAACTCATTAATACCCCCAAAAATTTGCTCAAAATTGAGCTACATAGCCCTAGGAGTGGTGCAAGAATCAATATGGAACTGGAAATTGTTTGAAACATGTAGGGTAATAAAACCCATAGCCTAATCCATCTTGTTCCTACGCTAAATGATATCATACTCTGTAGCCAAGTTGAGTTGGATTTGATCTAAACAAGACCATAAACCGCTAGATCAAAGCAATTTGATCATTTTATTCTTTTAGCTATGATAGTTATGAAGGGTGAGTTTCTCAATAGAAGGATCACTCATTAGGATATGGTTAGAGAAATATAGGAATTTGAAAGATGATGATTCTATCACTCCACCAAAAAAAAAAAACCCTTTTGTATTAGCATAAGCTGAGAAATCATAAAATTTAGCAATGAAAAATAATGAGATTAGTAAGTACCTGATAAATATTCTAAAAAAATGACTATATATCTGGATAGAGGACTCTAAGAGCTTTCCAATAATATGTTGAAGTCAAAAAATGAAGTCCCTTTTCTCAAGTTATGGCCCTGAAATCGTGAAACTAAAGGCTGACTTTAGAGGCATGGTATGAAAACTTAGTCTACAATTTGATCAAACCACTTGCAAAATCGGATATCCCTTTAAACTAGCTTTCCAATGATATCTTGTTTACCCAATTTTGACTATGTATGACAAAGTTATGAGCAAAACATTGAAGACTGCTTTTAAGGTCTTGAAAGGCTTGAATGGACCCCAAAAAATGATTTTTTTTCGAAAAATAGCAATTTTTTGAAAATAGAAAGTTTCCAAAAATATTAAATTTTCAAAAAGAGAAACTTTCCAAAAATAAAAAAAATTTCAAAAATAAAAACTTGCCAAAAATGAAAACTTGTTGAAAACGAGAACTTTCCAAAGACGCAAAATTTCTTTTTTTTTTTTGCAAAGAATTCTTTGATCTTCGATTTCGACAAATTGATAAGTGATTTTAAGGTTCTTGAGCCTCCTAAGCATGATGGTGATGTCCATTTTGCCCCAAACTGATCAGATTTTTCAACTACCCCTAGAACTCGCCTAAAAAAATGTGCCCTCGGCCAATTTGACCTCAAATTTTAATTGCTTAGATTTTGACAAAATGACAGTCAATCTTAGGGTGTTTCGACATTGTGGACGCGATGGTGATTTCCCATTTTGCTCCAAAATTGATTAAATTTTTGCCCACCTCTAAATCCACAAAAAGCAAATATGCACGACCTTGCAATGCTTTTGAGCAAAGAAATCCTCAAACCTTAAGAAGGGGCTTGTCGAATCCACACTCTGATACCATGTTGAATTTTGCAACACAAGCACTTGCAAGATCAAATAATAAACGAGAAAACCTTCCATAAATGAAATGTTACTTAGAAGCAAAGAATACAAAATTATAGCATGAGTTACAAGTGTACAATGAGGTGCTTATAAAGAAAGCACAAACCTAAATTTAGGAGAACTAAAGTGCAAGCTTGAGGAGCTAAATAAAATTTAACTTTAGCTAAACTAGATGCATAAAAGCTAAACTAGGTGCACAACTAAAATAAGCACTCTTAAGTGAACTTAAGCAAAAAAAAAAAACTAGTTGTAAAAAAACAACTAATAGCTAAATATGCTTTAATAGCTTTTAGTGACACAAGTCAACATATGACAAAAATGAACTAACTTCACAACTGATAGGTATTGTTGCTTCGAGCTTAGGACAGATATTTTTGCAATATAAATATGGGTTTGGATCACCATGAATTGTAACTTACATTTCATTATGTGGGAATTTGATACATTAGTGATATGTTGAAGGAACTGCTCTAGTAGCATGTATCCAAGGACTACCCAAAAGTATGTTATAGGTGAGATCAAGGTCCAAAACTTGGCAAACCACATCTTTTACTATCAGCCCCACTTTGAGTGGCAAGGTGATTGTTCCCTTAGATGAGTGCTCTTCATCATCATATGCTTTTATTGTTATTTTTTTCTTAGATTCCATGTCTCCTTCAAAAAATCCCAATGCTATAATTACTTTCAAGGTACAAATGTTTAGACTTACTCCATTTATCAAGACTCACTTTATTCGATGTTTATGGACAAAAGATTCAATATGAAGTGGTGCATTATGAGGTTTCTATGGGGATGAATCAACTTCTTTGGTGAATGTAAGGCTATGAGGGGTAGAAAGATGTCCCACCATGGCTTGGAATTGATCCACATTCATGTCAATAGGTATGGAGGTTTCTTGCAAGCTCTTATCTAGGATAGCCTTATGTGAATGTGATATGTACAAAAGTAATTACAAAACCCTAGATCTACAAGGAAATTCAACACAACATTAATGAAGAACCATAAAATATGCAAAATAGTGAAATAAATCAAATGATACCATTCACACATTCAATGGGTTTGATCTTCATTGTTCTCCTCTCTCCATCGATATTGCTTTTGATATTTTTGTCTAAGATTTGTATGCTTGCACAAGAGATTAATGATAAATGCATAGTGGTTGTGATGACATATGCTTGATTACAATGTAGGTTGTGATTTCGATAGAATGTATGTATGCTTGAACACTTGATATCTAGAAATGAGGAGAAGAAGTCTCTTTTTTTTATAGAGAACGTCTTAAAAATGGAGGGATAGGATTAAGAGGTGAAAAGACAAGTGGTTGTTCAGGATTGAAGGGTAGGTAGAGGAAATAATAAAATAAAGGGAGTGGGTGAGATAAATGAAGAGAAAAAGATAAGCAAATTAATTAAATAACTTATTTAATTAATAGAAAAGGTTTAAATAAATAAATAAATTAATAGAAGAAAGGGGAATAATTAAATAAATAAAAATATTTATTTAATTAGGCTAGGACAATTTTAGGTCTCTACATGTACTATTAAAGTTGTGAGAGATTTACCAAGAATTATCAAACCTACCGATGTCGTGTGTAGGGAATGTCAACTAGGAAAATAGACAAAGAGGAGATTCAAGAACAAGGAATATTCTTCTTCTAAACCTTTGGAGCTGCTTCACACAGATATATGCAGACCTACTAGGACAAAATGACTCAATGGAGAAAGGCACTTTATGTTGCCTAAATTGATGATTACTCTAGGATGACATGGGTTACATTCTTGAAAGAAAAAAATGAATCCTTTGAAAAGTTTAAAGTATTCAAGTCAATGGTTGAAAATCAAGTAGATACTAAAATAAAATGTTTGAGATATGATAGAGGAGGAGAGTTTACTTCAAATGAATTTGATAGTTTATGTGAAATACATAGAATTAGAAGGCATTTATTTGCCCCAAGAACCCCCCAGCACAATGGAGTTGTAGAAAGAAAGAATAGGATTGGTATTGAGATGGCTAGAACTATGTTGAAAGATGCTACCTTGGCTAATGTGTATTGGAAATAAGCAATGCATACTACTATCTATATTCTTAATAGGGTACAAGTAAGAGTAAATCATACTAAGACAACTACGAGATTTGGAACAGAAGACCTTCTATTATGAAGTATTCTAGGATATTTAGAAGTAAGTGCTAAATTAGGAGATATAAAGTTGATCTAGGAAAGTTGATCTAGGAAAGTTTGATACCAAAGCATATGAAGGGTTATTTCTGGGATATGCTACAAACAACAAGGCCTGCCGATGTTACAACAAGAGACTAAACTATAGATAGTAGAAAGTACAAATGTAAAAGTACATGAAGAATGAGGTCAGATTGCCTTTGAACCTGAAATAGAGAATGAATTTGAGATTATTTCAGTTGCTAAAATGGAAAAGATACAAATAAAGGAGAAGAATAAGAACCTGAGAAAGTATCCAAGACTTTAGCCAGATATGTGTGAAAGAACCATTCAGAAGATCAAATTATTGGAGACAAAAAGAAAGTTGTGCAGATAAGAAGAAGAGTTGCGAAAGCAAATTATTGCTTTCTTTTATAGGTGGAACCAAAATCTTATGAGGAAACAAGAAAATAAGAGAATTGGGTAAAGGAAAAGGAAGAAGTTGAATCAGATACAAAAAAATGAAACATGGGAACTGGTACCCAAACCAGTGGACAAAAATGTGTTAGGAACTAAGTGGGTGTTATGAAATAAGCTAAATGAACAAGGACAAGTCACAAAGAACATGGCAAGGTTGGTATGTAAAATTTATTCACAAGTTGAAGGTGTTGATTTTGAGGAAACTGGTTCTCTAGTAGCTAGGATGGAAGCTATACGAATGTTTCTTGCTTTTTTTGCTTATACGAAATTTAAGTTGTATCAGATGGATGTTAAGTCAACTTTTCTAAATGGAGAACTTGAAGAAGAGTTATATGTTGAACAACCGGATGGATTCAAGTTGTTGGAAGATCCAGATATGGTTTGCAAATTAAAGAAGGAAATATATGGACTCAAACAAGCACCTAGGGCTTAGTATATTAGATTAGATAGTTATTTGTTACAACAAAATTTCAGAAAAGGTATTGCTAATAGAAAACTTTATTTTAATGTTTAAGGTAAAAAGTTGCTAGTTATTGTTATTTATGTTGATGATATTATTATTTGGAGGAAATGATGATCTATGTAAGGAGTTTGCAGAAGATATGCAAAAGGAATTTGAAATGTCAATGATTGGTGAGCTATCATTATTTCTTTGTTTGCAAGTTATGCAGCTAGAAGATGGAATTTTCATTTCTCAAGCCAAATATGTCAAAGAGATGTTGAAGAAGTTTTAAATGGAGAACTTTAAACCGGTTGCAACCCTCTTGGATATTGGTTGTAAGTTGAGCAAAGATAATAATTTTTTAAAAGTTGATAAGAAGAAGTACAAATCAATGATTGAAGGATTGTTATATGTAACAACCTCTAAACCATATATCATGCAGGCTATTTGTTTAGTTAAAAGATTGCAAGTCTATTTTAATTACCCTAAGGTAGTGCGCCTTAGTCTTGCAAGTCCATCAGATGCATGATGCTCCTTGGTAGTGAGCCTAAAACATTGTAATCAATTTCATTTATATTGTGAGTATGACTATCACCATGGATTTTTCCAATTGGGTTTTGCACATAAATTTGGTGTTCATGTGTTGATGGTTGATGTTGTCGAAGAATGGCTAAATATTGTTTAAAATTTGATAGATCATTTTTTTAGAGATCTGTACTAATTCACCCCCCTCTCAGTCCTACCATGGGTTAAATATTATTGCTCCTCCTTTAAAATACATGCATTCAGTTGGTGCATCTGTCTAGGGGGGTTATTATATTCATCTTTTTCTCATAGATTGATGTGGTAGATGCTCTCAGGGGGAGTAGTGAGTGGTGCAATTATCATTGTTTTATTAGTAAAGGAGAGAGAGAGTTTAACATAGTGCCCTTTGTACTTGATGTAGAAAGGGTAGAGAGATACAAATTGGGAGAGAGATAAGTTGCGAGTTCAGTTTTCATTGATGTTGGTGGTGTGTTGCCATCAATGACAAAGAGGGTGAATATCGTAAACTTGAGTTGTTGTGTTGTCATTGATGTAAATATGTGTTGTAAATGGTCTGTATATGTATTTTCTGATGTTGTCGTGTGGTCTAGTAGTGATATGGAGTAATGTTGAGGTATTTCTGAAAGGTTAGTGTAGTGAAAGTTTCACTATGCAAGATGAAGTTTCCAATGTCTTGGTGGAGAATGCTTTGCATTCCTTAGGTATGTAAAGATTATGGAGTGTGGTTTGGATAAAATGTTCATGATTTGTATATGTTGTACTATAAATTTTATAGGTTCTCTATTGTTTAGATGGTGGAGTCAGTTGTTGTTATTTCTAATAAGTTACTCTATATAAAAACACCTAGAAGAAAGCAACAGTTTCCTCCCACAATCCAAGTAGGGACCAAGCTTACTGATGTATTGTCAGGAAGATTACTTCCTTAGAAATATAGTGACCATGGGAGTCTTGTGATTACTTTGGGAATAGGAGGATTTGAGATACCTAATGTGTTGATTGATCTAGGAGCAGCCACAAATGTTATCACTGTTGATACAACGAAGATGTTGGAAATGTCAAGAATTCAACCCACAACAATAGTACTTCAGTTAGCAAATCAGTTTAATACCAAACCTGAAGGTGTTATAGAAAATATCACAATTACTATTGATACTTGGGATTACCCAGTTGACTTTTTGGTAATCAAGGCTAGGAAGAGAGAATCGAGATACCCAATCATATTAGGAAGACCTTGGCTAGCAACCGCAATAGCATTAATAAACTGCAGATCTGGAAGTATGACTATTTCTAAAAATGGTCAGAAGCAGAAATAATTGACCCTATATCTTCCAGCAAAGGCAATATTTAATTCTCACACCCAGTATTGGATTGATGAAGAAATGAATTCAGAAGGGGATGGAGTAGTTGAGTAAGCTATGGTTACTTTATCTAAACATGTCGATGAATATGAAGAATATGTAGAACAAAGAGAAAAGTTGGATGGTGGTGGAATGTTCAATTAGGGAAATGAAGAATGTCCTTCCCATGAAATAGTTATAAGGGAAAAGCAAGTTCTACATCATGATGAGAAATATCCATATCCTCATAATACACTTATTGGAGATCCATTTCAAGGAAAAAGCGATAACAAGAAAATTTTAGTCTCAATTGACAAACCTCTCTTTATCAATTCATCTTTGCTTCCGACCCAAGAAAAGTAATTAAAACTTACTTTGGAGAAACAGACTAAAGAATTTTCTCGGGAGTATAAAGGCATGAGAGGAATACATCCTTCTATTTGTACACATCATATTTACACTAAAGATGTCAAACCTATAAGACAAGGATAGAGAAGAATCAATCCAGCTCTGAGAGACTTTTTTTAAAAAGAAAGAGAAAAATTATTGCAACTAGGATTCATTTATCCCATTTCAGATAGCTAGTGGGTTTCACCACTGGTTATAGTACCTAAAAAAAATGGGAAGTGGCATGTTTGTGTGGATTATAGGGAGTTAAGAAAAGTCATTAAGAAGGATTATTTTCCTTTACCATTTATTGATCAAGTTTTGGATAACCTAGCTGGCAATAATTATTTATCTTTCTTGGATGGCTTTAGTGGATACAATCAAATACAAGTGGCTCTTGAGGATGAAGGCAAGACAACATTCACATTTCCTTGGGGAACTTATGCATACATGGTCTTACCATTTGGACTTTGTAATGCACCGGCTACTTTTCAAAGAGTTGTGTTGGCTATTTTTGTAGATTTGACTACTTCATGTGTTGAGGTGTACATGGATGATTTCATAGTGCATGGAAAAACATTTGATGAAGCATTGGTAAGTTTGGATAAAGTATTTCAAATATGTAAGTATCATAGATTATCATTAAATCATGAAAAATGTCCTCTTATGATGACAAAAAGGAATTGTTTTAGGACATCGTATTTCTAAAGAGGGCATTAAAGTTGATCCAAAGAAGATGGAAGTCCTTCAACAAATTGAAATTTCAAAGACTCAAACTAATGTAAGAAGTTTTCTTGGACATGTAAGTTATTACAGAAGATTCATTGAAGGATTTAGTAAAATTGTTGAACCATTCTTTGTGTTGCTAAAAAAGGATTCAGAATTTTTGAGGACAACTGATTGCCAGAAATCCTTTGAAGCTATCAAGTATGCCTTGAATACCTCACCTGTTATCAATGGACCTATTTTGGGAGAACCATTTCACATACATACACCTATGCATCCAATTTATCCATTGGAGTGGTTTTGGGACAAAAAGATGAAAATGGAGCAATGCATGTTATTTATTATATCAGTAAGAATTTGAGTCCGACAGAGAGAAATTACACCACAACTAAAAAATAATTTTTAGTAGTTGTGTACCCAATAAACAAGTTTAGACATTATATTACCAGTTACAAAGTATTTATCCACATTGATCATGCAGCTATTCGGTACTTAATGAACAAAGGTGTTGTAGGTGGTCGAATAATAGGATGGTTGTTACTTTTGCAGGAATTTGATATTACCATTGTTGATTAAGTAGGTAAAGATAATGTTGTTGATGATTTTCTCTTAAGAATGGTTTTGCAAGGGAATCATGAACCAATAAATGATGTATTTCCAGATGAACAACTATTTGCTATTTCAGTACAATCACCGTGGTTTGTTGATATTGCAAATTATCTTGTAACAGGGAAGTGCCAAAATCATTTCATTCCTAAGCAAAAGAAGAGATTAATTTGTGAAAGTTCTAGATTTCAATGGATTGATGGTCTTTTAGTCAAAATGTGTCTTGATCATGTTCTTCGTAGGTGTGTACAAGAAATTGTTGTTTATGGCATTATACATGCATTTTATAATGAGCCAGAAGGAGGACATTATTCTGTGATCAGAACAATTCACAAGTTCTTGGGCACATGTTACTTTTGGTCTTCCATGACTAAAGATGTTTCATTTTATGTGAAACATTGTGATGAGTGCTAGCGCATAGGGAAACCGATGAAACCAATGGAGATGCCACTTCAACCACAAATAGTCCTTGAACCATTTGAAAAATGGGGAAATGACTTTGTGGGACCTGATGATCCTCCTTCTAGAGGATGTCATTACATTTTGGTCTGCATAAACTATGTTACCAAATGGGCTAAAGTAAAAGCATTTCTAGCAGCAAGAGAAGACAAAGTAGCTGATTTTTTATACAAACATATTTTTCAAAGATTTGGTGCACCTAGAGAGATAGTATTTGATCAAGGACCACAGTTCATGTCCACTATGATGGAAGCCTTCACACAGATGTACAAAATGACATGCCGGAAGTCTTCACCATACCACCCATAGGCAAATGGACAACTGGAAGTCACCAATCGTGAATTGGAGAATATCGTGACAAGGTTGTTTCTTTAAGAAAATTAGATTGGTCAGATAGATTGGATGAAGAAGTACAGGCTTACAATATAACATGGAAAAGTACAACATGATTCCCTCCATATGAATTAGTATATGGAAAGACCCATGTTATGCCAGTTGAGTTTGAATTGCAAACATTGAGAACAACATTGGAAGTTGGAATTAATTTTTCCGAAGCCGAAAAGACAAGAATTTTGCAGTTGAACAGACTAGATGAAATGAGGATGGAAGCTTTACAACATACATAAATGATTCAGAATCATAGGAAGATATGACATGACAAGCATATTGCTTCCAGACAAATTAACAAAGGAGAATGGGCACTATTGTTTGATTCTCGATTTCAAGAATTCAAAGGAAATTTTTATACAAGATGGTTGGGATTGTATGAGATTGATCAATTTTTTGACAATGGTGTAGTTCAACTAGTGCCTATTGATGGAGAAAGAAGGACTATGTTGGATAAC
The DNA here is from genome assembly GCF_030272615.1 of Cryptomeria japonica. Lineage (NCBI taxonomy): Eukaryota > Viridiplantae > Streptophyta > Pinopsida > Cupressales > Cupressaceae > Cryptomeria > Cryptomeria japonica. The sequence goes on along the minus strand of NC_081414.1, from coordinate 213,766,533 downwards.
GGTCATTGTCTGAAGTTATATCATAAACCAACATCTAAAGAAGAATTCTTTTCAGAGTTGCAGTCCAAAATTGAACATTTCATCATGGAAGACATCACTTATGTGGTGAAATTCAATTATAAATGATTCCAACAAGAAGATAGAATAAATGAGGTAAATTGAAAACCAACAATGACGGTTTATCTCCTAAAAAAAAAAAAGAAAAAAAAAAGGATGATTGAAAACTAGAAATGGCCATCTACCCTAGGGGTGAATTGAAAACCAGAAATGATGCTTCATACCTAAGGGAAAAGTTGATAACCAGAAATGGCGGCTTTTTCCAAATCAACTATAGTTTTCTCTCGATGACTCCTGATGGCTCTTAATTATTCAGAAATAAGTCTTTTTGTTGGATTTGTGTTCTTGTAGCTCTCGTTCGTTCATGAAGCATAAATCACATTTTCAAGAAAAAATGTCTCATATTATTTAATGTTTATTTAGTCCATGTAGATAGAGCTCAGAGTAACTCCTGATCAGCTTGTCAATTTATTATTGATAATTTGATACTTATGCTCCAGATGGCTCTTGATCAATATGTCGCTTTTTCTTTTTGGCGAAATGGTCAGTTCTGCATGATAGCTCCTGATTGACAAGAATTAATCAGTTCTTTGTGGAAGCTCTTGACAAATATACATTAAATAAGTAAAAGGTATACATTTGTTGCAAGTATTATTTTTGAAATATTACTTTCTAATTTTGTAGATATAAAGTAGAAAGTGATAAATTTTGCTTGTGTAAAAATCTCTGCCAGCTCATTATTAAACAATAATATTATAAGTTTTAAATGGAGAAATAAGGGATAAATTTGGTTGATGTCATATGTCATTTCAAATTTTAGAAGTAATTATTATGGTAATAAAGCACACATGTTATGACTGTCGCCAACTCAACGAATCAAGAAACAAAGTACAAGGTAGGCGCATCATATGTAATGAGTATGAAATTAATGAGGAAATGTGTATGCAATTAATTATCATCTGAGATAAATTTTTTATCTCAAAATGGAAATTATTTCATTACCTATTTTGTAAATTGAGCTCATGATGGGTAAAAGCACAAAACCGTGTCACGTTTCAAGCCAACTTAACAACACAAGTGAATTTAAGTAATTCTAACTAAAAATTAATATTAGTCCAACATATGGTCTATATAGATTCATTATAGCTAAGTTATATATGGGCCACAACTTTTTCAATTGGAAATGTCTACTAAATTTATATTTTATACCACTTTGGGTCTAATTACCGAAATTTAAAAAACTCGATGTTTGAACAACTCTTACTCTTATAAATAATATTTTTTTTGAAATGTAAAAATACCCTTTTATAGATCTATAAGTGAATTTTCCAAAATATATATCTTTTAATAGTTTAATTAATTTTTTATATTTTATATTTTATATTTTATTTTTATTGAAAGTAGGTCATCAACAGTAAAATATAAGGTTGATTATCTTGTTAAGGAAAAATACTAAAATTTATTTAAATATTTTGAAAAAATATGATGCAGTAGAGAAAAAAATATATGACAAGATGATATAATTCTTTTCTAATTTAGATAAATAATTAAGAAAAAAGGTGGTGGGAATTAGAAAGAGTTATATTTCAACACACACAACTTTTCAAATTTATTGAAAAATATATATTTACAAAAAATAGTTAAAAATATATCCATGCACTAAAGTTTCAAGTTATCAATACATACAAAAAAATTGAAGAAAAAAGGGTAAAATTTCCTAAATAAAGTGTGGTGGCTTGTGTAAATTCAATTTTAGCATTTTATCACCAACTAAATTATAGTATTTACTTTATTAAAAACTACATTCAAATAATTTTTTAATTTTTTAAAAAAAATTACAAACATAAATTAAACAAAAGAATATAAGTTTTATTAGTTTACATCATTTCAAAATTCAAAACATATATTTCACTTTCTATTGATTTAATTTAAAAATTTGAATCAATATTGACCATTTCTTTTATAAAAGTGTGACACAACGTTGCTCTTTATTACTCATAGTTGCAATGCGGAAGGTATAATTCTCTGAGTCAAGGTGAAAAAGGGTAATAAGAGAACAATAGAGCCAGAAAAATTTAGTTAGACTCACAAACAGAGGGATTGCTAGAGTAGGTGGGTTGCTAAAATTTTATCAAAATGTATGAGGGATTTGAGCTCAGAATAGTAGAATAATTTTGTGGAAAATTTTCATGTTAATGTTACCCGAGTTGGTGGGGAGGTAATAGAAGTGATGCCTCAAGTCATTATTGAACTATCAAGCATTCCCGCTGAAGGGAAATTGATGAACAAGGGCCACATCAATTTTGATGAAGTAATTAATGCATTTCATGAGGGAAATGAACCTCAACCCAAGTTACAAATCCACAAGGGTAGCACAAAAGGTGTTAACGAAAGTAGTTTTGAGGAGCCATGGAAAACAATAGTACTTTGGGTGATGAAGTTATTCACCCGTGAAGGACAATATTGTACTGTATTGGGACCAAGTATGCAGCTATTGATTCATTTGAGATATGCAAACAATAGGCCACAGGCCAGGGTCAATTTTCCTGCTTTCTTGTTTTCACAAATTTCTTCCATGATATTTAGGGTAAAAGAGAAAGGAAGTCAAATTAAGTATCATAGTTTGATTCACCTAATTGTCAAACATCACTTATTGAAAAAAAATATGGAAAGGAGAAATGGTTGGAATTTTTGTCTTCACCTGTCAAAAAGATGAAAAAGGGACCCATGACAAAAATTGTGAAAATAGAAAAAGGAGAACCCTCACAAAAGAATACAAAAAGGGCAATTGGGGAACCTAAGTTAACAAAAGGGGATACATCAAATAAAAAGAGGAAGGTAGAAACTGATGAGCCCAAAACCTCAAGAGTTACCCATAGCTCTACTAGAAGGATCGATGAGGAAGAGATTAAAGAAAAACCTAGCTCTCCTGTTGACACCCATGGAGCTCCTGACGACCCCTCTGTTCGAAACCCTTGTGATTATATCCAATAAACTCCCGTGAAAACCCCTCATGCCTCACATTTTGCCGAGGATCAACCACCTATGTCAACTCAACCTAGTCAGCCAAACATTGATAATGTATCACGAAATGAACCAAGTTTTGAGAAGGCTCCTGGACAATCTCCACCCAAAATTATCACCATTGGTGATAATTCCTTAGATGATTCTGAATTGTAACATTTGCCTCAGTCCTCCACACCTTCTGGAGCTGATACTAAGATGCTGGAACCTCCTTAAGAGTTTGAAATTGACCAAAGTTAGTTGTTTCCCTCTAAACAAACTGAAACCCCATTTCCCTCTTCACCACAACAATTTTTTAGACGAGAAGGTAAATAAATTTTAGTTGAAGAATACATCCCTCAGGAAAAAGATAAGGAAAGAAAGGAAGAGGATGAAGAACTGCTAAACGTTATGATACTGTCTAAATGGAAACATAGCTCTCTGAAGCCAAAAGAAAAATGTGGTTTTTGGAGGAGAATCTCAAATAAAAGGATGAGGAAGTAAAGAAAACCACTTTGTAGGCCAAGGAAATTCAAAAAGAAGCTAATGCAAGAGAAAAAAAACTAAGAAAACAAATAGAAGATACAAAAGAAGCACTTCGCCAAGCTACAAATCAGGCACTAAAAAATGATGAAATAATAAGAAAATTAAAAGAAGAATTGGAGCACAAAGAACAACAATTAAGAGGCCAAAAGATCTAGATTCATGATCCTGGCACTTCAACTTCATTTTCTATTTCCTAGAGTCTCTCTTTGACTATTGAGAAGTGTAAGAAAGAAAATGTTGAGTTGTCAAAACAACTGGAAGAGATGAAAGATCAGAAGGACAAATCTATAAAAATATTAGAGCAAGTAGCAGAGCCATCCTCAACTCTATTGGCAATGAGAAAGCCTTTAAGGATATACACTTTGTTCCTCCAAGAGATATTTCTCCAATGGAAGATAAATCAATTGGTGCTAGGAAGAAAAATAGAATATGAAGATGATAACATGACTTCCTTGAATATTTTTATAAGAGTCATCATGTTTACGAGAACCAAATGTGTGAATTTTATTTACATGGTTTTCTCCTAGGATATTACTACTAGTATTTTCTAAACATCCTTGTTGGTGAAGGTCAAGTGAGAGAATTCATTTCTTTGCAAAATCAAATTGAATAGGAGAATAAGTTCAACCAATATAGAGAACAACATAATAGGTTGGGACTTCCCATAAGGGATGAAACTCCCAAATCATCAACATTCAGATTAAAGTTCATTTCGATTGCCTAGCTTGAGCAAGTTCAGACCAACCTATTGTAGGAATCTCATTGGAAACATTAAAACATTCATAGAGGTACAAAATCAACTACCCTACCAAGCTCTACAGGCATCCATAACAAGATATAATACCATACTTGTGCAGTTAAGAAGGAGAGAACCTATTTCTCCTACCAATATTACCTGGAGCTTAAACAGAGTGAGGTCAGTAATAAAAATCATTGAAGAACATGATATACATTGGGTAGAGATGAAATTTAGACCTTCATTGGTTCTCATGCCAACGCCACAGTTGAGTGCACCTAGTAACTTTGTAGGAGCAACTCTGAGAGAATGGAATGATACAATGGAACAGTGGAATGGGTATGTGCCTCCCAAAGCATATCATTAGTACAACTTCAATCATCTAGACTTGGTCCTATGGATTGAAAGACATAACAAAGATATTCCAGATCAACCATGAGGACATGATTCATAATAGGAGGGGGAGGAAATGATGAGCATTAATCAAGTTACTTTTAATTATACTTTCTGCTTTAAACTTTTAATATTTTGTGAACTACTATGACTGGTGGTAGATCTAATGCACGCATATTTACTCCTTTATACTATTATATTCTGCTAATTAGAAAGTATATTAGAAGTAATATCTTATGATTAAATATTTTACTTTTTGCTGATTAATATGGATGAATGGTCGAATATTCAGGATGTTTATCATTGTATTATGTTCTATTTTCCTAGATGCATTTTCAAATGTGTTTGAAACTAACTAGCAGACAAGGAGTTACGAATTCCATTTCAACCATTGTGTGAATGATGATCACTCCTGATCGCTCCAGCTGGAGAGATACCCTTGATCTCCTCCGAGTCTGTTTCATCAACTATTTCCACGAACTTCAACTTCTATTTTAATTCATTGAATTCAGTGTTAAGTTTTATTCAGTTTAGTTTTTATTCGTTACTCTCTTTTAAGCGGGTAACTTAGTATTTGAATTTGAATAAGGATATGTATAAATATCCCTTTGCTTTTAGCAGAAAGCTAGTTAGATAGTCAGTAATTAACCAATAGTTAGAGTCTCGCATTTTGTAATATGAAAACTTGTTTTACTTCCTTCTGGAAGTTCGTTTCAATGGAAATATGAAGTTGATCCAAAAATAGTTGTGTTAGGGATCCCACCAGAGGAAGAGCAGGGCCCGCTTGACCGAAGGGAGGTGATCTTTGTTTGATTTCATTTCTATTCCAATTCTGTGCATTTGGTTTTGTTAGATTTCATTCTATTTAGTTGTGATAAGTTTTAAGTAGATGAAAATTGATTGCAAATATCGTAGTTGTTCATTTCATAAAGTAGTACTTTAATGAATGGATGCATTGTTAAAAATCTCAGTTTCATAGTTCTACTTAATTTCATTCAATGATGTATTTTGCTTTCATAGTAACTGTTAACGATGATGATATTTGGAATAAAAGTTAGAACAAAGGCTCTATTTGGACTTTCTCATGGAATGTTAGTTTGTTTTATAGATTTCAAATTTTGCAAGCGTAGAATAGATTTATTTTTCCAGCACATAGATTAGAATTTAAATTTTGAAGTATCTTAGTTTTAAATAGATAATTCCATGAATGAATCCTGATCATGTCCTATTTAACTCTTGATACAAATGCTAGAATCCTCTTTAGGATAGTTTTAGTCTTTTTATACTTAGTTTGTAGAATATCTTTAGACTTCAAATTCAACTGTATAGAAGAGATCCTAAGAACTCTTGACGGAGCATGACTAAACCTTAGTCATTGTTTTACGGTGCAAAAACTCTCAATCTTAATCACATCCCTATAGCAGACAACTTTAAGACACACCCGGATCTATATTCAAAAGAAACTAAATGGTACAAGTTGTGACATCAACAACCTTTCCCACTAGATGGAATGAATAAAAGCTTTAATTTCACTATTGAGTTCTTCATTCCTCTCATCTATATTGAAATAAAATCTATATGGGTTGTCATGCATTCAAACAATACTATGAAGGATCAATATGCAGAACTCATAGATCATTCTTAGGAGATATGGAAGATCATAGGTGATTGTCAAATGGAGATAATCACATCAAGATGTTTATGGTGGGAAGGGGATAAGAAAAATAAGTATGATTTTGATGATCAAGATTTTATGTTTAAGAATGATATGATATTTGGGGAATCAATCTACACTCAAAATTACCACATTTGGATATATGGAGAGGAATTAAAAATAAATGTGAAGAAAATGAAATTGAAATGTCTTCTTGCGTACCTTGAGTACATGGTGATTTATTTTGCCATAATAAAAACCTACACTCCGTTTCAATCATTTATATATCATATTTTGAGGAAGAATGGGTTTTGGAAAGGGCATTAGTAGTGATTGGTTATAGTGGCAATTATATGGAGCAACATGCAAAATAGGTCAAGTGACATTTTATAATTGTAGCACCTTTATATGAGAGTCACATCTTTTGTACCAAATATGTATGCAAATAGATCAACCTGTTAGGATAACCAGTGAACAACTGAGAGGGGCGGGGGGGGGGGTGGTGAATCAATTGTTAACATATTATAACTTTTAATCCACAATATAACCTTAAACAAATCAAGTACCGGTGAAGCACATACAAATGTCGGTAGGAACAAATACCGGTAAACAATACAACTTAACAATTAACCAGATAATCAATACAAAGAAACCATACCACATAACACCATGGTTTGTACGTGGAAAACCCAGAAAGGGAAAAACCACGGTGGGAAGCCTACCCACAGTCAGATGATACTTCTGCAAAAAGTATGTGTTACAATGAGGGGCCTGCACTTGTAGGAAGGCACACTGCCTAGAGCGTACTGCTCATTACAAAAGAGTCTCACTGACTACAGAGAGGCTACAACCTTCTCAAGATCAATGGACAACAATCCAATAGAGTGAACTGCTAGAAATAACATCTACTATGCCCGATTACAGTCCCAGTTAAGCTCAGTGTCGGAGGACTAAATCCTCTTCTAAATCCTCTTCTGAATCCAGTTTGATCACCAATGATCGACCAACTCCTCTGCCTGAATGATATTACAATATTCGCACATTACAATCCTTGACCATGACCTTTCCAATAACCATGATACTTTACAAAGAGTTTCTACCTCTTATTTATACAAACCCTAAGGCCTAAACCGATTAGGTTGGCCACCTAAAGATATTACAATAAGATGATTACATAATTCCATTTACAATGATATGCCATGTCGGCTCACGACCAAAACAATAATAACAAATCCATAAAACATCTCGAATCATCTTGGTAACGTGTAGAGTACATGCTAGCATGATACCAGTCCATAACCTAGATAGGTACCAGACCTATCCTGGGTCCACCATGCCAAAGCAAAGTCTTCAATCAATTGAAGCATGATCAATGAAAATCTTCAACATCTTGAAATCCATCAAGAAGCTGCACCAACACCAATTATGCATCCTGTCACAATTCCTCAATGAAAGCTCTGTCAGTAAAGCCATAAACCAGTGTCGGTAAGGGTTTACCAGAGTGTATTATAACATCCAATTACCAAGCCAATACCAACCGACCAAAACATGCTCATGGAGCATATAACACATGAAATATACTTCACTTGATCCAAACAAGTTGGAAGTGTCAACCGACAATCTCTTCTGCCAGTAACAATTGATCTTCTACCAGTAACCCATCTATTGGTAACCATCCATATCATCTAGTGTTGACATCAATGACAAAACATCAATGTAACACATAATCAATTCATCCATAATGCCAACACAACCATGTAGTTTTTTTTTTAATAAAAGCGACAAAACAAGGGTGCCAACCTTTTACACTAACAACCCATCGACACCATCAATAAAAACAACACAAAAATTAACAACTTAACATCAAATATAAAAAACCATATAGAGTTTTAACTAGATAGAAAAATGAAATAAAGTCTTAAAAACATAAACCAAAAGGCCTAGAGAAATAAAACTAGCTTACTGGTGGCTATTTGAGTACATGGCTCCAATCATCAGTAAGGAACTTTAAAAGTTGCTTGTTATTCCCTTCATTGTCAACATCATTTCCCAAGACTTTTTTTTGCATTAGGCACAAATAAGTAGTGGAGTTGTGCATCACCCTCATACCGAACTTGGAGATGTTGACCATCTTCTATTTTATCTCCAACGCCTTCTTCCTTAGAGCCTCTAATTTCTCAGTCGTGGTCCTACAATTGACACATTTGTACTTTCTCTCCCCCTGTCCATTGTCAACCTCTTTCAGTATTGCATCTTGGGTTAGGTCTAGGAGTTAATTCTATTTAGATTTGTCATTGGTTGGTTTGTCTAATTTTTTTGCCTTCCACATGTCGTCCTCCTCTTCATTTTCATCCTCAATTGTATCCTCATTGTCAGCCACTTCCTCCTCCTTTGATTCTTCCTCATAATCAACTAATTTTTACCTCCAATTTTGTTCACCATGAGGCCAACCAACCTATTCAAGCGTCTGTTAGCACTTCCACTCTTACCATCATCTTTGGCACCCTCCTCCTCCTTATCACCAACCACTTTCTGGTTTGTAATTTTATGATTTTTAGCCAGGAGGGGGGTCTCTGGCATTTCCTTTTCTCCTCTTTGTCAAAGATAGAAGTTAGGAGTTTATCTTTGGCCACCAAGTCCACGGTGGGGGTAGTCAAGGATCTAGGGAAAGAAAGGGATTTAACAATAGAAGGAATTTGTAGTTGTTTCTTTTTTCTAGTCCCCAGGGAGTTAAGAATTGTATCTGTGGGGAGAGAGTCAGAGCACAGGGCTTTAGGGGCTTCTAGAACCTGAGAACTATCTAGATGGGTAGAGGGCTAGGTGGAAGTGGGAAAGGTGAAAAATTAAGCCTTAGTGGAGGGAAAGTTTACTACCTTAATTTTTAGCTAAGTCTAGAGCATCATGAACAAAAAATTCAAGAGAAGTTTGTAGAAAAAATGAAAGAGAAAAAAGGTCATGGTTTCGAAAATGGTTAAGTAGAGGAAGATTGTAATAATAATAAACTTTGAATCTTCCTTATAAGGAAACCAGTTTCATTAGCATTAGACAAACCTCACTCCAAGGGTTTGGCAATTTAGCATGAGCAAAATCACCATGAAGCTTGACCAGTTCCTCATCCTCTCTAAAGAATTGGGCTAAGCTTTCATTGTCCATAACCCTGCTCTGCTTATTCCATTTTCTCCCTCTCGTGGAGAGACTCATTACTTTCCCAATTGCCTCCTCACTGATTTCAAATGAAACTCCCCAATAGTAATATGAATCTTGTCAAGGAATATTTGTATATTGTTGACCTTGGAAAATATGTCAGAGAAAGGAGATCATGAAAAGATGGATAGATCTCATTAAGTTTTTTATCAACTTAATTCATTATTTGTCCCATATCTTGTACTCTCTGTTTTAGATTTTTGACATCTAAATTTTGGTAGAATGTGACATTCCTACATGAAGATACATAATGCCAAATGAAGAGTCCATTACAAATAAGGGCCTAAGGTTGGAGGGTACAAAAAATAGCTTCTCAAGGTATGGAAAATAAATTATTTTCATCATGCATGTTTTGAAAAAAATAAGAAACATATGGATAGTGGTAAACATGTGATAGAAATAGATTATAATAGAGTGAAATTTCTCTTTGGCCAATTTGATTTGCATGGACAACAATGAAATGGGGTAAGGAGAATTTCAAATTATGATTTACATATTGGTGGGAGAAGGAATGTAGTTATTGATGATTTCAAAGAGTCCATTATTTATTTTGACATTTATTATGAAAAGGGATTTTCTAATAGGGTAGATGTTGTCATAGATAAAAATTTTGCTAACAATGACAAGCATGAGTTAGTGAATGGTTTCGGGGTGCATTTGAACTTCCATCAACATTTTTTATTTGGAGGGATAATAAATCTTTTTTATTTCATGGATGGTATACTATTGTACCTTTTCTTCTATAGCTATGTTCATGAGGTTGAAAATTATTTTACACAAGTTGAGATAAAGTATGAACTTACTATTGTGTACCTCAGCAATGAATGTTCCAACAATGTGTGGGTCAAAATAGTTGTTATCTTTGAAATGTTTACTTGTTGTTATGATGGTTGTATGGGTTGTTTTTATAGTACATTATTAGAACTCAAATCAAATTTGTAACATGATTGAAGGCCTTAGGAGTTTTTGGTCCAAGTTTCCTAGTGACAATGTATTACTAACTAGAGACCTAATACACTTTGTGAATTACATGATCATAAAAGAGAGATTGTCCAAGCAGTACTTCAAGAATGAAAATATTGAACATGGTAATGAGTTTTCTAACATGTAAACCATCATGTTGCAATTTTTGTTGGGTGATTAGTTGTGCTAGTAGATTGTGCACAAACATCCATCACAAGAAACTATTGTTTACAAATTTAATATTCAGGTTTGTGTGGAGTATTATTTGTTGATCCTCAAATATTCATTTTCCATTTTAGATCTGATCTTGAAGTTGTATTTAACATCATTCAAGCAAGTTAAGGCAAAGTTTGAAATAATTGGTATTGTTTCCAACAAGGTGTATTTCAACAACTCAAAGGTAAAGGAGGTAATTATTTTTAAGTTGTGTAATTGATTTTGTGAAGGATGTATTGATGAATAGAATAATTTTATTGAGTGTGAAAATCATATTTGTGGCACAATTATAAGTTTCAATTATTTATGGTACAAATTGTCAAGTACTAGTACATATATGCATTTGGGATATGAGTCTATTAAAGGTTGAATTTTGAGTGGGAAGAAATGGAGGTATACCACACAACAACTAAATACATGGCTAATTCGTTTATGCCTTGGATATAATTACATCAAGTGCACATCCACTACTTTGAGAGTTCTCAAATTGTTAGGAAGGAGAATGGTCAAAACTACATTCAACAAGTTGACAAATTAATTTAAGTACTGGCATGGATGCACCAAATATTTTCTCATCAAATAGCTCATATTTCATGAATATTATTGTTAGAATCTCTACATTCCCACACAATAATCTAAGTTTCTAGGTTTGCACTAAGTTTATTGGCAAAAGAGGCTACACCACACAAGAACAAGATCAAGGTTTGACATATAGTTTATCATGATAGATTGTTTTTGAATTAAGAACATGGAGCTATATGTTTATAATTTCTTGAGGACAAAAAATTTCAAAAAGGAACAACTTGTCATGTCCCCTTTTCCCAAAAAAATAGAAACTTTCTAAAAGTAGTAAGCTAGTTGTCCTAAAATGACAAACCACAACATATAGACAAAATGAAAAAAATTTAATGTTGGTGATATGGTTTGAATAAATTTATGATTTTATCATAAAAAATAAATAAATTAAAAAAATATTTCCAAATTGTGGCATGGGAAATGGGAAAGTTTCGTTTGGCACTTGGAAATGATAGTTTATATTCTTGAAATTTCAGTGCCCAAACTTGTATTTGAATGTGGTTTTAAGTTATATGTGATTTTGTCTCTGTTGATCTCTAAAGTTTGCACATAAGAGAAACAACATTATGGCAGGCTTTGCATATGGGGGATTATATTATGCTATGCAACGACCTCTAAGATTTTAGAATCCGACTCTTTGTTTGTTTTCTTGGGGGATAAAGCGGTAGAAATAAACCATAAGTAAACCCAAATCTAAAGTGATGCCACAAAAAATTTACAACACTTTTAAGTTTTCCCTTAAAACTAATTAAAAAAACACACGCCTTTGAAGAAATAAGCATAGAGTGCCATAAACTATTCATTGTTGAAAATATAATGAAATTATTAAGGTCTAAAAACATAAAACATAGAATTCAAATCTTCTCATGAGAAACACCCACAAAGGCTTACTAAAGTATGATATGTTTTGGTTATCCACCAGGTTTTGAAATGCCCAAGTTTGACAAGTATAAAGGTAAAAGCGATCCTAAAGAACATGCTAGGTAATTCTACATAGCTTTCCAAGAGGTCTCTTATAGTGACATTTACCTAAGAAGACTCTTCCCAAAAAGTCTAGGTGGGTCTACTCTTGCTTGGTTCACTAGCTTACCTCATGGCTCTATCCCCTCATTTCCTGATCTTGTTGAAAAATTTGTAGCACATTATAAGTACAACATTGAAAATTATGTGTCCATGATTGATCTACGTAATACTAAGTAGAGAAATGGAGAGAACTTTGCTAACTTTTTACAAAGGTGGCATCACCTCATTAGGAAATTCCCTTGGGATATCCTCGAGTCATACCAAAATAAATTGTTCATTCGCAACCTCATACTTGAGATGCCCTTCCTCTTGAGTTGTCAACGCATTGAGAACTTTGAATAAGTAATAAAAAAAGGTCTGGCTCTAGAAAGAGTTCTCTTTGAACAAGGGATCCTTAAGCCATATCAAAAAGATTCCCAAGGGCCGTCGTCCAATGAAAAGTCTAAGTATTGGTCCAAGAATAAACATATCGTCAATGATGGTGTGACTGATGCTAAATGTGTACAAACCATTACCATACCATCCAATCTACCCACCAAAAATATCCTGCCTCATACCCAATCTAATCCTAAAAAACCAAACTAAAACCTGCAACACCATCTCCGTTCCTAGCAAACCATCCCATCCTAATAACCAACCTCAGTGAGTGTACACCCCACTTGCTAAACCCATAGAGGTTTTATTCCAAAATATTGTCCAAGCCAATGTCGTGGTATTTCATATGACCCATCCTTATGAACCAAAAAAACCTAAGACATGATGGTACAATGAAAACAAATTGTGATTACCATCGTGTACAAGGTCATGATACTAGAAAGTACATGAAGATTAAAAATTATATTTAAGACCTTATTGACAAAGGTGATTTTGAAGTCGCGGTTGCTAAAACTAACAACTCCAATGACAAGATTAAAATTTATCAAGACCCTTTTCTTAAACATGGTAAGGATAAAGGTTCATCTTCTCATTCCATTCCTCATGACTACACCAATAATATCACAGGATTTGACTCCCTTGTAGGATGCATTGAGCCTGCATAAAACTATATCAATACTATAACTATTCAAGGAGTCAATTTTAGACCTATGCCTCTTAGGAGAAGGATAACCATTTAGGGCATCCCTTCTTCGTCATCTAATATCTTAACCCCAAAAAGGTAGTCATCTAGGGTACCTCTCCTTCAAATCCACACCCTTCAAGCAACTACAATGTAACCACGGGAAAAGGAAGGGCAACTATTCAAATATCTCCTCCTCCACCTTCTTCTTCTGCACCATCCACCACCCACTACAATATCCTTGATCACCTTGGTAAGATGCCTGCACAAATATCCATTCTTGAGGTCCTCAAGACTTCACCCGTTCACAAGGATATCCTTGAAAAGGTCTTACTAGAGTCGCATATACTTGATAACACCAATGTCACACAATTTTAGGCCTTAATAGGTAACCTTTCCTCACAAAATCACCTTGTCTTTGCCTTTGAAGATGTTTCATTCGAGGATCCCTCACTTAACAAATCCTTCCATATTGAAGCTATTGTACATAAGCACAAAATTACAAGATTCCTTATAGATGGTGGATCTGATTTAAATATATGTACATACAAGTTGATTAAATAGTTGGGATTAACTGAAGACCTCATTGATCCTATAGTTAAAATTACAATCAAGGCATATGATGATGTTGAGAGACTCTTTAAAGGCACAATTAAACTTCCACTCCAAGTCGGCCTAAGAATGGTTGAAACAACATGTCAAGTCTTAGACCTTTATCTACCATAAAAAAATATTCTTGGTCTTCCATGGATTCATTCCATCCAAGTTGTCCCCTCCACCTATCATCAATGCTTAAAATTTCCATACAATGGTAGAGAAGTCACTATCCCCATTGATTCCCAAATCTTTTAGTATTGTAAGCTCCTAGAGGGGAAGCATATTCATCATTCTCCACTTAATTTCCCCCCTTCCACATCACCTGTGACTCCTTCCAATGATGCATCTACCTCTAATCCTAATCTAACTGAGATCAAGGACAAGATTATTGAGAAAAGATGAGGAAAATATAGTCTACATAATGCACTTTATGTGGGGCACCTCCCTAAATCTCCTAAATCTTATGGTAGGCCTAAATAAATCGAGCTTTCAAAGAAACCTACCATCTAGTGTAAGAATACTACTTTCCAGCAATGGGGCCCCTTAGATGAAGGAAATATGAAAATTGATGTCACCTCTTTGTTATATCGAGAAGTAGATGATGATCCTATGGATATTCCTATAGAAAAATATCCTCCTCAAGCGTTTGATATGACCGACAAAATGCGTTACAAAGGACAAAGTCTTGGACCTAACGAACAAGGCAAAAAAAATCCCATTGCACCTATTTCATACAAGCACAATAGAGGCTTGGGTTACTCTCCAATACCTAAGGTTACTATCGCTGGTGTTCAGATAGACCCTCCTTCTGACAAAGAGAAATTCTATGAAGTGCCTTTCAAAAACCTCGATGACTTCATCTTTAAAACACACATTATGACCATCACCCCATGCATCCCCAATGACCTTCCTCTCATTTACCTTGAATTAATAGATTGGGACCAACAAGGACCACTGAATGTCGACATATGCATAGATGACAATGCTATCTTATCACTTTTAGAGATGCAAGACCTATACGACCACACTAAGGTTTATGGTATTCAACTACATGAGAATGTGTACTTCAATAGTCAAGTCAACTCGCTCAATTGTAAAAATGAAAATGAACAGAAAAATCAAGAGTCCCCCGGTGAAAACCTCAATGAGGCACTATCAAACACCAAAAAAGTAAAAAGAAAAGATGTATCCCCTAGTGAAAACCTGGGAAAGGTGCTAGAGGATGAGGGGATTGACTTGCTGCTTATAGTACTCCCACCTAATAAATCATCCATGTTGATTGAGGAAACTAAGGAAATCAATCTTGGCATTGGTGAAAATCCCATAAATACATTCATTCCAAATACTCTCAATGATCAAGAATGACAAAATACCATAGTATTGGTTCAAGCTATAAAGAAAAAATTTCCATGGTCCTATGCTGACATGACCAAATTGGATCTAGATCTTGTAGTACACCATCTTCCATTAAATCTAAATGCTAAACCCGTTAAGCAAAAGTTTAGAAAGATGCATCCTCAAATCACCCTATTCGTCAAGGCAGAACTAAAGAAGATGTTAGATGTAGGATTCATCCATCCTATCGATTATCTAGAATAAGGCATGCCCTAAAGATGATTTTTGTTTACCCAACATTGATATGATAGTCGATCTTACAGTTGGACATGAGATGCTCTCGTTAATAGATGTTTTTTCAAGTTATAATCAAATCAAGATTGCACCTGAAAACCAACACAAAACAACTTTCACTTCTCCATCGGGAACCCTTTGTTACCAGATGATTCTCTTTGGATTAAAGAATGTTGGTGCTACCTATTAGAGGGCTATGAACACAATCTTCCATGACCTCTTGCATGATATCATGGAAGATTACATAGATGATCTCCTCAGAAAGTCCAAGACTCTAGAAGGTCACATTGCAATGTTAACAAAAATCTTTGAATGCCTAGAGAAATACAAACTCTAACTCAATCCCCAAAAGTGTGTCTTTCAAGTTCAAGAAAACTCCTTGGGTTTATTGTGTCTAGAAGAGTCATAGAGGTAGACCTCACAAAATTCAAGGCCATCATGGAAATGCCTCCTCCTAAAACTCTCAAACAGTTACACAACGTGCAAGGTAAGCTTCAATCTATCTAGTGTTTCATTGCCCAAATCGTTAACAAATGTCATCCATTTTCTCATTTACTTCGCAAGGATACAAAGTTTGAATGAATTTTTTTATGCCAAAAGGGATTTGAAAAACTCAAGGAATACCTAGCTTCTCCACCAGTACTCATACCTCATGTTCTAGATAAACCACTTCTTCTATACATATGAACAACAACAGTAGCACTGGGAGCACTTCTAGCACAAGCAGATTACCAAGACAAATAACGAGTTGTATATTCCATAAGGCACACCTTAGTGGGCTACGAGCTTGATTACAAACCAATTGAATGAGCTTGTCTAGTTGTAGTCTTGAGCACTCAAATTTTTTGACACTGCATGCTTAATCATAAAACAAAGTTCATTGCTAAATGGCTAAATGGGTCATAATACTGAGTGAATTTGGCATTGAGTACGTGGACAGAAAAATTTATAAAAGGACAAGTAATTGCAAATAAACTAGCATAAGCACCCCTTCCTTGATGATGCTATCATGACAGTTACACAGCCTACTCCATGGAAGTTATACTTTAATGGTTCCTTCACACAATGGAGATCAGGGGAAAGCATTTTGTTTGTTACATTGCATGAAAATTGTATACCTAAATCCTATAACTTGGCATTTCGATGCATAAATAATATCTCTGAATATGAGGCCCTTATCATAGGATTTCACATGGCTATCATATGTAAAATCACTCACTTATGTGTCTATGTTGACTCCAAGCTAGCGATTCGGCAAGTCAATGATGAATATATCAAACAAAGGATGATAAATTTATCCCATACCGCTGCATGGTTGAAGACCTCAAACAACATTTTACTTAAATAAAGTTTGAACAGATTCCTAGAGCAACCGACAAAGTTGCAGATGCTATGGCAACAATTGGATCCCTGCTACAAATGTTAGAGAACAGTACCAAGTGTGAATTTTTGGTTGAACATCTCTTAGTGCCCTCATACGATATGCCAGAGTTTGAAATGGTTTGCGAACTTGTTGGTCCCAATTCCCCTTGGTATCGAGACACCTACGCTTACCTCAACAAAAAATATTCATTCATAGATTTGCTCGACACACCATCCTTGGAGACATCCTATCTCAAAGGCACTTCAATGGAGCCCTCTTATGGTGTTTCGAGTCTAGACAAAGAAAAGGTCGAATGAGCACTATGAGAAGTACACAAAGTTATATGCAAAGCACACTCAAGTGGTCTCACTTTGGCTAAAAATCTCCTCAGAATGGGTTACTACTGGCCTACCATGGAACACAACGCTTATAACTTTGTGAAGAAATGCATACCATGCGAGAAGCATGGTGATAAAATTCATGCGTCATCACAAACATTGCAACCGTTTGTTACACCTTGGCCCCTCTCACAATGGGGACTTGATCTCATTGGCAAAATCCATCCCACTTCCTCCAATCATTAGAAACTTATTATCAATGTCATCACATACTTCACTAAGTGGGTGGAATCCATTCCAATCACTTATACCATTGACACACAAATAGAAAATTTTATCTTGAACTACCTCATATGTTGTTATTGCATCCTGAGGGCCATCATCACAGATAATGGAAGACCCTTCAAAAATTAGGATGTAATAGAATTATGTCAGAAATTTAGTATCCAATGTTGATTTTCCACCCCATACTACCCATAAGGCAACGATCAAGCTGAGGCTTCAAAAAAAACCCTCATCAAAATCCTCAAAAAGACAGTCAGTGAATTTGCCCGTGATTGGCACTTGCAAATTCGCCCCATCCTTTGTGCCTACCGCACAAGCATCCACACACCCATAGGGGCCACTCCATATTCTCTTGTCTTTGGCTTCGAGGCAGTATTTCCTCTTGAGATCGAACTTCCCTTGCTAAGGATATCATTGCAAAATATTCTTCTTGATGAAGAATATAGAGTAGCTAGACTTCAAGAGCTTGAATTACTGGATGAGTGGTGCCTTATTGCTTTGAATCAGCTCTGCATTTATATGAATTGTCTTTGTCTGAGTTACAACAAGCAAGTAAAGGCGCAATATTTTGAAGTTAGTGACCTTGTTCTTAAGGAAAATTAGAGAAATCTCTAGGATCGAGAAAAGAAAGGCAAGTTTGAGCCTAAATGTCTAGGACCTTATGTCATCACTACTAAATATGGATTTGGAGCCTATCAATTGGCTACACCTAAAGGAGAACCATTGGATGAACCCATGAATATTATCCATTTGAAGAAATTACATGCCTAGTCTTCAAGGAATCCCTACTTTTAAAAATAAAAAAAGCACAAAAGCATAAAAAATCCAAAAAATTCAAAAAATGCAAAAAATAAATAAAAAATAATATTTCGTCCATTAGTGAAAACCACTTCGTGGCTCTATGGCACATACCTTGGTGAAAACCTATTTTCAAGTGCAAAGGTAAATAATTTAAATCCACCATCTATTTGGACGATTATCACAATCTAGCCCATCCCTTCATTCCATTGACATCCATTTCTTTCCCTCCTTTCGATCCAGCCATCACACCCTACATCATAGCTTAATGACATAGATTTCACCCCATTCGTACCCATTTATGCAGACATTATCCACCCTGGTCAAGCACTTTCATCACACACCACTTTGCTACCATCACCACCTCTTTTTGAATGAGATGATAAGCTAATATAACTACCATGAATAAGAATTTATCCATCACACTAAGCTTATAGCAATCACACTGAGCTTCCCATCTATTTGAGTTTATCTTAACTCACACGTTGACCCAACACCTATCCACAATGTGTTAACCAAATTTGAACATAGATCCTCCCACTAGTTAATCCCCCAATCAACCTATCTTTTATGTCCCATTAATCTATCCCCCATCATGCCCATTGGGATGCATCCTTCCCATGTATGGAAACCAATCCAAATACATGTCCTACTCTTGGCAAGAGATGTTTGTTGGTCATATAGGTCATTTGCATGTATGATCTTTTCACTTTAATTTTACTTTTTGTCCCATGATTATACCTATTCATGGCTGCCTTGATCATCTTATATCTTGGTATGACTTGGTTGGTGTATATCAGGGCCTAGTTTTTGTGGTATGACATGTTTGATGGTTTTTCATGCATGATCTAACAAGTCTAGCATTAACTCTAAATATGTAGGTATAGTTGCCAGGATTACCATCCTTTGCATATACCATTCAAATCCTCGTAAAGGATTTGTGTGCACAAGGATTCTATCACACTCTCGTACCTCATATATTCCATCATGGTTATTTGTGAACTTGCATATATTGGGATGACCTATTGTTTGAGAGTATTCTATGCATTTAATATTCATAACATCTTGATTCCTATAGTCAAAGATGTCAATAATCCTTTGCAATATAAAACCTAGGAATGATCTCCACACAATACACCCATCTCCCTAACTTATCAACCCCCATATTCGTAAGACTCCAATTTATTCACCCCCCCCTCTTTTCTTCTTATGACTTCCTACATTATTGTACTATGGTTGACACATAAAAAATAAACACCTACATTTTCACCTCACATTGCATTCATTTTCACATCACATGACATTCATTTTCATGAACATTATTGCATGGTTTAGATTACATTCATTGCATTGTTTAGATTGTGTTCACTTTGCATTGTTTAGATTTCCTTCAGTTTCATCTTACAATTACATTATTAAGATTGAGTTATCTTCATCTTAGCATTCATTGGCATTCATTGCAATTTAGACATTTCATGTAGATTCATTGTAATTTTAGGATTCATTTATTTTCATGATTAACATTCAATCATACTCATTTTAATTAACTATATTGCATTCTTAAAAATCTATCCATTTTTAATATGCATATCATAAAAACTGCAATACATGATAATCATATCCATCCATATCTCATATATAGATACACATATCCATCATAGTAAGATCATCATGCATAAATTATCATATATAAGAATAAAATCACATGCATACATGTTCCACCTACATCAAACACATGTTAGGTCCATCCTACATACCAAATCAATGTTATCATCATATAGTCATAAGCATCCATACATCCATCCTGCATGCACACATGTTAGGAACATCATAACCATTAGCATAGCATAATCATAAAACAATCATCCATTTCCATCATATAATCCATAATAAATGTCCATCATATAGTCCATAATAAATGTCCATCATAATACATAACCAATAAATGAATCCCCGCCAAAAAATCACCACCATCTAAAATATTAAAAATGGTAATGTGTCAAATCATGGTACAATAAAAATCCTTGTAGGTTCAACAATGGTTGTGTCCATATAATATGTCCTGCTAGCTAGTCCTGCCACCCCCAGAGGGCGCTGGACCTCCTTGTCCTCCACTTGGCCCTGTTAGCGATGCTTGTCATACTAATAGTGATGGACCCATCAAATACCTTTGATCTCATTTGACGAGATGTGTCCTCTCAGAATCACCTGACACTGCATCCTCATAAAGGCTATTGTAGTACTAATCCCCTCCCAAAACTCTCTCTTCTTCCCTCTGCACCTCCATAGCCTCTGTGACTATCTAGCTGAGTCCCATTAGTACTAGGGCCTGCTATGCTAGGTCCCTCTCCTCCTATAATCGGGTGATATCACCATGGGCTCGGGCTAGCTATGCTCTCACACCATCCAGCTTTGCGTTCATAGCCTCCAACTCTGCCACCATCTCTGCTCCTTTGACCTCCTGCATGGCCTCGTTCTCTATCTTGTGGGCATCTTAGTCAACTATGGCTATATCATAGGCTACATAGATGCTATCCCTCTTGGCCTAAATAACATTGGCTCAAAATCCTCTCCTTTCCCACCTCTGTCTCCAGGCTCACAGCCTGAGCCCGCTCCATATCTTGCTCGAAGTGCAGCTAGTCTCTCTATGCCACTATTTGATCATACCTCTCTCACGTGACCTATGGTTGTACCTAACCTCAACCTATTTGCACATGTCCCCTCTGCGTCAACACTTGTCATGCCCTTTGTTCCATGGCCTCTCCTGTCGTAGATGCCTCTACCATCAAGATGTCTCCATCCCCTCCCTCCTCCCCATCCCCCCATTGCTTGATTAGCTTGTGGCACTACCTCATCATCCTCCAAAAATCTGGGGATGCTCAATCTCATTGGCCTATGATGCTCCCACCAAGCATTGTATACACTTGTCATCCTGACATATATAACATCTAGTCGTGGATCCCATGGTACAAGAGTCATCACAATATAGTTATTGCATGCATGCTTGGGCTCCATGGATTCCCTCGAGGTCCTTGTCTCACATACTCGCAGATGTTTGTACTCCTCCCCTACGATATCCTACTAGATACCTGTAGTGTCATAAAATTGTGATCCTAGTAACTTATGACTGCATTAGGGTCCTCACGCATGCAAACTCAAATCCTCTAGCTTGATCGAAGAGCAGAGAGTGCTCGGCTTGCAAAAACAACTTCTTCCTTGGCCTCTGCATCACTTTGTCTGCACTCTACCCTGTAGAAAGGGGTAGGACAGGGGCGTTGTGCCCCTGTCCCCCCTTGGAAAGGGGCGTGGCACCCTTTTCCTCCCAAGACAAGGGAGTGGCGCCCCTATCCCTGCCCTATTTTGGGGCAGGACCTTCCTAGAGCATGCATTGTGGGTTGTGCAGTGAGCGGGAAATCTCCTCGTTGTCAACCTGTGATGAAATTCAAATCCTTCAAACATGTATTTAAGGGGGCATTTGCTCTCTCATTTGGAATAAGTTCAATACGTGGAATTTTGATAAGGTCATAAGAGATCAAGAGCATTCAAGCATTCTTTTCTAGCATTGAGCATTCTCATGTCCCCCTTCAAGGCTAGGTGTTGCATTCAAGTCAAGGATTCAACCATTTAAGAGGAGATTGATTTCAACATACAATTCCATACAATAATTTCTATCAACATTGCTACTACAACCTCCCTTGAGGTGATCTACAATTCAGTCTTTCATTTACATCCACTTGCAAGTAATTTCTTTCATTACTTGGTTAATTCCAAAACTGGGGTTTGACCTAAAGGCAAACCCCCAATCCCAACACATTTCCCTCTCTTTTCTATGTGTAGGTTGCAGGTGCATAGCTATAATTTTAGATTCGGGCTTTATTTGCAGAGGCAGAAAAACCCTTTTCATTTCGTAGATATTTCGGAGGACCATGTACATTCCCTTCACGGTCCAGACATCTTTTCGTCAAATTTGCAAGGCGACTTCGTCTCGATATTTTACTGCCAAATCCAGGTGCACAACTTCTTTCCATATTTAGATCTCAAGTTATAATCGATTCTTTGTCACTTTTGCACTACATAATTCATTCAATTCCTTTCCAAATCGAACAAAGGAAGAAGGGATCATCCTAACATTCTTAATTCATTCATAATTCAATCTATCATCTTTGTGTGGAGATTGAATCTAGTGAATTATCCTTTATCTTCCTAATGTAATGGTGAAAAGTGCTTGAAGGATAATCAATAGTGAAGCTCTCATCTCTCTTTGAGGGAAAGGGTTAGTTTTCCTCTTGGTCTATCACTCATCATTTTCCCACCATTACAATACCAAACTATCGCATCACTCCATGGGGTAGATACTGATCAATGACATGCACTGTCCTCCCCATCAACCAACACTGTGTCTACATGAACGATAAATAAAATGCAACCTCCTCCCACACCTCATAGGTCTTGTATGGCCTCCATGTGAAATCCAACATCTCATCGATGCACCGCCACCAAAAACCCACAACTCCCACCCACACATAGTGAAGAATGCCACCATATTTTCCATTATATAGATACTGTGGGTGCCCCTCCCATGCTCCTAATGGCCGATAGACAAATGCCCAGCTATGTAACAAAGTAACTCAAGTGCCCACATTCTGGTACCCATGGTACACACATGTTGATATCATGGTAGATTTGCCCAAGCATAATGCATCCCCATGCAAATTGTGTACCTACGGTCATAATCTTGTATAGGAATTCCAACCATCCAAAGGAGAATTCGTGTTCGCTAAGGTTAGACTTCAATCATTTGCTAATGAGACCTGATAGATACAATACAAATTGAGGTATCCCTTGCCTCCTCTTCATGGACGACTCTAATCGCATCCAGGTATGATCCATAGGGAGATCATTTGTCCAGCAAGCCAATTGTAGGTAATGCTCCCTATCCTCTAACCTATATTATGGGATGACACCTTAGATAGGCAGTCACAAATACTCCAACCATCACACTCCCTCTAGTGGGTAGGTGAAACGAACACATGTCACTATGCCACCTCTCCAACAACATAGTCATCATTGTGTTGTGCGCTCACACACACAAACACTCATGCACATAATCCAACCTAAGAATGATCAGAACCATCTTCTTTGTAGTCTGTAATCTCCATTGTAGCTGCATAGTTGGTGGCCAATGCTCACATGACTTAATGGGGACTGGTGTCTCCTGCATCCATCAACCACAAAAGTTAGCCATTTTCTATCCATTTTTACCTCCTAAGACAACTGGGGTATCCCCTGTTGGCAATTGACACTCATCTGGTTTAGTTGTGTTGTCATTGACGGAAACACACATCATTTTGGGTTGGACACTTAACCGATACTCACTGGTATTCATGATTCAGCAACCAACATTCAAGTCATTCGACAGACAAGGGAAACCGACAAACTTGGAACCGATATTTAAGGCCAACATAGGAGATTGATCACATGGCAACAATCAACAACATCTGTCACAAAGTTTAATGTATTTATTTTTATCTAGGCTGACATGTAAATAAATTGTAATATCATTGTAAGCCGACATAAGGCATTCATGTTTATGTTTGGGAAGGGTATTTAAGTTAGTCCGGTTAGGTTATTTTGGATATACATACAGAGAGAAGGAATATATAGTGATGTGATATTGTGCGAGCAATGTTGATCGACTAAATGCGAATATAATATTCCGCAGTAGGTCTTGGTTATTGGTTTAGAGGTTTGGGATGTGAAGTAAGTTACCGGTAAAGGAGGACACAGTGAAAACCGGTACAGACAGTTCTTGAACCAGAATTTCATCCAACATAGCAGATGCATTCTCTAAGTTCAGAATTTTGTTTGTAAACCAATATTTGGTGTTTGTAGTCAGTAAGGCTCCTTTTGTTGATGAGCAGTGCGCTCTAGGTTGTTGGCCTTTCTGCATGTGCAAGCTCCTATTGTAATATTTATTCATTTGGCTAGTGGATAGATATTGTGGGTCACCAATCCCACCGTGGTTTTTCCTCTTTGAGGTTTTCCATGTATAAATCTCTGTGTTATGGTGTATATTCTTATGGTGGCATCATTTATACTTACTGTTATATTCTTTTATGGTTTTCGGTTACTTATTTAATCTGTTAATAAGGTTAAAATTGATTTCACCGATTGAACTTTGTTTCCAATTCATACATTTATTGTGCTCATCAGATGATCAAAGAAAATGATAGGTATGATCTATGTCAATGGATGTGTGAAGAACTTATTTCAAACCTAGGGAAGATTAAGGGTAAGAAGAAATATGTTTTCTGGTATGGCAACCTTGTTGTTTGCTTGATTCTTTTCTTTTTGAATGAGTTATCAGGATCCGGTAAAACACAATGGGCATTTACTACGTCGGTAGGGAAACAAATAAAAGATGCCATAAGAGGCTTGGGATAGGACAAGGAGAGAGACTCCAGTTTGTGGGGTTATTTCAAATCTTTTCAGAAGGCAATGAAGAAGAGAGAGAGAGAGAGTGCCTAAGCATATTGTTGATAAGTACTCTACAAAAATATGCTTTAAGGTAAAGAAGGATGAAACATTGATGGAGGGAGTGCAACCACGGAAGATTTGGATCACTGAGATGGGTTATGAGGTTGATTTAAGATCTTGGACTTATATGCCAAGACTCTTATTGATGCTCTGGTTGATGAAGCTGAGAAAACCTTTAGGACAACAAAGCAAAAGGAATCCGAAGTTTAGATAGGTTTTAGCAAGAAGAAGAGGGAAGGAAAAATCAAGAAGGTTGGTGAAGTTGTGGAGAAGATGTCCTCTGAAATGAAGCAGATCATTGGAGTAGTAGAAGGCTCATCTCTGGCAGCATTTCAGATTCTACCGACAACAACAGCTGACAATGGTGTATTGAAGAGGAAGAAACTAGAAACTTATATTGCCCCTATTGAATCTGGTTCTGATATTGATGTTGTGCTCTCATAAATTACCAAGACATACATCAGGATACCAAGGAAGAAGCCTGAGGAAGGAAAGAAACAAAAAGTGAAGGTCACTCCTCCGACAGCCCCAAAGAAAATTTTGAAGGAGATGAAACCTACAAAGAAGAGGAAACTGGTTAAAGAGTCTACTTCTACCCCCGACAAGAAGAAATCGGATATAGATATGGCTCTCGAATCTGGTAAGAGTATTGAAGTTGTTCTTCCTCTCTCAATTATTGAATCGATAGATCAAATAACTAAAGATGGAATTTTGAGTAATATCCAGCATTACTATGTACATATGGATGATAAGGATCAAATGGAGATTGAGGAAGTAGTTTTATTATACTTAGATATATATAAGAATGCATTAATTGAGATTGAAAATTAAATACCGAGAGATTTGTACAATAAGCTAGATGCTAGGAGATTGTCTGCAGTTGAAGAGGATAAAAATATAAAGCTGCAGGAGTTATTGACTGTTTGTGGTGCAATAACTGATGAGGAGTTGCAACAATGTCTGGAATATGCAAATAAAACAATTTTCTGTAGCAGACACCGACATGTGAGTCTAATGGTAGGTAGAGTAAATGAAATAGTTAAGGAGACCCACGAGGCATGGGTAAAATTATTTGTAGATAAGCTTGATTTCTTTACTCCATCGGTATTCCCTCCTAAGTCTTGTATTCAAGACACATCAGTTGATGGTTAAGGGAAAGGTATATTAGGTTTAGATTCACCAGTTTTGGAACATAAACTAATAGAGGATATTCCTCTGGCAGTATCACATGTACATAATGTAGAGAAACCGGTAGTTAACACTGAAGTTGTGCATGATAAGTAGGATACACTGGAACATAACATTTCGGATGTAGAGGTTATTGAAGTAGATATAGAAAATAAATAGTTTGGGGATATTGAACCTCTGGCAACAAATGTACATACAAAAGAGGTTAAGGTTCAGCAGGTTACCGCACCAAGTGGCGAAGCCACCGGTGCTAGTCAATAGGTTGGAGAGTCTAGTAATTCATTGTTGTCACTTGGCTCATCCGATCAAGTTGATTTTGGACACATGAATATTGAGCAACTGAGAAGTTTTGAATTGATGTTTGTTGTAGCTCAGAAGCTAAGGAAGGAAGGAACATAAGACAAGCAAGTCATTGAGCAGGCCATTCCGGTTCTACAACTAGTTCTAGGATACACTAGTTCGATAGCTATCCCCTTTGGTAAGCTTAAGAGTTTGACTGAACATATTGCAAAAGAGTTTCAAACTCTTCAACAAATATCAAACCGATAGTTAATAGACAGATACAATGCAGCTAGGAAGGTCACTTGTGACAATATGATCATATCAGACAAGGTGAAAATGATAGAGCAACTAACAAAGATTGATGAGGCTCTTAATTAGTGCAATTGTATATATAGCTCTTGTACTAACACTGACAAACTTACAACCGACTTGGAGGTAAAATAAAAGCGGCAAAGGCCCGGTTGGAACATCTGGCTAACAATTTTGATGGTACTTAGTCATTGACCAGTGCTATTGATCGTCAAATTTGGTTATAGAATCTGAGATATCAGCCTTGGAGAAAGATATGGACAGGTTAATCTGGAGAGCTAGGGAATTGAGAGGATTGGTAAGTCCCTGATTGAACACTTTGTTACTTTAGAAGTGGGAAAGTTTAGAATTAATGAATAAACCCACACCGATAGACCTAACTGAAGAAGAACTTCATGCATACATTCTTAATGGGTTTGTATCTATTTTGGGAACATTGAAAACCGGTTGGGATACTTACTTAGGATTTTTGAAGGGTGCTTACCCGGATATATTCAAGTACATCTAGATCCGGTAAACACATTCTTTTGCCCCACCTTTATCATTGATGTCAAAGGGGGAGTAGTTGTTGTGAAAAATGTTAAGGACATAAGAAGTAATGTATAGCTTAGGGCGAGTAGGGTCAGTTTTTGGAAGGAAACGGGATAACACTTCAGCGATCCATTTTTTCACATGAGTGTTACCATCAATGCCAAAGGGGGAGATTATTGGCAATTGACACTCATCTGATTTAGTTGTGTTGTCATTGATGGCAAAAAAAATCATTTTGGGTTGGACACTTAACCGGTACTCACCAGTATTCATGATTCGGCAACCGACATTCAATTCATCCAGCAGACAAGGGAAATTGACAAACTTGGAACCAGTATTTGAGGCCAACATAGGAGTTTGATCCGACGGGTCTACACAACAACAATCAGTGGCATCGGTCACAAAGTTTAATGTATTTATTTTTATCTAGGCCGACATGTAAATAAATTGTAATATCATTGTAAGCCGATATAAGGCATTCATGTTTATGTCTGGGAAGGGTATTTAAGTCAGTACGGTTAGGTTATTTTGGATATACATACAGAGAGAAGGAATATATAGTGATGTGATATTGTGTGAGCAATGTTGATCGACTAAATGCGAATATAATATTCTGTAGTTGGTCTTGGTTATTGGTTTAGAGGTTTGGGATGCAAAGTAAGTTATCGGTAAAGGAGGACACAGTGAAACCGGTACAGACAGTGCTTGAACCGGAACTCATCTAGCATAGCAGATGCATTCTCTGAGTTTAGAATTTGGTTTGTAAACTAGTATTTGGTGTTTGTAGTCAGTGAGGCTCCTTTTGTGATGAGCAGTGCGCTCTAGGTTGTTGGCCTTCCTACATGTGCAGGCCCCTATTGTAATATTTATTCATTTGGCAAGTGGATAGATATTGTGGGTCACCAATCCCATCGTGGTCTTTCCTCTTTGAGGTTTTCCATGTATAAATCTCTGTGTTATGGTGTATGTTCTTGTGGTGGCATCATTTCTACTTATTGTTATATTCTTTTATGGTTACTGGTTACTAAATTACTTTGTTAATAAGGTTAAAATTGATTTCACCAATAGAACACTGATTCACCCCCCCTCTCACTATTCTTGGATTCCAGCATCCCCTTTCTTGCCTTTTTCCTCTT
Source organism: Cryptomeria japonica (assembly GCF_030272615.1). Taxonomy (NCBI): domain Eukaryota; kingdom Viridiplantae; phylum Streptophyta; class Pinopsida; order Cupressales; family Cupressaceae; genus Cryptomeria; species Cryptomeria japonica. The sequence continues at coordinate 213,738,112 of NC_081414.1, read as the reverse complement.
GTCCCTTAGCCTAGCTACCCATTTGGGCCTCACAGGTGAAGATGTTGTTATCCCAAGCGGAGACGTCGAAACTGCAACACATGCATTCTTTCATAGGCGCAGATGGCAATGCATTCCTTGTCCCCTTTTCTACCCCAAAGTAGATGTTGATTCGTCAAAATGGCATATGTGCATGCATCTCCCATCCCCGAAGATGGTTCCCATTTGTGTATACGCATCACTCCATGAAGAGACGTTATGCGATGGGCGTAGATGTCAAACAAGCAATCGATGTTTGTGCCCTGACAATTTTTATACTCTCTTAACAAGCATTTATTACGCCTATCTACTAAAACAATAAGATAAGAGGTGGTACATACTGGTGGTCCATACTTGGGGGACCGTTGGAACCACCTGGCACGCTCTCCTCATTGTAGGTGTTGCATAATGATCGACATTGTGCTTGTTTTCGCTCTAAAGGTTGTTTCTCTTGTTAATTGGGAGTGCACAAATGACCCTTCCATGTGTTAGACAGTTCAAATAAACGGAAGACAACTGAGAGGGGGGGGGGTGAATTAGTTGTCACTAGATTACCAAAACCTTAAGCAATTAAAACATTAATACCGAAACCCAAAAGATAAATACCGAAATACATAAACCAATTACCGAAATAGTAGGTATACCAATTAAGAACAAGCAACAATTAGAAAACAAATACCATCCACATGACACCAAGATTTGTACGTGGAAAAACTGATAAAGGGAAAAAGCATGATGGGAAGCCTACCCATAGTCAAATAATACTTCTGCAATAAGTATGTGATTACAAATGAGGGGCTTGCACTTGCAAGAAGGCCAACAACCTAGAGCACACTGCTCATTACAAAAGGAGTCTCACTGACTACATAAAAATATAGACTACAATCTGGAAGAGAGAATGAATTACAATGATAGCATCTCCTATGCCTGAATACAGTTCTGGTTAAGCTCAATACCGGAAGACTAAACCCTCTTACATAAACCCAACTCGATCACCAATGATCAACCAAATCCTCTGCATGAATGATTATTACATTATTCGCTCCCATACATCCTTTTCATATCCCATCCATATGATCTACAATGAGATCTTACATCATATATATACAACCCCTCGACCACAAACAATAAGGTCGGCCACTAGATAATAAACCAATTACATAATTACAAAACATGTCATCCTAAGACCAAACAAATAATATCCAACCCATAAGACATCTCGGAAACACATCAATAATTCCAATCAACAGGTTACATTAAGCTGGTCCATAACCTAGATAATACCGGACCCAATTTAGGTCCACATGCTAAAGCAATGATCCCAATCAGCCAAGTCTCGAACATGATCACCATCAGCATCCTGAATCTCTACTAGAAGCTGCACCAACACCACTTATGCATAACATCAAAGATCTTCATCAAAGCTCTGCCAATGAAACCCTCACCGGATCAACAAACCAAGCTTACCAGCATACATGATAGCATCTGATCACCAAATTAAAATAAACTAACTGAACATGAATCTGAGTAGCATGAATAGTACATCTAAGCCAATCCATAAGCCAAAACATACCAGAGCATATCGGATCATCATGATCTAATCCAACCAGAAACCAAACATCCTATCTGGGCCAGAAGGATACCGGTAAAGCAACCAAAATAGGTAGTGTTGAAATCAATGACAAAATATCAATGCAACACATAATCAATTCCTCCAAATGGCCAAAAATCTCCCCCTTTGGCATTGATGCCAACACTAGATGTGAAAAACATCCAAGTGTCAAGAAATGGCAAACAAATCTCCCAGTCAAAAATATAGAAATGAAGTTCTGATCCATACTCTCCCTATAGATGATATCACAATTAAGTTCTACAAATTTATTCCCCCTAATGTATATATCCCTTAAGTTTTTCACATGAATATCTTTCCCCCTTGGACATCAATGCTAGAAATCTGATAAAAATATCAAGGCAAAAACAAAAACCATTGAACCACAAAACTAACTACTCCTCGTGAGTACTAGCATCCCCACATCAATCCGAAATGAATAATATCTCTGATAATGCATATCAGACTGATGCCAAATAGCATCAATCAGTTTTCTACCGGAGGGGCAGAAACCCCTAATTTGTCTTTGAGGTACTCAAATGATTCTTTAGGCAAAGGTTTAGTGAAGACGTCTACAATCTTCTCTTTAGTGTTCACATAAACTAGTCTAAATTATTTCTTCCAACTTCTCCTTCAAAAATTTATACTTGATAGATATGTGCTTTGTCTTAGAGTGAAATATCGGATTCTTTGATATCTCTATAGTAGCAGAGTTATCACAGTGAATAACTATCGGTCCAGTGCAATGCACTTTTATGTCCTTCAATATTTGCTCCATCCATAGAACTTGTGTACAATTAGTAGCAACAACAACATACTCAGCTTCAACAGTAGATAAAGAAGTACATGATTGTTTCTTGCTGATACATGAAATAAGTTTCTTTCCAAGAAAGAAAGCTCCACCAAGAGTACTTTTCCGGTCATCAACATCACCTGCCCAATCTGCATTTGTATATGCACATAAAGTCATCATCCTTAGAGTACCACAAACCATATTCAGATGTACCTTGCAAGTATATAAAAATTCTTTTCATTGCACTCTCATGATTTTCTCTAGGATCACTTTGATATCTAAATGCAATGCGAACAACATTCATTATATCTGGTCTAGTTTGAGTCAAATATAGCAGACCTCCAATCATAGACTTGTATCTTGTAGGATTTAGCGGTGCAGATTCATCTTTCCTTATCAATTTCTCATTGGTAACCATAGGAGTACTAACCGGTTTAGAGTCTTCCATACCAAATTTCTTCAACAATTCCCTAGCATACCTAGTTTTAAAGATGAAAATACCTTTATGTCTGAGTAATCTGCAAACCTAAGAAAAATTCATTTCCCCAATCATAGACATTTCAAATTCTTTCTCCATATTGTTAGAAAATTCCATGCACAACTTATCTTCACCTCCAAAAATGACGTCATCAACAAAAACCTCAATAATCAATATATCATCATCAGTGACTTTATAATATAGATTACTGTCAGCATTACCTTTAGTGAAACCAAGCTTCAAAAGATATTTATCTAACCTTGCATACCAAGCTCTAGGTGCCTGTTTCAATCCATATAAGGCTTTCTTTAACCTGCAAACCATGTTTTTATCATCTGAAAGTGAAATACCATCAGGTTTCTCAATATAAACTTCCTCATCAAGATCCCCATTCAGAAAGGCACACTTAACATCCATCTGATAAACCTTGTAGTTTTAATGTGTAGCATAGGCAAGAAATAATCTTACAGCTCCAATCCTGGCTACAGGTGCAAAAGTTTCACCATAATCAATTCCTTCCTTTTGAGAATATCCTTTACAAACCAATCTAGCTTTATTCCTCACAACTTGTCCATCTTCATTTAGTTTATTCCTAAAAACTTATTTAGTTCCAATAAAATTCTTATTTTTAGGTCGGGGAACTAAAATCCATTTGTTATTCTTCTCTATTTGATCTAATTCTTCTTCCATAGCTTTCATCCAACATTCATCTTTACATGCTTCAATTACTGATACCGGTTCAATTTGAGAAATTAAACATACCTCATTAGTTGACAATCTTCTTCTTGTCATAACTCCATTGTTCTCATCCCCAATAATCTGATCTTCTGAATGATTCAACCTTACATATCTAGGAGTCTTTTGACTCTCTATTCCTCTTTCTGGTTCTTCAGTTACTGTTGAATTTTCTGATACTATCGGAGTAACTGGTTCAACATTTTGTTTCAGTAAAGGTGTTACTGGTTCAGTTATGATCATTTCCACTGCCGGTTCTTTCTCATAAACTCTAATTTGACTTCTATTCATCTCATCCACCTTGACATTAGCACTCTCCACAATTCTCTGCAATCTTTTGTTATAACATCTATATGCTTTTTTTTCATTAGAATAACCAAGAAATATTCCTTCATCACATCTAGGATCAAACTTGCCAATGAAATCATCTCTCCCGATATAACATTTACTACCAAAGATTCTGAAGTACTTAATTGTAGGTGTATTGCCAAACTATAATCCATAAGGTGTCTTACCAGTTTCTCCTTTGATATGTACTCCGTTGAATTTATAAACCATTGTACTCACTGCTTCTCTCCAGTAGATATGAGGTAGATTAGCTTCCATCATCTTGGTTCTAGCAGTATCCAAGATAGTTTTGTTCATTCTTTTCAAACTCGATTCTGCTAAGGTGTCCGGGGAGCAGAAAATTGTCTCCTTATGCCATTCTTCTCACAAAAGTTATTAAACTCACCGGATGTGAATTCTCCACCGTGATCTGACCTTAAACACTTAATCTTCAATCTTGTCTTAGTTTCAACTTTAGCTTTAAATATTTTTAACTTTTCAAAAGCCTCAGATTTCTTCCTTAAAAAAGTAACCCACATCATTCTAGAATAATCATCAATGATTAGCATAAAATATCTATCACCTTGAAAAATTTTAATTCTAACAAGGCCACACAAATCAGTATGAATAAGATCAAAAAAATCATTAGATTTGTCTTGTATACTCCTAAAAGAGGTTCTAACATGTTTTCCCATTTGAAATTATTTACATATCGAATTATAGGGCTTGATAATCTTAGGTATATCTCTAATTGCCTTAGTTGAACTGATATTAACCATGCAATCAAAATTCACATGACATAGCCTTTTATGCCATAGCCAACTCTCATCAATTTGTGCAATCAAACATGTCTTCTCACCAGAATTCAAATGAAATAGATTACCTTTTGTCTGAGTACCGGTTGCAATCTCCAAACCAGATCTATTAATGATTTTGCATTTTCCATCCTTGAATTGTAATTGAAATCCCTTATCCACCAATCGTCCTACACTCAAAATATTATGCCTTAAACCTTCAACATAATAAACATTATCAGTATTGTGCTTATAATCTAATGATATAGTTCCTTTTCCTTTGATCATACATGCTTTGTCATCTCCAAATCTAACCAGACCGCCATCAAATTCTTGCAAAGATAGAAACTTCCTTTTATCTCCAGTCATATGATGTGAACATCCACTGTCAATTACCCATTCATCCTTATCTTCAATTTTAGTAGCCAGGGCCTTCTCCTCAGGTACATTCTCTTCCAGTGTCGGAACATCTTCTTTGATAGCCAAGAACGCCCATTCCTTTCCATTGCCAAAACCATTAGCAGAGTCTTGTCCCGGTTCATCATCAAAATCAGTCACACCTTCCTCATTTGCAATGTAGCATGATTTATCTTTGTTTTTCCTATACTTATACTTGTTCTGATATCCAAGGTTAGGCTTGAAAGATCTTCTAGCTCTCTCTTCAAATCTTCAATTCCTTTCAGGACATCTAGATGCAAAATGACCTATCTTATTACATGCAAAACATTTAAAAGGTGTTTTTCCTTCATACTTACTTCCTATCGGTCCTTTAGGTACTCTTCTAGCAAATAGGGCTTCATGTTGCTCAAATTCTTCATCTTCTCTTTTCATATCATCCAATTCCTTTGCATAAAAATATTTCCAATCTTGCTTGCCAGTTGATGATGTAAATGCATGAAAAACAGGTTCATACTTCACAATTCCAGAAGGTCCAAATTCTTGAAGCTCAAAAGTAGATAATTTCCCAACCAAGGTATCCCGGTTGACAAAAGTATTAGCCATTGTTCTCAATTCATTAATTGCAGTAGCCTTCATCTTATAAGTCGATGGTAAAGCTCTCAGAACTTTAGAAACTATTTCATCTTCATTCAGAGTTCCACCACAACATCGAATTCCCATGACAATTTCATTTACCCTTTCCATGAATGCAGTAATCCTTTCATCTTCTTCCATCTTCATATTTTCATATCTCACCTGGTAACCATCAAGTTTAGCAATCTTAACAGTAGGGTCACCTTCATTAAGAGTCTCCAACTTGTCCCATATAACCTTTGTTGATGATTTGTCAGTTAATCCCATTATTTTCTTATCAAAAAGTGCACATAAGAGGGCTTCTCTTGCTCTACAATCATTCTCAATCTCCTTATCCAATTTTTCTGGAGGAGGATTTCTAGATGCTAGATTAAAAGGGGTTACCCCATTCCCTGTGATTTCCCAAATTTCCTTGCCAATAAATCTTAGATGAGTCTCCATTCGTATCTTCCATACTCTGTAATTTGTTCCGTCAAGCCTAGGAATATCTCTCCGAAAGATAGCAACAGATGGACTAGATGAACTTGAACTATTAGACGCCATAGGATCTTCCTCAAGCGGTTAAGCTTCTGCAGAGAGGACTAGAGCTCTGATACCAATTGTTAGACAATTCAAATAACCAGAAGACAACTGAGAAGGGGGGGGGGGTGAAACAGTTGTCACTAGATTACCGAAACCTTAAGCAATTAAAACTTTAATACCGGAACCCAAAAGATCAATACCAAAATGCATAAACCAATTACCGAAATAGTAGGTATACCAATTAAGCACAAGAAACAATTAGAGAATAAATACCACCCACATGACACCAAGATTTGTACGTGGAAAACCCAATAAAGGGAAAAACCATAGTGGGAACCCTACCCACAGTCAGATAATACTTTTGCAGTAAGTATGTGATTACAAATGAGGGGCCTATACTTGCAGGAAGGCCAACAGCCTAGAGCACACTACTCATTACAAAATGAGTCTCACTGACTACATAAAAATCCATACTACAATCTGGAAGAGAGAATGTGTTGTCCATTTGATGGAACTGATTATTTGTTGCATTGATGTTTTGTCATTGATGTCAACACTAGTTGTTGGGATGCTTTACTGACACCCTTCTGGTCTCGGTAGGTTCATTGGTTTCTGGTTAACTTGGATCCGACATGATCTGGTAGGCTTCAGTATAGTCTAGTGATGGCATTGGCTTGTTCATGATACTTTTACTCATATTTGGTCAGTTGGTTTTGGTTTGGAGATCGGATGCTATCCTGCTTGCTTAGAAGATTGATTTCTGGTTTCGGCGAGGGTTTCACTGACAAAGCTTTTGATAGAGATCTTTGATGAATTGCATAAGCGGTGTTGGTGCAACTTCTGGTGGAGTTTTAGGATGTTGTTGGTGATCATGTTCGAGAATTGATGGTTGAAGATTATTGTTGTAGCATGTGGACCTATACTGGGTCCCGGTTGATCTAGGTTATGTAACAACTTTAATGTAACATGTGGATAGGACCTATGGATGGATTTACTGGATGCCTTATGTGTTGATATTATTTGTTTGGTCTAAAGTCGACATGGTTTGTAATTATGTAATTGTCTTATTGTCTGGTGGCCGATCTGATTGTTTATGGTCAAGGGTTTTGTATAAATAGATGTAAGATCTCATTGTAGATCATCATGGTTAATGTTAGAGCTCATGGTCAAGGAATGTAATGTGCGAATAATGTAATATCATTCAGGCAGAGGAGTTCATTGATCATTGGAGATCGAATTGGGTTTATGTAAGAGGATTTAGTCCTCCAGTATTGAGCTTAACCAGAACTGTACTCGGGCATAAGAGATTCTATCTTTTGCAGTTCAACACTTCTCCGGATTGTAGTCTGGATTTCTATGTAGTCAGTGAGGCTCCTTTTGTGATGAGTAGTGTGCTCTAGGTTGTTGGCCTTCCTATAAGTGCAGGCCCCTCAATTGTAATTCACATACTTCTATAGAATTATTATCTGACTGTGTGTAGGCTTCCCACTATGGTTTTTCCCTTTACCGGGTTTTCCACGTACAAATATTGGTGTTATGGGGATGGCTTTTATTCTGTGATTATTGTTTCTGCTTAATTGGTTTAACCGCTATTTTGTTATTAATGTTTTGGGTTTCGGTATTAAAGTTTAAATTGCTAATGGTTCCTATAATCTGTGACAACTGATTCAACGCCCCCCCCCCCCCCCCCCCCCTCTCAGTTGTCTTTCGGTTATTTGAACTGTCTAACAATTGGTATCAGAGCATTGGTCCTCTCTGTAGAAATATTAATCGCTTGAGGAAGATCCTATGGTGACTAACAGTTCAAGTTCATCTAGTTCTTTTGGAACTATCTTTCAAAGGGATGTTCCAAGGCTTGGTGGAACAAATTACACAGTATGGAAGATTTGGATGGAGACTCATCTGAGATGTCTTGGCAAGGAGATTTGGGAGATCACACAGAATGGTGTCACACCCTATAATCCGGGATCTGGCAATCCTCCTCCAACAAATCTAGACAAGGAGCTTGAGAATGATTGTAGAGCAAGAGAAGCCCTCTTGTGTGCACTTTCTGATCAACAAATAATGGGATTAACCGACAAATCATCTGGAAAGGCTATATGGGATAAGTTGGAGACTCTTAATGAAGGTGACCCTATAGTGAAAACTGCTAAACTTGATGGTTATCGGGTGAGATATGAAAACCTGAAGATGGAAGAAGATGAAAGGATTACTACATTCATGGACAGGGTAAATGAGATTGGTATGGGAATTCAATGTTGTGGTGGAACTCTGAGAGAAGATGAAATTGTTTCTAAAGTCGTGAGAGCCTTGCCACTAGCTTACAAAATGAAATTGTTTCTAAAGTCTTGAGAGCCCTATCACTAGCTTACAAAATGAAGGCTACTGCTATTAATGAGTTGAGAATAATGGCTAATACATTTGTCAACTGAGATACTTTGGTTGGGAAACTATCTGCTTTTGAGCTTGAGGAATTTGGACCTTCTGGAGCTGTGAAGACTGAACCTGCTTTTCATGCATCTACATCTACAACTGGTAAGCAAGACTAGAAAGATTTATATGCAAAGGAATTAGAATATATGAAGAGAGAAGATGATGAGTTTGAGCAACTTGAAGCACTATTTGCTAAAAGAGTACCTAAAGGACCGATAGGAAGTAAGTATGAAGGAAAAACACCTTTTAAATGTTTTGCATGTAATAAGATTGGTCATTTTGCATCTAGATGTCCTGAAAGGAATTCAAGATTTGAAGAAAGAGTTAGAAGATCATTTAAGCCTAAGCCTAGATATCAGAACAAGTATAAATACAAGAAAAACAAAGACAAATCGTGCTACATAGTGGATGAGGAAGGCATTACTGATTCAGATGATGAACCGGCAGAAGACTTTGCTAGTGGATCTGACAATGGGAAGGAATGGGTGTTCCTGGCTATCAAGGAAGATGATCCGACACTGGAAGAAAATGTACCTAAAGAGAAGGCACTTGTTGCTAAAATTGAAGACAAGCATGAATGGGTAATTGACAGTGGTTGTTCACATTATATGACCGGCGATAAAGGGAAATTTCTGTCTTTGCAAGAATTTGATGGTGGTCTAGTTAGATTTGGAGATGACAAGCATGTATGCTCAAAGGAAAAGGAACTATATCACTGGATGGTAAGAACAATACTAACAATGTTTATTATGTTGAAGGTTTGAGGCATAATCTTTTGAGTGTAGGACAATTGGTAGACAAGGGATTTCAATTACAGTTCAAGGATGGAAAATGCAAAATCATTAACAGATCTGGCTTGGAGATTGCAACTGGTACACAAACAAAAGGTAATATATTTCACTTAAACTTCGGTGAGAAGACATGTTTGATTACACAGATTGATGAGAGTTGGCTATGGTATAAAAGGCCGTGTCATGTGAATTTTGATTGCATTATGAAGATCGGTTCAACTAAGGCAATTAGGGATATACCTAAGATTATGAAGCCCTATAATTCGGTATGTAAAGAATGTCAAAAGGGAAACCGGTAAGACGGTAAGACACCTTATGAATTATGGTTTGGCAATACACCTACAGTTAACTATTTTAGAATTTTTGGTAGTAAATGTTATATCAGGAGAGCTGATATTATTGAGAAATTTGATCCTAGATGTGATGAAGGCATATTTCTTGGTTATTCTAATGAAAGCAAAGCATATAGATGTTATAACAAGAGATTGCAGAGAATTGTGGAGAGTGCTAATGTCAAAGTAGATGAGTTGAACAAAAGTCAAATCAGAGTTTATGAAAAGGAACCAGCAATAGAAATGATTATATCTAAACCGACAACACCTTTACCGGAACAAAGAGTGGAACCAGTTACTCCGACAATATTAGAGAATTCTACAATAACTGAAGAATAGGGAAGAGGAACAGAAAGTCAGAAGACTCCTAAGTATGTGAGATTGAATCATTGGGGATAAGAGCAATGGAGTGATGACAAGAAGAAGACTGGCAACTAATTAGGTATGTTTAATTTCACAAGTTGAACTGGTATCAGTAATTGACGCATGTAAAGATGAATATTGGTTGAAAGCTATGAAAGAAGAATTAGATCAGATTGAGAAAAATAACACATGGACCTTGGTTCCCTGGCCTAAAAAATAAAAATGTTATTGGAACTAAATGGGTTTTTAGGAATAAATTGAATGAGGATGGTCAAGTTATAAGGAATAAGGCTAGATTGGTTTGTAAAGGATATTATCAGAAGGAAGGAAATGATTATGGAGAGAAGTTTGCACCTGTAGCTAGGATTGAAGCTGTAAGATTATTTCTTGTCTGTGCTGCTGATAAAATCTACAAGGTTTATCAGATGGATGTTAAATGTGCATTTTTGAATGGGGATCTTGATGAGGAAGTTTATATTGAGCAACTTGATGGTTTTTCACTATCAGATAATACATATATGTTTTGCAGGTTAAGGAAAGCTTTATATGGATTGAAACAAGCACCTAGAGCTTGGTATGCAAGGCTAGATAAATATCTTTTGAAGCTTGGTTTTACTAAGGGCAGTGCTAACAACTATATTATAAAATCACTAATGATGACATTATTTTTGGAGGTGAAGATAAGTTATGCATAGAATTTTCTAAGAATATGGAGAAAGAATTTGAGATGTCTATGATTTGTGAGATGAAATTTTTCTTAGGTTTGAAGATTACTCAGATTGACAAAGGTATTTTCATCTGTCAAACTAAATATGCTAAGGAATTGTTGAAGAAATTTGGTATGGGAGATTCTAAACCAGTAAGTACTCCTATGGTTACAAGTGAGAAATTGACAAGAAAAGAAGTTTCTGCACCGGTAAATCCTACAAGATATAAATATATGACTGGAGGTCTGCTTTATTTGACTCAAACTAGGCCTAACATTATGAATGTTGTTTGTATTGTTTCAAGATTTTAGAGTGATCTTAGAGAAAACCAAGAGATGGCGGTGAAAAGGATTTTTAGATACTTGCAAGGTACATCAGAATATGGCTTGTGGTACCCTAAGGATGATAACTTTACTTTATGTGCATATACAGATGTTGATTGGGCTGGAGATGTTGATGACCAGAAAAGTACTTTCGGTGGAGCTTTCTTTCTTGGAAAGAAGCTGGTTTCATGGATCAGCAAGAAACAATCATGTACTTCTTTATCCACTGCTGAAGCTGAGTATGTTGATGTTGCTACTAACTGTACACAAGTTTTATGGATGAAGCAAATGTTGAAGGATATAAAGGTGGATTGTGATGCACCGGTAGTTATTCACCGTGATAACTCTGTTGCTATTGATATATCAAAGAATCTAGTATTTCATTCTAAAACAAAACACATATCTATCAAGTATAACTTTTTGAAGGAGAAGGTGGAAGCAAATGAAGTCAGACTGGTTTATGTGAACACTAAAGAGTAGATTGCAAATATTTTAACTAAACCTTTATCCAAGGAATCATTTGAGTACCTGAGAGACAAATTGGGAGTTTATGCCCCTCTGGTAGAGACTTGATTGATGTGGTTTGGCATCAGTCCGACATGCACTATCAGAGATGCTATTCATTCTGACACTGATGTGGGATGCTACTGCTAAGGGGAGTAGTCAGCTTTGTGATTCAGAGGTTTATGTTTTTTTTATATATTTATGTCAGATTCTGGCATTGATGTCAAAGGGGGAGTGATATTGATGTGAAAAAGAAAAATAAAGGGGGAGAGATATTGATATTCAGAGCTATATGTGGGAGTTTTTTTGGCTATCTTCCATTGGGGGAGACTTGTTTGGGATTTATTGGTACATAGATGTTTTTCACATCTAGTGTTGCCATCAATGCCAAAGGGGGAGATTGTTGGCCATTTGATGGCATTGATTATGTATTGCATTGATTTTTTGTCATTGATATCAACACTAGCTGTTGAGATGCTTTACTGGCACCCTTATGGTCCCGATAGGTTGAGTGGTTTCTGATTAACTTAGATCTGGCATGATCTGGTATGCTCTGGTATAGTCTGATGATGGCACTAGCTTTCTCATGATACTTATACTCATATTTGGTTAGTTGGTTTTCGTCTGGAGATTGGATGCTATCCTGCTTGCTTAGAAGATTGATTTTTAGTTCTAGCGAGGGTTTCACCGATAGAGCTTTTGATAGAGATCTTTGATGAATTGCATAAGTGGTGTTGGTGTAGCTTCTGGTGGAGTTCCAGGATGTTGTTGGTGACCATGTTCGAGAATTGACGGTTGAAGATCATTGTTGTAGCATGTGGACCTATATTGGGTCCCGGTTGATCTAGGTTATGGACTGACTTTAATGTAACTTGTGGATAGGACCTATGGATGTATATCCAGGATGTCTTATTTGTTGATATTATTTGTTTGGTCTAAAGTTGACATGGTTTGTAATTATGTAATCGACTTATTGTTTGGTGGTCGACCTGATTGTTTATGGTCGAGGGTTTTGTATAAATAGATGTAAGATCTAATTTTAGATCATCATGGTTAATGTTAGAGGTCATGGTCAAGGAATGTAATGTGTGAATAATATAATATCATTCAGGCAGAGGAGTTGGTTGATTATTGGAGATCGAATTGGGTTTATGTAAGAGGATTTAGTCATCTGGTATTGAGCTTAACCGAAACTGTACTCAGGCATAAGAGATGCTATCTTTTGCAGTTCAACACTTCTCCATCTTGTAGTCTGGATTTCTATGTAGTCAGTGAGGCTCCTTTTGTGATGAGCAGTGCACTCTAGGATGTTGGCCTTCCTGAAAGTGTTGGCCCCTCAATTGTAATTCACATACTTATTGCAGAAGTATTATCTGACTGTGGGTAGGCTTCCCACCGTGGTTTTTCTCTTTATCGAGTTTTCCACGTGCAAATATTGGTGTTATGTGGATGGCTTTTATTCTGTGATTATTGTTTATACTTAATTGGTTTAACCACTATTCCGATATTAATGTTTTGGGTTCCGGTATTAAAGTTTAAATTGCTAATGCTTCCTGTAATCTTTGACAACCGATTCACCCCCCCCCCCCCTCTCAATTGTCTTTCGGTTATTTGAGCTGTCTAATAGAATGAACTACAATGATAGCATCTCCTATTCCTGAATATAGTTCTGATTAAGCTCAATACCAGAGGACTAAATCCTCTTACATAAACCCAACTTGATCACCAATGATCGACCAAATCCTCTGCATGAATTATTATTACATTATCCGCTCGCATACATTTGTTTCATATCCCATCCATATGATCTACAATGAGATCTTACATCATATATATACAAACCCTCGACCACAAACAATAAGGTCAGCCACCAGACAATAAACCAATTACATAATTACAAAACATGTCAGCTTGAGACCAAACAAATAATATCCAACCCATAAGAGATCCCGGAAACACATTGAGAAGTCCAATCAACAAATTACATTAAGCCAGTCCATAACCTAGATAATACCGGACCCAATTTAGGTCCACACACGCTAAAGCAATGATCCCAATCAGCCAAGTCTCGAACACGATCACCATCAGCATCCTGAATCTCTACTAGAAGCCGCACCAACACCACTTATGCATAACATTAAAGGTCGTCATCAAAGCTCTACTGGTGAAACCCTCACCAGATCAACAAACTAAGCTTACCAACATACAGGATAGCATCCGATCACCAAATCAAAACCAACTGACTGAATATGAATCTGAGTAGCATGAATAGAAGATCTAAGCCAATTCCATAAGCCAAAACATACCGGAGCATACTAGAGCATATCGGATCATCATGATCTAATCCAACTAGAAACCAAACATCCTACCGGGACTAGAAGGATACCGATAAAGCAGCCAAAATAGCTAGTGTTGACATCAATGACAAAACATCAATGCAACACATAATCAATTCCTCCAAATGGCCAACACCATGGGCCCCTCGTGGCCTACATATGCCCTTCCTCTGACCTTCCAACTAACGCTTTTGCTCCATTTTCCTACTCCTTGGTCTATTCCTTCACCATATTCTTCATTTCACTCTCCTTTTTGTTTTTCCCCACTTTTCATTCCTTTCAAGAATTTCCCCGCAAAATTCAAAAAAATTCGACAAAACCCTCGAGGGGGCATCCCTTATCCACATCCTGTCTACAACACTTCATTTTCCTTGCTAGGGCTTCTACTTCTTTTACCTATTGCCAACTTATTGCCACCATGTAAAAGAGGGGCAAAATGTACGCAGCTAAAATTAATTAAATTAATTTTTAATTAATTATCTCTCCTTGCATAATTAATTTTATTAGTTATGTTAGCCCTTTATTATTCTCGAAATTAATTAAATATAATTTAATTAATCTGGTCTTCCCAACCATATAATTAATTTATCAAATAATTATATAATCCCTCATTCCTCTAAAATTTGATTTAATTCCCAACCTTAGCCAAATAATTCAATATTTATGTTAATCCCAGTTAGTTAATTAATTTACAATTAATTAGCTAATATCTTGTTTTTAACAAATCCTCCTATTAACCACACCCATCAAGCTAATTAGTAAAAGCCTATTCTTCATCATCATTTTCCTCAATTTAAAATTTCCTCCTCTTCCTCTCTCCACATGTCACATCCTCCATCTTTTCTCACTTGAACTCTAATCCCTCATTATCTTATATAATCACCCCTCACTAATCATTTACACATTCCTAATCTCCAAGATTAGGAATAAGTCAACTATATGTCATAAATGACATCTCCACTTCTTCACACAACTTTAAATGCCATCCACTTTTGTCTACCCAAGGAATTTTAAATTCCTTTTATTCTCCCCATTCTTCCCAAGGAATTTTTAATTCCTTATTCCTCTTCCATGTGTACTTTGTCCATATTCCCCATGTCCTTGTGGAGTGTGGAGACAAAGAAAGCCTTTATGACAAAATCTCTTGAGACGCCACTTGTCCCATCCAAGCCACCTCATCCTTTCACACTCAATCCTAGCCCTTCATCAAATCTCAATCTCAACCATCCATTTCAAATTCAAAAATCTATAAATTGGAGTCTTCTCCCTTCACAAATAATCCACTTCATCTACACTCTTATGCTACTCATTTTACCATCAAATCCATCATTCATAACACCATTATGCCAAATTTCCTCCACAAATCTATTATCATTTGAACAAATTATCCCTTACATCCATCCAAGCTTTTGTTGTGTTATTGGAGAGCATCCACATACAATATTACATGAGAAAATCAAATGATAAGTGGTGAATCAATTTCAAGCTCAAACCCTGAGGTATGAAGGTATATGTTTATGTTTTGCAATTGGTTTAATGTTTTACATGTTTAGATTGCATCTTACTTTTCATAGCCTTCAAACATAACAACTCAAAAAATCTTCAAAGTCTCTTACAAAATGCTCTATCATATCATTTATTCTCATAAAATATTCAAATTCTCTTACAAAATTCTCTCTCATATCATTTATTTGTAAACCTCTAAGATAAGTGCCCAAGATGCCATGTGTCATCTCCATAGTCTCTGCATGTATGTAAACTAAAACTGAGAACATGCACAAGTCCAAACTAACCTATAAAGTAATCTACCAACATGAAACAACATGCAAGGTGTCCAAATCCATATTTTATGTAAATAATAAGTCACCTAAGTGACATGCATGGTGTGCCACTAGATAAAAAAATGCTAACTTCCAATTTGCAACTCCTCTTGTCTCTTAGTCACACTCAGTGAGTGTCATAGTCTTGACAAGGCAACTTTCCAAACTTGGCCAAGAGTTATCTCAACAACCAAGGACACATGCCACCAAAGCACACCTTTGAGAGGTTTTACAAAATATTCTCTCCAAATGAGTGCCCTAGTGACAAGTGGCTCAATTTCATGCTCTACACTTTGCATGCATAATATCAACTCACAATCGGGTCCCACAAAGTGACATAGTAACTTAGAAACTTAACTCTTAGGATACAATAAATAAAATACTCAACATGGGATTAATGAATTAATTAAATAATGTTGGGACTCCCAAAGGTTGAGACACCTTAGTCCCAACAATATAACAATAAATAAAGGTGAAGCAATAAAAAATCCATGTATTTTACAACTATTATGAATTCCAACACAACATTGGGAGGAAATATCAGTGGACTACATTATAGGGCCGTAAAAGTCAAATAATTATGATATAATTTTGGTTGTTGTGGGAAGAATCACTAAGTACACATAATTTTGTGGACTCTCATACATTTCATGCTAGTTCATAGCCAAAGGATTCACAAAAAATATACAAAAACTTCATGGAATTTCTAAAATCATAGTGAGTGATCGTGACCCTATATTCACTAGCATATTTTGGACAAACTTATTTATAGAATGGGGTGCAAAACAAGCACATAGCTCCTCTTATCATCCACAATCAATTCACCATACATAAATTGTCAATAAATATTTGGAAGGATATTTAAGTTGTTTTGCCTCTAACAAAAAAGCATAATGGTCCAAATGGCTACCGCTAGTAGAGTGGTGGTACAACACATCATTTCACACATCCACTAAAATGACTCCTTTTGAGGCTCTTTATGAATACCTCCTAGCATTTATTACCTCCCATTCTTAAGCTCATGCAATAGAGGACCATATTCAACACCAAAAAGAAATACTATAAATCCTTAAGGATAATTTAATAATGGCTCAAAATCGAATAAAAAAGGCATATCAACGTCATCGTGAGAGACATTTTTAAGATGGAGATTGGGTATTTCTTTGATTATAACCTCATAAACAAATTTCCTTTAAAAAACATAAGAACTTTAACCTTGCAATTAAATTTTATGGTCCCTGTAAGGTTCTTTGTCAAATAGGAAGTGTAGCCTATAAGTTAGAACTTCCACCCTCTTCCAAAATTCATCCTATCTTACAAGTATCTTGTTTAAAGAAAGTAATAGGTAACAATACACCAATTTACTTACAATTGCCAAAGTTAGATGAAGAAGACAAGTTTATTTTTGAACTTGAGGAAAATATTGAGAAAAGAGTGAAACAGTTTCAAAATAAAGCTACCTTTTGAATTCCTAATCAACTGCAAGAATATGCCAAATGAAAATGTAACATAAGAAGATGAACAATTTATACTAAAGCATCCATAATTATCAAGCATGGAGGACAATGATTTTTTGAAGGAGAGGAACATGTTACGTCCCTAATATTCTATCTAGTGTTATTGCCCAAATATCATATATACCTAGAAGTATATATTATATATTTGCAAGTATAATAAATTTGACACTTGTAGAATGCTTAACCTTAACAGCAGTATTAGTCAGTACCTCAAATACCCTTGATTAGGATGTAGGGGTATGTCCCTACATAGTCAAGCCTATAAATAAGGTGGAGATGTTTCTCCAAAATCATATCATCAAATATTGAATCCATACATTATTATATGATTATTGGAGGCCACCCCCTTAAACTAGTCTGTTATTTTATAGAATTTTGTAATTATTTACAATAAATGCCATAACATGAAAACTTAGCTCATCTTATAATGATTGGTCAAACCATTAAAGTTTTGGGGCAACCTAACATGCCTTCACAATAATTTTGAATTATGAGGAAGAAGATACAAAGCCACAAAGACCTTGTAAGGGCACTCTTTCTCCTAGAGTTAATTAAGTAGTTGTAGTGAAATTAATGCAATGATTAATACTAACATAGTTGGTAACATATAATGTTATCCAAAAGAGATGTATAAAACAATGAATACTATACATGTGATACTTTATAAGAATTCTAAAGGAAATAGCTAACATGCTAAATTGAATAACACATCCAAATAGATTTATCAAAATTTTGTATCTCCTCATCAGATAGATTTTTCAATTTTTCCCGTAGCCAAAAGGATTTAAATTCATGTTATCACCAAATTATATTCTCAATCTCTTTTATCACCAAGGATTTCTAATACTTATCTTAATCTTGAGCACTTGGAATAGTTATTCTCACTCTAAGAATATTTTAGCGGTCTTGGGTTCCTTATGGCTATAACACCCATGGAGGAAATGGGTTCTCTCATAACCCAACCTGCCTTCACAACTTAAATAATACAACACTGGACACTCATAGGTGTATGTTGTATCTCGAGTTGGACACACATTGTGTGCCCTTTCTCCTAATGCATCATAGACGGCCAAGGAACCACCTTCTTATTCTTCCATGAGTGATCTCCATGCACTTCCAAGTCTCACATAAATGACTTATATAACCTTTTAAGGGGTAGTTTCCAAAGCATCACACCCTTTTGAAAAGGTCACCTTTAATTATCCTTTAATAAATATTTTTATTTCTCTCTTTAAGAGAGTTTTTCATAAACATTCTTTATTATTCTTTCTCTAAACCAAAGGATTAAAATGTCCTTTATTTTTATCTCCCTTTTTAATTCTAAAAGGATTATTTCATAACTTTATCTTCTCTTGAAGAAAAAGTCACATAACAGACCATGTCCTTCCTATTCACATTATAGATGATAAGCCATTGGCTACAACTAAGGTAGCACAATTTCTAAATTTAAAACAACAATGTAACATTTCATTTTTTAGTAGGGAATTTTACCAAGTTGAAATTACCTCTACCCCTTCTCTTTCTGTCGATGTTGAGCTCATTATTGACCATGACCTTGTGTCTCTTGGATTGATTGATGCCCTTAGGTTGAATTATGTGGGTTCTATTAATTCTCAGTTCAAGAGGGATACACTTATTTGTAGGATGGTTGATTCTCTCACCCTTATGGTAGTTGGCATGGATGAAGATTCCTCTATTTGTAGAAAAAATGATATTTCATCAACTATTGGCAACTATTCTTTCCCACATGTATTGGTTTGATATTTTTGAATGGGTTTGGGGAAGCTCATCCCTCCCTCGATGGTATTTGGTCTTAAGTGACTTCCAAGTCTTTTACAAATGTTATCCTTTCTAGTGATTCCTCATTTGCCCCTCTTATGGGTAAGACTCTTCACTTGGATGTTGTTGGCTCTCCAATAAAGGGTGTTGTGGATGTTGTGCCTTTGAATCCCCATGCAATGTTTGAGAACTTGATGGTCTTTTCCTTCCTCTGTTGAGGTACTGGGAGACGATTCTTTGTATAATGAGAAGTATTTCTTTGAAATGAGTGATTTGTAGATTTGAGAACTTGTGGCTTCAAATCCTAGCTCTAAATCAGTGGATCGCAATTTGTGGCATCCCCTCCTGGATGGGAAAAATTAAAATTTACTCCTATTCAAGGGGTTTCCTTGTAGTGTTTTTTCAATTTGATCTCTAGTTAAGATGTTATAGTGGAAGGGTGCTCCTAGGTTTAGGTCCATCATTCCTTCTTACTAAAGCTCTAGTACCCCACTTTTAACGCTCTACCTCTATGTTGGTATGGATCTATCTCTCAAACCTCCCTCTCCATTTTTAGTATGATTTTATGTTATGCCCCTAACACCATAGTGTGTATTGTGTTATGAGTCGTTGGCTTGCAGCTATCTTAACTCTTAAATAAGCTACATAATAATTATTATTTAGGTCATCCTAGGAATTATATTTAAGTATCTAAGTCGGCCTAGGTGGTATCCAAGGCATATATACGGTATACATAAGAGGTATAGGTTAGTTATTATCATTATATGGTGAATTGTGTTCTCATTGAAGTTATTTGAAGGTTTGCCCCCTTGAAGTGGCTTATTACTTTCAACTTTTACAAATAATTTGCAGCATATTTCATATTATCTTCCTCATTTGTGCAAGTTATTTCATTACAAGTGGTGTCAGAGCATGATCTTGGCATCATGAAGGCAAGTCATTTTCTTCAATTTTGGAAGTCATTTTTGAAGTTGCATATCTTTCAATTTTGGACAATTTTTTTTATGATTTTTAAAGGGTTTTTTAAGAACATATTGAAGCATATTCAGTCCAATTTTTAGAGGAATTAGAATAGAATTCAATGAATTATTGCAAAGTTAGTTTTTCTACACAAAATTTTTGTGAAGTACATATCTCTTAGATATGAGTGAATTTATTCACAATTTTTAAAAGGTTTTTATAGAGATTGTTGAAGTGTCTATAGTTCAAATTTTAGAGAAATTAGAGCAGAAATAAGCGACTTATTGAAAAATTAAGCTTTTCGATAACTTAACACTCTGAAGGCTACAAATTAGCTAATTTCTTGGAGATTTTTTTGAAAAATTAATAAGCTTTGGTAAGTTATAGAAAAAATTCACATCATTTTGATTTCATTTGTGTGATTTATTGCAAAATTATATTGTTGGTACTTTTTCACAAGTAGTAAAAGAAGAAAAAGAAAAAAGAACAAGAAAACAAAAAAGAAGTAGAAGAGCAATAACAAGAACAAAGAAAGAACAAGAAGAACAACAAACAAAAAGAAGAAAAAGAAAAAAAGAGATGAAGAAGAAGAAAAAGAAAAAGCATCAAGGATAATGCTTTTGTAAAGAGGGAGCAATGTTATGCCCCTAACACTATAGTGTGTATTGTGTTATGAGTAGTCAATTTATGGCTACCTTAACTCTTAAATAAGCTACATAATCATTATTATAATCGTATATAGGTCATCCTAGAAATAATATTTAAGTATCTAAGTCGAACTAGGTGGTATCCAAGGCATAAATATGGTATATATATGAGGTATAGGTTAGTTATTATCATCATGTGGAGTATCCCCTCGAAGTGGCTTAGGAGGTTGCTCCCTTGAAGTGACAAATTATTATCAAGAATTTGCAACATATTTATTATCATATTATTCTTTGTGCAAGTTATTTGATAACATTCTAGTTATGAGGCTATTAATAATTCTTTGTGTTGATTTATCAAGGTGGACCTAATCACTTCTTGCTTCTCTCATACTATATATGCTCATGTTTTAGTGGACTTGAATTTATCCAAGTTACTTCCCGCGGAGATTGTTCTACAAGTGGCAAATTAGTCTAGGAGCCAAACTCTCAATTATGAAGGCATCCCCTTTTGATGCCAAAAGTGCTTTGCTATAGGGCATTTGGTGTTGGAATTCCCACACCACAAGGTCTCAAGATCTTCATCTTGGTGGGAAAATTCTCTATCAAAACTCCTTACTGTGGATACTCTTGTTAGAGATTCTTCTTTAGAGTCTTATAAGACTCTGTGGCATCAAGGTGGGGACCACTAAGCTAGTTGTGGCTCTATCTTTCAATATGACAATAATTTTCCCCCCTTTTGTTTGCACCTCCCTCTTGGTGGGTAATGTCGATGATCCTACTCTAGCACTACCAATGACTCTCATTCAACATTCGCTTTCTCTCGTCAAGCATCCTCATGTGACTCTGCTAATTGGGGTATCAAAGATGAATTCTTCTCCCATCTCTTAGCTTGTGGACCTAGAGAATGATTTATCTTGGACCATCGTCTAACAAAAGAATGAAATGTCTTCCTTAGTTGATTTCTCAATCCCACACCCAAACCAAGAGTGTGCAAATTGTTAAGACAAGCTATGATATTTTCTAGGGTGGTAGTTCTTTCTTAGATTTGTTTTGGCAACTTAACTAGAGATTGATGATATCCTTTTGAAGTTATAACTTGGTGTTTCTTGTTTTTCTATTTTTTGTTAATTGTTTTATTGTTTATCAATTTTTTCTATTGGCTTTTGGTTAATAGGGTTTTAGGAGCCCTTGAAAACCTATTTGCCTTTTAATCAAAAATATTATTATATTATTTTTTATTACGTAATATATCTATTTCATAGGACTATGAACATTTAAAACAGATAACCATGTCCCCATGAAAACTAAATTAATCCACTCTTTGATCTAAACACTATATCTTTGTTTAATAGAATACCCATGTCATTTTCCATTTGGTTCCACCTTGATAGGAATGTCTTAATACAAGTAACATATAATGAAGGGGCACACTATCATGCTTGGTTTGGTTTATGGCTTGATTTCTATCCATATTTGTTTCACTCATATTTACAACAATTTTCATACATTCACTTTGCCTCTCTATCCTAAATTCACCCCAATTTGCACATACTTCTATACCTTCACCCTCAACCTTTGAGATTCACTTTATTCCTACAATATTTTGGCACTACTTGAAATTGACATATTTTAATCTTAGAGGCATGGGAGATGGCCCTAAACTCAAATTATCAAATCTAAAATCAACTTTCTTGTCCCTTTTTGTTAATTGTTATAAGCCAACGATGCACATTTGTGCAACATGTAATGTCATGGTATTCAGAACTACGAGAGAATCCAAAAAATAAAGGACATCAAAGAGAATCATCAAAACAATCCTTTTGCAATCCTTTTGCATGTTTTCGTGTTGTCTTTGATATTACTTGGCATGATTAATTCAAACTACCAAGGGTTTGATCTAAAAGATGCTACTTACCTATCAAGTCAAAAAAAACTCCTAAATGGTGTCACTAGACACCACCATAACAAATTCAAATACCAAAAAGGCAAAGGCAAACAATTCTAACATTTTATGAACTCAATTCTTTATTCAGATTCACAATACTTTTTCACAATAGTTAGAATTAAATTTAGGACACTTAAATCACTATATTATTTTTTGTCATTTTAAATAATAAATTTTCACAACAGTTAGAATTAAATTTAGGACACTTAAATCATTATATTATTTTTTGTCATTTTAAATTATTATAGTTATCAAATTTGAAACCATTTATTTTCTAAAGATACTAACTTAATTCAACACATCACCAACATAATTCTATTTAATACCTTTAGATTTATATTAAATTTTTACTTTGATTTCTAAAAATCAATAAAGGAGTAGTTCCATGTCATCAAATTATATAAAACCATTTGCATGTTTCATATGTTGTCTTTGATAAACTTTAACATTATTAAGTCAACCTATCAAGGGTTTGATCTAAGAGATGCTAGTCAACTATTGAGTATATAAAAAATAAAAATAAAAAACTCCTAAATGATGTCACTAAACACCAACATAACAAATTCAAATATATTCAAATATATGTATAGTTTTTTTCTTTTATTTATAGATAAATAAATTTAGTTTACAATGATTATAAATAATATATTTATATTAATATTTTACAAATTTTATTCATGATAAGTGGACTAAAAACAATATCCATCCTTTTCTTTAAATGTAGGGTGAGAACACATAGGGTGTGGCTATCAAGCCAACTAAAATGTATGACATATAAAGAGGGTTTAGAAAGCAGAAAAAAGCTAAACGTCTCCTTTATATGCCATGCGTTTTAGTTGGCTGCTTAATGGGTTTGGGTGTAAAGGCCTAAGGCCTATAACATAGAAAAAAGGTAGTATACTAAATAAGATAAAAGTGGCAAAGCTCCTTACATTAAGGGTCTTTGAAAACACAAACTTTCATGGCATTTAAATATTCATGACTTAAATTTTTTTTAAACAATATATAATAAAAAAAGGAATTTTACTACAGAAACTTATTACAAGTTTGGTCTACCTTTTAGAAATTACTAACAAGTTTTCCTCAAAATCTATTGACAGTAACTCTCAGACATTTTTTTTTCAAATTTAAAATTTTAGGCTAACTTTTCATCTATACTTTTAGAAAGCTAAAGCATTGAACCGGTTTATAAAAAGTTCTAGGATTGTGACCTCTATTAAACAGATGAGAAACCCTGGAGCTACAACAAGATTTTTCCCACTTCAAGAAGTAAATTTCCTTCTACGACACTGCAATTTTACACCCTCAATTTAGGATTTGCTTCACATTTGCTCATTCGCATCTAAGTTCTTGAAAACACATGCTTATTAAATTATAATTTAACCCAAAAGAAATAAATCAGTTATCTAGAAACTTAATAAACTCCGTTCTTCATTTTCTCCTCTTTATTCCCCTACTAAAACCATCAATGGGACTGTAAGCCAGCTGCCCATTTCTTTATCATCATCATCTGCCGTAAATCTCCACCTAACCAGAGCTTCAAGTACAGGTTCTTGTTTGGTACAGTCAATCGCCAATCTTAGGCAATTGGTGTGGTAGAATCAGATTCCAATGTCTCAGAATCTTTAATTGCATACCCATTGGAATCAGTTTCAGATGTAGATGATGTTGCTTTTACTTGGGATTCTGATTTGTCTAGGGTTTCCTCTTCTTGAATTGTTCGGGTTGGTTTTGGTTGCAGATTTAAATTCGCCTCTTCGACAACATCCTCTTTTTGCTGTTGCTCCTGCTCCTGCTCCTCCTTTAGAATGGGAATGCCATCCACTACAGGTACGTATTTACCCTCTATGAATCCCTTAGAGTTGAGACTGCTCATAAATCGATAGGCCACCTCTTGCTTTGCTTTCAGAGAACCTTTCAACTTGGATGTCACTGTGGACAGCTTACGCTCCAGATATTTACTCTTGAGATCTTTCTTCACCAATGGAGTGAACTGACTGTCCAATGATCTTGCAGCTGCTAACCATGCCAACACTATGACTAGCAATATGCCACCAAGGTAGGGAGTAGAGTTGGCAAGAGAACCAAAGGTTAAAATCAGAAATTGCTGAATCAGTGCACCTCCAGATTTTCCAAGGGGATTGCAGACAACATCTATTGCAGCCTTGCCCTTTATCTATAAGCAGAAGATTGATACAGTAACATAAGTCATTAGACAAGGCAGAAAATTAATGGATTCTAGAGGTCAATATTTCAAATAATTGGTGCTATTGTTATCATAATACATCCTCCTGTAGAATTGTATACTCCATTGTAAGACCTCAAAAGTTAAAATGCAAATGGCAGACACAGAAAGCTCTCTAAATTTGAAGACAACTCATTTACCTTGGTATCCTCATCAAGAGGAATATAGGCCATCTCTTTGCAAGGATCAAACAAACTGTACTTCGCACTCTTGCTGAAAATATTTTGGAGAGCCCCAACATACACTGCTGCCAAAAGAGGTGTCAAACCAAATTTACCCAGTACAGGAGCAAGTGGCTCCCCACAGAGTATAAGACCAAAGAAGGCTACTCCTGTGGCAAGCAGCACAGTTGGTGTAATGGTAGCTGCTACTCCCCACCCATACTTGCGGAATATAACTCTGCTTAGCAACATCATGGAGAAGGTGGCGATTCCTGTGCATGTCGAAAAATCTCCCATGAAGGCAGAGTACTCATTTGGACTTGGAAACTGTCAGAAACACAAAATATCTTAAATCACATTGCCAAAAAATGTCCCAAAAACCAAGCAGACAATCTTTGCTTAAAAGTATTCTGAGCTCATAGCTTGATGTTGTGGTGCTCAAGTAATTAGAGATAGAGTGCTCTTCTACTGTATAAATAAGAAAGCAGAGTCCTTTGGAAGGGCAGAGCACGAGAAATTTTATGAAAAAACTTTCAGGTATTTATTTTGCATATAGATTTCAATGAAGTTTATTTAGATTTATCAGAAAAAACCAGAGTGCCAGTACAAGTAGAGCAGTTGGGCAGTGCAAGGCCATTAGTAACTAAGGACCATAAAGTAACTAAGGACCATAAAGCGTGTGAGTACAAATTTCAAGGTAGGTAGATCAACTGTCTCCACTACCTGCCATTAGAAAGAATAAAACTCTGCATGTGCATTGGAAGTTGGTATAAGAGGATTAAACAGTGGCTTCTACTCATTAGGGGATGCAAATGAAAAGGAGAAGAATGCAATGAAATTTAGCGTGTTATTGATGAATGTATCGGTAATCAGATAATTAGAATAAGGATGAGCTGGTACAGCCCCCTGTACCAAGCCCCCTGTACCGAGCTTCAACATATTCCTAAGCAAAACATTCTAGCGCACAAGCACAACGTGCAAAGACTGCACTGCATTTGCATATTCTATTCTTTTAATACAGATTACAGTTGATGTGCATAAGTGATCTCAGATGTAATCAATACAAATATTAATATATATTACCTGGGCCTTCAGCTTTGATTTCCAAGTCACTTCAACAAGGTTGATGCTAATACCATATGCAACCACAAGAGTGGCGAGATCTCTCACATATCTTGAAGTTAGCAGGAACTTGAAACTTTCCATCATTCCCATCTTTGGCTTTTCCTGTGATAAACAACAGGTTTCGTTGAGGATTCGCCCTGAAAATCATGTTTTGAGCACTGCCTCTGTAAGAAAGCAAATAGATTCAAGCATACCTTCTTTTTACGAGCTACTGCCTTGGGAAGTGTAGGATCATTCACTACATATTTATTTACCCACCAGTAAATTCCACAAATGGTAAACCCCAGAACAACCACAATACTCATCATTCCCTTCAAGGAGACTGCCCAACCATCCACACCAGGACCCAGATTCTTCCGAAGATTGGAGAAGTACTTCACAGTTCGCCCTGAGAAAATCAGAGCTATGTTGGCTCCCAGGCCAAAAAGAGGGTAAAACTGCTTTGCCTCATCTACGGTTGTAATCTGTGGTCAAATATATTAAAACAAGTCAACTTTAGACCTTAACATTTCAGTTCTATTTATTTCCATCTGCTAAATAAAGCAGGATGCTGCACACATTCTAGTCAAATCACAATTACCACAAGACAGCTTAGTTCACAATCCAAAGTAAAAATTAAAATAATTTTCTATTGACTATGAATTTAAAAGTAGACAAGATTTGCTGCTATACTAATGTATATTTGAGTTTCAGGAGCTTGGTATAGAATTTCAAAGGCTACTCATTCTAATTGCCAACACGTTTTCTTTAATTTTATATCAAGATTACTTTACTAATTTGCCAATAAGGTTTCTTTTCCATTATTAAGTAACTGTAATAACTGCAAACCAATTCAAATACTCTTCAAAGACTCAAGACCTAATTCATATTACTGTCTTATGGCCTAATAGTTATAAACTAATATAAGTACTACATGGCCATGCTATAAGCATATACCATAATATGTGAACTGCAAACTACAGTAATATGTTAACAAAGTTTCTCATCCCATCTTAAGCATCACAAGCCAATTTCTCTATTAAAAATACATTTGAAACCTGCGAACACAAATAAATCGTGCTCAGCCAAGATCAGTTATAGGGCAGCCCACCAGCAGAAAAGTTCAATTTCTAGATTAAAATTTTCCTATCTGATATCATTGTCAGGTTAAATGATAAATTTTGTCATGGAATACAGTAAGCAACTCAACAAGATTGTTGCTTGATGGAGTATATTGTGCCTATCAGTCCAATATTGTCAAATCATTCAGGAATAAGCAACTGAGCAGTAAAGTGGCCGCTCTAGTAAAACTAATCTGAACCTTCCCAGTTTTGTAGCAATCCTGCTCGTGCTGCGAAACTAAGATATGCATACCATAGCTACCAATCCATAAATACAACCACTGTAATAGTGGATCACATGTGAAGATAAATATTATACTGGTCTGTATTATTCTATTCTCTCAAAGAATGAAACTTGATACTTGGTAGTCACAGTTATGGGTACTAAACCAAAAGATCTGACCCAGTTATCTTTTGCTATCTATTTATAAACTCCCCAAAGTGCTTGCAATTGTAATGCTACAGAAAATAAAAATGAAGAAAAAACAGAGGATTGAAGACTGAAGTTGCATACCTGATTAGCAAATCCCCAAAAGAGGACCGAAACCACAACACTTCCCCAAAGTTCTGCCATAACGTAGAACAAACAGAAAGACCATATCCTTAGAATTGCAATAGGCCCCAGAAAGCTAGGACCCAGAAACTGGAGCAGTTTGTCAGCCAATGCTGTAGGATGGATTACATTGTTCAGTGGGTACAGCAAGAAGGCGAACGCCCCAAAGAAGGCAATAAAAGGAACTATGCATGCATAGAAAAGAGCCTTCTTTGACAAAACATTTGAGAGCTTTGTGTACACAACCATGAACCCAATGGCCATTGGCAAATTCACCCAAGTCTTCAGAAAAGGAATGATCTCAGCACTGCTTCCGTTGGCAGTCACCACGAGCACATCCTTGGTATCTCTCAGGATTGTGTAGTTGAAAAGAATACAGAAAAACATGAGCCCGAGAGGTATGACCTTCTTCAATGTGATTACCTCAACACCCATGAATTTCTTTGGGGCTGGAACTGCAAAACCATCACCCCCAACTGAATCAATGGCCGCAGAGGCCGAGGCTCTGCATACTTGCAGTTCTGATCTTCTTCGCTTGTAAAGCTTTCCATTCTCGGGCCTTGAAGAACCAAACAGATTCTTGCTCTCAGAAGAACCCACTAGCCCAGACTTATCATGTCTACCCACCACACTCAAAACCTCAGATTTTTGCCTGGAAAAACCAGTACTCAATCTGAAGGACACCTTACTGGCTGCCCCAAAGTTTCCATTTTTCCCCGTTGAAGGCCCATTTGCAGCGGGGATGAACCCATTGCCTATGCGCCTCACTGCAACCGCCTCCATTGCTAAGCCTATCAACAACCACTCTGCTCACTTTCAATCCCCTTATCACATTACACGCTCCAAACCCATTTGATCAGGCGACCCCTCTTTTTGGCCTCGGACCAAAAATCTAAGGAGTGCTAGTTGTGGACTCCTAACGAAACTTTTATACCCATCACAAGCCCTGTAAGCATGAAATGCTAATCAAAACCCCCTAAACCCCAATCGCAAAACAACAAAAACTCATCTGAAAACCTGCTTGTAAAAGAGAGCAGAGAAGAGAATTTGAGCCTCTAAGTAAGTTGATTCGAAAAAGGAGACGATGAAACGGCCCTGGGAAACCAACCAAATATTGGACTTTCCTCCACGTTGCCTCCCCTAGTCTCACTTCATGCCCACATGCTCTTTCCCGAGCCTGCAGCCAAGGAGACACGCTCGGTTTTCGAGCCTGCCTTAGGGGGAGGTCACATGGACGGGCTCACCGCTTTGATTTGTCTGCGTGGGAGCATCTAACATAATATTCTTAAGTTGGTAGGTAAAATTTTCATTTTCTTAAGACACCTACTCAACATGCATATTTTATACAACTACTCAATATTGAGAAGTATAAGTAGAGACTCCGACAATATTTTTGAAGTGTCACTGAGACTCTTACATAAGATTTCAATTTATTTTTTAACATTTTTTTCTTTATTTCATCGAATTGAAACAAACGAATGAGGTTGAGAAATATAAGTAGAGAGACTGCATATTTTCATGATAAGATTTCAATTTCTCTTTTAACATTTCTTCCCTCATTTCATAGAACTTTCAATTAGAGGAAAAAAGAGATAAAGAGGTCTTTTGCATGTAATTGCCTTTATGAAAAATGCAAGCATTTGTATGAGACCTTACTATGAAGAAAATACCCATGCAGCCACTTAGCTAGTTTTTCTTTTAGTAATTATTCAAAATATAAGAGTTTATTTGATCTAGTAGTCCCATGAATTTTATATTAATTTATTTATTTGTAAATAGTTTTGTTCTCTTGTTTTTTTTTATTCATTAATGCATTACAACATTAAAAGTTAGTAAATTATAGTTAAACATTAAAAATATTTGTAAATAGTTGTGCTCTTTTGGTTTTGGGTTTTGAGGTTATGGTCCCCTAGAGCAGGAGCAAGGAGGGGAGCAAGGGGGTGTTGCTGACAATTTTTAACAGTGCAAAGAGTCATAATCATTGTCAAGGAGTCATAATCAATGTCTTATATGATTTTATTGCAGTAGGAAATGTCAAAAAAGTAGAAACTCCTACCTATTTTTCTTTATATTAAATATAAGGAAACCAACAAGATACAGACTAATCATAAAATTTCAAACTGCTAAAAGCAGTACTCAGTAACTCTCGCTAATCCTAGGGGAAACTACAACCTATGTCGACTAACATTGTATATCAAAGTTACAGAGGATATGCCAAATATACAAAATGAGACAGTCTAGCTCTCCATGGCAACTTTACAAAAGAGGGGACCATTTGTACAAATATATACATCACAAAAATAACACCTGGAGTAGCCAGGCATATCCCAAAGAAGAAGTAGATCCAGCTGAAATGAAACCGGGAGAGGCTAGCGATCCATCCACGTTGCCCAGCCCAAAGGCCCTTCCATCCACACAACCATCTTGTCATTTTCCATCTGAGCCACTTGTTGCCGCACCATATCTCTATTTCCTTTAATCTCATCCATGAGTGCATCAAGGGCATTGGCAAAGGGAGTCTTCTTCATATTGGATCTACCCCAAGTATAACCATGAGAAAGCTCAAATATAAACACCCTGGTATGGCCATCTTTAAGGAACCTCTCGAACTTCTTTTTTGCAAGTCGCATCACAATGGTGACCTGCGAAACAATGATATAGTATGTGAGTCTTTGAAAGGACACAGTAAGAAGGTCCTAGCTCTACCTTGAAACTTGTCATCATTTCTAATTTTCCATATATACCAAAGAATGTCACACGATAGAACAAACCAAAAAAGGTTATTGTCCTTTTTAGCACCAATATAACCAGAACAATGTCAAGAATATTAATAGAGAGAGGAATAGAGATACCAAACATAAGCCAAATCTCTCTAGCAATAATACAATCAAAGAATATAACTCCTATCTATTTTGAAGAATAAGATTTCAATTTACCTTTTAACATTTATTTTCTCATTTCATAGAACTTCTAAATTCAAAAAAATAGAGGTGAGGTCTCTTGCGTGTAATCTCTTCTATTTAAAAGGTAGGTTAAGTGACTGTATGAGACCTTACTATGAAGAAAATGCTCACACAAGAACTTAGCTAATTTTTGTTTTAGCAATTATTCAAAAAAAAGGAGTTTTTTTTTAATCTCATAGTGTCATGATTTTATATTAATTTATTTATTTTTAAATATTTTTGTTCTCTTGTTTTTTTAATTCATCAATGCATTACAACATTAAAGATCATTAAGTTAGTAAATTATTCCTAAAGTGTAGGTGTTGCACCACTTTAGAAGAAGATTCCATATTATACATTTGTTGGCATATTGGCATAATTGTTGATGATATTGATGAACCGGTATAAGGACTATTGGTGATGATATAGTTGAGATGTTGTTTGATGACTTGATGTTCAGTTTGTGTTGTCATTGATGGCAACTATGGTTACATTGTTCTATCATGTTATCTAAGTCGTCTATGATTGACCAGAAAGCTATGGAATGGATTTGACAGTTAACTGGCAAACAGGACTTTAATCGGTAAATGTGAAACTGTGTTATGCTTAAGTAATTGGATCTAGAGATTGATGAGGAATTTGGTGTTGTGGTTTGGAATATGTGTTTGTAACATTGTAATGAGGTTATGACCAAAACCGCATCATGTTTTGGCTACCGGAAGTCATGTTTGTGATCCACTGATGTATTTTTTGTAGGGTTTTAGTAGCGTTTAAGAACCGGTATTCAAATCTTATAACCGATAATGATTTTGAGTTCGATGGTGTATTACATTATGTTTGTAAGATGGTGATGACGTGGCTGAATCCGCGTGAAGTGTTTAAATGATGTTTTGGCGCACTCAAAGAGCGAATTTCTTGGGAATAAGCGAAGTAGAATGAGCTAAGGGTTTGAAAGTGTATTAGATCAATATCCGGTGATCATTGAATGACTGTAATTGATTTGTAATTGATTGTAATGATCCATATGATGATTTGTAATGAGTTGTAAATATTTGTGATGATCTATGATGTAAATTTTAGTATGAGGTTAGGGTTTTGTAACCGACTAAGTTGTAAAGTCTATTTAGGGTAAGTCTGTGATGATTTATTATGTTGGTGATCAAAGGAAGAGTGTGTGGCCGAACCAGTGTGTGTGTCTACAAGAGAGAAGCGAATTGGAGTAGGAAAGGATCTGTACAAGCAAGCAAAGAGTGTTATTTTCATATCATACATTTGTTATTCCCTAACAGTTGTAGCAGACTCAAAATCCCATAACTAGGTAGGTCTTGATAGGCTGATTGTATAAATCCCTTCACCGAGTGACTCATTAGCTTGGGTTCTAAATCCTTTCACAAGGTTACTCCTAACAAAGTAAATCTCCTAACAGGGCTGAGGTAAATCCCTTAATCGTGGGAATCCTAACAAGGTCTGCTCCTAACGGGGCATATTTGTAAGCTCCTAACCCGACTAGGCTCCTAATAGGGCGGATTCTGAAAGAGTGCAAAAATATTGTGGGCACCAACTCCCACCGTGGTTTTTCCCATTTGGGTTTCCACGTGAAAATCCTGGTGTTTATGTGTTGCTTGATTTCTTATGTGTTAAGTTGATATCTTTCTATTGCATGCATGTTGATGAACACTTAGAAGAACAGTTTGATAAATCTGATTAGCAGTATTATTTTAGTTATTACTGGTACTATTTATGAGTTGTTTTGAAAGAAGTTATTGGTGGTTGTTAAAGTTTTAAAGTTTACTGTTATTACTGATTCACCCCCCCCCTCTCAGTAATAACTAGTTCCTAACAAATAACAACATTGTGGTTAAAAAGTCCTATGAAATCACATGTTCCTCTAATAAAAATAGCTAGTAAGCACCCTCAGGGAAATAGTAAGACAAGAATGTAAAGCATTAAGTCTTTCCTATGATTTTTCATCTTGCAATTTTTCTCTAGTTCTTCAGTGGTTAATTTGTATTTTTTTCATATTAATTTTTTGTATGTTCAAAAAGCAAAAAATTTCTGTCAAGTTCACTAAAAATTGTGCATTTTAGAACTATTCTCAAGATTGAAAAATTCTCATATTTTGGTTGAAAATTCTGGTTTACAACAATGTTTATTGTCTAATATACAATTATTATTATGTCAATAAGGGTGATGTTTGCATTAAAAGTGATCTTCATACTAATATAATGGTTGATTGGTTGCATATAATTATGTTTGTTTGCTCAATGTTCCCTCTCCTTTTCTATAATTAAGAAAAGATAAAAAACACTTTTTAGAAGCTTCTAAAAATTGCATTTCCCCTCAAATTGGATATGCCTAAAAAAGGTGTCTTCAAATTGCTTCTACAACTAAAAAATCTTCATATCTTAGTGAAAGGCTTGGTGCACAACACAAATTCTAACATGTTGTGATCCTTATGTCAATGAGGGTGATGTCATAATAGAGGTGACCCTCCTACCAACATAATGGTTGATTGATTGCAAATGGGTATATTTTCTTTGTCAACCTCACATTTCCTCTTTTGTTGCTATTTAAAAAAAAATCTCCTTCCTACAAACATCTAAAAAAATCTCATTCCAAGTTAAGAACTTTTGTTTGAGTTTGGATAAGTACCACATCCACATGTAATCTAAATTGACCTTTGTATTGAACAAGATGTTGAGATATCAATTGATTACACCATGTTAGATGAACTTCCATTGCAATGGGAACTAAGGTGACGAGATCTATATGATTCATAAACATGTCGGTATTATGCATGAATAATTGTGATCTTGAGGTAAAATAATATGAATTCAACACATCAAGTTTGTCATAACTTCATTAAGAGAGATATGGGGGAAGATCAGGATATCAACCAAAAAGAGAGAGATGTTAATTTTTATATTTATGGGGTAGCATACATAAAAAAACTTAAATTGGAAAGCCTTCCATATTTTGTTAGCACCCACTCAAATATTTTTATAGATAATGGTTGAAAGGAAAGAAGATTGATTTTTTAAATGATTGTCTCTTTTAATTGTGAAAATAAAATTCAAATGAAAATAATTGTAGCTGCATGACCAAATACTATTTGGGATGGCATGATTACAACTCGCTTAACTACTAGCATGGATATCCTAAACACGTCTATTTAAAAGATGTCAAGATGTAATGATCTTGAAGCACTTATATTAGATTTTCACCTAGGTTGTATAGGCATCTTGAGAATAATATCTCTTAACATCATTGAGATAAATGTATTTAAGATGTCCATGTTAGTAATATCTATGAGTATGACTTATAAAATGTTAATCTTGTATCTAAAATTTGAGTTTATATCGTTTACACAATTTCTTTATCAATTAATGAAGCCTTTGATATTCATACAAATGCATAATTTACATCATTTTAAATGAAAATTAATTAAACACTTCATAATCGTCCAAATATATAATATATGTCACATAAGAAGTGTCATTTGAAATAATAACTTTATGTTAATAGATATGAAATATGTAACATCGTTGTTGTCTAAGGACTTGAGTCTCTCTTACTAGGTTTTATATTTGGAAAGAAAAAAAAAATGTTATCATCTTCTCATAGCAGTCATATGAAAATGGTATAAAAATTTGTCTTCCTTCCATGAACTTATATGATAGATAGTCACATTTTTTAACCATGTTCTTTTTCTTTGTCCAATATTAATTATTGCAATGGAACGGTCAATTCTTGTGGTTTATGTATTGTAAATGTCCAAATAAATTTTAAGAATAATTGTTGTGTGTCCTATTTCTATTAATGTAAATACAATTATATGTGGAGATGCATCTACAAATGACATGTCAGAGTAATTATCAAAATATATCATTACATATGTCCATGATTCTATTGGTGCACTCCTATGTTTAAATATTATACAATAAATATATCATAGAGATCCATTTACAAGTCCCATTTTTATTCATAGGCTTGATGTTGATTCTAGATCAAATTCACCATTTAGGGATCCTAATAGATTGTTACTCTCTTCTTTGTTTGCACTATTTCAATTAATCAGTAGTTCTAATATATGTTAAATCCTCTTGTTATGGTTATATAAAAAAATAATACTATTTTATAAAAATACTTCCTTTATGGCTAAAACTAATGAAACACCAATATTCTCATCAATAACTCTCAGTTACCAATTATTGGATGTACATCTCCCAAAATTGTGAGAAATTAATAAAATATTTGTTATTCTTCGTGTTCACTTATCTAAATACCTTACCCAAAGAACAATTATTTTGATTTCTTCCCATAATAGTTTTAAATAAATATTATTATTGTATAATCATGTATCACTAACAAGAGGCACTTGTCCAATATCTTCGATCAAAATGATTGTTCTACATCAAAAAAAAAACATTTTTTTAATATTTCTTTGAATGGATTGAAAAATTTGTGAGTCCATTATTTGTAGCAAAGTTTACCCTATGGGGATCATTTATTTATTCACTATGCATTTTTTTATGTTAGATAACAATTTGTGAATCTTGTTCCATCTAAATAAAATATGTAACTAGGACTCAAAGTGTTGAAGGAATTATGACATACTAATATTGAATGTCATAGCTCTATTTGATGGTAGTAGTAGAAGGGGACAACAATGTGATGATGATTCATCTTGAAGAGCCTAACAAGTGATGCAAATTAGCTTATTTTCGTATTCATATTATTTTTAAGAGTATCACACATAATGGCAAGGCATTTTGATGTTGACGATAATGTGTCATGATTATATCACACTTAGTTTTGTTTAGCTCCCAAGGTTCCGTGTTCATATATGATGTTGTATAATTTGGTATTAGTAACCCACTATATTTATTTTTAGGGTATTTATTTATACTTAGATAGTTGAGTATTCTTTACAATAATATTCATCATTCCAAATTATGTTTTTCTATTACTATCTCTTCTCCCCAACATATATACTTTATTTACTTCCACAATTTACTTGATGTAAAGAAGAGGTGATTTCTCACTCATTTTTTGTTGAATGGATTGAGCATTCTTGTATTAATAATCACTATAATTTTTAATATTTGGAATAATCCCTCACCCCACATGACAAAAATTATAATTGAATGAATCCTAATTTGATGTTATTGTATTATCATCAAGTTTGATATCTCTTTTTATATCATGAAATTGATTGTGAAACAATAACTACAATCAACTCAAATTTATTTGATCGATGCACAAGTATTTGGAATATTATCACAATACTTACAAAATCCCTACCTCTAATTTTTTTTTTCTTTTTTCACTTGGGTATATTCATAAGTTCTATCCACATCAACAAATGGGATGATTTATATGTCATATGACTTTATCATGTGTTCGTTCATGAAATATATTGAGTTTGTAAAGATTGTGTTTATTTGTTTGCATCCTGATTTGACTATCTCTTGTGAAACATTCAAAGTGGAAAACACTCTACTTATTTTACTAACAAAAGACCCAACAATACATGGCATGCTTATTGTGGACCAATGTCCCTTTCAACAAGGGTTTCATTTAGAAGCCCCTTATATATTCTTGCTACTAATTCATTAGCGTTTTTAATGTTTGTAAGCTACAACCACATTTGATGATGTGATTTAGAACTCTTAATAACAAAAAAATGAGATATATTTCAAAATTTAGTTCTCTGTTGACTTACATGATTAGAAAAATGTTTCATCCTTACTTCTATAATTTTATGAAATTTAATACAGAATTACAGTTTAAAAAAAATCTATAAATTTGTTAATTACATATTCTTTCCCTTCCTCGTGTATTATTATTTACTTATTCTACATATCAATCTATACAAACTAATCTTATTCCATCATGTTCTTTGTCTAAACATAACGCTCAACTTTGACAATCTAGAGCCAATGTCAATTCTCAAGTCCTAGCTTGGAAGTACACTAAAAACTTCAATTGGATGAAAGATTTGAATTACTTGAGTTACAAAGTCTCTCACACTCATATTTCCTCTCCCTAAACATGTTAATCACCTTTGTTTTTTATATTAAAAGCAACTGACACAAGGGGGATGACCTAGATACAGTCACATTAACAACAGACGAGCAACTGTTAGCAAAGAAACAACAAAATCACAGCCTCCTATAACTTTCCTCTATCAAAAAATTTAAAATTTCTACCCATATTAATAGAGTTTAAAAGAGTCATAGTAAACCATAAAATATGCCACGCAGGGCTAAAGATAAACAAGTCCAAGATTATCCAACAAGTAGTATAACCATAACTATAACCAGTAAGGCCACAAAGGCCATTCAAAAACTCAAAAAACCACCAAGTAGATAACATCCCTACTTCCTTTTGCCATGACTCATCTTGGGTAGGAGCCTCCTAGCCCATTCCTTAGTGAGAAATTTGAAGATGTCTTTGTAGTCCTCTTCCTCCTTCTTTTTACCTTTCTGGGTATTTTCTTGCAAAAGACACAGAGTGGTCGCGGAACTGTGCATGACATTCAACGCGAATCTGATGACCTGCAATCTTTTTTCGGCGACATTCGCTCTACTGAAAATTTCTTGCACTTGTTCATTCAGCGCGTCCACTTTCTTCTCCAGATCCAACAGCTTGCCATTTGCTTCCTCCTTGATACTGCTAGCTTCCTCAATAACCACAATTTTCTCAAACCTGAGGGTAGGTGAAGGGGAATTGGCCTGAGACTTGGGATCATCATTCAAGATCCCAAGGTTTTTAGGGCTCTCAGAGACATGGGTAGAGGAATCAGAATGGGGGGTCAAGGTAGAGTGAGACGGGGCCACATTATCAGAGGGGTTATTTCCCGTATCATGGAATGAGGAGGTGTCCTTAAAGGATTTCTCTTTTTCAGGGGGCTTGGACGCTAGTCTCATAGAGTGATGGGGAGTGTTGGCTTCATTAGTGATCTCCACATCGGAGTCAATTTGTTGGATTCTCACTTTCTTGGATTCGAAGAGTTTTGAATCCTCCGAGTGGAAAGCACGCTTCTTGAATTTCTTGCTAGAGGAGCCAAGCTCGAGAAGGAGAGTAGGGTTTTTTCAGGGTTTGCAGTAGTCTTGGGTGGGGATTGTTTTTCTGACAAATTTTGAACTGAAATCATGCGGGGAGAACAGAGGGCCAGATGGAAGTTATACAGGCGAAGGATAAGGCCTTGGTGGAGAATGGTATAATCCTTAATTTTCTTCTTAGCCTCAGCAACATCTCTCACGTTAGCAGCCATAGAATGCAATAGATAAAAATGAATAGAAATAAGGTCCCTATTCCTAAGATGATTAAGAAAAGGGAGGTGGTAGTAATAGAAAACCCTATACCGCCCTTTGAGAGTGAAATATTTCATAATGATGTAGCACACCTCATCCCATGGCGATGGAAGCTCCTCACGATTGAATCCTCCAGCCTGCTTCATAGGATTCTCACCTTCGTGGAAAAATTGGTTCAGACTAGTGGTGTCTGAGATACGACTCTACTTTTTCCATTTTCGGCCTTCCATGGAAAGGCTCGTCGCCTGAGCTATAACCTCTCATTCACTTCAAAAGAAATGCCACCCATAATGACCCTTTTGTCCTCCCAGGAAGCCACAAACTGTTTAGATAGTCTCTCGTCATTGCCTTTCATACTCTCCATGAACTTATTGATACTTCCTTCCATGCCCACAAACCAAACCGTCAGCCTAGCTTTGAAATCATATGTTTTATCTAGTTCAAGTCTCAGTCTGTCACCCCCCATTATCATTTCCTCCAACTTAGCAGTAGTAATGAGAAGCATGCCAAGGAGAAAATATAGGCGCTCAATAGCCAAAGAAGAGTCCAGAAGCAAACCCAACAAATTTTGATATAAACCAGTGAATTATACAAGTAATCAATCAATTATGAAAGAAATGTTGTAATGAATTATATAATCATTCATGCTCTCCTATGGGATTGTAATCTAAAATCTTTTCTCTAACATTGTTTTTGAGATGGCTACCTTGTCCTTTCTTTGCAAGTGACCCTAAAGGCCAAACAAAAAAATTATATCAAATGAAATAGCTTCAAGAGCATATTTAAAGTTGGAAGCTACATTGGCCAAACACACAAACACAATAATTGTTGGTAACTCAACTGTGACCATCATTGGTTTTAATCTTTGCATAAGAAAAAAAAAAAAAAAAAAGGAGCCAAAATACTTGCACTACATTAAAGCTATTTATCTGACTATGCAAAATATGACATTTAAGCATGGCGTAGACTATCCTATGTAAATTATTAAAGAATTCTATGTTATAATAATTGTTTGTTTAAGGGGATGGGTATATAGATTGATTAGAGGGTGTTGAGTATTTCCTAGCAACTTGGCAATGGTTCAATTTTGCATAAACCCCATGACCCCACTAACCATGGTTAAACAAAGGTGGATTAGGGTTTTTATCCTTATAAATATCTTCTCATTTCATTTAGTGTTTCTCGCATTTATCTCCTATAAGGAAAATAAGTGCATATGATAAATAAATCTAGACCAATTAAAGAAATGTAATAAATAAGATACAATCAACCTAGATTAAATTGGTTGGTATTAGTAATATATGTATGTATGTGATGTAGGGACTTGATGATGCAATTTACATACACAATCAAGCTAATTCAATTATTACAGAAATAGGAATAACCAACAACACAAGATAGATTCAAAAATTTCTTCTTTTCAATCACCAAATCTGCTTCTACAATGATCAAAAGATCCTTGTATCAAAATTCTAAAAAAACAAGAAAAACAAAAATTACCTTTTTTTGATTGATTTTCACAATTGTTAGATTTTGCCATTTTTGGTAATTTTCCAAACAAATCCTATGAACCCAGATTTTTCCCTAAAAAATATTAAAACTAAGGCAATATGAATTGTCAACTAACATTCGAAATTGGAAACAATATTTAGAAGTTATTAAAAAAACAACTTTCTAAAAAACCAAAAAAAAACCACTAAAAGATTATTTTGGAGGTCCAAATGAAATTTCCAACTCCTGAAAAATGTTGAAATAGCCACCTATTGAGCCAAACTCAGTTGACAATCCAAAAAACTCCTCATAATGAAGCTACCTAAAAAATTTCAGCAAAATCCCAGCTCCGAGTCAAAAGTTATGACCCTCGGAAGTCCCTGCATCATTCTCCCCTTGTTGAAAAAAACCCAACTCCTGCAAGTTGTTGTCTTCAAACTATTGCAACTTCATGGGATCCAATTTTTTCCACTCTGATATCCATGTGCTATCTATTGCCGGTAACCCATCCCACTGTACCAAATACTTGTTGTATTGACCTTGTCTGGTGATGGTAGTTTGTTTATCCAAAATTTGTGCAATATTTTCCTTCTTCTTACTTGGTATGTGATGTTGCCAAGCCACTTCTTGTCCACTATATGCATCATGATCCTCTCCATGGAATGCATACAAATCAGAAACATTAAACACAGGAGAAACGTCTAAATTGTCTGGTAAGCTAACCTCATAAGCATTATCATTGATTTTCTTTAGAATCCTACAAGGACCAATCTTCTTGTACTTCAACTTGTGATATGTTACTGTAGGAAATATCTCTCTGCGCAAGTATACCATTACTAAGTCACCTTCATTGAAAATCTGGTGTCATTTACTAGCATCCACAACAGTCTTATACCTCTCATTATTGTCCTGCAACTTCTCTCTCACATCATGTTGTAGTTGTTGAAGATGTTCAACAAATGCTTCCCCATCATCACTGATTTTATCTCTCACCAGTAGCTACACTAGATCTAGAACACCTTGAGTATTCTTACCATATACAATCTGAAAAGGAGATTTTCCTATTGATCTATTTATAGAACTATTATAAGCAAATTCATCCTGGGGTAAAGCCAATTCCCATTGTTTGGGCTTCTCTCCAACAATGCACCTTAACAAATTTCCCAAACTTCGATTGACTACCTCTGTTTGCCCATCTATTTGAGGATGATAGGAACTACTAAACTGTAACTTGGTCCCCATATTTTTCCATAAAGTCCTCCAGAAATGACTTAAGAATTTGGTATCCCTATAAGAGGTAATAGTTTTTGGAATACCATGTAATCGAACAACTTCTGATAAAAATAGTTTTGCTACCCTTGTTGCATCAATAGTGTTTTTACAGGCAATAAAATGAACCATCTTTGAGAATCTATCAACAACGAAAAAAATGGAATCATTACCTCGTTAGGTGTGTGGAAGCCCCAACACAAAGTCCATACTCAAATTTGTCCATGGTTCAGTGGGTACTGGTAATGGCATATACAACCTCGTGTTCTGTGAATGTCCTTTAGCCACCTGAGATTCTACATCTTGTCACATACTTAGTGATGTCCCTTTTCATCTTTGGCCAGTAATATTGGTCTTCTACCAGGTCTATTGTCTTGTCCTTTCCAAAATGTCCAGCTAGTCCACTACTATGAAATTCTCTGATAATATTTTCTCTCATACAGCCAACTAGTATACATAATTGTTTCCCTTTAAAGAGATAACCATCCTGCATAAAATATTCACCTTTGATATGATCCAAGTTACCAGATACTGGGGCTTTTAGTTGTTCTGCAATCTCCTAGAAATCATCATAAGTTTCATATAAACTTTTGATGGCATCAAAACCAATGACTTCAGTCTCCATTGTGGTCAACAGTACAACACACCTACTCAAAGCATTTACAACCTGATTTTTCTTTCCAAACTCATGCTTCAGAACAAAAGAATAGCCTTATAAGAAAGAGACCCATTTGGCATGCCTACTATTCAACTTTTTTTGTGTGTTTAAGTATCTCAAGGCAATATGGTCTGTAAACAAAACAAACTCTTGTGAAACCAAATAATACTCAAATGACTGATTTGGTTGGTGTTGTTTCTAACAGT
This sequence comes from Cryptomeria japonica, assembly GCF_030272615.1. NCBI lineage: Eukaryota > Viridiplantae > Streptophyta > Pinopsida > Cupressales > Cupressaceae > Cryptomeria > Cryptomeria japonica. The sequence continues at coordinate 213,696,278 of NC_081414.1, read as the reverse complement.
CAGGTTGTTTGTCAGAACAGGTCTGAAGAATGCTTGCTTGCTTCTGAATATGTGTATTTAAGTGTTGTTGTTTGGATGACATGTTCGCATGGTCTATGCAGTGTTCTAATTAGTGATAATTTGATTGGCAAGTGGAGTTATGTTTTGTCAGCTGGTCTAGTTTTTGATTGACTATGATGTTGTATCCTACTTGGATCATATTATTTTGGTCTAGGCTTGTTTTGGAAGATGAGTTTGGCCTATGTTTTGGGTCTCACCATGGGGTGTGTAGATCCGCATTGTGCAATTTGCATTGGAGATTATTTTTGGGTCGACCATCTAACATGCTTTAATGCTTTTCTACACATTTCATTTTTATGTTCACTTTGGAAGATGTATTAGCGTGTGTGGTTCATTGGAATCGTTGGAAAGTGATGCGTTATGAATTTTTTGGATCCTCTTTATCTCTTAGAGTGGACCACAATGGTTGTTATTGGTCTAGGTGGTAAAATTTATGTAATGTTGTTTATTCTATCCATGGCCATCCTAGTTAAGGGTTTTGATGATTAATCTTGTATATAAAGGAGTGCAAATGTATGAGTGAAGGTATGAAATGTTTGTGAATTGATGTGTAATGGATGTGAATGATTTACAGGCATATTTAGTATTGGAGATGTGCGAAAGATAGTTGTGAAGAGCTTTGATGATGATATCTTCAATGTGACATTGTTCTGATACAGTGTTTGAAGTTAGATGTGTTTGCCATGATATTGGTTGCTCAACATAGTGGTTCAAGGACAATTTCATGATTGAGATATATTGTTCATTTTAATTTAGCTATTCCTTTCTTTGTTGGAAGACAATGAGTCTCTTGGCAGCTTTTTGTATCTTGCCCTAAAACAATGTGTTTCAGCTTTGCAAGTCATTTATATCTTTCCCTAAGGTTGTGTGCCTTAGTTCTGCAAATCCTCTTAGGAGCAGTAAGTTCTAGAGGCAATATTGTAACAAATTATATTCATCTTGCAAGTTTGATTCTCACTGTGGTTTTTCCTTGCTTGGGTTTTCCACGTAAATCTAGTACTCATGTTTTTGTTAAGCTTTATGTTTTATGATTAATTAATGTTGTGATTATATCCAGTTATAGTTTAAAGTTTGAAGATCATAAATTAAGTACATTTGAGGTCCGGAATGATTCAGCCCCCCTCTCAGTCTTGTGGTGCATTCAACAATATATTCTTGAGGATACTTAGTTGTAGAACCAACACAAGGATGATCTTGATGATGTTCATAATCAATTCACTATCTCTAGAAAATTGATGGGGCTAAATATGATGATTGTCTAATAATCATAATCAGTTTATTACAATTCAAACCTAAGCATTATGGCTTTGATCTCAACTATTGCAGACTTAAACTTTGATGCATAAGTATGAATTGGCAAAATATAAATTTCTAAAATTTGTTCACCTTGATATTTGTTGTCTAGTAAGCTTGTAAGGATTATGGTATCTACAAACAACTTTAGGGAATTTGTCAAATCTCTCTAGAGTGAAGTCATTTTAGGTTAGACCCCTGGATGGCTTGACTTTACAACTTGAAGGAAAGATTCAAAGACAACATTCACCAACATGCAAGTGGCCTATATGTGGACGATGTTCTTTGTCCCTTCCAAAAATTGAAGTGTGATCTAATGATTTTACTTTGTAATTGCTAAACTTCTCTCAATTTTTAGACGATTCTCTTTGAAGATATTAAGTGTAGGTTGAATATCATTAATACCAAAACATAACAATGTCATACAAACATATAACAAGTCGATTCATGATAATTAGTTAAAAAACGGGGGATCTTCAAATTTGAATTTGAATATTTGAATTCAAGGTTCATTACTATACATTGTGAAATCAATCCTAGTGGCACAAAATGAAAGTAGAAAAAAATATGATCTTGAAGCAAATATGAATGTATGTAAGTGAATTTTAATATAGATCTAATAATAAAAAACAAATGATGAAAATATAAAAAAATAAAATAAATAAATACAAATAAGAATCGCAAAATCAAATTTCATACAAAATGTATCACTTGCCAATATATAATTTCAAAAAAACAATCTAAATAAAAACAACGAAAATAAAATAACAATACAATTTTCATTACACAATATCATAGTTATAAATGAATTTAAATTATAAACAACATTCTTGATTCTTTGTGTTTTTTTTCCCACTTGACTACTCTAATTTTCTTTCATTAATGCTTAAAACTTTGACACCACTATTGACATTAGTTTTAGTATTTTGTTTTAGAATGAATTTGAATGATGTCCATGAGACCCAATAGTTTAAGGGACCAAGCAATACGTTTTCAAATCCTTTTCCAAATTGGCTATTTTGTTATGAATCTTAGGGGAAGAGCACCAATTACTACCCAATGCCTATGTTCCAATTATTGTTCACTCCTTGCTCACCAAACCCCCCAATTACTAACTTTAAAGAAACCAAAAAAATGATAACTAAAAGTCCGTGTACCAATAGCCACCCACTTTACCCCCAATAGTTAGAATTTTTGGACTTTAATTGGAGGAGTTGCGCAACTTTATTGTTACCCATAACACATTGGTCATTTTTGAGGTGGTTCTAGTGCATGGTTATTAGGGCATATTTAAGCAAGTATCGAGCAACATTTGAAAGGACCACTTTTTTACTCTCCTGGGCATAACGGATCTCACAACGTACATCGTGACTATCCAAAAGCTAGAACAATAGGTATAAGTAGTTAAGTTGCATACGAAGACAACAACAAAAAATGGTTGAGATCTTATGTATTTTTTAGGATTTGTGGGTGTGTGAAGTTAACTATAACGACTACTAGTAGGCGAGAGGACCCAATAGTTGAGCACCCTAACTTTGTGCTTCTCAAAATCCTATGTGAAAATTTCAAATCACACCCAATGTTTTACAACAACTTACTTGACTAGTCCTTTGCTTATAACTAAGGTTTCAGGGCCACATCATCAAATATGATCCACATTAGCATGCTTTTTGCCAAGATGTCCAAAACTGCCCAAGAAAAAGGTGAGACCAATGGTTTTGCAAAAGGGAGACCATACTTGTGCAGCTGATGTGGCATCACATGATTAGTTGCTTTTAACAACTATGGGTACTCATCATCAACAATAACAAATTTAAAATCACAACTATTGGTTCAACATTGACAAAAAAATTTGGACATTAAATCAACAAGTGTGGGTATTAAATCAACAAGTATGGGTATTAAATCAACAATTACTGTCACAACCATTAAAACGCACTCAAATACTAGATCATCTCCACTACGCTTCCCCTAAGTAAGAAACTCATTCAAAAAGCTTATTCATTCTATCCACTTTTAAGTAAGAGCATAAAATATACATTCTCAAACAAAGTGAGGTCCGTCTCATGTTCTCCTAAGTGATATCCCTGGCCCCTCCCATGGAACCATTACAATTATTCAAATGTTAAAAGATGTCAAAAAAGAGCGTTTAAACGGACGTCAAGTGTATTAGGTTTGGTAGTGCGGTTCCCAAAGCTAATGCTCCACGTGTTCGGTCCACAAAGATTAGTGGACACACTGCCCACTGCCCATTGCCACTGCCCACTGCCCGCTTCGTGGATCACACGTCACCTTGGACTGGCGGGCAGAGGCGAGGGAAGCGCGCAAACAAAATCACGGGGCAGTTTTTGCCGTTCACTCACGTCATTCTTGTCAATTATATTTTTTAATTTTAGAAAATCCCTTGGCGATTGTGTATCTGATTCTTTTCGAGGACATTATTGTGAACTGAGATATTTTGTGGGCTTAGCCGACTTATTGGAGAATATGAAATATGCTACAAGGATAGTTTTGCTGACGTCATTTAAAAAAAGTTTTTTTTCTTTCTAAAATTTCATAGGATTTGATTTTTAAGGGATTTGTTTATGAATTTTTTTGGTTATTTTTTTTTTAATGAGAATAATAGAGTATATTTATCTTTATGTCGAAGATATCATATTTGTTCATTATTTCACTTGAAAAATTATCATATTAATAGATTTATATTGAACTATTGACCAGAACAAAAAAAATTGTTAAGATTACATTATTATTAGTAGTATTATATTATCATATCATTATATTTTTATTTTATATTCTTTTATAATTAATAATATTAATAATTACGAAGTGAGAGATGCACAAAATTGATTGATCAATTAAATTGAGATGAATTGATCAATATAATTGTGAAGTTAACAAATTGCATTGTGTTGATAAACAAAATTGATTGATCATTAAACTTTGAGTGACTGGAAGTTGAGAGACAGGAGATAAAATAATATAAAATTAAAAAATAATAACAATTTTTTTGCATCAATATGTGAATATAATATGCCTTCAACAAGATATAATATGCCTTCAACAAGATATTCATTATGTTAAGCGAGGACGATCTTGACATATTTACATTTACCGAGATACTCCTTAATGAACTCTTTAAAACTATTCTAACAAAACTAATTCTTTTATAAATTATAAAAAATGAAAAAACTAGACTAGTATTTCCATGTTGTTGGGGATGAGCGTACTATAGAGATTCTAATAGTTTGTTTCTTTGTATAAGAGGTGTTGAAATTAGCAAGATTCTTAGAGCTTGTCTTTCATATGGATTCCTCTTGATTAACGTTATATGCTTTGCCAACTTTATGTTAGGTGAAAGCAATGTGTTGTTAAGTTTAGACAAGTTTGGAAGTGTTGCTTTCGTGAGCACGTGATGTAAAGCTATGTAAGTGGATTGCTGGTCTTAGTCAAGGGAGTGCTTGAGCTATATGACTCGAACAATATTAATATTTTACAGATGAAGCATGAATACAAAAATTCAATGTTTAATTCACATAAATAGTTTTTGGTTTTTGTTTTGTTTTTTAATTTTTTACACATAAATAGGCATTAGTTAATACTATAATCTATCATGAGATATAGTTTTGTTATTAAAACGAATGTTGGAATTTAGTTTTAGATTTATAAAGATTTTATCGTGTTATATATTTTTATTTGATTTGTCATTATGTTATGTGTTTTGGATTTGTTACATGAATGTTTAATGATTGATAAATTTATTGTGCATAGTTTCTTGTATTAGTTGTGTGCGTTTATTTTCTTTACGTTTTGGGTAAAACTGCGCGATCCATCATTAGGAAGAAAAGAGCAAGACAAAAGAACAAAATGATCAACTATCGTCTGATGTTTGTGTTCACTTTTTTATAATTGTAAATTTAGACTTTATGTATAAATTTGAAGTTGGTCAATTGGATTTAAATTTTACTAATTTTGATGTTAAGATTTTGTTTATCTTGGTATCTACAACCTTTGTTTTGAAAGGGCATTGTTGACAGTGTTCAAAGATTTGTTTATTTATTTTTTATTGGTTAAAGACAGTATTGTATTAATAATTAAGCAAATATTAACAGTAATATCCATGCCTGTAGTAAACCAATTTAAATAATCATTACTGAAGAAAAGAAAAAAACTTAAACCCCTCAGTATCAAGTACCTACCCTAACATCTAATAGCCCTTCGTTTACTACTAATCCCAACTGCTACCATAAACCATATCACCTATCCGCCCTTACAAAACAAAAAGGACATGTGCCATAATATAAACAATACATTTTCATAACTGAAAACAAGAACTTGTAACTTTATTTCTTACTAGCTCTTGACCCATGCAAACCTACTCAACTTGCTCCCTCTCCTAGTCTTCAATATACTACTTTACAATTTGCCACCCTATCTTGGCCTCTGCACGCCCGTCATTGATAGTGTAGACACCTAAAATTGTCCTAGCTTAATTAATTAAATATTTTATTTATTTAATTATTTTATCCTAAGCCTTCTATTAATGAAATAAATATTTAATTATTTAATTAACTCACTAATCCTCTTCTAGCCTTTCTCATTTAAATAAATATTTTTATTTATTTAAATTACCCTTTTCCTAAATTAAATAAATATTTTATTTTTTTAATTGATTCATTAGCTTTTTCCCTCCATGACACTTGTCATTCATCTCTTAATTTACCTTTAACCACCTCTCTAATATTTTCCTATTTTCTATACCTACCCTCTAATTTGAGTCGACCATTTATCCTTCAACCTCTTAATCCCAGCCCTCCATTTCTAGGGCACTCTTTATAAAAGAGACCTCTTCCTCTCTCTTTCGATAAGGAGAAAGTGATTGAGTACCCAAACTCTATCGAATCGCATACTCAATCACATCCATTCTCTATTGAGCTCTTGTGCACACATAAATCTAAGAGCAAATATATCAAACAAGATCAATGGAGATAGGAGGACAGTGAAGACAAGCCCTTGGAGAATGCAAAAGGTATAATTATATTTTATGTTATATTCTTGCACAATCTTAGGTTCTTCATTGGTTTTATGTTGGATTCCATTGTAGACCTAAGGTTTTAGTTGTTGATTCCCTTAGGTTTTACAATAATTTTGATATCTAAATATAGCATAAACATTTTGGCACACATCATCTGTTGAAAATGGATTTATGATAAGCAGAAAGTGATCAAGTAACCAAACTCTGTTGAATTGCATAGTCAACCACATCCATTCTCTATTGAGATCTTGGTATGAATGGGAATGGAGATCTGATAAATCAACTAGTGATTATGAGCCTGAAGAGACTCTTAGAGAGCCAAGTGAACCTACAATAGAGGAAAAATTTAGAGAAACATTCAAAATTGGTCAAACATCATCAAGCTTGACACCCTAAGACAAGAAGATAATGGTGAAGCATGGATAAAGACTTTTTGGGATCTCGAACCATCTATGTCTTGAGGCTCTAAGTCAAAATTGAGAAAAGTTAGAACTCTCGTTATCGAGTGTCCTTTTAGTGACGTCGATATAGCTAAATTTACAATCGATACTGATGAGAAGAGTACCAAAGACGATCTTGATGAATTCATTGACATAAACAAAGACACTTGTGTCTTTACCCTTACACCATCTGATTTTGAACATTTTGATAGTCGTTCCCTCAACTCATAGATTGGGACCAACAAGGACCTCCGTAATTTGACACCTTCCAAAATGATGAGGCTTTTATAGATTATCTTGACGTAAGAGATGATCTCTCTCTTAGGGACCATAAAATAGGACACATTATTGAACTCACCAGTGTGGCATACTTTGGAGAGGGTGCCAAACCTTCTAGTTGCAAAAATATAAATAAAAAAATAATGGATGGGTCTTCTAGTGAAAATTGCTTTGCGACGCTTTAGACCACAAAAAAGTAAAAAGAAAGGATAGATTCGATGGTGAAAACCTCCATGAGGTGCCAGAGGATGGAAGATTTGACACTCTCCTCATAAAATCATACTAGGAGAAGTCATCTATGTTGATTGAAGAGACTGTCAAGATAAATATTGGGATAGAAGAAGAGCCACAAAAAATATTTCTTGCCAAATCATTGACATAACAAGAGCGACCCAACTTCACAAGGTTTTCCAAGGAATGCCAAATCAATTTTGCATGGTCCTATGCAAATATGCCTGGATTAGATCTTGACTTGGTCATGCACCATTTGACAGTTACACCAGGTGCAAAAATGGTTAAGCACGAACTAAGAAAGATGCATTTGCAAGTGGCATTGTTGGTCAAGGTTGAACTTGAGAAGCTATTGGATGTTGGTTTCATAAGACCTATTGATTATCCTGAATGGATCTCTAATCTTGTACTTATTGCCAAACCAGATGGCAACTTTAGAATATGCACAAACTTTAGAGATATAAACAAGGCTTTCCCAAGGATGACTTTTTGTTGCCTAACATTGATTTGATCATCGATATCACAACTAGACATGCAATGCTATCATTAATGGATGGATCCTCCAGATACAATCAAATTAAAATTGCACCCTAAGATCAACACAAGATTGCTTTTACATGTCCTTGGGGAACCTTTTGCTGGAATGTCATGCCTTTTGGATTGAAGAACGCAAGTGCTACATATTAGAGAGCTACATGACCATGATCTTTCATGATATCATGATGTTATAATGGAAGATTATGTAGATGACCTCTTGGGAAAATTGATCACAAGAGAAGACCATTTGAATGTCTTAGAAACAATATTTGATCGCTTGGAGAAATAAAAAGTCAGATTAAACCCCAAGAAATGTGTCTTCGGAGTGACCTCCAGGAAACTCCTAGGATACATAGTGTCACTACGAGGCATTGAGGTAGATCTAGCTAACGTCAAAGAAATTTTAGAAATGCCTCCTCCAAAGAAAATCAATCAACTAAGGTCATTACAAGGAAAGCTCCAGTCAATCTGCAAATTCATTGCTCAACTTGTAGATAAATGTCATTTGTTTCAACGTATGCTTCATAAGAATATCAAGTATAAATGGGATGACAAGTGTCAACAAACATTTTAGTTGCTCAAACACTATGTCATGAATCCACCAATGCGCAATTCAAGGAAAACCTTTGTTACTCTACATATTAGCAACAACAACAACACCAGGGGCACTTTTGGCACAATGGGACCTTGAAGGAAAATAATGGGCTATCTACTACATTAGTTGCACTTTGGTAGGGTATGAGCTTGATTAGACTCCTATTGAATGTGTGTGTCTTGCCATTTTTTTTTCACAAAAATTGCGACATTATATGCTCTCATAAGACTAAGCTTGTAGCAAGAATTGATCCACTTAAATACCTATTCAACAAAGAAACTCTTATAGATAGATTGGCTAAGTGGGCGACGATCTTAAGTAAGTTCAACATTGAGTACATCGACAAAAAAACCATCAAGGGACAAGTCATTGCAGATCAACTTGTGGATGCACCAATGGTTGATGATTCTCCTCTCATATCAGAATTTCCAAATGAATCTATCCTAACAGTGACACAATCAAGATTATGGAAACTATATTTTGATGGATCCTTCACATAACATGGAGTAGGAGCAGGTATACTCTTCATCATACCTCAAGGAGATTACATCCTGAAGTCATTTGATTATCTTTTGTTTGTACGAATAATATTGCAAAATACGAGGTATTAACTACATGTCTATGGGTTGTAGTATAATGGAAGATCTAGGGACATGAACATGTTTTTAGTGATTCTCAACTTGTGATCCGTCAAACAAATGATGACTATTAAACCAAAGATGAGAAACTAATGTTGGAGATAGTTGTTAGCATGAGCTTGATGGTTTTCATTGATGTCAAACCTGGTTATCCAAATGGATATTGGTTCGGATATGCTTTGTCAGACCTTGGTTATCTAGATGGATGTTGCTCTGGATACTCTTTTGGTGTTGGTTATGTCATCTTGTATTCAAGGTGGTCTGGAATGCCTTTGGTTCCCTCCAGATATGTTGTTAATTGTATTTTGGTTTAAGTGGATCATGTTATTTTGGTTTGGATATGTGTTGGAAGATGTGTTGAGATATTTATTTGGGTCTCATTTTGGTTTGTGGAGATCCGCATGGAGTTTTATTGCATTGGAAGTGGTTATGTGGTCAATTGGTTGATTATATCTACATGTTATGCTTTGTAACGTTCTTTGGAACATATCTTAGCATGTGTGAATTGTCAAATCATTCACGGGATGATGTTTTATGATATGTTTTAGTTCCCTCTTTCTCCTAGTGTTGACCAATCTAAGTATTTTAGGTTCGGGTGGCTTATTTTGTGTAACATTACTTATTCTATTTTGGTCAACCCTTGATTAAGATTTTAATGTTGTATCTCATATATAAGATGTGTGGATGGATGAATTGAGTATGGATGAGAAGTTAATTGTGTGAGAAATGTATACAAATGATTTGCAAGTAGATTTGAGTTTGTGGTGATGCAAAAGTCAAATTGAGAAGAGCTTTGAAGCTAATATATTCTGCAAGACAGTGCGTTGTGGCAATAGAGATCATCAAAGATGTTTACCATGTTATTGGTCACTTGATTATTGTTCAAGGTAAATTTCATGATCAAGAGAATCCTTCTCGATTTTATTTCAACTATTTCATTTGTTGTTGATTGACAATGAGTCCTTCGACAACAATTTGTATCTTGTCTAGATGAAGTGTTCTTTAGTTGTACAAGTCCTTTTGTATCTTGCCTAAGGCAGTGTGCCTTATTTATACAAGTCCTTCAGGTGTTGGTGCTCTGTGATTGCAAGCCTAAAATGTTGTAAACATTGTTATTCATATTGTGAGTTAGATTCTCACTGTGGTTTTTCCCTATTTGGGTTTTCCAAGTAAATCTGGTGTTTATGTGTTTCTACTTGATGTGTTGATGATTAAAGTGTTGTTATTAAATAAGTTGAGTAATAATTATTTTAAAATTTTTAGATTGATTCACCCCCCTTATCAATCCTATTGGGTGTTCAACAATTGGTATTAGAGTGAGGTTCCTCTTTGGAAAGATTAACCGCTTGAGGTAGATCTAGAAATGCCACTTGAACTTCATGTTAAAGCTCTGATGTTTGATGGAAAAAAAAATAATTATTGGAAGGAAAGAATGGAATCTAGGAGATTATCCAGACTGGATATCAACAACTTCTAAATGGACCATCAACTCCAAATGAGATCAAGGCTTACGAGACAAATGCAGAAGCTAGAAAAAATCTTATTAGTGATGGAATTAGGGAGAAATGAGAGGGTGGGAGAATCAATGTTCTACCAATAAAGGAATTTTCAAACATATTATTCTCAGACCACCAGAACCAAATGCGAGAAAGTAAAATGCAGAAACACAAGATAATCAACCACAAGATCATAACACCAATATTTTTATGTGGAAACCATGAAGGGGAAAAACCACGGTGGGATTTTAACCCACAATATTATTCCACTATGGCCAGTAGTAAAATAATATTACATAAAGGGGAATGCACCTGCATTCAGTCTTACAACCTAGAGCTCACTGCTCAAATTACAATATGGAAGTCTCGCTGACTTACATATATTTTATAAAGATAACTAAAATGATTGAACTCCAAAATAGCATCAAGCAATGCCTGGATGAGTTCTGATTAAGTGCAAAAAGTTTGAGTGTAACACCTCTGTAACTCTGCCATGTTCTGCTTCTCAGTCAGCTACCGAATCAAGAATGTGCATGTGAAACTACATCAAATAGGTTTCTCGATCACCACTCACTCATATCATGCAATCTAATACATCAAAAAGATCTTCTACATTGGTCATATATATCCACATAAAAAATAAAACATTCATCAAGTCGACCATCCATATTATGCAGTGTAACGTCTAACCGGGTGTCGGATAAGACCGAATCTCTAAACCATATGCGGGTCAGCCAAATGATGTCAAAATTATTTCTACATGCTGACCCTATCATCCCATGCATGAATCTCACCACTGCAATGACCGCAAGAATTCCAGACGAAAAGTGCTCTGCTTATCCTGAAATACCGGTGATAGATTACTAGACCATTTCTCTTACCGGTTACCAGAATCCATAACTATCGAATGGGAATTATAAGAAGAGTTGCTATCAATGACAACCCTAAACCATTATACATGCACTAGAATCCACCAGATGAGTGTCAATTGCCAACAATCTCCCCCTTTGGCATTGATGGCAACACTCATGAAAAATGACTAAGTGTTGAAACCTGTATACCAGATCAAAATTTCTAAGGCTCCCCCTTAGACCAGAACTCAAAACTTGTATCATTCTCTATAAAATTTTCACTCCACTCTCCTCCTTTGACAACAATTCCAAGGATTGCTTAGTGTTGCACAAAAACTTATATACAAGAGTACATACCGGATATTCTATACATACTTGAAGATATATACAAAAATGGTCTTCAAAAATCCTAAGTGGGTATCCCACCCATTCTTCAAGTTTTCCAAAACTATGATGAAAGCACTAAAAACATAAGCATATATCTCCACATCTTTTAATTCATATGAAACTGGTTGAGCCATTGCCTTTATGCAATCAACTTTTTTGCTTAGCATGGTGTCCATCCGGGGGGCAATAAGGTTCCAGAGTTCACCAACCTACCTCAATATCCTGTCCTTTTCTGAATTAAAGCTCGAGATTTGATCAATTAGAGCCATCATCTGACCTTGCTGGCAAGAGCTGCATTGGAATCAAAAGATTGAGATATACTACAAGCTTGCCCTAACAAATATTGATTTGCTTGTCTATATCTGAAGTGAATTTGGGTAATACAAGGCATGACTTATATATCTTTCCTCCTTCACTCAGTACCTCGGAGATAGTCAACAGTCTTTTGTTTAATTTGATCATGTCATCTTCAATCATCTTTCAGAAGGTCTACATTCGCACCTCCTTAAATCTGTCCAAAACTTTCTTTGTGGTTGCCTTCTCCAATAACTCAAAATTGGTATTGATATTGTTGATTAATTGTAGTAACTTGTCAGAGGGGTTAGAATTTGGATCTAATTGCACTTCCGGTACCACCTTTTGCAAAACACCTACAAACATCTTAATCAACTTTTTGTCCTCAGTCTTTGATTTAACCAAGTCCTGACTAGCTTGAGCCTGAACTGCTGCAACAACCATCGGCCTTTCAGCTAGAGACATATGACCAATTTCAAGAGGTCTATCAAAATTGATGGAGATCTATAGGAGAATTATTTTCCCTTTGTCCCTCAGAGTGTCAATTGCCATGATTACTGGGACATTTTCAGTTTGTTGCTTTCCCTTATTGATCTCTTCTTCCTTATCTGATGCCTTGTCCTTCTTTTATTCTCCTTTTCTTGCATCTTTTTCTCTAACCTATGAACCGGTGTCACCACTTGGTGTAATATCAACTTTTGGAGTCCCTATTTCCTCTGTAACTTTCCTTTCCATTAACTTTGGGTAGTCAACCGGAGGATTTTGACTGTCTCATGCTTCAAGGTTACATTAACCTAGACTTCTAGATTAGCCTCTGTCTGAGTGTCATCCTTTTGAGTACCTTCTTGTACTTCTGGATGGGAAGTATCTTCCTTTTGAGATTCATCATACTTGGGGTTGATTGGAACCCAATTGTTCTTTAGAAACTTTTTCCATATCTCTTCAGTTTCTTTCCTTACTTCCTCAACCCTGCCAACCATAAGTTTATTTACTCTGTTTTTGCTTTGGAATTCCTTCTGATTGACCTGCTCCATGAGATTATAAACTTCTTCTTGAGAGATGCAAGCACTAATATTTATTAATTCATGTTCTTTCATTTCCTTATCTAATCGGCTTGCAGTTAACCTTCTAGCATGAATATAAACCTTTCAGAATGCTACGGTCCAACTCAATTAAAGATTTGTTGAAGTTATGCAAATGTAACACAACAACTTCCTCAATTTCCCTTTGTTCATTCTCATCAAAAAATTACAATGTACATTGATATTCTAGAGATTTATATCATTAACTATTCCGTTAGTCAATTCTTTTGCAGTCAATGGGGGAATAATGGTATATTTACCTTCTATCTTACCAGATTCAAGAATTTCATCAAGCTTTGTCCTTATCTTTTTGATGCAGGAGCACCAATGTAGTTCTTACCGGTTGAGCAGTTAGCAGTGGAATTGCTTGGAGATCGTGGCATTTATTTGTGTTTAAGAATTTAGCATTGAGGATTTGGATTTATTCCCTCAAGTTCGTGGTCTTTGTCGTGTTCGAGTTTCATGGCATTTGGATTTATTTCTGGTGAGATATGGATTCTGGTATTAGCACGGTTGATATGTTCTTACTGGTTAGTCTGGCAGTATGTTGAGTGAAGATGATTTTGGGTTGGAGTTGATCCCCGTGACTTGCGTATAGTTGATTTATGTTTCTTGGGTCTTTTCTGATGTTCCCGGAAGACCACGTGATGTTTTGTGCATTAGAAGTTGTTCTTAGTGATTTGAGCCGACTTGGTATTGTTTACACGTTTCATAAACCGGTTGGTCTTTGGGCCGACTTGATCAAGTTATTATTATTTGTGGATGGTATAAATAGAGGTTTGCAATTTGAGAAGACAAAAGGTAGAAGATAGAAAACAAAATTTTGAGATCGAGCAAGATGTAGTTTGCAGAGAGATTTTGATCCGGGGAGACTGAAGTTGGGATGGGTGAAGTCTAGATCAATGCAGAATAGTGCAGATTGTTACCAAAGACCTATTTGACGAGCAAAAGATCTGCAGATCTTAGATTTGTATATTGATTCTGATGAGATTCTGGTTCGGTGAGACTGAAGTCGGGATGGCTGAGGTCTATATTAGTGCAGAACAACGAAAGTTGTTACCGGATGATGATTTGTTGAGAGGATGATCTGCGAATCATAGATCTAAGTTGTAAGAGTTTTTTTTCTAATCTTGGGTTGCAATCCAGCATGTGGCATATGTAATTCTTCAAGTTGTTATAAGATTTGTTCATACTGTTACCGGTTGTTCTTTCTGCTTTATGTGGTGTTGTGTTACCGATTATCAGTATATTTTGCATTATATTTCTGTTAGGTTGCAAAGATGAGATGTCCTTCATTGGATTTCCCTACCTTGACTGCATCAAGTGGTATCAGAGTTGGTTTGTGAACGTGTTTTTGGAAGAAGACCTAGTTATGCACTGGTTGGTTGGAGAGGAAGTTGAGGCAACTTGTGGACTTGTTCAGATCGTTGAACTAGATCAAGTGATGGGACTCACTTTTCAATTAACCTCGAGAGTCTGATGCAGGAGCACTAGTGTAGTTCTTACCAGTTGAGTAGTTAGCAGTGGAATTGCTTGGAGATCGTGGCATTTATTCGTGTTTGAGAGTTTAGTGTTCCGGATTTGGATTTATTCCCTTAAGTTCATCGTCTTTGTTGTGTTCGAGTTTCATGGCATTTGGATTTAATTTTGGTGAGATATGGATTTCGGTATTAGCCCGATTGATATGATCTCTATGACTTGCGAATCGTTGATTTATGTTTCTTGGGTCTTTTTTGATGTTCCTGAAAGACCACGTGATGTTTTGTGCATTGGAAGTTGTTCTTAGTGATTTGAGCTAATTGGTCTTTGGGCCAACTTGATCAAGTTATTATTATTTGCAGATGGTATAAATAGAGGTTTGCAAATCATTTGAGAAGACAGAAGGCAAAATATAGAAGAAGAAAGTTCAAGATCGAGCAAGATGTAGTTTCCAGAGAGATTCTGGTCTAGGGAGATTGAAGTCGAGATGGTTGAAGTCCAGATCAGTGCTTAGACAATGTAGACTGTTATCGGAGACCTATTCAACGAGTAGAAGATCTACGGATCTTAGATTTGTATATTGATTTCGACGAGATTCTAGTTCGGGAAGATTGAAGTCGAGATGGCTGAGGTCTGGATCAGTGCAGAACAATGGAAGCCATTATCAAATGATGATTTGTTGAGAGGATGATCTACGGATCATAGATCTAAGTTGTAAGAGTTATTTTGTAATCTCTTCCTGCGGTCCAACATGTGGCATATGTAATTCTTCAAGTTGTTATAAGATTTGTTCATACTGTTACCAGTTGTTCTTTTTGCTTTATCTGGTGTTGTGTTACCGGTTACCGGTATATTTTGCATGGTGTTTATGTTTAGGCTGCAACGTTGGGATGTCCTTCGTTGGATCTCCCTACCTTGACTGCATTACTTTCTTCCTCTTTTGGGCCTACTGGTTAGAGAGGGTTCTAATTTTGTCTTCTTACTCTGCTGAGCACCACCAGACTGTGGTTTCCTAACCACTATAACAAATTCTCCTTTCTTCTTTGCTTTCTCTGCTTCCTCATCTGAGTGTCTCAGATGAAAAAGAAGATACATCGACATAAGTTATGTTTGGTTTCTTCTACTTCTTTAGTACTCCTTTGCCGAATGAGCTTTGTGTTCTTGAATGAGGAGAAGGGAAGACTTAGTCTTCTTAGGCTTCACTTTGGAGGGAACTGGTTTAGTCTTAGACTTCTTTGATTCCATTTCTACTTTCATCCGAGCCTTCTTCTCCTTATCTTTCTTGATAGCTTCTTTGGTAAAGCCCATCTGCTCAACCACAACCTCGGCCATTTTATTTACTTTTCTTTTCCTTTTGGGTTGAGTGAACTTCTTATGCAGATCCATATCCTTTTCTTTGAATGTGCCATTTTTTTCTTTTTAAGGGTCAACCGATTTTCTCAAAAGGTGTTGAGCATAACCTTCAAGAGTTGGAGCATCAACCTCATAACCCATAGGCATTATCCACATTGTCCTAGGCTCAACTTCCTCCATATGGTATTGGTCCTTGTCGATCATGAAATAGATAATATCTACATATTTGTCTACCACTTCCTTAGAGATCCTCTCTCTATTCTTCATTCTGCCTTAGAAGGTTTTGAAGAAACTCCACAAGACAATTGTCTGATTTTATCTATTTCCCAATCCCTATAAACCTTGCTTGATCTGAGTGGCTATCGATAATTCATATGCCCATTGGACTCTGCCTGTGCTAGGGATTTCATTCATGAAGTATAGTGATAAACAAACAATTAGTGAACCGAATTTGAAAACATTCTTCTTGTCTATTTTGATTTTCTTCAAATTGCTCAGGAGCTCTTCAAGAAGAATTGTACACAAGTCATACTACGTATCCTCTTTCACCATCTGATAGGCTGCATATATTGTAGTACCGAAGACCAAGTTCAATTTGCTAGACTGATCGACTTTGTATCTAATAATCATTGATGCAAATCTGACATCATACTCTAAGATATCATAAATTGTCATTGACTTTATATCAAATTGAGCACCATTTAGCTTTGTGAGGGTTGGGTTTGTCACCTTTCTCAAATTAGATTTTCCAGTGATTTGATTCAGACATGTGATTGCATGAATTTCCTGTTGGGTTATCTTGTAGGATCTATCCGACCATATGAATTCATTGTGGACATGACTCAAAATATATCTCACCCATTCGTCCTCATCGAATGTCAAAAAATGAACAAATTGCGTGAAACCATTCCTTTGTAACTGAGCATATTCTAGTTTCCAACTTCATCCATAATGTGGTCAGTATACAAGGTCAAGATATCCTTATTTCCGGTTTCCTCAATTGTGCAGTGAATGTATGCCCTAACATCATCAATATGCAAAACTTTGTATGACACAGACGAAAAAGCACCATTGGGATCATCCTTATTAGACTTAAAAGGATGTCTTTTGAATTGAGGCCTTGCATGCTAAAAAATATCTACTACCAAAGGATTATCAAGAGAAGAAGACGCCATTTCAAGAACTTAGGGTTCATAACACACTTTGGTAAATACCTTTCTCTTCTGTCGAATGCACAAGAACTTTTGTTGAATCACCTCAATCCTTCTGATCACCTTGAAATCTTGTTCGCCTCGCACTACATCTTTAACTCTTCGTTCACAATGTGAGAAATGATTCACATTTTTCCATTTTTTAATTTGCAAACGCTAACTTTAAGTTGAAATAAATACAACAGTAAAGTTCAACAAGATGTCTTATTCAGCAGAATCCAGTCCAGTGGATTCCAAGATCGTCATGATGAATTTCAAATAATCATCTCCAAGCATCTGCAATCAACCTTGATCAATCACATATCTCTTTAGGGGGTTCTGCAAGATTGTGCATGAAGATGCCACCCCCTAAGGCCAAAAGCCTTAGTTACCAAATGAAGATCCTGCACCGAATTCAGGTGCAGATCCACTGTTTGTCTTGGATTCATCTTTTTTAACCCACATCTTCTCATGCTTGTTTCAGATCTCTTCTACCTTTGCCTTGCCTTTTCTCATCTAATTTGCCTCTGTTTATCGGATCATTATTCTTTCTTCTGCAAAATTTTGCAATGTGACCGACTTTGTTGCATGCACGACAAACAATATTTCTCTCCATAGGTCTTAAATTCATCTGATTTGGTCCCATCCTGCATTGGTTAGAGATATGTCCAAACATCCCACAAGCATAACATCTCTTGTTCTGAAAATTGTTCATTACTGCTCTACACATGTTTGACTTATGACCAAAATTATTGCATATGAAACACTGACTGGTAAAGGTAGGACCACTGTTCATATTATTCATTCCATTATTCATCCTACTTCTGCATTGATTTTTCATATGACCAAATTTATTGCAAGTAAAACATCTACCATTGAATTTGTAGGCATTAGGCTGTCTTACCGGAGGATTCTTGCTCTTAGGCTTTGCATTTCTTTGTCCAGAACCGAAGGATTCTCTTTTCTCATATCCAGGTCCTCTCATGTCTTTTCCATGTCTCTGACTATCCAGCATCTCATCAAGCCTTGTTGATCTAGCATTGAATTTTCCTTTGTATTCATTTGCAGTAGCAAGTTCTTGACCATTATTCCTTCATTATGTCAACTCAAGCTTCAACTAATCATTCTCATAGGTAAGCCTGAAGCATTCATTTGATCTATCTTTCAATGATTGAGTCAAACTTTCTTCATTATTCTTCCGGTCTTCAATCTCCTTAGTGAGCTTCATCACAATGGATTGCATCTCATTCTTCAATACAACATTCTCTCTAGCAAGCTTATCACATTCATCAACTTTGTCTTGATTTTCCATGCTTTGTTCTTCTTTATCCTTTAGCTTGTCCATTATCTCTTTCCTCTTGTCTCTTGAAGTGTTGACTTGATATTTCAAATCATTAATGAAGTCTTTAGGTGCATTCAAATTTTTCTTTAAGTAACTTATTTCATTTCTTGTTGCATCAAGATCCTCAAGTGCCACACAAAGTTATCTCTGCAAACCAGAATTCATTGATTCAATCTCCCAGACCTTTGTCAAGCGATTAGTATTCCTCAGAGGAACTAGGCTCTGATACCAATTGATGGAATTGGGGAGCACTGGGGGGGGGGTGAATCAATGTTCTATCGGTAAAGGAATTTTCAAACTTAGTATTCTCAGACTACCGGAACCAAATGCAAAAAGTAAAATGCAGAAACACAAGATAATCAACCACAAGATCATAACACCAAGATTTTTACGTGGAAACCTTGAAAGGGAAAAACCATGGTGGGATTTGAACCCACAATATTATTCCACTATGACCAGTAGTAAAATAATATTACATAAAGGGGAATGCACCTGTATTCAGGCTTATAGCCTAGAGCTCACTGCTCAAATTACAATATGGGAGTCTCACTAACTTACATATCTTTTACAAAGATAACTACAATGATTGAACTCCAAAATAACATCAAGAAATGTCTAAATGAGTTTTGATTAAGTGCAAAAAGTCTGACTGTAACACCTCTGTAACTCTACCATGTTCTGCTTCTTAGTCAGCTATCGGATCAAGAATGCACACGTGAAAATACGCCAAATAAGTTTCTCGATCATCACTTGCTCATATCATGCAATCTCATACATCAAAAAGATCTTCTACATTGGTCATATGTATCCGCAATAAAAAATAAAACATTCATCAAGTCAACCATCCATATTATGCAATGTAATGTGTAACCGGGTGTCGGATACGACCAGATCTCTAAACCATATGCAGATCAACCAAATGATGTCAAAAATATTTCTACATGTCAGCCCTATCATCCCATGCACGAATCTCACCACCGTAATCACCACAAGAATTCTGGACCAAAAGTGCTATGCTTATCCTGAAATACCAGTGATAGATTACCGAACCATTTCCTTTATCGGTTGCCAGAATCCATAACTATCAGATGAGATTTCCAATAAGAGTTGTCATCAATGACAACCCTAAACCATTATACATGCACTAGAATCCACTGGATGAGTGCCAATTGCCAACAATTAGTTGTCTTAGTGATGAAGTATTCGACAAAGTTAAAGGAATGAAAGAAGCTAAGGGAATTTAGAACAAGTTATGCTATGCATATGAAGGTGATCTATAGACTCAGCAAGCAAGATTCTTGAACCTGAAGTAGAAATTTGAAGGTTTCAGAATGGTTGATGCTGAAAGTGTTGAAAGTTACATTCATAGAGTGAATGATACATCGGAAGCTATCTGAGTTGTTGGAGGAATGTTTGAAGAAAGTGATGTTATTAGGAAAATATTGTTTACATTGACAAAACCCTACAAACCAAAGAAGTGTACAATTGAAGAATGTCATGATTTGAACAACTACACAATTTACTAGATTATTGGTACATTATTTGCATATGAGACTAGAGATATGGATGATATAAAATCCTTTTGAAGAGAAGTTGCATTCATTGTTTCAAGGATATCAGGAGATGAACTGAAAACTAGTGAGAACCTAGACGAAATTGAAGCAAACTTTGTTAGAATATTGAAGTGAAGAACTGCAAAGTATAAAGGTAAGTTGAATGTTTTAATTATTGAAGAATTAGTCATTATGCTTCTAAATTAATATATAAAGAAGATTACTGAAAGTCTGAGGATGATGAAAAGAAAAAAAAAAATGGAAGAAATGACTTTAAGAGAAGAACAAATGATAGAGATAAAGGGAAAATAAGTTTATGTTCTATGGAGGTACATTCATTTGAAGAACAAGATGTTGAAGAATCAAATGAAGAATCCTTATTTTTGGCTATAGAGGAGAAGTATCAGAAAAGAACCAAAAGACCAAAAAAGAAGAGTGCACTACAGGCTAAAGTTGAACCTAGATCATAGATCATTGATTTTGGATGCTCAAATCACATGACCAAAGATAAAGACGAGTCTATCACTCTGAAGAAGTATGATGGTGGATCTGTAAAATTTGTAGGAGATGAACCTACACAGATCTGTGTAATAGGAAGCATCTCGATTGATGGTAAGCATAAAATTGATGGTGTTTATTATGTAGAAGGATTAAGACATAGTATGTTGAGTGTCAGTTAAATGTGAAATAGAGGTTATGAAGTTGTGTTTACAAAAATTGAATGTATGATTAGAAAATGTAGAACTAGAAAGTTAGTAGCAAAAGGAATCAAGACAAGTGGAAATATTTTCTACCTAAAGGACATAAGTGTAAACAAATGTTATTTGAGTCAGAGTAATGAATGTTGGTTATGGCATAAGAGGATGGGCTATGTTAATTTTGATAACATGATAAAGATCAATAACTATAAAGCAATAAGAGATTTACCAAGGATTATCAAGCATATTGACACTTTGTGCAGGTAATGTTAGTTAGGAAGGAAAACAAGGAGAAGTTTCAAGAACAAGGGGTATTATACATCACGTCCATTGGAGATAATTCACACAGACTTATCTGGTCCTATGAGGACATGCAAACTCAATGGTGAAAGTTAATTTATGTTAGTCATTGATGATCATTCTAGAATAACGAGTTACATTTTATAGCAAAAAACCTGAAGCTTTGAAAGAAAAAAATTTTCAATTCAATGGTAGAGAATCAGGTTGATTGTTGAATCAAATGTCTAAGATATGATAGATGTGGAGAATTTACTTTAAATGAATTTGACATTTTTTATGAAATATGGCATTAGGAGACATCTTTATGCTTCAAGAAACCCTCAACAGAATGGTGTGATTGAAAGGAAGAATATAACTGTTATTGAGATGGTTAGAACTATGATGAAAGATGCTAAGTTAGCTAATGTTTATTGGAAATAAGATGTGCATATTGTTGTTTCCATTCTTAACTGGATTCAAATAATGATAAATCATACAAAGATACCCTATGATTTGTGGTATGGAAGACCGCCTACTATAAAATATTGAACAAAGTCTTTGGGAGTAAGTGCTATATCAGAAGAGATGAGAATGACCTCAAAAAGTTTGATATCAAAGTTGACTAAGGAATATTCTTGAGATATACTATGAACAACAAATCTTAATGGTGTTATGATAAAAGATTGAATAAGATAGTGGAGAGTACAAATGTGAAAGTATGCGAAGCATGGGAATAAACTGCCCCAAAACATGTTCAAGAGACTGAATTTGAGATCATACTTGTTGTTGTAGAAGAAAAGACTACAGAAGGAAGTGATGAAGAAAAATCAGATGAAGCAGAAGAAGAGGATAGAGAAGAAGTGGAACAAACAATTAAGACCCCAAAATATGTGCAGATAAATCATTCTGAAGATCAAATAATTAGAGACAAAAATAAAGGATCTAGACAAGAAGAATTGTTACAAAGGTAAATGAGAAAACTAATTGTTGTTTTATTTCACTTATTGAACCTAAAACATATGAAGAAGCAATCAAAGGAGAAATTTGGGTTAAAGCTATGGAAGAAGAACTAAATCAGATACAAAAGAATCGGACTTTGGAGCTAGTACCTAGACCGGTGGATAAGAATGTGATAGGAACGAAATGGGTGTTTCAAAACAAATTGAAGGAATAAGGACATGACAGAAGAAACAAGGCAAGATTGGTATGTAAAGGCTACTCTTAGGTAGAAGGTATTGACTTTGAGGAAACTTTTGCCCTTCTTGTTAGGATGGAAGCTATTAGAATGTTTCTTGCATTTTCTACCTACAAGAACTTTAGAGTATATCAAATGGATGTTAAGTCACCATTTCTGAATGGAGAATTGGAAGAAGAAGTATACATTGAACAACTAGATGGATTTAGGCTGTCAGATAATTTGGACATGATTTGCAAATTAAAGAAGGCATTATATGGACTTAAACAAGCACCTAGAGTGTGGTATGCAAGATAGGACAAATATTTGTTACAACATAATTTTAGGAAAGGTATTGCAAACAACAATATTTATTTTAAGGTTGAAGGCATTAAGTTGTTGATTGTTGTTGTTTATGTTGATGATATTATCTTTTGAGGAAGTGATGGCTTGTGCAAAGAATTTGCAAAAGAGATACAAAAAGATGTGAGATGTCTTTGTATAGAGAAATGTCATTTTTCCTTGAACTTCAAGTTACACAACTGGATGATGGAATTTTTATTTCTCAAGCTAATTTGATATGGAAAATTGTAAACCTATTACTACCCCTTTAGCTATTGGATGCAAGTTAGGTAAAGATGGTGCATCTTGGGATACTGATCAAAAGATGTACAAATTTATGATTGGAGGACTGTTGTATCTTACTGCTTCTAGACCGGTTATTATGCAGTATGTATGTTTGGTTGCAAGGTTTCAAGCTAGTCCAAAGAAGACTCGTGATCAAGCAATAAAAAGGATCTTTAGATATTTGAAAGGGATTCGAGATTTTGGCTTATGGAAAGAAAGATATAGATTTCTTGTTGAAGGCTTATACAAATCCTGAAAAGGCCGAAAGTGTTGATGATAGGAAGAGTACAAGTGGTGGAACATTCTTTTTACGAGACAAATTGGTTTCATGGATGAGTAAGAAACAAAAATTTGTATCATTGTCAACTACTGAAATTGAATATATTACTTGAATATATTGCTAAATGTCAACCTACTCTAAATATCTTTATCATATATTTCAAAAAAAAAATGAAAATTGTATAAATTATATTTCTTAAAAAAAATTATTACCTTTCATTTTCTATATAACTTATCAATTAATAATAATATTTAGAAATTCATCTTTTGATAGTGAATTTTAAATACTAATAAGCATAACATATAAAATATTTAAAAGATACATTTTCACACATCTAATTATATGTTTAAATCATGGTTCTATTATATATAGATTAAACTAAATAAATAAATCTCTATATAAAGTGTAGATTTTAACTTTAAACATTATGAAAAAGTCTATATGCAAATAGCTTTGTTACACAATCCAGTCTAGACTAGATTCATCTTCTAGTGTTTATCCTCTAAGAAGAAAATGTTTTCATTGTCAAAATAAGCACTAAAACCTTAATAAATACAAAGGGAGTTGTATTTGAAAAAATCATAAATCTAAATTAATTCTCTTTTCTTTCTTCCACATTCTTTAAAGGAAGAATTTAAAATTCTCAACCAAATATTTAGTTATGTGTTTTTTTCAACCTTCACAACCATCCATATAATATTATAATCATAAAGGCATCCATAATGAATAATATTAGGAAAATTAGCTATTTTTTAAATCACATCACATGATCTATTATCATGGATTAAAAATCATAAATCCTTATACAAATAAGTCTAATAAACACAAGCTATTCATTGGATTTATTTTATGAGAAAATTATTAAATGCAAAAAAAAATTCATTTTAACATATATTTAATTTTGTAATTCACCAATTTGATGAATAATCAATTCTAACTTATAAAATAATAAAATATCTCTTTTATTTGTGGATAAAAAATCTCCAAAATCTAAATCAATTTCATTTAATCTGTAAATAGTATTACTTATTAAAAGAACAATAGATTTAAATATTAAACTATTAAAAATATATTAATTATAACATAATTTAAAAAATGCTCACAAAAATACACCATGATTTCATTTGTTCATCCCAAACCTCAAAATCCTATTTTGAATTTAATCTAAACATATAAATTATATTCCAAAGAATTTGCACTACTTAGTTAAACCATGCCTTACTCTCCATTAAAAAATTCTCATAATATTTGAATGCACATTAATTGAATCACTAATAATTTGCAAACAAATCCATCCATGGTTAAAGATATTTATAACTTGTTTGTTGAGCAAAGTTTTGTGTTAAATGACTGGCTCTTTATTTTCACAAACCTATTAAAGCCAATGTATAATGATCAATGTATAATGATGAGTATTAGATTGTTATTTTTTTATTTTTTGTTTTTGTTTTTTATTGAAAGAATGTAAGTTACATAAGAGATTGTAGTTAAAAAAATTACAAGAAAAAGATGACCAACAATAGTAAAGAGTAAAAGGACATTAAATAAACATCATGACTTTCACGACCACACTCGTTAAGCAATTATCAATATGACAATGTGACATTACAACATTTTTTATTTTTATTTTTTTGATCGGTGACATGGATTTTTAGCTTGGTCCAATCACCAAGTGAGGCCACAAACCGAAGGGCCTCATCCCCGCCTTACATATCCGAGGTATTAACACCTCTAAGCATTAGTTCTATTAGCAATCGTCTCCTCCTCCTTATCTCTCCAACAACGGCCATCTCCCTTATCCCTCCACTGTGACATTACAACATTATAAATATATACTAGATTGATAATTATAAGATATCCATCCATCATTTAAGATATAGTTAATTACCTTGTGTAGGTTTACCTTAATTTAAGAGTAGAAATTTGTCTTGATTTAATATGTTTTTATACTAATTTATTTTAGATATTTTTTTATGAGTACGTCTTATTTCATTAAATTTAATTTACTCTTTTTAAGAATCTTTTTTTGTTAATTGAAATTTAAGAGATTATAATTAGACGATCTCATTTTCAAAAGGAATTGAGCATTACAATTCATATACTTAAACTACGATAATATAATTTTTTATAAATAAAAATATTATATTTTACAATATATAATTGTTACCATTTGACAAGGCATATATAATTGAGATGATTTCCACAACAAGTCAAATTATGATATTTTCATCAAGATTTAACATGTCTAGTTTTTGAGTCAAACTCATTGAATTATGTTTCATGAGTAGTGATTCACAAGAACCCATTTCTCATGAAAATGAATGATACACTTAGTACTCATTGCATCTAGGTGATGCTCACAGAAGTAAAGCATTAGGCCATCCCAGTATTACTCCAACTCAAGCACACTTCACTCAGGAAGGGTCAATTCTTCACCTCTGTGAGCATCACCTAGATGCGCATTGAGCCTTTCCAGGTGAAGCGCGCTTGAGTTGGAGTAATACTGGCATGGGTGACCTCTTGAGAAGGCCCAATTCTTCATCTCTGTGAGCATCACCTAGATGCAATGGGTGCTAAGTATACCATTCATTCTCATGAGAGATGGGTTCTTGTGAACCAGTACTCATGAAACATGAGTCAATAAATTTGACTCGAAAACTACAAAATTGAGTCTTGATAACAATATCATAAAAAGATCTATATAACACAACACGTGTCCCAAGTTATTCCAATCTAAAAATCAATTCATAATCATACTATTCCTTATCATATAATATTGAAAGATATGATTGCTTTAAAAAAGTATAAATAGACAACAACTAAAGGTAAGATATGGCAACATGTGATGAGACGTTTAAAGTCTCTCACGATTTTTGTGCTTTCCAAATCTCAATTTATTCAAATCTTGAAGTTTAGAAATATGGCAAAATAATTTTATCCGGATTTAATCAACATTGAGGACCTTTTTAAATATATAATACATATTATTTTTATCCGAAGGTTATCAACATCTTGGGCCTATAGCTCAGTGGTAGAGCATTTGACTGCAGATCAAGAGGTCACCGGTTCGAATCTGGTTGGGCCCTTCTCTTATTTTGCACTGAACTGTTTGCCTGCTTTACAAGGATCCAGATTACTTTTTATTATCTTTTTAATACCACTTTTTTGTCTACGGTTTTTTTTCTCCCCATATCCTTTCCTTTTACACAAACCAAATATGCAGAGGACTTTCCTGTAAATCTAAATTTTAAAGTACTCATTTTTTTAAATAAAAAAAGTTATTTATTGTTGGTAATATTAAGTATTAGATTCTAACAAACAGAAACTTTAAGACATCAATTTTTTTTTGAAGAATTCAAGTTATATATTTGAATATATATAATTATGTTTTAAAAGATGGTGGCATAAACAATTACATTTTAAATAAAAATAGTTATTTATTGTTGATAATTCTAACAAAAAGAAATTTTAAGGTTGAACCACAAACTTCACAAGTAGAACAAAGACATCAAACATTTTGAACAAAGATATTTGAATATATATAATTATGTTTAAAAAGATGGTGGAAAGCTATATGAACATAAACAATTACAATTAAAAAGAATATCAAGTATTAAATTATAATGGAAAGAAACTTTAAAGTTGAGTCACCTTTATTACAAATTTAACAAGTGGAAAAGAGACTACCAAACATTTTGAACAAAGATGATGGACCTTAAGGGTCCTTTGTTTGATGAACAAAACAATGAAGATGAAGATGTTATCTTAGAGGAGATGCAAAGAATTAATAGCTTCTTAGAAGTTGAACCTGAGAAGGTGGAAGTGATTGTAGCACAGACAAGTCTTTATTAAGGCTTGAACGTATTGATAGCAAAAGAAGAAGGTGAAGAAAAAGTTGCGATAATGGATGATATTGCAGTAGTCGAGGCAAAATGGCTCGCATCAATTGAAGATAAAGGAGCATGTCTTTGGAAAGGAATGAAAGAAGAAAATAAAGAGGTAGCAACTATGGATGGTGTTGCAATAGATGAAGATGTAATAGAAGTTGATAAATGTCCTTTGGAAGGCATGAGGATGATGGAGAGCATGGAGCATCGGAATAGAGAGAGGTTGGTTGTAAAGCAAGAGAATCATATAGAGGTGTATGCTGAGGTAGTGAGTGTAGAGGAGATTGCATAAAGCTTTTGGTGGAGGCGGCTAGACTTGGGTGGGTTAAACCCCACAAAGAAGAGAATAGGAATGTTGAGTGGTGAGATGAGAAGGGATGCTAAGTGGAGCAATAGTTGGAGGGGGAGGTCAGATTATTGTGGAACAAATTCTACATTGACGAAGAGGGTTGTAGGCCATGCACATGATGGACAAGGTTGGCTTATGGTGGAACTAATTCTACATTGAGAAAGATGAGCGAAACAGAGTTGTCAGAGGAGGATGCTTGTTCCAGCTAGGTGTTGTAAGCGGAGAAAGAAGTGTAATTTTTTTTTATGTAGGGTACTCCCCTAACACACCCAAAACACATGCTCTTTTACACTATATGAAGGTTACTCCACCCAAGATTCATTCCTAGCGTAACAAATAAAATTGCATAGAAATTCCAAGAATAGAAATAACTAATTTTTTATTACTTTAATATAAAGAAACACAAATATTCAAAAATTAAAATGCTTAACCTCATGGGCTTTACCAATCCTACAAGAAAAACTACAATTCAACTCTCAAATGAAAGAGAATTCTTCTCAACTTGAAATTATCACTACACTTTGAACAATCCATGCCACTCTAGATGATCCACTCAACCTTGGATCAACTCTCAAGGATCCACTCAATTCTGATGCTTAAACACTAGCCCAAACCTCTCTTTTATAGCGTTTTTGTGCCTCTTGGAAATCCCACTCTCTCTCTTGGTGAACAACACATGGCAATCAAGAAATGCAACACATGGCCAATAGATGACTCTTCAACTTCCCCAAGAGGACTCCAAAGAGGTGTGTTTTCAATTTTTCGAAGTGGGTGCCTAAAAAGGTGTCTTTTGTCATTTTTTATGTAACCATTCAATAAATATGAGTGCATGACAATTTTGCTTCATTGTCGCCATGTCAAGAAGGGTATTTTTATGATTTTAGTATTGTAAATGAAAGAATAAGGCGTCCCTTCTTAAAAATTGCAATTGCCTTTACACATACGCCACAAATATTAAATATTTTCAACCCCCCATGCCTCCTTAGACACTTTCCTAGGTACATGGAGAACCATAGATGCTTGCATATATTTTTACCACCTAATCATAGTAGAAAATAAAGTTAACAATATTTTTTGGGGAGATGCAGGATTGCCCTACACCCTTGGATGCTCCCACATCAAAAACAAAGGCTACCAAACATTTTGAAGAAAGAGGGAAATGAAGATTTATAGATTTAGCACATTAATTTATGTAGAAGCTAGCTCTAAAGAGTTTGAATGTAATTTTCATACATTTTTAATAATAGAGTGAAATATCTCATTAGTTTTTTTTTCATGTTATTAGTCTTGGTTTGATTTATTCTCAAAATTTTCAAATAATTTCACAATAGACATTAGTGAAAGAGTAGTTATGGTAAGACTAAAGGGTAGAAGAACAAAGGATTGAGAAATAAAGCCAAAAGAAGCAATGAAACACTAGGAGGCATGACCACCCGAACATAGTCATCGAGAGAAAGAAAAAGGACTAGGTAAGGGTGTGAAACATTAATAGAAAGTAGAAAAAGGATGCAAGTGAAAGCAAAGCATGCAGAGCATGGGATACAACAAAAACCTTAAAGCAATATTCTTTTGAGCCAAGAAAATTGTATAGAAAAAATTCCCATTTTATGTATAGAAACAAGGGGTCAAATATGGTGAACATAGTAGCTTAAAATGAATGGAAACAAACCAACTTTTTCACAACAAAAAAAGTTTTATGATTTTTCCATAGCCCACTTTTAGAATATTAGCATTCACTAGAACTCTTTCTTCTAGTTCTTTCATTTGAAATGATAATGTCCAAGTCTTTCCATTTGTTAATTTCCTTTTTTAATCTCCCTTCACACATTTGATTTGACTTGTAGTTGCTAATGCTTTAGCCAATTTGTTGCTTTATTTCCTTCCCTCATGCAATACCAAAATTGATTTCCTTAAAGTTCATATGAAAATTCATAGCTTCCTCAATGCATCCATTTAGTTTCCTACTCTTGCAACAACTTTATTTTAAACCTTTGATGATTTATTTTAAGTAACCTTCAACTACTAAGCTAATGACCCCTATTTTGATTACCATCATAAACTAACCCTTCACCTTTAACTATGTTATTTGATTTCTATTAAGTTTTATGATCTTCAAACATCTCCCCCCTCTCACAATGGTTTCTCATGATGATACCAACCCATAATAGCCCAATTTCTTCCATTTGGTACAATCAAATTTGAGCTTGTACTATTTAACCATAGAAGCCTTCCAACACATCTTTTCCCTTAACCAACAACAATGGAGTGGCGAGGCAGTAGAGGAGGCTGTATGGTTTCATCCAGAGATGAGGTAGATGATTTCGATGAAGAGGGCAATGAAGATAATTTACCTCTTGCAGTAGTGGTCTCTATGGACTTCAAGCGAGGGCATGGTAGATCTAGTTGTTTGTCTGTCTTTTTTGGGTGCCCTGATTGGAGCTTGTGGGGCTTTTGGTGCTTATCGAGTGTTGGGGATGGATTTTTTTTAGTTGTCCTCATCCTTCCTCCTTTTTCTGTTGTGACTGATGTTGGTTCTTCTCTGTCAAATTTGTCTCTATATAGGGTTCACTCAAATCATTGTCCTTTTCCAACTGTAGCCATACAATCAATCAATAATTTTACTAACACATCTGAAAGAACATCAACAACATTAGTAAGAACAAGATTGTTCTAGAGGAAATATGTCGCACATGCCTATTCAATAATATCTTGATCATATGTTAGAACAGTAAGGTACTACTTACTAGCATTTTTCAAACCATTGGGTTACCTAATCAACTCAACAACACTATCAACACCAAAATAACTTTCCTTTGAAAGAACAGGGGAAGCAACCACCTTCCCTTTTTTTGCAACATCCTTCTGCATGCTAATATTTTCTGGTTCTTCTTCATCACTCTCCACAATTATAGCTTCTGCACATTCCTTTCTTTCTGAACTCTCATGCTTAGATTTTTGCACCTTAGATACAGAGGAAGAAGCCTCAATAGATGATTTCCTAGCTCTCTTGTCTTTTGACACACTTTCAACTTTACTAGTTTTGTTTCCACCAGATATTCCCATGATCTCATCATATATCCCGAATCTTCCTACATTTGGATCTTAAGAATTATTTCTATAATGCTCATATACTCATCTTCTGATACCTCATAGGGAAGCTTAATCACCAATGAAGTCCTTAGAACAACAAATTCAATAAAACAATTATCCTTGTCAACTAAGAAATTAATCCCATCCTTATACATTTTCACAATCTTCAGAGGGATCTAATTACTCATATCCATCTCTTTCCTAAGATCCACAAAGAACTTATGACAAATAACAAAACTGTCATTCAAACTATCCAATTACTCCTTGATCTAACTACTAATAGTAACATCTCTTCTCCATACAACATTCTTTATTCAAGGTAAAGAATTAAGATAATAGAATACCAAGCAAACAATAAGAGAACCATACTAGAAGGGGCACATCTCTTTTTTCATCAACCAGAGGTTGTCCAACAACTAATGCCTCAAAAAATCACATAGATCATAATCAATGTTCTCCTTCACCATCTGATAAGCCAGATATACTGCAGTAGCTAAAGATGAACCTTCCTGATTTCTGTAATACATCTTATAAAAAATTCCCATAGTCTTGTATCTAACTCCCAAATCAACAATGCTATAAATACGAAGGATTCTCTTATCAGACACAACACTTATAGATCTATTCACTTCTTCATTCTTTACAAACTTCAAAGAAGGTAGCATTCCAATCGAACACAATCGGGTCACATCCCTTAGGGCTTCCTTGGAAATCAAGTATGGTCGATCCAAACATAGACAATCCTCATGAATTATACTCAACACAAACTTTACTATCTCTTCATGACACAACATAAGGAGATTGCTCTAGACTGACATAGTCGATTTTAAACCTTTGGGCATCAACAACTAGGTGAATTATTTTAAAATAATTGATCTTGTTATGATTATATTCTTCTAACGAAACATGAATGTAATTGAAAACATCCTCTTTATATATAACTTTGTTAGATACAACAAAAAAGCACTAGCAGGGTCACTCATCGTCGAAACAAATGGATAGACCCCGAAACTAGGTCTATCTTCACTATGAACATAAAACAAATACCTTTGATTGAATGCCTCTACACTTCTTTTGCTTTAGGAAACTTCGCGATCGCATTTGCACAAACAAATTCCAAAAATCAATATATAATCGTCACCTAAGGTTTCTTCAAAAAGATGATACACTATATACTCGAAATCACAAAAAAAGTTCAAGACCACCAAATTTAATTAACCACCAGAAAGGCCTTCCAAACATCTACCATTCTGAGAACAACTTAGCACAAAGCCAAGAGGGGACAAAATATATGTGTTAAGATATCTCCCTTAGACAATGTTGTTTGATCTAGTTACCGAAGGAAGGGAAAGAACCCACAAAAGGTGTGGATCCATCCTTTGTCTTTTATTCAACCTTATCATTTGATTTCTTCACACATGTCATCCTCATCTTCTCCTTATCTTCATTGATATCAATCTTCTTTTCTTGACCATTAGGTTTCTCAATTCTAATTCTACAATGTTTTGCAATTTGTCCAATTTTATTACAATTATAATATACTAGATCTCTCTGAGGTCTACTGCCATTCATTCTACCATTTCTGAATCTCTTGTTTGTCCTACATTCAATAGCTTTGTTCCCATGTGCATTGCATGCATAACAATATCCATTGAAATATTGAACACTTCTGTTAAAACCTGAATTTTCATTTCTATTCCAACTTATCCTACTTCTACATTCACTTAACCAAACTTATTACAGTACTGACAATTTCCATTAAAATATTAGTTTCTGATCTAATTTGAATTCACCATCTCTATGTCCAAATCTATTGCATGAAAAACAATTGCCATTAAAAGATGAATACCTAGAAAGAACTAAAGGAGGTCTACAAACATTCTTTGAGTTTCTAAAGCTTTGCTTTGGAATGAAATTATTCTAATCTTTATTAGAGTTCTTCAAATCATCCTTGTTCTTATCTTTTCCTTTATCATTCCTTGAACATTCACCTTCTTCAAAGCTAAGTCCACCTTTGTCTTTACTTTGTTTTTGAGAATTAAGTACAACATCTAGCACTTCACTATCACCTCTGAGTTTTAGTCCATTATCGATCTGATCCTTTGCATCCTTCAATTCCTTCTTAAGTTTGGTTACCTCTTCTTCAAGTCTTAACAATCTTTAGTCTTTTCATCAATCTTTGTCTCAAATTCATCAATGACCTTTTCCTTATCAAGAAGGCTTCTTAACAAATAAATCTTTTCAATTGTCTTCTTATGCTTTTGTTTGTTGTCATCCAAGTCTCCCAAAGAAGATCTCAATTCCCCTTTTGTGTCAACAATGCCATCAACATCATCCCAACCATTCTGATCCATGGCATCCATATCATTCAATTCTTGTTCAAACATAATGTTCAAAATCCCTGATCTACCTCAACAATTAATTAGTTTCTTCAGGAACAAATGCTTTGATGTCAACTGTTAAACACTATTGGATGCTAAGAGGGGACAGTGAATCATCATACACTAAAACTTGATCAAATTAAACTAAGAAAACCATGATATCTATTCAAACCAATGTGCATGAAAATAAACAACTGAATCAACAAATGCATCTACACAAGAACACCAAGATTTTTTACATGGAAAACCCAAAGTGGGAAAAACTACGACAAAAATCAAACTCACAAAATATATATTAATTGTTACAATATTTTAGGCCATTGGCCAAAGAGCTCACTACTCTGAACTTGTAGACCAACATGCACTGACTTAGAGAAAGATACAAACAAAGGACTTGCATGACCAAAGATGACTTCTTCAAGGTAAGATACTTAACAATTATCCAGATACAATAGAAGTAGAAGATTGAATTGTAAAGGAAACTAGCATCCGACAATACACTCATAACAATTCACAGATTAAAGCTCATTTATCATAGCACTTCCAAACCTTTGCTTTGCTCAAACTGACACCACAAATCAACTCATTGTCACATATACTTCTTCGCACACCATTCTATATCTATATCTACAACCCAACTGCATTACTTGTTATATACCATTTGAATCAACAGTAATCTCTATTAGGTCGGCCAAAGGAAAATGTAACATGTACATAGCATCAACCCAAAATCATTTCATATGGAAGGTAAAAACTACATCAGAGTGTTCACACCAAGTCGACACACCTTCCAAATATCACCAAAAACTTTACACACCACTGCTCGGACAAAAACACACAAGTCAGTTTAAACCGATCTGCTAAGCCCAAAATATCTTAATCCAGATCCAAAAACAAAATAAGTGGTCCACCACAAAAGAAGAACAACACCTTAGGAATAATAACAATTGATCTACATTATCCTCAAAACAATATCAAGATGAGGAAGAAAATATATTCCTTTGCATACTCCTAGAAGTAGCATCAAAACTGGTAGACAACAATGTCGCTCATGAATCAATCAATCCAAACAACCAAAAAACCAAAACCAAACTGTTAGAACCATTCTGTAATAGTAACATGACCATCTGAAACATATCCAATGCAAACACATATTATGGACCACAATATTATTCACCAACATAGTCAATAGATATAACAACATCACTTCCAGTCCAAACAAAGAACATTAAACTTTTAGAAACACCTCATATCATCATCGTAATTCATCCAAAAGACACAACATCAATTCACCCATAACTCTATGACATATAACCAATCAGGTAGGCATCCATACTAGCAACTAGATGCAAATAAACACCAAGAACATAAATAATACCTAACCATATAGTTTCACTATACATCACTTCCAACTCATAACACTACCACAACAATACATCCATACTAACATCATAGTTCATCACAATATGTCTGGACCAAAAGTACCAACATCCAAACCACTAACAAGTTTGACATAAATGATAACAAAGACAACAAAATATACTACCGTATAAGATTGAGGAATAGGGACCATCAATGTATGGTGAGAACTAGATTGATGAGAATCTAATATTATTGTAAATGATGTCAACATAGGCGATGAGAGAGTTGGATGTGTAATACTACCGTATAAGATTGAGGAATAGGGACCATCAATGTATGGTGACAACTAGATTGATGAGAATCTAATATTGTTGTAAATGATGTCAACATAGGTGACGAGAGAGTTGGATATGTCAAATCATGATTATCTACATAATCTATCATGAGAAAATTGATGTACATGAGGCAAGAGAAAAATTATAAGATGGAACTAAATTGAGAATAATGATTATATGACTTTCATCAAATAGAAGATAAATATATCCTTGATGGTCTCATCCAAATTTGTAAGGTGGGAATCTATGAATACAGATGAAATATCTAGAATGTGTCCCAATGTGGTGGATCTAAAAAGATAATGTCAATGTCCTAATTAAAATAATCACTAAAACTCGTGGATGAGTCAACACTAGATTCAAATGTAGCAACTGGTGATATGGGAGATAAGTCCTCAATGCAAGTCATACGACTACATTGTTCATCCCTAAATGATGGTGATGTCTTATAAGATATCTTAGTAAGGTCATATGATGTTTTTACATGTGCTAAAAATATACGATTAGGTATAGAAATAGCACAATCAATAAGATGTTTCATTTGAAATTGAAGGCACTCTTGTATTTTATGCTTTTCATTCCACAATATCCACATTTGATTTTCAATTAATTAGAAGAATTACAAAGGATACTCAAATGGAATGAGCTTAGTGTCAAAGGCATGATCACATGAACCAATAAATTCAAAATAAAAACCAATATATTCCCCCTCTTGACTTAGAGAGAGCCCCAAAATGATTAGTGTTGATTGTAAGCTACCCAAAATGATAAGTGTCAAAACATAGCCCCCCCCCAAAAAGATGTGAAAGAAAAATTTACAAGTTTGTTAAGTCTAGATGCCAAAGCCGATCATTTATAATGGATGATGATTTTTACAAAAGGGGATACCTAAAACTTAAAAGTGATTACATATTTTAAATCCTTGCATTTTATAACTGTATACACATAAAATTGACTATGAGCGATTAAATAAATATTATATATATTTATTTAATAATTATTCTTCTATTAAATAGTTAATTTGAAAAGATTAATTTATTTAATTCATTTCGTGTCTTTCTATTAATTAATTTAATTGAAATATTTTATTAATTAATTCATCTATCATATTCCTCTAATTAATTAAATATATAATATTTAATTATCCTTCTAATCAAGTTAATTAAATATTTAATTAACTAGTTATCTCCTTCAATCATTTGAATATCTAATATCTAATGGTTATTCTTCTATCCTATAGTCTCAAATATTAAATGATTCTTAAATTATTTAATCTCTCTTATCCAACTCACCTTCCATCTCCACTGCATCTTCCCTTTGCCAACTCATCCATCATGTGGCTAAGGAAATTAATATTTCTTAAATATTAATTCATCATTCATCTTCAACTTCCAAATTTAATGAATATTGTGTACGTACACATATTTCATAATCTCCTTCTATATGTCTCCAACATCCCTACATCTTAGGAAAGACTTGAGTCCACTTGTCCTCTCATGCCTAAATCTTCTCCAATCATCCCTAGATTCCCTCATTCAGCAACCCAATCAAGGTGAGATGAGTGACACTTGTCTTCTCCTTTCCCCTTTCTCTCAACCTTCACCTTTGCTCACACCCATCCAAATCTGCAGATCTGATCATGACCGTTGATCTGAGCCACATCATCTCATCCTCTCAAGGTCTATAAAATCAAGAGATCCAGTTGAGAGAGAGTTAGACTTCAAGTGAATTTCCAAGTCAATCATTTGTAAAACTTATGCATCCATGAGTTTTAATCTTGAAGCAAATAGCAATTATCATTTTAGCATAATCATTTAGCATAATCATTTAGTATTGCATATCATAGCATTTGTGAACTATTAGTTATGATTTCATTCTTCATATGCCATCTTGGAAGCTATCAATGCTTGTCTGAGAGCACACTATCTGCAACTAGGAACAATGGAGTTAGGACACATTGAGACATAAACCATGAAGGTAATATTATTGGTGTAAATAATTATTCATCTTGGATATTATTACACTTTACTTAAGTTTACTTAGGAAATACATTTCATAGTAGTTTGGGTATGATACACTCGGGTGTTTGTGCCACATTAGGATAGTGCGTGTAGCAGAATTTCCACCTTTTGTGGACTTATCTTGTTGTTACATTCCACCTTTAGTGGGTGATCCACCTCATGTGGAATATTATATTGTTTCTCCTACCTACCCACACCTATTTCCTACCTACCCTTGTTTCTTATTGAGCCACATGTCATGTTTGTGTGCTCACATATCCATATTGCCTTGCCTATATAAGCAGGCTCATCTACATTGTATGTAATTGAATAATTGATGATCCAGTTGATCAGTATTTTCTCTTGATAGAATACAATTTATTTCTATCATCTATTTTGTTCTCTCTTATTTGTGCTTTCCATTGCCTCTTGATCTTGGCAAAATCTCACATGGTATCAGAGCCATTAGAGTGTCATTGGGATACCTACTTGATAGGCATTGCAGGTTTGTTTGTGGAGTCCTATATTGCAGATTTGGGAGACATCATTGATGACATTCATCTTCTCTTTGATGAAGATTATCCTTCTTCGATTGTTGTGAGGGATCACTCTGACCCTCTTGTGCATTCTCTACATGATCAATCTTTAGAGGTTGACATGATTGTGGATACTTTTGTACAACACTTGGAGGAGGTCTCTTGATATTTTGAGGAGACATATGAGTCTTTGGATATTGTTCTACATTCATCTCCACTAGATCTTGGAGTGCCTTTTTCAGCAATGTGGAGCAGTTTACCACCTTTGGAGGGGGTAACCTTCAGTATCGACATGGGGACACTTGAGAAATTTTCAGAGATTCCATTCATCATGAGTATTTTTCCTACATCTTCCCTTCATGGTTGGGGAGACTTCATGGATACACCTTGTTGGCATTTTTGATGATTATGCTGTGATTGTCATTGATGGACACACACTTGCTATGAGATCACTTTTTGAATGTGTGAATTATGCTCAACCGGTATTTGTTCCAAACCGGTATTATGTTGTAGTCTTTAGACTATCGATGCTAAGCAGAAAGTGTTTTCCGATCTCAAGTGGTATGAAGACCCAAGCGGCATGAAAAGCTCAAGCGGTTTGAGGATCTCAAGTGGAGCGAAGCAAAGGAGCTAGAAGCGGCAGTTATCATTTTCCCGGTCTTTATTTTTGTCAACCGGTAGTCTTTTTTATAACTGAACCGGTAATACTCTGTGATGAGTTACTAACCGGTATATTTTTGTGATGAGTTACCATCCACCGACACTTTGACGGTGATTTTGTGTCATGTTACCAAATGTGTCTAGATACAATGAACCTAGGAACTTGCAATGTAATCCTATTGGACCGACATGAAATCAAATTCCTTTTAAGGACATCATGTCTAGGGTTTTGCATGTGTGTAGCTGTTAGGTTCTTTGGTGGTTGATGAAGTTCTTGTATGTGCAATCTTAACTAAGAAGATAAAGTCTATGTATTGTAACATAGTGTGGATTTACTGAAGACTGGAGTAATACTGAAATGCATTAGCAATGAGCTACCATGCATCTAATCAAGCAGACTGTGCCATTTTCTAGATCATTCACTTGTTGATTACTCACATCTTTGACAAGTTAGAAACCTTTAACCAGGTAGGCCCAAAAAAGCCTTTGTAAATCCTCTAACAAGGTGATTCACATCTATGGATCTAAAATCCTCTCACAAGGTAGTCTTTAATCGGACTTATCTCCTAACAGAGATTGAGATTCCTAACAGGATCTATTCTGGTAAAGAACATTGTATGACCTTAACTGGTCTGACCTTAACCGGTCTGGTTACTATTCTGCAGATAGTTACTTGTGAGTTTCATCTCACTGTGGTTTTTCCCATTTGGGTTTCGACGTCAAAATATCTTGTGTTATGGTGATTGTGCTTCTATGGGTGAATGCCTTATTTGCTATTTGGTTTGCATGTGTGTTAACCGGTTTGTTTGTGAAACTGTTTTACCGGTTTATTGCTAGACTGTTTAAGTGTTTAAGTACTGTATTTTTTGGAATACTAATTCACCCCCCCCCTCTTAGTATTCATCACACCTTTGGTTTTGTTTCTTCTTAAGGGGAGGAACGTGGTTTGACGTTCGTGGAGTAGTTTCTTCATTCATCATCGAGCTTCTATCATTGGTGCAGATTCCACATTGAGGGGGGGCTTCTTAGTCTCTCTTCTTCTTCTCTCATATGGGGGGAATTTTTCCTCACATGGGGTTTTGTCCTTCACATACTTCTATGAGAGTTCTTTGTATCTAGTTTTCATCTCTCTTTTGAGGGAGGGTTTTTTCCCATTGGGTTTTTCTCTCTTTCCCCACTTTGGGAGAGATTTCATTGCATTGGTTTGCATGCATTTGCATTTGTATATGGGTACCTAACATGGCCTAGTATCTAGGACCCATCTTGCATTGCTTAGTTTCATTGTGGACTTAAGTGCATTCCCCTAAGTTGCACTTAAGGGGGGGTGTTGGTGTAAATAATTATTCATCTTAGATATTATTACACTTTACTTAAGTTTACTTAGGAAATGCATTTCATAGTAGTTTGGGTATGAGACACTTGGGTGTTTGTGCCACATTAGGATAGTGTGTGTAGGATAATTTCTACCTTTTGTGGACTTATCTTGTTGTTACATTCCACCTTTAGTGGGTGATCCACCTCATGTGGAATATTATATTGTTTCTCCTACCTACCCACACCTATTTCCTACCTACCCTTGTTTCTTATTGAGCCACATGTCATGTTTGTGTGCTCACATATCCATATTGTCTTGCCTATAGAAGCAGGCTCATCTACATTGTATGCAATTGAACAATTGATGATCCAATTGATCAGTATTTTCTCTTGATAGAATATAGTTTATTTCTATCATCTATTTTGTTCTCTCTTATTTGTGCTTTCCATTGCCTCTTGATCTTGGCAAAATCTCACAAATATTAGTATTTTTATTTCATATGTATTTCATGTAGTTTCATTGGTTGAGTTTGGATTTCCTGAAGCATTTCCATTGGTATTTTGTGAAACTAACT
The DNA here is from genome assembly GCF_030272615.1 of Cryptomeria japonica. Lineage (NCBI taxonomy): Eukaryota > Viridiplantae > Streptophyta > Pinopsida > Cupressales > Cupressaceae > Cryptomeria > Cryptomeria japonica. The sequence continues at coordinate 213,656,596 of NC_081414.1, read as the reverse complement.
TGTTGTAGGTAGCATTCTGAGGATGAAATTCAAGTCGACACACTAACCAATTTTAAAAAAAAGTTTGTGAAATTTTGATAATCGGTGCGAAAGTTATGCCCCATCAAAATTCGATTGTAAATAAGAAAATTTCAAAGGCCAAAAAATACTTCATAACAACACAATTACAAATTATCTCAACACTAAGGCTTTTATCATGGAAAGAGATTTTTGATAAATATTCACACTTGAAAATCACTCCCCAATTACAAGCTATAAAAAAAATTAAAAACACTCCTCCACTAAAGAACACTATACAAAATCTATTGATTACCAAAAATTTAACTCTAATGGTTATCTAACCACAAAAAGTTAACATGTATTGTTTACATTTGAGGTAACAATAACTTGTTATAATATGGTGCATTGTATGGTTAATTAAAGTTAAAATTTAATGCAATATAAAGATTATTTAGCTAACCATAAGTATTAATAAAAAAAAAGTAAGGTGAATTGAGTTAATCTTGAAGGATCTTGAAAAAGGGAAAATGGATTGAATTATTGGTAGACAAGGACACCATGAAAGAGGGAGACTAGAGGTGGATAAATGCTACCCAAGTCAAAAGGAAAGCCATGATATGGCCTTCAATTTTGTGTCTTTCTCAAAAAATGGAAGAATATGTTTTAGTTACTAGGTGGGGAATAGAAACTGCATGGAGGGGGTGTGTTGATAAAGCATGGAATGCTAAGGCCATGTGGGAGCTAAACTAAGACTTTGGTCATTTTGGTTGAATGTTGACTCGATATTTCAAAGACGGGGAAAATTTAGTGTCAAAAGACTGCTCTAAAATATGTGGGCAATACAGAGATATCGATAGGGTTCATAGAGGTTTCAAACTATTAAATGGAATAACTTGTTTGCACTATTTGGAAGCTAAATGTTTGGATGGGTATGGGTTTCTTTGCAATGTTCCTAGTGATGATCAACAACAAACATCTAACATTCAACAATCATTCCATAAAAAAAAGTGTGGGTTGTGCTAGTTATTTACATGCTAGTTGGAGGATGTAATGCATATTCTATTGGCCAATGTGTAGATGTGATGAAACAATGTATATGTTGTGTAAGCTTGCACCACTACCAAGTTCCAAAACTAGGATACAAATAGAACATACCTGATGTAGGCAAAACAATGTTTTGCATCTATATAAAGGTCTAATGAATGGTCAAAACCAAGTAGATACAATAAAATCTTGCAAAAATAAAACCCCAAAATACAAAACACTTTAAAAAAACCTACAAACAAGCCAATCAAGACCATAAATTTCTTGCAAATAGGCTACTAAGAGGCCATTTTTTTTGCAAAAGACAAATTTTGACCAAGCCAATAAATGGATAGAGGGAAAATGGTCCTCTACTATTTTTTTTTTGTAAAATATTGCATCATACAAATTTGTACATGATAAATTATAAAAATTAAAATATATGCAAAAAATTAAATTCACCAAAATTGACCAAATGAAAAGGTATTTCTTCATTTTTTGAGCTTTTTGATCACAATGACAATGTTTGTTTGGATCTACGACATTACAATATAGGGATATGTGCAAGAGTCACATCGATGCAAGAAGGAACATACATTCATGAATTTGATGCCATTCAACCAAGATTTGAAAGCATGAATTGATAACCTTTCAAATGTGAACAATGAAGCACAATAGTATGTCTATCAATATAAAATTAAGGGTGTATAACTAAAATTATCAACCTTGCACATATAGGTAAGTACGTGGAGGTGATAAGGTAGGAGTAAAACACTTACTACCCCTCCAAAGGTGAAACACTTGTTAGCTTGCTTAACAAGTGTGTGAATTAGTGGCAAGTATGCATATAATAGTTGTCTCAAGTGATGATGGCACATGTCTCAATTCTATAATTGAGATACATAAAAAATCATAAGTAAACTTTAGCTAATTATAATTAGGTCAATCCTAGAAAGGTGATTAGCTAGATAGTTTGATAATTATTATATTTACACTAATGGAAACTAGCAAAAAATTTAGTAGTTTAAAAGAGACTAAAAGATGGAGAAAATAAACAAGTTTGGAGATTGTTTGATATATCTTCATAGGAGGATGGTCGGTATGCTTATGTTTTTATATTGAAGATCATAAAAATAACTAACCCTGTAGACAAATAGCTCGTAGGCATCTTTAACCAACCATTAACAACATGTTAACAACACCAATCAATCCAAACTATAATATCAAAAAGCAATTCAGGCTAGATTTAGTAGTATAAAAGTATGTAGCAATATCAAAATTTATAAAAATTATAAGATTAAAATCCCAAAAAATGGCCAACAAGTTGCCCCAATACTTCATGAGTAATTTTAAAGAGATCCTTGTAGTTTCCTTCATCTTTTGCATCATTCATGAGCACCTTCTTATGCAACATACATAAGGTTGTTGTTGAGCTATGCATCACCTTCAAGCTGAATCTGGAGAGGTGCACCATCTTCTTTTCTAGGTCAATCACATTTTCCTTAAGGGTAGCTAGATCCATAGTAGTATTAGCACATTTGGCACACAAATGGTTCCCCCCAACTAGTTGAGTCTCTTCAGCTAGGAGGTTGGCATCCTTCATCTGGTCCAGCAGCCCGACCTAGTACTCTTTGAGTGGCCATTGGTTGTCTTTTCTCAACTTTTCTCTTCCTCTAACTCTAGAGTATCTTCCTCCATCTCAAAAACTTCCCCAGTTTCATCCAAGTCTATTTTATTCTTATCTTTTCTTGAAGATCTTCTGACCAACCTATTAGACCTCATAAGGTTGGAGTTACCCACACCCAAGTTCACTTCCTCCCTGGTGGTCTGGGTTGTCTCCTCATCACTTTCAATTTCCTCAATAGGGATTGGGCTTGGTTTTTCTTTTCTTTCTTGGTAGGGGGTAGCTTTCCCACATTTAGTAGAGCCCAAGAGCATAACACATTGTTTTAGGTTGTAGAGACAAACTGTGGTAAGGCAATACACAAAAAGGGTGCATGTTAGGAGTGGTCCTAGTCCCCCGAGGGGTGGTCAGGCTAGAAGTGGTGGGAGAAGTGATCTAGGGAGGGGCTTAAGAGGAGGTTTTAGAATCACCTATAATCCTTAGGCATTTCTTGTTGCTATGGTAGCCACTAGGAGAATCCAAAATGGTCAGGAAGTCAAAATGTAGCGAGGCCTCATTCATGATAATCTACTTGGGTGGGTATCGTTTGCGTCACCAATAAGAACAATAACTAGAGCTAAAGTCTCAACCCAAAGATTGGTCATTAACTCTGTGTAGTTATTATCTCCATAATTGAAGTTCATTTATTTTCAACCCAAGGACGTATTACTTGAAATGGGTCTGCACTAAGTTCCCATGATAGCTATTCTGCATTACTACAACAACTAAATCTATTTGAAATAAACAAGCAAGAATCATAACAATTAAATTGCTATATGAAAGCTTATCATTAACATAAAATTATAATTAAAGAACTGTTAACTAAGTTCAGAGCTGACAAACGGGAATTACTCTGTCTACTTTGGCTGCAGGAACAGTCACAAGATCTGGTTCCAGTGGCTGCAGGAACAATCAATCGCTAGAACATCTACTGCGGCAAAAAGGAAAACTGAATCTAACAAATGCACAAGAATACTCACCAAGTGGGCCCCCTTAGATGAGTGTATGCAGAATTCAAAGATAATTCTATATACTCATAATAGCATCATTTTTATTCATTGTTTTCAAAGGTCGATACAACACATGAAATGAAAGAAAATACTTTTAATTTCAAAAATGTTATGCAACTCTATTTCTAATCTCCTTCTCTAACCTTTGAGAAGAGGCACGAGCTTTTATTTATAAGAAAACTATAACAACTTCCTACTATCTAGGTCATGTCAATGAATTGAGGCGGAAAACATTTATGACTGCAAACATAAGGAGTTAATCCATAGGAAACGTGGATCTCTGCTAAACCATAGCCAAGAATATAGCATGGCAATGTTACAAGATTGATGTTTGCTGCTTCTTATGCACAATATCCTCTTTTCTATTTTGAATATTTAACTGCCCCTTGAATATATCCAACTGCCTTTATGAAATGATGCAATAACCACTTCTACAACATCTCATTTATTCTTGCAATTAAAAATATAGATCTCTCACACACACACACACACACACACACACACACACACACACACACACACACACACACACACACACATATATATATATATATATATATATACATACATATATATATATGTATACATATATGTATACATACATGTATGTATACATATATGTATACATATATGTATACATACATATATGTATACATACATGTATGTATACATATATGTATACATACATGTATGTATACATATATGTATACATACATGTATGTATACATATATGTATACATACATGTATGTATACATATATGTATGTATACATATATGTATATTATTAATTAATCATAATACTTATACATTCACACATGATATCACCTATGATAATCCACATGGCAACATGAATAAAAGGTCAAAACAAAAGAGGATTTAATGGGTTTAGTTATCATCTATAATGCACATAGTCAAACTTTAATACATCATATGACTCAAAAACTATCCCGATATAGAAATTAAAACATGGCAAAAACTTATCAGTTATAGGAATAAAAGAGCTAATATCTTAGCTCATCATGCCCCCCAACTTAATGTCTTGTTGATCCTCCAGCAAGAGGAAAATTTCTTATCCGGGCATTGACTCATAAGTCACCAATGGTTTCCTGTCTTGTTCCTCCTGTAGCCAAGTTCCAATAAAACCCCTTCATCTTTTCCAGTCTAGCCCATCTGGATTCTTCTGTGGCCTCTTCATATGGTTTGTCTATAACCCTGCATCCCATTAATTGCCACATAAGGATAGGTGGCTGAAATATCAAGGGTAGCCAGTTGTTATTTTTTGCCCTACAAAAGTGGATGTACTTGGGAGCTCTTTATATGGCTGCATGATAATTAGGCAGTGAATGGGGTTCACCCTACTTTAGGTCTTCTGGGAGATTATTCCAGCATTGAACCAAACATTCAATTGCAACTTTATTTTCATTTTCAATCAAATTTTCATATTCCTAGAATGCTTCCTCTCTCATCGGTAAAACCTGGCTCCTGACATCAGGTCTTGTTAACAATTTTTGCCAGTCATAATAAATAAGAAGTGGATTTTTGGCTTAAGCTTTGAGTGGTAATCAACAATCAAATTCCAAATTTCTGTATTTTCTAGCTTGAGTCCCCATACTGATTTCATTTTGCATCCATGACATTAAAGCTTTTAATTCAATGTCACCAATGTATAGTAAGGGATTCCATTCATTGTCAGAAGTCACAACATAATTATGCAAATAAAATTCACATAAAAAATTCCTAACAGTTGTAGGAGAGTTTTGATAAGCATTAGAAAAATCTTGTGGGCTATCTAGAGAAGGACTAAGATCCTTAACAATGTGGTTTCGCTTGAAACATAAATACTTCTCTTTTAAATATAAAGTGTAAACCCTCGGAGGAACCCTGCATTGCATCAATTCAGGAACCATATTGGCAATTGTGTCTACTTTAGTTTTCAATTCCACAATCTGATTATCCCTGTTTTCAATCTCTTTCTCTTGTTTATCAATAACTCCTTGTAACCTAGGCCTTTCTATCTCCAATTGTCCATAAAATGTAAGTGCAATAGATAAACTAGTGAGAGATGAAGGGGACCTATGAGTTGTTACCGAAGGGTGTGAGATTCCTTCAACCGGTTCTTCAAACTGTTTTGCTACATGTGCCAAATTTGGCAGTCTATCGACCCCATGTTCTTCCTGCGGTTGAATCTTTGTTTGACTTTCGTGCCCTTCTTCCGACGTTTCCATAGAAATGACTTCAATTAAATCCCCTGCTGCTTGAGTTTTCTATTTACCCTGTTGACTCCTTCTCAAATACATTTTTGAAGTGGCTGCAGGAGAAGCTTCTGCAGGAGGTGTTGTTGTAGGAGAATTTTCTTTTACCTTGTGCCTTTTAGCTACAAAAGAAACCTGCACTGCTTGAGGCTACTCTATGGTTTCTTCCTCCGCATCAACTGTTTCTATTTCTTTCCCTTTCCTTCTAGAAGATGTCACTCCACTTTGAAAATGAATGGAGGGTTGCTCAATATTTGGTTCAATTACCATTTCCTCTACAACAGGCAAGGCTACATTCGAAACAAGAGGTTCATTTGTTGCAGACAAACATGTTAGACGAAAAAGAAAAAATAACTATGATACAACAAATATTGAGATAATACATAACAATAAAAAATATAAATAAACTAATAAATAATTGGATTCCGCTGGTATGATTAGCAAGATATGCTAAATAGCTATACTTCTAGGGTGAGCTTAGAACATAATATAAAAAAAAAGATTTCGCTCATATGGGTAGCAAGTTGTGTTATGCTAGATAGACATATGATAGGGCAACCATAGATGGAGTGGATTGGCCTCCACAAAAAGAGATAACATCTAGTGGTTTGGCCCCATCAAAGAAATAAGATAGAAAGAGTTAGCGTTTTGGCCCCTACCAAGGCAACAAGATAAAGAGATCTAGTGGTTTGGCCCCCACAAAGACAATAAGATAATAAGATCACTAGATAGCTAAACTAAGATAATAATCATGCAAATGCAGAGATGCATGAAACAGGAAATGCAGAGACAAAAAAAGATATGAAAGCCCCCCCTACAATGATATGTGTGAAACACATGTCATTCTAAGGAAGATAGATGTGTCACGTCAACATAATGAGATGTTTTTCCATGGAATGATGTTAGGCCCAATATGGAAAGCTAATGTACTGAGAGGGGAGGGGTGAATCAGTACTCCAAAACTTTTCTTTAATAATAACCTTACGATTATGCATAAACTGAATAGTGCAGTAACATAAAATAAAGTTAAAACAAACATATAACAATCATACATGATTCACTCCATAACACATATATTTTGGTTACGCAGAAACTCTTGGTTAGAGAGAAAAACTGTGGTGGGGATGGCACCCACAACTTCACTACTGCAATAATAAAGATGATCGGTTAGAGCTACATGTTTAGCTATTTCTGATAGCTTACCCTGTTAGGAGTAACAAGATCTGTTAGATCTACCTTGCTAAAGGATTTCACAACATTATTCTGAATGCTGCACCTGGTTAGAGGCTTTACAATTTATAGACTTGGTTAGAGTCTTTTACCCTGTTAAAGGTTTCTTTTTCAACTTCACAATATTACAATAAAATCATTACAAACATCTGCAACTTTACATCTGAAATGTTATAGCAAATTCTATGTGCTCAGAATAAGATTACCTTGCTTATAGCATACCTCAGTAACCCATATAGTAACTCGGTAAACCCTTTTGTTTACTCTATTCTTCAACTGTTCTCTGAAAACCTTCTCAGTGATCTCTGTGTCTCTGTAACGGTCTTCCTTCATACATATATGCGTGCACCTTGTTCTTAATCCATGCTGTATAAATAGATCTCTTAAAACGGTGATCCAATTCATTGCTTCGATCTTACAAACATGATTCCTCGAATGAATAACTAAACAAAATATTTCATTGGCTAGATTGACCTTGTAATCATACACAATCTTCTAGTGCAATTTCCAATGTATAACGGTTAGATGTGCCTCGATTCTTGTAACGCATTTTCATATGCATGTCCAGGTTCAATGTATCTGGTAACACGTTTTCACTTGGTGAATATCAACTCAGTGTGTTAACTTTACTGCTCGGTAGCCATAAAAAGATACTCGGTAGACAACTTTGGTGTGCACTGTGTCCTGTGACTGCTTTCTTCTTTAACCGACTAGACTGTGCATACCGACTTCTTTGTTTATACCGACTGCATGATTTGGTAGTGCTAACCGTCTAGAATATATAGTATGACTTTGAATATAAAAACTAATGGCAACTTGATAAGTAGTAACAAATGACACCTTGCAATGGATGATACATAGCAACCACAACATCAATAAAAACACAAGGACAAAAGGGGACCCACTGATTTGGCATTAGAACCTATATTAGTGAAATGAGAAAGCATATAGTTGCATACGAGTGATGAATACTAAGAGGGGGCGAGGGTGAATTAGTATACCAAAAATTAGTGAACTTAAACTCTTAAACAATTTAGCAATTAACCAGTATAATAGATTTACTAACAAACCAGTTAAGACAAATGCAAACCAAATAGTAAATAAAGCATTCACCCACAAGAGCACAATCACCATAACACAAGAGATTTTGACGTGGAAATCCAAATGGGAAAAAGCATGGTGAGCTGAAGCTCACAAGTAACTATCTGTAGAATAGTAACCAAACCGGTTAAGGTCATACAATGTTCTTCACTAGAACGGATCCTATTAGGAATCCAGATCTTTGTTAGGAGATGAGTCCTGTTAAAGACGACCTTGTGAGAGGATTTTGGATTCACAGTTGTGAACCACCTTGTTAAAGGATTTACAAAGGCTTTGCCAGGCCTACCCGGTTAAGGGTTTCAGACTTGTCGAAGATGTGAGTAATCAACAAGTGAGTGATCTAGATACTAGCACAGTATGCTTGGTTAGATCCTTGATAGCTCATTGTTAATGCACATTTAGCGTTACTTCAATCTTCAGTATCTCCACACTTCACACAGACCTAATCTTCTCTTGTATGATCGCACATACAAAAACCTCATGCATTGCTAAAACACTATCAACTTCTAAAACCCTAGACATGATGTCCTTATAAAGGAATCTAATTTCATGTTGGTCCAATAGAATTACATTGCAAGTTCCTAGGTTCAGTGCATCTAGACACATTTGGTAACATGGCACAAAATCACCACCAAAGTGTCGGTGGATGATAACTCATCACAGAAATACCGGTTGGTAACTCATCACAAAGTAATACCGGTTCATTTCCGATTACCGGTTCATACATTTTACCAATTATCAGTTTGTCAAAATGAAGACTGGAAAAATGTTAACAACTGCTTTGTTCCTCCGTACTGCTTTGGGATCCTCGAACCGCTTGAGGTCTTCATACTGCTTTGGGTCTTCATACTGCTTTGTGACCAATAAACACCTTCTGCAAAACACTGATAGTCTAAAGACATAATATCAGTTGGAACAATTACCGGTTGAGCATAACTCATACATAGGGAAGTGATCATAAAACAAGTGTGTGTCCATAAATGACAATCACAACATCATCAAAATGCCAATAATCTCCCCCTTTGGCATTGATAGCAACACTTAAGAAAATTTTGACATCTAAGTGTTTTACAAAAAAAATATGTCATAATCAAAATTACTCCCCCTAAGCATATACACTATCCCTTTTTGCAGAAAATACAATGTATAGTACTCCCTTAAAGAAATAACATGAAAGTATGCATAACATTCACCAAAATTTTAGATACTACTCCCCCTTTGCCAACAATGACAAAGTACTGCAGAATAACCCCTGTTTCTCATTATCATTAAAATAAATAAGTGTTTATGACAATAATGAGTGAAACTTATCAAAAACTGATTTAAAATCTTGCATAAAAGTCTTCATGGATAATGACCATGACTCAAGTAATGAGGTAGCCACCTCACTTTCTGTCTGCATTTGTGATACTTGTTCTTCCATGGCATCAATTGTACTCATCTCTTGGGTTGCCATTAAAGCTTCTAGATTTAGAAAGCACTTCTAAAGAATTTGCAGTCTGCGTAATAAAACCAGTTGAAGTTCCTACAAATCTCTTGTCTTGTTGCTAATCTGCAACTCTATTCTGGCAGACTGAAGCTGACCCCAGTGAATAGTTTGCCCATATGTGGTGAAAGAATCATACGGGGTCTTAAAGTTGCTTATGTATGTCTACAAATAAAATTGCAATTTATCCTTTTGTGCAAGCACATCATCGCAAAATAAATGGGGTTGACTTATTTTGCTCGGCAATAGTTTTCCCTCATCCATAGCATCTCTAATATCCTTCTGCTCTTTCTGAAGTTGAGACCGGAGCTCATTCAGTTTCTTTACCAAGGCAGTGTTAAGTGCCTTTTGATGCTTCTTCTGTGCATTAGCTTCAAAAACTTCCTCCAGGCATTGTACCTAATCCTCTACCACTATACATAGAAGTTTCGGTTTGGCTAGAGAGGAATCGATATCGGGAGGTTGGTACCTGGGATCAAACTAGTAAGGGTGTCAATAGCAGTGTGAATGACATCCTGCTCTTTTTTCCTTCTCAATGCTTCCATTATTTCTTGTGCTAGCTTTATACCTTGCAACAGCTCTGATTCATCTGCAGATTGGAGGTCAAGAGGACTGGTGATGTCAGCTGGTTTAGCTTGACCACCAGTTACCTTTGGAGTCCCCTCTTGCTTATTCTTTTCTGCTACCTTTTCCTCTTCCACTCTTTTCTTTTCCTCTTCTTTCTCCCTTTGTTCTGCTTCATGCTTTTTCTTCTCTTCCTCCTTCTTTCTTTCTTCTTCTTTCCGCTTCTCCTCTTCTTGTTTCTTCTTCTCCTCTTCTTTCTTGTCCTCCTCTGCTTTCCTCTTCTCCTCTTCTTTCCTCTTCTCCTCTTCTTTCCTCTTTTCTTCTTCTTATTTCCTCTTTTCTTCTTCTTGTTTCCTCTTCTCTTCCTCTTGTTTCTTCTTCTCCTCTGCTTTCCTTTTCTCTTCCTCTTTCTTCGCTTTCTCTTTGTTTGCCTTTTCCTTTTCCAGCTTTTGCTTGTCTATTTTTTCTTTGTCCTGTTTCTCTTTGTCTGCCTTTTCTTTATAAGCCTTTTCCTTTTTAGCATTTGCAGTGACATCTTCAACATCTAAAGCATCAACATCAATGGTGTCCACCTGTTCTATAGCCGGTTCTCCTTCATCATCAAATTCCTCATCCGGTTGTCCAGTTTTCGGTTCCTATTCGGCCTTCTTGTTGGCCTCAGACACTTGATGCAACTGGACAACAACTTTGGCATGCAGATGAGTATCCTTCTCTACTTTAGAGGTTTTTCCTTCAAGCAGCCCGAGTCTTCTTCTTCTCATGAAGAAGAGACCTTTATGTGTGTCCATAATCTGAAATAATTCGGAATTGGAGGCTTCAGGAAAGTACTGAGCAAATAATTTCTCCCTTATTTCCTGTTCTTTCTCTATGGCAATGCGCCATTTGTTGTCCAAATAATTATATAAAGAATCAGGTGCCTCAGATCTAATTTCTGATAGTGACTGGTCATTTTTACACAAATAATTAATGACTTCCTGCTCTATTTCCTCTTTCTCACTATTGGTAAAGTCATCAAAACACTCCTTCAGATCCCTAAGCAATTTTCTTCTTATATTCTTGATAGTCCTTTGACAATGTGTCATTGGCTTATAAGAAGAGATGTCAATATTTACCGGTGCAGATGATGCATGTGTCTTGCCGGTAGCTTTTGTCTTTTTCCTTGTTTGCCTTGTCTTCTTAGGCTGTACATTTGATTATGTGTCTACAGATTCTGGCGAGTTGCTCTTGGCCTTCCGCTTCCTTTCAAATACTTTAGCAAGTGTAACTTCCAGTTTCTTCTTGGCAGGTGACCGCTTGGTCACTTTTGGGTTGACTGAGGTAACCAGTGCCGATGTCACTGACACTGCCTTTCCCTTTTTCACAGAAGGCTCTTCAACCGGTGTTACCCTTTCCAAGTAGGTGTCGGTTCTCTTTTTCTTTGCATTTAAAGGAGAGGCAATCATGGTAGAGGCATACCCATCCAACATGTCTAACATTACCTCATAACCCATAGGTTCTACTTCTTCCTGTCTGGGCTCTACCGCTTCCATTACACACTCATCTACTCTAATGGTAAAGCAGATGTCCTCTTCATACTTCTTAACAATATCGCCAGATATCCTCATCCTCTAGCTCATCTTCTGCTTGAATTTATCAAAGTATTTATTCAAGAATTCAGGATATCCGGTTCCCACTGCTTAGAGACTTTCCCTATTTTGTTTGGTGACCAGTTGGTCAACAGACCATTGAATATCAACCACTCCCGGGAAATAGCCTTGAAAGTAGAAAAACAGACCCACCAAAAGTTGTCCAAATTTGAATCTTAGGGCAATGTCTTGTTTGATGGACTTCAAGTTTAATAGGAGTTGCTTTTGTAAACAGGTGCATAGATCAAATGAGGCATCCTCCATGATCATTCTGTAAGCGACATTAACCGTATTAGTAGAGACTAAGTTTATTCTGCTGGCATAAAATATTTGGTATCCTATCACCATGCAAGCATACTTGACCAACTCATCTTTGATGGTGTTGACGGTCATTCCTCGTTGATCGCTCACAAAACCGGTGAGCTTAGTCATTTCTATCTTGATGACTTTCCTTAGGGCTGGCACCTCACCTATGTTGTAGAAATTAGTGACGACATGAATTGCTTCAGGTGTAATGTCATGCGTCCTTTCGAGATACATCTTGTCTCCATGCACTCTGCTCAAGATGATGCGGATGTGGTCTTCCGTGAACTCGTCAAGGAAGTAAACTGCATTATGAAGTTTCTTCCTCTCCAGAATGTTGTATTCTGGTTTGATCTTCTTGTCATCCCCACAAAATAGACTTAGCTGGGAATGAATTGCTACGGATCCTAGGTCTTCCAGTTTGCAGTCAATGTACCCTGAAATATCTCCTTCGACGATGACTCTGACAGGTATTTGGGACAGGGCATTGTATTTCATTTTTCTTTGAATGAAATCAGCTGAGTCCATAGGTGCACTAGAACTAGAGTGCAATGCAGAAGCCATGATTTAACTGATAAACAAATTTTTTGAGAAATACCTTCACAATTTCAAATTTTAGGGTTTGACAAATGCAGCTCACACTACACCACTTCGGTGGCTTGATTACCCCTTGGTATTCTTCACTTGATTGATTGTAAGAGACTCTAGATACTTCTGCAAGATTTGAAATCTCTCTGAGTCGCAAGTCGAATCGCCTTTTGTCGCTCTGCTCTTGAAAAATTCTTCGCTCAAAAACTGATAAGTGAAAATGACTTGAAAATCTCTTTTAAATGAATTCTTCACCTACCATAATAAATGCTCCACCGCTAGGGCATAAACCCTAATTTACCTTTTACCGCTTCACAATCTTCTATCTATTGTTAGGTAACGCATATCGGTTAAGGTCTTTTACTGGTGTAAACTGGGGATTCAAAACATTTCACCGATTTGTTCCCCCTAGGCTTTTCTGAAGCTCAGTTTGCCGGTTCAGCGACTTCCACACTAGGTGCAGAAACCGGTTCATCTTGTGACACTTCTTCAGGTTTCTTTTTCCATGTTTTATTCATTCCTTCTTGAACGGTTTCTACATCAATCTTCCCTTCTGGAGTGACCGGTATGTCATCTGATAGGTTTTTTCTCATTCTGCAGGTCCTGGCAGGGTGTCCCGGTTTGTTGCAATGATAGCATACCATTCTAGGTGTTCTCCATGGTCCATTGTTCATTCTACCATTCTTCCTCCTTCATGTTGCAACAGTGTGATTGCTACCATGGCAAATCAAATAGGTTTCTCTCCAACCGATTGCCGCTTGATAGCTACCACCACCTAACTAATGGTCACAGGCATTATATCAGTTTGGATTCTGGTTCACAGAGGATTCAGGAAAAACTCCTTGAGTCCTTTGAGGATATCTCCCAGTGTTGCATGCATAATAGTTACCATTGAATCTATTGGATCTAGGCTTATTGTTTAGAAAATAAGGAAAATTATTGTAGGCCTTATTTCTACACACATTAGCAGTATGTCCTTTCTTGGGACAATTAAAGCAAACAGGTTTAAACTTTTGCTTACCTTTATCCTTTGGTGTCGGTTGCTTCTTTGATGCTCCATCTTTTGTTCCAGAGGTCTCACCTTCCTCATAACCAAAAAAACCAAGTCCAGTGGTATTCTTTACCGATTTTGCTCATTCAAGCTTTTGTTCTAGCTTAACAATGCTCTTATTGAATTTGGCAAGTATTTCCTTTGACTCAGTGAGTTCCTTGGAAATAGCAGCATTGGATTCCTTCAAGGTTGCATTCTCAGAAATAGCCATGATTAGTTCACCTTGCATTTCTTCTTTTTCCACTTTACTCACTTGGAGATGAGCGGTAAGGGCACTGATTTCTTGCTTCAGTTTGGAGATCTCATGATCTTTGTCTTTTACCAGGTCTTCATCTTTCCTCTGGTTCTCAAGCTGTTGACACATTCTGATAGTTAATCCTTCTAGTTCCCTTCTCAGGTTAGCATTAGATTCATTTAGTTTTTCAACTTCTTCAACTAGGGATTCCATGTTTGCTTCATCAGAAGAACTATTTTCAGTAAGCTCCATCAATTTTTCAGCATGCTCTCTTCTCTTTGCTAGAGAGGCTTTATATTTGAATTTAAGTTCATCAAAGGCTTTCTTAGTCTGAGTGAGATGATGAGTAAGCTCCCTCACAGTGTATTCCCCCATATCTCCTTCCAAGTGGTTAAACTTAAAGGAAGGTTGGCTCTGATACCAATTAATGAATACTAAGAGGGGGGTGAATTAGTATACCAAAAATTAGTGAACTTAAACTCTTAAATAGTTTAGCAGTTAACCAATATAAAAGATTTACTAACAAACCGGTTAAGACATATGCAAACCAAACAAAAAATAAAGCATTCACCCACAAGAGCACAATCACCATAACACAAGAGATTTTGACGTGGAAACCCAAATGGGAAAAACCACGGTGAGTTGAAGCTCACAAGTAACTATCTGCAGAATAGTAACCAGATCGGTTAAGGTCAGACCAGTTAAGGTCATACAATGTTCTTCACCAGAACAGATCATGTTAGGAATCCAGATCTCTGTTAGGAGATAAGTCCTGTTAAAGACTACCTTGTGAGAGGATTTCAGATTCACAGTTGTGAACCACCTTGTTAGAGGATTTACAAAGGCTTTTCTAGGCTTACCTAGTTAAGGGTTTTAGACTTGTC
This sequence comes from Cryptomeria japonica, assembly GCF_030272615.1. NCBI lineage: Eukaryota > Viridiplantae > Streptophyta > Pinopsida > Cupressales > Cupressaceae > Cryptomeria > Cryptomeria japonica. The sequence continues at coordinate 213,641,581 of NC_081414.1, read as the reverse complement.
GAAGATGTGAGTAATCAACAAGTGAGTGATCTAGATACTAGCATATTATGATTGGTTAGATCCTTGATAGCTCATTGTTAATGCACATTTAGCATTACTTCAGTCTTCAGTATCTCCACACTCTGTTTCTTCACACAAACCTAATCTTCTCTTCTATGATCGCACATACAAAAACCTCATGCACTGCTAAAACCCTATCAACTTCTAAAACCCTAGACATGATGTCCTTATAAAGGAATCTGATTTCATGTCGATCCAATAGGATTACATTGCAAGTTCCTAGGTTCAATGCATCTAGACACATTTGGTAACACGACACAAAATCACCGCCAAAGTGTCGGTGCATGATAACTCATCACAGAAATACCGGTTGGTAACTCATCACAAAGTAATACTAGTTCATTACTGATTACCGGTTCATATATTTTACCAATTACCAGTTTGTCAAAATGAAGACTGGAAAAACGTTAACAATCACTTTGTTCCTTCGTACCGCTTTGGGATCCTCAAACCGCTTGAGGTCTTCATACAGCTTTGGGTCTTCATACTGCTTTGTGATCGGTAAACACCTTCTTCAAAACACTGATAGTCTAAAGACATAATACCGGTTGGAACAATTACCGATTGAGCATAACTCATACATAGGGAAGTGATCACAAAACAAGTGTATGTCCATCAATGACAATCACAACATCATCAAAATGCCAACAACGAGTGTTTCATCATGGTATCGAAATTTACGGATCATATGAAGAAAGAACATGAAAACAAAGAGAAAAGATTAATTGGGTCAACATGGAAGAGAGCCTAAATGCCCTCAATGCTTTCCATCGTCCCCGATATCAAAAATCAAGATACGATAAAAACAAAGTGTCAAAGACACTTATGCAATAACACGCTTGGCCATGTATTCTTCAAATTTATGGATGATTCCTCGCAACTCGTCAGGATTTTTCTCATTGGTATTCTTAGCAACAATGACCTTTTTGATAACAACATCGTAGCAACCAATAATTGTGGTTCTATGTTTTTCTAGAATAGTTTGAACTTCTTCCAGAAAGACTTGGTATTTCACAAAAGCTTGAATTGATGCAACTGAAAAATTATTCTGCTTCCATTTCCTGATGAATCCTTCTATTCAAATCAGAAAGAATTTCTTCTTCTGACAACAACTTCTCATCCTAACTTATTATCTTACAAGAGATTTTCTCAAAACGAGAAAAATATCTTCTACCATTTCCATGCGCAATTTCAAGGCATCATCAATCTCTTGAATGAGCTCTTTCAAAACAATGGATTTATTTTCCAGAAGTTCTGCAAATTCTATATACGTGACCCTAGTAAGAATAATTCTATTTTCCTGTAGAACATCCAATTTTTCTTCTGGCAACCTACGCTAAACTTTTAAGTTGCTTCCAACCTTTTCTAGATTCTGTTTGAAAACTTTAGAAGTTTGGTTCAATTTCCCCTTGGTCATTTCCAACTTGACCATTACCTGGAACACTTTCTTCAAGACCTGAGCACCACAAGGGCTTCACTGGCTAGGCAATATTATATCACGTGCATTCATATTGGGGGGTTTAATATCCTAAAAATGAGGGTGCAATATATTACCTATCGGTGAAAATAGGGGGGGTTTTAATTCCAACTATGAAAAATACAATATTTGGTGAAAATAGGGGGGCTTTTAATTTGGGCTATGTATTGGGAGGGGTTGACAAAAAAAGAGTTTAGGGAAATATTTTTTGAAAATAGGGGGATTCTTTAGTATTCCATGAACGCACATGCTATAACCCAGGCTCACTAAGTGAAGACCCTGTGCTGAGCACAAAGATCAGAAATCTAATCTACCCAAGAATCCAATGCTTGCACTTTCTGAGTAGCTCGTTCAACTTCTTGGATTGATTCTTTTGTATTGAAAAAAGTTGAAGGATTGGTCCCTACTTCATAAGACTTGGCGATTCTCTGAATTACTGAGATCAGCCGCAAATTTTCCTCTTCCAACTTGTCTTTCTTTGTTAAGAGTTCATCATACCATTGCACCAATGAAGTCACTGAATGCTGAGCATCATGCATGAGAACTGCATGTGTTTTTTTACCCAGTTCCACCCTTGTGATTCTATAGTCATAAGCTTTCATCTCTTCATGCGACTTATCCACAATTGGTTCAATAATTTCTACAACTTTCATCTTGTTACTATCAATTGTCACTCTCGAAACTGTCTTAGCTCTTTTAGTAGCCTTGGGTTTGGATTGTTTAAGCTGCTGAAAATCAAAGATATTAGGAGAAATTTCCTGATTCTTTCTTTTAGGAGTGAAAGAGATTAGCCATGGAGGTAAAACCATTAAATTAAACTCATAAATAACTAAAGGTGATGAAGAAGCGGGTCCTATTTGAACTACAGTTGTCACCCTTGGAGAAGTTTTTGTTTGAACAACAACTATTGCCTGCTCAGTAACCAAAAGATATGATGACTACATCATGAACTTGTCAAAATTGGAAGTAGAAGTACCAATCTCTGATAATGACAAGCTAGGAAAAGAGACATATGTAGGATTTTTCTCAAATATATTCAACTAATCCTCCCGTGGGTGATCAATAGACGACCCTGATGCTAAAAATGGAATGACAATCTGAGCAGACACACTCAATGGAATAGGAGCAATGTGAATGGTGGAAAAAGAATCCACATCCATGTCAAAAGAAGACATGTAGGTAAATCCAAAGGGATTTGAGGAGGAAATTCATGAGGTGACTCCGAAGTTGTGGACCTAGGAGCATCATCTTCTTGTTGTTCTTCCTCTAGATCTTCAGAATCAATAACTAGAATATGAAGTCGAGGTTTCTCTTTCCCTCAAACTGTTACTTCTTCAAGAGGAAGTACCATTGCACTGCTAACTCTCAACTTGATTCGTGTACTAGAAGATAAGGCACCCTCCTTGTTGTCAATTTTGATTTCGGACTTTCATTTGATAAGCCCTATAGAATCATCTTCTTTTCCAATCTTGATCTTAATAATTCTAACACCATTACTTTTGAGCCAAGCATTGGTGTTAGTCAAAACAGGTTAAAATCTATCTAGGATAGAGGTACATGTTGGCATTGTGTTGTCATTGATGTCAACCAAAATTATGGTCTTTGATGTCAACTGGTATAATTGTCATGGATGTCAAATGACATTGTGTGCAATTGAGGTTAATCGGTATGCAAGCTAGAGTCATCGGTATACAAGTTGATGTTGGGAGTGAAGAAATCGGTACCCGGTGAACGGGTTAGTATTCATGTTGGTACTAACCGGTAAGACTGTAGAGTAAACATTCCACCTGTATGTTGGTATGATGTCATCTAGTAGGATTCCCACCGGTAAATGATGATGTCTTAGGATGAAGAGAAGAGTCAAAAAATAATTTTGTCTAAGGATTGTAGGGAAGTTACATCTGCTAATTAACAGGGAAGTAAGACCATTGGTCAGCAGGTGACATAGATCCTCTGTCACCAGTGATTGGCAGATTATGAGCCACAGTGTATCTACCTCCATTGACTGGATGATAAGTGTGAACCTCCAGCATGTGAGATCAGAGATTTGTAGCTCGAGGAAGGTCGAATGAGGAGATCGATGGCATACATTGATTGATGCAGAGTGTCTAGGTGCAAATCGAAGTAGGTGATGCAAATTGGCGGACCATTTATGGTGATTGACCAAGTGCCAACTCGACAGACAGTTTGTGTTTGCTAAGTATAAAAAATGTGCTTTGGAGGAAAGGAGATATGGTGGTGATGTTTGATTGCTTGCAGGTTGTCGATATTTGTGCAGAACGAGATCTGATTGGATCTGATACTCCTTGTGATCGATGGAAGAAACCCTAGCGCGCCAAAGTTCAAACTCAAGTTTTGGTAGGAAAGCTCAGTTATATATGTGCACATCAAAGACCGAGATAGATTGATGCTACTAGTTGGTGTGATGCCAGTTGAAAGAAAAGAGTGCTAACAAAGAGTTGATCTAACTATGAGAGTAAAGCAATTGATCATTTGGAGGAGCAACCAGTAAGAAGGTTTAACAAGGGATGAACCGATAAAGGTCTAAGATTTTGGTAAGATGCAACAGTGCATCAGTCAAGACAACCGATAGTACCAAAACCAGTAGGAAAGCATCCACATCGGGCAAGGACATAGAAGGGTTTAACGGGTATTGTGGAAGTAACCAGTAAACAGGTGGAAAGACAGAGAAACGGTAGAGCCTGAACTGGTAAGGCAACATCAACAAGCAAAGAAGAGAGAGGAAGAGAGTAAGAAGAGACCAGACCGGGAAGAGGCAGTGTGACAGGTGATAGAAGTGAATCAGTAAGGAAAGGGAGTGTGAACCAACAAAGAGGAGGTAGAATGGAAGATAGAGAATACTACTAGTAAAGCTAAGTAGGAGAGAAACCGATAGAGAGATTATTTGTAGAGGTTACAAAACTTATTTGTAACCGGGATACAACTATTTTATATCTTAATATAATGTATTGTTATCACTGAGTTGGATCTTGGTGTAGGGGTTGGTGCTCCTTTGGGTTGGTGCCCATAAATCAATAGGGGTTGGTGCTCCTTGGGTTGGTGCCCTAAATCAGTAGGGGCGGTGCCCTAAATGTTGTAACCAGTGTTTTCATTGTGAGGCTGGATTGGAGCAGTAGACTCCAACAACTTTTCTCATTGAGGTTTTTCCCATCTTGGTTTTTCCTCACATATACCGATGTCATGTGATGTGCCTTTGTGTGATTGCATTGTGATGTCTTTCTTTATCTCACCAGTAGGTTTACTTAGTGTTTGCATTGCTAACTAGTACTCACTCTTAGGATTAAATAGTTAAGAGTTTTGGAAACCACCGATTCACCCCCACTCTCAGTGGCATCTTGTGTCCAACAATTGGTATCAGAGCCTAGGTTCCCGATTGATAAGCTTTCTCCAACTTGGGTAGATTCTGGTATAAGGACGCAATGGTTCTTTTTGAGTCAATCTCTGCTCCGGTGTTTAATGGGTCTAACTATTCCATTTGGTGTTGCAGAATGGAAGTCTAATTGTCCTCATTAGGGTATGATGTCTGGATGTCAGTTATAAATGGTCTTCCTAGTCATGTCAGTCCTCCTACCGGTTCAGAAGTAGAAAGAAGATACTGGTGTAATGATGAATCAATGAAGGCTATACTCTGTGGGCTCTTAGATGATGTTTCTTCATAGGTGTACAGGTGCAAATCGACAAAAATCCTATGGGATAGATTGAATAAACTTTATGGCAATGAACCTAGCACTGTAGAACTAGTTTATGGAAGCAAGAACATCAATGAAACAAACACATGCAGATGATGAAGATAGATCAACCAGTTGTTGCAGCATTGATGAACAAGAAACCCATCTCTTCATGTCCCAAGAGATAGAAAGTGAGGTGCACACATCAAAAGGTGACAATGCAGATAAATCCCACCAACAAGATGTGTTTGGCAGTGATGAAGAAGATGAAGAAGAGGATGAAGCTAAAGTTGACCTTGAAGGTGAACTAGTAAGTGCACTAGAAGAGTTGCAAAATGTTAGAAATGAATTTAAGAACTATAAAAAATCAGTTCATGATGAATGCAGTTAGTTGATAATATGTCTTGAGGAATAAAACAAGAACATTAGCATGTTGACACCTCAACTTGAAGAGGCCAAAGGTATGGCTGATGATTTGAAATCAGTATTGGATGCCAAGGAGAGAAGATGTGAGGAGCTGCAACTAGGAGTGGAGACAAGGGACAAAGAATATCAAAACTTAAAAGGTGGAATGGAGAACATTAGGAAAGACCTTGAGAAGTGTCAAGATGGGCTCAAGGTAAGGATCGGGTATGATGATAGCACAGAGGCCTTGGACAAAATGTTGAGTAAACAAAAACACTCCAAGGATACCGAAGGATTAGGATACGTTGTGGATGAGTACTCAACCAGCAAGGATGTCTCCCACAAAGACATTTAGTTTATCTCCTCATGTGGAAATAAAAAGAGTCAGACCTTCACAGTTAGAAATGCACCAAGGAATAAGATTGAGCTAACCACAACCAGTGAGGACATGAGGCGAAAGATGAAGACTGGTGTACTAAGAAGAAATAATACAAATCCTAAAAGAAAAAGAAAGATGAGAGAAGATAGGTTCACAAGAAACAAGAATACAAGAAGGAAGCCTAAAAGATCTCCAACCGGTAGAAGACAAAGAGATGTTGTTGTTCCCAAGAACAATCCCCGAAGAAGTAAAAGTGGAGAAGCCAAATTGGTAAGATCACCTCATGTTTGGCAAAATAAATTTGTAAGTAATAAGCCTCCACTCTCTGATTATTGCTTTGCTTGTAAAGGATATGGCCATAGGGCATAGGAATGCAAGATGATGTCTAGGAATAGAAAAAGTGTTGTTCCTAGGAGTAGCAATTCAGTTTGTAAAAGATGTAATAATTTTGGGCATAAGCTATCAAAATGTAGAAACTTGCATATGCTCTCTCCCGGTTATGATAACTAAAGTTCATTTGCTGCTCCAAGAAAAGAAAATGTAAAATGTTATCATTATAATGGACTTGGCCATAGAATTCATGAATGTCAGAAGAAGGAAGTTCAGTCATATGGCAGCCTGTATAATAGCTATGCTCAATATGCAAGTGGCTATAGAGCATATGAGAGTAAAAGACTGACATGGAACCAAAGGAAAAGTGTTCCTGCAAGATCAAGAAGTCAGTTGAAACCGGTAGCTGGCTACAATGGCATGATCATGAGAAGAAGATCAAACCGGTCTGATAGAAGGTCTTCCAATTATCTAGTTGAGATGAATGCAGTATGCTTCTATAGCAATGTATCCAATCATACTGTAGAACTTGGTAAAGCAAAGACCAATCAACAAAAGAAGATAAGACCTTCTCCAAGGACTACAAATGAGAAGAGGAGGGAGACCAAGCAAGTATGGAGGAAGGAAAAAAACATGACCGTGAACCGACACTGTGCATTGAATGCACAGGTGATATCTCCTAAATTTTAAAGGAGATGCAGGACTCAAGGGGAGTTACATATTGACCATCTCATTCACCCCAAATGTTGAAAAGGACAAAGGTAAGGACCGATAGCTACCAGTATGAGGGAGAAGTTGAGATGACAGAGTGTGTGCAATTACTATCTTGGTTACACATTCACACAGGTGAGATGGATTACTGCTACAAGTGTCAAGTGGTTGGTTCAAATTATAAAATGGTAGCAGTGGGATGTGACACAGGAAGAAGGGCTAGTGGACAAAGTATACCGACAGAGATATTGGACCGGCACAATAGATCGACATGTGAAGTATGGTGTCGGTAGGGATAGTAACTGGCATTGCAGAATATGTGAGGCAATAAATTTTGGTAACATTGTAGTGGCTCTGGTGGCTTGGAAAGAGGAAATTATGCCTTAGGCAACATTGGAGAAGCATTGTCTGGCAATGTGTTGGACCGGTAGTTGATCTCAGGTGCATACATCCTGATGAGTCAACCGGTTGGATATATGACATGATGTTGATGTAGGTTGGCATTATGGTCATGAAAGAGGATGTCACGGGATTGTGATGGACATCATGGAAGTGGTAGATCATTTGCAGATCATAGATGCTCACTTCTACCAGTACAAGGTGTCGTTTGAAGCACCAACTTAGGACCTGACAGGCTAAGAAGACCCAAGATTTGTGGCTCAGCGGGAGTTCACTGCCATATCCTCTGAATGGTATCTGACATACTAAACATAGCGATAGATCAGGCAATTGTTTGACCATACTGGAATGTTAGTGACTTTGGGAAGGTGCCTATTCAATTTGTCTATCTATCAAAGTCACAATCAGGTTGCTCGAGAGTATAATAGAATAGGAAAAGGATGTGCTCATATGTCATTGGGCCATCGGGTGATAGGAAATGCAGTTTGGTTTACCGGTAGAACAACCTGCGAAAGAGGAGAAAAGTGCTCACTCGATCGGTTGTGAGCAAAAAGAATGAGAGTTACCCGCATAGGGGGAGAATATATCATATTGGTACTTGATGTCCATAAACATATTGGTGTTTGAGAAACCCTCACAAAATAAGAATGAACAATTAGTATCGGATGGAGCAGATGCAGTCTGATCGATAGGCTAGTAGTATTCACTGACACACCTTTCAACAATTGGGTGCTTCTACAATTTGTATCAGATGGGTATTTAAGATTGGATTCAGTTGGTGTATGAACCCTCCATCTCAAGTGCTGCTGATTGAGATGATGCAAATCATAGTGGCCAAAAATGGAGAAGCAACCAATAGAAAGAGGGAGAGATAATGCTTGTAGTATATCGGATGTCAGTTCCCTTTGCCATTGTTGTTAAAGGGGGAGAGAGAATGTTTGTAGTATACCGGATACTACATGTGTTGACATCAATGCCAAAGGGGGAGATTGTTGGCATTGTGTTGTCATTGATGTCAACCAACATTGTGCTCTTTTATGTCAACTGGTATAACTATCATGGATGTCAACCAACATTGTGTGCAGTTGAGGTCAATCGGTATGCAAGCTAGAGTCACCGGTATAAAAGTTGATGTTGGGAGTAAAGAAAATAGTACCCGGTGAACAAGTGGGTGAACAGGTTAGTATTCATGTTGGTACTAACTGATAAGATGATGACCGATAAGACTCCAGAGTAAATAGGCCACCGGTATGTTGGTGTGATGTCATCTAGCAGGACTCCCATCGGTAAATGATGTTGTCTCAGGATGAAGAGAAGACTGAAGAAATAATGTTGCATGAGGATTGTAGGGAAGTTGAATCTACTAATTAACATGGAAGTCGCACCATTGGTCGGCAGGTGACATAGATCCTCTCTCATCAATGATTGGCAGATTGTGAGCCATTGTGTATCTACCTTCACCGACCGGATGATAAGTGTGAACCTCCAACATGTGAGATCAGAGATGTGCTCCTGATAAGCAAGAGTAAGCTGATGAGATAACGAAACAAACAAGGAGTGATGAGTTTGTCACTTTGACAAACCGCCTAAGAGGAGAACTTGTCAGATGAAGGAGAAGGAAAGGCTTTCCATATACAAAGAAGAGATTCACTCTAGAATGCAGATATAGATCATTGCAGGACAGTTTAAGATTGAAGGAGTGGTGCCATCAACGATACAACCGGTAAGAGAGACAAGAAGCAAAGTGAAACACTCTTAATCAGATGAAAATGCACATGGTGAGTCACCCTAGATACCTACTAAGGACCGGTATGTATGATGACTGGGTTGACATGATCCACTGGCACAAGGAAGGTGAAGGCATGAAGGTTAATCATCAAGGCAAGATATATCGACAACGTTAGAAAGTTAGTAGGCAAAGATGGACCTGTAGTATGAAGCATACACGAGCTGTGTGTTATTGGTCAGTGACCAAGTCTGACAGGCATAGTGAGCTAAGGTGGATGCTGACAAAGGTGGCATGTTGAGTCGAGGTGGCAAACATGCATGAAGTGGTAGATGAAGTGTGCACTGATAAGGTAGTTACAGAGTTAGTCGACATTAAATGAAGACCCCAAAATTCACGGGATGTGCTGCAGAGGTTTGCGGCTCAAGGAAGTCCGAACGAGGAGAGTGTCCAGGTGCAGATCAAAGTAAGTGATGCAAATCATCGGACCATTTATGGTGATTGAGCAAGTGACAAGCTGACAGACAGTCCGTGTTTGCTAAGTATAGAAAACATTCTTTGGAAGAAAGGAGATATGGTGGTGATGTCTGATTGTTTGCAGGTTGTCGATATTCATGCAGAATGAGATCTGATTGGATCCGATACTCCTTGTGATCGGTGGAAGAAACCCTAGCACACCAAAGTTCGAACTTAGGTTTTGGTGGGAAACCTCAGTTATATATGGGTATGCCAAAGATCGAGATAGATTGATGTTGCCAGTTGGTGTGGTGTCAGTTGAAAGAAAAGAGTGCTAACAAAGAGTTTTTCTAACTGTGAGAGTAAAGCAACTGAGCATTTCAAGGTGCAACCGGTAAGAAGGTTTAATAGCGGATGAACCAGTAAAGGTCTGAGATTCCAGTAAGCTGCAAGAGTGTATCAGTCAAGACAACCAACAATTCTAGAACCGACAGGAAAGCAACAATAGTAGGCAAGGACAAAGTAGGGTTTAACTGATACTGTGGAAGTAACTAGTAACGAAGTGGAAAGATAGACAACCGATAGAACCTGAATCGGTAAGGTAGCAACAACAAGCAAAAAAGAGAGAGGCAGTGTGATAGGTGATAGAAGTAAATTGGTAAGGCAGGGGAGTGTGAACCGACATAGAGGAGATAGAATGGAAGACAAAGAATACTACCAGTAAAGCTGAGTAGGAGAGAAACCAATAGAGAGAGATTATTTGTAGAGGTTACAAAATTCATTTGTAATTGAGATACAACTATGGTATATCTTAATATAATGTATTGTTATCACTGAGTTGGAGCTCGGTGCAGGTGCTCCTTTGGGTTGGTGCCCATAAATTAGTAGGGGTTGGTTCTCCTTGGGTTGGTGCCCTAAATCAGTAGGGGTGGTGTGTGCCCTAAATGTTGTAACCAGTGTTTTCATTGTGAGGCTCGATTGGAGCAGTAGACTCTAGCAACTTTTCTCACCAAGGTTTTTCCCATCTTAGGTTTTCCTCATATATATTGGTGTCATGTGATGTGCCTTTGTGTGGTTTCATTGTGATGTCTTGCTTTATCTCACCAGTAGGTTTACTTAGTGTTTGCATTGCTAACCGATACTCACTCTAAGGATTAAATAGTTAAGAGTTTTGGAAACCATTGATTCACCCCCCTCTCAGTTGCATCTTGTGTCCATAAATACATTTCTTATGTGACCATTGAATTGATCGAAGTGGTGCTTCATTAACTCTTTTTTCAACAAACTCAGAGTCAAGTAGATTTCCATCATCAATCATTCCTTCAGGAATGATTACTAGGTTCAAGTCAACAATTATCTCAAGTATGAGCCTGCAATAGTCCATCCTACGAATCTCCTCTTCTATGCAAAGATGAATCCAGATGTCCTCTATCCGATGCACATGTAGAAAGGATCTCTTAATCCTTTCTTCCATGCTCCGATAATCAAAATTTTCCCTTGGCTTGAACCTTTTGAGTTTGATCTCCTGCAGCTTGGTCTCCATAGTTTTAGCCTTTCTGGACGTCATGAGAGAATATCAACCAATCTACAATGAGTTACTTGAACATATCCCCATTCCAGCCTTATGTCAAACTGATTGTTGTGCATGAATTGCCATGATCTTATCAGCTAGGTATCTTGGAAGCATGTAAAGTTGTCCGCTGTAGCATCCAACTCTCATATAAGTTAAAGTTGGGAATTGAAGAAATAAGCAACCATATTCATTCACTCTCTCCCATGCATCGTCTGACACCCTTCTATTCTTTAGTGTTTTATCAAATAAACACATGTAATGACCATAGAAAGCATCTTAAACTCTCCTGTAATGCAATCTACTAGGTCTCAAAGGTAGCTGATCATAATAGTCCACACAGGAACAAGAAAGCAATGAAATGTCTGAGTGATGCTGCTATATACACCAAATATGAGTTCATGTAGAAGGTCAAAGTGGTAGGAACTTTGGCAAGTTTCTCACACAAAGCATCACTAATGATATCATCCCAAAAGATATGCAAGGACTGTCTGATGAGTACAATGAGCTGATACATCCATGGTTCAAAGCCATTAGAATTCTCTAAACCCATGATCCTACTCAAAAGAGTAATTGTATCACCAATCTCTCCTTTCAAGTCACAACAAAACAAATTAGCCCACTGAGTAAGATAGGTTCGTGGTTTCTGAATCCACTTGTTGATATGATGCTTGCATTCCTTCTCCCTCTTCATATAGTACTCGGGTGCACTTTCTTGTGAAATCTCTACATAAACAAGAGTTGTAGGTATTTTGAAAATCTTCTCAATGGTTTAAGCTTCAAGGTAGGTAAAAATCTCTCCATCATCATCTCTAATGGTTCTGGTCTCTCGATCAAAGTGAGTGGCACAAGCAAAAACAAATTTCGGCTCTAGGATAGCCACTGGCAAGGAGGAGGCAAGATGAATATGACTATCCAGCCAGCGTTGCATGTTGTGATCCATATGATTTTGAATCCTCTTAAGGAAATTTGACATATCCACATGTCCTATTTTTGTATCCTTAATCTCATCTAATGAAGAAGAGACTTGAGAAGGAGAGATCTCATTCAGATATTTGTCATATTTGTACTTCATCTTCTTTTGGCAAGATGGTGCTGGTAAATAGGTCATCGAACAAGAATCTGTAATGCTGTGATGAAAATCCAGAAGTGTCAATGCAACATCATGATCTACTAGAAAAAGCCATATGATCTTCTTCAAATGGGAAAAACTCAAACCCTAGCACTTGTTGGCAATTGAAACTCATCTGATGGTTTCTGGTGATTGATTATTGGTTTAGGGTTGTCATTGATGGTAACTCTTCATGGAGATTTGATACAATAATTATAATTCTTCTTATCCAGAACCGGGTGTTAACCAGTAGCTGATTAACTAGTATTTTAGGAAGAACAGAGCATTTTTGGGTCTGGAAGCTTTCCAGTGATTGCGGTGTATTGAATCATTTTTTGGGTGATTGGGCCGACTTAAACACATCATTTTGGTGATCCTCATTTATCTTTAGTCATCTGGTCAAGCCGACATGTGACTACATGTTACACTTGCAAGCCGACATGATGTATGATCTATTTTGTGGTTGTCGGTATATAAGTTTGGTGTGGATGATCTTTTTGGTGGATGATGCGATTGTATGCGAGCGAGAGGTGACCGAGAATCCATTTTGGTACAGTTTCATGTGCACATTCTTGATCTAGTAGCTGACTAAGACAGAGAACATGGCAAAACAGAGCAGATCAACAGAAACGAGTTAGTCACTATATTTGACACTCAACCAGAACTCATCCAAACATTGTAGATGTTATTTCAGAGTTCATTGATTGTAATTCATCACTATAACTATCTTGTAAGTCAGTGAAACTTCCTTGAGGGTTGTAGCCTTTTGGGTTATTGTAATTGAGTAGTGAGCTCTAGGTAGTGTACCTAAATGTCCGTGCATTCCCATTTTGTAATATTGTTTTGCTACAGGCCATAGTGGAATAATATTGTGGGTTCAAATCTCACCATGGTTTTTCCCATTTGGGTTTCCACACAAAAAATTCAGTGTTATGATCTTGTGGTGGTTTGTTTTGTGTTTCTACATTTCAGTTTCATGTATCTATTTTCAGTGGTTTAAAGTTAAGTTTGAAAATCTGCTAACTGATAGATCACTGATTCATCCCCCCTCTCAGTGATCCCCGATTCCAAAAATTGGTAATAGATCCTAGTTCCTCTAAGGAAGCTTAACCGCTTGAGGAAGGTCCAGGAGATTTATCCAATGGATTTTGATTTTTCGGAGACAACTCAGTGTGGCCCTTGAGGATCTTGATGCAGATAGAAATGAGATATGTACCTTAAAGAAGAACCTGAATGTTGGTGATGATTTCATTAATGACTTGAAGGATCAAGTGATCACTTCTAGAGACAAGAGGAAAGAATTGATGAAAAAGCTAAAGGAGAAAGAAGATCAAATCATGGAATATCAGGGTAAAGCTAATGAAGTTAACAAGCTTGAAAGAGAGAATGTTGCTTTGAAAAATGAGATGCAATCTATTATGATGAGGCTGACTAAGGAGATTGAGGATCAGAAGAAGAATGAAGATAATCTAGTGCAATCATTGAAGGAAAGAGTTTATGAATGCTTCAAAATTACCTATGAGAATGATTAGTTGAAGCTTGAAATGACACAGTCAAGGAATAATGGTCAAGAACTTGAAAGACAGATTGCTACCTTAAGGGATGAACTTGCTACTACTAATGAAGACAAAGACAAATTCAAAGCTATCTCAACAAGGCTTGATGAGATGCTGGAAAGTCAGAGACATGGAAAGGATATGCAAGGAATTTGATTTGAGAAAGGTGAATCCTTTGGATCTGGATAAGGCAATGCAAAACCTAATAAAAAAAAGAGCAAGAATCCTCCAGTAAGACAACCTAATGCTCATAAGTTCAATGGTAGATATTTTACTTGCAATAAGTTTGGTTATATGGTGAATCAATGCAGAAGTAGGACGAATAATGAAATGAACAATGTTCCTACCTTTAACGGCTAGTGTTTCATATGCAATAATTTTGGACACAAGTCAAACATGTGTAGAGCAGTAGTGAATAACTTCCAAAATAAGATATTCTATGCATGTGGAATGTTTGGATATATCTCTAACCAGTGCAAGATGAGACCAAATTAGATGAACTTCATACCTATGCAGAATAATGTTGTTTGTCATGCATGCAACAAAACTGGTCAAATTGCAAAGTATTGCAGAAGCAGGAACAATGTTCTGGTAGACAAGAGAAAATCAGATGAGAAGGGAAAAGCAAAGGTAGAAGAGATCACAAACAAGCATGAGAAGATGTGGGTTAGAAAAGATGAATCTAAAGCAGAAAATGGACCCGCACCCGAATCCGGTGCAGGATCTTCATCTGGTAACTAGGGCATTATGCCTTAGGGGGAACTTTTCATGCAGATTCTAAGAACCCCCTCTTCGATGGTTTGCAATCGATTCCAGAAGGTTTCAGAAGACTTAGATCAGATATATAGATGTTATCCAGTAGTTTCAGAAAGGATTTGATGCTCCGGTATGCGACTTCATGAAACTCATGATAATAGGTTGCATTTATTGCAGTGGGAAATTAGGTTTTTGAAGGATAAAAGTGCATTTTGAAGTTTCATTTGTCACAATGCAATCAAGTGATTAGTGCAGAGAAGAAGAGCAAGTGATTTAGCGATTTCAACAATGATTTCAGTGATTCCATAGCTAATTTCAACGCCCGGTTGTGAATCAAGGTATTTATTTGTTCTGGCTTTTAGTTTTTCACAAATCCTAGCATTGAAATGGCTTCAACTTCTGGTGTTGCTACCCCTTTGGTGGTCAAGATCAATGATAGGGCCCAACCCATTTTCAATAAGTGCCCTTTCAAGTCGATTGAGGATGATCCAGAAGGTGCATTTTCATGGATGCCCTACGACATACTTCATAATGAAGATATCAGGGCTTACATTCACTGTGATCTCAAGGAGCTTGGTAATGCGGATATGTTGGACCTATAAAAAAAACATTTGGCTAACGGTTTGGGAAATCTCAAACCCAAATACAAGGTGCTTCAGGATAAGAGTTTCTTGCAGTTCGTTCACTTTTCATTGTTCGATGAAGCAGAGTGGATCTGGTACATTCTTAGTCATTTTCATGATGAGTTTATATGGCTCGATAGGCATCATAAGATCATCAAATAGGTGATCCAAGCCGTGATAGGCCTAGCTGAAACCCGTGAAGTGCCCAACTTGAGAAAAGTGTCGAATGATACGGTGATAGCCACCACAGGTTCCAAATTTGACAGCAGATCGATGACTATAAACGATATTATGGAGAATGGTGTGAAATTTGCATCAATGGTGGTCTGTTACAAGGTTTACCAATCAAGAAGGTACAACTTTGTCTCCAGTACTACCATTTACTCTACATATCAAATGCTCAAAGATGACAAAAGGTATGACCTGTGTTCAACCCTCCTAAATAAGTTGTTGAGAAATTTGAAGAAGATCAAGTAGGATAAAAAACACACTTTCAAATATGGCACTCTTCTTATTTTCTTCGCTTTATACTTCCTGAATGAGATACCCAATGTGAAAGGAAAGGTCCAATGGGCCTATGATAGACCAATGGCCATGCAAATTAAATAGGGATTATGGAGAATTGGTGATGCAACAATGAAAATATATTCTCTTTGGGGATAATTTAAATCCTTTCAAGCAATAATGAAAAGAGGAGAGAGTATCCCTAAGAAAAATGTGGAAAAGTATGAGCAAACCATATGCTTCATAATTGACAAAGATCAATGTCTGATGGAAGTAGTTGAGCCCAGGATAGTGTGGATCATGCCCATGAGGTATGAAGTTGACTCTGTCACACTTGAGGCATATGCCCAACATCTTTTGAGTCAACCGGTGGATCCCAAGGAAGGGAGATTCAGAATATTCAAGGAGAAAGACCTTGAATTGCACAATCAATTCTTTGCACCTGCCAGAAAAAGGAAAGTTACAAAGATGGCTGAGAAGGTGGTAGTTCATATGGGTTTCACCCAAGAGGAGGTGAAGAAAGAAAGGGAGAGTCATGCGCAGAAAGAGATCAAAGAGGAAACCAATAAACCTAAAGTTAATCTGGTTCCCTCCAAGGTCAAACCTAAAGAGACCAAGTATGTTCCTGCTCCAGTGGCACAATCTGTAGGACCTAGCCCATCTGGGAAAGGTGTGTTGAAGCAGAAGGAGAAGCCTAAGAGGAATTATGTTGCAGTATCTTCAGTAGCCTCTAAAACAAAGTCTGAGGAGGAAGTAGGAAAGGCGAAGAAGAAAGGAGAATTTGTCAGAGTGGTGAGGAAGTCACAATCCGATGGAGCCCAATAGAGAAAGAAGGCAAAATATGATCTTGCTCCTACCAAAAAATCCAAAAGAGGTAGATAGGTCAGAAGTCAACCTAACAAAAACCTTGAGTTTGGTAACATACAAGGTAAGTACAGAATTGTTCCTCCACTATCAGCATATCAACTAATAGAGGAAATAATAGTTGATGGAAACTTGAAGAACATTGGAGCTTGTTATGAGAATTCATATGAGGGCGATCAAAGAAAGATTGATGAAGCAATTGTATTATATTTACACAATTTTAGCAAGACATTAATTGAATTGCAGAATACCATTCGTAAGGAGTAAAGTCTTATAGATGCAAGGAGAATGACAACAAGTAAGATTGACAAGGAGATGAAGGAGAGAGAGCTAATAAATGTATGTACCTGTATCACTCATGATGAAGCTAGGAGGCTGATTGAGGAGGCAAATAAGAAAGAATTCTGAAGTAAGAACAGGGTGAACAAGCTAATGATTGGAAATGTGGAAGAGGTGATGAAAGAGACGGAGGATATATGGAGAAAGATCATTCAACATGATCTCGTGTACAAGGATGCATTTAAGTCCTCTCAGATGGAAGAAAAGCAAGGTGTTTCTGGTGGTCAGAAGGATGAAACTCAAATTGAGGATCATCCAGAAGATCAAGATAATACCACACGTGATGCTAAGATAGGAGATACTCCTCTAGTGGTGGACAACTCTGTAGCCCCTAAGATCCAATAGGTTGATACTGCACCAAGTGGCGACACTGGTGCAAAAGATAAAGAGGATGGTGAAAAGAAGAAGGATGCTGAGACTGTAGAGGAAAAGGTTGGAGAGTCTGACAAGGGAAAAGGTGTAGTTGATCTGACAATTGCTACTCCTCCGGTTATAGGGACCCCACCTCAAATTCCTATAAATATAGATGGTCCGCTGAACCTTGGACCGATGTCTCCTATGGAAAAGCTCATGCTCATAGCTGTTGTGCAAGCTCAGGCTAGCCAGGATTCAGTGAAGTCCAAATTTGAAGACAAGAAGCTAATTTTGATGTCGAGAGATGTTTTGATAAATGTGGCTTCAGATGTACAGTTGGATTCTAACAATAGCCCCTCCAATAAATTATTGAAATTAATTAACAATGTAAATACCAGTTTTGATTCTTTAAGGAATTCTGCTACTCATAAAGTTTTAGATAAATTTAAGGATGTTAGGATACAGACGTTCTGGAAGATGATTGAGGATGATAGAGTGATACTAAATAAGAGATTGTAGATTATTTCTGATACATTGTTAGAAGGCGGTAAATTATACAAATCTTTCCTAATTTTGCCTAAATTCACGCTATAGATATGGATAGGCAGATAGGTGTATGTCAGGGCAAGCTTGCTATCATTTCAAAGTCCTTTGATCCTAATGTAACTCTAACCAAAAATGTTGAAGGGCAGGTTATAGATTTAAATGATCAAATCTCGAGTCTCCAAGAAGACAAGGACAAGATTTTGAGAAAAAATGGTGAACTCTAGAACCTAATTGCCCCTCGGTTGGACATCATGTTGAGTAACAAGGCAAATTTTATGAAGGAAATGGCCCGGCCTATGCCATCTAACCTAAGAGAATTACAAATTCATTATACTCTATTTAGTGCATTTATCACAGTTTTAGATAACTTGAAGAGTGGGTGGGATACTCACCTAGGATTTTTGAAGACTATTTATGCTGACATCTTCAAGTATTTGTAATTTTTTGGTGAATATCTCTGTATATAAATTTTGCATCCCATCTTTGTCATTGTTGTCAAAGGGGAAGAGACAAGGTGAAAAATGTATAGGAGAGTGGAATTCTTTGTCTAAGGGGGAGCCTTAGAAATTCTTTTGATTCTTTTGAACTAGTGTACAGTGCTCAACACTAAGCCATTTTTCATGAGTGTTGTCATCAATGCCAAACGAAGAGATTGTTGACAATTCACACTCATCCGGTGGTTTCTGGTGGTTTCCGGTGACTAATATGGTAAATCTTCATGGATATTCGATCTGGTGGTCATAATTCTTCTTATTTGGAACCGGGTGTTAACCTTTAGCTGATTAACCGGTATTCCAGAAAGAACAAAGCATTTTTGGGTCTAGAAGCTTTCTGGTGATTGCGGTGTATCAAATCGTGTTTTGGGTGATTGGGCTGACTTAGACACATCATTTTGGTGATCCACATTTATCTTTAGTGATCAGATCAAGCTAACATGTGACTACACATTACACTTGCAGGCCAATATGATGTATGCTCTATTTTGTGGTTGTCAGTATATAAGTTTGGTGTGGATGATCTTTTTGGTGGATGATGCAATTTTATGCGAGCGAGAGGTGATCGAGAATTTGTTTTGGTGCAGTTTCACATGCGCATTCTTGATCCGATAGCTGACTGAGACAAAGAACAGGGCAAAACAAAGCATATCAGCAAAAGGGAGTTAGTCAATATATTTGACACTCAACTGGAACTCATCCAAGCATTGTAGATGTTATTTCAGAGTTCATTCATTGTAATTTGTCACTGTAACTATCTTGTAAGTCAGTGAGACTTCCTTGAGGGTTGTAGCCTTCCGAGTTAATGTAATTGAGCAGTGAGCTCTAGGCAGTGTGCCTGAATGGTTGTGCATTCCCATGTTGTAATATTGTTTTGCTACTGGCCACAGTGGAATAATATTGTGGGTTCAAATCCCACCGTGGTTTTTCCCATTTAGGTTTCCACGTAAAAATACCGGTGTTATGATCTTGTGGTTGTTTGTTTTATGTTTCTGCATTTCAGTTCCATGTATTTATTTATGGTGGTTTAAAGTTAAGTTTGAAAATCTGCTAACCGGTAGATCACTAATTCATCCCCCCCCTCTCAGTGATCCTTGATTCCAACAACACTAAAGCTCTCGGATAAGGAGTGATGATCAAACAAGAGACTTTAAAGGCTTGAATCTTGACAAAATTCAGATCTTGGAAGATATATTGCAAGTATGGGAAAGGAGAAAAACTCTTGGAAAGACATAACTACAATCGAGTTTTTAAATCCTGATTGCAACTAGACTTGTAATGGGAAAAATGAATGGAAGTGGAACAAATGGATGTAATGGCAAGAATAGAAGCTATGACATGATGGAAAGAGTGATTTTGACCAACTATGGCAAACTTGGATGACCATGGATAAATATGGAGAAGGACATCTTCATCTTGGTGATGGGAAAAACTCAACTTGCAATCTGATTTGTAAAACTCGATTTTAGAGCAAATGAGCTTCAAAGAAACTCTCAACATTATAATTTTTTGTAAAAAGAAGGTTAACTCTTTTTACCCAAGGGAAGGTCAACATAACCAATGTTACTTGTAATCGGGATTTGCAAACCTGAATACAAGTAAATAGGGAAAAATAAAAAAGGGCAAAAACATGCACATCTAGAAATTGCTTTACAAATGACTTATCAATTGGGAAAAACATTCTAAAATCTGAATTCAAGCAAGAGTGAGATATTTACAGTACATGAGAAAACAAGAAACTAAAAATAACCAAAAGAAAGCAAGATAAAACCGAAAAACACATACCTTGCTTGAAGAATACCCTATATCAAAACAAATGAGCTTGATAAAAAACTGTAATGCTCTTATAAATAGGTGAAGAATCTACCAAGTTGGTATTGCATGTAGCAAACAAATCAATTTTGCATTTAACTTATTACACAAAAAATGACTTGGAAGGATAGTTACGTTTGATGCCAAACACTCTTTAATGAATGAAAAATGCAAAATGTGTGCCAAACGTGGCAACCATGGTGGAGAAAGGGCGCCCAAAATGTGGAACACACTCAGCAGAAATCAAAAGCAAAACACTTCACACTAATATGCAAAACGTGTGTCAAACATGGCAACAACCATCGATCCCCCAAAATCGTAGCCAATATGGTGCAAGATCCAACCAAGAATGCATATACTTGGGTCGGATTTAACCAATAAAGCCACAAATCAATGCCAAAAATGTGGTCAGGTTTTGCATGATGAATAGCAAGAAAAGGGCACAAAATATGGAACCAAAGAGATGCAATCGGGTTTTAGAAACCCTTTTACAAGTTTATTTAAAACTTACTTTCTCTTCATCTTCCAAAATCGGGTTTTAGAAAAGCAATGGCAAATAAAAACACAAAAAGAACTAAAACACTTACAATCAGATTTTTAAATCCCCATTACAAGTTCACTTAAAAAGAAAATAGGAACTTTTTAAAGAAGTTACAAGTTTTTATTAACATTTTTTTTAAATTCACTTGTAATTTGACGAAAAAGTTCCTACAACAACTTAAAAGACTAAAAAGGGGGAAATGGAAAATAAAAAGCAAGTTACAAGTTACAAGGATTTTATAAAGTTCACTTGTAATTGCTAGAAAAAACCCCTACAACTTAAAAACAAAAGAAAACTCTTAACTTGCAAAAGAAGGAAAATTTCCCACTTGCAGTCTAGAGGAAAAAACCCGATTTTGAAGGAAAGACATAGCAAACAAGCTCGAAACAAGATGAAATTTGAAACGTGGATCAAGGATGAACTGAAGATTAGTACAATTCAGAAATGAGCAAATTTTTTGCCTCGAAAAGCATGCATTAGAGTAAAATCTTTATTTTTGAACAAAAATTTCAAAGGGGTTGTCCAATTTTATGAATGCAAAAATACAGACAACATATAGAAAGTGTAATAATTTATAAGATAATTTGATGTCATTAAGATGTGTAATGGTTTCTTATGATATTATGAGGAAAATTTCCCACTCACAGTCTAGAGGAAAAAACCTGAATTTGAAGGAAAGACATAGCAAATGAGCTCGAAAAGCAAAGAAATTTCAAACGTGGATCAAGGATGAACAAAAGATTAGTCTAGTTTAGAAAGGAGAAAAAATTTTGCCTTGAAAAGCATGCCTTAGAGTAAAATCTTTATTTTTAAACAAAAATTTCAAAGGGGTTGTCCAATTTTATGAATGCAAAAACATGGACAACATATAGAAAGTGTAATAATTTGTAAGATAATTTGATGTCATTATGATGTGTAATGGTTTCTTATGATATTGTAAGTTGGTTTGAGTTACTTATGAAAGATTTTATGATGCCTAAGATCACCATTAGAGGAAAGATACTATATATTGACCAAATTTTTGACTATTTATGATACATGTTATAGAGCCTATTAAAATGAAGAACAAGATGAATTGAGGTACCTAGGTTAGGTTTCAAATTTTACAAGTTATGACAACATGATCTAAAAATATCCTAGAAGACCTAGAACAAAAGGAGCATTATAATTTATGCAAACTTAGGTACCACTTTTGGGCTCATGGATTTGGTAAATGGTTGTAAAATAATTTGGGGGATTGTTATTTGTGCTTCATATATTTATTGTATGATTGGGTTGAAGTATGCATAGTAAGATTTGTAGGTAGCATTATGCTACCATAGTTGGTCTAGATGTACATGTTAGTGATTCTCCAATAGATGCTAAGACTTAATAAGTTTATTATAACTAGCCTTATTTATATAATAATACAATGATTTACTATGGAGTGTGATTTTTTTCTCCTAAAATGGGTTTCGTATGCAAATAATTGTCATATGGTATAGTTATTTCTATGTTAATTTCCTTGAGTGTAGCAAGTATATTGAAAACATCTAATTCATTTCTTCTATCCTCTCTTTATATTTTCATTTCGATTCCTATATTTTATGTTTTGTGCCCTTTAGATTAAATCCTTATGTTCTACTATAACAAAATCAAATCGGTAACAATATTAAACACATAAATTAGTTAAAATAAACTACATTTAGATTACATGTGTAGTTTATTTTTTATTCTACATTTTTTTATATTAGATTAAATCACTTCGGTATGACTCCCAAAGAAAGTGTCACATTGGGAGAACTATAAAAAAAGGCCAAATAAATGGAAGAGACTGATGATTGATCTCTCATATATCAAATCCAATTTATGTGACATCATTTGAAATAAATAAATTTTATGAAGAATGTTTGGATAGACAACAAGAAAATATGTTTCATGGAAGAGCATGATTGAAGAAAATAAAGGGTATAAAGATTTAATCAGGATTATTCAAAGGTTTTTATGGATTAAATGGGATGGTAACACCGGTTTTATTGCCACTTCTTGGTCTCATTGCATTCAACCCAAATGTAAAGGAGGCTTGAGATTAACTGATCCAAAAACTCAAGGGATCTTTATAGCCACAAAGTGGATTGTTAGAGCAGTCAAAGGCGATGAACCATGGAAATTCTTGTGTGAAATAGAATTAACCTTTGCCTTGGTCAAAGGAAAATGGCAAGCTATGGGTTAGTTGGATAAAATTCTTCATTCATATTCTTTCTCTTTTAAGGCCTCACCTCCTTTACAGTGAATTTCGAAAGCCTGACAACATACCAACCATCATTTAAAATGGAGAGATTCATCTCTTCATCATGGGTTTAACTTTTCCACTTCGTCTATTTGGTGGAACAAACATATTCAATACCATGGGTAGCCTTTGGCACTAATCTTTATAAAGCAATCCTATTTTCTGTATAAAAAAGGTATCAATAATGTTGGAGACCTATGAGATTTCTCTACTCTCAATTGGTTACCTTGGCATGTGGTTAAATCTCATTTTAATATGAGTAAAAAGTATAAATATTTTCCTTCTAGGGTATGGGAAGGTTTGCATCAATAGTCATATGATTTTCTTGAGTAACGTCGATGTAAAATTTTATGATGATAATTATTCACGCTTTCCCCTTTCATTTCAAGTATTCATGTTCGTTGTCTAGAGAAGAGTTTGAGGTCATGGTATTTGATATAATAGTGTTTTTCCAAAGGTTTTTTGATACTTTCTTTTTTGGCAGGAAGGTTTTTGGCTCATGGGATTTGGCACAGGGCTTTGGAAAATTTTGTCTTCTTCCATTGATAGCAGCTATGGAGTCTACTTTTGAAAATTATCCGATGGGTTTTTTTGGCAAATTGTCATATGGGCTCTATGCAAAACTGATATTATATGTGTTGTGCCCACATTTTGTATGTGGTTTTGGGCGGGGTGTATAAATTGATCCATTAGATACTATAGGTTTATTTTATGAGCTGTGACCGGAGGTTTTCTTCCCAGGGTTCTTTCCTCTGGTACGCTCTTTGAATCCTGTGTAAAAAATAAAAAATATTAATAAAAAAAGTTTAGTGGAATAATCCACTTTTATTGAAAAAAAAAAAAAGTATAAATATTTTGTAATTTTTATGCAATCATTGGTTCCATTGGAGCTATCTATGAAGCTATGTACTCCTCTTCATTGTAATTTTTTCAAAGATTGGTTTTGGTTGTCATCACATCCATTTCTAGTATTTCCTTTCAGAAAGATTTATCTATAGTTGCTTCCTACTTTGCCCATGAAGTCTCATCTAAATGTGAAGTGGAATTGCAAGTTTAGTGAAAATTTTTGGGCCAACCTTTCTGTATAGATCTAGAAGTCAAAATCCACTGCAGAGGCCCAATTAATGGCTCGGAAGATATTACACTCCAAGCTACCCATTGGGGGAAGGTTGAAGTGTATTATGGTGCAACCCCTTAATTTCCCTTACTATCAAAAACAAGAAGATGTGAGGCACATCTTTTGTGGATGTCCTTTTGTTAAGAAACAATGGAATGTTATGTTTGAGGATCTCTCTTCCACTTTTTAACATAAAATTAATTGGAAAGAGGCCTTTCTTGGTGTTGGGCTCCATAATAACGTTATTGTTGATGTAATTTGACATGTAATCTTATTGCATATATTAAAACATAGATGCCAAGCTCTCTTCAATCACCATATTTTTAAAGCTTTACTCTGACATATTTTTTTGTCTCACCTCTTTGTTCTCTCAATTGCAGGCAGATTCTAGAAGGAACTTAAAGATGGAGCTTCAAATTCAATGCATCAAATGCCAAGTGGTTCAGCTGCTTGAAGATAAGAAGATATGTATTCCTCAAGGGATTAGGCTTTGCTTTCTGAATTATCTCTTCAAGTTGTTATTCATCTTGTTGTCATGTTGTTGTTTATGGTTGTTATATTGTTTCAGTCATGGATGATAATTCTATGTATCATGCTACCTTTTATTCAACTTATAACTGCTACAAGTTTGTATTTCCAGTCAGTTGTCCTTATATGAATGGTTTTGTTTATAATTGCTACAGTTCTGTAGTTCCACTTAGTTGTCCTTATATGTATGGTATTTTTTACAATTTTGTAACTCCTCTGAGCTATCCTGTTAAAGTTATGTTTGGGATGATGTTTTATTTTTCACAATGCTTGGTTGTCTTATATGTAATTTTTTTAATTTTGGCATTTTCAATATATATATAAAAAGAAACATCAAATGCAAATTTTCTCAAAATATCAATTGATAAAAAGGAGTTTAATGGCCAAGAGTTACTAATGGAAAGGAAAACTTAGAGCAAATTAATGACCATGGTGAGACAATAGCTGAAGTTACATGGACACTTAAAAACATCTTATTAATGCACAATAATAAAAATTCATATAAATATTACACCACCACAAGGTGACAAGTTATATCTTAAAACTCCTTATGTTCTTGATTGTTTATGAGTGCTAGTTGTTTTATCTAATAATGGTATTATACCATCACCTATGATATCAACACCCGTTCATTTCAATTTAACAATGACCCTTTTTATTATATAATAAGTTGGTAAATATTTAGACATGCTTTAGAATTGATTAATGATAGTGATGGATGATGTTATTGTGAAGTTGAGATAAAAAAAAACTACCATTAGTTTGAAATAGGTCTCCCCCACATTGTGGTCATCAAGATCTATAAATAATTATGTTTAAAAAGGAAGAGGAGCTGGTTTCATTGAAAAAAAAAAATGAAGTAATTGGCCTTACTACCTCAACATTAGTGTCATTAATGTTCATGTTAGGCATAAATTATAGGTGTTGGTTAAACAAATATAGGTTGAAATAGAAACTGATGATGAAATTCCGATTGGATTTTTACAAAATTGAATTGTTCATTCTATTAATTGACTATTTAACTTATGGTATAGTTTCAAGTGGTTAGTGATAATATAGTGGTAATTACTAGGGAAGATAAATTGACTCAAAGTCACAAGTACTTAGATATGGTCTTGGTTATGTTATGTCAAATTCTACCTATGCACATCTAATAATGAGAGAAATAAAAATATGCAAGAATATTATCTTTAATTATGTGATTTCACGTAATGATGATACTCTTTAATTGGATACTATTGATGATATTGTTGGTCATTATTCAACCAATGTAGAAAAACAACTTAAAAAATGGAATTCCTCCACCTCATGGGCCAGTTGAAGTTAGAAGTTGCAGTTTGCACTCCTGGGGGCATATCTTGTGCATCCAGACTCCTTTTTTCGCAAACGAGATATCATCGGAAAGGTGATTCAACACTCTATCCAAATCTTAGGTCCAATTTTTTAGATAGCTTTCCAGCCCTCTACCTCTTCTTTCCGAAGGAATCAGTGACTTCCTGGCCCTATTATGTCCTCTTGTGATCGAAGCTCCATCTTTTTGGCACACATCTCTATTTTTTTAGCATCATGGAGAATAGCATTCAGATTCAATGTACTTGTCTTACTCTCCCTTGTCAGCATTATGAGGGGGTTTCTACTATTGTTACTAATGCTTCCTTGGTTTTGCGTTGGAGTGTTCTTTGAGATGGGAGAATGATAATGGTGGTAGGGTTTAATACACTAGTTACCAATTAATGGAGTCTTTAAAGTGTATCTAGTTAAAATGGAGAAAGACAAAGTTTACTAGGTGTTATAGTTCAAGAGTATGTCTAGTGTAATATTAAAAGACTACCATAAAAACTATTCTAGGTTCACTTCTAGGTAGAATGATCAACTCATGACAAATTGAAGAAGATTTCACTAAATATCAGCAAATAACAACTACAAAAAATTGGTAGTCAAAGGGAAAATTAAATAGGTGGATGATAAATAGTACTAGATTAGGTGGATAAAATATATATGATTATACTATCAATGGGCATCAATGTTTTATCTAGTAACATCATACAATATACCAATATTTCAATTAACTATACAAAAACCAATAATTATTTAATATTGATCATTGTGGAGTTATGTAAAGGAGGTCTCCATTGTAATATCAATTTGTATCTCCAAGTTTTCATTGATACATACCATTTGGAAAGAAGTTAAAAACCTATTTGAAAAGAAGTTAAACTAACAACCACACTCTAATGTGCAATGGTTACACTAATAGCCATGTGTACTAGAGTGTAAAAGTTTTTAGTGTAAAGTATATTGATAGGATTTACTAAGAGTTACTTTGAAATGAATTTAATTATTTTAAAAAATTATTATTATCAATTAAAATGCAATGAAAATCCTTAACCTCTACACTAAAGAGGTGAAGCATTTTGTTGATTATCCTTAGTCTCATTGGATTAGTTAACATTGTCAATTAACACCTACATTTAAGTGTTCAACATTTTTATTTTGGAGTGTCACATATGCATTATCCTTCATCCAATTAGAATCTATTGAACACAACCCAAGACTAAGACGGGGGGGGAGGATCTTTAACAATTTACACCACAATTGAATTCAACCTTAAATCTTAATATGATCAACAATAAAGAAAGATAAGCAATGAACGCACATGCACAAGAGAAGACCAGATTTATGTGGAAAACCCAAGGAGGGAAAAACCACAGTGAGAGTTAACTCACACTATATAAACCATAGTGAGAGCAAGATACGTCAATATTTAAGTTACAATGAATATGCCTTCAACATCACAGCATCCAACAATCTCCTTGAAATGTAATTGTTCTTGACTCGCTGCCTCAAGCAACCGTTAGGAAATTTAGCTCCAATACTTTCACCACACTCACTTGTTGCTTTACATTTGCATCTTTCGCGTTCCACTTTGATTCACTCACTTTGCAAATGACTTGATTCTTTTTATATACCATCCTTATCATCTTGAAACATTAATTAGGCAAGTCAGAACAAGGAACAAGAGGTGATCCCACAAGATCGGCCACAAAACACTATTGTGGTAAAAGCGGTCCTATCTAGGAGATAGAGTGGACCTAAAAAATCACTTAATACATAATCTAATGTTGCCCCAAATATCACACACGTTGGTGCACATACACTAAGGTCAAAACAGGGTAGCGTGTAGCACATAACCAATCAGTCCCAAAAACACTTTTTCCGAATAGATTCTACAATGTGGATCTTCACAAGCCATAGAAGAAACCAAACACAGATCAATACATCTTAAAATATTTAGCTTTTCCTTAATATTAACTAGAGATAGAAATACCCATTCTCATTTTGTTGTTGTCAAGATTCCAAAAAATAAAAAGATGATTAGATACGTATCATAATTAGCCGATAGGCTATTTAACGTGGGCATAGCCCACCGGTATTGTCTCACGCTTTGTCGGAATAGTTTTGAATTTGGTCGGTAAAATTTGATATCCTCAGAATCACACTATCTTGAAAGTTTTAAATCTGTCGTGGAAATTGGATCATGGATATGAGTTTTTTTTGTCAGCAATGTCAAACTGCACACTCAATGAAGTAGCGTGGAACTCTGTAGAATCGCCACATACCTATTTACCTGGCCAGTTTTTAACTTCACCATGGCGGTATATGGAAAAATCAGATTCTAATCTCTGCCACCTCACTGCTATGGTAAAATCGAACCCTAATGTTTGTTGCTCACCGCTCTTCTGTTGTTCATATATGCTGCTGAAAAATATGGGAAACAAAAAGATGGTGATTACAATACAGGTTTCCCTAGATTATTATTGCCAATTAGTCCAATTCAAAGCCTTGTTGATTGATTCCTCATACGGTCATGGTTGACAAGGATGTGGGCATTGTTTCAGCCGGATGTGGGCATTATTTCAGCCAGTCATCCTTGTGCCCATTCATCCTCTCACACCAGTTTGTGCTCTCTCAATACAATAACCAGTTAAAAGGAGATACTTGTCTGCAAAAAGACTAGAAAGTCACAGACCCAAGTGCTGGATTGTCGTTTCCACTTAATTTATCAAAATATCTTCAAATGCAGGAAGAAAGTTGACAGAAAAAGATTGATGTGAGGCGAGAGAAAGATGTCAAGAAGACAGTCATTTCCACGTCTCTGCTCAACAAGAAAGGTGTGCGACTGAGATTAATTTCATTGTCTTTGTATCATTATTTTATTTATATAGTATCGTCAATTTTTAGAATTCTATTTGATAGGATATGCAATAAATTTTTAATTGAAGAGAATTTATTTTTCATTTTTCTTCCTTTCACAATCATCATCATAGTTATTTTGTAGATATTATGATCTTTCTTTATGTTTATATAAAACGTGTATGATTCAGATAAATTTGCTTATCTTGTATCATTGTTTTTTCATATTAAAAAATTACCATTAGTTAGGATTCTAATTGAAAAGGATTTGTTCTTAGTTATCTCTTTTTCTCTCTTCACAATTGTCATCATTGTTATCTCAAAGATATTCTAATCTTTCTTTGTATTTATATATATTTCTCGAGATTCAATTACATACTTTTGATTCAATAATAGTCTTGTTTCATATGGTTTTAAATTAATCCACAATGTTAAAGCAAACAAGAAGAAATGTGTGCAATTGAGATTATTTTGATTGTCTTGTATTATTATTAAATTATATCAAGGAATTGTCAATAGTTGGGATTCTATTTGGTAGGATATGCAATAAGTTTTTAATTGAAATCAATTCATCCGTGATTGTCTTTTTTTCTCACTTCATAATCATCATCATAGTTATTTCATAATTTAAGTACCTTTGATAATTGTTTACAAAGCTCTTATTATACTAGCTTGTTATGCAACATATCTTCAAAGCGTGTACTGATGTTTGTCACATCCTCCAATTTTTATATATGTGAAAGTAGGAAATTGAATGTACTACCTACTAATTCTTTTAATTTCATTCATAGCTTTGATTGACGCTCTTTTACTAAAATTTCCTTCCAATAATTTGACTATATAAAAAATGAAGGTGTCATTGGCTTTCCTGAAATTTTGTGCATTTTGTGTAGCTACTTTTATTTGTAATTGAAGATGGTATTTATATACCTTTTTGTTCACTTTCCCCATGGCTTGTAATGTTTGTAATACTAAAAATTATTGTCTTAAAATAAAGGCATAAACTAAATATCAAGTCATATAAAACTTCATAGTTAACAACAAATTGGATTGTTGATCATGAAGAGAATCATTGATTAGTTCATGAATTCTTTTCCCATAACACCTTTGGAATGAGAAAATATATCCATGATAAAAATTTCCTTGCTACCTGTTGTCTAGTGATTCTACTCAAAAGTTTAAGACAATAATTGTCTTCTTTGATAAAATCTTTTAAATAACTTTTTTGAAATTTTGAAAAGAGTGGCCATAAGTTTTTGTAGCCAATTCTTATTTATTGCTTCTTGATATTGTAGTACTCTTGTACATAATCTACATAAATTTTTATATAATTCTTATTTATTGCTTCTTGATATTTTAGTTGGCAAGGAAAAATCTCTTCAACGTATTTTGGTTGAATCGATCGCTTTGCATTACCATGAGTATCTCTAATTTTTCTTTCAATTGAGTCATAATGTTGAGCATAGGATAAAACGAAATCAATTGACTACACTAAAACTAAAAATCTTGTAGCTCAAACTAACCCACTAGCTTGACACTTTTAGTCTTTCTAGACGTGTCATTTTCATTCAATGATATCCTTGCATGGAATTCTTCTCGACACAAATGTCCTAGGTTTATGTATACATTGAAATGACTAATTTAAACTCCATTTCACTACGACGTATCATTTCCCATATAAAATCATTTAGGTAGGAAAATTTATCGAGGTTAATACGAAGTTTCTAATAAATTTTTAAGGTAATTATATTAACTTATTAAATTTATCATCTATTTATTTGATATGACAATTAATATATGGATGTCAAATTTGATC
This sequence comes from Cryptomeria japonica, assembly GCF_030272615.1. Taxonomy (NCBI): domain Eukaryota; kingdom Viridiplantae; phylum Streptophyta; class Pinopsida; order Cupressales; family Cupressaceae; genus Cryptomeria; species Cryptomeria japonica. The sequence continues at coordinate 213,610,955 of NC_081414.1, read as the reverse complement.
TATGAAAGAGAGTTAGATGCAAACATATAATTTAAAACCCAAACTCAAATTGAATACATACACTTAGGCTAAAGCGCATATCAAGGAATAAGATTGATTTATATGAATATACATCCTATCATCTTGACAAGTTCCATGGAGAGATGGAAGATGCTTGATGAATAGATAAGATTTCCTTGAAATTTAAAATTGAAGGAGATGAGGGCAAGTGAGAATGGATAGAATAGATAAGTGGACCTTAGAGATTGAGAGATGAGATGGAGATCAAGATTCCTCACGTTGCATACTAACATACGTGTTCAAGAATGAAGTGGAGACAAGTGGTTGAGAATATATGTGTGAAGATGAGCAATAGAAATTTTCTCTTTCAATTGGTGGAAATTTTAGAACAATATCTATTGGCCTTTAGTGATCTGAGGTAAAATTTTAAATTAGAGGAAAATGTTATATGATTATTAATTAGTCTAAGCAATTAAATTTTGGACTAAGTTTAATTAGTGGTATGATTATTAATTATTTAAGTGAATTTTATTGATTGGCATTAAGGATCTAAAGATGGATTAATTGCGATCAATTGAAAGGTTGGTAAAATTCATTAATTTAAATTAATAAATTTGTTGAGACAAATAGCTAATCCCAAGGTCCAAATTAATCAAACAATGATTACTTTCTTTAATTAATTTATGAAAAAATAATATGGAGTTAATGGAAGTGGATTTGGGGTTTCTACATGTTTCTCTATTTGATATGACATTATGACTAAAAGAGGTGATATCATTTCAAAGAAAAATATTTTTTTGCAGATACAAGACCTTGACAAGGGGTTGACCCAATCAAATGGAGAAATGGTAATGAGAGTGATTGGTGATGCCCCTTGAGATAGATAGTTGGTTAAATATAGCTTAAGGGGATTACAAAAATATTAAGGAGGCTTGGAAGGGGGAAATAGAAAACTAAAAAGAGAGGGAAAAAATTGAATTCTTAGGAGGGAAAGAGGATAAAAGAAAAAAAAAAAAAAGGGAGGGGGAAGTTCATCTAAAATTTGGTATTAGAGAGAAGAGCAACTCTAGGGAAAAAGAGAGCAAATAAAGGCTATTCAATTAGAGCATCAAAGAAAATATATCAAGAGTACCTATAGCATGTGGCATAAGGAGGGGCAGTATTTGTCTTCCCCCAGCTATGTGAATAGTGTTTCATTTTACCTTTGAAGTGTTTTTAAGGTTTGCGGGTTATTATAGTGGAGAAAAGGAAATTACTTATGGGGAAAAGGAAATTACTTAGGGGGATAATACTCACCAGACTACATCTGCCTGCTGGTTGACATACTCACTGGTTTACACTGCACCTAACTACATGGCCCATCTTCTAGCACACTGGTGGCATGACAATATCAGTCATCAATCATTAACAGACACCTATGTTGATATCAGAAACCTGGAGTGATTTCATGTCTGTAAATGTTACCACTTATCCTTCTCCTTCACTTGTGCAGACCTCATCTTATCCGGTTTTCTAGAGTGACAAACTCATCACTCTTTACTCTTCCTCTTTTGTCCCGATAGCTCATCATGCCTTCTTAACTCCTTTCCTATTGTCTTATCTTAGAGGGTTATGATTGATGAATACTAAGAGGGGGGTGAATTAGTATGCCAAAAAACTTTGCACTTAAACACTTTGCAAGACAGACAGTAAACCAGTAAAACAATTTAGCAGACAAACCAGTTAACAAAGATGCAAACCAAATAGCTAATAATGCACTCACCCACAGAAGCACAAACACCATAACACAAGAGATTTTTACGTGGAAACCCAAATGGGAAAAACCACGGTGAGATGGAACTCACAAGTAACTATCTGCAGAATAGAAACCAGACCGGTTAAGGTCTTACAACGTTCTTTACCAAAACAGATCTTGTTAGGAATCTCAATCTTTGTTAGGAGATAAGTCTGATTAAAGACTACCTTGCTAGAGGATTTTAGATCCACAAATGTGAACCACCTTGTTAGAGGATTTACAAGAGGCTTTTGGGCCTACCTAGTTAAGGGCTAAAGACTTGTCGAAGATGTGAGTAATCAACAAGTGAGTGATCTAGCAAATAGCACAGATTGCTTGGTTAGATCCTTGATAGCTCGATCTTAATGCATTACAGCATTACTTCAGTCTTCTACACATTCATACTCTCTCTAACTCTTTAGCTACCTTGAACCCTAGTAACAACATCAACCTCAACAACAACCTAAAACCCTAGACATGATGTCCTTATAAAGGAAATTGATTTCATGTTGGTCCAATAGGATTATAATACAATTTCCTAGGTTCAATGTATCTAGACATATCTGGTAACATAACACAAAAACCATCGCCAGAGAGTCAGCACCGTTAAATGATCGATGGATGGTAACTCATCACAAAATGTCGGTTGGTAACTCATCACGGAGTATTACCGGTTCATACAAAATACCGGTTGTCGGTTTGTCAAAAATGAAGACTGGTAACAATGTGTTATGCCGCTTTAATCCCTCGTACCACTTGGGGTTGACATGCCGCTTCAGATTGGTAAACACATTCTACAAAACATCAATAGTCTAAAGGCTATAATACAACATACCAGTTGGAACAAATACCGGCTGTGCTCTAAGTCACACATATAAAGAGGATCTCAATCCAAGTGTGTGTCCATCAATGACAATCACAACATAAACATAAAAAATGCCAACAATCTCCCCTTTTGGCATTGATGGCAACACTTAAGAAAATAAAATTTTGACATCTAAGTGTTTTACAACAAAATCATGCCATTAGAAAAATTGATCCCCCTAAGCATATACACTATCCCTTTAACAATACAATGTATGGCAATTTTGCATATAGAGATATTCAGAGCATATATCAAAATTTTGATACCAGATACTTTTCCCAATACTTCTCCCAAAGTCCAATAGAATTATTCTCCCCCTTTGCCAACAATGACAAAGTGCAGCTGAACAACCCTATTTTCATTTGATATTAAAATAATAAAAGTTTATGACAATAAGGAATAATACTTGTCAAAAACAGATTTGAAGTCCTGCAAAAATTGTTTCATCGATAAAGACCAGGACTCAAGTAGGGAGGTGGCAACTTCTTTCTTTGTTTGCATCTGGGAGACCTGTTCTTATATGGCATCAACTGTGCTCATCTCCTGTGTAACTGTCAAGGCATCCAGGTTCAGATAGCACTTCTGAAGAATTTGCAGTCGTGGGAGTAGAACCAGTTGTAGCTCTTGCAAATCTCTAGAATAGGTGCTGATCTCTTGCTCCATTTTTGCTGATTGGATGTGAAACCGGTGAACGATTTGCCCATAAGTTGCAAAGGAATCATAAGGTGGCTTGAATGTGCTCATGTAGGACTGTAAATCTGTTTGAAGCTTTTGCTTCTATACTAGCACATCATCATAGAATAGATGGGGTTGATAGATTTTTCTAAGTAGCAGATTTCCCTCATCCAAAGCATCCCTTATATCCTTTTGGTCTTTTTGCAGTTCAGACAGGAGCTCATTCAACTTCTTCATCAGAGCAATGTTAAGAGCTTTTTGATGCTCTTTCTTGACATTTGCCTCAACTGCCTCTTACAGGCTCTGCACCTGATCATCCACAATTGTGCATAGGAGCTTAAGTTTGGCCAGGGATGATTCAGTGCTCGAAAGGTTAGTACCAGGTATCAAACCAGTAAGTGTGTCCACAACCACTTGAATTACATCCTGCTCCTTCTTCCTTCGTATGTTTTCAAGGCGCTCTTGAGCTACCTTGATGCTCTGCATTAGCTCCAATTCACTTGCAAAATGGAGATCGATAGGACTGGTGAGGTCAGCCGGTTTGGCTTGACTCCTGGTTGCCTTCGGAGTCTCCATTTGTGTGCACTTCTCTACTTCTCCTGCCTTATCCTCTTCCACTTTCTTCTTCTCCACTTCTCTCCTCTTCTCTGCTTCCTTGTCTTCCTCTTCCTTCTTCTTCCTCTCTGCTTCTTTCTTTTTCTCATGTTCCTTATCTTCCTCTTCTTTCTTTTTCTTTTCATCTTCTTGCTTCTTTTTCTCCTCTTCATCTTTCTTCTTCTTCTCCTCTTCATATTTCTTCTTCTTCTTCTTCTCTTCATCTTTCTTCTTCTTCTCCTCTTCATCTTTGTTCTTCTTCTCCTTTTCATCTTTCTTCTTCTCCTCTTCATCTTTTTTCCTCTGCTCTGCCTCTTCCTTTGCCACTTCCTATCTGTCCTCGGCTTTCTTCTCCTATTCATCCTGTTGCTCCTGTCCTATTGCCTCAGATGGTATCTTTTGGGTAACATCTTCTCCATCTGGAGCATCGACATCAATAGTGTTGACTGATTCAACAACCAGATTTCCTTCTTCATCAAATGCTTCGTCCGGTTTTGATATAACCGGTTCTTTCTCAGCTTGCTGATTGGCTAGACGCGCTTTGTGAGTCTAGACAACGGTTACCATATACTGATGAGTGTCCTTTTCGACATCATCAACTCTTCCTTCTAACAACGAGAGTCTTCTTCTTCTAGTGAAGAAGAGTCCTTTATTTTGGTCAATAACATCAAATAATTCAGAATTTGATAGGTCAGGAAAGTACTGGGGAAAAACTTTCTCCTTAATTTCATGTTCCTTTTCTAAGGCAATGCGCCATTTATTATCTAATGCCTTATACAAAGAATCCAATGTCTGAGATTTAATCTCTGATGGCGACCGGTCATTTGTACACAAATAAACAATAATCTCCTGTAGCACTTCTTTCTCCTCATCATTAAAATCATCATAGTAGTCTACTAAATCATGTAGTAATTTTCTCCTAATCTTCTTTATTGTTCTTTGACAATGTGTCAAATGTTTATAGGAGGAGATATCTATATTTACCGGTGCAGATGATGCCGGTTCATTCTTTGTCTTCTTTCTTGTTTGTCTCGCCTTCTTGGGTTGCTCCTCAGACACAGTTTCCTTTGAGTCAGGAGAGTTGCTTTTTGTCTTCATTTTCCTGTTGAAGACTTTAGTCGGTGTTGCTTCTGGTTTCTTTTTGGCTGGTGACCGCTTGGCACTTTTGGAGCTGCAGTGGTAACCGGTGCTGATGCTGCAGGCACTGCCTTTGCCTTCTTTAGTGCAGGTTCTTTTCCTTTCTTTGCAGAGGGTTCCTCGACCGATGTAACCCTTTCTAGATAGGTTCCAGTCCTCTTTGCCTTAGGATCAAGAGGTGAGGCAATAAGGGTAGAGACATACCCTTCCAGCATGTCATACATCACCTCATAGACCATTGACTCAACTTCTTCTTGTCTGGGCTCAACAACCTCCATTATGCATTGATCCACCTTGATGATGAAATAGATATCGTCTTCATATTTTTTGACAATGTCACCTGATATTCTCATTCTTTGGCTCATTTTTCATCTGAACTCATCAAAATACTTGTTCAGAACTTCAGGATAACCAGTTCCCACTACTTGCAAACTTTCCTTTATCTATTTGGTAACCGGTTGGTCCATAGACCACTGAATGTCTCCCACTCCTGGGAAGTATCCTTGAAAGTAAAAGAACAACCCAACCAATAGTTGTCCAAACTTGAACCTCAGTGCATTATCGTGTTTGATTGATTTCAGGTTCAATAGGAGTTGCCTCTGCATATCGATGCATAGGTCAAATGATGCATCCTCCTTTATCATCCAATAAGTGGCATTTACCACTGCAGCAGATACAGAGTTAATTCTGTTGGCTGAGAACATCTAGTAACCAATCACCATACATGCATACTTCACCAGATCATCCTTGATTGAATTGATTGTCATGCCTCGTGAGTCACTCACTGAACCAGTGAGCTTGGACATTTTAGTTTTGCTAACCGTCCTTAGGACTGGCACATCCCCTGTATTGCAGAAACTGGTGACTGCATGAATTGCCTACGGCGTGATATCATGCATCCTCTCTAGGTACATCTTGTCACCGTGGGCTCTGCTCAAAATGATCCTTACGTGATCCTCTGTAAAGTCTTCCAGGAAGTAGACAACATTGTGGAGTTTCTTCCTCTCCAAAATATTATACTCCAGTTTGATTTTCTTATCCTCGCCACAAAACAAACCTAACTAGGAGTGGATAGATAGAGACCCCAGGTCTTCAATCTTGCAGTCTATGTAGTCAAAAATTCCCTCTTCTACTATCACACCAGCCAGAACTTGTGATAGGGCATTATACTTGGACTTTCGTTGAATAAAACTTTCAGACTCAATAGATGCACTAGAACTGGTATGAGATGCGGAAGCCATGATAGAAACTTTAAGAACTTTGAGAAATACCTTTTAAAACACGTGAATTTAGGGCTTTCCGATTCTCCTTCACTCCACACTCCGTCGGTTGCTGAATCACCGCTTTGTGTTCTCCACTTGACCGTTTGCTGTTTGAATTCAAATCTCCTTCGCGGTTTCTCAATTTCTCAAGATCTCAGCTCAAATCGCCTTTTCGTCGCTCTACTCTTTGTAAAATTGTTCTTTTCTCTAAAAATGATAGTGAGAAATGATTTGAAAATGCTTTTAAACATATCTCTCACCTACCGCCATTAATGCCCCTCTATTAGGGCCTAAACCCTAATTTGCCCTTTTTACCATTTCCGGTCTTCTGCCAAACAACAGGTATCACACACCAGTTAAGGTCTTTTACCAGTGATAATCGAGGGTTCAAGAAATTTCGCCGTTTGCTCCCCCTAAGCTTTTATGAGGCTTAGTTTGTCGGTTCTGATATTTCCACACTAGGTGCAGAAACCGATTCCTCTTGTAACACCACTGGTTTCTTCTTCCAGGTTTTGTTCATATCTGCTTGAACTATTTGAACATCAATATTTCCTTCCAGAGTGATCGGTATATCATCAGATATGTTCTTTCTTGATCTACAGAATCTAGCAATGTGACCCAGTTTGTTGCAGTGATAGCAGACCAATCCAGGTGCTCTCTAAGGTCCATTGTTCATGTTTCCATTCTTCCTTCTACATGTTGTAGCAGTGTGACCATGATCATGACAAATCCAACACTTTGCTCTCCATCTAGTTGCCGCTTGATAGCCACCGCTTCTTGGCTGATGATTGAAGACATTAAACCGATTGTGATTCCGGTTCACAAAAGGTTCAGGACCAACTCCTTGGGTCCTCTGAGGATATCTTCCAGTGTCATTCATGACAGAACTACATTCAAATGCTTTATGCCCATACTTGTTGCATGCATAACAGTTACCATTAAATCTATAGGATCTAGGCTTATCATTTAGGAAATAAGGAAAATTGTTGTAAGCCTTACCCCTACACACATTTGCAGTATGCCCTTCTTTAAGACAGTTAAAGCAAACAAGTTTAAACTTTTTCTTACCTTTATCCTTTGATGTTAGTTGTTTATTTGATGCTCCAGCATTTGTACCAGAGGTCTCACCTTCCTCATGACCGGTATTCTTGACCGGTTTGGCAGATTCAAGCTTTTGCTCAAGCTTGATAGTACTCTTGTTGAACTTAGCAAGTATTTCCTTTGACTCAAAGAGTTCTTTGGAAATAGCAGCATTTGCTTCCATCAGGTTTTCATTCTCAGAGATGGCACTGTTCAGTTCACCTTGCATGTCATCCTTTTCCACTTTGCTAGCATGGAGTTGAGCAGTTAGGGCACTGATCTCTTGTTTCAGCTTGGAGATCTCATGATCTCTTTCTTTCACCAGATCTTCAGTTTTCCTCTAATTCTCAAGCTCTTGACACATCCAGATAGTCAGTCCTTCCAACTCCTTTCTCAGGTTGGAGTTTGATTCATTCAACTTGTTTACTTCTGCAATTAGGGCTTCCATGTATGCTTCATCTGCAGAACTATTTTCAGATAGCTCCATCAACTTTTCTGCATGTTCTCTCCTTTTTGCTTGAGATGCCTTGTATTTGACCATAAGATCATCATAGGCTTACTCAGATTGAGTGAGCCATTGAGTAAGTTCCCTCAAGGTGTATTCCCCCATATCTCTTTCCAAGTGGTTAAACTTATAGAAAGGTAGGCTCTGATACCAATTGATGAATACTAAGAGGGGGGGTGAATTAGTATGCCAAAAAACTTTGCACTTAAACACTTTGCAAGACTGAAAGTAAATCGATAAAACAATTTAGCAGACAAACCGGTTAACAAACATGCAAACCAAATAGCTAATAATGAATTCACCCACAGAAGCACAAACACCATAACACAAGAGATTTTGACGTGGAAACCCAAATGGGAAAAACCACGGTGAGATGGAACTCACAAGTAACTATCTGCAGAATAGAAACCAGACTGGTTAAGGTCTTACAACGTTCTTTACCAGAACAGATCTTGTTAGGAATCTCAATCTTTGTTAGGAGATAAGTCCGATTAAAAACTACCTTGCTAGAGGATTTTACATCCACAGATGTGAACCACCTTGTTAGAGGATTTACAAGAGGCTTTTGCGCCTACCTGGTTAAGGGCTAAAGACTTGAGTAATCAACAAGTGAGTGATCTAGAAAATAGCATAGATTGCTTGGTTAGATCCTTGATAGCTCGATCTTAATGCATTATAGCATTACTTTAGTCTTCTACACATTCATACTCTCTCTAACTCTTCAGCTACCTTGAACCCTAGTAACAACATCAACCTCAACAACAACCTAAAACCCTAGACATGATGTCCTTATAAAGGAAACTGATTTCATGTCGATCCAATAGGATTACAAAACAATTTCCTAGGTTCAATGTATCTGGACACATTTGGTAACATGACACAAAAACCACTGCCAGAGAGTTGGCACCGTTAAGTGATAGGTGGATGGTAACTCATCACAAAATGTCGGTTGGTAACTCATCACAAAGTATTACCGGTTCATCCAAAATACCGGTTGTCGGTTTGTCAAAAATGAAGACTGGTAACAATGTGTTATGCCACTTTAATCCCTCGTACTGCTTGGTATCCACGAACCACTTGAGGTCGACATGCTGCTTCAGACCGGTAAACACATTCTGCAAAACATCAATAGTCTAAAGGCTATAATACAACATACCAGTTGGAACAAATACCGGTTGTGCTCTAACTCACACATATAAAGAGGATCTCAATGCAAGTGTGTGTCCATCAATGACAATCACAAATTAAACATAAAAAATGCCAACAATGATGTATTCCATGCATGTTGTGAGACAAGCTAGGCATTGCTACTTACCGATGAGAGTAGATACATTTTCAACTTGACGTGTGACCCAATAGCTTTCCCATATGTCATCATTGCTTACTAAGGCAGAAAAATTCTTGCCATTCTTTTCTTTATCTGGTGACATCATCTATGTCTGGTGGGAGTCTTGTTGATTGACATCCAACTACATATCGGTTCTGCAATTCTTCATTATCTCACCTTGCATTGTTACCGATCACATGCCTACCGGTTGGCAACCATACACTACCAAACCATCACTTACCAGTTGTCAGGCCATGTCGGTCTACAATACTTTCTCATCGATTAACATCCCATATTAGTTCACATTAATGGCAACACAATCCGGTTGGCATCAATGATAACATAATGCCAACAATCTCCACCTTTGCCATTGATGTCAACACATGTAGTATCTGATATACTACAGGTTCTCTCTCTCCCCCTTTCACAACAATGGCAAAGGGTACTGACAAAGCTTTCTACCGGTTGCTTCTCCTCCTTTGACCATTTCACTCTACATCCTCTAAACCAACATTGTTGGAGACAAGGATCTTACCCCAACTGATACCAATTGCTTTGGTACCAAATGTATATACCAATCTAATATCAATTGTAGAAAAGTGTGTTAGTGAATTTTACTTACCTACCGGTCAGACTGCATCTTCTCTCCTTTGATATGCAGAGAGTTATTCTGACACCATTTGGTTGATACCAATCTGATATCATGTGAATATTCTCCCTTATTGCAAGCAACTCTCCCGGTGGTCCAATTGTAATTTCAATTAAGTATAAATTGAATAGACACTGAAGGAAATCACAAACAGGGATTGATGAGCACTTCCCAAAGTTTAAACATTACCAGTACAACAACACAGACACCTGATCTCCTTGTGTCTGACATGTCTAATACCAATCAGAGGATATGGCTGTGAGCTCCCCCTGAACCACAGATCTTAGGTCTTCATTGCCTATCAGATCCTAAACCGATTCTCCAATCTACACCTTGTACCGGTAGAGCTGAGTAAGTAATCTATCGATGATCTTCCAGCTCCATGACATCCATCACAGCTTATGACATGATCTTATATGAACATAATGCCAAACCACATCACTATCATATCAATTATCAAACTGGTTAAATCATGTATGCATATATGATCTACTACCGGGCCAACACATGTCATTCAGGTCTTTTCCAATATCACCTGAGACATAACTTCCTCACTCCACACCATAGGAGTTATTGAAATGATCCCATAACACATTGACCTCCATAACTTTCTGTACCGATTAATGTCCATACCGGTTGACATACTGTACATACCGGTTTACTCTACCAGATCATCATCTCCACCGGAGCACCTTCCTCTAACCTTTGTCTTCTTGTGTCAAGTACCTCTAACCCCAAATGTAATTTGAGCCATCCATTGACACATGCAGCAGTAATCCATCTCTCAAATGTAAATGTGTAGCCAAGGCATCGACCACATACACTGCTATCTCATCTTTTTCCTTATATCGGCAGCATCTTGTCCTTCCTTTCGTCCATTTCAATTTTGGGGGTGAATGATATGATCAATAAGTAACTCCCCCTAAGGTTCTGCATCTCCTTTAAGCCTTAGGAGATATCACTTGTGCATTGAATGCAAAGTGTTGGTCCATGGTCCTACTCTCTTGCTTCTTCCTCCATACCTGCTTGGTCTCACTCCTCTTCTCATTTGCAGTGTTTGGAGCAGGTCTTATCTTCTTCTACTGATTGGTCCTAGATCTACCAAATTCTACAACATGACCAGAAGCATTGTTGTAGAAGCAGACTATGTTCATACCAAACACATGATTGGAGGACCTTCTATCAAACCGGTTTAATCTTCTTCCTCTGATCATGTTGTTGTAGCCAACTACCAGAACCGGTGGATCTCTTGATCTTGCAGGAACATTTCTCCTTTGGTTCCATGCAGGTCTTTATTGCTCATATGTTCAATGAACACTTCCATATTGAGCATAGTTGTTATATCGGCTGCCATATGACTGCAAGTTCTTCTTTCTATAGTCATGACTTCTATGTCCAAAAGCATTACATCTTTGACAAGCAGAATTATTGTTCCTAGGATAAACATTTTATCTATTCCTAGACCTTTTTTACATTCATCTACTCTATGGCCATAATCTTTGCAGGTAAAACATTAACAGGAGAATGACGACATATTACTTACAAATTTATTCTGCCAAACATGAGGGGATCTTACCAGTTTGGCATCTCCATTTCTGCTTCTCCAGGGATTGTTATTGGGAACAACAGTATCTCTTTGTCTTCCACCAATAGGAGGTCTTCCAGGTTGTCTTCTTATGTCCTTGTTTCTGATGAAGCCATCTTCTCTTAGCTTACCTTTCGCTTTAGGATCAGCATTGTTCCTCCTTGCAGCACTAGTCTTCATCCTCATGTCTTCACCGATTGTAGTTAACTTGACCTTCTTCCTAGGAGCATTTCTGACTGTAAAGGTTTCTCCCTTATTATCTCCACTTGTGGAGATGAACCAAATGTCCTTGGGGGAGACATTCTTGCTAGTGGAGCATTCACCGGCAACACATCCTAATCCTTTGGTATCCTTGGAGTGTTTTTGTTTCTTCAACATTTTATCCAAGACATCAGAACTGCCATCATACCAGATCATCACTTTGAGCTCATCTTAACATTTCTCAAGGTCTTTGTTGAGTTTCTCCATTTCATCTTTTTGCTTCTAACATTCTTTGTCATTGGCCTCTAGCTAAAACTCTAGATCTTTTCACCTACACTTCTTGGTGTCTTCTAGTTGAGTTTTCAACTATGAGATACATTCCTCAGAATCTTCAAGGAATTTGATCAACTGGTTTTGTTCCACAATAGAAGCATTCTTGAACAACTTGTATTTTGTTCTTACTCTGTTGAGCTCCTCAAGTGCACTTACAAGTTCTCCTTCCAGATCAACTTCGGCTTCATCTTATTCTTCATCTTTACCATCACTACCAAACACATCTTGTTGATAGGATTGATCTACATTATCACTTTCTGATGTATGCATCTCACCTTCTGTCTCTTGATCCATGAAGAGATGGGTTCCTTATTCATCATTGTTTTTTCTTCTAGCTAGTCAATTTTCATTTGTAGATTAATGTGCTCCATTTATTTTCTTTCTCTCACAAACTGGTTTTGCAGTGCTAGGTTCATTGCCATAAATTTTCTTCAATCTATCCCATAGAATTTTTGCCGATTTGCACTTATCCACCTGTGAATAAACATCATCGGAGAGTCCACTAAATATGGCCTTCATTGCTTCAGCATTACACATAGATCTCCTTCCTTCTTCAGGACCAGTGGGAGGATTGATCGGTCTAGACGGACCATTTACAACCGACATCCATAGTGTTGGCATTATGTTGTCATTGATGTCAACCGGTATAGGATGGAAATCGGTATGGGACATTGATGAGAACTATTATCATTGATGCATACCAAAAATGGTTTCATTGATATCACTAGCATAGCAGGTCACCGGTACACAAGTTAGTGTTGACTTGTGTTTAAGACATAAGGACTGCAGACCGGTAAGTGACATGTTGGTAGTGCATATTTGCCAACCAACAAGAGAAAAATATGTTGGATTGTTGATTGTGATGAAGAGGGGGAATGTTATCAAGAATCGAATCAACACCGGAGGTGAAGTATGTACAGGTCACCAGTATGTTGTGTGCATGCAAAACAACGGGACTCCCACCGGATAAAGATGCAGTCACCATGTGAAGAGATGACTGACAATGAAAGTGCCCACACCGAATCATATATGTCTGATTGAATATATGTTTTTCAAATAGGAAAGCCACATTGGTGCATTACAAGATGTTGATGTCAAGGATGCACTCCCACCGACAGTAGAGCTTATCTCCTATTATGCATAGAATGCATCAAATTCCTCTGAGATAAGACAAAAGAATTGAAGGCAAGTGAATGAAGGCTCTCACCAGATGAACTGGTGAAACTCTAAGTTTCCTTAGGTGCATGAGATCAGGGATATGCATCGGATCAACCGAGTAGACATGTTGAGGTGTCGGTATAGAGACTAAAGGATATGTTTGTCACTTTGACAAACAAATTAATAGGAGAAACGGTCTAATGAATGAAGAAGGCAAAGTTGATCAGTTGCAGATAGATGGAGCATGTTGAAGATTGATGACATGATGGCATCAATGTGTTTACCGATAAGTATCTCTACCGGTAATGTTGTCAAAGTGCAGATGCAGAAGGCTCCCAACTATTGATGATGTGCATGAGGTAGGTTGGCATGTGTGCTGATCGGTTTAGGGCTCCACCAGAAGAGAAGTAGAGTGTAAGGTTGAAGGCAAATTGGTTAGGGTTTAATCGATAGGTTTAGAGAACCGGTAGGGTTAGATGTCTGATAGGTGTGCACCAGTTGAGTGTTTGGTTGGTGATTCTATTTGGACCAACACAATGGTCCAAGCTGGGATGGATACCGACTGGGATGCCACCTTGAGTTGAAGTGGCAAGCTTGCAGAGGTCGGTGAAGTGTCATGTCGGTGAGGTTGTTGGTATTTGGTCGACATTTATTGTTGACTATAAAAATCATGGGAGGCGTTGCAGAGGTGTGTGGCTTGAGGAAGGTTGAACAGAGGTGATCGATGAGATGCATCGATCAATGCAGAGTATCCAAGTGCAGAATGAGGTTGGTGCTGCAATCTGTAAAACCATTTATGGTGATTGATCCTGTGCCTCACTGACTGACTGTCTGTGTTTTCTAAGTTTAACAAACATGCCTTGGAAGGAAGAAGATATGGTAGGTGATGCCTAATTGCTTACACGTTGCCTATCTTCATGCAGAATGAGATCAGATCTGATCTGATATGCCTTGCGATTGGTGAAGAAACCCTAGCATGCCAGAGATTTAAATATCAGTCATGGCAGAAAAACTCGGGTATATACATGTCGACTAAAGATCAAAGATGATTGATGTTGCCAAAATATTAGGTGTTAGATGTTGAAGAGTGCGGTGTGAAAAAGCAATAGAGAGCCAACCAGTCAGAGACTTCATCGAGGAATATAGAGACTGAGAGTTGGAGGTGCAACCAGTGAGAGGGTTTACCAAAGGCTTAATCGGCAAGGTTAGAGTGCTCAGTAAACTGCAAAGAGAGTTGTAGTGGTGTAAACTGGTGGTGCTAGAATCTATAAAAAAGTAGGGAAGGTGTTGCAGTGCAGTGGGAGTATCGGTGAAGATCCAACAAGGCAAGATTAGAGATGAGCTTGACCGATAAGGAGAAGATCAACAAAGATCAGAGATCAGAGTACTAGTGGTAGCAAGCAGTAGTGCATCTAACAGAACAAAGTATAGGCAGAGAAGAGGTGGAGGCTGAACCAGTAAGGTTGCAGTAGAGAGTGAAGGAGAGGAGGATTTGAGTGAGAAGACAACTGACAAAGAGCAAAGCAGAGAAAGTCTGGTTGAGAAGAGTAGAACCGGAAGAAAGATTGCAGAGGTTACAGAACACATTTGTAACCAGATATTAACTTTTCTATTTGAAATATGACATTGTAATCACTGAGTTGGAGCTTGGTGTAGGGGTTGATGCTCCTTGGGTTGGTACCCTAAAATCAGGGTTTGGTGCTCCTTGGGTTGGTGCTCTAAATGTTGTAACCGAAGGTTTTCACTATGAGGCTTGATTGGAGCAGTAGATTACAACACTTCTCATCGAGGTTTTTCCTATCTTGGGTTTTCCTCGTATATATCGGTGTTATGTGATGTGCCCTTAGTGTGGTTGATATGTGTTGTCCAGCTTTATATTATTGGTAGGTTTACTTGATCCTTAGGTTGGTAATCAATAATCCCTCTTGGAGGTAAAAGGATTAAATGATTTAGAAACCACTGATTCACCCCCCCCCCTCTGAGTGGCATCTTGTGTTCAACACATACATCATACCCTAAGGTGGACAGGTAGAATTCCATCCTATAACTTCAAATGAAAAAGTTTGACCCATCAAACATTGGAGTAGGGGTTGACACAAAACACACCATTGTGTTTTCAGAACCAGAATCTACCCAAGCTGGAGAAAGCTTATCAACCGGGAACCTAGGGTTGTGATACCAATTGTAAAACACAAGATGCCACTGAGAGGGGGGTGAATCAATGGTTTCTAAACTTAACCCTTTTAATTCTAAATGTGAGTACTTGTTAACAAATCAAAGACCAAGTAAACCTACCAGTGAGATAAGAAGGAGATCTATTGCAAGCACACACAAAGGCACATCACATAACACCAGCTTATATGAGAAAAACCCAAGTGGGAAAAACCTTGGTGAGAATTGATGTTGGAGTCTACTGCTACAATAAACACTAAACACTATTACAAAGTTTAGGGCACCAACCTAAGGAGCACCAACCCCTACACTGAGCTCCAACTCAGTGATCATAATGATTATAAACAATACAATAGTTAATAATCGGTTACAAATGAATTATGTAACCTCTCTTAATCAACTTACTCTATCGGTTCTACTCTTTTCAACCAGTCTTCTTGTGCTCTGTTCTCTATCGGTTCTCAACTCACTCAGATCCTCCTCTCCTTCACTCACTGCTACAACCTTACTAGTTGAGTTCTCTTTCTGGTTAGTCTACATCTTCTCTGTCGGTTCACTTCTCACTCAGATGCACTGCTGCTTGCCACCATCGAAACTCTTCACTCTGCCGGTTGGATCAGCTATCAAACCATACACCTGCTACCAGTTACTCCACTTGCTGATTTAACCCTGCACTATTCTCTGGCTTGCCAGATCTCCTCAACCACTCACAGTGCACTTCTTCCCTTTCTAATGCCTTCTTACTGGTTTGAACACTACCGGTTCACTTGATTGCAACACTCTTTGCATCTTACCTGTCACTTTGTCCACACCGGTTTAGCCTTCAGTTAAACCCCCTTTACCAATTCCACCTTCCAATACTTAGTCACTATGATCTTCGATGAACTCTCTGACTCGTTAGCTCTCTATTGCACTTTCACTCTCTTCTCTTCAATATCTGGCACCTTATCATCTAGCAGCATCAAATTCTATGATCTTTGGTCTGTGAACTAGGCATGCTAGGTTCCTTCAGTAATCACGAGGTGTATCAAATCAGATCAGATCTCTTCTCTAAGATAGTCAACCTACAACCGATCACCCATCACCGCCAATCTCGTTGCTTCTTAAACATGTTTTCTATATTTAGCAAACACGACAAGCTGATTATCGACCTGCATCTGTCATACATATTTGATGATTTCTCGGTTTCCACTCCAAATCTGATCTACACCAGGACATCCATTATCGATCATTGCAACACAAACGTCAACCTTTTGATCTACCTCAAGCCGCATCCTTCTGCTTCTCGACCCATGATTTATGCCATTGATATTAATGTCGACCAATCACCAACTACCTCACCAACAATGCACGGTCTATTTGTAACTTCACGTTTGACACCTGGACACCACATGGTGTCTCTGTTGGCATGCACCTTAACTTAGTCACTTGTGTCAGTTTAGACTTTGTCATCGATGACAAAACACTATTGTTGCTAACCTACCAATTGTCTAACCTTGCCGGTATATCTTGCCTTACCGGTTAACCTTCATACCGACTCATTTTTTATTTTGTTGGTATATCATATTGACCGATCATTACCCTTGCAAATCAACATTCTCATTTTTTATCTGATGAGATCCTTTCATTTGTGCTCTTTCTTTCATACTGATAGCTTGTTTACCGGTGACACTACTCCTGCCTTCATGTCGGTTGTATCCTTGATGACACCATGCCATCAAACTCCAACTGTCATGCACCAAACTACATCTGCCTGTTGGTTGACATACTCACTAGTTGACATTGTACCTAACTACATGGCCCATCTTCTGGCACACTGGTGGCATGACAATATTAGTCATCAATCATTAACAGACACCTTTGTTGATATCAGCAAACTGGAGTGACTCCATGTCTCTAAATATTGCCATTTATCCTTCTCCTTCACTTGTGTGGACCTCATCTTAAGTGGTTTGCCAGAGTAGTAAACTAATCACTCTTTACTCTTCCTCTTCTGTCCTGGTAGCTCATCATGCCTTCTTAACTCCTTTCTAATTGCCTTATCTTAGAGGGTTATGATGTATTCCATGCATGTTGTGAGATAAGCTAGGCATTGCTACTTACTAGTGAGAGTAGATACATTTTCAAATTGACATATGACTCGGTAGCTCTCCCATATGCCATCCTTTCTTACTAAGGCAGCAAACTTCTGGGAATTATTTTCTTTATCTGGTTACAACATCTGTGTTTGGTGGGAGTCCTGCTAATTGATATCCAATTGCATATCGGTTCTGCACTTCTTCATTATCTCACCTTCCATTCTTACTGGTCACATGCCTGTCGGTTGGCAACCATACACTGCCAAACCATCACTTACCGATTGTCATTCCATGTCAGTCTCCAATACTTGATCATTGGTTAACATCCCATACCGGTTGACATCAATGACAACACAATACCAACAATCGCCCCCTTTGGCATTGATGTCAACATAGGTAGTATCTGGCATACTACAGTCATCAATCATTAATAGACTCCTCTATTGATATCATCAACCTAGAGTGACTCCATGTCTATAAATGTTACCACTTATCCTTCTCCTTCACTTGTGCAAACCTCATCTTATCCGGTTTGCTAAAGTGGCAAACTCATCACTCTTTACTCTTCCTCTTTTGTCCTGGTAGCTCATCATGCCTTCTTAACTCCTTTTTAACTGTCTTATCTCAGAGGTTTATGATGTATTCCATGCATGTTATGAGATTAGATAGGCATTTCTACTTACCAATGAGAGTAGATACATTTTCAATTTGACATATGACCCTGTAGCTTTCCTATATGTCATCCTTGCTTACCGAGGCAACAAACTTCCTAGCATTCTTTTCTTTATTCGATGACAGTATCTATGTCCGATGGGAGTCCTGTTGATTGACATCCAACTGCATACCAGTTCTTCACTTCTTCATTATCTCACCTTGCATTCTTACTGGTCACATGCATGTTGGCTGGCAACCATACACTACCAAACCATCACTTATCGATTGTCATTCCATGTTGATCTCCAATACTTTCTCACTGGTTAACATCCCATATTGGTTGACATCAATGACAACACAATGCCAGCAATCCCCCCCTTTGGCATTGATGTCAATACATGTAGTATCTGGCATACTATAGTCATCAATCATTAACAGACACCTTTATTGATATCAGCAACCTGGAGTGACTTCATGTTTGTAAATGTTACCACTTATCCTTCTCCTTCACTTGTGCAAACCTCATCTTAACTCGTTTTCCAGAGTGGAAAAATCATCACTCTTTACTCTTCCTCTTCTGTCCTAGTAGCTCATCATACCTTCTTAACTCCTTTCTGATTGTCTTCTCTCAGAGGGTTATGATGTATTCCATGCATGTTGTGAGATAAGCTAGGCATTGCTACTTACTGGTGAGAGTAGATACATTTTAAACTTGACAGATGACCTGGTAGCTTTCCCATATGTCATCCTTCCTTACTAAGGCAGCAAAATTCTTGGCATTCTTTTCTTTATCCGATGATAACATATGTGTTTGGTGAGAGTCCTGCTGATTGACATCCAACTGCATACCGGTTTTGTACTTCTTCATTAGCTCACCTTGCATTCTTACTGGTCACATGCCTATTGGTTGGCAACCATCCACTGCCAAACCATCACTTGTCGGTTATCATTCCATGTTGGTCTCCAATACTTTCTCACTGGTTAACATCCCATATCGGTATCAATGACAACACAATCCGGTTGACATCAATGAAAACACAATGCCAACAACTAGGGAGGATGGATTTGGCATAAGGAAAAAATCAATACTACATGAGGCTATATTAGTGGGAAATATTTGCAAGGTAAAGTGTGATAGCATATTCAAGGGTGTCGTTCAGTCAACCAGGGGTGTTTGGAGTAGGACCATTAAGGAGACTAGTATAGGTGGCTATACAACTATTTACACCAACTAGGGCACCACCATCACTAGGGCCATCATTAGGATAGTTTGAAAGAAAGGGAATAAGATCAAAATAAGTTTTACGGTGGGTTCATGTGTCATTTTGTATAATGTTTTCATTGATATATTCATATAATGACATATATTTTTTGAAATATTGTACATACCGCGTGATTTTAATTATTTTTATGGAAGATGATTATCATGTTATTTGATGATGCTTCTGATGATATAATTTATATTTCATGCATGTCCATGTATATATGTTTATGATTTTAATTCCTCGTGATAAATGTTGTGATTTAAACAAGATTGCTTATTTTCATTATAACATGTGACTTGTGGATAAAAGGTGGATGAATATAAAAATAATGATTGATAAATATTATGAAGTAATAAATGACAGATGGATGTGATAGAATAAGAAATAATAGATGAATGTGATAGAATATGAATTGATAGGATGATCATGATATTTATGACTATAGGTACATGCTATAAGAGTACCATCTATTCCAATATCAACCTATTATTTGTTGTGCCATCATCCTTATGAATCATGAGATAATGGATCACAATAACCATGTTATAAGTGCATGGAGGCTTGAAATAAATCAAGCCATTTGTAGATAGTGTAATGTTATAAAGACCAACATTTTGGTGCATGACATAATATATGAAATTATGATGACTACAATGATGTGTTGTATGGAGCACTAGAACTATAGAAAATAAACAAACACATGCTTACAATCAAACAAGAATGCAAGAAAAATGCATGATATGGTAATGAGTGTATTGTTGAAGCTAAAGGAGTTGATGGAGGGATGGGATGGAACATGAGGCCAATGATAAGGGGATTGAATAGGTGAGGCCTAATAACAAAAGGAGATAGATGAATAGGTTAATGTAAGGGGATATAGATAGGATGGGAAGCGTCCAAAAATAGATTGGATGAGAGGAAACAATGTATTAGTTTGAGAGGTTTAGGACTCGTGATATGTAATAGGTTTGTCTGATGTGTGGGTTAGGGGGTGGGAAAAGATAGGATAAAATGACATGGTGAGGAGATGTAAGTTCATATGATGAAAGAGAATACATTATTGAAATGTTCTAGACATATATAAGCAAAGAGATTCCCTTGGTATAGTAAAAAAGAAAGGTAAGAGGGACATATATTAGTGACAAGAGATATGATGAGTGTGGGCATACTCATTTACATGAAAGGGGGATGTGCATAAAGAGGGGAAAAGAGACAACTATTGGGTGAGAAATCTAGTAAAAGAGGACAAAATGATAAATATTATGTGGGTGTTGGTGTGATAGGCCCATAAGGTGGGATTAAGTTGAAGATGCTAGTCAAGGCTAGCATCATTTAAAATATTTTTTAACCTTTTACAATGATATTTCTTGATGCCTTATACTTACCATTATCTTGTCAATAATATGGCATGGCCTGCTGTGCTAAATATGGAACTAATCACAAAGGGATAAAAATTTGTAGTTTTTGAAAGATGTCCACTATTAGTAACAATGGTGATGAGTATTTTATAATGTAAAATAATATGGTTAAGAATTAATTTGGTGGTTTTGATCCAATAGTATAGATGAATGCAATGTATTTGACCCATTTTGTAAAGTATTTGGTGGAAAAAATAAAGAACTTGTAGCCACTATAGGATGATGGCTTGATCTTGCCAATTAGTTCAAGGTCTCATGTAGAAAAAGGGCAAGACATGGTATTTGGATAAATATGTTATGATGATGCATTAATGAGTTACCCATGCTTTTGGCAAGACATACAATTATTCATAAATTTAAATGCATCATTTTCCAGGGTGGCCCAATAATATCATATATAGAGTAACTTCTTGTCAAGGACCATTCTATTGGCGTGAGCCCCAATAAGATAATTATGAATCTCTTGAAGTGATGGGTTCACCTTATTTGATTTTAGATACCATTGAAAGGTAACCTTGTGGTGTTAAATAATGCTACCAAGGAGAGTAAAAGAGGAGCCATATTAGATGAGAAATTTATATTTATTGGAGGACAAGGTAGGTGGAAGGCTTTAGTTTTAAATAAAGGCATATAAGTCACTATAACATGGGTATTCAAGGACCAATAATTTTATAAATAATTTCTACTTTAGATATGCCATTTGTGAGGACAAAAATTTTCTCTACAAGGAATATATATTCTTACATGTTTATGGTCTAAGAGGCATCCTATGGGAGCCATGACATCAATAGCATTATTGGTATTACATTGGGTTTGTACAAAACATATGGCTAACAAGTATTATTCGAAACTATCCACCATGCATTTATAAGGTGCATTTTTATCATCTCTTATAAGGAATTCATCACTGATCACCTTAATAACTAATAGGGATTCACTCAAGACCTATAGAGACTAAATTATTTATTAGATTATAATATTTAAACTAGAGATAGGATATGTATATTCTACAATATTATTGGTATAAGGGAACCTAATTCAAAATGCTTAAGAAATGAAATCACCTTGGGGGTGATAAATAAGATGCTTTCTCCTAAATCATGGGTAGTGAGAGAGGCATCATAATATAATGTTCATAATTTTTATTTCCTAGTACCGAATATGGATTCATTAGTAAATTATGTTGCTAATAGTTAATAAACATGAAGTGGGGCCTTTGCTAATTTGCTAGAATTTTTATTTTTGGTTTAATTAATTTTTTATACGCATAACCAATGTTAAAGCAACCAAGAAGCATCAATCAAATTTCCTACATGTGAGAGCTATTATAGACAATAGATACTTGAGGGGGTATACTTTGGTGATAAGGTGGGTATCTTAAGAATATGATCGTATAGATTTTATAAAGTGAATAAATGAATAGGTAGGATTTATTGAGAAGAGTATAGTTAACCTTGCATCCCATTGATGTTATACTAATATAATATATGACAATTTCATGCCCTTGATCATTATGTTGTGCTAGGAAAGAATCCAAGGCTTGTTATGTGACTTTAATATATAATAATAAGGGTTTTCATGGAGTAGGTGCCATAAGGACTAGTAGATTAGCGAGATATTATTTGATATGATCAAATTCTACTTAAATGGATCATCCCATACAAAACTAACACCTTTTTTTTTTTTTTTTAAATTATTGGTAATGGGCCGAAGACGATAAGGTGTGCATACCCTACCCCCTTGTGAGATTTGAACTTGTGATCCCTCTTTCAAGAGCTTGAGTTCTCTGCCACTAGGCCAACTCAAGTTGTACAAAACTAACACCTTTATTGATTAAATATGAGAAAAGACATCTCTCGAGTAAATGTGAGAAGGATTGTCATTTATCTACAAGTTGGGAAATAAATCATCAAAAGGCTTGGAGTTTTCCTTCGAGGATAAGTAGTTTTCTAAGATTCTAAGAGGGTGGTATTTTTGTGATGCTCATTACTTTTTTAAGATCTGCATCAATGCCTCATCAAGAAACAACAAAATTTCAAGAATTTTCTTAAGATAATCTCAAAGATACACTTCTTAGGATTTAATCATACCTTAGATTCTCCCAGTCTATGAAATATTGAATAAAAAATAGTTGGGTGGGATATTTTTTTCTTAATTTTTACTTATATGTCATCCACATAGTCTCAAATTATGTTGTAAAAATCATGGAAGATGATAGTCATAGATCATTGACAATTGTATTGATTATTTTTAGCCCAAAAGACATAATCTTTTAGTAAAAATCACCTCATACAGTGATGAATGTTATTTTATATTGGTCATCAAGTGTAATTTGGATTTGTTTATATTCCAAAAAAAAAAACTAGGAGATATAACATTTCTTGCCCAAGTGTGAGGTCCACTATCATGTTGATTTTGGGTAATGAGAAGTCATATTCAAGATACAATTTATTAATATCCTATAAATCAATGTAGACACATATACCTTTTGTTTTCTTTTTGACCAAAATCATATTAGTCACCTATTCAAGATAGGTGATAGGTCAAATGAACCCTACATCTAATAGTTTTTTAATTCTTCTTTTATAAGGGAAACCTTATTATTTCATCTCTATATCTATATACTATTATTTGTGATTCTAGGGTCATTTTCTATTCTAATTTGATATTCATTACTTCTAAAGAATAATTAGGGGTGAATTATGTTGACGTGGTGTAGTAACTAATAGAAGATTAATCTCTTCATCAATGGGTGATTTAGGTAAATTATTATCCACAGAGGTGCCTAGATCTATTAACTTAAGTGAATTTTTTCTTTCTAATTTTAAGGTTTGTGGGTTGCCTCGAGATGGGTGAGCCTTTTTCATTATCCAAAGTACTTGGATATGCTAAATAATATTTTAAGGCCCTTCTTGTAGTCTTTAAAAGGTATATGATTATATAGTTGCACTGTTAGGATTTGACATTGTACACCATTGCATAAAATTTTGTATTATATCTTATAATTAGATAGTTATTTAGTTGTGGTACATCTAGGTGACTATTTTGGACCACACTAGGTAACTATTTTGGACCACTTATAAGTTGTATTGTAACATTGTGTTATTATTTTATGTGTGAAAGATATAAGATGGTTATTTAATATAGGAAAATACATTTAATAAAATGAAAATTTAGTGCCTAGTATTAAATGTCGAGTCAACGGTTATGTGTTTCATGGTTTTGGGGCACATGGCTTTAACTTTGCCACTTGGTTGTATTCATGTGAGCTCGTGTCTATATAAGCAAGCACATTTTTAGTGTTGAGATTGGTTGGGTTAGTAGGTTGTCATAGTATTGAGTCTTTCTATAGAATGCATATGCAAAGCATGGCATGGGATGTGTGGATTCATGCTTGGACACATGGAGGATTCATCAAAGGGCTTGATATTTCATAAGTATTCCTTGTAACTTTATAAGTGCTTTGTATTGCTTTATTGTTGAATAATATGATGGAGTATGAATGCTTTTAGAGGTTGGTTTTGTTGAATAATATGATGGAGTATGAATTCTTTTAGAAGTTGTTGTTTTTCCCTCTTGAGGGTTTTCCCAGGGTATATCACATGTTATTTTCTAACTTGTTATAATCGTAGCTTGAGTGGATCAAGGTGAAAAGTTGAAGTCATGGGTATGCAAGAAATATTTAGGACATTACAAGGTATGGAACTGTAAAGCGGAAAAATCGAACCCTAGTTGTTCTCCCCTCCCCAACTCCAAGGAGAGAGAAGGGAGATTCACTAGGGTTGATGGTTTTCACTTAGGGGAGACTTTACATTCAAAAGAGGGGTTGAAACCCACAAGATCCAATCCCATGCAATGCAAGATTGGATTCTATATGAGTTTCAAGGGTTGTGATAGCAAGGATACCCTCTTTTGTAAAGAATGTAGATAGAATGATTAAGCTAGGAATACATAGAAAGTGCGAAAGATTCGCTTATAAACTGAGATAGGGATATAGGATGAAGCTGCGGACCTGGAATTAGTAGTAAAATGTCGAGACGGCGCTGTCCTGCAAATTTGAGCAAAAGTTGACGGGACGATGGCGCCCGGCATGCACACGGTCCTCCGAAAAATCCGCGAAACGAAGGGGGATCTGTTCGTCTCTGCACAAGGATTCCAGATCTTCAATTTCAGCTGCGTACCTGCAACCTACACACAGAAAAGCGAAGACGATTGGGGGGTTAGGGATTAGGGGTTTGCCCTTAGGTCAAACCCCAGTTTTGGAATTAACCAAGAAATGAGAAATGCTGTAAATGTAATGTAAAACAAGTACTAATACCTTGTTGTAAGGATGTTTGTATCCTTATATGCGAAGGTATAGATGTTGTTGTATGTTGTATGTTGTATGTTGTATGTTGTATGTTGTAGTATGTGATCTCCTCTTCAATGGTTGAATCCTTGTCTTGAATGCAACACTTAGCCTTGAATGGAGACTTAGAATGATCAATTGCTTGAAGGAATGTTTGAATGCTTGAATGCTTGAATGCTTGAATGTTGTTTCCACCTTTTTCGCCTCTCTCCAAAATGAGAGAGGAAAATTAGTTTATATACTTGTCAATTAGGGTTGATAGACTGATTTTCCTGACCTTAGGCCGACCAGGAAATGCTATTTTCCAATTTGCAAACAAAAAGACCCGAAGTCCCATAGGAGACCGGGCCCAAAATAGGGCCAGGGACCAGGGCGCTGGGCGCCATGGTCCTACCTTCAGGGACAGCAGGGTGCAAGGAGGATCAGGCCAGGGTGCTGAAAAATGCCGTTTTTGATGTTGTGAACAAGTTTCGGGGTCTCCATTCAGGTTCAGTGTTGCGTCACCATCGTGAAGACCCAAATGCGGTCGAAATTGCAAGTGTCGCAATTTTAGGACGCTACAAGAACATATTTGTAGGTTGTTTTATCGTCGATCTAATGGTTTGGGGTTTACAACTATAATGAGTTGGTTTTTTATTTGATTTTTGAGAAATGTTGGGTCAAAAAGGTTTCTTGGATGCACTTTCATATGAGGGTTTTGTGGGGAATTTTTTCATATGACTCCATGGGATGAAATGGATTTCACCATTGGCTCCAAGATGGTTGAAAAATGAATGATGATATAAAAATTGACCTACTTATGAAAAGATGAAAAATTTGCAAAAAAAAATTGTCACAACCCTAGTTGTACAATCATACAACCCGAACCAATATTGGCATGGTTGTAGTTTGAATAATAGTTTTATCCATGCATTTTTTATAGAAGCAAAGATGAGAATGGACTTATGTATTCTAATATTTAAATGATAGAATGTAATTAATTCATGCATCCTTGTTCAAAGAAGTTTGATTTTGTATGTAAGAGCTAGAATATAAAATAATACATAGGAATGGTACCATTGATTTGATCATTGTGAGATGAAGAAGTACATAGTAATAAATGTTTAAGTTATGTTATGTAGGATTAGGATGAGTACTACTAAAATTTACTTTGATGTGGTTGTTGTCTAGAATTATTTTATAGCATAATCAAACAAGTTCATATAAAATAAGGCTTACTATTTGTATATGGTGAAAATGGATAACAACAATGTTGAAAGACTAAATAGATTCAACCACAAAACCCTAGCCTAACAACAACAAAGATCCACCATAACATATGAAGATTACCTAAGACAATGCAAATCAAATGAAATCACAAAGATTATACCATCACATGTCCAATAGGGTTTGGATCTCCATTCTTCCTATCTCCATTGATCTTGCTTGATATATTTGCTCTCAGATTTTATGTGTGCACAAGAGCTCAACAAAGAACGGAAATGTGGTTGCAAGTAGGCTTGATTGCATATGCAAGTTCAAAAGTGTAGTCAGGGATGAATGCCTAGTGTGTTAGGGTTTGATAATGAAGGAAGCATCTCCTTATATAGAAGACACTATAAGAAATGGAGGGATAAGATTCAGAGGTGTAAAAGATAAATGGTCGGCTAAGATCAGAGGGTAGGTAGAGAAAATAAGAAAATAATGAGAGGGTAGGTAGTGTAGGAATTAAGAGATGAATGACATGTGTCATAGGTAGAAAAGGCTAATGAATTAATTAAATAAATAAAGATTTATTTAATTAATAGAAGAATTAGGCTTAGATAATTAAATAAATAAAATAATATTAGATAGGACAATTTTAGGTGTCTACATTTTGCCCCTCTTTGAGACAATGCAGCTTGTTACGTTGTTTCAAAGAAGATAATATGAACTGATACAAAGTTGCCCCAAGATGGGAATGATATGCCCCCTCGAGAGATTGGATGAAAATGTGTGAAACGATCACAGACAATCTCTTGATAAGAAAGAAAGGCTAGAATGGACTGATCGGATAGGATAAAGTGACAGAGTCACGGGATAATGAAGATTGACTCGGGAAACAAGGGCTAGGGCTAGGGCTAGGGCAGTCTATAAGATAGACCATGAGGGAACAAAATCCTCATTGTCATCCACACATCCAAGAGATCGGAGTGCAGAGAGAGAATTGAGCAGCAACAGTCAGCAGTGATGGCATTGGTGCATAGATTTGATCGTGTTCACCAATTTCAGAGGCCAGCAGATGCAGGAGAGTCGGTAAGTACCACAAAATCTCCTTGTACTTTGTCGCAATAAATGTTGTCATAAATGCATGTTAGGTAGGGTAATATGTCTTCAAGGTCGAATCGATAGTTCTATGATGAACATATGCTGTCGATTGGATAAGCATCTTAGAGGATACACTCAAGCAGGTCCTCTAGGGAAGACTGATAGCAAATAGAGCTAGGATTGACCATTCTGTGATAGAACATACGTTGCCAATTAGGAAACTACTCAAGAGGATACACTCAAGTAGAGGCCCTAGGATAGGATAGATCGAGGCACTTTGTGATGAACAGTGAGTACCAAGACATAGTACTTTGTGATGATTAGGGAGTACCAAAAAGAGTTGCACTTTGTGATGAACAGGAAGTGCAAATATGAGCAGCACTTTGTGATGAAAAGGGAGTGCAAAATACGTAGTACTTTGTGATGAACAGGGAGTACCAATAGGATAAACAACAACACTTTGTGATGAACAGTGAGTGTCAC
Organism: Cryptomeria japonica; assembly: GCF_030272615.1. Taxonomy (NCBI): domain Eukaryota; kingdom Viridiplantae; phylum Streptophyta; class Pinopsida; order Cupressales; family Cupressaceae; genus Cryptomeria; species Cryptomeria japonica. The sequence continues at coordinate 213,583,106 of NC_081414.1, read as the reverse complement.
TAGGATAGATAGCAACACTTTGTGATGAGCAGTGAGTGTCACTTGGACTAACATGATTGATTTGTTTGACTACAGGAGTACTTACCTATGTTGGAGTCACGGGAGAGATTCCCATCGACTCAGAGGTTACGACCAGAGCTGACATTTGAGGACAGGGCTGCCATTGAGGTTATGGGTTTGAGATTCATTATGTATGTGCCTGAGTTTTAGGCGAACATGGGTTTGCTGACTGCATTAGCCAAGAGATGGCATTCAGAGACATGCACTTTTCATTTGTCGATGGGTGAGATGACAGTCACCTTAGAGGATGTGTACAGGATTCTGAGGATACTGATCGATGGGGAGTTGATACCCTATGATCAAGATGGAGACAGGGATGCCCTGAGATGAGTGTTTTAGGATCCGGGATTGGAGATGAGGGCTAGACATGTGGCTTGGGATACCATGACATGCACAGGATTAGCACTACCAGCAGTGGGTTCCTCTATCCGGATAGGATGACATGAGGGTTGGCTATGTAGCCATATGTATTTTGACATCATTATATCATGACACTTATGATTATATATATATGAGATGATTCATCCTTGTGGCAGCTATATGCATGTGTACCTATGTGATGTTGCTATGTGATGCATGTATCTATGTGGTGCTTATGATATAGATGCAAATATGTACATGATGAAATGCAATATTTTTGTTCTTTTATGTTTTTAATATGTTATGCAAATGTGAATGTATGAAATGTATATGAATATGATAGTGCCAATGTAAAATGTGCTAATATGTGTTGTGTGTAGGATGTGATGCAATTATGATATCTATATGTATGTATGAAAATGCTTATATGTGGTAATGCAGGTGCAACTACATGAAATGCAAATGTTTTGGCGTGTCATTATAATCAGTCATGTGATAGCAGGCTACACAGACTCAAGAAGGATGATGGAGGTCAATCAAGAAAAGGGGGATGGAAGATAGAAGATATGAAAATGAAAGAGCTTCTTGTGCATTATCATCATTGAGCTTTATTATGGCAAAATAGGTTATTGCAATCGAGATATATGTTCGACCCAGAAAGTCATTGTACCTGTTTGCATGGAGATAAGACAGTCGCAAACAAGGAATGCCCCAATTCATACTAGACTCACAGCGTCCTCATATCCTTGGACAAGTCATAGCATTACTAAGAGACAATCCACAGACAAAAAAAAAAAAAAGGTGACGATACCCCATCCTCGCCTTTCTAGTCAAAGACATCCTGGAGATAGAATCTCTAGTCAGAGACATCCTAGAAAAGCTAAAAGGCATGTCACCAGAAAGATAAAATCAAAAGAAAACCAAGACTCGACACCAACATCCAGTGTAGTCCTCAAGTTTAGTGTCTCTTGTCACTTGTTTAAGTCTATTTGATTGTGGTCACAATGTTTACTTTCACAAAAGGATAGATAGCACTGAACCATAATGTTGTCTGAGTCTGTTGAAAGATTTGATTTGTTGAAGCCCATTGTTACTGTCATGTCTCATCTAAAACTAACTGAATCCATGAAACAGATATTTTATTGCGAATAAGATGAAACTTTATTGCGAATTGGCGATGCAAATGTTGCTTTATTGTGGATTGTGCGCGAATAGACTAAAGGAAACTGGAAGAAATTGTACTCCTCGAAACATGTGATGCTCTCAGTTCCACACCCATCACTAAACGTGGGATTTGCCTTAGCCATAGATAGGAGCTGATTTATTATGGATGGAAAGGGATGAAAAGGAATGTTTATTATGAATGATTAACCAATCTTGGGTAGATCAATAACAAGCCATGATGGGAATGTGTAAGTTTATTATGGATGAAGAGGTTGTGAGTGTGTGCAAAGTGAAATGATTAAAGTGAATCCTGAAGGAGGGAGGAGCAATGTCTCTACACATGGCGCTGGTGACCCAGTTTTCACCATGGTACTTGCCCGGGGCACTACCGAAGTGGTTTTCACCATTGGACGAAATGTTTTTCTTTACTTTTTTTTAATTTTTTCGTGTCACAAGGCGCCTATTGGCTAGGTTTTCACCAAGTAACGATTTTCTATGTTTTATGATTTTTTTGTATTTTTGAATTTTTTGAATTTTTTTTTTTCTTGTATTTTGAATTAGGATACTCTAAAGAGCTATGTGTAAAACCTGCGAAGGTGCATGTTGTTGATAGGATCCTCCAAGGGTTCACCCTCTGTGGTTGAGAGTTTATATGCACCAGATCCATATGCTGTTGTGATGATATAAGGACCAAGCCAGTTTGGTTTGAACTTGCCCTTCTTTTCTCTATCTTGTTGATTTTTAGGATTTTCTCTGAGAACCAAGTCACCTACCTCAAATGTGCGAGGCTTGACTTTATGATTTTAGTTGCGATTCATTTGTTGTTGATAAGCCTTGAGATGATTAAAAGCAGTTTGTCTTCGTTCATCCAATAGTTCAAGTTCTTGTAAGCGAGAGACCTTGTAGTCTTCATCACTGATAATGTTTTGCAAAGAGACTCGTAAAGAGGGTAACTCGACCTCAATAGGCAAGATAGCTTCAATTTCATAGACAAGTGAATAGGGTGTAGCTCCTGTAGGTGTGCGGACGCTTGTGCAGTAAGCCCAAAATGCGGGATTAAGTTGGATATGCCAATTACGACCAGCGTCGTCGACTGTCTTTTTCAATATTTTAAGGATTATTTTATCAGACGCCTCAGCTTGATCATTACCTTGGAGATAATAAAGTGTGGAAAAATGATGGGTAATATGGAAGCGGTCACATAGTTCACAAACATCCTGATTTTTGAAGGGACGCCCATTATCAATGATGATGGAAACAAGAATACCATATCGACAAATGATATAGTTGAGAATGAATGTAGAAATTTGTTTTCCAGTGACTTGTGTGAGAGGCACTGCTTCAATCCATTTTGTGAAATACTATGTGGTAGTGATGATGAATTTATCACCATTGGAAGATGGAGGGTGAATCTTGCCTATGAGATCAAGTGCCCACTGACAAAAGGGCCAAGGAGTCGCAATTGGTTGAAGTTCTTGCGTTGGCGCATGGATGAGGTCTCCATGAAGTTGACACTGCTTACATTTCTTGACAAACTGATATGAATCTTTTTCCATATTGGGCCAGTAATATCCAGTCCTGATGAGTTTCTTGGCTAAGGTAGAACCACTAGAATGTGGACCACATATCCCTTCATGTACTTCACGTAACACAATCTGAGCTTCGTCACTTTCTAAACATCTAAGAAGAGTGCCATCTAGACCTCGATGGTATAGGATATCAGCTAAAATGATATATCGAGAAGATTGGCAAATGAAAGTGTGATGTTGGTTATTGGATAGGTCAGGAGGTAGGATATTGTCACGAAGGTATGCGAAAATGGAACCGTATAACTGGGACTTGGGACCAACAACACATATCATCTCAGTAGGAGTGATTTCATATGAGGGAACCAAAAGGTTATCCACCAAGAACTCATAGCGGGTCTCATTCAGTGGTAGATCAATTAGTGAAGCAATTGTAGCCATCGCATCCACAACTTGATTCTGCTCTCTGGGTATCTACTCAAAGTCTATCTTCATGAAATGTTGTTTCAGGTCATCCACCATTCTTTTGTAAGGCATTAATTTATCATCCTTTGTTTGGTAGTCATTAGTTGCTTGACGAATTACAAGTTGAGAGTCCCCAAAAACACGAAGTTCCTGGATCTTCCACTGAACTGCAATCCGTAATCCAATTGTTAATGCCTCGTATTTCGCTATGTTATTAGTGCAGGGAAATGATAATCGATATGATTTTGGTATAGAATCCCCTTGAGGAGTTATGAAGAGGATGCCATCTCCTGCCCCATGTTGTGTGTATGAGATGTCAAAGTATAGTTTCCAAGGCTTTGCATGTGACACTATTAAAATGGATTCATCTGGAAATTCTAAAATTAGAGGAACATCATCTAGCATGGAAGCATCTGCTAACTGATCTACGATAGCTTGTCTTTTTATTGCTTTTCTATCCACATACTCGATGTCAAATTCACTTAGGAGCATCACCCATTTGGCTAGTCGCCCAGTAAGTGTTGCTTTATTGAGAAGGTATTTCAATGGATCGATCCTTGCAACCAACTTAGTCTTATGAGTTAGCATGTAATGTTGAAATTTCTGCGAAGCAAAGACCACAGCGAGACATGCATGCTCAATTGGTGTGTAGTTTAGCTCATATCCCACCAATGTGCGACTGATATAGTATACTGTCTTTTCTTTTCCCTAAGCAACTTGTTGTGCTAAGAGTGCCCCCAATGCTGTTGAAGTAGCTGATATGTATAGTAATAGAGGTTGATCTGGAACTGGTGACATCAAAACTGGTGGATTCAGAAGATAATCTTTGAGTGTCTAGAAAGCTCGTTGACAATTATCATCCCATTTGAATTTAATGTTTTTATGTAGCAAGTGTTGAAAAGGATTACACTTATCTGCAAGTTGTGCTATGAATCTTCATATGGACTGGAGTCTCCCTTGCAAAGATCGAAGTTGACTGATATTTCTTGGTGGTTGCAACTCTAGGATGGCCTTGACTTTTGCTGGATCGGCTTTGATTCCTCTTTTTGATACAATGAATCCCAGGAGATTCCCAAAGGTTATTCCAAAGACACATTTCTTGGGGTTTAATCTTACTTTATACTTTTCCAACCGATCAAAGATGACTGAAAGTATGTCCAAATGTGTATCTCTGTCTATTGATTTACCCAAGAGGTCATCAACATAATCTTCCATAGTCACGTGCATGAGATCATGAAAGATAGTAGTCATGGCTCTTTGATATGTAGCGCCTGCATTTTTTAGCCCAAAGGGCATGACATTCCTACAAAAAGTTCCCCAAGCACAAGTGAATGTTGTTTTGTGCTAATCCTCGGATGTGGTTTTTATTTGATTATAACCAGAGAATCCATCCATCAAAGATAACATCGCATGACATGTTGTGAGATTGACGATCAAGTCAATATTTGGTAATGGAAAATCATCCTTAGGACAAGCTTTGTTGATGTCTCTGAAATCTATACATATTCTGATACTACGATCTGGTTTACTGATAGGAACTAAGTTGGAGATCCATTCAAGATAATCAATTGGGCGTATGAATCCGACATCCAATAATTTCTCAAGCTCTACTTTGGCTAATAATGCCACTTGTGGATGCATCTTTCTTAATTTTTGTTTCACTGGTTTTGCCCCCAGTTTAACTGTCAAATGATGCATTACCAAATCCGGATCCAATCCAAGCATATCAGCATATGACCATGCAAAGTTGATTTGTCGTTCTATGAAGAAACTTATGAATTTTGACCTTTCTAACTCTGTCAAAGATTGAGCTAGGAATATGTTGTGTGGAACTTCTTGTATGCCAATGTTTGTTTTGATAGTCTCCTCTACCAACATGGATGACTTTTCCTCATATAATGCTGGGAGAATGTCGAGCCTTCCATCTTTGGGTGCCTCAGAGAGGTTTTCGCCCTCAGATACATCCTTTCTTTTTACTTTTTTGGGGTCAGACAGCGCCACAATGTGGTTTTCACCATAAGACCCTTGGTTTGTTTTTATTTTTATATTTTAGCGACTAGAAGGCCTGACAGCCTCACCAAAATATGTCACGCTATTGAGTTCTATAGTGTATCCCACTTTATGGTCCCCAGGGGAAAGATCATCTCGTATGCCAAGATAGTTAATAAAAGCTTCATCATTTTGGAATGTGTCAAACTGTGTAGGTCCTTCATGGTTCTAGTCAATAAGTTGGTGGTGAACAAGGGGAAGGCCTTTGATGTCTTCGAAGTTAGCAGGGCTAAGAGTGAAGATGCAGTTATATTTAGGTATGTCGAGGTAGTTATCAAGGTCATCGTTGGAACTCTCCTCATTAGTCTTGATCATGAACGAATCCAAATTATCATCACTAGTAGTGCATTCTGAGATAGGTGTTCTCATTCTATGTGATTTCAACCTAGGACCAAGAGGCAAGGACTGTATGGGATCCTCTAGGGTTGTTTCTTGACCAACTTTGATTTTTTTTATAAAATTCCTCTTCTTCTGTGGGTTCATCTAGCTCTTTGAATGTCTCGGTGAGCTCATAGTCACTAGCGGATTTGTCTGAACCCCATTCCCATTCGTTGGAGTCTATGGAATAGCAATTCTCTTGTTGAATTTTGGCAGCTTTGATTTGTAATGCTTCTTCTGTCCTTTGAGTGTGGACCTTGGAAGTCACAAAACCAAGTCCCTTCGAGCGTTCCTTTTTGAATGTCAATTCAGGTTGTAAAGGTTCAATGATGCCTTCCTTTCTTAAGCCAAGAGGGCTTTTGCCATCATACCCAATTTTTTGTAGGATCTTGAACCCTTTGCCATACTTTTCACATGGTATGCCGATGTGATCTTGTGTATCATTTTCAGGGTCTTTGTAAAGCATTTTGTATAAGTCTTCCTCTTCTAGTTCGCCCCATCTTTGAAAGATAGTAGGGTCCCATTTGAGTATAATGATAGATACCTGCTTATTAGGATGTGGTCTTCCATATTCTATTGGTGAACTCATGACTTGTTGTAAGTACATGGTTTGATTCAAAGTGTATTCACCCATGCCCTTGTCCTGGAATTTGCCTTTAAGCTCACCTTGTTTTGAGGTCGAAGGTTTTAATGATTCAGGATCAATGTATGCAAAAGAAGGAACAACTTCCCTATTACTTGGAATGATCATTTCAATTTTTGGTCTCAAGTTATTGCAGTATATGAATGGATTAGGATCACCATTAATTGTTATCTCAACTCCATTGTGAGGAAACTTAATACATTGGTGGTATGTAGATGGGACTGCCCTCATTGCATGAATCCAAGGACGTCCTAGTAATATATTGTATGTGAGATCTAGGTCTAGGACTTGACAAACCACATCCTTCATAACTAGCCCAACTCTGAGAGGTAAGGTGACTGTGCCCTTGGATGAATGTTCTTCATCATCATATGCCTTGATGGTAATTTTGTTTGTAGAATTCACAACTTTATCAAAATATCCCAATTGTTTAATAGTGCTCAATGTACAAATGTTTAGATCTGCTCCTCCATCTATTAGGACTCGTTTTATTCGATGTTTTTGTATGAAGGCTTCAATGTGTAAAGGTGCATTATGTGGCTGACTTATGGAGGCATCATCAGCTTCTGTGAATGTAAGGGAGTGTGGAATGGAAAGGTATCCCACCATGGCTTGAAACTGGTCCACATTCAAATTAGTAGGAATAGCAATGTCTCTCAAGATTTTATCAAGAATGGCTTTATGTGCGGGAGATATGTGTAAGAGCTCAAGGATGGAGATGAGCGTGGGTGTCTTCCCTAACTATTCTACAAGGTCATACTCGGGCTTGGTTGATGAGGAAGCTATGTTTTTGGTTGGAGAACCTTGCAAAGTGAATTTACCTCGATGAGTTGTAACATTACATTCAGAGGTAGGTTCGGAAGAAGATCCAATGCCTTTTAGGACAATCTTGGGTCTTTGGGTGGAATTCTCAGGCATTTTGTCCTTGATGATAATGGTAGAGACATAATTATCCATTGAAATGTGATTGATAGTTGAATCATAGTTATAAGATGCTCTAGTATAGTTGGTTTGGTCATCTGTGGCTTTAGACTTTCCCTTGTCATGTTTGGGAATGGTTCCTTAAACATCTCGTGTTCTTGGTTGGATGAGTGTCCTTCAATCTCAATGTCACCTCTATCAATAAGATCTTGTATAATGTTCTTAAGTTGATGGCAATTTCCTATCTTGTGGCCCTTGCTCTTATGAAATTCACAATATTCATCGTCAATTCCACAAATTTGGTTTGACCTTTGGCTCATATGGAGGAAAATCTGGAATTGTGATTATCTTGTTTGCCACTAGCTTTTTGAAAACTGACTCAAGTGGTTCTCCCAATGGAGTGTACTTCCTTCATGATTTGGAAGTTGTTTAAGTATTCACTTGATTGTTTGTAGAGCTTGATCCAGAAAAAATGATTTTGGGTCGCACTTTATTGGCATCAACAACACCATCATTGACTGTGTTCTTGTTTTTGTTCCAAAATCTTGGCTTATCTTTTCCTTTAAAGTCATCTTTGTTTTCCTTGAATATCCTAATGACTCCTTGTTCAATTAGGACCTTCTTTGTTGCTAAGCCTTTTTCAATGATGTCCTTGAAGGTGGACAAACAAGCTTTTCTTAGGTTATAACCAATGTCTTTGTTAACATTCTGGGTGAACATTTCTACCATTTGTTTTTGTGAAATTTCACAAGAGCATCTATTGGCTAGATTCCTCCATCTTTGTAAAAATGACGAAAAAGATTCTCCATCCTTTTGCTTGGTGTTGCACAAGGTAGTGACTGATATGTCTGTCTCTATGTTGTATGAGAAATGTTGGATAAATGCCTCTGCTAAATCACCCCATGACTTAATACCAGGTGGGAGTTGGGAGAACCATTCCATAGCTTGATCACCTAAGCTTTGTGGGAATAATCTCATCAAATATGTCTCTTCTGCTACTACTTCAATGCAAGTTGTGAAAAATTATCTTATGTGTGCCTTAGGATCCCCTTTTCCTCTATACTTATCAAACTTAAGTGTCACAAAGTGTGTAGGAAAAGGAGGCATTGGAATGCTCTTGTCAAATGGATACGGACATATGTCTCTCATTGTGTATGTTGGCTTTGATGTATTTATGTCCTCCATTTTCTTTTGTAAATCCTTGATTTGTTGTTCCAAATTGTTCTTAGGTGGAGACCGACTTCTTGGACCATACCCCATGCCTGAACCATCGTGTGGAAGAGCATGTTGCATATACGGATGATATTGATCATACACATTTTCATATGGAGGAGGTCTATAGTGATGTTGTGTATATGGACCACTTGGTATAGAGTCATGGTGAGGAATGGAATTTCTAATTTGTCCATGTATACCATACTCTATAGGAATGTCATGAGTTTGTTCTAGTGTGTTGCCCCCAAATTTGACACGGGGTTTCCTTGTGTCCAAATTTTGAGCATGCCTTTGAATATCCAATTGCTTAGGTGGTTGATCCTTAGAATTGGCATGTGATTGAGTGTATTTTTCTGCATAAGACTTCCATGATGGTTTGCAAAGATGAGTATCATATGCTTGACCATGTGTGTATGGGACCTCTGGTTTTTGAAACAAAGATGATGGTGATTCAGGCACCATATGTGGTCCTCTATTGCCTCCACTATTAGGCCTCCTTTGATCCATGTTGGAGTGAGATTGTTGCAAAGGTCGATTTTCCATTATTTGAGATATGTCAAAATCATGAGGGATCTTGGCTCCGCTTTGTGCCATCACTTGTAGAAAGTATTGTCTATCTCTCCTCATTATTTCCTCAACCAATTGATTGAAATGGGGATTCATAATGGTGTCTTTCACTTCTTCTAAATGTACTGAAATATTGTCCATATTGTCATTGTGTGTATCATTGTTATTTGTAGTGTCCATGTTCTCAACATTTGGAATGTTTCTATAGGCATCCATGTTAGGTAATGTATTATGATCAGAATTGAAAAAGATATCATTGTCATACTCATAGGAACTCATGTTTGCGGACTCTTGAGTCTCTTTAGTTTCTCTTCTAGATTTTTGGGAACGGGTTTCAACCATGAACTAGGTATTGACCAAGATGTGTGAGACTAGATGAAAATGAAAAGAGTATGGAAGACCAAGAGTTTGGGATGGAATGTAAATGAATCTGAGGTGTACTTGCAATGTCCAAAGTGTAAGACCAAGTATGTATGTAGTAGAGTAGGTGTGACTTCCAAAGAGAGCATAGTTTCTCTTGATGAGGTAAGTTGACCTTGACTCTAAGTAAGACCAAACGAGACCCAAAGGTGATAGACCTTGATGAGGGACCACTTAGCAAAATGTTGTATGTATGTAATGTGGTGACAAAGTATGATGAGGACAAGCAAGTGACCTTTTGACTCAAGTTTAGACAAATGTGAATGTAATGCAAGATGTAAAGCAATGATGGACTTTGTGAGACCCAAAGACAGGTTGAATGCTAGATGGAAAACCTAGAGAGATAACCTAGGAAGCTCAATAAGTCTGAAACTGACTGTTCTTGTTTGCTGAATTATGAAAGTTTTCAATCCTGAACACAGACGTGCTTGTATACTTCACAGACACGCTTAAATGACATAGATGCTATTCTGTCAGACACAAACATGTTTAAATGAAACAGACATGGTTCTGCCAGACACAGACGCATTTCTGAGATGCTGCAATGTTGCTCAAAAAACACAGACGCGTTTAGGTGACACAGACGCGGGTTTGTCAGACACAAATGCGTTTCTGCAAACTTTGTGCAATTTTTCCAATCTGTGAAGTTGTTTTGTTGTGACCAAATCTGAATGTTTGATTGTTTTTTGTGACAAGAGGACACAGTGTTGATGAGGACTTAATGTTTGCAAGTGTTTAGACTCAAAGACTCCAAGAAAAGTGTGTTGTTTGATGTAAAATTGTTTTGCATACACTTGAAGACACAAAAGACACAATGTTTTAATGTTTGGTCTTGAATGTTTGATTGTTCAAAATAAGTCAAACACAATTCTTATGGCTGGCCAAGATAATAGTTGTTGATCCCACATGGAGTTTCCCCCGAGGCTACGCTACTCAGAGAAGATACTTAGATGCTTGACCCCACTGGCACCACCCTCGGCACTCACTTATTGGGGTAGCCAAGCATTAGTCCCCACAAAAAATCCTCGTGGTGAACTTTGTATCTCTACTAAGAACCGTATGTGTGTGGGCCGCTACCAGAGGTCTGACCTCCTGCCCCAACAACTAGAAGGATTTTGGCTTCTAAAACAAAAAGGTGCTAGTAAGGGCATTCGCTCATGTGGCCATACATGTGGCACTTTCAGCTCTGTAAATACAGAAGGCTCCCAGCCGGTAGGGGTTACGCCCTACAAATGATCAAATAAATTTAATCAAACGGGTTTATGGGGAGACATAGTGTCAGTATGAACTAATCAGCACACATTATCCGTAGTTTTCACCATGAATACAGTTATTTATAGTGGTTTGGAAGAAGATGGCTTTTCTTTTTCTACCATCTGAGTCATTCTCTCCTCACTAGTAGTCCTAATGACCACACTGAGAGACAGGCCCTCTAAAGATTAAACAAAAAGAGCCTATTGCTCAAGACACAAAAGACAATGGTTCAATTTTAGTGCACCAATTGAAGTGTTTGCTAATCTATGAAAACAAGGCACAATAAAGATCAAAATAAAATCCTTGTCAAGATCTTGCAACCAAGATTTATTAGTAGTTTGGATTGTTTCAAATGATCACCCCTTCCTGCAAGCACACAAGTTAGGTAAATTTTAGATCCAAAAGACTTTGTGAAATAGGGGTCTTCAACAATGTGTTTTGTTGACCAATTCAAAGATCTGATTCATCATAAAAAAAACCACATGTAAAATTTCAAGAGATTTCCAGAAATGTAAGAAAATCCAAAAAATTTGCTAATTTGCTCCAAAAATTAATTTTTTATGAAAAATCATAAAAAATGCAAAATTGATCCAAAAAATATGAAATTTTTACTAGAGAGTACTAATGGTCTTCCAAACCTGCATAAAAAAATTTCTGCAACAAATCTAAGCAGTTTGTGAGATATGAGTAAAATAATGCAAAACCCTAATTTTCAAAGATTTGATTTTTTAGGAATGATTTTGCATCAAATTTAAAATAAAAAAAACCAGAGTCTGTGTATAAATTAGAGATCTTTCCAAAAATATAAGAAAATCTAAAAAATTCGCTAATTTTCTCTCAAAATTAATTTTTCATTAAAATACATAAAAAAATTCATAGAAATTTCAAATATGCTCCCAAAAATCTGAATTTTTTACTGCCAATCTCTGAGAATGTTTTTGACTTGCAAAAAAACATTTGATGCCAAAATTCAAATTCGTTTGTGAGATCTGATCAAAACAATGAAAAATCCTCATTTTTAAAGATCCAATTTTTTAGGAAATATTTTGCATCAAAATTAAAATCACAAAGAATAGATCATGTGTATAATTATGAGAGATTTCCAAAAATGTAAGAAAATCTGAAAAATTCGCTCATTTGCTCTCAAAATTATTTTTTTATGAAAAATCATAAAAAACTCATAGAAAATGACAATATGCTCCAATAGATCTGAATTTTTCTTTGAGATCTCTTGATACTATTTTCAACCTGCAAAAACAATTTGGTGCAAAATTTCCAAGCCATTTGTGAGATATGACCGAATCTCTCCAAGATCTTGATTTTGTGTCCAAAAATCTAGCTGCACAATGTTATTCTCCAAATTATTTTACAAAACAACAATATATGGTTAGGAAAACCTGCAAAAAACATAGATCTAACAAAAATCCATGTCCCATCGGGTGTGCCAAAATGTATATGGTGAAAATGGATAACAACAATGTTGAAAGACTAAATAGATTCAACCACAAAACCCTAGCTTAACAACAACAAAGATCCACCATAACATATGAAGATTACCTAAGATAATGCAAATCAAATGAAATCACAAAGATTATACCATCACATGTCCAATAGGGTTTGGATCTCCATTCTTCCTATCTCTATTGATCTTGCTTGACATATTTGCTCTCAGATTTTATGTGTGCAGAAGAGCTCAACAAAGAACGAAAATGTGGTTGCAAGCAGGCTTGATTGCATATGCAAGTTCGAAAGCATAGTTGGGGCTGAATGCCTAGTGTGTTAGGGTTTGATAATAAAGGAAGCATCTTCTTATATAGAAGACACTATAAGAAATGGAGGGATATGTTGAAATGTGGCGACTGATCAGCAAAGTACTATACACTCAGCACGTATCCTCGCCAGGGTCCGGGACCGGGCCGGGCCCCGGGCAGGGGTTCGGGGGTGGCAACCCCTAAGAAAAGCGGGCATTCGGGCACGGGAGCCCCTGAGAAAAAAAATTTGGGGTATTTTTTTGATGAAAACCGATATTGTAATAAAACCCTAAAAAGGTCGACTTTTTTTTTGCCCTAAAAATGCATGTTATAAGCGGTTGGGATGCTTAAGGCATTGTAAGGTTGATGTACTGTTTTTGTTGGATAATAAGAAAAATTGGACGACTGTGTATGGTGGACGTAACCCATTCTGGGTGAACCACGTTAAATCTTTGTGTTATCTGTGTCCTATTTTATTTCTTTATCTTTTGTATTTAAATCTTTATATAATTGTTAGTTCATATTTGCTTCGGATCTGCTTGAAACCCTAACAATTGGTATCAGAGCGAGGTTTTCTGTAAATTGGCAGGACTTTCAGATTTGAGTGGGAGCAATGGAGGATTCCAAATTCAAGGTCGAAAAGTTTAACAACCAGAATTATCAGTTATGGAAAATAAAGATAGAGGATTACCTGTATCAAAAGGATTTGTGGCGACCATTGGAAGGAAAGGCAAAGAAAGCGACCACAATGTCAGATGAAGAGTGGGACATTTTAGATAGAAAGGCACTGGGATCCATTTGATTGTGCCTTGCGCCGTTTGTAGCATTCAATATAACAGAAGCAAAAATGACTATAGATTTGATGGCGACATTGGCTAAATTGTATGAGAAACCCTCGGCTTCGAATAAGGTATTTCTTATGAAGCGTCTGTTTAATTTGAAAATGAGTGAGGGAGGATCTGTAGCAGAGCACTTAAATGAATTTAATACAATTACTAGTCAATTGTCTTCGGTAAAAATTACTTTTGCAGAAGAGGTTAGGGCTCTCTTGATTTTATGTTCTTTGCCAGAAAGCTGGAATAGCTTGGTTATGGCTGTAAGTAACTCTGTCTCTGGTAAAAATACTTTGGTATTTGATGATATTGTTGGTGTTATCATAAGCGAGTAAATGCGAAAGAAAAGCACAAGTGAGACTCCAACATCATCGGGTAGTGTTTTGAATGTGGAGAACAGAGGAAGATCAAAGGAAAGAGGAAAAGGCCATGGGAATGAGAAGTCACGAGGGAAGTCAAAGAAAGGACGCTCCCAATCTAGAGGAAAGAAAGATTGCTGGTACTACGGAAAGCCTGGTAATCTAAAGAAAGACTGTTGATCTCGGAAAAACAAAGAAAGAGACAAAAATGAAAATGACAGTAAGGAAGCTAATATTGCAAGTAATACTTTACAAGATGCTTTAATCTTATGTTTGGATAATGTTAATGATTCCTGGGTAATAGATTCTGGGGCTTCATTTCATGCTACACCCCATAGAAAATATTTTCTAGATTATGTTCGAGGTGATTTTGGATGGTATATTTGAGTGATGATGAGCCTTGTCAAATTGTTGGAAAAGGAAAGATAAAGATCAAGTTGTAGAATGGTAATGACTGGTTTCTGCAGGAGGTAAGACATGTTCCTAACTTACGAAGAAATTTAATTTCTGCAGGGCAACTAAGTAGTGAAGGTTGCATAGTTACCTTCTCAGACAGTATCTGGAAGGTCAGTAAAGGATCATTAGTAGTAGCTAAAGGTGCGAAGGTAGGCACATTATATTTGTGTACTGGTAACACTTACTCTACCTTAGCTGCTACAGATAAAGTTACTGTAGGGACAGCAACAATAGATGTTGCAAGAACAAATTCGATAATGTGGCACCATAGGCTTGGGCACATGAGTGAGAAAGGGATTAAAATCCTTCACTCCAAAAATATATTGTCAGGACTAAAGAAGATTGATTTAGAGTTCTGTGAAAACTGTGTTTATGGCAAACAGAAAAAAGTCAGATTTCTCAAGGTTGGGAAAGAGAAGAAGAGTGAGAAGTTAGAGCTTGTGCATTCAAATGTATAGGGACTGGCTCAGGTATCATCTCTTGGTGGCTCTTGTTATTATGTTATTTTTATTGATGACTCGACCAGAAAAACATGGGTATATTTCCTAAAGCGAAAATTAGATGTTTTTGAAACTTTTAAGAAATGGAAAGCTTTGGTTGAGAATGAGACAGGAAAAAAGTTGAAGTGTCTCAGATTGAATAATGGAGGTGAGTATTGCAAAAAAACATTTGAAGATTACTGCTCCTTAAATGGGATTCGAAAGCAGAAGACAGTTCCAGGAACTCCATAGGAAAATGGTGTGTCAGAGAGAATGAATAGGACTATCATGGAACGTGCGAGGAGCATGAGATTGCATGTTGGATTGCCCTTACATTTTTGGGCAGATGTTGTACATACTGTTGTCTATTTGATAAATAGAGGACCTTGAACCCCTTTGGATGGTGGTATTCCAGAGGAGGCATGGACTAGTAAAAAGGTAAATTATTCTTTTCTAAAAACTTTTGGTTGCGAAGCTTTTGTCCATGTTGATAAAGAAAACAAAACCAAGCTTGATGCTAAATCTCAGAAATGTACCTTCATTGGATATGGCATAGATGAATATGGCTATCAGTTATGAGATTTTGAAAATAAGAAAAGAATTAGAAGTAGAGATGTTATATTCAATGAGAAGGTTATGTATAAAGAACAGATGCAGGAAAAGGAGCATGAACAGGACAAGCAAGAATATGTGGTGTTGGATGAGATTCCTGAAAATGAAATGCCACAGGTACCTGATGCTCAGCAACAACAGAATGTCCCACAAACTCCTGCAAGTGTTAGACATTCTATGAGGTCAAGTAGACCCCCTAAAATATTTTCTCCTTCTTTGTATTCTATATTATTAATTGATTCTGGTGAACCAGAAGAATATGAAGAAGCAATGCAAGTGGATGTCAAACAACAGTGGGAGCTAGGCATGAAAGAGGACATGGACTCCTTGATGAAAAATAAGACTTGGGACTTAGTCCCTTTACCTACAGAAAAAAGAGCCTTGCCTAACAAATGGGTTTATCGACTGAAGGAGGAGGAAGGAGGTCAGAAAAGATATAAGGCCAAACTTGTGGTAAAAGGTTTTGCATAGAAAAAGGGTATAGATTATGATGAAACATTTTCTCCAGTTGTAAAAATGACTTCAATTAGAACTGTACTTAGTCTTGTGGCTACAGATGATTTACATCTTGAACAATTAGATGTCAAAACAGCTTTTCTCCATGGAGATTTGGAGGAGGAAATTTACATGTTGCAACCACAGGGATATGAGGTCAAAGGTAAGGAGAACTTGGTGTGCAAGTTGAAGAAAAGTTTGTATGGCCTAAAGCAAGCACCCCGACAATGGTATTTAAAATTTGATAGTTTCAAGGCTGAACACGGTTATCATAGATGTCATTCTGATCATTGTGTATATTTTAAGAGATTTGATAATGGCAGTTATATTATCCTGTTGCTTTATGTTGATGACATGCTTGTTGTTGGGTCTAACATGCAACATATAAATGATCTTAAACAGAAATTAGTCAGGTCATTTTCTATGAAGGATTTGGGTGTAGCTGAGCAAATTCTCGATATGAGGATTACACAGGATAGGAAAAATAGAACCTTGAGTTTGTCCCAAAGTGAGTATATAAAGAAGGTGTTGAAAAGATTTAACATGCAGGATGCAAAAGCAGGTAGTACACCTTTGGCTAGTCATTTCAAATTGACTAAGGAAATGTGCCCAAAGGCACAGGAAGAGGTTAATAAAATGTCTAACATCCCATATTCATTAGCTATTGGCAGTCTGATGTATGCAATGGTATGCACAAGGCTAGATATTGCACATGCAGTGGGAGTTGTGAGCAGGTTTATGAGTAATCCGGGTATGGAACATTGGAATGTTGTGAAATAGATTCTTCGGTATTTGAAAGGAACTACTACGAAGGCATTATGTTTCAAAGGATCTAATGTTGCTCTGAGTGGATTTGTTGACTCTGATCTGGCGGGTGATATTGATTCACGGAGGAGTGCTACAGGGTATGTTTTTACTATAGGGGGAACTGCAGTCAGTTGGATTTCTAGGCTGCAAAAGGTTGTTGCACTTTCAACCACTGAAGTTGAGTATGTTGTTGCTACAGAAGCCAGCAAGGAGATGATTTGGTTGCAATGTTTTATGGAGGAATTGGGTCAGACACAAGAGGATAGCCCATTGTATACTGATAGCCAGAGTGCCATTCATCTTGCGAAGAACTCTGCTTTTCATTCAAGGACAAAGCACATTTAGCTCAGGTACCACTTCATCCGGATTGTTTTGGAGGAGGGTCAGTTATGGCTTGAGAAGATTCACACTAGTGAGAATCCTGCCGATATGTTCACAAAGGTAGTTTCACAGGAGAAGCTGATTTCTTCATCAGTTTTTGTTGGTCTTCTTGATTGATAATTGTGGAATTTATACCAGTCGAGTCCTAGTGTTTTATCCAACGGATGCTACATGTACAGTGGTTTCGTGTAGTATCAGTCTCCACGTGGGAGATTGTTCGGTGTGGAGCCTGATCAGTCTCCACGTGGGAGATTGTTCGATGTGGAGCCTAATCAGTCTCCAAGCGGGAGATTGTTGAAATGTGGCGACTGATCAGCAAAGTACTGTACACTCAGCACGTATCCTCACTCGGGGGCGGTAGCCCCCGAGAAAAGCAGGGGTTCGGGGGCGGGAGCCCCCAAGAAAATTTTTTTGGGTATTTTTTTTATGAAAACCGACATTGTAATAAAACCCTAAAAAGGCCGACTTTGTTTTTGCCCTAAAAACACATGTTATAAGCGGCTAGGATGCTTAAGGCATTGTAAGGTTGATGTACTATTTTTGTTGGATAATAAGAAAGATTGGACGACTGTGTATGGTGGACGTAACCCATTCTAGGTGAACCACGTTAAATCTCTGTGTTATCTGTGTCCTGTTTTATTTCTTTATCTTTTGTATTTAAATCTGCATATAATTGTTTGTTCATATTTGCTTCGGATCTGCTTGAAACCCTAACAGGATAAGATTGAGAGGTGTAAAAGATAAATGGTCGACTAAGATTAGAGGGTAGGTAGACAAAATAAGAAAATAATGAGAGGGTAAGTAGTGTAGGAATTAAGAGATGAATGACATGTGTCATAGGTAGAAAAGGCTAATGAATTAATTAAATAAATAAAGATTTAATTAATTAATAGAAGAAGTGGGATCAATTAAATAAATAAGATATTTATTTAATTTAGGAAAAAGGATAATTTAAATAAATAAATATTTATTTAAATGAGAAATAAGGCTAGAAGAGGATAAATTAATTAATTAAATAAATAAAGATTTATTTAATTAATAGAAGAATTAGGCTTAGATAATTAAATAAATAAAATATTTATTTAATTAGATAGTACAATTTTAGGTGTCTACACTATTATTAAACAACTCATAGATTTTTAGTGAATATGAAGACCAAATGGAAATGTGTAGGCTTTGAGTGTAGAAAAACTAGTTTGGTATTTCATTGACATAATTTATGAAGGAATGAAAAGGTACGTTGTTTAAATCAAAAGAAAATGCTAGATATGATATGGCCTTGTTACATGAAAAAATCGATTGTTTAATAATCTAATTACCTTGAATTGTTTATATAAAGTGAAGCAATTTATAGGAAAACTATAATTATTGCTCAATGACCCTAATTGAAGGTAAAATGCAAAATTACCTATAATTTGATTGATTATATAGAAGATTTTTCTTTAGGAATTGTTGATGACTTTACATAGGTACAAGAGTTCTTTGAATGGTGGAATAAAACTCAATTTTCTTGGGGAACACTATGCTTGAAATATGCAAAATAAAATGCATCCATCCACTTATAAAGTATTTTCTTCATATTTGTGAAATAAACATTTTTGGTTGTAGCTTCATCATCAAAGTTTGGGGACTTGAGAGCACAATTTCAATATTTCATGTAGATATAGCTGAAAAATTAACATGTTCATAGTATTACTTTCTTGGGGTTATTAGAATTCATTGACATAATTTTTGAACACCTTATAAAGTGAATTTAAACCCCATACTTTTAAATTTCCTTTCAATTTGTAGGTGTTTGGGCTTTAATAGCCTTGTAATAATTTGAGTTGTAATCTTCAAAAGAACTGCAAAACCCATATATACTATGAACATTGAGCTTTTGGGGCTTAGAAACCAAAGTAAAATTTTTGTACAATGTGTTAGGGAAACCTAAAAACTTGAAGTCAAAGGAAATATTCACTTTGGCTTAACAACTTTTTGTCATGAATGAAGGTGATAGGTTTCAAAGAAACCTTCACTAACCATTGGACTAACTATGATTACATATGAATTTTAGATTAGAGAAAAAAGAATGGGATTGATTGAAAAATTTGTATGAAATTTCAAAATGGTGTTAAGAGGTGCATAAACTTATTGCACAATTTAAAGTTGTTTTCATTAATTATATTTGTTAATACATTTGCAACATTTGGAAGTGTGTTTATTTTCTTTATCATAACCCTCCCATCCTATATGAGGTCACAAACCAAATGGTATTGGATATCTATGTGCTTCATCTCAATATGAATAATTGGGCTCTTTACTAGATATAATGCACTCTAATTGTCACAAAACACTTTGATAATGTCTTAACGCAACCCCACCTTAAAAAAAATCTGTTAAGCTATACGACCTACTTATCAACATAGTTTCCATGTACTTTTCCTTTGTAGTGGAAAAAGTGACCACAACCCTTCGTTCACTCATCCAACTAATAGCACCACCAAATAAATTGAAAACATTCATTAGTTATTTTTTTGTTTTCAACATCACCTTCCTAATATGAAACATGAATCCATGAGTATTTATTGAGTGTATTCCCCTTGTAGAATAACCATGATAACAAAATAGTATTAGGTGGTACCCTATAAATATTTGAAGATTCTCTTAACCCCATCCCAATAATTTTATCAAGGATTATCCATTATTGGCTAAGAATTCCCTTTGCTTGGGGAACATTTAGGCTTGGAAAAACCATAGCATGCATCAAAATCCTAATAACATTTGCAAAAGTGACATGAGCCATGCCCTTCATCTCACTAGGTGTAGATGGGAATTAGTCTACAAAACACTCAATGGTCTATAGATAAACAGGTTGAATCTCTTTAATATAGTTACTTTGGTGCAACCAAAGTTTTTTGTTTTCTCTATCTTATTGATTTCCATATCAAAGATATACTTAGTAGCCCCGAAGTCCTTCATGTGAAATTGTGCTAAAAGTTGACACTTAAAATCACATTGAATTCATCCCCTTAAAAATATTTTTATTATTTCTTTCTTAGACTCTTCTCACCAATATGGCTTATTCTCTAGTGCCATTTTATTACTTTCATTATAAGTAACTTGATTTCTAAAGAAGGTACCTAGAAATCATGACCATTGGAATTAGAAACAATATTTATAGTGACTTATATAGGATGATTTCTTGCTAATCAAAAATCCATGAGCATTATCAATCATTTGGGCATAGAGTCATCAAGGGAATAAAAAATAAATAGGGATTACCTCAAAGAACAAAAATGATTGGAGGACACAGGCAAGTGAGAGTTAGATGGGAGTGTATTTTTTTGTTAGAAGATAGATGTGATATGATGCTTTCAAAGCAGCACAAAGACATGTTTTAGACTGATATCTGCCATCCTCAATCCTCAAACAAGTTAGGGTAGTGTTGTATGGTTTTTTTTAATCAGGCCATTTGTTATGTTGCTTGGATTTAAGCTATTATATGCAACCAATAAATATTAAGAATAGAATCTAATGATGGCTAGAGTTGGTTGATAAAGGTGTTCATAGATCTAAGAAAGGCTAGATAGAGGTATTATTGAAAACGTTATGCAATGCGGCAATTCCACTTTTGTAATCCCTATTTGTAAACTTTTATTATCAATACAAATTCTACAATTATAACTAATAAAAAAAAAAAGGAACTTAGATAATGCATTTTCTTAAGGATAACACAAAATATTAAATTTTCTTAGTAAATAGCAGCAACTAAGCTAATATGTACATGATTTTTTTGTAAGCCACCTTAGAAACAAGATTTGAGGTGAATCCCATTGACTTGGATTGGAAGAGATTCACTACCTAACTTGGAGAGATGGAATTCATTAGCTTCCTTGCAGTTGGTGGCGACATATAAAACACTCTAGATAGCATCAAACTATGTGGGCCTCCTAGCCTTGGCACTACTTGCATCCCATATTAGCACCAAATCTCCCTCTTTGAACACTCTATTGACAAATTTCTTATCAAAAAAAATCTTACGTTTGATGAGTTTGAAGGGTATGTATATCCCTCTTTCTAGTTTCTTCTAACTCCATTAGATTAGCCAATCTCACTTTCATGGATTCATTTTCGATCAACTTTAACTATTGTGATAACTCAAGAGAATGCAATTTGAGTGACAATGGTAGCCTTGCTTTCCTTCTTTAAACCAGCACGAAATAGGAATTTCCAATATCTTTCTCAGGAGCCAGCCTATCAATCCAAAGGGCTATCTTTAATTTACTATGCCAAGACCTTCGATTGTATTATATGGTATTTTTGGCTAGCCTAATAAAAATTTTGTTGGAAGAATTATCTAATCCATTACCACGAGAGTAATAATTTAATGAGGTTTTCAATTATATACTATGCTTAATTGCCTAGTCATTAATTTGGGTCTTAATAAATGCCTTGGCATATTAGAGATGATGGTAGGTGGGGCTCAAAACTCGTTTATAATTCTATCAATAAATTATAGAACTAAAGATCAAATTGAATATTTTAATACAAATACCTCCATCCACCTAGTTAAGTAATTTATGGTTGCTAAAATCCATTTATTACTAGCACCAAATGACAGATTTATCATACAAATGAAGTCCAATCACAATTGTGTGAATAGATGGTTTTCCTAAGTAGGATGAATAAGGAGGATAATTTACCTTTTATTTCCAAAAAATAAAGCACATTTCTTACAATTCATCAACCATTTATGAGTACCATTAAATAATATTGGCTAATAATAGCTCGCCCCTATTATATTAATAGTTTTGGTCCTTGCATAAAATGTCCACTTGAGGAGCCTGTTGGCATTTTTGATGATTATGTTGTGATTGTCATTGATGGACACACACTTGCATTGAGATCATTTTTGTATGGATAAGTTATGCTCAATCAGCAATTGTTCCAACCGGTATGAAGCATTATAGTCCTTAGACTATTGGTGTTTTGCAGAAAGTGTTTACCAATCTGAAGTGGTATGTTAACCCCAAGTGGTTCGAGGATCTCAAGCGGTGCGAAGGATCAAAGCGGTAGAACACATATTTCCTAGTCTTCATTTTGTCAAACCGGCAACTAGCATTTTTCTTGAACCGGTATTTTGTATAAACCGGTAATACTCTGTGATGAGTTACCAACCGACATTTTGTGATGAGTTACCATCCACCGATTGTTTGATGGTGCCGACACTTTAACGGTGCTTTTTGTGTCACGTTACCAAATATGTCTAGATGCATTGAACCTAGGAAATTGTATTGTATTCCTATTGGATCAACATGAAATTAGATTCCTTTATAAGGACATCATGTTCGGGATTTTAGGTTGGTTGATGTTGTTGTTGATGTTGGTGAAGTTGATATTGTTGCTAGGGTTTAAGGTGGTTGAGGAGTCAGAGAGAGTATGAATGTGTAGAAGACTGAAGTAATGTTGGAATGCATTAGAAAAGAGTTATCACGGATCTAATCAAGCAATCTGTGCTATTTGCTAGATCACTCACTTGTTGATTACTCACATCTTCGAGAAGTCTATAGCCCTTAACCGGGTAGGCCCAAAAGCCTTTTGTAAATCCTCTAACAAGGTGGTTCACATCTATGGATCTAAAATCCTCTAGCAAGGTAGTCTTTAATCGGACTTATCTCCTAACAGAGATTGAGATTCCTAACAGGATCTGTTCTGGTAAAGAACATTGTAAGATCTTAACCAGTCTGGTTCCTATTCTACAGATAGTTACTTGTGAGTTCCATCTCACCGTGGTTTTTTTCCCTTTTGGGTTTCCACGTCAAAATCTCATGTGTTATGGTGTTTGTGATTTTGTGGGTGCAAACATTATTTGCTATTTGGTTTGCATGTGTGCTAACTGGTTTGTCTGCTAAACTTTTTTACTGGTTTACTGTTAGTCTTGCAAAGTGTTTAAGTGCAAAGATTTTTGGCATACTAATTCACACCCCCCCCTCTTAGTATTCATCAATTGGTATCAGAGCCTACCTTTCTATAAGTTTAACCACTTGGAAAGAGATATGGGGGAATACACATTGAGGGAACTTACTCATCAGCTCACTCAGTCTGAGCAAGCCTATGATGATCTTATGGTCAAATACAAGGCATCTCAAGCAAAAAGGAGAGAACATGCAGAAAAGTTGATGGAGCTATCTGAAAATAGTTCCTCTGATGAAGCGAATTCAAGAAGTAGAAAAGATGAATGAATCCAATTCCAACCTGAGAAAAGAATTGGAAGGACTGACTATTCGAATGTGCCAAGAGCTTGAGAACCGAAGGAAAGCTGAAGATCTAGTCAAAGACAAGGATCATGAAATCTCCAAGCTGAAGCAAGAGATCAGTGCCCTAACTGCTCAACTCCATGCAAGCAAAGTGGAAAAGGAAGACATGCAAGTAGAACTGAACATTGCCATCTCTGAGAATGAAAACTTGATGGAAACAAATGCTGCTATTTCCAAAGAACTCTCTGAGTCAAAGGAAATACTTGCTAAGTTCAACAAGAGTACTGTCAAGCTAGAGAAAAAGCTTGAATCTGCCAAACTGGTTAAGAATACCAATGGACTTGGTTATTTCGGTCATGAGGAAGGTGAAACCTTTGGTACAAATGTTGGAACATCAAAGAAACAACCGACATCAAAGGATAAAGGTAAGCAAAAGTTTAAACCTGTTTGCTTTAACTGTCTTAAAGAAGGACATACTGCACATGTGTGTAGGAGTAAGGCTTACAACAATTTTCCTTATTTCCTAAATGATAAGCCCAGATCCTATAGATTTAATGGTAACTGTTATGCATGCAACAAGTATGGGCATAGAGCATCTGAATGCAGGTCAGTTATGAACAAAATTGGTAGATATCCTCAGAGGACCCAAGGAGTTGGTCCCGAACCTTTTGTGAACCGGAATCACAATCGGTTTAATGCTTTCAATCATCAGTCAAGAAGCAATGGCTATCAAGCGGCAACTGGATGGAGAGCAAACTGTATGGCCTATCATGTTCATGGTCACACTGTTGCAACATACAGAAGGAAGAACGGCAACATGAATAATGGACCTTGGAGAGCACCTGGATTGGTCTGCTATCACTGCAACAAACCGGATCACATTGCCAGATTTTGTAGATCAAGAAAGAACATATCTAATGATATACCGGTCACTTCGGAAGGAAACATTGATGTTAACACTATTCAAGAGGACATGAACAAAACCTGGAAGAAGAAACTAGCGGTGTTACAAGAGGAACTGGTTTCTGCACCTAGTGTGGAAATCACGGAACCGGCAAACTAAGCTTCAGAAAAGCTTAGGGGGAGCAAACGGCGAAATGTTTCGAACCCCCAGTTTACACCGGTAAAAGACCTTAACCAATATGCGATACCTGTCAATAGGTAGAAGACCAGAAATGGTAAAAGGCAAATTAGGGTTTACGCCCTAATGGTGGAGCATTAATTGCAGTAGGTGAGGAATATGTTTAAAAGGATTTTTCAAATCATTTCTCACTATCAGTTTTCGAAGTGAAGGAGGTTTTCAAGTGAAGAGCGACAACAAAGCGATTTGTGTTGTGATTCTGAGAATTTAAGGAACCTTAAAGGAGATTCAAATTCAAATTGCAAACGGTCAAGTGAAGAGCACAAAGCGGTGATTCTGCAACCAACAGAGTGTGAGGTGGAGAAGAATCTGAAAGCCCTAAATTCACGATTTTTGAAAGGTATTTTTTGAGTTTTCAGTTTCTATGATGGCTTCTACATCCCATACTAGCTCTAGTACATCTATAGATTCAGCAAGTTTTATTCAATGCAAGTCTAGATATAATGCCCTATCACAAGTTCCAGCTGGTTTGATAGTAGAAGAGGGAATCTCATATTACATAGATTGTAAAATCGAAGACCTAGGGTCTCTAGAAATTCACTCACAGCTAGGTTTATTTTGTGGACAAGATAAAAAGATCAAACCGGAGTATAGTATCTTGGAGAAGAAGAAGCTCCACAATGTTGTTTATTTCCTGGAGGATTTCACAGATGATCACATTAGGATCATTCTAAGCAGAGTTCATGGTGACAAGATGTACCTAGAAAGAATGCATGATATAACACCACAAGCAATTCATGTCGTCACCAGTTTCTGCAATACAGGGGAAATGCCAGCCCTAAGGAAGGTAAGAAAAATAGAAATGTCCAAGCTCACCAGTTCAGTGAGCGACTCACGAGGTATGACCGTCAATTCTATC
Organism: Cryptomeria japonica; assembly: GCF_030272615.1. Lineage (NCBI taxonomy): Eukaryota > Viridiplantae > Streptophyta > Pinopsida > Cupressales > Cupressaceae > Cryptomeria > Cryptomeria japonica. Next base: position 213,557,672 of record NC_081414.1, on the reverse strand, counting down.
AAGGACAATATGGTGAAATATGCATGTATGGTGATTGGATACCAGACATTCTCAGCTAGTAGAATTAACTATGTATCTGTTGTAGCGGTAAATGCCACTTACCGAATGATCAAGGAGGATGCATCATTTGACCTATGCATCGGTATGCAAAGGCAACTCCTATTGAATGTGAAATCAATCAAACAGGATAATGCATTGAGGTTCAAGTTTGGACAACTACTGGCTGGGTTATTCTTTTACTTCCAAGGCTACTTTCCAGGAGTTGGTGATGTCTAGTGGTCTACTGACCAACCGGTAACAAAGCAAATCAAGGAAAGCATTCAAGTAGTTGGAACCGGTTACCCTGAAGTTCTAAACAAGTACTTTGATGAGTTCAGATGCAAAATGAGTCAGAGGGTGAGAATATCAGGTGATATTGTCAAGAAATATGAAGATGATATCTGTTTCACCGTTAAAGTGGATCAATGCATAATGGAAGCTATTGAACCCAGACAGGAGGAAGTGGAGCCTATGGGCTATGAGGTAATGAATGATATGTTGGAAAAATATGCCTCTACCCTTATTGCCTCACCGCTTGATCCAAAGGCAAAAAGAACTGACACCTACCTAGAAAGGATAACACTGGTTGAGGAACCATCAGCAAAGAAAGGAAAAGAACCTTCAGTGAAGAAGGCAAAAACAGTGCCTTTAGCATCGGCACCGGCTACTACAGCCAGTCCAACAGTGACCAAGCAGTCACCGGCTAAAAAGAAACCTAAAGCGGCACCTGCTAAAGTGTTCGAGAGAAAGAGGAAGACAAGGAATACCTCTCCAGACTCAGAAGAAACTGTGTCTGAGGAAAAACCAAAGAAGACACATCAAGCAAAGAAAAATATAAAGAATGAACCGGCATCATCGACACCAGTAAATATTGACATCTCCTCCTACAAACCATTGACACATTGTCAAAGAACTATAAAAAACATTAGGAGAAAAGTGTTGAATGATTTGATTGAATGCTTTGATGACTTTAATGATGCTGAAAAGGAAGCGGTTGAAAAGTAAATAATTCAGTATTTATGTGTTAATGACCGGTCGCCTTCAAAAATTAGATCTGAGACACCAGATTATTTGTATAAATCCTTAGACAATAAATGGCACATTGCCATAGAGCAGGAACAGGAAATGAGAGAAAAAGTTTTTGCTGAACACTTTCCTGATGTATCAAATTCATAACTGTTTGAAGTAATGAATAAATACAAAGGCCTCTTCTTCATGAGAAGAAGAATACTCATGTTACTGGAAGGGAAGGGTAAAGAAGTGCTCAAGAATACACACACCCTTGCTCTAGAAGCTCTGAAGATGCATAGAGTGGCTGAAGCCAACAGGAAGGCTGATCAAGAACCAGTAATAACTAAACCGGATGAAGTGTTTGATGATGAAGGAAATCTAGTTGCTGAACCGATCGACACTATTGATGTCAATGCTCTGGATGGAGAAGCTATTGCTTAGGTTACACCATCGGAAGCTACAGGACAGGAGAACCAGGCAGAACAGAAAATAAAGCAAAAGGAAACTGAGGACAAAAAGAAGGAAGCAAAGAAGCAAGCGGAGGAGAAGAAAGATGAAGAGGAGAAGAAGAAGAAAGATGAAGAGGAGAAGAAGAAGAAGGATGAAGCGGAGAAGAAGAAAAAGGAAGAAGATGAGGAGAAATGTAAACAGGAAGAAAAGAGAAAAGAAGAAGAAAAGAAAGAAAAGAAGAGGAAGAAGAGAAAAAGAAACAAGAAGATGCAAGGAAGAAGAAAGAGGAAGAGGATGAGAAAAAGAGAAAGGAAGAGGAGAAGTGAAAGGAAGCAGAAAAGAAGAAGGAAGAGGAGAAGCGGAAGGAAACATAGAAAAGGAAGAAGGAAGAGGAAGAGAAGGAAGAGGAAGAGAAGGAAGAGGAAAAGAGAAGAGAAGCGGCAAGGAAGAAAACAGAGGAGGACAAGGCAGGAGAAGCGGCAAAGAGCATGCAGATGGAGACACCTAAGGCAACCGGTAGTCAAGACAAACCGACTGACCTCACCAATCCCATTGACCTCCAGTCTGCAAGTGAAATGGAGCTACTACAGAGCATCAAGGTTGCTCAAGAACGCCTTGAGGTGTTAAGGAGGAAGAAGGAGGAAGATGTGATCCAAGCTGCGGTGGACACTCTTACCGGTTTGTTACCCAGTACAAACCTCCCCAATACCGACTCGTCATTGGCACAACTAAAGCTCCTATGCACAGTAGTCGATGATCAAGTGCAGATCTTAGAAGAGGTAGCAGAGGCAAATGCTAAGAAAGAGCATTAAAAGGCTCTAAATATTGCTCTGGTGAAGAAGTTAAATGGGCTTCGGACTGAACTCCAAAAAGCACAAAAGGATATAAGGGACGCTCTGGATGAGGGGAATCTTCTACTCAGCAAGATTTGTCAACCCCATCTATTCTGTGATGATGTGCTTGCACATAAGCAAAAGCTTCAATCTGATTTTTAGTTGTATATGAGTACCTTCAAGCTGCCATACGACTCTTTTACAACTTATGGGGAAACCGTTCACTGGTTTCACATCCAGACAGCAAAAATGGAGCATGAGATCAGCACCCGGTCTCGAGATTTGCAAGAGCTACAATTGGTTCTACTCCCACATCTGCAAATTCTTTAGAAGTGGTATCTAAATCCGGATGCCTTAACAGTGACACAGGAGATGAGCACAATTGATGCCATGGAAGAACAGGTCTCCCAGATGCAGACAGAGAAAGAAGTAGTCACCTCCCTACTTGAGTCCTGGTCTTTATCTATAAAACAATTCTTGCAGGACTTTAAATCTATTTTTGACAAGTTTTATTCCTTATTTCCATAAACTTTTATTATTTTAATACCAAATGAAAACAGGGGTTGTTCAGTTGTACTTTGTCATTGTTGGCAAAGGGGGAGAAGTATTCTAAGGAAGAGAAGTATCTGGTATTTAAAATTTTGATGTATGCTCTGATATCTCTATGTGCAAAATAGTTATACATTGTATTGTTAAAAGGGATAGTGTATATGCTTAGGGGGAGAAATTTTGCTAATGGCATGATTTTGTTGTAAAACACTTAGATGTCAAAATTTTATTTTCCTAAGTGTTGCCATCAATGCCAAAGGGGGAGATTGTTGGCATTTTTTATGATTATGTTGTGATTGTCATTGATGGACACACACTTGCATTGAGATCTTTTTTGTATGTATAATTTATGCTCAACCGGCAATTGTTCCAACCAGTATGAAGTATTATATTCCTTAGACTATTGGTGTTTTGCAGAAAGTGTTTCCGATCTGAAGCGGTATGTTAACCCCAAGCGGTTCGAGGATCTCAAGCAGTGTGAAGGATCAAAGCGACAGAACACATATTTCCCAGTCTTCATTTTGTCAAACCGGCAACCGACATTTTGCTTGAACCGGTATTTTCTATAAACTGGTAATACTCTGTGATGAGTTACCAACTGGCATTTTGTGATGAGTTACCATCCACCGATTGTTTGATGGTGCCGACACTTTAACGGTGCTTTTTGTGTCATGTTACCAAATATGTCTAGATGCATTGAACCTAGGAAATTGTATTGTAATCCTATTGGATCGACACGAAATCGGATTCCTTTATAAGGACATCATGTCTAGGGTTTTAGGTTGGTTGATGTTGTTGTTGCTGTTGGTGAAGTTGATATTGTTGCTAGGGTTTAAGGTGGTTGAGGAGTCAGAGAGAGTATGAATGTGTAGAAGATTGAAGTAATGCCGGAATGCATTAGAAAAGAGCTATCAAGGATCTAATCAAGCAATTTGTGCTATTTGCTATATCACTCACTTGTTGATTACTCACATCTTCGACAAGTATGTAGCCCTTAACCGGGTAGGCCCAAAAGCCTTTTGTAAATCCTCTAACAAGGTGGTTCACATATGTGGATCTAAAATCCTCTAGCAAGGTAGTCTTTAATCAGACTTATCTCCTAATAGAGATTGAGATTCCTAACAGGATCTGTTCTGGTAAAGAACATTGTAAGACCTTAACCGGTCTGGTTCCTATTCTGCAGATAGTTACTTGTGGGTTCCATCTCACCGTGGTTTTTTTCCCTTTTGTGTTTCCATGTCAAAATCTCATGTGTTATGGTGTTTGTGCTTTTGTGGGTGAATGCATTATTTGCTATTTGGTTTGCATGTGTGCTAACCGGTTTGTCTACTATCCGATTTTACCGGTTTACTGTTAGTCTTGCAAAGTGTTTAAGTGCAAAGATTTTTGGCATACTAATTCACCCCCCCCACCTCTTAGTATTCATCAGAGCCATCATAGGATTATTCCAATACTATATCAATCCAATATTGTTCAATGCATCTCTATAACACTCCAATTGTTGGCATAAGACACTATTCTAGTGATACTCCGGTGAAGATTGATGATGTCTAGTGCATGAGATTTCTTAGGAGTTGTTATTGATGGCAACTCAGCCTATTGATCTTATCCAGTATGGAGTTTGGGATATCTGGATGTCTTGAGTAAGTTTTGGTATAAGTCTGTCAGTGATACCCAGTGTACAATTTTGGTGAGAATTTCTCATTTCTGGTGATGTCTTTGGTTTCAGTGACTAGAGTTAATTTGATTATGAGAAGCATATTATCATGCAATCCTATCCTCCAGTGTTGTTTCTTAAGCATGTTAGAAGGTCTGGTATCCGGTAGAGCAGTAAAATAGGATTATCTTCATTATTGGTGGTGTAACGTGTGGACCGGATTCTTTGAGGTGATTCTAGTGGTTGTTGGTAAGTACGAGGTAATTGGACCGACTTATGGGAAGCGTGTGATCATATGGTTTGGATTTGGAATATAGTTTTGTCAATATTTGAGTCGACTTGAATCTACACGTTTTATATTTTGATATTTTGACAAGCCGACTAGTTGGAGATTTATTTTGGTGGTGCAAATATATAAGATGGTCTTGGGTGATCTTTTTGGGAGTATGTATGTGTGTGAAATTGTTTTTGCTGCAATTGAGCGCAGTTTCACATGCACATCTTGAGTGTTAATGATCGAGTATTTGGTAGCAGAGCATAACAGAGTAGTTTATCATAACAACAACAACAAATCACTTTGTGCCTATCTGGAATTGTCATTTGGCATAGTTAGATGCTTTTATTCAATTCATTACTCATTCTAGTCATTTTGTATTATCCTGTAAGGCAGTGAACCTTCCTTCGAGTTGTAGCCCTTTTTGTAATTGAGCAATGAGCTCTAGGCAGTCTACTTGACTGAATGTGCATTCCTCTCATGTAATATTGTTCTACTACTGCCCATAGTATAATAATATTGTGGGTTTAAATCCCACTGTGGTTTTGTCCTTTTTGGTTGTCCACGTCTTGGTGTTATGGTTGTATGCTTATTTGGGTTTTGTTTTTGCACTTTGCTTTTAGTTATATGCATCTGATGGTTGTAGAATCAACTTAATAAATTTGTGAACTGCAAAACACTTATTCACCCCCCCCCTCTTACTGTTCATTGATTCCAACACCAATGGAGTCTTTTATAAAAAGTATTCCATCCACTACCGCATAAGGAACACATTGCAACCTGAAATATCTTCTCTCATTCCTATCAAGACATGGAGGATTAACCTTCCCATAGAAATATGGCCATAAAATTCACCCAACTATTTTGAGTGTGAATATTGGTCATTTTATCTCCCTATAGCATGAGGAAATCTATATGAGAGTATCAAAGGTTTAGATGAATTGTTCACACAATCCCTTGCCTCTTAGAAGCTTGGTGATCTTTATCCCTTTCATATTCCTTTGTGATCCACCCAACTCTCTTCTCACTATTATCCATGCTCAAAAAGAATTTTTTTATGCTAGCACGAGGGACCATCAACTAGATCCTCTTATTACATATCATATGTTTTAACTTTTTATCTCTTTAATAATAGTAAGGACATATCTTTCCACATAGTTTTACCTATTTTCATAGTCTTTAAACCATCCACTAAAGAAAGCAATAGGATGCTCCACTTTGTCATTGTTAAGCTATGTTAAGATAGTTGATATACTTCAATCCCCTCCAAAGGTATGGATGATGAAATCCTTGTCATAATTAGGATTAGAAAGAGTAGGGTCATACGAAAGTGATTTCTAGATAGTCTCAAAACTATTCTTCCCTTTGTTGGCCCAATTGAATGCCATGTTCTTCTTTAGTATAGATCTTAGAGGTGTTACCATAGTGGAGAGGTTAGGGATGAAATTGTTGCAAATGTTAGTTCTTGTTGTTGTTGATGTCAAACTTGTTGATCTATATGTGTGACTTGGTGGAATTATTTGGTCTGAATGAGGTCTAATACATTGTAGCAACACTGGGTTTGCTTTGTGATCTTATGGATGCACGAAATCTATTTGTGGATGCTTCAAAAGGATTATAAATATGTATCATGAAGTTTCTAGAGTTTTGGTGTTGTTTTTAGGGATCTGCAGTTGGTATTCAATCATGTGTGATTGTTTTAGTGTCAATGTACAAAAATGTGATGCATTCCTATGTCTACTAGCATTTTGGTGATGTGGCTCAACTATTCAATGTTGTGTATATTTGGAGATGCTATCTTGGGCATCTACTTGTTTCTTTGGTGGTTCGTATCATATGTAATTGGTTTTAGTTGTATTGGTGTACCTTATTAGCTTTATCTTTTGCACCCGATTTATAATATTTTAGTTTGTATAGTTGTGTGTGGATCTATGGTCAATGCTTTTGGAACAAGAAAGTGCACCAACATGGTGGGATTCCTCACTCACCTTATTTTTCCTTTTGCAATATGTTGGAGATTGTTTTTGGGTCGATTGTTTTGTATTTGCATGTTACATCTAATTGGGCTAACTTAATTAATGGTGTTAAGGTTATGGATGATATATATAGGATGGAATGATTGTGAAAACATAATTTGTGTGGGTTGTGTGAAGTAAATGTGAAGTAGTATAGAGGTTTGGAAGTATAGTAGAGAAGTAACGAAGGGAGTTTCTGATGTGTTTTGAATAGTGAATTGTGATCAACATTTCAGTTAATGTTGTTCTTTGCAGTTCAATCCTATTGATGTTACTCTAATAGAAGTTTTGTATCTTACCGTGAAGAAGTGTTCTTCAATGTTTAAAAGTCCCTTTTGTATCTTGCCCTAAGGTTGTGCACCTTAGACTTGTAATTAATTTCAGCAGTAGTGAGATCCTTAGTTGTTGGCCTAAACATTGTAACTTGATTATCATATAGTAAGATAGTCCTCACCATGGTTTTTCCCAGCTTGGGTTTTTTGCATAAAAATATTATTGTTCATATGTGGTTGCTTTTATGTTTTTAGTTACTTACTTTCATGCATATGTTAGATGGAATGAATGTTAAGTAAAAGGTTAAATCTGATTAATTTTTAGTGTATGTTGATTCACACCCCCCCCCCCTCTTAACATCTAATTAAGTTCAACAATTGGTATTAGAGTAAGGTTCCTAAAGTTACAACCTAACATGTGAGGTAGATCTATGATTTGAACACTATGTTTGATTTAAAAAGAGATCTAGATGCTATGGAGAAGTTGAGTGGGATAGTGGTGCAGTCACCAGTTATGAGGGACCTCAAAGAGATCAGTCCAAACTAGTCAGTAAGATTAAACACAATGGAAACATGAGGACATTATGGCGGCAATGCCAAACAGATTGAATTTTATCATAAAAACTGATTACAACCAACCGGTAACAACTAGGTTACAGTAACCGGCTCACAAGCTTGCTAAAACATGCTCAAAATACAGAACAGGTCACAACCGGGACCTCATAATTAAAATTTGTGCTTCTAAGTTTTGTCTAACTCTATAGATACATTTTAATGCTCTATTACAATGATTTATATGATCCAAGGAGATTCGGTCAGCCCAAAAGGGATCAAAACCCGAAGAATAAGGCCTAACGTGTAAAAACAAACAAGGTCGGTCTCCGACAAAGAAAATCCTCTGGAAAATCCAAAGGACAAAGTGAGAATCAAAGAGAAGGTCGGCCACAAGCCAAGGAACAATGGAATCAATGCTCAAGGCTCTGCATGCTACGAAAAGTATCTGGTAGATTACCAATGCAAATAGGTCCAAGCAACCGGTAACAAAAAACTGCCTCGAAAACCGATAGCGATAAGTGGTTGAAAAATGATCCAAATGCTTCGTGGTTTGGGAATAAGGAAGATGATAAAGTATTCAAGAAAAATCCAACTCCACAAGTTTCGGTGAGCGAAATCTAAGAAACACATAAAGCAAAATAGAAAGGAAATATTTTTGGTTGATGCAATATTGCCATGAATCGGGATGATCCTGCATCAGATAGTGATGTTGTGGTGGATATGGAAGGAGAATTGAGGCATGCCCTAGATTTGGATGAAAGTAAAAATAAGTGACATAAAGTAGAAGAAAATATATATAAGAAAGCTACTTGGTGAAGGAAAACAATCTATTGATTATTTTGAAATGAAGTTACATGACAAAACCAAAGAATATACCAGACTTGAAGAAAAAGTGAACATGTTGAGAAAAGAGTTGAAAGAAGCAAAAGAACAAATTGATAAAGGCCTAAAGCTTAAAGGTGGTAGTGAAGTACTTGACGTGATGTTGAGTGCTCATGAGAAAAATAAAGATAAAGATGGACTTGGCTTTGAGCAAGTTGAAAGTTCTAAGATTCCTAGCAAAGAAGATAAAGGAAAGGAAAAGATCAAGGATGAATTCAAGGACCCAAATAAAGATTAACAAGGTTTCATTCCAATCTGGAACAAGAAGAATGTCAAAAGGGCCCCTCCTTCTCAAACCAAGTATTCATCAACCTTTAATGGTAAGTATTTTTTCATGCAATAAGTTTAGAAATAGAGGTAATGAATGTAGAGGTAAGGGTAGATATCAGTCATTTAATTGTCAATGCTACTCTTGTAATAAGTTTGGAAACAAATCAAATGACTACAAAAGTAGGATGGTATGGAATGGATATGTGAATACAAACTATGGTAGAAACATTTAATCATTAAATGGATTTTGTTGTTGTTAGACAGTTCAAATAACCAAAAGACAACTAAGAGGGGGGTGAATCAGTTATCTACAGATTACCTGAAGCCTTAAGAAATTAAAATTTTAATCTGGAATGCATAAAACAAATACTGAAATAGTAGATATACCAATTGAGCTCAAGCAATAATCAGAGAATAAATACCATCCACAAGACACCAAGATTTATACGTGGAAAACACGGTAAAGGGAAAAACCATGGTGGGAAGCCTACCCACAGTCAGATAATACTTCTGCAGCAAGTATGTGAATTACAATTGAGGGGCCTGCACTTGCAGGAAGGCCAATAGCCTATAACACACTGCTCATCACAAAAGGAGTCTCACTGACTACATAGAAATCCAGACAATAATCTGGAAGAATGAATGAACTGCAATGATAACATCTCTTATGCCTGAGTACAGTTCCGGTTAATCTTAATACCAAAGGACTAAATCCTCTTACATAAACATAGCTCGATCTCCAATGATTGACCAAATCCTCTGCCTAAATGATTATTATATTATTCACACAAATAATCTCATAATATCATAACCCATATATGATCTACAATGAGATCTTACATCTATATATACAAACCCTCGACCACAAATAATAAGGTTGACCACCAGACAATAAAACAATTACATAATTACAAAATATGTTGGCCAGAGACCAAACAATTAATATCCAATCCATAAGACATCCCGAAAACATATCAAGAATTCCAATCCACACATTACATTAAGTCGGTCCATAACCTAGATATACCGAGACCCAATTTAGGTCCATACACGCTAAGGCAATGATCTCAATCAACCAAGTCTCGAACATGATCACCATCAGCATCCTAAAACTTCACTAGAAGCTACACCAACACCACTTATGCATATTATCAAAGATCTTCAATAAAGCTATGTCGGTGAAACCCTCATCGGAACAACAAACCAAGCTTACCAGCATACAGGAGAGCATTCGATCACCAAATCAAAACCAAATGACTGAGCAAGAATTGGAGTAGCATGAGTCAGCCAATTCCATAAGCCAAACATACCGGAGCATACCGGATCATGATGATATAATCCAACCAGAAACCAAACAACCTACCGAGATCAGAAGGATACCAGTAAAGCAACCAAAACAGCTAGTGTTGACATCAATGACAAAACATCAATGCAACACATAATCAATTCCACCAAATTTCCAACATTTATGAATGCAACATATTTGGCCACAAGGTTGTTGAGTGCAAGTCTAATGTTAGAAGAAGTGGAAATGATTTGCAACAAGGTTTGACTTGTTATAAATGTAATAAATTAGGACATATTTCTAGGTTTTGAAGAGGAAAGAATGAGAAGACTACTAGTCCGGTAAAAAAGATTGATGTCAATGAAGAAATAGAGATGATGAAGATAACGTGGGTTGAAAAATCATCTGAGAAGGTGGAAGAAAATATTGGGGATGGGTCTGCACCTATTGGTGTTGCAAATTCCTCTTCTGGTAACTAGACAATATACACTATTTGAGGGGGAGAACATATTGAAGATTTAATGGACCTCCTTGCAGTTTGGATGCTTAGCAGTTTTTAGCATGGCAGAAATTGTGAAGATATTTTCAGAGGTTTCCAAATGTTTATGTTGATCCGTAGTGTTGTTTGTGGATTATGACGAAACAAAGTATCAACTTTTTGAGTTACAACAATTAAATTCATTTAGGTCAGTAAAAACCTAAGTAGGTGGATGCAATGGATAAATTGGATTTTTTATTTCATTTTGATCACTTGTGATCTTGTGAATTTGAAGAGATCTTTGGTGTGAATGAATTTTATTTGCGATAAGTGTCTTTGAAGGTTTTCAGTGTACCCTAGGTTTTCAATTTAGTATGTGAAAGTGCTATATGGCTACACCCATCATTGTTGATCTTAAATTGAAGCCACAACCCATTTTCAAGCCTTATCCTTATGTGGCGATGGTAAAAAACAAGGAGCGAACATCTTTTAGGGTTTCAATAGATGTTAATTAAACAAATGATGTTAAGCATAGATTCATGCACCTATTGCAGAGATCAATCATGTGAAATTTCACAATGTATGGAAGAAACTTACCAAATATGACTTAAATGAATATCTGGACAACTGAGAGGGGGGGTGAATCAGTTGATAACTTAAAATAATTACTTTTACTCTTTTCACATCTGGATCCAAACCAACAGAATTAACTAAAACAAATATAACATGGAAAGCATAAACATATAACAAATCACACAATGAACACCAGATATGACATGGAAAACCCAAGAAGGGGAAAACCACAGAGAATATTAGTTCTCAATATAAAACACCAGTTAAGGTGATTTTTACAAAGGGTGGCTCACTGCTACAATCCTCACTTCAGGTGGGCTCACTGCTAAAGAGAGAAAGAAAGAAAGAAGGAATACACCACTGAAACACAATCTGCAAAAATTGGACTTCTTTCAGTTCCTCAACACCAACACACTCTCACATATCACCAACATTCAAATAATCATTCTAGTGGTGGGAATGAATGAGAAGTAGACCATACCACAACACACATCAACAGTCAAATCAACACATTATAATCATTATAAATTGCAGACCCAAATCATGACTTGCATGCTACATCAAAAGCCACTACACATCCTCGAATTTTGGACTTAATATGGACCCAAACATAATTTCCCAAAACAAAAACAAAAAAAGGATGGAACCTTGATATGCATGAATACCATTGATCAACACCGTATCCGATAACTAGAGATATCTGGATCACTAACAACAAATTTGATCTACCAACACATATTTCAGAGCACCAAAGATTTTGGGAACACATATTCCAGATCTGTAACATGCAACAACCTATGCAAATTTGAAATAACTACTTTTACATATTTGTAGTAGAAAAGGAGGGAAAACCTACCCTTTTTTTTTAACATCAAATAACTAAAAGGAAACTTGTTTTTAACTAAAATCTTGAATTAAACATAGATCTATGATATGGACAAAAAAATAGTAGATATGAATGTAACTTTGACATTTCAATTTAAATAAAAAGAGAGGTTTAGAAAATATATTTTTCCAGATGTCACAATTATGAACTTTCATAACTTGACCAATAGACCATTGAGGAAAGAAAGTATCATCGGGGCACTTTTCTGGCTAACCATAGACTTACTAGTTCCCTGTGTCATATCCAACTGGATTGGCCCAACCTTCGCGGGGAGGTAACATAATTTCTAACTCATGCCATCTAAACTATAGGGTAATCCTACACAAATCCCTAGTTAGTCATACACCATAGGCTACTCCTAACTAGCATGACCTCTGATTGGGTTGTGTATTTGGATTAACAAATTGGTTGACACTATTTCAAGAAGTTATTATTCATAACCTTACTCGGTCGAATTTAAATTCCCAAGGGTGTTCAAGTCATTAAGTCTGTCTCTATGCTAACTGCATTCTGGCTCTATAAGGCTCATTGGTTGTCATACATGTTTGGACCCAAATTTTCCATGCTAGTCAGCAACTCAAGATAACTTATACTCTTAAAGATAGAACCCTAGATTAATTTAATACAGAGTTCATACTTGTTCCCTTGAGCTAGCAACCTGCTCTCTCATGAGTACAAGGGAGAATTCAAGCTTAAATATCATGTAGAATTCATTGTCCTTCTTTTAATGAGACAATATTCTGTACAAATTTACCAGTCTAAAGTACCACAGTTGAATAGTTCATATTTCACACAGTCTCAATGTTTCATACACAAGATAATTAGCCCACACTTGGCCTTTATTAACTAGTATATGTCATTAAGTTGCAAATGGTTAACATATGATACCCTTTTTCATACATGAATATTACATGAAATACCAATCAATCAATAGTTCTCTATAGTCTGGCATGTTTGATTATATCGACTAGTACTCTACCTCATCCTTAGGTTAAAGGCCTTATTTTATTTTAGATGTAAATTGTTCCCTTCTAATTTTATTGTAGCAAGGTTTAAACTAATAAACTTACCTTAGTGTGGAAAAGATGAGATAGATAACAAGTTGTTATCTTCCACTTCAGCGTTAGTTTTATTTGTTCTATATGTATTATGGGCGTTCGTGTTGCTACTGTACCATCCAGTGAAACTATATTTTTATATTCAAATTGCATTAGGAAGAAGTAATGATATGTATTTCCATATACATGAATATTTGCATTAAGAAGGGATATAAGCTCCCTTATCCATCACATCTTTTCACACTACGGTAAGCTTACTAAATGTCTAAGTATACCTGTAGTATTTATTAAGCCCAATTGCATTAATGAGTACTAGAATACTTATCTTTCCTATTGTTTCTTACAAACTGAAGATGAATTAACCATCATGTCAGATGCTCTATTATAAGCGCCTCCTTGGCCCAAAGGTTTTCAAATAGCTACAATCACACTTAAGTGTGAAATCATAGTTACACCCTTCTCGACTGCAATTTAAGGTTCTAAGGCATAGGTTTAGAAACAAGTGAGTTTTAACTTATAGCTGACCATATTTGTACTCACATAGAGACTCTTGATCACATAATAGTTTTACATGATTTTTGTTATTAGCACTAATTCATATCAGAGGTTTTTTATTTATCTTTCCTATAAATCATTGCATAAGGTATTAGAAAATGTAACTCTTCCCCTAGATTAGGAAAGGTAAAATGGCATAAGAACCGCTAGCTACCCATATAATCTTTAAGTTTTGATTGAAAATCATGCATGACGTGTCTCTGTTGTCATTACAATGTATATATATTTTTAATTGATATGTTAAATGCATATTCGGTACTATTGTTATGCCCTTACCCATTTTCTTTCCTAATCTAGGGTTTTAGTTTCAACACATGCTAGAGAACTATAATCTCAGATGAAGAAATCAGCCTCTCAGCTATATTATTTTCCAGATTTGGTCAATTTTGGAATTTAGTTGACTATGAATATTCCAGCTGGTCATATTTTTTTTGTATATGTCAAGCAGTATTAAATATCAGCACTAAAGATTGTTCTTGACCTTTTTTTAACATCTGAATTAATCTGACAACCACTTGAAGACATATTTTCTAATTGTTTAAGGTGGCTAATCTTAGCTATGAATCTTCTCCATTTTGGTTTAATTCTAAAGCAAATTAATAATGATATAGATTTCACAAAGAGTTCAAGTTCTCCTGGATGTGAACATCACTATTTCTGAGCAGTACTGCTCTAGTATTTCCATCTCAACTATGCTCATTTTGATTATAAGTTATAATCCATTCTCTCAATCTTACAGAGAAAGGTATATTTAAATAATACATACAAACTTACATACATACACATACACATACACACACACATACACATACACATCCACATGCACATACACATACACATACACATACACATACACATACACATACACATACACATACACATACACATACACATACACATACACATACATATACATACACACATACACCTATATGTTGGTATGTGGTTTCATACTTAATCTTGCCTTTTAGCTAAGGCTACACAACATCTTTTTTTTTTACAGATAATGAGAGCTTAATCAGAAATTGCAGCTTAACCATACTACATTCAAAATAGCATTGATATCCTTCCTTTCTCAGTTAAGAACAAAATAAGAGATATAAGAGGACTTTCAAATTTAATATGCACATTGTAAGTATAGAAATATTTTCATATTGCAAGGTACTTCTATATAACCCTTTCTTATTTTCTTTGCTCAATTTGGAAAGGAAAATATATGCTCAAGTTGTTAGGGTTTAGAGAGTTTATCATGACCTGGATAGTGGCGAAATAAGCAACTGAATATATCCTGCACAACACCTTTCCATAGTGAACCCTCTAGTTCCCACGTTTGAAGAGAGCTTGTGTCCTTTTAATTTGTAGAACAAAATGATTTTCCAGCAACCAGAAGAATGAGTGTCATTCTACTAAGGAGGGCAGAATGATTTTTGTAGAGCATAAATATCATATAAACTTCCTCAAAAATATGTGTCGCTCTTCCAAGAGAAAATAAGAGCTCTTTCCCAAAAGTCCTCTAACGCTTCCCTCAAAACCATTATATACTATCCAAAATATGAGGCATTTTACCTTTTTAATTAATTTTAATTCACTTGTATTTCACTTCATTTCATCTCCCAAGGTCACACGATTTTCATGCCTTTTTAGCTTGAAGAAGCTATTATTTACACCAAAATGGCTTCCTTCTTGACTCTTCTAGAAGGATCAATTACTTAACATTTGATTTTATCCATTTCACTTTATATGAATCTCAATATCAATTAATTATGTGCCAAGGATTCACTTATATTATGCCCGAAGAGAATATTAATATGACATTGTTTTTTAGCATTGATTTATTACAAAATTAACACCTTAGCTTTGTGCCACGATATGCTTTTAAGCGGATTTAAAAATTATTTAAAAATTAATCCAAATATCAAAGCCCCCTTTTGCATAATTGGCTTTTATTAAAATATACAAAATAGAATTGGCTAAAGCATTATAAAAATGAAACTTACATTGAAAGAACATAAGCAATATATATTCATATATTTATGTATTTACATTACCAAACATGAGCCAATGCAATTTTCAATTAATTAATTAATAATAATAACCAACTAACTTGGAAACCAATCGATGACTTAGGGTCATAAACCCTAAAACCTCTAAACAGACCAATTAGGGATACCTGATGCGATAAGTTGACGAAAAATAACATGGTCAATCATGAGACGACCTGACTCACAATTAGGGTTTCCAGATGGCATGAGTTCTCCCTCTCCTTACCTCCCAACCTGATGATACTTCCCCTCCCTTCTCGGAGGAATACAAACTCCTGCACACACTTGTCTAGTTTAAACAATTAGCTTGAAATCTTATCAAAATCTTGACATTTCAAAAATATTATCAACAAAAGTAAAACATCTTAAATTTCATCATGGTAAATAGAAAAATATCAATTTAAAAGTTGTGAGTCATCATTTCATTGTGTTGAGCACAAATACCATCTAGGGCATCATCACTCAGTTATAATATAAACATCTAGGGAACGATTAACATCATGTAAATATCGCATAAAACAACAAAGGCACAAACAACATGGCGTAAAGTAGCATAAAAACAACTAGGGCACACATGGGATGTAACAATATCACCAATACAAAGAGCACTAGTGACATTAATGACAACCATCATGTTAACATCAATGACAACCACTCAACATCATCACCATCATATCAGCAATGATCTCCCCCTTTGCCATTGATGGAAACATCCATCAATAACAAACACATCTTTGCACAATCCTGTAATAACTCAACAATTTGAATCTCACATGAACTCTCAAGATCTTCTCTCTCTTTTACATCAAGGACAAAGGCAGGCATAACTCCCCTTGAGAAACTTACTCCTCCTCCCCCTATGAGGAAGCACCCAAGAATCAATCCAGATAGAATTATGCAAGTTGTTCACTAGACTAATGCACATCCAAATGTACATTAGTTCACACAAGGAAGGAGTAATACCCCTAACATTAGTTGAAGATGCTCAAAAGTATGTTTACATAATGTCTTTGTGAATATATCTACAATCTGCTCTTTTGTAGGTACATACACAAGCTTTACTTCATTATCCAACACCTTTTCCCTCAAGAAGTGATACCAAATGGATATGTGCTTTGTTCTGGAATGTTGTACCTGATTCTTAGAATTTTTTATTGCACTAGTGTTATCACATATGATAGAGATAGGTTCATTAGATGTTACACCAATATCTTTCAGAGTCTGCTTCATCCATAAAATCTGTGTGCAACATGAAGATGTTGCGATGTATTCTACTTTATCTGTAGATAAAGAGATAAGATCCTGCTTCTTACTTGACCAAGCAATTAACTGGGAGTTGAGAAAGAATGCTCCACCACTTGTACTCTTCATGTCATGAACACTTTCGGCCCAATCTGCATCAATATAACTATCAGAGTGAAATCTAAACTTCTAGGGTACCACAAATCAAACTCCTATGTTCCTTTTAGATATCTAAAAATTATTTTCACTGCCACAACATGTGATTCTTTTGATTCTTGTTGAAATCTAGCTGCCAAACAGACTACATACATGATATCTAGTCTAATAGCAGTCAAATATAGCAGTGCTTCAATCATTTATCTATACTAACTTGCATATGCTTTAGGGGACTTATCATCTTTTGTCAATTTATATCTGGTGGTCATAGGTGTACACATTGGTTTAGAGATCTCTAACCCAAACTTCATCAACAATTCCTTCATGTATTTAGACTGAGAAATGAATTTTTTTTTCATTTTGATTTACTTGCAAGCCAAGAAAGAAATTCAACTCACCAATCATAGACATCTCAAATTCCTTCTACATCTCATTAGGAAATTATCAGCACATACCCTCATTTCCTCCAAAAATTATATCATCAACATACACTACAACAATTAAGATTTTAGCTGAATCAATTTTGAAATATAAATTGCTCCCAGTCGAACCCTTATGAAATCCTTGATCAATTAAATACTTATCTAGCCTTCCATACCAAGCTCTAGGGGCTTGTTTCAATCCATATATGGCCTTCTTCAATCTGCAAACAATGTTGGAATCATCTTTCAAATTAAATCCTTATGATTGTTCAATGTAAATCTCTTCTTTCAATTCTCCATTCAAAAATGTTCATTTCACATCCATTTGATAGACTTTGAAATCCTTAAAAACTGCAAAAGCTAAAAATATTTTGATTGCCTCCATCTGAGCAACCAAGGCACATGTCTCCTCAAAATCAATGCCCTCAATATAAGTATAACCTTTACAAACCAACCTTTCTTTGTTTCTCACAACCTTTCCATCTTCATCCAGCTTATTTTGGAATACCCACTTTGTTCCAATCACATTCTTATTTGTCGGTTTGTTAACTAATTCCCAAGTCTGATTCTTCTCAATCTGATCCAACCATTCTTTCATTGTCTTCATCCAATTCTGATCTTTCTTAGATTTGTCTACTAATTTTGGTTCAATATCTGAAAGTAAACATAACATAACTTGTTCTTGATTTGCTTTGCTTCTTATGATGATACCTTTGTTCTTATCTCAAATAATCTAATCCATCGAGTGATTCTTTTGAACATATCTTGGTGTCTTAGATGTAAATGTCAAAGCTTCATGGGCTTCCTTTTATTTTTCTCCTTCTCTAATCTTTTCTTCCCTTTTTCTATCATCTGGTCCATCAGACACATATCCTGCCAATTTGTCAGATTCTTTAGAAGTGTCTTCATCAATTTTCACATTTGTACTTTCAACAATTATTTTTAGCCTTTTGTTGTAACTCTGGTATGCCTCGCTCCTTGTAGAATATAATAGGAAAATGCCTTCATCAGCTCTACTGTCAAATTTTCCAAGATTATCCTCATCTCTTTGGGTGTAGCACTTGCGTCTAAATTCCTTAAAATACTTCACTGTCAGAGTTCTACCATGCCATAGCTCATAACATGTCTTTCCATGCCTTTTTCGGTATAGAATTTTTTAAGTGTAGACTGTAGTATGTATTGCTTCTCTCCAATAGAATTTTAGGAGTTCTGCTCCTTTGATCATTGTCCTAGTTTCCTCTTGAATTATTTGATTCATCCTTTCCAGTACACCATTCTACTGAGGTGTTCTCAAGGCAGACAATTATCTTCTAATACCATGTTTCTCACAAAAAATGTTAAACTCATCAGAAGTAAATTCTCCTCCTCTGTCAGACCTCAAACACTTAATATTTCTATTGAAATCATTTTTAACTTTAACTTTGAATATTTTGAAATTCCCTAATGCTTTTGACTTCTCTCTCAAATATGCAACCCATGACATTCTAGAATAATCTTCAATTAACAACATGAAATATTTCTCACTTTGTATACTCCTTTTTCTGGTTAGACCGCATAGGTCATTATGCACTAAATCTAACAATCAGGTGGATGAATACTCTTTTCCTTTGTAAGTTCCTTTTATCTTCTTTCCAACTTGCATTCTCTACAAATATTGTTATTTGGTTTGGTCAGTCGCGATAAATTTCTCGCTGCACTTGATGAACTAATCTTCACCAAGTTGTTAAAATTGATGTGACGCATCCCTTGGTGCTAGAGCCAGCTATCATTGATTTGAGATAACAAACAATTCTTCGTATCTCCTAAAATATGCATGTTTCCACTAGTCCTTTTCCTGATGCAATAACAATTTCGGATCCTTTTCGGATCTCACGACCATCATCCTAAAAAATAGCATTGTAACCATTTTCGCACATCTTTCCAACACTCAAAATATTATCATGAAAACCCTTCACATAGTAAAAATTGTCAATATTATGCCTTCCATTAAAATAAATAGAAGCAATTCCCATAATTTGTGATGTCTAATCATCTTCGAACCTAACAGAACCACCATCATACTTATCAAGTTTCACAAACTTACTTTTATCACCAGTCATATGATTTTAACATCCACTATTAATCAACCATTCATTTCTATCTCTTCTAGCATGTAAAGAAGTAGCAATAGTCTTAGGAATATCAATGTTAGGTATATCTCTTCCTACCAAGAACAAATAATCACCATCTTCATAATCTAATTGTAGCATCCTAAAATTGTGACACTTGCAATTTCGACTGCATTTGGGTCTTCACGATGGCGGAGCAACGTTGAACCTGAATGGAGACCCTGAAACCTGCTTGTGACATCAAAAACTGCATTTTTCTGCACCTTGGCCTGATCCTCCTTGCACCCTGCTGTCCTGGGAGGTGGGACCATGGCGCCCAACGCCCTGGTCCTTCAGGACCATGGCGCCTAGCGTCTTGGTCCCTGGCCCCCCAGGACCATGGCGCCCAGCGCCCTGGTCCCTGGCCCTATTTTGGGCCCGGTCTCTTGTTGGGCATCGGGTCTTTAAGTTTGCAATTCGGAAAACAATGCTTCTAGGTCGGCCTAAGGTCGGAAAAATCAGTCTCTCAACCCTAATTGACAAGTATATAAACTACTTTTTCCTCTCCTAGAAAGGGAGGAAGGAAGTAAGCAAGAGCAAGATGCGAAAGCGATATTCAAACATTCAAGCATTCAAGCATTCCTTCAAGCAATTGAGTATTCTAAGTCTCCATTCAAGGCTAGGTGTTGCATTCAAGACAAGGATTCAACCATTGAAGAGGAGATCACTTACAACATATAACATACAACATTCATTACACCTTCGCATGTAAGAATACAAACATTCTTACAACAAGGTTGCAGGTACGCGACTGTAATTGAAGATCTGGGATCCTTGTGCAGAGACGAACAGATTCACCTTCATTTTGCGGATTTTTCGGAGGACCGTGTGCACTCCGGGCACCATCATCCCGTCAACTTTCACTCAAATTTGTAGGACAGCATTGTCTCGACATTTTACTGCTAATTCTAGGTCCGTAGCTTCATCCTGTATCCCTATCTCTGTTTATAAGTGAATCTTTCTTACTTTACATGCATTCCTAGTTCAATCATTCTATCTACATTCTTTACAAAAGAGGGTATCCTTGATGTCTTAACCCTTGAAACTCATTTAGAATCCAGTCTTGCTTTGTGTGGGATCGGATCTTGTGGGTTTCAACCCCTCTTTTGAATGTAAACTCTCTCCTAAGTGAAAACCATCAACCCTAGTGACCCTCCTTTCTCTCTCCTTGGAGTGGGGGGGGGAGGAACACCTAGGGTTTGACTTTTCCGCTTTACATTTTGGTGAACCTAACGTGAACATCCTAATTCTGATCATTCATGGTTAGATCTAAAAAAATTGCTTCCTTAATTACATTTCCATGTTTGATCTTTTGCAAATTTTAGAGGTTAATTGCATAAAAACCCTAAAATTTTCTTTTTAGTAATTGAGCTTGTGAAATGTTTAATTGTTAATGCTTGTTTCAGATCTACCCTTCTATTGCAAATTATCAATTCATATTTGTACTTTAATTTTGAAAATTAAGTGGTTAAGTGTCAAAACCCTAATTTTTAAAACCTTCTTGATTCAACCTTTGATTGATAATTTCACTGATCAAAACACTTCCAAATCAGCTGTAACTTTGGATTCCACAACAAAATCACAACATCTCTCATCCCTGAAAATTTGGAAAAAGGTTGCGAGGACCGTGTGCACCCCGAGCGCCATTGTCCCTGACATTTTTTCCGAAATTTTGAGAGCTAGATCTTACTGTATTTTTCTGCTAAAATCCAGAATTTTGGCTGATTTCATCAATTCTAACACTTTCAAAATTAAAGTCAAAATTGGTCTAGTGATTGCTTGGATTAGGGCTTATAATCATTCAAAAATTGTTGAAATTGAAATTTGTGTTAAAATTGTGTTTCTTACTGTCCTAAATCTGAAAAGTGTGTTGGCATTCATTCGAAATTTCAGTGCTTTATTCAAATTCTTTCAGTTTGTGACTTTTGAAATTAAGTGTTTAATTGCAACAACTTTGATTTCCGCTTTCAAAATTGAATTTTGCATGAAATCGAGTCAAATTTTAAATTTCAAAGCCTGCATTGCTTTTAGTATTCCCTCTAAAATCATAAAATTCAAAATTTCAGTTTCCCTCTCTTTTTCAAAATTCAAATTCTGCATTTTTCAACAATCTTGGTAGGGTTCAATTTTGAGATTGCAACTTTAATTTGGCCTATCTACAGATCTTAAAATCACTCAATTTTTTCAGATTAGCTTTAAAATCATCATAACTTTCATCCCTGAAAATTTTGAAAAAAGTTGCAAGGACCGTGTGCACTCCGTTCGCCATGGTCCCCGACATTTTTTCTGAAATTTCGGGAGACTGCCCTGATTGTATTTAACAGCTTAAATCTAGGAGATTGGCTGATTTTATTGAAATTTGCTACCTCTAAAATTCAAAATCTTCTCTCTCTCTTTAGTGCATGAGTTTTACAACAATAAGCCCTACTTACACTATTCCTGTTAGACGAAGCCTTAGAATTAAGTCTTTCCAAGGTTTAATTACCGAGGAGATGGAACCTAATTTGAATGGCCTTTTTAACGAGGACATGGGTAATTCCTCTAATCCTCTTAATGATAAAGAAGCTCTCCATGAGGTTTCTGTAGAACAACTTTTGAAATTGGATAACCAATTTGATGATTTTCGACAATGGATGTCTCAAGAATACCCTGATAGTCAAGCTCTTTCATTAATTGAGGGTCTAAAACGCATAGTTCAAAGTGATAAGAATAGAATTGATATTTTGCGTAGTATTGCACACATTGTGGATTCGAATGTGATGCCTATGAAAAGTTGTGCCGAAACTTTAGGTTATACACAACCTCCTACTCAAGTTAATCATTATATTCCTTTGACAACTCCTATTGCTAGTATACCTACTTTTACATCAAACATAATGACTACTTCAATACAAGACATTCCACCTATGATCACCAGTCATGGGGGCAATCCTTCTTCTTCAATCAACCCTCTTCCTTCATTCAATCCAACTTCTTCATTCATTCCTTCAATGAGTGTCCCTATTACATCTCCACAAATAAACACGACGCAAGGGGGCAATTCATTTAACCATTCCATTCCTCCTTGTAGTGTTCCTCTTTTCCAATCATCTCCTATGACTAACTATCATAGTGTCCCACCACCTTACTCTCAATCAATACCTTCTTTCAATAACATAATACCTCCATCACAATCTAACATGTCTAATATGAACTCTTCGACTGAAGCGACCATTAACAATCTTGCACAAACTGTCTCTTCTTTACAGCAACAAATTGCCTCTATGAATCAATCTAAGTTAGCGTGCCCACATTTGATGTTGCGAGCCCACTTTCTCTTGACATTGTTCGAGCTATTCCCCCTAAACATGTTGAAATCCTGCAATTGGAGCTTTATAATGGTAAGGGTGATCCTCTAACACATGTTAAGACCTTTCAAACAATATGTACTGATTTTGCTTATGACCAAAGGTTGCTTGCAAAACTGTTTACTAGAACATTAAGAGATAAAGCCCTACAATGGTATTGCTCGTTGCCTTCCTATTCTATTACTTCTTTCGAACAACTTGCAAATGCTTTTATTCAACAATTTCAAAACAATATAAGTCCTAAAGTTACTTTGATTGATTTAATGCATTGTAAACAAGGTGTTAAAGAAAAAGTGACTGATTTCATTGGTAGATATAAGCATTTGTATGCTCAAATTTCTTTTCCAGTACCTGACAATGATATTCAAAGAATCTTTATTTCTAATTTACAAAAAGATATTAGAGAAAAACTTCTGTTTTCTGAGTTTACTTCTTTCCAATAGTTGTGCGCAACTCTTCACAATTATCAACTGACTGTGAGTCAAATGGAACAAGCAAATCCTATGGCTCTGAGTGATAAGGGTGATAGTAGTCAACAACCATTTGGGAAGTTTAAACCGAACAAAGAGGTCATTAAATTCAATGAAAACATCATCAACAACAATGTGAATGCAGCATCAGGTGTGCCTCCTATTTCTAAGTTTTTCAAGAAAGAAAGAAAGTTTACTCCTTTGAATGAATCATTGCATAGTATCATGAATAAGTTATTGGAACAAAATGTGCTTACTCTCCCTCCTATAAGGCAAATAGATCCTACAAAGATTAATTCACCCTATTTTGATAACAAATCTTTTTGTCAATTTCATCGTCAACCTGGGCATGATACTGAAAAATGTTTTGCTTTAAAGGGTAAAATTCAAGATTTGATTGATAACAATACTATCTTTGTTTCTGGTGTGAAAGATAAAGGCAACACATCTGTAGCTCCTCCTAACCAAAATCTTAAGATTTTTACTGATCCATTACCTTCTCATACCTCTAATGTGATTGAGACTAATGATTCCTCTTTCTCACCTGATAGTCTTGTGTCTATGACTCCGAATGTGATTAACTTTGTGGAATAGTAGAAAATCCCTAAAGAACCTTCCATCACATTTGATTCCAATGAAACTATCAGGGCACCTGAAGGTCCTTTATATATAGTTGCAAAAGTTAAGAATACACCTTGCCATGGAGTGCTTATTGATCCTTCTTGTATGGTTAATGTCATTACTGAAGAATTTCTTTTTACCTTGCAATTGAATCAAGTGATCTATGACAAAAAAAATGTGGTTGTGAAATTATTTGATACATTTTCTTCTCCTGCAATTGGTTCTATTACATTACCTATTGAGGTTCATAACAAATCTCTTGATGTGAACTTTGCTCTTATTCCATCATCCGAACAATTTCGTGTGAAGTTAGGCTATCCTTAGCTATCTTCCATGAAAGCTATTGCTTCTCCTATTCATAAGTGTTTGAAATTTCCCCATAATGGTGAAGTTGTTACTGTCAATCATACTCTTTTTAAACTAGCTGAAAGAACTTCTAGCGTTCCTATTGATTATTTTTGGCCTAAACAATTCCAATCTCTTCCACCGCGAAGTGATCATCTTTTCAAATCTTATCAAAAGTGGAAAAAAGATATGATCCTATCTCTAAGTGAACCTAGAACACCCAAACATGATATTCCTATCGTTCTTGAGAAGGAAGTTCTTCCTTTGATAGATAAAACTAATGTCTTTCCTCAAGAAGATTTCCAACCCATCCCTATGAATGTGACTATGTCTATATCTAATAAACTTTCTACAGGTAGACCTATACCTCCTCGTCGTGATGGACTTGGTCTCCTTCCTAAACCAAATATTCCTCCCTTATATGGAGCAGTTCCTCCTCCTTCCTCTTATGGAGAGAAGAGACCTTCCTCTTCTCCTATTGTTCAACCTAAGAGACCACAACCTAAACACCCAAGTGATAAGGATGAGAACATTCCTCCTCCTCAATCTTCTCAACTTCCTACTAAGACTAGACGAAATCGTTCTGCACATGAACGCCAACGAAAGCGTCGTCTTAGAGCTCAGGCAGCTGCTTCTCAAACTTTGCAATCCCCAAAAACACCTTCAGCTAGTATTATTCCATTTTCTCCTCAGCTGAAAATTGAGCCAAAATCTCCCAAACATAAGATGCATGATGGTCTTGATCTTGTGCGAATTAAAGATTCTATTTTTATAAATCTTGATGATGATATAGATGAAAATGTTACTCTTCTTGCTTCTGATAGTAAGTATGAATATGTTGATATTGATAACCATTTATCTAATGAATTTTCTAAAGCACTTATCCTAGCTCCTAGACAAGAACAACGTGGCGTGGAACATGAACATAGCCCTTGTTTGGATCTTGTGATAGCTCCATCTACTGTGTTGGATGTTCCTCCTCTAGCATGTTTCCTGCCCTCTCGAAATATTGATCAGCAAGATCGAGGGGTGGATGACGTGCTAGACTAGTAACATTAGCATAGCAAACTCTCTCCTCCTCTCTTGATCTCTTTTGTTACTTCTTCTATGTGTTATTCTCATTCTTCTATTTGTTGTCCTTAGTGTTGTCTACTTGAGGATGATGCAAAGCATTGAGACCTCTTTTGGGTCTCTCTCATGTTGACTCAAAAGACACATGTGTTCCCTTCTTCTAGGTGACCTTCCTTGATTGGGGAATGAAGAAAAATTATGCATACATACATTTGATATACATGAATTATCATACAGCATATTGACCCTGAGGAAAGAAAAGTCACCTTGTGCTTTGTTTTTTGTGTCTATTATCCTTGGGCTTATCTCACACTTGGGGGCTAAATCCTTGTGATAACGTGCTCCTTTCCCTTCTCATTTCTTATGTATCACTACCTTAAAGCAATCACCCCCAATGAGGCGTGTGCGATCGCTTTAACGTAGGGGGCATACACTCCGTTCATATCTCTTCAAGATACTTGAAAATTTCTTGGCGAATTTAGCTTTGCCTTGAAAATTTTTGGTATTTTTCTTGCATGACTCATAGTGAGGGAACCTTACTACTAACAGTCATGGTTCTCCCTCGTGATCTTCCCTTTTACTTTGTTAATCGAAGTCGTAAGATCCTTAGTCCACTGGGGGCTTGGTGTATCTTGCCTCCTTGACGTGGTGAAAGTTTTTCAATGTTGTTTCCTTGTACTTTAGCAGAAGTATGGGCGTACGCTTATACTCCCACTAAAGTGGGGGCTAAATGTAGCATCCTAAAATTGTGACACTTGCAATTTCGACTGCATTTGGGTCTTCACGATGGCGGCGTAATGTTGAACCTGAATGGAGACCCCGAAACCTGCTTGTGACATCAAAAACTGCATTTTTCTGCACCTTGGCCTAATCCTCCTTGCACCCTGCTGTCCCGGGAGGTGGGACCATGGCACCCAGGACCATGGCGCCTAGCGCCCTGGTCCCTGGCCCTATTTTGGGCCCGGTCTCTTGTTGGGCATCGGGTCTTTAAGTTTGCAATTTGGAAAACAATGCTTCTAGGTCTGCCTAAGGTCAGAAAAATCAGTCTCTCAACCCTAATTGACAAGTATATAAACTACTTTTTCCTCTCCTAGAAAGGGAGGAAGGAAGTAAGCAAGAGCTAGATGCGGAAGCGATATTCAAACATTCAAGCATTCAAGCATTCCTTCAGGCAATTGAGTATTCTAAGTCTCCATTCAAGGCTAGGTGTTGCATTCAAGATAAGGATTCAACCATTGAAGAGGAGATCACTTACAACATATAACATACAACATTCATTACACCTTCACATGTAAGAATACAAACATTCTTACAACAAGGTTGCAGGTACGCGGCTATAATTGAAGATCTGGGATCCTTGTGCAAAGACGAACAGATTCACCTTCGTTTCGCGGATTTTTCTGAGGACCATGTGCACTCCGGGCGCCATCGTCCCATCAACTTTCGCTCAAATTTGCAGGACAGCATTGTCTCAACATTTTACTGCTAATTCTAGGTCCGTAGCTTCACCTTGTATCCCTATCTCTGTTTATAAGTGAATCTTTCTTACTTTACATGCATTCCTAGTTCAATCATTCTATCTACATTCTTTACAAAAGAGGGTATCCTTGATGTCTTAACCCTTGAAACTCATTTAGAATCCAGTCTTGCTTTGTGTGGGATTGGATCTTGTGGGTTTCAACCCCTCTTTTGAATGTAAAGTCTCTCCTAAGTGAAAACTATCAACCCTAGTGACCCTCCTTTCTCTCTCCTTGGAGTGGGGGGGGGAGGAACACCTAGGGTTCGACTTTTCCACTTTACACTAATTCATCATTTGAAATTCCAACATCATCTTTGACATAATAGGCTCTCTTATAAATTTTCCTTTATTTTTTCTAGATTTTTGTCTTGAACCTTTTTCCGGACACCTAGTAGCAATATGACCAATCTTTCCATATATAAAACATTTAAGAGGTAACATACCTTTGTATTTGTCAGTGCCTTTCTTCAATCTCCTTACAAAGTTCACTTCCATCTCATCTGAACTTTCATCTTCTGAATCTTACTTAGAGGCTTTAATTGTAGACTCAATCTTGACTGTTTCTTTTCCAAACTTCCTTATCTCGAATGTTGAAAGAGTATCATAAAGTTTCTCTCTAGTGAACTTCTTTGGATCATAGGTTTCTTCAATAGTCAAGATCTTGTCACTATAACTTTCTGGTAAGGACATCAAAATTTTCTCACTTATGTCTTCATTTTTCAAGGTTTTGCCAAGTTCTCTGATTTCATTTATCGCATTGCAAACCTTCTAAAAGTAGCTAGTTATGTCCTCTCCTTCTTCCATTTTCAAGTTCTCGTATCTGTGTTTAGCTGTTAGCTTTTTTGATAATTTGACTCTATCATTTCCTTCATAGATATCTCTCAACTTTTCCCAAACCTCATAAGTAGTATTCAATGAAATAATCTTTGTCAATTTCATTTTAGGTAAAGCACTAAAGATAGCATACCTTGCCTTTTCATTCTCATCATAAGCTTGAATCTCATTTGGAGTGGTAAGACCATTTGTTGGTTGAAAATACTTAGTTTCCACTACTTTCCAAGTGTTGTATCCCAAAGATATCAGGTAGCCTCTCATCTTCACTTTCCAGAAACTATAGTCGAATCCTTCAAAGATAGGAATAGTCAACTTATGTGCCATCAGATCGAGATCTACCTCAAGCAATTATTCTCTTTTCCAAGGAACCAAAGCTCTGATACCAATTGTTGAATATCTAGGCAATTAAGAGGGAGGGTGAATCAGTTGATAACTTAAAACAATTAATTTTATTCCTTTCACATCCGAATCTAAACCAACAAAATTAACTAAGACAGATTTAACATGAAAATAATAGACATATAACAAATTACACAATGAACACCAGATATGACGTGGAAAACCCAAGAAGGAAAAAATCACATAGAATGTTAGCTCTCAATATAAAACATTAGTTAAGGTCACAATGATTAAGGTGATTTTTACAAAGGGTGGCTCACTACCAAAGAGAAAAAGAAAGAAAGAAAAATCCACCACTAAAACACAATCTGCAAAAGTCAAACTGCTTCTGGTGCCTCAACACCAACACACTCTCACATATCACCAACAATCATATCTTTCCTTTCCAATCTCGCATATCTTCAAAACAATGCAACACTTTTTCTATATCTAACACAATTAGATCATCCTCATATATACTGTCTTCTAGGAAGCATAATCTTCCAAGTTGGCCAAGATAGAGATCTAAAATAGGTCAACACCAATCATTCCGGTGGTGGGAAGGAATTAGAAGTAGACCATACCACAATACACATCAATGGTTAGATCAACACATTACAATCATTACAAAATTCTAGACCCAAATCATGACTCACACACTACATCAAAAGCCACTACACATCCTCGAATTCCGAACTTAATCTGGACCCAAACATCATTGCCTAAAACATCAAAAATAAGAATCGAACCACGATACACATGAATACCATTGATCAACACCATATTTGATAACTAGAGATATCAAAATCAGTAACAACACATTTGATCTACCAACACATCTTCTACAACACTAAAGATTCCAGGAACACATATTCAAGATCATCAATACAAAGAACATCAAAGACATTAATGGCAACCATTATGTTGACATCAATGACAACCACTCAAAATCATCACTATCATATCCACAATATTAACAACATTCAAGAGGGATTACAAGATGATTCTAGAGATGGGTTTGAATATTTGGAAGGAATTTCCTGATTTTAGCTATGATGAAGCACAGGTTCAAATCATTATGAGTCAAATTCATGATGATGTGATGCATTTGGACCTACCATACAAGATTATGAAGGATGCCATTAGATGGTGAAAAATGATACTTTTGCATATCTTACTAGTTTGATGTATGATGGAAGAGCCATGACTGTGGAAGACATTCCTAATATAGGAGTTTGGTACATAACAAAGTTTTTAGAATACAAAGTCTACTACTAGAACCATGAGGATTCTGCCACCACAATAGCAATTCACACTACACATCAAATGGTGGTTGTTGGAGAAATATTTGACCTTTGTGAACTTTCGAGGCAACAACTTTTGGAGAACTTAGAAAGAACAAAGAAGAGAGAAAATCAGTTCAGGTATGGATCCTTGATTATCTTTTTGTCTTTCATGTTCATGAATGAAGTTTTAGGAATTAAGAATGATGTGTGGGATAATTTTTCCCCAATTACAACTCAAATGAGATAGGACATTAGGTCTTTTGGGACAAGTGGAGATGCATGTACAACACCCTATACTTAGGGTGGCTCAAGAAATTTTAAGATAAAATTCAAGAGAGGAAGATATTTTTGGCAACTACGGTTTAGCAGTATAAAGATGTGCTTACATTTTTGGTAAGTAGAGATCATTGTTATATCGAAGTTGTTGAGCCAAGAATAGCTTGGGTACTGAGTTTGCTTATGAAGTGTCTAGAGAAGAACTAAAGAGACATGTTGCTACAATAATAAACATGTCAATAGTTCCCAATGAGCCTAGATTTAGTATTGTTGAAGAGATCTTAGCTAGGTTGAGGAAGGATAAATTTGAGAAAGATCATCCTAAAATGACAGAGAACTTATATCAGAATATTGGCATATGCCTTATGTTTGAAAATTTTGGAGTAACTCAATTGAGGGGTCTTCTATGCATGTATAGAGGAATAGATTTGTCTCCACCTCTCCTCAATAGATTCCTCCAGAACCCATGCCAGATTGACATCAAGTAAGAAGAAAGGACCAAGGCATAAAAAAAAGCAACAAGGGGGAAGGAAGGTTTAGAGCCAAAGATTGAAGAAGTGGAAAGTGATAACATCGAAATTTTAGAAGGAACAATATGTGATGCAAACAAAAAACCAAAAGGACTAAGGTTGAAGAAGAAAAAGAAGAAGAGGACATAGTTCCTTTTAGAAGAAGAAAGAGAACATTGGTCTCTCTGGTAGAGATGCCTACAAAGAAGAGGAAAGAGGTGAAGAAGAAAAATGATCAGAAAAATAAAGTTGAAGATGATTTGGATTATTATCCTTTGGATCTTGACGGTTGGTATAAGTAATGTGTGGGCATGAATCATTGGAGTTCTCTATTGGGTTTTATCTGAATGCACCTTTGACATACAAGGATAATATTGAAAAGGTGGTAATAAAGTATTTGATTAGTGGTGGGAAAATGGTGTCTCAACCTTGCATTTACATGATGTTACTATTTATATTAAGTTTTCATTTGAGAATGAAATGGTTTGAAATTCTACCCAAAGTTTCAGATTGGTTAGATAAGCATTTTGGTAATTTTTTCGTTGCAAGATCATAGCTACTTTTGAAGATATTAAAGTTTTTGTTTTTGGAATGTGCGATGAAAGGTTTAAATTTAAAGTTGAGGACTTTAGACTCTCTGAAATGCCTTGAAAAGTGGGCATAACCAACATAGTAGGTTATGAGGTGATAGAGTACTTCATGAGATTTTCGGTGCTTCAAACGGTTCGCCAATGGAACACCTGATTCACAAGTTATGGCCTCTGAAAATTTGGACTCCTAAAATAGGAAATATAAAATTGCATCAAATGCACAAATGAGATATAAAAGGGAGGAAGACATGTTGATGTGTGTTTTGACACATCATAGGGAATCTAAATTAAAGACAAGGTTGGCTCCACTTTATTGGGTGGTTTTAGCCCATGGTTTTGTAATACCGTTTGACGGTTTCATGTATTGTATCTCCATTATATGAGGTGCATGCGATAGAGGTTGTGTGTAAGAGTCTTATGGCTACTGTGTTACCTCTGAGTATTTGATTGGTGGTACTCTTGTGAAGAGATTTCTTTGCAAGTATATTGTAATCTGTTATTGATTGTTGAATAATATATTGAGTTGCTTTTGGAGTGTGGGGTTTTTCTCCCAAAAGGGTTTTCCCCACATAAATCACTATGTTATAGTATGCATGATATTATGTTTATTTTTGTTAAGTTTTTGTAACCGTTGTAACGATCTATAAAATATTTTACATTACCCTCCTCTCAAGGTAGGTGTAGGAAATTGTTCCGCTACTTAACTTCCTTACAATTTTACCTTTAACAAAACAATAGATGACATTGAAGATAAAATGCCTAAGCAACTATTACAAATACTGACAAAGAGGAGAAAGGCTACAATGATGGAGTCAAATATGAGGACTCAAGCACTAGACATGATAACCAATCCACTGTCAAAGAAAGAAAGAACAAATATCAAATAGGCCCTAAACACAAGATTTCAAACAAAAGAAAGACTGGACTCAATCATAGGAGGAGATCTGGAAGACATTAGAAGAATGACAAAACAAATAGAAGATGAAGCTATGGAGGTTGTCAAATGACTAAAAAGTACTTTGTCTTCTTCTTTGAAGAAGACAAACATACGATTTGGTATAGAGAAACAAGCAACAAGTCGGATTTGGAAAGAATGAAGGAGAGGAAGAGTTAGAATGTTGATCCGGATATTGGTTCGCATGATCAAATGAATGCAGAATAGTGTGTAATGGATGTAGCTGAATAAATTCTAGAAGACACTAGGGAGGAATACAAAAAAGAGAATTTATAGAAGGAGAAAATATAAGAAAGAACAAAAGAGAGAATAGAAGAAAAGGTGAAATATAGGACATAAGAAAAGATAGTAGGAAGAAGGAGAGTCTTGTGAAGGAGAAGGAGAAGGAGGAGAATATAGAAGATGAAAAGAGAAGGATGTTTGTTGGAGAATCTTCTAGACCCTTCAGAGATTCTACATTAGACTTGTTGTAGTTTCAAATGAAGCTCACAATTATTGCCACTACAAAGGTACTATAAATACCCATGTCTCAAGGTCAAATTGACTACAAATTGAGAAGTTATATATAAAGCTAAGTCTATTATTAGATTAGAAGGATAATATTAAGAAGGACTTGATGAAATAGCTTTTATTCTAGGCAGACAACTAAGAGGCGGGGGGTGAATTAGTTGTCTCAAAAACTTACACAAATTAAACTTAGTCTCAGAACTGATAATTAACCATGAAAGCATAGATCAACAACACATCATCAACACACATAACACCAAGGTTTTTGACGTGGAAAACCCTGTCAAAGGAAAAACCATGGTGGGAACCTACCCACAATATGATGATACTTTGTTAGAAGTATTGGAAATATTACAATGGGGAATGCACATGCATTGAGGCACACTGCCTAGAGATCACTGCTCAAAAACAAGAAAGGGCTACAACCCAGTGTAGACTCATTATCTTTGAAACAAATTCATATCACATCTAAAAGATCATGAACTAATACAATAGCATCTCTTAGTGGCTAGTTATAGTTCAGTTCAAGCACATAATAACTTCCTCTCACACTTCTTCTCTGCCTTTGAAAGATGTATACATTTGATGCACATACATTTCTGATTCTCATCCATACACACACATAATTACAAAGATATTACATGTATCTATACATGACATCAACCTTGTGAAGATCATCAAGGTTGGCTCAACACTCACCACCTAATTACAAATTTATAATCACACGTGCTATAATATCACATGCAGACCAAGAAATGTTGGTTAAGACATAACACAAACCCATATCACATGCCTCAAATGCAAAACACCTCCAAGAATTATGCATTGAACATCCACAACATGCTACAAGCATCTGGTCGGCCACAAATATGAAAAACACTAATACATCAGAGAAAATCATCAATAATGTGTATAACAATCAATGCAAACCACTAATACAAAAGGAACATGATCCGGAAACATCCATGAGCATCATAAATTACCACTGCAACATCGGTATCAACTTGAATTACTAGAATCACATCATCATTATATCAAACTTCAAAAACACTAACTCCAATGACTGTCAAATTGGAAAAATAACTTGCGGAGCTTCAAACCACAAACCACTTCAATTGAGGGCACACATCAATGTCCCAAACACATCTCCAAATCCACATATCAAGATATTACAATGCAGATCAATGAAAATCAAAATACTGAAACTCTGCCATCACCAAACAATGGGAAAAACTAACCACAACACATATATTCATAACTCACTCAAATCTTCATGCAAACCTCTAAAAATTGCACCGAATCATCTATGAACACTCTTCTACAAACCCTTTAATCTACAAAATATGATCATCAACATGTTGATTACACTGATCAAACCAACTCACTCAACTCACTGCATGACTGTCACCAACAGAGAAATATGTTGACATCAATGACAACACATCTCTCA
This sequence comes from Cryptomeria japonica, assembly GCF_030272615.1. Lineage (NCBI taxonomy): Eukaryota > Viridiplantae > Streptophyta > Pinopsida > Cupressales > Cupressaceae > Cryptomeria > Cryptomeria japonica. Next base: position 213,523,863 of record NC_081414.1, on the reverse strand, counting down.
GATATCATTCAAGCACATATTCACATATTTGCAACATACTAATAACAATCTCCAACAATCTTTACCTTTGGCATTGATGGCAACATATGATGTGAAAAATAATCAATGACAAAGAAATCAACAACTCTTGCATATTACACTCTCCCCCTTCGATTACTACATAGTTTTTCACATGAATCTCTCCCCCTTTTACATCAATGGAAAAGGCACATATTTGCACCACAAAACTCAAAATTGACTCGCTGACTACTCCCCCTGAGTAGCAACCTCCACTCATTAATCTGGATCAAAAGATATGACTATGAAATGCACCAGATTGATGTATGCCAATGCACCTTTTTTATTAGGAGGGGCAATTACCCCTAACCTCCCTTTAAGATACTCAAAAGTAAAGATGTCTGCAATATGTTCTTTTGTAGGTACATACTCCAATCTGACTTCCTTCTCATTTACCTTATCTCTCAAAAAGTGAAACTTGATCGATATATGCTTAGTCTTTGAATGCAACATGGGATTCTTAGAAATGTAAATTGCACTTGAATTGTCACAGTAGATAGCAATAGGCTCATCATACACAACTCTGATATTTTCAACATCTGCTTCATCCACACATCCTGAGTATAATTGTTAGTAGCAACAATATATTTTGCCTTTGCAGTATATAGAGTCCCAATAAAAATGCACCACCTCTAGTACTCTTTATGTCATCCATGTCTCTTGCCCAATTAACATCAATAAAGGCACTCAAAGTAAAATCATCATCTTTAGGATACCATTAAACAAAATCAATAGTTCCTTTCAAATATCTAAAGATTCTCTTAACAACTACAACATGAGATTCCTTAGGATCGGCTTGAAATCTAGCAACAAGACAAACAACATTCATGATATCCGGTCTATTCTGAGTCAAGTAAAGTAATCCACCAATCATAGATCTATATCTGATCTGATTTTCTTTAGGGGAATCATCATCCTTAGTCAACTTACATTCAATTACCATCGAAGTTCCAACTGGCTTTGTATCCTTTAAACCAAACTTGTTCAACAACTCTTTCACATACTTGGACTGTGATATAAAGATTCCTTTTTCTTACTGAGAAATTTAAAATCCAAGAAAGAATTTTATCTCTCCAATCATAGACATCTCAAATTCATTTTGCATTTCATTAGCAAACTCTTTGCACAAACTATCATTTCCTCCAAAAATAATATCATCAACAAAAAATTCAACAATCAGAATGTTATCATGATCAATCTTAAAATACATATTACTATCAACAATACGTTTGTTAAATCCAAGCTTCAACAGATACTTATCCATTCTGGTATACCAAGCTTTTGGCGCTTGCTTCAATCCATACAAAGCTATCTTCAATTGGCACACCATATCCCTTTGATCAGTTAACTGAAATCCATCTGGTTGCTCTAAGTACATATCTTCTTCCAATTCACCATTTAGGAATGCTAACTTGACATCCATCTGATAGACTTTGAAATTTTTGAAAGCAACATAAGCAAGAAATAATCGAACAACTTCAATCCTTGCCACCAAAGAAAAAGTCTCTTAAAAATCAATTCCTTCCATTTGAGAATATGCTTTACAAACAAGTCTTGCTTTGTTCTTAACAACTTTACCTTGCTCATTCAATTTGTTCTAGAAGACCCATTTGGTTCTTATTACATTTTTATCTTTAGGTTTGGGAACAAGAGTCCATGTATTGTTCTTTTCAATCTGATTCAATTCTTCTTCCATTGCTTTTACCCAATGTTCATATTTACATGCTTCATTCACATCTTTAGGTTAAATCTTAGAAATCAAACAATATTCAACCTGATCTTTTGAAATTCTTCTTCTAGTCTGAACACCTTTATTTCTATCTCCTATAACCTAATTTTCAGATCGATTCCATCTTACATACCTGGGAGTCTTAGGATTTTCTTGATTTTCAGAGTCTTGAGTTCTCTCTTCAACACTTGCACTAGTTCCTTCACCTTGATTCATTGGATTCACCGGAATGGTCTAAACTTGATTCTGAATCTGAGGTTGCTTCCCTTTGTTTGCATCATCATTCTGATCATCTGAACGCAAGATATGATTTGTCTCTCATTGCTTTCATCAACCCTAATATTAGCACTCTCAACTATATTTCTCAATCTCTTATTAAATAACACCAATAGGCCTTGTTTTTGTTGGCACTATGGATATGTGTGGCATTGATGTTTTGTCATTGATATCAACACTAGCTGTTACTGACAGATAGAGTTACACTGACTGATATAGATGGTTACCAACAGACAGGTTACCAGTATATGATCTAGTGTTACCGGCATAAGAGATTATCTAGTTGGCACTTCCGACATGTTTGGATCAGTAAAGTATATTGGATTTAATGTGTTATATGCTTCATAAGCATGTTTTGGTTAGTTGGTATTGGCTTTATAATTGGATTTTATCATACACACTGGTAAACCCTTACCGACACTAGTTTAAGGCTTTACCGACAGAGCTTTCATTGAGGAATCACGACAAGATGCACAATTGGTGTTGGTGCACCTTCTTCGAGAATTTCAAGATGTTGAAGATGTTCGTTGATCATGCTTCAATTGCTTGAAGACATTACTTTGGTGGTACCTATCTAGGTTATGGACCGGTATCATGCTAGTGTGTACTCTACACGTTACCTGGATGATTCGAGATATTTTATGGATTTGGTATTATTGTTTTGATCTTAAGCCTACATGGCATATCATTGTAAAAAGGAATTGTGTAATTGTAATATCTTTAGGTGGCCAGCCTAATTAGTTTAGGCCTTAGGGTTTGTATAAATAAGAGGAAGAAACTCTTTGTAAAGCATCATGATTATTGGAAACGTCATGGTAAAGGAATGTAATGTGTTAATATTGTAATATCATTCAAGTAGAGGAGTTGATCGATCATTGGTGATTGGATTTAGTCCTCCAATATTGAGCTTAACCGAGACTGCAATCAGGCATAGTAGATGTTATTTCCAGCAGTTCACTTTATTGAATTGTTGTCCATTTATCTTGAGAAGGTTGTAGCCTCTCTGTAGTTAGTGAGACTCTTTTGTAATGAGCAGTACACTCTAGGCAATGTGTCTTCCTGCAAGTGTAGGCCCCTCATTATAACACATACTTTCTATAGAAGTATCATTTGACTGTGGGTAGGCTTCCCATCGTGGTTTTTCCCTTTCCAGGTTTTCCACATACAAATCATGGTGTTATGTGGTATGGTTGTTTTGCATTTATTATCTGGTTAATTGTTAAGTTGTATTGTTTACCGATATTTGCTTCTACCAACATCTATTTGTGCTTTGCCAGTACTCTGATTTGTCGAAGATTATATTGTGGATTAAAAGTTATAATCTGTTAACATTTGATTCAACCCCCCCCCTCTCAGTTGTTCACTGGTTATCCTAACAATTGGTATCAGAGTTTTGGTCCTCTTTTGTAGAAGCTTAACCACTTGAGGTAGATCCTATGGCAAATAACACTTCTAATCCACCGACAACTATTTTCAGAAGAGAAATCCCTAAGCTTGATATAACAAATTATGAGATATGGAAAATTTGAATGGAGACTCATCTTAGATGTCTTGGCAAGGATGTTTGGGAGATCGCTGAGAAAGGATACACACCTTATGATCTAGCATCCAACAATCTTGCTCCTCAAGACCTAGACAAGAATATTGAAAATGATTGTAGAGCTAGAGAAGTCCTCTTGTGTGAAATTACTGATCAACAGATCATGGGATTGACTGAAAATCATTGGCTAAGGTTACATGGGACAAATTGTAAACTCTAAATGAAGGTGACCCTACTGTCAAAATTGCTAAACTTGATGGTTACCGGGTAAGGTATGAAAAATTGAAAATGGAAGAAAATGAAAGAATTGTTGTGTTTATGGAAAGAGTAAATGAGATTGTTATGGGAATTCAATGTTGTGGAGGATTTATAAGTGAAGATGAAATAGTTTCCAAAGTCTTGAGAGCCCTTCCACCGACTTACAAGATGAAGGCAACTGCAATTAATGAGTTAAGAACAATGGCAAACACTTCACTCAACAGAGACATTCTGATTGGGAAATTATTTGCTTTTAAGCTTGAAGAATTTGGATCTTCTAGAGCTGTGAAGTCTAAACTTTATTTTCATGCATCATCATCAACATCTACCGGAAAAAGTGATTGAAGAGCCCTATATGCAAAAGAATTGGAAGACATGAGGAAAGACGATGAAGAGCTTGAGCAACTTGAAGCCTTATTTGCCAGAAGAGTACCTAAAGGTCCAACTGGAAGTAAGTATGAAGGAAAAGCACCTTTTAAATGTTTTGCATGTAATAAGATTGGTCATTTTTCATCTAGATGTCCTGAAAGGAATGCAAGGTTTGAGGAAAGAGTTAAGAAAACTTTTAAGCCTAACCCAAATAGATATAGATTCAAGAAAAACAAAAACTGCTACATAGCAGATGAGGAAGGAGTAACTGATGACTCTGGAGATGAACCAGCAGAAGACTCAGCTAGTGGATCTGGAAATGGAAAGGAATGGGTGTTCTATGCTTTGAAGGAATATGAACCAGAACTGGCTATAAAAAATGAAGAGAAGGCCCTGGCAGCAAAAGTTGAAGATAAGGATGAATGGGTAATTGATAGTGGATGCTTGCATCATATGACTAGAGATTAAAGGAAATTTATGTCCCTGCAAGAATACAATGATGGTCAAGTCAGATTTGGAGATGACAAGGCATGTATGATCAAAGGTAGAGGTATTATTTCTTTGGATGGAAAGCATAACACTGATAATGTCTATTATGTAGAAGGATTAAGGCATAATATTTTGAGTGTTGGTCAATTAGTTGATAAGGGTTTTCAACTTCAGTTTAAGGATAGAAAATACAAAATCATTAACAAAACTAGTTTGGAGATTGCAACCGGTATTCAGATAGGTAGTAATATCTTTCACTTGAACACTGGTAATAAGACATGTTTGATTGCTCATATTGATGAGAGTTGGCTATGGAATAAGAGGTTGTATCATGTTCATTTTGATTGTATTGTTAAGTCAGTTCAACTAAGGTAGACAGAGATATACTTAAGATTATGAAGCCTCATAATCCAGTATGTAAGGAATGTCAATTGGGTAAGCAAGTTAGAAGTTCTTTTAAAAGTATACATGATAAATCTAATGATGTACTTGATTTGATTCATACTAACTTATGTGGTCTAGCAAGGACTAGAAGCTTTCAAGGTGATAGGTATTTCATGTTGATTATTGATGACTATTCTAGAATGATGTGGGTTACTTTTCTGAGGGAGAAGTCTGAAGCTTTTGAGAAATTCAAGATCTTTAAAGCGAAGGTTGAAATAGAAATTGGATTGAAAATCAAATGTCTAAGATCAAATCATGGTGATGAGTTCACTTCTCATGAATTCAACAGTTATTGTGAGACAAATGGAATCAGGAGACAACTATCTGCACCTAGGACTCCTCAGCAAAATGGAGTAGTTGAAAGAAAGAACATAACCATTTTGGATGCAGCTAGATCTATGATGATGGAAGCTAAATTGCCTCATATCTACTGGAGAGAAGCAATGAGTACAACAATCTAAACATTCAACATAATTCACATCAAAGGTGAAACTGGTAAGACCCCTTATGAACTATGGTTTGGACATACACCTACTATTAAGTATTTCAGAATTTTTGGAAGTAAATGCTATATCAAAAGAGATGATTCAATTGGAAAGTTTGATCCTAGATGTGATGAAGGGATATTTCTTGGTTATTCAATTTAGAGCAAAGCATATAGATGTTATAAAAAAATATTGTAGAAAATTGTGGAAAGTGCTAATGTGAAAGTGGATGAACAATACAAAAATCATTCTATATCATATGACAAGGAACCAGCAATAGAAATGATCATAATTGAATCAACAATACCTGAACCGGTACAGGAAGTTGAAACAGTTACATGAGAATAGTCTAAACAATCAACTATGACTGATGATCAGAGTGGTGAACCTGAAGTTTAAAAGACTCCAAGGTATGTAAGATTAAATCATTCTGAAGATCAAATTATTGGAGATAGGAACAAGGGAGTAATGACAAGAAGAAAACTGGCAAATGAAGAGGTATGTCTTATTTCTCATGTTAAACCGGAAACTGTTATTGAAGCTTGTAAGGATAAACATTGGTTAAAGGCTATGGAAGATGAATTAGATCAAATATAAAAGAATGAAACTTGGTCTTTAGTTTCTCAGCCTACAAATAAGAATGTTATTGGAACTAAATGGGTTTTTAGAAATAATCTGAATGAGGATGGTCAAGTTATAAGGAACAAGGCTAGATTGGTTTGTAAAAGATATTCTCAAATGGAAGAAATTGATTATGGTGAGACATTTGCACCTGTAGCTATAATTGAAGTTGTTAGACTGTTTCTTGCCTATGCAGCTTATAGGAACTATAAGGTTTATCAAATGGATGTCAAATGTGCATTTTTGAATGGTGAGCTTGAGGAAGAAGTTTACATTGAGCAACCTAATGGATTTTCATTGACATATGACAAAGACATGGTTTGCAAATTGAAGAAAGCTTTATATGGTTTGAAACAGGCTCCTAGAGCTTGGTATGCAAGGTTGGATAAATATCTTTTGAAGCTTGGTTTTACTAAAGGCAGTGTTGATCGTAATCTATATTATAAGATCACTGATAATGATATTTTGATTATTGAAGTTTTTGTTGATGATATCATTTTTGGAGGAGAAGATAAATTGTGCATGGAATTTGCTAACAACATGAAAAATGAAATCGAAATGTCCATGATTGGTGAGATGAAATTTTTCTTAGGTTTGCATATTACTCAAACTAACAAAGACATTTTTATCTGTCAAACTAAGTATCTGAGGGAATTGTTGAAAAATTTTGGTATGGAGAATTCCAAATCGATAAGTACTCCTATGGCTACAAGTGAGAAATTATCTATCAAGGACACTTCTTCACCGGTAAATCCAACAAGGTATAAATCTATGATTGGTGGTCTATTATATCTAACTCAGACTAGACCTAATATTATGAATGCAGTAAGTATTTTTTCAAGATATCAAAGTAATCCTAAAGAAAATCATGATGTGCAGTAAAGAGGATATCCTGGTATTTGCAAGGAACAACATAATATGGCTTATGGTATTTCAGAAATGATTATTTCACTTTATGTGCATATACTGACTCAGATTGGGTAGGTGACACTAATGACAAGAAAAACACTTCTGGTGTAGCTTTCTTTCTTAGAAAGAAACGGGTTTCATGGATAAGCAAAAAACAGTCATGCATTTCTTTATCTACTATAGAAGCTGAGTATGTTGCAGCAACAACTAATTGCACTCAAGTTTTGTGGATGAAGAAAATATTGACAGATATCAAGGTAAATTTTAGTTAACCGGTAGTTATCTACTGTGATAACTCTGCAGCTATTAACATGTCCAAGAATCTGGTATTTCACTCTAAGACTAAGCATATTTCAATAATTTATAACTTTCTGAAGGACAAGGTAGAAGCAAAGGAAGTCAAATTGGTTTATGTGAACACTAAAGAATAGATCGCAGACATATTCACTAAACTGTTGTCTAAGGAATTATTTGAATACTTGAGAGACAAGTTAGGGGTTTCTGCCCCTCCGACAAAGACTTGATTGATGAAGTTTGTCATCAGTCCGGTATGCATTATCAGGAATATTATCCTTTCCGGAACTGATGAGTGGTGCTAATACTCAGGGGGAGTAGTCAACTTTTAGATTCAAAGTTTTATATCATTGCTTTGATAATTTTGTTAGGTTTCTAACATTGATGTCAAAGGGCGAGAGATATTGATGTAAAATAAAAGAAAAGTTGTATACATTGGGGAGAGAGAATTGTTCAAAGCCTTATGATGCAGAGGCCTACCCAAAATCCTAATGAAAATCCCAAAAAAGGTTTTTCTAGTGACCCCTTAACTACTCACAAGGTTCCTGCAAGGAAGGGCTCTACACCTTGAATGAAACTACACACACATTCACTAGACTTAGGCCTACTCAAGATGAGTAAAAGGCTTCAATTCCTCAAACATGCTTTATCGGTGACCCCTATTCCTTGGGATTTTTAATATTGTCCAACACATGTCATCTAAGGACTCTTTCAAACACTGGTTTTGGTTTAGGGCACCAATTCCTTATACCTCCTTTGTAAACCTACCCCCTCGCCTTGTAGCCCTATTTGGCGATAGAATGGATCATATCTTCAAAATGCTCCACACACCCATACAAAAAAATCATCATTCTAGGCACCCTTTTGCAAGTTTTACTAATCCTCAAAATAGTTTGGATAGATCTACAAATACAAGGTATGTTCCCTTCAGAGGCTAAGAGACCTAATAGGGGCAATTAGCCCTATTTTCCAAAGCAACTACCTTTACCGGTACACCAGATGAAAAAAAAATTTTATAGGCATGTGGGGTATAGTGATAAACCTCTAATTCCATGGTTGCACACCTAGAATTCAGCGCTATGACAACTTATGATGACTGTCCTAAATTGTGTCCTAGGCAGTCACATAGAGATGCCTACCTAATCTTGTTCCTTTCTCCACACAAAAAATTTTCCCCTATAGAAAACCATGAAAACACTAAAGTACAGTGGCTTATCTTTTATCTCTCCAAAGGAAGAGTCTTCTAATGGATTGGAGTGCAAGATAAGGCCATTTTTGTTCAAAACCCTCTCCAAACCCTCAATTTTCGGGTTACAGTCAAAAAAATGGAGGGTTCTCTCTACTCCAAAACATTTAAGAGCTTATACCTCCACCAAAAGAAATATATTTAATCTCTCTATCTACTCCATGGATGGTGGGGTTCCAATCAATCTGTACAGGTACGTACAACTCCTACAAACTCGGGATTTATGGGAAAACTATAGTATTTTATGTATTATTGCTTCTCAAAACTCCAACTCCAACATCAAAAACATTAGGAATAAAGACCACAAGGCTTATACAAATCTCCAATGGTTTCCCACCAAATTTGGAGTAGGTTGGAGCCATTGAAAGGCTTCTCCCAATCGATTTACAAAAAGTTGCACTTTTGCACTCAAAAGTTGCATTTTTGCAATTTTGCACAAAAAGTTGGCATACTCTCTAAGGTTGGGATCCACATACATGGAACAACCAAACACACATAAAACATGTCTAAAGCCTATAAAACACAAATATAGACCAGCTATTACCCCTTTTTAGCACATTGTCCCAATTGGCTTCTCAAATTACCTAATTGCTAACATGGGCTTACATGGTGGGGTTTATTGCATACATGAAACACAAGACACACTAGGACACCCTAATTATCCTCATCTTCATCCTTAGGGTCATAAATAGCTTATTAATGAGGTGCTCCTGCACCATACTCCTGGGGAGAAGAGATCTCAAGCTCACTTGAGATCAGAATTTGTACATCTGCACCATGATTAGATATTTGCTCACTTGTCATCCAAAATTCCTCGGAGTCTAGTATGTCCTGCCAATCCACCAAGTACTCAATGTACTCCTTGTTGCTTGCCTTCTTTGTTATTTTATTGTCTAACACTTTTCTCAACTTAGGTGATTCCTACCTTGGAATGTCATTGTCTACTGCAACCTACATTGGTTCTTCTTCGTCATTGCCATCACCTTTAAAAAGTGTAATATCACACACATTAAAAATGGGTGATAATCCAAGATTAGGAGGAAGTTGGATCTCATAGGCATTTTTTCCATACTTTTTCAATAACTAACATGGTCCAATCTTCCTCTGTATGAGTTTGGTGTATTTGCCTTTTGGGAGTCTCTCCTTCTTCAAATGTACCCATACCAAATCCCCAACATTAAACTATACATCTCTCTTCTTCTTATCAGCATGAGACGTATACTTCATTGTAGATTGTTGGAGATGAGACTTGACTTGGTCATGCACCTCTTTGATGGCTGATGCAAAAGCTTCACCATCTGCACTAATGGCTTCTTCTTTGGGTAAATCTCTTAACTCCAACACTCCCCTTGGGTGGATGTCATAAACAATCTAGAAAGGAGATTTACCGGTACTCCTATTTATGGTGTCATTGTAAGAGAACTCTGCCTATGACAAAATGTTATCCCACTTCTCTCCATGTTGCCTTATCAAACACCTTAATAGGTTTCCCAGTGACCTATTGACAACTTCAGTCTGCCCATCCGTTTGAGGATGGTGGGCTGATGAGAAAGCTAGGTTAGTCCCCAAATTTTTCCAAAGGGTCCTCCAAAAGTGACCTATGAACTTCACATCTTTGTCTGAAACAATGTTTAGGGGCAATCCATGTATCTAGACTATCTCTTTGAAGAATAGGTCTGAAACATATGATGCATCACAAGAAGGCTTACATGACAAGAAATGAGCCATTTTACTAAACCTGTCCACCACTACAAAGACATTGTCAAATCCTCTCCTTGTTCTAGGAAGACCCAACACAAAGTCCATACTTATGCTCTCCCATGGCCTAGAAGGAATGGGTAAGGGCTGATACAAACCTACATTTGTAGATTTCCCCTTGGCTTTCTGACATATAACACGTCTCCACAAAATTTCTTACATTTGTCTACAATTTAGGCCAGAAGTAATGTCTCTTCACAAGGTCTAGGGTCTTGTCAAGGCCAAAATGACCTTCCATAGCTCCACAATGCTTCTCCTTGTTAGGATTAATGATAGTCCCAAAGATACTGAGAGGGGGGGGGGGGGGGGGGGGGTGAATCGGTATCTAACTGGTTTATAAAATATTTATCCTTATTAAGTATTTTGCATTCCAAAAAGTGTACCGGTAAATAAGAATTAATGCAGTAAATAGGAACAATAAAGATAGCATAGAAAACACACCATAACACAAGATGTTTAACGAGGAAACTCGGTGTGGGAAAAACCTCGGTGGGATTTGTGACCCACAATATTCACTCATTGGCTAATGAATAAATAATACTTACAATGAGGGGCCCGCACATGTAGGAAGGCCAACTGCTTAGAGCTCACTGCTCAATCTACAAAATAGAAGTCTCACTGACTTACAAAATGGATTATGAAAATCCAATACAATGTACTGCTTTAAATCAGCATCAACTATGCCAGGTTTAGTACCGGTTTAAGCTCATACTATAACCATAAACCTTATACAAAATATGTTTTATGCATTCACATATATCTTCCTTATTATTCGCTCATTCCTATTTTTTCTCCTATATCAAAATGATTTACAAGATCTCATACATATATGAGTCTATACCAATATGCCATGTCGGCTTTACAAAAAGATATTTACAATTAAATACAATAAACAAAAGTTTATTCCTGTCGGCTGGGGTGTCGGTATGCATTTGATAGTTCTGATACAGATCCAATAGCCAACAAGTTGAGAGGGGGGGAGGGTTGAATCATACAAACTTAATCTTCCATAAAAACATCAGATTTAACCTCGGTAACATATACTTCAGTAATATAACCAAAACTGCTAAACATGCAAACTCAAAAGCATATAAACATCATAAACCTCATAACACCAGATTTAACGTGGAAACCCAAATAGGGAAAAACCACTGTGGGATTTCGGACCCACTAAGAAATATACTCTTCTAGAGTATGCTCGGTTAAAAGTAAATCCTGTTAAAGATTACAAATACATTGCTAGATGTGACCCGGTTAAGGGATTTCCCTCAGATCTGTTAGGATCTTCACCTTGTTAGAAGTGACCTTGTTAAATGATTTCAAACGCTCAATCGTAATGTCACCTTGCTAGAGGGTTTTACAAATAAGACTATTAAGTCCACTCGGTTAAGAGATTTTCTGTCACTTTCACAAAATAACAGTAATAAAAATCTATCTGCAACTTCACATCTAAAATGCTAAAGCAGATTCTTATTTGTTCAATACAATCTAGACATAGAAATAATCTTATCCATCTGCTGGGCTTCTATACTCTATTATTCAAACAGGTCTTCAAGCTTCTGTGCTCGGTAATCACTATGTAGCATCCTTGTGCATACAGTTGTCCGCATACATTGTTTATCAATAGTTCCCTATTTATAAACAATTAGCTAACCACTTAATCTCCTTGATCACATTTCCCATGATCAATCATAGCCATTAGATCTATAAACTTTGACCAGGTTCAATCTATCCTTCGATCTGATAACGTTTTACCCTGCCTTGGAACTTGCATACATTTCTTGGAACTTGTGCTAGGGTATTGCGGTTCATTCTGAACTGTAGATCTTCATGTCGATTTTCCTTTGCCATAGATTCATTAACAAACTTCATGCATGACATACTAATCATTTAATCAGTTCCAGCTCATCAGCATCCTTCATTAAATAACGCATGTAACCATTTAATGTATTCTGTTATAGCTCAGTTACAACTCAGTAACAACTCGGTAAATACTAAACTTCACTCGGTAGACATTCTGCCTTCTTTAACCAATAGCGATAACCTTAGGGTTTACCGATTAGGTTCCTTAGGGTTTATAGACTAGGTTCTTTTCTCGGTAACATAGTATAGTATTAACCTTACAATTTACAACATATGTATGATGTTTAAAACAATCTAAACATCATGATCTCATCATTGTCTGACTCGGTAATAGTTGCCCATTGAATACCTTATTCATCATATTCTTTCTGTGTCTTTTACCGACATCTTTATACTCTTCAAATCATACTTCTCAAGATATGGCAACATCATACTGAATTAGAAAATCAATTTCTTGACATCAATGACAAAATAATAATATCAAGACAGTAAACATCCTTAATCAGTTATATCCATAATCATCAACAACCTTCTCAATATCCTTATTGAAATGCCAACAATCTCCCATTGTCTGTTATAATGTCAAATGCCAACAATCTCCCCCTTTGGCATTGATGACAAAACCCATTGATTTGACCTTAAAAAGATTCGGATTGCTGTGATTCTGAAATGCTGAAATGCTCTCTTGCTGTCAACAGATTTTCTCCCCCATACATTAGACTTCTCCTCTTTTCTCCAATCTTTTCAATCAGTCTTCTCTCCCTTATATTAGTCTTCTCCCCCTTTGACAACAATGCCAAAAAGTAAAGAACTAAAACATAATTTCTTCCTGTATGAAGTGATTTCTTGTTGTTGTGTATCAACTGAGTCTCAATCAGAGCATTTTGTCTTCAATTCCCGTTCCCTGTATTGTTTCCTGTATTATTTCTTGTACACCTTTAGAAAACATCCTAAAGTGTGTAAATCAGCATCAACTCTAAAAAGATATTTGATAAAGTCATTGAATTGTTGCTTCACTGAACTCTGTCAGTGAGTAGAAGATAGGGGTAGGATCCCTAACTTACTTTTGAGATATTCAAAAGTGTCCCTTTGTAGTGGCTTGGTGAAGATATCTGCTATTTGTTCCTTTGTGCTAACATAATCCAATACCACTTTCTTCTCTTGAGCTTCTTCTCTAAGATAATGATATTTGATAGAGATGTGCTTTGTCTTAGAGTGCATAAAAGGATTCTTTGAAATGTTAATGGCACTAGTATTGTCACAGAATATAGTTACTGGCTCGGTAACTTTCTCATTTATTCCTTCCAACAATTGTTTGATCCATGCAATGTTGGTACAATTCAATGCTGCAGCAACGTATCCAGCTTCTGTTGTTGACTGTGAAACACATCCTTGTTTCTTGCTAAGCCAACTCACTAGTCTTTCTCCTAAAAAGAAAGCTCCTCCACTTGTGCTTTTCCTGTCATCAATGTTGCCTGCCCAATCAACATCAATATAAACTTTCAAATCAAAATCATTTCCTTTCTGATATACTAAGCCATAATCCTCTGTGCCTTTCAAGTATCTAAAAATTCTTTTGATTGATGTCATGTGTGTTTTCTTAGGATCTGTAGAGAATCTTGCAACTATACCTACTACATGTGCTATGTCTGGTCTGTTGTGAACAACATATTGTAGTTTTCCAATCATGGATCGGTAAAGTGTCTCATCAACAGATGTAGATTCATCATTCTTTGATAGTTTACAATTGGTAGGCATAGGAGTACTTACTGGTTTTGAATCCTCCATTCCAAATTTCTTCAAGATTTCTTTTATGTACTTGGATTGAGTAATGAAAATCTCATTTTTCATTTGCAGTATTTGTAAACCTATAAAATACTTTATCTCACCGATTAATGACATCTCAAATTCTTTGCTCATTTCATTTCCAAAGTTCTTGCATAGAGAGTCATTTCCACAAAATATAATATCATCAACAAATATGGTTGAGATCAGTATTCCATTTTCATCATTCATCATGTATATATTGCTATTCTCACTTGTCCTTATAAAACCAATCTTAATCAAATAAGAGTGCAATCTTTCATACCATGCTCTAGGTGCTTGTTTCAGACCATAAGAGTGCAATCTTTCATACCATGCTCTAGGTGCTTGTTTCAGACCATATAATGCTTTATTCAATTTACATACCTGATCTTTATTATTGTCTTCAACAAATCCTTCAGGTTGTTCAATAAAAACTTCTTCTTCTAATATTCCATTCAGAAATGCAGATTTGACATCCATTTGATATACCTTGAAGTTTTTGAAAGCAGCATATGCCAACAATGTTCTTACTCCTTCAAGTCTTGCAAAAGTTTCACCATAATCAATTCCTTCTTCTTGAGCATAACCTTTGCAAACTAGTCTTGCTTTATTTCGAATGACCTCTCCTTTTTCATTTAGCTTGTTTCTGAAAATCCACTTTGTACCGATTACATTTTTGTCCTTTGGTCTTGGGATTAGTGTCCATGTGTCATTCTTCTTGATTTGATCAATCTCTTCTGTCATAGCATTTATCCAATCTTCACTGTTAAATGCCTCTTTCACTATTCTCTGTTCAAATTCAGATATCAAACATGTGTTCTGTCTCAGTTTGTTCCTTGTCATCACTGGATCATCCTCATCTCCTATAATCTAACTTGGTGCATGATGTCTTCTGACATACTTGGCTAATACAGGCTCGGTAGGCTCTGTATGATCTTCTTCATCACTCGGTAACTGGATATTCTCTACATTTTCTTCAATAGTTTTCTTGGTAAGACTTGTCGATTGAACATAGACAAATTCATCATAATCTTCTGGTTCCTTGGAATTTCCTTCATCATTTCTTTCTACAAATTCATCAAGTTTCATATTTGCACTTTCCACTATTTTGTTAGATGATTTGATCAGACATTTAAATGCTTTGCTTCTAGAAGAATAACCTAGAAATGTTCCTTCTTCACTTTTCTGATCAAACTTGCCATTTCTATCATCTTTGTGTACATAGCATCTACTTCCAAAGATTTTAAAATAACTTACATTAGGTTTCTTGTCATACCAGATTTCATATGGTGTCTTCAAAGTACCTTTCTTCAGTTGTACTCGGTTTAGGGTGTAAACTACTGTACTTATTGCTTCGTGGCACTTTCTTTTCAATCATCAATGTTCTAGCGCAATCCACAATAGATCTGTTTCTTCTCTCAGCTATTCCATTCTGTTGTGGAGTTCTCAGTGTAGAGACTTGTCTTTTAATACCATGATCATTGCAGAATAAGTTGAACTCATCAAATGTGAACTCTCCTCCTCTATCTGATCTAAGACATTTCAGTTGTCTTCCTGTTTCATTTTCAACTCTTGCCTTGTACCATTTAAACATTTGAAAATCTTATGATTTTTCTTTTAAAAACATTACTGACGTCATCCTTGAATAGTCATCCACAAATAATATGAAATATTTATCACCATAATAACTCTGAACTTTCATAGGACCACAAAGATCAGTGTGCACAAGATCTAAAATTCCCTTAGAAGTGTAAGACTTACTTGTAAAGCTTGATCTTGTCATCTTACCCATCTGGCATCCTCGGCACATAACATTCTCAGGTTTTTCAAGACTCGGTAGACCTCTTACTCGGTGCTTCTTACTTATTTTGATTAGATTATCAAAATTTACATGACAAAACCTTTTATACCATAACCAGGTATCATTTATCTTTGCATATAGACACTTGTTCCGAGTTGAGTCAAGGTGAAATGTGTTACCTTTTGTTTGTGTCCCAGTAACAGCTAACTTTCTATTCTTGTCGTGAACTTTGACAACTCCTTTCTGAAATTCTATTCGGTAACCTATATTGTTTAGCTATGCTACACTCAACAAATTTTATTTCAAACCTTCAACCCAATAAACATCATTGCATCTTGCATTGTCAAGAAGTGTTATAGATCCTTTACCTTTCACCGAACATGGTGCATCATTACCAAATCTTACATAGCCTCCATCATAATATTCTAACATAACAAGCTTGTGTTTATCACCTGTCATATGATGTGAGCATCCACTATCTATGATCCAATAATCATTAGTATTTATGTGAGATGTTAAGGCTTTTTCTTCATACCTTTCTTCATCTGATCCATCTTTGATAGCCACATAAACTACTTCCTCTGTATCAGTTTCACCTGATTTATCATCATTGGATTTCTCATCAGCTATTAAGCATGTCTTTCTATCTCTTCTTCTGAAGTCTTGGTGTCCTTTGTAATGATTGTCTTTCTGTCTGTCATCTCGGTAATCTCTCTTTTCAGTAGAATCTTTGTCAAGACAGTTAGAAGCCATATGTCCTATCTTATCACAATTGAAACATTTCAAAGGTAGTTTTCCTTTATACTTACCTTTGCCTCTCGGTAACCTTTTGGCTAATAGTGCTTCAAACTCTTCCTGCTTTCTGATTTCCTCATACAGTTTATGTACTTCTTCCATGTTCTTACGAAATCTTTCACTTGCTCCACTGTGATCTCCTTCAGAGTACTTATACTTTCTTTCATTGTAATCATTAGATTCATCAAGATGAGAAGAACTAAATGCAGATTCAACTTTATTTACCGAAGACCCATTGTTATCAAAGTTACTTAACTCAAATGCATGTAGCTTACCAATAGTAGCATCCAAAGAAATTGGCATATTGGGTACAGACCTCAATTCATTGATTGTAGAGACTCAGATTGCATAAGAAGGTAGAAGGGTTCTCAATAACTTACTTGTAACATCCTTTTCTTCAATGGTTCCTACTGCTCCTTTGATTTGATTAACAATCTCCTTCAGTCGTGTACTGTACTGAGTTATGTTCTCACCTTCATTCATCCTCATAGATTCAAGTTGTCCTCTTAGACTATCTACTTTTGCTCTTTGAACATGTTCATCTCCTCCATATATTGATATGAGTTTATTCCACATAATCTTTGCATAATTGCAGCCTTCTAGATCATTAAACTCTGAGTCGGTCAATGCAAATGTTATTTCAATCATTGTTTGGATATGTTCTTTCTTTGCCTTTATCTCTTCCATTGTCAATGGATAGGTGCTCGGTGTGATGAAATCATTCTCCAGATAATATACAACATATTCTCCAACTCCTGATAGGTGCAGCTTCATCCTTTTCTGCCATGTGGAGAAACTTGATTTGTTTAGCTTCGGTGCATCCCTCTTATACATCTTCGGATCTTTGCCTCAAGTACCTTTAAAATTTTCTTCCCGAAGTCCTAAGCTCTGATACCAATTAATAGTTCTGATACCAATTAATAGTTCTGATACTTAATGCAAGTACAGATCCAATAGCCAACAAGATGAGAGGGGGGGTGAATCATACAAACTTAACCTTCCATAAAAACATCAGATTCAACCTCGGTAACATATACTTCAGTAATATAACCAAAACTGTTAAACATGCAAACTCAAAAGCATATAAACATCATAAACCTCATAACACCAGATTTAATGTGGAAACCCAAATAGGGAAAAACCACTGTGGGATTTCGTACCAACTAAGAAATATACTCTTCTAGAGTATGCTCAGTTAAAAGCAAATCCTATTAAAGATTACAAACACATTGCTAGATGTGACCCGGTTAAGGGATTTCCCTCAAATCTGTTAGGATCTTCACCTTGTTAGAAGTGACCTTGTTAAAGGATTTCAAACACTCAATCAGAATGTCACCTTGCTAGAGGGTTTTACAAATAAGATTGTTAAGTCCACTCGGTTAAGAGATTTTTTGTCACTTTCACAAAATAATAGTAATAAAAATCTATATGCAACTTCACATCTAAAATGCTAAAGTAGATTCTTACTTGTTCAATACAATCTAGACATAGAACTAATCTTGTCCATCTGCTGGGCTTCTATACTCTGTTATTCAAACAGGTCTTCAAGCTTCTGTGCTCGGTAAACACTATGTAGCATCCTTGTGCATACAGTTGCCCACCTACATTGTTTATCAATAGTTCCCTATTTATAAACAATTAGCTAACAACTTAATATCTTTGATCACATTTCCCATGATCAATCATAGCCATCAAATCTACAAACTTTGACCAAGTTCAATGTATCCTTCGATCTGATAATGTTTTACCCTGCCTTGGAACTTGCATACATTTCTTGGAACTTGTGCTAGGGTATTGCGGTTCATTCTGAACTGTAGATCTTCATGCCAATTTTCCTTTGCCATAGATTCATTAACAAACTTCATGCACAACATACCAAGCATTTAATCAGTTCCAGCTCATTAGCTTCCTTCATTAAATAACGCATGTAACCATTTAATGTATTATGTTATAGCTCGGTTACAACTCGGTAACAACTTGGTAAATACTAAACTTCACTCGGTAGACATTCTGCCTTCATTAACCAATAGCGATAACCTTGGGGTTTACCGACTAGGTTCCTTAGGGTTTACCGACTAGGTTCTTTGCTCGGTAACATAGTATAGTATTAACCTTACAATTTACAACATATGTATGATGTTTAAAACAATCTAAACATCATGATCTCATCATTGTCTGACTCGGTAATAGTTGCCCATTGAATACCTTATTCATCATATTCTTTCTGTGTCTTTTACCGACATCTTTATACTCTTCAAATCATACTTCTCAAGATATGGCAACATCATACTGAATTAGAAAATCAATTTCTTGACATCAATGACAAAATAATAATATCAAGACAGTAAACATCCTTAATCATCAACAACCTTCTCAATATCCTTATTGAAATGCCAACAATCTCCCATTGTCTATTATAATGTCAAATGCCAACAACATTGTTGCCGGTGAAGTGTCTACCGATGGTATACCAGATGAATGCCACAAGGTTACTAGTAGGTTGCCAGTAGATTGCCAGTAGGTTGCCATCAATGACAAGACCATCATTTCTCACTAGAGTGTAGAATGCCAAAAATCTCCTGATGAATACTAAGAGAGGGGGGTGAATTAGTATGCCAAAAATCTTTGCACTTAAACACTTTGCAAGACTGACAGTAAACCGGTAAAACAATTTAGCAGACAAACCGGTTAACAAACATGAAAACCAAATAGCTAATAATGCATTCACCCACAGAAGCACAAACACCATAACACGAGATTTTGATGTGGAAACCCAAATGGGAAAAACCACGGTGAGATGGAACTCACAAGTAACTATCTGCAAAATAGAAACCAAACCGGTTAAGGTCTTACAACATTCTTTACCATAATAGATCCTATTAGGAATCTCAATCTCTGTTAGGAGATAAGTCTAATTAAAGACTATGTTGCTAGAGGATTTTAGATCCACGGATGTGAACCACCTTGTTAGAGGATTTACAAGAGGCTTTTGGGCATACCCGATTAAGGGCTACAAACTTGTCGAAGATGTGAGTAATCAACAAGTGAGTGATCTAGCAAATAGCACAGATTGCTTGGTTAGATCCTTGATAGCTCAATCTTAATGCATTACAGCATTACTTCAGTCTTCTACAAATTCATACTCTCTCTAACTCTTCAGCTACCTTGAACCCTAGTAACAACATCAACCTCAACAACAATAACAACAACAACAACCTTAGAACCCTAGACATGATGTCCTTATAAAGGAATCTAATTTCATGTCGGTCTAATAGGATTACAATACAATTTCCTAGGTTCAATGCATCTGGACATATCTAGTAACACGACACAAAAAGCACCGCCAGAGAGTTGGCACCGTCAAATGATCGGTAGATGGTAACTCATCACAAAATGTCGGTTGGTAACTCATCACAGAGTATTACCAATTCATACAAAATACTGGTTGTCAGTTTGTCAAAAATGAAGACTGGTAACAATGTGTTATGCCGCTTTAATCCCTCATACCACTTGGTATCCACGAACCGCTTGGGGTCGACATGTCGCTTCAGACCGGTAAACACATTTTGCAAAACATCAATAGTCTAAAGACTATAATACAACATACCGGTTGGAAGAAATACCGGTTGTGCTCTAACTCACACATATAAAGAGGATCTTAATGCAAGTGTGTGTCCATCAATGACAATCACAACATAAACATAAAAAATGCCAACATCTCCCCCTTTGGCATTAATGGCAACACTCATGAGAAAAATCCAAAAACTGTTTCCAAAAAGTGAAGTCCAAAAATTTACCAAAAATATGTGCTCCCCCTGAGCAGATGATCTCCTCTGAATGGCCATTTTTCTCTGTCCACTGCTCCCCCATTGACATCAATGAAAAAGGTTGTCAAAAATTGTCAAATGAGTGCAAAATTTCACCTTAAGGTTTGTAACCGATTGGTTACAATCTGAAATATATCACCCAAAACTAAATTTAAACTCTGCATGAATCTGTTGCTATCATTCATGGTTGCCTTAGTTCGTTGGATCATGCCAGTGAGATGATGCATATGCTCCTCCAGTGATCTTTCTCCTTGAATTAATACCTTAAAGATCTCATTTCTCAGAGAGATAAGGTTATCCAATTTAGGACTAAGTTTATACTTCAGCTCTCTGGCATTTGCCTTGATCCTTGCTTTTTCCTTCTCAAATTTCTCCAACTTTTCCTCAAATCCTGCTATTTCTTGCTCAATAACTGATATAGGTTCGGATGAACCAATGATGTTATCAGCTATGTCATCAATTTCCTTTTGTACTCTTCTTATTTCTTTTTCAATGTCCTGGGTCAACAGATGTGGCTTGCATGTTTCTTTGTACAGTTCCTTATACTCCAAAATTATTGTATTCAGTGCTGGTAAAAGTGTCTTAATATGTTCAATGCACTTCTTTATTGTCTCAAAGAATTTTTCCTTTTCTTTTTCCATTTTCTCTTTGATTGTATCCTCATTTACTTTATCCACTGTTATTACATTTCCAACAATAAATTTAGACAATGTGTCTAATTGACCTAAAGAATCCTTTACATGATCTACATTGCATTTTGGTGCAATCATCTTAAGAATAGGTATTGTATCATCAATATGTACCGATTAAGTATCCAAGGGTGGTGGTAAGTTGTCAGTTATTTTGATGTTTGGTATTCCACCAACTTTACCTTTCCCTTTGTCCTTGTCCTTCTGATATACTTTGAATTTTTTCTTGGGTCGGTTTAATTCTTCCTGTTTTTCCTTTTCTACAAAAAAGATATCCCATTTATCAGTTGTTTCCTCTGCAATTTCATTTACTCTACCAACCATTAAGCTTACTTGTCGATGACCACTAGCAAAAACTGATATGTTAGCTTCACAAATTAATACATCAATCTCCTCTTTCGTGTTAACTAGATGTACAGCTAGAAGTTTTTCAACCTTAAGTTTCTTGTCCAACTCCATTACTGCAATCCTCTTTACATCTAACCTTCTATATAGATCATTTGGTAAATCATCTACCACTTCAATTAACACTTTCTTGTAGATGTCCAGATATAGAATAATATTGTTTTCAACACTTTCCTTTTCTGAATCAATGAATGTGTTATACAATTTTCTCACATTTGCCAAGTTACTGTCATCAGTGATTTCATTTAGTAAATTATCCAAAGGTGGTATAACTTGTTTTTGTTTCTTCTTGGGTGTTAACTTCTTTGTCGATTGTCTTACTGCTTGTTGCTTCTTTCTCAGAGTTCTTGTTTTCTTGGGTGGAGGAGAGGGTACCGGTGAAGGTTTTCTCTTCCTATCAACTCTCTTAAATTCAATAGGTATCTCACTGTCAGATGATGTACCAACCCATGAAATATGTGCCTTTGGTTGCAATCCTTCCAGTTCACTTTCCTTTATTCTAGTAAGGTTCATAATATTTTAATTTATTTCCTTTACCTGTTTTGATGCATCTCTTATATACTTTTCTCTTCTCTTCCTTTGTTTCATTATTTGTACACCACTCTCAATTATTTATGCATTGCCAAAAAATTATTTCGTTGGTTCTCTAGGTGCTTCTAACAGGGCTTTAGCATAAGTCTCAATAATATTCACATCAGCCTCATACCCCATTTCAGTTACCCATACAGTTCTAGGAAGAACTGCTTCCATCCATATTTCATCTTTTTTAATCACAAAACAGATTTCCTTATCATATTTATCTACTATACTTTGTGGTAGTCTCTCTCTTGTTTTCATTTTGGCTTGGAAAGCTTTGAAATATTCAGTTATGTTGTTTTCCCTAGCAGTACCCATGCCGGTGAAAGCTTCTTGCAATTGTTTGCCTACCGGTATGTCATATCCAAAATCTTTTTGTCCAATACCGAGAATTTGTTTTGAGAAATACAACATAAGGCATACCAAAAGATTACCAAAATGAAATGTCCCTTTCTTTTCACCTTTTATCTTTTTCATGTTATCTACTAGTTCATCCTTCAACCACTTACACACATCTATTTTTGCATTATTATTTACCATATCATAAGCACCTTTAATGCAAAGACTAGAAACAAAATTAAGTCAGTTTGCATGTGTAGTCTTATAACCTAAAATCATACTTATGAATCTCACATTGATATCCTTGATGTCATTTACTCTCAGAGATCTACTATAAGATGTTGCTCTAGTTAAGGTCATGACTGTCTTGTTAGGTACCTTCTTTGTCTTGTTTGGTCTATTGTCGGTAGAGGGTAAACCTGTCACTGCCTATTTGCTTGTCGGGTGAATTGCAGATCGAATCTAACCAAAGAAATTCTCCATGTGCCCTACTTAGGACAATTCTCACTACTTCCTCAAGAAATTCAGAGATGTTCAAGATTTCCACAAAACCTAAAGTCTCAATAATCTTGTGCTCGGGTTTGACATTACCATTTTCATCACAAATTACGGTTTTAAACATTTTTAACACTTCCACAGAACCTAATTCTTCAATATTGCAGTGAATATAAATCCTAGGGTCTTTAGCATAAGCTACACCTTTAGGAATTTTTGAAAATGCACCTATGGAATCATCTTGCTTATATATCTCGGGAATAATTTTGAAAACAGGCCTAGGGCGTTTTACAATTTCCACAACAGTAGGGTTTGCAATAAATTCGAGAGCAGAAGAGGAAGCCATTTGAAAAATACCTTAAGCTGCCTGATAATGTTTGAGTGCTTGAAATAAATCACTTCACTTCTTTGCCTTGAATGCCTTTGCTCGAATTTCACACTCTCTGCTAATTTGAATGCTCAGTGATTAAAAAATGAAGGAAAGTCGATGATTTATAATGAAATTTCTTCCAACGACCGTAATAAATGCTTGTCGGTTAAGTGAAAACTTAACACATCTACCCGTAAAGAAAAAATATATCTTCTCACCATCAACCGAGGGTAATCTGCATGATATTCAACTTGCTGTAATACCCCCAAAGGGTTACTTCTCAATTCAATGAAGAATCTCCTGCCTATGGAGTAATACTCTGTTCTATCGGTGAAGGAATAGTCTCATCAACATTTTGATATGTCTTTCTAATCCATTGTTTTGAAAATTATTGCTTTACCTCATCAACCTTTTCTTTGCCTTTCAAACTGGGTCCTTTATTGTTTTTCGGTGAAGTCTTACTTCTACAAAATTTTGCAATATGTCCAATCTTGTTACAAGCATAACAAGTCACATTATTCTTCTGAATAACCTTTCCATATCCTATGCCAGTTTGTGTTTTGCATTGATTAGATAAGTGCCCAAATCTTCCACAAACATAACATCTTACATTCATTCTGCAGTTTTCTGAATTATGACCAACTTTGTTGCATTTGGAACATTGACCAGTGGGTGCATTAGTGTTTTGATTATTTTTAGATCTGCATTGATTTGCTTTATGACCATACTTGTTACAATTAAAGCATTTCCCATTAAATTTGTAAGAATTAGGTTGTCTTACCAGTTTACTGTGATCATGATTGTTAGCAGTACCGAAACTTTCACCAACTTCAAATCCAAGTCCATTAGTATCTCCATTAGGTTTCTGACTTTTTAGTATATCATCAAGTTCTTCTGAACTTTTCTTTAATTTCTCTTTGTGTTGATTTGCAGTAGCCAACTCATTTTCTAGAATTCTCATTTGTCTCATAAGTTCAGTTTTATCATGTTGCATGTGAATCAGATTTGTCTTTAACATATCATTTTCATGACTAAGTCTTAGATTTTCATTTCCAACATCATTGAGTCTCCTATTCAAGTCATCTTCATTCTTCTTCCTGTCTTCAAAGTCTTTACAAAATCTCATAGTCATATCTTGCATTTCATTCCTCATAGTCATGTTTTCTTGTCTCATCTTGTTCATAAGCTCATTAAGAGTTTCTTTTTCATCATTGTCATTCTACATCTTCTCATGAAGTTCTTTTCTCTTATTTCTAGCAATAGTAAGATTCTCCTAAAGTCCTTGAATGAATTCTTGTGCAGTTCTTAGATTATCTTCAAGTTTGATATTCTTCAACTTCTCTGAATCATAGTCTACAAGAGCTCCTTCCAATTGCTTTCTTAAGTTCTCTATCTGTACTGGTATCAGAATCTTGCTCAAGTTGTTAGGCTTTTGAAAATAGAGGACCAGGCTCTGATACCAATTGTTAGGATTAATGATAATCCCAAAGATACTGAGAGGAGAGGGGGTGAATCAATATCTAACCAGTTTATAGAATATTTATCCTTATTAAGTATTTTGTATTCCAAAACAGTGTACCGGTAAATAAGAATTGATGCAGTAAACAGAAACAATAAAGATAGCATAGAAAACACACCATAACACAAGATATTTAATGAGGAAACCCAGTATGGAAAAAACCTTGGTGGGATTTGTGACCCACAATATTCACTCATTGGCTAATGAATAAATATTACTTACAATGAGGGGCCTGCACATGCAAGAAGGCCAACTGCCTAGAGCTCACTGCTCAATCTACAAAATAGAAGTCTCACTAACTTACAAAATGGATTATGAAAATCCAATACAATGTACTACTTCAAATCGGCATCAACTATGCCAGGTTCGGTACCGATTTAAGCTCATACTATAACCATAAACCTTATACAAAATTTGCTTTATGCATTTGCATATATCTTCCTTATTATTCGCTCATTCTTGTTTTTTCTCCTATATCAAAATGATTTACAAGATCTCATACATATATGAGTCTATTATAATATGCCATGTTGGCTTTACAAAAAGATATTTACAATTAAATACAATAAACAAAAGTTTATTCCTGTCAGCTGGGGTGCTGGTATGCATTGTTGTCGATGAAGTGTCTATCGGTGTCGGTGCCTGTCGGTGGTATACTAGATGAATGCCACAAGGTTACCAATAGGTTGCCAATAGGTTGTCATCAATGACAACACCATCATTTCTCACTAGAGTGTAGAATGCCAACACTCCTTGATAATATTCAACCTCATGGAACATTTAGGAATACACAACTGTACTCCTTTGAACAACAATCCATCTTGTTTCATAAATTCAAAAAACTCAATATGATACTGGTCACCAAAAGTTTCACACACCTTGTATATCACTCGAAAGTCTTCGTCAACATCATACATACTCTTCAAGGAATCAATACCAACACTCTCCATCTTGATTTGGTTTACAGTCAAGACCCTCCTGCTCAAAGCATCTGCAACTTTGTTCTTAACTCCCTTCTTATGTTTGAGGGTGAATGTGAAGGCTTGCAGGGTCTCTACCCACTTCATATGCTGGTAGTTTAGCTTCTCTTGGCTATTTATGAAACGGAGTGCCTGATTATCAATAAAGACTATAAACTCCTTAGGTAATAAATAGTGCATCCACTTCTTCAAAGACTGTACTAGAGCATACATCTCCAAGTCATAAGATGAGTATCTTTTCTTAGCATCATTTAGCTTTTCACTGAAAAAAGCAACAGGCCTTCCTTCCTGACTGAGCACTGCTCCAATAGCCATGTGACTTGCATTACATTCCACATGAAATATCTTGTTTTCACTGAAAAAAGCAATAGGCCTTCCTTCCTGATTGAGCACTGCTCCAATAACCATGTGACTTGCATTACATTCCACCTTAAATATCTTGTTGAAGTCTAGTAAGGAAAGGACTGGTTGTTCTGCAACCTTCTTCTTCAAAGTCTCAAATGAATCATCTACCTCTTTGGTCCAACTGAACCTGCACGTTTGTCCTTTGTTTATGGTGTCAAGCATGGGTGTACAAACATGACTAAATCCTATTATGAACTTCCTATAAAAAGTTGCTAACCCATGGAAACTTCAAGCATCATTCATAGTTCTAGGTGTAGGCCAACACAGTATAGCACTTACCTTCTCTTGGTCCATTTTCAACTCACCTTGTGAGATTACAAAACCCAAGTAGATGATCTCATCCTGCATGACCAAACACTTATCCAAATTGATCATTGGTTTCTCTTCATGTAACCTCTTGAGAACCATATCCATGTGTTTGAGGTGCTCTTCCTTTGTGTGACTAAAGATCAAGATATCATCTAGATATACTATGACAAATTTTCCTATGAATTCCACCAAAACTTCATTCATTAACCTCATAAAGGTACCAGGGGCATTGGACAACCCAAATGGCATGACTTTCCATTCATACAACCCTTCATTATTTTTAAAAGTTGTCTTCCATTCATCCCCTGGCCTTATTCTAACCTGATGGTATCCACTTTTTAGATCCATTTTTGTAAAATACTTAGCACTCCCTAAGCAATCAAGTAAATCCTCTATTCTAGGGATTGGGAACCTATACCTTATGGTTATCTTGTTGATGGATCTTGAGTCTATACAAAGCCTCCAAGTGCCATCTTTCTTGGGTGCAAGGACTATCGGTACTACGCATGGGTTTAGAATTTTGCCAATCAGTCCTGATTCAATCAACTCTTCAATCTGCCTTGCCATTTCTGCATTCTAGTCTAGGGTGAGCTTGTAGGCTGCTTTGTTTGGCAATGTAGATCCAGGGATCAGATCTATACAATGATTGATGTCCCTTACTAGTGGTAGGGACCTTGGCATTCCATCTGAGATGATGCCTTGATGCTTATCAAGAAACTGTCTGGTTGTTGGGTCTATGTGATTTGGTCCTCCTTCTTTCTCTTCTACAAACTGCTCTTTCCTTGTCACTTTGGGGCTAGGCATGAGGGCATAGAAAACTGCACCTTTCTCTGTAATCTCCCTCATGAACTGTTTACCTTCTATCATCAACACTCTTGTATCCTTCCCTTTTGATTCCATCTCTTCCTCTATCGAAGGCAAGAGTTCTATCACCTTATCATTCTTGGTGATTGAGTAGGTGTTCCTTAACCCATCATGATGATCTTTCAAGTCATACTGCCATGGTCTCCCAAACAACAGATGGCATGCATCCATCTTGGCTATGTAAAATAGCAATCTATCCTTGTAAGATCCAATCTGAAACTCCACCCAAGCCTTCTCTTTTACCACTACTTGTTGACCTTGGGTGAGCCATGAAACTTTATAGGGGTAAGGATGAGGCAACTTCCTAAGTTTAAGCTTTTCTACCATTTAAAGTGATGCAAAATTTTTAGTGGATCCGAAGTCTATCAGAACCTTGCATACCTTTCCTCCTGCCTTGCAAGTGGTTTTGAAAAGATATTTCCTTTGTGTAGGCTCCTTATTAGGTACCTTCATGGTGGTTACTACTATCCTCATCATCAAAGCCTCTCCTCTTTCAGGATAGCCATAGCTATCAGAAGCATTAACACTTTGATAAGTGTTTGCACTTGCCACACTTTGACAATCAGATTCCTGCACCAAATTGCTTCTCCTTTCTCCCATGGAGCTAGAAGCCTTCTCCAGACATCTATTGGCCATGTGCCCTTCTTTGTTGTAGTTGTAACATCTAGGAGGTCCTCTGCCTTGGGATCTTCCTCTAGAGGGTGGTCTCCTACCCCTAAAGCTTCCTCTTGAATTGTAACCCCCTCCTTGGTTGTAACTACTCTCTCCTCTATTGCCTTCTTGGTTAGAGTCTCCCTGGTATCCAAAACCATTTCCTCTACCTCTGGAAGGGCCTCTTCCTCCTCTTTGTTGTCTCCCTTTACCTCTGCCATTTTGATCTTTCCTTCTCTTCAACTTCTCCTCCACCTTGAGTGCCAATTGGAAGCACTTTTGGACTATCTCCAGGGTGTGGAGATTCAAGTCTTCTTGGATTGTAAATCTTAACCCATTGATATATCTTGCCACCTTCTCATCTTCACTCTCTTTCACCTTAGTCCTCACACACAACTTCATGAACTCCTCGGTATAGGAACTCACGTCCATCTCCTTTTGTTTCAAATTTTGTCTCCTCCTATGCAATTGGATATTATAGTCCATTAGGACATAGGCTTCTTTCACCAAAGCCATCATCTTCTTCCATGTAGCTACTCTTCTCTTTACCTCTTTCACCCTCTCATCCTGGATGAAAGTCCACCAAGATAGTGCAGCCCCTTTAATTTTGGATTGGGCCATCTTCACCCTCTGGTGGTCTGGTATGTCTTCACTTTCAAAAAAAATGTCCAAGGAGTCTATCCACTCCATCACTGTATTAGGCTCCATCTTGCTTGCAAATACTGGCATATCCATCTTCACATCCATTGTTCTTCTCTCCATGGACTTGAGGACACTCATTAGGGGTCTTTGGTCTGCAGGTACCTCTATCTCTTCCTACATATGGATCTCCTCTTCATCCCCTTCTTCTCCAGAGTCTCTCTCTCCCCTCTCCACTCTGTCCTTCAACCGGTCCATCTCATTTCTCAAGGCCTGATGACCTGACTTCTCTTCTCTCTGCCATCTACTTCTTCACCAGGACATTCAATTTTGTATTGGTCATTGTTGAAGGTTCCTCATGGGATCCTTCTTCTTCTAACATCTTGTCTTCTCCTTCTCTTCCAAAGGAAACTCCTTTGCTCTGATACCACTTGATGCAGAGGTCTACCCAAACTCCTAATGACAAGCCCAAACAAGGTTAGGCTAGTGAGCCCTTAACTACTCGCAAGGGTCCTGCAAGGAAGGGTTCTACACCTTGAATGAAACTACACACACATTCACTAGACTTAGGCCTACTCAAGATGAGTAAAAGGCTTCAATTCCTCAAACATGCTTTATCGGTGACCCCTATTCCTTGGGATTTTTAATATTGGCCAACACATGTCATCTAAGGACTCTTTCAAACACTGGTTTTGGTTTAGGGCACCAATTCCTTATACCTCCTTTGTAAACCTACCCCCTCGCCTTGTAGCCCTATTTGGCGATAGAATGGATCTTATCTTCAAAATGTTCCACACACCCATACAAAAAAATCATCATTCCAGGCACCCTTTTGCAAGTTGTACTGATCCTCAAAATGGTTTGGACAGATCTACAAACACAAGGTATGTTCCCTTCAGAGGCTAAGAGACCTAATAGGGGCAATTAGCCCTATTTTCCAAAGCAACTACCTTTACCGGTACACCAGATGAAAAAAAAAAGTTATAGGCATGTGGGGTATAGTGATAAACCTATAATTCCAGGGTTGCATGCCTAGAATTCACCGCTATGACAACTTATGATGACTGTCCTAAATTGTGTCCTGGGTAGTCACATAGAGATGTCTACCTAATCTTGTTCCTTTCTCCACACAAAAAAGTTTCCCCTATAGAAAAACATGAAAACACTAAATTAAAGTGGCTTATCCTGCATCTCTCCAAAGGAAGAGTCTTCTAATGGATTGGAGTACAAAATAAGGCCATTTTTGTTCAAAACCCTCTCCAAACCCTCAATTTTCGGGTTACAGTCAAAAAAATGGAGGGTTCTCTCTCCTCTAGAACATTTAAGAGCTTAGACCTCCACCAAAATAAATATATTTCATCTCTCTATCTACTCCATGGATGGTAGGGTTCCAATCAATCTGTACAGGCACGTACAACTCCTGCAAACTCAGGATTTATGGGAAAACTATAGTATTTTGTGTATTATTGCTTCTCAAAACTCCAACTCCAACATCAACAACATTGGGAATCAAGACCACAAGGCTTATACAAATCTCCAATGGTTTCCCACCAAAGTTGGAGTAGGTTGGAGCCATTGAAAGGCTTCTCCCAATCGATTTACAAAAAGTTACACTTTTGCACTCAAAAGTTGCATTTTTGCAATTTTGCACAAAAAATTGTCATACTCTCTAAGGTTGGGATCCACATACATGGACCAACCAAACACATTTAAAACATGTGTAAAACCTATCAAACACAAATCTAGACCATCTATTACCCCTTTTTACCACATTGTCCCAATTGGATTCTCAAATTGCCTAATTGGTGACATGGGCTTACAGGGTGGGGTTTATTGCTTACATGAAACAAAAGACACACTAGGACACCCTAATGATCCTAGTATTCATCCTTAGGGTCATGAATAACTTGTTGATGAGGTTCTCCTGCACCACCTTACAGAGATATCATTCACTGGGGGAGAGTTATTGATTGTTGGTTGTCTTCCACAGGGGGAGACCTGTTTGGCATTTCTTGATACTTAGATATTTTTCACATCTAGTGTTGCCATCAATGTCAAAGGGGGAGATTTTTGGGACTATGGATATGTGTGACATTGATGTTTTGTCATCGATGTCAACACTAGCTATTACCGATAGATAGAGTTACACTGATTGATATGGATGGTTACTGGCAGACAGGTTACCGGTATAAGATCTAGTGTTACCAGCAAAAGAGATTACTTCCAGCATGTTTGAATCAATAAAGTATATTGGATTTCATGTGTTATATGATTCATAAGCATGTTTTGGTCAGTTGGTATTGGCTTGATAATTGGATGTTATCATACACATTGGTAAACTCTTACCGACACTGGTTTAAGGCTTTATCGGTAGAGCTTTCATTGAGGAATCATGACAGGATGCACAATTGGTGTTGGTGCAGCTTCTTCGAGGATTTAAAGATTTTGAAGATGCTCATTGATCATGCTTCAATTTCTTGAAGACATTGCTTTGGTGTGGTGGACCCAGAATAGGTCTGGTACCTATCTAGGTTATGAATCAGTATCATGCTAGCGTGTACTCTACACATTACCTAGATGATTTGAGATGTTTTATGGATTTGGTATTAGTGTTTTGATCTTAAGCCGACATAGCATATCATTGTAAAAAGGAATTATGTAATTGTAATATCTTTAGGTGGCCAACCTAATTGGTTTACGCCTTAGAGTTTGTATAAATAAGAGGAAGAAACTCTTTGTAAAGTATCATGGTTATTGGAAAGTTCATGGTCAAGGAATGTAATGTGCAAATATTATAATATCATTCAGGCATAGGAGTTGATCGATCATTGGTGATTGGATTGGTTTCAGAAGAGGATTTAGTCCTCCAAAATTGAGCTTAATCGAGAATATAATCAGGCATAGTAGATGTTATTTCCAACAATTCACTCTATTGGATTGTTGTCCATTTATCTTGAGAAGGTTGTAGCCTCTCTGTAGTTAGTGAGACTCTTTTGTAATGAGCAGTACACTCTAGGCAGTGTGCCCTCCTGCAAGTGCAAGCCCCTCATTATAACACATACTTTATGCAGAAGTATCATCTGACTGTGGGTAGGCTTCCCACCGTGGTTTTTCCCTTTTCGGGTTTTCCACATACAAATAATGGTGTTATGTGGTATGGTTGCTTTGCATTGATTATCTGGTTAATTGTTAAGTTGTATTGTTTACCAGTATCTATTTCTACCGGCATCTGTTTGTGGTTTACCGATACTCTGATTTGTCTAAGGTTATATTGTGGATTAAAAGTTATAATCTGTTAACAACTGATTCACCCCATCCCCTCTCAGTTGTTACTGGTTATCCTAACAAGTAGAATAACCAAGAAATATTCCTTCATCACATTTAGAATCAAACTTCCATAAATCTTCATCCCTTTTGATATAACATTTACTTCCAAAAATTTTAAAATATTTAACAGTAGGAGCATGACCAAACCATAATTCATAAGGAGTCTTACCGGTACCACCTTTGATATGCACCTAGTTAAGAGTGTAAATAATAGTACTCACAACTTCTCTTCAATAGGCATGCAAAACATTTCCTTGCAACATCATTGTCCTAGCAACTTCTTGAATGCTTTTGTTCTTCCTTTCCACAACTCCATTTTCTAAGGAGTTCTCGAAGCAGATAATTGTCTTCTTATCCCATGCTCTTCACAAAAGGCGTTAAAATCATCATAAATGAATTCTCCACCTCTGTCAGGTCTTAGACACTTCGGCTTCAAGCCTGTCTCAGTCTCAACCATAGTTTTGAAAATCTTGAACTTCTCTAAAGATTTAGATTTCTCCCTTAAGAAAGTAACCCACATCATCCTTGGATAATCATCAATCAACGACATGAAATATTTGTCTCCCTACAAGCTTCTAACTCTAGAAGGTCCACACAAATCAATATGCATAAGATCCAAGTATCCATTTGAAAAATGTTTCTTACTCTTGAAAGATATTCTGGTTTTTTTCCCTAACTGACATTCTTTACACATAGGGTTAGCAGGTTTCATCAACTTAGGAAGATCTCTCACAACTCGAGTAGAACTTATCTTGACAATGTTATCAAAATTCACATGACACATCCTTATTTGCCACAACCAACTTTCATCAACTTGAGCAATCAAACATATTTTACTGGAGCTATTCGAGTGAAACATATTACCTTTAGTCTTTGTATCTGATGCAATCTCTATTTTGGAGCTACCCAAAATTCTACACTTTCCATTCTTGAACTGAAGATCATATCCCTTGTCAACCATTTGTCCAACGCTCAAAATATTATGCTTCAGGCCTTCTATATACAAGACATTATCAGTATTGTGCTTACCATCAAGATAAATGGAACCTCTACCACACATTATACCAACTTTGTCATCTCCAAATTTTACAACTCCACCTTCATACTTTTCCAAGTTCACAAACTTACTCTTATCACCTATCATATGATGAGAGCATCCACTGTCTATCACCCATTCATCTTTTTCTTCAATTTGTGTGACCAAAGCTTTTTCCACATTCATGCAACTAGTAGAATCAGTAGGCATTGGATCATCTTCCTTGATAGAAACAAACACCCATTCATTATCTCTCTTATTTCCTTTATCTGATTCATCATCTGAAACATCTTCACCAGCAACATAATAACATATTTTTTGAAATTTAGGATTGAATTTTTTTTAGGAACTCTTTTTGGACACCTTGAGGCAAAACGAGTTATCTTATTGCAAGAAAAACATTTAAGAGGCAACTTTCATTCATACTTATCGACTCCTTTAGGTAATCTCTTGGTAATCACTGCTTCAAGCTCCTCAAGCTTTAGGTTTTCTTATTCAATTTATTTCCTCTTCTTTTCATATCTAGACATCCACCTTGAAAAAATTTCTCCCAGATGATATCTCTGCTTATACTTTCTGGAAACAGTGGCTTTGAATGCAGATTCTACCTTAGGAAGGGAATCGCCAAATTCACTCAATTCAAAGGCTAATAGTTTACCAATCAACATGTCCTTGGTTACATCAGTCATGGTCCAGATCTCCTCAATAGCAGAAACTTTATGTTTGTAGGATGCAGGTAAGGATCTGAGCAATTTAGCAACAATCTCTTATTCTTCCAACTTTTCACTGACACATCTGATATTGCACACAAGTGAAGTGATGTTATCATCTTTTCTCACCCTCAACATCTCATAATTTCCTTTCAGGCTCTACAACTTAGCAATCTTCACATAACTATCTCCTTCATACAAGGTTTCTGTTGGCATTATAACAGACAAGGGGAGATTGTTGGCATTTCAATAAGGATATTGAGAAGGTTGTTGATGATTATGGATATAACTGATTAAGGATGTTTACTGTCTTAATATTATTATTTTGTCATTGATGTCAAGAAATTGATTTTCTAATTCAGTATGATGTTGCCATATCTTAAGAAGTATGATTTGATGAGTATAAAGATGTTGGTAAAAGACACAAAAAGATTGTGATGAATAAGGGGAGAAATAAGTTATTCAATAGGCAACTAGGGGAAAGGACCCAGTAGTTTTGCACCCTAACTTTGTGCTTCTCAAAATCCTACTTGGAAATTTCAAATCACTCCGATTTTTTTATAGCAGCTTACTTGGCAAGTCCCCTGCTTATAACTAAGGTTTCAGGGCCACATCATCAAATATGATGCCATGTCAGCATGCTTTTTGCCAAGGTGTCCAAAATAGCCCCCCAAAAAAGTGAGACCAATAGGCATGCAAAAGAGACCCCAATAGTTGTGCAGCTGATATGGCATCACTTGATTGGTTACTTTTTTCAATATTAGTACATTTCTTAACAACTATTGGTACATTTCCTAACAAAAATTGATATTTTTTGTTTCAAACAATAGGTTTTATTTGTTCAATTTTTGGAACAAAAGGTATCAACAACCCTCACAACAATTGGTACATGCTCAACTACTGGGTTCTTTCCCCTATTACCGAGTTAGAAAATTATGAGATCATGATGTTTAGATTGTTTTGATATCCTACATATGTTGTTGATTGAAAGGTTAATACTATACTATGTTATCAAGCAAAGAACCTAGTCGGTAAACCCTAAGGAACCTAGTCGATAAACCCTAAGGTTATCGCTATCGGTTAATGAAGGCAGAATGTCTATCGAGTGAAGTTTAGTATTTATCGAGTTGCAACCAAGCTGCATAGAATGCATTAAATGATTAAAAGCATTATTTAGTGAAGGAAGTTGATGAGCTAGAATAGATTAAATGATTGGTATGTCGTGCATGAAGTTTGTTAAAGAATCTATGGCAATAGAAGATCAACAGAAAGATCTACAGCTCAGATTGAACCACAATACCTTAGCACAAGTTTCAAGAAATGTATGCAAGTTCCAAGGTGAGGTAAAACATTTTCAGATTGAAGGATACATTGAACCTGGTCAAGTTTGAAGATCTGATGGCTAAGATTGATCATGGGAAATGTGATCAAGGAGATTCAGTGGTTAGCAATTGTTTATAAATAAGGAACTGTTGATAAACAATGCATGTGGGCAAGTGTAAGCACAAGGATGCTACATAGTGATTACCGAGCATGGAAGCTTGAAGACCTGTTTGACTAAATAGAGTATAGAGCATTGGGACAAGATAAGTCCTATGACTAGATTGTATTGAGCAAATAAGAATCTGCTTCAACATTTTAGATGTGAAGTTGTAGATAGATTATTATTATTGTTATTTTGTAAAGTGACAGAAAATATCTTAACCGAGTGGACTTAACAGTCTTATTTGTAAAACACTCTAGCAAGGTGACATTTTGATTGAGTGTTTGAAACCCTTTAACAAGGTCACCTCTAACAAGGTGAAGATCCTAACAGATCTGAGGGAAATCCCTTAACCGGGTCACATCTAGCAATGTGTTTGTAATCTTTTACAGGATTTGCTTTTAACCAAGCATACTCTAGACGAGTATATTTCTTAGTGGGTCCGAAATCCCACAATGGTTTTTCCCTATTTGGGTTTCCATGTTAAATCTGGTGTTATGAGTGTTATGATGTTTATATGCTTATGAGTTTGCATGTTTAGCAGTTTTGGTTATATTGCTGAAGTATATGTTACCGAGGTTGAATCTGTTGTTTTTATGGAAGATTAAGTTTGTATGATTCACCCCCGCCCCCTCTCATCTTGTTAGCTTGGCATATATACTTAACAATCAGTATAAGAACTATCAATTGGTATTAGAGCTTTGGACTCCGGAAGAAAACCTTTAAAGGTAATTGAGGAAAAGATCCAAAGATGTATAAGAGGGATGCACCGAAGCTGAACAAGTCTAGTTTCTCTACATGGCAAAAAAGGATGAAGTTGCACCTATCAAGAGTTGGAGAATATGTTGTATATTATCTGGAGAATGATTTCATTACACCTAGCACCTATCCATTGACAATGGAAGAGAAAAAGGCAAAGCAAGAACATATTCAAGTAATGATTGAAATAACATCTGCATTGACTGACTCAGAGTTTAATGATCTAGAAGGCTGCAATGATGCCAAGGCAATGTGGGACAAGCTCATATTTGTGTATGGCAGTGATGAACATGTTCAAAGAGAAAAAGTGGATAGTCTAAGAGGACAACTTGAATCTATGAGGATGAATGAAGGTGAGAACATAACCCAGTATAGTACAAGACTAAAGGAGATTGTTAATCAAATCAAAGGAGCAGGAGGAACCATTGAAGAAAAGGATGTCACAAGTAAGTTATTGAGAACCCTTCTACCTGCTTATGCAATTCGAGTCTCTGCAATCAATGAATTGAGGTCTGTACCCAATATGCTAGTTTCTTTGGATGCTACTATTGGTAAGCTACATGCATTTGAGTTAAGTAACTTTGATAACAGTGGGTCTTCGGTAAATAAAATTGAGTCTACATTTATTTATTTTCATCTTGATGAATCTAATGATTACAATGATAGAAAGTATAAGTACTTTGAAGGGAATCATAGTGGAGCAAGTGAAAGATTTCGCAAAAACATGGAGGAGGTACACAAACTGTATGAGGAAATCAAAAAGTAAGAAGAGTTTGAAGCACTATTAGCCAGAAGGCTACCGAGAGGAAAAGGTAAGTACAAAGGAAAGTTGCCTTTGAAATGTTTTGACTGTGATAGAATAGGACATATGGCTTCTAATTGCCCTGACAAAGAATCCAGTGAAAAGAGAGATTACCAAGATGACAGACAAAAAAATAATCATTACAGAGGACACCGAGACTTCAGAAGAAGAGATAGAAAGTCATGCCTAATAGCTGATGAGGATTCCAATGATGATAGATCAGATGAAACTAATATAAAGGAAGTAGTTTATGTGTCTATCAAAGATGGATCAGCTGAAGAAAGGTATGAAGAAAAATCCCTAATATCTCACTTAAAAACTAATGATTCGTGGATCATAGATAGTGGATGCTCACATCACATGACAGGTGATAAACACAAGTTTGTTATGTTAAGAGATTATGATGGAGGTTATGTAAGATTTGGTAATGATGCACCATGTCCGGTAAAAGGTAAAGGATCCATAACACTTCTTGACAATGCTAAATGTGATGATGTTTGTTGGGTTGAAGGTTTGAAATATAATTTGTTCAATGTAGCACAACTAAACAACACAGGTTACCAAATAGAATTTCAGAAAGGAATTGTCAAAGTTCATGACAAGCATGGAAAGTTAGCTACTACTGGGACTCAAACAAAAGGTAACACATTTCACCTTGACTCAACTCAGAATAATTGTCTTTATGCAAAGATAGATGATACCTGGTTATGGCATAAAAGGTTTTGTCATGTAAATTTTGATAATCTAATCAAAATAAGTAAGAAGCACCGAGTAAGAGGTCTACCGAGTCTTGAGAAACCTGAGAATGCTATGTGCCGAGGATGCCAGATGGGTAAGATGACAAGATCAAGCTTTATAAGTAAGTCCTACACTTCTAAGGGAATTTTAGATCTTGTGCACACTGATCTTTGTGGTCCTATGAAAGTTCAAAGTTATTATGGTGATAAATATTTCATATTATTTGTGGATGATTATTCAAGGATGATGTCAGTTATGTTTTTAAAAGAAAAATCAGAAGCTTTTTAAGTGTTTAAATGGTACAAGGCAAGAGTTGAAAATGAAATAGGAAGACAACTGAAATGTCTTAGATCATATAGAGGAGGAGAGTTTAGTTATGATGAGTTCAACTTATTCTGCAATGATCATGGTATAAAAAGACAAGTCTCTGCACCGAGAACCCCACAGCAAAATGGGATAGCTGAGAGAAGAAACATATCTATTGTGGATTGTGCTAGAACCCTGATGATTGAAAAGAAAGTGCCACAAACATTTTGGAGAGAAGCAATAAGCACAACAATTTACACCCTGAACCAAGTACAACTGAAGAAAGGAACTTTGAAGACACCATATGAAATTTGGTATGACAAGAAACCTAATGTAAGTTACTTCAAAATCTTTGGAAGTAGATGCTATGTACACAAAGATGATATAAATGGAATGTTTGATCAGAAAAGTGAAGAAGGAACATTTCTTGGTTATTCATCTAGAAGTAAAGCATTTAAATGTCTGATCAAATCATCTAACAATATAGTAGAAAGTGCAAATGTGAAAATTGATAAATTTGTAGAAAGAAATGATGAAGGAAACCCCAAAGAACCAAAAGATTATGAAGGATTTGTATATGTTCAACTGAGAAGTCCTACCGAGAAAACTGCTGAAGGAAATGAAGAGAATGTCCTGTTACCAAGTGATGAAGAAGATCATACAGAACCTACCGAGCTTGTATTAGCCAATTATGTAAGAAGGAATCATGCATCAAGTCAAATTATAGGAGATAAAGATGATCCAATGATGACAAGGAACAAACTGAGACAGAACACATGTCTAATATCTGAATTTGAACCGAGAATAGTGGAAGAGGCATTTAACAATGAAGATTGGATAAATGCTATGACAGAAGAGATTGATCAAATCAAGAAGAATGACACATGGACACTGGTCCCAAGACCAAAGGACAAAAATGTAATTGGAACAAAGTGGATTTTCAGAAACAAGCTGAATGAAAAAGGTGAGGTCATTCGAAATAAAGCAAGACTAGTTTGCAAAGGATATGCTCAAGAAGAGGGAATTGGTTATGGTGAGACTTTTGCACCTGTGGCAAGACTTGAAGGAGTAAGAACATTGTTGGCATACACTGCTTACAAAAATTTCAAGGTATATCAAATGGATGTCAAATCTGCATTTCTGAATGGTATATTAGAAGAAGAAGTTTATATTGAACAACCTGAAGGATTTGTTGAAGACAAGAATAAAGATCAGGTATGTAAATTGAACAAAGCTTTATATGGTCTGAAACAAGCACCTAGAGCATGGTATGAAAGATTGCACTCTTATTTGATCAAGATTGGTTTTATAAGAACAAGTGAAAACAACAATATGTACATGAAGAACGATGAAAATGGAATACTGATCTCAGCCATATTTGTTGATGATATTATCTTTTGTGGAAATGACACTTTATGCAAAAACTTTGGTAATGAAATGTGCAAAGAATTTGAGATGTCATTAATTGGTGAGATAAAGTATTTTATAGGTTTACAGATATTGCAAATGAAAGATGAGATTTTCATTACTCAATCCAAGTACACAAAGGAAATCTTGAAGAAATTTGGAATGGAGGATTCAAAACTAGTAAGTACTCCTATGACTACCAACTGTAAATTATCAAAAAATGATGAATCTGCATTTGTTGATGAGACACTTTACCGATCCATGATTGGAAAGCTATAATATGTTCTTCACAACAGATCAGACATAGCACATGCAGTAGGTATAGTTGCAAGATTTTCTGCAG
This sequence comes from Cryptomeria japonica, assembly GCF_030272615.1. Lineage (NCBI taxonomy): Eukaryota > Viridiplantae > Streptophyta > Pinopsida > Cupressales > Cupressaceae > Cryptomeria > Cryptomeria japonica. The sequence continues at coordinate 213,484,144 of NC_081414.1, read as the reverse complement.
ATCCCAAGGAAACACACATGACAGCAATCAAGAGAATTTTCAGATACTTGAAAGGTACTGAAGATTATGGCTTAGTATATCAGAAAGGAAATGACTTTGATTTAAAAGTTTATACCGATGCTGATTGGCCAGGCAACATTGATGACAGAAAAAACACAAGTGGAGGAGCTTTCTTTTTAGGAGAAAGACTAGTGAGTTGGCTTAGCAAGAAACAAGGATGTGTTTTACAGTCAACAACAGAAGCTGAATACATTGCTGCAACATTGAATTGTACTAATATAGCATGGATCAAACAACTGTTGGAAGGTATAAATGAGAAAGTTACCGAGCCAGTAACTACATTTTGTGACAATACTAATGCCATTAACATTTCAAAGAATCATGTTATGCACTCCAAGACAAAGCACATCTCTATCAAATATCATTATCTTATAGAAGAAGTTCAAGAGAAGAAAGTGGTGTTGGAGTATGTTAGCACAAAGGAACAAATAGCAGATATCTTCACAAAGCCATTGCCAAGGGACACTTTTGAGTGTCTCAGAAGCAAGTTAGGGGTCCTACCCCTATCTTCTACTCACTGATAGAGTTCAGTGAAAGCATCAATTCGATAAATCTACAGAATATTATGTGTGGATTGATGCTTATTTACACACTTTAGGATGTCTTCTAAAGGTGTGCAGGAAACAAATACAGGGAATAGGAATTGAAGACATAATGCTCTGACCGAGACTGAGTTGACACATAACTGCAAGGAATTCACTTCTCAGCAAAAGAAATCATGTTTTAGTTCTTTACTTTTTGGCATTTTTGTCAAAGGGGGAGAAGACTAATGTATGGGGGAGAAGTCTGATGATAGGGGGAGAGCATTTCGAAATCTCACAGCAATCTGAATCCGAATCAATTAGGTCAAATCAATTGGTTTTGCCATCAATGCCAAAGGGGGAGATTGTTGGCATTGTAACAAACAAGGGGAGATTGTTGGCATTTCAATAAGGATATTGAGAAGGTTGTTGATGATTATGGATATAACTGATTAAGGATGTTTACTGTCTTAATATTATTATTTTGTCATTGATGTCAAGAAATTGATTTTCTAATTCAGTATGATGTTGCCATATCTTAAGAAGTATGATTTGATGAGTATAAAGATGTTGGTAAAAGACACAGAAAGATTGTGATGAATAAGGGGAGAAATAAGTTATTCAATGGGCAACTATTACCGAGTTAGAAAATGATGAGATCATGATGTTTAGATTGTTTTGATATCCTACATATATTGTTGATTGAAAGGTTAATACTATACTATGTTATCGAGCAAAGAACCTAGTCGGTAAACCCTAAGGAACCTAGTGGGTAAACCCTAAGGTTATCACTATCGGTTAATGAAGGCAGAATGTCTATCGAGTGAAGTTTAGTATTTACCGAGTTGCAACTGAGCTGTAACAGAATGCATTAAATGATTAAAAGCGTTATTTAATGAAGGAATCTGATGAGCTGGAATAGATTAAATGATTGGTATGTCGTGCATGAAGTTTGTTAAAGAATCTATGACAATAGAAGATCGACAGAAAGATCTACAACTCAGATTGAACCGCAATACCTTAGCACAAGTTCCAAGAAATGTATGCAAGTTCCAAGGCGAGGTAAAATGTTTTCAGATCGAAGGATACATTGAACTTGGTCAAGTTTGAAGATCTGATGGCTAAGATTGATCATAGGAAATGTGATCAAGGAGATTCAACGGTTAGCAATTGTTTATAAATAAGGAACTGTTGATAAACAATGCATGTGGGCAAGTGTAAGCACATGGATGCTACATAGTGATTACCGAGCATAGAAGCTTGACGACCTATTTGATTAAACAGAGTATAGAGCCCAGCAGAGGGACAAGATAAGTCCTATGACTAGATTGTATTGAGCAAATAAGAATCTACTTCAACATTTTAGATGTGAAGTTGCAGATAGATTTTTATTATTGTTATTTTGTAAAGTGACAGAAAATCTCTTAACCGAGTGGACTTAACAATCTTATTTGTAAAACCCTCTAGCAAGTTGACATTCTGATTGAGTGTTTGAAACCCTTTAACAAGGTCACCTCTAACAAGGTGAAGATCCTAACATATCTGAGGGAAATCCCTTAACCGGGTCACATCTAGCAATGTGTTTGTAATCTTTAACAGGAGTTGCTTTTAACCGAGCATACTCTAGAAGAGTATATTTCTTAGTGGGTCCGAAATCCCATAGTGGTTTTTCCCTATTTGGGTTTCCACGTCAAATCTGGTGTTATGAGTGTTATGATGTTGATATGCTTATGAGTTTGCATGTTTAGTGGTTTTGGTTATATTGTTGAAGTATATGTTACTGAGGTTGAATCTATTGTTTTTATGGAAGATTAAGTTTGTATGACTCACCCCCCCCTCTCATCTTGTTAGCTTGGCATCTGTACTTAACAATTAGTATCAGAACTATCAGTTTCCAACTTCTTCCAGATCTCATGAGCAGTTCACAATTCCATAACATTTGTCATCTTAGAATCTGTCAACGCACTTAACAATGCTTCCTTGGCCCTAATATTGCATTCAACTTCCTTTATCTCATCCAGAGTTGTAGGTCCATTAGCGAGAACAATATACTTATTCTTTTTAATAGTCCAATAAGCTTTGCCAATGCATCTCAAATGACACTACATGCGGCTCTTCCAAAGAAAGTAGTTAGTATCATCAAATCTCGAGTTGTCCTTCTTATAAGATGCCATCCTAGATCACCTCAAGTAGTTAAGATTCTTTAGAGGAACCTACTTTGATACCAATTGATGAAATAGCTCTGATTCCAGGGAGACAACTAAGAGGGGGGGTGAATCAGTTATCTCAAAAACTTACACAAATTAAACTTAATCTCAGAATTGATAATTATCCATGAAATCGTCGATCAATAACACATCATCAACACACATAACACCAATATTTTTGATGTGGAAAACCCATTCAAGGGAAAAACCACGGTGGGAACCTACCCACAATATGATGATACTCTATTAGAAGTATTGGAAATATTACAATGGAGAATGCACATGCATTCAGGCACACTGCCTAGAGCTCACTGCTCAAAAACAAGAAAGGGATACAACCCAGGGAAGACTCATTCTCTTACAAATAGATTTAGATCACATCCAGAAGATCATGAATTGATGGAATAGCATCTCCTAATGTCTGGTTATAGTTCCGGTCAAGCACATAACAACTTCCTCTCACGCTTCTTCTCTACCTCTGAAAGATGTATACATTCAACACACATATATTTCCGATTCTCATCCATACACACACATAATTACAAAGATATTACATTTATTTATACATGACATCAACCTTGTGAAGATCATTAAGGTTGGCTCAACACTCACCACCTAATTACAAAAATCTAATCACACACACTACAATATCACATGTAGACCAAGCAATGGCAGCTAAGACATAGCATAGACCCATATCACACGCCTTGAATGCGAAACACCTCCAGGAATTATGCATCGAACATCCACAACATGCTACAATTATATGGTCAACTACAAATATGAAGAACACTAATACATCAGAGAAAATCATCAATAACATGCACAACGATCAATGCAAAGCACCAACACAAAAGACACATGATATAGAAACATCCACAAGCATCATGGATTACCACCGCAACATCTGCATCAACTCAACTGATTAGAATCACATCATCATTATACTGAACTTCAAGAACACTAACTGTAATGACTGTCAACCTAGAAAAATAACTTGCAGAGCTCCAAACCACAAACCACTTGAATTGAGGACACACATCAATGTCTCAAACACTTCTCCAAATCCACAAATCAAGATATTACAACGCGAAGTAATTTGGATCAAAATATTGACATTCTGCCATCACTGAACAATAGGAAAAACCAGCCACAACACAAATATCCATAAATCACTCAAATCTTCATGCGGACCTCTAAAAATTGCATTGAATCATCTATGAACAATCCTCTACAAACCCTTTAATCCGCAAACTCTGATCATCAACATGTTAACTACACTGATCAAACCAACTCACCGAACTCACCGCATCACTGTCACCATCAGAGAAATATGTTGATGTCAATGACAACACATCTCTCAATTATCATTCAAGCACATATTTGTAGCACACTAACAACAATCTCCAATAGGACTTTGGTCATATGAGAGATGTGGTAGACATACACATCACTAGAACGGTGAAGATACTTAAAGGATCTCTAGAGTTAAGTAAGACTATAAATGTTCTAGATAATTGTGTCGAGGCGAAGAATATTCATTTGAAGATGGAGAGTTAGCACAATGTCTTGGTCTCTGCAGGAGTGGAGTGGAATACCGTCTTGGCTTAGTTGAATTTCATTCACAATAATATCATGCCCTTGGTTCAACGAAGTGGTTAACTTTTTTTCCCAATAAGAAAATTTTGATTTTGTACATATGTGGATATGTCGGCGACACAGTTCTGGTGTCCAGTTTTGAGGAGGTGTTGTAGATAGTGGGAGTTGTATATAGTTTGTTGAATTTTATTGTAAGAAGACATCCCGTGTCTTTGATGTCAAAGGGCGAGTGATTTTTGGAGTTGGCACAAGTGTTCCCATCAATGATAAAGGGGGAGATTGTTGCAAATATGAGTTCTTGTTGTCATTGATGTCAAACTTGTTGATATGGATGTGTAACTTGGTAGCATACTTTGGTTTGGATGAGGTCTAGTACACTCCCTCTTTTCTATCTTTACATTGTTGACAATTGAATTTAGGTTGCATTTATTCTTATTCTGACATACGTTATATAAGCTAATCATGGAATATTTTTCCTTTGTTTTGTAGGTTCCCATGAGGAGTGCATGGTAGAGGATGAACCTATATGATGACACCTAGTTGTGTCTATTATCTTGCATAGAACCTAATAATATCCTTATGATTTTGAAAATTTATTTTACATACATGTTTGTGAGTACTAGATAATTCGAGTTGTGCAAACATTTTAGGATTCACATACACCTCAATGTGGGGAAAAATATAATTGTAAAATTTGAATACCCAAGTAAAATTTGATTTTGTTTTATGCTAATTTTGAGGGAGTGTTTTAACACATTTAGATGTTGAGATTTATGAAATCCTGTGTGAATTTGGGATCCTTCCACCATGTTATTTATTTTTCTACTTCCACTTATCCCCACACATATGCCCCTTATCTTATCTATATATACACATTCCCATCCAAACTACAAATTAAATATTCCTATTTATGCACATCCCCATATTAGTTTGCTACCTTGACTTGACAATTTACATGTACCATGTCATTTTTGTAAATGTGATGTCAATATCCTACTAGTAGACTTGACCCTTAAAATATTCAAGTTTTGGCACTCTTTCTCATAAACAACATACCACTGTAAAGTTACATAATTTATTGCTATATACTTGCATTCAATGATAATCAATCACATTCATTTATATATTAGTCAATATTGAATATCATTCACATTTTATAAAGGAGCATGGTAGGAAACACTTTCGTTTGGACAATAATATTGACTTAAAAGCATTATCTTTGATCACTTACCTATTTTTTAAGGGTAAGTAAACCTAAGTGAACATGTCTCCTTATAGTATAATGATAATACTTAAAGCATAATTTTAAATATCACCGAATTTAGATAGCAAAGAGGCCAAAAAAATGGAGTTGAATTGAAAAAATCTAAGAGCATAGGGAGATGGATTTAGTGATGTTAGACATGTTTATGTTGAAAACAATATTTTTTTTGAGAAATAAGGTGAAATGACTGTACTAAAATATCTTACAAGTTTATGTAAACCTAAGATATAATTATATATTTAAGGATTACTGCATCATTATTTAGTGATTGCATAAAATTATTAATAAGAATAACATCAAAAAACTATATGAACAATACATTAAAATGGTTAAACTACTCTAGAGAAAAAAACCCAAATAACAAAGAGGAAAATTATTCATTAATCTTCAGTAAAGAGATACGTGCAACACACTGGCACTCTTTGCTTTGTTAACACTCCAATAGCACCCATGTATGTATAGAATATGATTTTAAAACTTTTAATTTGTGCCTCCAATTTGTGAAGAAATAGGAGAAGAATACTAAAAATGATTTCCTTAAATAGTATTCCATTAAACCATGATAAAATGCAAAACCTGCAAAATCCAAGATGTAGAGGAATAGTAAATTTAGCTTCTAATTAACCATTATAAAAAATAATATCCATACCAATAATATATGCCATCTTTTAATTGTAACCCATCCATAATATCTCATATCCCAAGGTAGGCATCTAAAATCATCAACCAAATCATATAGAACCCACCAACAATATGAAACATGTTCCACTACTCAATTCCCATGCTCACATTGAGAATTTTGCTACAAATTTCATAAGATCACTACTACAAGCTCCATATCCTTCAAAAATACATATAACAAATGATGGAAAAATTATTAGGGAATATGAATTACAAATTATTTTCCAATTATAGCCAAACATTAAAGGACACTTTCCAAGGGTGTTGGAGATAAATAAAATGTACATGGGATTATAGGGAAATTGATACCTAACAAGATCCATGAATGTAGAAAAAGGCCTAATCAATAGACTCAACCTATGATAGAGTGTAGTTCCAACATAAATTCATAGGAAACACACAAAATAAGGGGATTCCATTTGTAGTATAAAAGCAAATTGTAGATTCTATAATCTTCACAAAACAATTAGACTAGATAACTACATTTGCACCAAGTTCTTGATGGTGAATGGCTTTACATTCATTGGCTTCGACTATCAAGCACATACAAAATATAAAATTAAATCCAATGCATATATTGCATTGGAAATAATTTTTTTGGTCAATAAATTACTTTAAACATTATTATGAATCATCCAAGATACCACTTGAATAAAATGATTTTTCAAGTTAACAATATAATAAAAAATTAAACTTGATTGATAACATTAAGTTAACACGTTTGCAAGTGTTCCCAGTGCACAAATACCTTTCTTATTTTTACTCCGTTATGTGTGGATACTTTTGATATTAATGCATTAATCATCCATACACCACTTTACACACCAATAAAAGACATGAGTTCTCTTTAAGGTTAGGATTTATTTCTTTTTGATCAGTAATATGTATATTTTGATTGATTGCCATGAAATACATAAGAGTTATAAAATTTTCCAAAAAGCCTAAAGTATACAGGCAATCACTATCCCAAAACATCTACCAACTACAAACCCACCAATACACCATTACATCCATCAACTTATTGGATTTCTTCAAAAATGTCAACATTATACTTGTCAAGGGTTATTGTAGTACAATACCAAAAATGAACCCCAATCAACCAACAAACTATAGAACTAAAACCTTCCCTAAACCTAGACCACAAAAACCCCATCATAGACAATGCATTTACACATATAATAATTATAAACATTGCAAAGCATCCTGACAATAGATATATTAACATTGACAGAGACAAAACAAAAGGCACAAAGTACTTGAGACACCTTCCCCTCCAGAAGCTAGGGCTCACTGTGGGCTTGTTTGCTTTAGCCTTCGCTAGAAGTGTTTTGCCTTTCATCTCCCACAACATCACCTATAGACACCACCACCCTTCTTTTCTGCTTCAAACTCCACACTCCAACCTTCTTCCTCTTACCCTTGCCCTTGGTTTCCTTCATTATGGGCTCACCAAGTTCATTGCCACAAGACTCTATCTCTTTCTCTCTTAGGTATAGCTTGAGAGTCCCAACCAATAGTCACTTCTGCTCTGCACTCGTCCCTATTCAACCCAAAGGGCCAACAAACATGAATGGTACCAATTACCTCAATTCATGAATTTCGTCAATGTCAAGCCCTTCTCTTGCATCAAACCTTGCCCCGAGCATGGCTATGTCCAACAACTCCATCAATCCACAAAGCCAGTCATCCTCAAAACACTCTCGCAACACTTGAACCAAAACCTCCTGTAGTCACATAAATCTGTCCACTTAAATTAAATGAATACTTAGTATTTATTTGATTATTTAACCATCAATTAATAATTAATTAAATTAATATTTAATTAATTCATCTTAACCCTATTCTCCTATTAATTAAATAAATTATTCAATTTATTTGATTTAATTCACTTAACCAAATTCAGACCATTAATTAAATAAATAAATCATATTTATTTAATTAAATCTTCTCTCACATTTAAATAAATTAATATTTATTTAAAACCCCCAAAATCCCACCTCTCACATTTAAATAAATAAATCATTTATTTAAAATCACCTTTATCCTCCACCCACTTGCATTTTCCTACAAAAGCAAGTTGCACAATTATTTTAAATAAATAATTTATTTAAATCACCTTTATCCTCCACCCACTTGTATTTTCCTACAAAAGCAAGTTGCACAACTATTTTAAATAAATTATTTATTTAAAATCCTATTTATCCTCACCCACTTGAAACCTTTAATGGTTTCCCTTAAAGTATTCAAACTTGATGGCTTTAAAGTCTTCAAACTTGATGGCTTCCTTCTATAATCTTCTTAAGACTTTAATGGTTTTCCTTAAAGTCTTCAAACCTTTAATGGTTTCCCTCAAAGTCTTCAAGCATTTTAATGCTTTATCTTCATTTTTCTCATTTAAATAAATTAATATTTATTTGAATATTTATCCAAATGCAAATTACACCATTTAATTGAAATAAATGATTTTATTTTAATTGAAAATACCAAAATTTCTCCCACTTGCATTTTCCTACAAAATCCACTTGTATGCCTAAATCCCCTTCTAGATTCTTCTAACCCCTTCCTAATTAACTTAATCCATCCCCTAATTATTGTCACATTCCTAAGCAAAATGGAGTCACTTCTCAAAGCCTAAAAGTCTTGGATAACCTTTGAAAGCTTTCAACCTTCAACCACTAAATGTCTCAAAGTCTTGGATAACCTTTGAAAGCTTCCAACCTTCAACCACTAAATGGCTCAAAGTCTTTGATAACCATTGAAGGCTTTCAACCTTCAACCACTTAATCCCCAAAGTCTCCAATAACCATTAATGGTTACCTCAAACCCTCCCACATGGTTAAAACATTTGTTTTGACTCAACCTCTACCCAACCCAAGGGTCTCATCAAGCCTTTAATGCTTTGACCATGATTATCTCTTAATCATTTGCACAAAGGTTTATCCTTGCATTAACTTCTAATCCAGTGGGTAATCCTAATTTAGACTTGACCCTTACCTTCTAGATAACCATGAGGTCTTCTCAGGCCTTTAATGCCTCCAACCTCTTCTCTCAACCCAATCATATGTTGACACTTGTCACCATTTTATTGGTGCCAATTGTGCACATGGATCCCCAACTTTCAAACTTGGCCCTTGATTAAACCATTCAATCTTAATCCTTCATTTCCCCATTTCTTCTATAAATAGAACCCTTCTCCTCAAGAAAAAGAAAGCATTTTTTAGAGTATTGTTGTTATACTGGTATTAGCATAGAGCTTTTTCATAGCATCACTATCTACTCTTGCATAGTATTTGCTTATCATATTCAACCATCTTGAATCTCCATATGGCATCCATGGCTAGTGCTAAAAGCTGAGAGCTACACTCATTTGGGACTTGGAGAGGAGAGAAACAAGGGAGAAGCATCAAAAGGCATCATGGAAGCATCTTAGGGAGGCTCTTCTCCTTTCTTTTATTTTGTTAAACTTCTTTCATGCTTTTTGAAATCTCTCTTGATATGTTTGGAATGGTTTTTAGTTCTTTGTTTTGTTTTTATGGTTGAAACTAACTTATTAACATTGAACTTTGTTGTTGCCTTGTCCCCATTTCCATGACATCACCTCCTTTTGTTCTCCCAACTCCAACCCCCAGGCCAACACCATTAACATTGCATCCTCACTCGCTCTGTAATTATGCATTGCCTTTAAAAAGAACTCCCCCAATAAAGTCTCCATAATTTGCATGAAGGTCATCACCGAACTTGAAAACAGACTTAATTTTTTTTGTAGATACATCACCCACGAACGTCGATTGTTGCTTGGAGGTATACAATGTAAATGTAGCCTCCATTCCTTTTAGTGCCTCAATAACCACTACCATTAGATGCATCCAAAAACTGGGCCCAAACAACTATATATAATGCCCAATCACATCACCAAAGTCTCAACCTTACTATTTAATAAATGCATTTTAATGCCCTACTGTACGCAACCCCCCACGTCATCATCCTCCAAATCTCTGTAATCTTCCACATGTGCTTCGTCTACTTCTTCAAATAATATTGCCCACTTGGATGATACGTTGGCAACTTCATTGCCTCCCCTTCGCACATGTGATATGGTGTAGTTTCTGAAAAAGTTTAAATCACTTTTAATTGTAAAAATAAATCTATTTAAATACAATGCTTGGGCTTCAACTTTGATGATTGCATTTGTAATAATTTGTGACTCGCCTTCTATATGTAGGTTTTGTATGCCCAATTTTATCCCCCAATGAAAAACCAATGATGCTTCTTTAGCCTTTGCTTCATTATTTGTACCTTGGGAAAGCTTTTGAGCTCCTATCACTAAAATGTTCCTCATCCAATCTTTGATCACAAAGCCAAAACCTAATAATCCTAGATTACTTTTAGATGTGCCATCAAAAGTCACTCTGTACCACCCTTGCAAAGGTGCTTCCCACTTTACTGAACACCTTTCACCATCACTTGGATTCAACCTACAAAGCTCATGAACGTGCCTTAAAGGTTAGGATTTATTAAGTCATAAAAAAACATGTATTTTTTTATTACATTATAATTGATGAAATGAGCTTCATTGGACCAAAGTTGTTAAAACACAATGATACTAGTGTAATGCCCCGCCAGGAAACCCCTAAGGGTTTAAGTTAAAAACACTCAATTAGAGTGTAAATTTTTTTTTTTTTTAAAATAATAATTAAGAGCGTTAATAAAAAGTTACAATATTAAGATAGATTGAAGTTATCTCAAAGTTATCTCTAACTAGATAACACAGCGGAAGGCTAAAACGATCCTAAGGAGTTTCCCAACGCGATTACATAACCTTACACCAAACTCAACTTGCGTCATTAAACCCATTTAACTGGATATCTTAATTACGAGGTATTGCATAGATCTTGTTTATATATGTGTTCAATGGTTTGACATCTTAAAATTTTAGGAGGCGATCATTTACTTTGGGTGGATTGGAGGCCTTTGAGAGGTTATTTAATTAATGTACTTAATTTCATAATTTCATTAAGAGGTCTCCCAAAAGGGTTCATGCGTTTAATATAGTGAAGCTCATTCATTGGGTTTGTGGTATCCATTCACTATTGATTTCATCCTTTAATGTTTAAAAATATGCCTAATGAGATTCATTCATTTAAGGTTAAACTACGATTAATAACACGAGGATCCCTTCATTTGATTTTAAAATATATACCCACATTGGTTATCTCTTTTTAAATATTAAAAAGTATGGTTAATAAGAAAAGTTCGTTCCTTAGGATTAACTACAACTAATAGAGTGAAGTCCCTTCATTTGGTTTCGTGCATAGCCAACTGATGAGTTGAAGCTCTTTTATGAAAGGTATAATGTGAGTAGCCATGGAATTCATTTGAAGTTTTAATAATGCAAATAAATGGACTAATATCATTAAGAAGGATATGCATTAGGACGCACGAGAGCATCCTTTAAATTAAAGCATCGTTAACTAGATGACATTCAACATTACAAGATTAGAATAATTAAGATCATAGTGACATCCTTCGATTAGGATTAAAATACAAATTCCTGTTTGCATATCACTCTTTTTTTTTGTTAAATGAACTTAAAATGAGAGGGATACTTTTACTAAGTTTTAATGTATAAACAACTAATCAATTATTTCCCATTCTAGTTCAATTTTAGCAAACATGAGGGATTCCTTTTATAAGGATTAACATATGGATATCTAATTGAGTTCACCCAATTTTAAAATAAATCTGGTGAGGATTATTGATTATAATTACAACATAAATTACTAAGTATATTCATCCAATATACCACATAAATACCTAGTTGAGTCCACACGATTATCGAATTAATCTGGTGAGGATTATTGTTAAGATTAAAACGTGAAATAACTTAACAAATTCATCCTGTGTAATGAAACATAATTGACATGGCGTGAATTCATTCACTAAGGTAGAAAGATAGATGTTTATATGATGTTCAACCTTTAAATCTCAATCTGGGAATTGTGACATAAATTTTAGCTTTGTTTTCCCTTTTACATTCATTCCATTAACATGCTTATTCACAAATTAATCCAAAGAAGTAATTCTAGATATATTTCTTCCACTATTACAATTTAAATTAACATTATCAAATTACTTTTACCACAACTTTAATTACAATATTTTCAATACTTTGCCATAATCATAGTTCACAATGTTTTATAAACTTAAATAACTACGTTTATCCAGATGAATAAAGTTATGCGCTTAAATTTGAATTCATTTAATTTACTCCATACACTTATGCAAGAATACAACCATTCATGATAATTTAAAACATAAAACAAAGTACGCTAAAAACATCGCATAACACAAATATGATCTCGGAGTTCACCCCTAATGGGCTACATCTCCGGGTCTGCTCAACTGCAAGACCCCTTTGGTATTATATCGTTAGGAATACATGATTGATAAGTCTTTACATCTTGCCACTTAGGCGAATACAATCAATATACAACAGACACCTCGGGCGTTAATTACATAATGATCCCTTCTGTAACAGATCCTACCAAATACATCAAGTAAAAAGGACAAGGTTTTCTTAACAGGTGGTACCCTTAATGGAGACTAGACCGACGTTGGTCAGACAAAGCAATCAGATGACGGGGACCCAACATACCTATCTGGGCCGTGCCATTATAACAGACGCAACTGATCCCCCAAGTTAATAATTCACGCTCAAGCGTTAACGAGTAAATTCAACACTTTCTCAAGTTGACATAAACGTCTAATCAAATGAATTAACCCTTAGATACCCTCTAATGATAAGATGGTTTTACAAAGATAATTTATCCCCTTTTTCTAACAACACAAGGATTACCTTATCACTATATAGGAACAAATACATTTTTTTTTGACATTTGAAATAGAAAATCATAACTATTTAGAATGTACATATCCATTTAAATTTAAATTTAAAATATTGCTTATAATATATTAATACTAATAAGCATCCTTTTTTTTTTTGATTGTATATACATTTCCGTTCAAATTTTTATATAATTTATTGCTTATAATATATTGGTATTAATAAGCAGCCCTTTTTTTTTTTTTTTTAATTTGTATAAAATGAAACAACCTAAAACCAATTTTTAACTTACAAAACAAACTAATTTAATATTTATCAAATGACAAAACAAGAAAGAAAAAAAAAAAAAAAATTTAAAGAAAGAATGTTTGTGGCCAAACCCTAGCCGCAACCGCAGGGACTCCCGTGCGGCGGTGCCACTGCGGTGCCCTGCGGCTACCGCGGCCCCTGCGGCCACCGTAGTGCCGCGGCCGCAGGTGGTCTACACTTGTGAGCGGGGTGAATGACAGGGAAACGAGCGGGGGAGCCGGACGGGGAAGCGAGCGGGGGAGGGGTGGAGGAGCGGGTGGAGCTCCGCTCCCTGCCCTCCAACCCCAACCAAAGGTTATAACAAAAAAAAAAAAACATGCGCCGTCCCGTCAAAAACGCACAGTCCGATCTCCAATTTTTTTTTGATATATATATATTTTTTGAAAACACAGTTCAGTATATAACAAACAATAAACCCATTTTAAATTTGGATAAAGAATTTCGGTTTGAATAAAATCCGATTTCAATGATTATATTTTTGGTATGAAGTTTTCCTTGAAGGTAATCATCCATTCCAACACAAAAAGGGGTTTTCAAGCACCCAACCAGCAATGAGGAATAACACAAAATGCATATACAGTCACAGTCATCTCTTCTCCATTTTTTTTTGTGTTTCTTTTCAGAATAACCAAAATATCAAAATGGGGGAAGATTTCCAAATAACAGTTCAAGTTTTTTTTTTTTCCTCCAAACGCATTTCTTATGGTTTTAAATGCAAATACAAATTACACAAGAGACCTACCTCCCGTTAGCATTCCTGGCATGAATCTGAGGAAGAGCTCTACCTGCAACTCCCAGCAAGAGATCTCCATTCTTTTCTTCCCCAAAACCATGTTTTTCCACCCAAAAATGACCAAAAATCCAAGAACCCCCAAAATGCTTACAAAACTAGGTTAAAAAGAAAAACCCTAATTTTGCCCTAATTTTAATTTCGAATTTAGGCATTTTATTTTTAAAATAAAATAGATGAAAATCCAAATGGGAGTCATTCATTTCCATTCTCTATTACATCTTATTTGTTTTCCTTATTAAAATTATAATGCTTCTTTTTCTATTTGAGTTTTAAATTTTTAATTCCTCAATATTAATTTTAGACCTACTTTTATATTTCGGAACTATTGACTCGGGGTAAGGCATTTGATTAATTTAATTTTCTAAAAGTCAAACTTTTATACTATATCGACTTTACAAGTAAAAAGGAAATAATCTCGTTTAATAATAATAATTTACCCCTTTTTTCTTCCAAAATGCGAAAATGAGTAATTTATTTCTATCTCCCAAATGACTTTAAAATTTTTCCTTTCTAAAACGCATAACTCAATAAATTTGTTATTTTAAAATTAGCTATTAAATTAACTCGCTATAACATAATAAAGCGACATTTTTAAATAAATGACTAATCTAATGCAAGAGTCTTATTTATTATAATTTCTCAACTACAAATGCGTAAATGTTGCAAATGCGCAAATGAGCACACTAATCCAAGTTAAATACCTTAAGCTTGCTACATTAATAATTTAAGGCAATCTCTTAAATTAATGATTAATCATATAAAGGAAGCTACCCATTTAAATCTCTAAATTACTAATGTGCTTGTCTACTCATAAATTTTGAATTTAATACTTAGGATAACAAACCTCACTTACCTCGCACAGGGCACGCAAATCGAGGAAGTCTTCCAAATCTCTCGACACGCATCCCAATAAAAAACAAGCCCCACGAATCCACACACGATGCTCACCTAACCATGGCTAAGGCAAGACGAGAGTTATATGACCACTAAATCCGAATTCAAAAGATGAAGAAGCATACTCAACCTTGCAAATTCCAAAGGAGATGAACCTTGCCCTAAGCGGTGTTGTACCTGCAAACTCCCGTACCCCTGAATTCATACAATCATGCATATATATATACATATTCAATGAAGGCGTTAGCTCAAGATTTATCTCGAGGGTTAAGAAATAATTACACTTACACGAGAATCGATGCAAAAGCACAATAATAAGTATGCACAATTTATTTATATTATCTAAACTACACATTGCATATCGGTTAATCTACCATTCAAGAATGCCACATAGGAAGTCAATCAAGGTTAAACGGGTTTTAAAAGTCCGACTAGGGTATGGGCATTACAACTAGGTTGCACAAAAGATTCCCATATCAAAACTAAACTTAGTTGGGTGGTTTGTTTGTTCAACGCTTGCTTATTCCTCTCCCATTCCAAGAATGACAGCATAAAATTTATAATTTATTATTGGTTTTGTGTATTTAAAGGTATCCAATTGTATTTATTTTAGACATCATATATCATTGAATATCATTTACATTATATAGAAAAGAATGTTAATAAACACTTCTATTAGAGTAATGAAATGAATATGGTTCTAAATACTCATATTGGAAGCAATTGCATAACTAAAGACTGTTGTTCTTGATCAATTACCTATTTTTTTGATGGATTTACCTAAGCGAACATATTGTATAGAAGCTAGAATAAATAAAAAAAATCTAGTGAATTTGTGGATATAAATACGCTTAGACTCATAAAATTGACCCGCGATATATTTGTGGATACAAAAAATACCTTCACTCACAAAATTGACCTTATACATAATATAGTTTTGATGTATATAATTAAAAATGATAGGCATGTACATGAATCTCATTTCCAATTTCAAATCATTGCATATTCTAAATTCTTCACAAGGCACAATTGGACTCCCACTATATTTGCATCTTCCTCGATGATATATATTATTTCATTAATTAACTTCTATCATTCAACAAACCAAGTAGAAAAAAATTTAAATTACTGTATCTCTTAGATTGGAAGAAAGTTTTGTTAGTCAACTAACTACTCTTGACATTATCGCAAATAATTCCTCTTAGTTAGGAATGCAACCACCAATTTGAATTACCATACAAGTTATTGTGGAAATAAGGAAAACATACTTGATTAATAACATCAAGGTAACACTTTCCATCAACATCTCCAATGCATGAACACCCATGGAGTTGGTTAAAGCATAAGATGTGATTGCTTCCAACATCAATGTATTAAACCATTCATGAAGCACTTCACATACTAATAAAAGCGACAAACCTTTTTATTGATGTAAAGATTTATCAAATTAAAAAAAAAATCACATTTCATTCATTATGCAATGATTAACAACATGAGGTTTATTAGACCAAGGTTGTTAAAACACATTAATTATAGGTTGTACAAAACATTCCCCTATCACAATCAAAGTTTATTCAATTGTTTGTTAGTTATGCTTGTTGTCGTTATTAGACACTTGTCACCTATAATAGACATTCTAATGTATGTTGGGTCATAACATGGGACAATAATTTGGAGCAACTTCTAGATAGTGGTCACAATGGAAAAGATTTTTTGATACCTACCTTTTTGGTAATGAGTAGGTTACATTATGTTCATTAATACATCTTTTTGTGAAAAATGTCTTGGTTGCATTAAATAACAAAAAACTATTGATATCAAAGGCCACACCTTTAAATGACGTATTGTGAAGCACACAAGGGGTAGGACAAAGCCAAATTTAAATTACAAAAAAATAAATACAAAGTTGTTGTGCACTTGACAACAAGTCATCCTAAAATTAGAATGTGAAGGTTGCAACTAGACTCACTAATGACGTACTTGGCAATTTTTTTGCTATTGTTTAAAAAAAAAGGAGAGTTGACCACTTGATCCACAACTCTTTGTTGTCATGAAGTTCCTAGGTTACATTGGACAAATTGCCTTAAAGATGACTTGGGTTCTATTAATCCATAAAACATGAGCATCAATCAACATTGGGATCACAAACTATTAAAATCTTACACTCACAACGGTGTCATGAGCTTGAATATTGTCTAATCTAAACATCTCTCTCACATTCTTATTTTAACAATATGTCCACACATAGAACACTATGTACGAAATCCTTCAAAGAATGAGGAGGAGCATCTTCAAGCAATTTCAACACAAAATTCTTGAAATCTATTTTGTAACTCTTATCATATATTGTACAAGAATAATTTTTCATATCAAGAAAAACATGTTTTTTTCTCAATATTAATGATATCAAACAAACAATTCTCATGAGAAAACTACAAACAAAACATTCTTCTTACAATTTTTACAATTTCCTATAAGATCGATCATTGAAATGTCTATCAAATCATTACATATAATTGTTACTTTAAATATACTTTTTAATAACATATTTATTTTTATATTTGTATATATATTGTTAATGTACACTTTTATATAGAAATTGATTAGTCTAGAAATTATCTTCAATTAAAATTGGTATATGCTATTTTTCAAAAAACATTTAATATAAAAATTGATTAGTCTAGAAATTATCTTCAATTAAAATTGGTATATGCTATTTTTCTAAAAACATTTAATATATTCATTATTTACACCATGTAATCTCACTCCAATTTTGTTTCCCTCCACTGTATCTTTTTATCCATCATCATGTTAAATTTCCACTTAAAATAAAATAAATTCATATCAACTAAATATCTTCAGATTTTCCTTCGAGCAAAGTGCGGGCACAGAGCATAAGCTTGGTGCTATAAATGTCAGAAACATAATTTCAAAATTTTGAAACATTAATTTTGAAAGTGTTTTTTTAATGGGCCGCTCCCTTGAATCAGCCGCGAAGGAAAGACATTGCTTTTTTGTTTTTTTGAAAAAAACGGCGTCCCTATCCAACCGAACGGCTATCTTGCACGTGCGAGGATGTCTATCATTGTACCGTTGGCCATGAATATCTCATAATGGCAGCAGAGGAATGGGACAGGAAAAGCAGAAGAGGTGATAGTGGAGGAACGGGAGAGGCAGAGCAGAGGCAGTGATAGCGGAGAGACGCAGAGCAGGGGTTGTGATAATGGACGAACAAGAGAAGCAGACGAGACGCAGCGATAGCAAAGCAATGAGAGAGGAATAATTTTTCTTTTTCCAGGCAATGTATATCACTTTCTAATATGTTTTATCTCATACTTCTTGCAACAGGAAAATTGTCATGGGTAGACTTTGTTTATGCAATTTTCTTTACATTTCATGGGGTGTTGTGATATGTTGGAAAACTTTTGTTGTGAGAAATTGCTATTGATTTCTTTTAAAGGGCCTTTTCCATTCGCCTCAACCTGGTGCCTCCTCATGCTTGGCATTTGAATTGGAATCTCCCATTGCAGCTCATCAACTAGCCATCCCTCATTTATCAAAATCAGTCTCTCAAATAGGCACTAATTTAAACCATAAAGTTAGGGCACAGAGGACCAGGACGGTTTCCAGGTCGTTTGCCATCTGAGGCTCCTTGAAATGTCATTGCTGTCAGACTGAATTGTTATTCCACCCACTAACATGGAATTGGGCATTATTCTGGATTTTGACTCCATGCAAAATAAGAAAAATATCTTAAGAGCATCATGCTTTTTTAATGATAAATCACATTCATGTTATGCTTTCTTTGTTGTTCATTTCCAACAAGGCGATACGGGATTTACTGAGTCTTTTCTGGTAGTTCATAATTTTTAAAGTTTCTTAGGGTTTTAATTTTGCACTGGGTTTGTGAAATATTATCAAATAATTTGGACCTTTCTAATGCATTGAGACAATTCTCATACGTTTATTTAAAATAATAGTCATTTAGTCAATGCTAATTAGTAAATTCACCCTACATTTAACTTGAAGTTCAAATGGAGTTATAGTGTAAAGTTAGTCACCAATGTTGTTTTGTGAATGGTCTGCTTGATACAAGGACCGAATGACCGTATAAAAAATTAGGCATAAGATTATTTGACTGGCAGAAAACAGTATCATGTTTGATTTTCTTTAGCTTCTATGAACATATTTTTATGGATTTGAGTCTTTGACAAATGTGGGTATGCAAATAAGGTGTTGTACGAAATCGTACAGAAACTTGCTTGAATATTTTTGATTGTGTAGGCTTTGGTTACAGATTTATAGGGACAGAACAGGGTTAATTCAAGTCTCTTACTTATCAGTAGGTAGGTTTTGGGGATTATGAATTATCAATTTGCTTGGGCTTATCCCTCTAGTTTCGTTGCATCGACATTCTCAATTTCCATAGGTGCATCCTAATCCCAGTCATCTAACTTTTTGGATTTTAGGTTTGGAATCTTAGCACAGTCATCCCTATTTTTAGGTTTCTTGTTATCAGGGCCAGTTATTGTCTTAGGTGAATAGAACGGTCAAATTCATTAGAAAGAAGATTAGCTATTACCATAAACTTGCATCATTTACTTAACAAAGGAAAAAATAAATATTTGTCTTGTGGAGAATGTGCCCAAACCAAGCTCAATATCATGTACTGAAAAAGTCCAAAATAATGTCCAAACTCCTTTTATATCCCAATTTTTTAGTTTTCTTGTGATTATCTCATAATAATAACACATTAAATTTTAAACTAAAAAATTACAACTAGAAAAGTGAATTTGTAATATTATAAACCATGCTGAGAAGTGTCACCATAGACCGATACAATCTATGTACCATTGTTCTACAAATCCCTGTCTGCTTCTGGGTACTAGCATAATCATAGTATGCAAAGGAAATATTTTATTCCCTGCAATGCAGAATTATATTATAGTCTACTCCTTTTGCACATTGATCAACTCATACTCAACAACAGATGGAGTTTGTCCTCCTTTGCAACAAAATATGCAGGTCAGCTAAGTCAGTCCTACACCATTTATCAACAAGATGTATGGATCCTCTAAAGATACCTATCTTTTTTTTGTGAAAGACTATGGTTGATCCTTCCTACATAAGGTTCATTGCCAAAATATGAAAACCCAACACATGAACACAAGCACTTGAAATAACAAAGAAGCACACAAAGAAAAGATTTCAAAGATTAATTAGCCAAAAAAGGTTTTGGAAAATCCCCACAAAAAGGAAAAACATTTGTATGATAGATATAAGTTGTAGTTGGCTAACATGATAGAGAACAAGGTACATTATGTGAAAGGACAATACATTAAGAAAACAAATTAAGGGACATATCACACATCAAATATATTAGCATTGTTACACGTAAATCTTTAGCCTTTCAAAGTTAGGAATGGGGGACAATAAAGCATTGGCCTTAACCATTGAATTTCCTACAACTTCAATTTAAAGCACTCCAAAGAATTATGCCTAAGTCACTCAAAGGTGCTCTTTATCCACTCATACATGAGATTGATAGCCAAGAGGTTACCAAATGGGTGTTGACGAAAATGTCAATGATAGTAGTGATCAAGGCCATGGTTTGCAGAGGCACAACTGAGGCTTTCTTCACCTTTCAACTTAGGATTGTGGAGGCAAAGGTGAAAGAGGTAGATTTAACATTGAGAGTAAGTATGAGAATACAAGGTCTTAGAGGTAGTTTAATGTTCCGATTTTGAGATTGGATTTAATAATAAATAATAATAATAAATTAAAACATAATATAATATAATTAAAATGAATTTAAGCTAATGAATGGTCAAAAGGCATGGAATGAAGAACTGTGACTCTCTCAAAAATGAGATTTAAGAGGGAGAAGAGATCATTTGAAAGGGGAGAAGGAGGAGGGAAGAAAGGAATGAAGAATGGGAATCAAGGAAGGATTATGGAAAAAGAAATGAACGGAAAGTAGATAAGGTTGTGTCTATTTCAAAGGGCAAGAATTATGAAGTGTTGTACTATTTCAAAGGCTGGAAATTGTGAGAGGTTGTGTCTCTTGCCAAGGGGCAGGCATGATGAAGAGATGTGACCTCTCCCTCACATGGGAAGATATAAAGGGGAGAAGGTTCATTTGAGGAAGAGAGGGAAGGGAGATCAGTATGGAGAATAATATTCTCAAAGGCAGCAATTAAAGGTGGTGACTCTTCCCCCAATAAAGTATAAAGGAGATATTATTCCAAGCATTCAAGGATCACTCACTCACTCATCAATCATCTAATCAACAATCACTTAGTTATCAACTCACCAATACCTTAAATCATCCAATCAAAGGAATTCATTGAATCAATCAATCAATCATACAAATATCTTAAATCATCCAATCAAAGGAATTTATTGAATCAATCAATCAATCATACAAATATCTTAAATCATCCAATCAAAGGAATTTATTGAATCAATCAATCAATCATACAAATATCATCGAAGGTTTCTCATTTAATATAATCATTAATTATTCCTCCCAGCAGTCTGATCCAACACTCGGTTTATTTCTTTGCATACAGTGCTGTAACTACATATTTTATTACTGCATTCTTATAATTTATGATGCAGTGCTTTACAAATTATATATAAATCAGTAAATAGAAATCTGGTGAATTATATTCTGTAGTTGACTTATTGTATGTCAAATATATTTCTGCGTATGTTTTCAATGTTTAACAGTATATCTGCATATTGCAGATATTCTGAGTATTTCCAGCCATGATAGAGAGAGAAAGGATTGCAAGTAGGGGAACGGTGTCGGGGTTACCTTCTAGGCACACCACCTCATGGTATAAGACCGGGGAGTCCCATGAGGCCAAAGGGGTACAAAGGTTGCTGCCTTTGGGCCTATGAAGGATAGACTTTCTGGGCACCCTATTGTTATGGCCCTCATGGTCTCTATCATGGTGAATAAATGCATTAATCATGAGATGTAGGATAGGGGTGACAAGGTTAAGGAAAACGGTGATAGGATACCTCACTAGGTATTCCACCTCATATGGTATGGGCCACATGAGGCCAAGGGAGGATGAGATCTGCCCTTGGGCTTAGGGTAGAGGGTCTCTAGGGCACCCTATCTAGTCACCCTCTTCTATGCCCTCTATGATTGAACTCTCTCAAGCATAATTTAATCTTGTAATTAGGACTATGTCTTACATATGTATGTTTGGTGTTTCCTACTTAATAGATCTATTTAACGAAATATGATTATTTTATATTTTCTAACTTACTTGTAGGGTTTCAGTCAAAGTAACAGGTATCCCTAACCCCTATCCCACTTCAATTAGGGCAGAAATTGGGCATCTCTATTTTGGGGTCATTATGAGTGGCATCAGCGCATGATTCTGCCAGCTTGCAGGGCAAACCTTACTTTGACAATCATTCTCTTAAGGGCAACAGTGCATTCCTAAATGTGTGTTGAGTATGCTTACTCCATGTGTATTTTATATGAATGCTTTTGTCATGTATGATTTGTGTTGCTTCAGATCTGATATATTTTCAGTATATATGTTTTATATGTATGCCTTGTGACTTACATGTATTTATGTGTTCACCTTGCAATTGATGTGTCTTCAGCATGTTTACTCCATGAGTACCTTTCAAATGTATACTCTATGCATTACACATTTATGCTGCATGCTTTACATGTCTTCAAGTGTGTGATTCATGCCTTGCATATATTCATGTGTGTGATTCATGCCTCAAGTGTATTCAAGTGTGTGATCCATGCCTTGCGTGTCTTCATGTGTATGATTCATGCCTTAAGTGTATTCAAGTGTGTGATCCATGCCTTGCGTGTCTTCATGTGTATGATTCATGCCTTAAGTGTATTCAAGTGTGTGATCCATGCCTTTCGTGTCTTCATGTGTATGATTCATGCCTTAAGTGTATTCAAGTGTGTGATCCATGCCTCGTGTGTCTTCATGTGTATGATTCATGCCTTATGCGTATTCATGTCTTACATGTATTCATGTGTATGATTCATGCTTTATGGTTCACGTGTACACTTCATATTCATGTATACACTTCATGCTTTATGCCTCCTATGTATTCGTGTGTATCACTCATGCATTGTGTGTATTCATGTGTATTACATGTATTCAGGCTTGATGCCTTACGTGTATTTCTACATGTAAATGCTTCATGCCTTACATATGTCTATTCATATTTATATGCTTGCTTCGTGTACAATGTTTCTTCAACATGAAAACTTCATGTTTATTTTGTATGTGTACCTTTCTCATGTATGCTGGGTGTCTTGTATATATGCTTCATATCTTACATGCATTTATGTGTTTACCTAATAACTGTCATGGTGTGTGTGCCTTGAATATGCTTTGCATCATGTTTGATGGTTTTCAACAAGTTTGTTTCATATGTGTTTCCAAAGCAATTTCATCTTGGGAATCGTCTTAAAACACTCCATGATCATTTCTTGAGGACAAGCAATTTTGGGCTGGGTGGATTGTAATGTCCCCATTTTGAGATAGGATTTGATAATAAATAATTCATACCTTACGTGTATTCATGTGTACACTTCATGGTTTATGCCTCCTATGTATTCATGTGTATGTCATGCATTGTGTGTATTCATGTGTATTACATGTATTCAGGCTTCATGCCTTACGTGTGTTGCTACATGTAAATTATTCATGCCTTACATATGTCTATGTGTATTTATATGCTTGCTTCATGTACAATGTGTCTTCAACATGAAAACTTCATGGTTATTTTGTATGTGTACCTTTCTCATGTATGCTGGGTGTCTTGTATATATGCTTCATATCTTACGTGCATTTATGTGTTTGCCTCATGATTGTCATGGTGTGTGTGCCTTCCTAATGTATGCCTTATGTCTTGAATATGCTTTGCATCATGTTTGATGGTTTTCAACAAGTTTGTTCCATGTGTGTTTCCAAAGCAGTTTCATATTGGGAATCATCTTAAAACACTCCATGATCATTGCTTGAGGACAAGCAATTTTGGGCGGGGGGGAGTGTAATGTCCCTATTTTGAGATAGCATTTGATAATAAATAATAATAATAAATCAAAACATAAAATGATAAAAATATAATATAATATAATTAAAATGTAATTAAGTTAATGAATGGTCAAAAGGCATGGAATGAAGAGTTGTGACTCTCAAAAACAAGATATAAGAGGGAGAAGAGAACATTTGAAAGGGGAGAAGGAGGAGGGAAGAAAGGAATGAATCATGTGAAACAAGGAAGGATTAATGGAAGAAGAAAGGAATGAGAAGTAGATAATGCTGTGTCTCTTTCAAAGGGCAAGAATTATGAAGGGTTGTACTATTTCAAAGGGTTGAAATTGTGATAGGTTGTGTCCCTTGCCAAGGGGCAGGCATGATGAAGAGATGCGACCTCTCCCTCACATGGGAAGATATAAAGGGGAGAAGGTTCGTTTGAGGAAGAGAGGGAAGGGAGATCAATTTGGAGAATAATATTCTCAAAGGCAGCAATGGAAGGTGGTGACTCTTCCCCCAATAAAGTATAAAGGAGAGATCATTCCAAGCATTCAAGGATCACTCACTCACTCATCAATCATCTAATCAACAATCACTTAGTCATCAATTCACCAACACCTCAAATCATCCAATTAAAGGAATTCATTGAATCAATCAATTGATCATACAAATATCATCAAAGGATTTTAATTTAATATAATTATTAATTATTCCTCTCTGCAGTCCGATCCAACACTCGGTATGAATTTTTGTGCATAGTATAAAGTGTTGTAACTGCATTCTTATAATTTATGATGCAATTCTTTCCAAATTATATATAAATCAGTAAATAGAAATGTGGCACCCTATTGTGATGGCCCTCATGCTCTCTATCATGGTGAATGAATGCGTTAATCATGAGATGTAGGATAGGGGTGACAAGGTTAAGGAAAACGGTGATAGGATACCTCACTAGGTGTTCCACCTCATATGGTATGGGCCACATGAGGTGAAGGGGGTAATGAGATCCACCCTTGGGGCTAGGGTAGAGGGTCTCTAGGACACCCTATCTAGTCACCCTTTTCTATTCCCTCTATCATTGAACTCTCTCAAGCATAATTTTATCTTGTAATTAGGACTATGTCTTACATATATATGATTGGTGTTTCCTACTTAATAGATCTATTTAATGAAATATGATTATTGTATATTTTCTAACTTACTTGTAGGGTTTCAGTCAAAGTAACAGGTATCTCTAACCCCTATCCCACTCCAATACAGACAGTAATTGGGTATCTCTAATTTAGGGACATTACAAGTGGTATCAGAGCATGATTTTGGCAGCCTGTAGGGCAAACCTACTTTGACAATCATTCTCTTAGGGGCAACAATGCATTCCTAAATGTGTGTAATGTGTGTTGAGTATGCTTACTCCATGTGTATTTTATATGTATGCTTTTGTCATGTATGATTTGTTTTGCTTCAGATTTGATATGTTTTCAGCATTTGTTTTATATGTATGCCTCGTGACTTACGTGTGTTTATGTGTTCGCCTTGCAATTGATGTGTCTTCAGCATCTTTACTCCATAATTACCTTTCAAATGTATACTGTATGCTTTACATGTCTTCGAGTGTGTGATTCATGCCTTGCGTATATTCATGTGTATGATTCATGCCTTAAGTGTATTCAAGTGTGTGATCCATGCCTTGCGTGTCTTCATGTGTATGATTCATGCCTTATGTGTATCTATGTGTATAATTCATGTCTTACATGTATTCATGTGTATGATTCATGCTTTATGTATGTCCATGTGTACATTTCATGCTTTATGCCTTATGATTCATACCTTACGTGTATTCATGTGTACACTTCATCGTTTATGCCTCCTATGTATTTGTGTGTATGACTCATGCATTGTGTGTATTCATGTGTATTACATGCATTCAGGCCTGATGCCTTATGTGTATTGCTACATGTAAATTCTTAATGCCTTACATATGTCTATGTGTATTTATAATTTTATATGATTGCTTCATGTACAATGTGTCTTCAACATGAAAACTCAATGGTTATTTTGTATATGTACCTTTCTCATGTATGCTTGTTGTCTTGTATAAATGCTTCATATCTTATGTGCATTCCTAAATGTGTGTAATGTGTGTTGAGTATGCTTACTCCATGTGTATTTTATATGAATGCTTTTGTCATGTATGATTTGTGCTGCTTCAGATCTGATATGTTTTCATCATGTGTTTTATATGTATGCCTTGTGACTTATGTGTATTTATGTGTTCGCCTTGCAATTGATGTTTCGTCAGCATGTTTACTCCATGATTACCTTTCAAATGTATACTGTATGCTTTACATGTCTTCAAGTATGTGATTCATGCCTGAAGTGTATTCAAGTGTGCGATCCATGCCTGAAGTGTAATCAAGTGTGCGATCCATGCCTTGCGTGTCTTCATGTGTATGATTCATGCCTTATGTGTATTCATGTGTATAATTCATGTCTTGCGTGTCTTCATGTGTATGATTCATGCCTTATGTGTATTCATGTGTATAATTCATGTCTTGCATGTATTCATGTGTACGATTCATGCTTTATGTATGTTCATATGTACATTTAATGCTTTATTTCTTATGATTCATACCTTGCGTGCATTCATGTGTACATTTCATGGTTTATGCCTCCTATGAATTTGTGTGTATGACTCATGCATTGTGTGTATTCATGTGTATTACATGTATTTAGGCTTGATGTCTTACGTGTATTGCTACATGTAAATTCTTCATGCCTTACATATGTCTATGTGTATTTATATGATTGCTTCATGTACAATGCGTCTTCAACATGAAAACTCAGTGGTTATTTTGTATGTTACCTTTCTTGTGTATGCTTGGTGTCTTGTATAAATGCTTCATATCTTACGTGCATTTATGTGTTTGCCTCACGACTGTCATGGTGTGTGTGCCTTCCTAATGTATGCCTTATGTCTTGAATATGCTTTGCATCATGTTTGATGGTTTTCAACAAGTTTGTTCCATGTGTGTTTCTAAAGCAATTTCATATTGGGAAACATCCTAAAACACTCCATGATCATTCCTTGAGGACAAGCAATTTTGGGCAGGGTGGATTGTAATGCCCACATAATGAGATAGGATTTAATAATAAATTAAAACATGAAATAATAAAAATATATTATAATATAATTAAAATGTAATTAAGTAATGAATGGTCAAAAGGCATGGAATGAAGAGTTGTGAATCTCTCAAAAACGAGATATAAGAGGGAGAAGAGATCATTTGAAATGGGAGGAGGAGGAGGGGAGAAAGGAATGAAGCATAGGAATCAAGGAAGGATTAATGGAAAAAGAAAGGAATGGGAAGTAGATAAGGTTGTGTCTCTTTCAAAGTGCAAGAATTATGAAGGGTTGTACTATTTCAAAGGGTGAAAATTGTGATGGGTTGTGTCTCTTGCCAAGGGGCAGGCATGATGAAGAGATGTGACCTCTCCCTGACATGGGATGTTATAAAGGGGAGAAGGTTCATTTGAGGAAGAGAGAAAAGGGAGATCGATTTGGAGAATATTATTCTCAAAGGCAGCAATGAAAGGTGGTGACTATTCCCCTCAATAAAGTATAAAGGAGAGATCATTCCCAGCATTCAAGGATCACTCACTCACTCATCAATCATCTAATCAACAATTACTTAGTCATCAACTCACCAATACCTCAAATCATCCAATCAAATCAGTCATACAAATATCATTGATGGTTTCTGATTTAATATAATCATTAATTATTATCCTCAAATGATCCTCTCAGCAGTCCGACCCAACACTCTAGTTGGTATGAATTTCTGTGCATAGTATAAAGTGCTGTAACTACATATGTTATTAGTGCATTCTTATAATTTATGATGCAATGCTTTACGAATTATATATATCAGTAAATAGAAATTTGGTGAATTATATTCTGTAGTTGACTTATTGTATGTCAAATATATTTCTGCGTATGTTCTCAATGTCTAACAGTATATCTGCATATATTCTGAGTATTTCCAGCCATGATAGAGAGAGAAAGAATTGCAAGTAGGGGAACGGTGTTGGTGTTACCTTCTAGGCACACCACCTCATGGTATAAGACCGGGGAGTCGCATGAGGCCAAAGGGGTACAAAGGGTGCTGCCTTTGGGCCTATGGTGGATAGACTGTCTGGGCAACCTATTGTGATGGTCCTCATGCTTTCTATCACGGTGAATGAATGTGTTAATCATGAGACGTATGATAGGGGTTACAAGGTTAAGGCAAACGATGATAGGATACCTCACTAGGTATTCCACCTCCTATGGTATGGGCCACATGAGGCCAAGGGGGAATGAGATCTGCCGTTGGGCCTTGGATAGATGGTCTACAGGGCACCCTATCCAGTCACCCTCTTCTATGCCCTCTATGATTGAACTCTCTCAATCATAATTTAATGTTGTAATTAGGACCAATGAAGCAATGATCGTTTGGGGAATTCATCGACAAAACAAAAGCATAATATTTTTTCAAAAAATGGGGACAAAATCGGGTTTACAAAAAAAGGTAAAAAATTGTAGAAAAAAAATCAAAAACTACTTTTTTTTTGATATTTTAGGGCATTTCCATAGCATAGAGATATTGTAGGCAAATAAAGTAGACACTTGAACACATGAATTGCAGAAAATAGATTTTCATTGTTTATATTCATGTCACTAATTACGTTGCACAAAATATGCTACACCATAAATAATATCTAGATGGTGATAGATGTCAAAATGTCAATTACAATATAGTTTGTGACTTTGAACAAAGTCGACCTGTAAACTAAGTACAAAATTCCAAAATATCAAATGTAGGCAATGACATGCTAGAGGGCAGGAGGTCCTGATGATGAAGCTCATGGGTGAGAGCCTGTCCTAATTCGTTCAACCCATTCAAGATCAAAGTTGGCTTGCCTCATGAGATCAAAATCTCCAGTCTCAAGCGGACGATCATCATCATCATCATCATCACCAGCAGCAGCAACAATCAACTCACAGTCTGGATATATCTCATCGAGGTCAATTGGCAAGCCTTCCTCAATAGTTCTTGATTTTGCCCACGTAGAAATTAGTGTTTGCCTTACAAGTGAAAAACACAATGAATAGTGAATACAATTTCAAAAATTGCAACTATATATTAATATTCTCACCTTGAGCTTTCCTTATCTTCAAGCAGAGGTTGTGATGAACAAATACCAAGTCATTCAGTCGTTGTTGTGATAGGCGGTTGTGTTTCTTGGAATGTATGTGTTAAAAAACACTCCAATTATGCTCACAAGCTGATGAACTGCATGGTTGGCTCAAAATGCACACTGCCATCCACCTTAAATTTGGTATTTCGTCTCCAAAACAAGCCCACCATGCAGCTGAAAAATATATTATATGGAAATGATATTTTAAGACTAATAATATCTTATAATCTTAACAAACTTAATGAGCATGTTGGCAAAATAGAGAGGTTGTCAAAAGTTTATAGAGTCTACTTGGTTGAATGGTCTTTTTGTTTTGTATAACAGCCCTAGAAGAGAGAAAACCCTTAGCATGCTTGTACACTTCCAACTCTATCGTAGCTGCATCAATTTTTTTCAAGTTAGGAAACATTTTTTCCATGCACTTGTAGAAGCCTTGTTTGATCTCAGCATCAATTTCGATGAAGTCAGTCTTATAGAATAACAAAGGATTGAGAAAGTATCCCGCAACATGGAGAGAAGTGTGCATCTGTCCATCCCATCTCTTATCAATTATGTCCCACAACGGCATATACCTATCCCTGTTATTTTCCAGCTTACTCCTTATCATCTCCTTGACCCTATCCATGGCCTCATACACATCCCATGGGGGGTTTTTCCCCATCCACTAGTCTCAAGACTTTTACTAAAGGCTCTGAAAATTCTACAATTTGTTCAATCGATTCCCAAAAGGTGGTAGAATACATATACTCTGCCATTCCTATGCCATTTGCTTGAGTTGTGAAGCTAGACTCTATCCACTCAGCTGAAACAAACATTCGCCTCAAATTACCTTTTTGTTCACATAATGTTTGTAATGCAAGAAAATATGTTGCAAATCTTGTCACCCCTGGTCGAACTAGCTCCTTGCCTCCTGTGAAAGAGTGCATTATAGCCAAAACCCCCGTGTGATTATAAACAAATTTGGTAACCTTGTGAGCCTTCTGAAATGCCGCCTTAACCCATTCAATTTTTCTAATGTCCTCTAGGGTTAGATCAAGACAATGTGCTGCACATGGTGAAAAAAACATGGAAGGGTATTTATCTGTCAAAAGTCTGCCTGCAGCAACACAAGCAACAATATTGTCTGTGATAAATTGAACCACATTTTGTGGCCCTACATCCATAACTACCATGTCATACATCTCAAACAATGTGTTTGTGGATTTCATCATATTAGATGCATCCACAAATTTAAAAAAAACAGTGCCAATCTCACAAGAGACAAGGAAGTTAATGAGAGTTCGGTTACTTCTATCTGTCCAACCATCTGACATGATGCTGCAACCGGTTCTAGCCCACTGTAACCGATGGTGTTTAACAACATCTTGAACATCCTCTACTGCATCTTTCAGCATACCAACCCTCAATGACTCACAAGATGGGGCTTGAAACCCAGGTCCTACAACTGCAATAGCATCTCCCATGGGTTGCCAATATGGATTTCTGGATGCATGGAATGCCGTGTGAGAGGAGTACCAATAATTACCAATTGCCTTCTTTGCTTGTTTAGTGACAGTTTTCCTCCATCCTGTACTCTCCAAAGTGGTTTGTGATCCTGGTGTAGTACGAGGTTGGAAGAAAGTATTAATGTTTCCTCCACCTGTGTTTGGCCCACGTGCTATAGAATTAGGTGTTGACCCACATTCCCTAAAACTCCCATCTTCGCCATCTTCCTCACCCAAACAGTTTCTCCTGGGATCTGCAGAACTAGAACCTAGTTCAACCCCAATTCTTGTCTTTTTGGCTTACTCTAGACAATCCCGTCAAGAGATTGCTTTGCCTAATACGCAACATCTGCAGGGCAAAGTTTGCATATCTCAGTGTTATTTCCTCGTTCTTTGGACAAATGCCATTTGAAACGATAAATTCCACCACTGATATCTTGTAGACACCAATTGCACTTGACCTTCGTGCTACCTGGAATTGTTGTGCAATGTGTCCACGCAACTAGAACCTAGTTCAACCCCAATTCTTGTCTTTTTGGCTTACTCTCTACAATCCCATCAAGAGATTGCTTTGCCTAATACACAACATTTGCAGGGCAAAGTTTGCATATCTCAGTGTTATTTCCTTGTTCTTTGGACAAATGCCATTTGAAACGATAAATTCCACCACTGATATCTTGTAGACACCAATTGCACTTGACCTTCGTGCTACCTGGAATTGTTGTGCAATGTGTCCACGCAACTAGAACCTAGTTCAACCCCAATTCTTGTCTTTTTGGCTTACTCTCTACAATCCCGTCAAGAGATTGCTTTGCCTAATACGCAACATCTGCAGGCAAAGTTTGCATATCTCAGTGTTATTTCCTCGTTCTTTGGACAAATGCCATTTGAAACGATAAATTCCACCACTGATATCTTGTAGACACCAATTGCACTTGACCTTCGTGCTACCTGGAATTGTTGTGCAATGTGTCCACGCAAAGTCTTTTTGACGTGGCATTGTGATCAAGAATCAGATCTGCAAAGACATTACACTTAGTCTTTAACTTTTGAGTGAGAAAATCAAATTTTTGAGTTGAGGATTTTGATGCTACAGGTTATGATGGTTTTGGCTTGTTTGAACATGTTAGAAAAATATGACTGTTTGCTGATTGCTTTGTTTTTCTAAAGTTCATTCACCATTTAAGAACATTCATATGAAACAGTGCATTTGAAGACAATTTAAGCCAAATTGCATCGAACAGCAAATTCACTTTATTTCATGAGTAAGCACATAGCATACAATCTGATATTGAGAATGCAATTAAAATTGCAGACCTGGAAATTAAGCCATTGAAGAAGAATATCAGACCCACTAGAAATAACTATACATTCTTCTTAACCTTATATACAGTTAAATTATACTTTTTGGGAAGACAAATTTCTGTCTAATAGTAAAATATATATACAGTATATATTTTATATTCAGTAAAAATTTATCTGTTAAAACTTATATTTTACTCAGAAACTTAAAGATATATACAGTATATACTTTAAGTTTTAACAGTATATACAGTATATACTTATATTTTAACAATAAAATATATGAAGAATGAAGAATAAGTATTCAGAAAGATATACTTAGACAGATATTAATGGTATAGTTAGACAGATTTTCCGATTTTAACAGTATATATTTTAAGAATATAGTCAGACAAATTTTAACAGTATATATTTTAATAGATAAATATAAGTATATACAGTAAAAATTTAACAGTAAAATATATACATTTTACTGTTAAATTTTAACTGTATATACTTATATTTAACTGTATAAATTTAACAGTTAAACTAAATTTTATATTAGTCTATTTTACTGTTAAATTTATCAGTAAGATAATATATACTCT
The DNA here is from genome assembly GCF_030272615.1 of Cryptomeria japonica. NCBI lineage: Eukaryota > Viridiplantae > Streptophyta > Pinopsida > Cupressales > Cupressaceae > Cryptomeria > Cryptomeria japonica. The sequence goes on along the minus strand of NC_081414.1, from coordinate 213,451,323 downwards.
TAAATTTTATATTTATCTATTTTCCTGTTAAATTTATTAGTAAGATAATATATACTGTTAAATTTAATTTAAGAGTATATGTTTAACGATAAAATATATGTTAAATTTAATTTAACAGTATATATTTAACAGTTAAATTTAATATATTCTATATTATACAGTATATTAAATAATTTCTATAAAACAAACTAATAAATTTAATTTGTATAAACAAAAATATTAAATAAATTCTATAAAACAAAACTATTAGATAAAATTTGTAAAACAAAATTATAATTTGTAAATACCTGGATGAATGCAGTGCTGGCTTGCCGCTTGGTGACCCCTCTGCGCTAAACCTGAAGAAACAGTCGGTGACCGATGACGAACAAGGACTTCCAATTGTGAGTGATTGAAGAAGATTCAAGAGATGTTCTATGCCTTCAACAATCAATCTCTGTGATAAAACTTATTGTTGGGCTTCCTATTTCCGACCTGCAGACTTTGGATGAAAACAACAGGGAGGCGGCATCCATTTGTAGATTTTTCTGCAAAAATTTGGCGCCTTTTTCGTGTTTTTAGGGTTTTCGCGTGGATATTTGCGATTTTTTTTTTTCCGATTAATCCGCAGATATTAATCACAATTAATCGTGTTTTGAAGTGGAAAAAATCGTTGACCACGGTCAACACATATTTCGTGATTTTTAGAGGGAAAAAATCTGGACCCTCTGTGATTCCTGATTAATCATGATTGATCGCGATTTTTAGCAGATCATTGCTTCTATGATTAGGACTATGTCTTATATATGTATGTTTGGTGTTTCCTACTTAAAAGATCTATGTAATGAAATATGATTATTTTGTTTTTTCTAGCTTACTTGCAGGGTTTCAGTCAAAGTAACAGGTATCTATAACCCCTATCCCACTTCAATTAGGGCAGAAATTGGGTATCTTTTATTTGGGAACATTACAGGTAGAGGTCAGTTTGTATGTTAGTCGATAGCCTTGTAATTAAAATAATTTTTTAAATATAAGGAAGATTGTTGCAGACCAGAATAAGAGTTTGTAATTTCTTGTACACCCATATTTTCTTAATGGTCTCCTTTTTCCCAATTTTCGTAGCTTTCTTTAAGGTTTTCTAAAATTGAGCCTCAACTGTAAATTTTTATTTTAAATGAAGAAACTAAATCAATTATACAAACCTAGTATAAATAGCCATTAAAAATCACACAAAAAAAGTCTAGGAAAATAGAGTCATAGGTTTTTAATATTTAGTAGAAGTGTTGTTAACATTGGGCCATTATCTAGCTCTCTAGCTAGTTTTGCTATCTACACATCGTCTCTCTATATACACCATTTTATAATGGTATACTTGTAACCTACACAATTTGAATTTGGACCTTTGTTGATGAAGTTTTCTTTTGTGATGATTTTGACATGTAGAAGTGAAGACTATTCTTTGAATTGTTGCCTAGCATTCAGGGGTTGGACCTGCCACATGGAGTGCATCTATCTCATGGTTTCATGACTACAAAGAGACAAGTATTTGCTACATTTATTTATTTAGAATCCATGTGTAATAACCACCCCCTTATTTTTTTTTTGTGTAATTTCACAAATGGATCCACAATAAACTCAAAGCAGTTGAACATGCAATAGAGTGTTTCTACCATTACAATTTTCGAATATGTTTGGTGATATATTATCTCTGCTGTTACAAGGTCTATCATGATGTTTTTTCTTTGCATAAACTCATTCTGTTTTCAGGTTTGATGCATAAATATAAATATAGGAAGAAATACATAACACCAAACTCAACATGCGGATACAACTGGCACTGGAAAGTTTCTTTTCAAACCACATCAATACATGAAATCTTTACATAAAACACGGCAACATCAAATGCCTTGACATGACAGGTGGTTTCTTTATGGACAAAGCTGAAATTCAAGGTGAATCTTGTCACATGGATCCATGGAAAGTCTGCTACAGCAGTGATGGCTGTTGAAACCCAACTGTAAGAGGCTGCAGAGTATAACAATAGTATTAAATTTGTTTATATTTCATTGCTTTAAGCCTAGAGCTCTATCCCAACTTGCCACTATCTTCCTTCATCCCCAACAAACATTATTACACTCAGCTGCTAATAAACAAAGTGAGAAATTGGCTGAAATTTAACTCAGAATTGCACGGAAGGGAACAATAAGCTGCTATGATGCAGGGGTGACTCATTAAACATTTCCTATCCATCTTATTCTTAGCAAAAAACACTTCCAAACAGCAGCAATCGTCAATACAAGTCTGGGCACTTCAAAAAAGAGCAGAAAATGTATTCAATGTCTAAATGCAGGCCACAGAAAATCATGTCAGCTCCTAAACAATTGCCTAGTCATTGGTATGACCCTGAATCTGGTACGGTCCTTCCATTAAATTAATTGTTGCAGCCAAGGTCTATGGAATCAGTCCAAAAAACATTGCCCAATCATGGTTGATAAGAGCCAGATGGCTTTTGCTGGAAGAATATCCCTATGAAACTTTCTCAAGCAAACATGTTAAGTATGGCCAGAAAAGATAGTACTAAAAACATCACCAAAAACACCCCAAAAATCTTTGCATAAAACACCAATGAGAATTTACAAATGGGCAATCAAAATTCCTTGAAGATTTCCATTTCTTTTCCTCAAATTCCAAAATCCAAACTCTTTGAAAGCAATGTGATTCCTGTGTGAAATCACTCTTCCAACTAGGGGAGATCTTTCAACATTGAAACAAGTGATTTGATGAGGGTTTTTGTCCTCTATCAATTCTTGGGAGAACTCATTATTTACTTTGACAACATCTTGTTATGTGTGCATTCTTGAATAATCTAATTGAGAGCCAAAATACCCCGTATATAGAGTTGGAGGGAAAAAGAGTTAATTTTAATTCTAAAAATATTCAGTTTCCCTCTAATAGCCTTTCCGAATATTTTAAAAACAACTTATGACCAAGTCCCCCTTTTCCCTAGGTGTCCACTTGAGGGGACATTATGTCATTTTATTAAAAATTAAAACACAAAAAGTAAATAATATTACATTAACTTTGTAACTTTAGTGTAATATTTTAAATAATCTCCAACACATTGTGAAAAGCATTGCCAAGGTATCGGATACTAAAATTGATCATGCCAAGAAGTACTTGATGTTGGGTGCCAAACGACACTTAATAAATAGCTGCCTTTCAAGAATTGTGGAGAACAACCCATAAGGCCAAAAACTCAAGGTTGCATGGGAATGGGGGTACTTGGAGACATTGGAGACTGGTACGGGTATTGGTACAACTATTTTTTCAAAGTAGGAGACGGGGGTACTTGGAGACGTCCATTTTTTTATAATATAATTTAATAATTTATAGAAAATTTGAAAATATAATGACATGGAACTTTCAAAACAAGAATTAAGTTTAACATTAACTTTGAAGTTTAGGTACATAAATGCGAAATGAGTCAAATCAAAATGTCATACATTCATTGTGTCAAAGTTTCAAACTGATTAGTGATTATATATTGAAAATAGCTTTGATAAGGAGCAAGCTGATATGCAAACAAAAAGCTGAAAACAAAAATCAGAAATCTTATATTTGTCGTCTACTCTTCTATGCCATGATCATCCATATCAAGGTCCTCAGCTATGAGGCTCTCCAAATAGTCATCACTCTCAAATTCAGGTTCCTCTGATGGTAGAATAACAGGGGGTAAATCAGCTAGCCATCTCCTTCAACCACTTCATCCACAATGTCTGCCACTTCTCCATTAGGTGAAATTTGATCCCATTTTGTTGAAGGACCCTCATTGTATCTAGGATCTACATGAGAGAGAAGACGAAGTGAGCTATGAATGTACACCAGGTTCTCTGTTTTCTTTGATCCTAATTGGTTCCTCTTTAGTGAATGAATGAACCCATAAGTACTCCGATTTCTCTCATAAGATGAAGAGTTGGCTACTTGTGAGAGAAATCGTATTGCAAATGATTGCAAATCAAGGGCTTCACTTCCATGGTTCAACCACCATTCTATAGAGTCTTTTTTTGCTTTCATATCATATATAGCTTCCACGAAACTAAAATCATCTCGTCCATTGGAAAACTTATTCCATTGAGTCCTCAAACTAAAGCATCCTCACCTTGGCCATAAGTATTTTTAACCGCTGCCCAAAATTGTTAGAATAAGAATTCTATGTATTGTTAATGGTCAAATTAGTGCTGTGAGACATCTTAAATGTCTACAGTAGCAGTTAGTTAGTTTATTTAATATCTACAGTGTTTTTGTAATTTATATAAATGTAACTTTTCCTCAGTTATTGTATGAAGTTTTTTACCAGTTCATTTTTTTGAACATGGTATCAGAGCCACAGGTTAATTTTTTGAAATTATTCTTATTTTTCTAAAAAACCCGTCTAGGGTTTCTAGGCACTTTGTTCATTTTGTGCTTTTACGCACTTGTTTTTTGCGTGACCTCGTTTGTATTCGCGATTTTTTTCGCAGCCTTTGTATTCTAACTGCCTGCGCGACTTGCTGACCCTCCACGAGCGACGCGATTCCTTCTTTCGTGCCTCTTCTCCTGGCCTTGACCTCTCGTCTGCGTGTTCGACGGTTTTTTGGCGGCACAAATATATACTGCGGGTTTTCGAGTTGAAGGGTTTTTGTAATGAACCCTTATTGCACCTGCCTTGCCTTCCTGGGATTAGGAACAATTTCGTCACTCCCAAAGTTTGGTAAGGGCAATAAATCGGATCTAGGGCTTCCTGCAATATTTAGACATTATGATGAACCCATGTCAGCAATGATATTAAATCAGTTACATGACTTCTGCATAAGAATAAACTTATTCAGAACGCTAGGGTAATGCTCCAGGTTTGGCCTGCCCATCCAAACCCATCTTGTCTCTTAGGGCTCGTAGGGTTACCTGAGGATGGGCTCAGTATGATCTTGGCTGGCACTCCCTTGTTCCGAATATGTTAACAAACATGGAACATAGAAAGATAATGAATATTTACAGCAGACCTAGAATTAATAATTACAGAATTTGTGTTATTTAGCTATCATTTGTCCATCCTACTAATGGTGGAATTGATTCATCACAATTGGCTTAATTGCAGAATATGATTATTATCCATTAGTGTTTATTACCTTTATTTATATTAATATACCTGTGAATACATAGATTATGGTTTATTCCCTTTTTATCTGTTACTAGAGTGCATTTTAATGATTTACTAACTAAACCTGATGTTGCAGGTTGCATATTAAGCGTGGGGGATAATTTCAATTTACTTTGATTGCTGTACTTTTGCTTATTATTGATACGAGTAATTCCATTGACAAAGAGTCTTTATTTATCGATCTACATTTGTGATTTTTAGCAATTAAATTGTACAGTTACATATATTATGTTCATTCCAGATGATTTTAAAAATAAGTTACAGGAAAATAGAAAGAATACATTTTTGTATATGAAGACACTTTACAGAGCAATAAGAAAACATGGTTGCATTTTGACACCCAGACGGACTAGCCTGGGAATGTACCCGACTGCCAGCGATGGGAAGGGGGGGAGGCTTTGTACGATTTAGATGCTGGTTCTTCATCGCTGGGAAGAACCAACGTCTTTCCCTCCTCACCGTGTTAGCCTGATACGATCGCAGCCTATCCCGTAGGGTTCCATGCATAGTAATGAAACTGATATGATAATATTGCTGAGTAACAAAGGTTACCCGTTTGCGGATTCTCCTGGCAATTTCCTGCTTTCCACCTCTTACCCCTGGATGGTCGTGGTTTATACTTACCATGAATTGTGCGACCTTTTTGGAAAATATGGCATCTTTTACGAGTGGTTCTGGGAAAGGATACACCTTTCCATTCATGCTATTAGTTAAGGAAAAACATACTTAACCAACCACATAGACTTTATCAATTTGAAATAAAATACATTTAACTAATCACATAAACTTTATTAATTCAAAAGTTGCAAATAATACATTGCGTGTAAATCTAATTTGGTTATGCGTTTGCTGTTTATACGGGAATATGACAGTCCTCCCTCGTTACATTGCTTGTCCTCAAGCAATGTGGAGATTTGGGTGGTTGAAGATTTCTTCACCTTCCCAGGTTGCATCTTCCTCTTGCAGTCCTTTCCATAAGATCAAGTATTCTACCATGCTCTTATTTTTTATTCTCCTTTCTCTTACGTCTAAAAGTGCTTCTGCTTCCAACGTCAATTTTCCCTCATCATCTAGCGGAGGTAATTCCTTGCAGGGAGAGATCTGCTGTCCCAATGCTTTTTTTAATCTAGACACATGGAATACATTGTGGATGCGGCTATCTGGGGGAAACTCTAGTTCATATGCCACTTCCCCTACTTTCCTTGAGATTGGATAGGGTCCATAGAACCGAGGCTTCAACTTCTCTGCCCCATTAGATTTCCATGAAGACTGCTTGTAAGGATGCAGTCGTAGGAAGACTAAGTCCCCTACCTCGAATGATCTTTTAGTGCGATTTCAATCAGCGTATATCTTTTGCTGATTTTGGGCCTGATGTAAGTTATCTTTTAGAGTTCTTAGGATGTCCATGCTCTCTTGAATAAAATCTCTTGCTCGTGGCACTTGACTTTCTGGAGCAATTAGTGATCCAAAAGAAGTGGGTTCATAACCGTAGAGTGATTTGAATTGGCTCATTTGGATTGACATATGATGTGTAGTATTATAGCAATATTCCCCTATATGTAACCATTTGGTCCAAGCTTTCTGCTGCCCAGTGACATAATTTCTTAGATATCCTTCAATCCATTTGTTGACGTTCTCAGTTTGTCCATCGGTTTGGGGATGATAGCTGGTGCTTGGGGTGTGGCTAGTCCCTCTCATCTTGAAGATTTCTTGCCAAAATTGCCCCATAAACCGACTGTCTCCGTCACTGATGATATTCTGGGGGAGCCCATGAAGTTTGAAGACTCCTTTAAAAAACACTTCTGCTACTTGAGATGCTTGAAATTTATTTGATATGGCGAAGAAGTGTGCATATTTAGTGAGATGGCCCACCACTACATATATATAGTCTTTTCCTTTAGCCTTGGGTAGGCCAGTGATAAAATCCATCAAAATGCTTTCCCACTTCTGGTTGGGAATGGGCAATGGCTGTAGCAACTTGGTCGGGTGGCTGTGTTTCGCCTTGTTTCTCTGGCACTGTGTACATTCTTGCACGTATTTTTGTACCTTCTTAAGTCCCTTCCAAGAATGCCGTTCTCTGATCTGTTTATATGTCTTGTAGAATCCTGGATGTCTTGCCAATGGTTTGTCCTGGTACTCTTTAACTATTACTTCCTTGAGTTTAGAGTTGGCCACTAAGTACACCCTACCCTTATATAGAATAAGGTCCTCCACAACTTTGTATTCTACATGGTTTGATGGATCCCTCAAGATTTCGCTAGCAAAGGGGTCTTTGGCATATTCTGCCAAAATGTCATATCTCCAGTCAGTATTTACGGAAGTCATGGTATTTATTGTGGCTTTCTTGATAGGGCATCTGCTACAACATTTGTCGTACTCAATATCAAAGTCATAAGCTTGAATCTTGCTGGCCCATTTCTGTTGTCTATCATTTAGATCCCTTTGATTTAAAAAGAATCTTAGGCTATTATGATCTGTTTTTACATGGAATTTGTTGCAAACCAAGTACTTGCGGAACTTGGCCAATGCGTTGGCTAACATTTCTTTGTCATAGACGGGGTAATGCCTTTCTGCTTTCGTCAGCTTACGGCTTTCGAAGGCTATGGGATGTTTATTCTGCATGAGGACAACTCCAGTACCTTCCCCGGAGGTATCACACTGTAGTTCAAAAGGAAGGGAAAAATGTGGAATAGCAAGAACGGGGCATGAGCTCATAGCTTCCTTTAGATTTTCGAAAGCTCTTTGGGCTGCCTTGCTCCAAGTGAAGGCCCCTTTCTTATTGAGATTGGTGAGAGGAGCTGCCATTTTGGAGAACCCTCGTACAAACCTTCTGTAGTAACTACATAACCCCACGAACCCTCTTAATTGTGTGAGGGACTTAGGTCTAGGCCATTCTCTGATAGCGGCTATCTTCTCCTCATCCACGCTCATTCCTGCATTAATCTTGTGCCCCAAGTATAAGTTTTCCTCCATTCCAAACTCACATTTGGAAGCCTTTGCATACAATGATTCTTGCTCTAGGATCCTTAATGTTTCCTCAATATGTTTGAGGTGCTCCTCCCAAGTCTCGGTGTAGATCAAAATGTTGTCAAAAAAAACTAGTAAGAATTGTCTTAGTTGCTTGCGGAAAATATGATTCATACATGATTGAAAAGTTGCTGGTGCATTGGTTAGACCAAAAGGCATAACCAATAATTCGAAGTGTCCATAGTGACACCGGAAAGTTGTTTTAGAGATATCCTCTTCCCTCATCCCAATTTGGTGATATCTTGATCTAAGGTCGATCTTGGAGAAATATTTGGCCCCGTGTAGTTCATCTATCAATTCATCAATTCTCAGTATTGGGTACCTATTTTTTGATGGTTTTTTTATTCAGTGCCCTGTAATCAATACACATTCTTAGAGTACCATCTTTCTTTTTAACAAGTACCATCGATGATGCGAAAGGGCTAGAGCTAGGTTGGATGTGTCCCATAGCAAGTAATTCCTTAATGGTTTCCTCTATTTCTTCCTTGAATTTATGGGGGTGGCGGTAAGGGGTGGTGATGACTGGTTTTGCCCCCTCCTCCAACTCTATGGTGTGTTCAAATCCCCGTTTAGGAGGCAAACCTTGGGGAATTTCTCCAAACACCCTTTTATATCTCTTCATGATGGGCTGGATGTCCACATGAATGGATTTCTCATGAGTATTGCTCTTATCTAGTATCGTACATTGGGCCACCCATTCCCCTCGATTCTTTCCAAAATCTCCTCCATTCTTTTACATGAAACCACCTTTGGACTGCCATTAGGTAAGCCCTTGACAGTAACTTCCTTCCCTTCATGCTGAAATCGGATTGTTTGGTTTGGGAGGTTGAACATAAAACATCCCAGTGAATAAATCCATTGAGTCTTGTTGTGACGTATTCACACATCACCCCATTGCAAATGGGGACCCCTACTTTTTGCTTTCTAGGGTTAATTTTCTTTGCTTGGTTGTCTGGTCTTGGCTATTAGCCTTTGCATTGGAGAGTTGTCAGAGAGATCATTAGGATATCAGGGTTTGCTTGAGTTCAAATTGGTTAGTAGATGGTCCAGGTCAAGGTCTCTTTGAAAGCCTTCCCTAGGTGAGGCTTTGCTCTTGTTGCTAGGCTATGTCTTGTTTGAGTTTGAGGAAGTCAATGAAGCTTTGTGAGTGAATATCGTCTTTGAGGGTTTGAGATTGGTCCAGTTGATGAATGATGAAGTTCTAGGCATTGATTGATGTGATACTGACCTATTTTGCCCTTAGAAACGCCTAATGATCAGGTCTAGACTTGGAAATTTGGTGAAAGGTCAAGAATTTGAGCATTTTTGCAAATTTCGCTCCTGACCCTTCCAAAGGGTCCAGAGCGAAATCTTCCTTAGCTCCCTTTTGACTCCTATTCTAGACAAAACTTTCACTTAGGCATGGATTTGAGGGAAATAAGCTTGAGTTCACCTTTGGAGACGCTTTGGATAAGCTTGGATATGGAAATTTGATGAAAGGGTCCAGAGAGAAATCCTTAGAAAGACCTAATTTGTCATCAAAAGCATTGAATTGACATCACCTTGAAGGCAAATGGACTTGATTAAGATGAAGGAAGGATCTAAAAACCAAGTCTAAGAGCAAAGTTGAGGGAAAAATGAAGAAATTTGGCAAAGTTGAGGGAAAGTTCTTCTCATTCTGTTCAATGAAAGCCTGATGGTTTTTCAGTTTGTTCCCTTAGGGCTTGAGCAGTTTGCTCCATGAAAGCCCTAAGTTCATTAGTCGCTTGTTCACTCATGTTGTTGGCCCCTTTTTTCCTTTCTCTTTCTGAGGCCCTAAGGTTCCTTTGGCCTTGTTGCATTAACTATTTCCACAAGGTGGCAGGAAGGTGGCTCTGATACCACTGTAATGAACCCTTACTGCACCTGCCTTGCCTTCCTGGGATTAGGAACAATTTCGTCACTCCCAAAGTTTGGTAAGGGCAATAAATCAGATCTAGGGCTTCCTGCAATATTTAGACATTATGATGAACCCATGTCAACAATGATATTAAATCAGTTACATGACTTCTGCATAAGAATAAACTTATTCGGAACGCTAGGGTAATGCTCCAGGCTGGCCTGCCCATCCAAACCCATCCCGTCTCTTAGGGCTCGTAGGGTTACCTGAGGATGGGCCCAGTATGATCTTGGTTGGCACTCCCTTGTTCCGAATATGTTAACAAATAGGGAACATAGAAAGATAATAAATGTTTAAAGCAGACCTAGAATTAATAATTACAGAATTTTTGTTATTTAGCTATCATTTGTCCATCCTACTAATGGTGGAATTGATTCATCACAACTGGCTTAATTGCAGAATATGATTATTATCCATTAGCGTTCATTTCCTTTGTTTATATTAATATACCTGTGAATACATAGATTATGGTTTATTCCCTTTTTATCTGTTACTAGAGTGCATTTTAATGATTTACTAACTAAATCTGATGTTGCAGGTTGCATATTAAGTGTGGGGGATAATTTCAATTTACTTTGATTGCTGTACTTTTGCTTATTATTGATACAAGTAATTCCATTGACAAAGAGTCTTTATTTATCGATTTACATTTGTGATTTTTAGCAATTAAACTGTACAGTTACATATATTATGTTAATTCCAGATGATTTTAAAAATAAGTTACAGGAAAATAGAAAGAGTACATTTTTGCATATGAAGACACTTTACAGAGCGATAAGAAAACATGGTTGCATTTTGACACCCAGACGAACTAGCCTGGGAATGTACCCGATTGCCAGCGATGGGAAGGGGGGGAGGCTCTGTACGATTTAGATGTTGGTTCTTCATCGCTGGGAAGAACCAGCGTCTCTCCCTCCTCACCGTGTCAGCTTGATACAATCGCAGCCTATCCCATAGGGTTCCATGCGTAGTAATGAAACTGATATGATAATATTGCTGAGTAACAAAGGCTACCTGTTTGTGGATTCTCCTGGCAATTTCCTGCTTTCCACCTCTTACTTTCCCATGCTTTCCCTGGACGGTCGTGATTTAGACCTACCATGAACCGTGCGACCTTTTTGGAAAGCATGGCATCTTTGACGAGTGGTTTTGGGAAAGGATACACCTTTCCATTCATGCTATTAGTTAAGGAAATCATACTTAACCAACGGCATAGACTTTATCAATTTGAAATAAAATACATTTAACTAATCGCATAAACTTTATTAATTCAAAAGTTGAAAATAATACATTGCGTGTAAATCTGATTCGGTTATGTGTTTGTTGTTTACACGAGAATATGACAGTCCTCCCTCCTTGCATTGCTTGTCCTCAAGCGATGTGGAGATTTGGGTGGTTGAATATTTCTTCACCTTCCTAGGTTGCATCTTCCTCTGGTAGTCTGGTTGACTTTAGGATCATGGTTTGTATAGACTTGCTGATTCCGACGATTCTCAGGAGCATGCTCTGGTTGCTCGGAGTACATCCATCAGAACACTTTGGCATCAACGTTATGGGCACTATCTCTCTCAGTTATATCAGGAGGGTTTGGTTACTGGTCTACCTGAGATTCAACCTCAAAATCATGGAGTTTGTGCAGCCTGTCAAGCTGGGAAGTAGCACTGGACACCATTCTTGGATGGTGATTCTTGGCGAGCCTCCAAGGTCCTTCAATTGGTTCAGGCTGATGTATTTGGGCCAATGAACACTCCATCTGTTACTGGTTGCAGGTACTTCTTGTTATTTGTTGACGATTTCAGTTGTAAAATGTGGGTATATTTTCTGAAAAATAAATCAGATGTGTTCAGTACATTTCAGCAGTTTAAGGCCTTAGTTGAGAAACAATCCAGTTCTCAGATTGTCACTCTAAGGTCAGATAATGGGGGGGAGTATTGTTCCAATGACTTCTCTACATTTTGTGCTACACATGGCATTAAACACCAACTCACCACACCATACACCCCTCAGCATAATGGTGTCGTTTAATGTAGGAATCGCACCATCACTGAAATGGCTCGTTCTATGATAGAGCATCGCAATGTTCCTAAGAAATATTGGGCTGAAGTAGTTTACATTGCAGTCTACCTTCTGAATCGGTCACCTACACATGTCATTAAGAAGATGACTCCTGAAGAAGCCTGGTTAGGACGCAAGTCTAAAATGGGCCATTTGAAAGTCTTTGGTTCTACTGCTTATGTATGGATTCCACATGCCAAACATGCTAAGTTGGATTCAAAGAGCCAAACACTTATGTTTACTGGTTACAACGACAACCACAAGGCCTACAAGTAGATTGATGTGGAAGCATATCGTCTCATTTTCAGTCGTGATGTTGTGGTTGATGAGATTACTGGTCCATTTATGCCTTCTACTACTCCTAGTCCCGCGACTCCGTCTATGAAGACTCCTGATGTTGGTGTTCGTCTTCCTCTTGGTTCCCATTATAATACCTTGCTTTCCTATACCCATTGTCAATGGTGATCTCATGAGTGTCATGTAAATGACACCAATGTAGTCTTTCCAGGTTGAAGGATCCATCATGCAAGGGTTGTGATATGTCTCTCTCATAGGGAGTATAAACAATATCCTTAAATCCTCTTCATTGCTCCTTGTTTAAAACACCATTGGATAAGGCATTTATCAACTACCATTTGAAGCTTTTCTGACCACTTTTGACTGGAATATTGTCCTACACTTCATGCATTCTGCTGTGACTAACAAAACACCTCCTCTTGCCACTCACAAGAGTTAATACCATGACATTGTTTTGAAGAACACTCTTATTTGATCATCATGAACTTACTCATGAGACACTCAAAATAGGACTTCCTTGTTAACATATCTTTCATTTTCCTTTCAATTTTTAGGCATTGGGTTGTGTTGTGCAAATCGCACACCCATCCCCGTCTTGGACAGGGACCCCCCGGTTTGTGCCTTTCTGTCTTTGCGGAAGAGGAAGGGATATGAAGGGTCAAGTGCCGCTAAAACCAAATTCGGCCTCTAGGGCCATATTGCGAACTTAAAACTCCCCAATTCTCGCAAAATCGCCTAAATGTGAAGAAAGAGTTAAAGCCTGCAATGACGTTGAAATGCCGATTTTCGCCAAGGGATACAAAGGAGATAAAATATGCAAAGTGCCAACGTTGACAAACTCGCCCAAGTGCCCAAGCTTGCACTTCTTGAAGAGAAAAGAAAAAATCGCCAAAATTGCCTTATGGGCTGAATTTTGGACCCAGAGGCCAAAATTTTAAAACTTCACAAGGTTAAGAGATTGCCAAAGTCGCCCAGGGGGGCGAATTTCGGACCTTGGGGTAAAATTTCAAAATTTAAAAAAATCCCCAAAACTGCCTTAAGGTCCGAAAATGCCTTTAAAAGTTGCAAAAAACCCCCAGAGGTCCGAATTTCACTTAAGACATCTAATTTTGGACCCTAGGTCCGAAATTTAAAAATTTGTATAAATTTGCAAAAAGTGCCCAAAGGGCCGAATTTGGGCCTTTAAGTGAAAATTTGAAAAGTGAAAAGTTTGCAAAAAGTGCCCAAAGGGCCGAATTTGGGCCTTTAAGTGAAAATTTGAAAAGTGAAAAGTTTGCAAAAAGTGCCCAAAGGGCCGAATTCGGACCTTTTAGACAAAATGTTAAAAAGCGAAATTTGGCAAAACACTCCAAAATCCCAAAGTTCGCAAAAGTGCCCAAAATCCCGAAATTCACCATTAAGGGGTGAAATGTCAAAGTTTTAAAAACTTTTCGAACGCCCCTCTTGCCCGAAATTGCCAGGAACAACTAAATTCACGGAAGGAGTAAAGCGTTAAAACTTGGGAAATTTTCAAATGACCCTCCAAGCGTTAAATTTTAATATTTGTTAAATTAATTAATTAATTTTTCAAATTGATTTATTGAAATGAAATTGATCGTTCGCAGGTCGTAGGACGTCATTAGAGAACCAGGAGAAAGACCTGAAACACAAATTGAAGAAGGATCGCAATCAAGGCCAGGCACTGAAGACTGGAAAAGAAAAAAGATGTGGGAACGCGCTGTAGGAGCGCAAGAGCAACCAAACATTGGGATCCGTGCCGCTGAACAAAGATGAAGTCCACCACTAGGACCAAAGACCAAAGAACACTTTGAATGCTGCAAGTTTATGCCTTCTCGAGAAAAAGCACACAACTCGATTTAATTCCAGGAATTCAATTTCTAAAAAGCTGAAATTGTTTAATTGTAAAACTGCTTGTAGATCCCACTCAGATATTTTGAAAGAAAGGGGAAACAATTCAGTTGTGGACAGTTATGTCCAACTACCGGATAGACTCAAATTGAAGCCAAATAGTGGCAGGTAGTTGAAATTGTGGTTGAATGGATGAGTGAGAATTTAATGGGCATGGGTCAAGGCTGCTAGTTTCTGGAAGGCAGATCAGGACCCTTGGATACAGTCCATCCTGGCCTCTGATTCAAAATTGTAAAAACTATAAAAGGCAGAGGCCTTTCTTTTGTAAAGGGTTAGATAGTTAGAGATTTTTGTTAAATAGTTAGACTCTGGTGAGAGAGTTAGATTTTAGAGTTAGAATAGGTTAGATTTGAAGCAATAGCATAGAGATGCTGCAGAAATTGTTGTAATAGGCAGCTGAAATCAATATATAAACATTGATTTGGTGTTTATTGTCTTGTTTTCATCCTGTTTGCATGGTTTCTCTTAGCATTTTAGATAGATCTTTCTGTTTTGGGTGTGCAGGTATTTGATAGATTCAAGCTTATACCATTGAGGATATACTGATTGTGTATCCTTTTGTATGGTTAACCCGAGCCTTCGATTGTGCTTAGTTCAATTGCAAATGTCCGTTTGAGCTACGCCAGAACTGGGTGCTTAGCCGTGCGTCTCCAGTCTGAAAACCTTCCAAGTCCCTTTGAAGATTGCACCGTTCTTGCAAGGTTGTGAGCTATTCTGGCCAAACAGGAATTGGTTATGTTGAATCCGTCTACCCGCATACCCATGTTGTTAGTTTTAGATCTCCTAAACTTTTCCTTTTGTTCTTTATTGCGTAATTCGAGAATCGCAGCAGACCAACTTGTTGCAAATTGTAAGTCCCCTTGTGCTCCCAGCAAATCACATCGACCACTGAGTAATCCCGCAATCAAGACCTGACAATCAAAACCTTGAGGTCATCCCCTTTGATCAAACGTATAGCATTAGGGATTCCCTTATCTCAAGAGAGGATAGGATACTCAACAGGTTTATTCTATTTTGCGTTGGCCGTATGGAGTTTGCAGCAATGCGATTCCAGACACCTCAACAGGTTGTTATAGAGATTGAGATATGATAGAATATGAAGAGATAATCCAAGAATATGATAGATTATGCAAGAATAGGGCACTATTCCACAATAAAAGAGGATTTGATAGTAAGATTCCAGACCTGGCATTAATGAAGCATAACAACACATCTTGGAGACTCTTTCACCCTTTTCTCAAACACCTTGAAAGTATCCAACTACTTCTGACAAACTGCTGGCTTCGATTATTGTTTTCTTCCAGCTGCACATTAATCCTCAAAGAAGCCTAGGGTTTGACTTTCGTGAAAATTCCAACTGCAGTTCATAACTCAATTCAAAGGCAAACTCAATGCCAATTGCAGTCCATAACGTGGGCTTTCTCTTGAAACAATAACCTTCCCTCCAAAAATTCCTAAGCTAAAAGTACTTGGACAACTTTACTCCTTTTGACTTGAGATATTCATCAAATGGCTATAAATGTGGGTGAAACAATACTAATGTTTTAAATTTTGACAGTTGATGGCCTTGACATAGTCAAAGTATTTATTGGCTTCAAGGGTTTTAATATGACGAAAACATTTGACTTATTCTCCTCTTGGAAAGACTAACATTGATAATGAAAAATAGAATTTAATTGACCAAAAAAATAGATAACACTGTTAATGCAAACGGAAATTGGATAATAGCCTCCGCCTGATATGAAGCATATTTAGCTTCTTAGATGGAATTCTTTGTGTTCTTCACCTTTTTGTGTTTTTCATTTTCTATTGCAAAGGAGTTGTTATGCCCCATGATGAGGTTCATCTGTGTCCAATTTATCGCATATTATAGTCTTTTTCTTATGCTGTAATGACCATGACCTTTTTAATATTTTTGTTGCACATGATCATATAAAAATAAGTGTTATATTTAGGTTTGAGGTAGAATTGGTAAAACAACTATTAGACTTTATTTACTAATAAACATTGTAATTTTAGGTTGGGAATGTGGATCTTGTAGTATGTCGAAGAAGGCAGAGACAAAAGAATTAGAGTAGTGTTGATGTGTTTTTTATGCACCTCTAACACAGAATAAAATACCGACGTATCTTATCCTGTCTTGAACAAAGACTTCCCAAATGCTGAACTATGTGATCAATTATAAGATTCCAAGGTTCCGAAATGTTAGGTCTTGACGTGTGGATAAGCTCAATGGTTTGATGTGATATTGTTGGAATCACAAGGGGACTTACGTTGAATGCATGAATGTTTGGGATACTTGGACGTTGCTGGAACTTGATCATCTGATATTGCAATCTTGTGATGCTTTCTCTCATAAACTAACTTGAATTGAAAAAAATGGCAAAAGGGGAAGGGTTTGGAAGACTAATCTACTCCTAGGAATGTAGGATATAGTGGATGACTTGGTGAGACTCTACTAGACTTTGCTTTGACATCAATGAACAACTCCACAAAGCTAGTGCAATCTTCTAAGGTAAATATATAATGGTCAAATCACTATTAACAACATGGATACCATCAAGGCAATGCATATCAATGTGTGAATAACAATTGAAGTTAAGTTTGAATAAGGATTCCAATTGACCACGCAAGGCAATTTTACAATCAACAAATTGCTAGTAGTATGGATATGCGAATTTCGCTATTAATCATCTACAAAATCTTTCATTCAATTAACCAACATTAAAACAAATGAGAATTGGAAACCACGCAACTTGTTGAAACAACACATTTCACCATATCTTCAATGAAAAGAGTATATTCATTTACAAGTCTTAGCAACAATTTCTTCTTTTCCTACCCTACCCTACTCTAACTTCTAATTCCTAATTGCCTTAGCAACTATTTTTCTACTCTTCTAAGATTAGCCTCTACAAATGAGAGCACTGAGCCCTTTTATAGAAGTCTCATTACAATGAATGGCTCAGATTGATTCAAGATCAATGGCCAAGATTACAAGATAAACCCTAATTACGGTTTGTTACAACCACCATTACATTGGCCAATGAGAGGTGAGGGTAGGTAAGATGAATAATATTTGATGTAGTGCCATGTGTCACTTGTTCCATCCCTGAATGAATGCTGACATGGTACCCTTTGATTGAACAAATGGTGACTGGAATGCCACCTTAGCTTGCCTTGTAGACTTAATCAATTTGCCTTGAACATTCTTCATGATGCTTGGAATTCCCTGTGCTGATATCTTAGATTTGTCTCTCCCTCACTTGTTCACCATCATGGTGAAGTTATTTTCATGTTTGAGCGAGTCCTCATCTTTGCTTTTTTGAAATCCTTGTCTTGAAATCCTCTTCCCATCCTTGAAATGTTGATCTTTCTCATTCACATTTGTGATGTTGTCCTTGCAATATTCTTGTAGAGTCCTTTGGATTTGAACCTTGATTCCTCCTCATAGCAGTGTTTAAGTTTCTTCATAAAAACCTGCTTGTCCTCTTAGAGCTGATCCTTCATCATTTGTTGCTTTGAAGTGTTGAGCTGTTGGTATGCCTGCAAGCTACATCCTCTTTCACCTCAATCCTTGATCATCGTGCTTCCCCTCCTTGTAGCAGACCTGCAAAACAAATATTGAATCAAACACCTATGAATGAAAGCACCATCAATCTATTCATCATATTAGAATGGGAGTTCGATCCTCTTTCGATCTTCAATATCTTAGACCCCTTAATAAAAAATCGAATCCCATGGGAACCAATCTCATGCTAAACTGAGTCTTCGTCGGTGGGAAATCGCTGGTCATAGGGACTATTCTGTCATTGATCCCTGAGTGGAAAATAGAACTTCATAGGGACCTTTGTTCCAACCCTTGTCCCAAGTTGTGATAGGTGATTTGAACAAGTAATTTTCTAGAACTAGCTAAGGTTTTCATTTTCAGACTTCGATTAGGTCTGATTTTGATGGTTTAAGTCTGAATACACTCTTGAAGACTCAGCAAATGATGTAACTTGATGCCCAAAACACCGTTCCAGGTCTGAATTTCTTGGTTTGATGCCTGAATACACTTATCAATACTCAGAAAATGATCGATTTTGATGTCTAATATGCTGTCTCAGATCCGTTTTTTTGAGTGCAATGTCTGAATACACTCCTTAAGCTCGGAAAATGAGGAATCTTGATGTCTGTAACAATGTTCCAGGTCTGAATTCCCCTCCTTGAAGTCTGAAAACACCTCTGTGAATCACGTTTTAATGGCTGGAAATGGTCACAGCCATGACACACTTACTTCACTTGGAGTGATTTGCCTCCAATCACCCGAAAATGACCACATTTTGCTTGGATTGAGGACTGGGAATGATAGCTGGAAATAATGTCAGTATGGCATCCTTGATCAGCAATGGAGCCTCCTATATTGTAGTGAACTCCTCCAATAATGGTGCACTTGACACCTTAGGCACAAAAATTGCACCTTCCAGCAATGGCGAACCACAACCTGCAATCTTGGATTGATTCACCTGGAGCGATTTGCCTCCAATCACCTGAAAATGACCACGTTTTGCTTGGATTGAGAACTGGGAATGACGTCCCTGTCTGGGAATGATAGCTGGAAATAATGTCAGTCCGGTATGGCATCCTTGATCAGCGATGGAGCCCCCTATGTTGTAGTGAACTCCTCCAATAATGGTGCACTTGACACCTTAGGCACAAAAATTGCACCTTCGAGCAATGGCGAACCTCAACCTGCAATCTTCAGCTCTCCAAACACTGAATCAACCACTCCGCAATTTTATAATGATCACTGGCCCTGGTCTTTTATTCAATATTTTGTTTTGGAAAGTCACCACACAGTGAATGTGGGACAAATAAGATGTGTTTCCAGCCACAAGGGAAAGTTGACTTGTATTGGGATAGCAAAAATTTAATGTTGCATTAACTTTATTCACCAACCAAATGCAATGGTGGGAAAATCATCTCCGTGGAGATTGACTTGTTAGTAAAATCACATTCATTTTTCTCTTAAAAAGTCCACCTGATCATGCATGGGAATATCGATGCCCATCTGGACATTAAATTTTCATTATTAACTCCATTTACAGCCCTTGGGTGGAAAATCGATCCCATCTGGACTCATATATTTGATCAAATCTTGCAAATTATCTTCAAGGGGAGATTCGTCCTTCATCAGAACTCAAAAATCTCATCAAAACCTATCAAAATACCCCTCTGTGGAAAATTGATACCTATCTGGACAGAAAAAATTAGTCAAATCCTCACAAAATGGCCTTAGTGGAGAATCGACCTCCATCAGAACAAAAAATTGCCCACATTTCACTTTGTTTCACTCATTTTCCTCTGGTGGAAATTCGAACTTCATCTGGACACACAAATTTGCATTAAAACTTAATCGTTTAACACCTGGTGGAAAAACATGGGTCATTGGGATAGCTTTTATAGGCCTGGTGGAAAAACGACCTCCATTGGGACAAAACCTCAGTGGAGATTCCAGATACATTAGGATTTTCCCCAAAAATACTTGCAAAATCAGTCCATAAGGGGAAAAATGCACCTCATCGGGACTGAGACCATTGTCATCATTAAATCAACTTCTTTTGCTAAAAAATGGAGTGGAAAATCATGCTCCATCGAGACAAAGTCCATTTTCACCTTTATTGGTTAGTGGAAAAACGCCTCCCATTGGGACAACTCACTTTTATGCCTTAATTTCTGCTATCCCTCAATTTGAGCAGTGAAAATTTTAAAGCTCACCAATTTTAAAGTTCGCCCTTGCCAAGGCATTTGATGGACCTGCAGTCTTGAATAAAAAATGTTTCTTTGCTAGCCATGAGCTATACTGATCACAATAAATGCCATCGATCAGTCCCTCATATTGTATGAGAAGATGTCGTTTGCCCCTCTTTATTTTCGAAACATCTAAGTCCTAAGTCACGACTTTTATGCGTTTTCAAACCCAGTCACCGGTCCCTCACATTTCTTAATTATGTCGCAGAGTTATAAGTTTCTATAAGTTCCCGATTGCTCGACTTGTCTCCCTAGTCTCTTTGTCTTGGTCGCTTGGGCTAAAGTTATCGAAAGTTGAAAAGTCCCGATCGTTATTTTTGAAGTTCTAATTTCTCACGATCAAGTGATCTGTGAGTGCTGCCTAGGTTTTCGGACGCCGCCACCTTGTAAAGTGGTTTGTATGGGCTAACCTTGATTTCTTATCGGTAAAGACTTGATATACGGGAACCTGGAGTTGGGATCGCCGTGTTCCGATTTTACCTTGATGCCCGACATTCCCTTGCAACTTGATGTCGGAGTATCGGAGGATTCAAATCTTTGTTTGCCGCGGTTCTAGCTCAGCTTGTCGCCATGTGACGCTCAAATTCCAAGAAACAAATCAAGGAAATATTTGCAAGTATCATTATTAATGACAGATTAAACAGTTGGAAGCACGTAAAGGTGGCGGCGAAGATTGTAAAATTTGATATTATCATCTTTTCACAGGAAATTTAATGCACCACCCTTTGTTTTGTTTCAATATCAATCTTTTACCAGCATATTGTAGCTTGGAGTTTTTGAGGAATTTTTAAGTTTAAATGCGTTTTTGGGGTTTTTGGATGATAGAATGAATAATGCAATTTGGAATTCAAGACAAAAACAAATTACAACTACTGAAACTAAATTTCAGCATGTCTGATTATTTAACAGCAATTAATCAATGCAAAGAATTAATGAATTTCAACACTAAATTGCCAAATTTGGCCTACTAGGGGTCCAACGCCTTGCGTGGAGGCTTCTTTATTGACTTTATTGAAGGGAAATGCTGCTACAGGAGCTTCCAAAGTGTTCCAACAGCTCCAAAGGGTTTTATACTCCAAAACAATAATTATCAAAAACAGTTGAATGGGTGAATAGCTGATCTGGAGCTTATTCTGAAATCTTGTCAGGAGAGATCACCAAAATTGCTTCCTTTTACCCTCTAATTTGCTGATATCTTTCAAATATGCTAGGGTTTCACCAAATAGATCACCAATATGTCTTAGTTACCTCCTAACAATGATTTCACAAACAAGAGCTGCTCCAAAAACCACCTTATTTATTTATTTGCAATACCAGGCTCCCAAAGATGGCACAGCTGACCTAGGGAAGGTACAGCTGGCTTAAAAGTGCATTAAACTTGCTGAGAAATGTGACCAAACTGCTCGGATCTGATTGACATTGCTAACCCTGCAGTCTGATTAAAAAATCCACATGATTTGACCCTTAAATGGTCTGAAAACTGATCTTTCTTGAGTGCTGAAGTAGGAATACTGGTTGGGGAATCGTCCAACCTGCCTGAATCATGGGGTTTTGTCCTCAATCTGGCCTCCACACTGCTGTACCTGCTATGGAAGAATATTGCAAAGGAAAAGTATAGTAATCACCAAAATAACATCCTCCAAATGATCTCCAAAAGCACTTTATGCTCAAACCCTAAATCGAACCCTTACTTGGGATCTTTTGAAGATTCCAAAGGAATCTCTTCTCCCTCCAAAAGTTCGGGTATGAGGGTCATCTCTTCATTAAGTCCAGACACCTTTCAAAATAACTTTTTCACTTTGGAAGATGTGCCAAGGGGTAAACATAAAGTCTTATTAAAACATCTTTTAAGTTAACTTTTTCTATTTTTTAGAAAAAACTGATTTTTATAACTTTATATTATAAAGTTATATTATTAAGTCCACCAAAGCAAGAAAATGACTATGTATGGGTCCTCTTTGGCTAACCAATCATCTCCAAACACTGAACTTCACCTGTGGAGATGGGTGACAAGTGAATTTATGCATTTGGATAGCAACTAGAGAAGTGGGGACATTATAGGAATTTGAGGTATAAGAACTATTTCTCACTGTGCTTCATATGTATCTTTGTGCACTTGAGTTTGAGGCTCTTCATATAGCAATTCCAATGGACTCACTATACCATTTTGAAATCATCTTCTAAGTAAACTGTACTATTTACTCATAATTTTTTCCTTGACAGCATTGAACGGAAAAAGAGTAAGCAAGGACTCAAAGCTCAATGGTTTCGAGTTGTTCCATAAACAATGGATCATATTCACATTTTCCTGCCCTCTTTAGGTCTTTAATCGACCTATTGTCAGCTTTGTCTATGTCATGGAACTACTAGTATAGATCCAGGACATGTACTAACTTCTTACCCTCAAGATACTGTAATATCCCCTGTCCTATGATGACTGAAAACAAGGAATATTTGCTGTCCAAGTTGCGTGTTATGCAGTTCTGAAGTTTGTGTGTTATGCAGTCAGAGTTTTCAGATTATAATAAAGACCATCTTATATGAACATTTCAATAAAATCAACCCTAAATGACTCTTCTTAATCGATAGATGACTAGAGATGCTTAAACAACAATCTATGAATGATATTCATGAGTTTAAGTCATCAAAAACCATGTCCTACAGAAGACTGACATTATGACGAACACTTGGCATACATCCTCAGACATTCATAAATGTAAAGATGTAGTAGATACAATCCAAACTCCTCTCTTCTTTATTTCATTTGACCATCCAAAGACATTACATAGGCAACAAAATTGATCAAATATAAGGACTGATATTATAGACCTTTTTAGACAGTCTGAAGACAAATGACAGTCCTAGTCTTTCGGCATTCAAAACTGATAATTACAATGAAGTGTTATTAGGAAATGAACCTGGGATGAGGCGCTGTGAAGAAGCAAGCAATATCATAGACAAAGAGCCACCAATGTGCCAAATCTGAACCACTTCATAATTCGCCCTTGCTGCTGCAATTAGAAAGTCTGATATTTGATATTGATCAGCAGTATGTACTCAAAACCTCCTCCTAAATGATCGTCCTTGTCCCTTGAGTGAAGCACTTCCCTGAATGGTGTGTTTTCAAAGACTGTTGCTATGGAAAGAACCGTTTATTGGAAATGGAAAAGGGGGTGTTAGGTATAAATAAATGATAGAATAGATTAGAAAGGGGGAGAAAAAGGAGAAAGGGACAATATATTTTTCTTTTCTGCATAGTTTTAAGGTATAGGGATGTTGAGTTTGTGAACTTACATTCTGACATTGAAGGAAAAAAGAGGATATTTTTGAGTATTTGAAGTTATTAATGTTATCTTTAAATTGCAATGAATTGTGCTTCTTTGTAATTACTTTCAATGTTATTCTGTTATATCGGATTGTGTTATTTATGAATCTTTGAATTTAGATTAAATCATCTGTTGAAAAGGGTTCGCTGTTCTTCCTTTCCCTGGATATCATTTGTGAGTGTGGGATAAGTAAACTTTGGGTTGTTTGTCTACATTCACTTCATTCTAAAATCAATCTTTCTCATCTACTTTCATGGTTATGGGTAGTTGTTAGTTTGCCTTTTCTTCTTTCTGGTGAAAAACATAGCTTGGGTTTTCATTGATGCATATCATTCGAAGGTAGTTGCACCTTTGTAAAATATGCATAGAGAATTTGCAAATTGCATTGCAAGTGACTCAACTATTGGTTAGATTATCATCGACATGGGCAAGAGTATAAAATTGAAGTGACAAATCTATTAACCAACAATTTCATGGGGGAAAATGTCTTCCATTGGGACTGTGATGATTTTCACATTGTAAAAGTCCAAACTTATCAAATTTCATCATTTCGCACAGTGGAAATTGTTTTTCCATTGGGACTTTTAACATTTTAGCTGGATTTGAGGAGTGGAAAAGAGGAGTCCATTGGGACTTTGTGCATGTTTGACATATTCTACTTCCTAGGAGTAGAAAAATGACTCCTATAGGAACCTTTGACGCTCGAGCACAAAATTCACACCAATTTGCAACATTTTAATTTTTTTTTCGCTCACATTTTAAGGCAAAATTGAAACTCAACACTTAGAAAAATAAATTGAGAAGCTAAGGCAACTTGACACTTAGGATCATTTCATTGCAATTTTAACATCCTTTTGCATTTTGACATGACACTCCCTCATAAGGAAAGGCTAAAACTAGGAAACTAGGCAAAACATCTACCCTAAAAGGCAAAAAAGTGGGGGTTCCTATTTGCAATGGGGCGATATGTGAAAACATCACAACAAGTAGGTGCTTGGAATGCAATTTCAGTGGTAGGAAATGATTTTGAAATTATTATTCTTGATCAATAATTGTTGTTACTTTGTAAGACCTTTTTAAAATTGTAATTTATTTTTTGTAACCAATCGAGGTACGAGTTATTGTTTTTTATAGGCAGCTTGGTTGCAAGCCAAAGGAATTAGGCTATTCTTAGTCATTTTGTTGGTAGGTTGCAGGGCAAACAAACTATTTTATTCCTTTTCAATAGGTTGGCGACCAAACAAATTCTTATGTATTTGGTCTACCTATTGGAAGCCATAGGTATTGAAAACTTTTAATAGTATAACACATAGTGTGGAGAGAACATAATAGTGCAAAAGATAATAACACGAGATTGTAAGGTTTTTGAAAAATATAATAATATAGTTAGATTTGTAAGGAAGCCCCATAGAAGACCATTTCCACGTGGACAAAGAGGAAGAAATGCTGGAAATGATCTCTTGTAATTCTATTTAATTTTTTGTTTAGTTTGTATGAGTTATGGTTTTCAAGCATCGAAGAAACGTGTTGGTGTGGTTTTTATGCATGCTCGACTCAGAATAAAATACCTAGAGATATCTTATTCTCTCTTGATCAAATTCTTCTATGTGGTAAACAACTGAATTGTGTGATCACAAAGACGACTCCATGGTTCCCAAATTTGGACGGATAATTTAGGAAAAAAAGGATGAGGGTTTAGGAAAAAAACTCTAATCTTAATCTAATCCTATGAACTTTGGAGACAAAAATTGCAAAAGTGGAGTCTAAACCAATTCTTGTTTTGCCAAATTCAACTACTAGACAAGAACGGTGCTATCTTCTAAGGAATTCGAAATATTTTCATATCACTCATATTCAGCAACATATTGAACAATGAATATAGCAATAGAAGTTAAGTTTTCATTTACTGGTTCAGGCTAGGGTAAGTTTGTTAGACACAATGCACCATTGAGAGGGGGGTGAATCTGTGGTTCTCAATCTTTTCCCTTTAACTATCTTATGTGCGTATATCGGTTATCAGATCTAACTCAATGCAGACTTATCGGTTGGTGGGGAGACTAATCACAAATGCATTCACACAAAAGGGATATCACATAACACCAGCATATACGAGGAAAACCCAAGATGGGAAAAACCTCGGTGAGAAATGCTGTTGGAGACTACTACTCCAATCCAGCCTTACAATGCATCTTTGATTACACTGTATAGGGCACCAACCCAAGGAGAACCATCGCCTGATTTAGGGCACCAACCCAAGGAGCTACAACCCCTGATTTTAGGGCACCAGCCCAAGGAGCTACAACCCCTGCACCGAGCTACAACTCAGTGAATACAAAACATAATCATTTATAAATTAATAACCTTATTACAAATGGATTTTGTAACACATCTGCAAATCTCACTACTGGATCTCTTGTCCAGTTCACTACCGGTTCTCTTCCTTACCCACTCACTGTTGTAACTTATCTCCTGCTGCAACTTTATCGGTTCAGTTTCTTCTCCTCCTCCTCTGTCGGTTCTCTCTCTATCAGTTCTCTCTACTGGTTGTCTCTTCTCTCAATTGCTTTGCTGCTCTCCATCACCGGTCTTGATAACTTAGTCAGATATCTACCATCTGATTCCTGCCGGTCCTTTGCTTCCCTTCTCTGCAATCTGCTATGGCTCTTCTCTGTTGGTTTAGTCACCACCGGTATACTTCTCTCACAGACTCACTTGCAGACTACCGGTTCCTCACTGTTGTCGGTTAATCCTTTCAACCCGATTCTCTCTCACATTCAATCTCTCTTCTGATACTTGTTGAGTACATGACTGATCTCTTCTCAAATGCAGCAACACACTCTCATTCAGCAACAACACCATCAATATCTTTGGCTCGCATACATATAGCTAGATTTTCCCGCCAAGACGTGAGTTTGAACTTTGCACGGTTAGGGTTTCTGCCATGCATTGAATTTGCATCCGATCTGATCTCTGATCATCATGACACATCAAATCCAATCTGATATCATGTCCTTGATCGATGTTCAACACACAATCAATGATCATCGCCCATTTGTCTACCCTGCGAAACACGGCTTCTCTCTTTCGTTGTCTGTACCAAGTTTTTCGGCCTTTTGTCTGATCAATCACGTGATTGATGCAGTTTCCTTCACCCACTTCAATCTTCAAGATCAACCTTATCTGGATCTCTGTTGTTTCCTTCATCTCGAGCCGCAATCCTTTGCTTTTCTTCCTCGAGCCTCGTAGTCATCATGAATGTCGAGCAGCCGCCAGCTGCCTCACTGACACGACACTTCATCGACCTTTGCGAGCTTGCCACTTTAACTCCATGTGGCATCCTTGTCGATATCCACTTCAGCAAAGATCTCTGTGTCGGTTAGACTTGGTCAACGACAATCGACACACAACCGATCCTTCTTTTCTGCCAGTTTACCAACCCTGCCGGCATCTCTCATTTTACCGGTTACCTTTCATGTCTGCACTTTGCTGATTTGCCAGTGGAACACCTTAACCGGTCGCCAGACATGCCTATCCATAGCATGCTCACATCACTTAGCCTCTTTGCTCCCTTACCGGTTCTCATGCTCATCGGTAGCCATCCCTATGACACCACGTCATCAACCTTCAACTCATTCCATCTAAGGCATCTGCATATCGGTTGCACTCTGTGTGTGTAGTTGCTCCACTTTGCCCTCTTCATCATCAGACCTAACATCATCTTAGCCGGTTTGTCAAGGTGACAAGCCCATCACTTCTTTACTCTTCTTTTTCTGTCTCGGTGGCTTAACATTCCCTCTATGTCGGTCCAGTGCATATCCTTGATTTCATGCTTTTGAGGCATCCCTTTGATTCATTGGTAGATCCGATGTGAGCCTTTATTCACCTGCCCTCTACTTCTATCTTATCTCACAGAGCTAAGATGCATACTTTGCATAATAGGAGATAAGCTCTAGTTACCAGTGGGAGTGAGTCCTTGTCATCTGCATCTTGCAATGCACTCATGTGGCTTCCCTGTTTGTACACTAGTCATATGCTTGTTGGTTGGCAACCACTCACTTGGTTGATTTGTCTTCTTTATGTCAATACATCACTTACCAATTGACATGCTTTCCTTACCAGTGACAGACTGTACCGATAACCTCCCCATCTCTTTTACATAAGTCAAACACCGACTTGTATACCGGTGACTCCAAAGCTCATTCTGCTGAATGACATTCTCTCCCTTATCTTACCTTACCGGTGCACTGCAACACAAGGTGATATTAAGGATATCTCATTTTGTATAAATCCATGATAGTGCAACACATACATCTCTTATACTGGTAGCCCTTCTACACCGGTTGACATCAATGACACCATTTCTCGTATGCGTCAATGAGAACACAACTCATCAATCTCCCATACCGGTTGACATCAATGACAACACAATGCCAACAAAGTGCACCAAGATGGTGAACAAAAAGGGGGGTATAAGTGGCCACTTTTTTTTTTCTTTTTCTGAAAATAGGTAAACCGGAACTTCAAAGAGATATTTGAAGGTCATGCATTAAAAACTAGGAGTTGAGAAAAGAATAAGAATTGTAGTTCTCTGAATCTAGTTTCTAAACTACTAAAGTTTTTTAAAATTGGATAAGATTAATAGGGTCAAACCTCTCGCGCACGAAAAACTGTTCCTGATTTTTTCAGAAAAACATAACCTAGTTGTTTTCGTGCGTTGCACAAAATATATAGTTAGATTTAGTATTTTGCAAAACCCTTTGTTAGGATGATATGTAAGAGTGAGATCTAGAAGTTGTGTATTTTTTTTGTAATTTTCCGTTGACTATTTTTTTTTATCATTTTTTTAAGTGACTGCATCCTGAAAATTTGGTACCCGTTCGTGTGCTGGGCATAACTTGCATCAAAATAATTGAAAATGCAAACTTTTTTTTTAAGTGTAGAATCTAGTGTAGAACAATAATATGTAATTTATTTTGAATTTGGTGAAGTATATCAAAAGTTATTAAAAAAATGGTAGACATATGTTTGTGAGGATTGTCAAGGCATTGGTAAAAAAAATTAAAGTTTACTATGCTAATGTTGTCCAAAAATAGAAAAAATTATATGGTCAGAAAACTGAGAAGACGTGTGAGATTACGGTGGTAATTTTAGAGATACCCACTTGATCATTTGTAAACCTGATGACGATGAAGTCGAAAAATCATTTTGGAAGATGAAAAAACGTGCAAATGGACAAAAGTGGGGGGGAAAATGGGCTTGCAAGCCTTAGGGTCATTTTCCAACCCTCTTACCAAGCCAAAACCCGCACAGGTTTTGAAAAACAAAAAGTACTATTCACAGTTCTACATAACCTGCATGGGTTTTGAAAAACAAAATGGGTTATGTAGAACTAAAACCATGATTTTGTTTTTCACAAAACCCGTACGGGTTATGAAGACATAATAATGTATGCTTGTAAACTTAACATTTACTACACATATGTATAGACATACATATATAATATGTGTTTATGTATGTATATATGCATATCTATAGTTATATATACATATATTTATATAGATATATGTATATATGTTTGTATACATGCATGTCTCTCTTCTTTTCCTTTCTCTCTCTCTCGTCTTCCTTCCCCCATCACCGTCTTTGTCTATTCTGAGCCCTAATTATCCTCCTTGAGTTCTATCTCATCTCTCTCCCCCTCACACTTCTCTCTGTCGAGTCTCTCACCCTTTTCTCCTTCTCGTTCTCTCTCTACCTAATGTCTCTCACCCTCTCCTCCTCCTTCTCTCTCTCTCCCTATCCCATTCTCTCCCTCTCCTTCTCCCTCTCCCTCCCCCTCTTGTTATCTTATCCTATTCTCTCTCTCCCCCTCCCTTTCTCTTGAACCTAGTCTCTCTCTCCCTCTCCTTTTCCCAATCTCCCTCCCTCCCTCTCCCTCCATCCCCCTCTCCTTATCCTATTCTCTCTCTCTCTCTCTCTCTCTCTCTCTCTCTCTCTCTCCCTTCTCTTTCTTTCCCTATCTCTCTCTCCCTCTCTTCCTATCCCCTTCTCTCTCCGTCTCTAACTCTCTCTCCTTCCCCCTCTCCTTATACTATTCTATCCCTCTCTTCCTACCTCCTAGTCTCTCTCCCTCTCTTAATCCTAGTCTCACTCTCTCTCTCTCTCTCTCTCCCCACTTCCTATTTGGTTCCTAGTTCTGCATAACCCATACGGGTTATGCAGAACTAAGGCCAAAACTTATAATTTTGCATAACCAAGCCTAGCACGTTTTTGAATTTCCAGAACACGCATGGGTTATGAAAAATTTCGTTTTTTTTTTGCATGTGGCCACTTTTTTGTCCACCATCTTTGTGCACTTACCCGCTAACTTTTTAAATTAATTGAAAATCATCCAATTATCAAAAGTTTGAACACGTCAATTCCACATTAAACAATTTTATCAAATCCTTCATTCAATCTATTAACTTGGAAATGAAATCTATTCTAACGAGAGCCAAGAAACCATGCTAACTTGCAAAAGTAGACAAAGATTCGCCAACATATTGAACAATGAAGTATGTCTATTACTTAAGAAGTATCACTACAACAATTTCTCTGAAATCTCTCCATTTAAAAATGAGAGGGAGGAGCCCTAAATAGGAGTACAAAATAAATGAAGGGCTAGGATCAATTTAGGATCAACGACCAAGATGAAAACAGTAAACCAATAGTTATCTAAAACGGAACAATGGGAAATAAACAACTAATAAATCCATCTTTCTTCTAGAAGTGGGTGTCCCTTATCCTTCTCTTTGGCAGCAAATTGAAAGAACCTGGTCACTATGGCGTCGAGCTCTTCCATTGGGACACTTGGCAAAATGTCAATTTTGTATTCCATTAGGTCCATCTCATCTTCACGTGTAGCAAAAGTAGTTATCCAATCTATTTCCAGTTTTTGAAAACCATCCTAAATGGACAAAAATGTGGATGCCTTGCTGAAATTTTTCTTTTGGATTGGATTTGTAGGAGTGAAGAAGCTGCTCTAAATTTTGGCTTTCAGATTCTCTACATCCATGTCCTTGTCTCAAACTATTTTGATTGTTTCTTCGTTTTTTTCCTCTTTCGTTAGCCTTTCCTTGCCTTGACTAGATCATCTAACTCTTGAATTTCCTGTTCCTTTGTAGCACGACCTAAGTCGTCAGTCATTAGTTGACATCCGCTTTTGTTTTGTCAACTTTTGGAATGGCCACCTGTATTGAATGAGATCCTATGCCATCTTTATGGATTAAGGAATGTTTCTTTGCTTTTTCTTTTCTTGAAGTCTTTGAGGTCCACATGCCAAAGATTAGTATCTCCAACCTTCTTCCATTTTGTCACAATCTTGGACTTCAGTTGTGGTCTTTTGTTACTGAACTTCATCTACACCTTTCTGGAAATTTGTTCTTGTTTCCAGCCTCGAGTGCAAAGTTTGATGGAATTTCAAAGGATATTTCTAATTTAACTTTTGAAATTTCAGAAATTGAAATTAAGTCTGATTTTGAAAATTTTGTCTTCGAATTTGCATAAAAGGGAAAAAAACAAGATGACCTTGAGTAAAATTTGAAGAATTTGAAATGAAAATTCTCTTGCAAGTATCGAAAATTAGAAATTTTGACTAAAAGTCAGAAGGAAACTTGGAATTCCGAATGAAAATTTGTCTTTAATCCTTAGTAAACTTTGAGAATTTCGATGAAATTTCTTAAATTGCTTTAAGGAATTGCTCCAACTTTGACATTCTCTTTATGTCAAATTTTATCGAGATTTAAATTTTTTCAACAGTTAGCCAATTTTTAGAATTTTCCTCCATGGTATCAACACTTAGCCAAATTTCTTGAATTTTCTCTTCTGCAAGGTATCAACACTTAACCAATTTTCTTATCCTCTCCTTGGGCGAACTTCATGCTTGGTTGGAGAGCTTTCACATTGCTAGGGGGCAGACTTGCTACTTGGATAGGGGAAATCTTCATGTTGGAAGCTGGACTTCATGTGTGTTTGAGGATAATCCTTGCTATGGAGGGTGGACTTGGTGCTAACTTGAGGAATTTCCTCAATAGGGAGAGCGGACTTCATGCGCAACAAGGAATTTTCCATGGAAACTTGGAATTCTTCCATGGAAGCAAGGAATTTTTTAAAGAAATAAGGAATTTTTACATGGAATCAAGGAATTTTTCCAAGGAATCAAGGAATTTAGGAATTTTTCATTCCTAAACTTCATACTTAGCCATTTTTCTTGTGATATTCCATTAGCATTCCTGACAATGAACTGACCCAACATTTCTTTTGACTTAGAAACTACCTAGGGTCCTGGGAAAAGCAAAAAATCAACTTTCTATTTTTAGAAAAAAGCAGAAGGAAAAAGTAGGCTCTCGGATTGGCCCCAAAATGCCAAATATGATTTTTTTTTGAAAAAGCAAAAAGCAAAAAAGGCAACCTTTCTAAAAAATACGAAGTTGTCAAAAGTGATCTTGGAAAATTACGTTTTTACTCCTTCAAACTGTTTGAGTGCATCCGTAGCATTAGAACGTTCTTTTGGTTATTCTTTCTCCTTAATTATTTGATGACTCTTCCGAATTTGAAGACCTACTCATTTGTGAAGGCGAGAGACCAAAGACAAAACCTAAGACGCCAATACTCTACCCTAAAAAGCGAAAACAAGGGGGTCCCCATTTGCAATGGAGCGATGTGTGATTACATCACAACAAAACGCATTTCTTAATCGGCTTGTGATTATTATTTTTTGTATTTTCATTGACTCTCTAATTTCTAGTTTAATATTTTTCCTATAGTGTGAAAGCTATAGTTCTCATGTCATGTAGAATTTCTTTAGCAAGTTACGATATTGTGACCTAGTCACAACTCTTGTAGCAGTTTGCACAAACTATGTCAAAATTTATTAAGTTGTAGAATTTCTAAAAAACTTGTGTTGTTTTTATAGCAAATGTTCTATTTTTTCTACCTAGAAATCTCCTCTCTGTGCACACCATTGAATAATGGTATACTGGTAACCTAAACAATTTTAATTTGAACCTCATTTGATGAAGTTTTCTCTTGAGCTGAACCTGGCATGTAGTGTTGAAGACTATTCTTAGATGGCCTATTATTTA
Source organism: Cryptomeria japonica (assembly GCF_030272615.1). Lineage (NCBI taxonomy): Eukaryota > Viridiplantae > Streptophyta > Pinopsida > Cupressales > Cupressaceae > Cryptomeria > Cryptomeria japonica. Next base: position 213,418,701 of record NC_081414.1, on the reverse strand, counting down.
GGTGTTGGACTTGCCACACGAAGGGCATCTACATCATGGATTCATGACTACATAGAGACGAATATCTGCTGCGTCTTTTTATTCTGAATTGATGCCAAGAATTTGTTGGTTGAAAATTTTGTACACTTGGGGAAATATACAAAATTGTAGTTTCAACCACAACACGTGAGTAAAACTCTCCTAATTGAGGGAGGGCTCCCCCTATCTAACTACAACTTTGAAAATAAAATAGGATGGGACAACAATCTTTCTTCTTCTTTCAAGAAAGACAATTATCTTTTCTCTTCACAGAAAAGGATAGCAATTGAATATAAACAACAGTAACCACTTTCAAATGAAATGAGAGAAAGGAAATGCAATTTCCTGAAAGCGCAAAGACTTCCGTCACTTCCTTCGGGACGGGAGGACAATATCAAGTTCAAAGACTTGATTATATGAAGTCCTATCTACCCTTTTCTATACTAATGCTATAAAAGACAAGTTATAACAGCTCAAAGACTGAAATTTCTTATTCTTTTCTTCTTTAAAACAATGAGAAGTAGTGTAAACTCAAAGACTCACAACTATTTCCCACAAAATCTATTCCTAAATTCTCCTAAGAACAAGTGAAAGCACAAAGACTTGCAGCTTCTCTCAACAAAATATTTATTTTAATCTATATTAAACTCAACTACTTGCAGCACAAAGACTGCAAATCAGATGTGATTAAGCTCTTTAGGAACACTTGCAAGAAAGATAATATAGAACACTAACTCAAGAATGTAGCACAAAGACTCAAAGCTTGAGCAATTTCCTTCTATTCCTTTCAATTCTTGAATTTACACATTAAAGCTCAAAGACTTCTTTGCTGTAAATTTGGCAGAGTTTTTGCTTCCTTTCCAAAAGATAAAGATTACAATAGACCCCTCAAGTATTTATAGAAGATGAGCCTTGAGAAAAAGGTGGGAGGATCCTAACTAACTTGAGAGATTCTCTCAACCACCAAGACTTATTCAATAACTAACTAAGACTTATTCCAACTACAGTTCTAATTGAACACAACTTGTAGTTGATTTACATGTAATTACAAAAGTGCAAGTAATGTGTAACTTGCATTTTACAAAAAATACTTTTACATGTAACTTGTCAAAACAAAATTACAACTAAAGATTACAAAAGTGGAAAAATACAACTAAGTGTTGAAAAACACTTAAGTTGCATTACGTGAAGACACAAATCCTTTAAACTTCTGGATGCTTGTTTGTAGTTCCTTGGGATTCGGTTCATGGGTGTTCTTGGCAACAACCATGGTCTTCACAATAGTGTCATGACACCGGAGGAGCGTAGAGATGTTTTTATCCAGGATAGACTGGATTTCATGCAAAAAGGTTTGATGTTTCATCAATATTTGAATTGAAGTGGTCGAGAATTGTTCGCTCCTCCATTCATTATGAATCCTCATCTGTAAATCAGCAAGAACTTCTTCTTCTGAAATCAGCTCTCCATCCTGACTTACTCGCAACTTGATTCTTGTGTCTGAAGATGATGCACCTTCGTTGTTGTCAACCTGAATTTCAGACTTACGTCCAAGAGGTCCTATAGAATCATCTTCTTTTCCAACCTTTATTTTTATAAGTCTAACAGTATTTATTTTCAACCATGCGTTAGTGTTAGCCAAGATAGGCTGAAATCTCTCAAGGATGGATATGCACTCTTTGTGTGACCATTGGATCAAAGGAAGTGGAACTTCCTCAACCCTTTGAGAAATGTATTCAGGATCAATTATGTGCCCATCATCAATCATCCCTTGTGGGATATCCACCAAGTTTAAATCAACAATTTGCTCAACATTGAGCCTGCAGTAATCCATCTTCAGAACTTCGGCTTCTATGCGGAGATCTACCCAGATGTCCTCAATGCGATGCACATGCACAAAGGATTTCTTGATCTTCTCCTTCATACCCTTGTAATCAAAATCAGCTCTAAGTTTAAACTTTTTGAGCTTAATTTCCTGCAGTTCAGTCTCCATGGCCTTAGCTTTTACAGATGTGACAAGGGAATACCAGCCAATTTTCAATGGATTTGTGGTAGAGATCCCCATTCCAACCTTGTGTCTGGCAGACTGAAAAGTGTGGACAGCCATGATCTGTCTTCCCAACTCCATAAGAATGATCTTGTCAATCGGGTATCTAGGAAGCATATATGGCTGACCACCATAGCATACAATTCTCATATAGGTGAAGGTGGGAAACTGTAGAAACAAACATCCATATTCGCACACCCTTTTCTATGCCTCATCTGATACTCTTTTGTTCTTCAGAGTTCTGTCAAACTGACACATGAAATATCCGAAGAATGCATCTTGAACTCTTCTGAAATGCAATCTGCTGGGTCTCAACGACAACTGGTCATAATATTCCCAAACTGGTATAAGTGAGTAATCACCCTTGGTAGAAAGACCTGAAAAGTGTCTAAGTGATGCTGCCAAGTATACCAAATATGAGTTCATGAAGAAAGTCATGGTGGTAGGGATTGCTGCAAGTTGTTCACAAAAGACATCGCTGATGACTTCTCCCCATGAAATGTGATGAGACTGCCTTATGAACATGATAAACTGATACATCCATGGCCCAAAGACATTAGAATACTCAAGGCCCATCATCCTGCTGAGAAGGGTTATGGTGTCTCCTATTTCCCATTTGAAATCGCAGCGGTACAACTTCGCCCACCTTGAGAAGGAGGCTCGTGGCTCTTGGATCCACTTGTTGATATGTCGCTTGCAATCTTTTTCCCTCTTCACGTAATACTCTACTGCACTTTCTTTGGAGATTTCCATGTAAACAGGTGCAGGAGGTATTTTGAAGACCTTCTCGATTGTATCTGCATCAAGACGGATTATAGCTGCGCCATCATCATTTTTTTTGACTCTTGACTCTTTGTCAAAATGATGGGTGCAGGCAAGAACAAACTCAGGTCCTAGGGAAGCCATCGGGAAAGAAGATGCATGATGGATATGGCTGTCCAACAGCCGCTACAAGTTATTATCCTGTGAATCTTCTACCCTCTTGACGAATTCCGACATATCCACGTGCCCTATTTCCATATCTCTGATACGATCCAAAGGGGAAGGAACTTAGGAAGGTGCTACCTCGTTCTGATATTTGTCATACCTTGTTCTGATATTTGTCATATTTGTACTTCATCTTTTTTGAAATTGGAGATGCTGGCAAATCTGACATTGATTGTGAACCTGGAATACTGTGATGAAGACTTAAAAGAGTTAAGGCAACATCATAGTCAGCTGCAAATATCATTCTTCCTTCTTCAAATGGGAATTCAAATGGAAAAAACTTCGATTCTTGAACTTCACGATTTTGTGGGAGGAAGAGGGGAAATATATAGAAATGGGAAAATTTTGACTTTGACCAATTTCGGATCTTGGGGAAATTTTTGCAAGTATACAAGTTGGAAAGAACATACATGCAATCAGGGTTTTAAAACCCGAATGCAAGTACACTTGTAAATTTGCAAATGGAGAAATGGTTGGAAAATGAGAATTTGACTTGCGGAAAATGACGGAAATAGAAAGTACGAATATGAGAAACATGAATGGATAGAAATGGGAAAACCCGGGAATGTCATTTTCATGAAAATGGGAAGAACTTTTCAACATATAATCCGGTTTTTAAAACCTGAATTTGAAAGGGGGGGGGGTATTTCACACTTTTCAACTTGGAATTTTAACCAAAAATGGTTAAATTCCTTAACCGTAAGGGAAGAACAAGAATTTCCAGCGAACTTGTAATTGGGATTAAAAATCCCGAATACAAGTAAAGAGGGAAATATGGGAAGAATAATGCAATTCAAAAATTGCATACCAAGGGGAAGATCTCTCTCACAAAAACCGATTTTTTGGGGGAAGAACAACATATTTTCAAAAATGCAACTAAGAAGGAAAACTAAGAAAACATGAAAATAATAAAATGAAGGAAAGAAAGAAAAGAGAACGTACCTTTCTTCAAACTGAAAATGCTTCTCCAAAAAATGCAATCAAACTTGGAATGAAGAAGAATGTCCAATAAATAGAGACAAACCGCAATCCCTAAACCCTTGCCACGTTTTTGGAAAAATGACTTTAGTTGCAAGAAAACAGGGCCAAATCCTTAGGGAAATGCCCAAGGATGGAGGGAAAACGCGGCACCAAACCCTTCCAATACGCAGCCGAAGGAGGGTCACGTGAAAAACGGTTTGAAGAAGTAAAAATGCAGCAAATGGAGTGTAAACCATTTATCAAATCAAAAGCAACGTGTTTACACACTCACAAAAAACTCCTTGCAATCATTTCGCCTTCTTATTCCTTGAATCTCTCCACAAAATCTTGCTTGAAATTCTCAAAAAACTGTTTTTTCCTTGCAATCGGGTTTTTGGAAAACAAGTGCAAGTTCGAATTTGCATAAGTATGTGAAAATCGGGTTTTTTAGAAGATATGACAAGTTCTATTTTTCACTTTTTCCTCAACAAATCCAAATTCGGGTTTTTGGAAACAAAATGCAAGTTTAAAATTGTCAAAAATGTACTTTTTCACTTACAAGGCAAAATCGGGATTTTTGGAGAGAGATGCAAGTTTTACTCACTTGTAAAGGGGAAATAAAACCCCTACAACAAGTTATAACTTACTTGCACACATGTAATAGGGGTTTAAAATCCTATTACATGTAAAAACCATTTAAAGTAGGGGTTTTGGAGAGAACTACAAGTTTACTTGTAACTTAACGAAAAAATCCCTATTTTAACTAAAAAAGCCAAAAAACAATAAAAATAATAAAAACAACAAAGGGGAAATTTAAAACAAATTACAAGTATTCATCTTTTAATAAAAATGCACATGTAATAAGCTAAAAATTTCCCTATAAAGACCAAAACAATGGACATCATTAAAACTTGCAGTTTGAAGAAAATTCTCCACTTGCAGTTGGGATTTTAAAACCCAAAATTGGAGGAAAGACATAGCAAACGAACCCAGAATGCGACGAAATTCGAAACGTAGTTCGAGGATGGACTGAGGATTAAGCCAGTCCAAGGATTAGTCGAAATTCTGCCTCAGGAAGCGTGCCATAGAGTAATTTTAAAAAAAAATTTCACAAAAAAATTATGTAATGGTCCTTCATTTTTGGAAACAAAAATGAGGACAACAAAATTGTGGATAAATCTAGTGTTGTGTTCTTTTTTCCTCTATTAGTAATAATTGGAATTAACTACATAATTTAGTAATGCAAGCATGTATCTTCAAGACATTGACCAGTCACAATCAACAGGTACAACAGTTGTGTATTTTCTTATAATTTTTGAGGAATTGAGTCATCGTTTACTAATTTTTTTCCTTTATTAGTAGTAATTGGAATTAACTACATAATTTAGTAATGTAAGCATGTATCTTCAAGACATTGATCATTGTCACAATCAACAGGTATAACAGTTGTGTATTTTCTTATAATTTTTGAGGAATTGAGTCATCATTTACTAATTTTTTTCTCGAGAGATCTGTTTTCTCAGTTTTGGGATATCTTTTGTAATTTGATGTTGGATCGGCATGTAGCCTGAATGATGTGATATGTCCCAAATCGTGGGTTAGGATCAGAAATTACAATTCGGTCTCAAATCAGAAATTCTGAACAACATACTCCCAACAATGATCTCAAATGATCTTAGTAGTACTACTACTTAAGATTACAATCCAGAATGGGTTAGTAGTACTACTACTTAACCTTACAATAGAGAGGGAAGTAAGAGTGGAAGTATATTGTTGAACATAAGAGATAATGATCATAAAACTAATTCAACACCAAAAACAGTAGGCTGGGAATGCATAAGCAACAACCCATAAACTCACTAAATTACTCATATCTCACTCAAATCTTTCTCAATTCACTCCAAATCACTCCCAAACCAATACTAGACAAGCAGCAACTAAAACAATCCAAAAGGGAGCTACAAAAACACTTCAAAATACTCTACACGCATCCCAATGCACTCTCCAAAACCCACGCCTAGCTAGGATATTTCGATTTGCAATAATAAATTCAAAACTCAGAAAAAGGTGCTACAAACTTGCAAGATGTATTGCCACCAGCAAGAAGGAAGATTAAGCCAGTACCCAGAATGATCGGTCGCTCAGGCAGAGAGGTATAATCGAAAACTTGCTTCAGCCACAGGGAAACCAACAACTCCAAAAATCACTGAAAATGTCATAGAATACATCACACAACTAGGTACTATATCTCAAGTACGAAATTGGAAACACTAGGTGTAACATGCTACAAAAAAATTTAAAAGAAATTTAAATTCAAATAAACTAACCGTTGCAAATATAGCCGTTAACAGAAACATAAACATGGCAAGAAGAATCTTTTTTTTTTAAAACAGGATCATTATTAACGGTAATTGAAATGTTAAGCATATTGAACCAAAAATTAAGCATATTTTTAGATTTAAGAAATAAGTAACTTGCATGAAATTAAAGGGATAGGGTTTAGAGAGTACTTTTCAACTGATGCTAAATTATGAACTTCAAACTCTATCATGATACTGGTGAGGAGGTGTTGTGACTATTTCACACATCGCCCCATTAGAATGGGGACCCCCTCTTTTTGCTTTAGGTTTTGCTTTCTCTTGGCTTGTTTTTCTCTCTGCTTTTTAGGGTTTTGAGTGAGTGAGTGGTTTGCCTGGGCTGGCTAGATTAGGGCTAATCTTGGAAGCTCGTTTTAGGGTTTCTTTCAAGCTGAGTCTAGCCTAATTTTGGGGAGTTTTTAGCCGTCTGCTTGAAACCTCAAGTTTGCCATAGTGGAGCATGCTTTTCAGGAGAGTCAAGTTGGTTAGATCAGGGGACAGGGTGAATGGGCCTCAAGTCAGGTCAGGACTAGATTTGAGGGTTTTCTTGTCAGAGTCCTGTTTGTTTCCTTGTGTAAGTCAGTTGAGTAGAGCCAGTGAAGAAAAGGAGTTGGTTTGATCAAGTTTGATGGAAGATGAAGCGAATCAAGGTAACATCTAGCCTGGAAATGTCAATTTCGCTCTTGATCCTTCCGGAGGGTCCAGGGCGAAAATCCTTGTAAACCTCTTTTTTCTTCTCATTTTTGATTGAATGATGCTTTCTAGGGCATGTTTAAGGGTAGATTGATATGTTCTTGCCTGGAGAGGGACTTGATGGATTTTGAAAAGTAAGATTGATGCCTGAAGGAGATTTTCGCTCCTGACCCTTCCAAAGGGTCCAGAGCGAATTTCATCCTAAACACTATTTCTTGCCTTGGACAGACTTCTAACCTTGTTCTTAGCTTGGAAAATGACCTAACTTTGCCTTGTGAGGTAGTTTGAAACTTGAAAACTGAGCAATATGGCCTAGAATGGAGATTTCGCTCCTAACCCTTCTAGAGGGTCCAGAGCGAAAATCACCTTAGAGCTTATTTCTTCCTAACTTTGGCTAAGTTTCGATGTGTAGGGTCTCTTGGAATGAAGATTGGGTATTATTGTTACCTTTGAAGATTTGGAAGCATGAAAAAATGGAGAACTTTGGACAAAATGGTGAATTTCGCTCCTGACCCTTCCAAAGGGTCCAAAGCAAAATTCCCAAATGCTCTTATTTTGCAATGAAAAAGGTCAAGATTTTGGCATGAATGAAACGAGAGTAACTTGCTTTTACCTATTGAGGTTGTTTTGACTTGGAAAAATGAAGGATTTTGCCCAAAAGGAGAATTTTCGCTCCTGACCCTTCCAGAGGGTCCAGGGCGAAAATTCCTCAATCACCTATTTTTCTTGCAAAATTAAGTCACTTTTTGGTTTTTATGGCTTGGATGAGAGAGGAGTAATGTTTTCTTCCTTTGAAAGGTGAAGTCAACTTGAACTGATGATGGAATAGGCCTAAAATGAAAAAATCGCTCCTGACCCTTCCAAAGGGTCCAGAGCGAAAATCTCTATAGGAGGTATTTCTTGTCTTGTTTGGTCAAATTGAGGTGTCAAAGGCATGATGAAAGGAAGAATGAGCATGTTGAAACCCTTGGGCATGTTTAGAAGTGATGAAAATGAAGGATTCTGGCCAGGAAAAGCAATTTCGCTCCTGACCCTTCCAAAGGGTCCAGAGCGAAATTCCTTATAAACACATTTTTTAGCCTTTCTTGGACATGAAATTCTATTCCTAGCACAATGAAAGATGAAATCCCACTTGGCAAAGAAGTTTCAAGGTGAAAAAATGAAGGATTTTGGTCAAGATTGAGAAATTCGCTCCTGACCCTTCCAAAGGGTCCAGAGCGAATTTTCTCAAAATCACTTTTTGGTATCAAATTTTGCTAAGTTTAGTATGGGATAAGGTGAAACATAGAAGGAATTGCCCCTGGGAGTGACTTGAGGTTGCAAGAAATCATTAAAAAGTGAAGGAATTGAGCCAAATGGTGAATTTCTCTCCTGACCCTTCCAAAGGGTCCAGAGCGAAATTTCTAAAAACACCTATTTTCTTTGCAAGGTCAAGACAAGTTTTTGGTTTTTATGGCTTGAATGGGTGTGAGGAAGTGTGTTTTTGCCTTTTGAGGATGATTGAAGTTGAAAAGATGAAGGAATTGACCCTAGAACATGATTTTCGCTCCTGACCCTTCCAAAGGGTCCAGAGCGAAAATCCTCAAAAGTCATCTTTTTTTCAAAATTTGTGCAAAGCTAAACTTAGACAAGGGTGTGAGAGGACTTTTGAAATGCCTTAGAGTTGAATTGGATTGCCAAGAATGCAAGTTTTGATGCCAAGAGGGAAATTCGCTCCTGACCCTTCCAAAGGGTCCAAGGCGAAATTTCCAAATCCTCCTATTTTCCTTGCAGTTCAAGATAAGATTTTGGTTTTCAGGACTCAAAGAGGAGTAAGGCATGATGTTCTATGCCTTGGAAATGATTTGAAGTTGAAAGGATGAAGGAATTGCCCTATAACCTAAAAATCGCTCTTGACCCTTCGAAAGGGTCCAGAGCGAAAATTCTAAAACAATGAGTTCCTTTCAAGTTTGTGCTAAGACAAGACTAGACCAAGCTGGAAATTGCCCTTGAGACCACCTTTGAGTGGATGTTTGTTTCAAAAAATGATGATTCTAGGTCAGAGGATGATTTTCGCTCCTGACCCTTCCAAAGGGTCCAGGGCGAAAATCTCAAAATCCCCTATTTTGCCTTGCAAGAACAAACCAAGCTTGGGTGGAGTGAATGAAGAAGACCATTGCCTAGCCTTGAGGGGTGGATTGAAGACAAGATGGTGGAGGAGTAAGCCCAAGCAAGAAAAATCGCTCCTGACCCTTCCAAAGGGTCCAGGGCGAAAAACCCTAAAGTCGCCTTTTTCTTCCAGATTTGAGTGAGACTAGGCCTGGACTACAATGAAAGAACCTATTTGGAATGCCTTGAAGAAATTTAGACCTTCAAAAAATGGGAATTTTGAGCTCAGGAGACAATTTCGCTCCTGACCCTTCCAAAGGGTCCAGAGCGAAATTCCCAAAAATGCAGTATTGCCTTCAAAGTTTTGATGAGCCAACTTAGTGATGGAGATAAATATACCCTGGAGATTGCCTTGAAAGAGGTTATTGATCAAACTAAGGTGAATTTTGGCCTAAAATGTAAAAATCGCTCCTAACCCTTCCAGAGGATCCAGGGCGAAATTCACATTTTCACCTAATTTCCTCATGTGAAAGACTAAAAATTGAAATGCAAGACTTTGATTAGGTCAAAACAAACATGAACTCGCCTTCCGGGAGATTTTGGAGTGAAGGGAATGAGGTATTCAAGACCTAATTGGAAAAATCACTCCTGACCCTTCCAAAGGGTCTAGGGCGAAATCATCAAAAAACCTATCATTCAACCTCGTTTGATTAAGTCTAAGGCAAATTGCAAGATTGTGAAGACAAAGTCATGGAAATTTGCAAAAATAAGTTGTGAAGTATTTGACTCATGAAGTGAGTAAGTCTAGATGAGAGGTTCAAACAAGTCTTGAAATAATCTAGACCTCCATCACTTTGGACATTTCAATGCCTAAGGGAGAAAGGAAACTTCATTAAGCCTCATTTAAAACTTAATATTCCCAAATTTTCTCTAAATTTGCCAAATTCAAGAAGTTAAATGAAATTCGCATGAATTAAGGCATTTGCAATTGAATCAATTAGTTTTAAGCCTTAAAACAAATGAAAAAGGACACCTTTCAAGTCTTAAAATTAATTTTAAAATTTTAAAAAATAAAGGTGAGCGCTCAAATGCATTTATTTGCTTTTACAAGCAAGTCGGCCCCCTTTTAAAAGGAATTTTATCTTATTTTATTGCTAAAAACCTAGGTAGGCCTCATGGTTAATTAGGGTGAGCGCCCTATATAAGAGAGGAGTGTTGTGGCATTTTCAAATCATTCATTCATTATTCTTCTCATGCGAATTTCAAAGAGCAGATTGGAGGAGCGAATTATACCAGATTGGAGGCGAATTTCTTGCTAAATTGGAGGCTAATTTCCAGAATTCGCTAAGTGGTTGGAGGCTAGTGGAAGGCGAAGTGCTTTTGAAGGTTAATTGAGGCATGATTCATCCAAAGGGAGACCAAAATCCAATCCTTATCCAGCAAGATCTGATCTTCTTTCTTCCATTTTCCAAGGTTCATAGTTAAGCTTTCAAAGGAGGAGGTATGAAGAATCATTTTTTTGAAGTTCTTATTCAAGACTTATTTTGATTTCATAGCAATCTTTTTAAATTTAAGTCTTGTAAAATCTGATTTCATTCATAATTAATTTGAAAGTTTATAATTCTTAGATTTGTCATTTTCAAATTAATGTCCAAAATTATCCCCTTGAAAGGTCTTAAATTCTATGCTTTAAGGTATGATGCTTAAAGACTAATTTTAAATTTTTTGTGTAGGCATCAAATGACAACCCCCAAAGCCGGAGGATCTACTACTCGGCAGGCTCTCATCAAGGAAGATCAGAGGAGCGACGAATTGGAGACTAGGATTGTGTCCAAGTGGAATAATATCGGAGACACCAACTTAGGAAACTTCAATGTGAAGAAGTTTCGAGAGGTCCCCTACATTGGCAAGCCATCACTTGTTGCGAGGAGGATAATTGAGAGTGGCATCATCAAGGCTGCAGGTTTCCCTCCCACAGTCAAGTGTCATGAATTGATGATCGAGTGTGCCCGCCACTATGACTCACAATCAAGGACGATTGTAACCAAGGATGGGAACATCTTAGCCTACCTTTCAGAGGAAGCTATAGGCGAAGCTCTTCATCTTCCGGAACATAAAGACATGATCTACAAGAGCTTGGAAGGAGCAAGGTCGATCTATGAAGATAATCCTGAGTCTTGTTTGAACTTCATCAATAAGAATTGGTTGCTCAAAAGTCGGCCTCGCTTGAACAAGATTCCCAATACACCACATAGGATTAACTTCCAGGAGGAATACAGGGACTTGATAACTTTACTCAATCGAGTTACAGGTGCTTCTCAAGCCTTCTTCTTCGACAAGTGGATGTTCTTCTTCATACAAGTGATCGTCCAAGGAAAAGGAATGCTTCATTGGGCCGGAATCATTAGCAATTGTCTGGACGTGCAGTTGAGAAGGCTAAGACCCACCAAATCATTCCACATGAGCTCATATGTTATATATGCCTTGGTCAGGAGTTTCGAGTATGCAGGGCTACCTCACAGAGGAGTGATTGGAAGAGGACCCGGAGAAATAAGAGTTTGTGATTCTTATGTTCAACTGCATCATCCGTCTAGAAGTCACTACAAGTTAGTCAATGACACCTTCACGATGAATATTACCAGGATATTGCAAGGTGGGATTCACAATCAACTGTCTCTGGATGCACAAGAGCTTGTGAAGAAGCATGGTGCATGGTTCATTCAGTTTCAAAAATTCACATACATCAGAGTTCATGGGTGTCCTTCACCTCCCTACATGTTGCCAAGATATCCAACAGACAGGATAGTACTACTTGAGGTGACTAGACAGTTGGCAGCTTATGCGAAGGCATCCAGACACAAGCATGGAAATGGAATTCCCGTGCCCATCATACTAGGGAATTCAGTTGAAGTGTGTCCTAATACTCAAGCCGCGGAAGATGCAGAAAAGGAATTATCTCTATACTCATTCACATCCTTTGCCTCGAGAGAGAATTTTGATCCTCATGGTTATATGGAGGAGATAGTCGGCAAGAAGTACAAGCATGAGTTTCAGGTGGAGGACTTTTGGATGAATGTCCCAGGTGATTTAGAGGTCAAAAGAAAGATGCATTCCAAGCTACCCTTAGATCTCATCAGGAAATACAAAATTTATAGAGTAGCCGATCAAGCCCAAGATAATGGTAGATACCTCCAGTCATCCTATGAGAAGGAAGACAAAGAAGTAAAGATAGATTGGAATGAGCTCGAGGTTTTAGACTTGAGAGCTTTGATGGCTCCCGTTTTATCCTACACTCGCAGATGGGTGGATGTACAACATCAAAAGTTGAAGGAGCAGAATGTATCTATGACATTCACTTTGGAAGCAAGACTAGAAGAAGGAGAAGCAAGTGTGAGTGAGAATATTTTTCATTCCAAAGCCTCAAAGAGGAAAGAAGGACCTGAGAAGAGAGAACCTTCCAAGAAGAAGCAGAAAACAAATCCTGATCGCCCACCAAGCACATCTTCTAGGCATGAAAAGGAAGCAAGTCAAGGGGAAGATCAGAGGCAGATAGTATATGAAATTGATGAGTCTATGGAATCCATGGTACAAAATGATAAACAAGAGAAAGGACAAACACCTCAGCATTCATCAAGTCAATCTCCCCAGGTTGGTGCTAATCAGCAACATGAAGAGAAGAATAACGATGAAGAAACATCTCCTTTCCGGGAAGATAGACCTCTACCTAAAGAAATACAAGTGAGGGAAACAAGATCTGCCATTCCTGATTGGCTGAAAGAGAGACTGACAAGGGTAGTCGTGGTTGAAGATGAAGAAGATGTGTTTGACCTAGAAAGCCTTATAGGAAATTCTCATGAAGTAATAGAGAAGAAGAAGGCCACAAGGATGTCTAAGGTAATTAGAGATGAGACAGGATCTAGGAAAGTGCAGGTAGCTACACCAGTGGTGGACAAATATGAGGATGAGATTCTTGCAGAAGAGTATGACTTAGAAACATTTGAGCTTGGTCCACTGACCTTCGAGCAAGCAATGGAAGAAGCAACTGATTCATTTGAAGCACTTAAAGAAAAACTTAAAGAATAAATGGAAAAGAATAAGAAGCTCGAGAGAGAGGTCAGTGCTTGGAGGAACTATTTTAGTCATCTTAATCAGCCCTTGAGACGTCAGGATCCAGCAGTATCTCTTTTACATGCACTTCCTCTTGAATCAGTAGGTGAAGCAGAAAGGGTCAAGAGCTTGGTTCAACTTATGAGTTCTTGGATTGATGAATCTCACAAGGTAGCCGTTGAATTTGCAACAAGAATGATGAAGACAGTTCATAGAGCTATCCAGGTCCTTGAGATTATCCATAATATGATGATAACTGTAGCTGCATTCACTCACACTAGAGATGTTATCATCCCAGTCTTACAAGTGATAAGAGAAACACCAAGACGGATTCTGGCACAAGAAAAGATAATGGTTGGAGGAACCCATAGCCTCCTACAGTGGTCAGCTCTGCTCCAGATGAAGGAAGTCCTTTTTGAAGACGTCAACACCAGATGTAGCCGAGTTGAAGGCATCATTCATCCAATTCAAGATAAGGTGTTTGAGGTGTTGTGTACCATTCTTGACAGGCGGATCGAGTTCGAGACAGATGTGGACATCCAAGAGTTGGAGGATAGAATCAAGGTCATCTTTTGCTAGAAGGAGAACATCATCACAGATAAGCAACGAGATCAAATGTACACTACTATGTTCCTGATTGAGAAGACCAAAGAACTTGAACCTGGATGGGAGACGACTCTTCTCACTGCTTTTGATCAAGTCCTTCACTTGGAAGAACGAATGAAGAATCTTCCTGAGATTCCCATTGTTGAGATTGAGGGAATTGTGTCCAGATTCATTGAATATGTTAAGAAAGAGCATAGGAAAGGGAACAAAATTCTAGATGAAAAGTTGTTATAGGATGATGTGGCAACTTAATTCCTATTGGTCTATGTCTCCTCGGTATTTGTGCCAATTCTTTATTGGCTATGGATTAGTAATGTTTATCTAAATGGGGACTTTTTTGTAACAAACCCTAATTAGGGTTTAGGTGTCAAAATCTCAGCTGTTGATCTTCTTTTGATCCGGGCCATTCATTGTATTTGAGGATGCTATATATGCCCTCACTCATTTCATTTTAAAGAGTTAGAAAGGTTTGAAAAAAGAGAGAGAGCTTAGAGAGAAGAAAGTTAGAAAGTTTTTGTTGTAGCAAGATTGAGTAGTGAAGAAAGAATTTTGAACAATTGTTGTCCATTTGGCTATGAGATCAATAAAATATTGAAGTTATGGTGTTTTATTGCAATACTTGTGGCTACCTTCATGATTGTTTATCTTCTTGAATCACTCTTAGTTGAAATAGCATTTAAGTTCTAAGTTTGAAGGACGAAGTGTTGTGCTTGATCTTTGATAAGATTCACATTCCAAACCACTAGCTTCTTACTGATTGTAAGAACGCCTTGTGTGGTCAACTGGAAACATTGAGATTGATTAAGAGTTAAATCATTCTTGGAAGTATTGATATGCATCTCTATGATAGTATCTATATCCTTGATGATTTGAAAGTTATTGAATCCCCTTAGAAGATCGCATCAATTCCAGTAGAGTTGTAATTTCTTGGCGATACTGAAATTGGTAGAATGTTATCAAGTCTAGTCTTCATTGAGTCATTCTTAGGATTAGTTCAAGTATTCCTTCCTTGAAACCCTTATCTTTTGACATTTTTTTGAAATCTGTTAGTGTTAGGAAAATCCTGTTCCTGCATTTGGAAAGAAAGTAACACGGACAAGCTTTCTCTGAAAGTACGTAAGGCCCCTTGAAGAAACAGCATACACAACGACCACTGGTGCTTATCCACACGTAGAGATCCTACAAAAAGAACCTTGAAGTCATCACCGATTGATCCTTTTCGCAACATCTTCAGCATTCAGAGACTTTAATCAAGAGAGGATAAGGTACCTTTAGGTATTTTATTTTGTGTTTGGTCGTGTACAAAATACACATCAACAGGAGGGAAAGTATCATTAGGGCGCTTTTCCGCCCAACCACAGACTATCTAGTCCCCTGTGCCATGCCCTTCTGGACTAGCCCGGCCCTTCGCAGGAAGGTAAAGGAGTACGAAAACTCAATGCCATCTGAGACTCGGTGTTAGGACCTACACACTCGGTCATACACTAAGGGTAACTCCTTACTAGTATGACGCTCTGACTAAGGGTGTATCTGGTGCTAAAGATTAGACTAGTGCATGCATTACGCAACACCACCTTGGCCAAGGTTTTACACTGTAAGCATGAGTTTTCGCGCTGTCAATGATCTCACCCTTCTCGGCAATAAGTCTGGGTTAAGGAGTTCAACAGAACTCAAAAGGAAATCTAAGGACCATCTTGGGGTTAGCGTTCAATAGTTATAGAATAAGTATTTCAAGTGTTATCGACCATTTCTTCCTCGCACAACTACTATGTTTTCAACATGTTTCAACTGAACCCCTGGCTTAGGAAATAGGGGCATAGGAGTCGCCAATTGTACGTTCAAATCCTAAGTATGGACTTTAACCTGCCGAACACGTCTCTGTTGTCCAGCCACTTGAGAGTAACCTCCAGATGATGATGCTACTGCATCATGTACAATCGTGATCTTCCATCCATTGCCTTCCTAGGCTAGGGTATGGATAAATTTCCTAACACTAGAGAGGTTGATCTTAATAAAACAAGTTTATCCAAGTGCTGTCTTATCATCTTAGTTTAAGGAGTTCAGGAAGCTAGGTTGAGAGGTCAAATCTTCTCAAGGTTGACTCGGATAAGAACTCTCTTCCTTGGAATGATACAATTCTGTATCGCTATGTTGGAATGTACTTACCAGTGTTTGCCAAGATACGTATACACGGACACGTGAGTACAATTACCTTTGCGTATATAGCAAGTATTACCAGTTATTAACACACTGGTACATACTTGCTGTATATGCCCAAGTATGGTACATACGTGCACCTGTATCCGCACCTTTGCAGACACAAGGAGTATTCTTGGTGTCTAAGGTTTACGGCTTAGTTTACTTTAGTTATAAATTAACAATAGCCTTATCCTTTGTGCTATATTGTCTTGAATTTAAAGATGAATATAGATTCCGTGGGTATGTTTTATTTCAGACAGAGGTTTAACTGCAGTAAGCAAGTGAGTCTATTTAATAGACCTGCAGTTTGCTGATTGGTTTCAGATTTACTAACAAATCTGCTGGAGCATAAACCCCCTTGTTTGAAAAGATAACAGTAGTATTGACATACAGAGATGTCTTGGCTTTTCCAATTAAGTTGCCCTCATAAGGTTATACATCTACCATTAAGTGTGCATTTCATCATTATACGGTAAGGAGTATGTCAATCAGTCGTACCATTTTTAGTATTCCAAACAGATATAAATTGTTTAATAGATATGTATTTTCTCTTTTTTCTTTACACCAATTTAACCCTCATCAACAGAGGTATATGTACTTAATCTCTTTTCGTTCTTTACAACAAGTTGAGAGTAATTTAATAGAATTTCCAGACCTGCAGACATCTTCACATACATGTTTGTATATATATATATATATCTACATATATGTATGCAAACATATATGTAATCATACCTTCTTCCAAATTTCATGCACAACTACTCAAAACCCTACACAAATTTTAGGGTATTTCATCCTGTTGGTGATTATCTACTCTAGCAGAAAACAACAACGTAGGTATTACAATAATAATGCAGAAGGGTTTTAATCCCCACATGAAATCCAAGTAATACACTTAACCATAAGTATTTGCATATATATAACAGAGATTTAACTGCATTTTTCTTTAATAATCTCGAAATTTAAGATGAATAGCAGAAATAAGAACCAGTTCGTAGGGTTAGGACAAGGTATCATAACTTGACTTCTTAGAAGAAATCTTTCTCCAAAATGTCTCTGCTGAAACCTTTATTTCCTTAAACGCAGGCCAATGGTGGAGATATTCCAGAAATGTAAGGAAAAACGCAGCCAACAGACAAGAAAATGTCGAGCAAACCCTTTCTCTGCCGTCCAGATAGTAAGTAGAGAATGATCCTTTATCCCCCCTCATTGCTTATGTATTAACCCTAAAACGTTTTACTACTTGCCACGCCCTAATACCAGACGGAATTCAAAACCTGCCTCATGATTCCTGTGACTGCAGCCCTCACGCATTAAGAGTATATGAAGTTTTTACGATAATTATTAAGCCCATCTTCCTCCGAAAAGCTCGATAAAGAGTATATCAAGATGAGCGATTAAAAAAAGAGATTTACTTTTGCAATACCCTTTTTTTTAATAAGTAATCCTCCTAATAGCTCGATATAACATAATAATTTACTCGTAGAATGAGTAAACATGCCATGGTTTAGAGTAGAATAAAATTAAAATGTTTTTTTTACTTAAAACTTATTTCCTTTTTAATATTAAGGAAATAATCCAAGTAAATCAATTAGCAACTTTAGGAGGGGTAAATTAATGTCTCCCCCTCACATAATCTTTACTTTAATAAAGGTGCCAAGTAAAGTTGGCACAAGATAATTTGTTTAATTAAAAAAAAACGTTGCCATATGATCATAAATTAATTTAATCTATCTATATATTTATTTATATTTATATATATGTGGCCTATACTCCCTACGAATACCTGACTGCGGTAGTGCGTATACAACCATGTATACGTACTCCTGTACCCAGGTACTCGTATAGGATATATATGTAACATATATATACCTATATATAAATATATATATTTATAGGATAAAAGAACATTGCTCCAACCACTTGATTTATAATTAATAAAACAATTAATTAATATTAATAATTAATAATTGCCGCGAGAAGTTACAACCCTAAATTCTCTATACTGACCTACCTGGTTACCTAGTGCACTGGCTAACAAGGTATGACAAAATCAACCTAGGTTTACCTGGCTTAGGCTAGGGTTTCCAAACGGCATTGAGTTCTTACTTCCTTTCACCTCTCGACCTGATGATACTTTCCCTCCTTTCGTGGAGGATGATGATCTCCTGCACACACTTGGCCCACGTAAATCGGTTAGATCCAATCTTGTCTAGTTCTGACAAATAATAAATCTTGATAAAAGTGAAATGTGATATCATATTGTTAACTGCTATTCATCAATTTACTAAATCAAAGTACATCAAATTAGCATAGAAAACATAATTATCATTATTCACATCTGCATAATCATCTGAACAAATCCATCATTTAATGCATAAAACTAGGCACATTATACATCATACGAGTATATCAAAATGCACTAGGGTTAACATGTATCAGGACGTAATTACTGCACAAAATCAACTAGGGCACAAGTGGGATGTAACATATCCTTCCCCTTGTGAATCATCGTCCTCGATTTTTTTTAAGTATCATTTAAAGCAGTTATGAACATTACATTGTTTATCTAGTATTTAAAGAAACAAAATTTAAGTTTAGCTGTTAAAAACATTAAACAGGTGGGGAAATTGTTGATGGATTTCATTATAATCTTCCCAAGTGGCACTGTTCTCATTGTACTGGTCCCACTGGACCTTGCACTGAGTAACTTCTCTGCTACGTAAGTGCTGTTTATGTACCTCGAGCACCTTGATTGGCTCGATCATGACCACCCCTGGGTCCTGTACTTGCAAGGAGTTCCAATCAATCATATGTGCAAAATCTGAAACATACTTTTTCAAATAGGAAACATGAAATACATCATGCCTGTGCAAGAGTTCGCAGTAGAGCAATTATGTAGGCAATTGGGTTTACAACTTCCAGTACTTCAAAAGGACCAACATATCGAGGAGCTAATTTGGAGGACTTTTCAAATTTTATGCTACTTTTGTTCGGTTTCACCTGTAGAAGCACTTTCTCTCCCACTACAAACTGTCTGGGGGTATGCTTTGCATCTGTATAGCTTTTCTGCCGATCATTAGCTTTTGCTAACCTTTTTCTGATCAGCTTGACTTGCTCTTCCATTTTTGAGAGCATTTCTGGACCGAGGGTTATCCTATCTTCTAGCTTATCCCAACTGATAGGAGTTCTACACCTCCTTCCATATAGTGCTTCGAAGGGTGCCATCTTAATGGATGATTGGTAGGAATTGTTATAGGCAAATTCGACCAATGGAAGGTATTCCTCCCATTTGTATTGTTGATCCATGCAATACATTCTCAAAAGGCCTTCTAAAACTTGGTTGACTCTTTCAGTCTGACCATTGGTTTCGGGGTGATAGGCTGAGCTTATATTCAATTGAGTTCCTAAAGCTGAAAATAGAGTTTGCCAAAATCTGGACATCATTTTGGCATCTCTATTCGAGATTATTTTCTCTGGTATACCATGCAACTGAAATATCTCATGCAAGAATTTGTAAGCTATAGTAGGTGCCCCATCTGATAAGTTGCCCGGTATAAAAAGAGCCACTTTGGTTAGTCTATCAACCACCACTAGAATGGCATTATGCTTATTTCTAGACATAGGCAATCCCTGGACAAAATCCATACTGATTATCTGCCATTTTCAATTAGGTACGCGTTAGGTTGCAACAATCCTGCTGGGTGTTGATGTTCAGCCTTAACTCGCTGGCACTCAAAACAGCTAGCCACAAACCTTGCGATGTCCTTTTTCATTCCTTGATCACCCTTCTCCTCAAAGAACGTTCCCTGAAATCAAGGATAGCTTCAGGAACCAAAACCAACTCTCCCTTCTCATCAAGTGGAGGTAACTCAGCTGAAGCAACAACATTGTGTCCCAGAGCCTTCTTAAGGCGAGACACATAAAATACATTATGAATCCTGCTGGTTGCCGGTAATTCCAACTCATACGTGTTGACGTGTATTTTGTACACTATCAAACATAGAATAAAATACCCAAGGGTACCTTATCCTCTCTTGAGTAAAGCCTCTGATTGCTGAAGATGTCGCGAAAAAGGATCAATCAGGATGACTCCAAGGTTCTTCGATGTAGGATCTCTACGTGTGGATAAGCACCAGTGGTCGTTGTAAATGCTGTTTCTTCAAGGGGCCTTACGTTTTCCGAGCTGCAGGAACAGAATTTCCCTAAAACTAACAAGTTCTTTAAAAAAGATCAAAAGGTAGGGTTTGCAAGAGATGAATTCTAATCCTAAGAATGACTCAATGTAGGCTAGACTTGGTAAGATTCTACCAATTTTAGTATTGCCAAGGAATTACAACTCTACTGGAATTGATGCGATCTTCTGAGGTGATTAGTAATTTTTCGAATCATCAAGGATTATAGACACTACCATAAAGGTACATATCAATAGTTCAATAATGATCGAAGTTCAAGCAATCCAAATATCTCCAGTTAACCACACAAGGCGTCCTTACAATCAGTAAAAAGCTAGTGGTTTGGAACGTGAATCTCACCAAAGATCAAGCCCAACACTTAGTCCTTCGAACTTAAATACTACTTCGACTGAGAATGATTCAAGAAAGTAAACAACCATGAAGATAGCCACAAGAATTGCAATAAAACACCATAACTTCAATATTTTATTGATCTCAAAGCCAAAATAAACAACAATTGTTTGAAATCCTTTCTTCAATGCTCAATCTTGCTACGAAATAACTTTCTTCTCCCTAATATCTAATTGCTAATTACCTGACTATTTCTCTATAATATCTCCTCTAATGACAAAATGAAAATGAGTGAGGGTATATATAGCATCCTCAATTACAATGAACGGCCCAGATCAAAAGAAGATCAACGACTGAGATTTTGACACCTAAACCCTAATTAGGGTTTGTTACAAAAAGTTCCCTTTTTAGTTGAACAATATTAAATGCATAGCCAAATATTTAATTGGCACAAAAATCTAGGAAACATAGACCAATGATAATTAAGGTGACACATCATCTACAACCTCTCTTCTAGAACCTTGTTCCCTTTCCAATGCTCTTTCTTAGCATATGCAATGAATCTGGACACGATTCTTTCAATCTCAGCAATAGGAATCTCGGGAAGATTCCTCATTCGTTCCTCCAAGTGGATAACCTGATCAAAGGCCTTGAGAAGAGCCGTATCCCATCCAAGTTCGAGTTCTTTGATCTTCTCGATCAGGAGCATAGTAGCGAACATTTGATCTCGTTGTTCATCTGTGATGACATTCTCATCCTTGCAAAAGATGACCTTGACTCTTTCTTCCAACTCTTAAAGGTCCACATCTGTCTCAACTTCGATCCTTCTGCCAAGAATGGTACATAACACCTCAAACACCTTGTCCTGAATTGGATGGATGATGCCCTCAACTTGATTGCATTTGGTGCTGATGTCCTCGAAAAGAACCTCCTTCATCTGAAGTAGAGTTGACCACCGAATTAAATTATGAGGTCCTCCATCCATTATCTTTTCTTGTGCTAGGATCTTCCTTGGTGTTTGCTTGATCACTTGCAGAACAGGAATGATAACATCTCTAGTGTGAGCGAAAGCGGCTACCGTTATCATCAGGTTGTGGATGATCTCAAGGACCTAGATAGCTCGGTGGATTGTCTGCATCATTCTTGTTGCAAATTCAACGGCAACTGTGTGGGATTTGTCAATCCAAGAGCTCATAAGCTGAACCAAGCTCTTGACTCTCTTTGCCTCGCCAACTGATTCAAGGGGAAGAGCTTGGACAGGAGACACTGCTGGATCTTGACGTCCCAAGGGCTGATTGAGATGGCTAAAGTAGCCTCTCCAAGCACCGACCTCTCTCTCAAGCTTTCTATTCTTTTCCATTTCTTCCTTAAGCTTGTCTTTAAGTACTTCAAATGAATCGGTTGCCTCATCTAGTGCCTGCTCAGCAGTGAGTGGACCAAGCTCAAATGTTTCTACATCATACTCTTTTGCGAGAATTTCACCTTCATACTTGTCCACTGTCGGTGTAGCTATCTGCAACTTCCTGGTCCCTATCTCATCTCTGATCATCTTGGACATCTTGGTGGCCTTCTTCTTCTCCACTACTTCTTGAGAATTTCCTACAAGGCTCTCTAAGTCAATTACATTATCTTCATCCTCGATCACAATCACCCTTGTCAGTCTCTCCTTCAACCAATCTGGAATGGCGGATCTCGTCTCTCTAACTTGTATTTCTTTAGGCAATGGTTCGACTTCTCAGAGAGATGTCACTTCATCATCATTCTTGTCTTCATGTAGCTCATTGACTTGGGGAGATCGACTTGACGAATGCTGAGGTGCCTTCCCTTTTTCAGGTCTATCATTGTGTACTATTGACTCCATAGATTCATCAACCTCAGGCATCGTCACCTCTTGTCCTTCAACTTGACTTGTCCTTTTCTCATGTCGAGATGATGTACCTGATGAGCGATCTCGATTAGCCTCTTGCTTCTTCTTGGAGAGCTCCCTTTTCTCGGGTCTTTCTTTCCTCTTTGCGCCTCTAGGATGAGAATTGTCTTCACTTGCGCTTGCCCCTCCTTCTTCTGGTCTTTCCTCCAAAGTATAAGTCATTGGTACGTTCTGTTCTCTTAACTTTTGATGTTGTACATCCACCCATTTGCGAGTACATGACAAAACTGGAGCCATCAAAACTCTCAAGTCTGAAATCTGAGGCTCGTTCCAATCTATCTTCACTGCCTTGTCTTCTCTGTCATAGGATGACTGGAGATGCCTGCCACTGTCCTGAGCTTGATCGGCTACTCTGTAAACTTTGCATTTCCTGATGAAATCTAAAGGTAATCTGGAATGCATCTTTCTTTTCACTTCTAAATCACTTGAGAGATTCATCCAAAAGTCTTCTACCTGAAATTCGTGCTTGTACTTCCTACCATATGTCTCCTCTATATACCCATAAGGATCAAAATTCTCCCTCAAGGCAAAGAACGTGAATGAATATAAGGTTAACTCCCTCTCTGCATCATCCAAGGCTAGAGCATTAAGACATACCTCAATTGAATTCCCTAATATGATGGGCACGGGAATTCCATTTCTATGCCTGTGTCTGAATGCCTTTGCATGGTCTGCCAACTGCCTAGTCACCTCGAGTAGCACTATCCTGTCTGTCGGATACCTCGGCAACATGTAGGGAGGTGAAGGACACCCATGAACTCTGATATATGTAAACTTTGGAAACTGGATGAACCAAGCACCATACCTTGCAATATCCTGGTGATGTTCATCGTGAAGGTATCATTGACTAACTTGTAGTCACTCCTAGGTGGATGATGCAAATGAACATAAGAATCACAAACTCCGACTTCTCCGGGTCCTCTTCCGATCACTCCTCTGTGAGGTAGTCCTGCATATTCGAAACTCCTGATCAAGGCATATATGACGTATGAGCTCATGTGAAATGACTTGGTAGCCTTTAGTCTTCTCAACTGCATGTCCAAGCAATGGCTAATAATTCTAGCCCAATGAATCGTTCCTTTTCCTTGAACTATCACTTGGATGAAGTAGAACATCCACTTCTCAAAATAGAAGGCTTGAGGAGACCCTGTAACTCGATTGAGCAAAGTTATCAAATCTCTGTATTCCTCTTGGAAGTCGATCCTATGTGGTGTGTTGGGAATCTTGCTCAGGCAAGGACGACTTTTGAGTAACCAATTCTTATTGATGATGCTCAAGCACGTGTCTGGATCATCTTCATACATCGACCTGGCTCCTTCTAGGCTTTTGTAAATCATATCTTTATGCTTTGGAAGATGGAGAGCTTCACTTATAGCCTCCTCTGAAAGGTAAGCCAAAGTGTTCCCTTCCTTGGATACGATCGATCTTGATTGTGGGTCATAATGGTGAGCACACTCGATCATCAGCTCATGGCACTGGACTGTTGGAGGGAAACCAGCCGCCTTGATGACGCCACTTTCAATTATTCTCTTTGTGACAGGTGATGGCTTGCCAATGTAAGGGACCTCTCGAAACTTTTTCACACTGAAGTTTCCCAAATTGGTATCTCCAATGTTGCTCCACTTGGACACGATCTTAGTCTCCAATTCTTCATTCCTCTGATCTTCCTTCATGAGGGCCGGACGACTAGTGGATACTCCTGCCTTTGGGGTCGCCATCTTGACACCTACACAACATTTCATAATGAGTAATATATTTAAGATAGTAGCAAGGAAGATAAAAGATACTAATTAGGAAACTTCATGATAAATCTTGAGTTATCATTTCCTAATTAACTATATCTAACTTAGGATTTTCAAAACAAAGTGCAAAATTCAAATCTTCAATAATGGTGTCAAGGATGATCTCGCCATACCTCCACTTGAGAATTAACTCTAAAAAAAGATGCAAAAATAAGGAGAATTCGCTAGGCAAAAAGTAGATCGAGGTCCTTCCTTTAGCAAGATGCGCCTCCTTTAGTCCTCGCAAGCATCAACTCCACCACCTTTAGTCTTAAACACTTGAGGTAAATTCGCTCCCACAAGACCAGATTTCGCACTTCCTTCTTGTTCTCCAAGTTCGCACTTGAAATAATGAATGAATGATTTTAAAATTGCTCAAAACACCCCTATTATATAGGGCGCTCACCACTTCATCTCTCCATAGGCCGACTTGATGAAAATAGGCCAAAAAAATAAATAAAATTAAAAAAGGAAGAGGCCGACTTGATAAAATAGATAAAAATAATACCTCAAGCGTTCCTTTTCAATTTTAATTTAATAAAAATTAATTTTAAATGCCTTTCTAATAAAAAATCGATTTTTTGAGGCTCAAAATTAATTTATTAAATGCCATGCGCCTTTATTAAATGCCAATTAAGTTAATTTTTTCAAATATTTCAAAGTTGATGATTTTGGCATTTCATGCGATTTGGAGGATGTTAATGTTGGGATATGGCAAAAAATAATGAATGCCAATGACTTCGCTCTGGTCCCTTGGAGAGGGACAGGAGCACTTTTCTCAATCTAGGTCTTGCATTCCTCATTTTCACGTTCAAAACTTTATCTAGGCATTTTAAAATGGCATTTATGATTGGAGTCTTGAGTTTAATTCACTTGATCTTTTAGAAGGGACGTGCCTTATGACATTTTCGCCCTGGACCCTGGGTGAGGGACAGGAGCACTTTTTCACCTTTGTCCTCAATCTTTCATCTTTCATTTGTCGATTCTCGTTGTGGAGTAAGCGATGATCTCTATCACTTGTTCCATGCATGCTTAACTTGTTTTTTGCAAGGCAAAATGAGCTCTCCCAAGATTTTTGCCCTGGTCCTCCAGTGAAGGACAGGAGCGCTTTTTCATTTTTAGGCTAGGATTTTCAAATTTTGAAGTCAAATCTTTGTTCACCATGCTTTAGAAGATCCTTCCCATCTCGCACAACCTTGCCTTAGCATAACCTCGGAGGGAAATTGTTGATTTTATAAAAATCGCCCTGGTCCTTCAGTGAGGGACAGGAGCACTTTTGAGTCCTTGTGCAAAATCATGATCACATTAATATTCAAATTACCCTCCAGGCGTAGAACATCACATTTCACTCCTTGCGTCCTGGAAACAAAAATAGCATTTCAAAATGTAAGGCAAATGGGCATATTTGGAGATTTCACCCTGGTCCCTTGGAGAGGGACAGGAGCACTTTTGCCAATTTCAAGCCTATCCGTCCTTTGCTAGCTTTCCAAATTATCTTCAATGGGCTAATCATGTCTTCTTCCATTCATTTCAATCACAAACTTGCCTTGTCTTTGCAAGAAATTTGCACCTTTTAGAAAATCGCTCTGGACCCTTGGAGAGGGACAGGAGCGCCTTTTTACATCTGGGCATATTCCTTTGTTCTTTAAACCCTCAATCGCGTCTAAGGCACAAAACATCATTTGTCCTTCCCATCCAAGTCAAGTTTTGCCATAAAATATCAAACAAAGAGGAGAAACTTGAAAAAGCGCCATGGTCCTTCAGTGAGGGACAAGAGCACTTTTTGTCATTTGGGTTGATTTACTCCTTTGTGAACCGCTTAAATTATATTCAATGGACAAAACATGCTTCCCTTGACCTCTTCAAATCGTAAAATCACTTTAGTCTTGAAAAAATAGTGCAAATTTGAAATTCAAGCTCTGGTCCTTCAGTGAGGGACAGGAGCACTTTTTGCCTTCTATGATCAAATTGCCTCACCTTTTATCTCGAAATTCCTTTGCTAGGGAAGATTTCATCTCGTTACACACCATGAATAAGAGTTCAAGCCCAAGAAAGGTCTAAAATTGTGCATATAAAGAAAATCGCTCTGGTCCCTCAGTGAGGGACAGGAGCACTTTTGACCTTCTAGGCAAAAACTTCATCATTTCATCGTTTTTAATCAAGTCTGGATGTTCTATCACGTTCATTTTGCCGTCCACCATGCCTTTGATGTTTCAATTTGACCAAACAAGGCCAGGAATGACTCAAATAAGTCTTTTCGCCCTGGTCCCTTGGTGAGGGACAGGAGCACTTTTGATGATTCAAACAAAATCCTTCACTTTTCCAAGCTAAAACCTCTTCAGGTGGGTGGAGAAAATCACTTGTTTTCCATTCGTATCCAATACTTGGCCCATTTTCACTGCAAGATGAGGGAATTCAAAATTTCACCCTGGTCCCTTGGTGAGGGACAAGAGCACTTTTTCCTTTAACCTTCAAAATTCACCATTTTTGTGCCTTCAAAATCTTCAAAAGTATCAAGTCACGTTCGATCATCACTCCGGGAGACCTTGCATGAAACAAAATAGAAAAGTCAGTGACAAATATGCATTAAGTAACATTTTCGCCCTGGTCCCTGGGAGAGGGACATGAGCGCTTTTGTCCTTTCTAGCTAATCCATTGAAAATTTAAGTCTTCAACATTTCACAAGGCAGAGTTAGGTCATCATCAAGGTCAGGAATCAGTTAGCAAGCCCTCGCAAAATAAGAAATGGTACTTAGAATGAAATTCGCCATGGTCCCTTGGAGAGGGACAGGAGCACTTTTGCTGTTTTAGGCAACATCTTGCCTCCGAAATTTGATCAAAATTTACCTAAGCAAGAATACACAATTTTACCATCAAAATGCTAACACTTAGACAAAATTTGAATTTTCCCTCAAAAAACCCGGACTAGACCTAACCTGAGACCTATCTGACTTCCTGACAGATTTACCTTACTTTGACAATCTCAATCCTCAGGAGGATGCTTAATAACTTTCAAAATTTGACTGGACTTAGCTTGAAAAATATTCAAAAGAAACCCCTAAAGCTTAGCCCTAGCCCAGACAGACCACTCACTCACTCAAAAACCTAAAAGCAAAGAGAAGAACAGGCAAAACAAAAGCGAAAAGAGGGGGTCCCCATTTTAATGGGGCGATGTGTGAAATGGTCACAACAATACGCAACTTCTCCAATCCTCCTATTGACTCTGAAAGGCCCATAGAATCATGCCTTTGATTTCTCAACTCCACTCTTCTTGAGAGTAGACTGTCTGTAGGGTTGGAGCCTCAAATAAACCATGTCGCCCACCTCAAAGGTGCGCCCAATTCGCTGCTGATCAGTATACAACTTCTGCTGATTCTGTGCATGCTGGAGATTGTCCCTCAGAATCCTCAAAATATCTTGACTCTGTTGCATCATATCCTTCGCCTGAGGGGTTCTGTTATCACCAAATACTAAGTCAGCGAAGCTAGGAGCTTCATAACAATATAGTGCCATGAATAGTGACATCCAGATGGACATGTGATAGGAGGAGTTGTAGCAATACTCTCCTAGGTGAAGCCATCTCACCCATGTATTCTGCTGCTCCGAGACATAGTTTCTAAGATATCCTTCCAACCACTTATTCACTATCTCGGTGCGCCCATTAGTTTGTGGGTGATAACTTGTGCTTGGAGTGAGCACAGTACCACATAATCTGAAAATCTCTTGCCAAAAAGCACTTAGGAACTTGCTGTCCCTATCACTCACAATGTTCTTCGGTAACCCATGTAACCTGAACACCTCCCGAAAGAACACTTCAGCAACTTGAGCTGCTGTAAAAGAACTGGTGATGGCGAAAAAGTGAGCAAACTTAGCGAGTCTATCCACCACCACATAAATGCTATCCTTTCCTTGTCATCTATCGAATACAGCCTTTCAGGCCATCTCAACTTCCCACTCTCGAAGACTATAGGATGCTTATCCTTCATGAGGACTGCACCAACACCTTCTCTAGATGCATCACACTCCAGTTCAAAAGGTTTGGTGAAATCAGGTAAAGCCAAAACAGGGCAGGAACTCATGATCCCTTTAAACTGATCAACAACTGTATGTGCCTTTTCGAACCATTCAAAAGCTCCTTTCCTTGTAAGATCCGTGAGGGGGGCAGCCAACTGAGAGTATCCCTTCACAAACTTCTGATAAAAGCCACAAAGACCCAAGAATCCCTTCAAGCGTGTTATGTTCTCAAGAGGAGGCCAATCAATGATGGCTCTAATATTTTCAGGGTCTACCTTCACACCATCTGCACTGATAATGTGACTCAAATTCCAATATGCTTAGCACTTCATCCAAGTGCTGTAAGTGCTTCTTCCAAGATTTGCTGAATATGAGTATGTCATCAAAGAATATGAGTACGAACTTCCTCAACTGTTTCAGGAAGGATTTGTTCATGCATGACTGAAATGTGGCAGGTGCATGAAGGATTTGTTCATGCATGATTGAAATGTGGCAGGTGCATTCGTCAAGCCAAAGGGCATGATTAGGAACTCAAAATGGCCAAAGTGGCATCTGAAAGCAGTCTTCTCCACATTTGAAGCTCTCATTCTAATTTAATGATACCCTGACCTGAGGTCAATCTTAGAGAAGAACACTGCACCATGCAGCTAATCAACGAGTTTATCAATTCTTCGAATAGGATATCGATTCTTAATAGTTTTCTGATTCAGGGCCCGGTAATCCACGCACATGCACATGGTCCCATGCTTCTTTTTCACCAAAACAACAACCAAAGCAAAGGGGCTTTTGCTTGGCTGTATGTAATCCATGTCAAGCAACTCTTGGATTGCTTTCTCAATCTCATCCTTATACTTCTTGGGATACCGGTAAGGAGTAGTCATAACCGGCTTAGCTCCTTCAAGCTCAATGATGTGTTCTGCACCTCTTTCAGGAGGTCTACCAGGAGGTGGATTCTCAAACACTTTACTCCTCTTGGTTATCAAGGCCTGAATATCTTGAGGAAGGCTCTGATTCTCTTCTAGTGGTTTAGAGGGCATAACCATGACCTTACTTCTGTCTGTGACCAATGCTTGAATGTCTGTGAAATAGCTGCCCTTGTCTACCAATGGATTTGATGGCATTATCAAATACTCTGCTGCCCACTCTACTTGGTTATGGCAGATCAACCTCTCCATCCTCTTTAAAGATACAACTCTAAGTCCACCATTCGACATTCCTCTCAATACTACCTTCTTCCCTTCAGACATGAATTTCAGCTCCATGGTTTGCAAGTTTAATGTAATCTCACCAAGAGATCTCAGCCATTGAATCCCGAGGACTGCATCATCAGTCCCACCAATGCTAACCACAAAGAAATCATCTCTAATTTCATGATTTTCCAACTTCAGAGACATGTTGGAAATCATTTGGTTCCAAGATATAGTGGAGCCATCTGCTACCATGACTTTGAAGCCTTCTACTTCCTCTGCCACTAGCCCCCTCTTTGCAACAATCCTCTCATCAATGAAACTGTGAGTCGCTCTTGTGTCAATGAGAGCAATGACACGATGCTCTCCTATCACACTCCGAACTCTAAAGGACTCATTCTTGTGAATGCTCGAGAGTTGATTAACCACTCCTCTGTCTTCTAACTCAATTTCAGGCCCTTCAGGAGCCTCTTCATACTCATTGTCCTCAATTTCAGTCTGTTGTTCTGAAATTTCAGAATCTGATCCATCCGCAAAGTAGCACTCCATTTGATGCAAATTGCCCTTCCCATGACACTTATGTCCTGAGGCCCAAGGTTCTCTGCAAGAATAGCAAAGATTCTTCCTTCGAAGCTCTTGACCGCGCTCATCATCCATTCGCGGAGGAAACCTCTTGGTCTGATTTGTAAATTTCTTCTTATCCTTTCTGAAAGGGAAAGGCTTGGACTAAATTTTGTTCCTTGGGGCAGCCAACTCCATGCTTCGAGATTTCCTAATAGCTTCTGCCAAGGTGGGCGGATCAAATGGCTTAACCCAACCTTTCAAAGGTTCCTCAAGTTCTTCAGTGAAAAGAACCACTAACCGCTTCTCAGAGATACTACTTACCATAATTGATAGATTTTGGAATTCAGTTACATAAGTGTCCAATGAACCTTGCTGTTTGAGTTGAGCAAGTTCTCTAAATTTCACCTCTAGATCCTTGGTGTCAAACCTCTCAATCAACTTGTTGGTGAAATCAGCATATGTGGTGATCAAGTTATGACCAAGGGTGACCAACCCATGGTACCACCATTCGTGGGCTACTCCATCCAAGTGCAAAGTGGCGAACTTGATGGCGTCTTCTTTAGGCATAGGCCTCAAGAACAAGTAATTGTCCAACTTTTGCACCCATGCTCTAGCTGTGCTCTTAGTGCTCCCATCAAAATGTGTTAAGAGTCACCCTTCTGTTGTCATTCCTCCTTGCTTGCTTCATTTTCTGATTCATGAATTGATCCAAAGTAAGGATATCTCGGATCTCTCCAGAGAGAGAAGCATATTCCATATAGCTGTTCCTTATTTTATCAGCTTTAGGTATCTCCATTTCAGCTTGCTGTGCTTCTCTTGGCAGGAAGACAAGTTGTAGAGGTCTTGGGGCTGAATCTCCATTGTTGCTCCCATTGTTACTGCCATTTCCATTCCCTACAGGAGCATTAGAAGTGCTGACTTCCAGTCCATTGTTGGGTTGGTTAGGGGTCCCAACAACATTCTGGTTAAGTTTTGCCAGCAATTGAGACATCATATCCATCATGGCATTGAATTGTCTCTTAGCCTTCTAATCGGGTGCCTCATTTTGTTTTGTAGCCTTATCTGCCATTGGATCCACTGAATCTGCAGAATCCAATTCCTTCCCTCTGTTTCTCAATACCTTTGAAAAGGTATCCTCTTCCGGCACTACAGGAATCTGAAACTGCTATCTCTTCTGTTCTTTGTTGTAGTAGCGGACGTCTCTGTCACTCATGGAGAATTTTGACTCCTCTGAAACTCACAGGCTGGCAGGAAAACGAGCTCTGATACCATTGTAATATCTCGGATAATTTTTTTTGGTTTTATGTGCAATAAGAATTACAAACAAACACACAACCCGTTAAGGTTAGAAAATATAATCTCAATGCTTGCTAAAATTGCAACCCTTCTACTTTCTGATCACGAAGTGCCCAATGTGGGAAGGTGAGAGCATACGGTGATAAGGGGTTCGTTAGCTCACTAATCTGCTAGAAATTATAAAGCAAGTACAATACTGGGCGGCAAGCCAGCCCCTTCAATGGGAAATAAAGGAATTTAGCGGTGAACCAGCTAAGAGAACAATACTGCAAACATAAATCACTCTACCGCAATATTTTAGCGGGAGGACTGAATTACAAATTATTCAACTCAACTGCTTATGCATCGGGAGGATCATTACAACCAATATCACTCAAACTCTTATTCAGCGGGAGGATGGAATTACAAATTATCAGATATAGGCGGCAAGCCAGCCTCTTCCACTTTCCAGTGGGATATGAAGATTACAATCCAGAATGGGTTAGTAGTACTACTACTTAACCTTACAATAAAGAGGAAAGTGAGAGTAGAAGTATATTGCTGAATATAAGAGATAATGATCATCAAACTAATTCAACACCAAAAACAGTAGGCTGGAAATGCATAACCAACAACCCATAAACTCATTAAATTACTCATATCTCATTCAAATCTCTCTCAATTCACTCCAAATCACTCCCAAACCAATACTAGACAAGCAGCAACTAAGACAATCCAAAGGGGAGCTACAAAAACACTTTAAAATACCTTGCACACATCCCAATGCACTCTCCAAAACCCACACCTTGCTAGGATATTTCGATTTGCAATAATAAATTCAAAACTCAGAAAAAGGTGCTACAAACTTACAAGATGTATCGCCAACAACAAGAAGGAAGATTAAGCCAGTACCCAGAATGATCGGTCGCTCAGGCAGAGAGGTATGATTGAAAACTTGCTTCAGCCACAGGGAAACAAACAACTCCAGAAATCACTCCAAACTACAAGAACACTGAAATATGCACTGAAAATGCCATATTCTTCAGTGCCAGCTTTCGCCGTTCCGCCGAAGGCATCTCCTTTGGAAATGTGGAAGTAGAGAGGTACTGGCCGATCTTCTCGTACCACAATGGTAGTACTGCAATCTGGAACAAGTGTGCATCTAGAAAGTCCTCATTCACCCTTTTGGCCGGCTCTCCTGACCTGATCCTTGACAGTTGATCGGCTATTACATGGGACTTCCCTTGCCGCACAATAATGGTAAAAGTGAATTCTTGCAAGAGCAGTAGCCATCTACTTACCCGACCTTGGATGATTGGTGTATTTACCAAGTACATTAGTGCCTGATGGTCCACGTAAAACTTGAACGGACTAGCTAGTAGGTAGTGGCGAAACTTTTGTACCGCGTACACCTTCCCGAGTGCCTCCCTCTCCGTTGTGTTGTAGTTTCATTCGACCCTTGACAAAAGTCAGCTGGCGAAAAAAACGGGTGATCCAGTCCTTGCGTCCCCACTTGCACGAGGGTAGCACCAATGGCGAAGTTGGAGGCATCGACGTGTACATGAAACTCCTTATTCCAATTCAGGTACACCAGGATCGATGCACTCACCAGCCGATCCTTCAGTTCCTTGAAGACTCCTTCCTGCTCCGTACCCCATACGAACGATTGTCCATTCCTTTGCAGCTTGTCTAGGGGCCAGGAGACTTGTGCAAAGCCTTTGATGAACCTCCGGTAGTAGCCAACGTGACCTAAGAATGACTTCACCCTTGTTACATTCATCTGATTCTCCATATTGATGATCACCCCTATCTTATCTGGGTCTTGTTGACGTGTTTTTTATGACCGTGTCTAACACAGAATAAAGTCACCAACGATCACCTTATTCTCTCTTGATCAAGATTACTCCGTATGCTAGGGTTGTTCAAAGTTCAAACGGCTAATCCCAAGGTTCCTTCAGTGGTGGACATGACTCAGATGTTTGATGGGTTTGCTGATAACCCAAGGGGCCTTACGTGTGTTCAATTGGAGAAGACTCATGCAAGCTCAAAGATTTCTGCACGGATGATTTGCGATGAAAGCTCTAATTTTGGATGTTTTGGATTTTGAATTATGCGGAAAGTAAATAGTAGGGTAGAGAAAATCTATGCTAAAGCTAATTTAATCCTAAGAATAGGAGACAAGATTACTTATGCAAAATCAAACCACTCTTCATTTCGCCAGCAAAGCACAACTACACGAAGGCGGTGCAATCTTCCAAGGGTGCGTGGAGGCTTTTCAGATCATCAATGCAGATCATCGGATCGAACAATATCTACTGATGACCGAAGTTAAATGCATACACATCAACAAGCTCAGGCTAACTTTGCACAACGTACAACAATCAGCTGCACACCAAAAGTATGAGCTCGGATTCTGCAACAAGTTCTATCAAATCCAATTCTTCTAAGAACTCATAAGCAAATCTAATATAATTGAAGAGAGTAAGACCATGCAAATTGCCAAAGTACAACAAGAATACACCATCAAATTGAACAATGCATTAAGTTGGCTACTTCACAATCTCGATGCAACAATCTCAGACAATAATCTCTCCTCCTTTACAAATGAGGGGGGTCACCCCTTTATATAGGCCTTAGGCCAGGCAAACCCTAATTAGGGTTTCACCCTAGAAGATTCTCCACTAAAGGTGCAACAAGGTGGGAATCGGTAATAAATAACACATTATGCCCATGTAAAATTAATTCAAAGAGCCTAAAATAGCGCCCACTAGCACATTAAATGTGCCCCATGATGTTGATTATGCCCAGAATATAGCAAACACCCATGCAAGGAATAAATGTCCATCATTCTCCATATGATGGCGACATGCACGGAGAATAAAACAATAAATGAGTAGGCCGCATGCAAGAAGATTCCTCATCCGAGGACGACATGCATTGACCGGACCCACACCTAGTCAAAATTCCTCCAACAGTAAATACACCACCACTATTCAACCAAAAGATTCTCGTCCAAAAATGGACGACCATTATCCTGTTAATTTATGGCGTATGCAATGAATTTGCCGACGACAGCTTCCAACTCCTTGATGGAGACACTTGGCACATTTTCAATGTCAATTTCCATCAAGGCAATTTCTTCCTCGCTCCTGGAAAAGAAGCTCTCCCACTCCGTCATGACTTCCTATGTCTTCTTCATTATACCGGAGAATGAAGAAACATTTGCAAAATGTTCCTCAGGGAATGAACCTACAAAGAAGAAATCGTGCAATTGAGATTTCAGGGAGTTCACCGTTATTCCTTTGTCATTGAGTTTCTTCGCAAACAATGCTTCTATTGCACTAATGATTTCTTCTTGTACCCCTCTGATGGACTCCTTCAAGGTAAAAGAGTCAATGCTGAATTTGTCAAAGGTGTTCTTTCCTGAGCAGATGGCATAGAACTATTGGGGAAAGTCATAAGCTTCATTTTCTTGAATCACTTTCCCGTCTACCAGAATTAGCCTTGGAGTCTTCGTCAGAGCCCTGAGTCGTCGAATGGTTAAGTCTTGGTAAATGTCTATATCCTCCCATAATCCGTTTGCTGTCTCCAATTTGTTTAGGAGGGCCACGAACTTCGAATGAATTATGAAGCTGAGCTAGATCCTCAATGAATTTCCCTGCCTTAGCATAAACGTCCTCTACCCATTCCCGGGAATTTTGCGCCATTGCTCTAATAACCTCTGCATCATCTACCATTTCCTTGGGAAGGGAGGAAGGAGGAGTGAATGAAGGACCTGCTTCTCTGAGGGGTCTTTTGAAACTTCTGACGTACTTGCATAGGACTCTATTTTCTTCCCACAACCGCTTACATTTTGCCTTTGATTTCAACAGTTTCTCCTTCATGGCCAATGAAGATTCTTCAAAGTCCCCCATCACCTGACCTGTGGGAGCATGGCCAAGATCAATCTGTCTGATGACGTAATCCTCCTGCCTGATCTCACTTCTATCTTTATCCACTACACGCTCAGCAATATGCAAGGTCCGGGATACAGATTCTTCTTTGACCACCTTGGAAAACTTCCGGGGAGCCTTTCTTTTCGTTGGCTGATCCATCTTCTTTAGTAATTCTTCTAACTCCTGAGCAGGATCGGTTTCCCTTTCTGATTCCCTTGCCATCCGTCCTACCAGCCAATCTGGAGTGGGGATGGAATGACCATGATCCTCTACGTGCTCCTGTACCTGCGACTCTTCCTCCATTTCACCAAGGATAGCTTCCACGAAGCTATCCTGGCGAGCCTCTTCCTGATGAGGGGGACTTTCTTGCCATTGACTTCTTGATCGATGGTGTCCCTGTGAAGTGTTGATGCTGAGTATATTTGATGCCGGAATGTTCTCTGGAAGTGGACCTGTGGTATGTGGAAACATCTCTAACTCCTGCACACTCAAGGAACTGGCTGGTGAGTGATCTCTTTCCGTTCTTGCTTTCTTTTGTGGAAGCTCTTCCTGCTGGATTTCCTGTTGAACCTCTTGTGGGATTTCCTGCTGGATATCCTTATTCCTTGTTGTCCTTGGTCTCTTTTGGGCATTGTTTCCTTTATCCATCCGAACTTCCTTTCCCGTCTGACCCTGCGAAGAGCCTTGGGTTGCCTCGCTGTGGGAATCTAGACTTCCCATTAGCTGATATATTAGATGAACATTCCCTTCCACCAACCTCCTTATCTGCCTGTCAATCCAGTGCTTAGTGAATTCAGCATTGGTCTAGCTAAGATACTCAAATCATCCATCTTGGGCTCTGACCAATCTGGCAACTGAATAGGCTGATCCTTTACTTTCTCGAATTCAGGTTGTATCAAATTTGCATCTTCCTTCACCTGATCTGGCACCTGATAAATTTCATTTATCCTGATAGTGACGAGGGGCAATCTCGAATGCATTCTCTTCCAGACCTCAAGGTCATCCTCGACACTTGCCCAGTAATCCTCTAAGTGAAACTTGTGTATGAATTTGACGCCAGCAACCCTTCTAATTTGGCTGTAAGGATCATATTGGGCCCTTGATGTATAAAATAGCAGGCGATAGAATGCCAATTCTCCTGCTGCACTTTCGGCGGCTTCCAAGCCTGGGCATATTTCCATGAAGTCACCCAGGACAACTAGAAATTCAATTGATTGCTTCTTCTTCTTCTGCAGCTGATCATAGGCAGTTAATTGTCTCATGAGCTCTAGCAATACAAGCTTGTCTGATGGATATTTGGGCAACTTGTATGATTGGAATGAGAATTCTTGTGTCATGATGTAGGTGAATTTAGGAAATTGTAAGAATGCAACTCCATATTTTTGGACCAAGGCATTTGCTTGCGGTGACAACCTCACATGCAACTTCTTTTGCATAAGCCATGTCAAGTACATGGTGAAGGTGTCATTTGCCAACCTGTAAGAATTAACATTGTGGAGATGCAGCTGAGGATAACACTCATGTACTTTCAACTGCGCTGGTCCGCAACCCATGATTCCTCTTGCTGGCAGCCCATTGAATCCTCCTCTTCGCGCAAGCATATAGAACAGGTAGGAGCTCATGAAAAAGGACTGGGATCTTTTCTCTTTTAGGTTCTTCAATTGCTCGTGCAAGTAGTGACTAATCAATCTAGCTCAGTCTATCAGCCCATTTGAATTCGTGATTTCGCCTATGTAGAAGAACATCCAGGTCTCGAAGTTCACAGAATGTGAACATCCCATTACTCTGCTTAGCATTTTTATCAGGTCTACATACTCCTGCTTGAACTCGAAGATGGTGAGAGTTTTGGGCATCTTGGAAGCGTGCACTCTGGGCTTCAGCAACCATTGTTTATTAATCAAATCAACACACTTGGCAGGACCTGCTTCATATACTGCCTGAGCTCCGCTGCTGGTCTTGTATGTCATGGAATGGTGCGAAGGAATTCTAAAAGCCTCACCAATTGATTCCGGAGTCAATGTTGCCAGCAGCTTGCCATCAGGTGTTGAGATTGTCTTTCGCTCCAAATTATAATGTGCTGCACATTCCTGGACCAAGTTTAGGTACTGAATAGCAGGAGGAAAGCCAGCTGCCGCAACAGTTCCACTTTTGACAATTTTGACAACTGTTGGTGATGGACTGTGCCTTGCTGTCCCGAACATTCTGATCTTGAATGCAACCAAATTGAATGTGCCTAAATTAGTATCGCTGATTTCTTCCCATCTTGAATTCAGTCAGGAATGTGGAAGGAAACCTTTTATTTCCGCCTTGATCAACACTTGCCTGGAGAGAGTAGCTGCCTTGTTTGATTCCGCCATCCTGGAAGCACCTTGAAAATGATGGAAAGAGAGACTAAGTATGACCACTCTTCACTTCTCCACTTCTTCTTTTCTGAATCTTGCACGTGAGAAATGAAATGCCTTTCCAAACTTATATAGAATTCTTCAAAGCGTCTTGCTAAGTTAGGAGACATTAAATTAGTAATTGCATTCATGACGCGTCATACTTTCCCCAATTATTGTGCCATGCAAAGGAAACTTCCCATGCGAGTGAGTTTGAATTTAGAAATTTCTTTCAATGCTCAAAGTCATGCGTCATACTTGGAAGATTCTCTTCGCCAACTCGTTGATTTTCATTCATTCCAATTTCGGAGGGAATTCGAAGGATTCTCTCAGGATTTGCTTGATTTCATTCTAACTTATCTTCTCCTGCTTTTGAAGGAATTTCCATGTCTCTTTTCAACATCCCTATTTTTTAGGGATCCTCCTAAAATTTAGGAGTCAGGTTCATTGGATGGAGAATTTAACCCCGATTCTGAATCTATAAAATTTTCCACACTCCGTCGAGATTCAGTGTCTAAACATAGCAAATTCAAAAATTCGCCTGAGGGGAATTTTACTTTTTAATTTCTCCTTGACCCCTTGGATTCCATGCCTTAGGCAAAATTTCAACTTTTTAGCTTGGGCGTTGGTATCACCGTGCCTTGGATTTTTTTCAGTTTTCACGCCTTCCATGGAATTTCCATTTTGGCGCTCTAGTTTGGCCTTGGGCGGAAATTTCTCCTGAGGAAGGAATTCATCTCCTTGTGCACTGTCCATGAGAAGATCACTTTAGCGCCCTCCTGTGTTCCTGGGTGACATTTTACACTTGGTGGGGAATTCTTTCATTTCCAAGAATTCCTTGCATCCCTCTATCTGGCGCCTTTCTTTTTCATTGGGCACATTTCACCCTTGGAGAGGGAATTCCTTAAATTGCTTGGTGTCCATGGGAACACCATTTTGGTGTCTTCCATCATTCCTAGGCACATTTTTGACTTGGCCAAGGAATTTCAACTCTTTCATAAATTTCTTACACCTCCCATTTTAGCGCTCTCCACCAGGCTAGAGTGCATTTCACACTTGGCCAAGGATTCTTGGAAGTGTCCTTTTCTCTGTGCATTGTCGATTCTGGCGCCCTCCACTGCTCTAGGGCGCATTTTGGCTAGGGGGAGGAATTTCTTTAAATTGTTTGTTGTCCATGGGTATACCATTTTGGCGCCCTGCCTCATGTCCAGGCACATTTTTGACTTGGCCAAGGATTCTTGCAATTGTCCTTTTCTCCTTGTCTTCCCCAATTTGGCGCCCAACTGCATACCTGGGCGCTATTTCCAATAGGGCAAGGAATTTTCTTTTTTTTCATCTTTCCTTGTCTTCCTCAATTTGGCGCCCAATTGCATACCTGGGCGCTATTTCCAACATGGCAAGGAATTCATGGATTTGTGAATTGTCCATGAGAAGACCAATTTGGCGCCCAATCACTGCTTTGGGCGGAATTTTCACCTTGGCATGGATTCTTGGAATTCATGGTTCGATTTTCCAGACTTAGGACAATTTGACCCCTTTGCAATTTTGAAGTGACTTCTTGAACCTTGGTGAATTTTTGAGCCTTCCATTTTAGGCATAGGCTTCCAGCACTTGAGCAATTTCTAGCTTTCTCTATCTGCTGTTTGATTCCCCGGAATTAGAAATATCTGCAAACACCTGATCTTTGTCGCCTTATCTGACTAACCCTGTCAGTACTGACTTTCCAAAAATAGAAACCTTCAAAGTGTCAGTG
Organism: Cryptomeria japonica; assembly: GCF_030272615.1. Classification (NCBI taxonomy): domain Eukaryota; kingdom Viridiplantae; phylum Streptophyta; class Pinopsida; order Cupressales; family Cupressaceae; genus Cryptomeria; species Cryptomeria japonica. The sequence continues at coordinate 213,379,299 of NC_081414.1, read as the reverse complement.
TTAGACACCTAGACGGGGTGCATAAATGACTTACTATAAATAGAAACTTATTAAAAATAGAAATTACTAAAAATAGTAAGTTTGATTTTTGGCAAAATGACGACATTTCGGGACTCGGAAAAATCCCTAAAAAATAGGGACTTTCTAAAAATAGAAAGTTGCTCCGTTTTGGCTCAAATTTTACTGGGAGGTTCCTTGGAGGGTCTTGATTCAAGTTGTATGTTCAGTTTTCCCCAAACCCTAACAGAAACCCCTAAAATCTAGGACAGAAGGCAGAAACCCTAAAAAGGGACAAAACAGGGCCCACACTTCATAGAACTCGCTCGACAGAGAAGCAGATCAACTCTAACTAATCCCCGAACATCCGCAAAGCGGAGAGATTGACGAGATTGCCACCAAAACTCACAAAAAAACCAAGACCAAACGACCGAAAGGGCCTAAAAGCTAGGGGGTCCCTATCTGGGATGGGGTGATGTGTGATTAGGTCACAATAGGTCTGTCTTTAGTCCTTCTTTACAAACAATGTGGTCAAGTAGCTTTCCCTGCGGTACCATAAACTTGCACTTCTTCGGGTTAAGAGCTAGCCTAGCTTTCCGACACCTTTCCATACATTCTTCGAGTGCCTTTAGATGAGTGTCCCGATCACTGAAAATAGACCAGTCATCCAAGAACGCCCCAAAGTTCACTACGGACATTTTGTCAAAGATGTGCAAAATTATACTTTGGAAGGTTGTCGGTGCATTTACATAACTCGAAGGGCATGCGATTGTAGGCGTACACCCCCTCTTCCACCACAAATGTAGTCTTTAGCTTATCTTCTTCCACAATACTTATCTGATTGTATCCCGAGAACCCATCCAAAAACGTGTATATCTTGTGCCCAGCTACTTCTTCCAAGATGCTAATCGTGAATGGGAATGGAAATGGGTCTTTGATTGTTACTGCATTTAGGTACCTGAAGTCTACGCATATCCTTATCTGGTTAGCATCCTCCTCGAGAGAAATGACTATTGGGGAGACCCAGTCACTTGTCTCCACCTTAAATATGATCCCAGCCTCCAACATTTTGTTGATTTCCTCATTCGCCTTGGTCGCGTAGTTCTTGTTCATTCTGTACGGTCTCCTCCGTACGAGTTTTGGTACAAGGGATATGTGGTGTACGCAAAGTTTCGGAGGTACCCCCTTCAAGTCCTTGTAGGTCTAGGCAAAGACGTCCTTGTACTCCAGGAATATCTTGAAGGCTGCCGCCTTCAGTACAGGGTTCCAATCAACCCCTACGAGTATCACCTGCGGGTCCTTGTCCTTGCATAGATTGACTTTTTTTACATCCCTCTCCTCGTACTTGATAGGTTTATCTCGTTCAAACCGGTGGGCTGGTGTGTCATCCACTTGTGCCATCCCTTCCTGGTACCTACCATACTCCGGGGGAAATGACTGCTCTTCCGTACCGCCACTTGATTCCCCAATCTCGCATATTTGTAGCATGTGGCACTCTGGTTGGAAGACCTCGTAGTCCTCCATCTGCCAGTGGAAGAGTCCGGCCAATGAACTAGTTCCATCTTCAGAGCATCCGACCAATTCTAGCACTCCTTCCTCTTTGGGTTCTCTCCCTCCTTTGTCTCCTTCGAAACCCCACTCCCATTTATTTGAGTCCTTTGAGTCCGAGTCAAACGACGCAAGCTCTTCACTGACAGCCTGATTCCTCAGGTCAATCATATACTTATGGCCCTCACTCTCAATTGAGAGTGCATTCTTCTTCCAGTTATGATTGGCTCTAGGCACGATCAACCATCCCCTTCCGAGGAGGGCGTTGTACGCTTTTCTCTCAAGTGGAATGACTACGAAGTCTAGAAAGAATTGCTGTGTCCCGATCACCACCTTTTGTGCCATGAGAGTCTCGAGGGGTTTGATGCCGTGCTGATCCGTATCGACCAAGTGGAGTGTTGGTGGCCAGAGGGTAGTGCTCTCACCTAATCACACATCACCCCATCCCATATAGGGACCCCCCTAGCTTTTAGGCCCTTTCGGTCGTTTGGTCTTGGTTTTTGTGTGTTATGGTAGTGGTCTCGTCAATCTCTATGCTTTGCGGATGTTTGGGGGTCAGTTAGAGTTGATCTGCTTCTGTGTCGAGCGAGTTCTATGAAGTTTAGGGCCTGTTTTTTCCCTTTTTAGGGTTTCTGCCTTCTGTCCTAGATTTTAGGGGGTTTCTGTTAGGGTTTTGGGAAAACTGAATATACAATTGGAATCAGGACCCTTCAAGGAACTTCCCAGTAAAATTTGAGGCCAAATAGAGCAACTTTCTATTTTTAGAAAGTTCCTTGTTAATGTTTGTAGCTTCAGTCGAATGATCATTTAGAATACATATAATATATGTTGATTAATAATAATATATTATTATTAATCATATATAAAATTTAATATTCAATATTAATCTATTATATTATTCTAAATTAATAATTGATTGATGAAACATTATAATATTGATTAAATTATTATAATTAAAGGAGAGAAATGTCCGTTCAAGGACATGCCTCTCCAAAAGAATATATATAGTATAATGTTATTCAATTTGAGAACACATAGAATTCCAAGAATGCAAGTATCAGATTGAATCAGATATATACAGTAAAATACATCCAATAAAACCTGGGAAAATCAACGTGGTATCAGAGCTCAGGCATGTGAAGTTTAATTTGGAGGTTGGAAAGGGTTGGAGAATTCAGTTTTCTTTTAGAAATTTCAGTCTGAAATATGCCATTGTACGGCCCTTGGTTGGGCTCAAAATGAGGAATATAATATATGGATGGAAAGATCTGTGTTCCTAGTTTTCAAATATGTTTATCTCATCAAATTTGATTCGGTTTTGTGCAAGATATGACGACTTTGGTGCAGGTCACTTGAAACCCTACCTAGGGTTAGCAGTTTTGGGAAAAATGTCATAACTTTTGTTTTAACAGTTGGATCTGGCTATAACTTGGAGGAAATGTTTGTAATTAGATTTTATAACATCTCACTGAAGAGATTGGATAAATTTGGTAAATTGAAAAAGTTATTAACGACTGTGTGTGGCAGATCATAATGAAAGTGTTTATCAAAATTATGAAAATGTTCTACATCATTCAAAGGGAATTATGATAAGAGATGATTCATGCGTGATATTTATTATATGGACTCACCTTATGAAAGGAAATGTTTTAAACTTAAGATAAGTATTCCATGTTTTATTAAGGCACATGAATTATTGAGTTTGTAATTTATGCTATAATATTGGCTAGTAAAATCTTGTATGCTTCTATCATTGGTATTTCTGTTCGAGATAATTTAGTTTATGAGCTATTTGTAATCTCTCTCCGACATACCATCAGGACGAAAGCACAATAAAATTGAATTAAAGGGAGAAATAAATTGATGATTGAGACCAGATGCAAAGGGAGTCCGACATTTCAAAAGAGGACAAGAGGTTGATACAAGAACTTGAGCTTCAGAGGGAGTAGATGGTTCAGTCAACTTGTGACAATTTCGATCATAGTGATTGAGAGGGATTTTCGCTATTAAAGGTGAAACACTTATGAGGTAAAACTTGATTCAATTGATTATTCTACTAATGAAATCATTTAATGCCTTATGGGCCCTGTGTAAATCATAAGGAAGTGACGACTTCCAAATGATTTCCACTTGTATTTTTGAGGTTATTGGAAGGTGACGATCTTACAATAACTTGAGCTTGTGGATAGAATCGCCGACTGAGGCAATCCACGTAAGAGCTCATGGATAGAATCGCCGACTGAGGCAATCCACGTAAGAGCTTGTGGATAGAATTGCCGACTGAGGCAATTCACGTGAGAGCTTGTGGATAGAATCACCGATTGAGGCAATCCACGTGGATAGAATCGCCGACTGAGGCAATCCACGTGAGAGCTCATGGATAGAATCGCCGACTGAGGCAATCCACATAAGAGCTTGTGGATAGAATCGCCGACTGAGGCAATCCACGTGTGAGCTCATGGATAGAATCGCCGTCTGAGGCAATCCACATAAGAGCTTGTGGATAGAATCGCCGATTGAGGCAATCCACGTGAGAGCTCATGGATAGAATCACCGACTGAGGCAATCCACGTAAGAGCTTGTGGATAGAATCGCCGACTGAGGCAATCCACGTGAGAGCTCATGGATAGAATCGCCGAGTGAGGCAATCCACACAAGAGTTTATGGATAGAATCGCCGACAGAGGCAATCCACGCAAGAGCTTGTGAATAGAATCGTCGACGGAGGCAAATTCACACCTTGAGACTATGGTCCCCTGTGATGAGCATCATATGGTTGATGCAAATACTCCCAATATCATGAGATGATATTTTTGAGTTATGGTGATTATCATGTGCCTTGATATTCTTGTTTATACCATACTTTTGGATATCATAGTGAGATAATATTTTCTCTATTCCATAATTAATGTAGACTTAATGCATTTGCATTGATTTTATCTTCCCTAGCTAAGAGGGAGTGTTAATTATGTTTTGTGTAGCTATGGTGAGGGCCATAAGTGTTGATATGGGAGATCACTACACATTTTGTCTGATCATCCTCCCTAGCTAAGAGGGAGTGTTAATGTTTGTAGCTTCAGTTGAATGATCATTTAGAATACATATAATATATGTTGATTAATAATAATATATTATTATTAATCATATAAAATTTAATATTCAATATTAATCTATTATATTATTCTAAATTAATAATTGATTGATGAAACATTATAATATTGATTAAATTATTATAATTAAAGGAGAGACATGTCCGTTCAAGGACATGCCTCTCCAAAGGAATATATATAGTATAATGTTATTCAATTTGAGAACACATAGAATTCCAAGAATGCAAGTATCAGATTGAATCAGATATATACATTAAAATACATCCCAATAAAACCTGGGAAAATCAACATCCCTATTTTTTAGAGATTTTTCCGAGCCCCAGAATGCCGTCATTTTGCCAAAAATTAAACTTACTATTTTTATTAATTTCTATTTTTAGTAAGTTTCTATTTATAGTAAGTCATTCTTACACCCTACCTAGGGGTCTAACACTGACAATTTGAAGGTTTCTATTTTTGGAAAGTCAGTACTGGCAGGGTTAGTCAGACAAGGCGAGAAGGATCAGACGTTCGCACACATTTCTAGTTCCGGAAAGTCAGATAGCATACAGAGAAAGCCGAAAATTGATCAAGTGCTGGAAGCCTATGCCTAAAATGGAAAGCTCAGAAATTCACCAAGGTTCAGGAAGTCATTCCAAAATTGCAAAGCGGAAAAATTCCATGAATCCATGGCAGAGTGAAAACAGCGCCCAAGGATGCAGTTGGGCACCAAAATGGGTCAGGCAAGGATGAATGGACAAATTCCATGAATCCATGGCAGAGTGAAAACAACGCCCAAGGATGCAGTTGGGCGCCAAAATGGGTCAGGCAAGGATGGATGGACAAATTCCATGAATCCATGGCAGAAAAAACAATGCCCAAGGATGCAGTTGGGTGCCAAAATGGGTCAGGCAAGGATGGTGGACAAATTCCATGAATCTATGGCAGAGTGAAACGACGCCTAAGGATGCAGTTGGGCACCAAAATGGGTCAGGCAAAGATGGATGGACAAATTCCATGAATCCATGGCAGAGTGAAAACAATGCCCAAAGATGCAGTTGGGTGCCAAAATGGGTCAGGCAAGGATGGATGGACAATTTCCGTGAATCTATGGCAGAGCGAAAACAACGCCCAAGGATGCAGTTGGGCGCCAAACTGAGGAAGGTAAGGATAGATGGAAAAATTTCATGAATCCTCCACATAGTGAAAATTCCGCCTAAGGGAGTGATTGGGCGCCAAAATGGTATACCCATGGAAGGTGTAAAAAATGAAAAAATTCCAAGGCACAGTGAATTCAACGCCCAAGCTAATAAGTTGAAATTTTGCCTAAGGCATGGAATCCAAGGAGTCAAGGAGGAATAAAAAGCAAAATTCCCCTCGGGCAAATTTTTGAATTTGCTATTGTTAGACACCGAATCTCGACGAAGTGCGGAAAATTTTATAGATTCGGAATCGGGGTGAAATTCTCCATCCAATGAACTTGACTCCTAAATTTTAGGAGGATCCCTAAAAAATAGGGATGTTGAAAAGAGACATAGAAATTCCTTCAAAAGTAGGAGACGACAAGTTAGAATGGAATCAAGCAAATCCTGAGAGGATCCTTCGAATTCCCTCCAAAATTGGAAAGAATGAAAATCAACGAGTTGGCGAAGAGAATCTTCCAAGTATGACGCATGACTTGGAGCATTTAAGGAAAGTTGTAAATTTGAACTCATTCGCATTGGAAGTTGCTTTTGCATGGCATAGTGATTGGGAAATTATGACACATCACGAATGCAATTGCTAAATTAATGCCTCTTAAGAATTCTATATAAGTTTGGAAAGGCATTTCATTTCTCACGTGCAAGATTCAGGAAAGAAGAAGTGGAGAAGTGAAGAATAGTCATACTTAAGTCTATGTTTTCATCGTTTCCAAGGTGCTTCCAGGATGGTGGAATCAAGCAAGGTAGCTACTATCTCCAGGCAGGCATTGATCAGGGCGGAAATGAAAAGTTTTCTTCCTCATTCTCGGTTGAATTCAAGATGGGATGGAATCGGTGATACTAATCGAGGCACATTCAACCTGGTTGCATTCAAGATCCGAATGTTCGGAACAACAGGGCACAATCCATCCCCGACAGCTGTCAGAATTGTGAAAAGTGGAATTGTTGCGGCAGCTGGTTTTCCTCCTGCTATTCAATGCCCAAACCTGGTCTTGGAATGTGCTACACATTACAATCTCGAGCGAAAAACAATCTCAACGCCAGATGGCAAGTTGCTGGCAACATTGACTCCGGAGTCAATTGGTGAGGCTTTCAGAATTCCTTCACATTATTCCATGACGTACAGGACTAGCAACAAAGCTCAGGCAATATATGAAGCAGGTCCTGCCAGGTGTGCTGATTTGATCAATAAGCAGTGGTTGCTGAAGCCTAGAGTGCATGTTTCCAAGATGCCCAAAACTCTCACCATCTTCGAGTTCAAACAGGAGTATGTAGACCTGATAAAAATGCTAAGTAGAGTAATGGGATGCCCACATTCTGTGAACTTTGAGCCCTGGATGTTCTTCTACATAGGCAAGATCATGAATTCAAATACGCCGATCGACTGGGCCAGATTGATCAGTCACTACTTGCGTGAGCAGTTGAAGAACCTAAAAGAGAAAAGATCCCAATCCTTGTTTATGAGCTCCTACCTGTTCTATATGCTTGCACAAAGAGGAGGATTCGATGGGTTGCCAGTAAGAGGAATCATGGGTTGCGGACCAGCTCAGTTAAAAGTACATGAATGTTATCCCCAGCTGCATCTCCACAATGTTAATTCTTACAGGTTGGCGACTGACTCCTTCACCGTGTACTTGATGCGGCTTATGCAGAAGAAGTTGCACGTAAGGATGTCACCGCAAGCAAGTGCCTTGGTCTGGACGTATGGAGCTGCGTTCTTACAATTCCGTAAATTCACCTACATCAAGACGCAAGGATTCTCCTTCCAGTCATACAAGTTGCCTAGATATCCATCAGACAAGCTTGTATTGCTAGAGCTCATGAGGCAGTTAACGGCCTATGATCAACTGCAGAAGAAGAAGAAGAAGCAATCAATTGAATTTCCAGTTGTTCTGGGTGACTTCATGGAAATATGCCCAGGCTTGGAAGCCGCTGAAAGTGCAGCAGGGGAATTGGCATTCTATCGCTTGCCATTTTATACATCCAGGGCCCAATATGATCCTTACAACCAAATTAGGAAGGTTGCTAGTGTCAAATTCATACACAAGTTTCACTTGGAGGATTACTGGGCAAGTGTCGAGGATGACCTTGAGGTCCGGAGAAGAATGCATTCCAGATTGCCCCTTGACACCATCAGGATAAGTGAAATGTATCAGGTGCCAAATCAGGTGAAGGAAAATGCAGATTTGATACAAACTAAATTCGAAAAAGTAAAGGATCAACCAATTCAGTTGCCGGATTGGTCAGAGCCCGAGATGGATGATTTGAATATCTTGGCTAGACCAGTGCTGAAATTCACTAAGCATTGGATTGATAGGCAGATAAGAAAGTTGGTGGAAGAAAATGTCCATCTAACAGACCAGCTAATGGGAAGTTTGGATTCCCACAGTGAGGCAACTGAAAGCTCTTCACAGGTTCAGCCAGGAAGGGAAGCCCGAATGGACAAAGGGAAAAATGCCCCAAAGAGGCCAAGGACAACAAAGAAGAAAGATATCCATCAGGAAATCCCACAGGAGGTTCAATAGGAAGCCCAGCAAGAAGAACCTCCACAAAAGAGAACAAGGACCGAAAGGGAACATTCGCGAGTTAGTTCCTCGAGTGTCCAGGAAGTTGAAAAGTTTTCACATACCACGGGCTCACTTCCAGGGAACATTCTAGCACCCGATATACTCAGCATCAATGCTTCGCAAGAACACCGTCAATCGAGAAGTTAGAGGCAAGAAAGTCCCCCACACCAGGAGGAAGCTCGCCAAGATAGCTTCATGGAGGCTATCCTTGGTTGAATGAAGGAAGAATTTCAGGAACAAGAGCATGTAGAAGATTATAGCCACTCCATCCCCGCTCTAGACTGGTTGATAGGCAGGTTGGGGAATGGAGCAAAAGGAGGAACCAATCCTGCTCAAGAGTTGGAAGAATTATTGAAGAGGATGGATCGGCCAACGTAAAGAAAGGTCCCCGGAAGTTTTCCAAGGTGGTCAGGGAAGAATCTAAAATCCCGGACCTTGCATATTGCTGAGTCTGTAGTGGATAAAGATAGAAGTGAGATTAGGCAGGAGGATTACGTCATCAGACAAATTGATCTTGGCCATGCTTCCACAGGTCAAGTAGTGGGAGACTTTGAAGAATCTTCCTTAGCCATGAACGAGAAGTTGCTGAAATCAAAGGCGAAATGTAAGCGGCTGAGGGAAGAAAATAGAGTCCTATGCGAATACGTCAAGAGTTTCAAAAGACCCCTCCGGGAGGCAGGTCCTTCATTCACTCCTCCTCCCAACCATCCCAAGGAAGTGGTTGATGATGCAGAGCTTATTAGAGCAATGGCGCAAAATTCCCGGGAATGGTTAGAGGATGTTTATGCTGAGGCAGGAAAATTCATTGAGGATCTATCTGAGCTTCATTTGAAGCTCGTGGTCCTCCTAAACAGATTGGAGACAACGGAAGGATTATGGTAGGATGTAGACATTTACCAAAACTTAACCATTCCTCGACTCAGGGCTCTAACAAAGACTCCGAGGCAAACTCTGGTGCACGGGAAAGTGATCCAAGAAAATGAAGCTTATGACTTTCCCCGATGGTTCTACGCCATCTGCTCAGGAAAGAACACCTTTGACAAATCCAGCGTCGACTCTGTCACCTTGAAGGAGTCTATCAGAGGGGTACAAAAGGACATCATTAGTGCAATAGAAGCATTGTTTGCGAAGAAACTCAATGACGGAGGAATAACGGTGAACTCCCTGAAATCTCAGTTGCACGATTTATTCTTCATAGGTTCATTCCCTAAGGAACATTTTGCAAATGTTTCTTCATTCTCCAGTATAATGAAGAAGACATAGGAAGTCATGACGGAGTGGGAGAGCTTCTTTTCCAAGAGCGAGGAAGAAATTGTCTTGATGGAATTTGACATTGAAAATGTGCCAAGTGTCTACATCGGAGAGTTGGAAGCCGTTATCGGCAGATTCATTGCATACGCCATAAATGAATGGGATAATGGTCGTCCAGTTTTGGATGAGAATCTTTTGGTTGAATAGTGGTGGCGTTTTTATTACTGAAGGTATTTTGACTAGACGTGGGTCTAGTCAATGCATGTCGCCATCAACGAGGGAATCTTCCTACATGCCGCCTCATTTATTGTTTTATTCTCCGTGCATGTCGCCGTCATATGGAGAATGATGGGCATTTATTCCTTGCATGGGTGTTTGCTATATTTTGGGCATAATCAACATCATGGGGCACATTTAATGTGCTAGTTGGCCCTATTTTAGGCTCTTTAAATTAATTGTACATGGCATAATGGGTTATCTATTACCGATTCCCGCCTTGCTGCACCTTGAGAGGGGAATCTTTTGGGGAAACCCTAATTAGGGTTTGCATGGCTTGAGGCCTATATAAGGGGGTGCCCCCCTCATTTGTAAAAGAGAGATTTTTTTGTCTGAGATTGTTGCATCAGGATTGTGAGGTAGCCAACTTAATGCATTGTTCGAATTTTGATGGTGTATTCTTGTTCTACTTTGGCAATCTGCATGGTCTTGCTCTCTTTGATTATATTCGATTTGTTTATGTGTTGTTAGAAGAATTGGATTTGATTGGAGAGCTTGTTGCTGAATCTGAGCTCATACTTTTGCTGTGCAGCTGATTGTTGTATGCCGTGCAAAGTTAGCTTGAGCCTGTTGATGTGTATGCGTTTAACTTCGGTCATCAGTAGAGATTGTTCGATCCGATGGTTTGTATTGATGATCTAAAAAACCTCCACGCACCCTTTGAAGATTGCATCGCCTTCGTTTAGTTGTGCTCTGTTGGCGAAGCGAAGAGTGGTTTGCTTTTGCATGAGTGATCCCGTCTCCTGTTCTTAGGATTAAATTAGCCTTAGCCTAGTTTTCCTCTACCCTATTCCTATTTACTTTCTGCATAATTGAAAACCTAAAAGATCCAAAACTAGAACTTCCATTGCAAATCTTTCGTACAAAAAATCTTTGAGCTTACATAAGTCTTCTCCAATTGAACATGCGTAAGGCCCCTTGGGTTATCAGCAAACCCATCAAACATCTGAGTCACGTCCACGCACTGAAAGGAACCTTGGAATTAGCCGTCTGAACTTTAAGCAATCCTAACATATAGACTAATCTTGATCAAGAGAGGGTAAGGTGACCGTTGGTGACTTTATTTTGTGTTAGACGCTGTCATAAAAAACACATCAACAGGTAGGCTTGCCAAGACCCCTCCAAGTTTCTTTCGGTAGCACGTTGACTCCAGACCTACCATCCACAATGGTGTTTGTGAGCTTCTGCCCCATTATCTCCATCTCTACCACGATAGGTTTCCGTCCAATGCCTACGGTGAGCAGCATAGGATCTATGGCATCCGTACCAGGTTCCGTCACCGGAGCCGTACTAGATGGTTCTGTCGTCGTTCGGTGATCCTGGTCGACGGTGGTGTCACCGGTTGCATTTGTCAAGGCCATCCTCAACTGTGGCATGATCTGTAGGAGGTCGGATACCCGTACGGGTTTAGTGGTCTGTAACATTTGCTTAATGATAATTTTTTCGTGTCTCGACCGAAGTGGAGTATGTTGTGCAAATCGCACACCCATCCCCGTCTTCAACAGGGACCCCCCAGTTTGTGCCTTTCTGTCCTTGCGGAAGAGGAAGGGGATATGAAGGGTCAAGTGCCGCTAAAACCAAATTCGGCCTCTAGGGCCATATTGCAAACTTAAAACTCCCCAATTCTCGCAAAGTCGCCTAAATGTGAAGAAAGAGTTAAAGCCTGCAATGACGTTGAAATGCTGATTTTCGCCAAGGGATACAAAGGAGATAAAGAATGCAAAGTGTCAAAAAACTGACAAAACTCCTTCAAATCCTAAAATTCGCACTAAGGGGGGAAATTACACGAGTTTCTAAAAATTGGCAAAATGGGTGAAATCCCCGAAATTCGCACAATGAGGGACAAGTGATAGTTGAAAAGTTTTTAAAATTTGCAAAACCCCCTCAAAATGTCGAAAATCGCATTTTAGAGGGTAAAAGTGCGAAAGGGAAAGAAGTTTGCAAAAGTGCCCAAAATCCCGAAATTCACCATAAAGGGGTGAAAATGTCAAAGTTTTTAAAACTTTCAAAAGTGCCCAAAATCCCAAAATTCACCATAAAGGGGTGAAAATGTCACAGTTTTTAAAACTTTCAAAAGTGTCCAAAATCCCGAAATTCACCATAAAGGGGTGAAAATATCAAAGTTTTTAAAACCTTGCAATTGCTCTCAAACCCCCCAAAAATGTGAAAATAAAATAGTAAGGCGTTAATTTAAAGTTTGCGGAAGTGCCATTTAGGCCGAATTTCGAAAACGTCTAAGTATGAACTTTTTAAAAAACTTTTCGAATGACCCTCTTGCCTGAAATTGCCAGGAACAACTAAATTCGCGGAAGGAGTAAAAGCGTTAAAACTTGGGAAATTTTCAAATGACCCTCCAGGCGTTAAATTTAATGTTTGTTAAATTAATTTAATTTTTCAAATTAATTTATTAAAATGGGATTAATGGTTTGCAGGTGGCAAGACGCCATCACAGAGAACTAGGCGAAGGCCTGAAAATGCAAATCGAAGAGGGATCGCAACCAAGGCCAAGCGCTAGAAGCTGGAGGAGAAAAGATGCAGTGCAAGATCAAAGCGATGAAGCATTGGGAAGCATGCCACCCGAGCAACAAGTTAAAGTTCACCACCAAAGACCGAAGAACACTCCGAATGCAACAATCATGCATTCTCAAGAAAAGTACACAGCTGGATTTAACCCTAGAAGTTCAGTTTTTTAAAAACTGAAACTGTTTTATTATAAAATTGCCTGTGGGTCCCGCGCAAGATTTTTGTGGACAGTTATGTCCAACTGCCAAATTGATCGAATTAAAGCCAAATAGTGGCAGGTAGTTGGAATTGTGGTTGGTTGGATAACTGAGAATTGATTGGGCATGGGTTAAGGCTGCCAGCTTTTGGAAGGTAGATCAGGACCCTTGGATGCAGTCCATCCTAGCCTCTAATTCAATATTGTAAAAACTATAAAAGGCAGAGGCCTTTCTTTTGTAAAGGGTTAGAGATTTTGTTAGATAGTTAGACTCTGGTGAGAGAGTTAGATTTTAGAAGTTAGAATAGGTTAGATCTTAGCAGTAGCATAGGGATGCTGCAGAAATTGTTGTAATAGGCAGCTGAAATCAATATATAGACATTGGTTTGGTGTTTATTGTCTTGTTTTCATCCCGTTTGCATGGTTTCTTTCAGCATTTTAGATAGATCTTTCTGTTTTGGGTGTGCAGGTATTTGATAGATTCAGGCTCATACCATTGAGGATATACTGATTGTGTATCCTTTTGTATGGTTAACCTGAGCCTTTGATTGCGCTTAGTTCAATTGTAGGTGTCCGTCTGAGCTGCGCCATAATTGGGTGTTTAGCCGTGTGTTTGCAGTCTGAAAATCTTCCAAGTCCCCTTGAAGATTGCATCGTTCCTGCAAGGTTGTGAGCTATTCTGGCCAAGAAGGAATTGGTTATGTTGAATCCGTCTACCCGTGTTGTTAGTTTTAGATCTCCTATCCCTTCCCTTTTGATTTTATTTCATAGTCTGAGAATTGCAGCAGATTAGCTTGTTGCAAATCGTAAGTCCCCTTGTGCTCCCAGCAAATCACATCAATCACTGAGTAATCCCACATTCAAGACCTGACAATCAAAACCTTGAGGTCGTCCCCATTGATCAAAGAAACAACATTAGGGATTTCCTTATCTCAAGAGAGGATAGGATACTCGGCGAGATCATTCTATTCTGCGTTGGCCGGATGAAGTCGCAAGTTCAGCGATTTTAGACACGTCAACAGAGTACTGGCAGTCGGGTGCGAGGCCCTCCGTTCTTCTGCCATCACACATCAATGTCTGCCTTGGCTTCTTGGAGTCTTTCCTTCTCCGTGCGAGGGTCAGGCTACGTGGCTTTCTTATTTTGCAATCTTGTGATTGCCAATACACCTTCCTTCGGTTCCTTTACCTGCAGCATATTCACCCCTATTTGCTTTGGACACTTTGTGTCCTCGTGATTTCCCGGACCGCACCATTTGCACAACAAACTCCTCGCGTTATCTCCATTTTGACATTCCCGCGCAAAGTGACCCCATTCGTTTCATTTTCGATATTGGATCATGGGTCGTCCTTTTGCGTCATACTGAATTCTACTCCTTTGTGTGTTATTATTGGACCTGTTGTTACCTCGCCGGTTGTTTCGGTACCCTCCAGGAGAGGTGTTTGAGTTTGCTACCGGCTTCAGAGGTGTCGCTGGCGGTGCGACTTGGTCGGGTTGGGCATAGAGCACTTGGGTGCTCTGTGCTTTCAAGTTGTACGGGCATTCCTTGATGGAATGTCCCATTACTTGGCAGATGCCACAGAAGGCTTTTTGAGGGCAACTCCCCTTAGTGTGCCCTTTTGTCTTACAGTCGGTGCACCATAGTTCCTTTCCTTCCTTGCCATTTTCTTTGTCAACCTTCATTTCTTTCATGATCCTCATCATATCCCTTTGGAGTGCTTGTACGGTCTTGGATTCCCCATCGCTGTCTTCATCGGTACGATCACCATGATGTCGGGCTTTGTCTTGATGGAGTTCGGGATTGAGAAGCTCTTTGTGAAATGTATCTTTTAAATGCCTCTCTTCAAACGTGAAATCCAATTCTTTGTCTTGATTCTCTCTCGAAATTAGAGGAAATTTAGGACTCAGAAGTGAACTGCGAGATGTTAAGTTCAATTTCGAATGCTTCACCTAAAATGTGAGATGTTTACTTCTAGCTAGAAAGCCTCTGTTTCAATTTTCGGATCGTTTAGATGAAATTCAGACCCTTTAGCAAATTTGAGAGATTTCAAATTTCAAGGTAAAGCCACTCCTTTTGAATTCCGGCCTATTTGGCTAAAATGTGAGATTTTATTTTAACCTGCCATGATATCTCCCTAATTGCAACTTCAGCCAAGTTAAGAGTTTTGTGCGAATTTTGGTTTTAACGTACTCCTTTCAAATGATGAAATTTGGCCCGAGGCTTGAAAAGTGCGATTTTGAATTGCCAAGTCGGGCCCTAAGGGAAAACGAACATCCTTCTTTCGACCTTTTTTGATGAACCTCAGACGATTTGGGTGTAATGTGATTTGAATTTTTTTTGCCTATTTGGACTTATTGCACGATTTCTCCTTTTCTTAAATTTTGGCCTTATGAGCCGATTTTGGCTCTTTTAGTCATTTCGGCCTATTATGGTCACTTTGCGAACTTAGATCCTTTTTGTTCATTTCTTCTTTTTCGGCTTGTTAGCCGGTTTGGCGCGACTTGATCTCCTTTTAGATTTTTTGGCCTTACTAGCAAAAGGCGCAAACTTAGCACTCTGTGGCCCTTTGAGGTAGCTTTGCGCGATTTAGACTTATTATTTTCGGCCTATAGACCTCTTTTGTGTGATTGTTCTCCTTCATTTATCTTGGGCTTATGAGCTGAAATCGTGAAGTTTAGTGATTTTGAATGCCCTTCATGCGACTTCGGGCTAATTGATGATTTTGAGAGTTTGATGTTTTACCCTTCGGCTTGGAGATAGACTTCGCGACTTAGGGTTTCACCTGTGCCTTGAAATGCACGATTTTAATCTGTATTCCCCCCTTTCACTTTATGATTTTTGGCGTTTAAAACGATATTGCGCAATATTGATTCGTGATTGATTTTCGTCCATTTTTGGCAGTTTATGCGATTTTGAATCACTCCTAAGTTTTTCGGGCCGTAAGGAGATTTTGTGTGTTTTGAGATTGTCGGCTTGTAAGAGGATTTTGCACGATCTGACCTTTATTAGCCATTTTCGGGATTGTGAAGCAAAATGCAAGATTTTTCGGGCAAATAAAGACTTTTGTGCGATTTATTCTTACTTTCGTTTTCGGCTTAGAAGATGGTCTATTTCAGTTTGCACTTCTGCCCATTAGTCCGATCTTGTTAGTCGTTTTCACTTTTTCGGCATTTTGGCTAAGTCTTCCAATTTCGGCTCAAAAGCTTGAAATGTGCAATTTTATTCTTGGAATTTTCTTTTGAAAACTTCATAAAGTCATCGAGCCGCTTGGTATGATTCATCGATGGCTCCGATGACTTGGGCATTGGAAGGACTTGGGAAATAACATGGTTCTACTTGGCGATCTTGAAAGCATGATAATAGGAGGAGCCTCTTTCCATCGAGTAACGAGAGGGAGAGTTATCTTCGGGCATACTGTAGAAACTTCGGAGGCCCCTTGAAGCAGGGGTGTGTGTGCAAGCACAATAGTATGGCGTCGGCTTGTATCCCTTTCCTCTTCCTCCCTACGGTTCCGCTCTTCGTACCTGTTATCACAAAAGCTCACACCCTTGCTGAGCTATGAACTCAGCAACCTTGTGAAATATGGAAACAACCCCAAAGTGTTGGACCTTGCGCTAGTGGGTTGAATCTGAGGAGAAGGCCGACTTCCTTCTCAATCCAAGTGCAGGTTTTGAACCAACTCAACACCTCAAATCTTATTCCTAAACTACCCTAACAGCTTACAGAGGAAAAGGGAAGAGAGAAAAGCTTAAAATGAAAGGAGGTGATGCACCAAGATAAGAGATTGTTCCTCTCCCCACCCGAAATGGCACAAGGAATCAACTGAAATATCCAAGAGATGCACAAACTTCAGTTGCATGAGTGACCCAAATGCATTTATGGAGGTTAGAATTTGCTAAGTGTCAAGAGGGGAGAAGGATTCCCACAAGTCACACTTAGAAAAAACAAGTTAACACAACATATATGGAGAGAAGAGCCACAAAACATACACAACATGCATAAGTTGAAGGAAGGCAAGAATGTAATTTGAATTCATTCAAATTCAAAGGCCAAAGGCCAAACTTACAGTTGTAGAAATGCAAAAAAAAATTACAAGTCTTTAAGAGAAGAGAAAGAGCATAGGAAACCTCAAGGCAGAAGGGAGATAACCCTTTACAATTAGGCTTAACAGGGTTATATAGAAAAATGGTTACAAGAGTGATCATGACCCCTACATGTCAGTCCGAGAGTGTAGGGAAGTGTATGCACTTGACCTCTGTACTTGCAAGCAACCTAGCCATACCCACAAAAGGCGACCTTGAGAAGGTGGATTGACTGACCTTCCAAAGTCAGAGTATGCAGACATGACATAAGTCACCACAACAAGCATGGCCCAGTACCGCCCTTGATGGAAATCCTGCCAAAAACATTAAATGTACCCTTGTGGCACCACAAAAGAAGGTGCATAAGTCACCAAAATTGTCAGAGCATTTAAAGCTTCGAGTGTTGATCACGCCATTCGGAAGTGTCGCTAGTCGAAAAGAAGTTCGGGACTTCGGAAACTCGGGTTCCCGAAGTGGGGAAGACAAGGAAAGAACTTCGGAACCTCGGGGTTCTGGAGTCGAGGTTCCGAAGTTCCGGAGAACTGAAAAAAGGGGCTAATGAAGGAACCTCGGAATCTTGGGGTTCCGAAATTCCGGGGGAACTAGAGAGAAAAGGCAAGGAGGGAAGGAACTTCGGAACCTCGGGGTTTCGGAGAGAAAAAAGGGAGGCAAAGGAAGAGAACTTCGGAACCTCGAGGTTCCGGAGAGAAGAAAGGGAGGCAAAGGAAGAGAACTTTGGAACCTCGGGGTTCCGGAGAAAAGAAGGAAGAAAGGCTAGGAGGGAAGGGTTCCGAAGTTCCGGAGAAGGCAAGGGAAAGAAACTTCGGAACTTCGGGGTTCCGGAGTTTCGGGGAACTAGGCAAAGGAAAGGCGGAACTGCGCAAAGGAACTTCAGAACCTCAGGGTTCCGGAGTTCCGCAGAGAAGAAGAGAAAGTAAAAGGAGAGGAACTTCGGAAACTCGGGGTTCCGAAGTTCCGGAGAAGGAAAAGCGAGAGAAGGCAAAGAGAAGGAACTTTAGAACCTCGGTGTTCCGGAGTTCCGGAGTTCCGGAGAAGGAGAACATTAGAAGGCAAAGGGAAAGAACCTCGGGGTTGCGAAGTTCCTGGGAAGGAAGAAAAGGCCAAGGGAGGAACTTCCTCCGGACAAGGCAACACTTCACACTTCATGATTCTTCTGGTTTCTCTTTGATCAACTAGGGCAACGCTGGTCCATGGATCATATCTCTAATCGGTTCTTACTGATTGACGAAGGGTGTCATAAAATGACAACAGTACCTTTGGAGTACTTGTTGTTGACAAAGTTCTCATGCAGTTTCCTCTCTTCGGTCTTGGAGTGCAATTAGATTTCTGGCAAGCAACCTTGGAATACGTCCGAGTAGATCAAAGACGGGAGTGTTGACGGTGAGTTCATCACGTACCGTGCCTTTAGAGACGACTCTCTCCTGAGCCTCCCTCTGCACGTACTGTGTGACCGACATGTCCCACAACTCTACCAAAGTCTGCCGTCAATTGATCCTCTCGTGCCTCTTCTGCGGTACTTTCTTCATGTGTCACTGTCTACGACAATTAATTGCTGGTTGAATGGCCGACCCATTAATTCCTTTCGCCTGCAGCCATAGTTATCTCCAGGTTCGTACAGGCAATGACGCCAAAATGTTTAGTCCTTACGGTGAGGCTGGTAAACTCATGGATAAACAGAGATATTCCACACGTACCAATAATTCATATAACAAGAACATTAACATATATTAAAGCATAAAAAACAATTGCAATACAACAATGGCAGAATAATGATATCTTTATTCGATTCTCAAATATGCCAGTACAATACTAATTTGCCGAGGTTCCATCCATACATTATATAGACTCGACAGTTGGCCAAGTTGCCAACCGTCACTAACTACCAACTACCCCACGGGAACCTCTCGGCAACTCATACATAACAAAACATAAAGCACCCAAACCAACTATAAACTAATATGTGTTATTGACCCCTAACAAAGCACATCGGAAAACAAAACATGACAGCCACTAACCCATGCAAAATCAAGGAAAATTGAATCACCAATCAACAAATGGATAGCTGCCATATAATAAGAAATAGGTGTCAAACCCAAATTTGAAATGTAGGTGTCTTTCTTAACACCCCAAGGTAATTCATGTGTGGCTGATCTCATAAGGTCACTATGCTCATCTGTGATTGCATATTCTTCAACTTCTTGATCATCATGAAAACCCAATGAAGATAAATGGGATTCCTCTAAAGTTGATTTGTAATCATACTTACCTTGCTCATGCTCCATCTCTACGTTTTCTTTTATTGGAAGAAGAGTGATTGAAGATATGCTTCTCTTTGTTGTTTTATCTGATCTATATGATTGAAGCGCTCCTTGACCTTTTGTAAGTGTTGCTTTGTTTGGACAGCTAGTAACTTAGCTTGCCTAGCTTTCTTTAACCACTCGTCACACATGCTTTGAGTCCTCTTTACATCTTCTATGTTGTGATACACAAAATCAGACCTTTTACTAGATGCATCATCAACCAATGATTCGTGTTCATCCTCCAAAACCTGAATGCTAACATTAGGTGACTCCATAACATTGTCTTCCCCATAATTAAAGGCTGCATCACCTTGAGGATAAAGAGATGTATCATTGCTGTTATGAAAATCAGAACTGTTGTGGCTCATATTCTCTATGCATTCTCCATATTTGACACTCATATCTTGCGTGCCAACATTCAAAGCTTCTTACACAACATTTTCTGCACTAACCGTGACATCTAAACCACCGTCATGCTCTAGAGGAGGTCTGCTGTCATAAAATAGAAAATCAGGAGCTACATCATACTTATCTATAGTGTCATCAATAGTCTCAACCAAGACTTCATCCTCTGCTAACCGTCCATTACCAAGTGTTGGTTCAAGAGCTGCCTTCAAGGGAAAACTAAGCGTGTCATGTGCCATACTTTCTGTCCCATGGCTGCAATGTAAATCAGCATGTGTATAAGTCTCCTTAACCTGATTATTAGTGCATTTGTGTTTAGGCTCCCAAAAACCTTTGCAAGTGAAGCATAGACCTTGTCTTCTCATTTCATTCTTGCTCATCATGGGCATTTTGCATTCTTTATTTCATTTGACCATCCAAAGACATTACATAGGCAACAAAATTGATCAAATATAAGGACTGATATTATAGACCTTTTTAGACAGTCTGAAGACAAA
Source organism: Cryptomeria japonica (assembly GCF_030272615.1). Classification (NCBI taxonomy): domain Eukaryota; kingdom Viridiplantae; phylum Streptophyta; class Pinopsida; order Cupressales; family Cupressaceae; genus Cryptomeria; species Cryptomeria japonica. The sequence goes on along the minus strand of NC_081414.1, from coordinate 213,359,347 downwards.
TGACAGTCCTAGTCTTTCGGCATTCAAAACTGATAATTACAATTAAGTGTTATTCGCAAATGAACCTGGGATGAGGCGCTGTGAAGAAGCAAGCAATATCATAGACAAAGAGCCACCAATGTGCCAAATCTGAACCACTTCATAATTCGCCCTTGCTGCTGCAATTAGAAAGTCTGATATTTGATATTGATCAGCCGTATGTACTCAAAACCTTCTCCTAAATGATCCTCCTTGTCCCTTGAGTGAAGCGCTTCCCTTAATGGTGTGTTTTGATGCCAAATCGTGGGGATATGAGTCAAATCGATGGTGCACCACATACAGGTTTGATTATGATTTTGGACTGATATGAGCCGATATCTCCTCAAAACCTTCTCTACTTACATAAAAGGAATCGCCTTTGCCTTCTAATGAAATCGCTGACCTCAAACTTAGCTTTTGATGCCTCAATGATGAACGATGGACAAAATCGTGGGTGTATAGTCTGAAGTCGGTTTTGTATCAGACCTACAAATAGACCAATTCTTCATGCAATTCGACTTCCAATCATCTACCATTGGAATCACCTTTCTTCACCAATGCTGCTGCTGCTTTCTTGGTAACGATTCGTGGCTTGAATGATGTGATATGTCCCAAATCGTGGGTTAGGATCAGAATTACAATTCGGTCTCAAATCAGAAATTCTGAACAGCACACTCCCAACAATGTTCTCAAATGATCTTCAACAAAATCGGTTTCCTCTCTAATAGAAATAAATGGGTTTAAGGCTGCACAAAGATAAGTCTGAAAACCACATGAACCCAACCACTGTGACTATGTAATATCTCAATATGCTCAATATGGAAGACTGAGTATCTTCCACTCTTAGCTGCAACCCCTTGGAAGGTCTTCCACTCCCTCAATTATGCAAATCTATGGGAGTTTTCGTTCCCAAAGACCCAAGTCCGCAGACACCTCTTGGTTCTAAAAAACCTAATCAATTATCAAATCCAATTCCAAATCTCCAATGATAATACCACGAGGCTCAACCTCTATTTATCTTTTTTCTCCATATGTCTGATAAATTTCTAGAGGATTCTAGAAATAATATTATTTCATTTTAGTGATTTTATAATTAATTATTTTATTTTAAGTATGAATGTTTCCTCCACCTATGTTTGGTCCACGTACTATAGAATTTGGTGTTGACCTAGATTTCCTGAAATCCCCATCTTGGCTATCTTCCTCACCCAAACAGTTCCTCCTGGGATCTGCAGAACTAGAACCTAGTTCAACCCCAATTCTCACCTTTTTGGCCGTACTCTTAGCAATCCCATCAAGAGATTGCTTTGCCTGATACGTTACATCTGCAGGGCCTACTTTGCATATCTCGGTGTTATTTCCTTGTTCTTTGGACAAATGCCATTTGAAACGATAAATTCCACCATTGATATCTTGTAGACACCAATTGCACTTGACCTTCGTGCTACTTGGAACTGTTGTGCAATGTGTCCACCACGCAAAGTCTTTTTGACGTGGCACTGTGATCAAGAATCAGTTCTGCAAAAGCACTTTAGTTCAGTCTTTCAACAATTTCAATAGATAGTTTTAAAGATATGAGTCTTTATGACTACAATCAAATGTTATGAGTGGACCAAAAAGACAATTGTGAAGGCTTTTAGATTGCATAAAAGAAGGAAAGATTCAAATGCTTATGTTTCTTGTAAGCATGAATATACCTGTTTAGGTCATGTACAAGTAATTCAATTTGTTGAATCATCAATTCCTGCATTGGTGACATGTAGAAGATGACTGTTGCAGCAGCCAAGCATGAGGATTAAGAAAGTCTTCCTCAGAATGCAAGCTGGTAAGCTGTGGAAGTTCTGGAGAAGATCCACAATGCTTTTGAAGGGTGCTTAAGCAATTGGCTTGTAAAACTTCCAAGATGATAATGGAATCATAAACCCACTTTGCTGGTCTTTTCCCTTGTGTAAAAAATATCAATTTTGGCCTTCTGAGTGTTGACTTCAGTAGTATATTACTATATTGCATTTGACCAGCACATAAGTAAAAAAAAAGTAAAAATCAGTGTTGGTGAGTTTACATAAGAATATTTAAGTTGATTACCAATCAGTTGGTATTGGAGCAAATTTTTTCATGTGAATTGTTTAAGGGTGTTGCTAAAACATTTTGGGTAAGTGTATGTATTTATTCCATATTTGATAGTTGACAACTTGACAAGGAAGTGCAGCTCATTTGGTGGCATAGTCCAGCTATGAGCAAAATTTTGAAGAGAGATATTTTAAAATATTGGAGATACAATTTGAATTTGACGTAAATGAAACTGCAAATAAAATATCATAAACTAACTAAACTGTAAATAATATAAGAATAAAATATATGAAAAACTGTAAATAAAATTTCATAAACTAAACTAAGTGAAATATCATATATGAATAAACAAAAACGAAATTGTAAATAAATTTACAATATGAATCAAACAAGCAAGTTCATTCCTTTTGGGAGGTATGTTGTGAGTGTTTTGTATATTCATGCTCACAACCGGATTGAGTGGAAAGAAGATATAGATGCTACAATTTGAAGAAGATGTTGATGCAGAGAAACTTGACAATTGAATCACTCAACTTAGAGGCATCCTTCAACATCATACTTGAACTTCCGATTAAAAGGTCTCATTTGCTAGACTAAGAATGGCAAAACATTTTTGTCTTGGTTTGAAAGTCTCATTTTCCATGGCTATGAAAAAGAAAGTTCTTGGCAGCATTTGTTTAAGGAAGAAAAGGGTATGAAATGTCTGAAGCAAAAACAAATTCAAAGCATACAAGAATACACTAGCAAATTTTGTAGAAGGGCTATTCAAATGGGTGACAAAGAGACTGTTACACGCTAAGGAGATGAAAATGTGAAGACAGCCCTTTGTAAAAGGACAGTCAAGTTCTCATTTACAAGAAATGCCGGTTTGATAATGATACAAGTTTGAGAAAGGAAAAAGACCCCATACTTTGTCATGAACGTATGACAGTCATCAACACATACAATGCAAACTGAGTGAGTGAGAACACGGAGCTGTGTGTTGCTAAATGACAATTTCTTGTATATGACAGTCATATAGGCAAGAAAAGGTTGAATGCATCATGCTACAGGCTGACCCAAGTATTGGTGCTACGAGGATAGCTAAAAACCATGAGACGACACAATAGTTCTTGTAGAAGTGATGAAAGATAAGATGGAAGCTTGCAAGGAAAAGAGAACTCAGTTGTGAGTTAGGAGTGACAGTATTAGCATTATGAAGTGAGATCAGTAGAAGATGGTATGATTGTATTAGCCTTGAGCAAATCAATGAATGTACAAAGATACCAAGCACATAGATATCATGACAGAGGAAAGGGTAGTAGAAATAGTAAGATGAATGGACTCCTATGACATGGTAAGATGTTTAGTCCAAAGGGAAAGCCAGGGTAGTGGGTTCATAGTCTCTCCTTCTAATAGAGACTATAATATGGAAATTACAAATTATGGTAAGTTCATAAATTTCCACTCAATCCAGTTGTGTAATGAGTATACAATATGTCTGTCTTCTTCTGTGGGTTCATGGTATTTCAAAACACTAAATAGTAAGTTCATAAATATACAAAAGAATATTTATAGCAAGTTCATATTCTGTCTGCTTCTTCTGTGGGTTCATGGTATTACAAATTATAGTAAGTTCATAAATTGTAAACTAAATAGAGACTTACAGAAGAAGACAAACATATTGAAAAATCGGATGGAAATAAACAAAAAATTTGATTTCAAAAAAAGTAAAAACCTGATAATGCTGCTCCCGTGAAATTTCTCAGAAGACTTACTGTTGCTCTTGACTTGCAGATTTTTTTAGAAGACCAAAGCCACCAAAATATCTTCAACTTGCTGCCCCTGTCAACTTGTATGGATCGATGTGTGCTCTCATGGACTTTAAAGAAAACGCGGGCGAAAATATCGTTGTTTTTTTCGTGCAATTTAGGATTGCTTTTTCCATCACGATTTTTTGCCGTTAGAATCGGGTTTTAATTGCATTTTTTTTGGTGATTTTCAACGAAAGAATCGTTGACTGCAGTTGACCAATTTTTACCCATTTTTTGGGGGAAAAAATCAAGCATCTCCCCGACTCCCGATTAATCGCGTATAATAGCGATTTTTTCTAGATGTTTGCTTATGTGATTTGGCACATGGACAAAGAGGAGGGCCCACTCTTAAGAAATGAAGGAATCGTCTTTGGTATTTCTATTCACTTTTTTCATTTAGTTTGCTTGTATTATAATTTTTAAGTTTTGATTTAACTTATAAAAGATAGGTCAATTAATTATTTATTTATTTAGTAATGAGCTTGTGATTATTATTTCTTGATGTATTTTCATTTTCTCTTGAATTTCTATTTTAATTTTTAGCATTTTTCTTGTAGTGTGAAAGCTACAGTTCTCATTACATGTGTACATTTTTTGTAGCAAATTATGACATTCTGACCTACTTGCACCTCTTCTAGCGATTTGCACAATTTTTGTAGCAGTTTAAAAAGTCTTGTAACCTCTTTTAACGAGTGATGTTTTTTTTTTGATCCATGAAAATAAGACTAAGGGGCCTACAACCATTTTATTGAGATCAGGATTTTGAACCTGGCCTGAACCAGGTGTGGCTACAAACAGGGAGCCATCTCGCTAAAGAAACAAAGAACCAAAGTACAAAGATCCTTTAATAGGTCAAAGGATCATATCTTCATCTTTGTTGCACCCATGATTTGTGATCGGAGGAGCATATTGAAAGTTCCCGCTTCTTTGCCCTCTTATCTCTCTTCCATTTCACTACTTTCCAACCTTCTTCCATGTTTGCTGCACCTTGCAACTCCTTAGAAAATTCATGATTGGAAGGCCTCACCCCCTCATCCATGCTTTGTGGACAACCCTATCTACCATCTTCTTCCACAACAGATCGACATCTAGCCTTAACATTGTCTTTATTCTTTATCACTGTCTCTCCCGAGGCCTTTGAAGCTGAGGAATCTTACTCTACATTTTCTTGGCAATGACCTTTCCATTGCCTTTTGGGGATTCATTGTGGCCTTCTTCTTCCACTGAATAATGTTGGGGGGAGATCTCCCTTCACCACATTGCTTGTTTGTTCATTTTCCGTTTGGCACAGGTCACAAGAAGGTGCCTTGTTTGAAAACATCTTTGACATCTAAAAGGGATTACTTCATAATCCACAAGTTGGAACAAGTTTCCTTTTGCAAATTTCAGAAATAGTTCCGCAGGAGGACCTTTTGTCATATCCATTTCAACCAATATGCGAGCATAGGTGGTATGAAGAAAAGCTAAAGAACCCTCATCCACCTCCAAAAAATTCCTCAAAGTATTTCCAATAGCTTCAAAGCAAGATTCAAACCAATACTGCCATAAAAGGTTTGGTAGTCTTACCCAGATTGGTATATTTCAAAGGGTTTAGTGGTATGGTTGAAAGCCAAGTACCATAGTTTCACTAATAGCAAGTGCTTCTCCTCCCAGCTTCATTAAAACTCACAAAGTATTTTATTCTTGTCCTATTCATTATCAAAAACTACCATAAAAAACCCTCGAGCACTAAGATAAATCTGAACATCCCCTTCCAGAATAGGGCTCCAAAACTCTGTTATCCACTTATGCAACTCATCGAGGCCCGGCCAAAAACCTTTACATCTTCCAATCAAATCCAATTCTACAAAGTAGTTCTCATTTTCTATCACTTCATTTACTATCTCTTTACCTAAGCACATCGTTGGCTTGTCTACTGCTAACCCATCCCGATTAAGGCCCAAAAAAACACCATCATTTTTGCAGCCCAACTTCCAACATTCTCCTGTACGCCTTCCCAACCTTAGCATCTCCTTCGTCTCCTTCTGCGCAAATACCATTCCTTCCAATCCCTTTCTGACTTGGTATGCAAGCCGCCTCTAGTTGATGAATATGAACCCTGCCTAGGTCCACCACAAATCCCATCCCTTTCGTTTGTTGTTCCAACTCTAGTCGTCAAAACAAAACTAGAGAGCTAATCAGACCTTCCAGTATTCTTGTAAGAAAACGCCGACCATCTTGAGGGGCCTCACCAGTGGTGAGATGCATCGCCTTTGCATTGAGCCTTCGCAAAAATCCATCTTTCAATGAGTGATGTTGTTCTTAAAGATAATTGCTAATTTTGCTATCTACACATTTCCTCTCCGTACACACCATTGCATAATGGTATACTTGTAACCCGAACAAGTTGAATTTGAACCTTTGTTCCTGAAGTTTTCTTTTGTGATGATTTTGACATGTAAAATTGAAAGTTATTCTTTGAATTGTTTCCTAACATTCAAGGGTTCGACTTGGCATATGGAGGGTGTTAATGTCATGGATTCGTGACTACAATGAGACGAGTAGCTGGTACATAATTTTATTATTAATCCATCCCATACTATATGCAAGAATCCATAGTTTTGCTTTTTTTTTTTTGGATGTTAGTATTGAATGCAATAAACTTCAAATTTTAAGATTATTTGTTGTGATTTATTTAATATTGATTTTTTATTATATTTGTTTTCTTTTGGGTTATAGGATTCATTCATTATGAAATGATTTATACGATTTCTATGTTTTTGAGGACAAGGCTCAAGATTACCAGTGTATATTCTTAAGACATTGACTATGATCACAATTGGCAGGTATAACTATTGTGTGTTTTTGCATAATTTTTGAGAAATCAAACAAATCTTAACTAATTTTGATAGCTAGAATTTTGTTATTTTTGAGTATGTGGACATCTTTCGTAAGTTTATGTTGGATGACATGGTAGGTAGCCAGACACAATTTGGTGGACTCTTTGCACTTATCAGTAAGGGATTTGTCTATGTAAAGATAGAATATAGAAATTCTTTACAAACCATGATGAAGTTTGCTTGATTTACTTTGTTGAGAAGAAAGTATCAACCAAGCAAATTATTTAGTTTCTTTTTTATTTCCTTTTGATTATCTGTTGGTGGTGAAGTTGATTGGACAGGGTATTGGCAAGATGTGAGTAATATAGCAAATGCAGGCCTTTAGGCTCGCTATTGTGACTTCGTTCAGCTCTCTTGGCCTTCTTGGTTGCTGATTTAGGCGTTTTTATTTACATGGTGGATCAATAAGTTTAGTCTTTACCGCTTTTAGTGTTTTGACTTATGATATGAAACATTGTAAACTGCAACATCATATATTATTGTTGTAATATCTATTTGTTATTGACATAGTTTTCTTTACTATTATTGCAAACCTCAATTAGATAAGTGCCTTTGTCTCATATGAAGCAACTTTCCTCTATGAAATGAATTTTTTGTTTGTTTTCAGCCCTTTCTAACTTTTTCAATATTTTTTTTAGGGGAATTATGGATTGCTTACATTAAAGTTTTTAGGATAACTCTTTGTCCTTCCACATTCAGTTCTTTTACTCATGTAATTATAATTGATGGAAACTGTCACTGCTTTTTAAGTTTTTTTTGGTAATGACTTTTACAATTGAGTTCCTGTTGTCACAAAAGTTTGCACCCTTACTGAGCTATCAACTCAACAACCTTGTGAAACATGGAAACAACCCCGAAGTGTGGGACCTTGCGCAAAGGGGTTGAATCTTCGGAGAAGGCCGACTTCCTTCTCTATCCAAATGCAGGTGTTGAACGAACTCAACACTCCAAATTCTACTTCTACACATATCCTAAGAGATTGTAGAGGAAAAGGGAAGGAGAAAATGCAAAAATGAAAGGAGTTGATGCACCAAGATAAGAGATGTTTTTCTCTCCCCACCTAGAAATGACACAGAGAGTCAATCGAAATACCTAGGAGATGCACAAACTTCAATTGCATGAATGATCCCGAACGCATGTATGGAGGTTAGAATTTGCTAAGTGTTAAAGGGGAGAATGTTTCCCACAAGTCACACTCAGAAACAAGTTAACACAACATATGCATGAGAAAAAAGCCACAAAACATAGACTTATAATGTAGGTAAGGAAACATACACAACATGCATAAATTGGAGAGAGGCAAGAATGATCATTTCAATTCATTCTCAGGCCAATGGCCAAACTTACAATTGCAAAAATGCAAGAAAATATACAAATCTTCAAAAGAAGTGAAAGAGCAGAGAGTAGCTCAAGCCAACAGGGAGAGAACCCTTAACAACCTATATATAGCAAACTGGTCGCAGAGGAGAGAGTGATGCTCAAGGAGGAGAAACCTTGACCCTGGCGTGCACAGAGGAAAGTCAGTAAGGGACGACAGGGAGGTGCACAAACCTGGCCATACCCTAACAAGGCAATCCCAAGAAGAAAAGTACTTCTAGAAGGTGGATTGTCTGATATTCCAAAGTCAAGGCAGGCAGATCTGACATGAAGGCCATCAAGTAACTATAATTAAGCTATGGCCTAGGATTCCACTTGATGGCAGTCCTCCAAAAATCATTAAATGTGCCTCTGTAGCTCCATGAATGAAAGTAGAAAAGTCGCAGGAGTTGATGGAGCATTAAGAGCCTTGAGTGTTGGTCACGCCATCTGGAAGTGTTGATGTCATTGGAGGTTGGACGTCAGGCCCAGCCACAAGGGGAGAGGAAATGGGAACCTTGGAATTTCGGGATTTCGGGTTCAATGAAGGAAAAGGGAATGCGAACTCAGAATCTTGGGATTCCGGGTTGAAGGAAGGAAAAGGCTTGAGAACAGGATATTTCGGGATTTTGGGTTTAAGGAAGGAAAAGGCTTGAGAATTGGAAATTTCGAGATTTCGGGTTCAAGGAAGGAAAAGGTTTGAGAACTAGGAATTTTAGGATTTCGTGTTCAAGGAAGGAAAAGGCTTGAGAGCTGGGAATTTCGGGATTCTGGGTTCAAGGAAGGAAAAGGGCTTGAGAACTGGGAATTTTGGGATTCCGGGTTCAAGGAAGGAAAAAAGCTTGAAAACTGGGAATTTCGGGATTTTGGGATTCTGGGTTCAAGGAAGGAAAAGGGCTTGAGAACTGGAAATTTCAGAATTTTGGGTTGAATTAAGGAAAAGGGCTTGAGAACTGGGAATTTCGGGATTCTGGGATTTTGGGTTCAAGGAAGGAAAAAGGCTTGAGAACTTGGAATTTCAGGATTCCGGTTTCAAGGAAGGAAAAGAGCTTGAGAACTTGGGGGTTTCGGGATTTCGGGGTCATGAAGGGAAAGCTTGGAACCTGCCTCCCGACAAGACAATACTTAACACTTCATGACCATTTGCTTTGTCCTTGGTCAACTGGGGCAGTGCTGGTCGATGGAACATATCTCTGATCGGTTCTCACTGATGGACCAAGGATGCCATAAAATGACAACAGTTCCTTTGCTGCTTAATGTGAGGTGGAGCCTATGCATGTTTCCATGTATTAGATATCATTAGTATCATTTGTATAAGTGTAAAACTCTTAGATAGGGTTTATTTATATCAGGAATTTTCTTTGCAGATTGCAGTCTCTATGGATCATGCAATTCAGCCAAAGTCTGTGATTGTGAACTGGATTATATAGGGTCCGACTGCTGAACTGTTGTGATCCATTATTTTTTAACTTGTTTTTTCATGACTAGTTTCTGTTTAGCATGATCGTTGCCAAATGGTGCATGTAGCAACTAAATCATGTATTTCTCTATTCAAACAAAGTTCTTACAAATTTCAATTAATTGACTTCTCCCTCTTTTTCTTACATGAATCAATTTAGAGCTTTGGCAAATTGTGTTAATTGTGCTGTTGGTTGTAATGAGGAATGCAGCCTATGGAGGTATTTGTGTTAATCGTGTTTGTAACTACCTAGCATAAAATATGTCATTTAATACCTTCCTAACTCCCCCTAGCTGATTAATAAATGCTCAAAACTGCTCCTCACATGTGTTCCTATGTTCAAGGGATCTTTATGCAACTAAAAAGATACCCAAGAACCCTCCTTACTCCCTCTAAGTCAGTGGTATTTTTTTCGTTTTCTTGGACTGATCTGGATTTCCATTGTTGTCTACTAAATGATATCGTATATGCACAGTCATTGGACCTCCTTTTCACCTTTCTACCATTCTTTGGCTTCAGGAAATCATATGAGATCATTTGTATCTCTGCATTGGTTTTTTCATATCACCATGAATACTCTTGTCATGCATCAACTTGTCGTTTGGTACTATTGTGGCTTCTTGAATTAATTGTCTTCTCTTATTCTTGATCCCTGTCTTTATCATCATACATCACAGTTCCTTCATGTTCTATGCCTTCAATCTGACTATTATTTGGTGGTGAAGACTGTCATATCTTGTTTCCTGTAGACTGTCACCTATATTGTGATAGCTCTAAGTATCCTCCTTGTCTTGAAGTCTTAATTTTCTGTAATCACATGCATTTGATCATCAAGGACTGTCCTATCTGTCTCATATAGTGACCTTTTAATGCATGATTGCCTTCATAACTTGTGTCCTCAAAAGGAGTGCACTATAATAATCTTTGTATGCTGAAAGTCTCTATTCTTTGAAGCTTTGTTATAGACCTTTATCTCTGCTTGAATCATGATATGAGTGAGTTTCTCTTATAGGGACTGTCATCTTTAATGGGAATCAGCTTTCGTTACCTGCTTTTAGACTGTCTTTTAGGAGACTTGTCATGTGCCCATTACTGTCACTTGTGATTGTCCTTTCATATCCGAAGGAGTGTCGTTGCAGTATTCACTGTTATTAAAATCTCTCGTATGTCATTATACCTAACTCAGGTTTGGTGTGACTGTTCAGTTTTGACCTGCAGCCTTTTGCTATCCTCTGTAACTGTACAATGACCTTTTTATTGATTTAGGATCTGTTTGATAGGTTATCTTTTGCTGCTGCCTTTAGTATTGTTTTTAAGGGCTTTATTTCATGACTATGACCTCTGAAACCTTCAACAAATGATCTTCATTCAGACTTCATATCACTGTGACTATATCATCTTCTACTATATTCTAAACTTTTGTAGACTTGAAATGTTGATGTTTTGTCCTCCTAGTGACTATTTTCTTGGATTCACCAAACATAGCTAAATGTCATTCGATACTTCTTTACCTCAGAATTACCTTACTTTCATTGTGCATATTCTTTATGTCTTTGTCATATTTGAACCTTTGTGTGGTGAAATTTGAGGTATAAGAACTATTTCTCACCATGCTTCATATGTATCTTTGTGCGCTTGAGTTGAGAGTCTTCAAATAGCAATTCCCATGAACTCACTGTACCATTTTGAAATTGTCTTCTGTACAAACTGTGTTGTTTGCTCATCATTTTGTGCATGACAGTATTTCATGGAAGAAGAGGAAGCAAGGACTCAAAAAGCTGAATGGTTCTGAGTTGTTCCATAAACCATGGATCACTGCCACATTTTGCTGCCCTCTTGTAGTCTCAAGTTGATTTATTGTTAGCTTTGTCACTGTCATGGAACTTCTACTATGGAAACAAGGACCTGACCAACTCCTTACCGTCAAGATGCAATCATAAACTATCCCCAATCTTCTTAGCAACATGGAAGTTGTCTAGAAAGCTGTCCCCCCATTACCCTTTATGAAATTTGCATTCATGTCATTACTTGTCACGTAGCTCCTTGAGATTTGGCACACATTCAGCATGGTTATTTGTGAGAGTCAGACACTTATTACCACTCTAATTTTCAGTGTGATGTGTTTGATGTTGTGAGTTGAGTATTAGATACCTTCAGCTGTCCTTCACACTGACATTATTGTATTTTCATGCTATGCCTCTCAAGGGTTTCATGCATGAGCCTTATCTTTTTCCCCTTCAGAATGTATCTAGCCACTTGTCAAGGTTTAGAACATATTTAATGTCGTTCTGTTCGGTGATTATATACTCTTCGCTCAACCATTGTCACTTATTATGCTTGGCCATTGTCGAAATTTATGGCTATTGCTCTCTTTGTCACTCTTCATGACTTCAGACTGTCCTTCTACATCCATATGACTATCAGTATTGGTCCTTTGAAAACCCCTCCTGTCTTCATACCTCTTCTACTATGACCATGGAAGTCTTAAGCACAATGGATTGTTCATTGTCACAGGAACATTTGATGTTTGTTCTCTATCTAGCTGTTGATACAGTCTTCATGCCCTCAATCGCTAAGTTTGCAGGTTTGCCTTCTCTAAGATAAGGGTTATAGATGTATTTTGACATCATTCTTTGTCTTTCTCATGTACTGATCTGCTCTTTGTTGAGATTCCATCTTGACTTTAACTTCTGAATGCTATCTTTTGAAAGTTCTTGACTTGATTATGCATGCTTTGGAAAATAATTTTCATATCTCCTTGTTAACATGCTTTATCATTGACAGACTTTAGGAACTTTTCTTTCCATTTGTCATAAGACTGTCCAGTTTGTTTGGATGAAGACTGTCATCTTTGCTAAATGCCTATATAATTTGTTGATGACCCCAAAACCTGCACTTTTCTTTATGTAGACTGCCATCATGCCCTATTAACTATTCTACCTCCTATCACTGTCACATGTTGTAGCAGAGTATCTTGAAATTATTTGGGCAACAAACTCTGTCTTTTCTTAGTAGGAAATATATTGTTATCCTTTTTACACCATAGACAAGGCCATTATCTTGCTTTGCTTTCCTATACCCATTGTCAAAGATGACCTCATTTCTGTCATGTAAATGACACCAAAGTAGTCTTTTCAGGCTGGAGGATCCATCATGCAAGGGTTGTGATATGTCTCTATCACAGGGAGTATAAACAATATCCTAAAATTCACTTCATTTCTCCTTGTTTAAAACCCCACTGGAAAAGACATTTATCAACTACTATTTGAAGATTTTCTCACCACTGGTGACTGGAAGCGTATCCTACATATACATCACTGCCTCTTCATGCATTTTGCTCTGACTACCAAAACACCTCCTCTTGCTGCTCACAACAGTTAATACCATGACATTGTTTTGAAGAACAGTCCCATGTGATCGTCATGAACTTACTCATAAGACACTCAAAATATGACTTCCTTATTAACATGTCTTTCATTTTCCTTTCTATATTTAGGCATTGACTTGTTATAGAGACCGAGACATGATAGAATATGAAGAGATAATCCAGAAATATGATAGACTACGCAACAACAGGGCATTATTCCACAATAAAAGAGGATTTGATAACAAGATTACAGACTTGGCGTGAATTAAAGCACGACAACACATCTTGGAGACTCTTTCACCCTTCTCTCACACAACATTCCATCTGTCTCCCACAAAATCCTGGCTGCCATTATAGTTTTCTTCCAGCTGCAACTTAATCCTTAAAGAAACCTAGGGTTTCCAGTTTCGTGGAAATTCCAACTTCATAACTGAAACCAAAGGCAAACTCAATTCCAATTGCAGTCCATAATGTGGGTTTGCTCTTGAAACAATAACCTTTCCTCCAAAACTTCCTATGCTGAAAGTACGTGGAAAAACATCACTCCTTTTGACTCAAGACAATCATCTAATGGCTATGCAACATGGGTGAAACAATACTAATTTTTTGATTTTTGACACTTAAAAGCCTTGACACAGTCAAAATATTTATTGGCTTCAAGGATTTTAATATGACAAAAACTTTGAACTTATTCTCCTCTCGGAAAGACTCACATTGCCAATGAAAACTTGAATTTAATTGACCAAAAACTTAGCTAACACTGCTATTGCAAATGGTGATTAGATAAGAGCCTTTGGTTGATATGAAGCATATTTAGCTTTTAGATGGAATTCTTTATGTTTGTTAAGCTTTTTGACTTTAAATTTCTATTGCAAAGGAGTTGTTTTGCCTTGTGACTATGTTCTTCTGTGTCCAATTTATACAATCTTATGCTATAACGACAATGACCTTTTTAATATTTTCGTTGCTCATGATCATATAAAAATAAGTGATACATATAGGTTTTAGGTAAAATTGGAAATTATAATTATTAGAGTATTTTTAATAAACATTGTCATTTTAGCTTGGGAATATTGATCTTGTAGCATGTTGAAGAATGTGGAGGGAAAATAATTAGAGTAGGTGCTTGGAATGCGATTCTAGTAGTAGGAAATGATTTTGAAGTTAGTTCTGATCAATAATTGCTATTACTTGGTAAGACCTTTTTAAAATAGTAATTTATTTTTTGTAACCAATTGATGTGTGAGTTATTGTTTTGTACATACAGCTTGGTTGCAGGCCAAAGGAATCCACCTATTCGTAGTCAATTGTTTGTAGGTTGGAGGGCAAACAAACTTGTTTATTCTTTTTCGATAGGTCGCCAACCAAACCAATTCTTATATATTTGGTCTACTTGTAAGCCAGATGTATTGAAAACTTTATATACCATAGCACATAGTGTGGAGAGAATGTTATAACGCAAAAGGTAATAGCACGAGATTGGAAGGTTTTAGAAATGTATAATAATAAAGTTACATTTTTAAGGAAGCCCCATAAAAAATCATTGCCGCATGGATGGAGAGGAGGGCCCACTCTCAAGAAATGCTGGAAATGATATCTTGTATATATTTTCTTATTTTTTGTTTTGTTTGTTTCAGTTATAGTTTTCAAGCTTTGAAGAAACATATTAAGGATAGGCTATTTTTTAATTTATTAGTTAGAAATGAAATTGTGGTTATTATATCTGGAATTTTTCATTTTGTCTTTAATTTCTATTTCAATATTTTTCCTATGGTGTGAAAGCTATAGTTGCCATCCCCTATGTAGACTTTCTTTAGCAAGTTACGATATTGTGCCCTACTCACAACTCTTGTAGCAGTTTGTACAAATTTTGTCGGAATTTATTAACTTGTAGAATCTTTAAAAATTAGGTGTTGTTCTGCTAGGAAAGCTTCTAATTTTTGCTACCTACATATATCTCCGTACACACCATTGAATAATGGTATACTTGTAACCTAAACAATTTTAATTTGGAGCTTTGTTGATGAAGTTTCCTTTTATGATGATTCTGTATGTAGTGTTGAATACTATTCTTTGAATTGTTGCCTAGCATTCAGGGGTTGGACATGCCACACAGAGGGCATCTATATCATGGATTCATGATTACAAGGAGACGAGTAATTGTTGCATCTATTTATTTCTATTCCATGACAAGTTGTGTGGGTGAATCTACAATTATGTTCTTTGTTCTTTTTTTTTTTTTGATTGGTCCAAAATGGAAAGATTATATGTTCTTTGTTCTTTTTTCCTCTATTAGTAATAAATCGAATAAACTACATGATTTAGGAATGTTTGTTGTGATTTACATAATATTAATTTGTTATTGTTTTCGTTTGTTTTGGGGTTACATGAGTCATTGAGTAGGAAGTGCCTGAGAAGGTTGCTATACGTTTTAGGCCAACGCTCATGATTGCTAACACGAGTGCATATCTTCAAGAGATTGACCATTCTCACAATTAGCAGGTATAATAGTTGTGTATTTTCTTATAGTTTTTGAAGAATTGTGTCATTGCTAATTAATTTTTTTCTCCATAGATTCAGTTTCTCAGTTGGGGGATAGCTTTTGTAAGTGGATGTTGGATTAGCATGTAGAGATGTACAAGGTTCACTTTAAGGGCTCGTTCGTTAAGCGATTCATTTGTGCAAAGATAGAGTATAGATTTTTTTATAAACCATGATGAAATTTATTTGAATAATATAATAATATGGTTCCTTTTTTAAAGAAGTCTCGAAGTAGATCATTTTCTTGTGGGCAAAGAGTAGGGCCCACTCTCAAGAAATGTTGGCAATGGTCTCTGGTTTAGTTTTTGCGTGTTATAATTTTAAGCTTCGAAGAAACATATAAAAGATAGGTTAATTTTGTTGTTGCTTATTTATTAATTAGCTTGTGATTATTATTTCTTCTTGTATTTTCTTTTGCCCTTTAATTTGTATTTTAACATTTTTCCAGTAGTGTGAAAGCTACAGTTCTTGTCGCATGTGTACAGTTTCTGTTGCAAATTATGATATTGTGACCTACTTCCATTTCTTGTAGCAGTTTAAGAAGTCTTTTACCACCTTTTAATGAGTGATGTTGTTCTTATTGCAAACTTATTTTTTGTTATCTACATGTTTCCTCTTCATGCACATGATTGCATTATGGTATACTTGTAACCCGAACAATTTTAATTTGGACTTTTGTTCATGAACTTTTCTTTTGTGATGATTTTGGCATGTAGAATTGAAGATTATTCTTTGCATTGTTGTCTAAAATTTAGGGGTTGGACCTTCCATATGGAGGGCATATATCGCATGGATTGATGATTGGGATGGGACGAGAAGCTGCTACATAATTTTATTTTTAATCTATCCCATACTCTAAGCAAGAATCCATAGTTGTGCTTGTTTTCTTTGGATGCTAGTATTGAATTGAATAAAGTTCAAAATTAAGAATATTTGTTGTGGTTTATCTAATATTTATTTTTTATTATGTTTGTTTTCTTTTGGCTTACAACATTTATTCATTATGAAATGCTTGATACAACTGCTATGTTTTTGACGAAAAAGCTCAAAGATTGTTGGTGCCAGTGTATATCCTCAAGACATTAACTATGATCACTTTTGGCAGGTGTAACTGTTGTGTATTTTTGCATAATTTTTGAGCAATTGAACCACTCAACTAATTTTGATATCTATATTTTTGGTGTTTTCAGTATAGGGACATCTTTTGTAAGTTTATGTTGGATGACATGGCAGGTAGCTAGGCTCAATTTGGTGGACATTTAGGCACTTATTAGTAAGGGATTTGTAAGTGTAAAGATATAATATAAAAATTCTTACAAACCATGATGAAGTTTGCCTGTTTAAATTTGTTGAGAATAAAGTATTAAGTGTGCAAATTATATTGTTTTTTTGTTTTGATTTCTTTTTCAATATTTGTTGTTGGTGAGGTCGTTTGGATAGTGTATTGGTAATATGTGACTAAGACTGCAAATGTAGGCTTTAAGCTTACTATTGGGACTTCATTCAGCTCTCTTGGTCTTCTTTGTTGCATATGATAACTTTTCAAATTAGATATGCAACATTTCTGAGCTTAGATTTCACATACAAGTTCTTCTATGCTTGCCATTTCTAGATCTGTACTTGATGTTTGCATATCTAATTTGAAACTGTCTATTTATACTGATCATTATCAATTTTACATCATTACCCCTAATTGATGCCCTTTCCATTATCAATTCAATTTCAACTCAAACTGGGAGTAAAGTTCAACTTAGACTCAACCCTTTTCAATAGATTTGAGGCTGAGCCTATTGAGCCTTATTGCCCTTAATGTAATTTGGTTGTAAATGGGTTTGACTCCTAGCTTACATATCTAGACTAGGAGTATCCCCAGTTTTCACCATTACATTTTGGTGAACTCGATGTGTCTTATTTTTTGCATTATTTTTTATTTTCATTTTCAGATCTCATGTTTCATTATGTAATTTGCAAAATCTAATTGGTTTTCTATTTCACACGTGATTACATTGTTTATAAGCTATATTTATCAAAATCACGTGTTAAACAATGGTCTCTTTTACTTCATGTTACTTGTATTCATCCATAGCACTCTCATATGTTGCATAAAATTTCAAAGATGATTTCTGCACTCCATTTCTTAAAGCTCTAATAAATTTTTCAAATAGGTTAATGGAATGTTTGGAATACATTAAAGCTTTAGTCAACTTTTCAATTGGTACTCTTAACAATCCTAGAGATGATGCTGAGATGAATCATACTTGTACTCCTCCTAGAATATCGTTTGTTGATGAGAAAAGAGTTAATGCTCCTATCAATGATCTCTCCAATGGAGATATAACATTGAAGATTAATGATGAATATTTTTCTCACCAAGGTACTTTGGTGTAAGAGTGACAAGGTAATCATGTTAATATTAGTACATATTGTTGTCACATGGTTTTGCACCCGATGCAAGCTTGAAATTCTTGCAATCTAGTGACACATTGGACTTCTCTTAGGCTGTGGGTATCTTATTATGAGAGCAGACCTCTGGATTATAGGTCGGCTTCCTATTTGATCGCTTAAAGAACTTAATTGAATTTTTTGAGAAAAAGGGAAGAAGGATATGAATAAAACTGAAAATTAACTGTTGCCAGGTGATCCACCAATGATAAAAGACCTGCAAACTGCTTACAAATCCATAAGATAAACCCTGAATCCTTTTATTGGTGTCTCCTTTCTTCCAAGAATGCTTTACAAACCATCTACTGATCATTGCATGATATTACACTCGCATACAAATGACCCACATACATATCCTCTGCATTACATAGTTCTACTACCTTGTCATATATCAAAATGACCTAACAGACTGACTTATATACCTTTTACAAACAATATGCCTTATGTTGGCTTACGATACATAAGATATTCAATGTCGACCCTTATACAATAATTACAAAATGATTTTAGAAATAAAACCTTTCGGATCCCAAATTGATGTCGGCTTCATTGAAGTGTTGGATGTTGGTGCCTGTGCCGGTGATGACCCTGAATGCTCCAATGTCGGTATCCGTCGGTGTATGCCTCCAAATGTCGGTATATGCCTTCAATAGAATCTTGTTGCCATCAATGACAACATATGAATCCAACGAGTATCAATTGCCAACAACTCTTTCCTTTATCAAATTCTTTTTCTTTGGAAGAAGTTGAAGCAGACATTCTAGAAGGCAAATTGATTATATTATTATCAAGAAGATTCTTCAATTCATCAATATCCTTGTAACAATGGTGTTTGTCATGTCCTAAATTATTACAATATGCACAAGTAAGCTTCTCCTTCTTAGATGATTTCCCCTTAGTAGAGAATGTAGAATCTCTTTGTTGAGGTGAAGACGATTGTGCTCTATCCTTGTGTGGCATTTTCTTTAATTGCTTCTACTTCTTGTTGGAACCTTTCTCATGATTAGCCACCAAAGCATGTGACTTGGATGACTTGAAAATACCCATTGTGTTCAATTTTTCTTGTTAAAACATCAACATCTCTAAATGAATCAAACGATTGTGTAGTATAGGCACTCCCTATTATCAACCTATAAGTGTGGAAATTAGAAACAAAAGCTACAAATTTAGAAGGAAGCTTTCCCAACAAATTGAAGACCAATTGTGCATCCTTCTTCTCAATGACACAATCCTTGAGTTGTGCTCTTAGCTCATTTGCCTTAGTGACAAAATCTTGGATTGTATCAAAATCCTTAGGATCCAAATTTTGGAGATCAGTTTCAAGTTTGTATCCTCTAATCTCATCAACTTGACCATACAATTGACCATTTTTTATCCCAAGCTTTCTTGATTGCATTACACTTTACAATATGAAAGATAAAATTAGGTGATATATACGTTCTCAATGTTCCAAGAGCCATAGAACTTTTAATGAGTCATTTTGTTTTCATATTAGCATCAACATTAGCATTTGAGGGTTTTGAAATAGTGTCATTATCATAATGACAAACCCTTTTTCATTAGTTTAATCCATGCATTAACTTTCTAAGTTGCATAATTATGTGGAGTTAAAAGTGGAAATTTAGGAGAACCCATAACTGAAATTAAAAGAGCACAAAGGAGAGAGAGAGAGAAGAACAAGCATAGGAGAGGTCATGCCTTGTTTTTGTGGATATAGCTCCTAGTAAGAGTCCATAGATCTTACTAGTCTTAGATGCCATACCTTTTATTTTTGTAAGCTTTTGTGCATGTATTGTATATTATCCAAGTATTTTTGTAATGATAATCGAACTTTTGCGAACGTTGTGCTTTGTGTAGCATTGTAATTTATAAATGATATAATTCACACCCCATGTTTGTGCTCCTTCTTCAATGTCTCCCATCTCCATCCCCCCATATTTGTTTTGGTCCTCTTTACTCTAACTTTGATGTCACCTGTTGACACCACTGAGTGGGCCCCATCCTGGAGTTGCCTTCCCCTGAATTTTGAGTTGTTGGTCCTATTTTTGGAGTACTAGGGCATGGAATGCCTTGGTCTTGGACCAGGGTGCCCCAAACGACCCTAGTCCCCCTTAAACAGGACCCAATTTGAATCTGGGCCGACTCTCTCCCTCCCCATGGATTTCGATTTCTGTGACTACACTTGACCATTGGAAGTTGGCCTAATCGATAATTTACCTAGGGAACCTTATATAAAGACATCCTATCGATTCATTTTAGACCTAAGACTCCATACCTAACACTAACACATTCAAGCATTCATCATCTAGCATTTTCAAGCATTCAAGGTAGC
Source organism: Cryptomeria japonica (assembly GCF_030272615.1). Taxonomy (NCBI): domain Eukaryota; kingdom Viridiplantae; phylum Streptophyta; class Pinopsida; order Cupressales; family Cupressaceae; genus Cryptomeria; species Cryptomeria japonica. The sequence continues at coordinate 213,339,090 of NC_081414.1, read as the reverse complement.
ATGTTATCTTTCAATCATTATGGAGCAAAGTTACAACAATCTTCATGCAATCATATGTGTTTGATTAGGGTTTCCTTTCTTATGTCCATGTGTTTGTCATGCTATTACATCCAACATTTGTGATTACATTAAGAGCATTGCATCATCAATCAATTATTGCAGATTTGAGATATATCTCCTAGCATTTACTTTAGTATTTACATTATTCAATTCAAGGTTAATTCCTAAACCAGGGTTTGACCCAAGGAAAACCCCTATCCACAACCCTTTCTTCTCTCTTTTTGTGTGCAAGAAATCGACTTAGGAGTTGTACTCAGATATTCCAACAAAGTTGACGATGAGGAATAGGTTCAAATTTCAATGAAGTAAAAATTAGAGGACCAAGGCAAATCTCTGCTCCCCGTTCTCGAAAAATGAGCCTAAACTTTGGAAAGTAGGTTTTGATTATTTCCTTCTACCCTTGTTTGTGGCTTTGTTGGATATTTGTAGCGGTCTATTTTTACTATTCCTCCTCAATTATCTCTTATGTTGCCCTAATTTCACAATTCACATCCAAATTTCAACTAAAAGACAATGGCAAACAAAACCAATGAATCTAATTAAAATTTTAGCCCTTTTCCTTTTTGAATTGTGGCTCGATCTATTAGATTCACCCCTCTTTCAATGTTTTGGTCCCATAGATAAGATTAGTGGTTTTATTATTTTAATTGGTAAAACCCTAATTTTTTTTACACCACTACATTTTGGTGAACTCGATGCTTCTAACATTGCATTAATTCTGATTTTCAAATCTGATTAGGGGTGTTTTTATAATGGAATATACTAAATCTGATTGGTTTGTTCTTTCACATATGATTACATTGTTCATTAGTTAGATTTCTCAAAATCATGTGTTGGATAATGGTTTCTTTCACTCTACATTACTTATTTTCGTTCATAGTAATTTTGCATATTGCATCTTTAGTATTTGAAAGGTGTTTCCTACTTGCAAATTATCTCTCAAAGATTTTATCCATATGGTATGTTGTGTTATGATGAGAGTTTTAACAAAATGCATTACATGCGTAGATCATATAAAAAACTTTTATAGACAATGATAATTCTAGAAATGACAATGAAAAAGCTAACACTTGTACTTCTCATAGGGTATCTCATGCAAATGAGGAAAGAATCAATACTCCTATCAATGATCTCTCTAATGAAGAGCAAGCATTGAAGAGAAACATGACACCATCTTCTTTGCATTCACATATTCTAGTGCAAGGGGGAAAAGATCAAAATGTTGTATCAATCTCTCTAGATCCTCCTTATTCTCCTAGAGCTTATCGTAATCGTCAACATATTTACATAGACAATGTGCATTTTATTCATGATCGATCTTCTCACATAGCATTAAGTAAACAATAATCTTTAGATGATAAGGACCCTATTTCCTAACCTATTAAAGAGGACATGAATGATGATAGAAAGGAGAATTTCCCCACAAGGGATATCCCATTCTCATATACTTATCCCTTTGATTCTTCGGTGTACTTACACTACAAATTTTAAATAAATTCATGATAATGGTCCTTCTTATTCACAATTGAAAAAAATCTTATAGGATTTGTCATGATATAATCTCAAAACAAGGTTATAGTGGACAAGGAATTGGAAAACATGAACAAGGAATCAAAGTCCCTATAAGCCCTCCTTCACAAGCTAGTACAAAAGGTCCAGGACATCCTAATCAATCACCTATGAATGATCTCCTTAAGGTTCAAATGTTGAAGAAGTATTTTGCAAGTCATAGAAACTATCGCTCATCCAAACATGCTTCTACATCAAATAATCTTCCTCCTTTACGAGTTCCTTTACCACAATAAACTAATCTTCCTCCTTTACCAACTATTTTTCCATAAGAAAAAAAACATTCTCCTTCTACTAACACGCCTTGTCCCACATCTGAAGAAACAATACCTACCCATTTTGACAATCAAGACAAATTATCTACAAGAATCTTTTAGAGATTGAAGTATGATAAGATTTTTTTTTTCCTTTCAAAAGATATAACAATAAGAATAAAGAGGGTGATTAGTGTAGCTTAGGAAATAGGAAATCATCACAAACAATATAAACATACTAATCATTAGCTCAATCACGAAAGCACAATTGCAATGATCTATCCTAAACACACTCAATAAAGACATAAAGATGAAACATTCAAAAGTAAATACTATGCAAACCATATGTGGATATGAATGCTTCCTTCATGCGGCTCCATTGTTCTTCTTTCCTCTCCAAATAGTTTTTGTTGTGGAGGTACATAATGTTGAAATTGATGTTGTCTCTTTTCTTGAAATTGTTTCATCATCTCTATTTGTGAGAGGAGAGCTGGTATGTCTGATCGTTCAAGAAGAGATCTTACATCTATTGGCTCAATCTTTAGATTTCGACCTGAAAATTTTCGAAACATTTTGGACATTTGTGATCTATTCTTCTCAATGTTTTTCACTCTTTGTTCCAATATCTCTTCTTCTTGAGCTAGTTTCTCCTCTAGTTTTTGTATTTGGAGACTTGTTTCATCATAAAGAGTTTGATCGATATTGCCTTGTTGTTGGGTTGGATAGAATTGTGATTGCATTGTCGGTTGATATGTCAAACTTTGTTGCATCATTGGTGCTTGAAACCTTGTTTCAATAGACATGTCACTATGCAATGCAATATTATTTTTTTTGGAATTTTTCAAGGATAATGTATGATATGCAACTAAATGCAAACTAAATAAATGAAGATGCAATCTATGGCAAGCATGCAACCTATGTTTTGGTTGTTTTTGAAGATTTTGACAAACTTTTTGGAATGCAAATCTAAGAAAGAGACCCTTAGGAAATTGAAATGATGTCTAGACCTCAAAGGACAAAAGGACCAAGTGACAAAAGGACAAAATGACAAAGTCTCCCCTATATGCTTGGATACTAAGCTAGGTTTGACCAAATGATATTGATGACAAAAAGAGAAAAGGTTTGATAAGGTCTAGACTTCCTAACAATAACTTAGGGTTTATCAAAGATTTGGATCACTCAAGTATGACAAAACCTAGTTTTGACACTATATGCTAAGGGACAATTACTATGCAAGTGACCCTAATATGATATGGTAATGACCTAAGCTTAATGAAGAGACTTAGAGTATGCAAATATGAATGTATGACAATGGTATTTGGTAATTGACAATGACTTTGCAAAATGCAACCTAGGATGAACCTAAATGTAAGTGACATGAATGTTGAGACAAGATTTTGAACAATGTTTGAAAGTGTTTTGAACTTTGTTGAATGAAATGTTCTTATGTTTAACCTTGTTTTGAATCAATTTGTCTTGTTTTTTTGAAATGAGATGCAATTCAACTTTTGACAAGCAAAGAAGACAAGATATTTCAACATAGACTCAAGACAATCATGCTCATTCCCACATTTCTTATGGTAGGCAAGGACATTAGGTACTTGAGAGGTAGACTCATTATGGGATTCAAGGAGAATACATAGATGCTTGACCCCACGGGCTCCCCTCCACGACACTCACTTCTCAGGATAGCCAAGCATCAGTCCCCATGGAAATCTCCCCATGGCGAACTTAGTATCTCTTCCAAGTATCCGAACTTGTCCTTCTCAAGCAACTAGAAGGGTTTTTGGCTTCTAAAAACAAGGTGTTTAGTCAGGATTTTGTTAAGCGTTACTCCTTGATGTCACGCAAGCGTGATTGAGACATTAAGCCCATCAAGATACCAAACAAATGTAGTCACGCAAGCACGATTTAGACCGTGAGGTCCTACTTAGATGTTGATATGAGAAAGAGTCCAAGGGTCATCACTTCCCAAGTAACTGCAATTCCCACGTAACCCTTCCTTCAAAGCTTTCGCTCATCAGGTATTTTTTTATAGTGAGTTAGAATGCCAAGGTATTCTAGCCGTACTCACTTTGGGTCGTTCCCTTCTCACGATTATCACTTGCTTGCAAAAGCAAAGTGGTCGGGAAGGCGGACCCTCTAAAGGAGACACACAATCAAAGACACGAGCATGGTATCGAAGATCTGGATTTCTGATCACCCTAAGAAGGATGAAAGCATACTCTCTTACTCCAATGTCACACTCAACAATCAAAGCAAAAACATATTCATTCCAACCTATTTAGAGATCACTAGGTGCCTAAAACATTAATGACAAACACCAAGTTTAGTTGTTTCTCCAAGGCAACCTGCAAAATCCAAGTTAGAAGTTTGAGGTGCTTATTCTTTGACTATCGATTCTGCATAACATATGTTAGTAGTTTGATTTGTTGTCTTTGCCATGCGTATGCCAAGATTTTGCACAGATAATTAGTACCAAAAACCAAAAAACAGAAAACAGAATGCAAAAACAAGACAATTTTCAAGTAAAACACTGCATTTTTACCTTTGTTCTGGACTTTACACAGGTGCAGAACTCAGGACACAGGTGCAGAATGCATGACACAGGCGCAAAATGTCTTCAACACAGGCGCAAGTTGCTTCACACAGGCGCAGAAGTCTCCAGAAAACCCTGCACGACCCTGTTTTTGGGTTTTTGGCCTGCAAATCAATTTGAAAGCACTCAAAAACACCATAAAGAGGTTAGATGGTTAGTGTTCACGTCGGGTTCACCAATTAATGTAGCTTAGGAAATAGGAAATCATCACAAACAATATAAACATACTAATCATTAGCTCAATCACGAAAGCACAATTGCAATGATCTATCCTAAACACAGTCAATAAAGACATAAAGATGAAACATTCAAAAGTAAATACTATGCAAACCATATGTGGATATGAATGCTTCCTTCATGCGGCTCCATTGTTCTTCTTTCCTCTTCAAATAGTTTGGTTGTGGATCTCACCTACAAGTGCACATACATGATTGAAAGCAAGTAGGTAAGAAAATTGCTCAAAAGTACTCGAAGCGTGATTGATTAGAAATTCGATAATCTGATTAGTGATCTGAGATTGAAGAAATTCATCCAATTTATAGATAAATTGGAGAAAAAGATCAAATTAGCATGATAATGATTCGAATGGAAATTCAAATCAAGAATAGCAAAATTATGACATGTGTATGACAAATTGCTATGCAAGGATTTTATGACAATTTATGACAAATTTCTATGCAAGGATTGATTGATTGTCAATTATGACAAATTATGACAAATTGAAATGTCATTCCCATGAAATTAGGAGAAAAATAGGAGGAAATTAGAAAATTGGAAAAATAGGAATCTAGTGAATTAATTAATAATTTTTCATTTATCAATTAATTCACAAAAAGAGGAATACTTAGCCAATTAAATGAACATTTAATTGTGATGAGAAGACTTAGGATAAATAAAATAATTTATTAATCCTAAAGGGAGAAATGACAAACAAGGTTAAATGATTAAATCACGAAACCCTAGAAGATGAATTAGCAATGCAAGGATGACAATTAGGTCTTGATGAAAGATAATTGATATCGATTCGATCATGATTTTGAATTGATAAATGATTTGATTGATAAACAATTGAAATTGGTTGACAAATTGACCAATATTGATAAAGAGACCAAATTGATATGCGCTAATTGACATGATTGAAGAGGACAAGGATCGATGACAAATCGATCGCAAAACGATGATATTGACAAGTTGATAAGAGATTGACAAGATCAACCAAAATCATGATTAAAGATTGTTATCGACAAGACCTAATTCAAAAGCGAGACAAATGAAGAATGCAGAAGAAAGACTCGATGCTTGCAAATGATAAAAACCAAGTGCGTGACATAGGAGAAATGTTAATGCGACGCAAAAACCTAAAATGAGGCAATGCGCAAATGTTAAAGTATGATCTCGCAAGCGTTGACCATTTTTAGGTGTCTACAATTAGTATTGTCTTTTTCATCATTGTCATTCTCATTCTCTTGGAATTTGTAAAGCTTTTAAAGATTTTGTTCAAGACCAATATGATCGGGTTTGCAGAGTTCTTACAACTGGTAATGGATGAAAAATTAGGGTTTCACAAGTTATCCTTTGTAAAATACAAAATGGCCTAACTTTCACAAACATTATATTAAAAGGAGTATAAATTCAATAGATATGACCTCAATTATATTAAGAAGAGGGTTAAATGTTGATTGAGATCCTATTTCCCCTTTTGTTTTAGTTGAATTGTGTTTGAATTAAGTTTCGAATTGCAATTGCCAAATCTATAACGAACAATAGAAATTGAAATGAAATGATGAAAATAAAATGTTGCAAAAATCAAATAGAGATGTAAGCTGAGATTCGAGCAGGAGGAGAGGATCAGAGCATGTACGTGAAAATTGGGAAAAATTGTCGGGACTAGAACGATGGGTGTCATGGTCCTCCATGAGCGCCTTGGTCCCTCTATAACACCCTGATTAGAGGTGTCTCGAGAACTTCTACAAAAGGTAGTTCACTTTGTCTCGGTCTCCTCTGTCCTTTTCCACCTGCACGACTCCCAAATCTGCCACCTACACACCAAATAAAGGGAAATTGTGTTGTGGATAGGGGTTTGCCTTAGGTCAAACCCTGGGTTTGGAATCAACCATAATTGAAATAGAAATTGAATTTGAATTGAAATGCAAAATATTGTCCTTTGAGGGCAAGGGATTGAAATGCTTGCATGTAGATGATTATACCTTCAATAGGTGATGCAATTCTCTTAGGATAAGTCCTTCATATGTTGATGCAATAACATGATAAATCACACAAAATTTATCCTGAAATCATAATTGAAACATAAGTCGAAGATGCCTTGAGGTAGTTTGTTGCTCCTTGAATTAGATTTGCTCTTCAATTGATGATAGTGTTTGCATATGATGTTATTGTTATCTAAAAAATGAATAGAGAGAGATGCCTTATATAAGGATTTAATAATTAAAATCACCTCTAGGCCAAATTTAGAATAAACATGATGCCGAAATTTGAGGAGAAAAAGTCGAGACCAGGGCGAATCACCATGGTCCAGTCAATTTTTTTTCAAATTTCTAGGGATGTGAGCTATCGTGATTCTAAATGCTAATTCCATCTCAGTGCGACAATCTAGGGTGTTTAGATATGCGAAATATGCTTTGAGAGTTGAAAATTGGGCAAGATTAATGAAAAATCAGAACAAAATGATAAAGGACACACTTAGAATTACGGGCCCAAATAAGAGTGTGATGATGTAATAAAGTGAAATAAGACCCATAATATTGAATAAAATATTAATTAATTACAATAAAGGTCCTATAATGCATAGAGGAAAGGGAAATACTAAAATAAGTGCTAGGAGAGTGTGAATTTGGACATTACTAATAAAGGGTGTACAATTTATGACGTTACATTTAGCCCCCACTTTAGCGGAGTATGAGCTTACGATCACACTCTCAATAAAGTAGAAAGATGAGAGATAGATCATCTGAGAGCAAGACAAACTAGGGATAGGATAATAATGAGGGATGATCAAGCTCCCAAGTATAGGATCCTATCAATCCCGTCAGTATTCAACTATCATCACCGACATTGTTGATATTCAATAATGCACTGAAAATGTTGTCACTGCCCTAGCTAGGTGACTTACCAAAAATAGTAAGTCTCTCAAAATTGCATCAAATCAACTCAAATTGGCCTAAAACTGGAAATGCCTAGGCCAAATATCCTCTGGATCTCTTCAACATCCAAGTTAGCCCATGAGACCGTAGAGAAATAGGTTAACGGCGAATCACAAATTAACCAATTAGAAGGGGACATTATAGATGCCATGCTTACAATTGTTCCATCAAGCCTTGTGTTTCTTGTAACATTAATTAACAACAAATGGTGACTAGTAGTATACTCACTTATTCCATCTATGTCTAACTCATTAGGTTACATCAAAGTGAATGTACTCTAGTGGATAACTAACCCACATTCCATCCTTTAGATTAGTGGGCAAACTAAAGTACTCAATTGATACAAATATTTGACATCTATCCTCATACATAGTATGACAGCTTGGCGTACATCCAAGATGCCTTAATAAGCATCTTCATAGTTCTAGAATGCATAGTCCATAGATATTGTGTTTCAACTAACAACACCAAAAGACATTGCATTTTGCACATCCACAATTCAAGATTAACTGTGCTAGCAAAAAACTTGGATAGATTGAAGACATTACTATAGCTCATTCAACATGTGCATCAACAATGTTGTCATATTCTCATTCAACAAGAGAAATACAAGTTACCCCACTAGTCAAATCAAACACCCACCTTTTGAGACTAGTTACATCTTCAAAAAGTATGATCCCTAGGTACCTACAATAAGATCAAACCAGTACAATACAGTCCTTCCATCATTCTTCTAACTACATGTGATAGTGCATTTGTTTTAATCTTCCACAATTTTTGTGAATGTGTCTTGCATTTAATGTTAATTTATTGAAATATTATATACCACTTTGCTCAATCTATTTATCACACTCTAGTCCAACTAAAAAGGCTAAACTTGTAAAAACTACTAGTTGCACTTGCTAATCCATCCAACAACTCTTTCAAGATATCAAGATGGGGCAACATGTAGATTCAGCTAAGTGATAAAGATAAAAAGTAAAGGCAAAGGTAGTTTTATACTTCGAGTGAGACTAAATCGATGTATGAGCTTCCCATTTCAACAAACATTTCACTAGGAGATTGTTTTGTCCATATAAATAAATTGTTTTGAGGTGTACAACACTCCTTGACAATGTCAATTATTTTCCCCAAATGGAAACCCACAAACCATTGCTTTTCAATAAAGGATTATTGACCTAAGCCCATTAGAGAAAAAATTGAAATCAATTTTGATTTCTACATTTTATTCGCAATGTACTCTTATTACCTCATAATTGAAAAACTTTCCTAGAAAAAGGCATTAAAAACTCCACCATCTTGTAATGTCCCCACTTTGAAATAGAATTTAATCTTAAATATTAATAATAAAATTAAAATTTAACAGAATAAAAATAAATTTAAATTGAAAACATAAAAGAATATAATTAAATATAATAAAAAATTTAATTAAGTTAACGAATGGACAAAAGGCATGAAATGATAAGTTGTGATTCTCCCAAACATGAGGTATAAAAGGGAGAAGACAACCTCATTTCAGAGGGGTTGGGGGGAATCAAAAGTGCACAAATGACTTAAATAAGAAGTGTAGACCTGATTGTGAAAGGTTGTGTCCCTTTCAAAGGGTAGAAATAATGAAGAGTTGCACTCTTTTAAAGAGTGCTAATGGTGAAAGGGTGTGTCTCTTGCCAAAGGGCATACATGATGAAGAGGAGTGACCTCTCCCTCACATTGAGAGATATAAAGGAAAGGAATCAAAGCATCCAGTAACATCACCATCGATTGGTTCAGATCAAAATTGTTATTAAGTTACATGCAATAACACTAATGATCATCTAATAAATGATCACAGATATACAGTAAATATAGTGGATACTTGTCATGTCCCCTCCTTGGTTTGGTATATATACCCTAAATGAGGTAAGTATTATTATTGATTAACAAATGATTATTTTTAAAATTTATTTTTTTATTAAATAAATTATTTAATTAATTTATATATTAATAATTATTCTGGAAATGTGATAAAGTCAATTATTTAATATATATATATATATATATATATATATTTGATCGCTAATTGGCCGAAGCTTGAATAGCTTTTGACTGGAGCTATGAACTAGTGGGGACACAGTAGGGGGCCCCATCCCCATTACATATCTTTGAATTATTATTATTATTATGTTTGATTAGATTGACCCCAAGACTTTCCCCATCCTATGGAAGGCCAAGAGTCACAGCTTAGAATTCCACTTCAGATGTCCCTATTGGGAATTGAACTTGGGTCTCCATAGTGAGAACCCAGTGTTTTAACCAGTTAAGCTCAACCCCTTAGACATATATAAATAATATTAATATATTAAATAAAATTAATATATAAAATAAATTATGAGAAAATATTAATATATTTAAATATATTAAAAGATGAAAATATGAGTTATTAAATGAACGAATCAATAATGTTAATACTTAAAATTAAAGCATGTTAAATTAACACCCGTAAGTATTGGATGGAGTAAAAGTATTTACGTGGAGATAACCCCATGTGGAGAGCTAACTCCACGGTGGCCCCTCCCCACAGGAAGTGGTGGGACGGGGGTCGCAGCCTGGGTTGTGACCACCGTCACGCCCCTTCTTGCGGAAGGGACCTCGTGCGGGGATGGGACCCTTCCCCTCCATGGGGTATTAAGGAGGATTGCCGCAAAACCAAGGAGGGGGGGGAGTAGGTAAGGAAGAAGGGAAGATGCTCGTGGAAAGAGCAGTCTGCGAGCAGCAAGGGAAGATATAGGAACTACGGGTTACGAAGAGGTAAGCAATAAATGAATGTTTTATTATATATGTTAATGAATACAATTAAAATATATATGTTAATAAATGAATATTTTAAGATATATGTGTGTGTGTGTGTGTGTGTGTGTGTGTGTGTGTGTGTGTGTGTGTGTGTGTGTGAATATAATTAAATGCATATTTTAATATATATGTTAATGAATGAATATATATATATATATATATATATATGTTAATGAATATAATTAATGTATATTTAATATATATGTAATGAAAATAAGTAATGGATATTTTTAATACATATGTTAATGAAGGGTTTTCAGGTGTTAAGGAATATGTAAAAATCTGTTAATGAATATGTGAAAATATACTAATGAATAGTTAGGAATATATGTTAAGAAATAAATGTGAATATTGGATAATGAACATTTTTATGAATATATGTTAGGGAATACATGTTAAATCAGGAATATATAAATGTGGATTATGGAATGGAGAATAGTAATAAAATGCAAAAATGTATTATAAATGTGATTACATGATGGGGGCTATTGGGAGGAAACTCCTTTAGTCTAAGGGAGGGATTATGATAATCCCTCAAGCAGTATATATATACTGAATATCTATATGCATATTTATGGCTTGATTGACTAAGTTCATCCAAGAAGAGACGGATATGGCCGGTCCCCTCTGAGGACTTGGATGATGAGATGCATCATCCAAGGCAAGGAATCGACATAGGGTCTTCCTTGGATGGCTTGGGTGTAAGAAATTACAACCAAGACAAGAATCGAATTAACCTTCAATTTCCTAGATGGCTTGGGTGTAAGAAATTACACTCAGGACAGGAATCAAATTAACCTTTGATTCCCTAGATGGCTTGGAATTACATCCAAGACAGGAATCGAATTCACCTTTGATTTCCTAGATGGCTTGGAACCAAGAGGGGTTCCAAGAAGGCGAGCCTCACGGCCGCCTAAGGACATATCTCTGTATGACATTCGTATCCTTTTTATTAGATGAGAATTGTGATTATGTTAATTAAGTATTTTAAATTGCAAGTTAGATTAGTTTTATATATATATATATATATATATATATATATATATATATATATATATATATATATATATATATTAATCTATTTTGCAGGACAATGATCCCTAACTAGTAGGGACATTACAGTGGTATCAGAGCATAATCCTGCCATCTTGTGGGACAAAATTACAACATTACTCTTTATATATGTGTTGCATGGAAGAAGGGAAGATGCTCGTGGAAAGAGTAGTCTGCGAACAAGGGAAGAGATAGGAACTGCGGGTTACGAAGAGGTAAGCAATAAATGAATGTTTTATCATATATGTTAATGAATATAATTAAAATATGTGTTGCATGCCTTAATTGTGTTAATGAATATAGTTAAATGCATATTTTAATATATATGTTAATATATATATATATATATATATATATGTTAATAATTAAATGCATATTTTAATATATATGTTAATGAATGAATATTTTAATATATATATGTTAATGAATATAATTAATGCATATTTAATATATATGTAATGAATATAAGTAATGGATATTTTTAATACATATGTTAATGAAGGGTTTTTAGGTGTTAAGGAATATGTAAACATCTGTTAATGAATATGTAAAAATATACTAATAAATAGTTAGGAATATATGTTAAGAAATAAATGTGAATATTGGATAATGAACATTTTTATGAATATATGTTAAATTAGAAATATATAAATGTGGATTATGGAATAATAAAATGCAAAAATGTATTATAAATGAGATTACATGATGGAGGCTATAGGGAGGAAACTCCCTTAGTCTAAGGGAGGGATTATGATAATCTCTAAGGCAATATATATATATATATATATATATATATATATATATATATATATATATATATATATATATATATATATATATATGGCTTGGTTGACTAAGTTCATCCAAGAAGAGACAGATCTGGTCGGTCCACTCTGAGGACTTGGATGATGAGATACATCATCCAAGGCAAAGAATTACACCCAAGACAAGAATCAAATTAACCTTTGATTTCCTGGATGGCTTAGATGTAAGAAATTACATCCAAGACAGGAATTGAATTCACCTTCGATTTCCTGGATGGCTTGGAACCAAGAGGGGTTCCAAGAAGGCGAGCCTCACGGCTGCCTAAGGACATATCTCTGTATGACATTCGTATCATTTTTATTAGATGAGAATTGTGATTATCTTAATTAAGTATTTTAAATTGCAAGTTAGATTAGTTATATATATATTTGTTGTACTCTAACAATTTGTTTTGCAAGACAATGATCCCTAACTAGTAGGGACATTACAATACTACAATCCAATACATGAACATAATCAAATATAATACGAATATAAATGTGATGGGAATTAATTCTATAATGATGATAACTTGAAATATAATGTGGTGAGTTTAACTTATAAAGCTGATAATGAATGTAATTTAATGCTGTCACAAAATCTGACATAACACAATTATATGGACAATATAAGGACTAATTGATATGATGGTATAATAATGCTAAACTAAGGGAACTTGTAACCAGACTGTTATAAAATCATATCAATTGCAAACTCATTACTTAATGTATGTGGGACCCTCTCTTGGGTACGCCACTCCATAGTGGATGCCTAACCCCTACCACATGGAGCCAAGAGGGATGTAGCATTTGCTCTTGGCCTTAAAAGAGGAGGTGGTTGTGATGAGGGGGAACGACAATAGGACACTTCATTGGGTACACCACTCCATGATGGATGCTTAACACCTGCCACATGGAGCTAAGAGGGATGTAGCATTAGCTCTTGGGCCTAGGGTGGAGGGTCTCTTGGACACCTTATCTAGCTAGCCTTGTCATGTCCCCTTTGTAGAGTGGACATCAGAGACAGAGGAGTTGGCCTATCATTGGAGTCTCGTAGGCTAGCAGAGGTTGATTGGGACTCATTTAGTGCATATAGTGACTGGATTTTGGCTTTACAGGCAGTTTGAGGGCCATTTGGAGTAGTTCCTTGAGTTTAGGGAGATTCCCTATTTTTTAGGAGGTTGTGGCAGTTCCCATATTGGAGGTTCCACGGGACCATGTCATGGTTTCAGTTTTAGGAAGTTTGGGCGTGTTTCCTAGTTTCTAGGAGCATCCCTAGATTTTAGGGATGAGACTGGCAGTTAGTTCAACTTTTTCGGCATCGGTCACAGATAGGTGACAAAGTTATATTCATGACTATTTGGTCATTTTGGGCTATTATTGGATATTTGGAGATATTTTAATATATTTAAATATTTCTTAAGTTTGCGATTAATTAAATTAAAATAAGGCTATGTATTTAGTCATTTCGGAGTAATAAGGGATTTTTGGCTTCATCTGGGTTGATATGCCTATGTGTTATAGCTCGTTGGAAAGGTCTTGAACTTTGCTACATGATTCTCACCTTCCGGAGTCTTTTTGGATGTCTGAAGCTATTTATTTGCAATTTAGTGTTATTTTCCTATAGTTGACGCCATAATTAGAAAATAACACTCTTTTCATAATGCGCCAACTTTACTCCCTTTTAGGGTTTGGCTTGGAAAGGAAAGGAGATATAAGGAAATGAAGACCAAATTGTTCATTATCTTTTTACACAATCAAACTTATTTTTGCGAATTAGCTCTGAGTGGGCGATTCTTCATCTAGGACGCAAACCCCAAGATTTGGACTGGCTGGGACGTAGCCCTCAACAGTTATTGGCATTGGATTCTTCAGACAGAGTGCATTGTTGATAGAGATTGAGTACGCCATTCTTCATTGTGGATTCAGGTTGTAGAGTAAGGGTTTCAGCATGGCAGATTGATTCTTCATCTTGGGCGTGATCCTTGCAGCCTTAGGACCACCATTTGCAGCAGGTACATCCCACGTGGAATGTAAGGAATGCATGTATTCAGCCTTAGAGGTATTCTTGATTTATGATCACTATTCACCTTTCAGTTTGGCATCATTGTTGGATGTAAGTTCCTTGGATCTGCATTGGAATTATTATTTGGTTTAACAAATCAGCAATCTGTTTGGTACAGCTTGTAGCAATTCTGAATTTGGCTGTATGTTCTTACTTATTTTGTCTCCTTCATGTTTACTGTTCATTATTCATTACTTGTTTCAAAACTATCAAAAAACACAAAAAGAAACAAACCTTCTGCAACTTTTGTCTATTCTCTAAAACCATCAAAGGAATCAGAGGAAAATATAGTTTATTAATTTAAAAAATTACAACAGTTCAGCAAGGGGATCCAACAGGGATCTTTCGGTGGTATTAGAGCCTACATCCTGGCAGCCTGTAGGGTTTATGAGAAATTGTCACATCTGGGTACTGGATAGAAGGTTTTGATAATTAATATTAGCAACTAGGTAGTTGTCAACCTACACATTTATGCTTACAGTTGACAGCTGGTAAGACAATACGTTGGCCAAAGTCCCAAAATTATGGAGAACAAACTTTATTTCGACTTCCGTGATCCGTTGGGATATCAGTTTAGTTACATGTAAATACCATGGCTAGAACTAAAATTGGGCACTCAAAAGTTTCATCTTCTCCAACACGTAAAAGTAGGATGCCTCCTGCCAAGATATTTAATCATATAGTTATGAGCAGCTATCATCAATATTGTTCTCTTCCTAAGATGATACGTGAGCTCCTTTCCTTCACACAATTTATGAGTGTACCCGGAGCAGATGAAGATAACTTGGTAGCTACAAGTTTAGATCAGTGGCAAAGAAGGAAAGAAGAATCAAGGGTGCATGAATCAGGAATGGACAGAGAACTTTCATTTAGGGGTAAAATACCTCTACATAAGAATGTTTTGGTGCCCTCAAGTTCTGATGAGTGGGACAAAAATTTATGTGATGATTTTGTTAGACATGTGGATTCAACTCAAGGAGACATTAGGATAGCTTTGGATAATGAATTGTCCTCACCTTCCGTGCAGGGGATTTCTCAAGAGGCAACTGAGTTAGAGGTTAGCAATTCTGATTTTCATGACAACAGTGAGGTACTTTTGTATTAGCTTGAGGTATCAATGTCTACACTTGTACAAGATGGTGCCAATGAGCTGTCACATGAAGGTATTCAAAATTTGGGTACCAATGATGCTTTGAATGTTGAGAACCCATATCATAATGATTCTGATTTTATAGATCAGACCTTAGAATCCAGCCCAATATGTTCTCTTAGTAGCACTGGACCCCAGGATCGTGAGCCAGTGGGTTGTGCGGACACATGGGATGCAGAAGAGAGTGATGACAGTGTATTTTCAACAGTATCATCATTGACGGATGTGGTGTTCTCAGAGGCACATAGCAGCAGTACTTTGGATGAGGTTGTATCCATGGCCGAGTGCATACATGATGTTGACTACAAAGAGGTATAGGATACGGATACAACTTCTTTCCACAATGTAGATTTTGAGTTTGTACAGTTACAGGAGAGCCAACATTCTCGGACTCCTCATCACCTGATTGGACAACTCAAGGTTGATGACAAGAGCATAGACACAGTTATTGAGATTGCTCGCCAGTTGTTGGCTACACATAGTTGGAGCACCCTCATGATTGATGAGCAGGGCAACAGTGATTTTTCCTTACCAGAGTTTCATGCTCTTTATGGAGCCATTGGAATACTGAAGCATGAGTATTTACAGTTAGTGGCTGACCGAGATTATCTCCTTCAGAGGGATTTTATTAGTTATGGTGCTTTGTTGAGGGAAGAGGAGGAAGTTGATATCCTCTCTCAGGAGCTTGAGGCGTCTGTTGTTGCATGGGAGGATACCCAGTTGTCCCTTCAGGAAGTGAACTCCAGATTGGAGGAGCTTTCTGATAGATTGAGAGTGGCACATACATCATCAACGACAGATACAGAACAGTGTTCTACTGTGACACTGCGAGATTCACCAGAGAGTTGTGATTTGACTCACGATATTACTCCTGTTGACTTGTTTCCTTCTCTGGAAAGCAAATCTTCTTTTACACCTCTTACAGCTGACGAGGGAAACCAATATGTTTCACCACAGAGCCACAGTGCTCAGTTGAGGTGTATTTTGGATTTTGGATCTCAGACATATGAGTTGTCTTTGGATTCATGGTTTGAGAGCAGTGGGAGTGATGATGAGTTTGATGGACAAGATTATGACACAGAGCCATTGAGTGAGCTTACGAGAGTCCATTTAGATTACCTCGCGAGGAGTGCACTTCATTTCTCTTTTAGTCCGATTGTAGATGATTGGATGGCTCGCAGGTGTGAGTTGGTTCGGGACTTATACTATCTGTGTTGTGATAGTGCTCTCCCATCTTCAGAGGATAGAGTTATTGATTGCAGGCACCTGATCCAGCAGTTTGGGATGGATTGTTTGAGGGATCAACAAACAATCAACCGTTATGATGAGCAGCGACCCTCAAAGTTTTTCATCTCCTTGACACAGAGACTTCATCCAGGATCATGGGGGAAGGATGATGCATGGATTAGTAGGTGTGTTGTTGTGGATGGTTATCACAGGTGTGAGAGTTTCACAGTGGCTGTAGAGAGACACGGTATCGAGGATGCCTCTTACTATCATTGTCTCTTCATGACAGATGGATGTGGATTTAGTTTTATTTGGGATCCAGGTGTTGATTCATTTGATACATCTTATAGGGATTATAGTATGTTGCTCCAGATATTAAGATTATATGGCACTTATATCAGAGGAGAGCAACAGGAGCAATTTATGTCCTACAGGTGGTTTGTGTGGGATCATGGTATAGACGTGTGTAGTACCTTTCTTTCGTGGATCTTACATGGTTTGCTTCACTTCAGATGTATAGATATAGTCGTGGGTGTACAGTGGTTGTTGACACTTGGAGGGTATGTTCGGAATTTCACGAGGATGGAGCTGGAGTTTGCCCACTATCCATCTCAGTTTATCGAGCATAGTGGGACGACAGTTGATCCACAGGTTGATTGTCATCAGATAGCTGACGTGGATGAGTTATGTGATGTTACTCCTAGTGAGTACTTTGAGCCAGTTGATGTGGCAGTTTCATCTGTTTCTCTAGACAGGGTGATTGTTTCATTGTTGGTTGGTGATTACATATTTTTAGATGCCAGCTTGGACAGTGATGATTTTAGTTAGTATTATATATTGTCTAGTGAGTTGGCATTAGATCTTCTGGCACATCAACAACAGTGTGTGATAGTTGTGTGTCAGATGGGGTCAGATCATAGAGGGTCTTCCATGGATTGGCATTCATTGGATATTATGACGAATGTTATGCATGTTGGTGATCACAGACACACTAGTGATCTTGGCATTTATGGATATTTGATCTATGGAGATGATATAGTTTTCCATTGCCCTCTTGAGGTATTCAGTGGGAGCTATGCTTCGCTCTGGGATCCAGGCAGTGTTGATTTGACAGCACAGGTGCTTCAGCGTTTTGAGGAGCCATTCCAGACCGGGGTATTGCATGTTGTTTATATCAGAGATGAGCAGCAGTTACATGCAATGATTTGTTTACGTCTTATTTGGGATGGTGGAGGATTGGTGTTTCAGTTGCTTGTGGGCAAGCAACTCCGAGAGGGGAGGATTGTCATGTCCCCTTTCTAGAGTGGACATCAGAGACAGAGGAATTGGCCTATCATTGGAGTCTCATAGGCTAGCAAAGGTTGATTGGGACTCATTCAGTGCATATAGCGACTGTATTTTGGCTTTACAGGCAGTTTGAAGGCCATTTGGAGCAGTTCCTTGATTTTAGGGAGATTCCCTATTTTTTAGGAGGTTGTGGCAGTTCCCATATTGGAGGTTCCACGGGACCATGTCATGGTTTCAGTTTCAGGAAGTTTGGGTGTGTTTCCTAGTTTCTAGGAGCATCCCTAGATTTTAGGGATGGGACTGCCAGTTAGTTCAACTTTTCCGGCATCGATCACAGATATGTGACAAAGTTATATTCATGATTGTTTGGTCATTTTGGGATATTATTGCATATCTGGAGATATTTTAATATATTTAAATATTTCCTAAGTTTGCGATTAAATAAATTAAAATAAGGCTATCTATTTAGTCATTTCGGAGTAATAAGGGATTTTTGGCTTCATCTGGGTTGATATGCCTATGTGTTATAGCTCGTTATTAAGGTCTTGAACTTTGCTACATGATTCTCACCTTCCAGAGTCTTTTTGGATGCCTGAAGCTATTTATTTGCAATTTAGTGTTATTTTCCTATAGTTGATGCCATAATTAGAAAATAACACTCTTTTCATAATGCGCCAACTTTACTCCCTTTTAGGGTTTGGCTTGGAAAGGAAAGGAGATATAAGGAAATGAAGACCAAATTGTTCATTATCTTTTTACACAATCAAACTTATTTTTGTGAATTAGCTCTGAGTGGGCGATTCTTCATTTGGGACGCAAACCCCAAGATCTGGACTGGCTGGGACGTCGCCCTCAGTAGTTATTGGCATTGGATTCTTCAGGCAGAGTGCATTGTTGACAAAGATTGCGTACGCCATTCTTCATTGTGGATTCAGGTTGCAGAGTAAGGGTTTCAGCATGGCAGATTGATTCTTCAACTTGGGCGTGATCCTTGTAGCCTTAGGGCCGCCATTTGCAGCAGGTACATCCCACGTGGAATGTAAGGAATGCATGTATTCAGCCTTAGAGGTATTCTTGATTTATGATCACTATTCACCTTTCACTTTGGCATCATTGTTGGATGTAAGTTCCTTGGATCTGCATTGGAATTATTATTTGGTTTAACAAATCAGCAATCTGTCTGGTACAGCTTGTAGCAATTCTGAATTTGGCTATATGTTCTTATTTATTTTGTCTCCTTCATGTTTACTGTTCATTATTCATTACTTGTTTGAAAACTATCAAAAAACACAAAAAGAAACAAACCTTCTGCAACTTCTGTCTATTCTCTAAAACCATCAAAGGAATCACAAGAAAATATAGTTTATTAATTTAAAAACTACAACAGTTCAGCAAGGGGATCCAACAAGGATCTTTCAAGCCTACCCTAGTGCACGAAGAATTGGATAATCAAGAATGGAAACTAACCTACAAATCTAATTTTATCTAACAAATATTATACTAATGGAAAACAATATACAAAGGTACTCCCATAAACTAAATTACCTATTTTACATTTGGGCAAATTTAGGTTAATTTAAAGTATAACTAATTAGGGGACATTACAGTGGTATCAAAGCATGATTATGCCAACCTGCAGGGCAAACCTACTTTGACAATCATTCTCTTAAGGCCAACGGTGCATTCCTATATGTGTGTAATGTGTGTTGAGTATGCTTACTCCATGTGTACTTTATATGAATGTTTTTGTCATGGATGATTTGTGTTGCTTCAGATTTGATATGTTTTCAACATGTGTTTAATATGTATGCCTTGTGACTTACATGTATTTATGTGTTCGCCTTGCAATAGGTGTGTCTTTAACATCTTTACTCCATGGGTACCTTTCAAATGTATACTTTATGCTTTACACGTGTATGTTGAATGTTTTACGTGTCTTCAAGTGTGTGATCCATGCCTTGTGTGTAATCGTGTGTATGATTCATGCCTTACATGTATTAATGTGTTTAATTTATGTCTTACATGTATTCGTGTGCACGATTCATGCTTTACGTTTGTTCATGTGTACACTTCATGCTTTACACCTCCTATGTATTCATGTGTATAACTCATGCATTGTATTCAGTCTTCATGCCTTACGTGTATTGCTACATGTAAATTCTTCATGCCCTACATATGTCTATATGTATGCAATGTGTCTTCAACATGAAAACTTCATGGTTATTTTTGTGTGTACCTTTCTCATGAACGCCTGGTGTCTTGTATATATGCTTCATATCTTACGTTCATTTATTTGTTTGCCTCATGACTGTCATGGTGTGTGTCTTCCTAATGTATGCCTTATGTCTTGAATGTGCTTCACATCATGTTTGATGGTTTCAACAAGCTTGTCCCATGTGTGTTTCCAAAGCACTTTCATCATTTTGAACACTCCATGATCATTGCTTGAGGACAAGCAATCTTGAGTTGGGCAAACTGTAATATCCCCACTTTGAAATAGAAATTAATGTTAAATATTAATAATAAAATTTAAATTTAAAAGAATAAAATAAAGTTAAATTTAAAACATAAAAGAATATAATTAAAATTTTAATTAAGTTAATGAATGGACAAAAGACATGAAATGATAAGTTGCGACTCTCCCAAATATGAGGTATAAAAGGGAGGAGATTCTCATTTCAGAGGGGATAATTTGGGGGGAATCAAAAGTGCGGAACTGACTTAAATAAGCACAGATCTGATTGTGAAAGGTTGTGTCCCTTTCAAAGGGCAGAAATAATGAAGAGTTGCACTCTTTCAAAGAGAGAGTGCTAATGATGAAAGAGTGTCTCTTGCCAAAGGGCATACATGATGAAGAGGTGTGACCTCTCCCTCACATTGAGAGATATAAAGGAAAGGAATGAAAGCATCCAGTAACAACACCATTGATTAGTTCAAATCAGAACTGTTATTAAGTTACAGGCAATAACACAGCCGATCATCTGATAAATGATCACAGTTATACAATAAATATAGTGGTACTACAATCTGATACATGAACATAATTAAATATAATAAGAATATAAATATGATGGGAATTAATTCTATAATGATGATAACTTGAAATATAGTGTGATGAGTTTAACTTATAAAGCTGATAATGAATGTAATTTAATGCTGTCACAAAATCTGACATAACACAATAATATGGACAATATAAGGGCTGATTAATATGATGGTATAATAATGCTAAACTGAGGGAACTTGTAACCCTTACAAGACTATTATAAAATCATATCAATCGCAAACTCATTACTTAATGTATGTGGGACCCTCTCTTAGGTACGCCACTCCATAGTGGATGTCTAACCCCTACCACATGGAGCCAAGAGGGATGAAGCATCTGCTCTTGGGCTTAAGAGAGGAGGTGGTTGTGATGAGGGGGAACGGCGATAGGACACCTCACTGGGTACGCCACTCCATGATGGATGCTTAACACCTGCCACATGGAGCCAAGAGGGATGTAGCATCTGCTCATGGGCCTAGGGTGGAGAGTCTCTTGGACACCCTATCCAACTAGCCTACCCTAGTGCACTAAGAATTGGATAATAAAGAATGACAACTAACCTACAAATCTGATTTTATCTAACAAACATAATACTAATGGAAAACAGTATACAAAGGTACTCCCATAAACTAAATTACCTATTTTAGATTTGGGCAAATTTAAGTAAATTTAAAGTATAACTAATTAGGGGACATTACACATCCACTACAAAGTCCATTGTGCCATCTTGACTCACATGGACACTTCAAAATAAAATCATGACACCAAATAGACAAATGGCTTGAATGACTGATTGGAAAACATCTTTGAGTTGGGTGTCACATGCTCATTGCAATCTAGATCACGATCTAGCTAGGGAAACTAATATATTGTTACTAGAACTAAAGTAACTAAAAAGCGTAGTAATTAGTTTGCAGATTTTATAATTGTAACCCACACAGTTCTTCTCAAGATAGAAATTGCTCAATTACTCCATATAATTACAACCTCATGACACACAATTCACCACTTGACAAATAGATGAAAAGCTTAGTTCAATGCCTTGTCTTAACATTAAACATATAATGGTGCTTCCACATTTGTTTACTTTTCCACTGCAGATTTCTCATAGCTCACACAATAATTTCATTAGATCCATCTACTAATTATCCTTTGAGTTGTTCTTTGTGCTACTGCATAGGCTCAACTCAAATCATTGAGCTCAGAAGCATTCTCCTCCATCTATTTTTGTGAGGGAACAGACGAAGCACAAGTGTGGTTTGATCTTCCTAATAGGACCTTTTAAGTCTCCTTATGCACATCCACTAGCTTTTAGGAATATAATTATTGGTGTTGCAAATGCTATTGGCCAGGACATTGCTTGTGCTTTGACAGTTTTTCCTCTTTCTTAATGTAATGTCATTGATACATGCCATACATTACTTACCTGTCACTAGTTTCTAAAGTTTCTTCTTATTGCAGTTGGGGGTCATCCTTTGAATTAGGCCAATGGTCGGAGTCCCGTGTTCAAATGGGTTGGTCCAAAAGAGCTATTAATAGCAGTGTCATACTTGTCTGGTATGCAATCCTCATGCTCATAAATGCCTGGAGTTGTAGATTCTAAGAAGAGATGCTATCATTTGATTGACTACTTCTAGCCATGGGTACCTTGGCATGCCCTTTGGTATTTGGATAGAAGACAATTCACTCAATTCAACTTAGTCCCGATAATGGACTGATAATCAAATAAACTAGAAAGTGCTTAGATATCTGGTCGCTTAACAAATCTTTTGTGGCAAACTGAAGTGAATCCATGCACAATCAAAGAAGAGTTTTGTAGTCTTACTTGAATTCACTTTTCGTAAGGTGCTAGGACTGCTATCTATCAAACACCTATACTCTGCTTATGCTGGTTTTCAGATTTTCATGAGTATTATTAAATATTGTAATGTTTTGGCAATTTATATCACCTCCTTATCATTACTGTTCTAACTTCTTGCTTCCATTCAACGAGCATCAGCCCTACACTCTGCTTCATGCTTGATGTGTGTATATTCTATTTAGATATCATTATAGTGTTAAAACAATAGAAGAATAAAAATGACAATGCCTGATTTGTCCTTCAATGACAAAATAAAATAAACATTGCAGAATGCTCCACTTGATCACATATTTGATTTGCTAAAAAATACACCAGCAGGAATTTTTGCATGCCCCACAATTGTATAGATGATTCACGTATAATATGCAATGATTGTACCTGAATCTAGCCATGCACGGCTCTATATATGTGAATCTGGCCCAGAGAAACGAGACTCGCCCGAAATCGCCTAAACTCGGCGAGTCCGGGTCCGAGTCAGGCCAAACGAGTCCCAGGGGCTCGGACTCGGACTCGGCCGAGTCTGGAGGCTAAACTCGCCAGACTCGCCGAGTTGGCAATTTTGGCCCAAAATCGCCAAACTCGACGAGTCCCGAGCCCTGGACTCGGCCGGCGTTGGCAGCAAATAAGCAAATAAAAAGTCAAAAAAAAAATAGTTTGTAAAGTTTTTTTAAATCCGTTTTTTAATGTTAATTGTCTTCTAGCCCTAAAAGTGACTTTCATTTCATTCACTTGCAAAAAAAAGAAGAGTAAAGTGAGTTGGGAAGAAAAACAAGGGTGCATAGAAGAAAAACCAGCAAGGAGGAAGCTCAAGTTTTCTTCAATTTTTCACATTGGAGCTACATTGTGTTTCGATTTGGTGCATCAAGAGTTGGATAGGAAGAGTTTGCAGCTCATTTCAAGCTTGTTGTAAGAGGTATGATTGTTTTTTTTAACATTATTTTGTTTCTTATATGCAAAAATTCCATTTTTTATTCATTTATTTTGAAAGTTTTACATTTTCTTGTATGCAAGATCTTTTGTATGTTTGTAATTTGTATGTAGCATGTAGTATGTAATTGTACTATGTAGGGTTGTATGTAGGGTTGTATGTAGGGTTTGTAAATTTTTTTTTTTTTAAATTGTAGGGTTTGACAAACCCTACAATTTTTTTTAAAAAAAATTTACAAACCCTACTTTAGTTTTTTTGAATGTATGTATTAATTTTATTTTGTATGTGTAATGTTTTATTTCAGCAAACTTCACTTTATTATTTGCCTCAACTTCAACTTTCACAAAACTATCCTAAAATGTCTACTTCGGCTTCTAGACCCCCCATGAGAAAGGACTCTGCTTGGAAATATCATGAGGATTTTCCAGGGCAAGGAAAGGGGCAAACAAAATGTATGTTTTGCAAAACAATATTCCATGGAGGTATATATAGGCTGAAATACCATATTGCTGGTGTGCGTGGATATGATGCCGAACCATGCCTAAAAGCAGTCTCTGAGGCCATACATGATTGTTATGTAATGGTTGAGGAGATTGAAAGAAAAAAGAAACAAAAGGAGGATCGAGCGGCCATTGGGAGAGAGACAGTTTTAGGAAGAGGGACACAGTTAGGTTGTGTTGGAGGCCCTTCTTCCTTACCTCCATATCGTCCCACTCAGTTTGCTACTACTGGTGCTTCCGTTTCTGCTTCTGCTTCTATAAGTGGCAGTGCCACTGCCACCGCCACTTCTCATGCTCCTACCACTAGTAGTCATAGTGGGAATGTTACCATTGGACCTAGGATTCGTAAATCTAGGTTGGATTCCTTCTTTGTGCCTCGCACTACTCCTGGGTTGGACCAAGGAGGTCCATGATGCTGCTAAAATGGCAATTGGCAGGTTTTGGAGCTACAGCTGTATTCCATTCTTTGTAGCCAGGTGAATGTTTTACTTTTATGTTTGATAACTTTGATTGTTTTAATTTTTATACTTAACTTATCTCATTGAGTTTCTTTGTGACAGGTCTCCTTATTGGCAACAAATGGTTGATGCCATTACCATATGCGGGGCGGGGTTCAAAGCCCCTAGTGAGAGTGATTTGAGGGGACCCATTTTGTCTCAAATGGTGGATGATGTGAAAAAGGATTTAGATGAACAACGCCACATATGGAGCACTAAAGGTTGCACTATCATGACTGATGGTTGGATGGATAGGAGAAATAGAACTCTCCTTAATTTTCTTGTTTCTTCCGTAGGTGATTGATTAATTTTAGTTTCATATTGTCTTTAATTTTTTATTTTTTATCTAATGGTTTATTGAATGATCATTGACCTAACTTTATTTTTTTATTTCAGGGGGCACCGTTTTCATCAAGTCCATTGATGCCTCCGCCCATTGCAAGAATGCCACCTACCTATGTGAGCAGATAGAGGAGGTGATTGAAGATGTGGGTGAGGAGAACGTGGTACAGGTGGTGACCGACAATGCAACAAATTATGTTGCTGCGGGTAAACTTTTGATTACAAACCAATTTTGTTTGCAAATTAATTACTATCTTGTAATTTGTACCTCCATTAATTACAATTTACAATGCAACAAATTATGTTGCTGCAGGTAGACTATTGATGGAGAGGCACCCATCTATAGTTTGGACTCCATGTGCTGCTCATTGCATTGACCTCATGTTGGAGGATATTGGAAAAATCCCATGGGTCAAGAGATGTGTAGAAAGGGCAAGAAATGTCTGCAAATTTGTATATAATCATTCATGGGTGTTGGCTCTTATGAGACAATACACAGAGCAGAAGGAGTTGCATCGTCCAGGAATCACAAGATTTGCCACAAACTTCCTCACATTGCAGTCCATGCTTAGGTCTAAGCCTGCCTTGAGACGTATGATTGTTGGTGAGGAGTGGTCTTCCTCATCCTATGCTACCACCCCTACAGGGATAGAGATGGCAGACTGCATTTTTTATGAGCAAGGCTTTTGGGTCCCTTGTGATGAGATAGTGAAGGTAATTTTTTTATAAATTCTACAATTTAGCTTCATGTTTTATAAGTTATTATATGTATTCTCTTATTTGCTCATTTTTCTAAATTACACAATATTTTCAATTTTGCAGTTTGTTAAGTCCTTGGTGGTTTTGTTGCGAGTTGCGGATGGAGATAAGCCCGCAATGGGCTATATATATGAGGGCATGGATAGGGCGAAGGAGGCCATCAAATTCGTCTATGGAGCAGATGAGAGCAAGTATGGTCCCATTTGGGAGATCATTGATAGGAGATGGCATCATCAGCTACATAGGCCCATCCATGCGGCAGCCTATTATCTGAATCCGGCATTCCGTTTTATCCCTTCTTTCAAGGTTGATGCGGAGGTCCTTAATGGGCTATATGCAATCATGGAGAAGATGGGACCTACCGGTACTTCTCAGATAGACCTTTTTCGAGAGCTACAGATGTTCTCAAATGCACAAGGGGAGACCTTCTCTCGTCCTGTCGCCAAACACGCTAGAACAACTATGATGCCAGGTAAAAATAAATTGTTAGGCTTAATTTTAGTTGTATTCAATACTATATTGTAACTTGTTAAATGAGTTCATGAGTGAGACTGATTTTATTTATTTTTCTCATTTCAAACTCAGATCATTGGTGGAACTTTTTTGGCCCAAAGACACCAAATGTTCAGAAGTTGGCCATTCGTATCTTGAGCCAACCATGCAGCGCATCAGGTTGTGAGCGCAATTGGAGTATGTTTGAGCACATACACTCCAAGAGGCGCAATAGATTATCTGTGGAGAAGATGAATGATCTCGTCTTTGTTCACTACAACCTCCGCCTGAGAATGAGAAAGAATGCAATAGTTGACATGTCTCCTATCATTCTAGATGAGGTTGATCTTGAAGCAGAGTGGGCCAATGAGAATCAGATAGCTCCTGGGACTCCTACAACTGTATTTAGTGATGATGACATTGATTGGATCGACCAGGTAGATATAGAGGCTGAGGCTGTAGCCATGGTAGAGAAGGAGCAGAGAACACGAGCAGAGACAGGAAATACTGAGACTCGGAGTGACACAGCTGTTCCTGATGTTGGTGAGCATGACACAGTCGTTCCTGATGTTGGTGAGCATAGCATGGTGTCACGGGGAGCAACTATGGCTGCTAAATCATCCAGGACCTACTTTAAACGCCTTCGCAGGGGGCCAAGGCGAGAGGGTGCACGGCCATCTCAGCCATAGGCTTGTACACTTGTAGTTGTATTTAGTTTTACTATTTACCTTTGGTATTTGTATGAAACATTTGATGATGATCATATGATGACATGAATTTTTTATTCCATGAGTTTTGTAATATTGTATACATTTGACAATATTTATATATCTATGTTTCTTATTTTTTTCAGCTACAATTTGCGTTTATGCTTATGTGATTGATGTATACTTGTGTATGTAATCAAATGAGCCGAGTTTAATGATGTTTTTGTGTCTTTAAGGTGTATTCAATAAAGGGTGTCTGAAACAAGTTTTAAATCTTTAAAAATCTCTAAATTTCTTGAGTTTTTTACTTTCCCGAGTCCAGCCGAGTCTGACGCCGAGTCCCGAGTCCGAGTCCGAGTTGGCCTTGCCGAGTCCGAGCCGAGTCCGAGTCCCGTTTCTTTGATCTGGCCATATAAAGCTCTTTTCATGTCCGGATTCAAACATGTGAAGCTGCATATGGTCACACTCAAGTGTATTTGCTGCAATTTAGTTACATATACAAACACAGATTATGAAGAAAAAGGCATGCCTTTGCACGTCTGACTGACTTTCTGACCTTGCATGAGCAACTGAAAGAAGCTCCAAATGTGCATACTTAAGATCCAATAATCTTTTGAGATTTCATAGCATTAAACTCCTATAACAACACACTGAAGGAGCTCCTACATGCAATGACTTCAAACAAGAGCATCCTTTTTTGTGCCTGAAATCTTATCAGTGAAACATTCACATTAACAATCCAATTAGCATGTTTAAATGCAATACGCTATTTCAATGTTTATTAATGTTAAGGCATAAAAACAAATGACCTTTCACATCCTGAACAGCTCTTTAAAGTAAAATGTGATTAAAAAATTAGCCTGCATAATTGTCTATACACGTGCTGTGAGATTAAGCAGATACTTTCGTCTCTCTTTCAAGTGCTCAGATAATGAAACTATATGCATTCAAAAGAAACAGAAAGCAGCTTATGATAATAAAAAAGCAAATTGTGGTCATAAGCTTAAGATATCTACAGTTAGCTTACAGAGTCAAAAAAGCATCAATCTCTGCCAACAAAAGCTATCAAAAGCACCTTAGAAACCATGTATCTCATATGAAGAATTAATTAGTATCCGAACAGCAGCATCAAGCAGGTGGGTTGTTTAGTGCTTTTACTAATGTACCGCTATCTATCCAGGTTCTGCAGCTCTCCAAACTTTGTCATCTCTAGAACCACTGTTTTGGAGTTTAAACAGCATACATGCACATAAACAAACTGCTATAAAAAAAACAAGTATGCATATCTTGAATATTGAGATAAACTAGTACTCCAGGTAAAATGACTGGAAGATTGCCCAAATTATAACAAAAATGTTGACAGAAGTAAAGAAACCCGTTCTTCCAGACATGATAGTTTTGGAAGCTCCTTCAAGTTCCATTTTCAACAAACCTAAGTTTGGGACCATTCACAATTTACTCCCAGGTATCGCTCCAGAACAGTTTTTAATGCCTGCCAAATAACCAAAAAAACACTTTCAAAGCCATCTAGAGAATACTACAAATCCAGATGGATATCATTAAAAACATTTCAGCATGAAATACATTCCAAAGCATCTTAATATAAAGCTCAATATGTTTCAGAAAAGTTTGAAGATAGCTGACCAAAATGTAGCTGCGAACTGTTCCGAACAGGAAAACGTGAACAGAAGACTAAATATAGGTGTGGGAACAACTGTTGGGTGGTGCTGTAGAGCTAGAAAACACAGGGACTGTACCGCAATTATGAAGTGTCCACCAATAGTACTCATGCCAGAATTCACAATTCAAACCAAATAGGCATTTGTACAACTTCTGGTGATAGTTAGAATTATTCTTGGGCCTGGGAGAACTCTTTTGTCATTAGAGATCTATAAATAGCCATTTATGCAAGCATCAAAGGCATGTCTACAAGTTGGCAAATCATTAGAATTGTTGTAAGTTTCGGTTTTGTTCATAATAAGGAGAAATGGCACAAGTACAAGGCAAGGAGATTGTTCACATGTTGAAATAAGCTCTTTCCAAAATAGTAAAGGAAGGTAGCACAGATGTCACTGCCACAAGATCGGTTTTTCCTCCACCACTGGGATTTTCCAAGATAAAAATCTGCATGTTGAGTTATTCATTTACTTCTATTTTGAACACAACAATTCCTCTAAGTTGTTTAAACTTTCATTTGCAAAGTGAGTAGGAAATTCTAAAATAAGAGTTTATAGATTAATTTTGGTATCAAAGGGTTTAGATTTCTTGTAGGATTCATGGAAGGATTTTGCATGACAATGACAACAAGAGCTTAAAAGGCACCCGGGCAGAATTAAATGCAAGGGTGACAAAACTAGATGGCTACATGAGAGGTATCACAGAAAATCAACAATGATTGAGGCAACAACAAGCGCATGAGTAGGCAACAAGGAGAAATGGAGAAAGAATAGTCTTTCATAGGATGATTTAAAAGATGAAGACTTCTTGAATGAAGCTAATGTAGAAAAGGGAAAGGATGTGAATCCATTTAAGGTAGAAACAAAAAGTATAGATTAAGCCTTGTGATGGACAAATTAACGTGGAATTGCTAGATACATGGATTAAGCAATTAGAGGTATATTTTAGTGTGCATTAAATAAATGGAGCACAAGAATTAATTTTGCACACCTAAAGATGATAGATCATGCTCTTGTACAGTGGGAAACATATGTTGCAGCTTGTGGAAAAAGGTAAATGCCAATAGTTAATAAATGGGAAGAATTCATAAAACTA
Organism: Cryptomeria japonica; assembly: GCF_030272615.1. NCBI lineage: Eukaryota > Viridiplantae > Streptophyta > Pinopsida > Cupressales > Cupressaceae > Cryptomeria > Cryptomeria japonica. The sequence goes on along the minus strand of NC_081414.1, from coordinate 213,309,129 downwards.
GTAAGGAGAAATTTCTATTCATAGGACAACTTCAATCAAAAAATTAATTCGATGTACTCCACACAACCAAGCGATTAAGTGTATAGGATTAGATAGAAAAGTTTTTTCAGCAAGCTAAGGCGAACAATATGGATCTTGATGAGGACAAAATGACTAAGCATCTCAATGGGCTCTCCATTCTCACATCCAAAGAAGGGTTGATCACTACCAATCCAAAAATTTGAACAAGGCATGTTTCCAAGAATACTCTACAAGGAGGAGAAAAACAAGTATGAAGGTGAGTTTTCTAAATTTGTGTTTTTGGGTATGCCCAGGTAGGCATTGAACCTGGTATAGGTGCAATACTAGTCCAGTTCTAGTTCTGGTATGCAAAGGACCCACAATACCTTGGGTGTACATGGGGCATACCTAGGCATACCCAAGCGTACCCACAACCTAGGATACTTAAAAACAAGAAGTACACAAGTGCTCTTTGCCCAAGGGAAACAATCAACCCCTCCGACCACACCATCAAAACCACCTACCAATTCTATTGCATCGCATAGAAGATACCGTAACAACAAGCGAGGGAACAACAACTGCTACAATAATAATAACAATAGTAGTGGCACAAGGAGTAGAATACAATATGATGCGAAAGGGAGGCCCATAATACAATGTCGTAAATACAATTAATGGGGGCACTTTGCCAGAGAATGCCAAAGTTGTCAAAACAATACAAACATGGTATGCAAGTGGTGTAGACTTGGAAACCATGAAGACATTGACTGCCTGAAACAAAAAGCAATAAATATGCCGGCTGTGGAAAAGCCAAATGAGGAAGTGCTTGTGATCACTAGGCTACAAACAAAGAAAGGTGTATATCTAGATCCCTAGGAAAGACTTTAGGAAGAAAAAGGCGATGTGGAACAAGTAATGGCTGATGAAAGAAGAGCCTCAAATGAAGCTGCTAGTACTCCACCATGGTCAAAGTTTGAAAAAAACATAATAAGACGGGTGTTACAAACCACAATACCCATTAGGGTAACCCATAGTTGGACTACTCGCGACTCGGCTCGACTCGCCAAGCCCCTGAGAAAAATATCAACAAAAACTCGAAAAAACTCGGCGAAAAACTCGGCAACGTAAAAACACGCTTAATTTTAATAAAAAATGCATTTTTTTGCAAAATTTAATGAGAAGATGCATCCAATGAGTCAAAAATGATAACACAAAAGAAACAAGCTGATTCTAGGTATATTTAAATGCAAAGTGTCTACAAAATCGCATCCTCATGAGGAATGCTAATGGCTGGAAGCAAAATAGTAAATAGTTTTTGTAAAACCAAAAGTAAATACATCATTACAAATTACAATTACAACTTCCTCTTCCCAGCTCTAGCTAAAACTAGAGGAGAGCTAAAACTAGAGGGTCTAGTCCTAGAAGTCTGCAGTGGGCGTGACTGTGCCTCCTCGCTCAGTATGGCTAGCTCATCCTCCATCCTAGATGAAGCTATGTCTCCACCTGCTTGTGGCACTGGCAACGACTCCTCATCCTCATCCTCTTCCTCCTCAATGTCATCCAGCGTGAAACCAAATCCACCCCCCTCCTCCTCCATAGCTTGCCTCTCCAAATTAGTGTTGTCATCCTCAGAAAACAATGGAGGTTGCTTCTGTGATGTCCAATCACTGTAAGGATCTATATCATCCAAGTCAAGTGGACTACCTGCTACTTCCTCTATCTTCCTTACGTGCAATCGAAGATTATATTGCACAAAGACAAGGTCATTGAGGTGTTTTTGAGCTAGCTTGCTCCTCTTCTTCGTGTCAATGGCTTCAAACAAGCTCTAATTGTGCTCACAATTGGATGAACTACAAGGTTGACATAAGATTCTGAGGGCAAATTTTTTGAGATTTGGGGTATTTCCACCCCAACTTTGCCACCAAGCATCTGCAAATTAAAATTAGGTTGAAAGTAGCACCCCTCGTTGAGGTCTGAGGGTGAGAAAAAGAGGGGTAGAGAGATAGGTCTAGATCTTGGTGGAGATCTACAAACGCACAATATTTGAAATTTCATCATTCATACTCATACTTTCAAACTTTCAACTCTAAAATGTATAATACCAAGATTTCTTCAATGCTAATTATGTTGTTATATGGAGCCTAATCAGACTCGGAGGTTAAATTTTCCCTACTTCCATCAGCGCAATTTCCCCTTGTATTTTTCGACGGGGGTTTGGGGGCAGCGCCCCCAAGTTGGGGTCAAGGGGCAACGCCCCTTGCGCGCTCCCTTGCGGGGTTGAGGGGCAGCGCCCCGCAAGGCCAAAAATACTTTTATTATTTTATAAAGGCGTCGGGTGTTATAAAGTATAAGAAAGGAAAAAGACATATTGAAATGCCACTTATACTTAAATGTTATATTTCATGTGTATATTCTAATGAAGAGAATGAAATTGACCTGAAAAAACAAAAATTGATAATTTTTTGACATGTTTGGGCCTCTTTTTTTAGTCTAGCCGAGTTTTTTAAAGAAACTCGTCAAGTTTTTGCTGCGAGTTAAAGTCATAAAAACTCGCAGAGCTCAAAAACTCGCTGAATACTCTACGAGTCCGGTAACCGACCTTCTACAAACCATGCCACAATTGAAAATGGCAATCACCAATATAGTTGGTGACAATGCAGTCGACCAAGAACAATGCAAACCACAGAAGGAACCCACATTGACCATCAGGCAACTTGGCCACTAATCCCATGTTATTGGCAGTAAGCATTAGGAGGAAGTTGGTCATCGTCGAGATGGACATAATGGATAGGAAGTTGACAAACAACATTGTCGACGGAGGTTTGGGCATCAATGTATTGCTTAAGAAAACATGGAAATGTCTGGGGAAGCCAACACTCTAGCCGCCAACCTTCCAATTGGTGGGTGCTAATCAACATGGCATTAAGCCATTGGTGACATTAAGGGCACAAAAAGTCACAATTGACACACAATACTTCTTGGATATCATAGTTATTCTGTTGCAGAAGAAGGCGTACGACGCTCTCCTTAGGTGGGGTTGGTTGATCACTGCCAAGCAAACCATAACTAGAAGCAAAACACACTCAATCGAGAGTCAAGGGAGGAAGTATGTCATCAACTTGAGGAATCAAGCAATGAGCAAAGAACTGGCATCCTTCGACTTGGAGTCTAAAGATGGAGATTCAAGGATGGATGAAGGATAGAGAGTAATGGAACCTAATGACGAAGGAGTACTTAAATTGGAAGACTGCTCAAAGGATGAAACAAGTTCTCTGAATGGGTTAATTCATTGGTAGATGGAGGATTCCCAAGTCTTCCACCCCGAGTGCAACATGTTATAGATCAAGGAGATTGAGGAAGTTGACAAGGGTACGAAGAATGCTACCTTTCCCCCTGGGTATGAAGAGCATAAGGAGGGAGTGGCACGAGTGGATGACATGTCGAAGCACCATTTTGAAAGAGACAAGACCATAAAGTACGAAGAGCCAAATGTGAAGAAGGTTAATCTCAGTGATGAAGACAACCCAAAGGTGATATGGGTTGATGATGGTTGGAACCTGTTGTGACCATTTCACACATCGCCCCATTGCAAATGGGGACCCCTGCTTTTTGCTTTCTAGGGTTTGTTTTCTAGGTCTTTTAGGGTTTTGTCTGTTAGCCTTTAGCTTTCGAGTGTCGCCAGGGGGATCACCTGGATAGCACGTGATGCTTGAGTTAGGTCAAGTTGGTGAGTGATGAAGTCTGGGATGTCCTGATCCTGAAATTTGGCTAAGTCTGGAATGTCCTGATCCTGAAATTTGACGAAGTCTGGAAAACTGAAGAATCCTCCAAAAACTAAATTTTGCAATATAACTCCTGGAGGTCTGAAACCACTCTCAAACATCTTGAAAGTATATATGGAATATAACTTAAAGTATCTTCTTTCTTATACTTAAATGTTATATTCCATAAAATTATCCTGACTGAGAGTTTAAAAATGTCAAATTTTGCTCCTGACCCTTCCAGAGGGTCCAAAGCGAATTTCGCTCCTGACCCTTCCAAAGGGTCCAGAGTGAAAATCTCCATATGACATTCTAGTTTGACCCAAACTTAGAACCAACTCGTTCCCAGGCATCTTTGAGGGCAAAACACTTGTTTGGATGGAAAAATGTGAAAATGAAGTTAGGATTTTGGCCAAGATTAGGAATTTCGCTCCTGACCCTTCCAGAGGGTCCAGAGCGAAATTCATCATAAACTTCATTTGCCACCTTGTTTGAGCTTGCAATCCGGTTCCTAGCCTTGAAAATGATCTAACCTTGTCTTGTGAAATGGTTTCAAACTTGAAAATTGAGCAGTTTAGCCTGGGATGAAGATTTCGCTCCTGACCCTTCCAGAGGGTCCAGAGCGAAAATCTTATTTGAGCTTATTTTTCACTAAATTTGGCTAGCTTTTTTATGTGCAGGGTCTCTTGGAATGGAGATTGGACATCATTTGATACATTTGAAGATTTGGAAGCATGCAAAATGAAGAATTCTGGACAAGAAGGGTAATTTCGCTCCTGACCCTTCCAAAGGGTCCAGGGTGAAATTCCCAAATGCTCCTATTTTGTAGTGAAGAAGGTCAAGTCTTTGGCATGAATGAGACAATAATAAATTGCTTTTGCCTATTGAGGTTGTTTTGACTTGGAAAAATGAAGGATTTTGCCTAAAACCAAATTTTCACTCCTGACCCTTCCAGAGGGTCTAGAGCGAAAATCCTCAAAGTCATACTTTCTTCCAAATTTTTTGGACTAAACCAAGCTTAGATATGGGTGTGAGAGGAATTTTTGAATTGCCTTAGAGTGAAATTGAGTTGCCAAAAATGCAAGTTTTGATGCCAAGAAGAAAAATCGCTCCTGACCCTTCCAGAGGGTCTAGGGCGAAAATCCTTCGAACACCTATTTTGCCTTGCAATAACAAACCAAGCATGCATGAAGTGAATGAAGAGGATCATTGCCTAACCTTGTAAGGTGGATTGGAGTTAAAATGATGAAGGAGTAAGCCTAGACAAGAAAAATCGCTCCTGACCCTTCCAGAGGGTCCAGGGCGAAAATTCTAAAACCTATCTTTTCCTCCAAAGTTTGAGCAAAGCTAAGCCTAGGCATGAGTTTAAAACAATGTTTGGATTGCCTTGAAGTGAAGAGAGATTTTTGAAAGTGAAAGTTTTGAAGCCAAATGGTGAAATTCGCTCCTGACCCTTCCAAAGGGTCCAGGGCGAAATTTCTAAATTCTCCCTCTTTCTTGCAAATTTAAGATAAAATCTTGCTATTCATGACTTGGATGGGAGAAAGACATGGTGTTCTTTGCCTTAGAAGTGATTTCAAGTTAAAAGCATGAAGAAATATGCCTAAAACTCAAAATTCGCTCCTGACCCTTCTAGAGGGTCCAGGGCGAAATTTCCAAGTTCTCCCCTTTTCTTGCAAAATTAAGACAAGATCTTGCTATTCATGATTTGGAGGGGAGAATTTCGCTCCTGACCCTTCCAAAGGGTCCAGAGCAAAATTCCCAAAAATGCAATGTTTCCTTCAAGTTTTGATGAGCTAACCCAGTGATGGAAGGAAATGGACCCTGGAGATTGCCTTGAAGGAGTTCAATGATCAAGCTAAGGTGAATTTTGACCTAAATTGAAAAAATCGCTCCTGACCCTTCCAGAGGGTCCAGGGCAAAATCTTGAAGAAACTTCACTAAGCCTCAGTCAAACCTTGATATTCCCAAATTTCGCCAAATTTGCCAAATTTAAGACATTTGGGAGGATAAATTAAATTCGCATTTATTAAGGCATTGGCAATTTAATAAATTAATTTTTAGGCCTTGAAATAATAAAAAATCCACCTTGGAGGCATTAAAATTAATTTTGAAAATGAAAAAATTAAGTTGAGCGCTCAATATTTGTTATTTGCATTTATTTGCCAAGTCGGCCATCCTTCAAAAAGGGGTTTTATTTCATTTTATTTCCTTTTTGTCAAGTCGGCCTCAACAAGAATTAGGGTGAGCGCCCTATATATGGGGGAGTATTGCTTCAAGTTTCAAATCATTCATTCATCCTTCTAAGTGCGAAATTGAGGAGCAATTTGAAGAGCGAATCCTAGCTGAGTTGGAGGCGAATTTCTTGATAAGTTGGAGGATAATTTCCAGAATTTGCTAAGTGTTTGGAGGCTAGTGGAAAGTGAAGCTCTTTTGAAGGCTAATGGAGGCATAATTCATCCAAAGGAAGACTATAATTTAACCCTTGTCCAGCAAAATCCAGTCTTCTCTCATCATTTTCCAAGGTTTCATAGTTAGGCTTTCAAGGGAGAAGGTAAGAAGAATCATTTTGAAGTTCTTATCCAAGATTTATTTTGATTTCGTTGCCATTAATTTGAAAAATTAGAATTTTGGATTTATCATGTCATTTCCAAATTAATATCTTAAATCATTCTCTTGGAAGATCCTAAATTCTATGCTTTAAGGTTTGATGCTCAAAGACTAACTTTAATCTTTTGTGTAGGCATCAAATGGCGACCTCGGAGTCGGAAGATCAACTACTTGGCAGACCCTCATCAAAGAAAATCAAGCTAGATCAAGAGCGACCTCCTCCAGTCTAGCATCGACAAGGATGGCCTTCTTCGGTCAAGCATCATCAGGAATAGCCTCTTCCAATCCAGCATTCCAAGGCGAGGTACATCATCATCCTGCACATCAAAGACAAAATAAGTCAGAGCAAGGGTTCGTTGAAGAAGCAGATAGTTTCAGAAGAGTTAATTAAAGCTAGCTTCTCAGCAACATCAAATTGAATATCTACCAAGTTACAAGTGTCGGACAAGGTGGCATCCTAGTCATCACTCCTCCAATCGGGTTGGTCCACCTCAGCATGCCCAGATTCAATGTACCTGACTCATTTAAGGTGGCACAAACTTCGATGTACCTACCCCAGCTATCCATTGGTCGAATATTCCAAAGAAGACATGTGTCCAATTAATACAATTATTTCATTGGTCAGAATTGAGTTTGTTGTAACAAACCCTAATTAGGGTTTTCATTGTAGAATCTTGGCCATTGATCTCAAATTGATCTTAGCCATTGAATTGTATTAAGGGCACTATATAAGCCCCGGCTCTTCATTTTGTAAAGGCTAATAGAAAGTAGGGAGTGAATAGTTAGAATAGTGAATTAGTCAGTTAATAGTATAGCAATTAGAGTAGAGTAGAGAGAGAAGGCAAAGATTGTTGCCAAGATGTTGTTGTAAAAGACTTGTAAAACTTCATTGAAGAAATGGTGAAATTTATGGGTCGATTCAACAATTTGCATGGTCTCTATACTTCTCATATTTGATTTCATGTTATTAGATGAGTGGAAGAAATGTGTTTGATTGATGGTGAAATTCGTATATCCATACTACTAGCAGTTTGTTGATTGCAGACTTGCCTTGTGTAGTCAACTGGAATCATTCAGCTTAAGCTTAACTTCAATTGTCGCTTCTTCATTGATATGCATCAGCCTGATGGTGTCTATGCCTGTAGTGATGATCTGAACATCATAAAGCTTTCCTTCGAAGATCACACTAACCTTGTGGAGATGGTCCTGGGATGTCAAAACAAGACTTAGTTAGAATTTCATCAAAGTTCATTCATTGCTCCTACATTCTTAGTATTAGAATTAGATCCTTTCCTCGCCCTCGTCCTTTTTCCTTTTTTTCCAAATCTAAGCTAGTAAAATCCTGTGTTCCAGCAATATTCAAAGCAAATCAGACGTTTAGGTCGTCAAGTGTAAGTCCCCTTGTGATTCTAGCAAATCACATCATACCATAGAGAGCTTATCCACACGTAGAGATCCTACAGAAAAGAACCTTGAAGTCATCCCGATTGATCCTTTTCGCGACATCTTCAGCATTCGGAGACTTTATTCAAGAGAGGATAAAGTACCTTTAGGTATTTTATTCTGTGTTTGGTAGTGTACAAAATACACATCAACAGAACCCCTACTGAAGGTGGTTGTGTTTAAGGTATTCCTGGAGTACAAGGACACCTTTGTGTGGACATATAAGGATCTAAAGGGGATACTGCCAGAGTTGTGCGTACATAGAATCCCCCTCGTACCTAGTGCCCAACCCATACGGAAGACGCCCTACCAAATGAACAAAAACTATGCCACCAAGGTACACGAAGAAATTGAAAAGACGCTAGAGGCGGGTATAATCTGTAAGGTGGAAGCTAGTGAGTGGGTCTTGCCAATAGTCATATCCCTCAAGAAGGAAGCAAATTAGATAAGGACCTATGTGGACTATGTGGATTTCAAGTGTCTTAACGCAATGATGATTAAACACCCCTTCCTGATCGCATTCACCGACACCATACTTGAAGAGGTTGCAGCCCACGAGATATACTCCTTCATGGACGAGTTCTCGGGATACAACCAAATAAGAATTGTCATAGAAGACAAACTGAAGACAACCTTTGTGGTAGAAGGCGTGTATGCATACAACGGGATGTCGTTCGGCTTGTGCAATGCCCAAGCTACCTTCCAACAAATTATATTACACAATTTTGACAAGATATTAGTGGGGAATTTCAAGGCATTCCTGGATGATTGGTCGATATACAACAAGAAAGAGACTCATCTCACGGCACTTAATGAATGCATGGAAAGGTGTCGAAGGACATGACAATATCTAAACCCGAAAAAGTGTAGATTTATGGTGTTGTGAGGAAAATTGCTCAACCACGTAGTGTGCAAGGAAGGACTGGAGATAGACCCTGACAAAGTAGGGGTCATCATCCAAATGGAGGCCCCAAAAAATGTGATAGGAGTGAACTTGTTCCTCGAGCACGTTGGTTATTACAAGAGGTTCATAAAGAGCTTTGCTCAAATCTCATACCCACTAGAGATGTTGACATGGAAGAGGGAACATGGGGGGATGAACAGGACAAGGAATTCAATGAATTAAAGTCAAGGCTAGTCAGTGCACCGATCCTAGCATACCCGAGTTGGGACAAGGAATTTCATGTGCACGTGGATGCCTCCAATTACGCAATCAAGGCTACAATGGCAAAAGTGGGTGTACAAGGACTGGACCACTACGTTTTCTTTGTCAGTTGCCTATTCTCCAAGGCTGAAAGGAACTACAACACAACTGAGAGGGAGGTACTGGGCATGGCGTACTCCATCTAGAAATTTTGTCACTACCTGCTAGCGAAACCCTTCATGTTCTATGTGGATCACCAAGCATTAATGTATCTGGTGAACAAGCCAATTATCCGAGGGTGAGTAGATGGTTGCTCCCACTACAACAATTCACATTGACTATTATTGTCCATCCAAGGAAAAGTCATGTCATCGTTGACCAGCTGTCACAGATAAAATCGAGAGAGCCACCTAACAAGGTGAATGAGGACTTCCTGGATGCACACATCTTCCAAATTGCAGTCTTGTCGTCATGGTATGAAAACATCAGGGAGTACTTGTCAACATCCAACTTTCCAAGGGAGATGCCACCGAGCGAAAGGAGGAAGCTAGCACTTAAAAGAAAAACTTTACAGCTGATAAATGGGTTGATGTACAAGATGGGCCTTGACCATGCAATATTTATTCCATAAATTCGAACAGACGAACCACAGAGATTCAACATCCAATTTGCATGTAATTGATTTCAATTTATTCACTAAATTACATTAAAAATCATTAAATTTCAGATTTAAACAAAATTTCTGAAATTTAGATATAAATATAGCCTCAAATCCCTTAATAGAGAAACAATAAAAAAAATCTAATCGGAGCCACAAAACTTACGATCTGATTGGATAACCAATAAATAAAACCTGAAGCACAAAGTGAGCCACCTAAATGATAACTCCAACTGACAATGGGTTTCCATCCACTGCCTCCAAGCTCGAAGGTTTGCGTCCTCAAACCTGCTGAAAACTAGAGCTTCCCAAAAACTCTCCAAGAGAACAATTTCCAAACATAAACCAAGCCTACCTAAATGAGCCTCTCCATGTACTTAAATAGCACATCTCTGTGACTCTTCACATATCCCTTGTCTGTCTCTTGGAATTTCCCTTTAATAATAAAGTGACTTTATTTTTTTAATTTGGTGTTGACATAAAGTCACTTTAATAAATAATTAAATTAAGCCATCTTTTAAATTATTATGTTTTGACAACTTAAACTTAATTATTTAAATGGATTTCCTAATGTCCCAAAAAGGGCACATTACAGTTCTCCCTCCTTAAAGATTGTTTGTCCTCAAGCAATCATGAATCTGCATACCAATACCAGGATCCCAAACCATCCTCAGGAACACTATTTTGTAAATCCGTTGCGCCACACTGATTAAAACATCCGCATACCCACAGTGTAGCAACATAACTTGGTCCACAAGAGCCAATGCACCAAACATATCATTACTTGGATCCCATATCAATCTGTAGAACCCGCTATAAGTAATGAAAGAATCTATAAACTAATCACCTTGAAGTAACCGTCCACACATGTAGAACAACCGGACAAGATGAAGATGAACCCCCTCATGCCCATAAACCAACATGAAGGAATACCCAAACTCACTGCCATAACGTTGATCAGCAACATAAATGATTTCAAACACGTCACCAAACCAATGTCAATCAAAGGAAAACCTCCCACACTCCATCTCTATCCAAGAGAAGCATTCATCAACACTCCCATACCACTGAATCGCTGATGTATTCAATGTAAAATCAGGAAGTGCTATATGATTCCAACTAGGACGACCACTAATCCAAAAGAAATTAAAGAGTGTGAAGTCACCAAGCAACAAATATACCATTGCCCTATCAAGAGGAATAGATGACAGTCTCAAGAATGAGGTGTGTACGCCTTCACTGCCCAACACTGATAACTATTGAAAGTCTGATTCACTACAAGTGTCATCAAGAAAATCAACTTCTTCACCCATGGATTGATCACCATTAAGTAAAACTTCAAAGCTGGTAAAGTCTTGCCTAAATCATCCTGAAGCATGACTTCTTCCAAATTTGGAAGCTCATAAGTAACGCTGCCCCATGACTGAAACTACTCTGAAATCTGCTTGTACACCCTGCTGTTACAGCCATTTCGTTGCTGCAAGTTGATTTTTCATCATCAAAATTTATGGATTTGTTTCCTTGTTGGTCCTTCTGCTCTTCATTGTAATCATTTGTGTAACAAATGGTAGGAGCATTGTGAATTGTTTCGTCCCTACCAATAGTATTGATCCCCTCAATGATTTGCATCATCTCCATGCTCTTAAGATTAGCTTCTTCTTCCTTAGTAGTTGTTGTAGTAGAAGTCTGATTTGCCGATTTGGATAATTTATAGTGAATCATACTCAGTTGTAAACAAAGCTCATCCACCTCCTCCTTATCTTCTACAAACTTAATAGCAAGATCCCTGTCCATAAGCAGTTGCAAATAATTTGATTTCATCTTTTCAAAAGCTTCTTTGATTGTGCCCAACTGAGTGCTAGTGATTCCACTTGCAACTCCCTTGTGTCTCTCCTCAACTTTTGTTTCCCAAATAAGATCCTCAATGTACTTGTGAGATTCATCAGCCTTAGCTAGGACTTGTATAACCCTTTCCTCTGTGACTAGCAATCTGTCCTTCAAATCTTGCAATGCTAAGGGATTTGGTTCAAATTCATCTATAGTAAATGAGCTGTCACATATCAAATTTCCTGATTGGTTATCAATTGTAGAAACATTTTCATATTCATCTAGCTCACTAAAGGATAGCATGCAGTCCTCATGAAGTTCAACCGGGGCAGCAACGTGATCATGAATGGGTTTATTAAAGAAGTTTTTATCTTCTCCACCTTCATCAATAATGACTTGTAAATCTCCAATGAAGAGTTTGGAAAACCCCTGGCCTGAAGCGATTGTTTCTTCCTTCAAATTATCCACCTTAGCTGATTGAAAACCATTATCCTTTTTTCTTTCACCATGCCCAATAAGAGATGTATTCAAGGCTGTAACTTTAGCTTGCTCCTCATGAGACATGGAAGCACTCTCATCTGTAATTCTGCTCTCATTACCTATTGGCTGCAAAATATTTTTCCCTTTATTAGTTCCACAAATATGATCAGGTGTCCAAGATTTCTGACATCTGAAACAAATCTGCTCTCTTTTCATTTGGTTCTTGCTCTTTTTTGGAGATCCTGAAACCTATAAACCCATGGGGATTAGTTCATTTTCAGTCATTTGTTCCTTGAACCTTTCAATTTTCTGCTCAATCAACCTTTTGCAGAACTCATAAGCACAATGCGAGACAACCAACTCCTTTCTCCAAATAGCTAACAAATCTAATTGCAACTGCCTACAGATATCATCCTCCTCATCTAGGATCATGGACAATATGTCAAACGTATTTGTTTTCACCTTATCTGAATGGTGTTTCCTGATTTCAGCAATAAAACAATTGAACATTTGAAGAATCAACTCTTCACATTGGAGATCCAACATAAGGTTGAATGATCTTGTCCTTGCCATAATTTCTATAATTTTAGCCCTCTTACCAAAAGTAGGGGCTTTGACATTATATAACCCATGTAGATTCTCCACAACTGGCTCTAGAACCTCTTTCATTGTATCATCATGATAAGGTTCTCAGGGTGTTATAATCCTCATGATCTCAAAAAAGCAAGAAGTAACCACCAACTTAATCTCATCATCTAGATGCCTTAACCACTTGTGTTGTTTCAAGGTAGTCAATATAGGAAACATAGCTAACTGCAAGTTGCAACACATCACAAGGTGACTGCTCAACAAGGATTAAACAGTCTTCCACCCTTTTAAGCCTATTAATGACATCATCCTTAGATCGTAATCGATCACTGAGCTGAGTACCTGCTTCATAGAGTGATCTTGCCAAATGTTTAATATCTTCAATTGCCATGATTCGAACTGAAAATCAGAATTCTGAATCTTAATGCTATCAATTTCTCAAACTATCACAGCCACAATTACAGTGTTTACACAGCCATTGCAATCAATACAGCTCCCTAAATGGCTTATAATTCAAAATATGGTGGTCAACCAAAGAACCTGTGCCTTTTTTGTTGTAGAAGGGAATGATTCCAAGGATGCCAGACCTGCGTTTTTGGCTACTCGTCCCAACACTTAATAATGCCCAGCCCTGTCAATCAGGCTTAGCAGACATGCCCAGCACTGTGCAAAATGAATTCACAGTGACTCTGCGACTCACCCTTCTCTACAGTTCCAATGGCTACACCCAATAACAGCAAACACGTCCCTGTTTTTCCAAAACTAGTCACCGAATCCTTGTAGAATTTGTTCAAACAATTGCAATGCTTTCTCCCTGAATTCTGTTTTCTTTGTTTCTAGTTGTCTTAGGAAAAAATGACTGATTTTTTTCTGTTTGTAACTGAGGTTAAGTTGTTCCTGGTGCATTTGGTGTTTGATGATTTACATTCATGAATATTACCACATTCAAGAACAGAACATTAACAAGCTTGAAAAAATATTTTATGCTTTCATTTCTTGTACCAAACTGCAATACGTTAATCTAGAACTTTAAGTTTCTTTCAGTCTTTACTGTATTTTCACAGTGCTTGCAACTATCACCACTAATTTTAAAGTGCAATGAACATTTACAACAATCAAGAAATTGGATGTGGAACCTGGTCAAACTATTGTTGTGGTTTGAATTGAGCCTTTATGCCCAAAGTCTGCACTCTTCTTGAATCTTCTGTTAATACTCTTCTACAGGCTGCCAAACACAAGGCATTTAGTCTGGGTTATCCTACTATAATCAATCAACAGCACAGTATACTTTTCAAACCGACTGATTAACTTTGTTTTTGTTTGATGACGGCTGCTTCTTTGCTGGCCTTAACCACGTCTCACTCTTCAATAATGCTGCCTTCTCTAATTCTTCAGCGACGGCCTACATACAATGCGTCTCCTCTTAGACTGCGCCCAGCTTACCAATTCAACACCAGCTAATAGGGAAAGTGCTCAGTGCTTATAACACCTCCAGTAGTTGTTTGACTCCTACTATAGAACTCGGCCTGCAGTCAACGAACCACTACTGTAACTCCAGCTCACCCTTCCATGTCTACAGCAAGTCGAACAACTGAGATCACCACGAGAGTGGGAAGGTGTTTAATGATAAAGTCGTGCTGGCTGGGAAAGTCTTACTTCAGCGCTTAAGTTGTAAAGTCACTTCACCAAACTATGGGGGCAATGCTTCATGTGACTGTCATGACAGACTGATATTTTCAAGCCATTCCAAACTTAATTCGAACCCCCCCCCCTTCTGATCACTAAAGTCTGCAACAACAATCTAAGGTACTGGTAACACGTTAAATACCTGCGTGCTGCGACTACCTCCTGAGAAATATATCAACAACTGAAATTACTACACCCAGTCTGAAACTTCTACGCCCAGCCAATGATCTGAAATACACCCAGGCAAATGTTAGACACTCAACCAAGTAATAAGCAATGCTCACAGTTGAAATAGGAAAGAAAAATGTCCACGACTTGGTAAGTCAAGGTCGGTTTCAAGAAGATATCAAGATCAACTACTATGCCAAAGCTCCACGATGCTTGAACAACCCGAATGCTAGACCCCCTGCACATGAAAAAATTGGCCACCATTCATAGAGTGATGTTATCGATACTTCCATAAGCAAAAAATTCCGCAGCTTTGCCAACAATATCAAATCAAATCAATCGCAGTATTACTCATGCTACGACTTCTCAATATTAAACGCCAACTCAGATAGCCCGACTTATTAATATTTACCACAAATCGAGCCATGTCTCACAATATCAATCTCTTAGCCTACAGCTTCGATCAAATGATCAAACTCACCGCTAATAATATCACTACGTTGTTACATAAGGAAGACCTCTCTATGAACTATCAGCTCTAAGCACATTCACAGCAACATGGATATTTTAACTTTCTCCTTGGCTTGATTCCCGCAAATTAATATGGATGATTAATAGTCCTATGTTGTTCTTGTCCAGAATGGTGATGATCAACATGCAATCAATAAGGAAGTAACAGCTCCAAGTATGGAGTATTGTGCACTCTAATGATCTCCAGCAAGAAGATTTTTCCCAAAATGCACCAAGACAAAATTCTCGGCTTTAAATGTAGGGGCAACCTCGGTAGATGACAGCCACAACAAAGGTCATGTCTTAAACTCCCGTCAGTTTCAACTACTGCAAGGAAAACGGCTTCTTCCTGATGAAACAATGATGGTCTCCAGAATACAAGACTCCCCGATACAACAACTCTTATCAGCCAAAAAAACCCTTGAGATGACTCACGTTCTAACAGAATTCCAGGCACCTTCACAACCTGATATGCAATGGAAACTCCAGAATAAAATATTAAATCTTCTATTGCTTCCGTTCACTAATATTTATGGCTAGCACAATATTAAATCGGCTCTCTTACATTATTTAATGGGATATAACGGTGATTCAATTTACCGCTCCATATTCAAACAAGAAACGGCCCCACCGCCAAATAAGCTAATACTTATGATAGAGCCAAGAAATAATCGGACTGCCAAACTTTTGCCCAATATCACATTCAGCTATTGATAAACTTTTATTTGAACAATATCGACCAAACTTTATAATACAAATCTCCGATATTGATATCCCAGCTTATTTGCGCTAGACCCGAGATTATTTGTGCTAAACTCAAACGGGGTTATTATATCCCAGTTGCATACATTCAGACAATTAAAACTTATAAAATTCTGAATATAATAATTTTATTTCCGAAGAGGATATAGTTGCCAAGCTCCTTTTTCTGAAACAACTATTTATCAACCAATTCAAGACCTGCATTCCTCTGTCACTAGAGAAACTTCACAGGCTGGCAGGAGAGCCAGCTCTGATACCACTGAAATATCCCTAGGGATATTTATTCTAGAAATTCGAACAAATGAACCACAGAGATTCAACATACAATTTGCATGTAATTGATTTCAATTTAATCACCAAATTACATTAAAAATCATTAAATTTCAGATTTAAACAAAATTTCTGAAATTTAGATATGAATATAGCCTCAAATCCCTTAATAGAGCAACAAAAAAAAAAATCCAATCGTAGTCACAAAACTTACAGTCTGATTGGATAACTAGTAAATAAAACCTGAAGCACAAAGTGAGCCACCTAAATGACAACTCCAACTGACAAAGGGTTTCCGTCCACTACCCCCAAGCTCGAGGGTTTGCGTCCTCAAACTTACTGAAAACTAGAGCTTCCTAGAAACTCTCCAAGAGAACAATTTCCAAACATAAACAAAGCCTGCCTAAATGAGCCTCTCCATGTACTTAAATAACACATCCCTGTGACTCTTGACATATCCTCTGCCTGTCTCTTGGAATTTCCCTTTAATAATAAAGTGACTTTATTTTTTTAATTTGATGTTGACATAAAGTCACTTAAATAAATAATTAAATTAAGTTGTCTTTTAAATTATTATGTTTTGACAACTTAAACTTAATTATTTAAATGGATTTCCTAATGTCCCAAAAAGGGAACATTACAAACCAGGTGCTACAAAGATGCATTATGCAAGAGGAAATTCCTAGAGTGTTCAGGAGTCACATGAAGGTTTGGCAGGAGGCCACATGGGACCAAACACCACTACACATAAAGTGTTATTAGTAGGGCTGTGGTGGCCAACATTGCATATGGATGCCCATGAGTGGGTAGTGGAATGTGATACATGCCAAAGAGCTGAAAAACCATTGAAATGAGACTTCATGCCTCTATTTCCTTCTTAGCCCCAAGAGTTGTTTAAGAGATGGGGTCTTCACTTCATCGAACCACTGAAGGTGAGCCAGGCACATCAATGCAAGTGTATTGTGGTGGCAACAAAATACCTCACAAAGTGGGTGAAGGCTAGAGCACAACCTGATAATATTGCCATCAATATGGCAAAGTTCATCTATGAACAAATCGTGACAAGGTTCAATATTCCAATTCAGATTACAAGTGACAAGGGAGTACATTTTGTGAATTATGTCATCTAATCAATGACGACGGAGTTTATGATGAAGGGTACTCCCCTTACAAACCCAAACACGAAACAAAAAGAGAGAGAGAAAATGCTTAACAATGCATAGATTGATAATACTTGAGGATGCTTACAAATGAACAAATGCCTTGCTTATATAGGCAAGAGATGGAGTAGTTACAACTACCCTTGTTACAAAATTAAATGCTCAAAGCAATTATTAAAAAATGAGCTATGACTCATCTCTATCTAGAATGCCATCTAAGATAACTAATATGAACTTTATTAAATGACAAATTAAAAAAAGTAGCTTTTTGATAACTAACTAAACATTTAGTAAATGAAAAGTTACAAAAGTAACTTTATGATAACTAACTTTTTATTTATTAATTTATTATTTTTTCTTTTCTTTTTCTTCCCTTTTTTTTTTTTTTTACAAATAATAACTTTGCCATTTCTAGTCTATGTTGAAAAAGAACAATATATTTTTGGGTGATGCAAGATTTCTCTTACACCCTAGATGCTCTTGCATCAATTTAAGATCTTCCACAATTGATCAAGTCCATACTACCCCCAAGCGAATGGTTTGGCCGAATCGCCGAACAAAATCCTGGTGTCCATAATATACAAGTCATGTGGAGTGGAGGAAGAGGACTGGGAAGAGAGACTCCCAGTGGTGTTATGGGCATACCGCACAAGGTACAAAGTGATGATGGGACATACCCCATTTTAACTCATAAATGGATAGGAGGCAGTGGTTCTAGCAGAGTACATGGTGTCAAGTCTATGCATCGCCATGGAGAACCGCCTCGAAGATATGGAGAGCTTGAAGGAACATCGACTTAATCTCAACAAGTTGGATGAGCGTAGAGTGGTGGCGCAGTGGGCAATGAAGGTAGGACTGTAGGACAATGTTGACGAAAGTTGTGGCACTATAAACAACTCTAATGGATGAACTTCCGATCGGGGCAGTTGGTTTTAAAGTATAACGGCCAACGAAATTAAACTGGGGGAGTTCAAGGTTTGTTGGCTCAGACCCTATAAAGTAAGGGAGGTTGGTCAAAATGGAGTCATCAAACTTGCAACGCTCGACAACAACCCCATTCAAGACCCGATTAATAGCTCTAAACTCAAGGCCTACCAGGAGAGGAAAGGACTCATTGTGGTGGTAAACATGTTGGGATACACCACCTGCAGAGATAGGACAATTGCTAGAAGAAGACCCAGTGATCAGGGACCAATCATATGCACCAAATGAAGATCGGGATGCACCCATAATGTGGATGGAGGAAAAGTTGGCAAGGAAACATGTCAAAGGCATTGCAGTATTGCGCATCCACAAGCACTTGATGAATGCATATTTTGGCACACCTACACTTTGGGTACGAATGGTTGGATATTGGCGATGGAAAGCACCATACAAAGGAATGCGCCAAGGGTACTTGGCCTATGATATTGATGAAGAAGAGAAGAAACGAAAGGTGTAACAAGTTGTCAAGGTAGTGGTGGAACTAGAGGAAGAATGGGAAGAGGAAATCGACTTAGAATACAAGGAAACGTTGGGTCATGCTTCAAGATGATTGTGAAGGTAGATGACATGTTTATCGCTGAGCGGGATGATTATAACGAGGATATCATCAAGCGCTGCATTGAGGAAGGCAAAGAACCTCCATCCTTGCCAACCTCAAACTCATTGTGGCAAGTCATCCCCAACTCGGCGGGGCCACCAGAGATCAATGGAGAAGATGTAACCTGGTACCAACAATATGGAGGTCGATACATTGATAGGTGCTACAAAGGTATTGGACCCACACCCTTGTTGGACAAAATCTTTGACTTGTATATGGGTACATGTTGTGAACAGGAATGTTACAAGCATTCGTCATTCACTTGTTGGTGGCAGTATGCCTTTGACATCAAGATGAGACCCCATGATGTGGCTAAGGGGATGAAGAGAAACGTTGATGATGAGGATGGCCAACAAAGCAAAAAGCAAAAAAGCGAAGTGGATGGGGAGGTAAGTCAAAGGGTCAAAAATGAAAAAATGAAAAAATGAAAAAATCGAAAGGTAAGATTTTATATAAAGGGCTAAAAGTGAAAATATTAAAGATTATAAGAATATGGAGAAGAAAATCTTTTATTAAAAAATTAAAAAATATGGAGGAAATATAAATGACTTTGAAATAGGAAATAGGTACAATCAACCCACCCTCCTCTGCGCAACACAGGTACATTCTAACCGCTTCCGATTATTGTACAAGGTGGTCTGAAGCTCAATCGTTGAAACAATGCAATGCTGATGCTGTTATTAAATTTTTAGAGGAGAATATTATTACACGTTTTTGCTGTCCTCATGCTCTAGTCTGTGATAATGGTTCTGCTTTCACGTCATTAAAATTTTCAAATTGGGCCTTCAATTACGGGATCACTTTAAAATTTTCATCTAATTACTATCCCCAAGGTAATGGTTTAGCGGAATCCACAAACAAAAACCTCCTGAGTGTGATTAAGAGACTCCTAGACAAGAACCCGAGAGATTGGCATACCCAACTCCGATTTGCCCTTTGGGCAGACCGTACCCGATGCAAGGCCGCCATTGGAACTTCTCCATACCACTTAGTATATGGTCTTGACCCCATCTTCCCGATACAATTGAGAATACCAACTTTGCAGTTCATGAGCAAATACCTAGGAATCGATAACGCTGCGGAAGCCAGGTTGTCCCAGCTGTTATACTTAGATGAAAAAAGAGACGACGCTATAAATAATTTTGCCAAACACCAAGAAGTAGTCAAGCGTTGGTTCGACAGACGGGCAAAAGTAAAGGCCTTTCGCATTTCCGATCTTGTTCTTTGTTGGGACAAAGCTCATGAAAGAAAGGGAGAGCACGACAAATTTGATAATCTGTGGCTCGGTCCTTTTCAAATTTCAGAAATTTTGGGAGAGAATGCATTCCGACTCAGGACCCTAACAGGCGAGAACGTTCCCTTGCCCGTGAATGGTCAATTCCTCAAGCATTATTTCCAGCCATAGGCTTCCCCAAGCCTTTTTCATTGTGAATAGCGGCTCCGTTTTCCTTCCTTGTCTTAGCTTAGTTTCTTGTTTTCCTGCTCCATTTTTGGGACCCCTGTCATTTTCTCGAAAGAGGCCTTCGCCATGTACAAACGCTGGTGCGACGCCAGATTACTGTTACCATCTGTTTTTGGAATCCAAGCTCGGGGAGACTTTTGATTAATGGAGCACCCCATGATCCGTCCGGTTAGATCTAGACGACCTTTCTCTACAAAATCTTGTCCTAGTCAAAACCTATCCACAATATCGCGATTACTGCACAGATACACATAAAAAAACTGCATACAATCAGTTGCTAATCAAAGGGACGCTATATCGATGAAAGGTCCGTGGCTACACTTCAGCGACCACTGTTATGCTCAATCCCGCGTAGGCTTCATTGCCTACTATTCCAAAAAAAAAAAAGAAAAAGAGAAAAGAAAAGAAAACTGATCAAGCGCTCTGAAATCAAGCGTTAAGCGTAAAATTGGCAAAAGGGAATGCAGGCATCTCTGCCGGTATAAAAAGAAAAAGGGATAAAACCTTCTTGCCGGAAACAGAGCAATCTCTGTGAGCTAACAGGCGATAACTCCGCCGGGGCTATAGACGCTTGCTGGCAGCGGGGCTCTATCCAGGTTGCTTTTGGAGTATTAGCCCGTTGGACATCTCGACACAGTGAAACATTGATGCCACAACTTTTTCTAGGCTGGAATGAACCCCATTTGCACACACTAGTTGATCCGACTTGCGTGTGATTTGATTTGACTATTCACATTATCTTATTTTGAAAGATTCTTCTCCTTCTCTCCTCTCGGTCGTGGTGGTTAACCAGAGATTCTAGGTTCGATCCGAACTTGCGTTCCCGAAATGACTGGGAGCATTTCTCCAGCAGAGTCGCCATTTGTTGTGCGTTGCACACGCCCCCTGTCGCCGACAGGGTCCCCCTTTCCAGTTTTGAGTTTTTTGATCGTCATCCCGAGAATTGAATCAGAGTTTCTCGTATCTCCTCGAGCGAGTTCGTGATCAGTCCGTAAGCTGATCAACGTTGGAGTAGTGAACCAATGAGCCCTTTTGACTGATCTGGCTTTCGGGCGTAAATACCGAGAGTTTGTTCCAAAATTTCAAAACTTAACATAATGCATCTCCTTTTCGGACCCCAGGTCCGAACTTGGCGAAAGTCAAGTTAAGGTAAAAAAACGTTATGCGCTCCTCTTTTTGGATTTAAGTGTCCGAAAGTGAAAATTCAAAATTTAAAAGCGTAAGGTGGAATTCCATTTTCGGACCCCAGGTCCGAAATGTCCAAAATCAAGTTAAAACGTAACGCTGCGCATCCATTTTCGGACCCCAGGTCCGAAATGTCCAAAATCAAGTTAAAACGTAACGCTGCGCATCCATTTTCGGACCCCAGGTCCGAAATGTCCAAAATCAAGTTAAAACGTAACGCTGCGCGTCCATTTCGGACCTTAGGTCCGAACTTCAACAAAGTGAAGTTTTAAAACATTGTGCAAACATCGCATTTCGGACCCTAAATGACAAAGTTAAAGTTTTTTTAAAAAAGCTACATAAACACCGTTTTCGGACCCTAAGCTCTGAAAAGGGCGAAATAAGTTTTAAAAAGCAAAAACGCACACCATACATACTTCGGACCCTAAGCTCTGAAAAGGGCGAAGTAAGTTTTAAAAAGCAAAAACGCACAACAAAACGCGCATTTCGGACCCCCGCGTCCGAACTTAAACCAAGGCAAAGTTGGGTTTTTTTTTAAACATAACAAAACGCGCATTTCGGACCCCCGCGTCCGAACTTAAACCAAGGCGAAGTTAAGTTTTAAAACATAGTGCGAACAACGCGCATTTCGGACCCCCGCGTCCGAACTTCAACAAAGGCAAATAAAGTTTTAAAAACATAGCGCAGCATCCATTTCGGACCCCCGCGTCCGAGCTCCAACAAGGCGAAGTTAAGTAAAAACATAGTGCAAACAACGTTTTCGGACCCTAAGCGTCCGAAATTCCAAGATGAACGTTTAAAAGCAAAACATAGTGCGATTATCGTCTCCAGACCCTAAGCCTCGAGCGCTGGCAAAGGCGAGGAAATTAACCCTGTGAGATCGCATTTCGGACCCCAGGTCCGAACCTCGGCGGGGATGGAAGCTGAAGGCGACACAATCATTTTCGAACCTTAGGTCCGAACACAAAACGAAGGCAAAGTTAAAAGCCAATGCGATCATCTCTCCCGACTTAAGCTCCAAGCTTTAATGCAGAAAGCGAAGTCCAAAAGCAAGCGAAACTTTAACGCAAAAGGCACAGTTTGTAACGCGGAGGCCAGGGCGAGCACACCCGCGAAGGTTAGATTCGAAAACCTCCAATTCGAAATTCGAAAGGAACTCTTAAATCCGAAAGCAAGGAGGTAAGACACCGCATCATCCTCCCATCAACCATTTAAAATTCAGGTTGTTAGACACAGAACCATGTGAAATTAATAAATCCTCTTTCATCTTCCAAACTGCGAAAATTTAAACAGGAAGGATAACCGTTGGGATTCAAATTTTGCAGGGTCATCCGCTCGCCCCGCACGACAAGGTCGGGTAATCACCCATCATTCGCTCCAATCAGGTAAGTACGCCTTATCGCGTACGGTCATTTAAAATGTGTGAATCAAATAGGCAAAATACGCAAAATTTGAAATGCTTAGAGTCTGCATCTCCGTCATTCGAACATCCAAAATTTAGGATTCATACCCGAGGTTTGACCGGAAACTGCATCTCTTTTCAAAATTCTCATGTTTTGCCTTTGTTAAAATTAATCAAAAAAAAAATAAAAAAATTCGAGAGTAAGAATGCTTAGTCATGAATCTTCAGGAATATGATGCTGTAGAAGTTAATCAGATTGTTAGCCCAGAGTGATATTTAAACTAATCTCGGTCTGTTGAAACACTTCTGTTATTATCTAACCCGCATCGTCATTCTCGAGTCACCTTGTAATCCGTGTCTGGCTGTGCAGGATAAATGCCTAAATCAGCGGCAGAATCATCAAAAACACCCGCTGCAGCAGAAACCTCACGAGCATCCAAATCAGACATCCCACGGAAAGTTGAAAGAATGAAGTATCAGTATCAGAGGGGAGGGTTAAGAGAGTCAAAGGTCCAGAGTATCTGGGACAACATTGGTGACACCGACCTTGGCCACATTGATATTCAGGATTTCAGGGATCGGGTCTTCTCACCCAATGCATATGGCAGGCCTAGGCAAATGCTGGAAAGTGGCATCGCCCAAGCAGCAGGTTTTCCTCCAGCAATCCAGAACTATGAATTAGTAGTGGAAGCTGCTCGGCATTACGAGCCAAAGTCCAGATTAGTGCTTCTGGAAGATATCACTATTGCCGACTTCTCCCCTGAGGCTATCGGCGATGCATTTGATATCCCCTTTCCAAATAATCCCATAGCTACAACAATGGACGAGGCACAGGGGGCGTATGATATGAACCCAGCTCGATGCAGGGCACTAATTAACGAAGAATGGTTCAAAGAAAAAAGGCCTTCAAGCACCAGGATTGTGAAAAAGACCCCCAGAAGTGACTTTCATAATGAACATGGCGATATGGTCACCTTACTTAGCCGAGTCATGGGACTCCCTAAGTCCAACTACTTTGAAGAATGGATGTTCTATTTTACAGAACAGGTCTTTGCCGGAAAGTCTAAGTTTGACTGGGCTCAGATCATAAGTGATAACATCCATGCTCAGCTGATTGAGCTTGAGACAAAGAAGTATTTCACCATGACCTCCTATTTGGTCTATATGTTCGCAAAGAACCAGCCACTGCCAGGATTAATAATGAAAGGTGAGATCGGGAATGGGCCTGGTCAGGTAAAGGTTTATGATTGCTACCCGCAGCTGCACTACCAGGATATAGCTCAAAGGGAAAAGAGCAGCCCGGCTTACGCGGTTGGACAGTACGAACGTGTCAACGACGCCTTCACAATGCGCCTAGTCAGGCTAATGCAGGGAGGGTTACACATAAGGCTCTCGGAGCAAGCTACCATTTTAGTGCAGAGGTATGGGGCCTGGTTTATTCAGTTCCCAAGATTCTCCTACATCCGAATTGCTGGCTTCGAAGGTGCCCCCCTTCGACTTCCGCGGTACCCAACCGATAAAGTAGTCCTCATGGAAGTGGCAAGGCAATCACGCCCTGCCGGCATATTATTACGAGAAAGCAAGCAGGCTGGATTCGCATTTCCAATGATCATAGGCAACCATGATGTCCAATTGAGAACTCCCACCCTAGCAGAAGAGTCCCTTGCAGAGCTAGCCTCTTATGGCCTACAGGAACATTTCCCAAGAAAATGTTTTGATCATGACAATTTGGCAAAGAGAGCTTACGGTAGGCGCTACAGAGCAAAGGAGTCAATTGAAGATTACTGGAAAAATTGCTCCGATGACTACGAAGTCAGGCGACGGGAATATTCTAGATTGAGTGTGCAGCAAATGCGACTCTTTGAGTACCGTCGGGTCCCGGATCAGCTCACAGACTCGGGGAATTGTCTCCAAGTCCGGGAATTCGAAGCAGTGAGGCATCTCTTGCCAGGCGTTGATTGGTCTCGAGACCCAATCACGGATTTCGAAGCAGTCATGGCAGCCCCGGCAAGATACACAGATCAATGGTTACAACACCAGATCGAGAGGCTAGTCCATGAAGGGGTCCAGTTTACTTACCATCTGATGGGCAATTTCGACTCTCAGTCTTCCGAAGATGAAAGGACATCAGCTGAAAAACCAGAGAAAAGGAAGAAAACTAAGGCTTGCAGAGGGACTCGGACGTCCAAGAGAACAAGGAGGGAGAAGATTCCCATAAGAAGGCCAGAGACCGCTTCATCTTCAGACCCCAGTTCGCCCGATGGTGCCATAGATTTGGATTGCATACCTGCTCCGCCTTCCCAGAGCGACATAGAGGCATTCCAAGCCAATGATCCTCCTGCTCCAGATATGCCGGACACCGAGCAAAAGGGCCCCAATTCGACCAAGCCGGGTGACCAGATAGAGGAAGGAGAAATCCCATCCACCCAGGGGATCGAAGTGCATGAACCTACCCAGCAGAGCCGCCATGAATTACTACTCCTCTATGCAGCCAAGGACGACTCAACTGTCGAAGGGGAACAAAGAACAGACGAGATCCATGAGCTCGAGGGAACCAAGGAGCCACCATCACAGGAAGATATCAGACAATTATTCAGTGAGATAGGGGAGAACTCAGATGCAAACAAAGAGCTTCCTCCTTCTTCCACCCCTCCGATGGCGGGACAGCTGTTAATTTGTGATCAGCCAGTTGAAAGTATGGGAGCACAAGGTGCTAACTTAACCCTATCCTCAACCCAGACGGTGCCTCAAGAGTGGCTGATCGCCAGAGCTCAGCGTAGGGCCGCCACCAAGGCGCCCATCGACCTTGAAGACATCTTCTCACGAATGGATCAAACAAAAGCAAAAGGGAAGAAGAAACCGAGAACATACTCTAAGATAACCAAGGATGGGCAAAGGAACCGCACTCTTCATATTGCTACCCCGCCCGTAAACAAGCTAGCAGATCAAATAACCCTTGCAGATTATAGCATTACGACTGTCCCCATCGGACGAGCTACAAAAGAGCAAGAAAAGGAGGAATTTAAGGACTCGGTGCAAAACATACTCAGACAGCTCGAGGAAATCACGGCTGAAAAGGACATGTATCGAGCCCGTGCTGAACAAGCCGAGGGATACATCGATAAGCTCCTACGGCCACTACACAACCCCTCTGAATCCCATATTCCCCCAATGGCATTGGCGCAGAGGACCACAACTGAATTTGAAGGAATCCGGGATACCGCAAAGGCCGTTAAGGAATGGGTGCAAGACATCAAGAAAAGGGGAGAACAGATCCTCAAAGAAGTAAAGGAAATGGCTCTCCATCGAGAGCTCACTCTCGTCAGGTTGTTGGAAGTAAAGAGAGAATCCCTTCACATGCATGAAGTAGCGGCCTCTACCCTTCCCCTCCTAAGAGCTCTTTTCTGGACACATACACAAATTCCCACACTGCCTGACATCTTGAGTCCCCATAGCATCAGTGTTCTCAAGGAATGGTATTGGACCGTCACCATGAAGAACGATGCCCAGGAAATTATTGACAAAGAAAATGACGCGTGTGAGGCGATTCTGGGGAACATGCAAGAACTAGGCAAGACCATCCTCCGATCAATGGTTTCGGGGTGGATAAATGACTTGTCCGACAGTGTAATCCGGCCGGATTGGGAGGGAAGATTGGGAGCAGATAAGGCTTCTTATTCCATTGAAGACTTAAGTTTTGCTGGTCAGTTCCATTCAGACATATTATGCTTCGAGCGTAATCGCTCCAGCTGGAAGGACGGTTTAAGGCACGTGGACCAGTATCTCGAAGGCATGCAATACAAAATTCGCCACCCTCCCATGCCCCCTTTTAATCCCCTCTTCCAATTATGCATCAAGTTTCAGGAATATGTCCGCGAGGAACGAGCAGCAGGTCGTGATTTATGGCGAGAATACCTGCATGGCGAAGACCAGTTTCTGCAAAAGGAATGTGAAACCAGAATAGAGAAAGCAGTTTCTCAAAAATGCTTTTTTCCCCCCAAGTCTTAAAAAGTGCACTTTTGTCCCAAAAGGGTGACAGTTGACTTTTGGTCAACATATTGTAAAGTTTTTTGTGCACCTCCCCTTTTTGGATTATTTCAAAGTTGTAATTATCCTTTGGTAGTTATTGCTCCTTTTGAGTAATTGTAGATATTTATCTCCCTATTTATGAGTGTGGGTCCCTCTTTTTGTAAGGATGAATCTGGGCCACTTGTTTAGATTAGATCTTGGCCATTCATCCATTTTTGGAAACCTATTTAAGGGGACTGGTTTTCCCTCATTCAAAAAGAAGTTCTTGAATTGTTGCGAAAGCTCTGAAGAAATTTTGCAGGAATTAATACAATGGATTGAAATTACCTTCAAATTTCCTTGTGAGTGCATGGTCTCCTTCTTCATTTAAATTAGAAAGCTTTTAATTATGTCTGTTCATTTTATACAGCAGTTCTTACCAAGCATCTGATAGAATCTCCACAGTCCATACCATTAGAGGATAGCTGATTGCTTTTTTTCCTTTCTGCATGGTTAATCTGGGCTATTTTATGATTCAGTTCGATTATCAAAAGTACACGTATCATGAATATAGAAGTTCTAATATTGTATTTGGTAATATGAAAATCTGGTTTCTCCTTTGAAGATTGCACTAAGTTTATGCAAACATTGTGTCTGAATGACTGATGATGCTTAACCTGGTTTCCTGGAGGTGTCTGTCTGCTTGGGTAAATCTGTTGTCCTAGTTAATATTTACTGTTCTCTCTCGCTACCCTTCCTTTCTTTCCTCCCAATTTTATCCTTTTTTAGAAATCCAGTCTTGCTAAGTCAGCTTCAAATAAATCAACATCACCTGAAAGAAAACCAAAAGAGGTCCCTGGGAATTCGCATATGAAATTACCAATCAAACGTAAGCCCCCTTGTGTTTCCAGCATAAACACATCAAGCCACTGAGAGATCCCGCAGTCAAGACCTGACAAAAGAAACCTTGAGGTAGTCTCCTTTGATCAAACTTAGAAAAACAGCATTAGAGACTTCCTTATCTCAAGAGAGAGTAGGATAATCAGTCGGCTATTCTATTCTGCGTTGGCCGTATGGAGTTTGCAGCAATGCGATTTCAGACACGTCAACAGAATTGGCGCTAGAAGGAGGGCCTCCGAGCAGTCTAGCTCAAAGATCATATTAGACAACTCACGCTGGAACGAATTGGGTCTTTTTCTCCTAAAAGGTTCGAAAGAGTCCAAAAATCAAGCCCAGAACGGGAGAGATTTACTGGTTTTCAGTGCTATAGACGCAAGGGTTATCGCCAACCTTCAGACCCCAGTGAGTCCAGCTCGGCGAATCAGCAGTCCGCCGTTCCAGGGAGTTCAGTTTTTACGGTTCCAGTGGTTACAAATCTAGTTCCTACTACAACACAGATAACTCAGCCACGGATGGCGCACAATCCACCTGCTCCAAATGGTGCCACATGGTTGGTAGACAACCCGTCACCGCTGATTTTCCCGGCTTACCATGATATGCCCAAGAGCCCAGACAGATTCTGTTCCGTTTTTCATCCAAATGACCCAAACAGGACAGCGGAAGAGCATATCAAAATATTTGAGGATGCGTTGCGCAATAGGCGAATTGAATACGCGGATGTTGCATGCAGGCTTTTTCCTTATTCATTGGGGGAAGACGCATTTTACTGGTTCATACATTTACCGGTATCCTCTATCGACTCTTGGGAAAAGTTGAAGGCAGCCTTTACAGGAAAATATGGCATCCCTACAACCCCCACGGAGCTGTACAGGCAATTTGTGGAAGTCAAGAGACAGGAACACGAGCCTATAAGTTCTTTCAACAATAGGTTCCATAAGGCCTTCACCCGATTACAGGATCCGTATGTGGTGAGTGACGCTTCGGCAAGGGAAATCTACTATTCAGCGCTGGATTATTTAACAGCCATGTTCGTCCGACAATCACACCCTGCGCCAACTACACTGACTGAGGCCTATGCTAAGGCCATGGAAATTAGTAAGGGGCTAGGCCAAAATATCGCCGGGCCCTTGATGCAATTAGGCCCCCCTGCTGCATCCAGCCAACTCCAGGGAATTACTCAAGCTTTGACCCACCAAACGCCCATTTTAAACCCAATCCCACAACCGGCATATCAGCCTCAGCAGCCCACCAGCCAACTGGTACTTCATCCAGGACCACCTATAGCCCAAATCCTCCCTAAGCAGCCTATCTATCTGCAAAATACCACTGTGTCATCAAGAACCCAAGAGGAGAAGGATGAGATGCGGGAACTGACTGACCAAATGAAAAGGCTGTCCTCTGAAGTTACTCATCTGCGAAATCAGAATAATCAGTTGCAAAGTAATCAGAGGAACCAACACCAGGGCCAATATCAGAATCAAGGATATCAAAGACCCGCAAGGACATGGAACACCCGTCCCAACAACGGAGGAGTGCCTACTCCGCTCGACAATCCGCCAGCATCGGAAAACAGGCCAACGGATACGGTATTTTTGGCAGAGGCAGCACTTTCTAACTGGTGCAGGTTACACAACACTAATCGGCACTCAGAGTTACAATGCGACGAATTTCAGGTTGCTGCCAGCATATTCCAACGAGAGGTGGAAAACACAATGCCTCAACCAGTGCTCCCTCCCTCTGGATTTGAAATAGTGCCGTCACCAAGGTACGACACTGCACTTGTTCTAAAAACCTACATTCCCCCATTTTTCTTCCCCAATCAGGATGAAAACGAGGTGGCTGACCCGAATCAGCCCGTCGATGTGAATGCATTTCAGCAGTACCAGCGCGCAAATCGGGGGTATTATAACAATAACAACCAGAACAGCAACAGCAGCCCCTACACCACTTCCACACCTCCCAAAGACATCCAGGTCCCTCCAGATCAGAATGCTAGTAATAACCCAAGTTATCCAAAGGCATCGCAACAGTACGCGAGCCAAGGGCAGCCCCAGAAAACCCCACCCCAGACAAGGATGCTCATTCCGCAGAACCAGCCAATTACTGTCACAAATCCAGGCTCTAGTGATAGGTCATCCAGCAACATAGAAATTGCTAAGCTTGGCCAGTTGGTGGCAGATGAGTTCAAAAAAATGAAAGTCAACTTACCCTTTTTTGAACTAATGAAAGTCTCCGAAGTCAGGGACATGGTCTTGAATAGTCTTAAGGAACCCACACCTACTCAGTCCAAAGGGATGAACGATCACCCTGGACAAAGGATAGTACAAGGACAACCCCAGAAGATCAGTGGTGAGGCGAGAGGACCAACAACTCCCAGGGATGCGACAGTGAATTATTCTGCACCACCTGAGTTC
This sequence comes from Cryptomeria japonica, assembly GCF_030272615.1. Classification (NCBI taxonomy): domain Eukaryota; kingdom Viridiplantae; phylum Streptophyta; class Pinopsida; order Cupressales; family Cupressaceae; genus Cryptomeria; species Cryptomeria japonica. Next base: position 213,279,109 of record NC_081414.1, on the reverse strand, counting down.
CAAAATGATCCACCTATGGAGGCCGGCTTTGGAGCACGTGCACGGGGAAGGACTCAGGATATCTCAATCATGAACAATGATACCATACCATCAGAGCCTACAATAAGCTTGTTCACCGAAAAGCTAGAACCCCCCCCTTTTTTATTAACTCTCCGAATCTTTGGTAAGAACTTGCACAATTGCCTCATTGACTCGGGAGCTTCAGCAAATGTTATGCCCTTGTCAGTATGCAGTGCTTTAGGCTTGACCCCCACCAAGACTAACCGAAAGGTTACCCAGTTGGACAAATCTGAAGTAACTGTAGTGGGCGAGCTAAACAACATACACATGCAACTAACAGCTGATCCACGTATTCAGATGTACATCGACATTCAAGTGGTGGACATCCCAGGGGCCTATGGCATGTTACTCAGCCGAGATTGGACCCGCGTCCTCAACGGCTGGCTGCATTCTAGTTTCACTCACATGTGGCTACCATGGAGAGGGGTAGCAAATCAGATCCGGATCGAGTCCGAACCTCGGCTCAAGCTGATGATTACGGAATATAATCAGGCTAATGAAACCCTATTCTTAGAATCAGACCTGGGCACATATAGGGCAGACGTCGGGTCAATGAACGAAGTCCTATTGGTACAATGCTCAAACCCAGTCCAAAATTTCGGACAGATTGCGGAGAGTTATGATAAGGAGGCCCCATCGCCAGAAGAAGGGGAGTTATTTAGCAGCCTCAGGGAATTCTTCTGTAAATGTGAAAGACCAGCGTCCCAGCTCAACTATCAAGATTCTATTGCAAATCTGCTCCTAACCGGTTGGTGCAGAGTTCACAATGCTGCCCATTCAGAAACAACTTGTTCACTATGCAGGTCAGCGTTGAGTCAGGCATGCAAGAGGCATTCAGAGGTGCTACAAACTCATACTCTCAGACCGGAGGCCACCACACCCCCTGAGCGGCAAAAGTATGGAATTACAGGTTCGGCAACCGCGACCAGCAAGGTTACCAGCCCAAATCAAACTTGGACCTTAAGGTTCGATGGCTCTAAATCCAAGAGAGGGGCTGGAGCAGGGGTAGAACTGATAAGCCCCACTGGTGAAACCTATTTAGCTTCCTACAGACTACAGTTTCACTGCACCAACAATATAGCAGAATATGAGTCTTTAATTCACGGTTTGCTATTAGCCACTAAAAAGGGAGCCCAGATCCTGCATTGTTTCGGGGATTCCGAAGTAGTAGTCAGGCAAGTTCGAAGACAATACACTTGCCACGACAAGAGACTCAGCCTTTACCGTAATCGCGTGTGGGACATAATGGAAAGCTTCAATGCTTTTAACATCAAAACCATATTCAGGTCACAAAACCAGGTCGCTGATTCGTTGGCCCAGGCCGCAAGCACGCTTGAGCCACTATCAATGCAAAGTTTGAAGAAATTTACAGTAGAGTTAGCCTCAGTTCCATCAGTCCCAGACAACATTACCAATTTTCAGGTGTTTAATGATGACAAACACATCATCGACTTCATTACAAGCTCAGATGTATTTGCAACTCAGATCATAGATGAGGAAGAACCCCAAGAAGCCGAGATTGACATAGAGGGGGTCTTAAATCTCAGAACAAATACGATTCCCAAAGGTATGGTGCAGTTAGAACGAATTTTCGACTGGGACCAGCTTAAGTCTCGCAAAGAGGGCACTGCAGAAGGAGGCGCCTGTGATAAAATCAACATCGGCACGCAAGGAAATCAAAAGAACGTGCTGATTGGCAAAGTGTGTACGCCCCAAGAAAGAGACGGAATCCTCAAAAATATGAGGGAATTCCCAGATATCATCGCTTGGGGGTATGAGGATCTCAAAACCTATGATACATCTGTAATAACTCATACCATACCCCTCAAGCCAGATTCAAAACCTTTCAGGCAAAGACAGCGTCCAGTGAATGCCCTCCTCGAACCATTAATATATCAAGAGGTAAAGAAGTTGCTGGCTGCTCGCATCGTCTTTCCAGTACGACATTCTACCTGGGTCGCTAATCTAGTCCCAGTAAGAAAGAAGAGCGGGGAAATCAGACTGTGTGTCGATTTCCGTAATCTAAACAGAGCATCAGAAAAGGATAACTACCCGCTGCCCTCCCTTGATGAAGTCCTGCAAACAGTCAACGGATCCCAGATGATGTCCTTCTTGGACGGTTACTCTGGGTACAACCAAGTAATGGTCGAATACGAGGACCGACTTAAGACTGCGTTTACCACTAAGTGGGGGATATTTGCTTATCGGAGAATGCCCTTTGGTTTGATCAACGCAGGGGCTACATTTCAACGCGCCATGGACATTGCATTCAAAGACCTTGTAGGTCGCTGCATCATTGTCTATATGGACGACTTGACCGTTTTCTCCAAACAAAGGGCAGATCATGTGAATGATTTGCGAAAGGTTTTCCAACGCTGTCGTCGATTCGGGATATCCTTAAACCCAAGGAAATGTATGTTCGGAGTGACCGAAGGTAAGCTCCTCGGCCATGTTATCTCAGAAAAGGGCATAGCAATTGACCCTGATAGGATCAAGGCCATACTGCAAATCAACCTCCCTGCAAGTAAGAAGGAACTTAAGTCATATTTCGGAAAGATAAATTTTGTTCGGAAATTCATAACTGGGTTTGCTGAAATAGTTCGCCCTCTCAACGATATGTTGAAAAAGGACGCCAAGATAGAATGGACCCCAATAACCAAAAGGGCGTTCGAAGAGATCAAGCAAGCAATCGTCCAAGCGCCGGTTCTGGTAAGCCCTGACTACCTAAGGCCCTTTTACATTTATTCCTTCGCCTCCGAGCACACCTGTGCAGCAATCTTAACTCAGCGAAGGGAGGAAAAGGGTGAGCACCCGATAGCATTCATGAGTACTCCGTTGAAGGAGGCTGAACTAAGATACCCAAACATTGAAAAGCAGGCCTATGCGCTAGTCAAAGCCATCAGGAAGTTCCGGCATTATATACTTAGGAGTAAGATATATGCCATAGTACCAGATGTCGCAGTGAAGACATTATTGATGCAAAATGAGCTAAGCGAAAGGAGAGGCAAATGGGTGACCATCATTCAGGAATATGACGTTGAAATCCAGCCTATGAAGCTAGTGCGAGGTCAGGCCTTGACACAAACCCTCGCGTCTGAATGCTCAGGAATCGTACATCAACAGTATTTGATTGAACAGGTCTCCCCAGACAGTTGGTACGATGACATAATTTTCTACCTTCTTAATCAGAAATGCCCATCACACCTCAACCCAGTGCAGAAAAGGGCACTAAAGATGAAGAGTAGCCGTTTCATGCTGCAAGGTGCCGTCTTATACCGCAGGAATCATGAGGGCATTTACCTGAGGTGCGTAAATGAGGATGAAGCACGCCAGATTATAGAGCAGTTCCATACCAAGTTCGGAACCGGCCACGGATCAGGCCTAGCAACGGCTCACCAAATCCTCAGGGCAGGCTATTATTGGCCTTCCTTATTTCGAGACACCCACGAACATGTAAAGAAATGTCATGTGTGCCAAGTATCCGCAGCAAGGGAGCGTACCCCAGCTATGCCACTCCAACCAGTCATAGAGGTAAGACCATTTGGCCAATGGGCGCTCGACTTCATAGGTACAATCAACCCACCCTCCTCTGCGCAACACAGGTACATTCTAACCGCTTCCGATTATTGTACAAGGTGGTCTGAAGCTCAATCGTTGAAACAATGCAATGCTGATGCTGTTATTAAATTTTTAGAGGAGAATATTATTACACGTTTTTGCTGTCCTCATGCTCTAGTCTGTGATAATGGTTCTGCTTTCACGTCATTAAAATTTTCAAATTGGGCCTTCAATTACGGGATCACTTTAAAATTTTCATCTAATTACTATCCCCAAGGTAATGGTTTAGCGGAATCCACAAACAAAAACCTCCTGAGTGTGATTAAGAGACTCCTAGACAAGAACCCGAGAGATTGGCATACCCAACTCCGATTTGCCCTTTGGGCAGACCGTACCCGATGCAAGGCCGCCATTGGAACTTCTCCATACCACTTAGTATATGGTCTTGACCCCATCTTCCCGATACAATTGAGAATACCAACTTTGCAGTTCATGAGCAAATACCTAGGAATCGATAACGCTGCGGAAGCCAGGTTGTCCCAGCTGTTATACTTAGATGAAAAAAGAGACGACGCTATAAATAATTTTGCCAAACACCAAGAAGTAGTCAAGCGTTGGTTCGACAGACGGGCAAAAGTAAAGGCCTTTCGCATTTCCGATCTTGTTCTTTGTTGGGACAAAGCTCATGAAAGAAAGGGAGAGCACGACAAATTTGATAATCTGTGGCTCGGTCCTTTTCAAATTTCAGAAATTTTGGGAGAGAATGCATTCCGACTCAGGACCCTAACAGGCGAGAACGTTCCCTTGCCCGTGAATGGTCAATTCCTCAAGCATTATTTCCAGCCATAGGCTTCCCCAAGCCTTTTTCATTGTGAATAGCGGCTCCGTTTTCCTTCCTTGTCTTAGCTTAGTTTCTTGTTTTCCTGCTCCATTTTTGGGACCCCTGTCATTTTCTCGAAAGAGGCCTTCGCCATGTACAAACGCTGGTGCGACGCCAGATTACTGTTACCATCTGTTTTTGGAATCCAAGCTCGGGGAGACTTTTGATTAATGGAGCACCCCATGATCCGTCCGGTTAGATCTAGACGACCTTTCTCTACAAAATCTTGTCCTAGTCAAAACCTATCCACAATATCGCGATTACTGCACAGATACACATAAAAAAACTGCATACAATCAGTTGCTAATCAAAGGGACGCTATATCGATGAAAGGTCCGTGGCTACACTTCAGCGACCACTGTTATGCTCAATCCCGCGTAGGCTTCATTGCCTACTATTCCAAAAAAAAAAAAGAAAAAGAGAAAAGAAAAGAAAACTGATCAAGCGCTCTGAAATCAAGCGTTAAGCGTAAAATTGGCAAAAGGGAATGCAGGCATCTCTGCCGGTATAAAAAGAAAAAGGGATAAAACCTTCTTGCCGGAAACAGAGCAATCTCTGTGAGCTAACAGGCGATAACTCCGCCGGGGCTATAGACGCTTGCTGGCAGCGGGGCTCTATCCAGGTTGCTTTTGGAGTATTAGCCCGTTGGACATCTCGACACAGTGAAACATTGATGCCACAACTTTTTCTAGGCTGGAATGAACCCCATTTGCACACACTAGTTGATCCGACTTGCGTGTGATTTGATTTGACTATTCACATTATCTTATTTTGAAAGATTCTTCTCCTTCTCTCCTCTCGGTCGTGGTGGTTAACCAGAGATTCTAGGTTCGATCCGAACTTGCGTTCCCGAAATGACTGGGAGCATTTCTCCAGCAGAGTCGCCATTTGTTGTGCGTTGCACACGCCCCCTGTCGCCGACAGGGTCCCCCTTTCCAGTTTTGAGTTTTTTGATCGTCATCCCGAGAATTGAATCAGAGTTTCTCGTATCTCCTCGAGCGAGTTCGTGATCAGTCCGTAAGCTGATCAACGTTGGAGTAGTGAACCAATGAGCCCTTTTGACTGATCTGGCTTTCGGGCGTAAATACCGAGAGTTTGTTCCAAAATTTCAAAACTTAACATAATGCATCTCCTTTTCGGACCCCAGGTCCGAACTTGGCGAAAGTCAAGTTAAGGTAAAAAAACGTTATGCGCTCCTCTTTTTGGATTTAAGTGTCCGAAAGTGAAAATTCAAAATTTAAAAGCGTAAGGTGGAATTCCATTTTCGGACCCCAGGTCCGAAATGTCCAAAATCAAGTTAAAACGTAACGCTGCGCATCCATTTTCGGACCCCAGGTCCGAAATGTCCAAAATCAAGTTAAAACGTAACGCTGCGCATCCATTTTCGGACCCCAGGTCCGAAATGTCCAAAATCAAGTTAAAACGTAACGCTGCGCGTCCATTTCGGACCTTAGGTCCGAACTTCAACAAAGTGAAGTTTTAAAACATTGTGCAAACATCGCATTTCGGACCCTAAATGACAAAGTTAAAGTTTTTTTAAAAAAGCTACATAAACACCGTTTTCGGACCCTAAGCTCTGAAAAGGGCGAAATAAGTTTTAAAAAGCAAAAACGCACACCATACATACTTCGGACCCTAAGCTCTGAAAAGGGCGAAGTAAGTTTTAAAAAGCAAAAACGCACAACAAAACGCGCATTTCGGACCCCCGCGTCCGAACTTAAACCAAGGCAAAGTTGGGTTTTTTTTTAAACATAACAAAACGCGCATTTCGGACCCCCGCGTCCGAACTTAAACCAAGGCGAAGTTAAGTTTTAAAACATAGTGCGAACAACGCGCATTTCGGACCCCCGCGTCCGAACTTCAACAAAGGCAAATAAAGTTTTAAAAACATAGCGCAGCATCCATTTCGGACCCCCGCGTCCGAGCTCCAACAAGGCGAAGTTAAGTAAAAACATAGTGCAAACAACGTTTTCGGACCCTAAGCGTCCGAAATTCCAAGATGAACGTTTAAAAGCAAAACATAGTGCGATTATCGTCTCCAGACCCTAAGCCTCGAGCGCTGGCAAAGGCGAGGAAATTAACCCTGTGAGATCGCATTTCGGACCCCAGGTCCGAACCTCGGCGGGGATGGAAGCTGAAGGCGACACAATCATTTTCGAACCTTAGGTCCGAACACAAAACGAAGGCAAAGTTAAAAGCCAATGCGATCATCTCTCCCGACTTAAGCTCCAAGCTTTAATGCAGAAAGCGAAGTCCAAAAGCAAGCGAAACTTTAACGCAAAAGGCACAGTTTGTAACGCGGAGGCCAGGGCGAGCACACCCGCGAAGGTTAGATTCGAAAACCTCCAATTCGAAATTCGAAAGGAACTCTTAAATCCGAAAGCAAGGAGGTAAGACACCGCATCATCCTCCCATCAACCATTTAAAATTCAGGTTGTTAGACACAGAACCATGTGAAATTAATAAATCCTCTTTCATCTTCCAAACTGCGAAAATTTAAACAGGAAGGATAACCGTTGGGATTCAAATTTTGCAGGGTCATCCGCTCGCCCCGCACGACAAGGTCGGGTAATCACCCATCATTCGCTCCAATCAGGTAAGTACGCCTTATCGCGTACGGTCATTTAAAATGTGTGAATCAAATAGGCAAAATACGCAAAATTTGAAATGCTTAGAGTCTGCATCTCCGTCATTCGAACATCCAAAATTTAGGATTCATACCCGAGGTTTGACCGGAAACTGCATCTCTTTTCAAAATTCTCATGTTTTGCCTTTGTTAAAATTAATCAAAAAAAAAATAAAAAAATTCGAGAGTAAGAATGCTTAGTCATGAATCTTCAGGAATATGATGCTGTAGAAGTTAATCAGATTGTTAGCCCAGAGTGATATTTAAACTAATCTCGGTCTGTTGAAACACTTCTGTTATTATCTAACCCGCATCGTCATTCTCGAGTCACCTTGTAATCCGTGTCTGGCTGTGCAGGATAAATGCCTAAATCAGCGGCAGAATCATCAAAAACACCCGCTGCAGCAGAAACCTCACGAGCATCCAAATCAGACATCCCACGGAAAGTTGAAAGAATGAAGTATCAGTATCAGAGGGGAGGGTTAAGAGAGTCAAAGGTCCAGAGTATCTGGGACAACATTGGTGACACCGACCTTGGCCACATTGATATTCAGGATTTCAGGGATCGGGTCTTCTCACCCAATGCATATGGCAGGCCTAGGCAAATGCTGGAAAGTGGCATCGCCCAAGCAGCAGGTTTTCCTCCAGCAATCCAGAACTATGAATTAGTAGTGGAAGCTGCTCGGCATTACGAGCCAAAGTCCAGATTAGTGCTTCTGGAAGATATCACTATTGCCGACTTCTCCCCTGAGGCTATCGGCGATGCATTTGATATCCCCTTTCCAAATAATCCCATAGCTACAACAATGGACGAGGCACAGGGGGCGTATGATATGAACCCAGCTCGATGCAGGGCACTAATTAACGAAGAATGGTTCAAAGAAAAAAGGCCTTCAAGCACCAGGATTGTGAAAAAGACCCCCAGAAGTGACTTTCATAATGAACATGGCGATATGGTCACCTTACTTAGCCGAGTCATGGGACTCCCTAAGTCCAACTACTTTGAAGAATGGATGTTCTATTTTACAGAACAGGTCTTTGCCGGAAAGTCTAAGTTTGACTGGGCTCAGATCATAAGTGATAACATCCATGCTCAGCTGATTGAGCTTGAGACAAAGAAGTATTTCACCATGACCTCCTATTTGGTCTATATGTTCGCAAAGAACCAGCCACTGCCAGGATTAATAATGAAAGGTGAGATCGGGAATGGGCCTGGTCAGGTAAAGGTTTATGATTGCTACCCGCAGCTGCACTACCAGGATATAGCTCAAAGGGAAAAGAGCAGCCCGGCTTACGCGGTTGGACAGTACGAACGTGTCAACGACGCCTTCACAATGCGCCTAGTCAGGCTAATGCAGGGAGGGTTACACATAAGGCTCTCGGAGCAAGCTACCATTTTAGTGCAGAGGTATGGGGCCTGGTTTATTCAGTTCCCAAGATTCTCCTACATCCGAATTGCTGGCTTCGAAGGTGCCCCCCTTCGACTTCCGCGGTACCCAACCGATAAAGTAGTCCTCATGGAAGTGGCAAGGCAATCACGCCCTGCCGGCATATTATTACGAGAAAGCAAGCAGGCTGGATTCGCATTTCCAATGATCATAGGCAACCATGATGTCCAATTGAGAACTCCCACCCTAGCAGAAGAGTCCCTTGCAGAGCTAGCCTCTTATGGCCTACAGGAACATTTCCCAAGAAAATGTTTTGATCATGACAATTTGGCAAAGAGAGCTTACGGTAGGCGCTACAGAGCAAAGGAGTCAATTGAAGATTACTGGAAAAATTGCTCCGATGACTACGAAGTCAGGCGACGGGAATATTCTAGATTGAGTGTGTAGCAAATGCGACTCTTTGAGTACCGTCGGGTCCCGGATCAGCTCACAGACTCGGGGAATTGTCTCCAAGTCCGGGAATTCGAAGCAGTGAGGCATCTCTTGCCAGGCGTTGATTGGTCTCGAGACCCAATCACGGATTTCGAAGCAGTCATGGCAGCCCCGGCAAGATACACAGATCAATGGTTACAACACCAGATCGAGAGGCTAGTCCATGAAGGGGTCCAGTTTACTTACCATCTGATGGGCAATTTCGACTCTCAGTCTTCCGAAGATGAAAGGACATCAGCTGAAAAACCAGAGAAAAGGAAGAAAACTAAGGCTTGCAGAGGGACTCGGACGTCCAAGAGAACAAGGAGGGAGAAGATTCCCATAAGAAGGCCAGAGACCGCTTCATCTTCAGACCCCAGTTCGCCCGATGGTGCCATAGATTTGGATTGCATACCTGCTCCGCCTTCCCAGAGCGACATAGAGGCATTCCAAGCCAATGATCCTCCTGCTCCAGATATGCCGGACACCGAGCAAAAGGGCCCCAATTCGACCAAGCCGGGTGACCAGATAGAGGAAGGAGAAATCCCATCCACCCAGGGGATCGAAGTGCATGAACCTACCCAGCAGAGCCGCCATGAATTACTACTCCTCTATGCAGCCAAGGACGACTCAACTGTCGAAGGGGAACAAAGAACAGACGAGATCCATGAGCTCGAGGGAACCAAGGAGCCACCATCACAGGAAGATATCAGACAATTATTCAGTGAGATAGGGGAGAACTCAGATGCAAACAAAGAGCTTCCTCCTTCTTCCACCCCTCCGATGGCGGGACAGCTGTTAATTTGTGATCAGCCAGTTGAAAGTATGGGAGCACAAGGTGCTAACTTAACCCTATCCTCAACCCAGACGGTGCCTCAAGAGTGGCTGATCGCCAGAGCTCAGCGTAGGGCCGCCACCAAGGCGCCCATCGACCTTGAAGACATCTTCTCACGAATGGATCAAACAAAAGCAAAAGGGAAGAAGAAACCGAGAACATACTCTAAGATAACCAAGGATGGGCAAAGGAACCGCACTCTTCATATTGCTACCCCGCCCGTAAACAAGCTAGCAGATCAAATAACCCTTGCAGATTATAGCATTACGACTGTCCCCATCGGACGAGCTACAAAAGAGCAAGAAAAGGAGGAATTTAAGGACTCGGTGCAAAACATACTCAGACAGCTCGAGGAAATCACGGCTGAAAAGGACATGTATCGAGCCCGTGCTGAACAAGCCGAGGGATACATCGATAAGCTCCTACGGCCACTACACAACCCCTCTGAATCCCATATTCCCCCAATGGCATTGGCGCAGAGGACCACAACTGAATTTGAAGGAATCCGGGATACCGCAAAGGCCGTTAAGGAATGGGTGCAAGACATCAAGAAAAGGGGAGAACAGATCCTCAAAGAAGTAAAGGAAATGGCTCTCCATCGAGAGCTCACTCTCGTCAGGTTGTTGGAAGTAAAGAGAGAATCCCTTCACATGCATGAAGTAGCGGCCTCTACCCTTCCCCTCCTAAGAGCTCTTTTCTGGACACATACACAAATTCCCACACTGCCTGACATCTTGAGTCCCCATAGCATCAGTGTTCTCAAGGAATGGTATTGGACCGTCACCATGAAGAACGATGCCCAGGAAATTATTGACAAAGAAAATGACGCGTGTGAGGCGATTCTGGGGAACATGCAAGAACTAGGCAAGACCATCCTCCGATCAATGGTTTCGGGGTGGATAAATGACTTGTCCGACAGTGTAATCCGGCCGGATTGGGAGGGAAGATTGGGAGCAGATAAGGCTTCTTATTCCATTGAAGACTTAAGTTTTGCTGGTCAGTTCCATTCAGACATATTATGCTTCGAGCGTAATCGCTCCAGCTGGAAGGACGGTTTAAGGCACGTGGACCAGTATCTCGAAGGCATGCAATACAAAATTCGCCACCCTCCCATGCCCCCTTTTAATCCCCTCTTCCAATTATGCATCAAGTTTCAGGAATATGTCCGCGAGGAACGAGCAGCAGGTCGTGATTTATGGCGAGAATACCTGCATGGCGAAGACCAGTTTCTGCAAAAGGAATGTGAAACCAAAATAGAGAAAGCAGTTTCTCAAAAATGCTTTTTTCCCCCCAAGTCTTAAAAAGTGCACTTTTGTCCCAAAAGGGTGACAGTTGACTTTTGGTCAACATATTGTAAAGTTTTTTGTGCACCTCCCCTTTTTGGATTATTTCAAAGTTGTAATTATCCTTTGGTAGTTATTGCTCCTTTTGAGTAATTGTAGATATTTATCTCCCTATTTATGAGTGTGGGTCCCTCTTTTTGTAAGGATGAATCTGGGCCACTTGTTTAGATTAGATCTTGGCCATTCATCCATTTTTGGAAACCTATTTAAGGGGACTGGTTTTCCCTCATTCAAAAAGAAGTTCTTGAATTGTTGCGAAAGCTCTGAAGAAATTTTGCAGGAATTAATACAATGGATTGAAATTACCTTCAAATTTCCTTGTGAGTGCATGGTCTCCTTCTTCATTTAAATTAGAAAGCTTTTAATTATGTCTGTTCATTTTATACAGCAGTTCTTACCAAGCATCTGATAGAATCTCCACAGTCCATACCATTAGAGGATAGCTGATTGCTTTTTTTCCTTTCTGCATGGTTAATCTGGGCTATTTTATGATTCAGTTCGATTATCAAAAGTACACGTATCATGAATATAGAAGTTCTAATATTGTATTTGGTAATATGAAAATCTGGTTTCTCCTTTGAAGATTGCACTAAGTTTATGCAAACATTGTGTCTGAATGACTGATGATGCTTAACCTGGTTTCCTGGAGGTGTCTGTCTGCTTGGGTAAATCTGTTGTCCTAGTTAATATTTACTGTTCTCTCTCGCTACCCTTCCTTTCTTTCCTCCCAATTTTATCCTTTTTTAGAAATCCAGTCTTGCTAAGTCAGCTTCAAATAAATCAACATCACCTGAAAGAAAACCAAAAGAGGTCCCTGGGAATTCGCATATGAAATTACCAATCAAACGTAAGCCCCCTTGTGTTTCCAGCATAAACACATCAAGCCACTGAGAGATCCCGCAGTCAAGACCTGACAAAAGAAACCTTGAGGTAGTCTCCTTTGATCAAACTTAGAAAAACAGCATTAGAGACTTCCTTATCTCAAGAGAGAGTAGGATAATCAGTCGGCTATTCTATTCTGCGTTGGCCGTATGGAGTTTGCAGCAATGCGATTTCAGACACGTCAACACGACCAAACTTGTCAAGGGTGGAAGGTGAACTTACTATTTTTAGTAGGTTAGGGTTTGGCTGTCGAGATGGTACAAAGTTGCTAGGCTCGCCAAGATTTTTCTCTGGTTGCGAAGATAACGATTTTTGGAGTATTATTTCATGACTTACTATTTTTAGTAAGTAGCAGTTTGGGGTATTCTATTTTTGGCAGTCCTGGATTTGGTCCTGTCCCAACACAATTCAGTGATCCTCATTGTTTAGCCTAATCTGGATTCCGTTAATAATCAGTACTGGAACTATAAGCAATTTAATTAAATATTATTCCTTATCCTAAGGTTATTATTTAATTATTTTATCACTTATAGATGTTATGGGAAATTGTGCAAAATATAATATTTTTCCTAAGTCATGTCTGGGCGATTTATTTAGAGAATTAAAGGGAGACTTCATTCTTTATATTTTAAAGAATTTATAATGTCAAAAATCGTGGCCCCTCTCCTTGGCGTGATTTTGACTTGGGAAAGTCGGCGCCACTTTGGGTCCACCATGAAATGAAATGCAATTGGAATGAGGCGAAATTGGGAGGCAGTTTCATTTGAATTTCAGATTGGAAAATCTATATAAACAGAGGTTGGGCTCCTCATTTGGCATCCGTTATGCTGTCTAAATGACTCCAGACATTCTTCGAGGGTGAATACCTCCTAGATCCTTCCTTCCAGTTTCGAGTGTGAGACATCACTCCTAGCTGTGGTGCATAGTTGTGAGCTTCTTGGTGATTTTTGGGTGTGTTGGTGAAGTTTTGTGTGTGCTGCTGGTTTTTTGGTATTGCTGGTGTGTGCCGGCTGAAAGTGTATTTCACTCGTAGCTGCCTGTGTGTTGAATGCATCATTCTGGGTGAGGGCTCGTCGGAAGCATACCGGAGAGACGATAAGTCTCCTATATTGGCGTGGCATTTGGAGAACTCTCCAATTTTTAGTTGCACATAGAACTTTTCAGGAAAAATGCCATTTCCAGAATTGCATTGAGATGCATGCCTTGCTGTTGGTGCTCTTGATTTGCAGTTTCGAGGTATTGTTTTGTTTGCTTATGTCATATGCTTCATTTGCTTCTGATTTGGCATGATTCTATGGGGTTTTGAGTGAGTTACAAGCAATTTAGTGGGTTTCGGGATGGCTGGTTCTGCGTTTTCCTTGTATTTGATTTCAGAACAGCAAGTAGTATTATTGGTTAGAATGTGTTAGTGAATTCATAAGATATGTACTTCACTCTATCTCCTTTCACATTTCTATCATTGTAAGAATTGCTTCAGTAGTACTGACCAATTCATTCTATGTTGTATTTCCCGCTGAACAAGTGGAAGAGGATGGCTTAGCCACTGTATGTTTGTAATTCAGTTTTGTCCTCCCACTGAGCAAGTGGTTGAGTGATATTGTCCTCCCGCTGAGATATGTGGTTGAGTGATAGTTTCATTTAAAAGTCCTCCCGCTGCATAAGCGGTAGAGTGATTTGGTTCTATTATGCTTTGTTGCCTTGGCTGGTTTACCGCCAAGTTTGTGTTCTTCATCCCGCTGAAAAGTGGAAGGGGTCGGCTTGCTGCCTAGTTTTGTAATTGCATTGTAATTTCCAGCGGATTAGAAAGCTAACGAACCCCTTGTCACCGTATGCTCTCACCTTCCCACATTGGGCTCTTGGTGATCAAAAAGTGGAAGGGTTACCTTTCAGCAGCATTTGGTTTTCATTTCCTAACCATAACAAGTGTTGTGTTGAATGTAATTGTGGAAAAATTCAAAAAAAATAAGAGGGAATTTTACAGCAAGCAGTCATACGTGAAAATCTAGTTGCAAGTGGCAAAAAGAAATTCGTACGAGGCACAAAGAAATCCATACAAGGCACAAAGAAATCCGTATGGGTGGAGAGATGAACCGTATGAGATACTTGGAGGACCATACGAGGAGGGAAGTCGGTTATATGGGGAAGGAGACAAAAAGCCGCAATTGCAGATCGGACGTACAAAACCATCATTGTATGGATAAGGAAGGTGCATGTCGTACAAGGGGGAATACCAAGAGAAAATCAATGCAAGTAGCCCATATGACAATGTGAATTGCAGCCCATACGAAGGTGTCAAGTGGGAGACCAACTGAGAAAAACACATGGGGCAAATGAGTTTTGAAAACCCCAAAAAAATGGGAGATAGCCAAGGCAGTTACCATAATGACCGACAAGTTAATAAAGGCCAGACTTCTCACCCAACATCAATTTTGACAATCGTGACTAGAAGTAGCAATAAAACCAAGAAAGCTTGGCCTCACATCCAGATTGGTGATGATAGAATTATAGTTGGTACTCAATTGGAAGAGTCTAAGCGACATTGACTACCGTAGTTGGTGGCAGGAGATGGAGGAGAACCACAACCTCAAGATGGTTCTCAAGCATTCTGAGGTGGATAAGGCAATTTAGATGCCCTTCTTCAATGTGCGTAAGTTCAAGCCTATTTTAAAGGCATTGGTACTTTGCTATGATGGGCACACACAAAGTCCATTGTACCCTACAATGGACATGATGTTACTGTGTCCTTCTGGCCGACAAAATTTACAAGGGTATTCAAAATACCATCAAGAGGGGTCGAAGTTGCCAAGCCACCAAGCAAGATGACAATTGAGCAAAAGGATAACCTCCTCAAACGAATATTCTACAATGATTTGACACCAAAGGAGTGGGATAGCGTGTGGAAAAACAACAATAGTTAAGGGGCAAGAAAACATTTTTGGCAATGACGGAATGGAAATGCATTTTGGACGTAATAAGGAGTTGCCTCGCAAGAGAAAGTCAGGCCTCCGACACCGCCATCTAGATGATTTACTTGATGATCAGCCTAAGTAACGGAAAGGTTTACAACTAGGCAGTGCTTATTTCAATTGAATCAAAGAGTTTCTTTGCCTCCAGCATAAGGCCTTCTATATGTCTCGGCATGCCATCGACTTGTTCCTTGAAGTTGTCTGCACTCAAGTACCGGTAGACAAGTGGAGACACCTTCACCCTCTTAGCCGTGTGGACCCAGCTAATCCAACAATTTTCTACTAGACTCACTTGGACACGTTGACAAGTGGAGGTGAGAAGGCTCAACCAGCTAGGAAGAGGCAAAGGCAGGAGTTGGAGCACCAGCAGCAAGCATCGAAAAATGAGAGCAATAGTGTAGAAGAAGGGACCATCAAGGTGTCTGCTACCAGCAAGAGTGCCAAGGATGTATCTCTAGGTGCCACTGGAGGTTATGACGATGATGAAGTCAAAGAGGCAGTGGTTGTGGAGATGGTTAGTGGCGTAGCCGTTACACCAGTTGCAGCATCCATTTAGCCAATGTCAGAAGTTGTAGCGCCATCGGCAATCCTAGTGGCGATTGCAAAGACTCCCTTAGTGGTAGCGGCACTAGTGCCCATTTTGATAGAGTTAGTTTCAAGAGCAGCATTGGAGGTGTCAATTCCGTCAACACCTTTGCTAGTTCCACCAGCACCATTGTCAATGGCATTGTAAATGTCAATTCCACCCACACCTTTGCCAATTCCACCAACACCAATCCTGTCAATGTCGTTGCCATCACCAGTGGAATTAGTACCATTGGCGATTTTACCTATTACTTTGTGCCAATTGAGGGCACTAGCGAGCATGACCAGGGGATTGATACTTGGTTACAAGTTTTGGGGATTGTTGACTCGGTGCTTAGCACCTCCTTGGGGACTCATGTCATGGCTTAACTGCCTCTTGTGGGTCGGTTAAATCTAATGTGTGTATCGAGCATTGATAGTTCGAGCTTTTGACGCAATGGCAAACAATTCCAACAATTGGTAGTAGAGCCTTGGGTCACGAGTTCGAGTCTCCCTTCAATGGGTGCTAAAGGGAAGATTGTTGACTTGGTGGTCAACACCTCCTTGGGGACTCGTGACACGGCTTAACCGCCTCCCATGGGTTGGTTAAATTTGGCGTTTGTATTGAGCATTGGTAGTTCAAGCTTTTGGCACAACAACAAATGATTCCAACAGGGATTCCACTAGAGGTTCCACCAGTGGAGATGCCTGGATTGTTCTTAGAGACTGTTGGGGTGGCGAAGACAACACTTGCAGAAGGGGGCAGTTGCATGGGTAGTGAGGATGTACCAAGCCAAGAGCCAATTCCAGACCCACACCCAAGACCCCTGTCGGATCCACATCCACTACCAGATCCACTTCCAAGACCAGCACTGGAGCCTACCCAATCGTTGCCAATAGGAGAAGAGGAGCCATCATCTAGTGAGGTGGAGGAAATAATGTTGCATCTGAGTCAGCCTAACCCCCAAGACCCAGTTGGTATAGTTCAACGTTGCATCCGCCAACTAGAGGGTATGGCCACTTTTCTTGGTAGAGTGGGAGACATTGCTAGGGACTAGATATTGGCCATGACCCTCTCGTGGCACAAGATGGAAACACAGGCGATACGAACTGTGTGGATTCCTCAATGACCAACAATAGGTCGCCATGGTTGTGTACTCAGAGCACTCTATGGCATGGAACCGACCTTTACGTTATTGTTCCTTACCCACCATCGGCTAGTAGTCAGCCACTCAAGTTTTGACAAAACGGACGCAGGCCCTCCCCCAAGCGGAACACGCTCATTAAGTCCTCACTGAGCAAGCACAAAAAGCCACAGACCAATTAGCTCGAGAGCACTCTCGAGTTACCTCTCTTGAGAAGATCGTAGCAAGGCATGAGTAGGAGTTGGCTGAGAAGGATCGATAGATGGCAGAAAAGAACACACAATTGGCAGACAGAGATGAGTAGATCACTCACTTGACAACACAATTGGGGGAGAAAGATAGCGTTAGAGAAGATGAATAAGATATTGATGGAAGCAACATCTATGGTCAAGGCATCTCGTGAGTGGGAGTTGGTGACCAATCAATGCCTCTAGCGATTGCAACAACACCCTTAGCCATCCACCCTGTCCTCTTCTCTACTTCTAGGGACATCCTCTCATCTCTCCCAATAGTAGTTGCTTCAGTTTTGTTGTGTCTAGCCCCAATTTTTTTTTCCGTTGTATGGAAAATGACTTCTTTTTTTTTGGAGGGGGGTGGGGGGATGATGTAGTTGACAATTTTGCCATAGTAAATAAATAATGTTTTGATAAGTAATAATTGGCTATGTAATGACATTTGTTTCCGAGTAGTTGTTGGTAGTTGCTGATGATTGGTCATCTTAACCAACTGCCAAGTACTATATGTACTTCATGGTTGTCATGGAAACCATTATTATTGATTGCACACATTACATTCTGGAATAAAGGATGCATCTTTTTTGCCATATTCTTGTGTGTGTGTTCTTATGATATGTATTGTATGATGTGAATGTTATTTACTATTTACTCTGCGTGATATAAACTAGTTCCCTTTGGGAGTAAACAATATTCCAATTAAGCAATTGGAGAACTCTTTCCCCACTTATGTCTCACTAAGCTTTTGTGGGACCAAAAGCCTTGCTCAGAAGGAAGGTGTGATCCAAATGGATATGAAAAATGTATTAGAACAAGAAAAGTTGAACAGAATACTGAACTCAAGTGCAATGACGAGTGTTGGACTGTGTTGTAGAGATAGAAAACACAAGTAATTACCACGATTGCATAAGTGTCTGGACTATAGCATGATTGCAAGAGTCCATTGATACAACTTTTGGTGATGGTCAAAATTCTTCTTAGGCCCAGGAGAACTTCATTATCATTAGAAATCTATACAGAGCCATCTATGCAAGCATCAAAGGCATGTCCATAAGTTGGAGAATTATGAGAACTATTGAATGTTTCAGTTCTATTCATAATTGGGAGAAACAGTGTTTACTGCCTAATTCAATTTGCCTTGAATATAACCAAGTAAACAGAATAGAAGAATATCAATAACTATAAGGAATTCATACCAATAATTACATAAAGATATCTCAAATTAGTTCATTCATATGCACTTATACAACTACAATTCAAGGAATGCTCATAACATGTGGTCCCCCTTCACAAGTACAATAAGAGTATATAAACTAGCTGACGGTTGCCAAGAACTTCCATCCGTCAACAATTATCAAGAGTAAGTACCATAGAACCCATAAAAAGAAATTGATCTTGACAACTACAATATAAGTAAAATATAACTAATAGGAAGATTTCTCTAAACTAAAAATGGAAGAGATTTCCCACTTCTTGTAATACTCTCTTTCCAATTTCGTGAAGGTAGCAAGGCAAATTGCTACCACCAGAAGACTAGTTTTTCCTCCACCCCCAATAGTTTCAAGGATAAAAATCTGGGGGTTGTCAATTGTTCATTTATTTCTTTTTTGAAGACAATAAATCCTTTTCTAAGCTATGTTACTTGGGGATGCATTCTCAGCCAAAATAGGGTTGTTCCCATCCCTAAAACGTCCCGAGGATGCAGGGATGGGACTAGACAAGGCTTTTACATTTTGACAAAAAGAAAAGTTCGAATATTTGAAATTTTCTATATTTTAAATATAGAAAATACATTGCCCCTTTGTCTTTGCATAGTCTCTTTGTCATCGTGCATGACTTGTATGAATATTTGAAATTTTCTATATTTTAATAGCCATCCCCTAAAAAATGGCTCCCCCCTATTCCTATCCCCAAAACGCATCCCCCCATCTCCGCTCTATCTTGTTCCGAAACACAGGGCAAGTTTATAAGCTGTTTGAACTTTCATTTGCAATGATTTGTTTCTAAATTCTACAATAAGAGTTTATAGATCAATATGCATATGATTTTTTCAACCTAGCAAAAGGATTGCCACATATATCTAGGAAGCTAATGCAACTAGCAAGAGTAGGAAAATTGTCCAATCCAACTGTTAAGATTAACAGTTCCAAATGAAAAGCGACCTAATAATGTAGAAAATAGAGATGATAGAAATTTATATAAAACCAGAAATCTAGAAAGCTATGCAAACAAACACATAAGAGCTTCATTCAAGAGATTTACACAGTCTAGATTCAGCTCATAAAGAAGAATCACTTTCTCATATGATATTAACTACAGCAAGAAAAGGATTGTTAGTGCAGAAGTGCAATACACGAAATGAAAGAAACTTTTTTTCTATGTACTTTTGCTCTGCCTTGAATGGCTTCACCAGAGAATATGTCTTTTGACAATTGAATCTAAGATGTTATGTATCTAGTGTGATCATATGGCAGTCACCTACATAATTAAGGTATTAGCCTACATGGTATAGTATTATTATGAGCAGAGTTGGCTAAAGGTGTGGTAGCAGTTTCGCGATAAATATGATTCATAGTGAATTATCAAATGGGAAAGGAATCATGAACATTGCTCTATCAAAGTTACATTGCTTCTCTTCCTCATATTAGTTAGTATGGCGGCCCTTTATTATTAACTTATTTATAAATATTCACTGTGGATTACCAAGGTACATATCAAGAGACTTAAATATACCCTTCAGACTTGATCGTAATTAAAAATTATGATATATGATAAAATCCAAATAGACTAATACAATAAGCACAAAGTGAAGAACCAGTATCATACTAGAAATGCAAAGGACTCCTTTCCATTTAAAATAACTTCCATAGCTGCATGGTGATCATCAAAGACACTGTAAAATAACCTGTAAAACTCTTCCCTGCAGAAAAATGAAATGGAGACATTTAATTGTGTTTAATGTTCTAATTTATATTGATGCATGAGAAATTGAAATCTGTTACAATTATCTGAAAGGTGCATTGTGATTTCACTCCCTTTAAGCCACAAGTAATTCAAAGAAGCTTTTAAATTCAGTGACTGGCAGTATTAAATCAAATCTATAACATACTGTTCATCTTTTGCAGCTTCCTTGTCCATTTCATCAAATTTTTGTGTCAAGATTTCTGCAGCTTTAGGTGAAAGCCCATGAATGATGAGCGCTTCTAGTGTTCTAGGAAACTGGTTCTGTTTAAAGAAAACCAATAAATCAATCTCCATTTGCAGAATGGCTACTAAAATAGTATATAACTGAATCTAGATATTTTCATATTGTGCTGTCACATATATAAATTGGAATCCTCATGAATAATAATTTACACTGAATAATGAGTCCTAAGTATAGAAGTGAATTTGAAAGATGAGAAACTTGATATCTAACAATTGACTGCCAAAACTAAGCTTTCAACCTTTATATGGTGAATTAATTTGATTTTGAAAATGTTATACGATTAGGTTTGGGCTGGTTTGAGATTGGGTTAACCCAGTTGCTAGCAATCATCTTTTAACTGTAAACACCTTGACACCAGATAAATAACTTCTGCAACTAACTGAAGGAAATCTATGCGAATTCCAAACCTCCATGCCTCCAGTAAGATCCAAGTTTTTTTCTGCATCACTTGAGAAGTTATTAGGGCCATCCAACTCACCTGGGGATTCAAGATGATGTCCAGATTTTCCCAGACTAATTAAAGAACTTAGAATATGTCATGCTAGATTACTGATAATTGCAAGAGCAAACAAAATATCTAACTCAGAAATATCACCCTCTGGCAGTGCAAAATGTCTAATGTACCTCTCATTTACCATCTTGGCCTTCCTCAATGGAAAACAACATAATAGAAGTATTGGCAGAGATTGAACAACCTGACAGTACATTTTCAGCACTAACAGACTGTACTTGGAAACTGCAGATCTGCCTAAGGTTTCCTCCAATTTGATTGCATGCTCACACTTGATGACTGATCAATCAATTCTGACACAAGTACAACTTCAAATTGAACAATTCTACTTACATACTATAACGGTAAATCATCTGGATGCTTGAGCATAGAGAATCGCCCTGGAATGTTGGCTTTTCTTTTTTGAATCATATATATCCAGCTTTCTCTTTCACATTCTGCCTTACCACACTACTAGATGTATGGACATAATCCTAGTAGTCCACTTAGTTCCCATGGCTTCCTCCTCTCTCAAACCTCAAGTTTCAAAGAGATATATTTGTGAGAAAATCTATCTCCATCAAGAGAGGATTTTCATACATTTCTCCATGTTCTCACATAGAAAACTGTGGTCAAACCAACTTTTGCAGAAAAGAAGAATGGATGCTACTTAAAAATGGACCTTCCTTCCAATATCCATTTTCTAGTTGAGGAAATAAGCAATTGCCTTTGATACTATTGTGATGTTTTCACACATCACCCCATTACAAATGAGGACACCCACTTTTTCGCTCCTTAGCTTAGTCATTTTTGCTTAGTTGTCTTAGCTTGGCAATAGGTTTTAGTCCTTTAACCTTTGCTTGTGAGAAGTGTTTTTGTCTTGTTAGGTCAAGGGGTGAGGGTTGAATAATCCATGAAATGAGTTACAGTGAAATGTCTTATCTTTAAGGTGTGCAATCAATTCAGGGATTCAAGTTTCAGGTCCAAAATCCATGGTGAAGCGTCAAGATTGTTAATTAAGGGTGAGATTTTGAAAATTGCGAAAAGTTGTCAAAGATTTGTTAATGTTGCCAAATGTTGTCATAGTTGTCAAAATTGCGAAAAAAATGTTGCAAAAGTTGTCAAGACTAGTCGTCATGAGGATTGATGTTTGAAAACTGCTAAGTATTGATGACCGATGAAATATTTAAAGACGTAATGCCTAGACAAGGGAAATTCCTTGTCAAGGTCGGATTTTCTGACCTTGATGGGATGGGGAATAACGAAGATTTTTCGAAAATCCTAGCCTAAAATATGGAAAATTCAAAATTGGTAACTAAAAAAACTAAGGTTCAAGTATAAAAATGTTAAAATCCTTGATTGAATCCTTAGCCGATTTGGGGATTTCCCTTAGCAAAATTTTCAAGCATTCATCTTAGTCCTTGTCCTCATGCTAAGTGCGCCCATTTTTGCCCTTGACAAGTAGGGAATTTCTTTCTTGCATTGTCCTTAGTCAATGCATACACCTGATTTGTGCTCTAGACTTGTCCTAGCTTGGGTAGGAATCCCACCCTAGGTTGTCCTTCACTATGCCTCAAATGAGCCCTTCATCTAGTCCTTGTCAACCATGAAAGCCACTCAGCAATCCTTTCACCCTCAATTCAAGCCATTGAGTCCATGAGCAACAAGAAAGTATGCCCTGGCACTTATCAATCTCACTTGCACTTAAAGTATTTTTGTCCTTGTCCATCTTTCACATGCATTCATGCTTGTCCTTGATAACACTTCAAACCCACCTAGCCTTTTGTCCCTCTCCAATGGGGATTAGCGCCCAGCCTCTTGCATTGTCCATCCACACCTTAGATTTGTGCCCTTTCTTTTGTCCATGCTAGATGTGGATCAGCACCTCCATCTAGTCCTTATCACCCCTCCAAAACCACTCTTCATGCTAGTTCCATAGTCCCTCTCACCACCTTAATCCCACCTTGCATCAGTCCTTATGCACCTTGGAATAGCTCAGTTCAATCAGTCCCTCTTCACTCTTGAAATTGCGCTCAACTCAATCCCTCTACACCCCTTAATAGCGCCTTTATTAGTCCTTATACATGCCTTAAACCTGCCCTTGATGTTGTCCTTAAGAGAACCTTCAATGCACTCAGCTCTTTGTCTTTTCACTCCTAGAAAGTGTGCCTATCATTGTCCTCAACAGCACTAAAATCCCGCCTAAGAAGGTGCAGTTTTGATTCGCATAGTAGAGCAAAGTTAAATGAATTGAAAGTGGTGAATGGTGTTGTAGAAAGTGAAGCACTAGACCTCATACTTATACCCCTTAATCCCGCCAAGGTGGAGTTTAGGACTAGGTTGGCTCCAAAAAGAGAATAAAAACATTAAAAAATTAAAACAAGTCAATCTTTCAAGTTGGCCTGTGTAGAATAATTCAAATTTTAAAATTCAATATAAGACAATCTTTTACTTATTAAAACTCAAAAACCACAATAGAGCAATCACATAAGATCTAAAAACTAGGGAACACAAGATTTATGTGGAAACCCTTTCAAAAGAAAACCACAAAGGACTAATTGGATCCACTGTCCAAATCCAGCCATAGAAAAATAAAACTCTCTTACAAATCTTTGTAGGCACCAATCCACTGGAAACACCAATCCCCACTACTAACCACCAACTTAGCAAGAGACACCAATATCTTCTATTGAGAGGCACCAACCTCCAAATGAGAAAATTTTTGCCTTCTTGTATGTTGCTACATCAATGGATGATGATCATTTGAGTCTCCATAACATATTCTTGCAACTTCTTCACATATATTTTCTTCTTCAAAATCTGCTTGAATAGGAATGATATTACATTAATTGTGTGCCCTACTTTTCCTCCACACATATTTTATTGAAATATGCCCTGTACTAAAATGGCAGAGAACAAGGAATATTTTACTGTCCAAACTGTGTGTTATACTGTTCTGAAATTTGTTATGCCGACAGAGTGTCTCAGAATTTTCAGTTTGATAAGGAGGTCTTCAAACACTTACTTCTCATGAATAATCAACAATGAATAACTCCTAATGAATTGGACAATCACAAAGATGCATTTGATACCAAAAATATAGAGTTCTATGCTACTTTAGACACACTAATATACGCCAACAGCTTGCTGTCATTTTAACAAACAGTTGGCCTGAGTCCTCAAACAAGCATGACATATGAATGCAACCTTATTTTCTTTTCTTTCATTCAAAAGGAGGTTTCAATAAGTCCTTACAATGATAACACAATGTCCCAAGCTCAACTTATTGTTGACTCATAATTTTCTGAGTACAAGACAGCCATGATTGCATACATAAATATCATCAAATACTCATTGAAAGACAACACCAAAATGAACCTGTTAAAGACGCCTTGATGCAGGGATGAAGAAGCAATCAATATCTTGTTCGTTGAGCCAACTTAATTATCAAAATGAGGTGTTTCCAAAATCACCCCTGCTGTCCATAGAAGATCTGATCATAAATAAAATATCAGCTGCTAGGCCTCAAACTCCTCTCTAAAAAGGTTTGCCCTTCCTTCACAAGTATGGTGCTGACCTTATAGATGAGATTCGATGCCAAATGGATGGGCTACGAGAAAAGTCAAGGGTATAGGCTGACTGCAACGATTTTTGCTTCAGACTTGATATGGTGCTGATCCCTCCTTGTTACACCCTCAAATTGTCGCAAGAAGAATCGCCTATCCTTTCCAAGCTTACAAATTTACCACCAATACTCCTCCAATAAGATCAACTTCTCTTTCCAATCAAAAATCGATATACAATGGGATTCAATCTGACAAATCTGAAAATATCATAAACCCCATCCACCATGGAAATGTAGCAATTCAATATGCTCAATATGGAAGATTGCGTATCTTCCACTCTCAGCTGCAACCCCTCGGAGGGTCTTCCACTCCCTCAGTTATGCAATCTATGGGAGTTCTCGTTCCCAAAGACCCAAGTCTGCAGACACCTCTCGGTTCTACAAAACCCAATCAAAATCAAAATCAAAATCCAATATGCTTTGAAGCTTCATCTTGATCTCCTTTAATACTTTTTTACTCCAACATCCAGAAGCTTCTAGAAGTGACTTTATGAAATGATATTTAATTAGTCACTTTACTAAATTAATTAAATATAAAGTCATCTTTTAATTTTAATTTATTTGATAACTTTATAAATAATTTACTTAATATTATTCATTAAAATAATTAATCGAGCTATCCATAAAATATATCAATAATTTGGACAACTTTATTAATTAAATTAATTAATTAATTCTTCTTCAAAATGGGGACATTACATTTATACCATCCTTATGCCTCTTTACCCAAGAGAGGCGATCCTTCAAAGTGGGTCGGCCTGATTTGAAAACAATAAATTTATTTTATTTTCCCCAAGAGGGTTGGCCCATTACAAATAGCCCTCAAACAATATTACATTTAATTTTGAACAACTTCAGAATTGGGCATCAAAATTAGATGAGATGCACCAGCAATCATGGGCACAAAAATAGAATAAAATCATCATAGAGGTCAGCCTACATTTGCAAATAAAATAACTTATAATCAAGACAAAATATCTCATGGGTCATCCAGCCAATAAATGCTCTTTCCTCTTCAAAAAATATCTCCTTTGCATCAATGACAACAATATTTCCAACAATCTCCCCCTTTGTCATTGATGGCAACCTTACAAAGAAATAATTTGAGAGTGCAAAAAGAATATAATTCCCCCCCTTGTTGTAATACTCTCCCTTTCTGTAACTCTCCCCCTTTAACATCAATGACAAAGGGATGCTCATTATTCTCACAAAGAATGTTCATCAGTTGATCTATCTTTGAGTTGTCTTCTCCATGAAGCTGAAAGATAATGCAATAATTAGCTCACCCTAAATCTGTGATTTTCCTTAAGAATTTAGTGACTAGATCAGAGAGATATCACTCCCAATTTCTACCTAAGATATTCAAAAATCTCTTTAGTAAGGGGCTTCGTGAAAATATCCACCACCTATTCTTTTGTGGCAATGTACTCCAACTTGACATGATGGCAACTACCAATTCCCTTAGGAAATGATACTTGATAGAAATATGCTTTGTCCTAGAGTGCATAATTGAATTCTTTGAAATATTGATTGCACTGGTGTTGTCACGAAGTATTGAAATTGGATGATCATATTCTACCTTCATGTATGTCAATGTCTACTTCATCCAAAGAACTTTTATGAAACATGATGTTGTTACTATGTATTCGGCCTCCATTGTAGATAAAGAAACTAAAGGTTGTTTCTTGCTTAGCCAAGACACATGATTATTCCCAAGAAAGAATGCTCCTCCATTTGTACTTTTCCTATCATCAACACCACTTGCCCGATTTGCATCTCTTTATGCTCCTAGAGTGAAATATTTACCTCTTAGATACCACAAACCAAAGTCCAAAGTGCCCTTTAGATATTTAAATATTCTTTTGACTACTTGCAAATGAGTTTATTTTGGTGCTTCTTGAAAACATGCCACCATGCCTATTGCTTGCGTAATCTATGGTCTTGATGTTGTCACATATAGTAGGCTCCCAATCATTGACCTGTACATTGTCTAATTTTCTTCAAAAGATTCATCATATTTGCTTAATTTATAGCTTGTAACCATGGGTGTGCTAACTATTTACAATCTTTCATCCTGAATGGCTTCAACATCTCCTTGATGTACTTGGTTTGTGAGATAAATGTGCCTTTATCAAATTGAGAAATTTGCAAACCAAGAAAGAATGATAACACACCAAGAATAGACATTTAAAACTCCTTTTGCATTCTTATGCAAACTCTTGGCACATTTTGTTACTATTGTCTCCAAAAATGATGTCATCTACATAAACCACAACAATCAACTGATGTTCACCTCCAATCTTGATGTAGAGATTACCATCAGCCATTTCTCTTTTGAAGCCTTGTTTTTGTAGATATTTGTCAAACCTTGAATACCAAGCTCTAAGGGCTTGCTTAATCTTGTAAAGTGTTTTCTTCAACTTCCACACATAATCCTCATATTTTGATGATAGGAACACCCTTTTGGCTGCTCAATGTATACCTCTTCCTCTAGATTGTCATTGAGAAAGACTGACTTAACATCCATTTCATAGGCTTTAAAGTTATTGAAACAAGCGAATGCCAAAAACATTCTAATAGGTTCTAATCTTGCAGAAAGAGCAAAGGTTTCTTCAAAATCAATACCTTCAACTTGTGCATAGCCCTTACAAACCAACCTTGCTTTGTTTCTTATCACTTGACCATTTTCAATCAGCTTATTCCTAAAAAACCCACCTAGTGTCAATCACATTCTTATCCCGAGTTTCATTCTTTTCAATTTGATTCAGCTCTTCTCTCATTCTTATCCACATGTGGTTTGACAATGCTCATTCTTCATCCCGAGCTTTTCTAGTCTTCTTTAAAGCTTGTATTATTTGCAAGGATCTTGGTATTTTTTCATTGCATACAGGTATTGATAAGGGAACAGTCCATAGAAGTTAAGCTGGCCAAGGATCGACAAGTCTTTACTGTTTGAACCTTAAGTCCTGGCTGAGCCAATGTAATCGGATGTGAATTTGCTAAAATTCACATAAGTTTTGATTAATGTAGCCAGTTACACTGTCATGCTCTTTTTATTGAGCTTATCCATCACAAATATGTGATGCAGGCATCTACAGGTGGTACTTGTTTCTTGAAGTTTTACAGATACTTCTTATACTTGTTTGGGATACATAATGGTTTGAGAAAGCAGAAGTGCTAACTTCAAGATTTGTATAAAGTGTCAATGTTGTTCCTCAGGAGCCCGTGCAATGCCAAGAAGGTTACTGTTAGTGTTAGAATCTGGGGCCCCAGAAAAGTCTGATATACTGTACCATCCAATCGGACCAATCAAACCCCTTTGTGATGGCATGTAAACAATAAATATTAACTTCAAAACAACAGATGGAAATTTGGCTGTATTATATCACACATTATAAGAATAAAATTGGATTAGAACTGTATGTATATATATGAATACACACACACACATGAAATTGAAAAAGGTGGACAATAATGACAGAGGATATAAATAATGAGAGAAAACCATGAAAAAAGAATGGAAGATAATAGTCTAGTTTCTTTCATTTTCAGCTTTGGTACATCTGGCTTCCCAGCTTCACCTGTAATATCATCATTCCCCACTTTCTTGCAACCTAGACAAAAATAATTCCCTCGTAGGTAAGCCATATCACTTTCTCTTTTTCATTATCAATTTTTATTTATTTAGACCACTATAAATCCATTTTTTGATCTAGTTTGTAATCTAGAAGTATCATTTTTATTTATATACTGTCGAATCTCAATCCTAGGATTGAATGCAGTGTGTTTTTCTTCATTACTTTCTTAAAAGAAGATATAATAACAAATGGATTAGAAAATACAATGAGCTTAAAAAATAAGAAATCAGAGAGAACATCTTACCACCATCACAAGAAGTAATTTCTGAAGCGTTGCGGGTTTCAGATGGCCCAGTATGTTGGCAATTATATCATCTCCTGAAGAATAATTCTTGTGAAAGCACTCTGACACAGAATGAAAGCGCACAAACTCAGATGCACTACTTTCTTTCTGATCAAGAGTCTGATCTGCCATTTTGATAGATGAAGAGTCTATTTTTTCATGCACGTATGAAATAAGAGTATTGAGTAGGTGTGACTCAAAAGAGTTCAATTTCTGCAGGACATAGTTATTTTTAAACTCAACCCCATGAAGATTGCATCCACTGGAAGTTGGACTCAAATAACAAGGTTTCAGGTCTCCTGACTGGCAAGCCATGGTGTCACAATTTTGCTCCTTGCCAACACTGCCACTTATCTCCTGTGGAATAGCAGTATGTATACTTGTATCCACAGAACAAACAGCTACTGTTGACCTTCCGGTTTCTGTTTCTTGTAAGGAATTTCCCAACTCATTGGGTGACTGCTCATGTTTCATAGATCTCATCCCTCTTGTGAAGCAGTCTTCTGAACAAGAAAGCACATCAGAAGCACATTTTTCATTACCATATTGAACAACAGAAACAACTTTTCCTTAAGGTTGTATTCATCAAAGCTGCTCAAACCTGTAAATCGTGGAGAAAGAGTAGGTCCCGCAAAAAAATTATCCTTCAACTCTTCTACATCAGAATTGGCTGAACAGTTGTGATTTATTTTATCTGTTTCTTCTTTTTTATGTTCAATAACTGATACTTCTGCTGTCATTCGCTCCTGCCCTATTTGAACACGTTTGTTAAAAGGATGATTTAGCAATGACTTTATTTGCAAAAAAGAACCCATATCAAAGGCGTACACACAAAAAATGGCTAGCATTTAGTTCCACATAAGCATCTAGTTATCTAAGAGAACATTTAGTAGTGTTTACTGTAGAAGACAATCCATCAGCAAATCACCAACCAAGAGAAAGAATTAAGTCTGCAAACTTACTTCAAGATTTTAAATATGCTTTGTAAATAATTGAATCAAACATAGATGTCTCATGACCTAGGATGACATATTTACAATTCATCTAGACACTAGATAAAACATCTTATGTGAGAGGAAGTCCTATGAACAGAAATCAACATTTGAACTGTCAAGTACAAGTTCAAATCAAGTGCATGACACACTATATGCCTTCAGTACGCATGCCGAAGTAAATAAATTATGGAGGAAGCATTCTAAAGTAGTGGAAGCATCTCGATACTACACCACAAATATTTAAAAGGATAAACTTCTGGGGACAAGATAAGATAGATAACAAATTCCAAACAAAAAACTGTGAGAAATGGGTAGAAAGAACATATAATCAATACAAAAACACCAAAACAGATCAAAAATCTAAAACATAACATGGTTTCCATAAGTCAAGCCCCAAAGGCACAGAAACAGCCTGTTATACAGATTTGGGATAGAAAAGATTTCAAACATTGCTCCAGCCATTTAAAAATTTGAGATAGAAAGGACCTATGAAAAAGGCTTTTACTGCAACCCAAAATGTATATATATGTTTCAGGAAATAAAGAAAGCTCCCTTGCCCTTAATGTCAATCCTACCACTACATAGACCTTTTGTAATTGCTAAGTTCATGTGAGAAAATCACAAAGCCCAATACAAGATGATATTCACACCATGATGCAGATTATAAAAAAAATTCCCACCAACATCCAAAAGGCCATGTCTTTCACAAATTTTACGAGTACAAAGGGTGAAAACAGGATTAACTTGAATTCTACCAATCCGCCTCCTACAATATCTCAAAATCGACAATTTAAGACAAATGTTCCTGATAGAAGTTCTATGCCAATGACTATGACTAGGGCTCCTATTATACCAAAAAGGAAAAGTGTATGTACTATGTAGTATGTACTACACATGTTCAAGCTCTGGCAGGAGGTTGGAGTACTACTACTAAAAATAGCATTATGACTAATATTTTTGAGACAAAAAATGCACAAGAAGTTCCAAATCAATTGCAATGTGCTCCCTCTGCAAATGTACATTCTTTTTCTCATGATTGGCTTGTCAATAAGTCTCCAATAGTGGTTGTTTATCTATAGGACAACCCCAAGTTAAGAAACTTTTTCCCCAAAGTAAAAAAAAAGTTATGAAAGAATTAAAGGGAGATAGAAAAATAAAGGATAATATGATCCTTTGGTTGAAATAGAGATTAATGCAGAATATTTATGAAAACTCTTTTAAAAGGGAGGAATGCTTGTATTTATTAATAAATAATTAAAGACAACCATTATAAAAGGATGTGATGGTTTGAAAACCACCCTTTAAGGCTTATATAAAGCATTTATGTAAGACTTGGAAAGGGACATGTAGATCACTCAAGGAAGAAGGTGGTTTGGTGGGTTATGGGCATTGGAGGAGGCACAATGTGTAGAACTCTAGGTATAGAGTACACCTAGGATTGTTCTGGCCAAGGCTTTTGTGTGAGTAGACACACATTCTTAAGTGCAAGCAAGAACATTTTTTTATGCAAGTAGGCACATATTGTGTTTTGACACAAGTTATCTAAAGAGTATCGTAGCTATGAGGGCCAATGCCCCTAAAATCTCCAAGGGTGATGAGAGTGACCTTTCCAATTGTTTTGAATGTAATATCCCCTTCACGGACCTAGTTAGTTGTTGTTTCCTATAAGCCTATTCTTGGGTTCCCGTAGGCTTATTGGTGGTGTTTAGGAAACTACACCATTCTTCAAGAGCTCAGATTCAATTTTCTTGGCTTCTAACAGTTGTGTGGGTGTTAATAGGTATTCTAGTTGGTGGCAATGCTCTTTGTACTGTTTTGGTCTTCTAGGTTATTCTCCACAATTCTTGGAGGACACCACTATTTTTAGTAAGATCCCGTTTCGGCACCCAACTTCATTCTCCAACTTCAACTACGTCACACCAGATCAGTTTTAGTTTTTGGTGACTTGGCTGGGCTTTCTACAAGTTGATTTGGATTATTTTAATTATTGCACTAAACTATAAAGTAACGTTATATTATTCACTTTAGTGTCTTAATTTTATAAAGTGATGTTATGTTCCTGTTGACGTGTATTTTGTACACAATCAAACACAGAATAAAATACCGAAGGGTACCTTATCCTCTCTTGAATAAAGCCTCTGATTGCTGAAGATATCGCGAAAAAGGATCAATCAGGATGACTCCAAGGTTCTTGTATGTAGGGTCTCTACGTGTGGATAAACTCTCTGTGGTATGATGTGATTTGCTGGAATCACATGGGGACTTACACTTGATGCCTGAACTTCTGATTTGCTTTGAATATTGCTGGAACACAGGATCTTACTAACTTGGACTTGAAAAAAGGAAAAAAGACGGGGGCGAGGAAAGGATCTAATCCTAACACTAAGAATGTAAGAGCAATGAATGATCTTTGATGAAACTCTAACTAAGTCTTGTTTTGACATCGCAGGACCATCTCCACAAGGCTAGTGCGATCTTCGAAGGAAAGCTTTATGATGTTCAAATCATCACTGCAGGCATAGACACCATCAGGTTGATGCATATCAATGAAGAAGCGACAATTGCAGTTAAGCTTAAGCTGAATGATTCCAGTTGACTACGCAAGGCAAGTCTGCAATCAACAAACTGCTAGTAGTATGGATATACGAATTCCACCATCAATCAAGCACATTTCTTCCACTCATCTAATAACATGAAATCAAATATGAGAAGTATGAAGACCATGCAAATTGTCGAATCGACCCATAAATTTCACCATTTCTTCAATGAAGTCACAAGTCTTTTACAACAACATCTTGGCAACAATCTTTGCCTTCTCTCTCTACTCTACTTTAATTGCTATTCTATCAACTAGCTAACTACTCTCTATCTATCTTCTAACTACTTTCAACTATATTCTAACTATTGCTAATGCCTTTACAAATGAAATGCCAGGGCTTATATAGTGCCCTCAATACAATTTGATGGCTGAGATCAATTCGAGATCAATGGCCAAGATTCAACAATGAAAACCCTAATTAGGGTTTGTTACAACCATTACATAACATTTAATGCTTGACCAATGATAAAATTGTATTGCTTGGACACATGTCCTCTCTAGAAAATTCCACCAATGGATAGCTGAGGTAGGTACATCGAAGTTTGTGCCACCTTCCATGAGTTAGGTACATTGAATCTGGAAATGCTGAGGTGGACCACACTGACTGGAGAAGTGATGACTAGGATGCCACCTCGTATGACACTTGTAACTTGGTAAATATTCAACTTGATGTTGTTGAGAAGCTAGCTTTAATTAATTCATCTGGAACTATCTGCTTCTTCAACGAACCCTTGTTCTAACTTCTTATGTCCTTGATGTGCAGGATGATTGATGTACCTCGCCTTGGAATACTGGATTGGAGAAGTCGCCCTTGATGACGTTAGTCCAAAGAAGGCCGTCCTTGTCGATGCTAGGCTGGATCGAAGAAGGTCGTCCTTGTCCTTGCTTGATCGTCCTTGATCTGGCTTGATTTTCCTTGAGGAGAGTCTTCCGACTTGTAGATCTTTCGAGCTTGGGAGTCGCCATCTTGACACCTACACAACATTTCAAAATTAGTAATATATCTTGAAATCTAAAAATTAAACTTTAAAAGGAAGATTCAAGATTTTAATTAGGAAACTTTATGATAAATCTTGAGTTATCATTTCCTAATTTAGGATTTTCAAAGCAAAATTTAAATCTTCAAAAAAATGGTGCCAAGGTGATTACGCCATACCTCCACTTGGGAATTAATTCTAAAAAATGATGTAAAAATAGATGAATTTTGCTAGGCAAAGTGTAGATCAAGACTCCCTTTAGCAAAATGCGCTCCCTTTAGTCTTCACAAGCATCAACTCCACCACCTTTAGCTTCTTCAAGGTCTGGAAATTCGCCTTCAAATGTCTTCAAAATCTGGAAATTATCCTCCAATCTAGCAAGAAATTCGCCTCTCCAATAGCCTTCAAGATGAATTTCGCCCTCCTCAAATTGCTCTTCAAGTTCGCATGAGAGATAATGCAAGAATGATTTGAATTGTGAAAAAACACCTCCAATATATAGAGCGCTCACCTTCCACTTACCCATGAGGCCGACCTTGCAAGTAAAGGCAAAAAAAATAAATAAAATTAAAAAAGGAAGAGGCCGACTTAATTAAGCAATAAAAAATGATACCTCAAGCGCTCTTCTTTTAAACTTTTAAATTAGTAATAATTAATTTCGAAATGCCTCAATTAATAAAAAAAAACGATTTTCCAAGGCTCAAAATTAATTATTAAATGCTATGCGATTTTCATTAAATGCCAATTTAATTAAAAATTTTAAAATATTTCGAAGCTTTTTAGCGAACTTGGCATCTAGTGCGATTTGCTAAAATAAGGCAAAAATAATGAATGTTGATAACTTCGCTCTGGTCCCTTGGAGAGGGACAGGAGCGCCTCGGCAATTATGAGCTCACTTATGTTTTGCTAATTTTCAAAATTATCTTCAATGGACCGATTATGCCTCCCTTCATTCATCTCAAACATGAAACTTGTTTTACCTTTGCCAGAAATTTGTCTTGAGGGAAAATCGCTCTGGTCCCTTGGAGAGGGACAGGAGCGCCCTGGCCTTTATGAGCTCATTTATGCCTTGTTAACTTTCAAAACTATCTTCAATGGGCTGATTACGTCCTCCTTCATGCCTTTGATGTCTCAATTTGTCCAAACAAGGTCAGGAATGACTCCACTAAGCTTTTTCGCTCTCGACCCTTGGTGAGGGACATGAGCGATTCGCCTTGGACCCTTGGAGAGGGACAGGAGCGCTTTTCGCTCTGGAACCTCAGTGAAGGTCAGGAGCGAAAT
This sequence comes from Cryptomeria japonica, assembly GCF_030272615.1. Lineage (NCBI taxonomy): Eukaryota > Viridiplantae > Streptophyta > Pinopsida > Cupressales > Cupressaceae > Cryptomeria > Cryptomeria japonica. The sequence continues at coordinate 213,245,062 of NC_081414.1, read as the reverse complement.
TTGACTTTTCGAACTCTCTATCAGGACAATTTTAATGGAATATAACATTTAAGTATAATTTCTTATACTTTAAGTTATATTCCATATATACTTTCAGGATGTTTGAGAGTGGTTTCAGACCTCCAGGAGTTATATTGCAAAATCTAGTTTTTTGAGGTTTTTCAGTTTCCAGACTTAGTCAAATTTCAGGATCAGGACATTCCAGACATAGCCAAATTTCAGGATCAGGACATCACTCAAGCCGGACTTGCTATCCTATTGATCTCCCCGACAGCACTCAAAATGCAAAGGCTAACTAACAAAACCCTAAAAGACCAAAAAACAAACCCTAAAAAGCAAAAAAGCAAGGGTCCCCATTTGCAATGGGGCAATGTGTGAAAACGTCACAACAGTTCCCCAAGTTGGACGCCCTTTTAACAATTTAAAAACAAATTAAATCCAAGTTCTCATTTTTGGCTCTCATTCTCATTCATTCGGAGTTGCACACATACCAAGATGCTAACAGAGTGAACAATGAGTTCTTCCAAAGTTGATTGATGGTGAAAGATCCATCCTAGCTGGTTAGGTGGATTTCACATAAGAATCACATTGATTTCCATGGAGTTTTGGAATTCAAGGTTTCAAAAAAAGAATGAGGATTTACATGGCATTTTGATTTCAAATTTTTGGGATTGTTTTCTAATTTAAATACCAAGATCTTTTGGTGGTTTGGCATGTGATTTCAAGGAGAATTTTGACTGGGCTGTTTTCTTGCCTAAGGAAGGCCAACCCTCTTGTCTTGAAGAGAAGGCATAGTCATTGCTCACAAATTTACAAATCCTTCTTGGATTTGTTCTCTTGCCTGGGAGACCAAGTTGGGACATGTTTGGGGCTATGTTGCTGCAGGTATGATTTTTCTTGGATGAGTTGACCCTTTCTTGGCTGGCCAAACAAGTCCTTGGGCTGGCATGACAAATATTGGAGGTAAGCGATTAGTTTTTTGGAGGTTTATCACCTTGGAGAGTGGCTCCTAGTCTCTTGGCATGGTTCGCAAGTGATTGGGACTGGTTTTAAAGTCATATGAAGCTGCTGTTATTTTCTTGGCAAATCGCCCTTGCTCTAGCACTAAGGATGTTGACTGTCCAGGAGTTTTCTGAACCAGAAACAGATCTATAGAATCATTATCTAAGTTGCCGGTTCCAGTTCAGGCTCGAGTTCGAGTTCAAGGGTTTGGTTCACGTGTTTGGACAAAAAAAATTGTGGGTTGGGTTAGTCCATACAAAAACAAACACACACATACACACACACACATATATAGTAAAATAAATTATAATAATTATATCCAATATCTATTTATATATAAAAAAAAAAAATTTAAATACACCAATCAATAAAAATAAATTAAAAAATAAAATACATTAATATGATTGAAATATAAAAATAATATATCAATATAATATGTATTAATATCAATATTTTTTTTTGATCGGTAATGGGCCGAAGCCGAATTGCTTTTAACTTGAGTTATGAACCAGTGAGACCACATTTTTGAGGGGCCTCATCCTTGCATTTGTTCGGCATTAACACCCTTATATCTCCTTGTGTTGTCCTGTCTTCTACGCACAGGCATCACCTTATCTCTTCATTGCCTGTGTGTGGGACACATCGGGCTCGAGCAGACTCAAACCCAAGACCTCCAATGTGGGAGGCTCGCAGCTAACCGCTGCGTTGTGGGGTCGTCCCATGTATTAATATAATTATCACTTTTTTAATTTTGTGGCCTTCCTACCACATTCTTCTCGGATTCCTAACAGTAATAGCATTGTTTGTAAAAGTTCCCCTTCGTTAATGTGTTTTTTTGAGTGAATGGTAACTTAGCATTTATGCATGAAGGGTTTTGGCTTATCATTAAGGATATTAATTACAGATAAGTTTAGAGGCCTTAAAATTCAATTAATACACATTAGTGTTGTCTACATTTGTGTCAACGTGATCTCTTTTGACATATTGTTTCCCTTACAACTTTGTGTCCTATGCAATATCTATCCTTGATATTCTTCCAAAACATGGATAAAACTAGTTATGTGTAGCATTTAGAAAGTATCGGACTTTATCAAACTGGTTTCGATTTCATTTGCTCTAGAAATCTAATGCCTCTATACTTAAAATAACTAATATGGGGTTAACCCAATAACTTGATGTTTCGGCCTGTATGATTTGTTCATAATAGGTTGCATTCTTGCTTGTTTCATTGAATTATATGATTTATTTTGCTGCTGTTTAATCATACATCACTCTGGAGTTTGTTCACTCTGCTGGTAAAATTCAATTTATGAGATATAAAAGTATAATGAGACCTAATTGGCGATTAGACATGATTTAAGTTTTAAATTTGGATTGTCACATTTAACAGTATTTTCAATATTAAATATCAATTGTAATTTGAATTTCCAATCTGTAATGACATTTTGAGACTAGAGTAATTTCATTTTTGCAAATTATGAATGAGGTATTTAAATATTCTATATTTTGGCAATTATGAGTATCAGTGTACTTATAATTTATTCATTTTGAACTATAATATATATATATAGATTCCCGTACCCATACCCAAGGAAAAATAAAATTTGTTGTACCATCATACCAAGTTCCAGTTCCCGTACCTACACCCGCACTTGAATACACAACTTAGAAATCACCATTGTGCTAAGTTGAATGATCTTCTAGTAGAAATTATTAAAATTTCAAGTTGATAATTATTCAACTCCTTTCTTAGGTGTCACTATATTCCTTGCAACTAAGTTGGTTCTTAGGTGTCACTATGTTCCTTGCAAGGAATATTGGAGTTTAACTACCTTATTTTATACACGCGTGCACACACATCTTGCCATGAGGAGCAAAACACATATGCCCGCACTAATGCAAGGTCACAAATATAGAGGCTAGTAGTTTCAAGTATAATGTCATGTTCCCGCATATTAACAACCTCTTATTTGTCTTTAGGCAAGGAGGAAACAAAAATAAATAAACCTAAAGACATTATTGATAAAAATAAAATAAAAAATTCAAAATAAAAACTAAATCAAAATATAATTAAAATTTTATTAAAGTTAATGAATGGTCAAAAGGCATGAAATGATAAGTTGTGGCACCCCCAAATATGAAGTATAAAAGGGAGAAGAAAACTCATTTGAACGGGGGATAATTTGGGAATCAGAAGTGCAGATCTCATTTAAATAAGAAGTACAGATCTCATTTAATAAGAAGCGCAGATCTGATTGTGAAAGGTTGTGTCCCTTTCAAAGGGCATCAATAATGAAGAGTTGCACTCTTTCAAAGGGTGTTGATGGTGAAAGGGTGTATCTCTTGCCAAAGGGCATACATGATGAAAAGGTGTGTTCCTCCCTCAAATTGAGAAATATAAAGGAAAGGAATCAAAAGTATCAAGGGACGTCACCATCTATTAGATCAGATCAGATCAAAACTATTATTAAGTTACAGGCAGTAGCATCCTTGTTCTTGGTGGTATGCATGGGGATGTTCTTAATATGTATTCTTAATATATGAAGCCTAATAATGTTATTATGTAGAATTTAATAGTAATATTAATATAGACTGCAATGTGTAAGGCATTCATAGTACATGAAAGACTATTATATTGATGGCCTAGACTTTAATCGTTCGCTATTGCCTGCAAGAGGATGGGTTGGTTTGTGTAGGGAGAGGTGGAGTAATTCTATCACAAGACGGGTAAGTCCAAAGATGGGGTAAACGCATATATTTCTGAAGCCTTGACGGAGAGTCCCGACATGGGCATGAATAGGTGCTCCTGAAACCTTGAGGGAGCCTACTTGTAGATAGTTTCCAAGCGCCCTAGCACAATAATTCCATCATCCTCCGTTAGGGTTAGAGAAGAATTGAGGGCAAACCCTTAAAATAATTAATACTAATTGTATTATGAGGAATTAGATGTTTTCTAATCTCAAAAACTTATTTTAAGACATAATAATATTTAATAATTATTGTGAAACGGGTAGCCTTCCAGTAGGGGACATGTTGATGTGTATTTTGTACACGACCAAACACAGAATAAAATACCCAGAGGTATCATATCCTCTCTTGAGTAAAGTCTCTGAATGCTGAAGATATCGCAAAAAAGGATCAATCGGAAGGACTTCAAGGTTCTGCTTTGTAGGATCTCTACTCGCGGATAAGCACCAATGATCATTGTGTTTGTTGTTTCTTCAAGGGGCCTTATGTACTTTCAAAGAAAGCTTGTCCGTGCTATCGTCTTTCCAAATGAGGAAACAGGATTTTCCTAATACTAACAGATTTTCAAAAAAGATCAAAAGATAAGGGTTTCGAGGAAGAGATACTTAAACTAATCCTAAGAATGACTTAATGAAGACTGGTCTTGATAAGATTCTACCAATTTCATTATTGCCAAAGGATTACAACTTCACTGGAATTGGTGCGCTCTTCTAAGGGGATTCAATGATTTTCAAATCACCAAGGAGATAGATACTATCAGGGAGATACATATCAATACTTCTAATGATAATTGAACTCTTAATCAATTTCAATGTTTCCAATTGACCACACAAGGCGTTCTTACCATTAGTAAGGACCTTGTGGTTTGGAATGTGAGTCTTATCAAAGATCAGGCACAACATTCGTCCTTCAAACTTAAAATCTAAATGATATTTCTACTAAGAGTGATTTAAGAAGATAAACAACCATGAAGATAGCCACAAGGATTGTAACAAAACACCATAACTTCAATATTTCATTGATCTCATAGCCAAATAAACAACAATTGTTCAACTTTCTCTCTTCACTACTCAATTCTTTGCTACTAACAAAATTAAACTTGCTTCTCTCCAACTCTCTAACTTTTCTAACCCTTCTAGTCTTTCAAAATGAAATGAGTGAGGGCTTATATAGCATCCTCAAATACAATGAACGGCCTGGATCAAAAGACGATAGATGGCTGAGATTTTGACACCTAAACCCTAATGAGGGTTTGTTACAAAAAAGTCCCCATTTAGATAAACATTATCAATCCATAGCCAATAAAAATTGGCACAAATAACGAGGAGACAGACCAATAGGAATTAAGCTGCCACATCATCTTATAACAACTTTTCATCTAGAACTTTGTTCCCCTTCCTATGCTCTTTTCTAGCATATTCAATGAATCTGGACGTGACCGCCTCAATCTCAGCAATGGGAACCTCAGGAAGACTCTTCATTCGTTCTTCCAAGTGAAGGACTTGATCAAAGGCAGTGAGAAGAGTTGTCTCCCATCCAAGCTCCACCTCTTTTGTTTTCTCGATCAGGAACATAGTAGCATGCATCTGATTTCGCTGCTCCTTGGTGACCGTGTTCTCCTCTTTGCAAAAGATGATCTTGATCTTGTCTTCCAATTCTTGGATGTCCACATCCGTCTCAATCTCAATTCTTCTGCCAAGGATGGTACACAATACCTCAAATACCTTGTCTTGAATAGGGTGGATAGTTCCCTCAACTTGGCTGCACCTGGAACTGATATCTTCGAAAAGAACTTCCTTTATCTGGAGCAAAGTTGACCACTGCAGAAGACTATGGGCTTCTCCACTCGTTATCTTCTCTTGCACTAGAATCTGTCTTGGAGTCCTTATCACTTGCAAGACCGGGATGACAACATCTCTAGTGTGAGCAAATGCATCCACAGTTACCAATAGATTATGGATGATCTCAAGAACTTGGATAGCACGGTGGACCGTCTTCATCATCCTTGTTGCAAATTCCATGGCCACCTTGTAAGATTCATCAATCCAAGAACTCATGAGTTGGACCAAGCTCTTTACCCTTTCTGCCTCATTTATTGATTCAAGAGGAAGTGCATGCAAAGGAGATATGGCTGGATCCTGTCGTCTCAAAGGTTGGTTAAGATGGCTAAAATAATTCCTCCAAGCACTGACCTCCTTTTCTAGTTTCTTATCCTTTTCCATTTCTTCTTTGAGTTTGTCATTAAGTGCTTTCAGTGAATCGGTTGCTTCTTCCATGGCTTGCACAGTGGTAAGTGGACCAAGATCAAATGTTTCCAGATCGTATTCTTCTGCTAGAATCTCATCTTCATACTTGTCCACCATTGGTGTAGCTATCTGCACTTTCTTGGAGCCTGTCTCATCTCTAATTACCTTTGACATCTTTGTGGCCTTCTTCTTTTCTGGTTCTTCATGAGAATTTCCTATGAGGCTTTCCAAGTCAAATACATGTTCTTCCTCTTCAACCACAACTACCCTTGTCAACCTCTCTTTTAGCCAATCCGGAATGGTAGATCTCCTTTCTCTTACTTGTATTTCTTTAGGCAAAGGTCTATCTTCCCTGAAAGGAGATGTTGCTTCATCATCATTCTTTTCTTCTTGTTGCTCATTAGCACCAACCTGGGGAGATTGACTCGATGAATGCTGAGGTGTCTGTCCTTTTCCTTGTTTATCATTTTGTACCATGGATTCCATAGACTCATCAATTTCATACACTATCTGCCTCCGATCTTCTCCTTGGCTTGCTTCCTTTTCATGCCTAGAAGATGTGCTTGGTGGGCGATAAGGATTCATTTTCTGCTTCTTCTTGGAAGGCTCTCTCTTCTCAGGTCCTTCTTTCCTCTTTGAACCTTTGGAATGAGAAGTATTCTCACTCACACTTGCCTCTCCTTCTTCTGGTCTTGTTTCCAAGGTGAATGTCATGGATACATTCTGCTCCTTCAACTTTTGATGTTGTACGTCCACCCATCTGCGAGTGCAAGATAAAACGGGAGCCATCAAAGCTCTTAAGTCTAAAACCTCGGGCTCATTCCAATCTACCTTCACTTCTTTATCTTCCTTCTCATAGGATGATTGGAGGTATCTACCACTGTCTTGGGCTTGATCGGCTACTCTATAAATTTTGCATTTCCTGATGAGATCCAAGGGTAATCTGGAATGCATCTTTCTTTTGACCTCTACATCATCCTGGACATTCATCCAAAAGTCTTCCACTTGAAACTCATGTTTGTACTTCTTCCCGACTGTCTCTTCTATAGAACCATGAGGATCAAAATTCTCCCTTGAGGCAAAGGATGTGAATGAATATAGAGATAATTCCTTCTCCGCATCTTCCGCGGCCTGAGTATCAAGACACACTTCAATTGAGTTCCCTAGTAGGATGGGTACGGGAATTCCATTTCCATGCTTGTGTCTTGATGCCTTTGCATAAGCTGCCAACTGCCTAGTCACCTCAAGTAGTATTATCCCGTTTGTAGGATATCTCGGCAACATGTAGGGAGGCGAAGGACATCCATGAACTTTGATGTATGTGAATTTTGGGAACTGAATGAACCATGCACCATGCTTCTTCACGAGCTCTTGTGCATCCAGAGATAGTCGATTGTGAATCCCTCCTTGCAATGTCCTGGTGATATACATTGTGAAGGTGTCATTGACTAGCTTGTAGTCACTTCCTGGCGCATGATGCAATTGAACATAAGAATCACAAACTCTTATTTCTCTGGGTCCTCTTCCAACAACTCCTTTGTGAGGTAGTCCTGCATACTCAAAACCTCTGATCAAGGCATATATAACATATGAACTCATGTGAAACGACTTGGTAGGCTTTAGTCTTCTCAACTGCACGTCCAGGCTGTTGCTAATGATTCTAGCCCAATTGAGCATTCCCTTTCCTTGGACGATGAGTTGTATGAAGAAGAACATCCACTTGTTGAAGAAGAAAGCTTGAGAGGCACTTGTGACCTAATTGAGCAAGGTTATCAAATCCTTGAATTCTTCTTGGAAGTCGATTATGTGCGGTGCATTGGGAATCTTGTTCAGGCAAGGTCTACTCTTGAGTAGCCAATTCTAGTTAATGAATTTCAAGCAGGAATCAGGATCATCCTCATAGATAGACCTAGCTCCTTCTAGACTTTTGTAGATCATGTCTCTATGTTCCGGGAGATGAAAGGCTTCACTTATAGCTTCCTCCGAAAGATAGGCTAAGATAGTTCCATCCTTGGCTACAATCGTCCTTGAGTGTGAATCATAGTGTCGGGCACACTCGATCATCAACTCATGACACTTGACTGCGGGAGGGAAACCTGTAGCCTTGTTGATGCCACTCTCAATTATCTTCTTTGCAACAGGTGACGGCTTGCCGATGTAGGGCGCTTCTCGAAACTTCTTCACATTGAAGTTTCCTAGATTGGTGTCTCTGATATTGCTCCACATGGACACGATCCTGGTCTCCAATTCATCATTCCTCTGATCCTCCTTGATGAGAGCCTGTCAAGTAGTGGATCCTCCGGCCTTGGGGGTCGTCATTTGATACCTACACAAAAGCTTAAAGTTAGGGTTTGAGCATAATATCTTAAGGTATAGGATTTAAGACCTTTCAAGGAAATAACTAAATATTAATTTGAAAATGATATGATAAATCCTAGAATTATGAATTTTCAAATTAATATTAATTATGAATGGAAATCAGATTGCACAAGACTTAGATTTTCAAAGGATTGCTATGGAAATCAAACTAAAATCTTGAACAAACTTTCAAAAATCTGATTATTCATACCTCTCCCTTGATTTTTAGCTATCAAACTTTGAAAAATGAATGAAGGAAGAATGAGAATTTGCTAGACAAAGATGTTTGATCTGAATTTCTGGTCCTCTCTTTGAATGAATTAACCTTCAATCAGCCTTCAATCTGAATATTATCCTCCAATCAGCTTCTCAATCAAAAATTCGCCTTCAACTAGTCTTCAAATATCTTCCAAAATCTGGAAATTATCCTCCAACCTGCTCAATTTCGCACCTCCAAATCTGCTCTTCAAGTTCGCACAAGGGAAAATGCATGAATTATTTAAAATTGTCAAAACATACCTCCCTTATATAGGGTACTCAACTTGCTTTGCCTCAAGGCCGACTTGGTAAAGGCTTTAATAAAATAAAATAAAACTCCTCCATAAGCATGGCCGACTTTTTTGCAAAGGCACAATAATGATTTTGGGCACTCAAGCATGATTTTTTAAATTTTTTTAATTAATTTCAAAGCTAAAGGTGGATTTTTATTTATTTTAAGGCTTAGGAAATTAATTGATTAATTTATAAGTGCCTTAATTTGTGCGAATTTGTCTTAGTCTCCCAAATGAGAGTTTTTATTGGCAAATTTAATGAAAAACTATAGGATAGCTTAGCAAATGCTAAAGCTTGATCAAGGCTTGAGGAATTTTCATTCTCCTTGGGCATTAAAATGTTCAAAGTTTAGGTCTCTCCAAGGAGGCTTGCTTGAACTTTTATCTAGGCTTGTTTGCTTCATTAATCAACATCCTTACAACCTAGATTTGCCATCTTTCATGTTCTTGCCATCATAATTTTGCAACTTGCCTTCAACTTAGCCTAAACAAGGTGAATAATAGGTGTTTTCAAGAATTTCGCCCTGGACCCTTTGGAAGGGTCAGGAGCGATTTTCTTGATTAGGCCTTGAATACCTCCTTTTCTTCACTCCAAAATCCTCCGGAAGGCGAGCTTACGCTTGTTTTGGTCTAACAAAGCCTAGGATTTCAAATTTTAGCCTTTCACATGGGTAAATTAGGTGCAAATGGGAATTTCGCTCTGGACCCTTTGGAAGGGTCAGGAGCAAAATTCACTTTTTAGGTCAAAATTCACCTTTGCTTGATCATCGACCTTCTCCAAAGCAATCTCCAGGGTCCATTCTCCTTGACCACTGACTTGTCTTAACAATATTTTGAAGGAAACACTACATTTTAGGAATTTCGCTCTGGACCCTTTGGAAGGGTTAGGAGCGAAATTCACCCTTCAGGCCAAATTTCCAATCTCCTTCACTTCAATTCATCTAAACTCCTTCAGTTTGAATCCACTTCTTAACTTGCCAGTATTGGTTTGATCCTTACAAGGCGAAAAAGGTCAATTTTGCTCAACAACCTAGCCAAGGACAGGACCTATCCAGAATTTCGCTCTGGACCCTTTGGAAGGGTCAGGAGCAAATTTCTCATTTGAGCTCAAAATTCACACTTTGAAAGTCAAACATCTTTCCAAGGCACTCTAAATAGCTTCTTTCATTGTAGTCCAGGCCTGGTTTCACTCAAGTCTTGAAGGAAAAAGTGTTTTTAGGGTTTTTCGCTTTGGACCCTTTGGAAGGGTCAGGAGCGAATTTCTTATTTGGCTTCAAAACTTGCATTCTTGGCGACCAAAATCCACTCTAAGGCAATCCAAATGACTTCTCGCACCCTTGTCTAGGCTTGGCTTTGCTCAAATTTTGGAAAAAAAGATGGTTTTTAGGATTTTCGCTCTGGACCCTTTGGAAGGGTCAGGAGCGAAAATCACTTTTAGGCTCAATTCCTTCATCTTGCATGGTTTCTAGCAACTTAAAGTCACTCTTAGGGGCAACTTCTCCTTGATTTTACCTTATCCCACACTTGATCTTAGCAAAAAATTGATAGCAAAGAGAAGTTTTGAGAGAATTCGCTCTGGACCCTTTGGAAGGGTCAAGAGCGAAAATCTCATTCTTGACCAAAAATCATCATTTTTTCAACTTGAAACTTCTTTGCAAGGTAGAATTTCATCTTTCATTGCCCTAGGAATAAGGTTTCATATCCAAGAAAGGTCAAAAAGTAGGCTTATAAGGAATTTCGCTCTGGACCCTTTAGAAGGGTCAAGAGCGAAATTTCCTTTCTTGGCTAAAATCCTTCATTTTCATAACTTCCAAGCATCCCCAAGGATTCCAACATGTCAATTCTCTCCTTCAACATGCCTTGGTCATCAAGATTTGGCCAAACAAGGCAAGAAATGCCTCTTAGAGAGATTTTCGCTCTGGACCCTTTGGAAGGGTTAGGAGCGAAATCTTGACTTGGGCTAGATTCTTCATTTTTTCAATTCAAAACATCTTCAAGAGGCAAATACAAGCTATCTCCCTTCCATTCAATTCATAAAAGACCAAGAACTTGACCTTCTTCAATGCAAAAATAAGACTTTTTAGGAATTTCGCTCTGGACCCTTTGGAAGGGTCAGGAGCGAAATTTCCTTTTTGGTCCAAAATCCTTCATTTTTCAATGCTATCAAACATTTCAAAGGCAACAAGAATGTCCAACCTTCCTTCCAAGATACCCTGCAAATCAAAATTTAGCCAAACTTAAAGAGGAAATGAGCTTTAAGAAGATTTTTGCTCTGGACCCTTTGGAAGGGTCAGGAGTGAAAATCTCATTCCAGGCTAGATTGCTCACTTTTCAAACTTCAAACCACCTCATAAGGCAAAATTAGATCATTTTCCACATTAGGAGCAAGGTTTCTAGTCCATTCAAGGCAACAAATAAGGTTTATGATGAATTTCGCTCTGGACCCTTTGGAAGGGTCAGGAGCGAAATTCTCCTTTAGGCCAAAATCTTGTTCTTCAAAATCAATAAAAAAATCTCCAGGCAAAAACATATCAATTCATCCTCAAACATGCCTTAGAAACCAACGCTTAGCCAAAATTGGAAAGGAAATGTGGGCTACAAAGATTTTCGCTTTGGACCCTTTGGAAGGGTCAGGAGCGAAAATCAAGAATTGAGCTTGATTCTCGACCTTTTGAACTCCAATTTTTTTTGAGAGGCAAACAAAGACCCTTCCTCACGCATCCCCATCAAGATCCTGACTTTAGCCAAGGAGAAATGAGAGCTTTCAAGAATTTCGCTCTAGACCCTTTGGAAGGGTCAGGAGCGAAATTCATCCTCTTGACTAAAATCTTTCATCTTACCCATCATTAATCACTTCCTAGGGCTAGAACATATCAATTTGTCTTTACTATGCCTAAGGAAGCTATAATCCTGGCCTTGACAAGTGAAAATTTGATGCTAAAGGGGATTTTCACTCTGGACCCTTTGGAAGGGTTAGGAGCGAAAATCATATTCTTGGCTAGTTCCTCACCTTGGTTCATTTCATTTTCCTCCAAATTTGATCAAATCAACTTCCTTGCTTCACAATCAAGACAAATCTCCATCCAATTTGGTCTAGGCAAGGTCCAACTGGGTTTTCAGGGCCAAAGGGAGGCAAAAAGGGAGAGTTCGCTCTGGACCCTTTGGAAGGGTTAGGAGCGAAAATCTCATCCTAGACTGGCTTTCATCATTTCAAAGCCTAAAAACTCTTCTTCAAGGCAAAAAATGTATCAACTTTCTCAATTACGCCTCAAAAGTCAACAATATTGATCATTTCCTTCCAAAACTCCTTAAATCATCATCCAGTGCATTCATTCATCAATTTCTGAAATTACCACTTTCATCCCTCTCTGACCACTGACTCTACTCAATCGACTCAGACCTAGAAGAAAACAGGACTATAACAAGAAAACCCTCAAACTAGACCTACCCTGACCTTAGACCTATTCACCCTCTTCTTCAATCTCACCATCTTGATTCTCCTGAAAGGAAATACTTCATTAAGGCGAACTTAAGGTTCCAGGCAGACAACTACCGACCTCCCAAAACTAGGCTAGACTCAGCTTGAAAGAAACCCTAAAACGAGCTTTCAGAGATTAGCCCTAATCTAGCCAGCCCAGGCAACCACTCACTCACTCAAAACCTAGCAAGCAGAGAGAAAAACTAAGGGAAAGCAAAACCCTAAGAAAAAATGGGGGTCCCCATTCTAATGGGGCGATGTGTGAAATGGTCACAACAGGACATTACATATAACTCTCCTTTTCACCTCCAAAAAGTGGTCCTCAATCCCTTTTCTTTATGGTGGTACTTAGGTATCTTGTTACCTTGGAAATCCCATGATTTTTTTATAGCAAATAAATTGCAAGCATTGTACAATTTGAAGTTTCCATCTTTATTAATATATGCAGGGTTTGCTTCTAGCAAGTGGTTTTCCCACTTCAAAAACCTCGTCTCACCTTTTTTGTGGTATGAGTTTATTTCAAATTGTTAATCTATTTTGTGTTGCTTTTGATTCAATGTTTAGTAGTTGATCTTGGCATAAAAAACATAACATGTACAAAGTAAAAATGTAATGTCCCCATTTTCATGAACATCAATTTTCAGAGGATTAGCTATTGGAGTTGAGGAAAAATCAACTCTACAGCTCCCAAAGATCACCTACATGCAAACCAGTCACAGAAGGAGAGAAGCAAAAAAGCTATGGGGGCCAAAATTCAAAGATCCAAAAAAGAGGAGTCATATCGATTGTGCAACAAGAATGCAATTCAATAATTACAGTTGTTATGAAAATAAAAAGAGAGAATCCTTATAAAAGGATACTCAAAACCCTAAAGGTGAAAACCCTAAAGAATTATAAGATTCCTAAGTTTAGCTTAAGCATAGAGTATAATAGACTAATAATTAAATAAATAATTATTAGCTAATAAAAGATTACTCTAACACCCCCCCTTAAGATGAACTTAGGGAGTAGCTAAATACCATATTGGAGTTGAGGAAAAATCAACTCTACAGCTCCCAAAGTGTAATGTCCCCATTTTAGCAGACATGGTTTTTTGGGTGATTAGCCTATCATTATGACCCTCGTAGGCTAATGAGTATGGATAGAGCGTCTTCCGAGGCTTGTATCATCTCTAGAGTTTAGTGTGTTTCGATCTGGCTTTCATTTGGTATCATTTGGACTTCATTTGCTATACTTACTATTTATAGTAAGTTTGAGATGTTAGAGATGGCCCCTTCTATTTTTAGTAAAGGGGTATGATCATATGCAGCTTCATCATGTTAGCTCCCAGTTCAGACGACGTTCAAAAATGTTGAGTATTAATGGAGATATTAATGTTTATTTAGTTTAAATAAACATTAATGTTTTGAGCTTATATTATTAAGTTATAATATAATTTTATATTATTATATTATAACTTAAGTAAAGGTCCAAGTATCATTAAAGGGGACCATTTAATTAATTAATTGTGGCTCTTTTACGAAGGTGAAATATTAAATGACAAAGTGAAAATATTGTATCATTAAATGTCATTTAATATCATTAATTGATTTAATGCCTTATTGGAGAAAATTGAACCTTCATGGGAAATATATATAAGGCTTTTGAAAAGAGGAAAACAAAAAGAAAAAGATATTTGATCATTGTGATTTTGAACTCTGAAAAGGGTTTACAGCTTTGCCGTTGGAGAACGTAGTTCTTCTATGTGATCATCATTTGAGCCAGTGAAATACCTGGTGAATTTGATAATTCTGAGAGAATCTCATACAGATTTTCTGATTGTGCTGCAACAGTATTTATTTCAGTATTCATCGAATTCACAAAATAAGGGAGAGATAAGGTGCAGCTGTGAATGGTTATTTGCTACAGTGCGCGTGAACAGTGACACGTGAACAGTACCCATGAATAGTACCCGTGAACACTGACGCGCTACAGTACCCCGTGAATAGTGATGTGCTACAGTACCCCGTGAATAGTGACATGCTACAGTGCTGCAGTGAATAGTAAAATGCTTCAATTCTGGTTGAAGGCAAAGAAGAATCAAATAAAAATCAGGTTCCATGTTGTTGCTGCCACTATTTTTATTATTAAAAAAATAATGTATTTTCCCATCCTCTTGAGAAACAAAGATACATTACAGTAGTAGTTCAGTTGTTTCAAAATTTTCAAGATTATTGTAATTAGTTTCAGTTTTAGATTATTTGTTATCAATAAACCCTCAAAATACAAAAAAACAATATATCTATTCAAAACACCCAAAACTAATTCAAACAGGGCATTCAGTAGTAGAGCAGTATAGAAGCAAAGAATCAGTAGGGTTCTTACATTGGTATCAGAGCGGTTTCTTGCCAACCTGTTGGGTAAATTGATTCAGGTAGTTAATCATGGTTACTTCAGGTACCCAGAATCAGTGGGACCAGAATAGGAAGCAAGTGTATTCCTCATTGGAAAAGTTAAAACAAAACCAGAAGAAGCTGGATGAATTGATTTCACACCCTGCAAAACTTGATAGAATTGCTCGGTATATGACATCTATTTTTAAGGATAAAAAGGTGAAACTTGAAGAGAATGTGGTGATTATTGGCACTCAAGAAGTTGTTATCAGTCATGATAACAAGTCTGATTTTCATGACAGCAGCCTTGCACTTGAGCGTAATGATGATTTGAAAGTCATGGAAAGTTCAGAAAGTGTTGTGGGAGTGACCTTGAGTATTGGCACTCGTGATACTAGTGTCAAGAATGAGGATTGCATGGGAATTTTGGCTCATAAGAGTTCTGATCTACATGACAGCAGTGATGAAATTTTGCATCAGCATGAGAGAGCAGTGACTACACATGTGCAAGATGCTTCTATTAAGTTGCCGCATGAGGGTACCCGAGATTTGGGTACTAATGGGGTAATGTGTGATGTGGATTCATGTCATTTAGAGTCTGATTTTTCAGATCAGACCTTAGAAAACAAGTTTGAAGATTCATGCTTTGGCATAGGATCCCAGAATCATGAGTTGGATGGCCATGTAGTTGCATTGGAAGTGGAATTGTGTGAAGATATTGTCATAACAACAACTTCTACCTTGCCAGTTGAGCCATCCTATGAGGTACATAGCAGCAGTACCTTAGATATTGATGTGTGCACAATTGATTGCACACATGATGTTGTTGATCATGAGGTGAGTGATGTTGATTTGGTTTCATACCATAGTGCAGATTTGGGTGGAAAGAATGAGTCACGGGGGTATCATCATCTGGCTAGGCAGTTGAAGGTTAATGATGATATGATTGCTACAGCTTTGGAGCATTTTGATGTCGCTCGACAAATGTTGGCGACCTTTGGTTGGAGTACTCCTGAAACATATGAGCACGGTGATAGTAGCCTTTCCCTGGCAGAGTTCCATGCACTCCGAGCAGCTATTGGGATAATGAAACAGAATTACTTGCAGTTACTTGCTGATAAGGATTATCTTCTTGAGTGGGATTGCACTTGCTACGATGCACTGAAGGGAAAGGAGGAGGAGGTTGATGAGCTCACCCATGAGCTTGAGGTGACTATGGACTCGTTGGAGAGCGCTCAGTCAGCCCTTTGTGAGTCACAGTCACAAGTTGAGGAACTTACCGTGGTGTTGAGTTTAGCACAATCTTCACCATCTGTGGATACAATTGAGTTTCCTATAGCATCACTTGGTGATGAGTTTACACCCACGGGTTGTAGTGATGGGTGTGTTGAGGATGTGGTTACATCTGTCACTGATGCAGGTACAGGGGACTTAGCTGGGATGAGTATTAGGGTTGAGAGCAGCAGAGAACCACTTGTTGCATCAGGTTCTCCTGAGGTTAGTGCTATGACGGATGATACAAGTCAGATTGTTGATAGCTCTTGTGTGGCAGTGGTGGACTCTCCAGAGAGTTGTGTGTTAGTACGCGGCGTTACTCCATCCACTTCACATGGAACTCGCATAGTGTCATGTGGTTGGGAGTATGGCTCTCATGTAGATTTGTTTCCCTCTCTTGGAAGCAAATCTGTTACTTCATCCCATGCAACTGATTGTGGACGCCAGCTTGTTGTTTCTCAGAGTCAGCGTGATCAGCTGCAGGTCTTCAAGGATAAGGTTGACTCAGCCTTATATTGTTTTTACTGCATAGATTCATTTATTGAGTACCTTCTCGAGAGTCCTGAGTTTCGAGAGGGTCCGTTTGGAGCCACCAAGGATACTCTCATCCGAGGTTCTCTCGCCATCAGGCGTGGTGTGGGAGTAATTATTGATACTATGACCACAATGCTTCCTAATAGAGATTTTGTGATTGGGTTTGCAGAGAGGGTTACCAGAGCCCCTACCCAATCAACAGTTCGGGGTCAGAGATTGGAGCCATCTCATGATTCCAGTATTGTTAGAGATGAGCCCTTGACCGAGGTTGGAGCGTTTTATCGCAACTACACAGTGAGGAGTGCTCATCACTTTTCTTTTGATCCACACGTGGAGGACTTGATGATGCATCGGTGTGGATTGGCTTCAAGATTATACCATCCATTGTGGGATGGAGAGTTACCATCTTCAGTAAATGAAACTAGCAGTTGCAAGTACTCGACTTAGTTGATTGTCGGTGGCTACTTGCTCGAGCAATGTTCAGTTTCCCATCATGTTGATGTGTATCCAGTGGAGATTGTTACTCCTATGACACAAAGGCTACCTTTGGATACATGGCTTCAGAGAGACTATGGTGACAATGGGCATGATGGTTTAGTTGGATATCACATCCATGAGGGTTTAGCAAAGCTTGTGGAGAGATGTTGCGTAGCAGATGTTTCCAGGTACTCCTATCTTCACAGTACAGATGGATGTGTGTATAGATTGCACTGGAATCCAGGTATACTATGTGGGACACTAGCGAGTATGTTGAGGGATCCTTTGTGTGCATCCGAGTTCTGGTTGGTGTTCCCTGGTAGGTTTCATTGCATGTACATGGTGTGCATCGTTGGTAGTCTCATTTCAGGTTCTCATGTACATGATTTG
Source organism: Cryptomeria japonica (assembly GCF_030272615.1). Taxonomy (NCBI): domain Eukaryota; kingdom Viridiplantae; phylum Streptophyta; class Pinopsida; order Cupressales; family Cupressaceae; genus Cryptomeria; species Cryptomeria japonica. The sequence continues at coordinate 213,227,631 of NC_081414.1, read as the reverse complement.
TCTCAGATGCATAGTTCAGTTGCGCATGTGTTAGATGATATGTTTGACAGCTTATCTTGCGCAGTTTTGGGTAGCAAACATTGTCAGTTTTCAGAGTTGCTTCCCCTTGATGTTCATGTTCTTGTGACACCTATTGTTGAGGTTGATTTAGTTTGGCAGGTCTTGTTAGTTGTGCCCTTGGTGTGGGCATTACAGGAGTTGGTTGGTAATACCAGGGACATTACACAGGTTTTCGTTTGGGATCCAGGTGGAGGAGTTTATTTGCAGTCGATATTGCTTGGGGACAAGCAATTTCAAGAGGGGCGGACTGTAATGTCTCCATTTTAGCAGACATGGTTTTTTGGGTGATTAGCCTATCATTATGACCCTCGTAGGCTAATGAGTATGGATAGAGCGTCTTCCGAGGCTTGTATCATCTCTAGAGTTCAGTGTGTTTCGATCTGGCTTTCATTTGGTATCATTTGGACTTCATTTGCTATACTTACTATTTATAGTAAGTTTGAGATGTTAGAGATGGCCCCTTCTATTTTTAGTAAAGGGGTATGATCATATGCAGCTTCATCATGTTAGCTCCCAGTTCAGACAACGTTCAAAAATGTTGAGTATTAATGGAGATATTAATGTTTATTTAGTTTAAATAAACATTAATGTTTTGAGCTTATATTATTAAGTTATAATATAATTTTATATTATTATATTATAACTTAAGTAAAGGTCCAAGTATCATTAAAGGGGACCATTTAATTAATTAATTGTGGCTCTTTTACGAAGGTGAAATATTAAATGACAAAGTGAAAATATTGTATCATTAAATGTCATTTAATATCATTAATTGATTTAATGCCTTATTGGAGAAAATCGAACCTTCATGGGAAATATATATAAGGCTTTTGAAAAGAGGAAAACAAAAAGAAAAAGATATTTGATCATTGTGATTTTGAACTCTGAGAAGGGTTTACAGCTTTGTCGTTGGAGAACGTAGTTCCTCTATGTGATCATCATTTGAGCCAGTGAAATACCTGGTGAATTTGATAATTCTGAGAGAATCTCATACAGATTTTCTGATTGTGCTGCAACAGTATTTATTTCAGTATTCATCGAATTCACAAAATAAGGGAGAGATAAGGTGCAGCTGTGAATGGTTATTTGCTACAGTGCGCGTGAACAGTGACACGTGAACAGTACCCGTGAATAGTACCCGTGAACACTGACGCGCTATAGTACCCCCGTGAATAGTGACGCGCTACAGTACCCCGTGAATAGTGACACGCTACAGTGCTGCAGTGAATAGTAAAATGCTTCAATTCCGGTTGAAGGCAAAGAAGAATCAAATAAAAATCAGGTTCCATGTTGTTGCTGCCATTATTTTTATTATTAAAAAAATAATGTATTTTCCCATCCTCTTGAGAAACAAAGATACATTACAGTAGTAGTTCAGTTGTTTCAAAATTTTCAAGATTATTGTAATTAGTTTCAGTTTTAGATTATTTGTTTTCAATAAACCCTCAAAATACAAAAAAACAATATATCTATTCAAAACACCCAAAACTAATTCAAACAGGGCATTCAGTAGTAGAGCAGTATAGAAGCAAAGAATCAGTAGGGTTCTTACACAAAGATCACCTGTCACAGAAGGAGAGAAGCAAAAAAGCTATGGAGGCTAGAATTCAAAGATCCAGAAAAGAGGAGTCATATTGATTGTGCATCAAGAATGCAATTAAATAATTATAGTTGTTATAAAAATACAAAGAGAGAATTCTTATAAAAGGATACTCAAAACCCTAAAGGTGAAAACCCTAAAGAAATATAAGATTCATAAGTTTAGCTTAAGCACAGAGTATAATAGACTAATAATTAAATAAATAATTATTAGCTAATAGAATATTACTCTAACACCCCCCCTTAAGATGAACTTAGGGAGTAGCTAAAAAACAACTAAGGACTAAAAAAGCATGCAAAAAATGCATGAAAGCAACAATGGGTCCTGGCAATTAGACCTGATGAGGTACCCAAATACAATAAAATCTCTGTAAAGTGGAGAAAAAAGACAAAACCCTGTGGGAACAAAACTCCTCTCCAAGAAGAGATGAAAGCTCAAGTGAAGGATTAAGAAGCCTCCAAACAAGAGTGTTCCAGAAGACAAGAACAAAAAGAAGAGAACACCATTGAAGCATGAAATAGCTACAAACACTGTCGAAGAGTAACTGCTGATATGAAGAACCTCCTCTGAAATAGAACATAACCAGGTAGAGAAGACTGTAATCTACATGAGTGCCCTCAAATTACACTACTCGAATCAGAGGGCAAACAAAGGGAAACAACTGAACTCGAAGATACAAATGGCATGAAACACCAAAGCCTAAAGAGTTGATCAATCGAACTAAGGAAGCATTAGAACAACAGGACAAACCTCCCCATAACGCTGAAAAAGGGAGAAGGACAGGTACACTAAAAAGAATGACCAACAAGAACTGCATGACGAAGAACCAGGAACATCGAAGGTGCAAAGAAAGTACATAGTGTCGTGGAAGGAACACTCACTTGGCACACATCATGAGGCTAATGTCGTGGAAGGAACACTCACGTGACAAAGGTAGATGGCAAACAAAGACAAACATCAATCCCTCCATGGCACTTGTAATATCCCCTTGATTTTTTTCAATTTATTTCCAGTTACAATCACAACAAGAACCTGTTAAGGTTAGGAAATCAAGATACAATAATGCTGAAATTAACCCTTCCACTTTCTGATCATTGAGTGCGCAATATGGGAAGGTGAGAGCATACGGTGTTGAGGGGATCGTTAGCTTCGAATAACAGGAAATAATACAATGCTTGGACGGTAAGCCAACCCCTTCCACTTTTCAGCGGGATATGGAGAATATTAAAAATCACTTGGCAGTAAACCAGCCAAGGATGATGCAAGAAACTGAAGAACAATTACTCTACCGCTCATGCAGCGGGAGGACTAGAAATGAAATAGCAATCAACTCCACCACTTATTCAGCAGGAGGACAGAATTACAATAGATAAGAAGGCGGCAAGCCAACCTCTTCCACTTATGTTGTGGGCCAAAGAACAACAATCCAAGTATATAGCTGTTAGTACTACTAATCAGCTTTACAATGCAAACATGGATTACAAAATTACTAGAATCATTGTCTAGACTAGGCGGCAAGGCCAACCTCTTCCACTTATGCAGTGGGACTAAGAGAGTTCAAATAAATTGCTGTTAGTACTACTAACAAGTATTACAATATGATTCATCATGGATATTCAAATGCCAAAACCCAAACTAACAGCTGCAACTTATTACTAGGACTCTTCACACCACAACCATAGACTCACACTCCTGAAAACCAGCTTCAACCCCAAAAAACTAAATCTGATATGAATGAACAGCAGGCTAGAAATACAGACCAGCAACATTAAAATCCTCACAAACACTTCTAAATCACTCCCCACACACTCAAATTATCTCTAAATACACTCCAAAGAACCCACACACTTTAAAACCAACTCCACACAAGGAAACACTCCAAACTAACAATTTTTCAGATTTTGATACGCAACCCATGTGCTGGAAACACACAGACCAGCAGCCTAGAAACTCACAAAAATGCTCGTAACTCTATTCACACTCAACAAAATGACCCCCAAACAGACGCAAATGAGAGATACAAGACAGGCGATGAGATTAGAACCAACAAACTGCACCCAAAACCCCCAAATGAATTTATGCACGCATTCCCAGGCAGCCCAGCATAGTACGACTAGGAAAGAACTACGATTTGCATTTAAAAATTAAATACTCAACATTAAGCTCTACAAACTTACAAACTTGATTGCCTGTGGCATAGGAAGAGAACGAGCCACTACCCAGAATGATCTGACACATGAATTGAGAGTTATGAGCTACAACATGCTACAGCCACACCAAAAACCAGCAACATTGAAATTCACACCACACTGGAAATCTGAAAATGCACACTAAAATCGAACCACACATTCAGAAGATCCAATCACAGCTAGGAGTGATGTCTCACACTCGAAGTCTGTCAAGAGCGCTAGGAGGTATTCACCCTCAAAGATTGTCTGGAGTCAATCCGACAGCATAACGGAGTAAATTGTCTGAGATACCAAAATGAGAGCCCAAGTCACTTATTTATAACTTTTTGCCAGCGAAATTCAAATTCAAATGCACTCCGAATACGCCCAAACCAAATGCCATTCCATTTCATCCACATTTGGCATTGCATTTCATTTCATTTCCTTGCACAAGTTCGCCCAATTCACATTCACCCAAAAACGCCCTTTTTAATAAATATAAGTGTCATAAAATAAAGTGTAAAATGGGCACCCAACTATGACTTCCAAATAAAAAATATTACTAAGGCAATATACTTAGAAAATCACCCCATTTGCCTTGAGTTATAATTTAATTATTAACACCATGACGACCCCCTTGAAGTCATATGCAAATTTCGCCAAAATAGACTTAGGATAAAATTAATATTTTCTCCCTTCCTAAGTCGTCCATCCATAAAATAATCAAATATTAATACCTCATGCCTAAGGTATTAATATATTAAAGTTACCTTCTCCTCAAATACTGATTATTGCCACATTTAACCGGAGACTGAAGTGCTAGAAATCATCAAAACTGAACTGAGTTGGGGCTTTGAACTGAACTGCTAAAAATAGTCATCTGAGTGAATACAGTATCCTGCCAAAATAATATTGCCAGAAATAGCCACTGAGCTGAGCTGTAGAATCCTTGCCAAGAATAGCACCAAAAAATGCTAGAAGACCAACTGCTCAAACTGACCTGCCGGAAATAGCCATCTGAACAGGCCTGCTGACATCTTGCTAAAAATAGAACTGCTAAAAATAGCACTTACTAAAAATAGCATACTGCTAAAAATAGTAAGTGTTTCCAAAGTGATTATAACCACATTCTGAGCAGCCGTCGCACTTACTAAAAAATAGTAAGTTTGGAAAAAGTCACCCGATGCAGATGCATGTCGAACCATCCTGAAGCTCTCTGAAAAACCGGAAGGAATCCAAAATCCAAACTGTCAAACTCCCACATATATCCCTCGAAAACACCAAAGAATCCTCCTAGAAAATAGGAAACCCTAGTTTCTGCTCCCGACTAGCCTACGGGCCTCCGAACTAGGCTAACGGCCAACAAAACTAATCACTGCGGAGAAGGGGAGATTACAGCACTTTATAAGTAGTGCATGTACAATAAGGCACAAGATGTGCAAGATCCCAAGTATACAATGCATGGTGGCATTTTATCTCAGTGTGTTTGCATAAATAAAATGCTACAATGATCAAAAGAGACAAAAGATTGGAAACAGAAAGAACAGCCAAAGACGAGACATCCTACTCGAAGAAAGAGATCCCAGGACCTGAAACATCCAAGAATATTCACTTAAGTACTGAAAAAGCAAAAAACTAAATAAAATATACCTGGAGCAGAATCTAGAAAGAAAACTCATATGAATGGAAAGAACACAGAACAAACTTTCCAACGATATAAAGTTTTCGAAAAACAAAGTTCAAATGCTCAAGTTATGTCTCTCGGAGTGCAAAAAAGAACCTCTGGCTTTGACAGCAAAAAACACTATCAAAAAAGCAAAATCAAAAGTTCAAACCTCCAGATCTGAAGAGAGCTCGAAAAGAGCTTTCCAACGATATAAAGTTTTCGAAAAAGCGCCTCCGTATGACAAAGTTACGGCCAAAAGAAAAAAAACCCCTCTTTTAGGGCATAAAGAGGGTAAAAAAAATTATTTTATTTTATTTTTTTGAAGAAAATTTTCTAACGCATTTGCAGGTACAGTCGTATGGATTTCATGCCTCGAAAAACGTACCAATAAAAAATCATGCCCCTATCACCAAAAATAGGCAAATTATATATCAAAATTCATGGAATCAACCTTCTGAATCCAACTGTGAGGTCCTTTTGGCACCAAAGTGTACCAAAAAATCAGCTACCCCCAAAAATGGAAAAAAACAACTGCACAAACCCCCAAATACACAGATCTTAAGAACAAGGCCCAAAATCTCTCATGAAGAGAACAGGGGCATGCAGATCTGAAGCTCTGATACCATATTGGAGTTGAGGAAAAATCAACTCTACAGCTCCCAAAAATCACTTGCATGCAAACCTGTCACAAAAGGAGAGAAGCAAAAAAGCTATGGAGGCCAGAATTCAGAGATCCAGAAAAGAGGAGTCATATTGATTGTGCAACAAGAATGCAATTCAATAATTACAGTTGTTATGAAAATACAAAGAGAGAATCCTTATAAAAGGATACTCAAAACCCTAAAGGTGAAAACCCTAAAGAATTATAAGATTCCTAAGATTAGCTTAAGCATAGAGTATAATAAACTAATAATTAAATAAATAATTATTATCTAATAAAATATTACTCTAACATTAGCTTATTTCCTGACCCTCATAGGCTAATGGAGTTGTTCAAAAGGTCCAGTTTGGGCATCACAGAGCTTTTCAGGTGCCAGTGGTCAGCCTTTACTTTTCCAGATCTTTCTTATGTTCTGAGGCTAGGTTATTCAGAGGTTTCTGGCTATGTTTTGAGGTACTTACTATTTATAGTAATTCAGTGCTACATTAGAGACCCACCTTACTATTTTTAGTAAGGCAGTTGGATGCATAGTGGGAACAATGGTTGACCTCCAGGTTCAGACGGGACAGAGAGATAATGAGTAATCAATGAGATATTAAAATTATAATGGCATTTAATGATATTTGTTAATGATTATATTATAAAGTTATTATTTAACTTTATAAAATGTCATTAAGAGTGGGGGCATTATAGCATTAAGTGACTTTATAAAATAACAATATAAAGTTATTTTAATTAATAAAGCTCTCCAGCTTGTTCGAGAAGCAAATTCATAAGGAGGAATTAAAAGTAAAGGAGGATTTATCCCACATTTGAGCGTGGGGATTGATTTGGAGTTTGAGTCTTTATAAACAAACCTCATCTTCCTTCAAAAGCATGTTATGAGAATTAGATATTGAAACCATTTCTCCATTGTTGCTGGAAATCAGTGACTGGATATTCTAAGGATAAAAACCCTTGTAATTAGTGAAGGCTGGACGGAAACCATTCCTTCAAGATTGGTGAATTCAAACGGAGTTCACATCTGGATTAATAGTGGAATTTATGGAATCAAATAAGCAGACAAAGGGCTTCCTCTTGCAGTCAAGGCGTCCATCTATTGCTGGCAGAAGCTCATGGTACAAAATCAGAACTGGACGTCCATCTACAGGAAGAGTCTTATCTTCTTCTCATTCGCATTTTGCCAGGGATTGTTTCTTTTGCTGGACATTGGCATTAGAGGAGATTAGAAGCAGCGATTAGGAAGAGGCAAAAATCAGAACATAAAGTCATATATGTACAGGTGCATTTGTTTCACCAGCAGTCTATGCATTCATCATTACATTTCCTCTGTCTGAAGCGAATCATTTGACTGGTTAAACATTTCTGCTGTGAAGTGGTATTGAAATCTGGAAACATAAATGACTGTTATATGTTAGTAGTTGATAATAAGTCCGCTCTTACATGGAAGTCTGAATATGTTATTAGTCTGAAAGGAAGTCTGCAATATGTTTGTCAAAATGTCACAATAAAGGACAAGGTTCTGAAATTAGTTTTCAGGCCAATTATTTGTTATAATGTTCATGTAAGGTTTGATGATTGGTGAAGCTACTTGGATGCTAAGTGTTTGGATTTATACTTTAGAAATACAAGTAGTTATGTTTGATTTCTATTATCACAGAAGTGTTTGACAGAAACCCTATGAAAGGAATTTGTATTTCGTAATGTATTGTTGGCTCAAGAACTCAGGAAAACTCAAAACAGACTTTGCCAGACAACTGTTTGACAAAATTTCTCCAAGGCATATTGAATATTTAAGGGCTAAATAGGAAGGGGCATAAAAAAATCACGTAAGCTATTACCTTCTCAGAGTCCACTAATCTGTTTTCCATCGCCCATCCAGAGAAAAAATACAAATGCAACCCACCAAAAATTATTCATTAGTCATATGTCAACAGCATTTAATGTTACTCCAAAAAATAAAAAATAAAAAATAAAAATGTCAATATATTGCTTAAGAGAAGAAATAATGACTGTATCACCATATATGTGCTAAAGCCAATAACCTGCTAATTATTCGACGCAAATAGTAAGAATCCATGTGTTTTTGCATTGCTAGCATAATTTTTGATGGCCACCAAAAGTTGACTGCTATGGTTAAATCATCACTGTCCACCTGATGAAACCTGGTATACAACAGAATGCCAATATTAGCTATGCTCCTAGATCTTTTAACATACATTAGCACTAATGTCCATAAATTGCAAATACATAATACGGATAGTTGAAACCAGATTAATATTTCTTCTAAAAATGGCAACATTGGATAGCATTGTCCTATACTAATTCCTTGTAAATGTTTCCTTGCTTAAATCTTAATTGGGATTTAATACAGTGCTACATAGCCAATTCTAAATAATCCCTTCACCTCTCTGTCAAAGATAAAATGCTTCAAACTAATTCAGCCATTGATCTTCGAGCTCATGAAACCTTCATCCAACAATGACCTTACCCACTTATAATGGAAACAAAAATCAATTTAAGTATTGGTTAGAAAGTCAAACAAATTGAGAAGCAACTCATGTGACGACTATTAGTGAACACGACATACTATGGAATTTGGAGTTATTAAGGGGTTAACCATTGGAGGAAATTATTTGACTGACATGGGAAGCAACAAGGAGTAAAAATTGAAAGGTAAAGATAATGTGAAGAGAAACCATGCTGCATTTCAGCATTTCATAAATCATTGATTGTGGAAGAAATCACAGATTTGACATCATATTGGAGAGACTACCTGATGATGATCAGATGCTTAAGAATTTATTAAGTTGGATCCTACTGGAAATTGAGATATAATTATAAAGGGATCAGTTTGCACAATGTGACAACAAAATTGAAGGATTATAATGAGAATTTTATAGACCCACAAGTTAAAAAAGAAAGATGATATGCCTCATTTTAATTTTTCCTTCTTGATAGATTTACTTTTCTCAATAGGGCCCCCATATTTATTATTTGAATTTTGAAATGATTCGTCATTTCAATGGCATTTGGTCTTCTTTCTGTTCCAACAAGAGCTTATCAAAGTCTAGCCATAATCCTTAATTTGTTTCATCTAATAATTAAATGCAAGAAACCATTCAATCACAAGTCAACTTCATAGGTTTTTCTTATCAAAAGGAAATTAACATTTTAAGCTTGAATATTCAATTATAATCTTGTGTTTTATCTCCAAGATATCCAAACCCTCAAGTCCTTGTCCAAACAAGTGTTTATCCAACAAGTACTGAAAGGCAGAAAAGTTTCACCTCCTGCACTCCATACCTTTCAATGGTGTTAATCATAGTGGGCTCCTACGTCAGTCAAATAAACAGTTCAATTCTTTACACTCTAATAGCTCCAAGTTCTACATCTGTATATAGTATGCACTAATTAATTGCACATGTTACTTCCCAATTGTTTGGCATGCAAATCAATGTTTTAAGATCAGGTTACTGAATCGGAATCAGGTATGAACATGGGTACATGGGTACAGTATGCTAATACATGAGTAAATGGGTACAGTATTGTGGTGCTGCTTACTTTTAAAATTGTGAATCTTTTGGTGGCATTGCTTCCACATCAAGCAAAATGGAGTGCTTGTTTTCCCCTATTACTCAACAAAAAAAAAGCAAAAATGACTGTTGGATTGGGGTTTAGGACCTGATTTTGAAGGTCAAAAGACAAACAAAATGCACTGAAATTGTCACCCATTGCTGGAATCACCCAGGGATGTTCATGAATGATTCTAAACAAATCCATGCACAAAAAACCATGCCCTAGATATAATCCACATGTGAATTAAACCCAAATCCAATTCCAAAACAAGCAGTACCCAAGTGTGCCTAGGTTTTTGGCCAATTCAGTAAATGTAGTTTTAAGGAATTATTTTTTCCAACAAGTGGATAGGATGATTGTTAGGTCAAGATTTAATGATACAACATCTTCAATAGTTATTTGATTAGAAACCTTGTTTTTCAACCGGCAGGTGAAGTAAATATGCATCACTTGCTACAGAGGACTAAAATGAATTAGTTAAGAAAGGTGTCCAAGAAACTAGTGGTCTGATCTCTTTTCCTACAATTCATGTGTATGACCCCTTATTTTGAAGGCTTGTTAGTTTAAAATGTGAGGAGTCTAAAAAAGATTGCATAGAGAATGTGGTTTAATTTGATACTATAAAATAAATAAAATCTTGGGAATACAAACTAACCATGAAAGGAGTGGCTTTCTGACCATTACTCATAAACTAAATGTTCCAATGAACTAGCCTCTACATATGCATCTTGGTTTCCATTCAATGCTTTTTCTATACCTTTTTATCCTTCAACTATACCATCCTTGATTAGACCAGTTCATCACTTGAGTTGCTGCATAATTATTACCTGAGTTCATGATGTAAATGGACTTCCACTGTTGAATGTCTGTCAAATCCATGCATCTTGAACCAAATTCTAGGCATCTACTTCACCACATTCTATTTGTTATTCCTTCGATTTATCATGTTTCATTTACATCATATAATTCAACTCAACTAAGATCCTAGATTTGTTCAACCCATTGTTTGTTAGCCATCAACTCTTACTACTTTCATATCAGCTCCTGAATGTAATTTCTATGTGCCCAACACAAACTTATGGACCAACATATTTATTCATAGATGGGCTTTCCCTACTATGATTGGCAGTCTTCATTACTTTTGTTTTAAACTTCTTTCCCCTTTGTTGGTTTGACTGCTGCCATAATATTGGCCTCGTCCATGGAGCTCCCAATTAATTCTCCTCTTCTTCAATGGTCATTTTCCATACCCTCCATTTAAAGAATTGTCTCTCACAGCTTAATTTCAGCCTTAACTACCCAACTAATGTTTTTAACTTTCAATTCTTAAACCCCCACATTGTTTCCTTGATTCCACTCAGCTCAACATTTTCAGTATACCGCATGGCGCCAACTTCACATAGTAACACAACTATATGATTTGATCAGAACAAAGTAACTCCTAAAAATATCTAAATAAAATTATTGTTTTGCTTCAGGATTGGACACCAATTATCAATAAACCAACTCATATAAAACTCATCTAACAAATTCGATAGCCATTACCAGAAAGCTGTTACAAATATTTGTCCATTTATTATGTAATTTAGCACCAACTGAATTATTACAATATTAATAGCTCCATGGATCATGGAATGGAATCATTAATTTATCCATATTTCTATCTCAAACAAGGTAGTCTCCAAGAGTATTTCATAGACTTTTACAAAGAAATATGCCTTGTTTCGCATCTTGCCAACATATTGGAGTTGTCTACCCATCGAAACCAACTAACAAACAGATCAATGTTATATAATATGGGATACCCATCTCAAATTCATCAAGAGAGAATAAATTCATCCATTATCATAATAGCGAAGAATGAAGCATCCCACCCTTTTTCTAACTTTGATTTTTTTGTTTATTCTTTTTTTGGGGGGGGTTTCCAGAATATTTGTTTTTTTTTGTGTTTTCGCAATTATTGAAAAGAAATGCAGGAAACAAAACACTATTAGATAACTAGTTTCACAAGATCCAAAAATTTTAATGCATTAATTGTAAATATTGAACATACCCAATTCACATGCCCAGCCAAGCAAGATATAGCAGCAATGAATCCGTTCAGCCTGATTTTATTTTTTGATCAGCACTAATTTGAAAGCTACAACCAATCTGTAAATGTTACTGTCACTAATCTGCCAGGAGCCCTTATCAAAATTCTGCTCTTTCAATGCCTCAAAAACCCACGCTAAACCTTGGAGATGGTACGGCTGGAGAAGAGAATGGTACGGCCTCCAATGGTCTCATCTTTAATCATTCATCACTTTCAAAACTGCTCTCACTTAATCTACAAACTCTGTCAATCCTCCCTCAGTTAATTCAAATAAGCTCTCCTACAATCTCTGTAATGAGATCACCTCAAGAACACCCTAAAGAGATCTTTCACTCCCGCAAGTATCCAATCCTGTGAAGGTCTGCATCTCCACAAGCTGCTGGTTCAAACCTTTGCTTCATTTGTCAAACCAAACTCTCCAAAATGATTTTCCGTGAATGAATGAAATGGGCGCCCAAGCTCTATTTATTTCTTCATTTCAAAAATCCTGCCTAAAACCAAATATTACTTAAGCTTCATAATTTTTTAATATTTCTCTTTATTAATTTCACTTATAACTCCCTAAGTTAAGCGCCCAACATAAGATTAAATAAAATATTAAATAGACACCTTATAACTGCCTTTTGGCCCCCACACACAGTCCCTTTTAATAAATTAAAATAACGTTAAAATTAAACATTAGCTTTTTCCTTTAATATAACATTATTAAAAGATTAAAGCTATGAGACTTTATAATAATTACAATTAAATATCAATCTACCATCCACCAACCTTCCAAAAAATAGAAAGTCTCTCAACTGACCAAGTTGGTAACTTGTGTGACTTAAGAAAAATAGTATGGAATAAGAACATCTAAACACGCCAACAAACTCCCGGCAAGAACCAAACTCTAAATGGGTTCCCTAACCACTAGATTAGCCTACGGAAACCAAGGTTAATAGGCTAACCATACAAATAATTTTGATGCTTAGGAAAGGGACATCACAAAGAACAAGTTATTCCAAATAGCATCACATCAACATTTTGATATTTAACAAAGGAGATTCGTATTTCTTTAAATAGAGAAATTACAAAGTTTCTAAAACATAAACGAATTAAGAAAATAGAAACTACCTAAACAACTTGTTGCCCCCATATTTGGCCTACATAAGATTTGAACTTTAAATCGGTCTCAGCGTCGAGTAAAGATCCAATAGCTGTTTTTGCGTAAACAATGAACACGCAATCCAAGATCCTTACTAGTCAGAATATGAAAAATGAAAGAATTTTGAAAATCATCACAAATTTAGGGAAATCACTTGACAGTCAGGACCTAAACATCATTTTGTATCACATGTCCAACTTTCACCTGAACCCAGTTCATATTTTGTCATATTTTAAACTTTCAATTTTTGGTGTTTGTTGCTCCCAAATGATTAAAATATCTCATTTAAGGCTTCGTCATGAGGCGCAAATAATTGTGTGGGTCTATTTCCCTACCATTGACACGTGTTTCAAATTTCAGGACCTAACTCCCTACCGTTTGAAAGTTATGCCAATTTTTTCCGGCCAAAGCAATATATTTGAAATATTTAAATTATTTCTCACATAATAATTTAATATTTTAAATTATTTTAATATGTCTGATCTTTTGTGCTTCAAAAGTTGTTCGAAAGCATCGGTTGCACTCTTCCTTGTTTCCTCTCTGTGATCAATGGTTTCTAAGGTCTAAAGGATAGTTCGTGAAGCTCAAGATTAGAAATGCTCAGTTTTTGAGCATTCTTAACCTCTTTTTTTAACCTTTGCCAAAAAAGGTTAGAAATGCTCACTTTTTGAGCATTTCTAACCTATCCCCAAAAGGTTAAGAATGCTCAAAATTTGAGCATTTCTAACCCCATTTCTTAACCTTTCGGGCCCCACTTTGTCAAGAAGGTTAGAAATGCTCAATTTTTGAACATTCTTAACCTCTTATTGATTTTATCAAAGAAAGGAAAAATATTAAAGAAAAACAATAAATAAAAGAAGGATTCAAAGAACAGGTTATGAGCATTCATCAATGCATTGAAGAAGAGACGGAGCGTCAGATGTTGTAGTCGCGACTACTCTGATAGCCAATATACGTAACGTGTTTGAATGTTGCAGAATGAGGAAGAATACACAATATCCATGAGATGCTTGATAAGAATACCACATATGCTGCAGGTTATGGATGCACAGACAATGCATGGGAACTGTTCGACATAATTCCTCCAAGGAATGTGAATCAAGTGATAAGCAACACACATGACTGAACTCTTCAAAAATGTTCTCTACTGACATGCCTCGCTTCCAGCAGTGTGGTCTTAAGGAATACAACGGTTTCATGCTTTCCAAAAAAATGAACTGGAGTATTACATCTATCAAAAGACAACGCACGTGAATAGTTTGACAGAATTCCTCAAAGTAACGAGGTCTCATGGCATATACATTTGACAATGCATGGAGACTTTGGCAGCGTTGATTCTAGCAGGTAAACAGTTTGATAGAATTCTGCAAAGAAACATCTATTTGGCAGGCGTTAATCCCAGAGATGCGGTGATGATATTGCCCTCAACCAAGCTCATGATGCAAATTGGAAATACGATGGTTGCAGGATATGATGTTAACCAAGCTCTCAACCGTTGAAGCACAGACATGGCATGTGAACTATTCGACAAAATGCTCTTCTTTGAAACGTATTTCCTAGCACAAGTTATATTGCAAAAATGTGGTCTCATGAAATGCGATAATTGCAGGATATCCACAAAATGGACTTTGAATGGGGTATTGACACCCATTAAAACTTTTGCGCCACACGTTCATTGTTCAGCAGAATACCTTAAACGATGTCATCCATGAAATACAATGATCTCAGGATATGCACAGAATGGGTTTGCCGAAAGGGCCTCAGAGACGTTCAAGCAAATGCAATGTCCAAGTTTAAATCCAAACTCTGCAACCTTTATCAGCATTATGCCAGTTTGTGCTAAAATGGAAGCTCCGGTACAGGGCGTGGACATCTATTTAGATGTTCAGAAAATTTGATAGAGCGCATCAAAGAAAAGCAGCCTCATCTGATACAATGATTGCTCGTTGTGCACAAGGGGGGTCGTATAACTTATGATAGTAGTGATGCCACCGGAGGAAATAATGAGGTAGCTAGGAATAATAACCAACTGCTCCATTGTGATACGGACTCAACTTAGATCTATCCTATAGCGAACTTTACACTTTACAGATCAGATCTATGTGAGTGTCGTGCTCTGTGAGCAGTCTCCATTAGTCTACCCCTTCCTTCTCTCCAGAGCACATGATCTGATCCATCCAGAGAGAGAACATCATTGCATAAGACATGATCTCATCAACTCGGGCGAGCGACACCTCTCCTTCGGGCCGAGCTACAATGTATTTAATAACAGCGCCCCAGAGAGATGACATCTATCGAAGCATAAAGGTTAGATGAATTTTGTTACATGTTTTAGTTGCTACTGCTCTGGTAGACATGCACGCAGGAAGTGGAAGTATATACAAGGCATGAGAATTGTTTCACAAAATGCCTCAAAGGAACGTGGCCTTGTGGAATGCCACAATTGCAGGATATGCAAAAAAATGGTTGTGTTGACAGGGCTTCAGGCACATAAAATCAATATTCTCCCCGCCTGTGCCAAAATGAGAGTTTTGGAGCAGGATATGGATATCCATCAAAGTCTAATGGAAGCTGGAGTATTTTGTCAGATATTGCGGTTGGAACAATTTAGTAAGCATGGACGAGACACAAGCAAACTGTTTGACAGTCCGCCTCAAAGTGATAGTACCACATGGAATGCAATGATTACAAGGATATACTAAATGGTTTGTTGAACAAAATTTAATAACTTTTGAAACAAATGCAATTGGTAGGCCAAAGACTAAATTCCATAACCTGCACCATCTTTTTCTCTTCTGTACCAAAATTTTGAAATTTGCTTCAGTCAACATGCATGAATGTGTGAAAGCATAGAGTACAAGACATGTGAGCCATTTGGCACAATGCAGTGAAGGGAATACTTCTCATGGATCACAATGATTGTAGAGTGTATGCAACCATCAAATCATAAGTGTCCGGTTTGATATGCATAGAAATGTCAAATCATAAAGAAAGACTTGAATAGTTTCACAAAATGCCCCTTGGGTGGTCGTGTCCTTCAATTGATTAAGACAGATTACAAAATTCACCACCGAGATATTGTGGTTGAAAGATATTGGGGTCACATTAATTGGTATTTTCATCGTATATGGTTGTATAGAGCTAGCGACATTGGTGATCACAGTTTAAGAGCAAAGAGAATTTATGATCAATTCCCCTCCAGTACTATTACTAATGTTGGTGATAACTTGGTTAAGTCTCCTTCAACGATTGTGCAAAATAGAATAATGTTGTATCAAAGGCTATAAAGTTGCCAAAGTGAGAGAAAACTTTAAATGATAAGAAGTAATTTTGTTAAACAACAATATATTACTGGAAAAGGAGCCTCATGTTGATGGAGAAGGTACATGCAACACATTTTATGATTAACATTACACAAATGATAACATCTCAAAGAAGAATTAGATACAAATGATAAATGATCAATGAGATTCATGATTTGGCAAATTTGTTATTGATCACTGCAATTTCTCTTGTGAAAGTTATTAAAGGAAATGACCATGACAAGACCAACTTTTTCAAATTGCTTGGGGATACAAGGAGTTCACAAGAGGAAATGATGACTAGTAGATGTAGTCAAATCTCTCATATCTGAAGACCAAATTGTTGATGAGAAAGTTACTCGCAGATTAGAAGAAGACATGGAACCGACCCCGGCAAAATCGACAACGAGTTATTTCTTCAATGTAATGGATTTGAAATTCTTTTGTAAAAAGTGACTTATGTCACTTATTGTAACCAAGGTTGGAAAGTTGACTTCTTCTACGCATAAAAGTGTAGGTTACTAACTCATTGAAATTTACGTAGAAAAGAGTTAGTTATCAACCCGAGATTGAAGTTGGTTATAAGGTAGTTATCCTACAAGCCTATAAATACAAGGCTATTTGTAATGAGATGGGGGGGGACTTTTTACAAAGGGGAAAACTCTGCTGGAATTCTAGGAGAAACTTGTAAAGACATTTTGATTTGCACTATGTATAGAAAGGATTTTGGACTTGTATATTTCCAAAAGGATAATGAATAATACGTCTTAGTTCGTATGTTCTAAATGTATTCATGTGTTATTATTGCTGATTTCTCGTATGTCAAATTGGTAGTCTTTTTATGCATATGTGATCTGTACGATTGATGTGATGATGCACAAGCAACCTTTGGTATCTCAGTTTGAATGTGTTGAAGTATCTTATCTCTCCGTATGTTCAGATTTGACATTCTTCTTTATCATCATTTCATGGCTAAAAATATTACCTTATAAACTCCCCTTGTAATTTGTTGCTAATGTTGGGAAATCTTAGTCGATGGTCGTATGTCTATTGTTGGGGTTTCTATCTTTATTCCTCTTTAGTTTTATGTTTTCTCCTTTATGTACTTTCAGGTTAAAAGTACACAAAATCCTAAACACCCCTATCATACGAGGGAGCTGCCCCTCTCAAACGCAAAGGAAGATCGTGTTTCACAGAACGATCTCTCCAACTGTTGGAACGTTTGTCACTGCTTATCAGGCAAACAGGGTCAGTTTCAAGTAAACAACCGCAGTGACAAATCTGTTTACCAACACAACTAAAACTAAGATGACCATTACAGAAACATTACATTATTATTTTAATACCCTCCCTTAATGATCATCCTACTAACTATCCTACAGAAGACTTAACATATGTTGTAGGTCATTTAGCCATGAATGCATAGAAGTCTGCCCCCTTCTTCCCAAAACACTAATGCTTTTGAGACCCACCTAGTTTTGTAGAACTTTTGGATATGACCAAGTTTACCACAATCCTTCCAACATGATGTTGGGTAACAAAGCTATCCCTCTCTTTATTCAAAAATCATGATCAACTACTCAAAAAAAAATCCGATTTTTGTTGCCAAAAAAATTTTGATTTTTGTTGACAAGAAAAATTGGCAAAAACCTGAAACTTACTGCAAGACGACACCATGATTTTGTGGAAAAATCATCAAACAATTGATGTGACATGATTTTGGGAAAAAATCATCAAACACCTTCATTCCTGAAGACCATGATTTTTAGGAAAAAATCATGTAGAACCCTCCATGATTTTAACGAAAAAAATCATAAAAATCATACAAAACCCTCCAATGATTTTTTGTGGAAAAAATCAGAATATCCTCCAGCAAAGAAAGAACCCACAATTTTTCAAAAAATCGTGCAAAACACCAGAAAACAAAGAAATCCTCGTCCTACGGCCAAAGCCCTTCATCGCGTGCTAAAACAAAAAATGCGTCATGCGATAAAAGAGGTCTGATTTTTTTGTCAAAAACCTTCAGCGAACAGCTGGAACAACTTGAATCCAAGACACTGAAAAAATTAAAAATACCACATGCCACAAATCTCGAGACATCAACTTCAGAAAAAAATACTTCTAATTTTATTAAAAAATCAGGCACAAAAAGAACATCAAAACTGAATGCTAGGTCTGAGGGTTGGACAAAAAACTCAGATCCTCGAAAAAATTGCAAAACCCTAACCATGTAGGTTAAAATCCATCGCCACCAAAGCCCGCAATTTTTTAACAAAAAAATCATAAAAAACTTCTGAAAAAATTGAGGTAAAAAACCCACAATTTTTTCATAAAAAAACTGATTCAAAAAACTTCTGTAAAAAATTCCAAGAGCACGAATTTTAAACATTCGTCAAAAGATCCTTTTTTTGCTCTGATACCATGAAATGATATTTCAATATTTAACAAAGGAGAATCGATCTCCTTAAATAGAGAAATTACAAACAAAGTTTCTAAAACAGAAATGAACTAAGAAAATAGAAACTACCTAAACAACTAAAAGTAAGATGACCATTATAGAAACATTACATTATTATTTTAATACTTGGTCTCGTTAGAATGATGACACTCCACACTATTAAGATTCATGAGTGTAATAAATCATATTAAGCATCAATGACCTAGTAAGTTGGAGAGTTTAACATTTTATATTAGTATACTAGAGAAATTTGTCAGTTAACCACTTCATAGATTCAAGATAATACTGTTCGTTTATCCAATAACTCTTAGAAACATAAAGTCCTTATATCAATATTTCATAAATCTAAGTTTGATATAAATATTGACCAATGTTATATGGATCCTAATCAGACTCGAAGGTTAAATTCTCCCCACTTTTAGCGGTGCAGTTTCCCCCCAAATTATTCAATGGGGTTTTGGGGGTAGCGCCCCCAAGACAAGGTCAAGGGGCTCAAACAACTTTTATTATTTTATGAAGGCCTCAGGATTTATTTTTTCTATTGGCTGATATCTAATGCTCATAAAATAATATTTATAGAATATCCATCAAAGTCCAAGGTTTGTGTTGGCTTTATCACTCCTCACGTCCTTGAAATTTGTCTCCAATGGAGACTACACTGACTTTTTAAATTTTTTTTGCCTTTTTTTCACTTGCTGGGCAGCAAAGCCTGGGGCTTAGGACTCAGCGAGTTTACCAAGTCTAACAAACTCAAGAGTCTGCACAGACCTAGCCAAACTCGACCGAGTCCAAGTCCAGGGTCCTCTGGCCTCAGCAAAGGTGACCCACCTTGAGACTCGCCAAGTCTAGGCCAAACTCTACAAGGTTAAATTCTCCCCACTTTTATCGGTGCAGTTTCCCCCCAAATTATTCAATGGGGTTTTGGGGGTAGCGCCCCCAAGACAGGGTCAAGGGGCTCAAACAACTTTTATTATTTTATAAAGGCCTCGGGATTTATTTTTTCTATTGGCTGATATCTAATGCTCATAAAATAATATTTATAGAATATCCATCAAAGTCCAAGGTTTGTGTTGGCTTTATCACTCCTCACGTCCTTGAAATTTGTCTCCAATGGAGACTACACTGATTTTTTAAATTTTTTTTGCCTTTTTTTCACTTGCTGGGCAGCAGAGCCTAGGGCTTAGGACTCGGCGAGTTTACCAAGTCTAACAAACTCAAGAGTCTGCACAGACCTGGCCAAACTCGACTGAGTCCAAGTCCAAGGTCCTCTGCCCTCGGCAAAGGTGACCCACCTTGAGACTCGCCAAGTCTAGGCCAAACTCTACAAGTCCTGTAACTATGGTCTCAATAAACTGTGAATGACGTTTCATAGATAACAACTTGATGACTATCATATCTACGGCTCTTCATAGAACATTGTGATACATAGGATACTCTTCATAGAACACTATGGTCTCTCTTTTGATACCACTATCATTTGACGTTTACTGTGAGTTAAAGGTGACTCAATCATAACGTGTGGCATAGAGGACACCAAGCATCAAATGATATGGGGAGGTGAAATAGGTCTTGACCTAAGCCCAAGTGTGTGGACTTACACAAGATAGGGGCAACCTAAATTGGAAGAAGCTAAATTGAAGCATGTAGGATAAGGTCCTGACCAAAACCAAACATGTGGACCTAAATTTGAAAGAGCAAACCTAAATTAGGACATGTGGAGGTGGCCCTAAAATGAAATGTGAAGCCCTCATTAAGCATGTGAATACTATGGATAAAAATGAATGAAACGTGTGGACCTAAAAGTGTGAAAAGAAGCCCTTTATCAAAGCATGTAGGTCCCAATTTAAGCCTTGACCTAAATGCAACATGGAGATAAGGGAGGATCAAAGTGTAACATGTGAAGCAAGAAGGGTCTTGACCTCAGTCAAACGTATTGCATAGGGCAGATCAAAAATGAAATGAAACTTGTAAGGTTAAAACCCAAAGCTAGCATGTGAATCTTGATTAAGATGGACAGACCTAAGTGAAACATGATAGAGGACCCAAATCCCAAGGCATGTCGAGTATTAAACATGGGACCAAACCTATAATAAGGCAACTTTGATTTACAAGAGGCAAGTAAATTCACTTCCACTTTACCCTCCAATCCCTGGCTTGCCTCATCAACTTCCACTTGCACCCTAAAAGTCCGGCCATCATAGCAACATTCCACTTCCCCCCAAAATCCACACCCATGCTTGAGAACTTCCAGTTTCCCCCAAAATCCACGCCCATCCTCGGAGACTGCCACTTCCTAGCCAAACCCTGGCCATCATAAAGAAGTCTTCCCTGGCACATCAAAATCCTCGACCACCATAAGCTCACTACCACTTCATATCAAAAATCCCGACCATGCTTAATTTCCCTCAATTTGGCAATGAAAGAGCAGCATTGATATTTGATAAAACAAATGAAGGAGGTTAATGGGGAAATGAAAGTGATTTATGAGATTAGTGATTTGGAGAAGTGTCTTCCACTTCCAGTTGACCCTCAAAACCCCGGCCAACTTCCTGCCACCTAGCCCCAAAAAGTTCAGCCAGCTTGCTATCATTTCCACTTCAAACCTAAAAGCTCGGCCTTCCTAGCAGTCTTCCACTCCATGTTAAAATCCACATATCAGACCTACAAAGGGTGAAGTCTCAGACTGAAAGCATGAGTACTTAGACTTCAAAATATCAGTGAATCGGATCTTGAAATGTGAAAAACAAAACTCAAAACAAAGGGAATTCATTTCCAGATTTAAAGAATGGCATTGTTCTCATCTGTATCTTGATCAAAGTGTGTTTTCTTTTCAGGTTATGGAAGCGAGGGTGGAAGGCTCCAGCAGGTAGAAGGATACAAGGAAGCTGCTCAAAGGAAAAGACTTCACAAGATTACACAAGAAGGTAAGTTGATAATTCATCAACCTTACAAGAAGGAATAATAAGATAAAATCAGACCTAAAGGCTTTATTCTTCAAGTCTGATGCAAAGGTATGCACTGAATGGTGATGGACGCAAGAGGAGGATATCAGCATCTTCAAGGCAAGAGGGGGTGTGAAATGATCCAGCTATGAGCAAGCATGAAAGTGAAGATGCTAAAGGAAGGAATTTTACAAATATCTTGAATTTCCTTCGGAGATCCAAGAATCATTGCCAGTATAGCAAGAAAGTAATCCAAGAGGGAGGCTTTAAGTGAAGAGATTCAAGATCAAGGATAGGTGAAAGTGATCAGGTCGGAGAAGATGATGCAATTTGGGAATATATCCCACCATCATCTCAGTCATCATGGCACTTGGAAATGTTGAGTATCAAGAGATATTGCCTGAATCACAAACACTTGTGATGAGTTAAAAGAGGATTAAGCTGAGGTGGCGCTTAGCCATCACCAACCCAAATACATCATTCCAAGTCAGGGCATCCAGATTCAATGCACTTGACAATCCAACAAGGTGGATAACTAGCACATGTGGACGCACAAAGTTCGATGTATAGCCTCATCATTCATTGGTCAAACATTCAATGATGTGTCGTAAAAATGTAATTTTATCATTGGTCAAGCATTAAATGTTATGTAAAGGATGTAACAAACCCTGATTAGGGTTTCTATCTTTAAATCTTGGCCATTGATGTGGATTTGATCTTGGCCATTCAATTGTATTGAGAGCACTATATAAGGCTCCACTCTATCATTTGTAAAGGTCAATAGTTAGCAGGTAGATTATTAGCAGATAGCTAGAGTAGAGTAGTGTTGATGTGTGTTTTATGCACATAACATTTCAGAAAAAAAAAACCAAGGTAATTTACCCTCTCTTGAACAAAATCACCTCAGATGCTAAGGGTAAGATGAACTAAAATGATTCCAAGGTTTCTACATGTTAGGTCTTGACGAGTGGGTAACTCAATGGTCAATGTGAATTGTTGTGTTTACTTGGAGACTTACACAATTGTTAGGATTATCTTCTTCGATCATGAAATATCCAGAATAGGTACGCTGACAACTTAGGATTTAGCAATGTAGTTTCAGACTTAATTCTTACTAAAAAAATGGGCAAAAGGAATAGGGTTTATGAAATCTATTCTAGACCTCGGAATGTAGGAAATGATTAACAAATTTAATGGAATCAAACTAGGCAGGGTCTCACAAACAGGTATTGACACAAGCTTAGTGCAATCTCTCGATGCCTCATAGTGTGAATGTAGTCCATGATCAACCACAATAGGGGAAATAAGAGTGGGATTCTCACATCTTATCCCCGCAATATACTCTCTAAGTCTGATATTCTCTTCTTTTTACTTCTCCTTTTCTTCAATTTCTCTATCCAACCTTGCGTTGATCGCCCTAAGGTTATCACCAACCTCCTGAAACTCTTGCTCTCTTGTAGTACAGCCAAGGGCAACTCAAGTAATCTGGAAATCCATAGGAGTAGCAATGTCCACTGTCACACCTCCAATAAGAACAGCCACCTGAGCAATCCGCATTGCTGTCTCATCTCTAGCTATGTGCGACAAAATCTCAGCTCTCTTGGGTTCTTTCTCCTTATTGCTCCTAGCTAGGTAGTCATCAATGTTATCAATAGGTTGTACCTCTATCATTTTCTTACTCTTTTCCATACTTTTCATCAACCAATCAGGAATAGCGGATATCTCCATACCATCATCGAGACACATATCTCGATCAAGTCCTCTCAATGTCGAGATAACATCATCATCATCATCAAGATTACTCTTGGTCAAATCATATATCTTATTTCCCAAACTAACCTCCAAAAGGACGATAGGGGATCCCAGCTGATCATCATTCTCATTTGGTGGAGCAAATGTCGCTGTGGCATGCAAATCCTAAATATTCTCTGGTAGTATCACTGTGTTCGAACATTGTTGGGTCTCCTTATTTTGTTCTGTTATTTCAACTTCCTTAATTGATGAGACCCTGAGAGGGGGTGAAGGAATGATAGTCTTTTGCTTCTTCTTCTTGACCTCCTCAATCTTCTTCCCTCTGGCCTTGACTCCTCCTGGCGTGTTTTTCCTTCTCTTGGGAGCTTGACTTTCTTCATCTGCATGAATCCTGACATCACTGATAGTCCTCTGATCATCTTCAGAAGTAGATTCTTCCAGCTTCATCTTTTCATAAGTGAAGGAAACGCCCATATCAACTAACTTATTCATCTAAATATCTACCCATGTATGGGAGAAACTCAAGACCTCTCTCATCAATATCCTTAAATCTATCTCTTCTAATTCTGACCAATTAGGCAATAAGATCGCCTTCTTCATTTCATTTTCATACCATGAATGCATATGATCCCTATCATATAACACCTGATCAGGAATGAGGAAAAGTCCACATTTCCTCATGAAATCTACTGACATTCTGGACCACATTCGTCTCTTCACTGCCTGTTCGTCCATTAGGTTGGCCCAATAATCCTCTATGTTTGTCTTGTGGATGAACTTTTCTCCCCTGATCCTTCCAACTTTCTTATCTGGATCAAATCTTTCTCTTTTCTTGAAGGTTGCAAATCGATAGAATGCAAGCTCCTCACTTGCAGTGCTAGCGGCTAAGGGAGACTGGCAAACCTCCAACGTCTTCCCAACTGAAATAGGGAATGGCATGCCTATCCTATGCTTCTCTTTCTCAATGGAATCAAACTCTAGAAGTTGTCTCGCCACTTCCAACAAGATCATTATGTCGGAAGGATACCTAGGAAGCCTGTAGGGTTCGAATTGAAACCCATGAATCCTAAGGTACGTGAAAGTGGGAAACTGAATATACCACGATCCATATTTCTCTATTAGCTTCGTTGCCTCCTTGGACAACCTCCTGTGGATTCCGCCTTGCAACATCCGCGTGATGTACATTGTGAATACATCATTCACTTTCTTATAATCTTCAATCATATACATGTTCAGTCGAGTATAGCACTCATAACTCCTGAATTGTCCTTGCCCATTCCCGACTTCACCTCTGCATATCAATCCTTTGTATGTAACAAACCGTGCGAGCAGGTACACCAAATAGGAAGTCATGGCGAATGACTTAGACCGCTCTACATTCCTCAGCTGAAAGTCCAGATTGTCACTTATGATTCTAGACCAATTTATCAACGTCCCTCTAAGACAATCCTGGATGAAATAGAACATCCATCCATTGTATATTGCACCCTGCGGCATCCCCATCACTCGGTTAAGCAAGAATACTAAGTCACTATATTCCTCTTTGAAGTCTGTGCACATGAGTGTCTTGGGAGCCTTGGAATGATGAAGCCTAGGCTCGATCATCCACTCTTTATTTACTACATTTTTACACGCATCCATATCTTCATATTCACCCTTAGTTACCTCCTTCATGTCTGCTCCACATGGAATTCCAAACACTTCAGGAATCGCAACCTCAGCAAGGTAGGCAATGACAACGCCCTTAGGAGTCTTGATCATTCACGAGCGAGGATCATAACATCGTGCACACTCCAAGATAAGTTCACTGCACTGTATGGACTGTGGGAATCCAGCGGCTTGAAAAATACCACTCTTCATAATGTTTACATACGTTGGGGAAAGAATCTGATTTCCAACTCTGAACATCTGCTGTCGCATCAGGTTCAGGCTCAGGAAATGCATGTTCGTATCCGTAATCTCCTTCCATCTGGATGACATCTTGGATTCTGGATAGAATCTAGTCTCCACAATCCTCTGTTGTTCTCTTCTTTCCTTAAATCCGGACTTCGACATCACACCTGTACGAAGCTTGAAGTTAGAACTTAGGAAAAATATAATATTGTTAATAAAATTCCTAACTTCTTAATGATTTGGGCTAATTAGGGTATGGAAATCAGGAAAATAGTCCACACTCTAGGTAGATTTTAACAATTTAAATACGAAATGTGACAAGATTAGGGCATAAAACCCTCATGAAATCAGCACCTCCTTATACCTAGAAATTTTGTGCAAATTATAGTGCAAAGGAGTATACCGGATCAAGAGTGACTAAGGAAAGATGTGAAAGATGGTGTTTTCACACAAAATTATGTCTGAGGACACCTTCCGAAGTCACCAATGGGGGTCAACAAAGTCTAAAGACAACCTGCAACTGTACAAATTAGCCTTTCAAAACAAGTTGCAATCACCTAAACGTGCATAAATTTGATGGAAAACAACTTAGACAATGAAAGCAAATCAAATCCGGGAAAAAAAGTATGTCTGGTAAGAGTTAAATTTTCTGAGGACAAGTAGCCATGGCGAAGTTGCAGACCTGTAACAGCCCTCAAATGGTCAAGTGATTGACCGAAAATGACTTGAAAATTCTCTGAAAGGTAAATCGTTAAGTTTAGAGTTGGCTGGGAATCAAAGTTTAAGTCTGAAAATAGATGGACAGCCAAAAATGGAGGTCACCCCTACTACAACAATGGCATCAAAGTTCAGATCTGAGGAATGACAGCAAGGAGCAATGGGAGTATCAAGTATGCATGGAATTCATCAAAATATGCCCCCAAAACACTTGCCAGATAAAAATCGTATTTTCCCAACTACGGCGTCACCTTCAAATCTGGAAAATGTCTTTAATCTGCATACAATCTACCAACAATGGTCTGAGAACAGCAAGTGAGGATGGCGACATCAAGGAAAATCATCAAAGTTGGAGGAAGAAACTCCAAACATAGAAATCGCCCCTTCACCAAAATCGTGGATTTCTCCAAAAATGGCGAACTTTGACCAAAAATCGTGGAATGAAGGGTCTTCAATGGCAGCCAAATCAGTTCGATAACAGCATGCAAAAATGGCAGCCCCAAGGAAAATCACCAACTTAGAGGTAAGAGTCCTCTAAAATCATCAAAAATTGCCAATAAGAGAGAAAATCGCCCTTGCATGGAGACACCTGGCAAACTTAACAATAAAATAATGCTGGACTTCTCTCTATTTGAACTCATTTTCATCATCAAATCTCACCACAGAAGCAATGTGGGATAAAACACTTGTTCTTATACTTGCTTTGGTGAAACCGATTTGCTTCTAGATGGTTGAAAACATTAAATGCTTATTGCAAATCATTTAATTGTTTTTAAATTTATTAAATATCGTTACTTTATTAGAAAACAATTAAAACAAGGCTCACTTTATTAAAATATTGCAATTTAAATCAAAATTTGAGCCACCTAGGAAAATCCATCCAAGTAGGGATTTAAAAATCCCATCAAAATCAATTAAAACGTC
Source organism: Cryptomeria japonica (assembly GCF_030272615.1). Classification (NCBI taxonomy): domain Eukaryota; kingdom Viridiplantae; phylum Streptophyta; class Pinopsida; order Cupressales; family Cupressaceae; genus Cryptomeria; species Cryptomeria japonica. Next base: position 213,200,673 of record NC_081414.1, on the reverse strand, counting down.
AAAATATTCCCCAGGGAAAATCGATCTAAGTATGGACAAAATTTCCCAACAAAATCCATCAAAATGCACACAAAATGGGGCTAGGGGAAAATCAACCTTAGTTTGGATGAAAATTCGGACTCAAAATGCACTTCATTCACTCAAACTACCCCTTGGTGGAAAATCGACCTCAATCTGGATGAAAATCTGGATTCAAAAAATCATTAAAAATGATCTCTGTGGAAAATCGTCTTGAGTCTAGACTGAGAGTCTGCACAAAAATCCTCAAAACTCGTCACAAAAGACCTGGTGGAAAATCAACCCAGGTGTGGAATCAAGACAAATGTCATCCGCAATCCTATCCATACTCCCTGGTGGAAAAACATGGGTAGTCAGGATAAATTAAATCCTGACACTCAGTCAAAATTTAGTGCTTCTAGGGGAAAAACGACCCTAGTATGGATTCACAGTGGTGGAAAAATGAGGCAAGTATGGATTTCAAGGGAAATCCATGTCCAGTTTGGATTCTGAGTGGGGATAACCATGGGTAGTCAGGAATATGAGGGAAAAGCACCTCTAGTATGGAATTTTGACCTTTTAACCCTTAAAATATGGATTTTCATCCGGAAAATGATGTTTTTTCCACTCAGAATCACTTAGAAACTTCGAAACTCAACTGAACCTAAGCAATTCATCAAAAATTGGAGCATAACACAAGGAAATCTATCGGGATAAAGTGCGAAATCAACTCGAATAACCCCCTAGGAGCAAGAAAACAACTCCAAAAGGTCTAAAAACACCTTAGCACTTAAAATCATCAACGAGGACATTAAAAAAACACATTAATGCTCCAAAGGGGTCAACACTTAGACAAAACTAGGATCATTAAAATCTTAATTTTACGCGCTTGATCCTATAACTTCAAAAACCCTAAACGACACTAGGCATGATCAAAACTCCGAGACTCAGGCACGGGAAACACAAAACTGTCGACTAAACAGCCAAAACCCTAACCTAACAACACAAAAAGCAGGAAGAGAGGGGGTCCCCGTTAGCAATGGGGTGATGTGTGAAAAGGTCACAACAAGTAGCAGAAAAGGAGATTGTTGTGAAGATTTTATTGCAAGAGGCATACTATTTTCATTGAAGATATGGTGAACTTTGTGTGTTGATTCAACATTTGCAAGGTCTCTACTTCTCACTTATTTTCATGTTGATCAGATGGATGGAAGCTATTGTGGATGATTAATGGTGAAATTCACATGTTCATACTACTAGTATTTTACTCATTGTGAAGTACCTTGTGTAGTCAACTGAACTCCTTTGTCCAAAATTAACTTCGATTGCTACTTGCCCATTGATATGCATCTCATTGATTGTGTCTATGTTGTTGGTGATGATTTGAATATCACAAGATTACCTTAGAAGATCGTGCTAGCTTCATGGAGTTGTTGCTTTGCTTGGCAATGCAAAGTATAGTAGAGTTTCACTAAATCATTCATAGTCTCTTACATTCTAGGAATTAGATTAGACTCCCTAAACCCTATCTCTTTTGCCTTTTGTTTTAAAGTCAAGTGAACTTCCACGTTGCACCAATATTCAAACATTCGGGTTCAGCGTAAGTCCCCCTTGTGATTCCAGCAAATCACATCACAATCACCGAGTCTATCCATATATAAGGTCAAGACTTGGCTATCGGACCCTTGAAGTCATCTCATTTGATCACATTGTTTAGCATCCAAGAGGATTTTGTTCAAGAGAAGATAAGAAACCTTGGTATTTTATTTTGTGTATGAAGTGCATAAAAAACACATCAACAGAATTGGCGCTAGGAGAGCATGAATGCGAACTCTTGAACGGGTGAATCCAATGAAAGATTAGTGGAAAGTCATCCTCAACGCTTGACAGAGTTATCACAACAGGAAGGAAAGAACGTTGGGTCGTCAATTGGGCTTGCAAAGGAAAGAGGCGGTTCAATGCTCAAATCAATTGCAGACTAGAACCAGTTGAGCTTTCAAAGCCAGATTTGAGATTTGCTAGATCTCTCTTATTCTAAAAATCCGAAAAAAGTGAAAATTTTCAAAAATAAAAAAAATTCAAAAAATTCAAAAAAGAAAAGATTTCTCAATGGAGGGGCAATAGCATGGCCACGACGATCAACAAGTTGATATCTTTCAACTCTGGTGGACTTTGAATGCGCAACTACACCCATGTAGCTTGTCAGGGTTTGTTGTGCCAAAATAGTGCAGGATTCACGAGACTATCGAGCATGATGAAATACATTGCTTGACATTCCTATCGAGAATGGGGTTAGCGCTACAAGGGAAAATCTTCTCTTGGGATATTCCCAAGTCGAAAGTGTTTATGGAATCAAGCAATTTCAGTGTCCCAGAGAACAATGATCCTTTGTCAAGGTTCATAGAGATGATAAAAAAACAGCTTGGTCGTCAGGGTGATATATGCAGAGAAAGTGTATTGCTACCATTGTGGTGCAGGATGATCGAAAATCAGCTTGGTTAGGAGGAAGGAAAGAACGTTGGGTCATCAATTGGACTTGCATAGGAAAGAGGCAGTTCAACGTTCAAATCAATTGCAAACTAGAACCAGTTGAGCTTTCAAAGCTAGATTTGAGATTTGCTAGATCTCTCATATTTTAAAGTTTAAACATCCGAAAAAAGTGAAAATTTTCAAAAATCAAAAAATTCAAAAAAGAAAAGATTTCTCAAAGGAGGGGCAACAGCATGGCCATGACGATCAACAAGTTGATATCTTTCAACTTTGGTGGACTTTGAATGTGCAACTACACCCACGCAGCTTGTCAGAGTTTCCTATGCCAGAATAGTGCAAGATTCACGAGACTACCGAGCACGATGAAATACATTGCTTGACATTCCTATTGAGAATGGAGTTAGCGCTACAAGGGAAAATCTTCTTTTGTATATTCCCAAGTCGGAAGCGTTTATGGAATCAAGCAATTTCAGTGTTCCAGAGAGCAATGATCCTTTGTCAAGATTCATAGGGATGATCGAAAATCAGCTTGGTCTTGAGAGTGATATATGCCTAGAAAGCATATTGCTACCATTGTGGTGCAGATTTCATAATGCACCCCACTCTGAACTCACTTGCTTCGTCGTCCAAGAGTGGCAAGTTTTTGGCAACCTCCTCCAACCCACTCCATGTACACAATCTTTCTCTCTCCCGACCATGGCTTCAACTGGCACTCCTACTTCTTGCTAGACTCACCAAACCTTCAACAAATTCTTGTAACTGGCGTCTCCTCTCACTTTTCTCTCTCAAGTGGAGAGATCTTCTTACTAATCCCTCCCCTTCCTCTCAGGTGTTTTTGGTATGTAGATCTTTATTTGGTCGTAGGGGCATTAATTGTTGGAGGTATGGCGTCTGCCAGTATCCCGCTCTTCTTCCTCCCTACGAGTCCTCTCTTCATATCATTGTGACGTTGCTCTCAGTTAGTCTCCTCTCGTTGGTCTTGCAATTCAATCAGGTTTCGTGCCAACAACCTTGGGATTCTACCAAGAAGATCAAAGACTGCAAGGTTCACTGTGAGTTCGTCATGTACCGTGCCTTCAAGGACCGCTCATGCCTGAGTTTCCCTCTGCACGACCAAAACTTCCCACAGATCTACCAAGTCTTTTGTTAATCGATCTTCTCGTGCTTCTTCTTGTATTACCACTTTTTCACTGTCACTTTCAGTTACACGTACTTGCTATTTGAATGATCGGCCCATTACACATGGATACCACCTACTATCATACTGATCTCTGATTTCGTTTCGGCATCAACACCAAAATGTTTACTCCCTATGGGATATGTGCTTCAACTACTAGAAGAAAATAGGAAATGTAACAGGAACACGAACAATACAAAATTCACAACATATGGCAGAATGATATATCTTGTATTCCAAAACATGTATTGGGTACAACAATTCCCATCCCCACTCCCAATACAACATGAGATATATATACCACTCGGTGGTTGGTTAAGAGTGCCAACCACTAGCAACTACCAACTACCCCTTCGGACAATAGTTCATTACATTGCCAGTATTTAAACAAAACAAAGTATTAATTATTTATTTGTGGCATATCTGCTGTCTACAATCACATTCAAAGAATTTTTCTCCCATGCATTTTCCTGCAAAAATAGGACATACAGAATACGATTCTAGTAGTCTACCTCTCAATTTTAAGCATGTAGGTACGCAACAAGATTTTGACAATGCTGCAAGATAGATGGAAACATTCCTTACAATTAATATTTATACAAAGAAATATTATTTGAAGCCTAAGGAGCGATTGAATTCATTTTTTTATACTTTTAACACATTTCATAACAGCTAGAAAGAGCTTGAATCATTCTTCACGATGATGAATAATAGAAGTATTTAACTAATGCATCACAAGCTTTAATCATGTATTCAATTGAGATTTTTTGGTTAGAAATTGATGTAAAAGACATATGAAAAGTAGCAATGCACTTCAAAAAATTGTCACAAATTAATGTAAAATACATATGAAAAGCAGCAATGTACTTCATAAAAGTAACATATTACCATCCTTCTGGTATAAAAAGTGCATCACCAGCATTCAGTTCAACTTTTTGGCAGTGATCCCATGCATATTTGGCCCGTGGATGGACTTCTAAATCAGGTTCAATAAGGTTGACAGCACTATAAATTGAAAAAGAAAATCAAACATGAAAAAGCTTAAATATAACATTACTATTTTATGTAAACATGGCATCATAAGAAATAAAAAAGTCCTTAAAATGATATAAACCAGACCCAAACACAACTCTGTAAGTGTTACCAGCCATACCTGTGATTTGAGGCCTCCCCACAAACTGGCATAGGGTAGAGAAATTGTGCTGCACTAGGGGGCCACAATACCACTGGAACATGGTAGCGTATATCAAGTAAGTTCAATATGGTGGCTTGCATATGTCTTGTATAACATAAAGGAGCACATTTATTTTAATATGACAATGTATAGAATAAGCCTGGACTTCTTAGCGCCTCTTGTAAAGTTAGGAATAGAGGCCTCAACACACAAATAAATAGCTTCAAAATAGTGATAAATAAAGGGAGAAATCAAAACGCAAAAGATGGATAAATGCATTCAAAATTTCAAGCTTTCCTAATTTTAAAATATTTATTTCAGATTGACTTTTAAATGTCAATTTTCAATTATGTATTTTAAAATAGTTGAGCACAATGGATACCCTATTTGAAATAAATATGGGAAATAAAATTGTAAAACAAACTTGCAAGGTACATAACCAAAAATTGTCACCCAGTGTTGTCTTATTAAAGGCAAAAATCTTATCAACTAAGGACATTACATCAGTATAGATTGTACAAGAAGAATTATTACAGACTTATATTCCAAAAGAATGTCCATAAATCTGTGCTCCCAGGGATGTGTCCCCAGCATTTTCTAACATGTTACTGGCATTTTCTGGCATGTTTCCACACTGGGGATGCCTCAGAAAATTCTCCCTTCCATCCCTAATCAATTGAAAATGGCCATAATATCCCTAAAACACAAGGGCGGCTAGCTATCCCCGAGACGACTTTGGACATCAATGACATCCACTAACTATCTCGTAGACAGCAAACTCTCCCCTCGCAATTACACTCAGATTTTAAAAAATAAGGCCCAAAATGAATTAAAAAAAAGCCTCACACCACTCTCATCCCTAAATGAGAGATTTTGGTTTACAAAACAACAGATTTTCAAGCTCCTTTACGGTATACATGACAATCACATGTTGTTAAGGTTGACCTTGCAAAATTTGGAAGCAGTTATCCGCCATTTTGGTTGGCAAAATAGCAGGGGTTTTCAAGAGAAAATCAGGCAAAACAATACCTAGGATTTCAGGCTCCATTAGTACCTCTCAACATAGTGTTTCAGTCCCAAGACTATGGTTTTCTATAACTGAAAACAACAGTTTTTAGTTGTTTTGCAGTCACAAAATTGCAGATTTGCAATATATAACAGCAAAGATTTCAGTCTTATTGAGGCAGCCTCATTTCCGATCTCAAAACAAAATCAGGAACTTCTTGTTGCTTGTGTCAACCACTACAATCCTGAGACAAAGGAGATAGGCTCATTAATTGAACAATTGGGGGTAGCAGCATATTTTCTATGTTTTTTGTCATTTTGTAACTGGAACTTGCATCCTTTAGGGTTTTTGTTGTAAATGTTCTGTATTAAGGATCTGTAATGTATATGATGAATGCCTCATTGATGTTATCAAATGAGTATTTGAAAATTCCCTTTTTTTTAATAGCTGTCCCCTTTGCCATACCCAACCCACCCTGAACCATGTCCCCCCATTGCCTACCATCCCAAAAAATTGGTGTAACATACCGATAAAAGCTATCATCAAGTAATACCATTCCAAATTCAAACATACATTCTCATCTGCAACACACTTTAAACTGTACATCTCTTTTCAACAGATAGTTAAATTAAGCTCCCAATGCTCTACAAAGGTTTAGCATCCAGCTCCTAATGGTCACATTATTCCATCACTACGAATATTCAAACATAAGATCAATAATCAATAAAAGAAAGAAAAATATTGAGAAACTGAGATCAGGAGGCCAAGGCAATGTCAACTGTTAAAAAAAAAAAATCCAATCGTCGCTTAGACAAAAATAATTGGGATGGTTAATGCTATGAGCAAGTCAGGTGGTTAACGTAAAGCGTCACAAAGATGATGTTCTAGAATTATTATATAGGCCTTGCAGTAGAGAGAAAAGCACGCATCTTGATTTTTCAAGATGTCTTCACAAATCCTTTGAGATTTGGTCTCAAGCTAAAATTATTTATTTATTTAATGCAGCTCTTGGTGAAGAGCTTTCTTTTGAGACACTAAGATGATTAGGAAAAGTTGCAAGGTTTCACTACCCAAAATTGGCAGACAACTATGAAAGTCATGAGCCAAGGCATGGTAGATTTTCTAGCTTATTTAGGGAGTGGCTTTCCTTATAACCCAAGTTAGAACCACCACAAAATTTTGAATTGATGAATAATTCCAACGTATTTCTAATGCAACCTCCTCTTACCCCAAAAAATTTAGTCAAGTTGAGCTTCGAGTGTCCTCCAATCACTTTGCTACTAAAGCACTCTAAATAGCACTCGATCAGGCTAACATTTGAATGTGACTTTGCTTGTGTCCACAGAGGCACACTCTTAGATAGTTGCTTGAAGCAGCATTATTGACTTCCGACTACATAACCTACCCATCATTTCCATTCGATCACTTAACCACACTGTTCTAGTTGAAAGACTAAATAAATTAGACACTATTGTTCATTTAGTCATCTCTTACCCCAATTAATTATTAAGTGTCATGATGTAATGACACCTTCCTTGCCTATATTAGTGTCTCTTTATCGTGTTCCCCGAGTCAACTAATGTAATAGAACCCTTAGTAAAACAGGTCATCCTACAAGGATGGCAATCAAAGTTGCATAAGCGAACTGGTCCCAAAAGGTTTATAAGGAAAAAATACAGTCAAGATTGGCCAACCATCATAGGAAAAAATCCAAAGGCTAGTTTGTAAGTCAAAATGGTGAACTTGACTCTGGAAGTTGTGTTGTCACATTGATGAACTTGAGGAGAATCGCATAAGTCCATTCCAATGCAGATTCGCCCCTCAAAAATGTGCACTCCAGTGCAAGTCGTTCCCTCAACCAAGATTGTTTCAACTCAATCTTAATTGCCCAACAAAGTCTGGACTATGACGTCAATAGGTGCAAGCTATAAATCTTCAATCACAACCACAATACTTGAAATTTGTCTTTTCAAAAAGACTTCATGAATTTTGAACCACTCCAGTTGAAGTGCAAATGCAAAACCTAAATGATTTCGCCTATTACCAGCTAGCATGGAATCTTTCACCACCAAAACTAATCTTCTCCAAAGGGTTTTCATCCTCTACAGGCTAAAATTAACCAGGTTCGATCTCCCAAACCACGAGGATTTCAATTAGACAAAAAGGAATAATCTGCATAATACCAAATCAGCTCACAACTCCCTTTTATAGCCTTGTTCCAAAAACTTTCTGGAAAACAATATAAAATCACTTTATTAATTAAATAAGTCTTATATCTCCAAAAAGTGATTTAATTTGTTATTTAAATTATTCCCAACACATAAAGTCACTTTTCAGCGTCCCAACATTTAAAACTTTCCATTCTCATTCCAACAAGCTATTATACTAAGATACCCATTAAAGTATTTTAATTAAAATAGCAACCTTAGTAAAATTCATTAAAATATAGCTCAATAGTACACCCCAATTGCAAAAACAGTCGAAAGACATCAAAATTGAAAAATAACTGCACCGGAGGGATACCGATGATGAACAATTTGAATCGGACCTAACTAGGTGACTCACTATTAATGTACGATCTCTCCAATAATCTTGGAGAACATATTAGAAGCTGAAAATAACATCTAAAAGTGTCATATGAGTCCTCTAAACCATATGAGCTCACAAGTAACATCAAATAACCCCTCTGATAAGGCTAACACAAACCCAAAAGACCAGTGCCAACTACAATGCAAGAGAACCCAAAAATGGGAACATTACATTGGAGGTCTTATTCACACATGTTCACATGTTAACTCAACTTAGAACTCTAGAAATCCTTCTAGAAGTCAAGTTGTCATACGTTCTTATCTTATCTTTAGTTGTCTCATGTCATAGAAGTAAGAAACTTGTCACAATCTTGTCTAATCCTATCTCTCAATCTTGCTTGTATAAGAAAGGCCTTATGTACATTATGTGGAATGTAGGGGAAGTACTATAATTGATCCAATGTTTATCATTATCCATTATTGCATCCATAATCAAGCAATCTATTCTCTTGCTCTACTCTCTTGTGGAAGGCTATTTTTGTGTTCCAGGTGATCCAGGAGTATGTGAGCTTACTATTAGTTGTGATCCAAGAGTATGTGAGCTTACTATTAGCTCCTAAGGCATCAAATTGAAAGATCATGTCCTCATGTTAGGATAATTTGCAACTACAAGAAGAATGGAAAGGATAAAAACATGGGATAAAGAGGTTTCTAAACTTAGGGGGAAAAGTTGGGATAAAGAGGTTTCTAAACTTAAGGGGAAAAGTTTTGCCTATGAAACTATAATATACACCCTTGATTTTTTGTTTTGTTTTTTGAACTTTTTTCTGTTTTAAAGAGTTTTATAGAAGTAGATGGAGCTGCAGAAGTTGTGTTCCACAATAGATACATATTGCAATAATAAACTGAAAGTACAATTTACCATCAAAACTAAAGATGCCCAGATGGGGAAATCTCATTACAATGAAATATCAAACATACCTATTTTCTAATTACATATAATATTGAAAAATGATAGGAAATCCAGCAAACTGCTACATAGAAACCCTAGACGCCACCCTCAAGCACACCTCCAAAGGGGATGATCTGATGAGGGAATGATACTGCAAGTTTGGACGACACGAATCTGCAACTAAACTCTCCGAACCCCAATTGCATTTCTTGACAAACCCTCACACCCTTACAAAGTACAAACAGCAAAGGGAAGCATACAACCAACCAAAGAGAGACAAATCTGCCCAAAATCTGCAAGTAATCTCCTTAATATTCCATTTAAACCTCTCTCAAATGTGCTTTGTAAATTTAATGCTTAGAAACTAAAGAATAAACCAACCGTAAAGCCCAATGTAGAAGATGTTCCTTGTAATGGTTTTCATCCTCACAAAGCTACAAGAACAAGTTCAACCAGCAAATGTATTCTCAAAATATCAAATCCAAGCATATGCAAATGAGCTCAAAAACAGTCTTTTATAGACCTCCAAAACTCCATGCCCAACCAAGAGGTTACTTTTTAATTTATTTAAAAACTCCTTATGTCTCCCCAAAGTTGGTGCCCACTCCAATAAACTCCTTTTATTTAATATATGTCACTTGCACTTCTAATTTATCTCTTACGTACCCATATAGTCAATTATTAAATAAATTACATAGCGTTAAAATTAAATATTTAGTTTAATTGTTATTTAAATTAAATAAACTGAACCACGTTAAAACCTGAAATATCAACATCCAACAAATCCACCAAATCCACCAACATTCCCAGAATGGAAACACTGTCAACTGACCAAGTTGGTGTCCAATCTGACACTTAGAAAAAATAGCATGAGAAAATTGTCCAAAACCACTCCAGAAGAAGGGCGTTATGCAAATCTCAACCACATGAGCTCAATGAAACACCTGTCGCTGCTAAAGGCTACATCAAATTATCATCATGAGTCCCCTAACCCTAACTCATTAGCCTATGGGAACCCACTAAATAGGCTAACGGTCCACAATGCTAAAGTGCTCAAGAAGGGGACATTACAGAATCATTATCAAAAGATGCTTAGAAAATTGAAAAATTTGATGCAAACAAAGATGAATGTAAAGATTACATTGAGTTATAAAATCTTGATATCATATCTAGGCACAAAAAAATCAATCAGAAGAAAAAATCCAAGTATGTGAATTTTTTCCAATCAAGACAATTGAGTTGGCTAAAGCTGTATTCTGTGGAAGTTGGTCCATTAATGCCAAATTGGAAGAGAAAAATGAAAAGGATTTTAACACAAACCATTGATGAAAGCCAACAATAGTAAATACAAAAATGAAAAAGATAAAAGAGCATAAATGAGATATTTGTCCATCACAGTTTGAAAGATGACTCTTAATCTCACAGAAGAAGAGCTATTAAGGGGAAAAAAAACATCAAAGATTTAAAGGAATTTTTTTTAGACGTGTCCAGCATGGCCATCAGGGAATTTTCAATGTCAAGATACATAGAAGGGAAACAGTGCACAAGAAGTTGTCTTTGTCAAACCTAAGAAAGAGGAAAATCCCATATTGCACAAGGAACTGTTGAATGCAATGAGAAAGAAAGGTACATGGCAGACAGTAGTTTCAAAATTGCATGCAAGGTAGCTGGAAAATCTTGCAAGTGGATTATTGATGGTGGAAAAACCGAAAATTTTAGATTGTCCGGAGATGGTACAAAAGATGGTTTTGAAGTCTGCCCCAACCCAAATCCATATATGGTTGTGCAATTGCAAAAAGATTATCAAGCTGTCATGACCAAGCAGTGTATGATAAGTTCCACGTTAGAAGTAGAATGTGGTATAATAGCCATGGACACATTCTATATGAAATTAGGAAGGCCTTGCCAGTATGTCAGGTGCAATCTATCAAGAAATAAAGAAAAGATATAAATTCTCCAAAGGTTGCAAGAATCTTGAGTTATACACATGAAAAGTAGGGGAGGACAGTAAGTTGGTGTTGGTCTCAATAAAAGAATTTATATAGGAAGCTTAGATATTAAAGGTATATCGTAAACAATAGGACTCTGAGATGCAGTAAGAGACTCCAATAGAAGTGAAGATCTTGTTCAAGGAAGGTGCACCTGAAAACACATAAGTAAATGAAAGACTTTCCAAATAGACAAATGCCTAGAAGAGGAGGCAAATAGAAAATCATCCTTCTTGGAAAGTGGTATCAAATACTCTTGTAGTATCCAAAATGAATCAAATTAAAACTGAAATGATTTACACCAAAAAGTGTTCCAAAAGTACAATGTGATGCATTTAGTGCAACAACCATGTTAAATCCAAGGTAGTGAATTGTGGAAGCCTAAGCAAAATCCATGCTAATCGTGTATGAAAAGGTGAAAAGGCAATTACAGAGAAGTTGAAAGTGATAGTAGTGAGAAAGAAACGACATTTATTGTAGAAGATATGGAATCGTTGCCTCTAAGAAAGGATAATTTTCCTGGTAAAACAGATTAAAAATTCAAATCCATGAAAGCTGGCCCTTGCAAAAATAGGTTTCCAAGTTCAATGTGAAAAGAAAATATAGGGAAACGAGTAAATTCACAAAAAAAATTTAAATTTTTTTGTGAAAACTTTGGATGAAAGCTAGGTTGCCGGTTCGGGTTCGGGTTCGGGTTCGGGCATCGGTTCGGGTTTGAAGAACCGGTACGCCAAAATTTTGAAAACGGGTTTGGGTTCATTTGGGTTCATTTGGGTTCGTTAGTACAAAAACATGTAAATTATATATATATGCAGCCTATAAGCATGAATTAAGATTAGCATGTCACATAGCATCATATAAACAACAAAACCAACATAAACTTGTAATCATAGCATCATGATCATACCATAACAGCATGTTGGTGGCACATATAAAAATTTCCATTCTATATGTCTCCTTGTTTGAGTTATGCCCCCATCGGGTCCGTTGGTCAAGTCATTTGCTTAAAATTCCCCATGTTATCCGGTCATTGCTATCTTGTTTAAGTTCCATTGTGTTGAACTTGAACCTTGAACTTGAACCTTTTTGGTTCAAGGTTCAAAGTTCAACGGGCATTGTGTTAAAAGTTTTTCCTCCCGCGCGGTTTTAAGTCTACCTTAGTTCTTGTAGGTGTTTCGCATTCCTTGAACCTTGAACTTGAACCCTTTTGGTTCAAGGTTCAAGGTTCAATGTTTATCATGTTTATGTTTTATGTCGCGATTGTTTTGCAAGGTTCAGAGTTCGATGTTTAGGCTTCTTGGTGATCATGTGACTTGGCATGAGGTGGCGGCGCAGATTTTAAGATATGATAAACGGCGGCAGAGAAGAGGAATATTCTTTCTTTAATCATTTGAAATCTGTCATTTATAGCAACTGTAGGATCCGCATTGTCAAATACAAAGTGACTTAGCATTTAAGGCATGCTCGAACGCGATCATTTCAGAGTAAGGTCGCACGAGTGAAGAGTAATGGGGGCAGTTCTTGGTAATCATCGGTAAGATTTTCTCGGCTTTTAAATTGAGTAGTTGTCATGTCGAGATTATCATTTTTGGTTAAGTGTTAAGAAGAAGTTTTTGGAGCGGGAAGAAATAGACTGCGACAAGGGTTTGCAGATGACAGAGGAAGGTATGTTCAACAACTTTCCCAATTGCTGCAGTTTGTTTTAGAAAAGATCTAGGTATTTTGTTAGTTGTTTGTTTCCGCTTTCCCTTTTCTTCTTTGTTTGGGCTGATTGGAGAAAATCACGAGCTAAGCATGAGGCCCACTCTCCCAAATTAGTGAGCTCTTCTTCCCTTGTAAGTTCCTTACCAGAGCTGGGTGATACAGCTTTAGTTCAACTAGATTTAGATGATTTCCTAGAAAGAGTACGAACCCAGTCGCTGATCCTATGATGGGAGATATCGCACATAGCAGTTTATTAGAAGCAGCCGCATTTCCCACAGCTGCTCCATGCCCAGAATTGGTTTTAGAATGTATGAACCACTATGATAAAGGCAACAGAAGCATAAGGAAAAATAATGGTGAGGTTTTGTTATCCATTGATAGACAAACAGTAATGGCTGCCATGGGTATCCCACATTGGGAACCCCGTGAAGATTGGACAATTGGAAAATCTTATGGAATCTTCTCTGAGAAAAAGCAATATTACAGAACTGTCATTGCGCGAAATTGACTTTTGAAGTTTCAAAAAGGGGGCTCAAGCTTGCCAAGACCCTTAACCCGTGAGCATTTGAATTCTGCAATCAGAGATTTGGTAATATTGTTGAGCAGAGTTCAGGGAAATTCACACTCCTTCTATTGGGAAGACTGGATGTATTTCTTCATCCAGGTCACTCTAGACAAAAATCGGTTCATTGACTGGGGAACTGTTATTGCAGAAAGGTTGCACGAGGGTTTGAGTAATTACCCAGGAATGTCGAATTTTTATATGTCTTCATGCTTGTTATATATATGCTAGCTTGTGTGAGGGAATGGTCTGGATTATTCCATGCTAAATGGGTTCAAGGCTTTAAAATTTATGAGTATCACCCCCATTTGACTTTAAAAGGGCGTGTTGATGATTATCTTCGCTGGAATGACATTTTTGCTGGGAGATTGACCTTTGAATTACAAGACGACTTGCATAGGAGAATGTCTGCAGAAGCGGTTGAACTAGTTAATATCTATGGCAATTTCTTTACATAATTTAACCACTTCACTTACATAAGGGTTGGAGGTTTTAAAGGTGAAACCTTTAGGCTACCTAGGTATGTTTTTCAGACTCCTACATTTTGATTGAAATTTCCAAGTAGTTAGCCTATGTTGCAAAGGATTATGGTGAAGACTCTAGCACAAGTGGAATTTTTCCCATCGATTTAGGCCATTACAGTTGTAGGTCTGTCTCTGACGCATTAAATCTTGAGTTAGAATTTAAGAGATTTCATTTGAAAACCTTTGTGAAAAGGGATAACTTTGATAGTAAAGGTTTTATTACCCAGTATGTGAAAAAGATAGTACCTGATCAACATGTGTTCCAGTTGGAGGATTACTGGGCGGATTGCACAGATGAATTTGAAGTGAGAAAGAGGAGTTGGTCTAGGTTAACTTTGAAACAGATTCATGACATGAAATTGCCAATGGATACTTTAGGTGTCACTACTGATAATGAAGAGGTACTAGATTCATAGTTTATGAAACGAGTACATAATGAACCTCTCCCAGAAGTTGTCTGGAGTAAAAAGATGGAAGATAGCATTCAGACACGCACTTTCAGCGTAATTCATAGAACAGAAAATTGGCTGAGGAGTTGCCGATTTCATCCAGCAAGAGCAACTAGTTCAAGAAACAAAAATGGAAAGAAGAAGGCCGCAAGTAAAACCTCTGTTTTAACTAGCATCCATGTTTCTGTTGCAGGAAAAAGGCAGGCAAAGATTAAAGAAGAGAAACTTGACACCGAGGCTGCACTTTCTATTGGTGGTCGGGTTACCAGGTCAAGGTCCAAGAAGATTTTTCAGCTGCCGGTTGCCCATCTCATTCTTGATTTGGACGCAGAGGAAGTACCATGCAAAATGGCATCCCCTATTTTCGATGCAGACAAGGTTTCAACTGACGCAGATGCTACTATCTAGGACTCAGGGACGCTTGATATCCATGTTAATGCATTAGTAGCTTCTGCAAGATAAGACTTCTCTAACCCATTAATCTCCTTTATTCTGTTATGGTTTATTCATCTATGCTATTAGATTATCTGATTTATGCTTTCCGAACTGAATATGTTTATCAAATTGTAACATTGATCATGATTATGATATTGGAATTGGATAAAGATGGATTAGATCGACAACTTGCTTAACATTGTTAAGCGTCGATCTAAATGCTATCGGGCTAATAACCCGATAGCATATTAATGTCGATTCATTTATGAATCGGCATTAATATGCTATCGGGGTATTAACCCAATAGCATATGTAATGCTATTTGTTATCGGGTTTAGTTCATATCGATAAACATTTATAATCGGGCCATTAACAAAGCATCATAACTAACACCATTTCAACCGAGTGTTTAAGTATTAAATGTTAGTTACCAAGCATAACCGAAATCGAGATGTGCAATATGGAAAGACACTAATCAATAGGTGCCTTGATCAGTCATGTCTAAAAGACATGACCGGTCAAGACATCTATTGACCGGTCTTCTAAAACATATAAAGCCCGACATGAATCATTTGGAGAAGACATATAAAAATATTAATGATCTCTCTCCTTCAGCCTGCAACAAAACAATCATATTATCAGACAATATAATCATATAAAATTCTCACATATATAATTTGTTCTTTTATTGCAATTGAATAAAGCTTTACATGGTATCAGAGCGAGGCTAATCGAATCTGAGGTTATTCAATTTCTGAATAATTCAAGAACAAAATGATATATTACATCACATTTCCAAAATGGCCAGCACTATTAGATTCGAAGATAGACTCGGAGGTAGCGATGATTTCTCAGCTTGGAAGTTTAGAATCAAAATGATTTTGAGAGAAAACAAAGTTGATTCATATGTTCAAACTGAAAGTGCAGCACCCGAGAATGAACCCGACAAAACAACATGGATTGAGGGAAATGAAAAGGCTATTAAAATAATAGTTGATGGGGTAAGAAACAACATAATGCCCATCATAAAGAAACAAGAGACGGCTTACAAAATGTTCAAAGCACTTGAAAGGACATTTGAGATATCAAATGCAAGTCATACTCTGGCATTGAAACAAGAGATAAATCATATCACGATAAACAAAGGGGAGACAATCAACTCCTACTTCATGCGAATATCAACCCTAAGAGATGAACTTGCAACCCTTGATTATGAGATCCGGAGTAAAGAATTAACACTCATTGCTCTAGATGGGTTGCCCAGTGGATGGAATACATTTGTCCAAGGCATTAGTGCAAGGTCCAAATATCCTAAGTTTGAAAGGTTAAGAGATGATTGTCTCCAAGAAGAGTCGAGATTGAACAAAATTGGAATAAAACAAAAGAACATAGACGAAGACCTTCAAGTCCTAAATACTAATGCAAATAAGAAAAGTAAGAAGAAGCAATTTAGGAAAAGAAAAAGTCATCAAGGCAAGAACACTCCAAAGAAAGACCTATCACATATTCAATGTTATAGGTGTGACAAATTCGGACACTATGTTGTGAAATGTCCGGAGAGAGCCAAACAAGCCACATTTGTCAAAGTAGGAAAATCCAAAAGGGAAGATGACTTCGAGAACTATGTCCTCTACTCAGCACTCACAAGCCATACAACAAACAAGTCTAACTCATGGGTGATTGATAGTGGTTCATCCAGACACATTACCGGTTTTAGAGAAGTGCTAGACTCCATGATAGAGGAGAATGATGAGGAAAAGACCATCGGAGATGATTCCTCACATCCAGTCAGAGGAATTAGAACCTGCATCATCAAATTAAAGACAAGCATGTCATTGCAACTTGAAGGAGTACTATATGTCCCCGGCATCAAAAGAAATCTAGTCTCCATATCAGCACTAGAGGATAATGGATACAGAGTGACCTTCATGGAAAACAAGGTGTTGGCTTGGCCGAGAAATTCTACCATCAAGAAAGCTAAAGTCATTGGACAAAGACAAGGCTATTTGTATGAGCCATGCACAGAGCCAACTTAGCCTTAATTCATGAAGCCACAAATGCAAATGAGGTGTGGCATAGAAAACTAGGCCACCTAAATTATAGGGCTTTATCATCTATGGGAAATCTTGTTACAGGTCTACCATTCAGAGGCGTGCAAGGGATGTGCCCTAGGTAAAAATACCAAAGGTGCCTTCCAAAATAGTACTAGGAAGACAAGCAAAATATTACAATTAATTCATTCTGATGTATGTGGACCTATGTCCGAACCCTCTCTAGGGGGATTTTTGTATTATGTAATATTTGTTGATGACTACTCTAGGAAAACTTGGATCTACTTTCTGAAATGTAAAGAATCAAAAGAGATCCTCAATAGGTTTAAAAAATTCAAATCACCAACAGAGAACTACTCAGGAAATAAAATTAAAACCCTAAGAACTGACAATGGGGGGGAATATACTTCAGAATTAAGTAAAGATTTTTGTAAAATTTCAAGGATTAAGAGGGAGTTAACAATACCTTATAATCCTTAACAAAATGGGGTAGCTGAGAGGAAAAATAGGACTATTGTAGAAGCTGCCAAAGCCATGATCCTTGATCAAAATCTAAATATCAAGCTTTTGGCAGAAGCAACTAGCACTGCGGTATATATACAAAACAGATGTCCTCACTCCCACCTTGAAGATAAAACTCCTGAGGAAGTCTTCACCAAAATAAAGCCAGATATCAGCCACCTTAGGATATTTGGGTGTCATGTCTATATACATGTACCTAAAGAGAAAAGACTAAAACTAGAACCTTCTGGAAAAAGGGGAATACTTGTAGGATATAGTGAAACATCCAAGGGCCATAGAATTTATATACAAGGTCAAAGAAATATTGAACTTAGTAGGGATGTAATCTTTGAAGAAGACTTAGCCTTCAAAAGAGCCCAAAGTACAATAGAACCTGAAATCTATATCCCTACTCCTAACATAGAAGAAGATCCTACTCCTGAGCTTCAGAGGGAGAATCCTGAGGAGACTATAGGTGAAACTCAAAACCCACCTAGAAAAAAACTCAAGAAAAGACCACTATGGGCCACCAAGACTGTAACAGAAGCTCAGAACTTTGCTGCTCCTTCAGGAACCTTCAGGGAAAGTAAAAGGCCTAATAAATTCACTAGCTATGTTGCCCTTATGAATGATCTCTCTAAAGTTGAACCAAACAATGTATCAGATGCACTTGAACATCAAGTATGGAAGGATGCCATGTCTGAAGAGTATCAATCCATTATGAACAATGATGTTTGGGAGATTGTTCCTAGGCCAACTAAGAAATCTGTTGTTTCATCTAAATGGCTTTTCAAGATCAAACATGCTGTAGATGGCAGTATTGAAAAACACAAGGCCAGATTTGTAACTAGAGGGTTCTCACAAAGGGAAGGAATAGATTATGAAGAAACATTTGCACCTATTGCCAGATATACATCAGTAAGAGTTGTACTAGCCATTGCAGCAGCAAAGGGATGGAAGGTACACTAGATGGATGTTAAGACAGCATTTTTAAATGGTGAGATCTCAGAAGAAGTCTACCTAGAGCAACCTGAAGGGTTTGAAATTCATAATGCAGAGTCTCATGCATGTAGACTTAAGAAAGCTCTCTATGGGCTCAAACAGGCTCCCAGGGCTTGGTATGAAAGAATTGACACCTATCTCTCAAAGCTAGGTTTCACTAAAAATGATGCAGATCCTAATCTCTACTACAAAAGAAATAAAGGTGATATGCTAATATTGATTTTATATGTTGATGACCTATTAATCGCAGGAGATGATCACCTTATAGATCAATGTAAGAAAGATCTATCCACAGAATTTGATATGAAGGACTTGGGACTACTTCATTACTTCCTAGGGTTAGAAGTATGGCAGAATTCCAATAATATTGTACTAAACCAAGGAAAGTACACCTTGGACATTTTGACGAGATTCGGAATGCTAAACTGTAGGCCCATGACCTCTCCTATGGAAACCAACTTACATAAACTTAAAGAAGCAGCAGCAGAATCACAGTCCACTGATCCTACTCAGTATAGGCAGATGATTGGGTCCCTAATGTATCTATTAAATACAAGGCCAGATATTTGTCATGCTGTTAATGCTCTAAGTCAGTTTATGTGTGAACCTAAGGAGATACACCTGGTGGTAGTAAAACATATTATGAGATACTTACAAGGTACCCTAAACCTTGGTCTTAAATATGAGAAAGTTGATATAGATCTACACGGATTTACAGATTCAGATTGGGCTGGCAGCGTGACTGACAGAAAAAGCACTTCAGGGTGTTGTTCAGTTTAGGTTCAGCCATGATATCTTGGATCAGTAGAAAGCAGTCTTCTGTAGCTCAAAGTTCCACCGAGGCCAAATATATTGCAGCTTCTATGGCTGCCCGAAAGGCAGTATGGCTTAGGAAGTTGCTTGTGAAATTGTTTGGAGAACCTATGAAACCTACTATTATTCATTGTGACAATCAGAGCTGCATAAAATTTCAGTAAATCCAGTATTCCATGACAGGTCCAAACATATTGAGATCCCATACCACTATGTACGAGATATGGTTGACAGGAATGTAATTCAATTAGAATATGTTTGTACAGCAGATCAAACTGCAAACATTCTGACCAAACCTCTTTCCAGAGTGAAGATTGATCACTTCAGAAAAGGTTTAGGTATGATAGAAAGGTAATTTGCTTTGTAAATAAGATGTTTAATGTGTAAACTTCTTTTGTCATGTTGGGACATTTTGGGTTTCACCCCCTGTGTTCATTTCTAAGAGGTGATGATCTCTCAGATTATGAACACTTGTATGTAGACATCATAAGGTGACGATCTTATGATTCTCTAAACCAGTTATCATGTTGGATCTCTGGTATGTCATGGATGTGCCATGATGGTGTTGTGGTAAAACATTTGTATAAAATGTTTGTGCACATATCACAACCTGGATAAGATGAGAATTTAACCATCCTCATATGTTTATCCGTAGTATTGCGTGTTTAGGCAATACTGATATCACGTGTTCAGGTGATATCTTGTCATAATGAAATGATGAATCTTCTATATCACATGGTTAGGTGATACTCTATGTCACATACTTAGAGTGATGTTTTATATTTGTATCTTGTGTCCTAATGGTACTTCATATCATATGTATAGATGATATATATTCTTGGAGACTGACATTATTCTGGTTATGAAAGAGAAATGTGATGCAGGTTACTTTATCTATCTTCCAAAGCTAAGAGGGAGTGTTAATGCATTAGTAGCTTCTGCAAGATAAGACTTCTCTAACCCGTTAATCTCCTTTATTCTGTTATGGTTTATTCATCTATGCTATTAGATTATCTGATTTATGCTTTCCGAACTGAATATGTTTATCAGATTGTAACATTGATCATGATTATGATATTGGAATTGGATAAAGATGGATTAGATCGACAACTTGCTTAACATTGTTAAGCGTCGATCTAAATGCTATCGGGCTAATAACCCAATAGCATATTAATGTCGATTCATTTATGAATCGGCATTAATATGCTATCGGGGTATTAACCCGATAGCATATGTAATGCTATTTGTTATCGGGTTTAGTTCATACCGATAAACATTTATAATCGGGCCATTAACAAAGCATCATAACTAACACCGTTTCAACCGAGTGTTTTAAGTATTAAATGTTAGTTACCAAACATAACCGAAATCGGAATGTGCAATATGGAAAGACACCGATCAATAGGTGCCTTGATCGGTCATGTCTAAAAGACATGACCGGTTAAGACATCCATTGACCGGTCTTCTAAAGCATATAAAGCCCAACATGAATCATTTGGAGAAGACATATAAAAATATTAATGATCTCTCTCCTTCAGCCTGCAACAAAACAATCAGATTATCAGACAATATAATCATATAAAATTCTCACATATATAATTTGTTCTTTTATTGCAATTGAATAAAACTTTACAATCCGGTCTCACACAGACAGTGCTACACTGCCGCCTTCAGAAGGATCTCCCCCCATGTCATCTAAGGAACTGACTCTGGCACCTAAGTCGTTAAGTGACTCAATTACCAGGAAAAGAAATGTGGTTCCTATTTCAGTGTCAATGGAGGATGCTACGAGTAAATGTCTGGGAAAATCCACGAAGCCTAAAAGGCTAAAAATGGAGGCTATGATTGGTTTTGACGAAGGTACAAAGCATTGGACTGCAGACATTGCCAAACCCACATCTGATAAAGATGTTGTTACTGCTTCAGAGGCGAATTATGCCATTGAACGAGTTGATTTGGGGATCGGAACCAGAGCAGTGGATGTGAAGCATTTGGAGACTTCGACCAAACGGATTATCTCTCGCACTTGGAAGGATGAAAAAGACAAGGCTGAATTGAAGCAGAATTTAATGCAAATGGCTCAATATATCCATGCTCTGCAGAACAGTCCATTGTCGTTGTCTCAAAGCTCAGTGCCCTTTAGTTCTAAATCGCCAGGTAATCAGAAATTCTTTGATGAGGTTCAACGAAATAAGATGATTGCCGAGGTTTTCTCAAAATGGCTCACCTCGATCATGCATCAAGGAACCAATTACATAACAGATTTAGTCCAGATTTTCAAAGATGCTAATGAAGTTACCAAAGAATTGGATGCCGACCTAATCTCCTGGCAAAAAGAAAAGACTAAATGGGCAGTGATTTCGAAGCAAATGCGCGATATTCAGCGTTATGGCCTGATGAATTTTCTTGCTGAAAAACAAGTGCCAGGGTTAAACGAGGATGTAATTTTTATTTGCAAAGAGAGCATTGAGTGGCGCAACCAAATCATTGAACAGGGTCATAGTGAATCAGCCAGTCTACCAGGCGAACTAACAACCTTGAGGACGACCATGCAAAAGGATTTGCGCTGCGTAGATGTCCAATTGCTTAAGGAAGATAGCCAAACTTTGTAAGATACCGCGGAGATGATTAATCAGTTTAGCAGCCACATTAAACAAATCAAAGTGGAGAAATCTTTGGCTGTGGAAGATTTTACGAGGATTTCCAGAGTGGAATCAATGCTCACGGTTTGTCTGGATCACTTGGATTCACACAAGGACAAAGTGCAGATGGTGAAGAGAAAGAAAGAGCTCTGGAAGCAAAGAGTAATACACATTAGTCTGCTGCATGTAACTGTAATTCAGGAATTTTCAAAGGTGCATCAGGAGTGGAGTGCGGCAAAGGTGGTTATGGTGTCTGTCCAAAACAACAACCCGGGCAATCCGGCCGAGACCGAATCGACGGCATGACTAGCACTGCTGGCAGTTGTTTGCCAACAAGTCTAGTTGTTTCTAGTTTCAGTTATACAGTTAAGGCAGCCTTTTCTTAACTCTTTCGGGTTAATTTCACCTATGGTTAAAAACTATTGGTCTGGCGACCTATTTATATGTTTTGTAATGACTTTATTGGGGTTCACTAAGTTTTTTGAAAACTATCTCTTTAAATTGACTGAAAAACTTTATGTATGTGGAAGGTAGATGATCATCAGTGAATGAAAATCTTATTAACAGTTATCTTTGACTTCAAATCTGTGTGTTTGATGTTTGGAATTTGATTTCTGTGAGAATATATTTCAAGGAAAGATCTGTTACAACTTTCTATGTGCACAGAAAATTATCAGCAAATTTCATCTTTTAAGTTTTTCATTTTGTTTTAGTGTACATATGAAGTCTGTCGGCTTTATGCAAAGAGTTATATATGAATCAATGCTTGCGTTCATTTTGTGTTGACTGGTGAATGCAATTACCTTTTTGTGCTTTCTGGTGAAAAGCATAATATTGATTGTGTGTAATTTGGAGCTGATTGAATATTTATTATAGGGAGTTGAACCTTAATTCAGAGGTTAATCAATATAATGATTATCCAACTGTTTGGTGGAAAATTTGTCTTTCATTTCTCAAGCTATAGAGTATAAGGATTAAATAAATAATGGAAGACAAATCTGTTTACCAACAGATTTTTGGGGACTCTACTGGGGAGAACGAGAACAATTGGTTTTAAAACAAGGACGTCGTTACAGTTATGCTTTGTTCATTATAAATGGTGTTGCCTCGTGAAGGGTTTTTGCCTATTTTACAACCAAATTTAAATTGGGTACAAGAAGAGCAAAGTAACATTATCTCTGAGTTAGATACTCTAGCCTGGAGACATAGAAGAAGCCGAGCTGAATATGATAGAATAAGTGCTCTCCTTGACGAAATAGAGAGACAAGCAAATCAGCCTGTGTTAGTCTTTGAAAGGGTAATTGTTCCTAGTGTTTTCTTTATTCAAGTCCCTGACAATCAATTACAGAATCCCAGACGTTTGTTACCCTGATCGTTTCACACTGGACTCTAGGTCGTATACCAGATCCTAGAGAAGGGAGGGGGTTTCTGATCCTATCTTTGAAGAGTTGCAGAGTTTGAATTTTCAACCCACCTTCTCGTCCCAACGAAGGGCAAGAAGTAGACCTCCATCCCCATTGTCGTCATCACCTGTGTCCTCTATTTGTCAAGCTTTGACCCTGCACGGTGTTGCCTTGCCCAATATATTCAACCCGACCCCTCTTAATATCATACTCCCAATGGCAGCAAATAACCCTTGGGGGGTTGCTGTAGGCCCGTTGAACTTAGGTTTGAACCTTAACCCCTTGCCAAAAGTTGCTAGGGATCATCTGGCCAAATTTAGCAGAGATGGGACGATCACCGTTGATGAGCATCTGAATGCTTTCAGTGTAGCCTGTGGAGTGATAGCGGTTCAACATGAGGACGTTGCTGTCAGGTTGTTTGTCCAGACCCTAACAAGGATAGCAGCCGATTGGTTTTACCATTTGCCAAATAGTGTAATAACAACCTGGCAAGACCTGAAGACAAGATTTGAAGCTAGATTTAAGGTAGCTGAGGACGAGCATTCCCTCTTAACCCAATTATCCCAGTTAAAAAAAGAAATCCCTGAATCTACGAGGGACTTTGTGGCGAGGTTTGATAAGATTTTGCACAAGATTCCAGTCAAGCAAAAGCCTTCAGATGACAATCTCAAGTGTTTTTTTATCAATTCTATGCGCTCTGAAATAGGCTTCCTGATTCGTAGGCAAAGGGTTGCAGATTTAAATGCTGTTAAAACTCTTGCAGTTGAATTGGAAGATGATTTAATCACAGCGGGTAAATGGAAAAGAGAAATACAAACACCAAATGCCCAACCTTCAACTTCTTCAAATCCTGTCATCCAACAGCTAATGAATGATGTGATTGCCTTAAAGAGACAAGCACCTAAAGCAAGTACGTCATATTCTCAACCATACCAAGACATTCCCAGAAGATATCCTAACCAACAGGGAGGGAATGGAGGAAGACAATTACAATTACCTCCTGTGCAACAAAGACTTGCTATTGAAGCACCACCCCTCAAGACAAACACGTGTGTTTCATCTAACTGATGAACATGATGGTTCTTCATGTCCAGAAATGGTTCGTTTTTCTCAAATGATCAGTAAAGGAGAAACAATCTTAGAAGCTGATGAAGGAGGTTCCCAAAGTATGCCTGGCGACTCTGAAATTCATTATATGGAATATGTCTCCGACTCAGAAAGGGGAGGAAACATGTTGGTCTCTTTGGAAGATTCCTCATACGCAATTCTTACTAGAACTCAACAAAATTTGAAGTCTCAAGATGTTGTAACACCAGTCCATAATACTACAAAAGGAAAGGAAATTTTGCCTCGTCATGGAAGTGTTTCAAAAGTTGTTCAAGAAGTTGCTTCTTCCAATTCTGATTCATTTAATAATCCTTTTGATATCATTGAATTTTGCAAGTCATCTTAAGTTCAGATCACTCCGGCTAAGTATTTGAAGTTGAACCCAAAGGAGTTAGATAGACTAGTTGAATTTGTCAAGGGAAACGATGCTCATGCCTTAGCAAGTGAAACCCAAATGCCAATGATTGGTAACTCTTCAGCACACGAAAATGTCAGTCCTGCATTAGTAGTTCCCGAAGTCTCATCAAAAACTATTCCTCAACAAGCCGAATTGATTGAACCTAATCCTGAAAATAAGCCAGAACCTTTCTATGTGTCCTTATATATTAATGGGCATAAGTTGAGTAATTGTATAATAGATTCAGGAGCATCAGACAATGTCATGCCCTCGGTCGTAGCAAAAGCTTTAGGTTTAACCTTAACAAAGACCTTTGGCAAATGTTACTCCATGGATTCCAAGCAGGTTCCTTTATTAGGGCAAATTAAGGATGCACAGGTCGCTTTAGTAGCACACCGTGCCAAGAGAATCAAGTTGACGATTCTAGTGGCTGACATCCCTGCTAGTTATGGCATGTTGTTGAGTCGCACCTTCTGTAAAGATATGGGGGGGCGGGAAATTAGAATGGATTGGTCTCAGGCAATAATCACAGTTGGAAAATAGAGAGTTATTTTGCACCCTGAAACAAAAGCTAAATACACAGTCTTTCCCTCAGATGATCCGAAAGCTCAGATTTTGTATCAAGATTGTGGTTTTGGTAATTATATGATATCAACTGATCCTCAAGGTGCGAGTAAGGCTACAGATTCAGGTATGTCTAACGAACTCTGGTCTATGGAATTCGATGGGAGTTGTTCATCTTTTGGTTAAGGGGTCGGGGTTGTATTAATACCTCCCCAAGGTAAAGTTATTCCTTATGCTTTCAAATTAGAATTCCAAAATACGAATAATACGGCCAAATATGAAGCTTTGTTATTAGGTCTTGCTGAAGCGAGGAGATTGCAGATCAAAATGTTGAGAGTAAGAGGTGATGCTGAACTTATTGTTAAACAAGTGAGAGGTTTATTTGCTGTTAAAAATGAGAGACTGAGACATTATAGAAATCGTGTTTAAGACGAGATCGAAGCATTCGATGCTTTTTCAATTGAAGCGGTACCTAGGGAATTTAACTCGAAGGCTGATTCTTTGGCGGTATCTGCAGCTTTATTAGTGCCTCATCCTGATTTCACAACTGATACTTACAGGGTTGAATTAGTTTATAGACCCAGTGTGCCTGATAATTCTGAATCTTGGCAGGTATTTGAAAATGATAAACAGATTCAGAACTTTTTACAATGTGCTGAAATTTTTACATCCTTGTTTTACAAAGGATCAGAGGCGAGTTGTAAAGAGTTTTCTCCCAATTCACCAGAGGAACTGCATGATGGAATGCTGCAGTTGAAAGGAAATAAAATCCCAAAGGGTTTAGTTTCTCTTGAACGCCTTTTTGACAGGAAAGAAGGGTACGTTAAGCAAAGGGAAAAAGAGCCTCCTGTAATTCAAAACTCTGGTGGGTATGAGCAAATCAACATTGGTACCAATGAGGATCCTAAATTTGTTAATTTGGGAAAATGTTGTTCCGAAGAAGAGAAAAAGAGGTTCGTCAGATTGTTGGTTGAGTTCAAAGATGTTTTTGCATGGAGCTACGATGATTTAAAGAATTTTAGGGATGGTAATTTCCAACATCACATTCCTTTAAAACCAGGTGTCAATCCTTTCCGGCAGAAATTAAGGAATTTTAATCCAAAGGTAGCAGAAGCGATCTTTCATGAGGTTGACAAGATGTTGAGGGCCCGAATTATTTATCCTCTACACCATTCCACCTGGATTGCTAACATAGTTCCCGTTCGGAAGAAAAACGGTGAAATACGAATCTGTGTTGATTTCAGAAACTTAAACCAACCTAGTTTGAAAGACAATTACCCCCTGCCAGCAATGGACCATATTTTACAAACTATTTCAGGATCGGAGATGATCTCCATGTTGGACGGCTTCTCTGGATATAACCAAATTAGTGTCTCAGAGCAAGATCAACACAAGACAGCCTTTATAACCCCCTGGAGCACCTTTGCGTATAACAGAATGCCTTTCGGGTTGATTAATGCAGGGGCAACGTTTCAAAGAGCGATGAATCTTTCCTTCAGGCATTTGAGGGATAAGATTATTGTGGTGTATTTAGATGACTTAACTGTTTTCTCTAGGAAAAGGAAGCATCATGTGCGGGATTTGAGGAAAGTTCTGGTGAGATGCAGAGAGCATGGAGTATTGTTAAATCCTAAAAAGTTTGTTTTTGGTGTCACGGAAGGGAAACTTCTGGGACATATTGTTTCACAGGAGGGGGTAAAGGTAGATCCACAGAGAGTAAAAGCAATACAGCAGCTCAATCTTCCTTCCAACAGAAATGGAGTGAGGTCCTTCTTTGGACAGGTGAACTTCCTAAGGCGCTTTATTCCCGATTTTGCTGAAACTACTAAATACATTGTAAATATGATGAGCGAGAAAGTAGCCTTTAAGTGGAATGAGGTAGGCAGAAAAGCTTTTGAAGAAATTAAAAGGGCAATTGCACATGCACCTACTCTAGTTAATCCAGATTTTAGTAAAGACTTTATCATTTATTGTTATGCATCAGAACATACTATGTCTGGGATTTTGGTACAGAAGGGTGAGGATAATGAGGAGGTTCCAATTTCCTTCATGAGTGTACCTCTGAAGAAGCATGAGTTAAAATACTCACAAACAGAGAAGCAGGCTTATGCGGTAGTAAAAGTTGTGAAACAATTCAGGTACTACATACTTCATTCACATGCAACTATTTTTGTTCCCAATTCTGCAGTAAAAGTTGTTTTAACTCAACAGGACGTTGGTATCAACAATAGAGCATCTTGGGTCTCCAAGATTCAGGAATTCAATTTGGACATCAAGCCCACTAAACTGGTCAGAGGACAAGGCCTTTGTAAATTGATAGCAGAGAATAAGTTTGATGAGGAGGAGAATCTACCCTTAACTCTATTTGTCAGTCATCAAGATTCTTGGTTCACCAATGTTGCGTACTATCTCACTTATGGAGACTGTCCAGATCATCTTTCTCCTAAGGAGAAACGAAATTTAAGGTCGAAAGCTGCAAAGTACGTCATTTCTAATAACATATTGTACAAGAAAGGCTTAGATGGCACTTTTCTCCGGTGTGTGGATAAACCGCACCAAGAGGTTTTATTGAAAACTTTTCATAGTGAAGCATGCAGGGGTCATTTCTCTTCTACGGTTACTGCATATAAAATCCTGAGGAACTGTTACTATTGGCCGGGAATGTTCAGAGATGCGTACGCGTGGGTGGCAAAGTGCGAGAAGTGCAAATTGTTCATAGGTAAACCCCAGCTGGCTGCCCTGCCCTTGAGACCCGTGGTAATTGAAGAGCCCTTTAAACAGTGGGGGTTAGATTTCATTGGTCCTCTGAACCCAATTTCCAATGCAGGGCACACTCACATATTAACAGCGACGGATTATTTCACTAAGTGGGTGGAATCCATCCCTGTGAAAAAGACTACTTTAGAGATTGTGTGTACATTCCTTAAGGATAATATTCTTGTCAGGTTTGGGGTCCCTCAGAAAATCGTCACAGATAATGCATCAAATTTCTCTTCATCTGAGTTAATCTTATTTTGCTATGATCATGGAATTTCCTTGGCACACGCTTCTAATTATTATCTGCAGGGTAACGGTCAAGCAAAATCAAGTAACAAGAACTTGATCAACATCATGAGGAAGCTGGTTAGTGAGAATTTCAGGGACTAGCATAAGAAGTTACATGAAGCCAAAGAAACAGGACTCACCCGGACTCGCCTAGACTCGGCAAGTCCGAGTACGAGTCATGCTCGGCGAGCTAGGGACTCGAACTCGAACTCGTCCGAGTCTGGGGAGTAAACTTGCCAGACCCGCCGAGTTGGCGAGTTTGGCTCAAAATCGCCAGACTCGGCGAGTCCTGAGCCCCAGACTCGGCTACTGGCTGGGTTAATAAAATGACAAAAAAAAAACATTTTAAAAAGTTTTTTTTTTAAGTAATAAGTTTTTTTGGAAGGGTCAGGAGCGAAATTTGACATTTTGGTCTCTCCGTCAGGATTATTTTATGGAATATAACATTTAAGTATAAGTGACATTTCCTTATCTTATACTTTAAGTTATATTCCATATATACTGTCAAGATGTTTGAGAGTGGTTTCGGGCCTCCAGGAGTTATATTGCAAAATCTAGTTTTTGGAGGATTCTTCAGTTTTCCAAACTTAGTCAAATTTCAGGATCAGGACATTCCAGACTTAGCCAAATTTCAGGGCATTTGAAGATCAGGTTGGCATTCCAGACTTTATCACTCACCAACTTGACCCAGCTCGGACCTTCAAGAATGATACTCACTCACCAAGCAAGACCCAATTAGCAACAAGAGCAAAACCAGGCCCTAAGGAAGACTCTCAAAGAAACCCTAATTCAGACTTGTAATAAGTTTTTTTGGCCTCGTGGGGCGCTGCCCCTCGACCTCGCCCTGTATCACGACAGGGAGCGCGCAAGGGGCGCTGCCCCTTGACCCCACCTTGGGGGCGCTGCCCCCAAACCCCCGTCGAAAAATATGGGGGGAAACTGCGTCGATAGAAGTAGAGAAAATTTAACCTCCAAGTCTGACACTGATTGGATCGACCAGGTAGATATAGAGGTTGAGACTGTAGCCATGGCAGAGGAGGAGCGGAGAGCACGAGCACAGACAGGAGATTCAGAGGCAGATAGTGACGCGAATGTTCCTGATGTTGGTGAGCATGGCATGGTGTCACGAGGAGCGGCTATGGCAGTCGAATCATCCAGAACCTACCTTAGACGCCTTCACAGGGGGCCGGGGCCGGAGGGTGCAGGCTCCTCTGAGCCATAGACTTGTAGTTGTATTTACCTTTGGTATTTGTATGAAACATTTGATGATGATAATATGATGACATGGATTTTTTATTCCATGAGTTTTGTAATATTGTATACATTTGACAATATTTATATATCTATGTTTGTTATTTTCTTCAGCTACAATTTGCATTAATGCTTATGTGATTGATGTATACTTGTGTATGTAATCAAATAAGCCGAGTTTGATGATGTTATTGTGTCTTTAAGGTGTATTCAATAAAGGGTGTCTGAAACAAGTTTTAAATATTTAAAAATCTCTAAATTTCTTGAGTTTTTCACTATCCCGAGTCCAGTCGAGTCTGGAGCCGAGTCTGACGCCGAGTCCCGAGTCCGAGTCCGAGTCGGCCTTGCCGAGTCCAAGCCGAGTCCGAGTCCCGTTTCTTTGCATGGAGCGTTGTGGGCGGATCGAACTTCACCAAAACGGGCCATAGCGATGTCTCCCTTCGAGCTGGTATATGGCATGGGTGCTCAACTCTCTCTCCCTTTAGAGTTAGCGGCTTCTAGGTTGCAGACAGTGGTAGAAGATGCATTTTTTCAGAGCTCCCTTGAAAAGAGAATTATGTACCTAACCAAGATTGAAGAAGAGAGGGAAAAGCTGGTTGACAGGATTACAGAACATCAGATGAGGGTTAAAAAGATTTTTGATCAGAAAGCAAGGCCCAGGAAGTTCATGAAAGGTGATCTAGTGTTATTATGGGATAAAAGGAGAGAGCCGAAAGGCGCTCATGGCAAATTTGAGTCGCTATGGAAAGGGCCTTATGTAATTCATGAAGTAAGGGGCCCCAATTCTTTTAAACTTGCTTACCAAGATGGCTTTGAGTTACCCCTGTCCTACAATGGGCAGGACTTAAAATTGTATCAATTGTAAACAAGCATCCCCTGTTAGTTTGTACATACTTTTCTGTTGTGTTAGTTTAGGTGTGTCAGTTTTGTTGTCAGTCGAGCCATTGTTTTAAGTCATTTTGCAAAACCAAAGATTTTGAGGTTCTTTGCTTGGTACTTTACAGTTCCAGTCCCCATGCAGAGCCACTGTTGGCGGCACATATAAAAAATTTCCATTCTATATGTCTCCTTGTTTGAGTTATGCCCCCATCGGGTCCGTTGGTCGAGTCATTTGCTTAAAATTCCCTGTGTTATCCGATCATTGATATCTTGTGAAAGTTCCATTGTGTTGAACTTGAACCTTGAACTTGAACCTTTTTGGTTCAAGGTTCAAAGTTCAACGGCCGTTGTGTTAAAAGTTTTTCCTCCCGCGCGGTTTTAAGTCTACCTTGGTTCTTGTAAATGTTTCGCATTCCTTGAACCTTGAACTTGAACCTTTTTGGTTCAAGGTTCAAAGTTCAATGTTTGTCATGTTTATGTTTTATGTCGCGATTCTTTTGCAAGGTTCAGAGTTCAATGTTTAGGGTTCTTGGAGATCATGTGACTTGGCATGAGGCGGCAGTGCGGATTTTAAGATATGATAAACGACGGCAGAGAAGAGGAATATTCTTTCTTTAATCATTTGAAATCTGTCATTTATAGCAACTGTAGGATCCGCATTGTCAGATACGAAGTGACTTAGCATTTAAGGCATGCTCGAACGCGATCATTTCAGAGTAAGGTCGCACGAGTGAAGAGTAATGGGGGCAGTTCTTGGTAATCATGGGTAAGATTTTCTCGTCTTTTAAATTGAGCAGTTGTCATGTCGAGATTATCATTTTTGGTTAAGTGTTAAGAAGAAGTTTTTGGAGCGGGAAAAAATAGACTGCGATAGCGGTTTGCAAATGACAGAGGAAGGTATGTTCAACAACTTTCCCAATTGTTGCAGTTTGTTTTAGAAAAGATCTAGGTATTTTGTTAGTTGTTTGTTTCCGCTTTCCCTTTTCTTCTTTGTTTGGGCTGATTGGAGAAAATCACGAGCTAAGCATGAGGCCCACTCTGCCCAAATTAGTGAGCTCTTCTTCCCTTGTAAGTTCCTTGCCAGAGCTGGGTGATACAACTTTAGTTCAACTAGATTTAGATGATTTCCTAGAAAGAGTACGGAACCCAGTCGTTGATCCTATGATGGGAGATATCACACATTGCGGTTTATTAGAAGCAACCGCATTTCCCACAACTGCTCCATGCCTAGAATTGGTTTTAGAATGTATGAACCAATATGATAAAGGCAGCAGATGCATAAGGAAAAATAATGGTGAGGTTTTGTTATCCATTGATAGATAAACAGTAATGGCTGCCATGGGTATCCCACATTGGGAACCCTATGAAGATTGGACAATTGGAAAATCTTATGGAATCTTCTCTAAGAAAAAGCAATATTACAAAACTGTCATTGCGCGAAATTGGCTTTTGAAGTTTCAAAAAGGGGGCTCAAGGTTGCCAAGACCCTTAACCCGTGAGCATTTTAATTCTGCAATCAGAGATTTGGTAATATTGTTGAGCAAAGTTAAGCGAAATTCGCACTCCTATTGGGAAGACTGGATGTATTTCTTCATCCAAGTCACTCTAGACAAAAATCGGTTCCTTGACTGGGGAACTGTTATTGCAGAAAGGTTGCACGAGGGTTTGAGTAATTACCCAGGAATGTCGAATTTTTATATGTCTTCATACCTGTTATATATGCTAGCTTGTATGAGGGAATGGTCTGGATTATTCCATGCTAAATGGGTTCAAGGCATTAAAATTTATGAGTATCACCCTCATTTGACTTTAAAAGGGCATGTTGATGATTATCTTCGCTGGAATGACATTTTTGCTGGGAGATTGACCTTTGAGTTACAAGACAACTTGCATAGGAGAATGTCTACAGAAGCGGTTGAACTAGTTAATATCTATGGCAGTTTCTTTACATAATTTAACCACTTCACTTACATAAGGGTTGGAGGTTTTAAAGGTAAACCCTATAGGCTACCTATGTATGTTTCAAACTCCTGCATTTTGATTGAAATTTCCAGGCAGTTAGCCTATGTTGCAAAGGATTATGGTGAAGACTCTAGCACAAGTGGAATTTTTCCCATCGATTTAGGCCATTACAGTTGTAGGTTTGTCTCTAACGCATTAAATCTTGAGTTAGAATTTAAGAGATTTCATTTGAAAACCTTTGTGAAAAGGGATAACTTTGATAGTAAAGGTTTTATTACCCAGTATGTGAAAAAGATAGTGCCTAATCAACATGTGTTCCAGTTGGAGGATTATTGGGCGGATTGCACAGATGAATTTGAAGTGAGAAAGAGGAGTTGGTCCAGGTTAACTTTGAAACAGATTCGTGACATGAAATTGCCAATGGATACTTCAGGTGTCACTACTGATAATGAAGAGGTACTGGATTCATAGTTTATGAAACGAGTACATAATGAACCTCTCCCAGAAGTTGTCTGGAGTAAAAAGATGGAAGATAGCATTCAGACACGCACTTTCAGCGTAATTCGTAGAACAGAAAATTGGCTTAGGAGTAGCCGATTTCATCCAGCAAGAGCAACTAGTTCAAGAAACAAAAATGGAAAGAAGAAGGCCGCAAGTAAAACCTTTGTTTTAACTAACATCCATGTTTTTGTTGCAGGAAAAAGGCGGGCAAAGATTAAAGAAGAGAAACTTGACACCGAGGCTGCACTTTCTATTGGTGGTCGGGTTACCAGGTCAAGGTCCAAGAAGAGTTTTCAGCTGCCGACTGCCCATCTCATTCTTGATTTGGACGCAAAGGAAGTACCGTGCAAAATGGCATTCCCTGTTTTCGATGCAAACAAGGTTTCAACTGACGCAGATGCTACTATCCAGGACTCAGGTACGCTTGATATCTGGTCTCACACAGACAGTGCTACACTGCCGCCTTCAGAAGGATCTCCCCCCATGTCATCTAAGGAACTAACTCTGGCACCTAAGTGGTTAAGTGACTCAATTACCAGGAAAAGAAATGCGGTTCCTATTTCAGTGTCAATGGAGGATGCTGTGAGTAAATGTCTGGGAAAATCCACGAAGCCTAAAAGGCTAAAAATGGAGGCTATGATTGGTTTTGACGAAGGTACAAAGCATTGGACTGCAGACATTGCCAAACCCACATTTGATAAAGATGTTGTTACTGCTTCAGAGGCAGATTATGCCATTGAACGAGTTGATTTGGGGGTTGGAACCAGAGCAGTGGATGTGAAGCATTAGGAGACTTCGACCAAACGGATTATCTCTCACACTTGGAAGGACGAAAAAGACAAGGCTGAATTGAAGCAGAATTTAATGCAAATGGCTCAATTTATCCATGCTCTGCAGAACAGTCCATTGTCGTTGTCTCAAAGCTTAGTGCCCTTTAGTTCTAATCGCGAGGTAATTAGAAATTCTTTGATGAGGTTCAACGAAATAAGATGATTGCCGAGGTTTTCTCAGAATGGCTCACCTCGATCATGCATCAAGGAACCAATTACATAACAGATTTAGTCCAGATTTTCAAAGATGCTAATGAAGTTACCAAAGAATTGGATGCCTACCTAATCTCATAGCAAAAAGAAAAGACTAAATGGGCAGTGATTTCGAAGCAAATGCACGATATTCAGTGTTATGGCCTGATGAATTTTCTTGCTGAAAAACAAGTGCCAAGGTTAAACGAGGATGTAATGTTTATTTGCAAAAAGAGCATTGAGTGGCGCAACCAAATCATTGAACAGGGTCATAGTGAATCAGCCAGTCTACGAGGCGAACTAACAACCTTGAGGACGACCATGCAAAAGGATTTGTGCTGCGTAGATGTCCAATTACTTAAGAAAGATAGCCAAACTTTGGAAGATATCGTGGAGATGATTAATCAATTTAGCAGCCACATTAAACAAATCAAAGTGGAGAAATCTTTGGCTGTGGAAGATTTTACGAGGATTTCCAAAGTGGAATCAATGCTCACGGTTTGTCTGGATCACTTGGATTCACACAGGGACAAAGTGCAGATGGTGAAGAGAAAGAAAGAGCTCTGGAAGCAAAGAGTAATACACATTAGTCTGCCGCATGTAACTGTAATTCAGGAATTTTCAAAGGTGCATCGGGAGTGGAGTGCGGCAAAGGCAGTTATGGTGTCTGTCCAAAACAACAACCCGGGCAATCCGGCCAAGACCGAATCAACGGCATGACTAGCACTACTGGCAGTTGTTTGCCAGCAAGTCTAGTTGTTTCTAGTTTCAATTATACAGTTAGGGTAGCCTTTTATTAACTCTTTCGGGTTAATTTCACCTATGGTTAAAAACTATTGGT
The DNA here is from genome assembly GCF_030272615.1 of Cryptomeria japonica. Lineage (NCBI taxonomy): Eukaryota > Viridiplantae > Streptophyta > Pinopsida > Cupressales > Cupressaceae > Cryptomeria > Cryptomeria japonica. Next base: position 213,165,706 of record NC_081414.1, on the reverse strand, counting down.
CTGGTGACCTATTTATATGTTTTGTAATGACTTTATAGGGGTTCACTAAGTTTTTTAAAACTATCTCTTTAAATTGGCTGAAAAACTTTATGTATGTGGAAGGTAGATGATCATCAGTGAATGAAAATCTTATTAACAATTATCTTTGACTTCAAATCTGTGTGTTTGATGTTTGGAATTTGATTTCTGTGAGAATCTATTTCAAGGAAAGATCTGTTACAACTTTCTATGTGCAAATTATCAGCGAATTTCATCTTTTAAGTTTTTCATTTTGTTTTAGTGTACATATGAAGTCTGTCGGCTTTATGCAAAGAGTTTGTATGAATCAGTGCTTGCGTTCATTTTGTGTTGACTGGTGAATGCAATTACCTTTTTGTGCTTTCTGGTGAAAAGCATAATATTGATTGTTTGTAATTTAAAGTTGATTGAATATTTATTATAGGGAGTTGTACCTTAATTCAGAGGTTAATCAATATAATGATTATCCAACTGTTTGGTGGAAAATTTGTCTTTCATTTCTCACGCTATAGAGTATAAGGATTAAATAAATAACGGAAGACAAATCTGTTTACCAACACAGCATCATATACATCAAGTTTAATATCAAAATGATAAAATATTCAAGTATCATTGTTTCAACTTTCAACAATTTAAAGTTTGATCATCAAATGGATTCTCTAATTCGTCATCCTCATTCTCCTCCTCCTCATCATTGACATTGACATTGACATTCAATGAATCAATGCCAATGCCAATGACACTTGCACTTGCACTTTAAGTTTGCTCGCTATCTGAGTCATCAAATGCAACAAGCTGAGAAGTGAATTTATCGAAGTCAGTATGTTTTGGCTCCATATCCCACATCTTCGTTTCCCCTTGCTTGTAGTCATGTTGCTTGTGTGAAATGAGCCAAGTTAATGTTTTAAAACTCACTTTTAGGGTCATTTTAATTTTTTATGTGGTGGAATTCAAAAAAAATCCATTTTTTGGGCTGTCAGACCCCTGGGTTCGACTTGGGTCCTCTTGGGTTCGACCCTGGGTGCTCTTGGGTTCGCCCTGGTTCGAACCAGGCATGTGAACCACGAACCCTGTTCGAACCACAGCGAACCGGACCCAAACCCCGAACCAGGACCGTACCGGACCAGTCCCAGGGGTCTAGGGGGCCGAACCAGGTAACTCAGGATGAAAGAATTAATAAATTTTATGCAACCAAAAGATAAATAATAAATATCCAAAAGAAACTGCTTGGATATCAAAAATCTGATATGGTCGAGTCAGCATGCAATCTTTCATTTCATTCTCAAATTCATAACCATGAGCATCAATACTCACAATCAACTGTCCAAGAAAGTCTGATATAAAAGTATCCCTATTGAAATAGGTCATCCTAAATGTTTGGTGATCAGAGTTGCACGAGTAAGGCAATCCAAAATGGATCATGATCAAAAAATATCCAGCAAGGTCAGTAGATATATTGACTGAGAAGCAAACCCAAAGGCAAGTTTTGAAGCCAAAATTGTGTAATTTGGCTTTGGAAATTATATCCTAAAAATTAAGGAGAAAAATGAATCAAATGAGATTATGTTTGAAATTTTGAACAGACACAGCCAAAACATAAAACTTGTTAGTAACATTGTTTTGGGTTAATTCTGAACTTGGAGAAGCAGAGGGTGGATTTTTTGTTGAAAACTATATCCTTGAATTCACTGAAATGAGCAGAACCATACGAAACTAACTTCAATGATTCAACCACCCAATACCAAAATGGCATCATAGCCTGCAACTAGAAATTTATATCCTCAAACAGTCAGATGGAAGTAGAATTAAAAAAATGAAAAAGCTTAATATCTGATTGAGAGTGGACAAACGAAGCTTCCAAACATCAAGCATAGTATCTTCAAATATAAGTTTGATGTCAAACCAGCATTCTTGTCATCTAAAGTAGACCGTCCAGAATTAGGCAAGGTTTACTCAACAAAAAGGTATGAAATATAATGTCAAACAAATATGATGACAATAAAGATATGGCATCATACTTAATGATGTCAATTCACCACAAGGACATTGATATAATCCTTTTGTACAAGAAACTTTATCCAAAAGCTTTTGGTTGATGTGATGATTGAAGATTTTGTTAAAGCCTTGAAATCAAATGCATTGTCAACTGCAAGTGAAGTTAGAAGATAGTCAAAACCCAAAGCCATTGGGAAGAATTCTCAATCAGCACAAGCCATAGAAGATGAAGAGTTATTTTCTAATTGAAATGACGGTCAAAAATGTATAAGAATGAAATAGTAAATTGGTATTCGAATACCCTCCCTTGATGGTCATTCACTACACCAAGTTGCCCCTAAATTTTACAAACTTGTCCAGGTTCGGAGACTTGGTTAGGATATCTGCAGTTTGGTCCTCAAGAATACAGCTCCATCTTCAACAGACTATCCGATAAAATGACAATGAAGCTCTACATTTTTGGTTTGCCCATGGAAGACTAGATTTTTGGCAAGTTTTAGCACGCCTTGATTGTCACAAAACAAGGGTGAAGGACCTGCTTGAGACATTTTCATGTCAAAAAGCATCCTTTGTAGCCATACTGCCTCACATGCTACTTTAACAGTTCCCCAATATTCTGCTTCAGTTGAGAAAAAAACTATTGCCTGCTGCTTCTTACTAGTCCATGTGACTGCACTTGTACCAAGACTGAAGACATATCCAAAAGTAGACTTCCTATCATCAACAAAACCTGTCCAATCTGAGTCTGTAAAACCAATCAGCTAAGGATCTTTGCTTCTGTTGTACAAAATGCCAAAGTCAAGTGTCCCTTTCACATATCTTAGTACACGCTTCGCTGCAACCCAATGTTTTGCCTTCACAAAACGAGATATGTAGCTCACGGCATAACTTATCAGGTCCAGTGGTTGTAAGATAGATGAGGCTGCCAACTAGTTACCTATAAGCTAACTCATTCACCACTGGTGAATCTGATTTGGCTGATAGCTTCAAGCTTTCAGCCCTTTCTCCATAGGTGTAGATGAAGGTTTGCAATTTGTCATCTTGAACTTATCCAACAAACCCCTGGCATACTTTGACTGAGAAATGAATATGCTGCCACTTGTCTGCCAAACCTCTACACAGAAACAATAATGTAGGTCCCAAATCTATCATATCAAATACCTGACACATTCAATTTGATTTGCTCAAGATACTATGCTCCACTACCAGTAATGATGACATCATCCACATAGATGATAAGAAAAATGATGTCATTACCAGCATTCTTGACATACAAGTTGGGATCTGAAGGACTTCTTTGAAAGCCCTATTCAACCAAACATTGATCAATCTTGATGTACCATGCTTTTTTAGGCCATAAAGAGCCTTCACTAGTCTACATACCTGGGGCTCTTTGCCTACAATTTTGAAACCTTGAGGCTACCTCATGTAGACCTCTTCCTCCAAATCACCATTGAGGAAGGCACTCTTCACGTCTATTTGGTGGACTGTCCAACCACACTGTGCTGCAATGGCTAGAACCAGTCGGATGGTGCTCATCTTCGCTGTAGGAGAAAAGGTTTTCTTTTAGTCAGCACCTTCTTTTTGTGAGAAGCCTTTAGCCACCAACTGAACTTTGTATTTATCAAGTGTTCCATCAGCTTTATACTTCACTTAATCTGTAATGTCCCCATTTTTCCTGTGATCACTCAATTGCATAGTTTTGCCTATTAACCACCTCCGCAGGCAAATTAATTGGTTAGGAGGTGATATTTTCCATTTTTGGGGGCTTATACTTAGTCATTTATTTGACTTGGATGGATAAATACATGTACTTTATAATATTTTATTATAAAGTAATGATAAAGTTACTTTTTCTTAAATTAGAAAAATAAACTTATAAAGTAACTTTATAAAAGTAATGATAAAGTTACTTTTTCTTAAATTAGAAAAATAAACTTATAAAGTAACTTTATAAAAGCACTTTCTATTAAGTGTTTGCTTAAGTGAGCACTTGGGCCCACCTTGCACATCCCCCAAGAGGCGTATAACATATTAAAAAAAATTAAGATTTCATATGGTGCAAAGCCAAGGTTGGGCGTGGCTTTTGGAAGAAAAGAAGATTCTTTTGGAATCTTAAAAGATACCTTGGAAGAGTTCGATTAGGGTTGGAGGCTATTATATTTTTGTTTTGGCTCTCATTTTTGGTATTCTTGGTTTATTTTCTTCATCTTCATAGCTGGAGCTATTCTGCAAATTCAGATCTGCAGGTTTTGGTAAGAATTTGGGAACGAAATCTCCCATATTCTCACAGGTTGGACGTAGCCCCTACCTGATTTGGCAATATTTTCAATAATCCAGGTCATTGAAGGACCAAATTGAGTGATTTATCAGTTGAGGCAGCAAGGAAAGGGTTTGGACAGCAAGTATTGATCAGAATGGAAGGTTTTACAGCAAGTTTTCCTCTCCTAAATGCCAGTCATACCATTCTAGGGCCAACCATACCTTCCCTACTTGCCTGGAATCCATAAAAAATAAATTGAAGGGTTTTACTTGGGATTTTTTGTACAAATCTCATTGTCAGCAATAGGAATAAAGATTGGAATCATTCTTTCAAGCTTATGATGTCACTAGAGAGAGATAGGAGCAAATCAATGTGGAAAATTGCCCATTTATAGTGAAGTCTCTTGGGTGTTTGAAGAAAACAACAACAATTTGGTCAATTTATGTTAGATTTGTTTTTGACAATTATTTACTAGAGGAAATAAACTCATTGGAGCAGTTAAGACTCATTGATAACTCCTGTAACAGCACCTGGACTCATTTATGCTAATAAAGCAGCCCTCCAGGCAAGGCGTTGGACCCCTAGTAGGCCAATTTTGGCTTGTCTTTGGTGAATTCCATTGTTTATTGGCTTTTAATAATTGCTGTTACAAATTCAGTCAATCTGAAATTTAATTTCAGTCATTAGCTTATGTTTATTATTGTCTTTCAATTGCATTACTTAAATTCCCAAGCATACATACTTTGCAAAAACACAAAAATAGTGAAAAACCACAAAACAAACAAACAAAACCAATTTCCTTCTCGCTGGTCAAAGAATACAAAAATCAGAAAAATAAGTCAGTTCGCTACATTCCTTAGTCAGCATCATTCATAATAAACTGCTGATTTTCCCAGGTTTTATTGGATGTATTTTAATGTATATATCTGATTCAATCTGATACTTGTATTCTTGGAATTCTATGTGTTCTCAAATTGAATAACATTATACTATATATATTCCTTTGGAGAGGCATGTCCTTGAACGGACATGTCTCTCCTTTAATTATAATAATTTAATCAATATTATAATGTTTCATCAATCAATTATTAATTTAGAATAATATAATAGATTAATATTGAATATTAAATTTTATATGATTAATATTATAAGTATTCTAAATGATCATTCGACTAAAGCTACACACATTAACATAAACACTTTATAGACCCATTTGCAGTCAATGGGTTTCTTCCCTGGTGGAAGATCACACTCGTGTTTTATTCTTCAAAAGACTATGATGTTCAGCTTCCATAGCCTTTTCCCATTCAAGTTTACCTTTTGCCACTGAATAAGTCTGGGGCTCATAAACACTTTGAATGTTGGCCATAAGAGAAAAGTTGATTGTGTTCTTGTTGCTCTTTTCTCTAGAGGATCTACCCTCAACAAGCTCATCATCCCAAACATCACCAATAAGATTTTCCCACCACTTAGGCCGAAGAGCAGACCCATCTACTTCCAAATCAGGAATATCAACATGACTTGGGCTGCCTAGAATAAAATCATCTGGATGATGATCCAAGTTATCCTAAGGGAACTCTGGTGGAACGATGTCATGCCTAGGAGATTCCACAACTTTAGGTTCAAAATCATCGGAATCCCTCCCTCCAGGTAGAGCTAATGGAAGCCTTACACCTATATCTTTTGCCTGCAAAGGCTGATCTTCAGGACACAGAATGGGAGGAGAGAACACAACGGGCGCCACCTTCTTCATCAAAAACCACATCTCTATTGAATGTGATTCAATCAATGTCCACATCAATCAGCCAATTGGCCTTATGATAGTCATTGTAGCTTGTAAGCATCAACTTCTAACTTTTGGAACCCAGTTTGGTCCTCGTTGTTGTCGAACCAAAAACCTTAAGATGGCTGATTTTTGGTTTCCTCCCAGACCAAGTTTCCTCAAGAGTAATCTTCTCAACAGCCTATGTGGGAGAAATTTTGTTATGTTGTTGATATTTGAATAAGTAGTTCAATTTTAGAATTTGTTTTCTTTTCAGATAGTTATTGTCTATGTATACAACATTGCAGAATCCATAAGGTGGAATTTTTTATTTGCGTCCATTTTGGCTTCTTCCACTAATTGTGCATTATAAATCAGTCATATGGTTGATAGTTCAATTGACCCTCAACATATCCTCATTTATGATATCAGAGCAAGATAGCTCAAGGAGGAGCTGCACTTGACAGAGGTACAAAAGGAAGAGTTTGACGGTGACCGCTGTGAGTTAATATAGTGAGCATATTGTTGAGATGTAGAAATCCATGCAAGCCATATTGGATGCCACCATATATATCCTTTTATAGTCCATAATACCAAACAATCTATTTTTTGTGTCTACAAATGGCTTATAGTATATGGGACTACCCAGTAATCCATGCAAGAGGCACCTAACCATGCTACAAATGAGGCATACATATCCTACCCCATGTAGGATTTGAACTTATGACCTCTCTTTCAAGAGTACTAGTTCTCCACCATTAGGTCAACTCAGGTGTACTATAAAGTTCATGAAGAGTAGTAGTAGAAATTCCAATAATCAAAGAGAGTTAAGACAAGCAAATCGCGAGATATTCACAAGACAATTAGCTTTCAGGGCATAGAATGAGTCAGTTTGAAAATTGGCAAATAGATGAGGAAAAAGCAAGAGGCTGACATGAAGGAAGATTGTTGGTAGAGGGCAGGAAGCTGGAAAACAAGAAGATGAAGCAAATACAAGCTCCCCAACAGATTCAAAGATGTGACTATTATTCTCATAAAAGATGAGGATACAAAGGCAAAGGTCACTGTAGAATACCTGAAGGAATTTATTGTATTTGTGGTCAGCATGGCCATCGAAATTTATTGCATTCATGAACTTGACAAGCTTAATACTAATCTTATATTCTTTTCAAACTATTTATTATGTTTCAGGAAGAGTGTATAGTATGTACAGTTGTAATGATCATCTTCTGTTCACTCCTAGACTTGTTTGTCTCTCTTATATCTACTATTTTCTCAAACCTCTGATAACTTGTAAAACTCAGAGTAGATGTGTGTGCATGAATCATTTGTAAATTTAGGGAAGAAGCATACGAACTGAATGGATTTTATTTGAATCTTAACAGATCTCTCATATGATCACAAACAGGAAATGGGTCAACCCAAAGACATTGTTAAATGATTGGTTAGACATGAATGAGGAACTAGGTTCTTGGTTGAATGAGTCTTTTGTCAAACAATGAATACAAGGCCAATATAAGTGATGAAAATGTTCTTTGAGAAACTTTTCTGTAATCAAATTTTTGGACCTAATCTTATGAGTCCATCAAACTTCAAAGCATATTATGAAATGCATTTTCAGGCCATCTAAAACATGTAGATTGAATTGCAATCTTGGTCAACTAATTATATTTATACACTTCGTTGTAAATATTTGGTATAAAATATACAATATTTTTGTGATCTTTAATTTGTACTAATTTGTGAAAAAAAAATATTTAACTATTTCTACTTTTAAAATATGATATTATAAAATAAACATCATTTGTTATATCTAAACATATTGCATGTAATAAAAGGATAAAATAAGAAAAATTGACTACATACTTGTGTCTGTCTTGATAGAGAACTAATTGAGCATTGCTTAATACAAAGAGGTAACAACCTTCAAAACTACCAAATTAGCTATGATGTTTTACCTTGTTTGCGCCCTGCAACAACACACAACAAATTGTGATGTGGATCATAATGTGTACTTGATCTGGAACGAATTACATTCATCCACAAATTGATGCTTGATAGAACATCTGGATCCAAAAATCTTGGCTGCATAGCAAAAAACCAACTTGCTCATGCATTGAACCATTAAAATGGAAGAACTAAGAAACTATTTGTGACATGCCAAAATCATCTTTTCCAGAGCTTCCCAAATTATTATATTCCAAAAGTGCTTTCCTGTTGCACTTCATTTTCAAAATCTTCGTTCTTGTTTTCTGCTATTGTGCTCCATTTATTCTTGTTTTATGAGGATTGTGGAATCCCCCAATTTGTTCCAAATCATAGCTCTTTCAATCATTCCATTTTGTTTAATATATTGATCACTCCTATTGGTGACCAACAAGGCACAGTAGACTATTGTTTTAGTTTTGAAGTAGCATTCAAATTTAGAAATGGTCACTACAGTAATTTAGCATCAAGTGGAAGAAATCTAACCGTGTTTATGTCTTTGAGTAGTCCTGCCAAAGGAGATTCTCCTTTCTTGTCTTTGTTGAAAAGTGGAACCTGTATAACACATGATTATTGATATGATTCAATTCAATCATCTCTTCAAGTTGCACTCAGCTTTTGTGATTAAGATTATTTCAGTAACCTGCCTCACCCAATTCACTGTCCAAATTCAGAGAAACTTTTCCAAACAGAAGTGATGACACAATTTACCTTTTGTAAAAGTCTTAATATTTAGGAAGTAAAAACCAAAGTGTACTAGCACGAAAAATGTAAATCACTTACAACTGCTTCTTTGGAGACAGTAGGGGAACAGCAGCTGGCAGTGCAAATATATATCTATCAAACTAATTAATATTTATATTATTAAACTAATAAAAAATAAATATATTATATCGTTATCAATATAAGTCTGCCCCACGATCCAATGTCTTCTCTGACACCAAATCTGATTACTTTTTACCAAAGCTTCATTCTTCAGGGAACTAATGGTGAAATTAGGGAATATGACTAGTCTAAATGAGCTGATGTGGTGAAAGTACTAGGTCAAATGAACAACCGGTTATCAAATGCATAGAACATACAAGCAAAGACACAAATGAAGATGTTTAAAGAATTAACACAAACAAATTTAACACATTTATTCATTCAAACATGTAGCTACTCATACTCAAAAGATTACAATGCAATGTATAGAGACTCTCCACAATGTGAATCCTACAACAATTAATCCACAATCAAGTGAAGAGCACAAGAATATATTTTTTAATGATTTCGTATATAAGATCAGCAAACAACATAGAACCCAAATCTCACTATGAAGGATCCTGTTAAATGGGGATAATGAGCTCAACTGATAAACAGTTCAACTTCTAATCACATATTGGATTGAAGTGAAGCATAAAACTTCCATGCATTTGATATTTTCTTAAAAAAGAGAATGATAGAATATATCATCAAACATTGACGACAAAATAGTCAAAATGTCACACATAAATGCAAGCATCCTAATGAGATGAGGTGTTGAATAGATGAAGCTGGCTCCTGGCAAAGGATCACAATGAATCTATTAAATATAAATTGCATTATTGCATATGCAAATAATTGAAGATGTTATTGTTCAATCATCTTGCAGGGGAGCATTCTATCAAGTAAATTTGACTGCTTCCATATCACACTTAATATTTGCATTTCATAGTAGATAATTTTCTATTCTCACTTGTAAATTATAATATTATGATGCTCTCAACAAAAGAAGCTCATACACATTGTAGATTAGGTCGTTTTGCAGTTCCTTTGTGATTGAAAGGCATGTATACCCCAATTGTCTGGTTCTTTCTCGTCGTTTTTACCATCCAATCAACTCAAATAATAATGACAACATAAAAGAAATTAGACAACACACCTGGGCCAGATAAATCTGAGAGCCAGCATCTAAATAACTACAAAGACCTTCATTTGAATCATCCTCTAACATATGACATCCATCTTGACCTCGTTTTTCATCAATTGCCTCACTGTGAATTCCTCTGCTCTTCTTGCATAGATTTATGAAGGTAGAAAATGATAATGAAATCTGTCGTGCAATCAAATATAATCCAGTTGTATATTACTACTTTGCATGCTTTACTCCCAATAATTTTTGAAGATTATATCATACATAAAAAACACAAGACTTTGTTTAATAAACACCTTTTTCAAACAAGACATCAAATATAAACTAGAAAATCAAAATGTCAGAAAGAAAGCCTGAATATGCCTTTGATAAATTGAGAGGAAACTAACAACTTACTCTATCGTGGCCTCTAATATCTCCATAAAATATTGATCCCAATCGAGACAGCATTGCCTCAACTGTTGATGACCCAGCATACATCTGAAAGCAAGAACTATGATCAAGTTTGATTGTTTAATCCAGTTTATCTTTGAGAGAGGAAATATAAAGATGATTGTATGAAAAAGTAGAAGCAAATTGAAGAGCTAGCATCGTACAATCAATTTTGAGACAGCGAAAGACTATTACAAACCCAACTCTATGTGACTTTCTCAACAAAGACAGAACCAACTACAAAATTGAAAATTTTAAAAAACTTCTTCACTCTCTGCCAGAGAAACAGCAACAACTAGATCCCAGGTTCCAGGGCCTGACACTCCCGAGGTCAATGTATTTGCTGTCAGAGAACAGATCATAATGGATTCCCAATATCCAACAATTTGAGTACCACCACATGTTGAAATATATGCACAAATTAAAAATATAACAGATGCTAAGCATCCAAGAACATTATTATGTTTTCTTCCATGTATATTGCCTTAAAAAAGACAATATCAGGAAAGAAGATTCATTTCCTTCTGAAAGTTTGTCATGCCCATTCTAAGGATATTTTATTTATGAAAATTATGAAGTCCTAAGCAATCGGAAATCCATATTATCTCCGAATTCCCCGTTCAAATTATTTGTTGCTTCCTTTAAGCCAGCTGAAGATTTTGAGTAATAATAGCAAAAAAAGTGTAACCTTAGATGCTTAAGAATTGAGATACAACCAGTTTATGAAAACCACTTGACTTGGAATAATAATAATGGACGGGGCATCATAAACATTTCTATGTACCAAAAACATGAAAGGGACAGTCTGTCTTACTCAAAAAAGCCTGCTAAACAAGAAAAGAGGAAACCATCATTTCTGGTCATCAATTCTATTTCAGGATAAAAGAAAATGTTTCTCAAGACACAGCCCATTTACAAGGTTTGATTCTCAAATAATTTCTGGCCTCAAGAAACAGCCATGCAAGAACCCTTCATAACGAAAAAGAAAACTAAATCTGTCCTCCCACCCCATCAAATGCTGATGCATTGTCCAGTATCCAAAACATCCAGTACAGGTAGCTAGGCCCAAAGACATGTCCCCAAGGAACACTGACTCAACATCATGGTCTTTCCCCACTTCAAAATCTTTGGGATGCTTTTGGCTAAGCAATATAAATTCATCAATTGGTAATTTTTTCTTTGTTAGTGATTTACAATTTAACATGTACATGTATCCTTATTTTTGAAGGTATGAGAAACACAGTTTTGACAAATCAGAAGGCTCAAATTAAAGGCATAAACATATATGGAGGAATTCTGGGTCATCTATTGTTTCAAATAATCATGTAAGATAAATATTAGCCATTGACCTCTCTGACATTGTTTTTTAATCAAACTACATGTTTATGTTTTTATAGAATGCCATGACGGTACAATGACCAGTGATTTTGTCCATATTTGACAGGTCTCTTCATAGGGGCTATTGGATAAGGTGACCATATGTCTCTTATGTACTTAGTGCTATTGATTATTTAGGGAAATGCAAGGATATGGACTTGCACTTACAGATTTTGGGGGAGGCAATCGAGGAGGTTGGGGCCTCAAATGTTGTACAAGTTGTCATCAACTCAAAAAGTGTTTGTAGACTAGGTAACATGATGGTAAAAGGAGCTTAAAATCAAATTTTTTGGACCCTATGCTGTGTTCACATATTCAAGAATGCAATGAACGAAAGTGAGAAGATAAATTGAGTGAAGGTCGTGGTGGTAGAAGCTAAAGGCGTACAAGTGTTTATTTGCAATTGTCGAACCTTTCTTTCTTCAAGACAATTTTTTGAAGAACGAATTCTTTAAACCTATGGAAACTAGATGTGCCATTTACTTCATCTCTTTAGAGAGGATGCTTGAAGTTAAGGAGCCTCTAAAGTTAACAATGGTTAATGTTAAGAGGAAAGGTGCACAAAGGCCAACATAGTTGAAGACAGAAAATCCTTCATGATGATTGGTGGTACAATTTGAGGTAAATTACTAAATCAAAATTTAATTAAAAAAATTCTATTTGTGTATTTTACATTTTGAAATTTTATTTTAATGTTGAATCAAAATTAAGTCTTATTCTTTTTGACTATCTTGTTTGCAAACATATTTGCTCTTTCATCTCAACTATCATGCAGGTGATTAGGTATGTTGATAAAGACTATCTTAGTCTTGGCAAAGTTTATTAGGCATTTAACAACATGCTTGGCCAAATCAAGCAAGCAACTCATAGCAAGGACTCTGATTTGACATGGCCATGGAATGCTATAAACACCTTGCTTCATATGGCAACCTATTCTCTAAATCCAAAATGGTATTAAAATAGAGATTGGGAGAGTTCCTCCTTTTGAAGATGACTCTTCAAAAGATGTGCAACACTAAGAAGCTATCTAGACTTTGAGAGTAGTGCATCGCTTTTGTCAATCTTTGTGGTCCAAGATTTTGCAAACCTAAAGCCAAAACAAATAGGGTTACATCAATTCAAAATGAAAGTGTGCCTCCTTTCGAAAATGAAGAGGTGAAGGAACAGCCTATGAATACCCTTCAAAAGATATGCAACACTAAGAAGGCATCTAGACTTTGAGAGCAATGCATCACATTTCTCAATATTTGTCATCCAACATTCAACATACTTAACACCAAATCAGATAGGGCTACATCAGCTTAAAATGACCCTATCGAACAGTGGACATAGCATGGCAAGGATGACATAGAGTTGAATATGCTTACCACTTGTCTACGTTTACAAATTATGACTTCCTTTATTGTAGAGAGACATTGGTCCACATACACCTTCATTCGCTCTATCAAGCGGAGTGGGCTTTCTCTCAATGATCAAAAAAGTTGACAACCATGCATAGTGATTTGCAACTTCAAGATCAACTCCTAAGTTTCATCAAACTCCTACCATGGGTTGGGATGTTGATCTAGAAGATGCCACGCAACTTGATGAGGAGACACAAGAGGGGACTGCTCGAGGTGCTACTCGCCAAGGTAGTCTCTAATATTGGAAATGATTCAAGCTAAAACTACAATTTTAATGTAGTATTGGTGGATGAAGATTAGAGGATGGGGCAGATTTTAAATGTTTTTGATGTTGTAGTTATAACTTGTAGCCTTTAGGTATTTTGTTGTAATTGTTATATAGTATATATACACATTGACAATGAAATTAATAAAATTTTGTTAATTTACATGTCAACTTTCATTTGAATTCTCAATTCAACACTAATGTCATAAAATATGATTCTATAATGTATGTGATTTATTCATATATTTCCTATAGTTTTTAGAATTTCCTTATTTTTCTTGTTAATTCCTATAATTTTTACTTGATTGTCATATTTCGTGACTTTTACTTTGGCATTAAAGCAAACCGCAAATTCTAGCCGAGTTTTGAGCTTTGATTTAGGTTAGGGAACATTATGCTTAAACTGTTTCCGGTTATTATTTAAATTGATGTTGAGGATTCGCTACGCAATGAGGGTGGCTTCAGAGAAATTTGTTATGTGAAATCTGCAACTGAAACATTAAGAAAGTGATATGTAAAGCTTCCTCAGTAAATGGGGATAAGCTATGTATCCATAAAATTCCAAAGGAACGCGTATTTTCCATTACCTGGAGATGGTGCAGACCGCCAGTGTTGGGATTCCACTTGTTAATGGCATCCCAGTCGGCTACACAACCGCCAAATACCTGCCAATGACACCACTATCACATTGTCTAGCACCGGGCATATAGTAATAGAGATGTTTTAGGGTGTAACTATTAACAGACAATGATAACTACCACGGGCATGTTATGAGGCTCTATTTGCGACGAAAATTCGCTGGCGCATGGCATGTGTTCGAATCGCGCGACCGTCCATTTTTCCATGGTTAGATGAGAAGCGATACAAGCGCTGAGTGCATAAGAAGCAAGTAGGATAAAACGACCCTCTAATCGATGGGCCTTCCGCCTAATTCACTTCAACTAGTTCTCGTTCGTCAGCCCTCTCTTATTTTTGTTAGAAGCTCGGCCTTGAAATTTATTAAATTTCTGGATTTTATGGAATGATCATGGGACCCATGGACAGCACAAAGACAAAGACCAATCATTAGGGCATAGTGTTGTTAAGCAACTGTATCAGTTGTTCGACGGTGGATGTTAATCAACAGATTTGTAGTTTTTTCTAATCTGGCATCTTTAAATAATGTGCTTAATTTGTTAATTTTCAAGGTGTCTTCATAGTTCATGCAAATGTCGCTATACGTCGAGCATTCCATTAATAAAATGTCATTCTATCTCAACTACTTTTGCATTGCAAAAAAGACAACCTTTTTTCCCACTCCTCTTTAGGTATCATCCATTTGCCTATTTCACATCTCAAGTGGTGAGAACTTGTCCTTAACTACGCTATCAACATTTTTGCTTTTCATTTAATATTGGCTCCTATGTAGCTTTTCTCTTCGTGATCTCCCATTGGATTGAATTCTTTGATATAATGATTTTTTTTTTGCCCGTTTTCTTTATTCCATATACCATGTCTAAATTTTTCTCTCACATATTTTTTTATTTCCTTATTAGTGATTGGGCATTCTATCATGCTAATGTCTCATTTCTTCATCCATTTGTCATTTTGTTTCATCCATGTCTTCTTCCTTCTGGTTAGCTTTTCTTCTACAACCATCTTGGGCCAACGGTGCGTTTCCATATTTGAATTTTTCTTAAATAACTTACTAATCGAATCATTGTTGATGCTTCCAAAGGGAAGAAGTCAGTCTCAGCTAATAAGATTTCATATGGAACTGCAGTTTTAATTTTGAGGTTGCTTATGATAAGATGTTTTTGTATTCTTTCTACTTGCCTCCATTTCTAATTTGACATGCTACTGCCCCATATTTCACACCCATATAAGATCACCGGGGTGACCAACAAACCAAAAAGCATTTTCTTGGTTCTCCAATCCCATAGTTCAGCATTTCTACATCTATTTTGTAGTGAATACAAAGCTTTCCATCCCCCTTGAACTCTTTTAGCTCTACATGTTTCCCAATTAATCTTGTTGTGGAAATCAAGCCCAAGATATTTGTATTCATTCACAACCTCCAATAGATTGCCTTCAAAAAGAAATTGATTTTGTATCGTGGTATTTCTTCGTAAAGAAAAGATCATCACTCTGGTTTTGGAAGTGTTAACTTGCATCCCAACATCTTGACAAAAGGTTTCAAGTGCCCTCAAGTGTTCCCTTAAGCCATGGGCAATCTTAGCAATTAGGATGAGATCATCAGCATAGAGCAATAACTTTATTACATAGCTAGCCAATTGAATTCCTTCCCCGTTGGTCTTATTTAGTCATTCTTCTAACTTATCAATGTATAACCCAAACAGAGTTGGAGAGAGTGGGCAGCTTTGTTTGATGCCTATATCGCTACCAAAACATTCTAACATTCCCTCTGCAGTTTTGATTTTAGCCTTTACTTGCTCATATAGTCTACGCACTACAACTCTAAGCACATTAGGTACTCCCAATTCTTCCATTCTATTCCATAATTTATCACGAGGTACTGCGTCAAAAGCTTTTCTAAAGTCTACAAAATGGAAAAAGACTTTACCACCTTGGGTGTTCCATGTTTTTTCAACTAAGAATCTAAGAGTGACATTGTGGTCAATAGTGGAATGTTTTGGTCTGAAACCCGCTTGCCCTTTAGCTCTCTTTCCTTATCTTTATACCCAACTAATAATCTTGCGTCACCCATGCTTCCAAAGAGTTTTCCCATTAGGGGATTAACCATTATGGTGCGGTAGTTTGATGGATTATTGATATCACCGCTTTTATGAAGAGGAATCACCACATTGGTTGTCCAAATTTCTGGGAAGCCTTCTTGAGTGATCTTTTTAAAGATGTTTTTTATATGAGGTGCAAGACCAACTCTACCCCATTTTAGGTACTCAGCTTGCAACCCATCAATATCATGAGCTTTTCCACCTGCCATCCTTTTTATTCCTTGATTGATATCCTCAATGGTAAAAAGTTCAATATCTTCTTTGACTACCGGAGGCCTATGTTTATCCTGATTAATCTCATATAACAACTTTGCATACTCAAGCCACTGACAATCTGTGATGTTATTTTCTACTTGTCCTCTCTTTTGTTGTAATTCTTTCCAAAATCTCTTTGGATTATGCTTTCCAAGAGCTATCAACTCCATTCTTCTAGTGTTCACATATTTTTCTTTTTTACCCCTTATCAGTTTTTCGTATGCTTTCTTATTTTCTTTGGTTGTCCCACCTTCCCATAGTTTTCTCTTTGCCATTTTGAATTCTTCGTCAAACCAAGGATTTGTTGGAAAAGTATTTTTAGTCTTTGTTCTGGGTTTGGACCTCTTGCATTCTTCTAGAGCCTTGTGTATTAGGGGGGCCAACATAACTTCACTTATAAAATGATTTCCTGTAGAACCCGAACTATACTCATGTTCCTTGATATTTTGTTTGAGAGTAGCATTAAAGAGTTTCTGATTTTCATGAGTCATGAGAATTCTACCCTGCAAAGATGCATTCTTTTGATTTGTTTGGCTTTGTTCCTTTTGTTGCATGTCGATCTTGATGGCCATCTTAATAAATATTGGATTATGATCAGATTTTAGTTCTATCGAGCACTCTCCTATCCCTAACTTCAACATTCTTGAGATGTGGTCCTGTGAGAAAATAACGTAGTCCGCAACACTCTGACCATTGTAAGTTTTACAAGTGATATTTGCCTAAATTTGGTCATGCTCTCATACCATTGCATATGACCATGTTGTATTGCATAGCCCCAATAGTTTTGCCCCATAGTGAGTAATGTTGCCCTTGTTGTCATGCAAACTTATGTTCCAAAATTGATCGCTCTCTTCTTCTAGCCATAGTAGGTCACTATTTTCTTTGTATATTCTCCGCAAATTGATGGTTTGATTGTTTGCAGTTCTAGCATTAAAGTCTCCTATTAATATGACTTCCCCATGGTGATAAAAGTGGAGATGTCATTTTTTAGTGATGCATATGGATATAATTATATATTGATAAATAATGTATTAAGTTAGATTTTTATTTATTTTTATTTTTAATATTCTGTTTTATTCATAATTTTTTATTGTTATTATTTTTATTGATATATTCTATTATTGTTCATATTTCTATGTATTTTTTTTATGTTAAGATTTATATGTTCTTGCTAACATATATGTAGGATGTTTCTCAAAACTCCAATTTGATATGTGTTGTCAAGGTTTTGAGGTTTTATTAGACTTTTTCTTTTGACATTATTGTATTCAAGTTCCCAACATTCCCAAAAATAGCATTTTGCACGAAATTTTAGGGTTTCATTTGCTTGTCTACTTAAAGTACTAATATTCCAAAGTACAATAAAACCTTAACTCTTACCGTTTTGTATGTATTTCCTCTAAAGATCAACCTACCTCCTTGGCTCTACATAAAATTCTCAATGACTCTTAATTTGCTTATCTCACCTCTTGAGATTTAATTTCTTGAACACTTTACACACTCAAACCATCTCCCACCACTATGAATCATACTTGTTAATCATGAATTCACTAAGGGATTTGCTAGTAGTAGATCATTTGGATTGACATGTTAGAATCTGTGCTTGCACATGGAGTTTAATTTTTCAAATTCTTTTTGCAATAAAGGTTGTCTTTCTCTTATTTATTATTTTAATTGTCTGCCTGAAGATGCTTGTGAGTCTTGTAGATTGTAGTCAAATTTGATTGATTTTTGAGCTATAAAATTATTTCATTGTGTTTTTATATATTCTAATATTTTCCTTTGCTTTTTGTGAATTCATATATGTGGCATAGTTAGGGATTCTTGATTTATTATTTTCTAGGTATGAATGGGTCTATAATGTTAGAGTTGTGATTTTGAGGCAATGTCATAATTAGGGTTCTTTGATTTGTGTTTAAAATTCAATCAATTTGATGTAGAGAAAATATAGTTGGACTCATGTAGGAAATTCCTAATTTCAAAGATTTTAAAGTGTTTAAGACTTGTAATTATGTATGTTTCAAGGTTTAAGGGATTTTAATCCCCATTGTTTAGACATTGTCTTGGAAAATTGTCAAACTACAAGTTTTGTTTTAAACTCAAAGATTCTAGGTTTCTTTATAATAGGTTACTCTAAGGGCACTTAAGAGGAAATCTAACTTTTTAGTTTTTTTCTTTAGGATTCTAGGATCTAATTAATGAAGTACTTGTAAGTGGTCTTCTTGAATCTTATTTCCCTACCTACTTTTGTTTTGAGGGGCCTTTGAGCTTAGGGTTTTAGTGATCCTTAATTTGGTTGTTGGTAAATAACAATCTTGAATCTTGATTCCCACAAGTTAAGTGTTTAAATTTTGAACCTCAAAGAGTTGGGAGGGTGTCTAATTCATCATATTGGTAAGAGATAGTCTCAAACTAGTTTTTAATCATTATTCTACTTTTGAAGTGCCTCAAGTTTAATATTAATTCACGACGAATAATTTGTCTCTAGGTAATTAGGCTTAAACCTTTAAGGGTATATATAACTTAGTACTCCACAAGTGGTACCATTAAAACCCAATCTATTATAGATATCTTGTTGGTTAGCTTATAATAGTGGTAGATCTTATTCTCATTTGCATATGGACCCTTGAGTCATATTTTCTTGAGTCTTGGTTTAAGGCCATCACATTAGGTTTCAAAATTTCCTTCTCATTAATACCAAATTAGCGCTTGTTAATGTGGGACCCTAAAACTTGATAGCCTAATGACTTTCAAAAAAAACTTATTTGGTTTAAAGAAAGGAGATATGTAGTATCCCAAAGTCCTAGATAACATTAAAGTAACAAATTAGGAAAACTCTAGAGCCTTTTCCTTATGAATCATGCATTAGATATCCCTAGCTATTTGCATTTTCTTGTCCTTTTAGGCTTTAAATTGTCTCTCACCCTCATGCATTCATTATTTATAATGGTGTGCTCTTCTTGCAATTACTATTATAAAAGGACTACGATTACTAGTCTTGCGTGAACAAATAAATATATGTAAATTTATGAACCATCTAATGGTTTCTTTTTTTGTAAATTATAAAATCTATGCAAGAGGATCAACTAGATAATGAAATGAATTATGAATATATGGGGTGTCATATCCCTTCTAAGATCTTCTCCTTGTGGACTGAGATTGGAAACACTAACTTAGGACATGTCAATGTTCAAGAATTCATAAAAAAGAGTTAGCAAGGAAGGAGACGAGAAAATAAAAACCTAATATATGGCTCAAAGTAGACCAATACAAGCAAAAATATTTCTAGTAGCCTTACAATCTTTTGAGTTAGTTTTGGCTTGTGCACATACTATGCAAGGAAAAGAAGATTATTTTGGCTTGCACAACAACATACCCTAGATATTAGGGCTCAAGCTATTGAATATGATTATAAGCTACCTATTTATGTCAAGTATGACCAAATGAAGTTAAAAATAGCTATTAAATATTACACAACTGAACATACTCAAACAATCAAGTGCATCAATGATAACTAGGTGATAATAAGGAGGAAGTCAACAATCGAGATGACCAAGGTCATATATAAGAGTGATTTTAGGGAAGATTCCCATGATGTCATCGCTTTGCTAAATGGGTTTGTAGAAAATCCTAATGCTAAGAAATTTTATCCTTGAACATGGTTCTTTATCCTATGTGTCACAAGTAATAAGAGCATTGGTTGGATAACAATTATTAATTATAATCTTCACACCCAATTATAATAGTTAAGGAGAGTAAAAATATTTATATGACCTTTTACTTAGTGTAATTTATATCCAAGAGAACAATCTTTTTTGATATGAACAAGGCATGGAGAATGGTATCGAGAGAGACATTGTTATGCAAAAAATACCCTTAGCTAGAATCAAATGACAATTGAAAATACTACAATAGTTCATGATGCATCTATGTTCTCCCTAATAAAATTCTTGAAGAATGCTTATGTGAAGAGATTTAAACTAGAGGTAACATAAATTTTAGAAAATTGAGGAAAATTTTTGGTTCATCTAATTCAAAAAAAAATTATGTCAAAATTAAAGGGTTCCACAACGCCCCATATGTTGCAGATAGAGAATAATATGTTGTCATTGACCTCAACGCATCGTTGCTTGTTGTCATTGATGTTAGTACTTGAGGACAAATGGAGTATGGTGCATATCACTCATGACCTAGCTAAAGTGAAGACCAATGCAGTTATGACATCTGCATATCATCATTATGGTGCAGATCAACCTCGTGGTAGTGTGGAAGACAAAAATTCAACATTGCTATAATCTTGAAGACAAGGAGTAGGTACTTGTTGCACACAGTTCTGCCATATCTTTTGATGTTCATATCTCTATTATGTATCATTGATGAAGTTAGAGTTTTGATGAGATCTGTATCAAAGATAATCACTTGGGTGTCTGAGTAACATGCAACAGTGAGTACACATTTTTGGGTATGATTTCGAGTTTTTCACATGATATCTTGATAAGTAGGAGGTATTTTCCATAGCAAGTCAAACTATGATATTGCTATCAAGGTTCAACTGTGTAGTTTTTGAGTCAAACTCTTGTCAATCTTGTATATTGCATTCAATAGTATGATCTAAAAAATTATCTAAGGCATAAACTAAGCACACTCTAAGGTAGAGACACATTGTTTGGGTCTGCATTCCTTTTGTACAACAAGATCTAATCTTGCAATTCAGATGCTAACATTGTAGAGTTGGAAAATATGACATATCTAAAGTTTCAAATTATGACCTCCTCCAGAGTTATAGATAACTATGTACCAGATAGTGCTAAGGCAAAGTAAAGTGTTTCACAAAGCACGTTGCTCTACATTTCATCACACTAGCATATTTACTCAAGCAATTTTGAGGACATGTTAACTAATGTCTAAGTAATGGTGTATTTAGGTTTTTGATGATTTGGTATACCACAAGTTCATTTTCCAATGTGTCAAAACAATACAGTGAACTTCTATACTTTGTTTTTCACCTATGCAAGTAGTTAGATGTTTGCACTAGCATGGAATGGGATTAAGTCATAGAAGAAGTGTTTAGATATGTTTAATAGGTACTATAATAATCATAGCATGCTTCACATGTTGATGTGTAAGTATCTCTAATACCGATATCAGTCATATCAATTGGATTTGTAGTGGCCCTCTCTCTTTTGGTTTGTCAGACCTTGTGGTTTTGAGTTCTATGTGGTTTCAACCCTTTTTTGTGTTGGTCGATTTTGGATTTGGTTATGAGGTTTGGCTAAGCCTTTTGGATTCTTGTGTGATATTCATACCTTTTGATAATGATGTACTTTGTGTTATATGTTTGTGAGTGATGATTTATATGTTGATGATTATGTGCTTATGTGATGTTTGACTACGTTCCCTGGATTCCTATGTAACTATTGTTGGTGTAATTATTTATTCATGTTGGATATAATTACACCTTACTTAAGTTTACTTAGGATAATGCATTTCATAGTAGTTTGGGTATTAGACACTTGGGTGTTTGTGTCACATTGGGATAGTGTGTGTAGGAGAATTTCCACCTTTATGGTGTGATCTTGTTATTACTCTATCATATCCACTTATTGTGGAGTGATAATTCCACCTTTGGTGGGTGATCCACCTCATGTGGAATATCTTATTGTTTCTCCTACCTACCACACCTATTTCCCACCTACCCTTGTTTCTTATTGAGCCACATGTCATGTTTGTGTGCTCACATATCCATATAGCCTTTCCTATATATGCAAGTTCATATTCATTGTATGAATAACTATTGATCTATTGATCATTTATCTATTGATGAGAATATAGTTTAATCTTGTCCTATATTTTATCTCTTTATTTTGTACTTTTCATTGAGCTCTTGATCTTGGCAAAAGCTCGCATGGTATCAAAGCCATTAGAGTGTCATTGATTCATCTTTGAGAGGCATTATTGCGGCGTAAAGAGGCAGTTCTGAGGAGCAGCATCTTTTGGAGGTGTCCTAGACTAGATCCGACCTCACCATCGCGTCCGGGTGGCCGTTTCCATGAATTTTGACTATAAATCTGCCTATATTGAGTGAAAGTCAAATTTGGGGCTTAGAGGAAAAAAATTTGCCCAATTTGGGTGGTATGGTACGGATTTTCAATTTATTTTTATTTTTATTTTTTTAAATATTATTTTATGCGAAAATATATGTATTTTCAAATTATTATTTCATAATTTTTTATTTATGAAAATGGCTTTGTAAAAGTTGTTTCTTAAATCTAAAAATAAATATATATTATACGAGGGGGGATTTTACCCCACCCCTCGTACCGTATGTAGCCTGCGTGTTTGCAGGCACTGCAAATCGTTGGTTGTTTGTTGTCGGCTCCGACCCCGCCTCTGCAGACTTCTCAGTGCCTCTGCACCACCGATCGTTTATCTCCGTCGACCCATGTTGTTGTCGCCGACCACTTGCTGATGCCTTTCTCCCACTAGCTTCTACATCCCAACCACTCATCGGCACCTTTCTCCGTCGTTGGTGCCCTTTCGACCCTGTTGGCCCTCCCGGATTTCCCGACCACTACTTCCACCGACTGGCCCCCACCTTCTGCCACACGGAATCCACGCAACCGCCACACAACCTACCATTTGGTGCACAATCAGCGCCACAACACACAACAGTCAGCAAACGTACAACATCGTACGCCATGCAAACCATTTGTATTACCACATCAGCAGTATGTACCATACCGACGCACAGTCAACGGGGGAGTGAAATTTTCTGTGATGGTCATACGACCGTCAAATTTTATCACGCGGTTCACCAACATCATCAATTTTTTTGAAAATTTATTAGCCCCCTCCCATTGAGCTTTTCAGTTTTGCAATTTAACTTTGGAAGGCCATATCTTGCTCATTTTTGCTCCTTTTTTGGTGTTATTTTTTTTGAAATGGGCTAATTTTTTGTGTACTTTCTCATGGTGGAATTATTTTCTGATTTTTATGGACATAGTTTTCAGAAATCTTAGTTTTTGATGACTGTACATGTCCAATCCCTGTTTCTACAACTTTTGGGACTCCATTTGGGCTCATACGAACTCCTTTTCAAGTGTCATTTTTTTTAAGTGCATAATTTTTCATCTACTCTCATAATATGTTATAATTTTGTAGTGATTTTGAGTAGAAATTTTACTTTCAGCATATGGTCTTTTTTGGCCAATTTGGCACTTGTATTGCATAGATCTATCTTGTTGGTCTTTTGCATTGTAGTTCTCAACCTATTGGGGCAGTTGTAAAATAAAATCAGAAGTCCACCTTGCCATTGTTTGCAAGTGGCCTATTGTACACGCACTACATATAGAGTGCCAAAATCATCATTTTTTCGGGGGGGGAGGGGGTACTTTGATTGATTGAATTTGGGGGGGTGTCTCTTGTGCTTTTGTGCTCTTGTGTTCCTTCCTTTTTTCTGCTATGGGTTCTCCTAAGTTTCCTCTCTTAAATCCTCATAATTATGCTACTTGGAAAATTGATGCATGGAGTAAACTTATGGAAAAATGACTATCTCATTATATTGATGGAGCTATTGTTGCTCCCGTTGATCCTAAGGCTGATCCTGATGCTCACTTGGATTGGCTCACTAAGAATACCATGGCAATCGGTACCTTAAGGAAGTATGAATCAAAGGATCTCATTTTTCATATTGAGAAATGTACTCTAATCAAGGATGCTTGGCAAAAGTTTCAAGACTTGTATGGTCAAGTTGATGAGATTAGGGGATATCAAATTGATAGTGATCTCACCATGTCAGATCCCAAGAACTTTGATACTATACAAGATTATGTCACTAAGGCAAAAGAGTTGAGGGCACAACTCAAGGATTGTGGCATTGATAAGAAGGATACTCAATTGATCTTCAATTTGATGGGCAAAATTCCACAAGAATATGCAACATTTGTTTCTAGTTTCCAAACACATAGGATGGCAATGGGTTCAAGCTACACAATGTCTGCATTTGATGTTTTCACCTAAATGTTGATGATGGAATAAACTAAGTTGATAAGCATGGGCATTCTTAAGACTTTTAAGTCTCAAGCATTAGTGGCAAATCAAGGGAACAACGGAAATCAAGGAAAGGACAACTCCAACAAGAAGAAATGGCAGTCAAAGACTAAGGACAAAGCACCACCTTCTTCACAACAAGGAGATTCATCCTCTTCCAAGAAGGACAATTCACCAAAAAGGGAGAGACCTACTTGTGCCTATTGTAAAAAGGTTGGTTATGAGGAGCGTCATTTCCATTCTAAGAAGATTGATGAGCTCACACACATCTTCAAAAAGCGCAACATTAATTTTCCTAATGCCTACAAGAAGGAGGATTCATCAGCTTCCACTTCCTCACAATCAAAAGGAAAAGGGAAAGCATTCATGGCTTCTACAAGTGGGAAGACTCAGTCATTTTGGAAAATAAAAGGACAAGCTCTTTGTGCTACTTCAAGTCATGATTTAGGGAGATGGCTTCTAGATTCAAGGGCTTCTCATCATATGGCATCTTCGCAGTCTATGTTCTCTTCATTTGAGCCTTGCACCATGCCGCAGATTTTGATGGGCAATCGTACATACATGGATGTGATTGGAAAAGGAACTATCGCCATTGGGGATAACTCCTTCAATGATGTGTTGTGTGTACCCCATTTGACAAACAATCTCCTTTCCATCTATCAAATCACACATGGGGCAACTAAGAGAATTGTGGAGTTCACACCTAAGTTAGTTTTCATTAGAGACTTGGAGACTAGAGCTATCATTGCGACTGGGGTGGTTGATCATGCATCTCGGTTATACTCCTTTTCAGATTTTGTTGATGAGGATGATTTCACATATGATGATTCTTCACATGATGATCATACTTCTTATGATGATTCATATTTTGAGGAGAACTTTGGGTACTTGAACATGGGGATTCTCACATGCGACCCCATTCTTGAGCCTTGTATTTCATCTCCTTCTATTGATATCACATCACCTCTTGCACCTGATGATGCAGATAGTGTGACAATTTTGCCTTCTTGTGATTCAGTGCAGCGGGATATACCTTATCTTCCAGCTTCAGTTTCTTGGGATGAGTACTTGACAAACATTGCAGGTTTGTTTGTGGAGTCCTACATTGCAGATTTGGGAGACATCATTGATGATATTCATCTTCTCTTTGATGAATATGACCCTTCTTTGATTGTTGCGAGGGAACACTCTGACCCTCCTGTTCATTCTCTACATGATCATTCTTTCAAGGTTGACATGATTGTGGATTCTTATGTACAACAGTTGGAGGAGGTCTTTTTATCCTTAGAGGAGACATGTGAGTCTTATGTGAGTCTTTGGGACTTGTTCTACATTCATCTCCACTAGATCTTGGAGTTCCTTTTTCAGCAATGTGGAGCAATTCACCACCTTTGGACGGGATATCTTCCATCATCAACATGGGGACACTTGACCAGTTTTCAGAGACTTCATTCATCATGACTTTTTTTCTTCCATCTTCCCTTCATGATTGGGGAGACTTCATGGATACACCTCTAGTTTTGATTCTTCCTAAGGGGAGGAACGTTGTTCGACATTCATGGAGCAGTTTCTTCATTCATTCTCGAGCTTCTATCATTGGTGCATATTCTACATTGAGGGGGGGCTACCTAGCTTCTCTTCTTTTCTCATATGGGGGGGACTTTTTCCTCGCATGGGGTTTTGTTCTTCACATACTTCTACGAGAGTTCTCTTGTATACTTTTCATCTCTCTTTTGGGGGAGGATTTTTTCCCATTAGGTTTTTCTCTCTTTCCCTGCTTTATGAGAGATTTCATTGCATTGGTTTGCTTTGCATTCGCATTTATACATGGGTACCTAACATGGCCTCGTAGTCGGGACCCATCTTGCATTGCTTAGTTGCATTGTAGACTTAAGTGCATTCCCCTAAGTTGCACTTAAGGGGGGGTATTGGTGTAATTATTTACTCATGTTGGATATAATTACACCTTACTTAAGTTTACTTAGGATAATGCATTTCATAGTAGTTTGGGTATCAGACACTTGGGTGTTTGTGCCACATTGGGATAGTGTCTGTAGGAGAATTTCCACCTTTATGGTGTGATCTTGTTATTACTCTGTCATATCCACTTATTGTGGAGTGATAATTCCACCTTCAGTGTGCGATACACCTCATGTGGAATGCCTTATTGTTTCTCCTACCTACCACACCTATTTCCTACCCACCCTTGTTTCTTATTGAGTCACATGTCATGTTTGTGTGCTCAGATGTCCATATAGCCTCGCCTATATATGCAGGCTCATATTCATTGTATGAATAACTATTGATCTATTGATCATTTATCTATTGATGAGAATATAGTTTATTCTTGTCCTATATTTTGTACTTTTCATTGAGCTCTATATCTTGGCAAAATCTCACAACTATGATACTTTATGTTGTATGGATTGTTAGAATAATGATGTTTTCATATTGTTGATTATGTGATGTTATTTGATGTATCTATGCTCTGAGTGTTAGATGATTATAGAGATGGATTATTTATGTAATGTTAGAATTTGATCTTGATGCTCTTAGATGATTATTTGTTCTAATGTGTTTGGGTGAAAGGGAAAAGCGTCACACTTCTCTTTATGGGCAAGCTACGTCGCTTCCATTCCCTTTTCACAATGTGATGCTATATGGTTTATATGCACATGTTCGACAGTTTGTTAATGCAATTGCAGGTACCGAGCATTGACTCCACCTGAATCTTCAGGTCTGAGCGTGCTCTTCAACCCAATGGTAATGTGGAAACTGGAGATATCAATCAGACCCTAGACATTACCTTTTGTCAGGTATCCTTGTGGTCATAGTAGTCTTGATGGTCTCGTCCTTATGTGTGTGTTTGTAGACGTCATCTTGGAGTTGGCTTGTGTGAATTAATTAGTTCTGCAAAAGAATTAATTCTACAATAAATAGTACTTTATACCTTTGATTTTAATTTTAATGTTTATAGTGCATGTTTTAAATTGAATTAATTAATTAAACATTTAATTTGGGGATTGTAATCAAGAAATTAAGGTTTAAAAAATATATATATTATTTAATTGTTACATGTTGGCCTTCATAAAATAATCCTTGTGTTAATAAAAGAATAAGTAAATAATTTATCCCCTCTTTAATAAAAATATAATATAAAAAGATATATTTTCTTTATGGACATTTAATTGTTCCTGTGCATGTTGGGAGTTACAGAAAAGAAATTAATGTTTTTATTTATGAAGCATTCTCGCATGCTAGGAGGAGGATTTTTTAATTTTTTTTTTCGGGGGGGGGGGGGGGGGGGGGTTTGCATTCTGGGGTTGTGCAGGAAGCCCTGCCGTGAAGAATTTTGGGGGGTTTTGGAAAAATTCTTGAAGGGAGAATTTGTTTGGGTATCCTGAAGTTTTTTTTCTTTTTGGAGATTATTTTGTAATTTCTTGGCAAGATTTGTTGAGGTTTTGTTTTGGATCGAGGATTTTCTGATTGCAGCTTTTGTGTCTTCACACAATATTTCTGGTTAGCATTTTGAGGTAAGAATTCTACCCTCATCTTGCATGTTAAAATTCCTTTCAGCTGTAGAAATTAAATTGGGGAATTTTGTTTTTAGATTGTTAAAATTTGGGGATTGTAGTGAAATGGATTTATTTGTATATAAATATTGATTTTTTTGAGAGATTGATTCAAAAATGGGTAATGGGGGTTGTTATGGAAAAATATTTAATTGTGTAATGATATTGTTTCTTCTATATTGATTTTGATTTTCCAAAAAAATAATTTGGGGATTGTATCTATGATTTTTCTTTGAATCAGTTTCTTGGATTTTGGGGTTTTGGAGATTCTCGAGTAAAATAGTGTTGTGTTTTTCTCTTTCAATCATTTTGTGTTTTTTTTTTTTTAAATAGTGTTTTTTTTAATGAATATATATATATATATATATATATATATATATATGTATTTTATATAATAACGAAATTGTATCATATTTCAATTAGTGTTGTTTACTCGTATTCTGGGAATTCTCTATCGCTAATTTTTTTTGGGTTGTGGGAGCTACCCGCAGCCGTGGGTAGCACCCATAGTCATGGGGATTCCCACAACTGTGGGGAGCTTTCCCATAACTGTGGGAGCTCCCACAATTGTAGGGGCTTACCCACAGCCGTGGGTGTAATCCCATGACACCCCATATATCACTTTGGTTTGGTTTTTAAAATTCTTCCCCTACGATAATAGTACGTGTGCTATGCTCAAATACATCATTGCTAAATAGGAAATAAGGACAATCACGAATCCTTTAACTATCTAAGCAATTCAAACATAAAACCAATGAAATAATGCAATTAAGAAATAGGAATGTGAAATATATTAATCAAAACTCCTTATTCCATTATCACATATGGCTTCCATTGCTCTTCTCCTCTATGTGGTATGATGGCTCTCAGATATTGCGCTTGCAACCTGCAATTGACACAAAGATTCGAAGTTCATGATCTCGAGGAATTGTGAGGATTGAATGCTCAATTTATAGATTTTTTGAGAAGATTGATTGAAAGGTGGAACAAATGATCAAGAGGTGGAACTCAGGTGAGCTCACATGCTGATTGATAGTTGAACTGCTAACTTGGAGGTGAAACAGAATAGATTGAATAGATTAAATGAGTCAACTGATTGAGAAAAAGCTAACTGAAAGAAGAAAAAGAATGATTGGAGGAAATAAAGAAGATGACAAAGAGAACTAGAAGATGGAAATGGAGACTAGAGAGATAAATGATTCAATTAATTAATTTAGCGTGTGCTTGCACTTTAACTTATATTTTCAATTTAATCTTTGCATGAAATTTATTTGAAAATATTTAGAACTTGACTTTGATTTTTAGTTTTATTTTTGAAATCATGCACATGTATTTGAATTTGGAAGAATTTAGAAGAATTTGAAATTAAATGAAATTAGAAGAATATGAAATTAAATGAAATTAGAATTTGGGGATTTGGAAATGGAAGAAATAATTAGCTAATTAAATAATTTAAAGAAACTATTTAATTAGTTAGAAATGGACTTCAATTAAATAATGAAGACTATTTATATTAAAGGATTAAATTACAATTAATTAAATAATTAATATTTAATTAATATTAGAAGAGGGTTGAATGATTAGTTGATTAGAAATACAAATTGAGAATAGAATTTATTTAAATAATAAAGATTATTTAAATTATGGAATTAATCATAATTAATTAAATAACAAATATTTAATTAATATTTAGAAAATGGTTAAAATGATTAAATGAAAATAGAAAATAAAATAATTAGTAAGATGATGAGGAAATATGAAATTAGAAGAATATGATTAATTAACTTAATTAAAGAATTAAAGAATTATTTAATCAATTAGAGGACTAATTAGTACATGATCAATGAGACAGTTTTGGGTGTCTACATTTGCCCGTCTTTGAGACAATGTCAGAACGATAATGTTTCAAATAAAATGAAAATTTTGCCCCAGTATGTCCTAGTACCATTGTATAGTGTAAATATGCCCCCTCGAAAAAGGTGGTCAAAAAATTCAAAAATTGAGACCATGTTTTCGATATCAATGTAATAAGTAATCGTGTGAAGTTTCGTGCGATTTCGAGATCATATGAGTAGGCTACAAGTTGTTTGAAGCTGGCGGGGACCACAGGCGTCAAGGTGTCAAAAAAAAACCCTAATTTTGAGCTATAAATAGAGATTTTAGGTTTTCATTTGCTCATTTGGTTTTTGGTAAGTTCTTTGTTTTCTCCGTAAATCTTGTGCTTTCTTGCGAGTATTTGATCATCATGGTTGGCTATAAAGCTCGATTGCACCCGTCTGACCGAGTACGTTCATATCAAAGACCTCCTGGGACTGGTGTCATGGTATTTTTCTAAAAAATTTCCTGATTTTTTGCTTGTTTTTTGCTATTTTTCAAAAAAATTCCAGTGTTCAATTTTTCCTTTGCATCATGCATTAGCCTGTCAATTTTTACGCATTCGCTCTTAACATACCGTATTCACTTTAAGTGTTACGCATTAGCTAGTTTCTTCATGCATTTGTGTTTGATGTTACACATGTGCTCATTTCCTTACGCACTCGTTGTAAATGTCACACATAAGCATTTATTGTACCGCATTAGAGCTAAATGTCACGCATTCGTTGTGTGTGAAGGTTTTTTTGTCACGCGTCTGATAATTTTTTACTTTCTCGTGATCCGATATCTGATATTTTGAACTTTTTCTCTTTGCAGGAGAACATTGGAGTGCTATACTGCCAACAAAGGAGACCCAATGGACTTGATCTTCATACTGATTTACTTGAGGAGGATACTGAGTATATTTGACAACTTGGTTTGTACTATGTGTTACACTTGCCAAAGGTTATGACCAACAGGGCCATGATTAAAGCGTTGATAGAGCGGTGGCATTCTGAGACATTTTCTTTCCATCTTCTGACTGGGGAGGCATCCATTACCTTAGAGGATGTATGGCATATACTGCATATTTCGATTCATGGTGAGAGAGTTGTGTATGACCATGATGATGGCATTGCTGGATTGTGTGCACTTTTTGAGTGTGAGATACATGACTTGCAGATCAGTTGTCGGTACAATATCCCATGGGTAGGACTAGACTACGATTATCTGACTATCGTACTACGCAGTATTGTCGACGGTTTATTGATACCTGACAGACGAGGTCATGGATTTCCAGTTGAATGGGGCAGAGTGCTCCATGATATGATTGTTCATCGACGAGTATATGCATGAGGTCCATGTCTTCTTGCCATGTTGTATTATCAGACGCATGGGATTGTATATCTTGGGTATTGGTCTATCAGTTGTGGTGTGACACCGCTCCAGATTTGGACATGGGAGCATATTTCTATTTCAAGGCCTATTACTCATGTTGATTTGCAACTTGGTGAGCCTTATTCTTTTAGGTACATAGCAGGTATCAGACACAGGGTTTCAGGTAACATCTTGTATTGGAGGCATCAGTTTGACATACTTCAAAATTTTATTTGGAGACCTTACTTAGATTGCCCTGGTTGGGCGAATGACATAGTACACTTGTATTTTTGCTGATAGAAGAGGTATCTGATCAGTAGTACTTTTGAGACGCAACAAATTATAGAGATGTATCTTCCAGGTCGGGTATTGAGACAGTTTGGAGAGGTACAGGTGACACCAGTTGTTATTGCTTACTTTGCTCGTGTATCTCAGGGGGTATTTGATTGGGGGGTGTGCATACAACCGCATGTTGCTTCTGCTGAGTTTGATGCTCTTCAACTGTTACTCTGGGGTTGGGGTAGAGGTGCAGCGGATCCAGGGACTATATCGGAGTATGATGCATGGTTTGCCAGACATAGGCCTACTCCACTTATTGATCTTGTTGTTCTGATTACAGCACAGCAGATTCGGCATCCTAGACAACGTCTGAGGATAGACTTGGGGGAGAGAGTCGAAGGAGGAGAGGGGGGTGGAGGAGCTGAGGGAGGAGGAGACGAGGACATAGACATTGGTGGAGACACTGAGTGTATCAACAGCGGGAATAGAAATGATTCTTCAAAGTCATTGAGCAACGAGGATGGAGATGATGATGATGATATGTCGGAGCTAGAGGATGTGCCTGCTGCAGAGGGTGGGAGAGGACAGGTGGGCGAGAGGAATGAGGATGGTCCGCAGATTCTTAGAGTGAGGATTTAGAGTTTGGAGGAGGAGGTCGCTAGACGAGATGTCGAGCGAGAGGTCTACCATGCAGACTATAGTGCTTGAGAGGCTGAGAGGGATTGTCTCCAGAGGGAGAGAGATGAGGCAGTCAGACGGTCGTAGATGATTCAATCTGCATATGACCAACACTTTGCTTCGGGTACCGATGCACAAAGTCAATTTGACAAACTTTACTACGCTGCACAGGAGGCTTTTTACTACAGGAGGCTTTTTACTACAGACAACTTTATCATGACACTATTCCTGAGGAACAAAGAGCTCCTAGTTTTAGTGATGTTAGAGGTCATTTCGGTTCTAGTAGGACTTCCACACAGAGGACCAACAGTGGTGGTGTTATGGGACCACCTTGACATCCTGGGACAGGACCTAGTGGACAGGATCCACCTGCTCATAGAGGCAGTGTTGGTTGGGACACTTTGATCATGTTATCTGAGCCTTCGGGCTTGTTTATTGTATTCATAAACATTATCATTTTTGAGTTATATATGTATGATATGCAATTTTTGGCAGCGATCTATTTATGCTTTGTTTTCCATGTATGCTTATATGATGTATATCTATTTGATTCTATATGATTCATGAATGCAATGGTTACTACATGTATGTATCAATTATGCTTATGAATGCAATGGTATCTATATGAATGCATGTTAACTAATGTTTATGAATGCAATGGTATCTATATGAATGCATGTTAATTGATGTTGATGAATGCAATGGTATCTATATGAATGCATTTATTTTTTTGTATGATAATGCCAAAACAAAATTTTAACTTAGATGTACCTTGAAGAAATGTTAGTAAGATGATAGAGAGAAGAGATTGATAAAAGAATCAATGTTAGAAAGAATATGATTTAGAGAGAAGATGGGAAATCAACAGACTATTAAGAAACGCATGAGATTAGAATGAAATTGAAAGAATCACGAACCTGTATCACATATTTTATTGTGCAACATATATTCATCACTGAGCCTTATTATTGAACAACGAAGCTTAGCACATCAGGCTATAAGGAACCAAGATATAAAGATATCTCATTGTAGAAACAAACATGTAGCAGACAAGGAGTGAACCCTCCATTTTGGGAAATACACTAGGGGTCGAGGTATGTGTGGCATTCAATAGTTGAATGCTCCTATCACAGACACCCAATAGAGCAATTTCCCTAGAACTTCATCGATTCACACCACAAACAACAAACAAAGAAAAAGATAATGACCATCATGGCTCCTCTGGTCAATTGTGGACATCCTTGAGTAGCATAGGAACATAATCTGTCACCAAATGATAAAAGATAAAGACTAACCCAGACAAAATTCAGCAGCTATATTGACCTTGTCCCTTCGTTCTCAGTTTCTTGATGTGATGGTTGATAATGTCCGATCTCAGAAAGTTGCGGACCCCGTTTAAGATTGACCTATCTGATTTCGAGTGTATCCTCTTCTGTTTAAGACAAGATAATGATCACTTTTATATGGACATGATATGATTGATAAGACAGTTTGATCAGTTGATGGCAGATGTTTGACTGAATAGTCGTATCCTTTGTTAACTTCTTGCGAAGTGTTTGTTGGATATCTGCTAGGGTATTTGTTTCTCACAAGACATTTTATTGCAAGTTTGTTTTTTTGTTGTTGTTTTTTTAATTGATTTTCGATTTTTAGTTCTTTTCCAAGAGCTTTTTCGATATTTTATGGATTATGTGGATCGATATTTGAATGTTTTTGGTATTTTTTCAGGACATTTTACAGATGTTTTTTATTTCTTTCAGGATCGTATTTGAAAGTTTTTGGATTTTTTAGTTTTTCAGTGTTTTTGGATTTTGAGTTTTTCAGTGTTTTTGGATTTTGAGGTTTTTTCAGTGTTTTTGGATTTTTTCAGTACTTTATCTGATTTTTAGTATTTTTTCAGGACTTTATCTGATTTTTAGTATTTTTTTCAGTTATGCCCCCAGTGTGGAGACCTATATGACATGATGATCTGCAGAATGCATGTGGAGACAATGAATTTACGACATGACCTATGTTAATGCAATATGCATGATGAATATGCATTTCCTATTCGAACAAGGTTGACTATGTTTGTTTAGCCCTTGTAATACACCAATTAAAATGGAGGTGCAAATCATTTCATAGATAAGCAGTCAATCGATCCGTAAGGTCCTTTGGAACATTCAACTCAACACACTTAGTGACTAGGATTTACAAATGGAGACGCGAAAAACTTCCCCATTGGTTCTTGAAATTTTGATCTTCGTTTGCCCATGTGTGTGCAGATGAGATAATTCTTGCTCTTATGTTCACTAAAGATCAATAGCATCCTATATGACTAGCTACATGGATTATCCTAACTTCAAAAGCATCTCGAATAGAGCCTCGCTGCCAGCAAGCTTTTAGAGCTCCGACAAGGTTATAGACTATAATTTCTCAAATATTGCTCCATTGCCAGTAGGCGTTCATAGCTCTAATGGAGTTATTTGCATGTTCCCATAGTCAAGCTTTTATGTTGCACTTGCATGTGTGATATTTCAGTTATATATCATTGCTCTTTCGCCTTGAGATGAATATTTGGCATAGCTTTTTTTTTATAACTTTCTTGCCTTGACTTGTAAGTAATGAAACCTACTTGGGTGTGACAATTATAGCAGTGCTGAAGTAGAATTTTAGATTTTTCACTAGTCATATGATCAACTAGGCATCTCGAATGAATTAGAGATCTTGATATGGTTGAGATATAGCAATTGATATATTTTGGGTTAACAAGTCTCAAATAGTGAAATCACTACCCAACCATAAGTAAAGCGTTGTCACAGGGTAATGTTGAAAATGAATGACCTCAAGACCTCAAAGACTTGATGTCTGAATATCTAAGAAAGGGGATGACCCTTGCTTCTCTTGAATGCAAACGAATGATAAACTTGAACAATTGCCTTGTTTTATTGATGTTGCTATATGAAAATGCAGAAACTTTGAGAATGCAATGCATTTGAAAAAGAAACTATATGTGATGCAGTGATTTGAATAATATGATATGCAATGCGGAAAGTAAAACCTAAACTAACACAACCCTTAGGTATAATATCGTTTAAGGTGCATGTTGTTCATAGGATCAGAGTGTGGATCTCCTTTCGTGGTAGCCAAATTATATGCTCCATTGCCTATAACCCTTGTTATGATGAAAGGACCTAGCCAGTTAGGTTCAAATTTCCCTGACTTTTCTCATTCTGCTAGATTCCTTTGGTTCTCTTTAAGAACTAGATCTCCAACTTCAAAAGTTTGTGGGTGGAATCGTTTATTATAACTCTGTCTCAGTCTATTTTGATAAACTTGCAGATGATTTAACATTGTTTGTCTCTTTTCATCAAGCGTTTCTAGCTCTTGTAATCTTGTTACCTGATAGTCTTCCTCTGATATGATGTTCTATAAGGAGACTCTTAGAGACGGTGTTTCTATTTCAATGGGGAGTATTTATTCTGTACCATAGACCAAGGAATATGGTGTTGTTCCTGTAGGGGTGTGTACTCCTATTTTGTAAGCCCAAAGAGCGAGATTTAACTGGAGATGCCAACCCCGTCCTGTGTCAGTGGCAACTTTCTTAAGGATTTTCAATATTATTTTATTTTTTGCCTTTACTTGTCCATTGCTTTGAGGATAATATGGCATGGAAAATCTCTATTGTATTTGAAATTTATCACACAATTCTTTCACTTCTTGATTTTTAAATGGATGCCCATTATCTGTTATGAAGCACATCGGAATCCCGTATCTACAGATAATGTAATTGAGCATGAACTTTTCTATTTGCTTTCCAGTGGTGTATGTAAGAGGAATTTCCTCAACCCATTTAGTAAAATACTCAGTGGTTGTTAAAATGAACTTGTGCCCATTGGAAGAAGTAGGATTGATTTTACCCACTAGATCTAATCCCCATTTTGAAAATGGCCATGGGACGTAATGGGTTGAAGATCTTGTGTTGGTGCATGAATGAGATTTCCATGCATTTGACATTGCTTATATTTCTACACATATTTATTAGCATCCTTTTCCATAGTTGGCTAGTAATAACATGTTCTTAACAATTTCTTTGACAAAGGTGGACCACTTTGGTGCGCCCCACAAATTCCATCATGGACTTCCTTTAGAGAAAGTTGCGCTTCATTTTTATCAAGACATCAGAGAAGAGTTCCATCAAAGCCCTTTCTATACAATGTATCAGCTATAATGGTGTGTCTAGATGCCTGATGAATAAGAGTCCTCTTTTGATTTCTAGATAGATCCGGTGACATGTGCTGAGTGTGTAAATATGTATATATTTCATTGTACCATGGGGATTCTGGACCCACAATTACACATACATATTCTGTTGAGGAAGTCTCATATGCCGATATCATCAACTGTTCTATAATAAACTCAAATCGAGTTTTGTTAGTAGGCATATTTAGAAGAGATCCTATGGTAGCCATGGCATCTGTTGCCTTGTTTTGTATCCTTGGAATCTATTCGAAAGTAATTTTGCTGAAGTGCTCCTTGTAATATTCTACCATTTTCTTATAAGGCATGAGTTTGTCATCTTTCGTGTTGTAGTCATCATTGACCTGGTTTACAATCAATTGTGAATCACCATAGACCTGTAATTCTTTTATTCTCTACTATACAGTTGTACAAAGCCCTATGATGAGAGCTTCATATTTAGCTATATTGTTTGTGCATGGAAAATTTATCCTAAATGACTTGGCTATAGAATCCCCTTGAGGGGTGATGAAAAGAATCCCTGGTCTAGATCCATGACTTGTATATGACCCATCAAAATATAGCTTCCACATTATAGATGCAGTTAATGTAAACACTGATTCGTCTGGAAAGTCTACCAACAAAGGGTGACTGTCTTGTAAATGAGCCTCTGCTAACTAATCTACTATAATTTGTCCTTTGATGGCCTTTTTGTCTATGTACTCTATATCAAACTCACTTAGGATCATTACCCACTTAGCCAATCTCCCCGTCAATGTTGCTCTGCTCAATAGGTACTTAAGTGGATCAAAGCATGCAATGAGTTGTACTTTATGACTCAACATGTAATGTCTAAGCTTTTGAGATGTGAAGATTACTGCTAAGCATGCTCGCTCTATAGGAATATAATTAAGCTCATAACCGATCAGGGTTCTACTTATATAATAAATGGCTTTTTCTTTTCCTTGTTCATCATGTTATGCCAACAGAGCTCCTAGAGCTGAGTTTGTTGTTGATATATATAGCAACAGAGGTTTTCCTGGAGTAGGTGATACTAACATTGGTGTGTTTAGAAGATAATCTTTCAAAGCTTGGAAAGATTATTGGCATTGTTCTGTCCATTTAAAAGTAACTCCTTTCTTGAGCAAATGCTGGAAGGGGTGGCACTTATCTGCCAACTGCGCTATGAATCTCCTTATGGATTTCAATCTTCCTTTTAACCCTCTTAGTTGTTTAAGTGTTGATGGAGGTTGCATATCTATGGTTGTCTTGACCTTGGCAAGGCCTACTTCAATTCCTTTGTTGGACACAATAAACCCTAGCAGTTTACCTGTTGTTACACCGAACACACACTTCTTTGGGTTTAGTCTGACATTATACTACTCCAATCAATCAAATATTTGTACAAGGACTGTAAGGTGACCTTCTCTTGTCTGTGATTTAGCCAATAAGTCATCCAAATAATCTTCCATTGTGTTGTGGATCATGTCATGAAATAGCGTTGTCATGGCTCTTTGGTATGTTGCTCCGACGTTTTTGAGACCAAATGGCATCACATTCCAGCAATATGTTCCCCATGAGCAGGTAAAGGTCGTTTTATGTTGATCTTCTAGTGCAATTTTAATCTGGTTGTATCCTGAAAAACCACCCATTAATGATAGCATTTCATTTCCAGTTGTTAGATCAACTATCATATCGATGTTGGGTAGCGAGAAGTCATCCTTAGGACAAGCTTTATTTAGATCCCAGAAATCAGTACAGATTCTTATGCCTCATGTGGGCTTAGTCATAGGTACTAGGTTGGATATCCATTTCGCATAGTCAATGGGTCGAATGAAACCTAAACCCAACAACTTTTGTAGTTCTATATTAACCAGTAATGCAATACTTGGATGCATTTTTCTCAATTTTTGCTTGTAAGGTTTAACTCTTGGTATCAAAGGTAAATGATGCAACACTAATTCAGGGTCTAAGCCTAGCATATTTGCATAGGAACAAGAAAAGTTGATAGGTCATTGCTTGAAAAAATGAATGAATCTATCTTTTCTTCTTTGTTTAGTGATTTTTCCAAATGGATGTTATGTACAACCTCTCCTTCTGCTATGTTTACCTCTTCAGTTTCTTCTATAAGCAATGTTGAACTTTCTCTTTCGACAGGAAGGTTACCCAACTCTCTCTTGTCATTATGGGTGGTTTGATTTGTATCTTTTGTTGTAGAGGTACTTTCCTCTCCAAAGTATGTTGTTCTATCCAGGTCTACAACAAACCTTGCTTTGTGGTCACCTTGTGGAAATCCCTCTCTGACTCCAAGGAATTCTGCAATTGCTTCATCATTTTCAAACCAATCCAGCATTGGTTTTCCTTCTTGCCCCCAATAAATCAAGTGTGAATGTACAAGGGGTAAGTCATTACTCCCTTCTATAGTATATTCTGATAACACGAAGACTTGATTGTTTGAATGACTTGGTGTATTTTCATCTTGTGTAGGCTTTATTTGATACCTTAGTATGAAACTTGTTCGTGGGCTAGAATCATGGAGTGATAAGAACTCATAGTTGTGAGAGTCTGTCTCACTTTCAATGTATGTTTCGTCATCTGAGCCATCATCACTTATCTTTTCTTGTTCCTACCGCTGATTCCATTGTAGATTGACTGGTCTTCTTTGGACAATAGTTACCCTTCTTAAGCCTGGTATAAACCTTTGCAATATTTCTTCATCTGATTCGTTAGGTTGAGCTTGAGTCATTTTCCATCGTAGAAGTATTGATAATAACCATGGATTAGATTCATTTGCTGGTGGTAAACCTACATCTGTTGCAATATTAGCTTGTACTATTGTGTCAACAAGTGCATCATTTTGTGACTCAGTGCTAGGCTCTTGCAAGAGTTGTCTCATGTCTTCCCCATCTGATTCCGCGCTAGGTGATGTGGGTACTTGATTACTTGTTTGAGATGAAGAGGGAAGCACCCGCGTGGACAAATCCCTTTGTGGTATGTAGTTTGACGGTTTCATTGGTCTATTTAGTATATCAAAGGTACATTGTCTTGCTTCTGTGATATGTGGTACATGCTTATACCCCAATCCTTGATTCCCTGGATTGTCATTAGGAACAATAGGTTCTAGTCTTCCTTGTTTCTGTAACCCTAGGCCTGTGGTACCATCATATCCATGTCTTTGGAGCATTTTGAATCCATTTCCATACTAATCTATGGGTATTCTGGGTATTGTCATATGATCCTCTTCTCTATATATCCAATGGTTGACATCTTCATTTAGGGATTCTTCTTGTAAGTCACCCCATCTAATGAAAGAGCACGAGTCTGTGTATCTAACAATTTCTTTTCCTTTGTCTTGTTTTTGTACTGTATTTTGAGGTTTCCCAAAAAACATAGGAGATAGAGACAATTGTTTCCCACTTGAAGTATTTGTAATAGATTACTCTCCACAACCCATATCTTGTATCTGTAAGGAGGACGTTGTAGGCATATTCTTCTTTATTTTTGTGATTGTTAATGCCTCCAGTTGTGTAGTGAGAGGTGCCACTTGATTAATAAGTACCTGTTTATCCACACTTTCCTTCAAATAATTGCAATGTTGGAAGGGATTTGGATCACCCTTTATGGTGATTTCAATACCGTTATATGGGAATTTGACACACTGATGAAATATGGATGGTACTACTTGCATGGTGTGGATCCATGGGCAACCCAATAACATGTTATATCTTAGTTCTCTGTCCAAGACTTGAAAAGCGACCTTTGTTGTTATAGGTCCCACTTGTACGGGTAGTGTTACCATGCCTTTAGAGGGACGTTATTCATCATTGTATGCCTTGATATTTATTCTCTTGGATGAGTCAATGTGAAGTTCAGAATATCCTAGTGCCTTAACCAGTTTTAAAGTAAAAATGTTGAGACTAGCTCCTCCATCTACAAGTGCTCTTCTGATTCTTCTCTTATGTATGTAAGCTTATAGATGCAGCGGGTCATTATGGAGTAGTCTATCACTAGGAATGTCTTGTTCTGTGAATGCAATATGAGTGCCTTGTGTCAAATTTCCTACCATGGACTGGAAGGCATTTTCATCTATATCTCTGTCCACTACCGAATCTTGAAGTGCTTTGTCCAGAATAGCTCTATGAGTGGGTGAAATGCGCAAGAGTTTGAATAATGATATCTATGTCGGAGTTTTCTTAAGTTGCTCAACAAAATTGTAGGTCCCTACTGCTGGTGGATGATTTTGTGGTATTCCTTGGAAAGTTACCTTTGATCTGCGAGTAACTACTGCACAGTCTTTGTCTCTGGGAGTTATGGTGATCGTAGCCACTGTATCATATGACTTACAGGTATTGTCGGTATCATATGATGTGTTATCAAGGTTTATGTTAAATCCCTCTTCATAGTCTTCATGTGTATGTTTGACATCCATGATTTGTTCTATGAGTTCATCTTCAAACCATCCTTAATGAGATGGTTCATCATGCCCCTAGTCTCTGAGACAAAGATTTCTATCATCATCGTATTTTGGTGCCTCTGATAGCATGCAAATTTAGTTATCATCTGTGTGACCATCTAGATATTTCTCATCTTGATCACGTGTTTCTTGTGAATCATTGTTTACTATATCTCCTGAGCTAATGACATGAATAGTGTAGTTGTATGAGACCTTTGTGTAGTTAGTTGTATTATCTTGAGTACCTGATGTGGTAGCTTTCCCTTTGTCATGCTTAACAAATTGATCCTTAAATATTGTATGATTTGTGTTTATTGAGGTTTTATCGGTATTGATTGTGATGTCACCTTGGTCTATCATATCTTGGACCAAGTTTTTCAATTTATAGCAACTTTCTATTTTGCGACCTTTAGTCAGATGATAATCATAAAAATCATTATCATTCCACCATGTGGGTTTGAAAGGACCTGATTCATATACTCTTATTTCCAGTAAAGTGATCATGTTTGTTTGTATTAAATTTTTGAGCGCTGACTCAATAGGTTCTCCTAGAGGTGTGTAATTCCTTCTTGGAGCATTTACCTTGGGGTATCTTGTGTTCATGTTTTGTGTAGCGTTTACATTTGTTGAAGCAATGTTATTCTCTGTATGTGGATTTGATGATTGACTCATTCCCAAAGATAAAACCGGTTGAGTTCTATTTACTATTCTGGCGTCTACAACACCATCATTGGTCAGATTTTTGTTTTTCGACCAAAACTTGAAATTTTCATTTTTGTTGGTGTTGCCATACTTAATAAGACCTTATTCCAATAGTCCCTTCTCACATTTTAGAGATTTTTCTGTGATTTATTTGAAAGTGGTTAAACATTGCATTTGTATCAGATATTTAATCTTAGGAATCAAGTTTTCTGTGAACATATCCACTTGCTTTGTTTCTGGGATAATTGTCTTACACCTCCTATAGAGAGCCCTCCATCATTGTATGAAGGATGCAAATGTTTCATTCTCGTATATTTTCATGGCACATAAGTCCATCAAAGTAACCGGGGTTTCAATGTTATGTGAGAAATTTGCAATAAAGTGTTCAACTAATTCTCCCCATGATGTGATGGTTGGTGGTAAATGTGAAAACCACTCTAAGGTTGGCCCCCCCAGACTTTTAGGAAATAGTCTCATTAAGTAAGTGTCTTCTGTTGTAACCTCTATACATGTCATAAAAAACTCTCTGATGTGGTCTCTAGGATCATCCTTCCCTCGGTATTTGTCAAATTTGGGCATTTCAAAATGTGGTGGGAAAGGCAACATGTATAATGTGTGATCAAAAGGATAAGGACGTAAGTCCTACATTGTGTAGCTCTTTTTATCGTTACCAGTCTACATGGTCGTCACTTGTTGTTGCAAATTTTGTAATTGTTGCGTCAGAATATCTGTTTGGGTCAAAGGTACACCTTGTGTCTGTGTATGTCCCACAAAAGGATTTGTGGTTGCATAACTAGGAGGTTGTTGGAAGGTACCATGATTATAATTTTGTGTGTTGTACATTCCACTAGGTACCATGAAATAAGTGATATGCAAACCCATATTTGGCTGAGTTGTACTTGTTGTATTAGTAAGACCTAGATTTGCATTTTGGTGACTATATGTCGATCCTATAGAATAGGAAAATTAGAAGTTGGATTGCACTCGTTTCCTGAGGAATCTTTGTTTGAATAGGTGTTGAGACACTTGATATTATCGACATGCTCTATGTTGGTATACTAACATTTATCGCTGAAGATGATGCATTTGATTGAAAGTTTGCATTTGTACTGATATTTGTTTGCATAGGTGCATTCTAAGAAAAACTGAAGGTTGTTGCTTGCATTTGTGTTATGGGCGGTGTTTGACTACTATCTTGACCTAAAGTTTTTCCTAGTGGTAAGATTTTTGTGACATCAAAATCTTCAGGTAGTTTCACCCCATTTTGTAATAACAACGAGAGATATTTGTCCCTATCACTATGTATAAGTGCATCTAAGATCATAAGGACCTGTGGATCTTGTTGAGCTGACTTAATTTCTTCTTTTATTAAATGTTGTTGTAATTCATTTAGGGTAGACATTGCCTGAGAACCTGATTGTTGACTAGTTGATATGTCCATATTCCAAGTTGGATTTACATACTGGTCATTGATTGGGTCCATTATACCTTTTGCCTTTTGTGACCTTGTGACAGGCATTTAAGACTACTATATGTGGGTGGTTTTATGCAAGACGATGACTAATGCTAGACTCTAGACGTAGGTATGAGGTATGCAAAACTAGACTAGACTCTCTATTGGGGATTTTGACGTGAGACTTGTTGAGTATTTCAGGATTTTTGTAATGCAATTTTTTCCATGTCTTCTCTCAAACGTTCTTTAAGAATTTCTATATCAATCCCACAGGCAATTTTATACTCGATATTTATCTCGTACTCGACTCCTATATACTGGGGTGCATTTCTCCATGAGTCCCAAGCTAAGTTAGCTAGACCTTCAATGATTTCTTGCTGACCGTCATTTGGCACCAAATTAGGTTGCTCGAAGGGGAGAAAACCATCACCTAGTAGACCCATTAAGACACATGCTATGAATCTATAAATGATTATGCAAATGACGACAGATGTATATGAAGTCTAGATGAAGATGTATATGAGGATGATAATGAGGACGTAAAATAGAGATTATGAAAGGACTAAGGACGATAATAAGGACGTAAATGAGGACTATGCAAAGACTAAGGATGATAAGAAAGACGTAAATGAGGACTATGCAAGGACTAAGGATGATAATAAAGATGTAAATGAGGACTATGCAAGGACTTAGGATGATAGTATAGATGTAAATGAGGACTATGCAAGGACTTCCTATGGTCACCAGTGTGTAAAACTTTTGAGTTTGTTGGACTATCTGATGTTTCAAAATGGACTTTGTTTTCAGTAATTCTATGTGTAGGACAAGCTTTGTGGTTTTCCAAAGTCTGAGAAAAATTGTTTGGAGGTACATATAGCTGGCTGAACTGGTTTTTCAAGCAATCTTAGAGAATTCAGAGATACGCAGGATAG
The DNA here is from genome assembly GCF_030272615.1 of Cryptomeria japonica. Classification (NCBI taxonomy): domain Eukaryota; kingdom Viridiplantae; phylum Streptophyta; class Pinopsida; order Cupressales; family Cupressaceae; genus Cryptomeria; species Cryptomeria japonica. The sequence goes on along the minus strand of NC_081414.1, from coordinate 213,121,754 downwards.
GGCCTGAAATAGCCCAAAGAACTGACTCAATACTGGTCTGATACAACAATACATAAAAAAACACAGAATACAATCTTAGGTTGGAAAATGGACACCATTCAATGAGGCCCCCGCAGCAAAATACCGAAACAAGATGGATAGATAAAGAGTCTGGCAGCACTGGCTCCACTCCATGACACACATTTCTCGGGCATGCCAGTCTTTCTTACCCCGACGGCGGGGGAGATAAGTGGCAAATGGGGCTGGGCAGGGTTTGGCCGAGGGAGTGGAGGGTGAAACGGTGGGCTTCGAGTGGGGCTTTGGCTGCGAGCAGCTGGGCTTCTGGTTTGCTACAGGCTGAGGGTTTTAAGGGGGACAGGGTTTTTGTTCGGCTCCTTCTCTCGGTGGTGCTTGGGAGGGGTGGGGTCGTGGGTGTCATGCCTTCCCGAGTGGCCCTTTAGGGTGTGGGTCCTTTATATTCTTGTATAATTTTTTTGAGCTCCGATGATGAGTAATGGTGGTGAGGCCTCATAGGTACCTCTCGCCATGGATTTTTGTGTTGCGGTGGCCTCAAAACCCCCACTCCAGAGTATGAAGACTTTTAACAATAACCTTTTCTCATCTAAATCGGGATCAGGGAGTGCTAGTAGCTCTCGCATTTTGAAGATTAATGGTTGCCTGGAGAGATGCTGTGAGAGGTTGAAGCTAGTTATTCCTCCTGAGTTGATAGCTGAAGATGTTGAGTACTTTTTCAAAACACTCACTATATTGCAAGTTTTTGGGAATGAGGGTTTCTTTGCAGTTTTTGGAATATTAGGCGCAGAGGACTTGGGCACCAGAAGGGGAAATGGAGATTATGCTGCTGGCAAACAACTATTTCATGGTTACTTTCAACTGCATGTAGGATTGCAATAGGGTCTTTGAAGGAGGCCTGTATTTTTACAACCAGGTGGGGTTTTTCATCAAACCTTGGCATGCAGGGTTTAACCCTTCGGAGGAGCTCCCAAATAGGGTTCCAGTGTGGGTTTGTTTACCACATTTTCCAGTGGAATGCTGTCGAGAGGATGTGCTACGGTTGTTGGCCGCACTGCTTGGGAAGCTAGTGGGATCTTCAACGCAAACCCTAGGGAGAAAGGTAATGACCTTTGCGTGTAACTGTGTTGAAATTTATCTTAGTAAACCTTTGCCAGATGCTATAGATATGTGTGTGGGATCTTACATGGGTTCAATAGCTAGATTATGAGACTTTACCTTTTCGCTATCGTCTGTATCATGAGTATGGTCATTTACAGCATAAGTGCCCTAGATATAAACCAGTGGTGTGCCAACCTCAACAGCCGGCCTAGAGTCAAGATAGGGCTGATAAAGGAAAAGCTGCTATGTCGACCGAGGTAGTGGGTGCTGATGGTTTTGTCTCAATTAAGACAAGGAACAGGAATCAAGGACAAAAGAGGTCCTTACAAGAGAGACAGGAGGAGGATACCTTTAACAGATTTGAAGCCTTGGATGACCTTAGCCAACAGGAAGTGAATCTGGGGTAAACTCCTTTGGACCAAGATGCTTCAGGGGGGGTCCAGAAAGAGTTATTGAGGATTTTACCCAAGCCCCATAATGCAAGGTACATGAGGGGTATCTATGGGGTACGATCCGCACTCCCAGAATCACTGAATGTAGGATTTTGGGCTACTAAGTTGGTTCTTATTGTAAATTTTTGAGGGGTCCTGATCCAACGACAGATTCTCAGAGCAAGCCACTTAAGACTTTAGTTGAGCTTATCGGTGTAGGGAAGGCCCCCACATACATTGAATTCACTCAAAACTCTAGCCGTCTGACCAGTATATTTATATAGCAGCTCAAAAAACCCGCTCGAGAGTACGCTGGGAGAGATGATATCCCCAACGCATCCCAATGTGAAGTACCTCTGTGGGGTGATGAAATCCCCAATCAAAGATACCCCTCACTACGTGGAATAAAATAAAATTGGGTGTCGTTATCACCTCCTTCCTTTCTCCCAAGACCCCGAAGGCGGGTGGAAAGTTAGTTAATGTAACAATAGGTCCACCCCAAATATGATAAAAAAATTTTCCCTTAAGAAAATCAAATGTGATTTAATCTAATGCAGCCTGATTCACGTTCATTTTAAAGCCCAAATTGAGGTGTTGAATACACATGTGCATGTCCATTTTAAACACCAAATTGAAATGTGAAGGCATGCTTGTCAATTTTAACCATTGTTGATTTTAAGCCCAAATCGAAGTGTTATACATGCATGTCAATTTTAACCAATGTTAATTTTAAGCACTAAAAGATGAGGTGTGAGATTATGCATGCATGTCCATTTTAACCATTGTTGATTTTAAGAACCAAAAGATGAAGTGTGAGATTATGAGTGCAATTGATCTAATACTAATCTGATCCTTTCTGTAAATTCGCCATAGGCTGCAAACAGATGATTAGAAGTAAAATCAAATCGACCAAAAATAGAGAATAAAAAATTGACAAAAGCGAATGCGTGATTATACCTGCCCGATTGCGTAATTTAGCAAATGCATGATTCTGACAGGATGATTGTGTAACCTTAATAGGTTGATTGCGTAATGTTAATAAGATGATTGTGTGACACATAGGCAGATAACATAAAAACAATAAAAATTGAAACTAAACTTGATCAGAAACCTGCAAAACCAATTGTGAGGCCCTAGCCAGATCTCTCATCATCCATTCAATGTTAATTAAATCATATTTAACTTGATATGAGAGAACTAAGTTGTTGTATCTATCGAAAGCTGGTTGATCTTCCCAATCTTGTATCTACTTTTCTGCTTTGAGAACCCTTTGATAGCGTTTGGCTTGTCTTCTTTGTTCTTTTGTCCTTTTAGCACTTGAAATCCTGAATTGACCTTATGTGCCATAAACTGTTATGATAAAAACATGTAATACAAATAATTTATTTCCAGATTTACTCAATTTCATGTAGATCTGAATAGATCAGAGAACAGAACAGGTATGAGAATAAAAAACAACAAAACATCAAATTTTCTTGGAATGCGTGATACTAACAGAACGATTGTGTGACCCTGGTAGGTTGATTGCGTGGTGGGTTTCACATGAATGTGTAACCCTATTTGGTCGATTGTGTATATCTATCTATGCGATTGCGTGATGGAAAGATCCATTCTTGAAATCCATGCAACCTAAAAAAAGAGAATAAATTTGTACGATCTGCGAAAATCACACAAAAAAATAGAGAGGTTAATTAGCTGTTGTTCATGTTGGGTTCAACAAAATGTGCTATGCTCAAATACATCATTGCTAAATAGGAAATAAGGACAATCACGAATCCCTTAACTATCTAAGCAATTCAAACATAAAACCAATGAAATAATGCAATTAAGAAATAGGAATGTGAAATATATTAATGAAAACTCCCTATTCCATGATCGCATATGGCTTCCATTGCTCTTCTCCTCTTTGTGGTATGATGGCTCTCAAATACTGCGCTGACAACCTGCAATTGACACAAAGATTCAAAGTTCATGATCTCGAGGAACTGTGAGGATTGAATGCTCAATTTATAGATTTTTGGAGAAGATTGATTGAAAGGTGGAACAAAATGATCAAGAGGTGGAACTCAGGAGAGCTCACATGCTAATTGATAGTTGAACTGCTGACTTGGAGGTGAAACATAATAGATTGAATAAATTAAATGAGTCAACTGATTGAGAAAAAGCTATCTGAAAAAAGAAAAAGAATGATTGGAGGAAATATAAGAAGATGACAAAGAGAACTAAAAGATGGAAATAGAGACTGGAGAGATAAATGATTTAATTAATTGATTGATTGAATTAATTAACTTAGCATGTGCTTTCACTTTAACTTAGATTTTCAATTTAATCTTTGCATGAAATTTATTCAAATAATTGAATTTATTTTAATTCAATTTAGTATTTGAATATATTTAGAACTTGACTTTGATTTTCAATTTGATTTTTGAAATCATGCACATGTATTTGAGTTTGGAAGAATTTAGAGGAATTTCAAATTAAATGAAATTAGAAGAATAAGAAATTAAATGAAATTAGAATTTGGGGATTTGGAAATGGAAGAATTAATTATACATATGTATGTAGGTGTTGTTGTTAATAATTTCTCTGCGACAAGCCTGGACAATATTAAATTTGATTTACTTATCTGATTTAGTAGTTATAATTTCTGGAATTACACACACACACACACATACATATATATGAATATATATTTTTAAAATGTATTGTATATCCTTAAAGAATGAAAATTCCTCATTGGTTTTTAATGATTAATTAGATTTTGTAATGAATTTATTAGGGGAAAGCCTTGTTTCCATAAACATAGAAACATTAAAATATTAGTACTTTCATTTAAATGGTATCATTAGATGCGACTAAATGAATTAGTTGAGATTTTGGAAAATTAAGTTATTTAAGAACATTTGGAGATGTTGTAAGATCGAAATCTTTTAATGAATGGCTTAAGGAAAATCTTATTTCCTTTTTACCTTCATTGATGGAGCAAGGATGTTGTTATTTGATGCTGTTGTGTCAACTTGATGTTTTGATTTAATCCCTCTATTTTTTTTTATTGGCATTTTGAGACCTTAATCATGTCCCTGGATCTATTGCACACGTGGGGTTAATATTCAGTTGGATAGCCCTATGTTTTGGTTCTAGAGGCCTTGGAAGGGAATTTATGGTTTCTTCATTGTTTTGCCATGACTCATTTCTTGGATTTAAGTTCTAGTCTGATTATATATATTTGGAAGCTAGATGGTGATTCCTAACCTACTCTGAATCCTCCCTATGTGTTACTATATTCTAGCAAGAGGGTCATCCCTTTCTATGGTATTATTGTGCATTTCATCTTGTGTTTTCCTGTTTGGACTTTGATTTGTTTAGTTTCCTAGGTGCATTCATGGGAGAGTGGCTTTCATTGGGGGTCGAGACCTATGTGGTCGCCAAGGTAACTCAATGGAAGTTTGTAATCAATTGATAACATAACTTAATGAATTGGGGATGGGTAGTTAGGTCACATTAAATAAGAAATTTTTTTGGATGCCTCTCTTACACCCGAATGCTCGTTCAAGTTCGGGTTAAGTTGAGAAGGCTTGGAATAGTGTCCACCAATCTTGTCTCCACGAAAGGTTGGTGTGGTCCACTAGAGTTGTATGGGGGCCATGGGTTGGGAGAGGTTATCGGGATAACCTAGGATGGGAGCCAAGACCTAGTGAAGACCTACCAGGGTAACTCATAACAACCTAGTGATGACACTCTTCCCAGTTACATACCTAGTGGTTTACTTGGTTGTTTCTCTGTGTTTGCTTGGGCCTCTGGAAAATTGAATGTTGTTCTTGTGAGTTCTTTAGTCCATCTTGTGATTTCCTTATGATTGTATTCTTGTGAGTCTTGAGTTTATTCTCTTTTCATTTGTACCTTCCTCTTGTCTCTTGGGTTTGACTGATACCTCCTAGCACAGGGAGTGGACCTAATGGTACCACATGGTTGGGTGGGGTGCTATTTGCACCCATTGGGTTTTGGTACGAGTTGCATCCTGATCGAAATGGTTCGAGAGAAGACTAAGATCTACCTTGTGATTCAACTTTTGAGCACTTGACATTATTGTACTTTGAAGATTGTATCCTCATGGATATCTTGTAATGTAACAATGATCATATGTATTTTCTTTGACAATGTAAATTGTACCATGTACCTCGAGAAGGACAATGTAATTTTTATTTGATAGAGATCCTTATTTCTTCATTTATGTTTTAGTTATTATGTTTGGGTAATTTCGTTGTGAGGCCTTGTGGACACTTGTTTGATTCTTATGTCCTTGACATCCTCTTTTTGCATCTTCATGATGCTCATTGTGAATGCATGGTTTATTACTTGTAATTATATGATTAAGATTATTCTTTAAAAAAAAAAAATTATTCGCATATTTATTGTTAATTATTGTTTTGTTCTCTGGTCCTCATAGTGGGGGCGTTACAGGATTGAAGTGTTAAGTGCTTGAAACGCCAAGTTAATATGCTAGAAGGATTTCGACTAGATGTTTGGATCATGCACAAAGTGGAGCAATGCATTTCAACTGTATAAGATTGTTTTGGGACCAGTTAATACTTTTGCATGAATAGATGTGACCTATTTTGATTGGGTTGTGTATCTTGAGGCCAATTATTATGGTATTACAATTTTTCTCTATATGTCACCTTGTAGAAGACCTAAGTGATGTTTTGAAGACTTGTGAATGATATTGTAGACATATAAAAAATGACCATATTCCTAAATGAATATTCAATGTTCATTTTATTCTCATTCCTCTATTTAGTTAAATCTAATTTAATTAAATCACCCACATTCTTCTATTTAATTAAATAAATTATTCAATTTATTTAGTTAAATTCACTTAAGCCCTTTACATCATTTAATTGAATAAATCATTTTATTTAATTAAATCCCTTCTCCCTACTTTTTAATTAAATTTACATTTAATTAAATAATTTACCCCAATTAAATAAATCTAATTTATTTAATTTCTCAATTCGCAACCAAATTGAAATAAAGCAATTTATTTTAATTAATCCTATTATCCCTCATCCACTTGCATTTTCCTACATCTCCCACTTGCATCCTAACCCTATTCCTAATTTCTTCTAGAATCTATCTAATCCTAATCAATTAACCTAAATCCATCCATTATCTCTTTTCCCTAAATTTGAGGAGGTCACTTCTCAAATTTGGAGTAAAGTCTTCAAAAGGCATTAAAGCCTTTATCCCTTCAACAAGCTAACTTGTTGAATACCCCTAAATTTGGAAGGACTCTTACAAATTTGTCCCCAAAGTCTTCCAAACCATTAATGGTTAACTAACCCTTAGTGGCATGGTTAGAGACTTTTTGTCTAACTTAACCCTCTTCTAACCCAGGGGTCTCGTCAAGCATTCATTGCTTTGACCATGGTTATCCCTTTAATTTTTTCACAAGAGTTTACCCTTTGGGTAAAAGCTTTATCCATTGGATAACCCTAACCTAACCTTAACCCTTACCTTCTAAGGTAACCATGAGGTCTTCTCAAGCATTTAATGCTTCTTTCATCTCCTCTCAAGCAATCTTATGTTGACAATTGTCACCATTTCATTGGTGAGAATTGTAAACATGGATTGATAACTTTCAATCCTAAACCTCGATTAACTCCTTCAATCTTGACCATCCATTGCCCTATTTTCACTATAAATAGAGCTCTCAGTCCTCCATTTTAAGGATCCATACAAGCTTTTAGTATCTCACTTATGCTCAATTTTATCAATACATCTAGCCTATTTTTGTAATAGGAATTAATCTAATAAGCATTTTAGAGTATTTCTATTATCATTAGCTTAAATCATTAACTAGTATATCATGTTAGGATAGTATTGCTACTAATATTGTCATCTTATAATCTAGTTTAACTCATTCATAGAATCATGCATAAATAGGATGCATTTCATGTTAAAATCAATCTAAAGCATCCCTCATTCTTGCATTCGTCATCCTTAAGCCACTTTGCTCAGTGAGCTGAGAGCAAAGGCATTGGCTCGAGGGACCTTGTGAAATAGAGAACCATGGAACCTACCTTGGGAAGTTGAGTCATTCTTCATGACTCCATAACGTGCACCAAGAAGTCTCGTGGGTGTGTGAACCAACTCTTTGAGACCACATTTTTACATTTTAAGTTTCATTGGCCCATTTTTCCCGCACACACTTCAAGCGCCCACCGTGGGGTACCACCCCATTAATCAAATCAGTTTTTAAATATAATCACTTTTGCAGGTACGTGGGAAACATGAATCAATGCGTAGGGAACATCCCTTAACGCATCTAGTTAATCATCCAGCACATCCGGCTCACTATTTGGCGCGTGAAAACCATCACTTAGCGCATCAACTTTTTAGCATTTTCCTGTAGGTTTCGATGCGGGAAAATAACAGCGCAACGCATTCTGAAAACAGTTCAATGAATCGAGTCTGTCCGATAGCGCATCTCGGTTGTTTTGTAGCACGTACAATCCTTTTTGTAGTGCATTACAGATAGAAGGCAAAAACTAAAATTGTAACTGAGCCTAAATTTAGACTTGTTGAAGTCCACAAAGAGCTTGTATTTTTCTAACTATTTTGGTTGGTTTTTGCAGGATCTTTAACATTTTCTTGCAGGGAGGAGCATAGTTTTACTTTTAGAGTTACAATAGTTTAAGTTTTTACTAACTTAGTTAAGTTAGTTAAAATTTAAAGTCTTTTAATTCTTATAGGGTAAAATTGAACTCACCTTGTTTGGGCTATAAAAAGAACCACACAAATAATCCTTTTTGCTTTTCCTAGGAAGACAAATTTTCAGTTTGGGCTCTAAAAAGAACAAGGCAATTTTTCAGTTTTGCAAACAAAGGGGTTTAAAAAAAAAACTTCACCATCCTTTGGTGCATAAAAGGAACCACTTCAAAAATTTTACAAAGTAAATAATCACACATGTCCAAAGTCATTTGCAATTAAAGAGGGAAGATCTTCCCCTTTTGATCGATTTATTTTGTTGACCAAACATCGAATTTACTTTGTTGACCAGTTCTTTTCATACATCAGAAAATCATTGCCTTGAAAGGATAAAATAAACACCATGTTTTCATGGAGCAACATCTCCACCTTGAAAGATAAAAAGAACCTTGTTTGCCTTGTCTAAAAAGTGGAAGGAATATGTTCTCCCCTTAACTGGGTGATCAAAAGGCCAGATCACTCTTACACTTTCAGTCATATTGCATTAAATCCTTTAGTAGGCTTGCCTTCCCAAGGGGTTGAAAAACTCTTAAAGCCATTTTTGGCCGGTGTGAAGGGAATGACCTAAGTGGGAAACAACTTTGAAGCCAAGTGTTCCAACCCACTATAATCAAAAGTGGAAAGTGACGAAAGTCCTTTTCGATGGTTGTGCACAGTGATTAGTCTTCCCCCAGTATCCTTGAGATACGTAAAGCCTTTGTTCTAAAGGTTGGGAAGCCTCCCGAGGGAGTTTATCATTGACGGCCAAACGAGAAGCCTGATTACAAACTTTAGCATAGAAACTTTGAGCCGAGTCAGTATCCAGACATTTGTAATATCATAGTGCAAGGGTGGGAAAGAATCTGACCCCAATATCGCTCACCATATATCTCCCAAGATAACTACTCAATTGTGAAGCAATTCACTTTGGGTTAATTTCTAGCAAAAGACAAAAAAATGGGCGCCCCCTAGGGGGTGACACGACTGTTTGAGCTAACAGAGTATCGAGACTAGTGGGCTATGATATTACTTATGACCCTTGAATAAACAGTCTGACTAAATTGCTTGTTGTATCTAAACCTGTTAAAACATTGGGGATTTGAACACATCCTCGCAGAACACACACTCATTGTTTAGATTAAGCAAAATGGTTGCTTCTTTTGTGTTGTGCTTTCATTTGTTACTTCAAAAAATAATCTATCATCACTAAAAACTCAAAGCAAAATTCCAAAAATTGTAGAAAAACAACCAAGTCAAACTATCAGGGCAGTTTAGCGCTTAAGAGCAACCTCTTAGCACGTGGAAACCATCTTTTAGCACATTAGACCTTTGCCTTAGCGCACTAGGGCTTAACGTTAGCGCTTCCTAAAAATTTAAAACTAGCAGTTTCAAGTAGCGCATTTTGAAAACAGTTTGGCACGTTGAAGCATCAACTTAGCGCGTAGAGACTAAACCTTAGCGCGTAGGATTTAATAGTTAGCGCGTTGGCGGCCCATATTGGCGCATAACATTTTGAACTGAGACAAAATAAAATAAACCAGTTAGCGCGTCATAGGGGAAAGCTTAACGCGTGAAGTCTTTTCTCTAGTGCGTTGAGGACTTTCTATAGCACATTGCATCTCTGTCTTAGTGCGTAGCCAAAACAAGGAAAACAGGGGGCAAAACAGAGGTCATTTTTGAAAAATTTGAAAACAATTTTAGGAGCTTTCCTTCCTCAGCCTGAACTTCATCAAACAGAAAACCAAAACAGAGTATCCAAAACTATTCTCAAAACAAGTTTTTCGTCAAACAAGGTTGTCCAAAATCTGAAAACTAGTCGCAAGATAACACATCTCTCCTATCAAAATCAGGAAACCTCATCACAGGTATCAAACAGGTCCTTCAATCAAACAGATTTCTATCCCAAAACACACTTGTTTTAAAACTCCAAGTTGTCAAATAGAGTTTCCATATCGGGAAAGCTCGTATTCCATATCATTTGACACACTTTGTCATGAGGGGGCATCTAAACCTTCATTTTGATAAAGTAAAACTTGAGTTTCCAAAACAAGATAAACTGAATCCAAAACAAATCAAAGGAAACCATTGATCGCTTGTGCATGATTAATCCTCATATTCTGAGAAGAAAGAGTATTTATCATAATACAAAGTTGAAGAAACAACAACCTTCTAAAACTTGCCAAATGGAATAAATTTTTATACATCAATTGTCAACTCTTCAAATCTCATCGAACATTCCTTCGTCATATGCGCTTGTATCTTCAAGACAAAACAAATGAATTTGACAAGGAACCATTGAGGAGTAGAGCATTCTATCAAAAGTCAGCATTCAGTCAATGCGTGAATCAAGGAGGGAAGATCAACCTGGCCTTCTTTCTCAAAGAGTGCATCACTTACAACATACCCCGATTTGAACCACCAACCCCTGAACAAAACATCGAAGAGGAGTTCGTTCCTTTTATCACATAAATATTTTATTAGATGTCTGTTGTTAGTCGCTCTCAACAAAACAAACAAAGCGAAATGCAACCAAAGTCCAACATGAATTGAAGATTATCAAATCCTTTCGAGTGTCTGAATCTAGAGGACACCAAAATTTTTGAGGAACTCCTCTAAGAATGTCAAGAAAGCGCTTCATTTCAAAAACTTGTGGAAAGACTCATAGAAAGTGACAAGGAAAAATATCTGCTCATGCTCACAAGTAAAGGAGTTAAACTTCCTGAAGACTTTGACACCAACATTTTTAGAACAAGGTCTCGACATTATGATTATCAAGAATGACAAAGAGAGGAAGAAGCCCGTGACCTGGAACAAAACATACATGAGCAAAATCTACTAGAACAGAACTTGCCCGAGCAAGATATCCCTGAGAAAAACATCCTTGAACCAAACATACCGTTCCACACACCATTTCAGCTTAGAACTAATACAAGGGAAGAACCCTTCCCTCGGCAAAATAATGCACCTTTGATTGCTCTCACTCAACAAATGCAAATGTTACAAAGACAAATGCAAGACATGCAACAAGGGACAACAATACGGTACTCCTTAACTAAAATTTGTCCTTATTCATTTGACAGACGATTAAACATGGTGCCTTTTCCCCCAAACTCAGACATTCCAAAATTTGACAAATATGATGAGAAAAGTGATCCCTGTGATCATGTTCGAGAATTCTGTACCATGAGTCTTGAATTCGCCCACGATGATACCTATTTGATGAGGTTATTCCCAAGAAGCTTGGGAGGACAAATAATGGAATGGTTATCCAAAATCATACCTCCTATCAGATCATTCGATGAATTAGTCAACAAATTCATAACTCAATATTCCTATAACATTCAGCACGCTATCACCATGTTAGATGTCTATAACACCAAACAAAAAAACAATGAAACATTCATGGTATTCCTTCAACATTGGCGGCGTATGGTTTCGAGATATCCTCGAGATGTGCCTGAAAAGGAAAAGATGGAGATTTTCATCGACAACTTGAATAGTGAGATGAGTTACATACTCAAAGTTCAATGCATACCATATTTTGCCAAATTGATTGAGAATGGAATCCAAGTAGAAGAGGCATGTGTCAAGAAAGGAACATTAAAATTCTTCAAAGAAGGAACAAGTTCATCCAATTACAACAACTAAAACAACAACAACTTAGACAAATCCAGATTCTGGACCAGAAACAAAAACAATGGAAATGAAGGAGGAAATGAATCAAATGATCCAAAATCTAAGCAACCAGTGCTAGCGTTATCAGGTAATCCTCAAGCTACAAAGAATCCCAAAGGTGCTAACCAAAGCACTAACACTTATGCACCAAATACTAATCAAGATCAACTCAACACAAACAACACCAACAATGCCCAAAACAATAATAACAATCGAGGACCTAATCCAAACTCACGAGGTAATGCAAACAACTTTCCAAAACGCATTTACACACCACTAGGGTAATCACTGGAGTCAGCATTTAGAGAATTCCTAGCAAACAAAATTATCTCCTTACCAGTGATCAACAACTTTGAACCACAAATCAAACCACCCTGGTGGAATGATTCCCACTTTTGTGATTTTCATCGCAACAAAGGTCATCAAACAAATGATTGCATGAGACTAAAAAACATTGTTCAAGACATGATTGATAGAGGTGGTTTAACAATCGATGATCTCAAGACAAATGGTGACCATGGAGCCTTTAAAAATCCTCTTCCAAACTATAACAAGGAGGGGGCTTCAACCTTAAACGATACATGTGGGGCTCGTATCAATCATATATACAATAACACCATCAATCATATATCACCTGAGGACAATCAAGTCAATGTTATCACAATCAAGGACAAGCATGAACATGAATCCGTCAACGTAACAACCAGAGCTCAAAAATATGTCTTGAAGGGGCATATGTCAACAACAAACACCATACCCAAAATTAAATATGATCTAGTCAGTCAACTGCGCAAAACTCTTGCTCAAATATCTATACCGGAGTTACTAAAACTTTTGCCAAAACACAAAGACATCTTGGAACAAGCGTTATTGGAAACAAATGTACCTCAAGATCTGGATGCTGACAAATTCCAAGCCATGGTAGCTCATATGACAGGGCCTCATAACCTCACTTTTTTCAGAGCTTGATAATATCTCATTGAGCCATCCACACAATACTCCACTCCACATTGAAGTCTTGGTCTACAAGCATCAAGTCAAAAGAGTATTAATAGATGGAGGAGCTGGACTCAATATCTGTACCTTAAAACTTATCCATGCATTAGGCTTCTCTGAGCAATCTATTGATCCACGCAAAAAGATCACTATCAATGCCTATGATGATGAAAAGAGATCATCCAAAGGAACAATAATGTTTCCAATTCAAGTAGGACCAATACAAAAGGACACTATGTGTCAAGTCTTAGACATAGACCTCACATACAATATCTTGTTGGGTCGACCTTGGATACATGAAATGCAAGCAGTACCTTCTACTTATCATTAGTGTGTTAAGTTCCCCTACAATGGCCAGAAGATTTCTATATCAACAGATCATAATCCATTTCAACATTGTAATGCTATGGGGGCAGCCCAAGACAGCTTGGTTCCGCATAATAGAGAAAAACAAAGCTACTCAGCACCAGATCTTCAACAAGAAAAATCGACATCACTATATATGGATTTCAAGCAGAAAATGAAAATCAAAGAGCAAGGCATGGGAGAATACTCTTTGGAACCCATGTGTTTGGCCAACTTACCAGCATCACCTAAATCTCATGGATTACCTACATCATCAACACATCAAGAAATCGAGCCCATCACCAAGTTTGATGGCAAATTTATCCAACTAGGCACTCTAGCACATGAATCAGAGGAAAAGGAAATCCTTAGTTGGCTATACAAGGATGAGGAAGAAGACAGAGCAGCTACTGTGGAGGTAGCTATACCAACACACCTATATGGAAAAGGCTACTTGATCATGCAACAAATGGGATACAAGGGCAAAGGACCTTTTGGTAAATGTCAAGAAGGCGTCACAGATTCATTAGATCCTCCTTCACAATTTAGTAAAGACAAGAAAGGATTAGGCTATGAATACATTCGACCACCAAGGAAGACACCAAACAAATACCAAAAACCTCAGTGGAAAGAAAAGAAGATATACAAGGAGGACTCTTGGCAGGAGGCACTATTTGAGTCAGTTGAGACAATACGTAAAGAACGTGAAAATCAAGAAAAAAAGCAATATCAAAGGCAACCTATCAATCAAAAGAAGGAAGCATCTACTGCAGAAGCACATCATATTCAAGAACCAATATCCAACAAAGAAGAATCATCTCCTAGTAACATCATTCCTCCCCGAGGAGAGACAGTATATGAACAAATGCAAAGAGTGGAAATAGGATCTGACACATAATCAGAGAAAACTATCAAACTTGTATCAATCATAAAAAACCTGTTCTCATCCTACAACATACCAGTCCACAACACTGCCAGAATATGGGATAATACCTCTGAGACTGATTCCAATGAATATGAATGGGGTAGCTATTCTAATTTTACTGAAGATATTGGTGCAAATGACAGTCATACATCCATCTCTCAAGAAGAACATGGCACATAATCTAGACCACTTGAATTTGGTCCACAAAATATCTATGACGCCAAGGAAAATGAGCAGAGACATTACGAGCAAGTCTATACAGAAGATGATACCATCGAAGACCTCGACAAAATCCTTAAATTCAACACCCAGACCAATCGTGATATTACCTCCATCCTGACACTTACAGTAGCAGAACTTGATCCACCCAACAACTCCTTACCACTTGTCTTTCCTGACCTCATAGACTAGGACGAACCTAAAACTCATGATATACCAATTTTCCCAAATGACGAATCCATTATCCATTACTTGTGTACCGTTAACCCAGAAATAGACTCTACCAGTGAACAAAGTAACGACATCTGCAATCAGGGGAGTGCCAAGTCTCTCAGTCGCAAAAATGAACAAAATAAAAGATCTACTACTGAAAACCAGTCAATGGTAGCAGTAGATCACAAAAAAGTAAAAATAAAGGATGCATCTGAGGGTGAAAACCTTTGTAAGGCACCTAAAGATGAGAGACTTGACACTCTTCCTGAGCATTATCATGAGTGATCACCCATATTGATTGAGCCCATTCAATCAATCAACATTGGTACTACAGAAGCAACCAAAAATATACACCTTACAAAATCTTTGACAGAGGAAGAAAGATCAGAGTTTATCAAATTTTTTAAAGAAAAGAAAATCAACTTTGCTTGGTCATATGTAGAAATGCTTGGGATTGATCCATAATTAATCATGCATCACTTATTAATTACTCCAGGAGCTAAGCCAGTCAAGCAAAAACTACGAAAGATGAATCCACATGTGGCACTCATGGTTAAAGCTGAGCTGAAGAAACTATTAGATGTCAGATTCATTCAACCTATCGACTATGCTGAATGGATTTCCAAAATTGTACCAGTATCAAAACCAGATGGCAGTATCAAAATATACACTAATTTTAGAGATGTCAACAAAGCCTATCCCAAGGATGACTTTCCTTTACCCAGTATCGACATAATTGTAGACCTCACAACAGGCCATGCAATGCTATCACTAATGGATGGTTTTTCAGGCTATAATCAAATCAAGATAGCCCCAGAGGATCAAGATAGAACAACATTTACCTGTCCTTGGGGAACATACTATTGGAATGTCATGCCTTTTGGCTTAAAGAATGCAGGAGCAACTTATCAACGAGCAATGACAACAATATTTCATGACATGATGCATACCTTCATGGAGGACTATGTGGATGATTTACTAGCCAAATCATTCACTAGGGCAGAACATTTAAGCATCTTAGAAAAGATTTTTGACAGATTGCAAAAATTCCAAGTCAGGCTCAACCCTAAGAAGTGTGTCTTCAGGGTTACATTAGGCAAGTTACTAGGCTACATAGTTTTTTCTAAGGGTATTGAAGTGGATCCAACAAAGGTACAAGCCATTATGGAGATGCCACCACCAAAGAGCATCAACAAGCTCAAATCTCTACAAGGATGGATCCAATCAATCAGGCGATTCATCGCTCAACTAGAAGATAAAAGTCTACCATTTAATCATTTGCTACATAAAAATGTACCATTCAGATGGGAAGCCAAATGTGCAGAATCATTTTATCAAATCAAGCAGTATCTAATGAATCCACCAGTTCTAGTACCACCAATAGTAGGGAAGCCACTCATTCTATACATTTCAACAACATATATATCACTGGGGGCATTGTTAGCACAAGAGGATCAACAGGGCAAGGAACGAGCTATATATTACATCAGCAGGACATTGAACGGTTATGAACTCAACTATACATTCACTGAGAAGGCTTGTCTAACAGTGGTATTTGCCTCTCAAAAGTTCTAGCACTACATGCTAGCTCAGACAATTAAGCTAGTTGCAAAAATTGATCCTCTCAAATATTTACTTAGCAAGGTAGCTCTTATAGGCAGATTGGCTAAATGGGTCATGATTCTTAGTGAATTTGATATCCACTACACAGAGCGACGAGCTATCAAAGGACAAGCAATTGCAGATCAGCTAGTGGAAGCACCACTACCTGGAAGACAACCTATGGAGATCAAATTTCTAGATAGAGACGTTCTTGCTATCTCCACCAAACAATGGACCTTATAATTTGATGGATCCTATATGGAACATGGCTCAGCTGGTAGCATTCTGTTCATCACTCCTGAAGGTCACACAATACCAAAATCATATAGGCTTATGTTTCCATGCACAAATAACGTTGCTGAATATGAGGCACTAGTTATAGGCATCAAAATGGTCGTAGAATGGAGAATCACAAAATTAAAAGTCTACGGAGATTCACAACTAGTCATCAATCAAATCAACAATGACTACCAGATAAAGGATGACAAGCTGCTACCATACAAGCGAATGGTGGATGATTTTAAACAATATTTTGTACACATCACCTTCGAGCAAATACCAAGGTTGGACAATAGAGCAACCAATGCAATGGCTACTATCGCTTCACTACTGCAAATTCCAGAGCAACAAAATCGTTACGAGTTTCTGGTAGAGCAACTATTCTCCCCAGCCTATGACCATTCTAATTCCCATGTTATCTATACCTTGACCAGTTCTGACTCTCCATTATATGGACCGATATACGACTATTTTAAGAGCAATATCCTACCCATTGACCTATCCCGCAACCAAAAACGTAACTTTATCCAACAAGCCGCTTGTTATACTCTCACTGCTGATACTTTGTACCGTCGAGGTCTAGATGGTACTCTTCTTTGTTGCCTTGATCGTAATGAATCTGATTCTGCCTTACAAGAGCTTCACAAAGGTATCTGTGGAACACATTCAAGTGGTCCTACTCTTGCTAAAAAACTTCTAAGAATGGGATATTACTGGCCGACAATGGAAAAAGACTCTTATCACTTTGCAAAGAAGTGTCCTAAATGCCAAATCCATGGCAATCTTATACATGCACCAGCACAAGAACTACAACCATTCACAACATCCTAGCCCTTTTGCTAGTGGGGATTGGACTTAGTCGACAACGTTTATCCTTCATCTTCAAATGGACACAAGTTCATTATAACTGCAACATAATACTTTACCAAGTGGATTGAAGCGATCCCCATGACCACCGTAACTGGGAAACAAATAGCCTCTTTCATCCTTAATTATCTGATCTGCAGATATGGCATTCCAAGTTCCGTCATCACAGATAATGGATGACCTTTCAAGAACCAAGATGTGCGAGAACTATGTGAAAAATTCAAAATTCAACATCGTTTCTCTACACCTTACTAGCCTCAGGGGAGTGGTCATGCAGAAGCATCCAACAAAACAATATTGAAAATCTTAAAGAAAATAGTGAATGATGCAGGCAAAGATTGGCATGTACAACTCAATCCAACACTTTGGGCATACAAAACTAGCATCCGCTACACCATATTCATTGGTATATGGATCAGAAGCAATTTTACCATTGGAGGTAGAAATTCCATCTCTCAAAGTCTCTTTGAAAGGCCTAATTCTAGATGAAGAGTATCGAGTTAACCAACTGTAGGAGCTAGAACTTCTAGATGAAAGATGCCAACGTGCCTACACTTATCTCAAAGCATATCATCAATGCATGTGCAGAAGCTACAACCACAAGGTCATTCCCAGAATTTTTTAAATTGGTGACCTGGTACTCAAGGAAAATCCTAGAAATTAGCAAGATCGGGAAAAGAAAGGGAAATTTGAACCTAACTGGTTAGGTCCCTATGTCATCATATCAGCCTATGGATTAGGTGCTTATCAGCTAAAAAATTCAGAAGGAGATGTGCTCGACGAACCAACTAACAATATCCATCTGAAGAAATACTACACTTGAGCAGTCTAATGCATGGAAAAGTCAAAAAATAAAAAAATATCAAAAATCAAGAAAAAACAAAAAAAAGAGGTACAATAAAAGCAACTTGTGAAAACCTGGCAACAAGCGCTATTGTGAGAGGATAGCTCCTCTATCTATCTTTTACTACCATGTCGTTATATCCACAGTTAAGCACTATCAGCCATCGCCCGACATTTTTATCATAATATCCATCCAGGACATACTTAGCATCGTCACTATCTTGGTTTATCCGCATATCCTTTCGCTGCATCTCACCATGGCTTGGTAATCACTGTACATATCTACATTAAGAGGAACACTCGGCTAGTGGTAGCATTAATCAGAACTTGCAGCACATTGAAGACAACAAAAACTTGTAGTAAACTCAGAACATCATATCCAACAAACAAAACTCAAACAATCACAAAAACCACACATTGATCACTTACGAGATTCACAAAATATGATGGATGATTTTTTGAAGTATCAAATGTTGCATCTTGCATAAAGTATTGACTATTTTTGCATTTGAACTTTTTTAATTATTGGATCCTCTACATTTTCTCAACAATGCTTCACACTAGAGAAAGTCGTGGGGACTCCAATATTTTTCTAGTTTTTTGTCTATGAGGCGATCATTTGTACTGTGTAGATACTTGTCTCGAGACGTGATTCAAAGCATATCACTGAAGATATGATCCCACATTGTGCATACAAATGGTTTATACGCAATCCGCACTCAGGTCATCCTGGTTCAATTATACCTTGACGCTTATGCTATCTTGTAAAATAAAAAATCATGTAAATTTTTCTCAAGTCACTATGGTTCAATTATACCATTATGCTTATATAAATTTTCAACATATCCCAAACAAATCAATGCTCAATGATGATACGTACAAAGAAAGCAAACAACATGTGGCTATACAAGGATGACCAATGCAGAATGAGGATGCTCAAATCAATTAGTTGCATATCATTTTACAATTAGTTGCATATCATTTTACAATTAAGTTGCATATCATTTTAATCTTGCATTAGTATCCTCATTATCATACATCTCATTTTCAAGATACATCTCACAGCATATCATTATCATACATCTCATTTTCAAGATACATCTCACAGCATATCATTATCATACATCTCATTTTCAAGATACATCTCACAACATATCATATCATACATCTCATTTTCAAGATACATCTCACAGCATATCATATGATACATCTCATTTTCAAGATACATCTCATAAACATTATGCATTAACACATCATACTCAATGCACATACATCTAAGTATCACATCATCATCATCATAGAAAAATTAAAAATCATATAAAAAGCATAATCCATAACACGTCACATGAGGATAAAAAAAATGGTGTCATACATATCTCAAAAATGATCAATGTACAAAATATGTCATGTCTGTGCCAATACAACAAAATGATCAAAATACAATAGAGAAAATGTCTCTCAAGTATGACTATCTCTTGAAGGAGATGGTATCACTGCAGATGTCCCAACACCTAGATCTCAAGGTGGATCCTGTCTAGGAGGCCCTGTCACGCCTCTGCTCTCTGTCCTTGACCCAGTCTCTCGAGATCAACTGGATCTCGACGCTGTGAAACTTGACACTCGACACTCCTTGGGCACCGCATCCTCATAATGCCTCCTATAGTACTCCACCTCCTTGGATCTCAAAGCCATCTCTCTCAAGGTATCTCTCATCGGGGTACCTGTTGTCGCTCTCTGCAAACTCTCTGTAAGCTCCTCTGCTCAACCTCGATGCTCTATCTCTGTATCCCGCTCTATGGTCAGCTGAATAATCTGATGCTGATGCACCAACAACTATGTCTACAACTGGTGCACTGACAACTGCAGAGATCTAAACTACGCATCCTCCAGATGCGTCAGAATCCGCATCTGCAGGGGTACCTATGAAGGGGTACCCCCTGTCCCTCTACCTGTCCTTGGTGCTGGTGGAGGTAAAACATCTGACTTCCTCCTCTGGGTCGGTCATCTAAAATCATCATGCCCTCCCACCGCTGCTATCAGCTTTCCAACCCTCTCCTTGCCCCCAGCTCTGATAGCCAAACCTCCTCTCCCTCTATCCACCACAACCCGTCGCACTACTCTCTCAACCCGTATCCCTCTGTCACCACCATCTCCACCCCTATCTCCTCTCCTCCCCCGATCCAATCTCCCCCTATCCCCTCATCAACCTTGGCCACCTCCTCCACCATCTCCACCATCGCCTCCTCTACCATAACCACCTCCCTCATCCACCTCCTCACCAGCCTCTCCCCACCTCCCTAGCCTCTCGGGCTGCTCATCCTCATCATCATCAAAAGTGAGAATCATCTCTGCTAGATCTGATATCCTAGCCATTGCATGCGCAACAAAGAGTGCTGCAAAATCATTAGTCATCCCTGCATCCACTATCTCAGGGGCATAGTCCCATATCTGGCTGGTTAAGTGAAAGAACTCCTCAACTACTGCTGCGCTATCAATAGTGGGTCCCCACTCTGGAACATCCTGTCTCCGTTGAGCATATAAACATGCTCCCTGTGGTATCCCCTGCTGTCGACCATATTGCCGCAACACTTGATTATGCAAAAATATCTCAATAACAAAGGGCGTCTGTCCTATCAGATATCTGGACATGTATACATAGGGCATATCCATCCCATCCTCTGTCCATATCTCACAACCTGTATATGGTTGCTAGACAACTATATCAATATCATCCAAACTCTCCTCCAGTGCTCTAGTTTTCCCAGCTTACGTTGGACAACTATCCCTCTATATCCGTATGCATAAGCACACCCAACAGGCCTATCTTTGTCCACTAGTGGCCTGGCTGCGGGAATATGCTCCCACACCCATACCTGTAGCAATGTAACTCTAGCGGATAGACTGCTATACCCCAAGTACACCACCTAATGAAAATCCCTGTATAAGTGGGCCAGCATAGCCGACCCCCATGCAAATCGACAACCCCGTGTCACCATGTCCTCCAGGACTAACCCCCGTCCTATAGCTAGTCCCTTCGACCTCCAGTCGGGACATAAGAAACCACCTATGAAACCTCCCAGCACTAATGGTAGAGGAGCATAATCCAAATCTAGGAACTCCTGCCAGGGGATCTCATATCCACAAACTCTATCATCCTGAAGAATCTAGCAAAGTGCCTCTGTCGCACCCTCCTTAGTCTGCTCATAGGGTAATAATGCACCTACCACAGGAATCCGTAGAATCCGGTAACAATACTTAGGCGTCACTATGATCTCGCCTGTTGCCAAATGAAAGGTGTTCGTATCACTATGCCACCTCTCAGCCAACGCTGTCAAGAAACCCCGGTTAACGATAAACCAGGGCATCTCTAACAAAGAGGATAGGCTACACCTCTCAATGATATCCTTGTTAGCCTGTGTCACCTGTGGTATCAATGACAACGGTCTCAAAAATTGCTCTCGCGACTGAACCACTCCAATACGCTCCTATCACAAAGCAAAACAAGTCCAATATCAGTTTCCTCATCAAAATAATTCATATCAAAATAAAATTCATATCAACTTGAAACTTTGAAAATCTAATCAAGTTCCACATCATATCAATCCATTTTCATATCAAATCATATCAGCTTGTAACACAACTCAAGTTCCACAATCAAATCAACTTGTAACACAACTCAAGTTCCACAATCATATCAACTTGTAACACAACTCAAGTTTGACATTCATATCACCTTGTAAAACAACTCAAGTTCCACAACCATTGCAGCTTGTAAAGCAACTCAAGTTCAACATATATATCAACTTGAAACAATTTAAATCAAATCAAGTTCATATCCACCATCCATATCAAATCAACATCAGATCAAAATCAACTTGAATCATTGCAAATCAAATCAAGTTATATCGGAACTCCTATTGGACAACTTATCAAAATAATGACAACAGGCACACAGACTGACAATTCGCACCCATCCCAACAAAACTAGCATCAAACTACCAATTTTTTTCTTCATCCAAAAAATCCTGCTTTACCCAAAATTTTCCCTCATGCGCTAAACAAACTTGTCTACGTGCTAAAATGTTGGTTATGCACTACCCTGTTCTCTCAACGCGCTACACCATTCACCCTATGCGCTAGCCAACACCTATGCGCTACCCTATCCTATCTATGTGTCACTAAAACTACCCTAAGTGGTAAAAACCCCTCTATGCTATCTTATCCTGGTCCTGCATTGCAAACCTAACCCTATGCGCTAGGGTATACCTACGCGCTACCTATGCCTACCCATGCGCCCCCCTAGGAACCCTATGTGCTAGGTATCTCCTACGCGCTATCCATTTTTCCCTATGCGCTACCTTGTGCTCCTGGTGCGCTAACCTAACCCTAAGCGCTACCCTAACCATTTGCTACACGATCCTAATCTTCTTGGATGCTACCCTATTTTATTAAACCCTACGCACTATGAAACCTATCGTATGTGCTACGCTTTGACCCCGATGCGCTAAACCGTTAAATCTGCATGACAAAATTGAAAATATGATCAAAAATGACAAAATAAAAATCCAAAAGGGGTCAAAAAGGCTGACTTACCGATGGTCCATACGTGACGGGCCTCTGATACCTTCGAATGCACTCAAATCAATGTGAAGCATAAGGAACTGACATGTTGACTTTTATCCAAGTGTCACTTTCTCTAAAGTCAACAAACACAAATGAGACAAAAAGAGATCACTTTTTCCCTTTTATAGGGTAAATCAAAATCAGGGTTATGTGGAGGAACGCGTAAATTGCTCGCGGTGTCTCATACAACCCTACCAAACATCATTATTGGGAGATGAATCAAATAACCGCATTCAACATAGCTAAAATTTTTACAATGCAATAAAATTTATCAAATTTATCCAAAACAAATGAAATGTTCAAAATTTTTTATTCATCTCCCGAGGGGGCATTATCAACATCATTTATCAAATCTGAGGCATCGTTTATTAAATCTAGGACACGGCATGAAAATCTCAAAATGACATAAAAACTGATCATACCTAAATCACGACGACACATCATTTTCTTTGAATCAACATGTGCACACACGTCACTTCAAAGAGGGGCAAAATGTAGACATATAAAAATGACCATATTCCTAAATGAAAATTCAATGTTCATTTTATTCTCATTCCTCTATTTAGTTAAATCTAATTTAATTAAATCACCCACATTCTTCTACTTAATTAAATAAATTATTCAATTTATTTAGTTGAATTCACTTAAGCCCTTTACATCATTTAATTGAATAAATCATTTTATTTAATTAAATCCCTTCTCCCTACTTTTTAATTAAATTTACATTTAATTAAATAATTTACCCCAATTAAATAAATCTAATTTATTTAATTTTCCAATTTGCAACCAAATTGAAATAAAGCAATTTATTTTAATTAATCCTATTATCCCTCATCCACTTGCATTTTCCTACATCTCCCACTTGCATCCTCACCCTATTCCTAATTTCTTCTAGAATCCATCTAATCCTAATCAATTAACCTAAATCCATCCATTATCCCTTTTCCCTAAATTTGAGGAGGTCACTTCTCAAATTTGGAGTAAAGTCTTCAAAAGGCATTAAAGCCTTTATCCCTTCAACAAGCTAGCTTGTTGAATACCCCTAAATTTGGAAGGACTCTTACAAATTTGTCCCCAAAGTCTTCCAAACCATTAATGGTTAACTAACCCTTAGTGGCATGGTTAGAGACTTTTTGCCTAACTTAACCCTCTTCTAACCTAGGGGTCTCATCAAGTATTCATTGCTTTAACCATGGTTTTCCCTTTAACCTTTGCACAAGAGTTTACACTTTGGGTAAAAGCTTTATCCATTGGATAACCCTAACCTAACCTTAACCCTTACCTTCTAAGGTAACCATGAGGTCTTCTCAAGCATTTAATGCTTCTTTCATCTCCTCTCAAGTAGTCTTATGTTGACAATTGTCACTATTTCATTGGTGAAAATTGTAAACATGGATTGATAACTTTCAATCCTGACCCTCGATTAACTCCTTCAATCTCGACCATCCATTGCCCTATTTTCACTATAAATAGAGCTCTCATTCCTCCATTTTAAGGATCCATAAAAGCTTTTAGTATCTCACTTATGCTCAATTTTATCAATACATCTAGCCTCTTTTTGTAATAGGAATTAATCTAATAAGCATTTTAGAGTATTTCTATTATCATTAGCTTAAATCATTAACTAGTATATCATGTTAGGATAGTATTGCTACTAATCTTGTCATCTTATAATCTAGTTTAACTCATTCATAGAATCATGCACAAATAGGATGCATTTTATGTTAAAACCAATCTAAAGCATCCCTCATTATTGCATTTGTCATCCCTAAGCCACTTTGCTTAGTGATCTGAGAGCAAAGGCATTGGCTTGAGGGACCTTGTGAGATAGAGAACCATGGAACCTACCTTGGGAAGTTGAGTCATTCTTCATGACTCCATAATGTGCACCAAGAAGTCCCGTGGGTGTGTGAACCAACTCTTTGAGACCACATTTTCACATTTTAAGTTTCATTGGCCCGCTTTTCCCGCACACATATATTATAGATATATCAAACTAATTTAAATGGGTGGGAAAGAGAGAGAGAGAAAGACATGTGCTTCAATGTCTCAGTCAACAAAGTCTATTATTGACAAATGCCATTACTTTTGTAAAATATTATAATATTTAGGGAGTAATGAGCTTCCTTTGGCATAGTCTTAAAACTCCAGGGATTGTATGCTTCCTTATGGTCTCATCCCATAAAAAATATTGTAATCTTGTTATCTCTTGTGAGGCTAGATTCAGACAGTAGATCCAATCAATTCTTCTCTCCATGGTGTTTCTCTGATGGGGTTTTCCATGTAAATCTAGTGTTATGGTTGTGCCTTTTTGAGTTCTCTCTATTTTTATTGTTTAATCATTAATACAAAATGAATGACTAATCAGAAGTGAAATAATTTTAAGGTAAGACTGAGTCACCCCACCCCCCTCTCAATCTTGAAGTGTGTTCAACAATTGGTATTAGAGTAAGGTTCCTTTATGCAGTCTAACAACTAAGGTAGATTCTAAACCTGAGCACATGGAAAATAAAACAATGTTTAACAACATGATTTATTCAGAGTATGATCTTGACTTGATGGAATTTAATCCAAATGACACAGTGAACTTTAATCCATATACTGTGAGGTCAAGATTTTGAAGGGGAACTCAAATATGCACTAGAAGATATGAATATAGCAAGAGTAAAAATTGGAGAACTTAAGGCCAAACTTGAAGATTCTAAAGAAACTATCACCAATTTGAAAGTTAACTTGAGGAAGTTAAGAGGATTGAAGATTGCCTAAATACCAAGGTTCATGATAAATTTGCTAAATGTTTAAAGCTTGAGGAAGAAATTGATGATCTAAAGAAGGAATTGGAGAAATAAAAATAGTAGATTGACAAAAATATAAAATTAAAAAATAACACCAACACCCTTGATGAGATAATCAACATTCAAAAATTACAAAAGGACAAAAGTGGTCTTGGATTTGAAAAGAGTCAAAACTCAATCTCAAATGATTCTAAAGTCACATCTAAAAGAAGAATGGACTTTGTGTTGAGGATTCTAAAAATATTATTAAAAATGATAAGCACTTATTGAGGGATGATCAACCAAAGTTCAACAACCAAATGAAAGACTTCAAGAAATATTCCTCTAAGCAGACTGTTAATCCTAGGTACTTTAAATCCTTTCAAGGATACTGATATTTATGCAATAAGTATGGTTATAAGGCATTTAATTGCATAACTAAGGAAAGAAGAAATGACTATGTGAGCAAGAGATCATTTGTGCCTCAAATATATAATGCAGTAAGCTCGCATTCTTTCTATGCTTGCTGCTATGCACGCAATAAGTTTGATCACAAGGAACTTGTAGATTGTAGAACTAAGGTAAGGAAAAATAAGTATGGTCTAGATTACAACACTATTTGCTATAATTGTGACAATTTTGGGCATAAAGCAAAGTTTTGTAGAGGTGGTTCTATGAAACCATTTGTTCAGAACAAGAACAAGGAAGACACCATGAATGTGCAAAGAAATAATACTACACCAAGTATGGAGGAAGAAACAAGGGTATGATGATCATGAGAAAAAGAAAGACACTATGTTCATGCATGGTGTAGAAAAGGTCTTAATATATTAATTTAGAGCATTAACTTTGGGAGAGTTACCATCCAAAAAATATCTCATCCCTTGAGAAGGACAAAATGTTGAGAATCTTAGTGTGAAAATATGATATGTGACATATCCTATGAAATATAGGGTTGATGATTAGAATTGAATTTGTTACTCCAAGTTGCAGAGTAAAATCATGGAATGTGGAGGATTGCAGTGTATATATGGATCATTGGGAAGACACAAAGCTATCTCGCAGAAGACCACCTAACAAGGACATATGCATTTATGATAGAAATTCATGGCAAATGCAAAGGTATTTAGACCATATTTGATCATTTTGATCTCATTTGAAGCAACTACTTGATTCTAGAGCAAAGAAGAGAAGAAGGTATCAAAGCATTTCAAGTATGAAAGGTTAAATCACAATGACAGTCTGCAAAGGTATTTTTCAATCATCTTGAAACCCTAGTTTCTAAATTAATCATGGCTACTCCACAAGTTTATTATGTCATTGAAAGACTACAACCAAAACACAAGAATTTTTCATTCATATCTATGTAAAATACCAAGGACGCAAAATTCTCTCGTGTTACAATGAATGCAATTTACACAAAAGACATCTAGATCTACAACCACTCAAGTCTGAATGAGACTGATCACACCAAGTTTGAAGAACTCAAATATACACTCTTTGATGATAATGAATACTATAAACCAAAGTATGCAAATATAGAAACAAAGAGGATGGATACCTAGAAAGATTACACTAACTTATACCATGAGTATGAATGGGTCAAGTATGTGAATGGAAATTATATGGAATATAAGAGTTGAGCACACTAATAAGGGTATTATTGAGCATGCCAAGTTGGGTTCTACCAAGGAGAAAAGAAAATAAAACATGGAAGAAGAGTTGAAGACTCCCCCCAAAAAGTAGTGTTGGAATAAAGCAATACAACTCTTAACCAACATGGAGAAGAACATTGATGACTATGGAAGATCTTGAAGGTTTTTTTATGTGAATGTAGTAGCAAGGAGGATTCAACCCTACTGCAACTTCCAAAAACCCTAAAAGAAACCATATTTGTCAAACATAATGATCAAACTAGATAATAGATTTATAAAATTCTTAAAACCTCTAGAGAAGATCTTACCTATACAATAAGAATACCTAGAAGAACTAGTTAATACAAGTATAATAAAATTAAGGATACAACTAGAAAAGAAAGAAAAAGTTAAAGATGAACTTGGGCAAAGAAATAATGTCATTGACTTATGAACTTTCACTTACAAACAACAAGATGAAATAAGTCACAACCCCCTAACTAGGATCCATCCCCTCGACCATATAAAAGTAGAAGAATTTGGGTAGAAATGATATTGGAATATAGAGAATAAAGGAGAAGAGAAAACAAAGAAAGAGACTACTTGGGATGAGATACTTAGAAGATAGTACTTTGATGTCAAAAATTGAAAAGAGATAAGTTAAGAGAACAAAAGCTCTAGATAATAAAGAATGTGAAAAGGAGAAATAGAAGATTCCACAAATCCAAAAATCAATGCTAGAAATAAAACCATATAAAATTGAGGGATCAATTGAGATTTAGTCCTTGGTAAGGATACCAATGAGGCTGCAAAACATGTATTCTTATTAGAATCACTTGAAGAAAGGAAAGGAGTTTAAGAAAATGTATAGAAGCTATTGGACTTTGTGTCCTAAGTGAGAAACGATGAATTAGATTGGTACATAAAGACATATCCTAAACATGAGAGGATTTTGGATGAAGTTAATGAAGATTTATTGACAATTTTTTCTACTCCATGATGGGATCTAGAGTTGACACTATTTAACCTATTTTATTTCATATTTTACAAGACACTTTATGTGCTTTTAAAGACTCTGTCCTAGACTTTGTTAATACTTTCAAGTTTAATAGATGATATATGACATATAATAAATGCACATGTGTTTTATGAATATTCATGGATGATATGATCTCATGATGTTGTAAATGGTAGTAATGTGGATGAATGCTTATTTTTGAAATACTAACTTGCATTAGTAAATATAACTGCTAAGTTACAACCAAAGAAAACCACTCATAGCATGGCGTCCCCTGTAGCTCACAAGGAAGCAGCCAAGGAGGTGCTAGATAGAACACAACTATCAAGCAAGGGAATGGTCAAATGTTCTTTTTATTGATTGTCATTAAATAGTAAGTGCATTTGAAGAACATGGAGGAGCTTGCAGGATTACGAAGACATGGTTCGTAATGGCATTTATCTATTTTGTACATTTCATATCTTTATTGTTCTTCAATTGTAATAAGAGTTTGGTGAGAATTGTGACTCCTGTTATTTAATTGGTATTTCCAATTACATGGAAGAATAAGTCATCCTCATTTTCATGAAGGATTGACAAATGTTAATAGGTTGATTTATTTTTAAGTAACACACTCTTGGGAGATCATGTATAGAGGCTCGATCTTGTCAAAGTCTAAGGATACTGAGAATGATTCAAGTATTTAGTTAATAGATTCTATCAAATTTTCTTGTCAAAACTAATAAAGTTTTTATTAGTAGTCATGCATCCATTTTGAGTATTGAATAAAGGTGGTTCATGTTGACAATATTATGAGATAGATCACACATTGTGACTAGAGGTTACAACACTCAAGCAAGGGTCACTTGAGGTATTATGATCCTCTTTATAGTTTATATTGTTAATGTTAATATTAGTTTAGTTGTTAATTACTTTTTCAGATTAATTGTTATGATACTTTTCTTAAGTTAAACTTATATAATCTATTAATGTTACCAATAGAATAAGATTCTAATTCTTAAGTTGTAGCATACTCATAGTTTTGCATCACCCATAGCCATTATTATGTCACTCACTAGTGACACACAACTACTTCTAAGTAGATAGGTTTACTTTTATCATTATTTATATTTTGCTTTAATTGTTGAATTCAATTATTTTCTCATACACAATTGATAGATAACTTAGGGAGCCATTAGCTGCACATATAGTGCTAATATCATCTAAGAAGGTACGTCCCCAGTTAATAATCAAGTGAACCTTTCTAGGATAATAGGTTACTTGATAAGGGATTTGTTGGTCTATTGAGTTGTATGGATTGAGTTTTTTGTATCAACTTATTGCACTTAGTAGGAGTTAGTCATTTTTGCCACCATTGCTAGGGGTGGTTTCAAGGTTTAGGATGCCTAAGTTTAGGTTTCCTTATATGTTATTTTCTTCATGTTATTTACTTTTATTAATTTAGGATTTGGTTTTTTAGTAAATTAGGAATAATATTTCTTGAGATAAAATTCAAATCATTTACTAACAAGTGCAGGAAGATAGCCCGAAAGCTCAAACTTTCATTGCATGGGGTGACAAATGGATGCCTCGAGAAGATTCCTTCCATTTGCTAAGAGACGGGAAGATATACTTTATACAATGAAGAATTCAATGTACATTGAGGAATCACTATCACTAGAGCATCCACAAGTACAAAAGAGACACTTTATATAATGGGTGATGAGGAGCTAGAAAACCCCATGGAACCAATTACCTTTGAGTTCCTTAGTGTAAAGGGGAAAATTAGGTGACTTGGAAATTTGCAAGGTAGAAGGAGAAATCACCTATTTTCACTTTGGGGGGATGATGCCTTTACATTCAAAAGAGGGGGTAAATCCACTAGATTCAGTCACTAGTCAGATTAGGACTGAATACTAAGTAGATTGATTGAAATGGAATGTTTTTGACCCTCTTTTGTAAGTTGACTAGTTGAATTAAGACTAAGCACTGGAAATGAAGACAAATATGAGAAAACAGTGAGCTACATATTCGGGATTTCATCGTGCACCTGGATCTGAGAAGTTTGAGATGATTCAGAGTTGCTCTATGAAATCTGCCAAAAGTAATAGGGACCATGTGTCCGAACTAGGTAACCCACCCTCTTGGTCCTCCGAACTTTTCGCACGTCAAAAAGGGTTTCTCTGTCTCTGCAAATAAAACTTAATTCTAGGAATAAAACTGCGCACCTGCTTCCCGCACACAGAAGGAAAGGGAAATGTGTTGGGAATAGGGGTTTGTCTTAAGGTCAAACCCCGGTTTTGGAATTAACCAAGTGGTTGAAATAATGTAATTGAAATGACTGAAAGTAGAAATCCTCCTTTTTGAGGGGATGTTGAATTGACTGAAAATTAAATGCTTATACCTCCTTGTGAATTTTTGCTTTCCTCCACATGGAATTATGATTTCATGAATTAGAATGATGATCTCCTCTTCAATTCTTGAAATATTGACTCTATTGCTACTCCAAAGCTTGAAGGAAGACTGAAAATGCTCAATTTCTCTTGAATGCTCAAATGCTTGATTGAATTTCCATCCTTCTCAAATTAGAGGGGAAATCCATCTTATATAATTTCTAGTAGGATGAATTAATTAATTTTTCGACATGAACTGATATAGAGGGGTTTTCCTACTTCAAATTTGAGATAGGTCAGGGGGAGGCGCCCAAGGATAGGTCCCCATTAAGGGGGACCAGGGCGCCACGCCCTGGTCCTGCCCTAATTTAGGGTAGGATCAAGGTGGTAGTTGGGTGCATAATTGAGTTGAATGAAGTTTTTGACATGTGGGAGTATAATCAGGTCTCTGATCAGGCCGAGGGGCGCAAACACTAAGGCAAAGACCCAAATGCGGTCATAAATTGCAAGGGGTGCAATTTTAGGATGCTACACTTATTATTGACCAAGAACGTGTTTTTTCCCTCATGAATAGACCTCCATTTTCCTTTCCTTTATGGTCTAATCATAGAATACCCTGGTACCTTCTTATTTGAATTTGATGTTTTGTGTCGTAGCTATGACTACACAATTGATATCCATAGACTTAAGCTTTTCCCAACAATCTTGAAGGATGTTGCTCTGATATGGTTTATGAGACTGGAAATAAATGTTATCACTAGCTAGGACACACTAAAGGAAAATTTACTGCAGAAGTACTAGGATGATTTCCAAGGGGGGGACATAAAAATAGAAGAAATTTTCATTCCTAGGATCAATATAAGTGTTGCAAATTGGAATAACCCACCTTGGAACCCTATTCTGAACCAACCATGGCAAAGTAATACACATCCAATTGGATGTCACAGTAGGGGACATGGCCACAACAACACCAATATCAATTTTCTAACTATAATCAACAATGAAATCTCATCAAAACCCATGGTCATAACTATAGTCACATAAATCTGTCCATTTTAATAAAATAAATATTTGCTATTTATTTTATTAAAAATCCACTAGCCATCAGTTAATTAAATTAACATTTAATTATTTCATCTTCAAAACATTCTCCTATTAATTAAATAAATTATTGAATTTATTTTAATTAATTCATTAAACCAAATTCACAATCAATTAAATGAAGAAATCCTATTTATTCAATTTAATCCCCTTTCTTCTTTTAAATAAATAATTAAAAACATTTACTTAAATCATTTATTCCCCCCCACTTGCATTTTCCTACAAATGCAAGTTGCAACCACAAGTTGAAATAAATTAATTTTATTTTAATTAAAATCCTATTTTCCCTCACCCACCAAATCCACTTGCACTCCTAAACCCCCTTCTAGATTCTTCTAAACCCTTCCTAATTAACCTAATCCATCTCCTAATTATTGTCACATTCCTAAGCAACTTGGAGTCACTTCTCAAAGACTTCAAAATCTTTGAAAAGCATTAAATGCTTTGTGTGTTCAACAAATTAACCTCTAAAGTCTTCCAAACCACTTATGGCTCTTACATGGCCATTTATGGTTAACCCCTAACTCAACCCTCATGTGACTCATGTGTCTCCTCAAGCATTTATTGCTTTGACCATGGTTATCCCTTTAACCTTTGCAAAAGAGTTTATCCATTGGATAAAAGCTTTATTCTTTGAATAAAGAATTTATTCACTCAACCCAACCTTGACCTTAACTCCCAAGTTAACTCTTAGGTAATGTCAAGCATTTAATACTTATTCCCTCTCCTCTCAACCCCTCTCATGTTGACACTTGTCATCCTGGAATTGGTTTGAAAGCCCTCACATGAATTGAATATCATTCAATCCCGACCCTTGTTAAGATTATTCAATCTCAACCATCCATTGCTCCATTTTTCCTATAAATAGAGCCCATTTCTTCATAATCCAAATCCTGAAAACTTGTATGCATTTACATTATAGGCATTTCTAGAGAGCATTTAGCATAATCAGTCATATTCACTCTTTTGGTTAAAATTAACAAATAGCATTTAGATAACTCATCTTTCCTTGGTTATTAAGCTTGCATTTGCATACTTTTCATAATCATCTACAATCTTGAACCTCCATAAGGCATCCATAGTGCAAAAAGTTGCTAAGAGCTACACTAATTTGGAACTTGGAGAGGAGAGGAACAAGGGAGGAGCCACTATGAATGTTTTTGTTAGCATTTGGAGGAGTTTAGTTTACCTCTTTTCTCTTTGTATGCTTTTCACTTCTTATTTAGTATCTCTCTTGATATGCCTGTGTAGGATAATCTTTTGGTGATAACACTAACATTTGTTTCTTGTGCTCTTGTGTGTGTTGCCATCAAACAGATTTTCTAATCCTTTTTGTAGAGCATCAGCAACAATGGTGAAGCAACTAACAGTGGCAAAATTCTAACACACCTTACCTACAATAACAACAACCACCTTTACCACAACAACCCACACTCTTACCTAGTACATTACCTCAACAACAAGCAGTTATGCCAAACCAAACCATGTCTGCCCCTGCACAACGATGAGCACCTTAATTGCATGCTAAACTTGCACCCAATCCTAACAAGCTTTTTCAATAGATTTACACTAATGAGGCCATCTAGTATCCAACCTACACAGTTGAAAATAGTAATGTCTATTTACGCTCAGTAAAAACTCTTGTTGGTCTTAGATCTTTACAGATTATTAAATAAACTAATGATGAGTCATCCATAGATGTCACTAATAATGAACAACTTGAACACACCCAACATGTTGAACTCAAAATAAAGAACCTCCATTTCCAAAAAGGTTGGATACCCAAAAATATCACCTTGAGTCTGAGTTTAACCTCCTAGGGCAGTTGAAAAATGTTTGTGTCAAGTTTTCCACATCCAAGCCATAAAAGATGTAACAATCTACACTAAAATTATTAATGAAATTGAATCTTAAATGACCATGGAGAAAAAAGAAGGACTCCTAGATTGTCCATTTTATAGGACAACTCACTAATATAATGTTAGGAACCTTGGTTGTCCTTAACATAGACCCTAGTAGCCCTATTATAGATCTCCATATCAACCAGGACACTTATCTAAAGTACCTTAAATGTTATGACTATGGAGAGAATAAAAAATATGCAGTTAATAAATTTGAGACCAACACTAACAGTTTTTCAACTTGCAAATAAATCAATTGTTAAGCCTAAGGGGGTGATTGAAGATATAGTTATCACATTGGACTCATGAGAATACCTTGTTGACTTTTTTGTCTTATAGCTAAAAGCCAATTTAGAGGGTTATCCATTGATAGTGGGATGACCATGGTTGGCCACTAAAGATGTTTTTTTTGGTTGTAGGTCTAGAAACATGATCATTTCCAATGGGAATGTGACTAAGAAATTGGTCATTTATCCTTCTACTCAACCTCTAGTGCAAATATATATTAGTCTATGTGGCCTTATCTAGAAATGAGGATCAATTATCCCTATAAATACTAATGATTCTGGAGGAATTTAAAGAGGACACAACAAAAAGTCAAAGTACAACGATGACAAAATAGATATAAAGGAATTTAAGGAAACCAATGTTGTTCAGGGGGATGAAGATGTGGTAAAGGGTGAGGTTGTGGTGCAGGAGATGGGAGCTTCGGAAGAATAGGAGACTCGTGAAAATACTCAATCTCGAGTTAATTCCCATTTATCCACTAATGACATGATGGATAATCTTAAAGTCCAAGTTGTTGGTATGCAGGTGAGATTGAAGGACCTTGAAACTACTGTCAAGAGGCTCAGAGTTGATAAAAAGTTCTTGTTGAAGGCAGTCAAATCCCTTACCTTGATCACTAACAGAATTATGTGGAAGGTGGTGATGGATGTGGCCTTAGAAAAAAGAAAATTGAAGAAACAATATGAGAAAGGGAAGGATAATAAAGATTGTGTTCCTGATGCCAAAGACTAGAAGAAGAATCTCTACATCTTGGAAAACAACTGAGGTATTATTAAAGACCAAAAGAAATAGGTTGTTGATCCAGGGTTTGCTAGCTTTTATGGTTGTGTTTAGTTATAGGTTCTCTTTAGTTTATGGTGGTTTCTCTAAGACTTATGTTTATGACCTTATTTTGCTTATGTACCTCTTATATGCTTGGATGGTTAGTTATTTTATTTATTAGTTATGTTTGGCTTAGATACTCTAATGATACTTTGATCTATTTTTTATTATGTATGTTTGATGGTTGATCGATGCTGCTAGTTGTTTTGTTCTAGTGGTTTTTTTTTGGTTGGTTGTTTTATGATGTTAACTATATGGGATCAAGGCCTTTCCCTACTTAATAAAAACACTTGTGACTATAGAAAAGCAACTGCATTATGTATATACACGATGAAATGAAGTCATTTCCTATATAATACAAAACTCACATGGGATGGATCCACAACAAGATGAGTTTCTTTCATGCCTAACCTGCCCACTACATAGTTTACTACCCAATGCAGAGGAATCTACTTCTAGTTTATTACATGAGCTTCTTCCACATAATTACAGTATGAATCTATATGGCCTATACATTGACTTTGTAATGACTACAACCACCACCATGGAAGTATCTCCCAACAAGACACTGAAT
The DNA here is from genome assembly GCF_030272615.1 of Cryptomeria japonica. Lineage (NCBI taxonomy): Eukaryota > Viridiplantae > Streptophyta > Pinopsida > Cupressales > Cupressaceae > Cryptomeria > Cryptomeria japonica. Next base: position 213,086,392 of record NC_081414.1, on the reverse strand, counting down.
GTCAACTCCGAGTTAATAATATCCCAATGTACTGAACTACTACACATGTTGTAAGCCTACACATCTGCATTCACTTAGGATTATCATGATATGAAGGGAATATAACCCAACCTTTTTCTACATAGAATCTACATTAATGAAGGTTGTAGACTAGTCAAACAACAATAAAGTTGAATTGAGAAAACTCTTAAAGATATAATATCATTAAGTTATAGAAATTTTTGGATGCAGGGTTCATATATCCTATAGCAGATAGTGAGTGGGTGTCCCCACTAGTCATTGTGCCTAAGAAGGGAGGAAAATGCAGAGTGTGTATTGAATATACAAAACTAAATATAGCCACTAGAAAAGATTATTATCCCTTGCCTTTCATTGATTAGGTTTTGGACTCTTTGGCCAAGTAAAGGTATTTTTTTATCTTGTATGGGTTTAGTGGCTATAACTAAATCAAGATAGCTCCTAAGAACTAAGAAAAAAACACTTTTACATGTCCAGGGGTACATGCATATTCAATGTTGCCATTTGGATTGTGCAATGTTCTAGCCATATTTCAAAGAGTTGCCTTAAGCATTTTCTCAAATTTTTCTCATGATCCAATGGAGATATATATATGGATGAATTTACTACATATGGGAACTCTTATGAGGAATCTTGGGAAAATATAGAGAATTTTTTTTAGTGGTTCAATAATTGCATGCTACATGGGTTTGATGTAGATATTTAGATGACGTAAAGAAATGAAATGCAAGGTAACATTGGTGATAATGTTAGTGATATCAAAATTTTATGTTTAGTTGTATAGCTACATAGGTCCCCTGATGAGCCAAAATAATAACTCTATTTTATCTATGTGCATGTGTCATTACTAGGACATTATGAGACTAGATATGTCTTTTGAGTTTAGAACCTTTGCTAAGTGATAATATTTTATATGTCTTGATGATATGGTCATATGACATAAACTAATTTGATATATGTTCCCTTTTTATGCAATATAATAGGTAATTGTGCTATGAGGAATATCCATGGTAATGCTGCATGTAGATTTTGAATGTTACTCTAGTAGGAATAATTAGGCCTATATTTGTGCACGTTAACAATTTCATGCAGGATTAAAGAAGAATGTTGAACCGGTCTAGGATGTTCAACAATAAAGATTATGGAGTTGCTGGTCAGGAAAGGGAGAGCAAGGATTGTTGTTGAAGGAGTTAGTTGGAGGTTGGAAGTGGTTCATTATGACTTATCTGAAGACTTAATGACTTCCTTTGTTGAAGGAGTAGATTTAGGATTGAGGTTACGCTAGATTCTCTCTGTTGTTCCAACATACTTTGACTGATTCTCAGCATTTGTAATTTCACCTTCTTTTTCTCCTTGTTCAATAAAAGTATCCTCCTTGAACTTTAGGAGTGGTATGCTAGTCAGTTAGGAATTTAATGCTTTAAATAACCTCCCACCTTCTCTTGTATGGTGGTAGAGAATAAGGTAGTTTCAGTTATTGTATTACATTTTTGAGTTAAAAAGAAGCAGACTTCCAGTAGTTTGTTGTTATGTTGTCAAGTACTTTTAAATCAATAAAGATGTTGATTTAAGCTACAAGTATTTGATTTAGTTATTTGGATGCTTGCTAAGGGTGCCCATGTAGTGAGTATTCCTTTGGTTTCTTTTATCAGTCATTTCTTATTCTGTACTTAGCATTATCTTGACCATGGACTATTCCTGCAACCATTGGAATACCTCATGTGACTGTTCCTACAACCACTACAAACTAAGTAGAATCCTGTTTGTTGTTCATGGATAAGTTCTATTTTTCTTAGTTCTTTCTTAGAAGGTAGTTAGCTTTCCTTACAAACATTTCAGTTATTTATTTTCAGCATTGTCTTAGAGTAACATTTCAATTCCAACAATAGGAAAAGTGGATGTTTTAGTCTTTCTAGTGCATAAACCTTGCAGACCCATTTCAAGTATATGCCCGGATTGACAACTAAATGAACCTTCATGATGAGAGATAATTACTTATTCGGATGTTCAATCCTTGAGGTATGACTTCAAGGTCTAATTATTGAACTATTAGGAAGATCAATCATTTTTGGCTCTATTGTCGGGGATGGTGTCAAACTAAAAATATTTGCAGTCATTGATAGTTGTACTCTATTTTCACTAGTTAAAAACCATGTTTCCATTTACCTTTTTAGAGTAATGACCCATAATAATACCATATGCCTAGGAGAAGAGATGCTTTAGGGAGGTTTCTTCCTAACGACCCTATCCTGGTAATAATTTTGAGCAATCTTATAATATATTTGAAGATGGAGACCAAGATATAAACCCATTGGCTGAGTTGTTTGCCAACATTGAGGAGCCTGCAAACCAAGAACTTGTTGAGAAACCATTTGCCTTGATACTTTATCAGGAAATGACTGACTAAAATCCACCTAACCAAGCTACCTTTGAATTCCCTATCACTGACCAGCAAGATAATAAGAACTTCAAGAATATCCCTACTTTAGTTCTCCCTAAGTTTTATGAGCTTGTAATAGAGGATCTATACACCTTTTTGTTTGAATTTGATATCCTCTGTCAGAGCTATGATTACACTTCTAATTCTCATAGACTCAAACTGTTTCTTGCTACTCTGAAAGAAGGAGCCCTGGGATGGTTTATGACTCTAGGGAGAGATGATGTTGATAGTTGGGAAGCCATGAAAACCAAATTTCTTGAGAAATACAAAGAATATTGTAGAAGTGGTAATAGGGGAGATGACATCTTTAGGATGCAACAAAAAGATGATGAAAATTTGGAAGACTATATTTCAAGGTTCTTGTTCTGCCTAAAGAAAAACTCAAATTATACTCTTAATGAAGAGTCCCAAAAGTTTATTTTTATTAGAGGAATAAGTGATGAATGTATTGAAGCTCTGGACCTGATAGGAGGGGGAGACATCATTCTCTTCCCTTGGGAAGATCTAAAGAAGATATGTCAGAACTATTCCCAAGCAATTGTGAAAAAGGGAAGAGGATATCAAGTTACGAAATGAAAATCCTCCAATGGAGTTTCAAGGATGGAAATTACTCACTCATTGTTTGACTTCAAGCAAGATATTATAAATAAGATGGCCACATAGCTGGAAACACTTCAGGCAAAAAGGAAGCATGAGGAAGCAGAGGCAATCCTAATTGAATATTGCCCTCACCATAGACATAAGAAAAGAGACTGCAGATGGAAGACAATAGCGAGTATTAAAAACCATCATGCTTCATTAGAATTCAAACCTATTGAAAGAGAAGAGGACCAAATCTTTTATGTAGCTCAAAGAAGAACATGGGCTTCACGACAAAGTATGCCAGCTGATCCTTTATCCTTTAATGGTCCTTATTCAAATTCATATAATCCTAGTAATCAAGGGCAAAATCAATATCCTCCCTATTATGGGAACTTTCCTCAGTAACATTGGAATAATTCCCATAATTCATGGACCAATTACCAAAACTCCCCTCCTCCTTGGGAACAAAATCAAGGGAATTGGCAACCACCTCAAGGAAACTAGAGACAAACACCTCAGTGGAGAGGAGGATGTCAATGGCTAAATCAGTCCTCTGGTTTCCAACAACCTCCTCAACAACCTCAACAATAGGCTCTAATGCCTCCACCTAATCAAAATACTGCTACCCCGCCTAAACCTACTCAGTTTCCAACTCAACCCATGCCAAATCCTAACAATAAACAACCACAACAACAACAGGTTTATGCTATTGATCCAAATCAATACCCTGCCTATGTTGTTAGTAGTAGTGATATACATTTAAGGTTAGGAACAACTCTTCCTACACCTTCACCTCCAATTATAACTGAAATGCCTGATGAAGGCCATATCCACCAAAGTGTCACAACCTCATCGGTTCCATCAAGGCCAAAACAACAAGAATTAAACAATACACCTCCATTTCCTCAAACATTGGAGGTAGAGCCAACCAAACAAAAAGAAGAACCCATATTTGATATTGTGGATCAGTTAAAGAATATGTGTCAAGATTCTTTTGTTCCAAGCAATAAAGGATGTTCCAATATATAGAAAGGCAATTAAAGAAGGTTTTTTGAAAAAGATAGGAAGAAAGAAGAAAGACCCACTTACGGTCCATGTTGTAGGCCAATTAGCAGACCTTATCTTAGGGAAATTTTGTGTCTCTAAGTATTTAGACCCAGGAAGTCCTGTTGTAGCAGTAGTCATTAATGGAGTTCAAGTTCATAATGCTCTTATTCACCTTGGGGCAGCTATAAATGTCATGACAAAGGATGTAATGCAAAAACTCAACATCACTAACCTGAGATATACAACTATTGTCTTACAACTTGCAGACAGTTCTACTGTTACATCAGATGGTATGGTGGAAGACCTTGTTGTAGTATTGGATTCTTGGGAATATCCAACTAACTTTGTCATCCTCTCACCTAAAGAAAATTTAGGAGGCTATCCTATTATCTTGGGTAGACCCTAGTTAGCCACAACAGATGCTTTTATAGGATGTAGGTCAGGGGACATGACCATTCTGATGGGACAAAAACTAAAACACTTGCATTATATTCACCTGTGCAACTTCAACTTGAGAAAGAGCACTTAGTTTGGCCAGATATAGAAGAAGAATCTGATGAAGTCAATACAATACAACAAATGATGATGATAAGAAGGGACCCCTTCTTGCAACTTCAAGAAGAAGAGGATGTGCTCTCTAATATTTTGCAAAATCAATATGGAATTCTTGATCAAACTAGTGATTGTAATGCACAAAATGCATGTTCTCTGCAACCATTACTGTCAGCATCTTCTGCAAAATCTCCTACAGCTATAGGTTTACTGCATACATTGTTGCCGCATGAAGTAACAGTTCCACATTTTCCTGTAGCATCTATAATAGAGCTAACTAAGCAAGATGAAGTGGCCCCAGATAAATAGTTGAATGTTAATAGTCACCTTACTCAAGAACAAATTATGTCTCTAACAAGAATACTACAATCTCATAAGGAAGCATTTTTTTGGGACTACATAGATATGAAAGGGTTACATCCTAAATTGTGCACACACTGAATCTACATCAAAGAAAATTATAAACTAGTGAGGCAACCTCAAAGAAGAATCAACCCCGCATTAAGGGAAATAGTTAAGCAAGAATTGCAGAAGTTACTTAATGCAGGATTTATATATCCCATTTATGATAGTGAATGGGTATCACCTCTAGTTATTGTCCCTAAGAGAAATGGAAAGTGGAGAGTTTGTGTAGATTATAAGGAGCTTAATGCTGCAACCAAGAAAAATCACTTTCCTCTTCCTTTCATTGAACAAGTGTTGGACTCCTTGGCAGGGAAGAAATATTTTTCATTCTTAGACAGTTTAAGTGGATACAACTAGATAAGAATAGCCCCCGAGGACCAGGAAAAGACAACATTCACATGCTCATGGGGGACCTATGCCTACTCAATACTTCAATTTGGTTCATGTAATGCCCCATCTACTTTTCAAAGGGAAGTTATAAGCATGTTCTCATATATTTCTCACAATTGCATGGAGATATACATGGATGACTTCACTACCTATGGTGGTACTTTTGAAGAAGCATTGAGTAACCTAGAAAAGACTTTACAAAGATGCGAGCTGAGAAGCGTTTTATGATGGTGCAAGAAGGTGTTGTTCTTGGCCACTATCTTTCTCATAAAGGAATTCAAGTAGACCCAACAAAGATTGAAGTTATTTCTAATTTGCATGTACCAACAAAACAGAAAGATGTCAGGAGATTTTTAGGCCATGCAGGTTATTACAGAAGATTCATCAATGATTTGAGTAAAATTGTAGCACCATTGCATACACTCCTCACTAAAGATGCAAAAATTTGGTGGATAGATTCATGCAACAAAGCATTCTCTAAGTTGAAGGAAGCATTAACTCATGCACTGGTACTTCAAGGTCCAAAGTGGGAACTTCCATTCCATATACACATTGATGCATCTGATCATGCAATTGGAGTTGTTCTAGGACAAAAAGAGACAACAGTGGAACATGCAATCTATTTTGTCAACAAAAACTTGCAAGGTGCTTGATTTAACTACACAGTAACAGAGAAAGAAATGTTTGCAGTTATCTATGCTCTCAATAAGTTCAAACATTATATAATTGGATATAAAGTCTTTGTCCACACTGACCATGCAACAATTAGATATCTCATGAACAAACCTTCAATTTCAAGAAGGTTGTCTAGATGGATTCTTTTAATGCAAGAATTTGATATCACAATCATAGACAAACCAGGAAGAGCAAATGTAGTTGGAAATTTTCTTTCACGCTTAACAACAAACCAAGAATCACCCATTTTGAATGATTCCTTTCTAGAGGAGCATCTATTCTCTATTGTTGTTCAAAAACCATGGTATGCTAATAAAGCCAACTATTTGGTTGCTCAAAAGGTACCCTCTCATTTTTCTCCAAAAGAAAGGAAATTACTTGTTGAGAAAAGTTTCAAATTCACCTAGATAGCAGGATGTTTATTTTACATAGGACTGGATCAAGTAATGTGAATATGTGTGAGAGAAGATGAGACTTATGACATACTGCATGCATGCCATGATGAACCCTATGGGGGACATTTTGCAGCTAAGAGAACAACTATCAAAATACTTAATACAAGATATTATTGGCCAACCCTTCATAAAGATGCAGCTAGGTATATAAGGCAATATGACAGATGCCCTTGCATCTTGAAGTGGTGCTAACACCATTTGACAAGTGGGGCCTTGATTTTGTAAGATCAATTGATCCACCTTCTAATGGTAAGTCTTACATTTTGGTTTGTACCGATTATGTCACCAAATGGGTAGAAGCTAAGGCACTGAAACATGCAAGGGATAACAATGTTACAAAATTTTTATATGAAGAAATCTTCACAAGATATGGAGTATCTAGAGAAATTGTCACAGACCAAGTAGAAAAGTTCACATCTCAACTTGTTACAACATTAGTGAATGAATACAATTCCAGGCATAGGAAATCTACACCATACCATCCTCAAGCTAATGGACAAGCAAATATTACAAACAGGGAAATTGTAAGCATCCTGACCAAAACTGTTAATCTTCATAGGAAATATTGGGTGACTAGATTACCCGAAGCAGTCTGGGCATATAGGACATCATGGAAAATAACAACATGGTTTATTCCTTTTGAGATGCTATATGGAAAGAAAAAAATGATGCCCATTGAATTTGAGCTTAACACTTTAAGAACAACAGTTGAATTGGGGATGGATATTACTGCTGCACAACAAGCAAGAATTATGCAACTCAATGAGTTAGATGAAGTCAAAACAACTGCCCTGCAAAACACATAACTCCTACAAAATCAACAAATCAAATGGCATGATAAATATATCAAGGACAAAAAATTTCAATCAAGAGATTGGGCTCTCCTATATGATTCCACGTATCAAGATAATATAGGTAAACTTCACACCAGATGGCTAGGCCCATATGAGGTATCACAGGTGTTTGACAATGGCACTGTTCAACTCACAACAATTGATCCTATAAGTTTCAAGTTGTTGGTCAATGGGCATAGATTGAAGTTATATTGTAAGCCCTCATCTAAAGAAGAGTTCCTGAAATAATTTAATTAAAACTCCGATTCTCCTTCAGCTTGAAACTTTGAGTTTCCTGTAGCTGATGAAGGTGGGCCCTTAGCCCTGCCTTCTGATTAATCAATTATGTTGATTCATAATAAACACTTCCATATTCTTGGAAGTTATTTCTCCTTAATAACATCCTTAGTTCACTCCATTTCACTTTCATATCTTCCGTATCACTTCACCTCACTTCACATTCATCCTCTTTTCAGTTTTATCATCAAGTTAACTGCATGTATGTTTAAAGGACTCTAACATGCATCATACCGCATCACTCCAGGTACATCACAAATTGATGCTTTTATTATTTCCTATTAGATTCATTCATTATCTGGATTAAAATTGCCATGTATAATCCTCATCACCTTGCTATAATTTCTCTTCTGCCATGTGAGGACACTTGGCACACTTTTGGTTGGTGGGAGTATACCATGATTTGATTCATTCATGCGTGTGATTTAACTTTTCCATGTCCTACATCATCAATACTTTGTATCATTTTTTTATGAAAAATCAAATTTTAAGATAAGCGAATAAAGTGATTATGACATTTTTTGCACATAGTTTTTTTTTAAAGCCCTTACACTAGTTGCCTTTCTGGATTAATTCTGCCACCTTTATGAGTCATAATTACACTGTCTTGTCACCCTTGTGATTACCAATCGTTGTTCTTAGTTATAGTTATTTTTGGTTAGAAAGGGTTTTCTTTGAAAAATAACAAGTTATGAGCTACAAGAGACTTTGGTAATAAGTTAAAACAAAAGGTTGCAGGATACTGTACAATTGTGCTGAAAGAGCACAATGGGGGGATCTTTGATAAGGCATGAACCTATAGTTCATACCTTTACTTTTGCAAGATCAAATATGTGGTCAAGAGTTTGTTTAGAGTGGGTGGTTGAATTACTTTTTGAAGTTGGATGACTTTAATGAAGAAATAGCCACTGAGTTTGCCATGACATTCTCTAATGGAGAAGCAAATGTTAAAGGATTCAAAGTTCTGGCCACTGAAGAAAGAATTGCAGAAGTGACCAGTTTACTTGTTTAAGGAGAAAAGTATCTAGAGTCAAAGGATGCCAGGAGTGCCCGAGCAGAATTTACAAGACTTGGAGATCATCCATTGATTGTTGATAAGCAAGGGGCCAGAAGAATCTCTTTACTAGATAAATGGATGGCAGTGGTTGTTCACATAATTAAGTATTTAACATGTGAAGGGAGGCAACCCTGTTTGCACTCAATTCACTTCAAGTTGCTTAGCCATCTCAGGCATGGAGTTAGGATGAACATTCCAAATGTGTTGTATAACCTCCTCATGATCATGGCCATCGAAACCCAAAACGATAGGGCAAATTCGGTCTCCCACCATTGTTTATTAAATTATTTGTAGAACGGTCATTGAGGGATGTTTCTCAGTTGTCTTGGGAGGAATTTGTTTCACTTCCTGAATTTAGGGCAGAAAAGTATAAGGGTCAGAAAAGGGTTTCTGAAAAAGAGACTAGAGTTTACAAGAAAAAAAGGAAAACCACTCCTTGAGCCTCAAGTTTTAAGGATATCTCTACTGCAGAATTTCTTGCAGCAAAAGAAATCCCTAGAAATGTTGAGCCAATTCTTGTAGTCACTAGTCCAGATATTTTAATGGACGTTTCTAGAAAAACCAGGGCTTCTACTCAGAGGGAAAAGGGTAAGCCAGTAAAGTCAACTAAGGTTGAGATTGAAGAAGAAAACCCATTTCCTGCACAAATGAAAAAGACAATTGATGCTATAAAAGAAAACCCTAGCATGGAGAATCCTGTGAGATTCTAGTAGAAGCAAGGTGGAAAGTGGAAACTCGATGAGGAATTGGAAGAAGAAACTTTAGCCCTTGGAAGGAAAAAATAGAGAGTTGCAAAACCCCTTGTTGCAGCTCTTCAATTTAAAGAAAGTACAAAGAAATCTAAATTTTTTTAGAACCCATAGGAGTGTTCCAACGAAGTTTCAGAGAAGAAGTCATAGGCTTAAAGGAAGGCCCAAGAAAAAATCAAATGTGAAATCCAGAGGACCTATTCAAGTTGATTCCTCAAACTCAGCTTCTCAAACCCCCGATTCTGAAGAAGAGAAAGATAAAGTTGAGCAGGAGGGGGAAATGAGGGAAGATTTTGAAAAAAATCAAACTTGTAAGGAAGAACAAAGCACTGAAAAACAAAAATAAGTTTAGGAAGGACAATATTGTTGTTAAGGGAATATGGATGGGTTATATAATTTGGCAAAAGTACTAGAAAAGGTAATTGAACAGGAAAAAGGCACAAAATCTGCAACAACTGCTTCCGTGATAGGACAGGAGGGAGTTCCTACAGTGGAAAGGCAAAACTCTGCCATTGAAGAAGAAACACAACAAGAAAAAATGCAGCAAACCATTAGAGTTGATGAGGAAGTAGCCCCTACAGAAGAGAAAGAAAATGAGGTAAGGGAAAAAGAAATTCCTGCACATGAACTAGTAATGTACAAATGGCAGAGCAGGGACAATTAACTAAGGAATAGAGGAAAGGAAAGAGGATTCTTCAGGTAGTTAGGCATAGGCCTACTCCTTTTTCTTGGATGTTAGTTGCATTTGATTTATATCAGGATATGTTGGATAAGGAAGTAGAATGAAAAAATGAGAACCGTCAACTACATAAAGAAATTAAAAAGAAAGATGAAGTGATTGCCACTCTTTAAGGGAAAATAGACACTATGGTGACTATGGTCCCCAACATTATTGAGTGTAGACCACCAACTAGGGTACATGACATGTATTTAAATGAAAGCTTCCTCACTTTCAAAAAGTCCAGTGTTCTTTCAGATCGAGATCATTCCTTGGAAACTGCTCAGGTTTTTTATCAGGTTTATCAGTACTCTCCTACTGTAATTAGAAACTTGCTTTGTGAATTTTATTTGCACAACTATTTAGTACCTGATGATAGAGAATGGAACCCTTTGTTATATATTGGTGACATACATTTGAGGGCACTAATGTCCTGGATCCAGAAGGAACATGCAAGAGGTGAAGAAGCTAAAACTTATCAAGAAGAAGAACTTATAATTCCCTTGCCAATAAGAGTAGAGAGTTATAATCCTAGGAGACTGTATTACGATTGGCATAAAGTGTTGTATCATCCTTATTTTAAGCCCAAAATATTAGCCTTGAGGGAAGAAGCATATGAGTTTGAAGCAATGAGGCCCTTTGAGGCACAATTGACTTCGGGTCATGTAGCAAGAAGGTGGAATAGTCTTACAGAAGAACTACAAATGGCAGAGCCACACTCTTTGCAAAATTACTATGCAACTTTGAAAAGAAATTTATGGTACCTTCAGTTGGGATGAACAAAAATGAATAATTGGATTCCTTTACTCTTTCAACCACCTATACTTTTATGTTTGATACCAAATTGCAACAGGTATGTCAATTCATTTGATGAGACAACACAAAAATCTAGATGGGATAGGCTTGAGAGGAACAAGGGGTTTTATTGGAACATTGTTACAGAAGGCTCAAGACAAACTCAAGTCATTAGTTACAAAGCTCAGGCAAGGGGAAGGAATGCAACATCTTCATCTTCTGGAGGACCAACAAGATTTTAGGTTGGGGGGAATGATGAGCCAAAAGAATGGCTCTATTTTATCTATGTGTATGTGTCATTACTGGGACATTAAGAGTCTAGTTATGTCTTTTGAGTTTAGAACCTTTGCTAAATAATAATATTTTAAATGTCTTGATGATATGGTCATACAACATAAACTCATTTGATATATGTTCCTTTTGATGTAATATAATAGGTAATTGTGCTATGAGGAATATCCATGGTAATGTTGCATGTAGATTTTGAATGTTACTCTACTAGGAATAATTAGGACTATATTTGTGCATATTAACAATTTCATGTAGGATTAAAGAAGAAGGTTGAACCGGTCTCGGATGTTCAACAATAAAGATTATGGAGTTGCTGGTCGGGAAAGAGACAATAAGGATTGTTGTTGAAGGAGTCAGCTAGCGGTTGGAAGTGGTTCATTATGACTTTCTGAAGACTTAATGATTTCCTTTATTGAAGGAGTAGATTTAGGATTGAGGTTACACTAGATTCTCTCTGTTGTTCCAACAAACTTTGACTGATTCTCAATATTTTTAATTTCACCTTCTTTTTCTCCTTGTTCAATAAAAGCATCCTCCTTGAAATTTGAGAGTGGTATGCTAGTTAGTTAGGAATTTCATGCTTTAAATAACTTCCCACCTTCTCTTGTCCGGTGGTAGAGAATAAGGTAGTTTCAATTATTGTAATACAGTTCTGAGTTAAAAAGAAGAAGACTTCCAATAATTTGTTGTTATGTTGTGAAGTACTTTTAAATCAATAAAGATGATGCTTTAAGCTCCAGGCATTTGATTTAGTTATTTGGATGCTTGCTAAGGGGGGCCACTTAGTGAGTATTCCTTTGGTTTCTTTTATCAATAATTTCTTATTCTATACTTAGTATTATCTTGATTACAAACTATTCTTGTAGCCACTGGAATACTTCATGTGACTGTTCCCGCAGCCACTACAAACTGAGTAGAATCCTGTTTATTGATCATTGATAAGTTCTATTTTTCTTGGTTTTTTCTTAGAAGGTAGTTAGCTTTCCTTACAAACATTTTAGTTATTTATTTTCATCATTCTCTTAGAGAAACATTTCAATTCCAACAATAGGAAAAGTGGTTGTTTCAATCTTTCTAGTGCATAAACCTTGCAGACCCATTTTAAGTATACGCCCTAGGTTGAAAACCAAATCAACCTTCATGATGAGAGATAATTACTTAGTCAGATGTCCAATCCCTGAGGTATGACTTCAAGGTCTAATTATTGAACCATTAAGAAGATCAGTCATCCCCTAGCTAGTAGCTACATGTTTGATTCCCGTTAATATCATGTCTAATGGTTGTATTTACAATAGTAATGGCTTATACTATTGCTTTGATTATTTCCAAGATGGATGATCCAAATAGTTTGTAAGACAATACCAAGAAACTTTATTATGGGTGAGAGATGAGATGAAAATTTCACATGTAAAAGAAATCAAGGCTCGAGATATTATGCTCAAACCAAGTTGTGAGTGCCTTGATTGTTATTATTGATTTGAACTATGTCATGGAAGTTTCTTTGTATAATAGATTTTGGTACAACTTGAGCTTATGGACACTAAAAAATAGAGAGAACGAAACAACATCAATGGTGGTTAATGAAATTGCAAAATTTTATATATACTTCATCAATTTATAAGGGCATAACCAACATTTATGTAACTTTCCTTTATGATCCTTGTACCCTGAGTCATAAAAAAGGATCCAATCACTGATGGGTCCTGGAAATGTCTCTAATTTTACTTGATTCATGCTACTTTATTAGACTTTATTAGATTATTATCAAACTTATTATATGTTTTAATCATCCCCACAACTACATTATCATTCAATCATAATATATAAATGACATATTGATATGGAATGTTTTATATGGTTTAATGATTGATATATTGTTGGATGATAATTTGCATGGATTGTTATTGTTAGGTCTCAGAGGCAACTGAGAGGGGGGGGGGGTGAATCAGTTGTCAAATAAATTCAAACCAAAAACAACTTAACCAACTTAATGCTTAATACCAGTAAACTAGATTAATATGCCGGTAGACAGTTTTAATAGTTAATTTCTATACCGGTAAGGATTAGTGCATGAAACATAAAGACAAAGTCATCCACAACACATAACACCAATATTTGTATGTGGAAACCCTGTAAGGGGAAAAACCACAGTGGGAAACCTTACCCACAATCAGATGATACTACTGCAGATAGTAAGTGTACATAAATGGGGTCTGCACATGTAGAAAGGCCAAGTGCCTAAAGCTCACTGCTCAATCACAAAATAGGAGTCACACTGACTATAGTTGGATGGTTAAATCCAATAAGAATGTACTGCACAAAATAGCATCTTCATATGTTGGATTCAGTACCGATGTAGTTTTGATTGTCTTCACAAAAACCCTCCTTCAATCTTCAAATGATGTCTGCATGTATAGCTCTGCTTATTCTCGCATATACCTTCACACAATCCTTTTCGCATTCCACATTTGATCTTACAAATAAGATCTTACATTTATACCATAACCTAAGACCAATTTTAGTAGGTCGGCTCTACAAGATATTACAATAAAAACATTTTACAAACAATACAATATCCGATGCAATAACCGATTGAACATGTCATCTTAAAGCATTTTACAACAATAATTAATCATCTTCATAGCGTGCCGTGCTGATCTGGAAAAGATAAACCTGTTGATGTAACCCTGGACCTATTTGTCGGTAACAACAAATATGCAAATATGAATATACCAATAAACAAAACTCCAAGACAAAGTGTTCACACGATGTCTTCAACATTACCAAGTGTTTTCCATATAATTCCAAGTGCCGATGATCATTATACCATGCCGGTGTACCAGATACTGGTGACTGTGCATGAGTCACTTGCTTGCTGGTGAATGTTGCTGATTCTCCAAAGTGCTAGAGTTGATAAGTGTTTAGTAGGTGTTGACATCAATGACAAAACCATACCAAAATACCAACAATCTCCCCCTTTGGCATTGATGGCAACACAAGATGGAAAAACCATCAAAGTGCCAAAACAGAAATGCCAAATACGAAAAACCAACAATCTCCAAAAAGAGATCTCTCCCAAACAGCAATCTCTCCCCCTGGGAGCAACATGTGTTTCCTTGTGTTTTTCAAAGTTTTTCCATACCAATCTCTCCCCCTTTGACATCAAATGCCAAACTTACAACAAAACCAAGTTCATATACAAAATATCAATCAATTTAGTATACCAACTACTCCCCCTGAGAAGTAGCTTCCCATCAAAGCCAGAATAAAAGATTTCTCTATTAATTCTGCCGGTTGATGACAATCATCAACTTCCTAAGTCTCTACCAGTGGGGTTATGACCCCAAGCTAATCTATGAGATATTCAAAAGTCTCTTTAGGAAGAGGTTTAGTAAAAATATCTACAGTCTGTTCTTTAGTATTCACATAAACTAGTTTTATTTCCTTTGCTTCAACTTTTTCCCTTAGAAAATTTAGTTTGATAGAAACATATTTGGTTTTAGAATGTAATACCAGATTTTTAGATATATCAATTGCTGCAGTGTTGTCACAATAGATAGTAATAGGTTCCTTGCATTTTACCTTTATGTCTTTCAACATTTTCTTAAGCCATAGTACCTGTGTATAGTTAGTTGCTGCTGCAACATATTCTGATTTTGCTGTTGATAAAGATGTACAACTTTGTTTCTTACTCAACCAAGAAACTAATCTGTTTCCAAGAAAGAATGCTCCACCGGTGGTGCTTTTTCTATCATCCACATCTCCTGCCCAATTTGCATCTGTGTATGCACATAATTCAAAGTTTTCATCTCTAGGATACCATAATCCAAGATTTATAGCGCCTTGTAAGTACCGAGAAATCCTTTTTACTATTGATTCATGATTTTCTCTATGATTACTTTGAAATCTTGAAACAATACATACTGCATTCATAATATCAGGTCTGGTTTGTGTCAAATACAGTAAACCTCCTATCATATATTTGTATCTAGTTGGATTAACAGGTGTAGATTCATCCCTTTGTGATAATTTGTCATTTGTTGTCATAGATGTGCTTACTGGTTTAGAGTTTTCCATCCCAAATTTCTTTAGTAACTCTTTTAAGTACTTAGATTGACTCAAGAATATACCTTTATTAGTCTGTGAAATCTGTAATCATAAAAAGAATTTTATTTCTCCAATCATAGCCATTTCAAATTCTTGCTGCATTTTAATAGAAAATTCTTTACATAATCCATCTTCTCCTCCAAAGATTATATCATCAACAAATACTTCTATAATCAAGATGTCATCATTAGTTACTTTATAATATAAATTGTTGTCTGCATTTCCTTTAGTAAAACCAATCTTCAAAAGATACTTATCCAATCTTGCATACTAAGCTCTTGGAGCTTGCTTTAATCCATACAGAGCTTTTCTTAACCTGGAAACCATATCATTGTCATCTGTCAAAGAAAATCCATCAGGTTGTTCAATTTAGACTTCCTCTTCAAGATCTCCATTCAAAAATGCACATTTAATATCCATTTGATAAACTTTGTAGTTCTTGTGTGCTGCAAAAGCCAAAAATAATTTGACTGCCTCAATTCTAGCTACCGGTGCAAAGGTTTCATTGTAGTCAACTCCTTCCTTCTGAGAATGTCCCTTACACACTAGTCTTTCTTTATTTCTGACAACCTTACCATCTTCATTAAGTTTGTTTCCGAATACCAATTTGGTTCCAATTACATTTTTATCTTTAGGCCGAGGAACTAATGTCCAAGTGTTGTTTTTCTCAATTTGTTCTAATTCTTCTTCCATAGCTTTAATCCAAAATTTATCTTCACATGCCTCATTAACAAATGATGGTTCAATTTGAGAAATAAGACATACCTCTTCATTTTCCAATCTTCCTCTTGTCATAACTCCTTTAAACTTGTTTCCAATTATCTGATCTTCAGAATGATTCAATCTTACATACCGGGGTGTCTTTGTTTGTTGTGGTTCCTCAGTTACTGTGGAATCCTCAAATGATAACAGGGTAACTGGATCTTCATTCTGTACCGGTGGATTTAGAGTAGGTTCATTTGCCAAAATTTCTGTTGCCGGTTCAAAGTCTATATACCTTGAAGTTCCTCTGAATTGTTCATCAATCTTTATATTTGTACTTTCAACAATTTTTCGCAATCTTTTGTTAAAACATCTATACGCCTTACTCTTAGATGAATAACCAAGAAATATTCCTTCATCACTTCTAGGATAAAATTTGCCAATATACTCATCTCTTCTGATATAACATTTACTTCCAAAAATTCTAAAATACTTAAGAGTAGGAGTATTACCAAACCATAGTTCATGAGGGGTCTTACCAGTTTCACCTTTGATGTGAACTTTGTTGAATGTATAGACTGCTATATTGACTGCTTCTCTCCAATATACATGTGGTAGGTGTGCTTCTGATAACATACTTCTTGCTGCATCCAAGATAGTTCTGTTTTTCCTTTCAACAACTCCATTCTGCTGTGGTGTCCGAGGTGCTGATAGCTATCTTTTGATTCCATTCACTTCACTGAATGTATTAAATTCTTTAGATGTAAATTCTTATCCTTGATCTGATCTTAGACATTTGATTTTCTTACTAGTTTCATTTTCAACCATTGCTTTGAATAGTTTGAATTTTTCCAGTGCTTCCAATTTTTCTCTAAGAAAAGTAACCCAACACATTCTAGAATAGTCATCAATGATTAGCATAAAATATCTATCACCATGTAAGCTTTTAGTTCTAGCTGGACCACATAAATCAGTGTGAATCAAATCAAGAGCATTATTGGATTTTTCTGGAATACTTTTGAAACTAGCTCTAACTTGTTTTCCAAATTGACATTCCTTACATACTATATTCTGAGGTTTGACAATTTTAGGTATATCTCTAACTACCTTAGTAGTACTGATTTTCACCATGCAATCAAAGTTTACATGACAAAGTCTCTTATGCCATAACCAACTTTCATCTATATGTGCAATCAAGCATGTCTTTTCACTGTTATTCAAATGAAAGATATTACCTCTAGTCTGATTACCGGTTGCAATTTCCAAACTAGTACTGTTCAAGATTTTGCATTTTCCATTTTTAAATTGTAACTGAAATCCTTTCTCAACTATTTGACCAACACTCAAAATATTATGCTTTAATCCTTCAACATAGTAAACATTGTCAGTGTTATGCTTACCATCAAGAGATATTGTACCCTTACCTTTGATTGAGCAAGCTTTGTCATCTCCAAATCTCACTAAGCCTCCATTGTATTCTTGAAAGTTCAAGAATTTACCTTTGTCTCTTGTCATATGATGTGAGAATCCTAAATCAATGATCCATTCATCCTTTACTTCAACTTTAGCTGCCAGGGTCTGTACTACCGGTTGAGCAGTAGGTGCCAGTTGATCTTCTGTTATAGCAACAAAAACCCATCCATTGTCAGCTGGATCCTCATCAGAATCATCAGTCACACCTTCATCAGCAATGTAACAAGATTTGTCTTTATTCTTCTTAAATCTATATCTTTGATATTGAGGGTTAGGCTTGTATGCTCTTCTAGCTTCTTCTCTTAGTCTAGCATGTCTATCAGGGCATCTCGAAGCCATATGACCAATATTATTATAGTTAAAACATTTAAAGGGTGCTTTACCTTCATACTTACTTCCAATTGGACCTTTAGGCATTTTCATTGCAAATAGTGCTTCAAGTTCTTCATTTTCTTTCTTGCTTTCTTCAAGTTCTCTTACATAAAAGGCTTTCCAATCAGATTTGTCAAATGATGGAGCAGATGATGTTGATGCTTTAAAGGCCAAATCTGTCTTTATAGTAGCAACATGACCAAATTCTTCAATTTCAAAAGCTGAAAGTTTCCCAATCAATGTAGCCCTAGTAACTGATGCATTAAGCATTGTTCTTAACTCATTTATGGCAGTGACTTTCATTTTATATGCCGGTGGCAATCCTCTTAAAACTTTTGAAACAATTTCATCCTCACTTAAGGTTCCTCCACAACATTTAATACCCAAAACAATCTCATTTACTCTTTCCATAAAAGCAGAAATCCTTTCATCTTCTTCCATTTTCAAATGTTCATACCTGACCCGGAAGCTTTCAAGTTTTGCAATTTTGACTATGGAATCTCCTTGATTGAGTGTTTCCAAATGATCCCAAATAGCTTTATCAGTAGACCTATCTGATAGTCCCATGATTTGTTGATCTGATAATGTGCTCAAAAGTGCTTCTCTTGCTTTGCAATCATTTTCCTCATCTTTAGTCAAGTTAGCTGGACTGGGTTGACCTTGTACAACAGCAGTATAACCATTCTTTGTAACATCCCAGATGTCCTTCCCAATGCAATTTAGATGTGTCTCCATTCTAATCTTCCATATGCCATAGTTGGTTCCATCAAGCTTAGGACTGTCCTTCCTGAAATAGTTAGTAGACATTGGATCTCCTCAAGCTATTAAACTTCTGCAAAATAGGACTAGGCTCTGATACCAATTGTAAGGTCCCGAAGGCAATTGAGAGGTGGGGGGGGGGTGTGAATCAGTTGTCAAATAAATTCAAACCAAAAACAACTTAACCAACTTAATGCTTAATACCGGTAAACCAGATTAATATGTCGGTAGACAATTTTAACAGTTAATTGCTATACCGGTAAGGATTAGTGCATGAAACATAAAGACAAAGTCATCCACAACACATAACACCAATATTTGTATGTGGAAACCCTATAAGGGGAAAAACCACGGTGGGAAACCTTACCCACAATCAGATGATACTACTGCAGATAGTAAGTGTACATAAATGGGGTCTGCACATGCAGAAAGGCCAAGCGCCTAAAGCTCACTGCTCAATCACAAAATGGGAGTCACACTGACTACAGTTGGATGGTTAAATCCAATAAGAATGTACTGCACAAAATAACATCTTCATATGTTGGATTCAGTACCAGTGTAGTTCTGATTGTCTTCACAAAAACCCTTCTTCAATCTTCAAATGATGTCTGTGTGTATATCTCTGCTTATTCTCGCATATACCTTCACACAATCCTTTTCGCATTCCACATTTGATCTTACAAATAAGATCTTACATTTATACCATAACCTAAGACTAATTTTAGTAGGTCAGCTCTACAAGATATTACAATAAATTTTTTTTACAAACAATACAATATCCGATGCAATAACCAATTGAACATGTCAGCTTAAAGCATTTTACAACAATAATTAATCATCTTCATAGAGTGCCATGGTGATCTGGAAAAGATAAACCTGCCGGTGTAACCCTAGACCTATTTGCCGGTAACAACAAATATGCAAATATGAATATACCAATAAACAAAACTCCAGGACAAAGTGTCCACATGATGTCTTCGACATTACCAAGTGTTTTCCATATAATTCCAAGTGTCAGTGATCATTATATCATGTCGGTGTACCAGATACTGGTGACTGTGCATGAGTCACTTGCTTGCCGGTGAATGTTGCTGATTCTCCAAAGTGCCAGAGTTGATAAGTGTTTAGTAGGTGTTGACATCAATGACAAAACCATACCAAAATACCAACAATTATTTGTTGTAAAGAACTAACATGTAGCTTGAAGGGAGCCCAAATCCACCCACAACCAAAGGAGACATGTTCTATCGATCCACAAGGAATCGGTCAAGGAATGGTAGGAGAGTTGTGGTCATGTTGAGTCCTTGTTAACTCTATTTCTTTAGTGGGCATAAAGGATATTCTAACATCATGGAGCATGAGAAGGTTATGCCTCATTAATATAGAGTTAATTTAGTGAGCCACATTCCTAATTCTACGCTATTGAGGAATAAAGGAGTTCATTCCAAAACAAGACTTTGTAGTCTAGTTGTTGTTTCTATTTTTCCTTAAGTAAGAAGTCACCTGAATGTTAGGGAGATGCAAAATCTGTTTAAGATTAGTTGGAAGAAGTAAAGATAAACTTCCTCTAAATTTATTTAAAAGGAGGAAGTGTTGTAGCAGTTCTAGGATCTTCTTCAATTAACATTAAGTTATCTTTAGTTTTATCAGATAATGAATGTTAGAATTATAAACAATGCAGATAATGGTTGTTGCTATATTTTATGTGTAGTTGTAATCTTGTTATTGTAGATATGCATTATGAATGAGAATATACAATGATTGTTATCTTGTGAGTTAAACATATTGTTACATCTCAAGGATTAAACTCCTCGAGCTAGGTCCACTTGAGGTAATGTAATCCTCCTCCTTTTTTGTTTTTAGTTCTATATGAATGCAGTAGATAGTTTACTATTAGTTTCTTAATTACCGTTAACTTATTTCTTTTCTGCTTTGTTAATACTATCGTAATTAGAGTCTTGGTTACATTCAACTTATTACTTTCCATTAGTAATCAACTGTTACCCACAATAATTTATGAGTTGCTCTTGAGCATCCTATAGGAACTACTGAATCAGACAGGTTTCCATTCAACACTATGTGTACTTTCATTAGTTAGTGTTTCTTTATGTAATGATAGGAAGCTTGAGAAATCATTTTTTGTGCATACAGTGATAGTTCCATCTTTGAAGATACATCCCTAGTCAATAATTAAGTGAACCCCCCATTCAGGACATGAATTTGCCCCATTGAATATCTCAACAATGCTGAGTGCATGATATACCGCACCAAATTTATGGGCATAATGGAGGCTAGTCAATCACCTTTTTGTAATAATTGTGTCTTGTTAATGCTACTTCATTTTTTATGACGTACTATATTTGTATGATGGAGTGCCTCTCTTCTAATTCCATCAAGGGAATTTAGTTGCGCTATTCTTTCCATTTGGGATATTGATGTCCATTACCAATTAGTCATGATGTTTTTTTATTTAAACTCAATTGGTAGGAAAAATTTCATCCCATAAACCATTTCATGTGAGGCAAATTTTATTGTAGTCTTCCAATTTGTCTTGTAGGCCCATGTAACTTCAAGAAGGAGCTACCTAGTCCTTGCACTGCAAGACAATTATTAGTTAAAGTGGCTTCAATTTGTCTATTGGTAACCTCAACCTAGCCATTTGACTGGGGATGATAAGGGGTAGACTTATTATTTCAGATGTTGTATTCATTCATTAATGCCTAAATCAAGGTTGATATGAATTGAGGTCCTTAATTAGTAAAATTTTCTTTAGGTACTCTATACCTAGTCAAAATTTCCTCATATATGAACTTAGGAACCTTTTTGTCCCCGACATGCTTCATGACATGATCTTTAAGCCACTTGGTGATGTAATCAATGTAGACTAATATGTACTCATTATCTTTAGAAGGAGGATCAATAGGACCTATAAAATAAAGTCCTCATTTATCAAAAGGTGAGACAATCAATTGTGGTTGCAAGTTAATTTCATTTCTATGGGCTGGATGACTCATCCACTGACATCTATCGTATCACTTAGTATACATGACTACATGCCTATGGAGAGTTGTCTAGTAATAAACTATATGGAGTATTTTTAAAGTAGCCCTTTTCATAACAAAATGTCCCCCACAAGGCTCATCATGGAATACATGCAAAATCTATAGACTTAATCTTCATGCACACATCATTGTATTAATTTAGCTAGTCTAATATAAAAAAAACCCAATAATCCATAAAAGGGAAATATTCTTTCAAATAGATGTTATTTCTCTCTTGGTGAGAATTGAGGAGGTGTCATTTCTAAGACTAAATAATTGGCAATATTTGCATAAAATGATATTTTTACTATTATTGGAAATAAATATTCATCAATAAAAGAGTCATGTCTATTAGTTTTAGATATTGGAGTAGTCAATCTAGATAGAAATTCTTTAGCATTTGCCTGTTGGCAATATTGCATTATAATAGACAATGAAAGATTGTTGGCATTTCATAAGGATATTGAGAAGGTTGTTGATGATTATGGATATAACTGATTAAGGATGTTTACTGTCTTGATATTATTATTTTGTCATTGATGTCAAGAAATTGATTTTCTAATTCAGTATGATGTTGCCATATCTTGAGAAGTATGATTTGAAGATTATAAAGATGTCGGTAAAAGACATAGGAAAGAATATGATGAATAAGGGGATGAATAAGGTATTCAATGGGCAACTAGTACCGAGTCAGACAATGATGAGATCATGATGTTTTAGATTGTTTTAACATCATACATATGTTGTAAATTGTAAAGGTTAGTACTATACTATGTTATCAAGCAAAGAACCTAGTCGGTAAACCCTAAGGAACCTAGTCGGTAAACCCTAAGGAACCTAGTCGGTAAACCCTAAGGTTATTGCTATCGGTTAATGAAGGTGGAATGTCTACCGAGTGAAGTTTAGTATTCACCAAGTTGTTATCGAGTTGTAACCAAGCTATAACAGAATGCATTAAATGTTTGCATGCGATATTTAATGAAGGAAGCTGATGAGCTGGAACTGATTAAATGATTGGTGAGCTGTGGATGAAGTTTGTTAATGAATCTAAGGCAATGGAAAGTTGGCATGAAGATCTACAGCTCAAATTGAACCGCAATACCTTGGCACAAGTTCCAAGAAATATATGCAAGTTCCTAGGCGGGGTAAAACATTTTCAGATCAAAAGATGCATTGAACCTAGACAAGATCGAAGATCTGATGGCTATGATTGATCATGGGAAATGTGATCAAGGAGATTAAGCGGTTACCTAATTGTTTATAAATAGGAAACTATTGATAAACAATGTATGCAGGCAAGTGTATGCACAGGGATGCTACATAGTGATTACCGAGCATAAAAGCTTGAAGACCTGTTTGAATAACAGAGTATAGAAGCCCATCAAATAGACAAGATTAATTCTATGTCTAGATTGTATTGAACAAATAAGAATCTACTTTAGCATTTTAGATGTGAAGTTGCAGATAGATTTTATTACTGTTATTTTGTGAAAGTGACAGAAAATCTCTTAATCGAGTGGACTTAACAGTCTTATTTGTAAAACCCTCTAGCAAGGTGACATTTTGATTGAGTGTTTGAAATCCTTTAACAAGGTCACTTCTAACAAGGTGAAGATCCTAACAGATCTGAGGGAAATCCCTTAACCGGGTCACATCTAGCAATGTGTTTGTAATCTTTAACAAGATTTGCTTTTAACCGAGCATACTCTAGAAGAGTATATTTCTTAGTGGGTCCGAAATCCCACAATGGTTTTTCCCTATCTAGGTTTCCACGTTAAATCTGGTGTTATGAGGTTTATAATGTTTATATGCTTTTGAGTTTGCATGTTTAACGGTTTTGGTTATATTACTGAAGTATATGTTACCGAGGTTGAATCTGATGTTTTTATGGATGATTAAATTTGTATGATTCACCCCCCCCACCCCCCCTCTCATCTTGTTGGCTATTGGATCTGTACTTATATTAAGTATCAAAACTATCATTGCCTTCCTTGGTTTGTCTGTTATTGTGATATCAAACTCTTGTAGTCCAACAATAACCATTTGACTAACCTACACCTGGAAATTGGTTTATTCATAAGATATCTTATGGTTTCATGATTAGTATGGACAAAAACTAGGTATCTTATTATGCAGTGTTTAAAATTGTAGATGAAATAAGTCAAAACTAGCATTTTCTTTTCAGTAATAGCACAACTCCACTTTACACCTTGAAGATTATTGCTAACTATTAGTTAATAGATTCGTCTTTCTTAAATAATCTTGAAATAAACTCTATAAGCCCAAATCAAATACAGATAAACAACTAACAGTTGGAGAGATTACTCATTAAATCAGTAATTTTCCTTTGAATTTGGAGGTACAACTCCCTCTTATAATGTAATTAATTTTTTCGAGGTGTTCTTTTTACCAAAAAGTAAGAAAGGAAGACAAACCTTCGTTCATCACTATGAAACAAATGGGGATTTAGAAAGATATTCAAGATAATAACACAAAGGATATCATGGCAAATATAAACTAAAAAATTATATGGTTATGACTACAAGCATGATTAAATAATAGCTATGAAAGAAGCATACACCATAAACAACATGTCACAAAGAACAATTCATCAAACACTATGTGAATTCATAGATTAACTATAGAAATCAAATGTTTCCATTCATATTCATATTCCAAAGCATAAAAATATCTATGATCACCATAAGATAACTATAAACAAAATGATCTTCCAAATATTGGTTGAGTCTCACTCATATGTCAAAGCATAGGGGGAACCAAAAATTTGTCAACCCATTAAAAAATGTTAGATCCATAGTTAAAGAGTTTGTAACATAATTGATTTAGGAAACTTGAAAGATGATTATTAAACTTCTAGAATAAATTCAGTTTCTACCAAATTAAAACACTTGCTAAGAAAAAGACAAAGCTGACAAAGAAAGACAAAACAAAGGCAAGAAATGCCTTGAAAAGAGAAAGTCAAGAGGTCCCAACATCTCTTAATGACGTACTTGTTGTTGAGCCTTTCTTTTCCTATAATTCTACAGAGCTTTTAGGACAACTTGGATCTCAGTAGCTCATGGAATGATGACGTTGTAGGTTCTAGATGCCCATTGGGTCCTCTTATTCTTGATAATGTGGCAAATGGCTAAGAATGTTTTGTAATAATTGGCACACCAAACCAAAGAAGTGTTTATTTTTTCTAGTTCTTCTTGTTTAGTTGCATTGAATGCCTTAGGATCATACATCATATCTACATTCTAGATGAATTCATATTTAAGCTCCTCCATTGTGGTGATTCCTAAATTATCCATCTTTTGAGATAACATCCAATATCCTTGAGCTCTTGTGTGATTTGTGTGATCATATCATTTGCTTCAATTATCAAATTGTTCTTCTCTTTCACATTCTACTACAAAAAGCTACATTTCTACTTTATGTTACCTATCAAAACTTTGCATGGCATAAAGGTGGCATATGGTATTATACCTTCTTTGGCAGCCATATCTAATCCCATACTCACAATTCCTTATAGTCCCTCTATAGCCTTGAAGTGTGTAGACTCTTCCAACTTAGAGTTGTAAATTTTGGTGTTCACATTGTTCCTAGCAAGCACTATTTCATTATATTTTGTTTACATCAAATTGAGGGTCTAGTATATCCATGACTACACCAAACTCTTGTGATGGTATACTTAACAAGGATCTCAAACATTTAGACTATGATTCCACAAGGGCCTTTAATCTATCCATATTTAATTTTTATTTCTCTACCCTTTCCATTACCCTAGTAGTTGTGACCTAAAAATTGTGTAAATCTGCGTCCATACTATGGGGACCCATGTCAATATGAGTGAGATTGAATTTTGCGATAGTGGCTTGATTTAGGTATTTTTCAATTGTGGCAGGGTGAGCAATTTTTAGGAAAACATGACTTGAATCCTCATCTTCCATCAAACAAGAGGTGGTTTTCAACTTTTTACTTTTAGGAGGGGGAGGAAATTGTAATACTTGAGGAATGACACTCCTAGTCTTCTCTCTAATGGATTCTCTCCTTCTTTCATTAGAAAGGGAAACTTCAAGTTATGAAGGGGAAGCTAAGGTCTTTGAGGCTTTCTACATTGCTTCTGGGGTGAGGTGGAGGATTCTTTTAACTGAGGGGTTTTATATATACTTTGTAAATTTATAGGAAAAGGTTTACTTGATTTACCTTTATGAGGACTCATAGTTCCTCAGATACCAGAAGGAAGATCATTAGGTGAATCAAAATCCATTGGGACTTCACCTCCAACTCCAGGTTCTTTTGCACTTTCTTTTTCTTTTCCCTTTTCCCACTCAATATTATTTTTAACCTTCGTTGCAAGTCTTTTCTAGAGGTTTGTTCTTATTAGGAGGTTCTTCTCCTCCTTGACCACTTTGCAATGTAGTCAAAGGTGTGGAAGATGCAACATGAGCTAAAGCAGTTACACTGATTGAAGCATAATTGTCCGTAGTAGTATTTTTACTGACCTTAGGAGGAGTGGCCTTTACACCTTTTCCATTCTTCCTCATTACCCATACTTTTGTTCTTTGAATAACAGATGGAGTTCTTCTATCAAGGTCATCCTCTTCTACCTGATCCCAATCAATAGGCTCCAAAGGTTAACCCTGTATACTTGAAATATAAGTAGGTTCAAGTAAATTTGAACTATCTTCGACCACACTAGAAACATCCCAACCTAGATGGAAACTAATCAGTTGTTGTAAGCTTATTCTTGACCACTCTCTTCTTCTAACTTCAAAATAATCAGCACACTCCTCCCAATAGTATTCCAATCAGGGAACTTGATTGTATGGGGGACCCAATTGTAAGTTATCCTTGACAAATGATTTACTATCAAAATGTGGCCTAACATCCTCATATTATTCAGTGGTATACTTTCCTAGACCAACTACATAATTCAATGCTTTTGATTGAGACTTGCAAGTATATAACCCCAAAGTAATATGAAACTAAATTGTTTTCTTCCCGATCTTAGAACAAATCTTTTATTCTTTATAAATTTTCCTATAGAGTTCAATTAAGACCCATTTATCTTCTACATAGTTGGGGAGTTTGATAGGAAAACCACTAAAACCTCCTACTCAGATATAGGTAAAGGTAGGGAACTAGATGAAATAGCTACCATACTTGCTAATTAGCTAAACAAATTTTGGGGATATCCTCATCTTAGGATGCCCTTGCAGTTCTGTAACCAAAGCCATGATAAATACATCATTTACCCTTCAGAAATTGGCATAACTCCATTGTAGTTGCAAATAAGGGTAAAAGTCATATATTTGAATATCATCTTCGTAGTCTTCCATATAATTGAAACCAAACCAATATCTTGTGCATGATAGGGCATACACTAGATAAGATATCATATAAAAGAACATGTTCATACAAAAGGAAATGATTAGGCTATGTAGTCTATCACTAATTAGTGTTGCCTAATCTATATATGTTTTCCCTGTACAAATAACTTGAACAAAAAATAACATCCATTTGTCTAAATTTTGAGCATCCTAATCTCCATTGAGTTGATGTAGGAGGATAATAATATCAACAATTTCCCCTTTTAGGTAGGTTTTATGTATTATTTATGCATCTTTGATTGTCCATTGCACGGTGCTGCAAACCATTCCTTGGAGATTACATTCCTCCACACACTCTTCTTCACATTAAATTCACCTTGTGACAAACACTGGTTCCAATGGCTATACACCTCTCTATTAAGAAACCTAAAATATTTTTGTATACACTTTGTATAGTAGCCTGGTCCAAATTAATAAGGACCCAATTATCCTTCGTCTTCACTTCCCTAGTATTTGAGTTGTACCGATTGATACATTCTAATACTAGCTTAGGACACTATACAAACACAAGAAAAGTAACAACCTCTAACAAACTACTCTCTATTAGTCTCTGGGTAATTTTGTGTCTATTAGGGTTTCAAACTCATTGCCAAAACTCATCTAAATTCATGAAATGGAGTTTGGTGTCTCTAATTCTTGGTAATGAGCTAGTTAGCCCATCCAAATGTTCATTCCCCAATAATTTAGTTTTCATTTTCACAATTCTCAAGGATTTTATGAAACTATAGCTTAAAACACCAAGGGCGAACACCATTGTATTCTGTAATAGTGCTCTGAGAGAAAATTTGGGAGGAACAATGAGTATTCAATGGTTTTGAACTAGGTACCTCTTCATAGGTTTGCATGATTATTTGATGCAGACTGGGTGCTTAGCTCTTCTTCTTCATCTATTCCAAGCATGATGAGTTGTAGAATGATGTTCATTAAGGCAAATAGAAGATTGATAACCTCACCTAGGAGTACAATAAATTCCCAACTACTCTGGATCTATTAATTAGTTCCACTCATTTGAAATTTATGCCAAATCAACTTTTGAGCTTTATTAATAGCACCGAGATCCATTTTTTAATGATTAGGAATCCCCTTTTACAATGGTCATCGATGAATTTCATGGTTCCTAGTACTATATTGGAGTTTGTAAGCCATTCAAGAACAAGGCTTTGAGGTTTTGGATGCAATTATCCTATTGACCCCTTAAGTGTTTTAGTTTGAATTCTTTAGGTCCTTAAATTCTCCTTTAGGCCCAAAAAGTTCCAACTTCCCTATCAGAGCTTGACACTACTTTCAATACTTGCTTCTAGAACACTTAGGTATCATTTTTTACTCCTCCTCGAAGTATCGCTTAATACTTCAGGCTTCAACAATAGTTGAAGAATTCCTACCGGAACCCATAACTTCATTTGAAAAAACTTTATTTTTAAAACCTTCAAGTTTAACTTTGGACACATGGGGCCGACAAACAAATAGACTAAAGACTAACTGCAAAGTAAATTGTTGGGTATCAATACTAGAAGTGGAACTCTATGGTAAAATGGACAAGGAATAAGCAACAATATAAAGGACCAAAAGGAAAGCATGACAAGTTCCAGAAAGGACATCGGAAGGCGAACCCAAAGTTGAACTTGAACCTATACTTTAAAACACAAGGATTTACAAGGAATAAATGATGAAGGGATGTTCTAATTTTATTGTTGGGGAGAAATATGTGAAGTTGAAATCAGCCTTAGACTATCAACTTAAGAGATTTTGAAAGAAACCCAGACCATGACTAGTTCCACTTGGGTTGTCAAAGTCTGACATGACTTCTAGAATTGACTCAAAGTTCTGACAAGCTTTTTTAGACTAACTTAGATGCATTTTTCTCAACTAAAAAATAACAAGGCAAGACTAAAATTGAACCATGAGTGAAATTTGGGCAACACTAACATAATATATTGCATGTTTTATAGCTTATTTTTGGCCTAGGTCTGCCCTAACAACAAAATCAAAGGCATCAATATGTATATGAAATGATATATACCGGTTAGGTCCTCTTAGTACTAGTCTCTTTTTCAAAGAGTCTTTAAGAGATTGCAAGGATTATTGACATTCTTCTTTCTAGTAAAATTCAGATTCTTTGGTCAATAGGATAAATAATGGTGCTACAATTTTTCTTAAATCCATTATAAACCATCTATAGTAGCTTGCATGTCCCAAAAATCTCTTGACATCCTTTTATTTTAGTGGAATCAATAAATTTGTGATCACTTCAACTTTACTTAGATCTACCTAGATACAATGCTATGATATATAGTATCCTAGGACTATTCCTTCATCATCATGTGGCACTTTTCATTGTCGAGGAATAATTTATGATCTTGACACCACTGCAATAATTTATATATGTTTTCTAATGCTTCCTCATAAGTATTCCAATATGTAGTAAATTCATCCATATACACTTCCATGTAGTCATGAGCCAAATCAAAGAATATGCTTATTACAACTCTCTAAAATGTACCAAAGGCATTGCATAACCCAAATGGAAGGATTGAACAATTGTAAGTGTCCCATAGATAAGTGAATGTTGTTTTTTTCTTAGTCTTCTAGTGCAATGTTGATTTAATTATAACCACTAAATCCATCTAAGGAAAAATATTGCTTACCTACTAAAGAATCCAACACTTGATCTATAAAAGTAAGGAGAAAGTGATATTTCCTTGTTGCTAAATTCAATTATTTATAATCCAGATAGACTCACCATTTGCCACCTTTCTTTGGGACTATCACTAGAGGTGAACTCTAGTCACTATATGTTATAAGGTAGATAAAGCCATCACGTAGAAGCTTTTGGAGTTCAGTCTTGGCTGTTTCTTAAACAATACAGGTAATTTTGCATTGGGATGTTTGATTGGTTTGAAATTCTCTTTAATGTATATCTACGAGTACACAAGTTAGATTATAAACCTTTCATATCATAATAATACCAAGAAAATTTTATTTTATGAGTCTACAACACAAAGATTAAGTTTTATTGATATTGAGAAATCTGCTTAGTGTTATCTCAACTTGCTTGGTCAAGGATATCATAGAGGTAGAATTCAAGCAGGGTATATTGAAGTCACAATCATGTCACAATTATGAGGCAACAACTTATAAAGTAGGCATGTAATACATAGATAATTAGTATATTTTTCTACAAGAAGTATAATATATAATGGACAAGATGAACATGCTAACAAGAACTTTGTTGTGTGTCTCTTTCATAATTGTTTTAAATGATATTGAAAATTAAGGTATCCTCCTCTAATAGTTGAGGCAAGGAAATTTTATATTGACATCATTGTGTGTAATGCATTCAACTTATTATCTCCAAGGTCTGGCCAAATTGGATGATCTATCTTAGTAAAGGTTTGTGTATGTGGATACAAAACTAGTATCTTTGCCATGTTCTCATTAGAGATTATCATATCTTTATACTTGTATCCTATAAAAGCATCTACAATTTCCAACCATGGATGACCTAAGATAATTGGGTATCCAACTAGGTTTGCCTTAGGTTGAATAACCATGAAATATGTATGGTATTTCCATGAATCTAATGTGATGAGTGGATCTTTAATGACACCTTCAAGTTTAATATTTTAACTTTACACTAATTGGAGTACTATGGTGGTAGGCCAAAGACAAATAATTCAAGATTTTGCATACTCTCTCTAGTCATTACATTAAATCTTGCATACCGAGATTCCATTAATAGACACATCTACAAGTATGCTACTTGGATATTTATATTTTGGGATAACCACTTTGTATAACATGATATTTTCTAGTTGTCCCATAACATGGATAGTTTGGGGATATTTTATTTTTCTTCCCAATTTCTTTAACCATAATTCCTTGATTATTTTTTTATTGTTGGGAACAACTTTGATATCTTGAAATAAGGTAATTTTCACATAAACATTCTCCAATTGGTCAATAAAACCAAATTCAGGTTCATGTTCATATTTCTTAATATCTAATCTCTCTAGGAATGGATGATCTTTACTAGTAAGTTATTCTTGCCCAGGATGTTGGTTTAGTTGGTTTGGTTGCAAGCTAACATCACTAGTAGGTTAATCAAAGGGAATTTCCATGATTAATGGTGATGTAAGAGTGAACATTTTTTTACCCAAGTGAAGAAGTGCTAATCTCAACAACATAGGTAGGATATTGAACAACACCATTATCATAAGCCTGATAAAATAGTTTATCATTAGGGTTAGTTGCTAGGTGGTCTAGTAATTATGTGGCTCTTGGTGGATTAGGAGCAAGATTAAACTAGGATTTTTCAAAATAGATTGTTATGTAAGTAATGTTTTTTTTGTGAGTCACTAATATTAGGATTAAAC
Source organism: Cryptomeria japonica (assembly GCF_030272615.1). Taxonomy (NCBI): domain Eukaryota; kingdom Viridiplantae; phylum Streptophyta; class Pinopsida; order Cupressales; family Cupressaceae; genus Cryptomeria; species Cryptomeria japonica. The sequence continues at coordinate 213,054,865 of NC_081414.1, read as the reverse complement.
TAGAGTTGGTTACCCCAATGTTGTTGTTGTTGTCATGTAGGTTGAGAGGATTGATAATATTGGTTTTGGCCTTATGATTGATATTATTGTTGTGGCTAGTATCCTTGTAAAAATGGCTATCCAAGTGGCCCATAATTTGACTAAGTGGTTGGAGGTTTATTAAGTATTGGAGAATTACTTGAAAAGAATTTGAAAAAGGAAAATTATAAAATAATTGATCCTACGGAGTACCTAGCCATTAATTCCATCATTTTTATTTAGAAAAGTAGAATACTTTTCCATCTTCATCCTCTAACACCTTGAAATCTAGTAATTCATATTTATCTTCAATACTTGCCACTCTTCTGTACTTGTGGTCTCATTTCCTTTTGTAGCAGTGTGGATAGTATTCTACTAAGGTTGCCTCTACAATGTCTTGTTTCTTATTGGAATGTAGTGTATCTAGCTAGGTTCCATGTGGTTGATGATGTTATATTTTAGTTCCTTCAACAAGTTAGTAATATCCATTCTTGATAGACCACAACTATTTTGGTACTCATTTCCCTTAGGCTACATGCCTTCTTCTTTATGACCTGATCTTGTGAGGTACAAAGCATCCAAAAATTCTTCATTAACTCTTCATAATAATAATATCACTTGATCCCATAAGGTAGAAAGCATCCAAAAATTCTTCATTAAATCCTCTTAAGAAAATCAATCTCAAGGAGTCTCCTATCAATCAGTTCTATTTATATTTGTATAGATAGAACACAACTCTTTCACCATAATATTCCATAGGTTCATCTTTCTTTTGAGTCATCCTAAAGATATCATCACCTCTCATATCTCCTCCCCTATAGTAGTCCTTATATTTTTTAATAGACTTCTCTTTCATAGTGTTCCAATAAACTACTACGTTTCCTCCAAGCCCCATGAACCATCTTAATACTGAATCTTTAAGGGTGGCAAAAAGTAATTTTAATCTATGTGCATCTATAGTGTGATAATAGATTTTATAGAGCACATCAAACTGAAAGAGGAATATATTAGGATCCTCTTTTATCGAGCCATGAAAATTTGGAGAGTTGATGGAAGTATATTCTTCATGGAAACATTTCTATATTGATGTCAAACTACAGGAAAATGGAAAGTAGTAGTTTTAATATTTTTTCATCCTCTTCTCGTCCAAGATCCCCTATTGTTGGACATGAACCAATAGTTTAGGAGAAATTAGAAATAGATTTCTAGATCTTGAACTAGAATTAGAGGTTGAAGGTGGAGATCATAGAGTATATTAGTTTCAAGTTGTTGTAACCCACTTGTCTATCCTACTCCCACTTCTACCACTACAATTGTTATGTTCTTCCTAAGATTCTAGGTTGGAAGAAATATTGCACAACATTAATGGAAAATTTTATATTTGATGTAATATCTAATTATCATAAGTACTAAAAATGAAAGTGGTTATGGCTATGTAAATAGGAAATAACATGTAAACACTCATATATTCTCATAGCTTAGTATCATCAATGGCAACAAAACCGAAAATGTGTGATTTCCTATAGCAACTAATGATATAAAATAGTATGGTTAGGCACTCTATGTGACATGTAATACCTAAAATTATCACACCAAAAGGGACACATAACTACATCTAATACTACATCTTCTTGACTAAGTTGTAATTTTTTTTATTTTTTTAATTTTTTTTAAACAAGAAAACTTGCACTAACATATTACATCATTTAAGCTATAATAGAGAGTACCATTATTTTAAGGCTATGTTAATAGTGTTTGAAGTGCAAGGATGAAAAATAAATATGTATTTCGATAATCGGGTAAACGTACCTTCTCTTGTGCAAGTGCCCATATGCCTTTACCTCCATGTATTTATCTCTCCTGATTTTGGTTCCTACAACATGTGTACACAAATAGATGTACACACATGATCCATTGAAAGTTAGATACTTGATCATAGAGTTTAACAACAATAAGGTATGTGGAGGATCATGGTGGGCCAAAACAAGCCCTTAAGTGGCAATGAAATTTGAAAAAAATAGAGTTATGCAACTTGACATGAAAATTTGAATAAGCTATGAATATTATTTTAAAAATATGTAAGAAGAGAATCTATAGAAAATTGATTTTAGTTTCTAAGCTAATAGTTGTTTTTTGAAAAAAAAAAATTCCATTTGACGAAAATTTAAAATTTCAATGTAGTAGTACTAAAATTTTAGGAAAAAGATAAGAAGTAGGTGTATGTCTGACCACCCAAACCACAATCAAATTATAATATTTTTTTTATTAAATTTTTAATATAAGTAGTAGACTCATTTCCGGATGTGACATATTTTTTTGTAAATTTTTTTGAAGTAAATAATTACTTATGAATTTTTTACTACAACTTTTCAGAAATTAAAAAACTCGTACATCTAACCACCTTAACTTGGTCTAAACTTTATGAAATTCAATTTTTTTTTTATCCTATAGTAGACAAAGCATAGAATGTGACGCATGTTTGAGATTCAAAAAATGTGATACCGTTTGAGAGTTATGGGTGTTTTCCAATCAGCCTATCAATCAAGACTTTAGTCAAAATTCAATTAGAAAATAAATAATTATTATTTATTGAAGTCAAAATAAGACAAACCTTATATTGTTGGAAATTTGAGAATGTCCTTAAAAATCCCTTTTCATTTTATCAATTTCGGCTAAAAACAAAGTAGTCAACCACTAGGGCGAAGTTTGGAAAGACAAGGAATACTCAAAACCACGTTTTTTCTGTTGACTTTCTAGACTTGGCATTTCCTAGCCAAATCCCAAAGCAATCCCAAGCCAAATTCCAAGATTTCAACTTTTGTTAGAGAAATCGGATATTTATAAGTTTTTATTATGAATAAAATTAATAATATTTTGCATGTTATTATATATTAATATACAATATATTAATATTCAATATATATATATATATATTAATAAATAATAAACATGTTATATATTAATACATAATATATAAATCTATATATTAAAATATATTATTAATATTTTTATTAATATATTAATAATAAAAGATATCAGATATTGGATAATATCCAATATCCGGTACTTTGTTTAGGAGAGAGAGAGAGAGAGAGAGAGAGAGAGAGAGAGAGAGAGAGAGAGAGAGAGAGAGAGAGAGAGAGAGAGAGAGAGTTGGCAAGGGATAAGGGGAAAGTGATCTAGATAGGGAGAGAGGGGGAAAGGGAGAGGGAGAGATAGGGAGAGAAGGGTAAAGGGTTTTAGAGAGATATGGGGGGAGAGGGAGATAAATATTTGATACCTTGTTTAGGATAGAGAGAGGGGGCTAGGGAGATAAGGGGATAGGGAGAGAGGGAGAGAGAGAGAGAGAGTAATTAGGGGTATAGAGAGAGAGGGAGAGAGAGAGTCTTGGGTAGAGTGAGATTATAGATGTCCTAAGGGGTCATATAGTGTTGTTAGGAGTCATAAGGGGCCATGCATGTATTAGAACACCATATGACCCCTTAGAACACCACATGACCCATTAGGACATCATATTGTCATTAGGGGTCATATGGCATCGTAAGGGGTCATATGGTGTTCTAAGGGCTCACATGGTGTCGTTAGGTGTCATATAGGGTCGTAAGGGGCAACACATTTGTTAGAACACCATATGACCCCTTGGGACACCATATGGACATCGTATGGTCCTAAGGGGTCATATGGTGTCCTAAGGGGCCATACAGTGTCCTAAGGGGTCATACGATGTTGTTAGGGGTCATATGGGGTCCTAAGGGACCACACATGTGTTAGAACACCATATGATCCCTTAGGAAACCATGTTGTTCTAAGGGGTCATATGATGTCATAAGGGGTCATGTCATGTACTAGGATGTTAAAAGGGCTCATATGGTGTCCTAAGGGGTCATATGGTTCCATTAGGGGTCATATGGGGTCCTAAGGGTCCACACATGTGTTAAAACACCATATGACCCTTTAGGACACCATATGACCCATTAGGACATCATATTGTCCTAAGGGGTCATATGGTGTCATGTCGTGTACTAGGATGTTAAAAGGGGTCATATTGTGTTGATACGGGTCATATGGGGTCCTAAGGGCCTACACATGTGTTAGAACACCATATGACCCCTTAGGAGACCATATGACCCATTAGGACATCATATTGTCTTAAGGGGTCATATGGTGTCATAAGGGGTCATGTTGTGTAATAGGATGTTAACAGGGGTCACATGTTGTCCTAAGGGGTCATACAGTGTTGTTAGAGGTCATATGGAGTCCTAAGGGCCCACACATGTGTTAGAACACCATAAGACCCCTCAGGACACCATATGACCCATTAGGACATCATAGTGTCCTAAGGGGTCATATGGTGTCATAAGGGGTCATATGGTGTACTAGGATGTTAAAAGGGGTCATTTGGTGTTGTTAAGGGTCGTATGGGGTCCTAAGGGCCCACACATGTGTTAGAACACCATATGACCCCTTAGACACCATATGACCCATTAGGACATCAAATTGTCCTAAGGAGTCATATGGTGTCATAAGGGGTCATGTCATGTACTAGGATGTTAAAAGGGGTAATATGGTGTCCTAAGGGGTCATATGGTGTCGTTAGGGGTCATATGGGGTCCTAAGGGACCACACATGTGTTAGAACACCATATGACCCCTTAGGACATCATATTATTCTAAGGGGTCATATGGTGTCATAAGGGATCATATGGTGTACTAGGATGTTAAAAGGGGTCATATAGTGTCCTAAGGGGTCATATGGTGTTGTTAGGGGTCATATGGGGTCTTCAGGGCCCACACACGTGTTAGAACACCATATGACCACTTAGGACACCATATGACCCATTAGGACATCATATTGTCCTAAGGGGTCATTTGTTGTCATAAGGGGTCATATGGTGTCGTTAGGGTCATATGGGGCCCTAAGGGCCCACACATGTGTTGTAACACCATATGACCTGTTAGGACACTATATGACCCCTTAGAACACCATATGATCCATTAGGACATCATATTGTCCTGAGGGGTCATATAGTGTCATAAGAGGTCATGTCGTGTACTAGGATGTTAAAAGGGGTCTTGTGGTGTCCTAACAAGTCATATGGTGTCATTAGGTGTCATATGGGGTCCTAAGGGCCCACACATGTGTTAGAACACCATATGACTCCTTAGGACACCATATGATCCCTTAGGACACCATATTACCCATTAGGACATCATATTGTCCTAAAGGCTCATATGGTGTTCATGTTGTGTACTAGGATGTTAAAAGGGGTCATATGGTGTCCTAAGGGGTCATACGATGTCGTTATGGGTCATATAGGGTCCTAAGGGACCACACATGTGTTAGAACACCATATGACCCCTTAGGACACCATATGACCCCTTAGGACACCATATGACCCATTAGGACATCATATTGTCCTAAGGGGTCATATGGTGTCATAAGGGGTCATGTCGTACACTAGTATGTTAAAAGGGGTCATGCGGTGTTGTAAGGGGTCATATGGTGTTGTTAGGGGTCATATGGTGTCCTAAAGGCCCACACATATGTTAGAACACCATATGATGTGTTAGAACACCATATGACCCCTTAGGACACCATATGACCCATTAGGACATCATATTGTCCTAACGGATCATATGGTGTCATAAGGGGCCATGTCGTGCACTAGGATGTTAAAAGGGGTTATATGGTGTTGTAAGGGGTCATATGGTGTCCTAAAGTCCCACACATGTGTTAGAACACCATATGACCCCTTAGGACACCATATGACCCCTTAAGACATCATATTGTCCTAAGGGGTCATATGGTGTCATAAGGGGTCATGTCGTGTACTAGGATGTTAAAAGAGGTCATATGGTGTCCTAAGGGGTCATATAGTGTCATTAGGGGTCATATGGGGTCCCTCTCCCTCTCTCTCTCTCTCTCTCTCTCTCTCTCTCTCTCTCTCTCTCTCTCTCTCTCTCTCTTTCTCTCTTTCTCACCCTCTCCCTTTGCTTCTCTCTCTCTCTCTCTCTATCCTTTCCCTATCTCCCACTTTTCCTATATGTAAGGAAATCGAATATTGGATATTTATCCGATGTTCGATTTGTTCCCATTAAGGTGCCAACGTTCAAAAATTGGGTGCCAACGGGAATTTTGGGGAGCATAGAGAAAATATATATAAATATCGGATTATCTGATTTAATTCGATATCCGATGTGTGTACCACACAAAATAGGTTTGTGGGCCATTTTGTGCATTCCAATGACTCATACATTTGTGTTGCAGGCGACAATCATGAGTTTTTAGATAGATAGTGATAAAATTAGGATTTTGAGAGATTCTTGTAGACAAATTTGTCATTGGCAATCATTTAAGAGCATCTTTGTGGAGGTATAATGAGGAGAAACAATCGTCAAAAGCATAAACGTAAAATAAAGCTTTCAAATGAGCAAATTGAAGTATATAGACAAAGAGATAGAGAAGGTCATACGAGGAGAAGACAAGGTATGCCAAATATTGGTGAAGCCTTTGCAAATGTTACTTAAGTGAAGAGGAAATTGAATTTGAAAATGATGAGCAAGTTATTGAAAATGAAAATGAAAATTTAGATTTTGATATTGGAAATGTTGAACATGATATTCAAATTGGGAATGACAATGTTGAAATAGATATTAAAAATGTTCAACATGATATTGAATTTAGAAATGAAAATGTGGGAATTGAAAGTGAAAATGTGGTAATTGACAATGAAGGTGAAAATTTGGGTGTTGACATTGAAGGTAAAAATTTGGGAATTAACATTGGAGGTGAAAATTTGGGAAATTTTGACATTGAAGGTAAAAATTTGGGAATTAACATTGGAGGTGAAAATTTGGGAAATTTTGACATTGAAGGTGGAATTGTCCAACCAAGTGAACATTATGCAACACCAAATTACATGAGAAATGAAGACCCTCTCATGGATGAAAGACAATTTCCAAATTCAAGACCTCCGAGAAGCCCAAAATGGTTACTTGAAATTGATAAGAACATTATTGCCAATCTTGAAGGCAAGAGGTCAACACGAACCGTTTGATTGTAGTCTACACAACTTTTCAACCAATATTTTAGCAATAAGACATTGACTGAGAAATGCCAACTTTTTGTTCAATTGCTAAAGATGCAAAAGATGAAACCATTGCTAGCTAAATTGAAGATTCGTATGAACAAGAAGATGGAGAAAAATTCTATTATTGTCAAAAATCTTTTTAATGCTCTCAATTCTATTGGAAAGAATATCAAGGAAAAAGATAAGAGAGCCACTGAAGAGTGATTACAACCTCCTTAGGAAGCCATCATTTGAGGAACGCTCACTTTATGAGACAAAATTGTGTTGATTTGAACATAAATTGTAAAACTTTGGATAGAGCACTTGCAGGAAGAGAAAGACTCAATGATCTCCTTCAACATGATACATGGAATTTTGGTGGTAGGCTTCCACGTGTTGATAAGAAGTTGACTGACAATGTGAAGGAGGAAATTGAACAATTTTGGCACTCTAATTCTGATGAATACTAAGAGGGGGGAGTGAATTAGTATGCCAAAAATCTTTGCACTTAAACACTTTGCAAGACTAATAGTAAACCGGTAAAATAGTTTAGTAGCCAAACCGGTTAACACACATGCAAACCAAATAGCTAATAATGCATTCACCCACAGAAGCACAAACACCATAACACATGAGATTTTGACGTGGAAACCCAAATGGGAAAAACCACGGTGAGATGGAACTCACAAGTAACTATCTGCAGAATAGGAACCAGACCGGTTAAGGTCTTACAGTGTTCTTTACCAGAACAGATCCTGTTAGGAATCTCAATAGTTGTTAGGAGATAAGTCCGATTAAAGACTACCTTGCTAGAGGATTTTAGATCCACAGATGTGAACCACCTTGTTAGAGGATTTACAAAAGGCTTTTGGGCCTACCCGGTTAAGGGCTACAGACTTGTCAAAGATGTGAGTAATCAATAAGTGATTGATCTAGCTAATAGCACAGATTGCTTGATTAGATCCTTGATAGCTCATTCCTAATGCATTCCAACATTACTTCAATCTTCTACACATTCATATTCTCTCCAACTCCTCAACCACCTTAAACCCTAGCAACAACATAAACTTTTGCTACAACCACATCAACAACCTAAAAACCCTAGACATGATGTCCTTATAAAGGAATTTAATTTCATGTTGGTCCAATAGGATTACAATCTAATTCCCTAGCTTCAATGAACCTGGACATACTTGGTAACATGACACAAAAAGCACAGTTAAAGTGTCGGCACCGTCAAACAATCAGTGGATGGTAACTCATCACAAAATGCCGGTTGGTAACTCATCATAGAGTATTACTGGTTCATACAAAATACCGGTTCAAGCAAAATGCCGGTTGCCGGTTTGACAAAAATGAAGACTGGGAAGTATGTGTTTTGCCACTTTGATCCTTCGTACTGCTTGAGATCCTCGAACCGCTTGGGGTTAACATGCCGCTTCAGACCGGTAAACACATTTTGCAAAACACCAATAGTCTAACGACTATAATACAACATACTGGTTGCAACATATTCCGGTTGAGCTTAGGCTGATACATATAAAGAAGATCTCAATGCAAGTGTGTGTCCATCAATGACAATCACATCATAAACATAAAAATGCCAACAAATTCTAGAGTATCACCCAATGTAAAGGATGTTTTAAAGTTAAGAATTGGCAACTGAGACCGCCCACCGCATCCCAAACATTTTTTGGAATCAAGCCAAACAATATTGTATAATTTTTTTTGTGAAACACATCCAACTTTGCAAATATCGCAAAGGGCCTTTGAATATTTGAAGCCATTTTATTGTATACCTCTTAAGATTCGTAACTTATTGTTGCAAATACCATGTGGAGTTTTCCATGTACCATGAAATTTTATGCTACATTCATTCTACGATGCATACTAATGATATGTTATAGGAGTGTGGTGCAATGCAATTTTCTGAGATCATCAAGAGACTTTCTAGATCTATTTTTATGTCCTAGAGATGATGGATGCTTTTTCTATAGCAATGATTGTTTGAATGAGAAGTGCTCACAATGTGGTGGGTTGTCAAAGTTTGTTCCATGTGTTCATGAGGGAAACGAAAATGAGTTTGGAAAGAATATTGTTGAGAAAAAAAGATACGAGACAGTGAAATATACTTTGAAGAGTGGAGGTGAAGGTTCTAGATGCGAGTTGGTCTCCAGAGAAGTTAGTGTTGCTGATTTTATTTTGGATTTTAAGGAAAATATTTTATACAAGTATGCAAGGCATACCCATAGGTCTTTGTTGTTGGATAAACAATTTAGGATGTGTAAGAACTCTTTCCCGATTGGCACGGTTATCTCAATGGTCGATTTTGCAAAAAAATATACATTGCAACCACAAAATGAGGTACAGGCTCAATATTACAATTTAATTCATATTGCTATTTTTGTTCACATAACATATAGACATGCCTCTGATAGTATAGAAGAGGACAAAATAATAATCAAGGAGTATCTGTAGGGGAGAATATTTTCTCCCTCCAAGATGATGAATCTTAGAAGGAAAACCAGTCTGCCACTACCTCTTCGAACTGGTGCTAAGATGACCTAGGGGATAACAAATAACTAAACTAACTATGCTCTAGAAATAAATGACAAAATTATAATGCAGAAATGATAAGTACACAAAAATTGAATTTACAGAATGATGAAATATCAAAAGCAGATTATACCTTCCAATTGAGAAGCTCTTGGGTTTTGGACTCCAGCGCGGGGCGCAGATGGTAGCGCATCACGCTGTTGTCCGTATGGCCCATGGACAAAGAAGTCTCAAAATATGATTATGTATGCAATTTCCTGCATGTGAAACCTGTACATCACTTGTACACATTGAGACAAGTAAAATTGTTGGGGCTGTATAGGGGTCTGCCTCAGTCAAACCCCCACTTAGGTGTTTCCACCGCCACAAACAACCGAATTGATAGATTGGAAAAAAGATAAATAAACTTGGAAACTTGGTAAATTGGAAATAATGCAAATAGAAACTATACTCTTCTTAATGGAAGCAAACCCCTATTGCAAGCAATGTAAATATATTGGACTATTGGAAATAATGAATGCACCTAAATGATAGATACAATCAATAATGCAAAGGGCTCATTGCATGTAAATGAAATAGATAAAAGAGAAGACAAGGTGTGAAGCCAAAACCCTCTTTGTTGAAGATATGAGCATGATGAAGCCTACAATAGTGTTTGTTGGTAAGAGCCACCACAAGATAGTTGTAGATTGATGTTTGTAGAGTGTGTATCCAAAAGCATGAAGAGAGAAATGTGATATCAAGAGCATAATAAGAGCCAAGAGCCAAGAACCCAAAGTGGGAACCCTTCAAAATGAGCTAGGAAGGGTTCTTAAAATTGGAAGAGGCACAGAGAGTTGTTACTTCGAAATGTGAGGCAAAGGACACGCGTCAACCAATGTTTGACTCTCTACCAGATTCAAGATTTTGCCAGCTTTTCGGGATGTTAGGGGGGCATGAGGACGTCCCTGCATCGCATTGTTGTCCATCCAAAAATAGGCTCATAGGGGTTTTCTAGGCATTTTGGGGTGCTTTGTCATTCGAGCCCATGATGCCAAATTAATGCAATTTTGATCATAGGTTCATCATTAATGCACTAGGAGTCCTGTGTAAGTTTCATAAATACACTGGGCTCAATTTAGGACACTACATTTTGCCCCCACTTTAGTGGACTCATTGGCTCTAGGGATTAATCACACGAAAGTAGTTTGGAAAGATATGTTCATTAAGCCCATGCAGTGCAATAAATGTAGTAGACACAATAAATACTTAGCCAAAAAGGATACTATAGAGTCAGTGATCATGAGCGATGCCCCCAAGTATCCACGAGAAAACCCAGTATCTGGTGTGATGAATTCCATACTGCAAAACTAGAAAATTTGTCAGCATGAAAAATAGAGGAGGTTACTTCGGTGAGAAGAATGCTCAAAAAGAATTAGTATGAATAGAAGAGAAAAAATAGATGAAGGTGAGTATATGCCCCCTCATGTTTTTCCCCTAGCGAGGTGGGGAAAATAGGAAGGAAAATGAGCCAAAATTGTCTGGAAATAGGCAAAAGCCATTTCAGGCAAAAACTAGGCTATATACTTGAAAGTGGGCCCCAACAAGGGTCATTTTCATTATTCATTGCAGGCATTCTAGCTGAGATTTGAATAGAATCCAAGAGAAAATTCCACGTAGATGAGAGCACCGAGATAGCAGGAGCGAGGAGTTGCAGATTGTGGTCGAGCAGGATGATGAGCCCGACCAGGTAGACTCGAAATACGATTCATTTTGTCTTTTAATACATTTTTAGAGCATTTTAGTTAGGACAACTATGCATGCGTCCATGAGACGCATTGATGTCTGGGCAATGCATCATCGACTCTGACGGGTGCATTCATTCGAACAATGCGCTGTTGTCTTGAATAGGCACTATCATCTAGAAGATGCAATGTTGTCTTCTGTGCGCGTAGGCTTCAACTGGGAAAGATGAATCAGAACTGATGAAAAAAAATTTGTGTGCAGACATTTCCTGAGATGCAAGAGCATACGTCAGGGCACTTATCACAAACATTGTGCGATCAGGCAGAGGAGTTATCAGCGACCGACAGACAACTTTTCCGTAGAGTAGGTTTGTGGTGGATGTTCACCTTGCCCGAGTTTCAGTTTCACGCCCCGATGCTACGGGCATTGATGGAGAGGTGGGATGCAGACACCATATCTTTCTAGCTGCCCATAGGAGAGATGACTATCACATTGATCGATGTCTACTGCATCCTACAACTTCCTATCCGGGGGGACCGGGGGTCACTAGCTATCATATCTGCAGTGGAGGTGGTCATATAACATGAGTGGGCCCTAGAGTGGAGGATAGATGCTACAAGACATGTATACCTCTGAGCACTGGACCACGAACGAGTATCAATTCCCCTAGTATGATGTAACATGATCACGACCGTCGCATGATGAGTACTGACAGACGACCATGGTTCAGAGATGACTGTAGGGTTTATCCCCTTGATCCAAGAGATGGAGGAGAGACAGACAATATACATGTGGGGTCACAACATGCTATTCCACCTATACTATGAGCTATCATGATATGTGCACCACAAGTATCAGAGCCTGACTGCATGCACACTTCTACAGGTTTGGGCCTTCGAGCACATTACAGGCACACGCATATCCATTACAGCGTGGAGGATGGTGGATGGGAGACCTGACATACTAGAGGATCACCTTTGACCAACTCGAGATCAAAGATGTTGTCTGGTAGCCATACCAAGATATGGGGGTCTAGACCATAGACCACACACAACTCCCATGGATGCAAAGAGACCACTTCCTACTCTGCCGCCAGGACCATGTGGTGATGTCATACTACTGGCACCGATGCTTGTAGTAGTTTGGATAGGTGCAAACAATCCCACCTATCGAACCTACCTACAGATGATCAACCAAGAGTGCGTTGCGACCATAGGACCCACTCCGTCCCCCCTTGGAGATGTATAGGACAGTTCGTAGGGGAGTGACGATGATGATATCACGTCGCTGCTTGATAGATGATGTCAGAGTCACTCCAGGTTTCACAAGGTTGGTGGAGCAAGGTGGGCCCAACACCGATTTTCCCACTAGGTGCAGTAGGAGGAGATGTCGGAGCCCTAGGAGGTGATAACAATGAGAAGGCTTCCTTGAGTGATGAGGGCGAGAGACCAGGGTGAAGATGACAAACAAGGAGCTCAAGTCCAGACAAACCTATACTGACTTCTAGGGCTCTTCCAACATCACTAGTTACACTGCCGTTTTCACCATGGGTGTGACCAGTAGTAGTATTGGCGGCCGTGGAGGGATCCTCCAGCAGGGTGCCTCTGAAAGATCCAGATTGGCAGAGGGGAAATCTTGGTATGTACTTGTGATTTTAGTTGATGTACTTTAATCTTTCTTGCATATGTATAGATGTAGATATTTTGGATATGATGGGTACTGATGTGAAATGTTGTGTTTGCAGAGGGCGTGGCTGAGTGGTTGAGATTCATCTACCAGGTGCTTGCAGAGGTCATCCCTGATGTGCAGACCTGGGGTCCAGTGTTGGACACCTACCAGCCCATCCAGTCAACAAGGAGACATGTGCAGTTGTTTGAGCCTATAGCATGACTACAAATAACATATGAGGAGGGTCAAGTGGAGCTGGTGTAGGGAGCGGTGCATCTGACCACTATGATGGGGCTACAGGATCAAGCCTTGTAGGAGGTTCGTGCTGTCCTCAAAGAGAGATCAAGTAGTGATACGAGCCACGAGTACCGAGAGGGCACGTGATTCTCTCCTGAGCTAGGTCAATGACCTTCGATGATAGGTGGATGCCGCTTAACAGGGTATCGTGGGTCACTTAGACCACCCCTGAGTGTGCCAATTGATGGAAGACCTCAAGGCATCGTGCCAACGAGAGATGGCGACATGAGAGGAGATGATGATACAACGAGAGATTGTCGCTGAGTTATAGGGAGAGCTGAGGGGCCTGCGATCGCGGAGCACGACTGCCACAAGATCATAGTTGACCTCAATCAGACAACCTCCTCGCCAGAACCCTCCAATGACAGTGACGTCAAGGACTCGCCCGCTAGAGTAGTCATGAGACATTTTTGATTCACTTCATGCACAACATTTTTTGGTATATATACATGGACGTATTGATGTATATTAGAGACACATATGACACCATCACGTGTTTTTGTAGTGATGTGATACATGTACATGGACACAATATATATATATATATATATATATATATATATATATTTGAGATTTGGCATTGTTATTCTATCTTGTGTCCTCATGGATGGATTTTGTTGTTATTTTATATGCTCATGTGATGGATGATTTAGATATATATGCTTATCATTATTTAATTTACATATGTTCATATGCATGATTAAATCTTATATTTATCTATGTAGAGATATAAAATGTACACGCGCACACACACACGTGGATGTAACAATGCATAGTCACTCCATAACATAGAGATGAATGTCATATCGATGAAGGATATGTGTCAGGATGTGACCCCTCGACCATAGGTATCTAGGTATCACACGTGAGACACATATTGCGCATTTTCTATGCATAGTATCTATGTAGGTGCGTGACATTGATGGGTTCTTTGAGAGGAGTGCCATCCATGGAGGATAAACCATAGGCACTAGAATCATAAACGGAGGTGACAATGTATGAACCTAACCAATTCAGGCTAAATTTTCCTCTTTGGTCAGGTAGTGTGTTAACGTTTCTCTGGTTCTCATAAAGAACCAGGTCACCTATCTTAAAGGTCCAGGGTAGCACACTTTGGTTATACTATTTAGATATAGATTTTTGATAAGCTTGAAGATGTTGAAGGGCCTTTAAATAGTGCTCATCTAACAACTCAAGCTGATTCGAACGAAGAGTGTGATAGGAATCGTCATCAATAACCCCTTTTAAGGAGACTTGCAAAGAGGGGATCTCCAATTAAAGAGGCATAATAGCATCAACACCATACATGAGGTTATAGGGTTTCATTCTTGTATCCATATGAACAATTTTACGACAAGCCCATAACACATATACTAACTGTACATGCCAATCCTTACCATGCTTAGTAATGGTCTTACATAAGATCTGGTCATTAGTCTTGTTAGATGCTTCTTGTTGACCATTAGATTAGGGATAGTAAGGTGTAGAGAAGTGGCGTTGAATGTGAATTTTTTCAAGAAATTGCTTAACTTCCTTATTCTTAAAAGGCATACCATTATCAAAAACAAGGGTAGCAGGTAAGCCAAATCAAGAAATGATATTATCCATGATGAAGCCACAAATCATATCAGCGGTAGTCAATCTCAATGACACCGCTTTGACCCACTTCATGAAGTAATATTCAGCGGTGATAATGAAGATGTGACCCTTAGACAAAGGGGGAGATAGCTTTCCAATGATGTCCAATCCCCAAGTCTAAAAAGGCCATGAAGAGACCTGACTATGAAGCTCTTGTGTAGGGGCTAGAATCAGGTTGCTATGCTGTTGACATTGGGGGCACTTTTTGACAAAGGCAAAGGAATCTTGTTCCATCATTTTCCAATAGTACCCCATGTGGATCATTTTGTATATCAGAGATTTTCTCTGAAATGCCCACTTCCAAAGCTTGAATGGGCTTCTTGAAGGGAAAGGAGGATCTCGACTTTTGTTAGAAAATGCAAAAGAAGACCATTGTATGATCTCCTATAAAGTACGTTAAATAAGAGAATATATCGAGTGGCCAACTTTTGAATCCGTACACGTGAACTTTTGTTGGCGTCATCGGGAAAACTTACGGTCTTATATGATTGAAGATGTGTACGAACCATTCTCTCGAATCGACATGGGCACACATAAGGCTATCGAATTGAGTTTGATCAGATACAACCGGAGAGTGGAGGACTTGTACCACAAAGTGGTATTTGTCTTGACCAAAGTCTGGGCCTACAAGGGAAGCAACGCTTGCCATTGCATCTGCATGACGATTTTATCTCCTTGAGATGCTATCAATCATGTAAGTAGCGAATTGCTTTCGTATGGTCAATACCAAATCCTTATACTGAGATAACTTCAACTGTTTAACACGATAGGCACTTGTCACTTGGTTTACAATAAGCTTAGAATCTCTATGGATATGGATGTTCTTCGCACCCATGGCAATTGCAGCATGAAGTCCATACTCAACAATATTATTGGTACAGTGAAATTCCAAATGGAAAGAGAGAGGAACCGGCTTTCCTTCGGGTGAGACAGAAACCACACCTATGCCTGAGGCAATTTGACACCTCGAACCATCAAAATACATGTCCCATATAGAGTCCCGATCAATGATCAAAACATCCTGGTTAGGGAAGAGATATAAAGTGGGAAAAGATTTATTTGAGGGAGTGTCAACCAACTAATCAATGACCTTCCCTTTGATTAACTTCTAAGTTATGAACTGTAGGTCAAACTCAGAGAGCAACATTATCCACTTGGCCAACCTTCCCGAGAGATCAGATTTTGCAAAGAGGTGCTTGAGGATATCATTTTTAGCGGTGACCTATGTTTCTGCATGGAGGATGTTATGTCTCAACTTCTAAGTCATGAAGACAAGGGCTAAGCCTTTTTTTTCCACATCAGAATATCAGGTTTCATACTCTATCAAAGTACAACTAATGTAATAGAGTACTCTTTCCCCACCTTCATCATCATGTTGGGCTAATAATGCTGCTAAAGCTTGAGATGAGGCATAAATATATAGGAAGAAAGGTCTATCAGACATAGCTGGCATTAGAATAGGAGGATTAGCTACGTAATCTTTGATGGAATTAAATGCCTTTTGATATTCTTCATTCCATTTGAGATGGGTATCTTTATTTAGGAGTCACATAAAGGGGAGGGTATGATCAACCAATTGAGCCACAAACCAATGAATGACCTGAATCTTCCCCTACAGACTATGAAGTTGAGATAAATTTTTAGGTAGAGGCATGTTCACAATAGCATTGATCTTATTTGTATCTATTTTGATTCCTCAATGGGAGATGATGAATCCTAGGAGCTTCCCGACATCAACACCGAAGACACACTCAAGAGGATTCAGTCTCATCTTATACAACTGAAGTCTTTCAAAGACCAGACAAAGAGTTTCAATATGCATTCCACATGATAAGGACTTTACCAAGATATTATCAACATAGTCTTCTAAGACCTTATGGATGAAATCATGGAATATTAAGGTCAGGGTTCATTGATAGGTGACTCCCGTGTTCTTCAACCCAAATGACATGATGACATAGCAAAAGGTTCCCTAAGGGGTTGTGAAAGCAATTTTATATTGATCTTCTGGGTTAATACAAATTTGGTTATAACTTGAGAAGTCATCCATGAATGAGAGCAAAGCATACCCCATAATTGAATCCACAATCATATCAATATTCGAGAGAGGAAAGTCATCCTTGAGGGAGGATTTGTTCACATCCCAAAAATAAATGAAAATGCAGATTCGACCATCAGGTTTTCTTACCAGGACAATGTTCGAGATCCAAGGGGAATAGTCAATGGGGCGGATAAAGCTGGCTTTTAGGAGCTTCTCTATCTCAGCCTCAACTAATAAAGCCACCTTAGGATTCATCTTTCAAATATTTTGCTTCACTGGCTTAGGATAATGACTAAGCACAATTTTGTGTACCACAATGGACTCATCAATGCCAGACATCTCTTCATAAGACCAAGAAAATATATCATGGAATTGATGTAGCAAGTCAAACTATTTTTTGAATTCTTCGGGGGATAAACATTTCCCCACTTTTATGACCTTGTCAGGAGTCTTATCACTCATGAGGATGTCATTAGTTTCTCCACTAAGGAGCACACTATGGTCTCCTGGATGAGGGATAGACATTTGTTCTTCATTGTGAGATAAAGGTGCCCCCTTGAAATAGATTCCCCAAAGTATGCCTAGGTATTCAAGCAATATGGGAATCAATGTTTATGATGATAAGAGGCCAGCCCATCGTATGCACCCAAAAATTCCTTCAAGGATTCTTCCAAAGGAAAAAGATCCAAGAGAATTTCATTAGGTGATACACCAACATCAATGAGTTTTGGATGAACAAACTTTAAAGGAAGGGGATCGGCTGAAATCATGTTAAAAGTTAACCATGGTTTCACCTTTTGATTCGTATGATGATATCCTAGTTCACTATTGTGGTGATGAGGTTTGACCTCTAAAGGAATTCAAATACCTTTCTCATTAGGTCCATAACCCTTTCCATCATATCCAATATGAGACACAAGCTTGTATCTGGGACCATAGATGTTTTGTAATTCCTTGAATGATGGTGGTTTCTTATAGAAGAGGTGATCAACATGATAAGCATCACCTGGCTTTATAGATGCATAATCATCTTTCGTATCCGAGGTGAATGAGATCTTGGGAAATCTCAAATGGATGGGGTCTAATTTGTACTCACCAACATGAGAGTCAGTAAAATCCAAAGAACCCCAATCATCACCCAAACATGCATTCACTTTTGATAGAGAAGGTGATTTAGCCGGGGAAGGTTTTACAGGTGTAGACTCCAACATTTTCACCTTAGGAGTATCTGCCTTTGGGGATTTTTCTTTCGAAGAATACTGCTTCTTAGGTGATTTCTCCTTTTTAACAACTTCCTTAGTGACTTCTTCCATCCTGTACTCTTCCTTTTTAGGGGATGAGATAGAAGCATAAGTTACAACCGAAGAAGACAAAGTGGGTATATAATTTTGAAATGAAGGTGTAACATAATCCTAACCGACTATGGCTATTTGACATAACTACATAGCCTCAAGATCAACCTTAACCATGACAACTTGATTATTAGCCACAAACTTCACGGATCCATGAAGTGTAGATGAAACAACTCCCAAAGCATGTAGCCATGGTCTTCCTAAAAGGATAATGTATGATAAAGGGTCTGGCATAACGTGCACAAGGGTTTGAATAGTGACTGGTCCAACCTTCAAGGACAGTATGACAATCCACACAATGGTCTTACCACTATTATCAAAAGCTCGAATGGACAAGGAGGAGGCTGCCAAAGAATTTGGGTCCACCTTGATCTTTGGTAACAAATCTAAACCACAAAATTTTAGCGCTGAACCTGTATCAAAAAGCATTCATCTAATGCCAACGCCATTCACATGAACAATGATCATCAATGGATCCGCTGAATTCCTCACTTCGGGAGGTGGGAGTTCATGTAGATAGAAGGTAATATTCGACGAATCCGCACAAATATGATCTATTGGCGCATTCACGTTAGTTGGTCTCGCAGAAGAAGGTAGCAAAATCTTTTGTAAAGCTTCCTGTACCATACCTTGACACATCAGGGCGGTTTGAAGTAAATCCAAAAGTGAGATCTTAGCCAAAGTAACTTTAAGTTGCTCAATAAGATCATAATCACTTGGTCGCTTATCTGCTGACAAAGGTGCCTTAGGAAGAACAAGTTGGGAAGGAGGTAAAGAAGTTCGAGGTGGTTTAGGGACTTGTTTATTTTTCTGAGTGTTATACATGTGAGAAATAGTATTATAAGATGATTTTTGGGATTGCATTAATCTAGTATATAAATAAAAAACTCCTCCTTTGAAATGTTTTCTATTAATGGCCTTGACTTTCTTAGGAGGACTTGCCGCTGTCACATGGATGTATGGTCTCTTAGGCCTTTATGGGGCTGCAAAGACAACAATAACATTCACGAACTCTTTGAATTATTGCATGAGGATGAATCACCCTTTACACCTCTCTTAGGAGGAGGTTCTTCAAGGAAGTCATCCAAGACTTCATCTAGCATATCAAAGTCATCCTTCGAGAATGGATTATCAAAGGCATCAAACTCTAAAAGGAAAAGATCCGACATTAGGCATTCACATCAGGTTCACCAAAATATAGGGGAGGAAATTTTCCCCCTCCAAGGTGATGAATCTTAGAAGGAAAATCCGTCTGCTGCTACCTCTTTGAATTGGCGCTAAAATGAGCCACAAATAACTAAACTAATTATGCTATATAAATGAATGACAAAATTATAATGCAAAAATGATAAGTACATAGAAACTGAATTTGCAAAATGATGAAATATCAAAAGCAGATTATACCTTCCAATTGAGAAGCTCTTGGGTTTTTGACTCCAGTGCAGGGTGCAAATAGTAGTGCATCATGTTGTGGTCCATACGACCCACAGGCAAAGAAGTCTTAAAATATGATTATGTACATAGTTTCCTATACACGAAACCTATACATTACCTGCACACACTGAGACAAGGAAAATTGTTGGGGCTGTATAGGGCCCCACCTCATTCAAACCCCTGCTTAGGTGTTTCCATAGCCACATACAACCAGATTGATAGATTGGAAAAATATAAATAAACTTGGAAACTTGGTAAATTAGAAATAATACAAATAGAAACTATACTCTTCTGAATGGAAGCAAACCCCTATTGCATGCAATGTATATATATTGGAATATTGAAAATATTGGAAATAACAAATGCACCTAGATGATAGATACAATCAATAATGCAAAGGAATCATTGCAAGTAAAAAAAATAGATAAAATAGAAGACAAGGCGTGAAGCCAAACCCCTCTTTGTTGAAGATACGATCGTGGAAAAGCCTGCAATAGTGTTCGTTGGTAAGAGCCACCACAAGATAGTTGTAGCTTGATGCTGGTAGTGTGTATCCAAAAACATGAAGAGATAAATTGATGAATACTAAGAGGGGGGGTGAATTAGTATACCAATAAATACTGAACTCAAACTCTTAAACAGTTTAGCAGATAACCGGTATAACAGATTCACTAATAAACCGGTTAAGATAAATGCAAACCAAATAGCAAATAAAACATTCACCCACAAAAGCACAATCACCATAACACAAGATATTTTGATGTGGAAAACTAAATGGGAAAAACCACGGTGAGCAGAAACTCACAAGTAACTATCTACAGAATAGAAACCAGACCGGTTAAGGTCATACAATGTTCTTCACTAGAATCGATCCTGTTAGGAATCTAGATCTCTGTTAGGAGATAAGTCCTGTTAAAGACTACCTTGCTAAAGGATTTCAGATCCACAGTTGTGAACCACCCTGTTAGAGGATTTACAAAGGATTTGCTAGGCCTACTCGGTTAAGGGTTTCAGACTTGTCGAACATGTGAGTAATCAACAAGTGAGTGATCTAGATACTAGCACAGTATGCTTGGTTAGATCCTTGATAGCTCATTGTTAATGCACTTCAACATCACTTCAGTCTTCAATATCTCCACATTCTAACTCTTCACACAAACCTAATCTTCTCTGCAAAGATCGCACATAACCTTCTCATACATCATACATATCTTTTTTTACACTATTTTAAACCCTAGACATGATGTCCTTATAAAGGAAATTGATTTCATGTCCGTCCAATAAGATTAAACTATAAGTTCCTAGGTTCAGTGCATCTAGACACATTTGGTAACATGACACAAAATCACTGCCAAAGTGTCAGTGGATGATAAATCATCACAGAAATACCAGTTGGTAACTCATCATAGAGTAATACCGATTCATACAATATACCGATTACCGGTTGTCAAAAATGAAGAATGGAAAATGTTAACTATCGCTTTGTTCCTTCTGTAGCGTCATAAATTGTATGCACTTGCTAAAGCAGTACAATTTCACACCTAGTTTAGCACCCGCCTTGGCGCATTTTGCATTTTGCATTGCATTTCCCCTTTAGCACTTAATTAATTAAATTAATTAGGTCTAAGGTTCTATTTCATCATCTTCCACATCATAAAGTTGGGCCCTTTCATTAAAGTGTGCCCCTTTCATTTTATTCCTCCAATACATCATTTAATCAAAAACCCTAATTAGGTCCTATTTTGAACTTGGGGGCTTGATTTCGGGGGTCAAAACATCTCGAAATCACCTGTAACTTTGGGATTCTCTCTAAAATCATCATATCTGATGACCCTGAAAATTTGGTGAAAAGTTGTCAGGACCATGGCGCCCGGCGTGCACACGGTCCTGGACATTTTTCTCGAAATTTTAGGAGTGCAATCCAATCATAAAATAAAGCTTAACCCCAAGAAATTGGCAGGAGATTCAATCTATAGGTCGGCCAAAAGTTGAAATTAAGACCTAGGGTTTCATACATAAGAGCTCTCTTTCTTCATTTGAAAGGATCCAGGATTTTGGTTTCAAGGGCCTTCTATGCAGCGAAAGAGCAGATCTTTGAAGACTTCAACAACATTCAACATCCATCCATCAAGCATTCATCAATTTCATTCATCCATTTAGGGCTTTGAAGACATTGAAGAGCAATAGGGGATCACCAACTGAAGATTGGCTTGTACCCCTCCCTTGGGGTTGGGTATGATTTCATGTTGTTTTCATGTCTTTGCATAAGCCTCATTATATCATTTGTATTCATGCTTTAGATCACTTTGCATCTTGATTTGGAGCATTTACATTATCATTTACAAGCAATTAGGGTTTACTTTCTAGGTTGCTCTAGCTTGTTTACTTGCATTTTAGGATCTTGCACACACACAAGGTCTGCACACACACACACATTACTTTTACAATACAACTTGGCTATTCATGGAGGTGGAAATCACCAAAGCGGGGGTTTGACTAAGGCAAAACCCTATATAGCCACCTACAACCCTTTTCAGATATAAGTGCAGATTTTTGAATTCGAAGGATGCCGCAAATTGCAGATCCGGCGGAAGCAGACGGAAACTGAACAACACACCAAATTTCAGTGCAGAAGACTAGGACAGGGGCGTGGGGCGCCCTGGTCCTGCCAGGACAGAGGCGCTGGGCGCCCTGGTCCCTGGGACAGGGGCGCTGGGCGCCCTGGTCCTTCTGTCAGACAGCAGTTTCAACATTTTTCTGACAGCTTTTCAGGTTGCAAAACAACAGCTTCAGGTGCAGAATCAGGACAGTGGCACCCGCGCCCCCATCCCGAACATTTCCACTCAGATTTTAACCCCAGGTACACATCTGCATTCTCCTTTTATCCTTGTGTTTACAGCTTTTCATCACTTAATCTCAATCTTGCAATCTTGTTACTAGTTCATACTTACACTTTAGGGTTAATAGTTGAACTTGCATCATTCTATCTATCATTTGCAACAAAGGAATAGAAATCCTAATAGGTAGCCCGTGGCTCTCTCTTCCACAAAAAGAAGTAGCCAATTGTGTGATACATCTAGGCTCTTTTGTATTCCACAAATGTGTGTCAAAAGGTGAGATTAGGGCATGTTTGCTTAATGTCACTTTTTCCCCCACACAATTTGGTGAACCTAATTTTTCAATTCAAAGTTGAACTTGTGGATAGCTTAATTGGGATCAATAATTTCAAATCTGATTTAGGAACTCATTTGAATCATAAATTTCATTTTCTAAATCTACATTCTAAGTGCTTGTATTGGTTAAAATTAAACATTTCCTTCTATTTTGCATGTGTTATCATTTGAAAAAGGAAAATTGTTGTCATGATGCATTCATTTCATAGATGTGATAATGGGTTAGCTTCCCTTGTTTCAATTTTTCCTTCTCCTAAAGAACCTCCCCCCATCTATAACAACATTTTAGTGCCTAAAAGAGTTGCTTCCAATCCCTTTGAGACTCTCCCATGCTCTAAGGATGAAGACTTTAAGAGTGATCTTGACAATTCTCCTAAAATGTGCCCTTCCTATTTAGCTATCCTAGAGGAAGAGAATGATATCATAAACACATTTCTTAATGTTACTTCACCTTCCTTACATGATGCCTTTCTAAGTGAAAAGGTATTGATGGACATTGACTTATTTTCTCCTAAAGTTGGTCCTTCCAATGGGGGCATGTTAGTGCCACAAGAGGTTATGAACACTTCTTTCAAAGATCTCCTTCCTAAGCATGAATCTTTGGAGAAATATGTTCATGTTCCTCCTAAAAAACACTCCCTTCATGAGGATCCTTTTGTGCAAGAAGATGACATTATCCCTACACTTCCTAGTGATGGCATTTCTTTTTCCAACAAAATTCCAACTAGAGATGATGAATTAATGACAAATGCTTACCCTTCTCCTAAAGTTTGTCTTACCCATAAGCATCCCTTAGAGAAAGAAGATGAAATAATAAGCAATTTCCTTAATTCTCTCTCCCCTAAAGATCATATTGAACATATTTTGAGGAAAGAGGATGAGTTTAACACATCTATTGATGCTCTCCCTCCTAAGGATGAGGAATTAATAAACAATGTTATCTCCTCTCCCGAAATTGACAATACTTCAAACATTCCTTTCAACAACCTCACTATTTGGGATGAACCATTAGAAGAAGGTGTAGATTATTCTCTACCCCATGAGAGAACCCTAGCCAAAGGTGATGAAATCAAGATTGAAAACTCCCTTGATAGTTTCTCACCTTCCTTGAATCTCAATTATTCTCCCTCTAAAAATAAAGCATCTCCCTCTCCTCAACTTGGTTCTACTCATAAGGAAACCCTAGTTCAAAACAAGATGGTTAACATCTCTTTCAAAGATCTCCCTCTCAAGAGTGAGACTTTAGAGAGTAATGTTGATCCTTCTCCTAGAGAGTTTATTCCCCATGTAGATCCTTTGATGATAGAGGATGATATGACCTTTCCTAGTATTACTCTGCCTGCTAGAACATCAATGCCTACCCCTTGTCTCTCTCCTAAAATTGATTTAATCCGTGATAAGATTTTAGTGCAAGAGAAGACTATCAATAATTTTTCCAACACTTTTCTTCATTCCTCTAAACCATCCTCAATCAATTTGATACATGTGAATGAAACACCTAACAAACCTCTCTTCACTGTCCAAGGTGCTTGTCCTTCTCAAAATTCTCAACCTTTAAATAAGCCTATCTTAGTGGTTCAAGGTGGTTATGCTAATGATTCTTTTTGCACTCCTAAGAAACCTATTATTACTATGCAAGGAGGTTATTCTACTAAGAGCCCTTATGAGTATGCTAAGCAACTGACTAGAGAGAGTTATCATGCGGTTGCCCATACTTATAACACAAGAAATAATAGGCAACCTAATCCTCCTCCAGTTATCCCAACTTCACTTCCTCCTTCCCAACCTATTCTTCCTCAAGCTCCTCGTATTTCACAAATGCTTAGTAAGGACTATGATCTCATAGAACAACTTAAAGCTACCCCTGCTAAGATATCCCTTTGGGATTTGATCCAAACTTCTTCCACTCATCATGGAATGTTACAAGATGCCTTGAAAGATTTGAATGTTCCTCCACCTAATACATCTAGTAATATAGTGTCTTTTGTTAACTCTGTGATGAATCCTAAAGCTCAAATTGTGTTTACTCAAGATGAGTTGCCTACTAGTGAAATTCAACATCAATATGATCCCTTGATGATTGTGGTTATCATAAATGACATTGCTATAAGACGAACACTGGTAGATAATGGTTCTGGCCTTAATGTGTGTAGCATTAATCTATTGCATAAGATGAATGTGGATACATCCCTTATTGAGCCCGACTCTCATCCCATTCGAGGCTTTGATAATGTGGCTAAGTCTTCATTAGGTATTATCACCTTACCCATCACAGTGGGACCTGTTACTTTGCCTACTCCTATCCATGTTATGTCGGGAAATCTAACATACAACTTATTATTAGGGAGACCTTGGATTCACAGTATGCAAGCTGTCCCCTCTACATTGCATAGACAAGTTAAATTTATTTATAATAATAAGACATATACCTTGATAGGTGATACTAATTTTCAAGCTTGTTTGCAAACATCTACTTCCAAAGGGAGTTATTCTAGGCCTTCCTCTTCTAGTGATGACTCGTTAAAAAAGATACCTATGGATGAATCATCACCCTCTGATAATCAAAATTCTTTGGATGAGTCTGAAGTTCTTGAAGAAGGTTCTTCTCAACTTGAATCTACACATGAAAAGGCTTTTGATCCTGAGAAGGTTCTCATAGAAGACGATTGGAGATCTCTTGATTTCAATCCCACCTTTGTAGGTGAGTATAGGGTTCCTCCTAGAGAGCTTAAAGTTAAAAAGAAGGAAGAAACTAGAGATCAATCAGTCTTACCTGAACCTATGAGCAATAATTTTGTGGCCACTTCTCAAACTTCTTCTCCTCACACCTCTAATTCTGAAGGATTTGATTCTTTGTCTTATGAAAAACCACCTTTCCTTTCTAAAATGGCTAATCGTTATGGTCGTGGTTTTCATATTTTGGCTAAGAGTGGCTATAGTGGAAATGGTTGTGGCGCAAATGAACAAGGAATTAAAGTTCCTTTAGAACATAACATGCATGAATATTCATTTGGACTTGGATATAATCTTTCTAAGCCCACCAAAGCATCTAAAAGACCATCTCTCAGTGTGAATGCTATATTTAGTAGTGATGATGATCTCACTTCAACTAAATCATCTTCTACTTCTATCAACTCTCATTCCCCTCATAAGGAAATCTTGGCGATGAACAAATCTCTTTATGACTCCCCTCAAATTTCTAAATCCACTTATGAATCTTTATCTCCTATTCATCATAAAGTCCTTTCCTCCAGGGATAAGGCTCTAATAAATTACACTCATCTTTCTTCTAAGATTTCTCGTAACTTTCCTTCTTCAATTTTTATCATTTTATACATGTTTTTGATCTCACTTATAATTGAGCATTTAGCATGTCATATTCAAATACCTCATTCAATCTATCATGTCTTTAAATAACATTAATGGCTATTATGTTTCTCATCATTATGTGACATTGGTAGCTCATTTACTGGGGGCTCATTGTCATTCATGATGGTACAATTTCAAGTGCAATCATATTTTTGAAGCAACATAATAGCCTAATTTTTCTATGTTATCTCTTGTTCCTATGGGGTAATAATGTGGAAATAATTGATCATCTTTTCTTTAGAATTCTCTTTTCCTAGATATGGGAGAAGATGTGTATTCTCTTTCTTATCCTACCCACTTCTTGTGAGGAGCATTTTACATACACTAATGTCTTGCTTGCATGAACTCATGTGAGTATGTAGTACATTTTGCTTATGTCTAAATCTCTCCCTAGAAGATTATGTAAGTCCTTCTCATTGTCCTTATCCTTGGGAGGCAATGATCTTTCCTTATTTTTATCTAAGGGTCCACTTTTTCGTATTTCGTGGATGGTGTGAACTTTATTCCTTGATGTTATTCCTTGTATGCATTTGTTGTTGTTTGTTCAAGGATTCTCTCTTACAAGAGGTATAAGTCCTTGACTACAACCTCTTTTGCACTTGGTAAAATACATCCATAATGAATTCACTCTCCCAATTGGGTTAAAAAGAGCGTCATCCTTCATTAAGAATCACTTTCACCTTGCAAAAGAAGGAAGTATTGCATTCTTATTCTCTTCTTTGTCTTATTCTAGAAGATGTTATATTTGTCTAAGACAATTCCTCTCGGGGATAGGTGTCTTTTGTACAAAGATCTCTTCTCCTCTAAGGATCTCCTTTACACATACTACAAGATATCCCTTTTCAACTATCTTATCCTTGCTTAAAACTCTCTTGCTTGGATCTATGACATTATTGCATTTTTGAGGTATCTTCTTTTGTGATGAAGGTAGCTATCCTTGTTCTACTTTGCTTATGACATAAACATTACACTTTTTGAGCAATGGGTCATTCTCAGAACCAGAGCACAGACTCTTAGAGCGAGATGTCACACTTTTGTACTATACATATATAGGTTGTAGCATACTCGGGCATAGACTCCTATGAGGTGCTTCTAGCCTCCCTTACACACACATGCACGAGGTTGAGTGGAACTAGCAGCATAAGGCTAGACTTTCTCACTCTCCTCCCTTACATGGATCACCTAGACAGACTCTAGGGGCTAGTTTTCCATGTCCTTTTTCCCATGGATCACCTAGACAAGATCTAGGGGCAAGAAGTCCATGTTTTCTCTCTCACTATTCTTCTCATGGATCACCAATGTGTGTATTCATGCTTTTTTCCTTTCTTTTCTTCTCTTTGCATTTTGTTTCCATTTACATCCTTCATCTTGTGTTAGAGAACTCTCAAATCCTCACACTCTTTGTTGTGTTGGAATTGATTCTCCATTAGTTTTTGATCTCATATCAAATCTTCTTGTGAGCATTTGTCATGAATATTCTTTAACAATTCGAAGTGGTAAACATGATACCCTGTTTCAACTCACTAAAATTAGCAAGCCGAAACAGCGGGGGGCATATAGCTACCCTCGAATTTTCATCACCTTCCTTAGTAAGCATTAGGTGATTTTGTGATCTAACATGTGTTTTGTAGGGTGCGGATCCTAACTGTGTACTGCAGATACCGCTGGGGGCTTCGTTCGACAGACTTATGGATATATCCTTTTTCAAATAATGTTTACTTTTCTGTACTTTAGCTTGCATATGCACGTAGTGTTCATATGACCGCTAAAGTGGGGGCTAAATGTAGCGTCATAAATTGTATGCACTTGCTAAAGCAGTACAATTTCACACCTAGTTTAGCACCTGCCTTGGTGCATTTTGCATTTTGCATTGCATTTCCCCTTTAGCACTTAATTAATTAAATTAATTAGGTCTAAGGTTCTATTTCATCATCTTCCACATCATAAAGTTGGGCCCTTTCATTAAAGTGTGCCCCTTTCATTTTATTCCTCCAATACATCATTTAATCAAAAACCCTAATTAGGTCCTATTTTGAACTTGGGGGCTTGATTTCGGGGGTCAAAACATCTCGAAATCACCTGTAACTTCGGGATTCTCTCTAAAATCATCATATCCGATGGCCCTGAAAAATTGGTGAAAAGTTGTCGGGACCATGGCGCCCGGCGTGCACATGGTCCCGGACATTTTTCCCAAAATTTTAGGAGCACAATCCAATCATAAAATAAAGCTTAACCCCAAGAAATTGGTGGGAGATTCAATCTCTAGGTCGGCCAAAAGTTGAAATTAAGACCTAGGGTTTCATACATAAGAGCTCTCTTTCTTCATTTGAAAGGATCCAGGATTTTGGTTTCAAGGGCCTTCTATGTAGCGAAAGAGCAGATCTTTGAAGACTTCAACAACATTCAACATCCATCCATCAAGCATTCATCAATTTCATTCATCCATTTAGGGCTTTGAAGACATTGAAGAGCAATAGGGGATCACCAACTGAAGATTGACTTGTACCCCTCCCTTGGGGTTGGGTATGATTTCATGTTGTTTTCATGTCTTTGCATAAGCCTCATTATATCATTTGTACTCATGCTTTAGATCACTTTGCATCTTGATTTGGAGCATTTACATTATCATTTACAAGCAATTAGGGTTTACTTTCTAGGTTGCTCTAGCTTGCTTACTTGCATTTTAGGATCTTGCACACACACAAGGTCTGCACACACACACATTACTTTTACAATACAACTTGGCTATTCGTGGAGGTGGAAATCACCAAAGCGGGGGTTTGACTAAGGCAAAACCCTATATAGCCGCCTACAACCCTTTTCAGATATAAGTGCAGATTTCCGAATTCGAAGGACGCCGCAAATTGCAGATCCGGCGGAAGCAGACGGAAACTGAACAACACACCAAATTTCAGTGCAGAAGACCAGGACAGGGGTGTGGGGCACCCTGGTTCTGCCAGGACAGGGGTGCTGGGCGCCCTGGTCCTTCTGTCAGACAACAGTTTCAACATTTTTCTGACAGCTTTTCAGGTTGCAAAACAACAGCTTCAGGTGCAGAATCAGGACAGTGGCGCCCGCGCCCCCGTCCCGAACATTTCCACTCAGATTTTAACCCCAGGTACACATCTGCATTCTCCTTTTATCCTTGTGTTTACAGCTTTTCATCACTTAATCTCAATCTTGCAATCTTGTTACTAGTTCATACTTACACTTTAGGGTTAATAGTTGAACTTGCATCATTCTATCTATCATTTGCAACAAAGGAATAGAAATCCTAATAGGTAGCCCGTGGCTCTCTCTTCCACAAAAAGAAGTAGCCAATTGTGTGATACCTCTAGGCTCTTTCGTATTCCACAAATGTGTGTCAAAAGGTGAGATTAGGGCATGTTTGCTTAGTGTCACTTTTTCCCCCACACACCTTCATACCGCTTGAGATCCTTGAACCGCTTGAGGTCTTCATACCGCCTGGGTTCTCCATACCGCTTGAGTTCTCCATACTGCTTGAGGTCTTCAGTCAATTTGTGACCGGTAAACATCTTCTGTAAAACACTGATAGTCTAAAGACTATGATACATAATACCGGTTGGAACAGTTACCGGTTGAGCATAACTCATTCATTAAGAAAGTGTGTGTCCATCAATGACAATCAAAACATCCTCAAAATGCCAACAATCTCCCCCTTTGGAATTGATGGCAACACGTAGGAAAATTTTGACATCTAAGTGATTTTACAACAAAAATATGCCATAATCAAAATTACTCCCCCTAAGAATATACACTATCCCTTTTGCAAAAATTACAAAGTTACTACTCCCCCAAAGTGGTAACATGAAAGTATAAATAACATTCACCAAAATTTTAAATACTACTCGCCCTTTGCCAACAATGACAAAGTAATGCAGAATAACCCATGTTTCTCATTATCATTAAAAATTGAGTAAATGTTTATGACAATAAGGAATGAAACTTATCAAAAACAGATTTAAAATCCTGCATAAAAGTTTTCATGACCAATGACCACGACTCAAGTAATGAGGTAGAAACCTCACTTTCTATCTGCATCTGGAATACTAGTTCTTCCATAGCATCAATGGTACTCATCTCTTGAGTTACCGTGATGGCTTCCAGATTGAGAAAACATTTCTGAAGAACTTGCAGTCTAGGAAATAAGACCAGTTGAAGCTCCTGCAAATCTTTTGTTCGGTTGCAGATTTCTGATTCCACCTTGGCAATCTGCAACTGATAATGATGGACTGTTTGCCCATATGTAGTAAATGAATCATACGGCATCTTGAAGTTGCTGATGTATGCCTGGAACTCCGATTGGATTTTATCTTTCTGCTTAAGCACGTCATCACAAAATCGATGGAGTTGGCAGATTTTACTCAGCAGTAATTTGCCCTCATCCATAGTAACACCTATATCCTTTTGTTGTTTCAGAAGTTGTGACCTAAGCTCATTCAATTTCTTGACTAAGGCCGTGTTGAGTGCCTTTTCATGGTTCTTCTTGGTAGTGGCTATGGCAACATCTTCCAAGCATTGTACTTGGTCCTCTACTACAGTGCAAAGAAGTTTCATCTTGGCTAAAGAGGAATCGGTACTGGGGAGGTTAGTATCGGGAATCAGACTGGTGAGGGTGTCAACAATAGTTTGAATGACATCCTGTTCCTTCTTCCTCCTTAATGCTTCCAATCTTTCCTGTGCAAGCTTTATGCTTTCAAGCAACTCTGATTCATCTGCAGATTGAAGGTCAATAGGACTGGTGGTGTCAACCACTTTGATTTGATCACTGGTTACCTTGGCCTGTTTGATTTTCTCTACTTCCTTCTTCTCTTCAACGCTTTTCTTTTCCTCTTGTTTCTTCCTTTGTTCTTCTTCTTGTGTTTTCTTCTCCATTTATTCCTTTCTCTTGTCCTCTTCCTTCTTTTTCTTCTCTTCCTCCTTCTTCCTTTCTTCTTCCTTCCTCTTGTCTTCTGCTTTCTTCTTCTTCTCTTCTTTCCTCTTATCCACCTCTTTCATTTTCTCTTCTTGTTTCCTCTTATCCTCCTCTTTCCTTTTCTCTTCCTCTTTTCTCTTGTCTTCCTCTTGCCTTGCCTTTTCCACTTGCTCTTTCTCTTTATTAGTCTTTTCCTTGTCCTGTTTCTCTCTTTCTGCTTTTTCTTTGTCCTATCTTTCTTTCTCAGCTTCTTCTTTATCAGGAGTGACATCCTTAGTATCTAATGCATCCACATCAATAGTGACAACCTGTTCTGTAACTATTTCTCCTTCATTGTCAAACACTTCATCTGGTTTGCCTGATGTAAGATTAGGTGCTTGTCCAGCCTTCAGATTGGCCTCAGACACTTGATGTAACCGGATATTAGCTTTGGCATGTAGATGTGTGTCCTTCTCCACTTCAGAAGCTTTGCCTTCTAGCAGCCTGAGTCTTCTCCTTCTCATGAAGAAGAGACCTTTGTTTTTATCCATTATCTCAAACAATTTAGAATTGGAGGCATCGGGAAAGTATTGTGCAAAGATTTTCTCCCTTATTTCCTGTTCCTTCTCAATGGAAATGCACCATTTATTGTCCAAAGAATTGTATAAAGAATCAGGTGTTACCGATCTGATTTTAGATGGCGACCGGTCATTGACACACAAATATCTAATAACCTCTTGTTCTACTTCATCTTTCTCACTATCAAAAAAATCATCAAAATATTCTTTCAAATCATCAAGCACCTTTCTCTAAATGTTCTTAATTGTCCTCTGACAATGTGTCATCGATTTACAAGAAGAGATATCTATATTTACTGGTGCTGACGATGCAGGTGCATTCCCGGTAGATTTTGCTTTCTTGCTTGTTTGCCTTGTCTTCTTAGGCTGTACTTCCGGTTTAGTATCCTCTGCCTCCGGTGAGCTATTTTTGGTTTTTCGCTTCCTCTCGAAGACTTTAGTGGGAGCAACCTCAGGTTTCTTCTTGGCAAGTGACCACTTGGTCACTTTTGGACTGGCTGAGGTAACTAGTATTGATACCGATGGCACTGCCTTGCCCTTTTTTTGTGTAGGATTTTCAACCGGTGTTACCCTCTCTAAGTAGGTGTTGGTTCAATTTTTATTTGCATCTAATGGTGAGGCAAGCAGGGTAGAGGCATACCCGATCAACATATCATACATTACTTCATACCCCATTGGCTCAACTGCTTCCTTTCTTGGTTCCACCGATTCCATTATGCATTCATCTACTTTTATGGTGAAGCAGATGTCATCTTCATACTTCTTCACAATATCTCCAGATATCCTCATCCTCTAGCTCATTTTCCACTTGAATTCATCAAAATATTTATTCAGAACCTCAGGATATCCGGTTCCCACTGCTTGAAGACTTTCCCTAATTTGCTTGGAGATCAATTGGTCAGCAGACCATTGAACATCACCTACTCCAGGGAAATAGCCTTGAAAGTAGAAAAATAGGCCGACCAAAAGTTGTCCAAACTTGAACCTTAAAGCACTGTCCTATTTGATGGACTTTAGGTTCAATAGCAGTTGCTTCTGCAAACAGGTACACAAATCAAATGAGGCATCTTCCTTGATCATTTTGTATGCGACATTCACTGCAGCAGCAAGGACAAAGTTTATTCTGCTGGCATAAAACATTCAGTAGCCAATTACTATGCAAGCATACTTAACCAAATCATCTCTAATGGTGTTGACAGTCATCGCCCTTTGGTCGCTCAGAGAATGGGTGAGCTTAGTCATTTTAGTCTTGGTGACCTTCCTTAGAGCTGACACCTCTCCAATGTTACAGAAACTAGTGAAAACATGAATTGCTTCCGGTGTGATGTCATGCGTCCGCTCAAGATACATTTTATCACCGTGCACTTTGCTCAGGATGATGCAGATGTGATCTTCAATAAACTCTTCTAGAAAATAAACCACATTGTGTAGTTTCTTCCTCTCTAGGATGCTATATTCTGGTTTGATTTTCTTGTCATCCCCACAGAATAGACCTAGTTGGGAATGGATCACTAGGGATCCTAGGTCTTCCAATTTACAATCAATATATCCTGAAATATCTTCCTCAACTATAACTCTGATGGGTATCTAGGATAGGGCAATTTATTTCATCTTCTTTTGAATAAAATCAGCTGAGTCTATAGGTACACTCGAACTGGAGTGCGATGCAGAAGCCATGATTAAATGATAAACAAGAATTTTGAGAAATACCTTTGCAAACCGAAATTTAGGTTTTGCCAAAGTTGCTCACAACACACCACTTTTCTTGCTTGGAACACCGCTTAGTGTTCTTCACTGATAGATTGAAAAGTCTGCTGGATTCCTGTGCAAGATTTTTGAATTCGCTTTGAATCACTAGACGAATCGCTCTTGTCGCTCTGCTCTTAAAAATTCTTCGCTCAAAAATAGATAAGTGAAAATGGCATCGAAAATCCCTTTTAAACAAACTTTCACCTACCGTAATAAATGCATCACCGCTAGGGTACAAACCCTAATTTTGACTTTTACCACTTCAAGTCTTCTGCCGATTGACAGGTAACATATACTAGTTAAGGTCTTTACCGATATAAACCGAGGGTTCAAATATTTCACCGATATGATCCCCCTAAGATTTTTTGAAGCTCAGTTTGCCAGTTCAGAGACTTCCACGCTAGGTGCAGAAACTGGTTCATCCTGTGACACTTCTTCAGGTTTCTTTTTCCAACTTTTATTCATTCCTGCTTGAACGGTTTCAACATCAATCTTCCCTTCTGGAGTGATCAGTATATCATCTGATAGGTTCTTTTTCATTCTGTAGGTTCTGGCAGTGTGACCTGGTTTGTTGCAATGATAGCATACCATTCCAAGTGTTCTCCAAGGTCCATTATTCATACTACCATTCTTCCTTCTGCATGTTGTAGCAGTGTGACTGCTACCATGACAAATCAAACAGGTTGCTCTCCAACTAGTTGCCACTTGATAGCCACCTAACCGATGGTCATAGGTATTATACCGGTTGGGATTCCGGTTCACAAAGGGTTCTGGGATAAGTCCTTGAGTCCTTGGAGGGTATCTGCCAGTGTTGTGCACAACAGACTTGCATTCAAATGCTCTATGCCCAAACTTGTTGCATGCATAGCAGTTTCCATTGAATCTATTAGATCTTGGCTTATTGTTTAGAAAATAAGGAAAATTATTGTATGCCATGCTTCTACACACATTAGCAGTATGTCCTTCCTTGAGACAATTGAAGTAAACATGATTAAACTTTTGCTTACCTTTATCCTTGGATATTGGTTGCTTCAGCTTTTGTTCCAGAGGTTTCACCTTCCTCATACCCAGAGAAACCAAGTCCAATGGTATTCTTTACCGGTTTTGTTGATTCAAGCTTTTGCTCTAGCTTAGCAGTACTCTGATTGAATTTGGCAAGTATCTCCTTTGACTCAGTAAGTTCCTTGGAGATAGAAGCATTAGATTCCTTCAAGGTTGCATTCTCAGAAATAGCCATGTTTAGTTCACCTTGCATTTCTTCTTTTTCCACTTTACTCTCTTGGAGATGAGTGGTAAGGGCACTGATTTCTTGCTTCAACTTGGAGACCTCATGATCTTTGTCCTTTACCAGATCTTCAGCTTTCCTTTGGTTTTCAAGCTCTTGACACATTCTGATAGTCAGTCCTTCCAACTCCTTTCTTAGGATGGCTTTAGATTCATTCAGTTTTTCAACTTCTTCAACTAGGGCATCCATGTCAGCTTCATCAGAAGAGCTATTTTTAGTAAGTTCCATCAGTTTCTCAACATGCTCTCTTCTTTTGGCCAAAGAAGCTTTATACTTGACTTTGAGTTCATCATAGGCTCTCTCAGTCTGAGTGAGATGATGAGTAAGTTCCCTCACAATGTATTCCCCCATGTCTCCTTCCAAGTGGTGTTAGACTTATAGAAAGGTTGGCTCTGATACCAATTGATGAATACTAAGAGGGGGGGGGTGAATTAGTATACCAATAAATACTGAACTCAAACTCTTAAACAATTTCGCAGATAACCAGTATAATAGATTCACTAATAAACCGGTTAAGATAAATGCAAACCAAATAACAAATAAAGCATTCACCCACAAAAGCACAATCACCATAACACAAGATATTTTGACATGGAAACCCAAATGGGAAAAACCATGGTGAGCAAAAACTCACAAGTAACTATTTGCAGAATAGAAACCATACCGTTAAGGTCAAATAGGTTAAGGTCATACAATGTTCTTCTCCAGAACAAATCTTGTTAGGAATCTAGATCTCTGTTAGGAGATAAGTCCTATTAAAGACTACCTTGCTAAAGGATTTCAGATCCACAGTTGTGAACCACCTTGTTAGAGGATTTACAAAGGCTTTTCTAGGCCTACCCGGTTAAGGGTTTTAGACTTGTCGAAGATGTGAGTAATCAACAAGTGAGTGATCTAAATACTAGCACAATATGCTTGGTTAGATCCTTCAAAGCTCATTGGTAATGCACTTCAACAT
Source organism: Cryptomeria japonica (assembly GCF_030272615.1). Taxonomy (NCBI): domain Eukaryota; kingdom Viridiplantae; phylum Streptophyta; class Pinopsida; order Cupressales; family Cupressaceae; genus Cryptomeria; species Cryptomeria japonica. The sequence continues at coordinate 213,019,040 of NC_081414.1, read as the reverse complement.
TACTTTAGTCTTCAATATCTCCACACTCTAACTCTTCACACAGACCTAATCTTCTCTGCAAAGATCGCACATAACCTTCTCATACATCATACATCTCTTTTTTCACACTATTTTAAACCCTAGACATGATGTCCTTATAAAGGAAACTGATTTCATGTCAGTCCAATAGGATTAATCTACAAGTTCCTAGGTTCAGTGCATCTAGACACATTTGGTAACACGACACAAAATCACCGCCAAAGTGTCGGTGGATGATAACTCATCACAGAAATACCGGTTGGTAACTCATCACAGAGTAATACCAATTCATACAATATACTGATTACCGGTTGTCAAAAATGAAGACTGGAAAATGTTAACTACCGCTTTGTTCCTTCGTACCGCTTGAGATCCTCGAACCACTTGAGGTCTTCATACCGCTTGGGTTCTCCATACTGCTTGAGTTCTCCATACTGCTTGAGGTCTTCAGTCAATTTGTGACCGGTAAACATCTTCTGCAAAACATCGATAGTCTAAAGACTATGATATATAATACCAGTTGGAACAATTACCGGTTAAGCATAACTCATTCATTAAGAAAGTGTGTGTCCATCACAAAGAAAGTGTGTGTCCATCAATGACAATCAAAACATCCTCAAAATGCCAACAACAATGTGATATCAAGGGCATAATAAGAGCCAAGAGCCAAGAAACCAAAGTGGGAACCCTTCAAAATGATCTAGGAAGGGTTCTTAAACCCAGAAGAGGTGTGGAGAGCTGTTACGACGAAACACAAGCCAAAAGACATGCATCGACCAGTGTCCGACGATCTTTTCAGGACGTTAGCATTATGCGAGGACTTCCTCACGTTGTGCTATCATCCATCAAAAAATAGGGCCAGAGGGGTTTTTTAGGTATTTCGGGGTGCTTTGTCATTCGAGCCCATGATGCCAAAATAATACAATTTTAATCATAGGTTTGTCATTAATGCACTAGGCATCATGCGTAAGTGTCATAAATGCACTGGGTGCAATTTAGGACACTACAATATCATTTTTATATGAGTGATGATAGATCTCACTCCTTCGAGTATGTACAACATTGTTTTGAGAATTTTTTTGAGTTCTTGCAAGAGAAAGGTATTGCAATAGACTGACATCTCATATGGTCAGATAACTATATGGGTTAATTCAAGAATGCTCATATGTTTTATTGGTTGAGTGGAATGTATGTAGAGAGGCGTGTACCTCATATTTGGAGTTTTTTTGAAGCAGGGCATGGGAAGGGGGAGCATGATGGAGTAGGTACATGTTAGAAGAGAGCTATAGCTAAGGAGAAATGAGGATTTTAGGTGCAAAATTATTAGATGCACATTCTATTGTTGATTGGTGTAGTTTAACAATGTCATAGGGAGGGACTTTTGATTTAGCAGTGCACATATTCTTTAGGTTGGTTGAGGAGGGAAAAGTGGGAGATAGATTGGATTGTCAAATAATTAAAGATTCTTCAAAGATGCATTCATTTCGTAGCTCAGATGCAAGTACATGGACCATTCAGACACGAGAATTGACTTATTTTTGTCAGAGTTGTGTTCAGTGTGATTGGGTTCAATGCGAGTCAAGTGAGTGGGTTGATACATGGGTTCCACAATATCTAGAAATCCTTTATCTCAAACAATATCCATGTCAAATTATGACATGGAAAGTTCAGTTGAGTGTGTCTGTCTTTCAAATATTCTACAACCAAGACATGTTTTTGTAGTGGTTGCACCGTAGGGGAATGAAGAGAGATCAGACTATTGGTTGGCACAGTGTGTATAGGGAAAGAAGAAGCTAACACAGTCGGTGACAAATGATGATGGGTTCAAGAATCCTACAGGTTTAGTTGTTGTTGCAGGATCTTGGTTGTGAACATACATGATTAGAAAGAATGGAATACCTTAGAGATTACTTTAGTGGAGAATATTCGCTAATGGCGAATTTTTCATGTCGACGACCTGGGAAATGGTGAATATTTTCTACCGATTGGGGGTGGCCATGTCACCAAAACATTATCAATTTCTGTCAAATTCACAGCCCGATCACCATATATTTTATGTAATTAAATGTTTCTATGCGAGGATTTCGCCAATACAATATACGGTGGACACACGGTAAATTTAATTTTTTCGCCTACACTCTCCAAGGTTGCCTTAATATACGATCTTAATGTGCCTATAGGCATATGAAGATTTCTTAGCCAGGAGGACCCAATTCACCCAACATTTTGCCGATGCGTGTCTCCATTCACCCCAAATTTCGTCAACTATATTATATTTGCCAATTATTTGGACGACTCATAATCGCCTCGAAAATTACATAAGTTGTGTTATAGTTACGCGAGATTCACCAAATATTTGTATACCATATAAAGTTCCCATGGAATTCACCATATAATGATTGGTATAAATACATTCAAAGATCATATCTATCTCTACACAATCTGGTGGGTTCTAGGCTCTGAATTCAGATCAATAGCAAAGTTTCAGACCAAGGAAAATCATTGCTGTTGACTGCATTGGCGACTGCTAGTGACCTAAAGGTGAGTGATCATATTTTTGAAGTGGTATAATATTATTCTGAATTTATCTATAATTTTTTGCATTGTTGAGTTCATTCTTATTCAGTGGGGACCCGTCAGTGCCAAGTGGTCAACGGGGAGATTCAGACCTCATACATATAGATTGTAGGTCGTAGGGCCAATGAAACATATATTATACTTTATAGTCTATTATTGCTTCTTCAACAAATTGATATTTTTTTGGCAGCCTTTATTTCATTGGAGATGTCGAACAGGAAGAAGGGTAGGAAACCTGAATGTGGGGAAGGCCATGAGAGGCCAACAAAATGCAAAACGTTGTCTTCGTACTTTGGATTTGGAAAAGATTGTGGTGAAAATTAGGAAGGTACATCATGACAAGTACAAGTACAAAATTCACAACCTACACCATATGTTGAGGACGACAGTGAACCTGATATCTCAGATCAAGATGATCTTGAAGAATATTATCTGGTAGATTCCCAAGTTAGCTGGAATGATATAATCGACTTGGGTGATAATGCCATTGATAATAATGCACGGAAGGAGAAAAGAAAAGCTAGATAAAAAAAGGATCAACCACAATCAAAAAAGGATCCAGAGTGGGATATGTTAGTGAGGAATTTTCAAATTAATTGGGCATCAAAGTATCCATTCATTGAACTAGTGGAGAATCCAATTGAAGGAGAGCCTCCAATAGAATGCAGGTATAAGATTTGCACTTGGAAACATAACAAGGAAGTTAGGTTGTAGCTAAAATTTGACACCATAGAAAAGCATATAGGTAAAGTTTATGAAAAATAAATGATAGACGGAGTTGAAAAATCAGTGATAAGATGGAAAACAAAGGAGGAATGCAAACATGCGAGGAATGCCGAAGAGTATTATTTTCATGAGAAAATACAAATGAAGCCTACTGAAGTTAAAGGTTCTATTGAAGCTAGCTTTGGAAAAGAAATACAAATAGAACAACTGGGAAAAGTTGTTCAGTTAAGTGTTATTTTTTATATTTTGAGTAGAGGGAGTGCTATGATAGATTTCCTATCAATTAGTGGTTTATTACACTTTTTGAAAGTACCTAACTATCCAAATAGTCACTGGTCAGTAAACAGTGGATGAGAATGGGCAAGTTGTCTTGCTGAGGTTGAAAAAGATGTAAAGGAAAAATAAAGAGAGTCAAACTTTATTGCATTTTCTTTAGATGAAGTTACGATAGTAGACAATACTTCATGGGTATGCATGCATGTTTATACTATATACAATCATGCCCGCCAACCTCATCTACTATTTGTTGCTAAAATGAAGGAGAGTGCAACTGTGGAAAATTTATTTCAACTAGTAAAGAGAAATTTAATTGAATATGGAGGTATGGATGACATGACGGTTACCAAAAAATTGGTGTGTGTTGGAGCAAATGGAGCTTCAGTAATGCAAGGTCAGAGAAACAGTCTTTGTACAAAGATTGAAACTTAATTTGCACCTTACATTATTGCAATTCACTACATGGCTCACAGAATGAATCTAGCTTTTGGAATTGTGAGCAAGTATGCTTCGGTAAGAAAAATTAAAATTTTAATCAGAGAGCTCTACTCACACTTTTGTCGAAGTCCCAAGTGATTTATGGAATTTCAACACTTTGTTGATGGAATAATTGATGGGAACAAACTTCTCAAGGATAATGATACTAGATGGATCTCTTTGGATGGTGCAGCGCATCAAGTTTTTTCAGAATATCCATCCTTGATTGAACTATTTCACACAACTCGCGATGAACCAGAGCAACCAAAATTTATTGACCTTCTTCGGAGGTTAAGTAATCTAGAGACACTCTTAACTTTAGCAGCTCTTTTGCCCATGCTAGAAGAAATGAGGAATATTATGAAGGCTGCCCAAAAAAGAGCTCTGTATATTGTAGAATATGCTACGCTGCATAAGATGACATGCATGACCCTCAACAATCTCTATCTAAATCAACCAACACTATCTGATGAAAAATTTGTTAAGTGGCGGACACTCACAGATTTGAACAATCCTGACAACTTTTTACAAATTGGTGCAAATGGGGAGGTATGTGCCAATGTATGGGGAGATTAGATACCAATGCACTTCTATGTCACGGTCGACCCTGAGGAACCAGGAAAGCACCCCAGGAAGCAACTAGCAAGAGTTACAAGGGAAGATTTCGACAAGATTGTTGAGTCTGTAACTACTTCTGTGAAGAAAATTGCCTATGATCTTTCCTCACAAATTAGAAGCAGATTCCCTCCCGACAACCTACTTGAAGCCATGTCTATTGTGTTTCCTCAATATTGGAGCCTCAACAGTGCAGCTGATTTTTGAAGTAAGCTACAAAATTTGATAAAACAATTTTGCATATCCAGAGAATTGAATGGAACAACTATAAATGGAATATTAGATGAAACTCGTCTTAGAGAGAAAACATCTTGTTTTGCATACACTATGAGGGAACAATATGGCAGAATGGAGAACCCCCGCGAAGAGGGATCAGTAACAAGGCTTTGGAAATATATAGTTGAGAACGAAGCGTTGCGTGATTCAATGCTATAATATTTGAAGCTTACTAATTTATGTCTTACCATGATATTGGGTTTGGTGGAAGATGGGAGAGTTTTCAGTGCTTTGGGGTTCCTAAAATCAAAGCAAAGAAACAAACTAGACAAAAATTTGGAAAATTGCTTGAGGCTCTATACATCTAGGTATGATGTCCACACTTTTCCTTATGATAGGGCACTGCAAATCTAGAGGTCCAAATCTGAAAGAAGAGGTTTGGGAAATACTTCAAACCAAAGTGCTAGTGGGACTTTTGAATCATGTACTAGACCTATTGGTAGCATTGAGATGCAGTTCAACAAAGGTATGCAAACTTAGAGTGAAGAAAACACAAGCAAGAATCAAGAAAGCTCTGAATTTGATGAGGATGAATGGAAACTGTAAGAGATTGGTATTTATTAATCTTATTACTGTATCTCATCATTCATATTAAAAAAGCATATTATTATGGTTGATAACTTGATGATATTTATGAGTTTGTCAACTTTTTGCAATTAGAATTTAATATTGATTTGTAATTGTATTTTTCAACTTTCTATTTTCATATTTAAAATAGCATAACAAAAGACCATAATGTATTTATTGATACAAAGATGTTTATTTAGACATGTTGATAACTTAGATTTTCATTAATTCTTTGAAAATATAGCCATATGATACAATTCATTCAATACACCACTCTGTGTGATTCTCCATGCAAAAGTCAATACAAAGTTTCAGAACCCTTTGCAAATGACCCTGAATTCCCTTTTATAGAAACAAGGGAGCAACAATAGCTTCAGGTCGATTTGCAACATGTGAAGATTCAACATCAAAATCACAAACTCAACACAAATTTACATGGCCATCACAGACCGGATTAGCAATTTAACAACTGCTACATGTTTGATGTCTCCTGTTCAAAAAATAGAGTTTAAAATTAAATATTAATTAATCCATGATAAATTAAATATAGATAATAGCAGTGCCCAAAACGTACTAATCAGAAATACAGAAATGTTAAAACTTGGGAGAATTTGAGAATACAAATTTCCAGGCCAAAGGTTTGCACTGTGCATCATAGATTCATAGGATGGATTAGCAATAGCGAGTGTTGGTTTTTTCCTGTTCATAAAACAAAGTTATTTCAAGCGATGCCAAATTCCAAACAGAAAAAAACATAAAACCTTGAAATTAAGAGTAAAAGCAGAAAACTGTGCAATACATACTATGATTCTTAAGATTTCTGTGCTAGTTTTTGTAGGGTGCTCCACTCTTCGTCTGATGGAAGGTCAATATTATTTAAACTATGAAAAGTCAACTGCAACTTCATCAACAATCCATATTTAGAAGAGTGACTTGACATCACTTTTCCACCCAATATCGCATTCAAAGTTTTAAATGGTTGAAAGCTTTGGGGAGTTGTGTTCTTAGGAAGCAAGTCTAAATCAGACTTCATTTTTATCTCCATATTTTTTTTGTAAGCTTAGTTTCCAATGAATTTATTTGATGGGTCAATGGTCTTAGGCAAACCAAATTTAATCAAAGTAGTTGTCTTTTCTTACAATTTCAATATCTTTTTTCCATATTTATCCATAACTTTTGATGTTTCCCTTAGTTTTTGGCATATATGATGTCTTAACTATAGCATCAATGCGACTGTTAATTCCCTTGGACGCCAAATAGCTGTCACTGGTACTATAGACTACTTGCAAAATCTATTTTGCCATATCCTCTTTTGAATAAACATGTATGCTCTTCTCAATGTGCCCTTTGATTTTCATATAAATTAATCTCAAACTTTCATTCAATTCAAACAATTCACACAAGTTGTCACTCCTTTGCATTATTTGCCCCCAAATTTTTTCTTGTATATACTTCGTTGTATTTTTCATATTATCTTTCAATCTATCCTCCGAAGTTTTAATTTTATCATTTGCATTGTGCAGGTCTTCTTTCATTTGTGCACATTCTTTTCTTTCTTCCTCTACTTTCTCTTCCAAATGTTTTTCTTTTTCCTTCTCATGATCCAATAGGTCTTGTATTTTTGTTATTTCCACAACAGCAGACTCATAAATTTTGTATGATTTTTAAAAACTGGCTCTTTCCTCATCCATTTTTTATTGCTTTTAGCCAGTTTTTCACTCAGGTCCTTCAATTCTGCATCCATCTTTTCTTGCTCTGCAATTTCTACTGCAAAGCCCAAATTTTTTATCCTTTTCTGTAAATCATTGCACTTGTTATCTGCTACTTTCATCTTTGATTTTTTTGTTTGCTAGGTCTGCCTACAACTTTTCTATTTGTTTCTCCAGCTTATTTTTTCTCTCTCCACCTTTAGCAGTGAAGTGTAGACCACTTCGTTAGTCCATTTTGACACATTAATTTTATCCACATTTTGTACTTTGGAAAAATCCATTTGGAGGGTGCTAACTTGAAATTCAGAGGGATCTATCTGACTATGTGGTGGATTTTTATCTTTAGTTGTTGACATATCAACCATGAACTCCATCATATCTTTGTGTGGGTCATATGTTGGAAATACCCCGTTCCTTGCAGGTTGTTTGTCTAAAACTTTAGTTAGGGAAACCCTATGCAATACTCTTTTATTTTTCCTTTATTTGTATTTTTTGTGTGTTCAAATTTTTCATAGTAATCATGAAATTGAAAATCTGGGCTTGCTGAAGCAATTGAATGTTTGAAAGGTGAAATAGCAGAGGCTCCAATTCCACCTATGCATGTGGTTTTAACTAATGCATTATGAGGATTACCAACAACCATTTCTGATCCTGTCCCACTATCACTTTCATGTGTAGTTTTTATAGTCTTTTGAGGGGTTTGATCTAAGGCTGCAAATGATAGATTTGTAGTGTCAGTGGCACTTGTTATAGGATTCTAAATAGTATGAGTATCTACCACTAGTGGCCTCTTGCGAGAGATATTTTGTTGTTGCACTTATCCAACACCAATACAACTAGTATCAATAGTAGTACCCATGCCAACCCCACCAATTGCAGTGGCACTTGACTGAACACTAATAGGAATATTATCCCCAGATTCCCCACCAGTGGCACTTGATTCACCACCAATGGGAATACCATGATGTGGTGGTGGTTGTGGATTTGAACTTGAAACAAATGCAAGTGGACCCTGAGGGTAATGAGTAGTACCTTTCCGTGATGAATCTGAAGAATCAAGTCTAATGACTGGTTTAATAGAAGCTTTTGATTTTGAATCTGATGGAAGTTGTACCTCAAGTGGATACCAAATGCCTTCTCCTTTGGGACCTAGACCACCACCTTCAAAACCCATTTTTTCCACAATGTTTGCCCCTTTACTATATTTTTCTTTCATGGACTCATTGAATCCACCTAATATCTGAGATACAGTAGTAGTTGTTGGAGTGGGCTCAACCTCATACTCATTTTCATCTTCACTCTTGTCATATGCTGTTGTGGGATGCTCCATATTCCACAATTTGCTAAACTCTTCATCCTTGTTGATGGACTCAAATTCTGCACTGGTCTTTGGTTCACTGAGATTCTTCCTCATGGTCCAAAAATCATTTATTTCAGTTTGAGTCCAATAACTGTCTTTACATTCCTGCAGAATTGTTTTGGGAATAGATTTGTTAGATGGATTAGCAGATTTTTGGTAGAAATTGTAGGAGCTCCTATTTTGGATGCCCTCCTCTGTTGTCCTGTGTGTGTGCAATGCCATAATTTGTGATGACATTTCTTCTGTTGAAATGTTATTGTCAGCGATAATTTTCTCCATCTCTTTTTTTTACCTCATCCCAGGAGTCCATGTTTCTAAGCTTTTCTAGCAACGATTTACTTTCATGCTGAAGAGTTCCCATTTTTCTTAAGCCTTTCTTGAACTACACTGATTGGATCATACTGCCAAAGACCCTCATCACCAAAGATAAAAACTCTCAAAAAATCATGTGCCATATTGAATGTTTTTCTCTCAAATGTGAACCCTCCACATGAGAAAGGCAAGGAAGGAAATATGCTCTTCTTTTGCTGACCATGGAAGTGCCTATCTGTGCTCTCTAATTGCCGTACATATTCCAATGCAAATACCCTCTCTGTCACATGTATTGGAAGTCTGTAGGGTTTTACTGCTAATCTGTAAAACCTTAACATAGTGTATTCTTCCATGAAGAACCAGTCAGCCAATTGTATTGACTCCCGAGTTGAATGCAATCTCTATAAGACACAGACAATCTAGGCATTGGAGTGCTTGTAATTTCATTATACATTGGTGCCAAAGAGAAGTCTACAAAATGGTTGTAGTTCTTTTTGTTATCATTCATCCTTATCTTTGGTGTCCATTCATATATTGGACACTCTATTCTATTTCGAGTCTTCTCATTAATCTTATAGTTCACAATGTGAAGATTGTTGGTCTTGAATATTGCACGATACTTGGATAGAAGGAGATAGTACAAGTAGGATGAGAACCTAAATGTCTTAAAAGAACCTTTTTTGATCATTAGTAATTGTTTTTGCATGGATTGAACAATGTGCTCAACAAAATTATATTTTAATGGTTGACTTACACAATGGATATTAAAAATAATTTCAAGAAGGCTAGCACCCACTTCCCTATCATTTTCCAATCCCACGCAAAATGTCAGCAAGGAAATAGTATCCCGAACCCATGGAACAAAAATGTTAGAATCATAAGGAGGCTTATGATTCTGATCCAACGAAGTACCACACATTATTAGAGCTCTGATAAATGAATCTCTACAACTTGGATCGAGACTCTCATAATTCTCTGACAACTTTTCTAGGTCAATGTGGACGTTTGAGTTTTGTGCTTCAAACTCTAGGTTTAACAAATGAGCAAATTCTCCCACGTTTATGGATATAATTTCTCTTTTGTATTTTTATTGACAATTGCTTTTTTATCTTCATCATAATTTTCGGTGCAGGCCATCACAAATCCAGGGCAAGGGAATATTTCAGGTAACACCATGCTTCCCAATCCAGCATCCCACGATGCAATTTTATATGTTCTTTGTTTTAACATTGTGTTGAAAACAACAAATTTTGCCTTGCTTGGACCTATCGCCTTATTAGACAATGCATATCTAATATCTATGATATGCTTTTCACCATGGATAGTAGGGTCATAAATATCATGGTATTCACTAGTGAAACCTGGTGTTTTAACTAGTTCGGTTATGTCTATTTTTTTTCACTTGGCTTCCTGTTGAACTACTGTTTTCCGGTTTCCCCATCGCTGTTATTGTTAATAATTCAAATTAAGGTTAGATACAAGCCTAAAAATGCTAACCCTCAAATTGAACCACGAGATTAAAAAAAGTAAAAAATGCGGGATGTAGGTGTTCTAGATTTTACCCGAAATTTCTATTTCACTAGATTGGCGCAGACAGACTCCATTGCAACTTGCATTCCTCAATCTAGTAGCTATTTCAGAATCTCCCTTGATATACTGGTTTGTCCATGAAGTGAAATACGATTATAATTATGAGTCACTTATTTTGAAAACACTGAAAAGTACAAAAGTAATACCTAAAGGGCAAAATATCTAGAATCCTGTTGTAATTTTATAAATTATTATTAATATCTATTCGCCGCCGAAGGACAAAAAATTCATTGCTTCAGTCTAAATTCTGAGGATAATGAACACATCACCAGACTCGAGTGACAAGTCACTTTTCCAGGCTATTTTTGAAGTCTTTTTAATCCTTTTCAACTTCCGCTCGAAATAGAGCTTAATTATAGATAATTAAATGTAAAACGTTCAATTCTGGGTCAAGTTCTCAAAAATGTGTTTTGGGCCGAAATCAACCCTAAGTCGTTGATCTGTGCTCATCCAATGGACAATGGTATATGTTGTCAGTTGTCATGGGTCCCATGACTTTTACCATTTTTCGGGCACGTCACCACACTCGAGTCACTTTTCTGGACTGTTTTTAAAGTCTTTTTAATCCTTTTCAACTTCCACCAGAAATAGAGCTTAATTATATATAATTAAATGTAAAACATTCAATTCTGGATCAAGTTCTAAAAAATGTGTTTTCTTCCCACATCCGGGCTGAAATCAACCCTAATCCATTGATCTGTGCTCATCCAATGGACGATGGTATCTGTTATCAGTTGTTGTGGGTCCCATGACTTTTACCATTTTTTGGGCACGCCACCACACTCGAGTCACTTTTTCGGACTGATTTTTAAGTCTTTTTAATCCTTTTCAACTTCCGCCTGAAATAGAGCTTTATAGACTTAATTATATTTAATTAAATGTAAAACGTTCAATTCCGAGCGAAGTTCTCACAAATGTGTTTACTTCCCACATTTGGGCCAAAATCACCCTACGCCGTTGATCTGTGCTCATCCAACGAACGGTGGTATGTGTTGTCAGTTGTTGTGGGTCCCATGACTTTTGCCATTTTTCGGGCACGTCACCAGACTTGAGTCACTTTTCCATACTGTTTTTGAAGTCTTTTTAATCCGTTTCAACTTCGGTCCGAAATAGAGCTTTATAGACTTAATTATAGATAATTAAATGTAAAACGTTCAATTCCGGGCGAAGTTCTCACAAATGTGTTTACTTCCCACATTCGGGCTGAAATCCACCCTAAGTCATTGATCTGTGCTCATCCAACAGACAATGGTATCTGTTGTCATTTGTCATGGGTCCCATGACTTTGCCATTTTTTGGGCACGTCACCAGACTCAAGTCACTTTTTCGGACTGTTTTTGAAGTCTTTTTAATCCTTTTCAACTTCCGCCTGAAATAGAGCTTTATATACTTAATTATAATTAATTAAATGTAAAACGTTCAATTTCGGGCGAAGTTCTCACAAATGTGTTTACTTCCCACATTCAGGCTGAAATCCACCCTAAGTCATTGATCTGTGCTCATCCAACAGTCTCTAATTGAATATGAGAATCTTGAATTTTCTTCTAATGACCTTGGCCTTGAGTCTAATAATGTGGTGAATCTTATTGATAAACCTGCACCTCTTAAGGACCTATGCATTACCTTTTATCCTAGTGAGACTATTGAAGCACCTGATGGCCCACTATATATCACTGCAAAGATCAAAGACATACTCTCACGAGGGGTTCTCATTGATCCAACATGTATGATGAATGTAATAACTTAAGAAATTCTTTATACTTTACAATTGTATGAAGTAACATATGATAAATTTGATTTAGTGGTTAAGATCTTTGATTGTTTCTCGTGTCCTACTATAGGTTCTATTACTCTTCCCATTAAGGTTGGTACTAAGTGCTTAGATGTCATTTTTAATATCATTCCTACATCAAATCAATTTTGTGTGAAGTTGGGACATCCTTGGTTCTCTTCCATGAAAGTGATCCCATCCATCGTTCATAAATGTCTCAAATTTCTTCATAATGACAAAATCGTAACTATAAATCATAGCATGTACCTACCCACAGTGAGGCATGGAGATGTTAATCTTGATTACTTTTAGCCTAAACAATTTGAGCCTCTTAAGACTCGAAGAGATCCTCTTTTTCAATGTTATCAAAAATGGAAGAATGATATAATCTTATCTTTGAGTAAGCCTAGAGATACTAGACATATTCCTCCTCTTCATGATGGACCCGATTCTCCTTCCTACACCTTATATTCCTCCTTTATATGTTGCAATACCGCCTCCTACATCTTACAAAGGAAAGCGTCCAACATCTCCTATTTTTCAGCCAAGTAGACCTTCTCCTATTCATCCTGATTTAAAAGAAGAGAAGAAGCCTATGCCTATTGATCCTAAACGTTCACAACCCTCAGCTAAAACTAAAAGAAATTGGTGTACAAGAGAACACCAATGGAGACGTCGTGCTAAGGCTCGTGAAATTGCTTCTCAACCCATTTCCTCCCTGAAGACACCAAATTTTGATCGATGGTATTTGTTGTCAGTTGTCGTGGGTCCCATGACTTTTGCCATTTTTTGGCCACGCCAATAGACATGAGTCACTTTTTGAGAATGGTTTTGAAGACTTTTCAATCCTTTTCAACTTCTGCCGAAATAGAGCTTATTAAATATAATTAAGTATACAATTGCAAATTTAGAATTTAAATATACTTAATTAAATGTTTATCATTTATGGAAGTCTTCGATTAGAAGTTTGCAAAAAATGTTTATCGTTCCTCCGCAAGCACTAGTTCAAAACTTCAACAACAAGTAAGTTGGACTTTTAATTCACTTGTTTTTCGCGAGATAAACATCTTTGTTTTTATATTTATAAAATTATAATCAATGATAATCAATGTACAAATAATTAATGGAATGAACTGGATTTTTTTTTATATATTAAATATAGAGGAAAAAACATTACATAAAAAAGATCACAGTATTAAATTTATTTCCATTATTTAACAAAATATTGAAATAACGTAGCTCATAGACAAAAAACATTTGCAAAATTATCATTAATAAAATGAAATAGAAAGCATTTTTATATCCATAAGAGGCAAACTGAAACAAACTAGAATTTGCAAAATTATCATTAATATATATGTTTCGAAAATTTACAATTTTTACATGTCCGAGTCCCTCAAAAACTTTAAAGCCAAAATGAGTAAGCCTGTGAGGTTACGAGGACATAGCCAAAAAAAACAAAACTACTAGGGGGTTGGGGCTAGGGCACATGTAGTGGAGACATTCATGGTTTACCCTAAGAATCTCGCCCTCCCTCCATGTAAAATTCTTCAGAAATTATAAGTTGTGAGAATTCTTCAAGCCAACTGTAGTTTACATAATTCCAAATTTTAGAAACTTTTACAACCTTGCTAACTAATTCATAAATAAATAATCAGGAAAATACTTTTCAATTCATATAAAGAAAATATCAAGTTTACATAATTCCAAATTTTAGAAACTTTTCTAACTATTTGAATTCAAGAGATGAAATGTAAATGAAGCATCATTTGAATGATATTACAAAATAATTACATATCTTTCACTTTTGTTCAAACATATGTTGACATGCAATATTAAAATGAGAAGAGTTACGGTTTACTGATGTTTGCTTTCCAATCTGAAATCTCATACAAGCCTCAACTTATTCTACAAGAGGGAGAGCATCATTAGGAAGAAAGCACCACCAACCACACCAGACATAGGATTAGGTCTCATTTCCATTTGAGCCTAGTGTTTAGAACCTACAAAACTCTAATCGGTCACATACAATAGGTACCTCCTAACTAGTATGACCTCCTGACTAGGAAGTGTATTTGATTATTATGAATTGATGGGTGCATGCAGAATACTGTATCACCTTAGACAAAGGTTTTATATAGTTGTAAGCATGTTGAACACATTATCATTGTTCACCACCCTAATTGACTTGTTACATTGTTACTCAAGTTCTGATTGACTAGACTAGAAGTTACTCTAGACTCATTTAGATGTAATACACCTTAAGTCAATTTATGTATTCAACTTCATCATACTTTTATAACTTACAAAGGTTTACTCAAGAGTTACTACTCTCTTCACAATTCTTTTTATTCATTCACATTAAGTAGTTATGAAAGCAAGTGAGTGCATCTCGACACCATGCATGTGTACATGTATAAGCATCATCTGCAAATACATGCATGCATGCATGTGTATTCCACATAATTATGTTTCCGTACATTCATAATTCTCCATGTTTCCCTTTTGTATATTATCGGTTTGGGGACTTTAATATTATTGGCATTACAAGCCTTATCGTCCGACTATGACTCATGGAGTTCATATAATTTGGATCTATTAACCTCATAGATTCTCTTGAATTTGAATAGATTATGCAGAATAGAGGTTAACCTCTTACACCAGTTCTCAATTCGACCCCATAAGGGTCTTATCGAAATGACAAACATCACAAATTCCGATGTCGACTTAACAACAGTTTGATATTGATGGCTAATCTTGGCTTACGATAGTACGATACAAATGAATACATTTCTGTGCATTCTTATTTTCTGGTTGATATCATGATTATAATCGACCACCTTTATTTACTTGCAGTTTGAATGATTTATACAACATGTATAATATGCTTGGAAGATTAGAGACCATGTCTCTACATTTTATTCTAAGTTATTGAATCTGATCGATATTATGAAAGGCTTTATTTCCTTTTGCTTGCATGGGATTCTAATATGTATGCAATGAAATGCAGATCTTCTAGCTCAGCCGTCTATATATGACTAGCAACAATGATTATCTTGCTTTATTCAATATGCAAGACGTAATGTAGTTACTAAATGATACATAGCTATTAATAAAATGCATATACAATCGACAAAGTATAGTCAAGCGATAATAAAACATGCCTGCAGTCTTAATCAACAAAGATTGAGTAAAGTATTTGCTTCCTCTCTGCTGGATATCACATTCATTCAAAGAGTGCGTTCCCTGGATCGATGCCTTGTGATTTATCGCACTTTATAACCATCATTTCGCTATATTGCAATGATGATAATGATGATGTTTTCACAATCGGCTCAAACTCATATTGCCAGATTCCAAAGCAAAGTAAAATGATAGCCAAACAAGATTCGGCTACAATCACCATTTCATAACATTCTTTTACCATCGAATGAACCACCACCCGCATGGGTGGTGTAGCGTTGTGTAATGTCGCCCACTCCGAAGTGATCTCGACACTCAATATGCATATCGTGGTGACTTCAGCTTTAAAAGTCTTTTCCCAATATGTCACCCAATGTTGAATTCTTGAATTAACAATTACATTGATATGTACCTATATGTATATAGGTACATACATAAATATATATTCATATGCGTACATACATACGTGTGTATGTATGTATGTATGTATGTATGTATATACATACATACATACATACATACATACATATACATACATACATACATATACATATACATATACATATACATATACACATATATATGTGGGTGTGTATATATGTGTGTATGTGCATGCGTGTGCGTGTGTGCATACTTGTCTTGACTTGACAAAGTGGTTAATAGGGTCTTGATAGGGCAACCAAACAAATCCTAAAAGATTACTTATCTCAAGAATCTCGACAATGATGACAACTTTGACCTCTTCCCATACTGTGCCCCTCTACTTGATGATACTCTCCCTCCCTTCTCTGAGGGTGATAGAATCTCTTGCATCCACTTAGACACACGAAGGTAGTTAGACATAATCTTTTTACCATACAAGGTATCCATATAACAAAGCATTGATTACTTAAATTAATATCATTTATTCCAAAAATCTCATCAAATAGATGTTTTCAAATGTGAGCTTGGAAATGTAATACAATGTAGAACCTACTAATATATTACAATAATCTATAAATTCTACTTTTCACAAGTACACCAATGAAACTATAAAGAAATCACCAAAAACATAAATTATACCTTGATTAAACTGTTGATCCCTTTTTGCCGTCTCATTGTGTTCTATCTCTTGAGATCTCAATTGTAACTATTTTGCTCTAAAATAATTGCACAAATGATTCAAGATGACTACAAAGAGAATGAACTTTGTGATGTTTTGAATAATGCAAAGTGGAATGTTCCTACAATGAAAACTAAGATAGTGAAGATAGGATGATATGACGCTGATATTAGTATGTTTAATGTTATTCTAGATATGCAATTTATTGCTATGATTTTAAAAGAAACAATGGACATTATGCTAATGATAATGCTAAAATCCAAAGGCACACTTGATATTTGCTATAATCTCTTGGAAGCATCAAATTACACTAAAAAATCTTGATTCTTGACTATTGACTTTAGCCAAAATGAGGATGTGAGGTCTCATTTTAAATAGAAAATTCAGGGTTTTGATCTTAGGTGGCAAAGATCAATGGATGGGAATTGTTCTTGAGAAAATGAATGGCTAAGATTGAGCTGGTTGAGTTATGAGAGAGAAAGGAGGAGGATGTTCCTCCTATATTGACAAGAGGCCACATGTCATGATGCTCTCCATGACCACGAGGAAGAAGAGGAAGAAACATTCCAAGTTGTTGGAATGTGAGAGAAAATGTATGCATCATAAGACATATGTTTCATGAGTCACCTTTGACCTTGGTGAGGTGGAAAAAATAATTTCTTAAGAATAGGGAAGGTGGAGAATGAATAGGAGATAGGGTGACACATAAGTCTCCCACTTCCTTTTGACTAGGAGGGATGTTGAAGATAATTAACCAGATTTTGTTAGTCACATCAGGATGAGGTGATAGGTGAGATATGTATTTAGAAAGAGTGATGTGGAAGATGAAGTGTATTTAGAGGAATTAACTGTCTTTGGAGGAATAATTAAATAATTTAGAAGAATTTAACTTTAGAATATTTAAGACTTAGTTAAATAAATTAATATTTATTTAACCTGAAGAAGAATAGACTAGGAATGAATCACATAATCAAATTAAATAATTTATTTATTGATAGAGGAATAATCATTAATTAAATAATTAATATTTAATTAATTTATCTCAAGGTAATTTTAGGTGTATACATCAATAAAACTTCAATTAGCATCATCATATCTCTATTTATGCAAATTAGACATGAAAGAGGGATGTAACATATCCCCCCTTGTGAATCATCATCCTCGATGATTAAGTACCAACATAATCATTAAATAAAAAAAGTCTTGCTTTAATCAACATCATATAAAGTCTTTTAACTATTAAAAGCATTGTAAAAATGAGAAAGTTTTTGAAGGAAACATCATAGATCCTCCCAAGTGGCACTTTCCTCCGAGTACTCTTGCACTATGTGAGCTCATTATTACATAAGTGGAGCTTATGTACATTGAGAACACTGACTGGATTGATTGTGACCACTCCTGGATCCTACACCTGCAAGGAGTTCCAGTCAATCATGTGGTCAAAGTTTGATATATACTTTTTTAAATAAGATACATGAAAAACATTATGCAACTAGGCAAGAGCTAGAGGTAGAGAAATCCCGTGAGCAACTAGATCGGCAACTTCTAGGACTTCAAATGGTCCCACATATATCGATCATAGCTTAAAATAATTTCTAAATTTGATTGAACTTTTTTGTGGTTTGAATCTTAGGAGTACTTTCTAGATCCTACTATGAGTTGTCTTGGAATTCGCTTTCCATTTGTATAGCTCTTATGTCAATCATTATATTTTGCTATCCATTATCTGATCAACTTAACTTGTTTCCCAATTTCAGATAGCATCTCAAAATAAAGGCTTATCCCATCTTGTAGCTTATCCCAACTGATAGGAATTTGGCACCTCCTTCAATACAATGCCTCAAATGGTGCCATGTTAATGGCTGACTGATATGATTTATCATATAATTTTTTTTCAATGGTAGGTAATCCTCCCAATTGTTTTGTTGATCCATACAATACATTCTTAGAAGATCCTCTAAGACTTGATTTACCACTTTTGTTTGACCATCTATTTCCAAGTAATAAGTTGAATTGATGTTCAACTAGGCTCCTAAGGCTACAAACAAGGTTTGCTAGAACTTTGATGTCATTCTGGCATCTCTATCTGATATAATCTTCTCTATCACATCATGCAAATGATAAATCTCCCCAAAAAACTTACAAGCTATTATGGGTGCACCATCTATTAAGTTACTTGGAATAGGGTCAGCTACCTTGGTGAGTCTATCCACAACCACTAATATGGAATTGTGTGTTGGTATTTTGGATATGTTGATATGGTTTTGTCATTGATGTCAACACTTGTCAACACTTATCATCACTTGGAGATTTGGTTATGTTCACCGACAAGCAAGTGACTTATGCACAGTCACCGATATTTGTTTCACCAGCAGGTTATATTGTTCATCGACACTTGGAATGACTTGGAGACTACTTGGTTTGAATTTATTGGACAACTAATTCACCCCCCCCTCTCAGTGTCTCTGGGACCTAACAATTGGTATCAGAGCTTAGTCCTCTTTTTGTAGAAGTTTAACAGCTTGCGGAGATCCAATGTCTTCTAACTATTTCAGGAAGGACAATCCTAAACTTGATGGAGCTGACTATGGCATATGGAAGATCAGGATGGAGACACATTTGAATTGTGTTGGAAAGGACATATGGGAAGTTACAAAGAATGGTTATGTTGCTCATACTCAAGGTCAACCTAATCCACCAACCTTAGGTAAAGATGAGGAAAATGATTGCAACGTAAGAGAAGCACTTTTGAGTGCATTATCAGATCAACAAATCATGGGATTATCAGATAGGTCTACTGCTAAAGCTATTTGGGACAAATTGGAAACATTGAATGAAGGAGATTCCATAGTCAAAATTGCAAAACTTGAATGCTTCTGGGTCAGGTATGAAAATATGAAAATGGAAGAAGATGAAAGGATTTATGCTTTCATGGAAAGAGTAAATGAAATTGTTTTGGGTATACAATGTTGTGGAGGAACCTTAAGTGAAGATGAAATTGTTTCAAAAGTTTTAAGAGCATTGCCACCGGCATATAAAATGAAATTAACTGCTATAAATGAATTGAGAACAATGCGTAATACATCAGTAACTAGAGACACTTTGGTTGGAAAACTTTCAGCTTTTGAACTTGAGGAATTTGGTCCTGTTGCTAATATAAAGACAGATTTAGCTTTCAAGGCATCATCATCTGCATCATCATCATTTGATAAATCTGATCGAAAATCCTTTTATGCAAGAGAACTTGAAGAAAGCAGGAGAGAAAATGAAGAACTGGAAGAACTTGAAGCACTATTTGCAAGGAAAATGCCTAAAGGTCCAATTGGAAGTAAGTATGAAGGTAAAACACCCTTTAAATATTTCAACTGCAATAAGATTGGTCATATGGCATCTAGGTGTCCTGATAGACATGCAAGATTGAAAGAAGAAGCTAAAAGAACCTACAAGCCTAACCCTGAATATCAAAGATACAGATTTAAGAAGAATAGAGACAAATCTTGTTATCTTACTGATGAAGGAGTCATTGACGATTCTGATGAGGATCCGACATACAATGGATGGGTTTTTGTTGCTATAATAGAAGATCAACCGGCACCTACTGTTCAACCAGTAGAAAAGGCCCTGGCAGCTAGAATTGAAGATAAGGATGAATGGATCATTGATTCAAGATGTTCACATCATATGACTGGTGATAAAAGCAAATTCTTAACCTTTCAGGAATACAATGGAGGTCTAGTGAGATTTGGAGATGATAAAGCTTGTTTGATCAAAGGAAAAGGCACTATATCTTTTGATGGTAAGCACAATACTGATAATGTTTACTATGTTGAAGGTTTGAAGCATAATATTTTGAGTGTTGGTTAATTAGTTGAAAAAGGATTTCAGTTACAATTCAAGAATGGTAAATGCAAAATCATGAATAGAACTGGTTAAATTGCAACTGGTAATCAGACTAGAGGTAATATTTTTCATTTGAAAAATAATGAAAAGACATGCTTGATTGCACATATTGATGAAAGTTGGCTATGGCATAAGAGACTTTGTCATGTAAATTTTGATTGCATTGTGAAAATCAGTACAATTAAGGTAGTAAGAGATTTACTTAAAATTGTCAAACCTCACAATCCGGTATGTAAGGAATGTCAATTTGGAAAGCAAGTTAGAGCATCTTTTAAGAGTATTCCAGAAAAGTCCGATAATGTTCTTGACTTAATTCATACTGATTTATGTGGTCCAACAAGAACTAGAAGCTTACAAGGAGATAGGTATTTTATGCTAATCATTGATGACTATTCTAGAATGTGTTGGGTTACTTTTCTCAGGGAGAAATCAGAAGCACTTGGGAAATTCAAGCTATTCAAGGTGATGGTAGAAAATGAAACCGGTAAGAAAATCAAATGTCTGAGATCAGATCAAGGAGGTGAATTCACATCTAAGGAATTTAATATATTTTGTAAAGTGAATGGAATCAGAAGACAATTATCAGCACCCCAGACACCCTAGCAAAATGGAGTTGTGGAAAGGAAAAACATAACTATCTTGGATGCAACTAGAAGTATGTTATCAGAAGAAAATCTACCTCATGTATATTGGAGAGAAGCAGTGAGTACAACAGTTTACACATTCAACAAAGTTCACATCAAAGGTGAAGCCGGTAAGACCCCTCATGAACTACGGTTTGGTATTACTCCTACTCTTAAATATTTCATAATATTTGGAAGCAAATGCTATATTAGAAGAGATGAGTATATTGGAAAATTTGATCCTAGAAGTGATGAAGGAATATTTCTTGGTTATTCATCTAAGAGCAAGGCATATAGATGTTTTAACAAAAGATTGTAGAAAATTGTTGAGAGTACAAATGTGAAGATTGATGAACAGTTTAGAGGAAATTCAAGGTACATGGAATCTAAACAGGCAACAAAGATAATATCAAATGAACATACAATGAGTAAACCGGTACAAAATGATAATCCAGTCACACCGACATCATTTGAAAATTCCACAGTAACTGAGGAACAACAACAAGTAAAGACACCCTGGTATGTAAGATTGAACCACTCTGAAGATCAGATAATTGGGAACAAGTATCAAGGAGTTATGACTAGAGGAAGATTGGAAAATGAAGAGGTATGTCTTATTTCTCAAATTGAACCAGCATCAGTTAATGAGGCATGTGAAGATAAATTTTGGATTAAAGCTATGGAAGATGAATTGGAACAAATTGAAAAGAATAACACATGGACATTAGTTCCCCGGTCTAAAGACAAAAATGTAATTGGAACTAAATGGGTATTAGAAACAAAATTAATGAAGATGGTAAGGTAATTAGAAATAAAGAAAGATTAGTGTGTAAGGTATATTCACAGAAAGAAGGAGTTGATTATAATGAAACCTTTGCACTGGTAGCTAGAATTGAGGCAATTAGATTATTCTTGGCTTTTGCAGCACACAAGAACTATAAAGCATATCAAATGGATATTAAATGTGCATTTATGAATGGAGATCTTGAAGAAGAAGTTTATATTGAACAACTTGATGGATTTTCTTTGACAAATGACAAAGATATGGTTTACAGGTTAAGGAAAACTTTGTACGGGCTAAAGCAAGCTCCTAGAGCTTGGTATGCTAGATTGGATAAATATCTTTTGAAGATTGGTTTTACTAAAGGTAATGCTGACAACAACTTATATTACAAAGTGACTAATGATGACATCTTGGTTATAGAAGTTTTTGTTGATGATATAATCTTTGGAGGAGAAGATGGATTATATAAAGACTTTTTTAATGAAATGCAACAAAAATTTGAAATGTCTATGATTGGGGAGATAAAATTCTTTTTAGGATTGCATATTTCACAGATTGATAAAGGTATATTCTTGAGTCAATCTAAGTATTTGAAGGAATTTCTAAAGAAATTTGGAATGGAAAACTCTAAACCGGTAAGCACACCTACGACTACAATTGATAAATTATCATTGAAGGATAAATTAACACCTGTTGATCCAACTAGATACAAGTCTATGACAGGAGGTTTACTGTATTTGACACAAACAAGACCTGATATTATGAATTTAGTATGCATTGTTTCAAGATTTTAGAGTAATCCTAAAGAAAATCATGAATTGGCAGTAAAAAGGATTTTCCGGTACTTACAAGGCACTACAAATATTGGCTTATGGTATCCTAGAGATGAAAATTTTGATTTATGTGCATACACAGATGCAAATTGGGCAGGAGATGTAGATGACAAAAAAAGCACCACCGATGGAGCATTTTTTCTTGGTAACAGATTAATTTCTTGGTTGAGCAAGAAACAAAGTTGTACATCTTTATCAAGAGCAGAATCAAAATATGTTGCAGCAACAACTAATTGCACACAGGTATTCTGGATTAAGCAAATGTTGAAGGACATAAAGGTAAAATGCAAGGAACCTGTAACAATTTACTGTGATAATATGGCAACAATTGGTATATCTAAGAACCCGGTACTTCACTCAAAAACTAAACATGTTTCTATCAAATTAAATTTTTTGAAAGAGAATGTTGAAGCAAAAGAAGTGAAATTGGTTTATGTGAATGCTAAAGAGCAGATTGCAGATATTTTTACTAAACATTTGCCTAAAGAGACTTTTGAATATCTCAGAGAGAATCTTGGGGTAATACCCCCATCGCTAGAGACTTAGACAGTTGATGTTTGTCATGAATCGACATAATTAATAGAGAAATCTTTTATTCCGGCTTTGATGAGGAGAGCTACTTCTCAGGGGGAGTAGTTGGTATTTTGTAATGAATTGGTATTTTGTAACGAATCTGGTTTTTGTATTGCTTTGGCATTTGATGTCAAAGGGGGAGAGATTGATATGAAAAAACAGATTATCTTTTGGGGGAGAGATTGTTATTTTGGAGAGAGATTGATTACTCTGCATTTGTAATTTTGATTTCTGGAGATTGTTGCTTTTTGGTTTTTGACATTTCTGTTTTGGCACTTTGATGGTTTTTCCATCTTGTGTTGCCATCAATGCCAAAGGGGGAGAATGTTGGTATTTTGGTTATGTTGATATGGTTTTGTCATTGATGTCAAAACTTGTCAACACTTATCATCACTTGGAGATTTGGTTATGTTCACCGGCAAGCAAGTATGTTCACCGGTAAGCAAGTGACTTATGCACAGTCACCGGCATTTGGTTCACCGACACTTTGAATGACTTGGAGACTACTTGGTTTGAATTTATTGAACAACTGATTCACCCCCCCCTCTCAGTTGTCTTTGGGACCTAACATTGTGTCTATTCCTTGACATAGGTAGACCTTGAAAAAAGTCCATGCATTGGTGGTTCACCTTCACCCTCTAGAATTCAAAACAACTTGCGAGAAATCTTGTGGCATCCTTCTTTGTTCCCTTCCAAAAGTAAAGTGATTTAATATCTGCTAATATCTTGGTAACACTAGGTTATCCCAAATATGGTCTTGAATGCACATCTTTCCAAATTAATTTTATTAGTTAGGTAGACTCAAGTACATACATGCAACCTCAGTACCTCATAAGACCATCATATTCAAAACTAAATCTCTCATATCTAGGATCTTGAGGATTTGCTTGAGAAGCTACTTTGACATGTTTATAATACTCATCCCCTTGTAGCTATTGTAAGATGCATGTCCTTAAGTCTATGTAAATAGAAACCACAACAAATATGTGTCTTCGATGGCTTAAGACATCTACCACCCAATTTTCTTTTCTATTAATGTAATTGATTTCAAAATTGTAGTAAAAAATCAGTATCAACCACCTTCTCTGGCGTGCACTTAAATTAGGTTGAGTGAATATGTATTTTAAGCCTTGATGATCAGATCCGAGTTTGAATAGATTGCTTAAAAGGTAATGCCACCACATTTTAAGAGCATCCACAAATATTGCGAGCTTGAGGACATGAATTGGATAGTTTTGCATGTCTTATATAGGGTGTTCATTCTCAAAACTAAGCCAAATTTAGTCTTATACAAGATGTTTCACTTCTGAAACTAGACACAAATGTTTATGTCTTATACAGGGTATACATTCTTGAAACTAGACCAACAAGTCTTATATGAGATGTTCCCAAAACCAGACATATTTTATTTTTAACTCATGTCTTATACATATTTTTGCGTTCTCAAAACTAGACCAACAAGTCTTATATGAGATGCTAATTTTTTTGAAACCAAAAATCGACATATGCAATAGGGTGAGTTGACTAGCATAACACAACGTGGTAGACCACTAAGCTCTTCCTTTTTCAGAGAGTAGAACTAGAATAACACAAATTGTTAGACTATTCTGACTCTCCCTCTTTACATGAATCACACAACATAATACATCTTGTCCTATGATTATTCATGTTCCTGTGGGTCACCTAGCATAACACAACTTGCTAGCCTTTGGATTCCATGACCTCTCTTGTTCTTCTTCTCATGGATCACCTAGCATAATGCAACTTGCTAGCTCATGGAATCAATGTTCTCCCCTTTCTTTTCCCCATGAGATCATAGCTTTGCTATTTGTAAATCATAGTCCATCATTTGAAGCTTTTCTCTTGCTCTTTTTTATGTGATCACTTGTGTTCTTGTGATAGCATTCCAAGAATGATATTAGTGGCTAAGGCAATTGATTATCAAGGTCTGTTCAACTAGTTGACTCAAAGCCTTTTTGTTTTTAGTACCAACCACTTGTGTTGTCCGTCTTTTGTTTTTTTAAAATCTTTTTTTGGCTTTTTTGTCTTTGTCTTATTTTGTGTGTCCTTTCATGTGATTGTATGAGTTAAGATCCTAACATTGGGGGCTTGGTTTCTCTAAATTAGTGATGTCATATCTCCTTGTAATCTCTCTCCTGATTGCTCCTCTCTCTCATCTTTCTAATTTATCATGAGTATTTGCATAGGCTCATACTTCCATTAAAGTGGGGGTTAAATGTAGCATCATAAATTATAACCAGTATAATTTACACCTCATGTTTGTGCTCCTAATTTAGCGTGTCCTATTTCCATCCCCTCTCTAGGTCCATTTTAGGTCCTTTTCCAACCCTGATGCCATGAACACCATTGAGTGGGCCCCATCTTGGAGGTCTCTCCCCCATTTCTCTTTATGTTGGTCCTATTTGTTGGAGGAATAGGGTGTGGAGCACCTTGGTCTGGACCAGGGTACCCGAAAATTCCATGGTCCCCCTTAGGCAGGTCCCAAATTGAAATGGAGTAGGCCCTTTACCTCCCCAATGGATTTTGGTCCTCATGGCTACACTTGACCATTGGAGGTTGTCCTAACCGGTAATTTACCTAGGGAACCCTATATAGAGACATCCTATCAATTCATTTTGATGTCACTCACATACCATATTATTTGTGCATCTGTGAAGCATTCATCATCAAGCATTTTCATAGATTCAAGGCAACATTTCATTCTTCAAGCTGTTGCTATTTTGGATATGTTGATATGGTTTTGTCATTGAAGTCAAAACTTATCAATATTGGGCAAAATGGTTATGTTCACCGGCAAGCAAGTGACTTATGCACAGTCACCAGTATTTGGTTCACCGACAGGTTATATTGTTCATTGGCACTTGGAATCACTTGGAGACTACTTGGCTATGTTAAAAACATCATTCAGACACTTTGTTTTGGTGATTTGTTCATTGGCTTATTCAAGTTTGCATATTTGCTGTTATCGGCAAATAGGTCCAGGATATACACCGACAGGCTTATCTATTCCAAATCAACATGACACATTATGGAGATGATTTATTGTTATTGTAAATGCATTGAGCGGACATCATGCATCGGATATTGTTTTATTTATAATTGATTTTATTGTAATATCTTTTAGTGATCCGACCTTCTCAATTGGTCTTAGGTTATGGTATAAATGTAAGATCACGTTTGTGAGACTAAGATATGCAAGGAAAGAGGTTGTAATAAGGTATATGCGAATATAAGAAGAGCTATACACGCAGACATCATTCAAGATTGAAGGAAGGTTTGAGGAAGGCATATCAGAGCTAAACCGGTACTGAATCTAGCATATGGAGATGCTATTTTGAGCAGTACATTATCATTGGATTTAATCATCCAATTGTAGTCAGTGTGACTCTCATTTTGTGATTGAGCAGTGAGCTCTAGGCGCTTGGCCTTTCTGCATGTGCATACCCCCTATTGTACACACATACTATATGCAGTAGTATCATTTGATTGTGGGTAAGGTTTCCCATCGTGGTTTTTCCCCTTATAGGGTTTCCACGTACAAATATCAGTGTTATGTGTTATGGATGTTATTGTCTTTCTATTTCATGCATTAATCTTTACTGGTACTGCAATTAACTGATAAAACTGTCTACCGACATACAGTTTGGTTTACTGGTATTAAGCATTAAGTTTTGGTTAAGTTAATTTTGGTTTGAATTTATTTGACAACTAATTCACCCCCCCTCTCAGTTGTATCTGGGACCTAAACAATTGGTATAAGAGCCTAGTCCTCTTTTTGCATAAGTTTAATAGCTTGAGGAGATCCAATGTCTTCTAACTATTTTAGGAAGGACAGTCCTAAACTTGATGGAACCAACTATGGCATATGGAAGATCAAGATGGAGACACATTTGAATTGCATTGGAAAGGACATATGAGAAGTTACAAAGAATGGTTATACTACTCCTACTCAAGGTCATCCTAATCCACCAACCTTAGGTAAAGATGAAGAAAATGATTGCAAAGCAAGAGAAGCACTTTTGAGCACATTGACAGATCAGCAAATCATGGGATTATCAGATAGGTCTACTGCTAAATCTATTTGGGACAGATTGGAAACATTGAATGAAGGTGATACCACAGTGAAAATTGTAAAACTTGAATCCTTCCGGGTCAGGTATGAAAATCTGAAAATGGAAGAGTATGAAAGAATTTCTGCTTTTATGGAAAGAGTAAATGAAATTGTTTTGGGTATACAATGTTGTGGAGGATATTTAAGTGAAGATGAAATTGTTTCAAAAGTCTTAAGAGAATTTCCATCGGCATATAAAATGAAAGTAAATGATATAAATGAATTGAGAACAATGCCTAATACATCAGTAACTAGAGATACTTTGATTGGAAAACTTTCAGCTTTTGAAATTGGGGAATTTGGTGCTGATGCCACTATAAAGACAGATTTAGCTTTCAAAGCATCAACATCATTTGCATCATCATCATTTGAAAAATCGTATTGGAAAGCCTTTTATGCAAGAGAACTTGAAGAAATCAAGAAAGAAAATGAAAAACTTGAAGAACTTGAAGCACTATTTGCAAGGAAAATGCCTAAAGTTCCTATTGGAAGTAAGTATGAAGGTAAAGCATGTTTTAAATGTTTTAACTGCAATAAGATTGGTCATATGGCATCTAGGTGTCCTAATAGGCATGCAAGGTTGAAAGAAGAAGCTAGAAGAACATACAAGCCTAACCCTGAATATCGGAGATACAGATTTAAGAAAAATAGAGACAAATCTTGTTATCTTGTTGATGAAGGGTCATAAATGAGGATCCGATAGACAATGGATGGGTTTTTGTTGCTCTAAAAGAAGATCAACCAACACCTACTATTCAACCGGTAGAGCAGGCCCTGGCAGCTAAATTTGAAGATAAGGATGAATGGATTATTGATTCCGGATGTTCACATCATATGACTGGTGATAAAAGTAAATTATTAACCTTTCATGAATACAATGGAGGTCTAGTAAGATTTGGAGATGATAAAGCTTGTTTGATCAAAGGAAAAGGAACTATATCTCTTGATGGTAAGCATAATATTGGTAATGTTTACTATGTTGAAGGTTTAAAGCATAATCTTTTGAGTGTTGATCAGTTAGTTGAAAAAGGATTTCAGTTACAATTCAAGAATGGTAAATGCAAAATCATGAACATAACTGGTTTGGAAATTGCAACCAGTAATCAGACTAAAGGTAATATCTTTCATTTGAACAATAGTGAAAAGACATGCTTAATTGCACATATTGATGAAAGTTTGTTATGGCATAAGAGAATTTGTCATGTAAATTTTGATTGCATTGTGAAAATCAGTACAACTAAGGCAGTAAGAGATTTACCTAAGATTTTCAAACCTCACAATCCGGTATGTAAGGAATGTCAATTTGGAAAGCAAGTTAGAGCATCTTTTAAGAGTATTCTAGAGAAATCCAATAATGCTCTTGACTTAATTCATACTGATTTATGTGGTCCTGCAAGAAGTAGAAGCTTAGAAGGAGATAGATATTTTATGCTAATCATTGATGACTATACTAGAATGTGCTGGGTTACTTTTCTCAGGGAGAAATCAGAAGCACTTGAGAAATTCAAGCTATTCAAGGTGATTGTAGAGAATGAAACCGGTAAGAAAATTAAATGTCTGAGTTCAGATCAAGGAGGTGAATTCACATCTAAGGAATTTAATGCATTATGTGAAGTCAATGGGATCAGAAGACAGTTGTCAGCACACCGGACACCCCAGCAGAATGGAGTTGTAGAGAGGAAAAACAAAACCATCTTGGATGCAGCTAGAAGTATGTTATCAAAAGCAAATCTACCACATGTATACTGGAGAGAAGCAGTGAATACAACCGTTTACACATTCAACAAAGTTCACATCAAAGGTGAAACTGGTGAGACCCCTCATGAATTATGGTTTGGTAATACTCCTACTCTTAAATATTTCAGAATATTTGGAAGTAAATGCTATATTAGAAGAGATGAGTATATTGGCAAATTTGATCCTAGAAGTGATTAAGGAATCTTTCTTGG
Source organism: Cryptomeria japonica (assembly GCF_030272615.1). NCBI lineage: Eukaryota > Viridiplantae > Streptophyta > Pinopsida > Cupressales > Cupressaceae > Cryptomeria > Cryptomeria japonica. Next base: position 212,989,687 of record NC_081414.1, on the reverse strand, counting down.
TTATTCATCTAAAAGAAAAGCATATAGATGTTTTAACAAGAGATTGCAAAAAATTGTTGAGAGCACAAATGTGAAGATTGATGAACAATTTAGAGGAAATTCAAGGTACATAGACTCTGAACCGGCAACAGAGATATTGACAAATGAACCTACATTGAATACACCGGTACAGAATGAAGATCCAGTTACACCAGCATCATTTGAAAATTCCACAGTAACTGAGGAACAACAACAAACAAAGACACCCTGGTATGTAAGATTGAACCACTCTGAAGATCAAATAATTGGGAACAAGTATCAAGGAGTCATGACTAGAGGAAGACTAGCAAATGAAGAGGTATGTCTTATTTCTCAAATTGAACTAGCATCAGTTAATGAGGCATGTGAAGATAAACACTGGATTAAAGCTATGGAAGAAGAATTAGAACAAATTGAAAAGAATAACACATGGACATTAGTTCCCTAACCCAAAGACAAAAATGTGATTGGAACAAAATGGGTATTCAGAAACAAACTTAATGACGATGGTAAAGTAATCAGAAATAAAGCAAGAGTAGTGTGTAAGGGACATTCATAGAAAGAAGGAATTGATTATAATGAAACCTTTGCACCGGTAGCTAGAATTGAGGCAGCCAGATTATTTTTGGCTTTTACAGCACACAAGAACTACAAAGTATATCAGATGGATATTAAATGTGCATTTCTGAATGGGGATCTTGAAGAAGAAGTTTATATTGAACAACTCGATGGATTTTCTTTGACAGATGACAAAGATATGGTTTGGAGGTTAAGGAAAACTTTGTATGGGTTGAAGCAAGCTCCAAGAGCTTGGTATGCTAGATTGGATAAGTATCTTTTGAAGATTGGTTTTTCTAAAGGTAATGCTGACAGTAACTTATATTACAAAGTGACTAATGATGACATCTTGTTTATAGAAGTTTTTGTTGATGATATAATCTTTGGAGGAGAAGATGGATTATGTAAAGACTTTTCTAATGAAATGCAACAAGAATTTGAAATGTCTATGATTGGAGAGATAAAATTCTTTTTAGGATTGCAAATTTCATAGACTGATAAAGGTATAATCTTGAGTCAATCTAAGTACTTGAAGGAGTTACTAAAGAAACTTGGTATGGAGAACTCTAAATCGGTAAGCACACCTATGAGTACAACCAACAAATTATCACTAAGGGATGAATCAACACCTGTTAATCCGACTAGGTACAAGTCTATGATATGAGGTTTACTGTAATTAACACAAACAAGACCTGATATTATGAATGCAGTATGTATTGTTTCAAGATTTTAGAGTAATCCTAAAGAAAATCATGAATCAGCAGTAAAAAGGATTTTCCGATACTTACATGGCACTACAAATCTTGGCTTATGGTATCCTAGAGATGAAAACTTTGAATTATGTGCATACACAGATGCAAATTGGGTAGGAGATGTAGATGGCAGAAAAAGCACCACCGGTGGAGCATTTTTTCTTGGTAGCAGATTAATTTCTTGGTTGAGTAAGAAACAAAGTTGTACATCTTTATCAACAGTAGAATTAGAATATGTTGCAGCAGCAACTAATTGCACACATGTATTATGTGTTAAGCAAATGCTGAAGGACATGAAGGTAAAATGCAAGGAATCTATAACTATCTATTGTGATAATACAACAACAATTGATATATCTAAAAATCTGGTACTGCATTCTAAAACTAAACATGTTTCTATCAAACTATATTTTTTGAAAGAGAATGTTGAAGCAAAAGAAGTGAAATTGGTTTATGTGAACACTAAAGAGTAGATTGCAGATATTTTTACTAAGCCTTTGCCTAAAGACACTTTTGAGTATCTCAGAGATCAACTTGGGGTTATACCCCCACCGGTAGAGACTTAGACAGTTGATGTTTGTCATCAACCGACAGAATTAACAGAGAAATCTTTTATTCCGGCTTTGATGAGGAGAACTACTTCTCAGGGGGTGTAGTTGTATTTTGTAATGAGTTGGTATTTTGTATTTGAACCTGGTTTTTGTATTGCTTTGACACTTGATGTCAAAGGGGGAGAGATTGATATGGAAAAACACATGAAAACATGGAGAACACATATTATTCCTAGGGGGAGAGACTTTATCCCTTGGGGAGAGATATTATGTATTTTGATTCCTGGTTATGATCTCTTTGGGAGATTGTTGGTTTTTAATTTTTGGCATTTCTGTTTTAGCACTTTGATGGTTTTTCCATATTGTGTTGCCATCAATGCCAAAGGGGGAGATTGTTGGTATTTTGGATATGTTGATATGGTTTTGTCATTGATGTCAACACTTATCAATACTGGGAAAATTGGTTATGTTCACCGGCAAGCAAGTGACTTATGCACAGTCATCGATATTTGGTTCACCGATAGGTTATATTGTTCACCGACACTTGGAATCACTTGGAGACTACTTGGTTATGTTGAAAACTCGTTCAGACACTTTGTTTTGGTGATTTGTTCATTGGCTTATTCGAGTTTGCATATTTACTGTTATCGGCAAATAGGTCCAGGATATACAACGGTAGGCTTATCTATTCCAGATCAGCACGACATGTTATGAAGATGATTTATTGTTATTGTAAATGCATTGAGATGACATCATGCATCGGATATTGTTTTATTTATAATTGATTTTATTGTAATATCTTTTAGTGAGCTAACCTACTCAATTGGTCTTAGGTTATGGTATAAATGTAAGATCACATTTGTGAGACTAAGATATGCAAGGAAAGAGGTTGTAATAAGGTATATGCGAATATAAGTAGAGCTATACATGCATACATCATTCAATATTGAAGGAAGGTTTGAGGAAGGCATATCAGAGCTAAACCAACACTGAATCCAGCATATGGAGATGCTATTTTGAGCAGTACATCATCATTGGATTTAATCATCCAATTGTAGTCAGCGTGACTCTCATTTTGTGATTGAGCAGTGAGCTCTAGGCACTTGGCCTTTCTGCATGTGCATACCCCCTATTGTACACACATACTATCTACAGTAGTATCATCTGATTGTGGGTAAGGTTTCCCATCGTGGTTTTTCCCCTTATAGGGTTTCCACGTACAAATATTGGTGTTATGTGTTATGGATGTTATTGTCTTTCTGTTTCATGCATTAATCTTTACCGATACTGCAATTAACTGATAAAACTGTCTACCGACATAAATTTTGGTTTACCGGTATTAAGTATTAAGTTTTGGTTAAGTTAATTTTGGTTTGAATTTGTTTGACAATTGATTCATCCCCCCTCCCCCTCTCAGTTGTCTCTGGGACCTAACACAAGTATTATAGAGAAACGTTACATCAATTTTCATGCAAGCATGTGTGTGTGTGATTAGAGTTTTTCATGTTCATGTGCTTGCCATAAAATAGGGTTAATTCAAAGTTAATTCCTAAACTAGGGTTTGACTTAAGGAAAACCCCTATCCACAACCATATTTCCTTTCTTTCTGTGTGCAAGGAACAAGCTCAGGAGCTATACTCAAGGATTTTGATAAAGTTGATAGCGAGGAACTGGTTCATCTTTTGATGAAGCAAAATTATAAGGATAAATGTGAATTTGTAATACATGGTCCTGAAAAATCAGGTCAAATGTTTAGGAATGGGTTTTAAATATCATATTTTTACCAAATCTTAGTTTTGGCTTTGTGGGATATCTGTAGCAATCTATTTTCAACAAGTTACTTCAATCATTACTTATTTTACCCTAATTTCATAATCATCATCCAATTTTCAACTAGAAAGAGAGGAAAGACCCTAAGAAGTGAATCTAATCATAATTTCAGCCCTTTCCATATTTGGATTGTGGCTAGATCTATTAGGTTCATCCCTCTTTCAATGTTTTGGGTAAATTTGGCTTGTTAGTGGTTTTATTATCTTAATTGAAACCCTAATTAAAATTTCATCCATTACACATTGATAGTATAGCATCACATGAACCTAAGGGTTCTACATACAAGTTGACCTCGGTAGTGAATCTTGAAAGTTCAACCCTGGCCTCAAAGGAATATTGATCTACCCAATCTCTCGACTACTTGGCATATTCTACTATCCAAGAGTTGGCCATATAACCAACCCTTTTGAAAACCTACTTAATAACTTGGGTGTTATAAAAAATTATGTGGTACCAATGTCTATAAGAGTTCAGTTATTGGGTTCTTGTATAGCATACATGTTTCAATTGGCATGATCTGAAACTCTGCTTGTTTTTTATCTAAAGCTGTGTGGATCCTTTGCCAGAAATTTGTTTGTTGTGATGGAAATGGATTTATCTATTGTTTCTCATCTTGATTCTTGGTTGCACTTTGGTTTGTGTAATGATCTCTACCACATGTAAAGCATTCACCTTGGTGGTCATCTCCTTTTGGTACCCTTGAAAGAGGCATCCCTTTCCTTCCTGAAATTATTATATCCTTTCTTATCCTATCTATTTACCTTGTATCCTTTTTCACCCTTCTTTCTAGTTTCACATTCTTCACCCTTCCTTTTGAAAGGTTGAGACAACTGAGTCCACCTAGCCTTCTTTCAAATCTTATCTCTAATGTCATCCTTTTTAATTTGATGTTCCTGTCTTACTACCTTCTCATAAACTTCATCCATAATAGTAGGTGTTAGGATGCCTACTACTATGTTGACCTGATTATTAAGTCCCATGATGAATTTTTGGATTCAAAATATTTCATCTTCTTGATACTGAGGCACATATTTTAACAGCCGTGTGAATTTATCCCAATATTCATTAATCGAGAGCTCCCCTTGCCTAAGGTCTTGGAAGTCCTTCAGTTTCTAGTCAAAATATAGTTGGGATAACCATCTTTGTTTAAAGATTTCCATGAAAATTGCTTCCATGTTATGTGGGTTGGTTTTAGCCCTAGCTTAATCTTTTTATTCTCACACCATGTGAGTACCTCTCTGAATAGATGAAAGGCTCCCTGACCTACTTTGGTGTTTTCAAAATAGCTCTAATCTCAAAAGACTTCTCCATTTTTTCCAACCAAACTTTGGCCTCATCTCCTGACACCGAGCCCTTGAACTTAAGTGGATTGACCTTTGTCATATCATGTGTTAACTCATGAGCCAACTGTTTACTTATCTCAGCTTCAGTTGAGATTTTGAGTGTTCTGTTGGGTGCTCGCTATGCATGATTTGTTTGTGCCTTCTGAATTTCTCCCTATATCAGGATTCTTGTTCTTCCTTTTTGGTTTCATGTTGACTTAAAAGCCATTGTTCTAGGTTCATGAGTCTATCCTGACTTTGATTCATCATGGTCAAAAGTTTATCCAGCTTAGCCATGGGAGTGTCTACGGGTTCAGATCCCCCATTATCATTTCTAGAGTTCTCCATGTTTATTGTTCTCTTCTTTAGAATGTTTAATTCTATTTTAGATTATTTTTATATTACATTGACAACTAAAAAATAAATAACCGTAGAGTTATATACACCATAAAAATTTAGCTTTTATTGCTCATACAAAAAATGTTTACATACTTCTCTGATTGCTATTGCAATTAAAAGAACTTTATCTAAGAGATCACTAGTGATGAGCTCTTCTTGCCCATTTAAATTAGAAGGGATAAGCCAATATCCTAGGGTGGGGTCTCGGTGGTCTTTTTGGCCTCTGATTACAATTTTTTTTCCAAAATATGTTTTAGTAGAAGGTTTAGGTTTTTAGTTTGGTATAGAGTTGGTAGAAGATTCATTTTTTTTCTTCACTGAAGCTAGCCTTTTGCGCCTTTCTCTTCAAAGTCGTACTATAGCTTTTGTAATGTTTTAGTGTCATATGGGGTTGAGCAGACAAATTAGTCATATTTGGTTTTGATCATCCATCGAAAGATGAATTTTGAGATATATATATTTTTCCATGGGGTTTGGCGAATTCACATCATGTGAAACATCATATGTTTTGGTTTCAATTTTGTATTCTAGATGTAGTGGTGACAAGCTCCTAGGTTCAACGTTGAACTCAATAGCTCTGATACCATATGTAACATGGTAACTGATTCATAAAGAAATGATAAGGAAAATACTTTTCAATTCATAGAAAGAAAATGCCAACTTTACGAAATTCCAACATTTAGAAACTTTTCTAGCTATTTTAATTCAAGAGATGAAATGTAAGTGAAGCATCATCTGAATGATATTATGAAATAATTACATATCTTGAACTTTCCTTCTAATATATGTTAAAATTTAATAAATAAATGAGAAGGGTTATAGTTTATAGATGTTTCATTTCCAATCTAAAGGCTCATAAAGCCTCAACTTATTCTATGGGAGGGAGAGAATCATCGGGGTGATTTACCTTCAACCATAGACTCGACGGTTCATCACACACCTTCCTTGTGAATGTGGCACTACCCTTCACGAAGGTGCAGACACAAGACTTGGTTTCATTGCCATCTATGTCTAGTGTTTAGAACCTTAACGACTCTAGTTGGTCACACACTATAGGTACCTCCTAACTAGTATGACCTTCTGAGTAGGAAGTGCATCTAATTCTTGTGAGTTTATAGGTGCATATAGAACATTGTGCCACCTTGGCCAAAGGTTTTATATAGTTGCAAGAACATTGAACGCACTTTGATTGTTGACCACCCTACTTGACTTGTTACATCATTTCTCAAGTTCTAGTTGACTTAACTAGGTGGAATTAACCACTTGACATGCTAAACTTCAATCTATCATATGATCAGACAAAGTTACTCTAGACTCATTCAGATGTAATACACCTTAAGTCAATTTATGAATTAAAATTCATGATGCTTTTATAACTTACAAAATTTTACTCAACATTTACTACTCTCTTCACAATTCATTTTAATCATTCACATTAATTAGTTATGAAAGCAAGTAAATGCATATTGACACCATGCATGTGTCTTCCCACATCATTACATTTCCATACATTTATAATTCTTCATGTTTCCCTTTTGTATATTATCGGTTTGGGGACTTTACATTTTATTGGCATGAGAAGCCTTATTGGTTAATTATGGCTCATGGTGTTCATATAATATAAGTCTATCAACCTCATAGATTCTCTTGAATTTGAATAGATTATGCATAACAGAGGTTCACCTCTTACCTTATTTTTTAGTTCGACCCCATGAAGGTCTTATGAAAATGAAAGACATCACAAATGCCGCTCTAGATTTAACAATAGTTTGATATAAATGTTTGATCTTGGGTTAACAACAATTTGATATAAATGAATGTACATTTTTATGCATTCCTATATTCTGGTTGATATCATGATTATAATCGACAACCTCTATTTGCTTGCAATTTAAATGATTGATATGACATATAATATGCTTGGAATATTATAGACTATGTCTCTACATTTCATTCTAATTTATTGAATTAGATTGATATTATGAAAGGTTATATTCTCTTTTTCTTGCATGAAATTCTAATACATATGTAATATACCTCTTCTAGCTCAACTATCTATATGACTAGCAACAATTATTATCTTGTTTTATTGGATATGCAAGACATATTACAATTACAAAAAAATATAGTTATTAATAAAATGTATTTAAATTTGACAAAGTATGGCCAACTGGTAATGAAACATGCCCACAGTCTTAATCAACAAAGAGTCAGTGAATTATTTGTTTCCTCTTTGTTGGGTATCATGTTCATCCAAAGAATGAGCTCCCTAGATTGATGCTCTATGATCGATTAATCATTAGATATTTTTTTAACCAACATTTCACTATATGTAATGATGATAAACATGATGTTTTCCCAATTGTCTCAAACTCATAATATCAAATTTGAAAGCAATGTAAAATGATAGCCAACAATATTTGGTTACAATCATTTTTTCATAACATTCCTGCACCATCAAATCAGCCACAAACCACATGGATGTTGTAGTGTTGTGTAATGCTACCCACTTAAAAGTGAGCTCGACAATTAATATGCATATTATGGTGACTTCAGCTATAAAAGCCCTTTTCCACCATGCCACCCAAATTTGAATTCTTGAATTAACAATTACATTGATATGTATATAAATATTCATATATATGTTATACCCAAGGAAGGATTGAGAAGGGGAGTGAATCCTGGTCTGAAACTTCAAAACAAATTAACTATAAACAACATTCAACCATACAAATACTACTGAAAAACTTACTAACCATCAACACATGAACACCAAATTTTACATAAAAAAACCCAAGATAGGAAAAACCACAGTGAGAATCTAACTCACACTATGAATAAAAATGATTACAAAGTTTTAGGCTCACTGCCAAGGAGAAACAAAAGTTGATGGACTTGTAGAACTAAGGAGCACAACCTTAGGCAAGATACAAGATACAAACTTGCACAATTGAGGCTCATTGCTTCAAGGGAAGATACAAAAAATACTGCAAGAAGACTGATTATCATTCAACAACAACATAAATAGTAGAAATGATATGAGAATAATCTCCTAAACATGAAATTATCCTTGAATAACAAAATCAAGCGAACAATATCATGGAAAACATCTCTGAACATTGTCTTTGTCTCTACACACTGTCTTCTTGAATATATCACCTTCAAAGGTCTTCACAGTCTGACTTTTGCACACTTCACAAACTCAAATATGCTTGCATATTATTTGCATACATTTTTCATCAATCCACACGTGTTCCACATATTTCACTACACAACTCATCCATCCATACTCAATATGAAATAGAACATAAAAAACCTAATTAAGGATCGACCTAGATAGAATGAACATAATCATACAAAATAAGCCACCCAGACCAAAAATACTCAAGGTGATCCACTCTAGGAGAAAGAGGGGACCCAAATACATCATAAAACATCCTTCCAAGATGGATCCAATGATCCACACATGCTAATACATCCACCTATTTTGGCACCAAACATAATGTGTAGATAGGCATTAAGCTTGTCACACAGTCAGCCAAAACGATATCTTCCAATGCAATATATTCCATGTGGATATCTACACACCAAGTTGAGACCCATAAAAATATTCCAACTTGACATCCAAAGAATATCCAGACCAAAAACATGATCCAAATAAGACGATTCAATTGAATAGACTGAACCACAATATAATTGAATGTATCAACATAATTCACTTGTGAAACACAAACACCATGAGAGAATCATATTGAGAATACTATAAGAACCATACAGTCATATCCAATGAACAACAACAAAAACTTAAACATACGTGGAGGCCACCAAAGACTTTCTAGACCAATTTGATAGACACTCCACCTATTAGAAAGCAGTAACAATTGACTTCTGCAAATCACGAACTAGAAAACCAAATAAAACTATCAATGAGACATATTGTCACAACCAACGCCAAAAGATTTCCACCAACTGCAACGCCAATACAAGATACATCTGAACTAGAATCCATCTAGATAACCAAGTTTGACATCAAGAACAACCATACAAACTCATATTTCCACAAATATCCCTCTTTTTCATTTATGGCAAGACTTGAAACACTGAAATGAAAATTAGAACATATCTCCCCTTGTACACAAGATCCCCCCCTTTGACATAAAAGACAAAGGGCATAATGCACCATATACCACTACTCATTTGCTCCACTACTCCCCCTAAGAGCAACAACCGACATCAATCTAGGAGATAAAGAATGGTCTTCATGAATTCTCCCTAGAAAGATACACCACTATTATGCTTCTAGTTAGAGAAAGAAGGGGAAATAACCCCTAGCTTCTGCCTAAGATACTCAATAGTATCCTTTTCCAATGATTTAGTGAAAATGTTTGCAACCTGCTCCTTTGTAGAAATATACTCTAGTCTAACTTTCTTCTCTGCAACTTTTGCCCTTAAGAAATGATATTTGATTGAGATATGTTTAGTTCTTGAATGCATCATTGGATTCTTTGAAATGTTTATAGTACCAGTATTATCACACATGATAGGAATAACTTCATCATACACCACTCTAATATCTCTAAGAGTCTATTTCATCCACATAAATTGATCATAATAAGATGTTGCTACAATGTTTTTTAGTGAACAGATTTTGTCCTTCTTCTAATTAAATTAATTCAAAACTCTGTTACCCTCTTCAAAAGACAAAAGTTCAACTAAACAGTTGGGTAAGCATGGTATGCATCACTTCCCTTTGAATTTTTGATAGGTACAACTCCCTCCATTAGTTATTCAGGGAATAATCTAACTAAATAAATTGGTATGCTTTTAACATGAAAGCATGTAAGGCTGCCTACTTCATTCTTAGATGAGAGGCTAACAGTTTACAAATATTTCAAAAAAACTATTCTTCAAAATGCCTCACCATGTAAACTAGAGGTAATCGAAAGAAAGTTCAAAAACACTGATTCAACACTTCATAAAAAAAAAGCAAGAGAAATAAAGTCTCTTTTCAAACATATATCCTTTTGGAACCACATAGAAAGGGGGCTCCAGATTAATGACAACATCTACTATCAGAAAGGTAATCATAGTCGTTTGATTTAGATTAATATCTGCAAAGAAATACTACTCCATGGATTCAAAACTCAAAGATTTTCCTCCTCAAAACACATGATTTTTATATATGTATTTCATGCAACAAAGACATACCAATACATGTATAAGTTCTTTCTAACTTCAGATTGTGAAAAATTGATTACTTCCTTCCAAACCAAACAAAACTTCTAACAATATAAGTCTCTAATTCTAAAAAAAAACCCTTCCCTATTTGTCTTAATCTAATTTATAGTAGTCTTTAAAGCACAAAGGAGGTCTCCCTGAAAACCCGACCTCCTCTGAAACACTTATAAAAACCAACAGAGTATTTGAGGGACAAATGTCTTGAAGTCATTGCCAGATTATGAAAAACATAACAAATAAAAACAATGCATTATCATCTCGTTATGCCTCTTATCCATCGTCATCTTCTCCTCCACTTTTCTGGGCATCGTGGGCAGTTGCAAGCTCCTAAATTATAGTCTGACTTGGGTTTTTCATGGCATTGATCTTTGCTTTTGCGACTTCCTTGTCCCACCTGTGCTTCACCATTTTCTCGGCATGCTTAGGTAAGTGATCGTTATCGATAAATGTCATGGACTCAATTCGAGCAATTTGTGTTATATCTTCGAGAGTAAAGTTGCCTTTGGCCTTAACTTTCTCCATGTGCAGCCTAAATACCTTCACCGCGTCCTATGTGTTCATCCTGCAAAGTCCCAGTTGCCAATCACGGTCTGGATTAACCACTTTATTGTCATTGACTAAGCTACACTGAAGTTCTTGAAGCTCGTAAACAAAGGCCCTAGCATCAGAAATCACATACTTGAATGTCATTACCCGCCATGCTATAGTTTTCTTCAATACGAAGAGTTGGCACTCATCAGTTACTGACTTAATTGAATTTTCTGCTAAAAACTTTGTGGCTCCATACTCTTCTATCTTGGTGAGCATGGGTAAGAGATTTTCCCATTTATGCTCTTCTTTTTCCCATGGCACAATCTGATTTTGAATCTCTGCAGTGAGGTTTTGCATCTCATTGCATAGCTTCCTAGAGCTTGTGATATATTTTTCACCATCTCTAATCACTCCCCCAATCCATTTCTCCATGGCCCCCACAATGCTTTTGGCCCAATGAACTTGATTCATCAGTTTCTTGTTCTCTAGAGTAGTAGGGTCAAAGCTTTCTGAAGCATGTGATATGGGAAGTGCCCCAAAACAGCCTATACTATCAATGAATTGAGCAAGAATTTTGATATGCCGCTTCAACTCTCTTTTCTCCTGCCCATCTTTTTCTGACCTGGTGAGCATCTTCTTAGCCAATACTTGGAAAAAGTGATTATCTGAATCCCAGCTCATGTTCCCGAGCTCCACTTTGGTAACCTCAAAATCCTCTGCATTCACCTCCTTATTCTCATCTTTGGGCTTATAGGAAGCCATTTCAGCACTCCACCTCTTGGTCTTTTCATCAACATCCAATCTGGCAGTTGTTTTGAACTTCTTTTGTTTGGGACCCTTCTCCATGTATTTAACCACCATGTCCTAAATTGGGATGGACACTGGAATGAAACTCCGTTTCTTTCTTACTGAAGTGGTTAGCCATTTAGGAGTTGCACTTGAACTAGTTGTTCCTCCGATCACCTTAGGTGGTGGCGTCATGGCTATAGTGACTGCATGAGAATCCATGGTGTTGACAATGTCGTTGTCAAGGTCCTCGACTTTGAAAATTTGAGTATCAAGGATTTTGTCTTTTGCCTCTGTGTTTTTGACTTGGTCCATTTTCTTTTGCGCAGCACTCTGTGACCTTGTATATCGAGGAGCAGAAAAGTCCAGAGCTGGATTAGGCTTGTGCTTGGTGTGAGATGGCTTCTTATCTTTACCTACATGAACATGCATAGAAGTGGGGTTAGAAAAATGTTTTGGGGAACATAGAGCAACCTCACTATCTCTTGCAGGATCAATCTTGATGCCTATTTTCATTGCTCTTCTCTTATTAACCCATTTTGCGGTTCTTTCCAAGACCCTCTTTGTTTTAAGTTGTATGTCATCCTCTTCTTCCACATCCCAATTAATGCAGGACGTTTCGGGTTCATCTTGGTCTAGATATCCAGGTTCAAAGAGCTCTAGATAATCCTCTTGGATTCCACTTATATCAAGTTTCACCTGTAGTGAAACTACCTGTTCCAGAACCATTCTCCTATTTTCCCTTTTGAACACTTCAAGCTCATCATTGCAATCTTCCCAGAATTCCTCCAAGTGTGGGATTGGAAGGTGCGGCATCAAACCAAGACTCTATGAGAAACCTTTATTGTCAAAGCCCTTTCTTTCATGATACAGTGGAAAATTGAAATTCTTCAAGTCAGCTCCTATGCTCAAAGAATCTGACATTGAACTGCAAGATAAGATACCCAATTGAATGGGAAAATGATCCTCCCATTTATCTTTGGGTTGAGCCTTCTTAATTACGGTAGCCAACTGCCTACAGATCTTAGCAAGAATAAAACAATCAGAACAAAAACGAGGAAGTCTGAAAGGCTCTTCGTCGAAACCGCCTACTCTTATGTAACAAAAACTAGGAAACTGAACAAAGAAACTACCATATCTTTTCACTAATGCTTGGGCATCTTCAGACATTCTCTTGGTTTTCATCTTCTTTAACTCATAACACAAATCTCCCAGGAAAGCATTATGTACTCTCCTAAAATCTTGCAATGCATTATCTTTTTGTAACATGGGGTAAAAGTCATACATAGAAACCTCACCCTTAGCGGGATGCCTAGGTATTCCCACTATCTCTTTAACACATGCCAAGCAATATATCAGATACGAGGACATAAAGAATTTTTTCTTGAACTTCTTCACCGTGCTCAACCATTCTCTCATGGAGTCGGCAATAAGCTCTACCCAGTCAAGATACTGCTTTCCTTCCAGCACCAGTTGTACATAACAGTAAATCCAATCATCGAAGTTGTAGGCCTCAGTTGAACCTCTAACTCGGTGTAATAGTAACATGACATCATGGATGTGGGGAAGCATGTGATTCTTGTTGGGATACTTAGGTAATCTGGAGCCACCCCTCTGAGGAACCTTCAACCAATACTTCGCTATATTATGGTGTCCAGTTTTATCTACATTGAACTTAGTGATTGATTGGGGGGAGAAAAATTTGAGAACTGATAATCAGGCAATTTGAAAACAAAGGAAATAACTTTCCTGTTAATTGTGAGGAGGGTTTCACCATTATCTCTCTTGATAGTTTCGGAAATAGGATCATACCTTGCAATGCACTCCCTAACTAGTTCTGGGCAAGCGATAGCAGGAGGAAAGGCTGCTGCTTCTACGAGACCACTACTTAGAATTTCTAAACCAAATGAACCGTTAATTCCTTTAAACACCCTTTCATTCAAAACTTCCAAATTTTCTCCTTTCAGGTCTGTATCACTTACTATGGGCTCTGTGTAAGCAAGACTGAAGACATTTCTGAAAAGGTGTAGAGTGGACTTCATAATTCATAAACAACAACCCTTACTTTCCCCAAAAAATTTTACTACGAGAGAGAAAAGAAGCTAAAAATCATTGGAGGAGATAGGAAATAAAACTCACCTTCACAGTTGAGACCAATCGGATGACTACCAACAAACAAACCTTCTATCAAACACTCTGCAACAATGAAGAACAAGTTTCAAAAATCAATCACTTCATACCTTATAGCAAAAGAAGTGATACAAACTTATTTATGCATTAATTTTGATCATCAACTCAAATGTGATGAGCATTGGATTTGACATCACACGCGTGCATTGAATGCATGGTGGCGTTTTTGGAGTAACCGCCAATTCCCAAAAATGATTACTTGCCTTGAAAAATCAGCCGGTTGACGTCACCCGAGATATGGTTCAATCTTCATCATACTTAGCAATAAATGCACCATCATGTCTTTTAGTCCATGGGACCCACCTGATTTGAACATGCATGAACAACTTGAACTGACTTCATGAGAGTTCAGGTAGTTCAAAGCGTACACCATGCCAAAGAAATTTTACTTTGAAAAGATCAACTTTTGTTAAGTGTCGCTGGTCTTTTGAACTTCATTGAACATGTTGAACACAACTAAACTGTTTGAACTAGGTTCAAAGGGTTTACAGCCAGGAGGAAAAGGATATAACATGTCATACGCGGCCATGAAATAGAACTGTTGCAAAAACACTTGAGTGAACGTTAGCATAAAAACTTTTTAGACAACTTTGAACCTGCGGTACCTAAATGAACATTATGAACTACCTTCAAAATTGTTCAATGAGTTCATGGGGTTCAAACAGACCATTAAACTTGGTGCTACAGATTAAGAGGCAATTTACCAGCGAATTAAGGATTGAACCAAGGAATTTCTGAAAGGATAAAGACTCAAATAAAATTTTGCTAAGGTGACTTACTCTTGTTATGAGGGATGAATGACAGGATAACAAATGTATAATAATTTTGTAGTAGATAAAGATAGTGAATCCTACTTCTTGCTTAACCAAGAGACCAACCAATCTCCTAAGAAAAATGCACCATCACTAGTACTTTTCTTGTCATCAATACTTTCAGCCCAATCAACATTTGTGTATTCTTTCATCATGAAATCTCCATTCTTCTTGCACCATAGTCCAAAATCTAGAGTCCCTTTCAAATACCTAAAAAAGCCTTTTCACACCTTATAGACCAAGAAAGAATGACAACTCAACAATAATCAACATCTCAAATTCCTTTTGCATTTGTTTTGCAAACTCTCTACATAGATTATTACTTCCTCCAAATATAATATCATCAACATAGACAACAACAATCAACAACTTGATACCTTCAAATTTGAAATATAGATTGCTATCTGTAGTACTTTTCTTGAATTTTTACTGTAATAGATACTATCCAATCTTGTGTACCAAGCTCTAGGAGCTTGTTTGAGTCCATACAACACTTTATTCAATCTGCAAACCATGTATGGTTCTTTAGATAATCTGAATCCATCGAGCTACTCAATGCATACCTCTTCCTCAAGTTCTCCATTCATAAAGATGACTTAACATCCATCTGATATACCTTAAAGTTCGTATAAGTAGAGAAAACAATAAACATCCTTATAGCTTCTATCCTAGCTACTGGGGAAAAAGTTTCTTCAAAATATATACTTTCAACTCGTGATTAGCCTTTACATACCAATCTCGCTTTTTTCCTTGCGACTTATCCTTGTTCATTTAGCTTATTCTGGAACACCCACTTAGTTCCTATCACATTTTTGTCCATTGATCTAGGTACTAGTTCTTGTATACAGTGAAATTTGGAAGATTAAAACTATTGCAAAACCGAAAAAATCCAACCACATAAAACCCTAGTTCTACAATCAAGAATCCACCATACACCAATGAAGAACCTAAAACATGCAAAATATAAAAAACATGAAAGATTATACCATTCACATGCTTAGTAGGGTTTGATCTCCATTGACCTTGTTTGATATATTTGCTCTCAGATTTTGTATTGTGCACAATATCTCAACAAAAAATAGATTGTGGTTGTGATGTCGCTTGATCACAAGTATGCTGATTGGAAAAGTACTTAGATTAGAGGATGAAAGGATGATAGTATCCTCTTATATAGAGAACACCTTAGAAAATGGAGGGATAAGTTTAAGGGGCGAAAAGATAAATGGTCAGTTAGGATTAAAGGGTAGGTAGGGAAAAGGATAAAAAAATAAGAGGGTAGTTAGAGGAAAATGAAGAGATAAATGACAAGTATCATGGAGGGAAAAATCTAATGAATTAATTCAACAAATAAAGATATATTTAATTAATATAAGAAGTGGGACCAATTAAATAAATAAAATATTTATTAAATTTAGGGAAAGGATAATTTAAATAAGTAAAGATATTTATTTAAATAGGGAAAGGCTAGAAAAGGATAAATGAATGAATTAAATAAAAAAAAATCTATTTAATTAACCGAACGCTTAGGATAAAATAATTAAATAAATAAAATTTATTTAATTAGGCTAGGACAATTTTAGGTGTCTACAGTTCCCATGTCTAATTTTTTTGTATCGGATTTAGTTCTTCTTCCATTTATCTTACCCAACTCTCTTCTTTGTTTGCTTCTTCGTATGATTTAGGTTCCACCAGTGAAAAAAAATAGTAATTTGTCTACTTACTTATTTATGCAACTCTTCTACTTGTCTAAACTCATTTGTTTTTATTTTATTTTCAAAATGATTCTTTTGCACATATTTGGTTGGGGTTTGATAGCTTTCTCTGGTTCTTCTTCTTCTTGACTTGTCTCTTTCTCTTTGTCCTCTTCAAGATCACTCTTTTCTTCTACAACAACCGAGATGATCTCAAAATTAGTTTCTTGAACAGGTTGAGGGACAGTATGATCCCATACTTCACATACTTTCACATTTGTACTCTCCACCATTTTTTTTAGTGTCTTGTAACATTTTAGGCTTTTCTATTCATAGTATATCCCAAAATATCCCTTTGTTTTCTCTGGTATCAAACTTGTGAAGGTCTTCTTCATCTCTTCTGATGTAGCACCTTCTCCCAAAGATTCCGAAATACTTGACAATAGGAGATATTTCATTCCACAACTCATAAGGTGACTTATTATGATTCATTCTTATCTGTACCGTGTTAAAAATATACATAGTAGTAAACACAACTTCCTTCCAATACACATTAGTTAGGTTCACATCTTTTATCATAGTTCTAGTCATCTCAAAAATAGTCATATTCTTCCTTTCTACTTCTCCATTTTGTCGAGGGGTTTTAGGGGTAGACAAATCTCTTCTAATTCCATGTTTTTCACAAAAATCATCAAACTCATTTGAAGTAAACTCTCCTCCTCTATCAGATTTCAAACACTTGATTTTAGCATCTACTTGATTTTCAACCATTGACTTGAACACCTTAAACCTTTCAAAAGATTCAGACTTCTCTTTCAAGAATGTAACCCATGCCATCCTAGAATAATCATCAATAAGAAACATAAAATATCTTTCTCCATTGATTCCTCTTATCCTTGTAAGTCCACAAAGGTCTGTATGAATCAACTCCAGGGGTTTGGAAGTAGAGTACTCCCTGTTCTTGAAACTCCTCTTTGTCTATTTTCCAAGTTAACATTCCCTACACAAAGTATCAGTAGGTCTGACAATGCTTGGAAAATTTCTCACAAATTTAGTATTGAAAATCCTTATCATGTTATCAAAGTTGACATATCTCATCCTTCTATTAAAAATCTAGCATTTATTTCTCTGAGTAAAAAAGCATCTATTTCAATTTTTTGTTCTTTATATAATAAACATTACACTTGTCCTAATGCCTTCTGCTACCAACTTTCCAATTTTTCCTTTTCTGATTACAAATCTGGTATTGCTAAATACAACTTCATAACCTTTATTGCATATCAGACTAACACTCAAAAAGCTATGTCTCAAACCTTGAACATAATAAACATCACTAGTTTTATGGTTACCATCAATTGAGATACTTTCTATTCCACAAATAGGTCCAGCCTCATCTCCTGCAAATTTCACTAATCCACCATCATACTTCTTAAGATTAATGAACTTTTCTTTGTCACTTGTCATGTGATTTGAACATCGAAAGTTTATGATCTAGGCTCTTGGTTCCACCTTAGCATGAAGTGCACTCTTCTCATCATTACTCTTTCCTTATTATCTTTTGAATATATCCTCATTCTTCTCTTTTATAGCCAAAAATAGAGATTCTTCATTTGAGTTTTCACACTCTTCATCCTTTGACAAATGTGTCTTCATAGAACACAATCCTTTCTTTCCTCTATCATCTATCTTCTTCTTAAAATCATGTAACTTTCTATATCCACTCTTCTTCTCATCATCATCAAATTTCTTGTAATCTTCTTTATATATATATTTAGAAGCATAAAGACCAATTCTACCACAATTAAAAGATTTCAAGGGTAACTTACCTTTGTATTTTCCAATATTGTCTTCAATCTTCTTACAAAGTTTGCTTCTATCTCTTCTAGATTCTCATTTTCTTCCAGTTCATCTTCTGCTATCCTTGAAAAATTAAATGCAACTTCTCTTTTTCCTCTTTTTATTTCTTCCATCTCTGAAATGTCAAAGGCAAATAGTGTTCCAATAATTTGGTTAATTGAATACTTAGCTAGATCATGGACTTCTTCTATAACACACTTCTTAGGTTTGTAGGATCTAGGAAGAGTTAACACAATCTTCCTTATAACAAATTCTTCTTGAATATATCCACCAACAACTCTAATATCATCTGCAAGATTGTTCACCCCGTGTCTGTAGTTCTCAACACCTTCATCTTCACTTGGATTCCTAGATGCTCATAATTTTGTTTCAAATTCATCAACCTAGCTTGCTTTATCTATGGATCTCCTTCATAGGATCAACACAGTCTAGTCTTGTTGGATATTGTCTGATATGTTGTCATTAATGTGTTTTCATTGATGTCGATATATGTGGAGATTGTTTATGAGAATATTGTTGGACAATTTTTTGTGTATTCCAGTATTGCAGTTTGATTGGATGAGTTGGTTTAGCCTATGTATTGCAGATGAGTTGATGCGGTTTAAAGGGTTTCTGGTATGTTTTCTATAGATGGTTCATTCCCATTTGCAGAGGTCCACATGATGATTTTATCAAGTTATGAGATCTGGTATTGAGGATGTTATATAGTTGCTTGTGTTATTCAGTATACTAGTTTGTGCTCTGTATTGCTCTGAAATGGCTATATCTTTGGTTGCAGATGTGTAGAATATGTTTTGGACATTGATGTGTGTCCTTAGTTCGAGTGGTTCATGAATTGGAATTCCACAAGAAAATCTGTCAGGTTAACAATCAGTTGTGTTGATGTTCTTGTGCTCTGATAGAAAGATGAGGATGATTCTCGTAATCCGAGTTGTTGCGGTTGTTGTGATGCAATTCACGTTGCTTGTGAATGTCTCTAGATCATGTTGTATGCATATTGTTGGTCCATATTGATTATTGTGCATGTTATTACATATTTTACTTGTCCGATGATGTTCTTCATGTTATGCAACATTCTTGGTGGTTGTAGCATGTTGCAGATGATCAAGGTGTAATTCTTGGAGGTGTTTCATATTTGCGATATTGATTTGGGTCCAAACTATGTCTTAGCCAAAATTGATCTGGTCTACATGTATTGTTGTAGCATGTGAGGATATTATTTTGTAATTTGTATTAAGGGTTTAGCTGACCTTGAAATAGAGGTTCATGGTTTGTATAAATATATGTAATAATCATGTAAGAGGTATGTATGTGAGTGTTTGCATTGTATATACAAGTGAAGAATCGAGTTGGATGCATGAACAAGTGATTTGATCTTTCGTAAGTGTGAAGGAGAATAGAAGTCTTGCAGAGAAGACTGTGTGCTTAATTGAAACTGTACTCAAGCACATGGAGATGCTATTTTCATAGTTCATGTAATCAGGATTGTAGTTTGAATATTTTTGTAAGTCAGTGAAACTTCCTATAAGGTAGTGAGCCTTCCCTTAAGGTTGTAGCCTTTCTGGGTTTCTTATTTTGAGCATTGAGCTCTAGGCAGTGTGCCTAAATGCATGCGCATTCCCATTGTACTATTCACATTTACTCCTAATAGGGTATTATCTCTTTGTGGGTAGGTTCCCACCATGGTTTTTCCCTTAACTAGGATTTCCACGTCAAAAATCTTGGTGTTATGTGTGTTATTGATGTGGTGTTGTTTCATGCTTTAACTATTAATTATCAGATTTGTTTTGTGGTTTAAGTTGTAGTAAGTTTTGGTGTAAACAAATTCACCCCCCCCTCCTAGTTTGCTGCAATGTTGCCAATAGTTCCAAATCACTTTAGTTTATCTCAATCCCTTAACTTTTCCAAATATTGCATCACTCAAGCAATTGAATAATATGGTTCTAGCTTCCATATTAGTTTGATGATTCTTAACTTCATTTGAGGTTTGAGGTCCATTCTGTGGAGGTTTATAACTGGACTTGACAACATCTCAAATTCCATTATGCAAAGTCTCCTAATAATATTCCACCCTATCCTTCAATTAAATTTTTTTTGTGCCATCAAACAACAAAGCCTTAATATGTAGTTTCTACATTATTTTGGATCTACCTCAAGTGGTTAAGCTTTCCAAAGAGGAACCTTGGTTTGATACCAATTGTTGAACCCAAGGAAGGACTAAGAGGTGGGGGTGAATTAGTCCAAAATTTCAAAACATATTAATTATAAACAACATTCAACCATACAAACACTACTGATAAACTTACTAACCATCAACACATTGAACACCATATTTTACATGGAAAACCCAAATTGGGAAAAACCACGATGTGAATCTAACTCACAAAATGAATAACAATGATTACAAAGTTTTAGATACAAGATAACAGTGATGGAATTGCAGAAATAAGGCACAAAAAATTAGGCAAGATACAAGATAAGGACTTGCTCAATTGAGGCTCACGTATTCAAGGCAAGATACAAAAAATGCTACTAGAAGACTCACTGCTATTCAACAACAATAGAAATAATAGAACTAATATGAGAAGGATCTCTTGAACATGAAATTGTCATTGAATAATAGAATCAAGCAACCAATGTAATGACAGACATCTCTGAACATTGTCTCTATCTTTGCACACTGTCTTCTTGAATATATCACCTTCAAATCTCTTCACAATCTGACTTTCACACACTTCACAAACTCAAATCTTCTTGCATATCATTCACATACACTTTTCATCAATCCACACACATTCCACTATATAATTCATCCATTTTTACTCCTTAAATATGAAATAGAAAATCAAAAACCTAATTGAGGGTCTACCTCGATAGAATGAATATAATCGTACAAAATAAGCTACCTAGACCAAAAATACTCGAGGCAATCCATTCTAGGAGAAAGAGGGGACCCAAATACATCATGAAACATCCTTCTAGGATGGAGCCAATGATCTGCACACACTAATCCATCCTCCAAGGTCGACACTAAATATAATTTGTAGATAGGCATTAAAGCTTGTCACATAATCAACTAATAAGATATCTTCTAATGCAAAATATTCCATGTGGATCTCCACCCACCAAGGTGAGACCCATAACAATATTCCAACTTGACATCCAAAGCATATTTGGACCAAAAACATTATCCAAATAAGGTAATTTAATTGGATACACCAAACCACAATGTAATTGAATATATGAACATGACTCACTTGTGAAACACAAACACCACAAGAGAATCATATTGAGAATACTATGAGAACCATATAGTCACTTCCATTGAATTGCAACAAAAACTTCAACATATTCAGAGGCCACCAAAGTCTTTCTGGTCCAGTCTGACAAACACTTTAAGTATCAAAAATTAGTAACCACCGACTTCTGCAAACCACAAACTAGAAGACTAAATCAGACTATCAATGAGACATTAAAAACTCTTTCCCGACCAAAACCAAAATATTTCCACCAACTACAACGCCAATACAAGATACATCTAGACCATAATCCATCTAGACATCCAAGTTTGACATCAATAACAACATGAATGACAACCATACAAACTTATATTTACAACAATATATGTGTGTGTGTGTATTTGTCTTGTTTAATAAATATGTGTGTATATATATATGTATATATACATATATGTATATCCACATATATATGTATATATATACATTATTAATAAAGATAATAAAATTGGTTAAGTACTCCAGTTCATTATGCATATTATTAAAATTATAGGTTTAAGTCAATATGTGTAAGATGATTTTAGAGAGAAGATGATTAGCATGAGGAAGACAACCTTGACTAGACAATTTAGTTGATAGGGTCTTGACAACTTATTGACATAATACTAACTCAACCCTATCAACTCTAGGGTAACCAGACAAACCCTAATATTAGTTATCTCAAGGATCTTGATAATGATGGTAAATGTGACCTCTTTCCATGTGCGTGCCCCTCTCCCTAATGATACTCTTCCTTCCCTCTCTGAGGGTGATAGATTCTCCTGCATCCACTTAGACACACGAAGGTAGTTAGATATAATATTTTTACCTTGAAAGGTATCCATATAAAAAATCATTAATTTCTTAAATTAATATCATTTATTCCATAAATCTCATCAAGAGATGTTTTCAATAAACTCTATTAACATCATCATATCTCTATTTATGCAAATTAGGAAAAAATAAAAAATCTCATGAAAGAGGGACGTAAAAATCTACCTAAAGGACATGCTTATCATACATAAAGAAACAATAAGTTACCATAGTATACATTAAAATACCAACCATAGATGTACACTTGAGATGATACTTGTACTATGTGCATACACTAGGAGGTTTTATGTGTGACGTAGCCAATTTACAATAATATGTTCACCATTAATGTTAGAATAAAGAAAACACAAACAACACAATAAATTACATTAAATTTTTTTCATTCTTCTCCTTCCATTATGTCTATATACTAAAAAATAAACCCCTTATAACTATAGTCTTAGTATTACCTTTTTTAGCATATTTTTACAAGATTCTAAATTTGCTATTTTTAGTAATACTACACACCTATCTACATGGCTATGAAAGTTACTAATCATTTAAATATAACTATAGTGAGACTATTAGTCAACTTGCTATATTAGTTCCATGAAAAAAAGATAGCTAATTATAAAAAAAACAACTAAAAGCCCAATTTGAGGCCTGATATGAAGGAATTTAGTCCCAAAAAAGTGTTGAGATTTGGTCCAATCATTATCGAGCACTTTAGGATGCTTCTCCATGTAAAATTTTAGTCCAATCTGAGAACTAAGTCAAAAGTTATGACCTTTCAAAGTCCTTGCATCAATGGGTTTCCTAAAAATCATTAATTGTAGAAGGCAAGTGTTATTCAATTGAAAGATAACTAAAGGGATGAAAAATGTTGTTAATATCCTTCTATAAATAACAAATACAAGTAAGTGAGAGTTTTGGTTGCACATTTTATGCAGAATATCATATAACAGTTGTTACATGAATATTTAACTTATTCTTGAATAACACTTGGATGTAGCGAATAACAACTAATCTGCTTTAATATTAATAAAGAAAACAATAGAGTAGCACCATACCTCAAGTAGGCCCCACTGGGGTATATGCACTCGTTATGCAAATTCATCAACTGACACTCAATTCTTTATCAATGATTCATGTATAATCAAAGATGGAATCTTGCTGAAATTGATAACTAGACTAGAAAACTAAAAAATACATAGAATGATTGATCCCTTGATACATTACTTTTTGTAACATTTATGGATTCAACTAATATAACTAACTTAGATTAATCATGTTATAACTGTCACTTGTATCTATTAATTAGAGAGATAATTATTTGCTAGAAGAACATATTTGGGAAACTAAAAATAAAGTCGTAATTGTAACTCTACTAGCTAACATCGTGAAGAAGATTCGATTAGATAGGTGTGCAATTGAACAACATTAGCAATAACTATAAAAGAAGAGTTCTTAATGATACAATCATCTATTAGCAATAAAAGTCTTAGACAACTCCATATAACATATACAAATTTGTATGACTGTACAATTGTAATATCATATAATCATCTCAATTTTTAGGCCCACATAAGCATAGCATTGGCTTTGGTATGGGTTGGAATTTTAAATGATTTTTTATTTGTATTTCTACTAAATTATTTATTAAAGTTTTAAATGTAGTGTCTACACAGTGTCAACAATATCATTATACAATATTAACATCTACATAAAGTACTTTGGGGATAGTCATGGGGAACTCAATTTTTTATGAAACTCTTACCTATTTGGCATGTAAAAATAGGGTTTTGTGATCCATACCTCCACTCATTGTTGTTGCAAATATCAGGAGGGAAAAAAAATCTCCATTGATACCCTACCATTGTGGTGTAGCCTACATGTCACCCATATTCCTAGTGTCACCCATGATCTTACCAAGAGGCACCAAAGGTCCACCCAATCAAGCAACACCACTCTATGGACACCACAAAGCCACACTCCTAAAGGGGGCATTTTTGGCATACCTTGGGCATATAAAGTTAGTTTTTCAACTTCATATAGGTGTTGAAACTACCTTTTATAATCACTTAACCTTCATGTAATTTTTTTTCCTCATCTTGTTATAGTTTTTGGGATTCACCTCCAAACTTCTATTTTATACTCTCTTTTTTTTTGACATTTTTTGAAATGCATAACTTTTGTCCATGCTATCAAAATTTAGTTAATTTTTTTTTTAGATTTATCAAAAAAATAAAAGGAACAAAATGGTACACATAGTTTTTTCCTTCAATAACCTATATTCCAAAAAATAATAGAATCATCATTTTTTGACAATCAACCAAGAACCTTCCAAATTACATAAATTCTACTCAAAACTTGTAATTTTACAATTTAAACATTATTTGTTTTAGGAGGTTTTAATTTTTATTTTTTATATTATCATATTTTAAGGGTTGTAAGGCATATTTTCACTATTTCTTTTAGTGATTCTTCTCTCACCCCTAACATAAATTGAACCATTATCCCTTTTTGGAAACTTATGGAAACTTGTAAGAAATATATAGAAACAAATTTGATTGTAAATGCACTAAGATTAATTGCCAAAATTGATTTCAGAATCCTTTGAGAGTAATCTTGGACATCATATTATGCCTTTTAAATTACTTACATTAACTATAAAGTGTCACGGGGGTTGTGTGTTTTCCTTTTTTATTTTCCATCAAAAATATGTTTGATGAGTGCCTTGCAAAAAATGAAGAATTCAACATTTTACCCTCATGTGTGTATCTTGTTCTTGCACACCCTTTTTAGTTGCTTATATATAATATCAGATGTGACGTATTATCCATTTTCACACTTTTGTGCCACACGTCAATTAATCTATCAATACCTCTACCTTGTTAGTATTATGAGGAATATTGTCATATGGTTATGGTAAAACTTATTTGTTTCCTTTTTCAAGTGAGCATTCTTAAGGCAAACTTATACCTTTTTTAGTTGATTAGTATTTATGAGGCGCATGTACTTATTTAGAGCACCACATGCACATATTAGGGTCAATGGGGTCACTTTTGCAATATTTTTGTCTACTTAATCATAGTACCATCTATATTTATCAACTTCAAAGATTGTTTTACTTTGTTTCCAACTATACATATATGGTTGAGTAGTGTAATTGAAAGCACTTGTATTTTTTGTCTCATGTATCTATATCTGCATTCATTGAAGGGTTCATTGATTCCAAATAAAATAGTTTCTGTTAGAGTTTGCCAACTTTACATTCTTCATAGAGTTCTTCATGTTCCTAATATTTTAGGGATGATTTTGGATGAGGTTTATCTATTCTTCTCTTGTTCCTAAGAGATTTTTTCCTAAAGGATTTTCTATTTTTGAGAGACTTTATTGTACAACCTCATCATTCCTTATTTGCAAAACCCAGCTTTTCATTTTTCAAGTGTTCACCTTTCTACCTAAGTATCACTCAAGGGGGGTGTTATTGTGAAGTTTGATTTTACCTATCTGCTTTGACTAGTTCTTATTCACACTACACTTAAGTTCTTAGTAAGTCTTATTTTATTTCTCCTTAGCTCATGTGTACTCAAGACATGTCTTCACACTTGTCCCAAGTTTTCTCACATGTCTCACATTTGAAGTGGTAGTCAAAATTTCATTCATACCTTCTCACCTCATCATCCTTGTCTTAATGTGCAAGTGCTTCTATGTGCATTTTAAAAACTTGTATGATATTATTTTTGAAAGGAAAATAGGTGACACGATATAGCTTTTTGCATTGAGTTACATAGAAGAGAGTTGCAAATAAATAAATAAATGCTCTAATAATTACAACTTTAGATGTACATTCAATAAAACATAAACAAATATTCAACACATAATAAACTCATAACAAAACATATATGTGGGAAAAACTTTCAGAAATAAATCCATACTCCAAAAAATCAACTCAATTGTATTAATCAACAATAACATTTACAATACAATCTCAGAGCTATGCTCTTCAAGAGTCTTCACACTTTTACAAGATTTTGGTAGCATAAGGTATGTCAAAACTGTAACTCACAAAATAAGTTAACACAAGTAATTATAAACAAGAAACATGGGTATCCAAGGCTTCCATGTGCCATCTCCACACTTACTACATGCATGCAACTATATAATGAAGAACATGTGTTAGTGTTTAGGAATAACAGAGCAATAAACAATATTAAATATAATGTAAAAATTAAAGAGGCAATAATAACAATGCATAATAACACATAACTTTAATGTGGTTCAACCAATGTGGGATACATCCATAGCGAAACAATTGTCCACTTCCTTTTATTATCCAACAAAGAGAAAAATATAATATGATGATATTTCACATTACATAGCCGCTTATTTATCAAGCCTTTTTGGTAATTTACAAAGGTCAATTTACTTGCCAAAACAATTGCTAACTCTTTTATTTTAGGGAAAATGTGACTAACAAAGTCATCAAAATTTAAACGTAGCAACATGAACAAGTCTCAATTGATCTACTATGCAAAATATCACTATCCATAACATGCAAGGCATCCAACACATTACTGTTATGTATATTTTTAGTCTAAATGGCGTGCAAGGCGTTAGTCTCATCTTGCTATACAAAAACCAAACTCTAACCAACATGCATAAGTTTAAACTACCACTTGCTATTATTGTCACGAAGGATTGCACCCAAGCCAAGTCTAGAATTTAGCTATCCTGTGAAACATAGGATCATCCTCAAGCTATGGTTAACTTATGGAGATGATTAATCTCCAAAGAGGGTTGGATCCCTTGATGGACCTCCTAAAACTACTGACTTGTAGTGAAAACCTATGAATCATAGGAGGTGATGCACCAAAATTTGAAGGTCTACTTGCTACTCTAACACATAATTTGTATCAATAAAAGGGTTTTGTTTGTTCACAACTCAATTTAAAACACACAACACTTAAGCATTTCATAGGAAGGTTTTTAATCAATGCTTTCTTGAAGGAAAACAAATGCTTTTCACAACTTCAACCTACTAAAACCAACTTAGCACAACCTATGATTTGCATTAATCATGTTGTTCTTACATCAATTTTTCTTGAATGAGACAAAATTTAAGGATTCATAAATAAATCATAATAATTGCATCAAATCATTCATTCACCATATGAGACAAGATATATTAGAAACTACTGCTCTTTATTGAATCAAAAGGAGTTGCTAATACAATACTAAAAAATATGAAAGCAAAATGCTTCTAAAGCTGAGTTACAATATTTTTTTCTTATGCCTTGTGCAATAAGCAAGAAAAAAAGAACTAAGAAAGAAGAGAGTACAAGATTTGTTTATATGAAATAAATCTTATTTCTCAATTGGAAAATAAACTTGAATCTAACTCTACCTTCAATCTACATGTTGCCTTGAAATCTGCTCCAATTAATTGCGACTTGACTTTGATTTCTCTTCAATTTGCATGAGAAAATATCCTTTGGTCATGCAAGATGAAAAATCATGCAAAAAGGGTCTTGAAATTGATTTGAATTGGTTGCTTGTGGGCCCAAAAATCCCCTAAACTAAACCTTTACCCATGTGGGGTCTTCAACTAGGCCTAGAACTAATATATGTGTCAAATAAACCCTCTTTTTAATCCTCCAACTCCTCTCATTTATTTGCATGATGTTCTTGACTGATTGTATGAACTAGTGATACAGAGAGAATCCTACTCTAGAACTCCCAAGGGTTCAGTCACTCAAGGTGACACACTAGAGGATACTTCTACATGCTAGGTGTTAAAAACTCTCCATTCCAACTCCTATTGATCATGACTGATCATCTCATCATTTTGTTTAAGACTACACTTCTAAGGTTATGATAAACTACTCACTCCTCTGGACCCTACCCTAGGATCCATACTTGTCTCTTAGTCTTCTCCATACTCTAACACCAAGGTGGACTCTTCCCACATTGTACTTGGAAGTCTTACAACCCAACTAAGATCCAAACTAGGTCCACAAGACAAAATACTATCACTGTCCTAACACTGGTTGCTTGACAGTCAGCCAATACCCCTTAAGATGAACACCCAAACAATGGTTACATCCACTCCCAATAACTTAAGGAACTTTCACAAACATATAGGCTCTATCCACATCCCGTGACATCTTTGGAATCAACTTGTCTTGGCAAATAACTCACCTTACCTTATACTGTCCTAACTGTGACAGTCTATTGCTATCTCTGGTAACTCATTGGTTTAGTCCCTCCCTTGGGAACTCCACTTGCACCAACACCTTGATAATGTTTTCCACACACCACACAACTCCCCTCTAAGCCCTCCTATCCATAGCACACTTTTTCACTTCAAACAAAGCTTCTATTCTTGATTGTGATGGTCGAACTGCCTCTCTGTGACTATAATAGTCATGAAAACCTCTTGCATGCACATTCAATCTCTTGCATGGAACCCTGCACACACCATGGATAGGTATTATACACCCTTAACCTCATCCCTACCCAAAATCAGGATTGGAAAAACATTAAAACAAAATTTATTACATTTATAAAGCCACTGGATGCCCTAGTTCAAGGTTTTGGCAGATTTTACTAAAACTTTGATAATTGTATCTAATGAACACTAGATCAAATGCCACTACTTCCAAAGAAAATTTAAATCATTTCCTTATCATCTCTAACCGAGAAAATTTCAAGATATGAATATCAAATGCATCAAAATTAATAAAGATCAAACTGTAACACGTTGAGACTCAGAAAATGCACATGAAAATATAGATTTTATTGCTTCAAATTGATTATCTTTGACCATACACCCATAATATCACCAAAATTATTGTTTTGCAATATTTTATAGTATTTTTGGTCTTAAAGACCGAACTATAACCACCCAACTACCTCTAACCACCTATTCTTGTCATTTTTGCAATTTTGACAATAAAAGTTGCTCTCAAAAGTTGTCATGTTGACAAACAAAGTTGTCAACATGAACAACTTGGAACCCTAACTCTACCAACACACAAAAATGGTCTTAAGATGACCTTAAAAAACATTTAAAACATGTTTTATTATGCACACACCTATTCTACCCTTGAAAACCCAATTTTAGCCTTTTCTAGGCCTAATTGCCAACATTGACAATTTTACACTTTTTGATCTTTTTATTACATTTCATTGCACATTTAGAATCTATTGGCCATTATTACATTTTTTTAAGACCTTAAAGGCCTTTTATAATTCATTTCCCTTTGATTCTCCATGAGGGCCTATCAGTGACCCTAGTGCACCTTGTCTCCATGGATGCTCTTGCACCAACTAGGAGCTTATTGACTTCACTAGGAGTTTATGTAGCCTTCATTAAGTGTAGGATTTTTTCAAGGAGTTTTAATTTCTATGTCTTCTTCATGCATAATCATGTAACTATCTTCTTTTATGACATACCTTTGTCACTTTACCAAGGCTCATACTTTTATTAATGGATTGTCCTTTATAACTTTGCTTGTTACCTTATTACGAGATGATTGTCTAAGGGTTGTAGTCCATTTGTTTCTTAATATTGCCTATTTTCCTTATTTAATCTTATAATAGGTTTGTCCATTACCCTCTTTGTTACTATTTTTTGCTTCTTTAAGGATTCTTGTACACTATCAAGCTCCATCTTTGACTTACAATTCAGTTATTTGAAACTCTTTCATGATTGTAATATCTACCTTTTATGATGATTGCTAACTATACATTATATTCATCTCGCCTTTTCATGTCACTTGACTATCAAAATAGCTATGATTGTCATTATTTTTGATTGAGTTGGTTTCATCATGACAATTTGGTAACCATTGTCTTCTATAAATTTGTCCTATGTCATCATGTCTCTATGTTATGATCAATAAACTTGGTATCTATTTAGGCATATTGTATTCTTTTAGAACATAGTTATCTTCATCATAAACTATATGATTATTTTCTTGGGTTGACATTCTTCTACAAAAAGGAGGTCTCATCTCTTACAAAACTGCCATATGACTGTCTTTTTTATTGCAACCATATTCCTTGCTCTTGAAACCATATTTCATTGTCTTGTGATGAAAGGATTGGAGATTTAATATCTGTTTTGTTTGAACAATGTAACCCCATTACTTCCTATGAGTGTGTTATCAGATAGATCAATATGTTTCATGAGCCTAATGCATAGTAAAGAGTTTTCATGGGCTTAATGCATAGTAAAACATTACTACTATTCCTTTGATTAGTCTATGTTTTCTCACTATCACAATACTGAGATATGGTATTTATTACCTAGAACCGGTCTATATGTTTTAATTATCATTTCTCTTTGTAGTCTTCATTGATCTTTGGACTATCAAAACCTTGCTTTACAAATCTTCCTTGTATCACGACTATCCTTTACCACTATTATATACTAGTAATTGTGTTGATTGCTTTTATTAACAATGAATAGATTTTATTAGGTTTAACAATGCATTCACTATACCTATTTCTTGACAATGAACAAAGACTTTGTGATATTATAGATCTTACATCTACCCCTCCTTAGTCTTTAGTCCTTGATTGTGACTTCTCATGGCACAAACTTAACTTTCTTCTTTTATTTTTGTCTACCTTCATTGTCTTAAACATTCTTGGATGTGTCTTACTAATCTAATACAAGGATTGATATGCTTGTTTGTCTTTCATCATTGGTGGTTATTACTTTATGACATATCTTTTCCTAATGGGCTTGTTCTTGATTTCTCCTTCATTATACACATTACCATTGTTTTGTATAATCTTTATTATCATTTGTTAAGAGCACTATCATTCATCAATGCTTAGCATTGTGAGAAGCCTCTTCATATGACTGTCCACTCAATACTTTATGCCTTTTGACTGTCATATTTCAGTGCATATCTTGCATCTTGTGTAGATTTTTTTACAATTTGATAGTGACCTTATCTTTACCTATTGAGAATGTTCTTCTTCTCACTGCCCTCATGCTTAGACCTTATGTTCTTGAACACTATGATCAAAATTAAACATTATAATCCTTGATGAATGCATTGATTATAACAATAGATAATATATTTACACCAAAGACAATGAAATATAAAGCAAGAAAACCCTTTATCATTTTTCCTTTTCAACCCAACCCTTTTAAAAAAGACTTGGAATCTATTTTTTGGATAGTGAATAAGGAGTCCATAGCAATTTGACAGTGACTACCATACAAAACAAACTATGGTTTCTCGTTTTAAAGGTAGTCTCCTCTTGACATTTAGCTATTACTTTAGATAATGATTTTTCTTTTGTAGGCATGCGAGTAATTGAATGGGTTGTTAAGAATGATATATTTTTTGACTACTTTGTCCAATTACTATCCACAGGGTAATGGACAAGCTGAGTCTACTAATAAAAAATTGATTAGGATCATCAAAAGAACAATTGAAGACAATTAGAGAACCTAGCATAATAAGCTAAGAATAGCCTTATGGACTGATAGGATAACTCCTAAGAGATATAATAATAACTCACCTTATGTTCTTGTGTATGGAAAAGTTGTAAGGTTGCCTATCTTAGTCGAGTTACTAACACTAAGTCTAATCAAAGAGTTAGAAATGATGGATGAGGAGCCAATGGAAATCAAACTTGTTGAATTGATGGAATTATAAGAAACAAGAAGAAAACAACTTCATCAAGCACAAATAAAGAAAAATTTTGACAAGAAGGAAATCCAAAGAGTTTTTAATGAAGGAGATTTGGTTCTCAAATGAGAAGAGTTGAAAGGTAGGTCCGTAAAGAACACTAAGTTGATTCTATGTGGAGTGGTCCTTTTGCGATCACAAGATGCAAAGCACACAATGCCTTTCAACTATCCAATCTTAAAGGAGAAGAGCTAACAATACCAATCAATGGGATTCATCTCAAGCTTTTCTATTGAGGTGATGATATATAATTTCACATAATAGAACATGTTTCCCTTTCAATAAGTGTTGATGCACATTGTTTTGAGTTTTAAAGTTCCTCTAAGTGTTGTACCACATGTTTTTATTCAGTTTTACTTTCCCTAATTGCTAGTACACAAGTTTCTAGTCTAGTTTGAGAGGTTGTTCTTGTTCAATGTTTCTAACAATTGTGTGTAAGGTTTGATCTAAGTTGTTTGCAAGTCATTTTCTACCTCCTGTTCCCAATGGATGCTAAGGCTACTGATAAGCTGAAATAATAGCTCTTTTTATGTCCATGTTTGTTATGTTTTTCATGATTTAAGTTGTGTAATCGGACAATGTCAAGGATATAGGATGTGTTAGAGGTTTTTGATCCTATGCATGATGAACATTAACTGAACCTTTCAAACTTTGTATTGTTTTGGTTACGTATATATTTCTACATCTATGCGAATTACTATGATAATTTTATATGTGGATGAATAAATGTTATGGTTGATAGAAAATGGATATGTATGTGTTTGTGTGCTTTAACTCTTGATTTAGAAACATTTAGGTAGTTGCAGAAGCGATCAAACCATGCCAGAAAGTAGGATCGTGCCATTCAGACCGTTAAAGACAGATTCAAGGCAGTTTCAATCATTAAAGAAATAAGAGAGGTGGTAACCGAGCAGCTAAAGAATAGCGAAGTAGTTCAAGACTTATTTATGGTTGTCTCCAGTAGGTGGCAATCTAGCGGGAACCGTTGTGCTATATTATTGGTTATGAATGATGAATGTCCCACAATCTTTGTGGTTGACTCTTTCTTTGTTATAATAAAACTTTCACCTATTCTCTTGGGCGTGGTTAGGTAGTTAGTAGTTTGTTATAGTTTCCTTATAAATAAATATCTGAACCTCCTTGCGGGGGTTAGACAAATTTTTCAAGAGTCGGACAACATTCTCTCTGCTTTCATAGAATTTAACAACTTTTGGGATGATAAATAAATCAATGGCGTTTTGAACATATAAGACTATTTGAGTTCTAGACATGCTCATCCAAGGGGGCCCACTTGGTGAGATATCTTGTGTCTTTGTTGTGTTAGTTTTATTTTGCTATAGTTGTTGTTCTAGCATTTGACTGTTCCTGCAACCACTGGAACCAAAACCTGTGACTATTCCTACAGCCAAAGGTGAACAAAGTAGTTCCCGTTTGTCAGTTTAGAACATCAGTGGTAGTTAGTTGTTTAAATTACCCTTCAACATTAAGGTTTCCTTTAGTATTTTAGTCATTATATTTCTGTGTTAATTTCAGCAATTTCCTTTGCTGTAGTAGAATAAAATGGCTTTAATTGGAACTTAGTCCATAAACTATGCTGGTCCATTTCAAGTAATACGTCCCTGGGGTGACATGTAAATGAAACCTCCACCATAGAATGATATCTATTCAGGATATATGTCCAATCCTCGAGTTCAGGTTTTAAGTTGAGTTATTGTTCCAATTGGGAAGGTAGACATTTTTGGCGCCGTTGTCGGGGATGGTGCCAAACTAAGAATCTGTCATAGCCATGAGCTTTTCGTTTTTCAGTAATTTATTGTTTTGGTAGTTTAAGATAAGTTGTCAAATAATTTTTATGAATCTGCATGCATAGAAGAAGAAGAGATGCCCATGGTATATTTCTTCCTAATCACCTTGGTAATAAAGGACTTAATCCTTATGAAGCACCATATGTAAATCCTTTTGCTACACTTTATCAACCCTCGGATAATTTAGACTATCCCACATTTGAACTTCTAGAAAACGACCTTCATTTTCTTTTTGGACCACTTGAAGAGGATCATTACCCTTTAGTTGTTTACCAAGGACCAATGGCAGGACGGGGAGGTGGAGCTAATCCGCCAGGGGGTTGAGGTAATCCCCCACCTCCAGGAGGCGACAATCCACCTGTTAACCAAGCATTTCAATTTCCCATTTCTGATCTGCATGATAATGCTAACCTCAAGAACATTCCAGCTTCTTATTTGCCTAAATTTTATGGGCTAGTTACAAAAGACCCAAACACTTTCTTGTTTGAATTTGATGTCCTCTATAGGGGCTATGATTATACTACAGATGCCCATAAACTTAAAATATTCCCAGCCACTTTGAAAGAATCTGCCCTGAGATGGTTTATGGGCTTAGGGAGTAGCTCAATAGATACATGGGATGAGATGAAATGATTGTTTCTTGAGAAATCTAAGGATTATTATAGGGGAACTGACTGTAATGGAGATGATATCTTTAGGATGACATAGAAGGAGGATGAGAGTGTAGAAGACTATCTTGAGAGATTTCTATTTTGTGTTAAGAAATCTAAACACAATACTCTAAATAAAGAATCTCTCAAGTTGATATTTTTGAGAGGAATTAGTGAAGAATGCATAGATGACCTAGACCTTATGGGAGGTCGAGATATAACTCCATCATCATAGAATGAAATCAGCCAAATCAGCCAAAAGTATTCAAGGGCCACTACTAAGAAGAATAGGCATTATAAGCCTAGAATGTCTTCATCAACATCAAGCAGTGGAGTTTCCCGAATAGAATTAAGCCATCTTCTGAGGGATTTTAAGGAAGATATTATAAAAAATATGGCCATTCAATTGGATACAATTCAAGCGAAGAAGAAGCATGAAGAAGCTGAAGCAATGCTTGCAAAATTTTGTCCACACTATAGGCAAAAGAAGAAGGACTGGAAATGTAAGTTAGTTGCTAATCTTGATAATCACCATGTTCCTGAGTTTAAGAAAGTATATGGAGGTGATGAACAACTCTTCTATATTGATCAAAGAAGGCCATGGGCCCCAAGACAAGTTATGCCTCCTGAGCCATTATCTTTTGATGGTTCTTATGGGAATTCTTATGCGCAAAATAATCAGTGGCAACCTCCATATGTTCAAAATTTTGGGAAATCCCCACCTCAATCTTGATATAATCCCCAAAGTTCATGGTCAAATTATTACAATCCTTCATACCAATGGAAACAACCATAGAGAAATTGGTCTCAACCTCAAGGGTCATGGAAGCCTCCACATGGACATTGGCAACCAACTTCTCAATGGAGAGGGGGTTAACAGTGGTCAAATCAACCTTCTGCTTATTTACAACCACTTGAACAACCACAACAGCCTGCTATAATGCCACTCCACCTAAAGATACTCAGTTGCCATCTCAACTCGTACCAAATCCAAATAGTAAACCCCAGCCACAACAAAAAAGTATATTTTGTTGATCCTAACCAGTATCCTGCATATTCTCTTAACATAAGCAATATTCATCTTAGGTCAGGAACTACTTTGCCTAATCCATCTTCTCCAGTAATTATTGAAGTGCCATCAGAGAAAGCCATATCAGATAACCCTTCAAATCAGCTAGCTTAGTCTACCCAAGCCCAACAACCTAGAACTTCGCCTCCAGTGAATAGAATACCTCCATTTCCTTAGAGGTTACAAGCTAAGGAGACTGAGAAAAGTGAAAATGCAACTTTTGATCTCATTGATCAGCTGAAACACGTATGTGTTATGATTCCATTGTTTCAAGCTATTAAGGATGTCTCCATCTATAGTAAGGTCATTAAGGAAGCATGTTTGAAGAAACCTGGTAGGAAAAAGAAGGATCCACAAACAATCCATGTGATGGGACAACTAGCTGATATTATGTTGGGCAAGGTTACAATACCTAAGTACTCTAACCCAGGTAGCCCTATTGTGTGAATAATCATTAATGGTACTCAAATTAAGAATGA
Source organism: Cryptomeria japonica (assembly GCF_030272615.1). NCBI lineage: Eukaryota > Viridiplantae > Streptophyta > Pinopsida > Cupressales > Cupressaceae > Cryptomeria > Cryptomeria japonica. Next base: position 212,953,342 of record NC_081414.1, on the reverse strand, counting down.
TCAAATAGATCTAGGAGTCGCCATTAGTGTCATGACTGAGGACATCATGCAACAACTTAACATAACCAATCTTCAACCTACTCCCACAGTCCTACAGATTGCTGATAGCTCCACTATCTGACTCGATGGTATGATAGAAGATGTTTTGGTTACTTTGGATTCTTAGTAATATCCAATAGATTTCATGATATTATCTCCTAGGGAAACATTGGGAGGATATCCAGTCATTCTAGGATGACCTTGGCTTGCTACAGCTGATGCGTATATTGGATGCTGGTTAGGAGATATGACTATTTCAGATGGGAATTCCACTAAGAAATTAGCTCTTTATTCTCCTGCACAACCTTGCCTTAATCAAGAGTAGGTCGTGTGGCTTGATGTAGGGGAAGAGACAGAAGAAGAATTTAACTATGTTCATCACCTCATGATGATAAATAAACAACCATTTATACAACTTCAAGATGAAGATCAAGTACTTTTCAATATAATAAAAAATCATTATGGCTCAAAACACTAGCCGTAGGAATTAACTTCATGTGTTTTGCACTCAATTTTCTTGCCTTCCTCTTCATCTGAACTTCCTGTAGCCACAAATATATTGCACACCTTGTTACCACAGGAGGTCCACACTTCTTCTCTCACTGAAGTGACTCAGATTGACCTAACCACCAAGGTAGAAGTTACTCCAAACAAGTATTTAAATATTAATAACCAACTCCCAGAGGCACATAAGGTAGCCTTGGTTGATCTACTTCAACATCATAAGAAGGTTTTTGCATGGGACTACTAAGACATGAGGGGTTAGATCCTAAATTTTGTACTCATATGGATATGTCTCAAGGAAGAATACAGACCAGTTAGACAGTCACAAAGGAGGATTAATCCAGCCTTAAGAGAAATAGTTAAGGAGGAATTGCAAAAATTATTAAATGTTGGATTTATCTATCCTATATCAGATAGTCAATGGGTGTCACTTCTAGTTATAGTTCCTAAGAAGGGAGGTAAATGGAAAGTTTGTGTGGATTACAGGGAACTTAACTCAACAACCAAGAAGGATCATTTTCCATTACCCAAGGAAGCAATGCTTTTCATTCTTGGATGGATTCAGTGGTTACAATCAAATTTAAATAGCTCTAGAAGATCATGATAAGACCACATTTACATGACCTTGGGGAATATATTCTTACTTTGTTCTCCCTTTTGGGTTATGCAATGCTCCAACTACTTTCTAAAGAGCTGTCATTAGCATATTCTCAGACATTGCAAATGACAGTATGAAGATATGCATGGATAATTTAACTACTTATTGTTCAAAATTTGATGAAGCATTGGAGAACTTGAAGAAAGTGCTGCAGAGATGTGAAGATTACAGTTTGTCCCTAAATAGTGAGCAATGTTTCATGATGATGCAGGAAGGAATAGTCTTGGGACATCATATTTCTAAAGCTGGTATCCAAGTTGATCCAACAAAGATAGAGGTCATTCTTAACCTTCTTGTTCCAACCAAGCAAAAGGATGTAATATTTTTTCTTGGACGTGTTGGGTATTAGAGAATGTTTATTATAGAGTTTAGTAAAATAGCAAGGCCTTTTCATTATCTCTTGTCCAAAGATGCTGAATTTGATTGGACCCCAGTTACATGTGATGAAGCTTTCCTAAAGCTTTAAAAATCATTGAATCGAGCACCAGTCTTCAAGGGCCCAAATTGGTCATTGCCCTTCCATATTCACATGGATGCATCTGACTATGATATAGGTGCAATTCAGGGACAAAAAGAAGGAAATTTAGAAAGTTAAATTTATTTCATCAGCAATAACTTACAAGGACCAGAATTCAACTAGACACTATTACAAAAAAGGAGATGTTGGTGGTGATATATGCACTTAATAAATTCAGGCATTATATAACATGATATCAAATATTTGTTCACATCGATCATACAAGAATATGATATATCATGAACAAGTCTTCCATCACAGGAAGATTGGCAAGATGGTTACTGCTGATGCAAGAGTTTGATATCACAATTGCTGATAAACTAGGGAAAGCCAATGTGGTAGCAGATTATCTTTCTAGACTTCAGCTACAGGACATTCCTGCAACAATAGATGATTCTTTCCCATATGAACACCTATTCATGATAAATGTATAGACTCCTTGGTATGCTGATATAGCAAATTATTTAGCTGCTAACAAAATTCCTTCTCACTTTTCTCCAAAAGAGAGAAGGTTATTAGTTGAGAAAAGCTTCAATTTCTCTTGGATTGTAGATTGTCTATTTTACATAGGACCAAATTAGATCCTAAGAAGATGTGTTAGAGAGGATGAAACCTATGATATTATTCATGCTTGCCATATGTGAAGGGCATTTTGCTACCAAGAGGACAACAATCAAAATTCTTAATCTATGATACTATTGGCCGACCTTACATAAAGATGCAACCAAATACACTATAAAATGTGATAGGTGTCAGAGAATGGGGAGGCCTACTAAATTTGATGAGATGCCATTGTATCCACAAGTGGTGGTTACACCATTTGACAAATGGGGATTAGACTTTGTAGGATCAATTGATCCTCCTTCTAATGACATATCCTATATCCTAGTATGCACTGTCTATGTTACAAAATGGGTGGACGAAAAAGCAATGAAGCATGCTACAGATAACAAGGTAGTTGAATTCCTCTATGAAAAAATATTTACAAGATATGGAGTGCCTAGAGAACTTCTTATAGATCAAGGACCATAATTTACCTCCACCTTAATCACAACTTTAGTTAATGAGTATAATATTAGGCATATAAAGTCTACCCTGTACCATCCTCAAGCGGATGGTCAGGTAGAAGTCACCAACATGGATTTGGAGGCTATTTTAACAAAGATAGTCACTCTATATAGAAAAGACTAGTCAAGCAAATTAGCAGTAGCTATTTGAGCATATAGAACTACATGGAAAACAACTAGTGGTTTTACTCCTTTTGAAATGGTATATGGGAAACTAGCAATGATGCCCATTGAGTTCGAGCACAAAACTCTTAGAATAGCTCTGCAAATGAATATGAATTTATCTGAAGCACAAAGAGCTTGAATCATGTAGTTGAATGCTTTGGATGAAGTGAGAAAATGATTCTCCAACATACAAAATTTGTTCAAAATCAACGTACTAGATGGCATGACAAATACATTACAAAAAGAAATTTCAAATCTAGAGACAGGGCACTTTTATATGACTCTAGGTATAAAGATTCTTTGGGGAAGCTGCAAACACGTTGGCTGGGTCCATATGAAGTTGTTGAAGTTTTTCAGAATGGAGTTGTACAACTAGCAACTATAGATCTTGTTAAGTTTAAACCTCTAGTCAACAACCATAGACTTCACTTGTATCACAAACCTATCACTAAAGAGGAATTCCTACATTAGTTTGACACTCAACCACATGCCATAGTTCATGCAACATATGCAGGGGGACTCTCTGTCCCATAATCTTAAACCACTCTTTACATGCAGCCATACTAAATATTTCTACAACTCGTGGGAATACCTTTCTCCACAATAAATCATCCATCTTCACGTCATCTCATATCCTTTCTTTGTCATTTCATTTTGTTCTACTTCACTCCACCACACTTTATGATTAAGTGTTCGTTCAATTATTGAATTAATTCACACAATTTCAGGTGCGCATATTATCTGTTTTTTCTTAAATCATGGATTTATTTATCTATAATGATGATTATCATGGTGATTCACATCATAATTTTGCCAAATCAAGGTCATTTTCCACATGTGTGGACACATGTGTCACTTTAGGTTTGGGGGGATGTGTTATTAGTGAATTTGCAATTTTTAATGATTGTGTGTCTTGTCCAAGCCATGTAATCCTGTCACTCGAGTTTGTGATGTGAATTTTAAACTTTTTGAAATCCTTTTGAAGAGAGTATAGGATTGATGTGATGACTTATAGAAAGTGCTAGTATACTTCTCCTGCCACCATTCTCTCTGTGTGGTACTGTGGGATAAACTACAATGAATGATAACCTACAATAAAAGTTGTTAATGAATAATGGAGAGGCTGTAGAATACAGTTCTTAGTTCAATTTTTTTTTAGTTTCACAGAGCTCCAACATTTTGTCTGTGTTGTAGCAATTTAGGAGAAACTTTCTTTGCTTGAGTAGCCATGGGAGGTGTACCTATACACCATGAACATGTTGTTCATGATGCTCTGTTGAATGATCAATTATGTGAACCGTATTTTTGGAATTGTGGATGGATAGATTATTTCTTGAAGTTAGCAGATTTTAATGAAGAAATTACACAAGAGTTCACACAGACATTTATTAATGGTGAAGCTACAGTTAAGGGGCTATGAGTTGTGGGTACGAAAGAGAGAATAGTAGAGGTTATAGGGTTGTCGAGAGAAGGGGAATTGTTTCCTAAAACTAAAGATTCCCAAAGTGCGCACACATAATTTACTCGCTCAGAGGATGGACCTCTCATTGTGGATAAGCAAGGGGCAAGGAGAACATCTCTTCCAGAGACATGGAAGCTCTCAACACTATATTTGATGAAATATTTGGCATGTGAGGGCAGGCATTCCAATTTGCACTCCATTCATTTTAAGTTATCAAGGCATTTACGACATGGTTGGAGAATGAATGTGCCAAATATTTTGTACAACCTTCTTTCCATTCGTGCTGAAGAAACACACAGAGATAGTTCATGGTCTGTAAGTCATCATGACTTGATTAATTTGTTGGTCGTTTACACTCTCTAAGGGACGTCTCTCAAATGACCTAGGGAGAATTTGAGGATATTAGAAGATTTTGGGAAAATGATGTTCTTGTCATAGGAGAAATTCTAGCTCAAGAAGGTGCCATTGAGGGAGCCTCATCATCTAGGGTTTTTATAGCTACGGACCCTCCTACTGTCAAAGACATTCCAGTAGTTGTAGGCGAAGCCTCGACTGAACCTAGTGTCAAGCCCTCATCAACCCCAATTCAGACTAGAGATGTTGCTCGTAAAAAGAAGGGCAAAGCAAAGCAAACTGCAGTGAAAGAAATTGTCGAGCAACCAAATGTTGCACAAGTTTATCCTACAGCTAAGAAGTGAAAAGCAGAGAGAGATGATTCTGCTGCAACTGACTCTCCTGCAGCCACACAAGAACTATCATTGAAGAGAAGTCGCAGGGTTCAACAAAAGTTGTCAGCACAAAAGAGTTGAGCCACCTAAGCAAGAACATGGCATTCCACATGAAACTCAGCCACAAAGGAGTCAAGATTCTGAAGGATTGACAAACCTAGCCAAAATTGTACAGAAGTTAATAGAGATAAGTGATAAGGTTCTGAAACCCCAGGTAACTACTCACAAGCCTCCCTCTTCTATTACTAGCTTGCCCGCTGCTCTTTCATTTTATATGGAATGAGAGATAGATAAATCTAGTATGCAGGAGATAATTGATAAACAACAAAAAGAAATTGAGAAGAGAGATAAACAGGTTGTTGAATTGCAGACTAAAATGGATATTGTGGTAGACATGATTCTTGAGTTAATGCAATGTAGGGCTCCACCAAGGGTTTACGCTTTGTATTTGCAAGAACAACACTTGTGTTTTAAGTTAACTTGCATTGTTAGGGATTTAAGTCCCTCTTTGGAGACCCCACAAGAATTTTAGCATGCTTATCAAATTTCTCTTGCAACCATTAAAAATTTATTGTGTGAATTGTATTTGCACAATTATGATGTCTCCTTTGATACCGAATGGAACCCTATGTTATACATTGGAGATATTCATTTGAATGTGTTAATGTCTTGGATAAAAAATGAAATCAACATGGGAGAACAGTCTAGGACACATAGGGACATGGAGCTTGATTGTCCACCACCACTTAGGGCTGAGGCTAAGAATCCATGACTCTTGTACTATGATTGGCAAAAATTGTTGTATAAATCTGATATTAAGAGCCAAATTCTACCACTCAGGGAAGAAGTATTCCAAGAATATGAGAAGCTAATTGAGACTGAAGGCCAAATTGTAGCTGAAAATTTGGCTCAACGATGGAATAACCTTCCTAAAGAACTTAAATAGGTTTATTCCTATTCCTTGCCTAATTATCATGCAACAATACAGAGAGCTCCCAAATATATCCACTTGGGCAGAACAAAGGAGAACAACTAGTTACCCTTAATCTTCCAACTGTCCATCCTAATGTGGTCGCTCATGGGATGTAGGGCCACCGATAAGCCCTATGATGAATCAACAGAAGAAGCCAAGTGGCCCAGGTTGGAGAAAAAAAAAGGATTCTACTAGAACCTAGCTACATGAGGCACATGACAGGGTACCATTGGTGATTTCAAAATTAGTGCCCGTGTAAGGAATTTTCCTCTTGCTGGAGGACCAACAAGAAGTTAGGTTGGGGGGAAAAATGATGAGTTGAAATAATAGCTCTTTTTATGTCCATGTATGTTATGGTTTTTCATGATTTAAGTTGTGTAATCAGACAATGTTAAGGGTATAGGATGTGTTAGAGGTTTTTGATCCTATGCATTATGAACATTAACTGAACCTTTCAAACTTTGTATTGTTTTGGCTACGTATATATTCCTGCAGCTATGCGAATTACTATAATAATTTTATATGTGGATGAATGAATGTTATGGTTGACAAAAAATGGATATGTATGTGTTTGTGTGCTTTAACTCTTGATGTAGGAACATTTAGGTAGCCGTAGAAGCAGTCAAACCATGCTAGAAAGGAGGATCGTGTCATTCAGGCTGTTAAAGACAGAGTCAAGAAGGTTGCAATCATTAAAGAAATAAGTGAAGCAATAACCAAGCAGCTGAAGAATATCAAAGTAGTTCAAGACTTATTTATGGCTGTCTCCAGTAGGCGACAATCTAGCGGGAACCGTTGCACTATATTCTTGGTTATGAATGATGAATGCCCCACAATCTTTGTGGTTGACTCTTTCTTTGTTATAATAAAAATTTTGCCTATTCTCTTGGGCGTGGTTAGGTAGTTAGTAGTTTGTTATAGTTTCCTTATAAATAAAGATTTAAACCTCCTCACGAGGGTTAGATAGATTTTTCAAGGGTCAGACAATATTCTCTTTGCTTTCGTAGAATGTAACATATGTTGCGATGATAAATAAAGTGATGACATTTTGAACATATAAGACTATTTGAGTTCTGGACATGCTCATCCAAGGGGGGCCACTTGGTGAGCAATCCTGTGTCTTTGTTGTGTTAGTTTTATTTTTCTATAGCTATTGTTCTACCATTTGACTATTCCTGCAGCCACTGGAACCAGAACATGCGATTGTTCCTGCAGCCAAAGGCGAACAAAGTAGTTCCTATTCGTCAGTTTAGAACATCAGTGGTAGTTAGTTGTTTGAATTACCCTTCAAAATTAAGGTTTATTGTATCTTTTTATGTTAGGCCCAATATGGAAAGCTAATGTACTGAGAGGGGAGGGGTGAATCAGTACTTCAAAACTTTTCTTCAATAATAACTTTACTATTTTGCATAAACCGAATAGTGCAGTAACATAAGATAAAGCTAATACAAATAGATAACAATCATACATGATTCACTCCATAACACATATATTTTGGTTACGCAGAAACTCTTGGTTAGAGAGAAAAACTACGGTGGGGATGGCACCCACAACTTCACTACTGCAATAATAAAGAGTTCTCGGTTAGAGCTACATATTTAGCTATTTCTGATAGCTTACCTTGTTAGGAGTATCAAGATCTGTTAGATCTACCTTGCTAAAGGATTTTACAACACTTAAACTAAATGTTGCACCTGGTTAGAGGCTTTATAATTTATAGACTTGATTAGAGTCTTTTACCCTGTTAAAGGTTTCTCTTACAACTTCAAAAATATTACAATAAAATCATTACAAATATCTGCAACTTTACATCTGGAATGTTATAGCAGATTCTATGTGCTCATATAAGATTACCTTGCTTATAGCATACCTTGGTAACCCATATAGTAACTTGGTAAACCCTTTTGTTTACTCTGTTCTTTGACTGTTCTCTGAAAACCTTCTCGGTGACCTCTGTGTCTCTGTAACAGTCTTCTTAGACTCATGCACACACCTATTTAATTCTTAACTCATGCTATATAAATAGATCTCTTATGTCGGTGATCCATTCATTGCTTCGATCTTACAAACATGTTTTATCGAATGAATAACCATGCAAAATATTTCATTTGTTAGATGACCTCAAAATCATACACAATCTTTAAGTGCAATTTCCAATGTGATAACGGTTAGATGTTCCTCGATCTTGTAACACATTTTCATATGTATGTCCAGGTTCAATGAATCTGGTAACATGCTTCACTTGGTGTATAACAACTCAGTGTGTCATCTTTGCTGCTCGGTAGACATAGAATGATACTCGGTAGATAGCTCGGTGTATACTACGCTGTGAGACTACTTTCTTCAATAACCGACTAGACTGTGCATACCGACTGAATATCTCAGTAGAGATAACCGACTAGAGTATATAGAATAACTTTGAGCATAAAACTAATGGCAACTTGATAAGTAGTAACAATCTCCCCTTTTGACATTAGTTGAGATGTTTGACAAAAACTACTTTCAAAGTTATAATTCAATAATCTATATACTTGCAAAATTTGACTATACTTACAATATATACATTGGTCAATGAAATAGTATATTCGGATATACTCCCCTTATCAATATATTGTACAATACTCTGATTTTGCATGCTTGGTGATATGTTCTCATTCTTTGCTTACTGTTTTGTTTACTGCTCCGTTCACTGCTCTTGGATACTCTGCTTACTCTGCTTGGTATACTCCCCCTGTATACTATACTCCTTTTGTTTGATACTTTGAATACTACACTCCCCCAATATTGTATCACTCCCCCTTTTTGACAAACATCAAAACTTAATTACCATTCGGGGGTTGTAACTGGTCAAAAATGGATTTGTACTTGGTTCGTGCTTCGGTGAGAGCGATAGAGAGGGCATCCTTTACACTATCCATTAAAGAATTTTGTGCTTGAATATCAACCAATAATGATATTAAGCCATCTAGAGTGCTTCCCTCTTGTGTAGTAGATAGGTGAGTGGCTCGGTTAATCTGTTCTTGGATGGATGAAAGATGAGGAAGGAATAATATCTGAAGTGTCATTATGTCCATCCTGATCTTGTGTTCTTCATTTCTAAGGTCCAACTGTTGAGCCATGAGCTGTTGTAGCTTTGTATAAAAATTTATGAACTGAATTTGGCTTTGTGGTCAACTTATTTGAGAGATTGGTGATCTCTTTCTCAATTGCTTTTGTTATATTCTTGATGTCTTTAATGAATAAATAAAATGTGCAGAGTTTCTGAAATAAATAAGGAATGTGCTTGAGTTGAGGAGTCAACTCAGCAATAAATTTTACAAGTTTAACTTTGCCAATAGCTATAGATTTTTGCACCTCTTCTATCATTTTTGCAGTGAGCTCCTTGTCTTTTAGCTTGCTCAAATATCCAGATGCATCGACTCCAGATGTCTCTATCTGATTAAGGAGTTCATCCAATTGAGTATGGATGGCTGCATCGGTTGACACTGTAGCTTCAGGTAACATATCTGTTAATAGTGTCTTTACCTTCTGAAGTATTTTGTTTTTCTTTTGTATGGCCATTTATTTTTCTTGTTCGGCCTTTGCTTTGCATAGTTCACCGAAATCAATGAGTGCTTGCCCCTTTAATTTTGATATGTCTACATTGGGCAACACTATTGGTTTTGACAAATCAACTTTAAAACTATGTTTTTTCATCTTCTTTTCTTTACCTTTCACTGATTGAACTAGGACAATGGCTTGTGAGGCTTGTTGACTCTTAGCAGGTTGCTTGGTAGAGGCAACACTTTGGTCAATTACTTTAGCCTCTGTAGAGTCCTTTGGTGTCTCGGTGCTTGTTGTCTCGGTTGCAACATTTGTAGTACTAGAAGGTGCTTGTGATGTCTATTCTTGAGTAGTACCTTCTCCAATTGTAGACTTGTGACCTTCGATGCCTTGCTCCGTATCCTGAGGGGTTTCGGTTGAGACAGGTTGATTGACTGTTGGATAAGGCTAAACTTGTTCCAAGACTGATTCACTAGATACAAGTTTTGCATATGCATTTCCTTCTATCATTTCCTATTCCGATGCCTCTATATCCATGACATCTTCATCTATTTGAATGGTGTCAGTAGGGTCTTGCTCAGTAACATCAGGATCTTGCTCGGTGACATCAACAATTTCAACTGTAGATTGCTCACCAGCATCCTTGATTTTAAATATTTCCTGCCACTTTGCTTTTGTCTCATTTTCTACTTTAATATACAACCCATTCATCAGTTTTAAGGCTCTTTGTTTGACGAGAAACTTTGAGTTTTAGGTTGTCAGATCTTCTTTTATTTCAGCTACTGACATGTCAGGAAAGAGATGAACCAGATTTCTTTCTCTAATCTATTTTTCCGAGTCCATTGCATACTTCCACCTATTATCAATATGCAAATAAAGTTCATTTGGAAGTGACTTAGCTAGTTCCAATGGAGCCAACTAGAATTTTAGAAGTGTGCAGATGACAGCTTCTTCAATTTGTCTCTTCTCATCATTATTTCTGGTTTCATACTTTACATATCTAAATGATCCAAATCCTCCATATTCTTTCAGATTAGCATAGAAGTTTTCAACACTATGTACATTTACCTTCTTGCTCTTAACAATCTGAAATTTGCTTGCATCCTCTGATTCAGTATCACTAGACTCTTTTGCCAAAATGAGTCTCCGAGCAGATTTCTTGTAGGTCTTTGTTACCTTGGGAACAGTAACACTCTTTGTTTTCTTACTCAGTGAAGCTGTTGATGCTCTTGTGTTAGGTCGCTTAGCAGGAGGGGTCAGTGATACCTCTGATGTATCCTTCTTCTTTCTTTTCAACACTTTACCCTTAGGCAATTCAGTGCTTAGTGTTATAGCTGCCTCTTGGGCTTCAGATTCTTCTTCGGTAATAGTTAAAGTGCCTTTGACAGGTGTGGAGGAAGAGTCTTCTCCGAATTTCTCCGATAATGCCTTTATCATCTTTTTTGCCTTTCTTGTAGCTTTGGGTACTACAATGCTCATCTTTACCTTTTCCTTCACTTCTTCATAGGTTCCATACCTCAGCTTGGTAGCATGTCTTGGCAATGTAAGAAATGCATCAATTTGCTATTGTGTGATGTCAAAATCAATCTTGTATCCCATAGGTGACAAAGATTGAGTTCTCGGTTCCACAACATTCACATAATAGTAATCAGTGTCTACTTCAAAACATATATCATTTTTGTATTTCTCCACTAGCTGGGGTGGAATCTGATACCTGTTATGCATTTTTTCTTGAATTTACTGAAGTAATCATCCATAATATCATTGAAATTATCACCTAACTTCTTGATGAAGTCATTAATCTGATGGGTGATTGGTCGGTGTAGTTCCCAAACAACTTTACCGACTATTGGAAAGAACCTCTCAAAGTAGAAAAACATGCATACAAGCAATGATCCAAACTTTAGTGTATTAGCCGAGTTGTTCTTCTTCAGCTTCCTGATGGTGTTCAGATTCTCAAACAAATTTTTCAGTAATACCTCACATAAGTCAATTTTCATTCCCTTTTTCACAATTTTGTATGCTAGGTCTACTGCTGTACAGGGTACACTATTTTCCCTTGCTAATTGGAAGAAACAACAACCTATTACTCTTATGGCAAATTTTAGTTCTTCATCTGTGACATTGTTCAATTTCAATCCTCTGCAATGTGATTCCACTCTGGTTAAACTGATCAATTCCTTCTGTGATATCATCTTTTGGGCTTGGGCATGATCATAAATGGGGTAACCGGTAATCAGATGAATGATTTCCTTGGTAATCTTAAATGGTTTCTCTTCTAGCCACATGAAATCATCGTGAACTCTGCTCAAAACAAACTTGACCCACTGGGGTTTGAACACACAGGGATAGGCTAGGGCTTCAGTCAATCCCTTGATCTTGATGTGCTCATACTTGCTATTCAATTTACCATCGGTACATAGCTCATCATAGGTTTCTTTGATTTAACATGACTGAGTTCTTCAACACGACATTTGGTGAAGAATCTCACATCCTCGACTAATAACACTCTATCCGAGATGAGTGAAAATGTGGTTTTATCATCCGGTTCAGATGCAACTTTGGGAGTCAAAGAGTATTTTAGTGAGGGCTTCTCTACATTCTTGACAACAATGGGATCTTGGATCTTAGGCGCCATTTTAGATTTCAGATAAAAGTTAACAAAGGATCCTTAGGGTTTCAGGATTTCAAATGGCAAACACTTCACAAATAATAGCAACTTGATAAGATCGATAAACCAGCTTAACAATGCGTTGAGATTGATGTAAATACCTTGAATTTGCTTTGTAGGAGGTTTGATCGCCTTAGATTTGCTTTTCTCTGCTCTCTTGAAAACTTGGTGAGTTGAAAATGACCACGAAAATGCTTTTAAATACACAATATGCCTTATCGGGCTCCGTGCAGGTTAGGTCAAAACATTAAATGCACTCAGTTCCATTTAACCGATTTACTCTCCTTTTTCGTTTTAACCGGGTAACCAAACTTCCTTCATTTACCGACTTGACAGGCTTCCCGTATTCACCGACTTGACATTTTTCCTGTAAAGTGCTTCAAAAGACTTTGATAGAATTTCAAACTTACTAATACAACTTAATTATGCAAATTTGAATTAAGTACACAATAAAATAGGAACTGTTAAGATTTATCCTTGAGATAATGCAGTCCCTTCATACCTTTACCGATTAATTTGGAATAGGAGCACCTAACTCGGTAAGTAAGGTGCTTTCTTCATTTGACACAATTTCCTTCTTTTTCCAAATCATCTTTAATTTGTCTTTTATTTCCTCAGTGTCTTGTCTAGGTTGATCTCTGCAATCTCCAGCTAAGTGTCCAACTTTGTGACAATGAAAACATGCCATACCAGGATTTCTCCATGATCTTCGGTTGTTCATTCCAAACCTTATAAAGCAGTTGGCACTTATATGTCCATATCTTCCACAACATTCACACCATATCCTTGTATTGTAATCCCATGGTATTGTAGAATATTGTCGGTAAGGATGTGTGTGAGTTCGGTAACCTCTAGCATTTGCTCGGTGTGCATACCACATATAGTTCTTTTTCTTAAGCCAACACTTCTCGGTACTATGTCCATATCTATTGCGGTTTTTACAAAACCCCTTGAATTTTGCCTTCTGATAATTGTTAACAGACTTTGTCCTACATTGGTTAAATGTGTGACCATATTTATTGCAATTGTAACAATAACCATTTGGCTTAGTGACATTAGGTTGCTTACCTTTTTTGATTTGGCACATGTTGGCAGTGTGACCTTGATTTCCATAGTAGTTGCAAATAGGCTTCTTTCTTTTGATGTTCTTCTTTATTCCAGCTTGCTTTGATGATTCTCCTCTCTCAGTAGTATGAATTCCCTTCTCGGTAGAGTCTTTTCCTTTGTAACCGAGTCCTGCATCTTTGTTGGGTCTTCTTGTATTCAGTTGCTCATCCAACATCTTTGATGCTTCATAACTCTTCTTCAATGTTTCCTTGGATTTCTTCTCTGTTTCAAGTTCATCGGTCAACCTTGATACTTCAAAGTTCAATGCTTGATTCTCATCATTTTTCAGATTTGCTTCATGATGTGCATAACCTAGTTGATCTGACATATTTTGTTGAATCCCAGTCAACCTTGTGATTTCATCATTCTTTTCAGATACTAATGCTTCAAGCTGTTGTTTCTCTCTTTCTAGATCTCTTACTTTATCCTTAGTTGCCCTTAATGCATCAAGATTTTCAGTCATCTGTGTGTTGAAATGTTCATGTTCTCTTTTCATTGCTTTTAGTTGATCAGCCAGTGCTTTGTTCTTTTCTTTCAATACTCCAATCATTTCTTCAGTCTCTTCAGATATACTGTTCTCAGATGATGTCTTGATTTGTTCCACTAACTCTTGAGAGTCCTGTAAATCATCAGATAATCTTCTTCTTACTTTCAGAGATTTTTGCATTTGTCTTTGCATGTCTGCAATCACTTGATTAGCATGATCCAGCTCTTCTTGCAGATACACAATCCTCCAAGATTGTTTATAGCCTTCCATCGATATAATCTTTCTCTTTAGGCAGTTAAACCCTTTTCCAAGATTCAAGCTCTGATACCAATTGTTAGGCCCAATATGGAAAGCTAATGTACTGAGAGGGGAGGGGTGAATCAGTACTTCAAAACTTTTCTTCAATAATAACTTTATTGTTATACATAAACCGAATAGTGCAGTAACATAAGATAAAGCTAATACAAATAGATAACAATCATACATGATTCACTCCATAACACATATATTTTGGTTACACAGAAACTCTTGGTTAGAGAGAAAAACTGCGGTGGGGATGGCACCCACAACTTCACTACTACAATAATAAAGAGTGCTTGGTCAGAGCTACATATTTAGCTACTTCTGATAGCTTACCCTGTTAGGAGTATCAAGATCTGTTAGATCTACCTTGCTAAAGGATTTTACAACACTTAAACTAAATGCTGCACCTGGTTAGAGGCTTTACAATTTATAGACTTGATTAGAGTCTTTTACCCTGTTAAAGGTTTCTCTTACAACTTCAAAAATATTACAATAAAATCATTACAAATATCTGCAACTTTACATTTGGAATGTTATAGCAGATTCTATGTGCTTAGATAAGATTACCTTACTTATAGCATACCTCGGTAACCCATATAGTAACTCGGTAAACCCTTCTATTTACTCTGTTCTTTGACTGTTCTCTGAAAACCTTCTCAGTGACCTCTGTGTCTCTGTAACAGTCTTCTTACACTCATGCACACACCTTTTTAATTCTTAACTCATGTTGTATAAATAGATCTCTTATGTCGGTGATCCATTCATTGCTTCGATCTTACAAACATGTTTTATCGAATGAATAACCATGCAAAATATTTCATTTGTTAGATGACCTCAAAATCATACACAATCTTTAAGTGCAATTTCCAATGTGATAACGGTTAGATGTTCCTTGATCTTGTAACACATTTTCATATGTATTTCCAGGTTCAATGAATCTGGTAACACGTTTCACTCGGTGTATAACAACTCGGTGTGTCATCTTTGCTGCTCGGTAGACATAGAATGATACTCGATAGACAACTCGGTGTATACTACGTTGTGAGACTACTTTCTTCAATAACCGACTAGACTGTGCGTACCGACTGAATATCTCAGTAGACATAACCGACTAGAGTATATAGAATAGCTTTGAATATAAAACTAATGGCAACTTGATAAGTAGTAACATTTTAGTCATTACATTTATGTGTGTTAATTTAAATAATTTCCTTTGCCGCAGTAGAATAGAATGCATTTTATTGGAACTTAGTGCACAAACTGTGTTGGACCATTTCAAGTAATATGTCCCTGGGTTTACATGTAAATGAAACCTCCATCATAGAATGATAGCTATTCAAGATAGATGTCTAATCCCTGAGTTCAGGTTTTAAGCCAAGTTATTGTTCCAATTGGGAAGGTAGACAACTACTAGTTCCTTATGTTTAGCAAGAAAAAACCCCTAAGAGGTTGTCAAAATGTTACCTATTTTAGGCCTTTAGGCCAAAATAGCTTTATAAAATGTTCTAGGTCCTTCAAAGAGTTTTTTTTAGAAGTGTCTTAAGAGAGTGAAAGGGGATAAAAGTGGTGCAAGAGCACTAGGCCCTGAAAGGCCTGATGAAAGTTTTTATGTTGGTTTTTGTTTTCAAGGTTGTGTTAATGATGTATAAGGTCCAATAGACCATTTTCAGTCATTCTAAATCATATTGTAAGGCATTTAAGCCATTTTTGTTCAATGTAGACGTATAAGGTCTTAAGAAGGTCAAATGTGGTCAAAGAATAGAAAATGCTCAAAGAAGGTTGAAAAATGATGTAAGAAGGATTATTTATTATATTCTAGTGTGTCTAAGGTGATAACAAGTAATTTGAAGTCATTTGGTCAAGTTTTGCAAAGTTGTCAAAAAAAGTTGTTATGTTGACAAAAGTTGTCATTTCAAAAAGTTGCAAAAAGGTTTTAAAGGGGAAGCCTAACGGTTATGATGGTTTGAATTTTAGTTATAACTATCAAAATAGGTTGTAAGAGGTTTATAAAACAAGGGATGGTTGAATCATGAGGGGCTGGTGTGTATTGAAAGAAGAAAATCAATTAAAGTTTGAGGTTTCTTGCAATTTTCTGAGTATTCTCAACGTGACCGTCTGATATAAATTATTTTTCTTCTTGGAAAATTATCCATTATCATTTGAGAGAACTTGAGATTGATAAATGGGTGAATCCCCAATATTTTGGTTTTTGTTTCATTTCTTTTCATTAAGTTTTGGAACATATACCAATTTTTGTAAAAACTGTTAAAACCCTAGGTAGGGTAAACCGTGACTTTGAAAATGTAATAAACCTCTATTCCATGTTGATAAAAGGATAATATTTAATGGAATGGAGGAACATAGAATTTATTTTCATTTTTTTTGGTTTCAAGGTCTCAAGTTAAAGCTGGCATGTGCAAAATGATGTCAAAATGCTGATTTGACAGTGCCACAGTCTGGTATAACTTTGATTCCTGTGTGTTGCAGAGCTTTGTACTCTTTTGTATGAAATAATTATGGTGAAAATGTCATATGGATGGAAATAATATTTATTATACTTTCATTTTATTCAATTTTGATTTAATTTCATGGAAAAATGAGCAAGTTGTGATCATTTTTGTGAAAGCAACATGTTCAAAAAATGGTTTTCCAGATCTGAACTTAGAGATTGTGTTGGTACAGACATGTATGGTCGATTAAGGACATGTTCCTTGGTGTGTGGATATATTATGATGTTGTGAATAAAATTCCTTCTTATCAAAAAGATTCATCTTATGATTTGAGAGGTCAAATGAGCCAATTTCTAAAAACTGTCATGTCTATGTGAGTTCCTGTCACTGTTGCTACAGGAAGGTTGCAAAAAACTATTATATGATTTTTTTATATTCTCGGTGACCATGTGCGGTATTTTCATGTAGCATTTATCATTTAAAGTGTCTCAAGGTGTTGAGTTGTAGAGTTTGGCATTGTGAGATGACTTTATGGACAAGTTGCGTCCTCATAGGGAAGTGGCTTGTGTGAGTAGGTGTAAAGCGGAAAAATCGAACCCTAGTCGTTCTCCCCTCCCCAACTCCGAGGAGGGAGAAGGGAGAGTCACTAGGGTTGATGGTTTTCAGTTAGGAGGGACTTTACATTCAAAAGAGGGGTTGAAACCCACAAGATCCAATCCCACGCAATGCAAGATTGGATTCTATATGAGTTTCAAGGGTTGTGATAGCAAGGATACCCTCTTTTGTAAAGAATGTAGATGGAAAGATTGAACTAGGAATGCATAGAAAGTGAGAAAGATTCGCTTATAAACTGAGTTAGGGATATAGGATGAAGCTACGGACCTGGAATTAGCAGTAAAATGTCGAGATGGCGCTGTCCTGCAAATTCGAGCAAAAGTTGACGGGACAATGGTGCCCGGCGTGCACACGGTCCTCCGAAAAATCCGCAAAACGAAGGGGGATCTGTTCGTCTTTGCACAAGGATTCCAGATCTTCAATTTCAGCCGCGTACCTACAACCTACACACAAAAAAGCGAAGATGATTGGGGGGTTAGGGATTAGGGGTTTGCCCTTAGGTCAAACCCCGGTTTTGGAATTAACCAAGAAATTAGAAATGTTGTAAATGTAATGTAAAACAAGTACTAATACCTTGTTGTAAGGATGTTTGTATCCTTCTATGCGAAGGTATAGATGTTGTTGTTTGTTGTATGTTGTATGTTGTAGCATGTAATGTGTTGTAAGTGATCTCCTCTTCAGTGGTTGAATCCTTGTCTTGAATGCAACACTTAGCCTTGAATGGAGACTTAGAATGATCAATTGCTTGAAGGAATGCTTGAATGCTTGAATGTTTGAATGTTTGAATATCGTTTTCACCTTTTTTCCTTTTCTCCTCTCCCCAAATGAGAGAGGAAAAGTAGTTTATATACTTGCCAATTAGGGTTAAAAGACTGATTTTCCCGACCTTAGGCCGACCAGGAAATGTTATTTTCCAATTTGCAAACAAAAAGGCCCGAAGTCCCATAGGAGACCGGGCCCAAAATAGGGCCAGGGACTAGGGCGCTGGGTGCCATGGTCCTGGGGGACCAGGGCGCTGGGCACCCTAGTCCTGAAGGACCAGGGCGCTGGGCGCTCTGGTCCCACCTCCCGGGACAGCAGGGTGCAAGGAGGATCAGGCTAGGGTGCTGGAAAAATGCAGTTTTTGGTGTCATGAGCAAGTTTCGGGGTCTCCATTCAGGTTTAGTGTTGCGTCGCCATCGTGAAGACCCAAATGCGGTCGAAATTGCAAGTGTCGCAATTTTAGGACGCTACATTTAGCCCCCACTTTAGCGGGAGTATAAGCGTACGCTCATACTTCCGGTAAAGTACAAGGAAACAACATTGAAAAACTTTCACCACGTCAAGGAGGCAAGATACACCAAGCCCCCAGTGGACTAAGGATCTTACGACTTCGATTGACAAGGTAAAAGGGAAGATCACGAGGGAGAACCATGACTGTCAGTAGCAAGGTTCCCTCACTATGAGTCATGCAAGAAAGATATCAAAAATTTTCAAGGCAAAGCTAAATTTGTCAAGAAATTTTCAAGTATCTTGAAAAGATATGAACGGGATGTATGCCCCCCTACGTTAAAGCGATCGCACACGCCTCACCAGGGGTGATTGCTTTAAGGTAGTGATACATATAAGAAAATGAAAAAGGGAAAGGAGCACGTTATCACAAGGATTTAGCCCCCAAGTGTGAGATAAGCCCAAGGATAATAGACACAAAACACAAAGCACGAGGTGACTTCGCTTTCCTTAGGGTCAGTATGCTGTATGATAATTCATGTATATCATATGTATGTATGCATAATTGTTCTTCATTCCCCAATCAAGGAAGGTCACCTAGAAGAAGGGAACACATGTGTCTTTTGAGTCAACATGAGAGAGATCGAGAGATCTCAATGCTTTGCATCGTCCTCAAGTAGACAACACTAAGGACAACAAATAGAAGAATGAGAATAACACATAGAAGAAGTAACGAAAGAGAGGAGGAGAGAATCTGCTATGCTAATGAAACTAGTCTAGCACGTCATCTACCCCCCGATCTTGCTGATCAATGTTTCGGGAAGGCAGGGAACACGCTAGAGGAGGAACATCCAACACAGCAGATGGAGCTATCACAAGATCCAAACAAGGGCTATGTTCATATCCCAAGCCGCAGTGTTCTTGTCTAGGAGCTAGGATAAGTGCTTTAGAAAATTCGTTAGATAAATGGTTATCAATATCAACAAGTTCATATTCACTATCAGAATGAACAGGAGAAGTAGCATTTTCATCATGAATAACATTTTCATCTATATCATCATCAAGATTTATAAAAATAGGATCTTTAACTCGCACAGGATCAAGACCATCATGCATCTTATGTTTAGGAGATTTCGGCTCAATCGTCGACTGAGGAGAAAATGGAATAATGCTTGTTGAAGGTGTTTTTGGGGATTGCAAAGTTTGAGCTCTAAGACGACGCTTTCGTCGGCGTTCACTTGCAGAATGATTTCGTCTAGTCTTAGTAGGAAGTTGAGAAGATTGAGGAGGAGGAATGTTCTCATCCTTATCACTTGGGTGTTTAGGTTGTGGTCTCTTAGGTTGAACAATAGGAGAAGAGGAAGGTCTCTTCTCTCTATAAAAGGAAGGAGGAGGAACTGCTCCATATAAGGGAGGAATATTTGGTTTTGGAAGGAGACCAAGTCCATCATGACGGGGAGGGATAGGTCTACTTTTGGGAAGTTTATTAGATATAGGCATAGTCACATCCATAGGAATGGGTAAGGAATCTTCTTGAGGAAAGACATTAGTTTTATCTTTCAAAGGAAGAACTTCCTTCTCAAGAATGATAGGAATGTCAAGTTTGGGTGTTCTAGGTTCACTTAGAGAAAGGATCATATCTTTTTTCCACTTTTGATAAGATTTGAAAAGATGATCACTTCGCGGAGGAAGAGATTGGAATTGTTTAGGCCAAAAGTAATCAATAGGAATGCTAGAAGTTCTTTCAGCTGGTTTAAAGAGACTATGATTGATAGTAACAACTTCACCATTATGGGGAAATTTCAAACACTTGTGAATAGGAGAAGCAATAGCTTTCATGGAAGATAGCCAAGGATAGCCAAGCTTCACACGAAATTGTTCGGAAGATGGAATAATAGCAAAGTCCACATCAAGGGATTGGTTATGGACCTCAATAGGTAATGTAATAGAACCAATTGCAGGAGAAGAAAATGCATCAAATAGTTTCACAACCACATCTGCTTTGTCATAGATAACTTGATTCAATTGTAAAGTAAAAAGAAATTCTTCAGTAATGACATTAACCATACAAGAAGGATCAATAAGCACTCCACGGCAAGGTGTGTTCTTGACTTTTGCAACTATATATAAAGGACCATCAGGTGCCCTGATAGTTTCACTGGAATCAAATGTGATGGAAGGTTCTTTAGGGATTTTCTGCTGCTCTACAAAGTTAATCACATTCGGAGTCATGGACACAAGATCATCAGATGAGACAGAGGAATCAGTAGTATCAATCGCATTAGAGGTATGAGAAGGTAATGGATCAGTGAAAATCTGAAGATTTTGGTTAGGAGGAGCTACAGATGTATTGCCTTTATCATTCACACCAGAAACAGAGATAGTATTATTATCAATCAAATCTTGAATCTTCCCCTTTAAAGCAAAACATTTTTCAGTATCATGCCCAGGTTGACGATGAAATTGACAAAAAGATTTGTTATTAAAATAGGGTGAATTAATCTTTGCAGGATCAATTTGCCTTATAGGAGGAAGAGTAAGCACATTTTGTTCCAATAACTTATTCATAATACTATGCAATGATTCATTCAAAGGAGTAAACTTTCTTTCTTTCTTGAAAAACTTAGAAATAGGAGACACACCTGATGCTGCATTCACATTGTTGTTGATGATGTTTTCATTGAATTTAATGGACTCTCTGTTCGGTTTAAACTTCCCAAATGGTTGTTGACTACTATCACCCTTATCACTCGGAGTCATAGGATGTGATTGTTCCATTTGACTCATAGTCAGTTGATAATTGTGAAGAGTTGCGCACAACTGTTGGAAAGAAGTAAACTCAGAAAACAGGAGTTTTTCTCTAATGTCTTTTTGTAAATTAGAAATAAAGATTCTTTGAATATCATTGTCAGGCACTGGAAAAGAAATTTGAGCATACAAATGCTTATATCTACCAATGAAATCAGTCACTTTTTCTTTAACACCTTGTTTACAATGCATTAAATCAATCAAAGTAACTTTAGGACTTATATTGTTTTGAAATTGTTGAATGAAAGCATTTGCAAGTTGTTCGAAAGAAGTAATAGAATAGGAAGGCAACGAGCAATACCATTGTAGGGCTTTGTCTCTTAATGTTCTAGTAAACAATTTTGCAAGCAACCTTTGGTCATAAGCAAAATCAGTACATATTGTTTGAAAGGTCTTAACATGTGTTAGAGGATCACCCTTACCATTATAAAGCTCCAGATGCAGAATTTCAACATGTTTAGGGGGAATAGCTCGAACAATGTCAAGAGAAAGTGGACTCGCAACATCAAATGTGGGCACACTAAACTTAGATTGATTCATAGAGGCAATTTGTTGCTGTAAAGAAGAGACAGTTTGTGCAAGATTGTTAATGGTTGCTTCAGTCGAAGAGTTCATATTAGACGTGTTAGATTGTGATGGAGGTGTTATGTTATTGAAAGAAGGTAGAGAGTAAGGTGGTGGGACACTATGATAGTTAGTCATAGGAGATGATTGGACAGGAGGAACACTACAAGGAGGAATGAAATGATTAAACAAGTTGCCCCCTTGTGTCATGTTCATTTGTGGTGATATAATAGGAACACTCATTGAAGGAATGAATGAAGAAGTTGGATTGAATGAAGGAAGAGGGTTAATTGAAGAAGAGGGATTGCCCCCATGACTGGTGATCATAGGAGGAATGTCTTGTGTTGAAGTAGTCATTATGTTTGATGTAAAAGTAGGTATACTAGCAATAGGAGTCGTCAAAGGAATAGAATGATTGTCTTGAGTAGGAGGTTGTGTATAACCTAAGGTTTCGGCACAACTTTTCATAGGCATCACATTTGAATCCACAATGTGTGCAATACCACGCAAAATATCAATTCCATTCCTATCACTTTGAAGCATACGTTTTAGACCCTCAATTAAAGGAAGAGCTTGACTATCAGGGTATTCTTGAGACATCCATTGTCGGAAATCGTCAAATTGGTTATCCAATTTTGAAAGTTGTTCTACAAAAACCTCATGGAGAGCTTCTTCATCATTAAGAGGATTAGAGGAATTACCCATGTCCTCGTTAAAAAGACCATTCAAATTAGGTTCCATCTCCTTAGTAATTAAACCTTGGAAGGACTTAATTCTAAGGCTTCATCTAACGGGAATAGTGTAAGTAGGGCTTATTGTTGTAAAACTCATGCACTAGAGAGAGAGAAGATTTTGAATTTTAGAGGTAGCAAATTTCAGTAAAATCAGCCAATCTCCTAGATTTAAGCTCTTAAATACAATCAGGACAATCTCCCGAAATTTCGGAAAAAATGTCCGGGACCGTGGCGCTTGGGGTGCACACGGTCCTCACAACTTTTTTCGAAATTTGCAGGGATGAAAGTTATGATGATTTTGCAGCTAACCTGAAAAAATTGAGTGATTTTACGAACCATAGATAGGCCAAATTAAAGTTGCAATCTCAAAATTGAACCCTACCAAGATTGTCGAAAAATGCAAAATTTGAATTTTGAAAAAGAGAGGGAAACTGAAAATTTGAATTTTATGATTTTAGAGGGAATACCAAAAGTAATGTAAGTTTTGAAATTTGAAAGTTGACTCAATTTCACGCAAAATTCAATTTTGAAAGCGGAAATCAAAGTTGTTGTAATTAAGCACTTAATTTCAAAAGTCACAAATTGCAAAAATTTGAATAAATCACTGAAATTTTGAATGAATGCTAACACACTTTTCAGATTTAGGACTGTAAGAAACACAATTTTGACACAAATTTCAATTTCAACAATTTTTGAATGATTAGAAGCCTCAATCCAAGCAATCACTAGACCAACTTTGACTGTAATTTTGAAGGTGTTAAAATTGATAAAATCAGCCAAAATTCTGGATTTTAGCAAGAAAATACAGTAAGATCTCGCTCCCGAAATTTCAAAAAAAATGTCGGGGACGATGGCGCTCGGAGTGCACATGGTCCTCGCAACTTTTTTCCAAATTTCCAGGGATGAAAGATATTGTGATTTTATTGCGGAATCCAAAGTTACAGCCGATTTGGAGGTGTTTTGATTAGTGAAATTATCAGTCAAAGGTTGAATCAAGAGGGTTTCAAAAATTAGGGTTTTGACACTTAACCACTTAATTTTCAAAATCAAAGCACAAATATGAATTGATAATTTGTAATAGAAGGGCAGATCTGAAACAAGCATCAACAATTAAACATTTCACAAGTTTAATTACTTAAAAAGAAAATTTAGGGTTTTTATGCAATTAACCTCTAAAATTTTGCCAAAGATCAAACATGGAAATGTAATCAAGGAATCCAATTTTCAGATCTAACTATGAATAATCAGAAAGGATGTTCACGTCAGGTTCACCAAAATGTAAAGTGGAAAAATCGAACCCTAGTCGTTCTCCCCTCCCCAACTCCGAGGAGGGAGAAGGGAGAGTCACTAGGGTTGATGGTTTTCAGTTAGGAGGGACTTTACATTCAAAAGAGGGGTTGAAACCCACAAGATCCAATCCCACGCAATGCAAGATTGGATTCTATATGAGTTTCAAGGGTTGTGATAGCAAGGATACCCTCTTTTGTAAAGAATGTAGATGGAAAGATTGAACTAGGAATGCATAGAAAGTGAGAAAGATTCGCTTATAAACTGAGTTAGGGATATAGGATGAAGCTGCGGACCTGGAATTAGCAGTAAAATGTCGAGACGGTGTTGTCCTGCAAATTTGAGCAAAAGTTGACGGGACGATGGCGCCCGGCGTGCACACGGTCCTCCAAAAAATCCGCGAAACGAAGGGGGATCTGTTCGTCTCTGCACAAGGATTCCAGATCTTCAATTTCAACCGCGTACCTGCAACCTACACACAGAAAAGCGAAGACGATTGGGGGGTTAGGGATTAGGGGTTTGCCCTTAGGTCAAACCCCGGTTTTGGAATTAACCAAGAAATGAGAAATGTTGTAAATGTAATGTAAAACAAGTACTAATACCTTGTTGTAAGGATGTTTGTATCCTTCTATGTGAAGGTATAGATGTTGTTGTTTGTTGTATGTTGTATGTTGTAGCATGTAATGTGTTGTAAGTGATCTCCTCTTCAGTGGTTGAATCCTTGTCTTGAATGCAACACTTAGCCTTGAATGGAGACTTAGAATGATCAATTGCTTGAAGGAATGCTTGAATGCTTGAATGTTTGAATGTTTGAATATCGTTTTCACCTTTTTTCCTTTTCTCCTCTCCCCAAATGAGAGAGGAAAAGTAGTTTATATACTTGCCAATTAGGGTTAAAAGACTGATTTTCCCGACCTTAGGCCGACCAGGAAATGTTATTTTCCAATTTGCAAACAAAAAGGCCCGAAGTCCCATAGGAGACCGGGCCCAAAATAGGGCCAGGGACCAGGGCGCTGGGCGCTCTGGTCCCACCTCCTGGGACAGCAGGGTGCAAGGAGGATCAGGCCAGGGTGCTGAAAAAATGCAGTTTTTGGTGTCATGAGCAAGTTTCGGGGTCTCCATTCAGGTTTAGTGTTGTGTCGCCATCGTGAAGACCCAAATGCGGTCGAAATTGCAAGTGTCGCAATTTTAGGATGCTATAGTAGGATATAAGGGTTTGGTGAAGTCTGAGTCTTTGTGAGTTTAGAGCTGGCCATGGACATGTGTAATTGGCCAAATGAAATGTATTCCAATGATTTTATTGAGTTTGTGAAGTTTATTTTCACTTTTGGTGGTTTGTGTAGCCTAGTGGCTTGAGAGAACCTATATGTTTGAGGTGTCTTTAGGTGAGTGTTGCTACAAAAGAAATTGATGTGTGTTTGAACCTGATATGAAGGGATGTTTTTTAGTCATGGACCCGAGCATTTGCATCAAAGTGGTATTATAACCCAAAAGATCTAGGTAGAGAATATTTTGTGTGTGGTTGGTAGTTGTTTGGTGATTCAGGTTGAGAGGATAACCTGGTGAGTGGTTGCCAAAAGACTAGGAGGGTAAAAGGACACACCTAGGTGAGGCAAGGACAAGATGAGTCCAGGAGAGAGATTTTGTGATTGCATTGAAGGAATACTTGAGAGGTGAGGGTTCATAGAAGAAGAAAGAGGAAGAGAGAAAGAGGAGAGAAGAAGAGGTGAGGCAAAAGGAGGATAGAAAGTTTAGGCAAGAGTTGGAACAAATCAAGAAAGAGATAGAAGAGTTAGAGACAAGAATCCAACAACAACCAAGTTGGCACTTGATAGTCAAAAGGAAAGTGGTATGGCCTATTCAAAGGCTAGTCAAATGGAGAAGACTGATGAAGATGGTGGAACTAGAGGCACAAGAACCCTTGGTAGAAGCGGGTAGTAAGCAAGACAAAGAAGGTAAAGAAGAGGATGTAGAAGTAGAAAACAATGAGGAGGAACCTGATTTGTGGGAAATGTATGAAACCATTAAGGAAGAATGGAAAAATAAAGGTGGAGTTGAACAAGTAGAGGTGATGATGATAGTAGAATAAGTATGTGTATGGTGATTGTATTGGTGAAATCAAAGTTGCAGATGAACCAAAGGAAGAGAGTAATTAGGTGTTTGAAGAGGTTGATGGTAGATGGAAAGAGTTACCAAGAAGGCTTGAGAAGGAGACCATTTTTTCCATGCATAATTTTGATACTAATCCGTTGATTTTTGTTCATGAAGTTGTTGTTATGTTCATTGTTATGCAGGAATCAAGGGGAATAAGTTGGAAAAGGTGCAAAAATTTTCTTCACAAGTTCATATGCTTGAGCAAGAGGGTAGGAAGGCCAAGAGTAAAGATGAAGGCTAAAGGTGGTGAAGGATCAAGACCGGGTGCATTCTTCAAATACCTAACTGAATAGAAGGGGCAACCAGATGGAGAAATTTTTTGTTAAATTTGATTAGATTTAAATAGGTAGATAATTTTAAATTTTAATAACACTTATATGTGCAATACTTTAGCTCAGGTATTCAATATCATTTGGTTAAATATATAATATGTTGGTATTTTGGATGTGTTGCACGGGTTTTTTCATTGATGTCAACACTTGTCAACACTTATCAGCACTTGGAGATTCTTGGCTATGTCCACCGGCAAGTTCAGTCACTTATGCACAGTCACCGGTATCTGGTTCACTGACACTAAGAATGACTTGAAGATTACTTGGTTATGTCGAAGACATTGTTTGGACACTTTTTTTTGGTGATTTGGTCATTGATCTAATCGGGTTTGCATATTTGTTGTTACCGGCAAATAGGTCTAGGTTATGCACCGACAAGCATTATTCATTCCAGATCAGCACGACACATTATGAAGATGATTTGTTATTATTGTAAATGCATTGAGCCGACATGATGCATCATATATTGATTCATTTGTAATTGATTTTATTGTAATATCTTAATAAGCCAACCTACACATTTGGTCTTAGGTTTTGGTATATATGTAAGATCTCATTTGTGAGATTAATAGACATGGATATGGGAATGTAATAAGTGGTAGAGCATAAGGTATATGTGAATATAAGCAGAGCTATACATGTAGACATCATTCAAGATTCAAGGAGGTTTTGAAGAAGGCAAATCAGAGCTTAATCGGTAATGAATCCAGCATATGAAGATGTTATTTTGAGCAGTACATTATCATTGGATTTAACCATCCAATTGTAGTGAGTGTGACTCCCATTTTGTGATTGAGCAGTGAGCTCTAGGCAGTTGGCCTTTCTGCATGTGCAGACTCCATATTGTACACACATACTATTTGCATTAGTATCATCTGATTGTGGGTAAGGTTTCCCACCATGGTTTTTCCCCTTACAGGGTTTCCACGTACAAACATCTGTGTTATGTGTTGTGGATGTTATTTGTCTTTCTGTTTCATGCATTAAACTTTACTGGTACTAACTGTTGAAACTGTTTACCGGCATAAAATTTTGGTTTACTGGTATTATGCATTAAGTTTGGTTAAGTTAGTTTTGGGTTTGAAATTAATAGACAACAGATTCCCCCCCTCTCAATTGTCTTCGGGACCTAACATAATATATGTTTGATAACTTAATGTATTCAATATTGAAAATAATATAATTCTTATTCACTATTATAAATATATTTGAACTGTCCAAGTTTGAATATGGTGAATACTTTATACTGTAACTATGCTTGCAGACCGCACACTATTCTCACACGATATGAAGGGTTTATCGTTCTTTGTACTGCATATGTTATACTGAATATCTATTGTCTTGATTGATGACCACATACATATGTGGCACCAAATATACACATGGTCGGTCGCATAGGGTTGTGACAATGTGGAACCGACATGGTTCCACATAGAGTCGTAACCCTATGAGGCATGACTCAATTTTATTTAATAATAGTGATCAATAATGTACTAAATAACAATCAATCGGTGTAGCATAATACTATTCTATGTGTAATTAATTAATAAAAAAATAATATTATTAATTACACATAGAATCAGTAACACATATTTAACCGATTCAAATGTTTATATATAAAGCAATAATAATTAACATAATGATTTAGTCAATTTCATTACTGATCTGCAGTATGAGAATAATTAAGGATGGAGATAATAGTTAATTATAAAAATGTCTAAGGTTGATAGACCAATTAGACATTTGATTAATTAAATGATTATCCGACCGAAGCTATATATTTTCTGTAATGTGGTGAAATGTGAATGAGATATCAAGAGGAAAACTACCATTTCCCTCCAAGGAGAGATGAGAGTTTCACTATGGATTTCCCTTCAAACACTTTTCACCTAGTTACATTGGAAGAGGAGAGGATAATTCACTAGATTCAACCTCCAAAGATGGAGATAGAATTCTGAGTGAAATGAGAATGATAAGCTAATCATCTCTTCCTATTTGAAATGGAAAGGAATTGATTGAATTATGTAGTGCCAAAAGTGACAAAGAACTGATTATAACTTAATATTGCAACATGCGATGAAGTTGTGCACCTGGATTTGGCAATAATATGTCGAGACGAAGTCGTCCTGCAAATTTGAGGAAAAGTTGCCCAGACCGTGGTAGGAATGTACACAGTCCTTCGAAAAATCCGTGAAATGAAAAGGGTTTTTCCGCCTCTACAAATGGAACCCGAATCCAAAAGTACAACTATGCACCTGCAACCTACACACAAAAAAGAGAGGAAAATCGGTTGGAATTGGGAGTTTGTCTTTGGGTCAAACCCCAGTTTTAGAATTAACCAAGTAATGAAAGAAAGTACTTACAAGTAGATGTAAATGAAAGAGTGAATTGTAAATCACCTCAAGGGAGGTTGTGATAGAAATGTTGACAAAAATTCTTGTGTGGAATTGAATGTTGGAATTAATCTCCTCTTCAATGGTTGAATCCTTGACTTGAATGCAACACCTAGCCTTGAAGGGAGACTTGAGAATGCTCAATGTTGGAAAAGAATGCTTGAATGCTTGAATGCTCTTGAATGCTTGATCACCAAATTTTTACCTTATTGAACCTTATCCAACTTATTGAACTTATGCAAATGAGAGGACAAATGTCCCTTAAATACATGTTATTAAATCTGATTTTCATCATAGGTCGACATCGGGGGAGTTTCCCTGCTCACTGCACAACCTACAATGCATGCTCTAGAAAAGGTCCTACCCTAAAATAGGGTAGGGACATGGGTGCCATGTCCCTATCCTGGGAGGAAAAGGGAACCACTCCTCTATCCTAGGGGGAATAGGGGCGCCATGCCCCTATCCTACCCCTTTCTCTAGGGTAGAGTGCGAACAGGGTGGTGTGGAGGCTAAGAAAGAAGTTGATTCCAAGGGTTGAGTAGTCTCTGGTCTCTGATCAGGCTAGAGGATTCTATCTTGTGTGCATGAGGACCCTAATGTACTCCAAAATTTCTAGGGTCGCAATTTTATGACCCTACATTTAGCCCCCACTTTAGCGAGAGTATGAGCATACACCAATACTGTCGGTAAAGTACAAGGAAACAAGATTGAAAGACTTTTACCATGTCAAGGAGGCAAGATGCGCCAAGCCCCTTGTGGACTTAAGATCTTACGTCTTTGATTGACAAAGTAAAAGGGAAGATCGAGAAGGGGAGAACCATGACTGTAAGTAGCAAAGTTCCCTTCAATATGAGTCATGAAAGAAAGGATACCAAAGATTACAAAGCAAAACAAAGTTCACTAAATAATTCTAAGTATCAAAGAAGGAAAATATGAGTGGAGTATATGTTGTTAGATACTTGATCAGTCCCAAAGACACTGAAGGGGGGGGGGGGGGGGGGGTGAATTAGTGTCTAACTAGTTAACCAAAGATTTAAACTTGTTTGCAACTTTATAGCCCAAATTAATGTATCGATAAACAAGCAATAAAGCAATAAAGAGAAATACCAGTATAACCATCAATGCACACCATAACACAAGATATTTTGGCGAGGAAACCCGGTAGGGGAAAAACCTCGGTGGGATTTGTGACCCACAATATTTACTCACTGGCCAATATGAATAAATATTACTGATACAATAGGGGCCTGCACATGCAGGAAGGCCAACAGCCTAGAGCTCACTGCTCAATCACAAAAAGGAGTCACACTGACTACAAAATTGGATTATTAAATCCAATGACAATGTACTGCTCAAAATAGCATCTGCAATGTTGGATTCAGTACCTTTTTAAGCTCTGTCAAATACCTCTGCCATAAACCTTTCTTCGCTCTGCTCTACTCTTATTCGCTCATCAAATAATTACATTAAAATACATATAAAGATATTCGCTCTCATATTCCGCTTGTGTTACCTAATTACATTCCATCTAGATACTTACAAAATGACCTATAAGATCTCATACATATATGAGTCTTTACAATACATGATGTCGACTACAAATAATTAATTACATTACAATATAATTCGCATAAACAAAAATTTATCTTATGTCGGCCTGGGTGCCGATATGATTCATTGTCAGTGTAAACTAGATGCTGGTGTGAATGAACTTTGTTTAGCTGCCAGTGCCAGAATGCAAAGTCTGTTGCCGGTGTAACCTGTGAACCATATTACCAGTTGGTTGCCATCAATGACAACATCAACTATTCTCATCTGATTGTAGAATGCCAACAATCTCCCCCTTTGGAATTGATGGCACAACACTCATGAAAAAAATCCAAAAACTGATATCCAAAAATGAAGTCCAAAACTGATCCAAAAATAGGAGTGCTCCCCCTGAGAAAATGATCTCTTCTGTATATTTTCTCCATACTACTACTCCCCCTTTGACATCAATGACAAAGGATGTCAAAAAGAATCAAAGAATTCAAAATTCTACCTCATAGCCTATATCCGGTTATGTACAATTTGAAAGATATTTGCCAAAATCAGATTAAGACTCTGCATGAATTTGGTGATGTCAGAGATAATGGTTTCAGTCTGCTAGATCATATCGGTTAGATAATGCATTTGTTACTCCGGTGATCTTTCTCCTTGAATTGTTGCTTTAGACAGCTCAATCCACTGAGTTATAAGATTGTCCACTCTAGGACCAAGTTTTTTTTCCAGCTCAAGTGCCTTCATTCTTATCCTTGCTTTTTCTTTTTCCAAATTTTCAATCTTTTCCTCAGAAACTGCCATTTCTTGATAAAAAACTGAGGTAAGTTCTGAAGAACCTATCATATTATCTGCTATATCATCGATCTCTTTTTGTGTTTGCTTTATCTCTTCCTCAATGTCTTATGTCAGGTTGTGAGGCTTGCATGCTTCCTTATACAATTATTTATATTCCAAAATAGTGGAATTAAGTACCGGTAATAAGGAATCAATATGCTCAGTGCAGTCCTTGATAGTTTTATCAAAGAATTCACCTTTTTTCTTATTTACCCTTTCCTTAATAGTCTCCCCATTAATCTTATCCACAGTTAGAATATTTGAAGCAATGAATTTGGACAATGTGTCCAATTTACCTAAAGATCCATCAATATGATCTATCTTACAAGCCGATGAAATCATTTTTAAAATAGGTAATGTATCATCAATGGCCTTAAATGCTAAGGCGTTGCAATCTGTGATCCTCTTTATTGAATCCAAAAGTACATCAGCCACATTTGTAGGTCTGTAATCCATGGTGGAAGTGCTAGGCTCTGCAATAACTTTCTTTTCTTCAGATACTTGACCAATTGCCTTAACCACTTCTTCCTTATTTTCAACATTGACCTTTTCTTTATCCAATGTTTCTTCCTTTTTCTCATTCTGTGTTTCAACTTTGTTTTAAACCTTACTGTCATCCTTACTTTCTACCTTGCTGACTTTCGGTTCAGCTATATTATGTTCAGGTTCTTTCTCTGCCGATTTCTCTACCTTCTGCTAAGTGTCAACATTTATAGGTTCAGTTTGTGCTTTTACCTCTGCTTCTGCTTGTGCTTCTACTTGTGCTTCTACTGGTTTCTTAGTGTTAGGCTGAATAGCATCTAGGATGGTATCAAGTTTCTCAACTTCTACTGGTATCTCAATATTATGAGAGTCAACAGTGTTGACCGATGACTCAGAGATCTCAATATTTGTAGCTTCAGTTTTCTTTACCTCTATGGTTTCCTTGTCCATGACAATGTTGAAGTCCTTTGTGTTCACATTCATGGTAAAAAGAATTTCAAATTCCAGATTAGTATCATCTCTTGTTGTTTCCTCTGCCTTCTCTTCCGGTTGACTATCAGTTTGTATCGGTACCTCTGCAGTTATTGGTGGGGTGTCATGTGTCGGTGGAGGAAGGTTATCCTTGACTGTTATATTAGGTACACTACCAATTTTACCTTTACCTTTATCCTTCTGATATACCTTTGCAAAAGACATCCATTTTCTGTCTATCATTTTCTTCTTTCTTTTCCCTTTCCACAAAAAATATGTCCCACTTGTCTGTTGTTTCATTTGCAATTTCCTTTACTCGGCCTGCCATAAGGCTAACCTGCGGGTGACCACTTATAAAAACTGACTGGTTGGCTTCTGTAATCAATTCATCAATCTCCTATCGGGAATTCAAAGGGTGAACCACCAACAATGCTTCAACTTTTAATTTCTTATCCAATTCCATTGCCAACATTATTTGGGCCTCTAACCTCAAGTACAAATCATTAGGCAAATCATCTACAACCTCAATGAGAACTTTCTTGTAGATATCAAGGTGCAAAATAACGTTTTCCTCTATTGTGTTTTTATCTAAATCCTTGCAAGAATGAAAATTTTATTTACATTTCTAAGGTTACCTTCTTGTGTGATTTCAGTTATCAATTCCTCTGGTGTAAGGGTATCTGGTGCCTTAGGTTCTTGTTTCTTCTTTGGAGTTACCTTCTTCTTCGGACCAATAGGCTCTCTTACAGCCTGTTGCTTCTTTCTTTGTGTCCTTGACTTCTTTGGAGATGGAGCAAGTGCTAATGAAGGTTATCTTTTCTTCCTTTCAACTCTTTTAAATTCAGTTGCTTTATCACTTTCAATCTCAGAAGAAGTAACAATCGGGGAAACATGAGCTACCAGTGTCTGCTCTGATTGACTTTCTTTCATATTAGCAGCAATACCGCCAAGACTCATTAAACCTTTTGTAACTTCTTTTACCATTTTTTAAGAATCTTCCATGAATTTGTCTCTTTTCTTTCTCCGCTTCATCATGGCTACATCACTTTCACTTGTTTCAGCACTACCAAATATTTCCTTTGATGGTTCCAGTGGAGCATCTAGGAGTATTTTTGCATATGATTCCAAAATGTGAGAGTCCACCTCACATCCCATTTCAGTAATCCATATAGTTCTGGGTCTAACTGCTTCCATCCAAATTTCATCTCTCTTTACTACAAAGCATATTTGTTTATCATATTTGTCTACAATGCTTTGGGAAATCCTTTCTCTTTGTTTCATTCTGGTTTAGAAATTCTTGAAGTAATCTTTAACCAACTCATCATTGTTACTTCCCATACCGGTGATTGCCTCCTTTATCTGTTTTCCAACAGAAATATCATAGGCAAAATCCTTATGACCTATGTCGAGGATTTCCTTAGAAAAGTAAAGCATTAAAGATACTAACAGATTTCCAAATTTGAATGTTCCTTTCTTGTCACCTTTTTTCTTATCCAAATTTTCTAGCAATTCATCCTTCAACCATTCACAAATATCAATCTTTGCATTGTTTACAATCATCTCATGTGCACTGTGAATGCATGAACTTGACACATAATTCAATCTATTTGTATGACCAACTTTATATCCAATGACCATGCTAGCAAATTTAACATTTTTATCCTTTATGCCATTAACCCTAAGTGATCGGTTGTCATATGTAGCTCCAGTTAGGCTCATAGCTTCCTTGTTAGGGATTTTCTTCTTCTTGTCAGGTCTAGAACCAGTGGAGGGTAAACCAGTAACAACTTTGATAGCTTCCTTAGTAATCTTGAATATCGAGTCCAACCACATAAATTCTCCGCGAACCCTGCTAAGGACATAGCGAACAACTTCATCTGAGAATTTTGGCATATGGAGGATGTTTATGAAACCTAAATCCTCAACTACCTTATGTTATGGTTTCACTATCCCATCCTTGTCAGTAATTTCATTCATGTACATGTTCATCAAATCTTCAAACCCTAAACTTTCTATGTTGCAATGTATGTATGACCTAGGGTCTTTAGTGAATGTGACTCCCTTCGGGATTTTAGAAAATGCACCAATAGAATCATCTTGTTTTTCTATCTTGGGAATGATCTTAAAAACGGGTCTAGGTCGCTTAATTGTTTCCACAATGGTAGGGTTTGCTACGAATTCAGGAACATAAGATGAAGATGCCATTGCGAAAGATAAATACCTTTTGACTATGAAATCCTTGAATGCTCTAAAAAGACTTTTGTTGCTTCACCTTTAGAATGCCTTTGCTCAATTTTTCTCTCTTTGAATGCTTGGATGCTTGGTGAATTGAAATGAGAGGTTACAATGCCTTTATAACCAAAATTTAACTTACAACGACAATAAATGCTCGTCGGTGAAGTAAAAAACTCCACATATCTGCCGGTAAAGAAGAAATATAACTTCTTACCATCAACCGAGGGTAAATGCATGATTTTCAATATGTTTCCTTACCCCTAAGGATTATTCCTTAGTTAGATGAAGAATCTCCTGTCGGTGCAGGATTACCCTGTTCTGCCGGTGCAGTGACATATTCATCACCTCTCTAATCTCTCTTCCTAATCCATTGTTTTGAAAATTCTTGCTTGATTTCAGTCACCTTTTCTTTGCCTTTATTAGTAGATCCTTTATTGTTCGCCGATATAGTCTTGCTTCTACAATTTTTTGCAATATGCCCAATCTTGTTACATGCATAACAAGTTACATTGTTTATCTGAATAGCCTTTCCATAACCTTGACCGGTTTGAGTTTTGCATTGATTAGATAAATATCCAAATCTACCACAAACATAGCAATTCACTTTCATTCTGCAATTGTATGAGTTATGACCATTTTTATTGCATT
Organism: Cryptomeria japonica; assembly: GCF_030272615.1. Classification (NCBI taxonomy): domain Eukaryota; kingdom Viridiplantae; phylum Streptophyta; class Pinopsida; order Cupressales; family Cupressaceae; genus Cryptomeria; species Cryptomeria japonica. The sequence goes on along the minus strand of NC_081414.1, from coordinate 212,918,359 downwards.
TGGAACATTGACTGGTGGGTATGTTTGTATTCTGATTATTCCTAAATTTGCACTGATTTGCTCTATGACCAAATTTGTTGCAATTAAAACATTTCCCATTAAATTTATAAGCATTAGGTTGCCTTACCGGTTTGTTGTGATCATGGTTGTTTGCAGTCCCAAAACTTTCTCCATGTTCAAATCCAAGTCCAATTATTTCTCCATCAGGTTTCTGACTTTTCAGCATATCATCAAGATTATCTGAACTTTTCTTGAATTTGTCTTTGTATTCATTTGCAGTGACCAACTCACTTTCCAAAGTGCTAACTTGTCTTAGAAGTTCCTCTTTGTCATGTTGCATGTGAATCAAATAAGTTTTAAGCATATCATTTTCATAACTAAGCCTTTGAGATTCGTCAGATCTTTCATTAAGTCTTCTGGCCAAATCTTCGTCATTCCTCTTTCTATCTTCAATATCCTTGCATAGTCTCATGGTTAAATCTTGCATCTCATTCTTCATGTTATTGTTCTCTTGTCTCAATTTGTCTGCAATATCTCTAAGAGTTTCTTTTTCTTCATCAGCTTGATTTTGCAATTGCACATGTAATTCTTTTCTCTTATTCTTTGCTATAATCAGGTTATCTTGAAGTGCTTTGATAAATTCCCGAGCAGTTCTGAGTTCATCTTCCACTTTGATGTTCTTCAATTTTTCTGCATCAAAATCTTCAAGAGTTCCTTCCAACTGTTGTCTCCAAATTTCCATTGATACCGGTTTCAGAATCTTCCTCAAGCTGTTAGGCTTCTGCAAATAGAGGACTAAACTCTGATGCCAATTGTTAGATACTTGATCAATCCCAAAGACATTGAGAGGGGGGGGGGGTGAATCAGTGTCTAACCAGTTAACCAAATATTTAAACTTGTTTGCAACTTTATAACCCAAATTAATGTACCGGTAAACAATCAATAAAGCAATAAAGAGAAATAATAGTATAACCATCATATGCCCCCACGTTAAAGCGATCAAACTTGCCTTATCGAGAGATATTGCTTTAAGGTATGATACACCCAAGAGAAAGAGAAGGGAGGGAGCATGTTATCGCAAGGATTTAGCCCCCAATCGAGGAATAAACCCAAGGATAATCAACATAAAACATGAGGTAGCATCACTTTCCTCGAGGTTAGTATGTTGTATGATAACTCATGTATATCATGTATGTATATTTGCTTATAATAATCGCCATTCCCCAAAAAAGGACACTACCTTGGAGGAAAGGGAAGAGAGGATGTCTTTTGAGTCAACATGAAAGAGACCAAGAAAAGATCTCAATGCTTTGCATCATCCCCAAGTAGACATTAAGGGAACAATAGAAGAATAGGGATACACATAGAAGAATGGTCACAAAAGAGAAAGAAAGGATAGAGAGAAAGATCTACAATTCTAATATTGCTAATCTAGCATGACATCTGTCTCCTGATCTTGTTGATCACTATTTTGGGAAGATGAGCAACATGCTAGAGGAGCGACATCGAGCACAACAGATGGAGCTATCACAAGATCCAAACAAGGACTATGCTCATGTTGTAAGTCACTTTGTTCGATTCTAGGAGCTAGGATTAAGGTTTGTAAAAATTCATCTAATAAATGCTTGTCCACATCAACATATTCATACTCACTATAAGAAGCATTAGGAGTTGTATTGTCATTATGAATAACATTTTCACTCATTTCTTCATAAAAGTTTAGAGAAAGAGGAGAAAGAACACGAATAGGAGTAAAACCATCATGTGTTTTCTACAATTTATGATTTGGAGATGTTGGTTGAACATCTTGTGTGGGAGAAAATGGAATCATGTCAACTGTCAGAGTTTGAGGAGATTGATTATTTTGAGGGATAGCTTCACAAGCTTGAACATGACGTCTTCGTCGGTGTTCTCTCGCATAATGATTCCGTCGAGTCTTAGTGGAAAGTTGAGAAGGAGAAGGAACATTTGAAAAAGTAGGAATGTTTCTCTCCTTGCTAGTTGAAGGTTTAGGTTGAGGTCTTTTAGGTTGATCAAGAGGAGAAGCCGACCTCTTCTCTCGATAAGAAAAAGGAGGTGGAACTGCACCATAGAAAGGATGAATATTAAGTGTAGGAAGGAGACCAGGTCCATCATGAGGAGGAGGTATAGGTCTAACCTTAGGAGGAATATTGTTGTTCTCCTTAAGAGAAGGTAAAGTCACATCCATAGGGATAGGTTGACGATCTTCCTTAGGAGGGAGATTAGTTCTATCCATGAGGGGAAGAATCTCATCTTGAAGAATAATAGGAATGTCAAGTGTTGGGGATCTAGGTTTACTTAAGGATAAGATAATATCTTTCTTCCATTTTTTATAAGATTGAAAAAGAGAATCGCTCCTTGATGGAAGAGATTGAAATTGTTTAGGCCAAAAGAAATCAATAGGAACGTCGGGGGGCTTTTGTCGGATTGATGAAATAAGCTATGGTTCACGGTTATGATTTCTTCGTTGTGAGTAAATTTCAGACACTTGTGTATTGGAGAAGAAATAGCCTTCATTGAAGATAGCCAAGGATAGCCCAACTTCACATGGAATTGCTCAGAAGAGGGTATGATAACAAAATCAACATCCATGGATTTAGTATGAACTTCAATAGGAAGGGTTATGGAACCAATGGTAGGAAAAGAGAAGCCATAAAATAATTTCACAACCACTTTAGAAGCATCATATATTGGTTTATGTAATTGTAAAGTAAAAAGATACTCTTCAGTTATGACATTAACCATGCAAGAGGGATCAATAAGGGCACCACGGCAAGGGATATCCTTAGCCTTCACAACTATGTATAAAGGGCCATTGGATGCTCTAATGGTCTCGCTTGGGTCAAATGTAATACAAGGATCCTTAGGCGTATCTTGTGTTTCTACCATATTAACCAAGTTTGGAGCCATAGAGGGGAATTCTTCAGAAGAGAAAGAATTAGGCACAATATCAATAACGTTAGAGGAATGAGAAGGCGAGGGATCAGTGAAAATATTAAGATTTTGATTAGGAGGAGCTACTGATTTATTCCCTTTATCATTCTTGAATCTTATTCTTCAATGCGAAACATTTCTTAGTATCATGACCAGGTTGACGATGATATTGGCAGTAGGAATTGTTATCAAAATAAGGGGATGCAAATTTAGAAGGATCAATTTGTTTTATAGGAGGAAGTTTGATAGCATTTATGTGCAACAACTGAGACATAATACTATGTAAAGATTCATTCGAAGAAATAAACCGTCTTTCTCTTTGGAAAAATTTAGAAATAAAAGGCACACCTGTTGTAGCATTCACATTGTGGTTGTTAATTGTATCATTGAACTTGATGAATCTTTTTGTTGGTTTGAACTTCCCAAACGGTTGTTGAACAATCTACCCCTTATCACTCAGAGCCATAGGAGTGAATTGCTCCATTTGACTCACAACCAATTGATAATTGTGGAGTGTTGCGCACAACTGCGGAAAGGAAGTAAACTCAGACAAAAGAAGTTTTTCCCTGATATCTTTTTGTAAATTAGAAATGAAAATTCTTTGAATATCATTACCAGGCACATGAAAATAAATTTGAGCACACAAATTCTATATCTACCAATGAAAATCAATCACTTTTTCTTTAACACCTTGTTTACAATGCATTAAATCAGTCAAAGTGATTTTAGGACCAATGTTTTTTTGAAATTGTTGGATGAAAGCATTTGCCATTTGTTGAAAGGAAGTGATAGAATAAGAAGGAAAAGAGAAATTCCATTATAAAGCCTTATCTCTTAGTGTTCTTATAAACAATTTTGCAAGCAATCTTTGATCATAAGAAAAATCAGTACACAAAGTTTAAATTATTTTGACATGCGTAAGAGGATCACCTTTTCCATTATAGAGTTCCAATTGAGGGATCTCAACATGTTTAGGTGGCACAGATTTAACAATATCAAGAGAAAGTGGGCTCGCAACATCAAAGGTAGGCACGCTAAACATGGATTGACTCATAGAAGCAATATGTTGTTGAAAGGAAGACACGGTTTGAGAAAGATTGTTAATTGTCATTTTGGTAGAAGATTTGATGTTAGACATAGTTGATTAAGAAGGTGGTGTGATGTTATTGAAAGAAGGCATTGATAGAGAATAAGGTGGTGGGACATTATGATAACTAGGCATAGGTGATTATTGGGTAGGAAAATGGACACTTAAAGGAGGAACAAAGTTGTTGAAAGAATTGCCCCCTTGTGTCACACTGATTGGTTGAGAAATAGTAGGAACACTTATGGAAGACATAGGTAAAGATGGAGGATTAAATGAAGAAGAGGGATTGCCCCCATGACCAATGTTTGTAGGAATGACATTTTGAGTTGACGTAGCCATGATATTGGAGGTAAATGTAGGAATGCCAGTCATAAGAGTAGTCAAAAGATTTGAAGGATTGACTTGTGTTGGAAGTTATGAATAACCTAGGGTTTCGACACAACTCTTGATAGGCATGACATTAGAATCAACAATATGTGCAATGCCACACAATATATAAATTCCATTCTTGTCACTTTGAATCATGTGTTTAAGACCTTCAATTAATGGGAGAGCTTCACTATTAGGGTATTCTTGGGACATCCATTGTTGAAAGTTATCAAATTGATTGTCCAATGTGGAAAGTTGATCTATAGAAACCCTACTTAAAATTTCTTCTTCATCATGGGATTCATCAATGGGGTGAATAGGGACATGATTAGGATGGGAAGAATTAACATGATCCTCATTAAAGAATTCACCCAAATCAGGCTCCATCTCCTCGGTAATTAAAACTTGGGAAGCCTTAATTCTAATGCTCTGTCTAACGGGGATAAGATAGGTAGGACTAATAGTGGTAATACTCATGCACTAGAGGGAAAATTTGAATTTTGAATTTTGGAGCAAAGCTTACAAAATTGATTAATACAAAATTTTAAAAAATAATGATTACCCAATTTGAACTTTGTTGGAAGAAGAGGATGACACAATACCACTTAATTTTAAAATCAAAATTTTTAAAATCGGGGCAGACTATAATTAACCTAGAGGGATAAAAAATTGACAAAATCAACCAATCTTCTGGATTTAGGCTATTAAATACAGTCATAATAGTCTCTCAAAATTTTGGGAAAAAAGTCGAGGAGCGTGGCGGGAACAAACATGGTCCGACCAATTTTTTTTAAAATTTTCAGGGATGAATATTACGATGATTTCAAAGCTAACCCCAAAAAATTGATGAATTTTACGACCTCTAGATGGGCGAAATGAAGGCACAAATGTAAAAATAGGACCCTATTAGGGTTTTGAAGAAAAAGAGGATTTGAATTGCAAATTTGAAAAAGGTCAAACCTAATGGATAGGGACACCTTGAAAAATGTTTAGAAATCTGAATGTGAATGAAATTGATTTGAAATTTGCACAAAATACAATTAAATTTAAAAATTAGGGTTTGATGACCTAACCACTTAATTTTGAAATTTGAATTTTGGGAACAAAGGGGGGAAATTGAAAATTTGAATTGTAGGAATGAAGATAAGTCTGAGAACAATCTAAAAATTAAATAGAAATCCAATTTTTGCACAAGTTCAAGATGATTTTTGAAAATTAGGGTTTTAACAAGTAACCTCTTAATTTTGTAAATTTGATTTGCAATTTGAACAAGACAATGAGGAAATTGAATTTGACAAACAAAACAATTTTCAGATCTAAGATAACCACAACCAATTTTTACAAATCACAAGTTCAATTTTAATTTTAAAAACTAGGGTTTTAATGATTTAACCATTAAGTTTGCAAAAATTTGAAACTTGCAAATGAAAAATATGCAATTTTGTTCAAAGGAAAGCATGCAAGACGTCGTGTTCACCAAAATGCAATGTGGTGAAATGTGAATGAGAGATCAAGAGGAAAACTACCCTTTCCCTCCAAGGAGAGATGAGAGTTTCACTATGGATTTCCCTTCAAACACTTTTCACCTAGTTACATTGGAAGAGGAGAGGAGAATTCACTAGATTCAACCTCCAAATAATTAAAATATAAGGATGAACTTGATCTATGAGCAACAATAACAACCAAAAGCAAAATTCATCCCATAACATGTGATGCTACATATTTAGACTATAGAGATAAGACATAGCAGTTTCAATTCTTTGATGAAATATTAGAAACACAAATGTCAAATATTTTTTAATTTTATTTTTTTATCTATTCAACTTTTATAAATATATAATTTCCATGAGTGACAAATGACATGTTGAATAAACAAGTTGCAAAATTATATTATTTTAATAATTTAATTTATGTTTTCCTATTTATAATAATTACTCTTTATTTTAATTCAACAAATAAAAAATGACAAATTCAAAATTTCTGGATTAAAAAAAAAGCTACATAATGATTATCTATTTAAATATTAAATAAAACAAAAACATCCCCTACGATACTCAAGGACAAAAAAGAGCACATTTAAATGTGGACAAAGATAAACATTCAAATGTACTTGTGTTTGCAAGGCATTTAAGACCATAGGTAATTTTTGTTAGGTATGTTTTTCTACTACCAAATCATTTGATGTAAGAATTGAGTGCATGAATCAATTATTTTTAATTTGTATTTATATGAATGTCCTTGCTTTACTTTATGAATGGAAATGAAAAAAATATTCCATTTTAATAAATTGCGTTGTTGAGCTAATGATTGAAGACCTTGTATTTCTTACTTTTAGAACTCTAGTACACCTATTTTGTGCATGCTCAATGAAATGATTGGGAAAAGGTACTTTGATGATAGTGCTCATATTATAATTTGTCGTCACACTCATCTAAAGCTTAGGCTTCTAGATGCCTACAATGCACATTTAATGTACATTGTCCTCCTCTTGTGTGTAAGGCTGGATTTATGGGGGGAGTGTGTAAGGCTGGATTTATGTGGGGGAGAAATAAGGATTTTGTCATGGAGTGTGTAAGGTCGGATTTATGTGGGGAAGAAATTAGGATTTTATCATTCATTGTGGGGGTCAGAAGTCTACAATGCACATTGTCCTCCTCTTGTATGTAAGGCTGGAATTATGTGGGGGAAATTAGGATTTTGTCATTCATTGTGGGGGTCAATATTTTTGTGTGTGGGCTTTATCTTGTTTTGATAAAAGTGGGAAGGTTGTTGGATGCAAATTTTTTGAATTATTATTCAAAATTTCTAAGAGTGTTATATTTTATAGATTATTATATTTAATAATTTGAAAAATATATGTTTCATGTTATTGTTGTGAATAGTCAGTTTAAAAATGAAATAATGAATTTGTACTATTATTGAAGTCTGTTTGGGATGTGGGTTTGTTCTTCATTGGTCTCAGGTTGAATTCGAGGCTCAGGTTCACCAGATGCACATGGCTTGCGGATGATTGCATGCATCCCTAGAGGACTATTCTCGCCTCAGCTCGCCCCTTCCTGGCTCCAACTTGACAGTAAGTAAGACCAAGGTAAGGTAGGTTGGATGTTGGTTGGGTCGTGGGGATACCTCTAGAGTAAAATAAAAATAAAAATGAAAAAATGATTTAATTTTTATCAGATTATCAAGTATTTGTTATTTTATATTTATGTTGTGAATTGTAGCTCAAAACAAAATACTGATATAATTATATTAGATTTTAAATTAATAAAGACATTAATTTATACAGTGTGATAGAATTTCAACTTTATAAATGATTGGATCTTGTTGATATGACATTTCTTCATCTTTATAATAGATTATTCGGTGTGATTTGAACCATTGATACAAAAATTATATAGAGTTAATTCCAAAAGTCATATTTCTAATACAACATAGACTATAGAAAGCTAATGCTAATATTTTCAAGGATTACATTAATATACTTGTACATAGATCTAGATAATATTTTGTTTCAAGATTTTTGTGAAGAAAATAAAACAAGGACAAATGAATGTAGTATGGTGATAAAAAAATCTTGTATGCTTTTATTTTAAAGATTCAATGCATATATGCGTATGAAGATCTAGATGAGATTTTGTTTGAAAGTTTTGTGATAAAAATAAAACAAGGACAAATAAATGGACATTTGCAACAGAAATGGTGACAAAAAATAATTTGTGTTTATTTTGATAATCCATAATCTTCTTTGCATTTGTAATGATTGTTGATTATTTCACTAGAAAAATTATTTGTATTTATAAGTATATTTGTAACTATATCATCTAACATATTCAATTCAATGTGATGTAAAAGAAAATGTGTTCTAAGTTCAATGATATTACCAAATCCATTCCTTATCTTGAAATTATTTGACAAAATCATTACATAATTCTTTGAGTGTGTGTAATGTGTTTTTGATATTAAAAGCATCCAAAAACGAGGGGGCTGACCCAAAGGAACAATTAGAAGGCCAGTGGCAGAACCACTTTCCGCAGATAATCAGCAGAGTTACAACATTTTGCCTTTATCAAAAACAAAAATCATTCTACTAGAGTTTGTTAGAGTTAAAGCATTACTAATCAAAGTTTTAGCCATTTGCCACGCAAGGCAATAAACAGAGAAATATAAACAAAAACATAAACTAACCCTATCCGCCCAGCGGCTACTAGACATAGACAAAAAACCAGTAATCCTCCACATGTAGAAAATTATTTCTTTTTCCCATGGCTCTTCTTAGGGAGCAGCTTTCTAGCCCATTCCTTAGTGAGGAATTTGAACAGGGCTTTGTAGTCCTCGTCCTCCTTGCCTTTCCCTTTGGTCGTGCTTTCCTGCATGAGGCACAGAGTAGTAGTCGAGCATCGCATAACATTCAGAGCAAATTTGGAAACATCATGCATCTTGGACTCCGCCGCCTCCAGTCTGCTGGTGATGACCTGCACATTATCAGAGAGGGCCTCCATTTTTTTCTCCAACTTCGCCAAGTTGGTTTCCTCCTCCTCTTTCACGTTGCTGGCCTACTCCACAACCATCATTTTTTCCAGCCTGAAGGTCGGGGAGGGGAAATTTGATAGCTCTAGACTCTTGGATGAAGTGGGGCTTTCTGAAACTCGAGTGGAGCTCACAGAATGAGGGGTCGGGTTGTGATGGGGCAGAGCCATTTTATCAATTGGAATGGAGTTGTCGGTGTCATGCGAGGAGGAGGGGTCTCTCAGAGATTTTTCTAAGGGTTTAGAGGCCAGTCTGCTAGAATGACGGGGGTATTGGCTTCTTCGGTAAATTCCATATCAGAGTCAATCTCTTGAATTTTGACTTTCTTCGGAGTTCTGACCTCCTTCGGGGAGTGTTTTCTAGTTTTCTTGCTGCAAGAGCCAATTTTCGGAAGTCGAGGAGGGCTAGCATCATTAATAGCAGGAGGGTGGGTCAAAGGGCTAGTATTAGTCATGCTCTAGACAAAGATGGAACGGGGCAGGTAGAGGGCGAGGTGAAAGTTATACAGGCGGAGAATGAGGCCCTGGTGCAGGATGGAAAAATCTTTTCCTTTTTTCTTAGCTTCGGCTATATCCTTAACATTAGCATCCATAGAATGCAACAAAAAGAACGAAATGGAAATTTAGTCTTTATTCCTCAAGTGGTTTAGGAAAGGGAGATGGTAGTAATAGAATATGCCATACCTTCCCTCCAGCGTAAAATACTTCATCACGATATAGAAGACCTCGTCCCACGGGTGAGGGAGCTCCTCCCTGTTGAAGTCACCCACCCTCTTGATAGGGTTTTTTCCCTAGTGGAAGAACTAGTTAAGGCTAGTGGAATTTGCAATACGACTCTATTTTTTCCATTTCCTTCCCTCCATAGAAAGACCCGTCGCCTGGGCTATAACCTCTTCATTGATTTCAAATGAGATTCCCCCCATGGTCACCCTTCTATCTTCCCAGGAAGTCACAAATTGTTTGGATAGTCTTTCCTCATTTCCCTTCATACTCTCCATGAATTTTTCAATGCCGCCTTCCGAGCAGACAAACCATGCCGCCGATTTAGCTTTGAACTCATCCACTTTATTGGGTTCCAGTCTAAGCCTGTCCCCCCCCCCCCCCCCATTCTTGAATCCTCCATCTGAACAAATTGAAAGTGACTTCCACAAAAAATGCAGAGCCGAGGCAGGCTTACGGCGGAGTTGATAAAATAATTGTGTCAAACTTGGGCTAAGAGGAGGTAATAATCAGAGTGATTATCATCTCTTATGTCTGAGTAGATATCAAAAATAGAAAATCTACTCAGAACGTGCGAACCTTCAATCGATCCAATGTGATTTGACATTTCCCTATCGCCGCCTTTATCATCGCCAGTTGGCTCCATCCGGGTACTAATTAGGGAGTAATCATTCCCGATGTCTATACTGTCATCATAAATACATCCCTTGTGGTAGTGGTGACTTGGCCTGCCTTTGATACTTGGCCGTTTGGGAAAGTAATGGGCGAGATTCCCGCACCAAATTAAAATTTGAATGAAGGTTTCCTTCATCTTTGGGTGGATAAAACGGTCCCTTCGTGGGTATAGGCCCTTTCCTTTTCCAAGATTACCTTTGTGGTGACTGGCAGCAGACTGGGGTCCCTCCAACATCGTAAGCCATTTTGCAGCCTTCCCACCGCCGCCATGGAATCGACAGCTTCGTTTCCTTCTCTAAAGATTTAGTGGATGGTGAAGTCCTCCAAGTTGACCAAGAGGCACCTGAAATCCCTCAGAATGGATCCCACTCTCCAACCCGCCGATGAGTTCCCTTTTACTGAGTCCACAATGATCTGAGAGTCTCCTTCAATTTCCAGCTGTTTAATTCCTATGGAGTTGGCCAATTTCAAATCCCGAAGGAGGGCCATTCCTTCAGCTTGAGTGATCATATTGTTCTTTAGGTTGCCCACATAGGCTGCTACAGTGTTCCCCAAATGATCATGGATGATTCCACCCCTGCTTGACAATTGCTTTGGGTTGAACCATAAAAATTCAGCTTAAATCAGTGCAACTTAGGGGTTGACCATCTGGTCATCCTTCTTTTGTTTTTGGTGCTATTGTTGAAGATTTCAAAACTAGGGGGGAGCTTCCAATTTTCAGCAATATTTTCTCTATCCAATTAGGAGGATAAGGGGGGGTCTCAGTGTCTCTGAAAATTTTGTCAATAGTTTCCTTGTTTGCGTTACACAGGGTGCATTTGTTGGGGAAATGGAACCCCCCCTTTTTCAAATTATCCAAAGTGAGGGTTTTACCATGCATGAGGGACCACTAGAAGAAATTAATTTTAGGGATTAACTGAGGGTTCCATATTTTCTTCCAGCACTCAACATCCACAGGGGGTTTCAGGAGCTGATTGTAAGCAAATTTTATTGAGAAAGAGCCCGATTGGGTCTCTTTCGAGATGAAGATGTCTTCATGAGAGGCCAAGGGGATTCTAGTTTCCAACAAAATTCTTTACAGGTCCTAAGCAAGAGGGACCAAGTTAGGTCTATTGTTGAAGACGTGGACAATGTCCTTCCATCATTTTCTTCCTGGTTCCAAATAATCCACTATATAATCCCCCAAGAGACCTTTTAGGTGGTGCATAATTTGATGGAAATGGGTGTTAGCCAAGGGCTTGTCCTCCGTCCAAAAGTCTTCCCAGAATCTCACTTTCCTACCATTTCCCAGTTGCCATTTCAGTCCTTCTCTTACCATCAATCTTCTCTTCAGGATGTTGTTCCATAACTTGGATCCTTGGGGAAGATTGGTTGTACTCAAATTGTAATAGAAATGCTTTCGGTCCAGGTACTTTTCTTTGATGATGTTAAACCAGTTTGCCTTACCTTTAGCCAAGGTCCATCCAATCTTAGCAATTAGCACCTTATTGAGAGTATTTATCTTTCTTATACCCAAGCCTCCCATTGATTTGGGTAAGCACACGCTATCCCAATTGACCAAAGCAAGGCACTTTTTCTCTTCTAGGCCTGTCCATAAGAAGGTTCTTTCAATTTTCTCAAGTTTTTCCCCCATGGCACCTGATATTTTAAACATGGAAAGGAAGTAAACTGGAATTCCATGTAGGGAAGCTCCAAGGAGCTGCAGCTTCCCTGCACTAGTGAGGAACTTCCCTTTCCATCCAGCTAGTTTTTCTGCATCCGTTCCAGGAGAGTGTTCCAAAAGGTGGGAGTGACTTCCTTGACTGTGAGGGGGAGACCTAGGTAGGTCCCCAGAAGAGCCACCATCTTGCATCTGAGGATAGAGAGGATTCTGAGTTGGAGGTCATTAGGAGTGTTGAAGAAGAAGAGGTTACTCTTCTTATAGTTGATGCATTGTCCTGATGCCTTGGCATAGTCAACAAGTAAGTTCTTCCACCCTTTAGCCTCCAGGATAGAAGACTTACCAAATAGGAAGGTGTCATCCACGAACTGTTGAATATTAGAGGGGGGAAGCATGGAAGTCACTTTGAACCCTTGGAGCCTACCATTGGTGACCAGATCAGCCACATTCCTACTTAAGACTTCAACTATCATGATAAAAAGATAAGGGGACAGAGGGTCACCCTGCTGGATGCCTTTTTCCACTTTGAAGCATCCCCTAGGAGTCCCATTAATCAAAACTAAAAACTGGAGCGTGGTAACACATTCACAAATCATATTCACCGCCTTTTGGTTGAAGCCCAGTTTTAAGAGAGATTTGAAAAGAAAACCCCAATTAACCTTGTCATAAGCTTTAGATATATCAAGTTTAAAAGCCATACCTAGTATTTTGCTCCTATCCATGGAGTGGATTATCTCATGAGTGGCAATGACAGCATCCAAAATTTGGCGACCCGAGACAAAACCTTTCTGGGACGGAATGATAAATTTCCCCAGGAGGGGCTTAATTCTATTAACAAGAACCTTTGAGAGTATCTTGTAAATGGTATTGCAAAGACTTATGGGATAATACTCCTTCAAGCAACTAGGATTAGTGGTATTTGGGATGAGGACAATGAAAGTGTTGTTGATCTTCTTCAACAATCTCCCTGTCTTAAAGAAATCTTGCACAGCTTGGGTGACATCATAGCTAACAATGTCCCAGTAATCCTGGAAGAACACCGAGGGGAAGCCATCTGGGCCTGGGGTCTTATAGGCCCCCATAGTAAAGACAGCCAGGTGGACTTCATTAGCTGAGATGGGGGTAGTTAGTTGCCAGTATGACAGTCAGAAGCTTACTCACAAGGCAATCCTGGAGAGCAGTATCACTTCCACCGTCATCCGAATATAATCTTGTGAAAAAATCAGACGCACTCTGTCCAATTAGGGAATCTCCAGTGAATTCCTAGTCAGCTTCATCCTTGATACTTTTGATGTAGTTCCTTCTCCTATGAAAATGGTTCATTTCATGAAGAATTAAGGATGCAATTAGTTTAGGAGTTTGACCTAAAATAAAATCTAGACACTTATTTGAGCTTGCACAAAAATGAGGTATGGAATGTCAAATTTTTACATAAATTTTAATTCTTCATGAAATGAACCATTTTCTACAAAATCATGACACATCAAAAGTAACAAAAAAAAATGACTATATTGTATAATTAAACAAGTTAGTGTTATTTATAAAGATATATTAATAAAGATACAAATTTTATAATTTTAGTTATTTTTATGAACTTCCAACTAGGTTAGTATCATAAAAGTAGAGAGCATTCTACCACAAGAAATTAAAAGAAATGTGTTTTTGCCTTTGATTTTATTTAGGCCAAACCTTACATATGTTTTTTCCAAAAGTTATTACAGTAAATAAAATGATACTACTAAAATAAGAATTCTAAGTTATAGGCTCATAAATAGCTTTGATAGTGGCTTCATAGGATCAATAGTAGCTTATCAGTTCTTTCACTTATTATCTAAAATTTCCCTTCCTCAATTTTTTTTTCACCATATAACTCCATAAAACCTCTATACCACAACCAAATCTCTTGTACTATTATATATTGTAATTATTTACACATGATTCCATCTTGTCTTGTTAGTGTTCCTTCCCTTTATGAACTCATCTTCTTTAAATCATGCATTATAACTTTCCAATTTATCCTCTAAACTTTGTCATCAATACCTTTATTAGTTATCCCATTTAGAATTTGTTCATTCACTTCATTACTTATCCCTCCTTCCTTGCCTTCATGAAATTTATTCCCAATCTTCTCATGCACCTCCAATATCAAATAGCTATACTATAAGTATCAATCCCATCATTGTCATCAAATCCTATCTACCTATGTTACTTTATACCACCTACCACTATTTTTAAAATATGTTGAACTCGATCCATCTCTTTATTTCTACCTTGTCCACTATCATTTCTCAAGTCAAGAGAGAATATATTTCTTCTCAACTAAAATTTCATGTAATCTTCATCCTTATATCAACTCTACTCATCTATATCCTCAATCTCTTCCAAATCAATTATTATATCAAGGGAGAATATTATACTATTTAAGTATATTTTTGTACACTCAAGCTTCTAATTATCGATTAACTTATACAATACAAATGATTATAATTATTCCAATTCAACATTTAATATCTTATAATCATATGCCATTATTTTCAAGGGTAAATTAAGCGTAAATAGCATAATTAGATTATTAGAGAGAATCATCAACTCTAATCTAATCAAATTACTCCTAAATTACAATGAAATAATGCTAATATCAATTAAAATCTGAAAATGAATTGAAATCTAATTTAAGTAGTGCAGGAGCACCTAGTTTTGCTTATAACTCTCCATTTTTGGTATTTTTCATGCTTAAGTGTCTTGTTAGTTTTAAAATGTTTTCATAGGTTGTTTTTATTCATTTCATAAGTTTTTGATCTCATTTTGTTCTTGAGAGATCAATTTTTGCTTCTTAGGGCTTGAATTGTCAATTATGTGCTTCTAGGCCAAAAGGGCTAAAAAGTGGAAAATTGCCTTATAGGATTAGCCATGCTTTGAAAAGAATTGAAGCATGTTTAGAAAGTTTTTTTAATCAGTCCTAGGTGTTTTTGAAAGGTTGGTTGTGTTGGGTTGCTCAAATTGCCACTTGGAGCAACAAAAGTTGTCATTTTGCTTGTAAAAGTTGTCATTTTGGACACTTTTTTTGTAAAAAGAAGACAAAAATGCCTTATGTCCATACAAGACTTGATAACCACCTCAAAATGATATTTATATTCCTCCCTCTTCTTGGTATAGGGTTGGCTTTTGTACTTTCTATCTTAATTAATCAAAAGGGTAGCAATTTTCTATTTTTTCCTCATGTTTTGAGCTTCATTTTGTACAGCAGTCCATATTGGGATTATCATTTCCATACTATACATTTTGGACAGTGATCTTGGTTTATATTAAATGCAATTTATATAATTTCTTTGCAGGTTGTGCATTTGGAAGTTGGTTTTGTAAAATTGTTTCATTTTTGCTCTTTCGTTGCCCTGTCAAGGGTTTTGGCCTCCAAAATGCATCAACTTGTCAAATTCTAGATTTGGGCTCCCATGGATGGACTTAGACAAGTTTTATTTCTCATGTATAGTGTAAATAATTCATGTTTTGGCTAGGTTTGTGGAAAAGAAGTGCTTTTGAGTTCATGCTAGGCAAGTTGGAGATGGATTTGGCTAGCAATGTGAACAAAGACTCAAACAAGTTTGTGCTCAAAGGTCAATTGAGTGAAAAAAGTTAAGGCAGAGGTTTGCAATAGTTTCCTTGGAGTTTTAGATGTATTTGGATCTCCAAACAATGTTTATTTCACCTTGCAAGTGTGTTGAGTTATAGCTGGCAGCAAGTACCCAGTTTTGGGGAATTTAATGTCTTTTGCATCCAAAGTTGATTCATGAACATATCAATGCTTTGAAATCTTGTGGCAAGTGTTGAAAAAGTGTTTGGATATTTTTAAAAACCTTTTTTAAGTTTTCCTTGAAGTTCTAACCCTTTCAAAGTGCCACAAAATAGTGAATTTGATAGTGACAGTGCATTTAACAGTCATTTTTCAGTTTGTATAGCAAGTGTTTGATGTAATGTCATGCAGGGAAGAGTTGGGGAAGTGTTAAAAATTATGTGGTAGAGCTTCTTCAATAATTTCAAAGCTTGGTTTAAGGTGTAAGAGAGTCTTCCTATGTTGCATGAACAAAACCCTCTCAAAACCCTCCTTTCTTGCCTAAAATTGTGGACAGTCATTAAACCACCTTCTCAGGAGCTAAGACCTCAAAAATATTTGAGTTTGGACCTTGTAGACACCTTCCAAATTAGGTTCCAAGGTTGGTTTAGCCATCATTACACTACACAAGTAGAAATCACTCCAATTAGGCCTCCATGGGCTAGTAGCCTTTTAGCCTTGTTTTGACAAAAAGTGAACCCGATTGCCTATATGATGTTAGAACCTTTGCAAACTCTTGATGGACAGTTTAAATACACAAAATGGCCTAATTCAATCAAATTTGAGAGTTAAGGCATCAACTTGGGGTGTGGACCTATGGTGGAGGACTTGAGTAACATTGAGGAAGCACGCTAGAACAAAGTTGTATAACACACAATGGGGTGGTTGTTTGAGAAGAGGTTTGGGTGTTGAAGTTTGTTATTGCAAACACTAATTGAAAGAAGAAAATAAATAAAATTTTGAGGTTTCCTGCAATTTTCTGAGTATTCTCAACGTGACACTTTGATATCAATTATTTTTATTCTTGTAAACTTAGTTATTATCATTTGAGATCACTTGAGAATGATAGAGGGGTGAATCCCAAATATTTTGGTTTTTGTTTTATTTCTTTTCATTAAGTTTTGGAAGAGATATACCATTTTTTGTAAAAACTGTGACTTTAAAAATTTAATAAACCTCCACTTCACACTAATAAAAGGATAATATTTTGTGGAATGAAATAAAATAGAATTTATTTTCATTTTGTTTTGGTTTCAGGACCTCAAGTTAAGTTTGGCATGTGCAAAATTATGTCAAAATGCTGATTTGACAGTGCCACAGTCTGGTAAAATTATGATTCCCGTGTGTTGCAGAGATTTGTACTCTTTTGTATGAAAGGATTATGGTGAAAATTATATATGGATTGAAATAATATTGAGTCTACTTTCATTTGCTTCAAGTCTGATTAATTTCATGGAAAAATGAGCAAGTTATGATCATTCTTGTGAAAGCAGTCCGTTCAGAAAATGGTTTTCCAGATCTGTAGTTAGAGATTGTGTTGGTAATAATTGTATGATTCATTAAGGACCTTTCCCTTGGTGTGTGTATATATTATGATGTTTTTAACAAACTTCCTTCTTTTCATAAAAAAACATGTTATGATTTGAGGGGTCAAATGAGCCAATTTCTAAAAATTGTCATGTCTATTTGAGTTCCTGTCAAAGTTGCTACAGGAAGGTTGTAGAAAACTATTATATGATTTGTTTATGTTATTGGTGACCATGTGTGTTCTTTTCATGTCACATTTATCATTATAAGTGTCTCAATGTGTTGAATTTTAGAGTTTGGCATTGTGAGATGAGTTTATGGACAAGTTGGGTACTCATAGGGAAGTGGTTTGTGTGAGTAGGATATATGGGTTTGGTGAAGTCTGAGTGTTTGTGAGTTTCAATTTTGCCTTAGACATGTGTAATTGGACTAATTAAATGTATTCCAAGGATTGGATTGAGTTTGTGAAGTTGATGTTCACTTTTGGTGGTTTGTGTCGCCTAGTGGCTTGAGAGAACCTATGTGTTCGAGGTGTCTTTAGGTGAGTGTTGCTATAAAAGAAATTGATGTGTATTTGAACCTGATATGAAGGGATGTTTTTAGCCATGGACCCAAGCCTATACATCAAAAAGTCACTTAAAATGCCTTTTATCTATGCTTTTAAAGTTTAAAAAGGTAAATACTTTCTTCTTTGTTTTGTTACAACTCTAAAATCTTTCAAAAGAAATGTCCATGCAACATATCCATGTGGCATGAGGTCAAGGAGGTTCAAAACCTTGTCAAACTTAAAGAAAAACATATATCCTACATGGAGGAAATTAGAGGTTCAAAATTTTAATCTTCACATTACAAGATTAGGGTTTCTCTCAAGTTTGTATGAAGCTTTTTGTTCCCATCCCACTCTTTAAATTGGATATTAGGGTTTTTATGAGTTAACTTGTAGAGAAAAAACATTTTGAAGGGTCTATGCAAACATTCCATGTCTTCCACCCATGAAAACGCTTATACACTTATGTTGCATCATCAAGGAGCCACACACAAGAGATGGTTTGCAACATGCAAGGATCTGTACATGAAAGAAGTAGTTAAAGAGTAGCACCAAGGGTTATATTTTCAAAGACCCACATTGAGGTAGATGTTCAAACCTATTCAAAACCCTACTCTATAAGGAAGCAAGTGATTTCATCATCAACTTTATGCACTCACCTTCCCAAATTCCAAGATGACCAACTATGCCAAATTTGAGTCTCCTTGACATGCATGACATGTGTAATAAAAACCAATTGCTAAATATGACTCCCCCTAAAACAAACTAGTAGCTCTCATAGTTATGCTAGGAAATTGTCATAGTCCCAACATAGCAATATGTCATAACCTATCATAGTTAAGTTACTCAACTAATGACATGACACACCAAAATAGCCTAAAATTAGGCCCTCTAAGGTGAGCACCAACTTCCTAGAAAATACGAACCTTGCCACAATCATCACCTACCACATAGGATGTCACCTCACTAAGAGGTCCCATAAAGTGATATGACAAAATATGAAGCTAGGAACTTCAAATAAAATGCATATGCATCAATTAATAAAATAAATCATTGTTAGGACTCTAAGGTTGAGACACCTTAATTGAGCAACAATTTTTATTGTGCAAATTCTTGTTTGTGGGATTTCCTACAAATTGATCTTAGTTGCTTTAACAATATAACTATTGAGATATATGAGCTCTAGGATATTTGTTTTAAGTGGAAGATGGTGCATATGATTTTAGAGAGTTTCAAAATGAGGCATGGGGTATGAGAGAAGGTTTATTTTAAAAGGTTTTGAATTCTTTTATAGTTAGAGTTGTGTAATTGTACAAGGATTTATGCTATAGTGACTTTGACACAAGTAGATGCTTGTGGCTAATTTTTTATCTATTTATAAATCTTTATAATTTATCCTTTTCATATTCTTTTCTTTTTGGTGTTGATTTATTATTTGTGTTAGAAAATTAATAGAGTTCAACAAGTCATAAAGTCTCTTCATTTTATTAGGAAAAAAGTTTTTATGGGTGTATACTATTATTCGAGTTTCTTGACATTGGGGACAATTCTCCTTATTTTCATACTAACACCTTCATTTTTCATCTCGACATTTGATATTCTATTTTGTTGAGATTTTTTTTTTCAATCCATCATGGTTATTTCATTGGCCACTATTCTTTCAATTATCTCTTCCTAATTTAATGACACTACTTTCAATTTTAGGTTTTCATTTATTTCATAAGGGTGGTTGCATCACTAAGCTTGCATCCTATTTGATTGATAATCATATTGACTTGTTGGCTATGTGATTCAACTCATCCATGGGTTAAATTGCTCCTCCTTATGTGGGTTAATATTATTCTATGTGATAATCATTTCTTATCACATCTTTCTTAGCTTTCCTCGGTGAAGTTTTATGTCACCAATTTAAAGTTTTTAGTGAGTATTTTTTAACTTGGATGGTGGTTACTCTCCAAGATCACATGCTATTTCCTTTAGATTGTATGTATCAATATTTGTTGATAAAATTATATAGCTTCTTTGATGTAATGCCAATGATTACTAGGTTGCATGTTTGTTAATTTTAGGGAAATGATAGGTGATAAAAATAGTATTATCTTTTGAAAAAGATAACGTTCTAAAAATGAAGGATAAATTCAAGGTAAGAGAGGAATCTAGAAAAATAAGGAAGATCCTATGATAAAAGATAGGTTGAGTGAAAAGATGGAGAATATAGAGATCATTGTAGACTCTTAGATGTGAGAGGGCAAGTGAGGTAGACAAATTAATGCATTTTATTCATTAGAAGAAGTCTGTAATACATGGAAAGAATTAAATAAATGAGAGAGAAGTAACTTTATTTGGTACCGTGATAAACATAGAAGATTAAACCTCGCAATTTGACAAGGTGTTGTAATGAGAATGTAGGTTGTGTTGAAAGCCAATTGAGTGAATCGAGAAGTAGGTTATAGGAAGTATTATCATATCACAAAGCTGTATGTAAGTTGTAATAAGATTCACGAGGTCAATAAAATTCTACATAATTGTATTTTGTGTGTGTGTGTGTGTAAAAACTACAAGGATTAATTGCCCTTAAGTGGATGCTTAGATATGATGTATAAAGCCTAAATTATTGAATCAAATACATAAGAGGAATTAAGAAAAGGTGTTTCATGTGCATGGAGAGAAAATTATGAATTATGTGGGTTGTGAAGGTGAAGTCAAGGAACATTTGCAACACAATGTAAGAGGTAGTGTTAACATTGAAAATATAATAGCATAAAGTTGAACATTATTTAAATGGACTCATTAAGCGTAAGAAAATTCACAATTTGGGCTTCATGTCACAATACCACACCATATTTATGGTTATTATCTGGATCACAATTAAGCTATTATATTCCATTCTTATTCGTATACTTCTATTAACAAACAAACAACAAAAATGAGTAAATTCGGTAAACAAATAAGATTAATTATAAAATTCTAAATAAAGAATAGGAAAAGAAGATATTTCAAAATATCTCCACATTTACCCTTGAGTAAATACCCTTGAGTAAAAGCTAGAGCATTTAGGTTCGAGTCCCCACCATGAGATCAAGGTTTGATAGTCTTCATTCTCCCTTACTATTAGATTAAAGCAAGGTCAGTCAATTCTTAGAAATAATTAAAATATAAGGATGAACTTGATCTATGAGCAACAATAACAAACAAAGGCAAAATTCATCCCATAACATGTGATGCTACATATTTAGATTATACAGATAAGACATAGCAGTTTAAATTCTTTGATGAAATATTAGTAACACAAATGTCAAATATTTTTAAATTTAATTTTTTTATCTATTCAACTTTTATAAATATATAAATTTTGTGAGTGACAAATGACATGTTGAATAAAAAAGTTGCAAAATTATATTACTTTAATAATTTAATTTATTTTTTCCTATTTATAATAATTACTCTTTATTTTAATTCAACAAATAAAACATGACAAATTCAAAATTTCTAGATAAAAAAAAAAGCTACATAATGAATATCTATTTAAATATTAAATAAAACAAAAACATCCCCTACGATACTCAAGGACAAAAAAGAGCACATTTAAATGTGGACAAAGATAAACATTTAAATGTACTTGTGTTTGCAAGGCATTTAAGACCATAGGTAATTTTTGTTAGGTATGTTTTTCTACTACCAAATCATTTGATGTAAGAATTGAGTGCATGAATAAATTATTTTTAATTTGTATTTATATGAATGTCCCTGCTTTACTTTATGAATGGAAATGACAAAAATATTACTTTTAGAACTATAGTACACCTATTTTGTGCATGCTCAATGAAATGATTTGGAAAAGGTACTTTGATGATAGTGCTCATATTATAATTTGTCGTCACACTCATCTAAAGCTTAGGCTTCTAGATGCCTACAATGCACATTTGTCCTTCTCTTGTGTGCAAGGCTGGATTTGTGTGGGGGGAGAAATTAGGATTTTGTCATTCATTGTGGGGTTTAATATTTTTGTTTCGATAAAGATGGGAAGGTTGTTGGATGCAATTTTTTTGAATTATTATTCAAAATTTTTAAGAGTGGTATATTTTATTCATTATTATATTTAATAATTTGGAAAATATTAGTTTCATGTTATTGTTTATTTATGTTGTGAAGAGTCGGTTTAAAAATGAAATAATGAACTTGCATTATAATTGAAGTTTGTTTGGGATGTGGGTTTGTTCTTCATTGGTCTCAGGTTGACTTTGAGGCTCGGGTTCACTAGATGCACATGGCTTGTGGATGGTTGCATGCATCCCTAGAGGATTATTCTCGCCTTAGCTCGCCCCTTCCTAGCCTCAACTTGGCAGTAAGTAAGACCAAGGTAATGTAGGCTGGACGTTGGTTGGGTCGTGGGGATACCTCTAGAGTAAAATAAAAATAAAAATGAAATAATGATTTCATTTTTATTAGATTATCAATTTTTTGTTATTTTCTATTTATGTTGTGAATTGTAGCTCAAAACAAAATACTTATATAATTATATTAGTTTTTAAATTAATAAAGACATTAATTTATACAGTGTGATAGAATTTCAACTTTATAAATGATTGGATCTTGTTGATATGACATTTCTTCATCTTTATAATAAATTATTCGGTGTGATTTGAACCATTAATACAAAAATTATATAGAGTTAATTCCAAAAGGTATATTTCTAATACAACACAGACTATAGAAAGCTAATGCTAATATTTTCAAGGATTACATGAATATACTTGTACATAGATCTAGATAATATTTTGTTTCAAGATTTTTGTGAAGAAAATAAAACAAGGACAAATGAATGTAGTATGGTGATAAACAAATCTTTTATGCATTTATTTTAAGGATTCAATGCATATATGAATATGAATATCTAGATGATATTTTGTTTGAAATTTTGTGATAAAAATAAAACAAGGACAAATAAATGGACATTTGCAACTAAAATGGTGACAATTTTTTTTAATTTTTTTTAATGTTTATTTTGATAATCCACAATCTTCTTTGTATTTGTAATGATTGTTGATTATTTCATTAGAAAAATTATTTGTATTTATAAGTAAATTTGTAACTATGTCATTTAACATATTCAATTCAATGTGATGTAAACGAAAATGTGTATATTGTCCTAAGTTCAATGATATTGCCAAATCCATTCCTTATCTTGAAATTATTTGATAAAATCATTACATAATTTTTTGAGTGTGTGCAATGTGTTGTTTATAGTAATTGCAATTAGTTTAGGAGTTTGAGCTAAAAGAAAATCTAGACACTTATTTGAGCTTGCACAAAAATGAGGTATGGAATGTCAAATTTTTACATAAATTTTAATTCTTCATGGAATGAACCATTTTCTACAAAATCATGACACATCAAAAGTAACAAAAACATGACTATATTTTATAATTAAACAAGTTAATGCTATCTATAAAGATACAAATTTTATAATTTTAGTTATTTTTATGAACTTTCAACTAGGTTAGTATCATAAAAGTAGAGAGCATTCTACCATGGGAAATTAAAAGAAATGTGTTTTAACCTTCTATTTTATTTAGGCCAAACCTTACATATGCTTTTTCCAAAAGTTATTAGAGTAAATAAAATGATACTACTAAAATAAGAATTCTAAGCTATAGGCTCTTAAATAGCTTTGACAATGGCTTTATAGGATCAATAGTAGCTTATCAGTTCTTTCACTTATTATCTAAAATTTTCCTTCCTCAATTATTTTTTTGTCACCATATAACTCCATAAAGCCTCTATACTACAACCACATCTCTTGTACTATTATATATTGTAATTATTTACACATGATTCCATCTTGTCTTGTTAGTGTTCCTTCCCTTTATGAACTCATCTTCTTTAAATCATGCATTATAACTTTCCAATTTATCCTCTAAACTTTGTCATCAATACCTTTACTAGTTATCCCATTTAGGATTTGTCCATTCACTTCATTACTTATCCCTCCTTCCTTGCCTTCATGAAATTTATTCCCAATCTTCTCATGCACCTCCAATATCAAATAACTATACTGTAAGTATCAATCCCATCATTGTCATCAAATCCTATCTACCTATGTTACTTTATACCACCTACCACTATTTTTAAAATATGGCATTCGATTCATCTCTTTATTTCTACCTTTTCCACTATCATTTCTCAAGTCAAGAGAGAATATATTTTTTCTCAACTAAAATTTCATGTAATCTTCATCCTTATATCAACTCTACTCATCTTTATCCTCAATATCTTCCAAATCAATTATGCTATCAAGGGAGAATATTATACTATTTAACTAGATTTTTGTACACTCAAGCTTCTAATTATTGATTAACTTATACAATACCATTGATTATAATTATTCCAATTCACCATTTAATATCTTATAATCATACGTCGTCACCAAAACTCATATACAACCATCCACTTCTTCCTCATGGTGTCTTACAATGGGTTTGTTGTATCATGTACTATTTAATTCAATCAAAATCTTTTTAGTACTACTTCATTATCATATATAACTTAATAGAATACTTTCCCAACTTCTAACTCATCATCTCTTAATTGTACCACCACAAAATTTATCTTATTTTTCTTTTTAGATCTTGCACTTGTTGGAAGTATGTGTTGTTGTGGTTGTCATTGATGTCAAACTTGTTGTTCTTGATTGGTTTGGAATATCTATGGTGCAAAGTTATCTTGCTATGTTGATGTTGCAAGTGTTCTATCGGTTGTTTTGGAAGTGTTTGGTCCAGAAAGTGTTGATGATGTTGTTTATTACAGTTATCTTTGTTGGATATAGGTTTGGTATCATGGATATGCTAGTTCTGTGGTCCAAAGTATCTTTGTGTTCTCTAGGTGTTGTGGCATTGCTCGTTGTTGGTCATGATATTCTATGTTAGAACTATCCTTAGGTCTGGATATGATTTGTGGGAGATTGTTTGATGTGTTAAGGGTCTCATCATAGTGTGTGGAGGTTTGGTTTTAAGTTATTTGCATTGGAGAGTATATTTTGATCGTTTAATTGCTTATATGGATGTGTAGCATATGGATATGTTGTTGGTTATGTTTTGATGATTGTGGATTGGTGAATTGATCTTTGGAAGATGTGTTTTAGTCCCCTCTTTCTCCTAAAGTGGATCAACGTGTGTGTTTTTGGTTCAGGAAGTATATTTTAGTTTAGGCTGACTTGGTTCAAGCTTTGATGATCTATCTTGTTTATAAGGATGAGTGTGATTGAGTTAAGTGTATGATGATGAGGCGTGAAGTGTAGATGTAAGATGTGGAGATAGTCAGTGAGGTTCGGTAAAGAGAAGTGAATAAGAGTTGTGTTTGACAGATATGCAAGTTGTGCTAAGATTGCGATAAATATTTGAGACAGAGTGTTGGCAGTTGAGGTCTGAGTTGTGTGTGTTGATGTTGGTCGCTTAATGCAGAGTTCAAGGACAACTTCATGATCATGAGATCCTTCTTTTTATATCATTTATGTATCTTTCCCTGTTGCAGTTATCTTCAAGTTTGCAAGTCCTCTTTAGTATCTTCCCCATGAGCAGTTAGCCTTGGTTTACAAGTCCAGAGCAGTGAGATCATTTTGTAATCTGATATACATAGTGGATATATTTTTGTGGGTAGGTGCTCACCATGATTTTTCCCTGTTTGGGTTTTCCGCATAGAAAATATTAATGTTCATGTGTTGAATTTGCATTGTCGTTTAATTGTTTAAGTGTTGTATTAATTTATGTTTCACCCCCCCTCTTAGTCCTACCTTGGGTTCAACAATTTGTATTAGAGAAAGGTTTCTCTTGAGTAAGCTTAACCACTTGAGGTAGATCCAGTATGGTGCAAGATGTGCATTACAAAGTTTTGATCTTCGATGGTACAAGTTTCCCATACTAGAAGGATAGAATGGAATTGCATTTGAAGACATTGTAGAATGGAATTTGGGAAATCATTTAGACTGAACATACACCTCTGTAGGGTGGTTCTTAGACTATGGATGAGAAAAAGTTGAAGGAGACTAACGTGAAGGCTAGAGCTATAATCTTTAGTTGTATATGTGATTCAGTGATTAGAAGGGTAAAAGGATTGAAGGAAGCTAAAGTTGTGTAGAACAAGATATGTTTGGCATATGAAGGAGATTTGAAGACAAGGTAGGCTAGGTTAATGAATCTAAATAAGAGGTATGAGTATCTGAGAATGCTGGAAGATGAAAGTGTTGAGAACTATATTCATACAGTGACTGATCTTGCTAATGGAATTAGAGTTGTTGGTGGACATTTGGAGGAATGTGATATTGTGCATAAGATCTTGCTAAATTTTCCTAAATCCTACCAGCCACAAAGACGTGCTATATAAGAGAGCAATGATTTGAGTAATTATACTATTGATCAACTTATTAGTACTTTAGCAACTTTTGAGATTTTAGAAATGGAGGAAGAGAAAGGAGAAAAGAAAGAAGAAGCATTTAATGCTTCAAGACATGATAATCCAAAATGTAGTGGAGATCTAGATGAAGTCGAAGCAAATTTTGTGCAAATATTACAATGAGGTATTGGAAAATACAAAGGTAGGTTACCTCTGAAATGCTTTTCTTATGGTAGAATTAGACACTATGCTTCTAATTGCACTTGCAAAGAAGACTATAAGAGACTAAATGATGATGAGAAGAAAAATAAGTTTAGAAGATGCAACTTTAACATAAGAGAGAAGAATGGCATATGTTCTCTTGAGGAACATACATCTAAAGATGAAGTTGATAATGAATCAAATGAAGAATCTATGTTTATAGAAATTTAAGAGGAGGATGCCTTGAAGGAACTGAAAGAAGAGAGAACAATCAAGCCTGCATTGCATGCTAAGATAGAACTGAATACATAGATTATAGACTTCAGCGGTTGAAATCATATGACCAGTGATAAAGATAAATTTATCAATCTCAATAAATATGATGGAGGATTAGTGAAGTTTTCCGAAGAAGATGGTGAGACTATTTGAGGTATTGGAAGTGTTTATATTGATGGTAAGCATAAAAAATAA
Source organism: Cryptomeria japonica (assembly GCF_030272615.1). NCBI lineage: Eukaryota > Viridiplantae > Streptophyta > Pinopsida > Cupressales > Cupressaceae > Cryptomeria > Cryptomeria japonica. The sequence continues at coordinate 212,891,623 of NC_081414.1, read as the reverse complement.
TGATGTTTATTATGTTGAAGGATTAATACATAGTTTGTTAAGTATTAGTCAAATGTGTAGAAAAGGCTATGAAGTTTTGTTTAGTAGCACCAGATGTGTGATCAGAAAGGAGAAGATTGGTTAAAGAGTTGCAGAAGGAGTTAGAAGAGGTGGAAATGTAAATTACATCGAGGATAGAAAGGAGAGTAAATGTTTTCTAACACAAAGTAATTAATGTTGGTTGTGGCACAAAAAATAAGGACATGTCAATTTTGATAATATGATCAAGATTTGTAGATCTGAAGTAGTTTGAGATTTACCTAGACTTGTGAAGCCTATTGATGTTGTGTGGAGAGCTCGTGTTAATTAGGAAAGAAAGCAAAGAGAAGATTCAAGAATAAGATGTATTATACTATGAAACCACTAGAGCTAATTCATACATATTTGTGTGCACCTACAAGGACAAGAGAATTGAATGGTGAAAGGTATTTAATGTTACTCATTGATATGATTTTTATAGAATTACTTGGGTTACATTTCTAAAGGATGAATCTAGGACTTTTGATAGATTTAAAGTTTTCAAATCCATGGTTGAGAATCAAGTAGATGCTAAGATCAAGTGTTTAAGATCAGATAGAGGAGGAGAATTCACTTCATGGGAATTTGATAACTTTTGTGAAATTCATGGGATTAGAAGGCACTTTTCTACTCCAAGGACTCCTTAGCAAAATTGTGTTGGTGGCATAGTGTAGGTTATAATTCCTTGGTGGTTACCAAATATTCTTTGAAACATTTTCCCATATACTATCACAAAAGTATTTACTATCACCCAAAAACACTTATAGAGTGTGATGTCAATTTGTAGTGATCCAAAGTATAGTTCCAAGATCATTTTCCAAAAATACAGGGCAATATTATAATCTATAAGAAAATGTTTACATATTATGGCCCCAACATAGTTACCTATTTCTTTATGGTAACATGTCATTAAGTTGACAACATCATTTCCTTCCCCTTCATCGTTCCATTGGATTTTTGTCTTTTGCACCTAATTTTTGTAGGTTCATATCTTGGGCATACAAGCTCCTTTTTTAATATAATTAATTTTTGTTGGGGATATTTTTTCATGTACTTCATGGTGTTGAAGGAAATTTCTAAATCTAATGCATGATTGTACTAGAATTTTTAGATTCTAAAGGTGTTGACTTACAAAGTTCCTTGGTTGGGACCTTTTAGGGTCTCCTTTCGGCTCATATAAAATCCTTTTTGGGTGCATGTTCTTAGATTCCATATATAGTTTTTAAAGTATATGTACTTTTGTTGTTGGTTTATTATAATTTTGATATATATATATATATATATTAGAATCTATTTTGTTTAATGTAAATAATTGAGATCAAGATCACTTGATATTTTCTTGTGGATATTGTACTTGCACTAGCTGACCATATTGTGCTAGGGATAATCATTAATTGAGTGAATTTGGGGGATTTTATGGTTGTTCTTTCTTTCTTCTTGATTTTTTTGTATCTTTCTTGCTTCATCATAGAGAAATCTTAATTGTACATCTAACACCATACAACTATATTCTACATTAAAATATTAAATGATTGAATTCTTAAAAGTTTAGAGGTTGTAAAGATAATTCATAAAATTAACATTGAACCAAAATATGAGCAAACAAATACTCAGTGGTCGTATATTTATAAATAATCCATAATTAATTTGTTCTTGTATGTCTTTCATAGGTTGTTTCACACTAGAATTTTACTAAATCTATAGGTATGTGGATTGCATTGTGAAAATTGCTTGGCAAAATAGACGAAGATCGAAGGGAATTTGTTAGAAAATAAATTAATGTGTTAATCCAAGTAATTTTCAACATAGAAAATTTATCACCAAATTCATGTCACTATGAGCATAATTGAGGACTAGAATTTAAAAATTTGGATACGCAATAGATATTAAGATTTTGTTCTAAGATAGGATATAACTATTCAATGCTCATGCCTACCTTTTACGATAAATTGAGTGATTTCAGAGGGTGAGTTTAAAATGCTCAACTTTAAGGATTTTAAAATATTGGTGTAATTCCTTTTGGCGAAAGATGTGTATTATGGTGAACTTTGATTAGGATTTTTTTTTTATAATTTTGTATTAGCCCTAACTGCTATTTTTGAAAACCCCCATTTATGGTCTACATAATTTGAGCTAATCCGATCATTAAATTATCAGTCTTTTCATTGTGTAGAGAAAGATGTTTAGATTGGTCATATATATAATTTATTTTTTAAAAAAAATTAAAATTAAAAATTAATTATAAAATACCAATACATGTCATTTTAAGTTTAAGAACCACTTTCCTTAAAAATAATTAATAAATTTAAAATATGTATAATAATTAAAAATAGACAGTGTCATTTATAATAGGTTTTAATTTTGTCAAACAAATAAGCCATTCTCACAATAAAGGGAATATGCCCAAAGCCAGAAACCATTTCTTGTACATCTCTATATAATTCCTCATAACTAGATCCATAGCTCAAGATTAACAAGGAGGAGAATAATGAAAATTCATAAAACAATGCATCTTCTTTGCAACAAGTACTTAGAAACTACATTTAAGACCAATTCACATGCGGAGACCAAATACAAAATAAAGAATGCATTTGATAACCGGGTGGGCAATTAAGATCATTCACCTTCCGAGTAAACCAAGAGTGAGATACAAAATTGTCATGATCACACAACACCACACAATTATAACATAATAAATGACAATCTTCCCTTTAGGATTCACACTATAACCAAGTGTAGGTTCCTTGGTCTTCTCGTTGAAATTCTCATCAAAGGGTAACCATGTCAACACATGATCCCAAAAAACATGAGATCTCATAGCCTCAATCAAGTCTTTCAAGTCCCGATGAGCATCTACTAATCAATCCATGCTAACTTCAAATGCAACCTTACAAAAGTATGAAGCTCTAAGTAAATAATTAATACTCCAAACCAAAAAGAACCAGCAAGACCATTATCGAAGTTTTAACAATAATATTAGGAACATATTATGGTATCATGATCTAATTGTGTGCGGGAAAAGCGGGCAGTTGAAACTTAAAATGTGAAAATGTGGTCTCAAAGAGGCTTGTTCACACACCCACAGGACTTCTTGGTGAAAGTTACGGAGTCATGAAGAATGACTCAACTTCCCAAGGTTGGTTCCATGGTTCTCTATCTCACAAGGTCCCTCAAGACAATGCCTTTGCTCTCAGATCACTGAGCAAAGTGGCTTAGGGATGATGAATGCAAGAACGAGGGATGCTTTTGAATGATTTAAATATGAAATGCATCCTATCTATGTATGATTCTACAAATGCAATAAACTAGATTATAAGATGACAAGGTTAGTAGCAATACTATCCTAACATGATATACTAGTTAATGATCTAAGCTAATGATCAAGGAAATACTCTAAAATGCTTATTAGATTAATTCCTATTGCAAAGAGAAGTTGGATGTATTGATAAATTTGATCATAAAGGAGATACTAAACACTTGCATGGATCCTTAAAATGGAGGAATGAGAGCTCTATTTATAGTGAAAATAGGGCAATGGATGGGCAAGATTGAAGGAGTTAATCAAGGGTCAGGATTGAAAGTTATCAATCCATGTTTACAATTTTCACCAATGAAATGGTGACAATTGTCAACATAAGACTGCTTGAGAGGAGATGAAAGAAGCATTAAATGCTTGAGAAGACCTCATGGTTACCTTAGAAGGTAAGGGTTAAGGTTAGGTTAGGGTTATCTAATGGATAAAGTCTTTAACCAAGGGATAAACTCTTGTGCAAAGGTTAAAGGGATAACCATGGTCAAAGCAATGAATGCTTGATGAGACCCCTAGGTTAGATGAGGGTTATGTTGGTCAAAAAGTCTCTAACCATTCCACTAAGGGTTAGTTAACCATTAATGGTTTGAAGACTTTGGGGACAAATTTGTAATAGTCCTTCCAAATTTGGGGGTATTCAACAAGTTAGCTTGTTGAAGGCATAAAGGCTTTAATGCCTTTTGAAGACTTTACTCCAAATTTGAGAAGTGACCTCCTCAAATTTAGGGAAAGGGGATAATGAATGGGTTTGGGTTAATTGATTAGGATTAGATGGATTCTAGAAGAAATTAGGAAGAGGGTTAGGATGCAAGTGGGAGATGTAGGAAAATGCAAGTGGGTGAGGGAAAATAGAATTAATTAAAATAAATTGATTTATTTCAATTGTGGTTGCAAGTTGGGAAATTAAATAAATTAGATTTATTCAATTTGGGGTAAACTATTAATTAAATGTAAATTTAATTAAAAGTAAGAAGAAGGGATTTAATTAAATAAAATGATTTATTCAATTTAATGATGTAAAGGGCTTTAGTGAATTTAACTAAATAAATTGAATAATTTATTTAATTAAATAGAAGAATGTGGATTATTTAATTAAACTAGATTTAACTAATTAAAGGAATGAGAATAAAATGAACATTAAATATTCATTTAGGAATATGGTCATTTTTATATGTCTACATTTTGCCCCTCTTTGAAGTGACGTGTGTGCACATGTTGATTCAAAGAAAATGATGTGTTGCCATGATTTAGTTATGATCAATGTTTATGTCGAGATGTTCATGTCGTGCCCCAGATTTGATAAACAATGCCCCAGATTTGATAAATGATGTTGATAATGCCCCCTCGGAAGATGAATCAAAAAATTTAGAACATTTGATTTGATTTGGATAATTTTGATAAATTTTATGGCATTTTAAATTTTTTGTCTATGTTGAATGCGATAAATTGATTCATCTCTCGATAATGATGTTTGGTAGGGTTGTGTGAGACACCACGAGCAACTTACGCGTTCCTCCACATAACCCTAATTTTGATTTACCCTATAAAAGGGAAAAAGTGATTTCTTTTTGTCTCATTTGTGCTTGTTGACTTTAGAGAAATTGTCACTTGGAGAAAAGTCAACATGCTGGTTCCTTATGCTTCTCATCGATTCGAGCGTGTGCGGAGGTATCAGAGACCCGTTGCGTATGGACCACCGGTAAGTCAACCTTTTTGACCCCTTTTGGATTTTTTATTTTGTCATTTTTTATCATGTTTTCAATTTTGTCACGCGGATTTGTCGGTTTAGCGCATCGGGGTCAAAGCGTATCACATACGATAGGTTTCATAGTGCGTAGGGTCCAATAAAATAGTGTAGCGTCTGAAAAGATTATGATGGCATAGTGGTAAATTAGGGTAGCGCTTAGGATTAGGTTAGCGCACCGGGATCACAGGGTAGCGCATAGGTTATACCTAGCACATAGGGTTCCTAGGTGGTCGCGTAGGTAGGCATAGGTAGCGTGTAGGTGTGACCTAGCACAACAGGGAAGGGTTATAGCGCAGGAACCAAGTAGGATAGCGCATAGGGTATTTTAGCACTTGGGGTAGGTTAGGTGGCGCCTTGGAGAAAAGGGATAGCACGTAGATGTTGGCTAGCACATAGGGTGGATTGGGTAGCGCTTTGCGAGGATAGGGTAGTGCATAGTAAGCAGTTTAGCGCATCAACAAGATTGTTTAGCGCATAGGGGAAATTTTTTGGTAAAGTGTGCTTTTTGGATGAAGAAAATTGGTAGGTTGATGCCAGTTCTGTCGGGATAGGTGCAAATTGTCAGTCTACGTGTCTGTTGTCATTGTTTTGATAAGTTGTCCAATATGAGTTCTGATATAACTTGATTTGACTTGCAATGTTTCAAGTTGATATTGATTTGATGCTGATTTGATATGATGTGGTTTTTGATATGGATGTTTTTGATATGAACTTGATTTGATTTGCATTGTTTCAAGTTGATATATATGTGGAGCTTGAGTTGTTTTACAAGCTGCTGATTGTGTAACTTAAGTTGTGTTACAAGTTGATATGAATGTGAAACTTGAGTTGTATTACAAGTTGATTTGATTGTGAAACTCGAGTTGTGTTACAAGCTGATATGATTTGATATGAAAATGGATTGATATGATGTGGAACTTGATTAGATTTGTAAAGTTTCAAGTTTTGATATGAATGTGATTTTGATATGACTATTTTGATGAGGAAACTGATATTAGACTTGTTTTGCTTTGTGACAGCAGCGTCTTGGAGTGGTTCAGTCGCGAGAGCGATTTTTGAGATCGTGGTCATTGATACCACGACTGACACAAGCTAATAGGGATAATATTGAGAGGTATGGTATGCCCTCGTTGTTAGAGATGCCTCAGTTTATCGTTAACCGGGGTTTATTGACAGCATTAGCTGAGAGGTGGCACAGTTATACAAACACCTTTCATTTGGTGATAGACAAGATCACAGTGACGCCTCAGGATTGTTACCAATTCTACGTATTCTTGTGGTAGGTGCATTGCTACCCTATGAGCAGACTGAGGAGGGTGGGATAGAGGCACTTGTCGGATTCTGCAAGATGATACAGTTTGCGAGTATGAGATCCCCTGGCAGGAGTTTTTAGAGATCCCCTAGCAGGAGTTCTTAGATTTGGATTACGCTCCCCTACCATTAGTGCTAACAGGTTTCATAGGTGGTTTCTTATGTCCTGACCATAGGTCGAAGGACTGGCAATAGGGTGGGGGTTGGTCCTGGAGGACATGGTGACACAGGGTCACCGCTTTTCATGGGGTTCGGCTATGCTGGCCCACTTATACAGGGATTTGCATTAGGTGGTATATTTGGGATATGGCAGTCTATCCATTGGAGTCACATTGCTATAGGTATGGGCATGGGAGCTTATTCTCATAGCTAGGCCACTGGCGGATAGAGATAGGCCTGTTGGGTGTGCATACGCATATGGATATCGAGGGATAGTTGTCTAGCGTAAGCTGGGAAAACTAGAGCACTAGAGGAGAGTTTTGGATGATATTGATACGATTGTTTGGCGACCATATATAGATTGTGAGGTATGGGCAGAGGGCAGGATGGAGATGCCCTATGTATATATGTCCAGGTATCTGATAGGGTAGACGCCCTTTGTTATTGAGAGGTTTTTGCATAGCCGGGTGTTGCGGCAGGATGGTCGACAGCAGGGGATTCCACAGGGAGCATGCATATATGCTCGACAGAGACATGATATTCCGGAGTGGGGACCCACGATTGATAGCGCGGTAGCCGTGGAGGAGTTCTTTCACTTAGCCGGCCAGATATGGGACTATGCCCCTGAGATAGTGGATGCAGGGATGACTGATGAGTTTGCAACACTCTTTGCAGCACGTGCAGTGGCCAGGATATCAGATCCAGCTGAGATGATTCCCGCTTTTGATGATGATGAGGATGATCAACCTGAGAGGCTAGGGAGACGGGGAGAGACTGGTGAGGAGGTAGATGAGGGAGGTGGTGATGGAGAAGGAGGCGATGGAAAAGATGGTGGAGGAGGTGGCCGAGGTCAGTGAGGGGATAGGGGAAGATTGGATCGGGGGAGGAGAGGAGATAGGGGTGGAGATGGTGGTCATAGAGGGATACAAGTGGAGAGAGCAGTGTGGCGAGCTGTGGTGGATAGAGGGAGAGGAGGCTTGGCTATCAGAGCTAGGGGTGAGGAGAGGGTTGGAGAGGTGATAGTGGTGGTGGGAGGGCATGATGATTTCAGATGACTGACCCAAAGGAGGAGGTCAAATGTTTTACCCCCACCAGCACCGAGAGGGACATGGGTTACTCACAAGTACCTTTGCAGATGCGAATTCTGATGCATCTGGAGGATGTGCAGATTAGATTGTTGCAGTTGTCAGTTCAGCATTTGCAGACACAGTTGTTGGTGCAACAACGTCAGATTATTCAGCTAACCACAGAGTGTGATATCGAGATAGAGTGACGGGGTCGAGCAGAGGAGCTTGCTGCAAGTTTGCAGAGAGCGACAACAGGTGGCCTGATGAGAGACACTTCGAGAGAGCTGGATTTGAGAGCCAAGGAGGTGGAGTACTAGCGGACACATTATGAGGATGTGTTGCCTAGGGAGTGTTGAGTGCAGATTTTCACAACGTTGAGATCCAGTCGATCTCGAAAGACTGGGTCGAGGACAGAGAGTAGAGGCGTGACAGGGCCTCCTGGATAGGATCCACCTGGAGATCCAGGTGCTGGGACATCTGCAGCGAGACCGTCTCCCTCAGGAGATAGTCAAACCTGAGAGATGTTGTCTCCATTTGTATTTTGATCATTTGTTGTATTGGCAAAGACATGACATATTTTGTACATTGATCATTTTTGAGATATATATGACACCATTTTCTTTGATCCTTATGTGATGTGTTATGGATTATGCTTTCTATATGATTTTGCTATTTTTATGATGATATAATGCTTAGATAGATGCATGTGATTTTATATGGGATGAATATGATGTGATAATGCATGATGTTGTGTGATGTATCTTGAAAATGAGATGTATGATAATGATATACTGTGAGATGTATCTTGAAAATGAGATGTATGATATGATATGATGTGAGATGTATCTTGAAAATGAGATGTATGATATGATATGCAACTAATTGTAAAATGATATGCAACTAATTATAAAATGATATGCAACTAATTGATTTGAGCATCCTCATTCTGCATTGGTCATCCCTGTATAGCCACATGTTGTTTGCTTTCTTTGTAGGTATCATCATTGAGCATTGATTTGTTTTGGGATATGTTGAAAATTTATACAAGAATAATGGTATATTTGAACTATAATGACCTGAGAAAAATTTACATGATTTTTTATTTTGCAAGATAGCACAAGCGTCAAGGTATAATTGAACCAGGACGACTTGAGTGCGGATTGCGTATAAACAGACAAGATTAAACCATTTGTATGTGCAATGTGGGATCATGTCTTCAGTGATATGTTGTAAATCAAGTCTTGAGACAAGTATCTACACAGTACAAATGATCGCCTCACAGAAAAAAAACTAAAAAAATATTGGAGTCCCCATGACTTTCTCTGGCTTTGAAGCTTTTGTTGAGAACATGTAGAGGATCAAATAATTCAAAAAGTTCAAGTGCAAAAAGAGTAAAAAATTTATGCAAGATGCAACATTTGATACTTTAGAAAATCATCCATCATAGTTTGTGAATCTTGTTAATCGATCAATGTATGGTTTTTGTGATTGTTGAGTTTTGTTTGCTGGATATGATGCTCTAAGTTTGCTACCATTTTTTGATGTCTTGAACATGCTGCAAGTTCTAAGTGATACTGCCCCTAGCCAAGTGATCCTCTTAATGTGGATATGTACAGTGATTACCAAGCCATGGTGAGATGCGGTGAAAGGATATGTGGATAAACCAGGATAGTGACTATGCTAAGTATGTCCGGGATGGATATTGTGATAAAATATCGGGCGATGGCCGATAGTGCTTGACTATAGATATAACAGTATGGATATAGATAGAGGAGCTATCCTCTCACAATAGCGCTTGTTGCTAGGTTTTCACCAATTGATTTTATTGTACCTCTTTTTTTTTTTGCTTTTTCTTGATTTTTTTATTTTTTTACTTTTCCGTGCATTAGACTACTCAAGTGTAGTATTTCTTTAGATGGATGTTGTTAGTTGGTTCATTGAGCACATCTCCTTCTGAAGTTATTAGCTAATAAGTGCTTGATCCATAGGCGAATATGATGACATAGGGACCTAACCAGTTAGGTTCAAATTTCCCTTTCTTTTCCCGATCTTGTTGATTCCTAGGATTTTCCTTGAGTACTAGGTCACCAATTTTAAAAATTTTGGGAATGACCTTGTGGTTGTAGCTTCTACACATGCGTTGTTGATATGCTTTGAGATGAGTGTAGGCATGTTGGCGTCTTTCATCGAGAAGTTCTAGCTCTTGCAGTCGGTTAATGCGATACTCTTCATCTGGAATTAGGCCTTTCAAAGAGACTCTAGGAGATGGAATTTCTATCGCTAATGGTAAAATTGCTTCTGATCCATATACCAATGAATATGGTGTAGCTCCCGTAGGTGTGCGGATGCTAGTTCTGTATACCCAAAGTGCTGGATTGAGTTGTACATGCCAATCTTTGCCTACATCATTCACTATTTTCTTTAGGATTTTCAATATTGTCTTGTTGGATGCTTTTGCTTGACCATTCCCCTGTGGGTAGTAAGGTGTAGAAAAACGATGTTGGATTTTGAATTTTTCACATAGTTCTCATACATCTTGGTTCTTGAAAGGTCATCTATTATCTGTGATGATGGAACTTGGAATTCCATATCTGCAAATCAGATAATTAAGGATGAAAGAGGCTATTTGTTTCCCAGTTACTGTGGTCATGGGGACCACTTCAATCCACTTGGTAAAGTATTCTGTTGCATTTATAATGAACTTGTGTCCATTTGAAGATGAAGGATGAATTATTCCGACTAATTCTAGTCCCCACTGGCAAAAGGGCCAGGATGTTGTGAATGGTTGCAATTCCTGTGTTGGTGCATGTATACGATTGCCATGGATTTGGCATTTTGAACACTTCTTTGCAAAGTGATAAGAGTCTTTTTCCATTGTCGGCTAGTAATATCCCATTCTTAGAAGCCTTTTAGCAAGAGTAGGACCACTTGAATGGGTGCCACAGATACCTTCGTGAAGCTCTTGTAAAGCAGAGTTAGATTCATTACAATCAAGGCAACGAAGAAGAGTACCATCTAGACCTCGACAGTACAAAGTATCAGTAGTGAGAGTATAATAGGCGGCTTGCCGGATAAAGTTGTGTTTTTGGTTTTGGGATAGGTCAATGGGTAGGATATTGCTCTTAAGATAGTCATATATTGGTCCATATAATGGAGAGTCCAAACCGGTCAAGGCATAGATAACATGGGAATCAGAATGGTCATAGGTTGGGGAGAACAATTGCTCTACCAGAAACTCGTAACGATTATGTTGCTCTAGAATTTGCAATAGTGAAGCGATAGTAGCCATTGCATTAGCTGCTCTATTGTCCAACCGTGGTATTTTCTCGAAGGTGATGTGTAAAAAATATTATTTGAAATCATCCACCATTCGCTTGTATGGTAACAGCTTGTCGTCCTTCGTCTGATAGTCATTGTTGATTTGATTGATGACTAGTTGTGAATCTCCCTAGACTTTTAATTCTATGATTCTCCATTCTACGACCATTTTGATGCCTATAACCAATGCCTCATATTCAGCAATGTTATTTGTGCATGGAAACATAAGCCTATATGATCTTGGTATGGTGTGCCCTTCAGGAGTGATGAACAGAATGCCAGCACCTGAGCCATGTTGCGTATAGGATCCATCAAAGTATAAGGTCCATTGTTTGGTGGAGATAGCAAGAACGTCTCTGTCTGGAAATTCAATCTCCATAGGTTGTTTTCTAGGTAGTAGTGCTTCATCCAGTTGATCTACAATTGCTTGTCCTTTTATAGCTCATCACTCTGTGTAGTGGATATCAAATTCACTGAGAATCATGACCCATTTAGCCAATCTGCCTGTAAGAGTTGCCTTGCTGAGTAAATATTTGAGAAGATCAATTTTTGTAACTAGCTTAATTGTGTGAGCTAGCATGTAATGCCAGAACTTATGAGAGGCAAATACCACTATTAGACAAGCCTTCTTAATGAATGTATAGTTTAGTTCATATCCGTTCAATGTCCTACTGATGTAGTATATAGCTCATTCCTTGTCCTGTTGATCCTCTTGTGCTAACAATGCCCCCAATGATATATTTGTTGTTGAAATGTAGAGAATGAGTGGCTTCCCTGCTATTGGTGGTACTAGAACTGGTGGGTTCATTAGATACTGCTTGATTTGATAAAATGACTCTACACATTTGGCTTCCTATCTGAATGGTAATTTTTTTATGTAGCAAATGATTGAACGGGAGAATTTTATCTACTAATTGAGCGATGAATCACCTAATTGATTGGAGCCGTCCTTGTAGACATCTGAGCTGACTAATGTTCTTTGGTGGCGGCATCTCCATAATGGCTCATACCTTTGTTGGATCCACTTCAATACCCTTAGCTGAAACTATGTAGCCTAGTAACTTTCCTGATGTAACCCCGAAGACACAATTCTTAGGGTTGAGTCTGACTTGGAATTTCTCCAATCTGTCAAAAATCTTTTCTAAGATGCTTAAATGATCTGCTCTAGTGAATGATTTAGCTAGCAAATCATCCACATAGTCTTCCATGAAGGTATGCATCATGTCATGAAATATTGTTGTCATTGCTCATTGATAAGTTGCTCCTACATTCTTTAAGCCAAAAGGCATGACATTCCAACAGTATGTTCCCCAGGGACAGGTAAATGTTGTTCTATCCTGATCCTTTGGGGCTATCTTGATTGTATTATAGCCTGAAAAACTGTCCATTAGTGATAGCATTTCATGACCTACTGTGAGGTCTACAATTATGTCGATACTGGGTAAAGGAAAGTCATCCTTGGGACATGCTTTGTTTACATCTCTAAAACCAGTGCATATTCTAATACTGCCATATGGTTTTGATACTAGTACAATGTTGGAAATCCATTCAGCATAGTTGATAGGTTGAATGAATCCGACATCTAATAGTTTCTTTAGCTCAACTTTAACCATGAGTGCCACCTGTGGATTCATCTTTCACAGTTTTTGCTTAACTGGCTTAGCTCCTAGAGTAATGGATAGGTGATGCATGATCAATTGTGGATCAATTCTGAGCATATCTATATATGACCAAGCAAAGTCGATTTGCTTTTCTTTAAAAAATTTGATAAACTCTAATCTTTCTTCCTCTGTCAAAGATTCTGCCAGGTGTATATTTTTGGCTGCTTCTGTAGTACCAATGTTGATTGATTGAGTGGGCTCAATCAATATGGGTGATCGCTCGTGATAATGCTTAGGAAGAGTGTCAAGTCTCCCATCTTTAGGTTCCTTACAAAGGTTTTCACCCTCAAATGCGTCCTTTATTTTTACTTTTTTGTGATCTATTGCTGCCATTGATTGGTTTTCAGTAATAGATCTTTTATTTTGTTCATTTTTGCGACTGAGAGACTTGGCACTCCCCTGATGGCAGATGTCGTTACTTTGTTCACTGGTAGAGTCTGTTTCCAGGTTAACGGTACACAAGTAATGGATAATGGATTCGTCATTTAGGAAAATTGGTATATCATGAGTTTCAGGTTCGTCCCGGTCCATCTCCTAACTGAAGATCCTTTGTGGTCCCAACACAATCAAAGAACTCAACACCAAGAGCTCCAAAAGGGAAGAGTTAAACCATGATCTCCAAACCAAGAAGATAACAATTGCACATTTTTTGTCAATAGAATTGTTGGATGAAAATTTTGTAAACTTGTGGAGGCTTACAAAATGTGAGTTCACAACAGTACATGAGACAATAGCTCTCAGAAGGAAAGATATGATATCTCCTATTTATAAGGAAAAGCTCCCCCTTTCTACTGCAATTTATATCTATTCTTATTCTACCTGCTAAATTTACACTAATATTAGATGGTACAATAACTTAGTTCTCTTTTTTTAGAACAAGTTTTATACAATTCTCTATTTAGAATAGATTTTTCCTTCTCTCAATAAAACAACTCAAATTTGCAGTATTTTTAAAAACCTATATTAAGTGAAAGCAAAGTGTCCATGAAAGTGCAAAGTCTCTTGTTGCTTCCTTTTATGAAAATGACTTAAGGGACATGTCTTTTCTATATAAAAGAGCTCAAAGTATCCTTCGAACACTTAAGTCCTATCAACCACTGTAACCCAAATATTTTTATATTGTAAGCACAAAGTCTTCCAAATATATCATAAAGCTTTCTACTCTAACAAGAGAACTCAACAAAGCACAAAGACTTGACCTTATTATCCACTTAATACACACTTTTTTCAGTTAGATAGCATAAAACAAAGTTTACAAAATTCTACTTGACCTCTTCTAATTCAAATACTTTTCACAATGCAAGATTTAACCTTAAATAAAGTAAACAAGAATGACATAATAATATTCCTTCACACAATAAAGTAGTCCCAAGACAAAGATTGGATGCAACTCCTTTTCTTCTTTGATTAAATTTTCTTGAATACACTATAAGCTCAAAGACTTAGATAGGTTTTAAATAATGCAGAGTTTCAACATATTAGCAAAAAGATGGAAAAAGATCCTTATTACAATGAGATCCCTCGTATATATAGAATAGGGATAATGCACCAAAATAGAAAAAGTTACATCTAATTGTTGTAGACGTATAAAAATGACCATATTCCTAAATGAATATTTAATGTTCATTTTATTCTCATTCCTCTATTTAGTTAAATCTAATTTAATTAAATCATCCACATTCCTCTATTTTATTAAATAAATTATTTAATTTATTTATTTAAATTCACTTAAGCCCTTTATATCATTTAATTAAATAAATCATTTTATTTAATTAAAGCCCTTCTCTCTACTGTTAATTAAATTTACATTTAATTAAATAGTTCACCCCAAATAAATAAATCTAATTTATTTAAATCCCTCACTTGCAACCAAAATTGAAATAAATTAATTTGTTTTAATTAAATCCTATTATCCCTCACCCACTTGCATTTTCCTACATCTCCCACTTGCCTCCTAACCCTCCTCCTAAATTCTTCTAGAATCCCTCTAATCCTAATCAATTAACCTAAACCCTTCAATTATCCTCTTTCCCTAAATTTGAGGAGGTCACTTCTCAAATTTGGAGTAAAGTCTTCCAAAGGCATTAAAGACTTTATGCCTTCAACAAGCTAACTTGTTGAATACCCCCAAATTTGGAAGGACTCTTACAAATTTGTCCCCAAAGTCTTTCAAACCATTAATGGTTAACTAACCCTTTGTGGCATGGTTAGAGACATTTTGCCTAACTCAACCCTCATCTAACCTAGGGGTCTCATCAAGCATTTATTGCTTTGACCATGGTTATCTCCTTAACCCTTGCACAAGATTTTACCCTTTGGGTAAAAGCTTTATCCAATGGATAACCTTAACCTAACCTTAACCCTCACCTCCTAAGGTAACCATGAGGTCTTCTCAAGCATTTAATGCTTCTTACATCCCCTCTCAAGCAGTCTTATGTTGACAATTGTCACCATTTCATTGTTGAGAATTGAAAACATGGATTGATAACTTTCAATCCTGACCCTTGGTTAAATCATTCAATCCCGACCATCCATTGCATGTTTCTTCTATAAATAGAGCCCTCATCCCTCCATTTTAGAGGCCAAGTCTTTAGCATCATACTTATACTCAAATTTAGCAAGCATTTAGCCTCTCTTTTCAATAGGAATAAATCTAATAATCATTTTAGAGCATTTCTATTATCTTAGCTTAAATCATATCACCGATATATCATGTTTGGATAGTATTGTTACTAACCTTGTCATCTTATCATCTAGTTTAATTCATTTGTTAGAATCATGCATAAATAGGATGCATTCATACTAAATTTGATTTAAAGCATCCCTCGTTCTTGCATTTTTCATCCCTAAGTTACTTTGCTCAGTGATATGAGAGCAAAGGCATTGGCTTGAGGGACCTTGTGAGATAGAGAAGCATGGAACACTCCTTGGGAAGTTGAGCTATTCCTCATGGCTCCATAACTTGCACCAAGAGTCCCATGGGTGTGTGGGCAAGTCTTTGAATATTTTCACAATTTAAGTTTCATTGAACCATTTTTCCTGCATACATTTCTGGCGCCCATCGTGGGGCATAACCCCATTAATCAAATCGGTTTTTGAAAATGACCAACTTTGCAGGTACGCAGGAAACGAGAATTGGTGCATAGGGAACTTGTCTTAGTGCATCAGGTTAACACTTCAGTGCATCCGGTATATTGTTCAGCGCATCAGACTCATATTTTAGCACATGGGAAACCTTCCTTAGCGTATAGAGTTTTTAAGTCTTTCTTGTAGCTTTCAGCGTGGGAATTTAACAGTCCAGCACATTTAGAAAACAGCTTAGCACGTCGGGTCTGTTAGATAGTGCATCTGGGGCATTCTATAGCGCATCACAGATAGAGGGAAGGAATTAATTTGTAACACAGACTTCGAGAGTTATACTTGTGGAAGTCCACAAAGCCATTATTTTGCTAACTAGTTAACTGTTGTTTTGCAGGTAACTGACAATTTAATTGCAGGTTTGGAGCCTATCTTTATTTGAGCTAGGTTTAAAGTAGTTTGAAGATTTTACTAACTTGGCTAAGTTAGTTAAATATTTAGATTTCTTTCATTTCTTGTTTAACTAAAAATTGAAATCACACCTTATTTTGGGCACCTAAAAAGAACAACAAAAATCTTTTCTTTCTTAGGAGAAAATTTTCATTTGGGTTTCTAAAAAGAACCAACAAAATTTCTTTTTTTGCAAAAAGAGCTTTAAAAAATAACCTCACCATCCTTTGGTGTATAAAAGGATCAACTTTAAAAAAATTTCAAGGTAAAAGAACCTCACTTGTCCAAATTTATTCCAAGTTAAAGAGGGAAGTTCTTCCACTTTGTCGATTTATTTTTGTTGACCAAAATTGAAATTTTGCTTTGTTGACTAGGTTTCTTTTCCTAGATCAGATAATCATTGATTTGAGGAAATAAAATAAACACCATGTTTTTGTGGAGCAATATCTCCATATAGATTTTAGCAAATCATTGTGATAAAAGGCTAAAAGGAACACTTGTGTGCTTAGCTTTGAAAGTGGAAGGTATATGCTCTCCCCTTAACTAGGTGATCAAAAAGCCAAACCACTCTTATGCTTTCAATGTTTATAGCATTAAATCCTTTGGTAGACCCACCCTCCTGAGGATTCAACAAACTCTTAAAGTCATTCTTTGGCTAGTGTGAGGGGAACAACCTAAGTGGAGAACGACTTTGACACCAAGTGTTCCAACCCACTATAATCAAAAGTGGAAAGTGATGAAAGTCCTTTTCAATGGTTGCGCACAGTGATTAGCCTTACCCCAGTATCTTTACGATACATAAACCCTTTGTTCTAAATATCGGGAAGCCTCTCAAGGGAGTTTATCACTGATGACCGAATGAAAAGCCTGATTATGAACTTTAGCATTAGAAACCTTGAGCTGAGTCAGTATCCAAACATTTGCAGTATCATAGTGCAAGGGTGGGGAAGGATCCTCTCCCAAGATTACTCACCATATATCTCCCAAGATAACTACTCAATTGTGAAACAATTCATTTTGAGTTAATTTTTGGCAAAAGACAAAAAAAACGGGCGCTCCCTAGGGGGTGACAAGGTTGTTTGAGCTGACGGAGTATCAAGACTAGTGAGCTATGGTATTGTTGATGACCCTTGAATAAAGAGTCTAATTGAATTGTGTTATTTGTATCAAAACCTATTAAAACACTAGGGATTTGAACACATCCTCGCAAAATATACACTCATTGTTTAGACTAGGCAAAATGGTTCTCTCTTTTGTGTTGTGCTTTCATTTTTTACTTCAGAAAATCATCTATCACAGTAGAAGAAAAATTCAAAAATCACAGAAAAACCACCAAGGCAAAACAACCAGGGTAGTTTAGCGTGTAAGAGCAACATCTTTACACTTTGGAACTGTCTTTTAGTGCATACAAGCTTCAACATAGCACATAAATTTCGAACTTTAGAGCATAATCAATCCCATCATTCAACAGTTAGAACCTTAGCGCTTTCTGGAAATAGCCTAGCACATCGGAGCAACAACTTAGTGTGTAGAGTTCAAAAATTAGCGCGTTGAAGACAACAATTAGCGCATTGATAGGACGTATTAGCGCATAGATTTTTAGACCAAACCAAAATCAAAGAGTCCAAGTTAGCATGTCAAAAAGGTAGCTTAGTGCGTCAGAAAGGTAGCTTAGTGCGTAGAGATCATTCTCTAGCGCATTGCAAACATTTGGTAGCATTGGGTTTCTGGCTTAGCGCATAGCCGAAACTGAGAAAACTAAGAGCAAAACAAAAACATTTTTTGAAAATTCTAAAAACAATTTAGGAAGCCCTTTTTCCTCACTTAGACTCTATCAGACATAAAATCAAAATAAGAGTATCAAAACTACTCCAGAAGCAATTTCTCCTTAAAACGAAGTTGTCAAAAGCCAAAAACTAGTCAAAAGATAAAACACATCTCTCTTATCAGAATCAAGTAACACCATCACACGTATCAAAAGGTCCTTCAATCAAACGGATTTTTATCCCAAAACATACTTGTTTTAAACTCAAAGTTGTCAAATCGAGTTTCCATATCGGGAAAGCTCTTATTCCATAACATTTGACGTGCTTTGTCGTGAGGGGGCATCTAAACCTTCATTTGATAAAAGTAAAACTTAAAGTTTTCAAACAAGATATCTAAATCCAAAACAAACCAAAGGAAACCATTGATCGCCTGTGCATGACTAATCCTCATATTCTGAGAAGAAAGAGTATTTATCGCAACACTAAGTTGAGGAAACAACAACCTAGTTCTTTGAAACTTGCCAAACGAAATAGATTTTTATACATCAATTGCCAACTCTTCAAATCTCATCGAACATTCCTCCGTCATATGTGCTTGTATCTTCAAAACAAAACAAATGAATTTGACAAGGAACCATTGAGGAGTAGAGAATTTGTTCAAAAAGCGGCATTCAGCCAACACTTAAACCATAGAGGAAAAATCAATCCGGCTTTCTTCCCACAAGTCTGCATCACCTACAACACACCTCGAGTAGAGCCACCAACACCTGAACAAAATATAGAAGAGGAATTTGTTCCCTTCATCATAGAAAGTTTCTATTAGATGTCCACTATCACTCGCTCTCAATGTCACAAACAAAGAGAAACACAACAAGAATCCATTATGGGGCAACGATTATCAAATCCCTTTGACTATCCAAATCTAGAAGACACAGAGATCACTGAAGAACTCCTTCAAGAATGCCAAGAAAGTGCTTCGTTTCAAAGACATGGAAAGACTCATAGAGGCTGATAAAGAAAAATACCTACTCATTCTCACAAGCAAAGGAGTTAGGATCCCAAAAGACTTTGATTCAAACACTTTTAGAACAAGGTCTTGACTCTATACTAATCAAGAACAACAAATAGAAGAAGACGCAGGTGACCTTGAGCAAAACATCCTTGAGTAGAACATATCCAAGCAAAACATCCCTCAACAAAACATACCATTAAACACGCCATTCCAAACTAGAAACAATGAGAAGGAAGAACTCTTCCCTTGGAAAACAAACACACCTTTGGTTGCTCTCACACAGCAAATGCAAATGTTGCAAAAGAAAATGCAAGACATTGCAACAAGGATCAACTGTACGATATTCCTTGAATGAGATTTGTCCTCATCCTTTTGATAGAAGGTTAAACATGGTACCTTTTCCCCCAAATTTAGATGTTCCCAAATTCAATAAATATGATCGGAAAAGCGGTCCTCGTGATCATGTCTAGGAATTTTGTACCATGAGCTTGGAATTTGCCCATGATGACACCTATTTGATGAGATTATTCCCTAGAAGCTTGCGAGGGCAAACGATGAATTGGCTATCTAAATTACACCTCCTGTCAGATCCTTTGATGAATTAGTCAACAAATTCATCACTCAATATTACTGCAACATTCAACATGCCATCACCATGCTAGATGTCTGCAATACCAAATAGAAAAACAACGAAACATTCATGGTATTCCTTCAACATTGGTGATGAATGGTCTCAAGATATCCTCGAGATGTACCTGAAAAGGAAAAGATGGAAATTTTCATCGACAACTTGAATAGCGAGATGAGTTACAGACTCAAGCTCCAATGCATACCATCTTTTACCAAATTGATTGAAAATGGCATCCAAGTAGAGGAGGCATGTGTAAAGAAAGGAACATTGAAATTCTTCAAAGAAGGAACAAATTCATCCAACCCTCATTACAATAACCAAAACAACAATAAATTAGACAAATCCAGATTTTGGACTAGAAACAAAAATACTGGAAATGAAGGAGGAAATGAAACTAATGATGTGAAGTCCAAACAACCAGTGTTGGCCTTATCAGGCAATCCTTAGGATACCAAGAATCAAAAGGGTGCTAACCAAGGTACTAACACTTATGCACCAACTACAAATCAATATCATCCTAACACAAACAACACCAACAATTCCCAAAACAATAACACCAATCGAGGACCTAATACAAACTCACGAGGTAACACCAACAACTTTCCAAAACGCATCTACACACCATTAGGGAAATCATTGGAGTCTGCATTCAAAGAACTCTTGGCAAACAAAATTATCTCCTTACCAGCAGTCAACAACTTTGAACCGCAAGTCAAACTACCTTGGTATAATGACTCACACTTTTGTGATTTTCACCGAAAAAAAGGACATCAAACAAATGATTGCATGAGGCTAAAAAACATTGTTCAAGACATGATTGATAGAGGCGATTTAATAGTCGATGATCTCAAGACAAATGGTGACCATGGAGCCTTTAAGAATCCTCTTCCAAACTACAACAAGGATGGAGCTTCAACCTCAAATGATACACGTGGAGCTCGTATCAATCACATATATAATAACACCATCAATCATATATCAATCAATAACAATCAAGTAAATGTTATTACAATCAATGACAAGCATGAACATGAATCAATCAATGTAACCACCAAAGCTCAAAAATATGTCTTGAAGGGACATACATCAGCAGGGAATGCCATACCCAAAATTCAATATGATCTGGTCAGTCAACTACGCAAAACTCCCGCTCAAATATCTATACTTGAGTTGCTGAAACTTTCACAAAAACACAAAGACATCTTGGAACAAGCACTATTAGAAACAAATGTACCTCAGGATCTGGATGCTGACAAATTATAAGCCATGGTGGCTCACATGACAGGGCCTCATAATCTCACCTTTTACGAGCATGATAATATTTCATTGAGCCATCCACACAATACTCCACTCCATATTGAAGTCTTGGTGTACAAGCATCGAGTCAAAATATTATTAATAGATGGAGTTGGACTCAATATTTGTACCTTAAAACTTATCCATGTATTAGGCTTCTCTAAGCAGTCTATTGATCCATGCAAAAAGATCACTATCAAAGCATATGATGATGAAGAAAGATCATCCAAAGGAACAATGGTGTTGCCAATTCAAGTGGGACCAATACAAAAAGACACTATGTGCCAAGTCTTAGACATAGACCTCACATATAATATCTTGTTGGGTCGACCTTGGATACATGAAATGCAAGCAGTACCCTCAACTTATCACCAATGTGTTAAGTTCCCATGCAATGGACAAGAAATTTCTATTTTAGAAGATTATAACCCTTTTCAATATTATAATGCTATGGGGGCAGCCCAAGATAGTTTGGTTCCACATAACAGAGAAAAACAACTTTCCTCAGCACTAGATTTTCGGCAAGAAAAGCCTAAATTTTTTATCTTTGGATTTTAAACAGAAGATGAAAATCAAAGAACAAGGCATGGGAGGATACTCTTTGGAACCCTTGTGTATAGTCAACCTACCAGCATCACCTAAATCTCATGGATTACCTATAGCATCAACACATCAAGCAACACAACCCATCACCAAGTTTGATGGCAAGTTTATTCAACTAGGCACAATAGCACATGAATTGGAGGAAAAGGACATCCTTAGTTGGCTATACAAAGATGAAGAAGAAGTCTGAGCAGCTACTATGGAAGTAGCTATACCAACACAGCTGTATGGAAAAGGCTACCTAATCATGCAACACATAGGATACAATGACAAAGGACCTATCGACAACCATCAGGAAGGTGTCACAAAACCATTAGATCCTCCTTCACAGTTTTCTAAAGACAAAACAAGATTGGGCTATGAACACACTCTACCCCTAAAGAAGACACCAAGTAAATATCAAAAACCTCAGTGAAAAGAAAAGAATAAATAGAAGGAGGACTCATGGTAGGAGGCATTATTTGAATTAGCAGAAACAATACGAAAGGAACGTGAATACCAGGAAAAAGAAAAACATCAAAAGCAATCAGTCAGTCAAAAAGAAGAAACACGTCGTGTAGAGGTACATCATGTTCAGGAACTTGTTTCAAGCAAAGAAGAATTACCCCTTGACAACGTCATTACTCCCCGAGGAGAGACAATATATGAACAGATGCAATGAGTAGAAGCAAGATCTAATATGGAATCCGAGAAGACTGACAGATTAGTATCAATCATCAAAGACCTGTTTTCACCCTACAACATACCAGTCCACAGTACTGAAAGAATCTAGGATAATACCTCTGAGACTGATTCAAATGAATATGAATGGGGCAGTTGTTCCAACATTACTAAGGATATTGCTGAAAACACCAATCATACACCCCTTTCTCAAGAAGAACAAGGCACGGAACCTAGACTACTTGAATTTGGTCCACAAAATATCTATGATGCCAAGGAAAATGAGCAGCAATATTACGAGCAAGTTTACACTGAAGATGATACCATCGAAGACCTCGACAAAATCATTAACTTATTTAATATCCTGACCAACCTCAATGATACCGCCATTCTAACACTTACAGCAGTTGAACTCGACCCACCCAATGACTCTTTACCACTCATCTTTCCTGACCTCATAGATTGGGATGAACCTGAAAAATCATGACATACTATTTTTCCCAAATAATGAGTCTATTATCCATTACTTATGTACCGTTAACTTGGAAACAGACTCTACCAGTGAACAAAGTAACAACATCTACAATCAAGGGAGTGCCAAGTCTCTTAGTCGCAAAAACAAAAGAAATAAAGGATCTATTGCTGAAAACTAGTCAATGGCAACACTAGATCACAAAAAAGTAAAACTAAAGGACGCATCTGCAGGTGAAAACCTTTTTGAGGCACCTAAAGATGAGAGACTTGAAACTCTTCCTAAACACTATCAAGAGCGATCACCCATCACTCAATCAATCAACATTGGTACAACAGAAGCAACCAAAAACATACACCTAGCAGAATCTCTGACAAAAGAAGAAAAATCAGAGTTTATCCAATTTTTCAAAGAAAAGCAAATCAATTTTGCTTGGTCATATGCAGATATGCTTGAGATTGATCCATAGTTAATCATGCATCACTTGTCCATTGCTCCAGGAGCTAAGCCAGTTAAGAAAAAAATGAGAAAGATGAATCCACATGTAGCACTCATGGTCAAAGTTGAGCTAAAGAAACTATTAGACGTCAGATTTATTTGACCTATAGACTATGCTGAATGGATTTCCAACATTGTGTCAGTTTCAAAACCAGATGGCAACATCACGATATGTACCGATTTTAGAAATGTCAAGAAAACTTGTCCAAAGGATGACTTTCCTTTGCCCAGTATCGACATAATTGTAGACCTCACAGTAGGCCATTCAATGCTATCATTAATGGATGATTTTTCTGGCTATAATCAAATCAAGATAGCTCTAGAATATCAAGTTAGAACAATGTTTACCTGTCCTTGGGGAACGTATTGTTGGAATGCCATGTCTTTTGGCTTAAAGAATGTTGGGGCAACTTATCAACGAGCAATGACAATAATCTTTCATGACATGATGCATACCTTCATGGAGGACTATAACTCTGCTTTACAAGAGCTTCATGAAGGTATCTATGGCACACATTCAAGTGGTCCTACTCTTGCTAAAAAACTTCTAAGAATGGGATATTACTGGCCGACAATGGAAAAAGATTCTTATCATTTTGCAAAGAAATTCCCTAAATGCCAAATCCATGGCAATCTTATGCATGCACCAACACATGAATTGCAGGCATTCACAACATCCTGGCCTTTTTGCCAGTGGGGAATAGACTTAGTTGGCAAAATACATCCTTCATCTTCAAATGGATACAAGTTCATTATCACTGCAACATAATACTTTACCAAATGGATTGAAGCAGTCCCCATGACCACAATTATTGGAAAACAAATTGACTCTTTCATTCTTAATTATCTGATCTACAGATATGGCAATCCAAGTTCCATCATCATAGATAATGGATGACCATTCAAAAACCAAGATGTGGGAGAACTATGTGAATGATTCAAGATCCAACATCATTTCTCTACACCTTACTACTCACAAGCGAATGGTCAAGCCGAAGCATCCAACAAAACAATATTGAAAATCCTCAAGAAAATAACAAATGATGCAGGAAAAGATTGGCACCTGCAACTCAATCCAGCACTTTGGGCATATAGAACTAGCATCTACACACCTATAGGGACTACACCATATTCATTGGTGTATGGATCAAAAGCAATTTTACCCCTGGAGGTAGAAATCCCATCTCTTAGAGTATCTTTAAAAGGTCTCATTCTGGATGAAGAGTATTGAGTAAACCGACTCCAAAAGGTTGAACTTCTAGATGAAAAGCGACAACAAGCCTATACTCACCTTAAAGAATATTAGCAATGCATGTGTCGAAGCTACAATCACAAGGTTATCCCTAGAATTTTTAAAATTGGTGACCTAGTACTCAAAGAAAGTCCCAAAAATCAGTAGGATAGAGAAAAGAAAGGGAAATTTGAACCTAACTGGTTAGGTCCCTATGTCATCATATCAGCCTATGGATCAGGCACCTATTAGCTAACAACTTCAAAAGGAGATGTGCTCGATGAACCAACCAACAACATCCATTTGAAGAAATACTACACTTGAGTAGTATAATGCACAGAAAAGTAAAAAAATAAAAAAATCACAAGAAATACAAAAAAATCAAAAAATAGAGAAAAAACAAAAAAAACAAAAAGGTACAATAAAAACAACTAGTGAAAACTTGGCAACAGGCACTACTTGTGAGAGGACAACTCCTCTATCTATCTTTACTCTCAAGCTTTTTATATCCACAATCAAGCACTATCGACCATTGCCCAACACTTTATCAAAATAAGCATTATCCTGGATATACTTAGCGTAGTCACTATCCTGGTTTATCTGAATATCACTTTATCATATCCCACAATGGCTTGGTAATAACTATACATATCCACATCAGGAGGTAAATTTAGCTAGGGGCAACATTAATCAAGATTCCATCCTAATTCCACACTTGCAGCAGACTTAGAGCATCATGTCTAACAAAAAATCAACAATCAAGAGAGAAAAACATTGAGCACTTAAACAGATTCACAACACATGATGGATGATTTTCTGAAGTATACAATGTTTGCATCTTGCATGAAGTTTTGACTAATTTTGCACTTGAACTTTTTTGTATTATTGGATCCTCTACATTTTCTAAACAATGCATCAAGCTAGAGAAAGTCATTGAGACTCCAAAATCTTTTTTAGTTTTCTGTCTCTGAGGTGATCAATTGTACTGTGCAAATACTTGTCTCGAGACATGATTCAAAACATATCACTAAAGACATGATTCCACTTTGCACATACAAAATGGTTTAATCTTGTCTGTTTATACGCAAGCTGCACTCAGGTCATCTTGGTTCAATTATACTTTGACGCTTGTGCCATCTTGCAAAATCAAGAATCATGTAACTTTTTCTCAGGTCATTATGGTTAAATTATACCATTATGCTTCTATAAATTTCCAACATATCCCAACAAACCAATGCTCAATGATGATAAGCACAAAGATATCAAAAACATGTGACTATACAGGAATGACAAATAAAAGAATGAGGATGATCAATTAGTTGCATATCATTATCATTACCATACATCTCATTTTCAAGATACATCTCGCATCATATCATTATCATACATCTCATTTTCAAGCTACATCTCACAACATATCATTATCATACATCTCATTTTCAAGATACATCTCACATCATATCATTATCATACATCTCATTTTCAAGATACATCTCACATCATATCATTATTATACATCTCATTTTCAAGATACATATCACATATCATATAAAGCATCAATTCATCATTATCCATCAAATATCAAATCACATAAATCACATGCATATATCTAAAGCATTGCATCACCATCATTAAAGCATCAACATCATATAGAAAGCATCATCCATAAAAAACATCACATGTGGATCCAAGAAAATGATGTCGTATATATACATATATCTAAAAAATGATCAAGTACAAAATATGTCATGTATGTCCCAAAGTACAAAAAAATGATCAAAGTAAAAAAGAGACAAGGTCTCTCAGGTATGACTATCTCCTAAGGGTGACGGTCTCGCAGTAGATGTCCTAGCACCTAGATCTCTAGGTGAATCCTGATGAGTAGGCCCGGTCACGCCTTTGCTCTCTATCCTCGAACCCATCTCCCTGGAGCAACTGGATCTCATCGCTGTGAAACAAGGAAATTTGCACTCCCTGGGAACAAGATCCTCATATTGTCACCGATAATACTCAGCCTCCTTGGTTGTGTACTGGATCTCTCTCAATGTGTCTCACATTGAGCCACCAGTCACCGCTCTCTCCAAACTATCTGCTCATGCCTCTGCTCGACCCAAGTGCTCCAAAATGGTATCACGCTCAGCAGTCAAATGCATAATCTGACATTGATGCGCCAACAATTGTGTCTTCAGATGTTGCACTGACAACTATAAGGAACTAATCTGAGCATCCTCACGGTGTGTGGGAATCTGAATCTATAGGGGTACCTATGTGGTGGTACCCCCTGTCCCTCTCCCTGTCCTTGACAATGGTGGGGGAAGTACATCTGACCTCCTCCTCTAGGTCGGCCACCTAAAATCATCTATCCCTCCCACAACTGCTATCACCTCCCCCACTCGCCCACCACCACCAACACTAATAGCCAAACCTCCCCTCCCTCTATCCTCCACTGCTCACCGCACTACCCTCTCAACTCGTATCCCTCTCTCACCACCAGCTCCACCTCTATCTCCTCTCCTCCCCGATCTCCTCTCCCTCTATCCCCACACCAACCTCGGCCACCTCCTCCACCATCATCACCTCCACCATCCCCACCTCCCTCACCCAACTCCTCTCCCTCCTCTCCACATCTACCTAGCCTCTCGGGCTGCTCATCCTCATCATCATCAAAAGAGGGAATCATCTCTGCTGGATCCGATATCTTGGCCACAACATGAGCCACAAAAAGTGTTGTGAACTCCTTTGTCATACCTGCATCCACTATCCCGTAGGCATAATCCCATATCTGGTCGGCTAGGTGAAAGAAATCCTCAACCGCCCCCGTACTATCAATGGTGGGTCCACACTTTGGCACATCCTACCTCCAACGAGCATACAAGCATGCTCCTTGTGGTATCCCCTGTTGTCATCCATATTGCCACAAAACTCAACTGTGCAAAAATATCTCAATAACAAAGGGCGTCCGCCCTATCAAATATCGAGACATGTAGACACAGGGCATCTCCATCACATCCTCTACCCCCACCTCACAATCCATATATGGTCTCCAGATGATCATGTCAATATCATCAAGCACTCACCTCCAATGCTCTAGTTTGCCCAGCTTACAACTATCCCTCTATATCCATATGTATAGGCATGACCAACTAGCCTATCTCTCTCTGCAAATGGCCTCACTGCAAGAATATTCTCCCACACCCACACCTGTAGCAACGTAACACTAGCGGATAGACTCCCATATCCCAAGTACACCACCTAATGTAGGTCCCTGTATAAGTGGGCCAACATAGTTGACCCCCATGCAAATCGACGACCTTGTGTCACCATGTCCTCCAAGACTAATCCCCATCCCACTACCAATCCCTTCGACCTACGGTCGAGACATAAGAAGCCACCTATAAATCCTACCAACACTGATGGTAGAAGAGCATAATCTAAATCAATGAACTCATACCAGGGGATCTCGTATCCGCAAACCATATCATCCTATAATATCCAGTGAAGAGCCTTTGTGCCACCCTCCTTGGTCTGCCCATATGGCAAAAGAGCACCTACCACAGGAATTTGTAAAATCTGGTAGCGATCCTTTGGTGTCACTGTAATCTCACCTATTGCCAAATGAAAGGTGTTGGTGTCACTATGCCACCTCTCGGCCAAAGTTGTCAACAAACCCCAGTTAATGATATATCGGGGCATCTCTAACAAAAAGGATAGGCCACATCTTTCAATAATGTCCATGTCTGCCTGTGTCAATCATGGTATCAAAGACCACGGTCTTGAAAATTGCTCTCGTGAGTACACAACCCCAAGCCGCTCCTGTCACAAGCAAAACATGTCCAATATCAGTTCCACAATCATATCCAAAATCAAGTTCATATCAAAAATCAAGTTCAACATCATATCAATCCATATCAACATCAGATCATTTCAAATTGAAACAACGCAAATCAAATCAAGTTATCTATCAAATCCATATCAACTTGAAAAACAACTCAAGTTTCACATCCATATCAACCTGAAAAACAAATCAAGTTTCACATTCATATCAACTTGAAACGATGCAAATCAAATCAAGTTATCTTTCAATCCATATCCACTTGAAAAACAACTTAAGTTTCACATTTATATTAACTTGAAACACTGAATATTTAATCAAGTTCATATCAAAATCCACATCATATCAAAAATCCATATCAACATCAAATCATATCAACTTGAAACATTGCAAATCAAATCAAGTTATCTCTCAAATCCATATCAAAACACCATATATGAACTCATATTGGACAATTTATCAAAACAACAACAGCAGGCACACAGATTGACTATCGCACCCATCCCGAAAAAATTGGCAGACACCTACTTATCCCCACCTATTTTCATTCATCTCAAACTCCCTCACAAAATCCTATTTTCATTAATATTTTTTGCATACGCACTAAAAACTTTTATCCACGCACTAAGTTGCTTGCTATGCGCTATCTAAAATACTCTACGTGCTACCAAATGCACCTTAAGCACTAAACTACAATTATGCGCTACCCTAATCTAGCGTTGCGCCACCTAAATCACCCTATGCGCCAAACCTTGACTATGTGCTATCCTAGTGTACCTCTGCGTTGTAACCCTAACTCGATGCGCTAGGTTACACCTACGTGCTAGCCTAACCTACCCATGTGACCCCCCATTGACCCTATGCGCTACCCTTTCCCCCCTGTGTGCTAGCCTGCTAACCCGTTGTGCTAAATACCCTCGATGCGCTATCCTAACCCCCTGTCATGCTACCCAACCCAACCCAAACGCTACCCTAGTTTCTAACTCTAGACACACTACCCTTCTTATTTTATGCACTGGGGTACAGACCCTACGTGCTAAACCATTAAAATCCACATGAAAAATTGGAAAACATGACTAAAAACGACAAAACAAAAAGCAAAAAGGGGCAAAAATTGATGACTTACCGGTGGTCCATACGTGGCGGGCCTTCGATATCTCTGAACATGCTCGAATTGATGAGAAGCATAGGGAACCGACATCTTGACTTTCTCTCCAAATGTCACTTTCTCCAAAGTCAACAAGCACAAATGATACAAAAGAAATCACTTTTTACCTTTTTATAAGGTAAACAAAAATTAGGGTTACGTGGTGGAACATGTAAATTGCTTGTGGTGATCTCACTTCTAACCCTAACAAACATCATTATCGGGAGATGAATCAAATTAATGCATTCAACATAGACAAAATTTTAAATACAATAAAATTTATCAAAATCAAATCAAATTTTCAATTTTTTGATTCATCTCCCGAGGGGGCATTATCAACATCATTTATCAAATCTGAAGCATCATTTATCAAATCTATGACACGACATGAACATCTTGATACATGACATCACACATCATGATCAAATTTTGATGACACATCAATTTTCTTTGAATCAACATGTGCACACACGTCACTTCAAAGAGGGGCAAAATGTAGACGTATAAAAATGACCATATTCCTAAATGAATATTTAATGTTCATTTTATTCTCATTCCTCTATTTAGTTAAATCTAATTTAATTAAATCATCCACATTCCTCTATTTTATTAAATAAATTATTTAATTTATTTATTTAAATTCACTTAAGCCCTTTATATCATTTAATTAAATAAATCATTTTATTTAATTAAATCCCTTCTCTCTACTTTTAATTAAATTTACATTTAATTAAATAGTTCACTCCAAATAAGTAAACCTGATTTGTTTGAATCCCTCACTTGCAACCAAACTGAAATAAAGCAATTTATTTTAATTAAATCCTATTATCCCTCACCCACTTGCATTTTCCTACATCTCCCACTTGCCTCCTAACCCTCCTCCTAAATTATACAAGAATCCCTCAAATCCTAATCAATTAACCTAAACCCTTCAATTATCTCCTTTCCCTAAATTTGAGGAGGTCACTTCTCAAATTTGGAGTAAAGTCTTCCAAAGGTATTAAAGACTTTATGCCTTCAACAAGCTAACTTGTTGAATACCCCCTAAATTTGGAAGGACTCTTACAAATTTGTCCCCAAAGTCTTTCAAACCATTAATGATTAACTAACCCTTTGTGGCATGGTTAGAGACATTTTGCCTAACTCAACCCTCATCTAACCCAAGAGTCTCATCAAGCATTCATTGCTTTGACCATGGTTATCTCCTTAACCCTTGCACAAGAGTTTACCCTTTGGGTAAAAGCTTTATCCAATGGATAACCTTAACCTAACCTTAACCCTCACCTCCTAAGGTAACCATGAGGTCTTCTCAAGCATTTAATGCTTCTTACATCCCCTCTCAAGCAGTTTTATGTTGACAATTGTCACCATTTCATTGGTGAGAATTACAAACATGGATTGATAACTTTCAATCCTGACCCTTGGTTAGATCATTCAATCTTGGCCATCCATTGTCCTGTTTCTTCTATAAATAGAGCCCTCATCCCTCCATTTTAGAGGCCAAGTCTTTAGCATCATACTTATACTCAAATTTAGCAAGCATTTAGCCTCTCTTTGCAATAGGAATAAGTCTAATAATAATTTTAGAGAATTTCTATTATCTTAGCTTAAATCATATCACCAGTATATCATGCTAGGATAGTATTGTTACTAACCTTGTCATCTTATCATCTAGTTTAATTCATTTGTTAGAATAATGCATAAATAGGATGCATTCATACTAAATTTGATCTAAAGCATCCCTCGTTCTTGTATTTGTCATCCCTAAGTCACTTTGCTCAGTGATCTGAGAGCAAAGGCATTCACTTGAGGGACCTTGTGAGATAGAGAAGCATGGAACACTCCTTGGGAAGTTGAGCTATTCCTCATGGCTCTATAACTTGCACCAAGAGTCCCATGGGTATGTGGGCAAGTCTTTGAATATTTTTACAATTTAAGTTTCATTGAACTGCTTTTCACACATACAATTGTGACTAAGTCAAAAGTAGAGACCTATTTGACTTAGGACATGTGTAGTCCCACATGTGTATTAGAGCATATACAAAATGAAACTTAAGGTGTCAATTGGAATTATAAAATGCCACTAGAAAATCATAAAAATGACTAAGTATCATTTTCTTCACGTTGATCTTGTTTCTAGAATTCTTTAAATTTTCGTAGAGTGATCTTTATTTGAGCTTCATCGGGTCCTTGAGTATGACTGGCGATGACCTTGATCCATGTAGGAGAATCTCCTAAGTTAACACAAAATTTCTTGTGTTTCTTTAAAAGAGAATCCAGAAAATCCAAAATGAACTATAGATCAACCAATTTGTCAATAGAGGACAAAGAGAAGCCCTCTCTTTCAATCTCGATAGTTAACAATAAACTAAAATCCTTGATGACTACATCAACATCTAGAGCTTTCTGATTTTCATCAAGGAAAGTACAAGGAATTTATAATATCTTGTCAACAATCTCCTTTTTATCCATGGATTCCTTTTGAGATTTCCTCATATCCTTGATAAGCCGCTCTAGAATATACATTTGATTCTCTAAGGCCTCTTGCTATTGAACATACATATGCTAATAAATAATGACACCATTTTGCACAAGATCATCTGAATCAAAATCTTCAAGTTTCAACCATGCATCAAAATCCTTTTCTTGCGCTTCCAAATCTTGGGAGAAGATTTCTATAGTATTGTCCACCTTAGTTTTCACTGTATCAAGATTGTTGACTATAGTGATAGCTAAGATTAGGATCTACGTACCTTGGCTAAGCATCATATCCATCCATTCACCCACTACTCTACTCCATGAAGATACTTGCTCAACCCTCTTCATAACTTTTTTATCCAATGATGAAGTCACTGGTTCAATGGCCTTTGAAGACTTAGTCACCTTGATTAGCACAGTGGTGAGTTGTTCAAACTATGCCTTGAGCTTATCCTTCTTGATTTTGTCTTCATCATACCTAGAAACAAGGGCATTTGAAGTTGATTGAACATCTCCTACAGCAAAATCATGAGTTTGTTTGCCTAATTCAACCCTATTGATGATATAATTTGATTCTTGGCTATGATCAATGTCTTTACCAAGAGGAGGAATGACAATATTTGCATATTTTTTTCTATCTCTATCCACCTTTACCCTTGATATGGTCTTGGCTTTCATGGTGGTCTTAGGCTTGGTGGAGATGAGCTGACTAAAATCAATATCATATGGAGAAACAACTTGTTTCTTCCTCTTAGGGGCATTGGAGAGCAACAATGGTGGCAAGGAAGAATCATCATCAACACTTGTTACTAACGATTGCAAGGGATCTATTTTATCTTGAGAAGTAGTAGTCATGATAGGTGATGTTGTGGCAACAACAATAGGAGGATTTTCTAGAGATGAGTTATTAGGTCTAGGAATCGTCTCCATCATGAAATTATCAAATTCATCCAACATGGTAGCTAACACTTCAAACGAGTTTAAGAAAGTAGAGAAAACATTCTCAATATTGTCATGTGGGCTATCCAAGGAAGATTCACTAGCACTAGTGGAAGAAATATGTACAATTGTACTAGGAGTGACACACATGTGACAATAGATCCAATAGGTTATGATTCGGTGGCAGATATAAGAGCATGAACTATGATGGAGGAAGAAAGATATATCTAGGGTAGGGACTCATGGGACTTATTTTATTGTGGTAGTCCTTCTTCATCATATTCATCGTGCTCTTCATTATCCTCCTCTTCCTACTCACCTTCAAGTTGATCAAAATTGATGGGCTCCAGATCAGGATGTTCATTATCCACTTGCTCTTCTTGTACTTCAAACTCTTTTGTCTCTAGGACATTTGAAGTAGATGGTTCTCCTTGGGCTTTTCCTTTGTTTGCCCCAACTGCAAATTTCAAATTTGGAGGCTTCAGAGGAGTGGTAGGATCTTGTTTATTCTTTGTTTTAATCTTTGATCTCCTACCAATAGGTCCAACTGTATCATCATTAGAACCAGTAGAGAAAGGCTTCAACTAAATTCCCTTTCTTGAAAGCCAAACATTGGGATTCACAAGAATACTTTGGAATTTGTCTCTGATAGAAGTTGAATCCTTCTATGACCATTGAATGAGGGGCAAGGGTGTTGATGAAATTTTGTTTTTAACATAGGTAAGGTCTAGAACATTACCATCTTCTTCAAGATCATCTGGTATGCCGATGAAGATCAAATTCTTGAATTTGGTCCAATGTGAGTTGATGGTAATCAAGCTTTGTCTTTCAATCAATCCAAATGTCTTCAATACAGTGCACATGCACATATGCTTTTTTCAGTTTGTTCCTCATTCCTCTGTAACCAAAGTCTCTCCTAGCCTTGAAGAATCTCATAGTTACTCTCCTCATCTCTTCTTCCATTTTCCTGGCCTTGAATATTGAGTTGATAAAGTACCTACCAATGGTTAAGGATAACTTAAGACATGTTTTGTGTGAACCAGACTATGCTTCATGTACTACAACCATCTAACAAGACAATTCCATCAAAACAATTTTATCTGATGGATATCTGATGTAGAGGGTAGATAAAACAAGGAAAAAAGTTCACCACGCTAGGGTGTCTCCCTATCAACCCCTAGACAAACATCAACTTGATCAGTCCACAACCTATGGCTCTTACACAAGATCAATAACACACACTTATTGCTCCACATGGGGTTTGAACATCAACTTAAGGCCAAAATTGCATGGGCACTTAGAGGCATCATCTATCTTGTTTTGAGACTAAACCTCACTCAAAACAACCACTAGGTAGTGTTTAACAATTCTTGGAATGTCACTTGCTTCAAGAAGCCCTCCTAGTCCTTGTAGCCCTCTCTAAAGGGTAAATGAGGCTTAACTTCCAAAACTCCCAAACAATGACACAAACAAAGGTGATTTTTTGACACCCTTTTGGGACATCTAACACTTTCAAAGACCAATCCTTATGACCCTCAATGCAGATGTATCAACCAATGTTGCACTCTGAAACTTAATAGGGCTAATTAGGCCTATTTTCCATAGCATCTACCAAAGAATGGAAGAAAAATATTCTCCTAATATCAAATCACCAAAATCCACCACTTCTAAGTGTCCAAACCTCTTAAATTTGCTTTCAATAAAAAAACTCAGTCCTGCCATAGACCTATCACATGGAGATGCTAGGTCAAAACCATCTGCCATTCTCACCAACTGCCATGGATTCCCTTGAAACCAATTGAATCCTAAAATAAATTGACAAATATAACATTCCCCAAGAGATTAGGAAATTTGGCTCAATGAATGTTAGATTTTGTCTATTCTTATCCAAAACCCTAGGTAAGATGAGGGTTTCAGACCCCGTCTTCTTCAAAACACTCTAACTTGCACCAAACACAATAAAAATTCACCAAATCACCTGCACATGAAAGAAAATTCATAGTATCAACTAAGAACAATCCTTTCAGATTGTCACCAATCCGTATTGGGCCATATAAATTGACTGTTACACAAAATTTTCAGAAAATCAAAGGTAGCTTTATTAGGTTTCTTCAAAAATTCAACAACCAGCCTCAACCTCTTGAGGCATAAATAGCCTTCAAAAAACCTTCCCAACCATTCCCAATCATATTTTGAACCACTTAGCCGTTGGGAGGGAAGTTGTCAAGTTGCATAAGCAACTTTGACAACTTTTACATGTTTTGCCTCTAACACATGAGATAACACAATTGCCCCCTAAAAATTTACCTACATGCCAAAAATTTCTTATCACAAGATTACAAATAATTTCCCTACCATTCCTACACCTTGGGTAATGGTTGACCACCTTTGACCAATTAGGTCCTACATGACAACATAGCAACAAATTGGCCTTGAGGCCTTAAAAAGGACTCCAATATGGACTCAAGGTCCTTATTACAATTCCAAAACATGACATTGACAAAATGAAATATGATTATGCCCCTTGGACCTATTGGTGCCCCTACACCAATATATTGAAAGCATGAAGGGTTCACCATTGAAGCATCCCACCCTCAGATAGGTGAAAGTAGGAAATTGCAGGAACATGCACGCATATTTGTTCACAACTTCTTAGGCATGATTAGGCACCCATCTGTTGTATAAATCATTTTTCAACATACACATGTGATAGCCAAATAACGCATCATTCACTCTTTGGAAATAACTGAAACTATTCTTCAGTACCAACTGGGAATAATCCTGATATATAACAACTTGCCTCCTATCTCTTGATGTAGACAGTCCTGAGAAATACCTCATAGAAGCTACTGCGTATAGCAAATAAGATGTCATGTATAACTTGAGATTAGTTGGTACTTTGGTGAGTTTTTCACATATAGCATCACTTATCTACTTCCCCCAAAATATATTCTCCTTGTTTTTGTCTAATGACATGGATGTACTGATATATCCATTCATAATAGGTGTTTTGAAGTAGGAATTCCTTTCACTCTACTCAAGAGAGTAACCATATCATTGACCTCTTTAATAAGATCACTTCTAGGAAAGGTCTTTGGCCACCTGGCAATTGTAGGTCTCAAGATCTTACGACGGTTGTTATTCATATTCTTCCTACACTTCTCTAAATTCCTGTCATAATAAGCTTGTGTTGACTACATGGTGATATCAAAGTATTACTCAATGTTAGGACACTTGAAGATAGTGTCAAAGAAGTCTTCATCAAGTCTGATTAACTATTTTCCACTAGCATCCTTAAAACTCTTGCTAATACGATCAAAATAACTTGCAACCGCCATGACAAATTCAGGATCCTGAGGACACACGGGGAATGTTGAAACTAGATGAATACCATTGTTGATGGTAGGCTCCATCTTATAATATGACGATGGTTTCTCTATCCTCTTAAGAAAATCTACTAGGTCAATATGACCTATCTCGATGTCCCTTATATGATCAATATTCAATAAGACTGATGATGGTGGGAAGACTATATGTAGATCTTTCTGTTTGAACTTCATGGCCTTCTTTTTCAAAGATGGTTCTATCATTTGTACATGAATGAAATTGTTGCATAGATAAATCATCAACACTTGAAAAGAGAAAACATTAATTATCTTAATCATTTTAAACCAAACATGATGATGCATGTGCCACATTTGGTGTCATTTGGGTTACAAAAACCCTCATTGCATCATGGCAGTATAGTTGTAAATTGGACCTACGAACCCTATTTACATGTGTGAAATTTGTCTAATTCAGGTTCCTAAGCCTGAATTACACTTATGGCTAAGTGTGGTTCAAAGGTGCAGTTCGAGTTTGTAGATCTGAACTACACTTGGCTAAAAAGGTTAGGTGTAGTTTGGACCTATGGAACTGAACTAAACCTTCGAAAAAGCTTATTATAGGTGTAGGTCGAGCCCATAGGCCTAAAATACACTTATAAAGTACATAAGGAAAAAATGTTGTAGGTCAAACCTATGGGTCCAACATACACCAATGAGGTAAAAACAATGTAAGGCCCAAAACTGGTGTAGGGCAGGCTTATAGACCCGCCATACAACGGGTATTGGTTTCCCGGTGTAAGCCGGATCCATAAGTCCACCTTACACTTCAAAGAAAGAAAACTTGAAATGGTGTGGGTCGGGCTGATGAGCCCACCTTACACCATGTATGCAAAGATAATGGCAAGGTGGGGTGTGGGTTCATAAACTTGAACTCCACCAAAAATTTGTGTGGTTCAGGTTTACGAACCTAAACCACACCAATGGTTGGTAAAAAGGTGTGAAGCTTTTAAACTCTAGTGTTTCTTGGGTTCATTGACCCAAGAAAAACCACAAATATGGTGTTGTTCAGGTTGATGGACCCGAACAACACCGGAAGTGTGAGTGCATAGACATGAAAAATGTCATCGAAAAGGGAAGACAAGATGGGTGTTCGAGTCTATGAACCTGAACACCACTAGTTACTGGTGTGGTTTGAGTCCATTGACCTTAACACACCATCATTTCAGAGGTGAAACAAAAAGAGAGAAAGTGCATTCAAAAATCGTAACATGAGAAAACAATTAGGGTTTTACAAACCCAAATGAACCAAAGATATAAGATAAACAAAACCATGGATCATAAAATGGAAAAGATCTTACCAGTTGAGGAAAGAATCTTGTGAATTCGAAGGGGAAACAAGTTGCACAAGGTCACCTTAGTCTGAAATGATAAGTCAAAATGAAAAT